>NC_069660.1:290436362-293200112 GCF_027244095.1 Hemicordylus capensis | reverse complement strand
TAAGTCCTCAATACGAAGCACTGCAGAAGCCTATATATGTACAGTCCACAGGACATACTTTGAACTTGTGCAATATATTGCTGCCTGAAATGACAAATGCATGGTAAAGCTGTGCATGCATGGTCTGCCTGGTTGTGAGCATCAAAATACATAGCAACTAGGATCTTCCATACTACGAACATAAGAACGGCCTTGCTGGATCAGGCCAAGGACCCATCCAGTCCAGCAATCTGCTGCATGCAGTGGCCAGCCATGCACTTCAGGGAAGCCTGAAAAGGGGCAGAGAGGGCAACGGAAGTGGGGAAAGAGGTGTTCCCTAGCACCTGGTGGTTAGGGACATGCCCACTTTGATCCTGATGGAAACATACAGCTATCCAGGCTAGTAGAGATGTGCAAGCCGGCTCACTTTGAGCCAGGCGAGACATCGAGCTGGCCTGATTTGGGCGGTCCGAGTTCGAACTGGACTGGCCCCCAAAGGGTGGATCCAATCTGAGTTCAAACCAGACCATCCCCCCAGTTCGAGGAACTGGCTTGGGCCGGCTTGCGTGGGGTATACTAGTAAAGGGCATTCTCTATTGTAAATGGGAGGGGGTGGGGGAAAAGGTAGTCTTTACCTTTAAAATTAAGGAGTTGGGGCGGTGGAGGCAGCTGCAGCTGAAGTGGCTGTGGCTGAAGCAAACACATCAGGGCAGGGGTTCCTCCAATCCGCCCCACCGCTTGCCTCCCAAATGACAGCCCAGGCTGGCTGTGGCCCAGTTCGGACCTCTGCTTATGCTCGGAGGCCATTAGAGTGACCTCCACACATGCACAGAGGCCATTTACATCACCACACGATTTCCTAGGATCAGGGAGCAGAGGCGCCATTACACCCAGACTTCCAGGTGGAAGCCCAGCATCCCCACTGACAGCAGTCAGTGTCTGCAATCCCCCCCCCCCCCACCACAAACACACACAGCAATGATGCTTCGCAATGCTTTCCTGCCTGGCCTGCTGGCAGCCTGGTGCTGGCCATTTGGAGACTCTTTCCCTGTGCAAGGCAGCCTGCTGCTGTTGCCTCGGCTTCCCCGACCCGAACATCAGCTTTAGGAGAGTGGGCAGGGCTGGCACAGAGGCCTCTTCCTGCCTCATGTCTCTGCCCCAGAGTGGGCTGGAAGGCTGCCCAGGAGCAGAGGGCAGAGTCAGGGGGGCCAGTGCTGGCAACCCCAGACTTGTGCAAGCCCTCTGCCCTGCCTCCCCCACCATTGCTGACTATGTATCATGCCTGCCTCATCATGGGGGCCATGCAGAATGTACATGGGTGGGACTCTATGGGGCTCGCATGGGTTATCCTCCCCTTTGAGTATTTCTGAGATGGGTTGGCCTAGGTCTTTGATATTTGGCACAGATGCAGGGGAGGATGGGCGGGCTCTGCACATTTAATTTTAAGCAGATTGGTCAGCCCATTTATTTTTAATAAATTATTATTATTATTATTATTATTAATTTCAAAAGATTCCAATAAGTGGCTTGTTTCATGGCAGAAAATTACAAAAACATCTGGAACAGAAGCCGCTGCCCCCTCCCATCACTCTATCCCCATGTGGAGGGAACTGTCCTTTGCCTTCATAAAAAAGGGTAAAGCACTCCACTTTTCAGCCCATCCCTTTAGATCTCCTGGAATGGCTTGGCCTAGGGCTTTGATATTGGGCACAGATGTAGGGCAGGATGGGAGGGCTCTGTATATTTAATCGGAAGCAGATTGGTCAATTTATTGATTTTAAATATTTTTTGAATATTTTAAAAACTTTAAAACCGTGGAATTGTGTGCTCAGAAATGATATATGAAACCATGGGGCTAGTGTGTGTGTGTGGTGTGTGTAAGTCGAGAGGATGCTTATTTTCCAAGGGGGGCCCCCATAAGCACACTAGGTCCAGGCTCCAAAATTATCTAGCAGCACCTCTGCCAGGGAGACCTGAGTTCAAATCCCTATTCAGCCACGAAACTGACTGGGTAACCCTGGGCCAGTTACTTATCTCTCAGCTTAATTTACCTCACAGAGCCATTGTGAGCATAAATATAAACTGTTTACACCACTCTTAGCTCCTCAGAGGAAGAACAGGGTATACATGTAAAAATAAAATAAAATAATACATTTTTTTTAGAATCGGCATCTCCATGTGATGATTTCACTTGGAGATGCTGCAATTTGTGTGACCAGAGTGGACCAAATCATTCTTAAGCACAATCGATCTCCAACAGATTTTGTGCATTGACACTTTCTATCTGATTATATAACAAAAATGCAAATGTTTTCATTCTATATCTAAGTCTGTGTAAATCTAAGCTAGAATCTTGTGATAATTGCCTTGTTTGTACAAATTCGAAAACAGTATTATATGTTTAGGAAATTCTTTAAAGACTGGCATTTATTCTGGGTTTATATCAAGTTGGATGTCTCTTCTTATTATTCTTCTTCTTATTATTATTATTATTTATGATTATTTATTCAAATTCTATACCGCCCTTCAAAATATGACTCAGGGTGGTTTACACAGAGAATAAATAAATAAGATGGATCCCTGTCCCCAAATGGCTCACAATCTAAAAAGAAACATATGACAGACACCAGCAACAGTCACTGGAGGTACTGTGCTGGGGGTGGATAGGGCCAGTTACTCTCCCCCTGCTCAATAAAGAGAATTGCCATGTTAAAAGGTGCCTCTTTGCCAAGTTAGCAGGGGTATTAGTCTTAAAAAAATACTGATGGCAAGAAATTGCTCATCATTTACGGTCACCTATAAATTACTTATCTCTTGTTATGATCGAATAGCAATATTAGCCCTATGCATCAGTGTGAAATGCACTTTTTATTGGCTTGATTATCTTAGCAGCTTCTGTTCCAAACAAACAACTGAGTATAAATGTAATCCAAAATCAATTACCAGCTGAAGAAAGGACTGTTTTTAAGTTTGTTGTTTTCCCTTTCACAATCCATTATGCAAATTATAGTGCCAATGGTACATCTCTGTCTAGCTGAGAGTCAGTTTGATACTAATGTAAATCCTTATAGCTGCATTTATTCTGCACCCCGCCCCCCAAAAAGAGATTTACATGAGGTGAACTAAAATTATTTTGTCTGTTCTTCACTGAAAACCAGCAACAGATACCTTAGTTGTTCCTGTTTATTTTTAGTCCTGTTATACTCCAATATCAAGATTGCACATATTAACAATTTCTTTTTTCATTATCTCAAATGGTCTGTTTCCTCAGGCAGGAAGAGGTGAAAGAAACCTCAGATTCTATGTTATGATTCTATTGTTGTTTCATGTATTAGCTCTTCTTGAGTGATTCTGCCTGTTATAGTTCTCAGTTTTTAGTTTTTTATTAACAACTTTTAATTTGAAACTTTAAAAAAAATAATAATTCTAAATGTGGTTTCAGCCTGGTCTTTTTAACTTGTTTGACTTTAGTAAGCATTTTGTTTACATTGTATCTATTTTGTTAATATTGTGAGCTGCCCGGAGCAATCAAGTAATGGAGGCGTGGGGTATGTATGCAAATAAATAAATAAGATTAGGGAAGGGAAGGGAAAGTACAAGTAGCCAGAGGAGATACCTGACTGATCAAAGGACCAGAAATGGTTGCCATGTGAGGCTTGGTGAAGGGGCTGACTTAGCAGATTTTAGGTGTTACTAAGGACTTATACATTGTGAGCTGGGTCTCATGATCAGTGAGACCTGGTTTTGGAGGGTGCACAGGGAGAGCGGGCTAAGCCCGCTTTCCCCACAGACGAGCAGTGAGGGAGCCCTGGGCGGCCGGATTGGCCACTCACATGCTCGCCAGCTCCGTGATGGAGCCAGCAGGGACTGGGGGGAGCGGGGGCTGCACGGCCCCCAGAAGCTACAGTATGCCCTGCGTGAGCATACAGGGCATACGGGGGAGACAGCTTTTCGCCTCCCCTCCAGGGGTCTACTCGTGAGTAACCGCAGCGCAGAGCCACACCACGGCTACTCACGATCTGTAAAACCAGGTTTGTGGAGTGCTCGCTCCGCAAACCTGGTTTTAGGGGAGGGCCACAAAAGCAGGCTAGCCGCTTGTAAGCCACTGGGCTCGCCTGCAAGCCCGGTGTCTTACATGAGCAGCAAAAATTGAGCTAGACTCTCCTAGCCCAACTTTTGCTGCTTGTGAGAATAGCCCCTATCTAGAAATTAAAGAGGCAGCAGAACCCTATTCAGTCATGACACTGTAGGCTTGTTCAACAATCATTTGAATCTAGGTTTAGTGTGGGTTGCTGGCATTAGTGTGATTGTGTGAACCTCTTCAGAGTAGCCTTATTCAGGCATTCAAATGATTGGGTGGAGTGCAGGGTGCAGGGGCATAGCTAGGGGAGAGGGGGCCCGTGTTCACCCCTCTCCCCGGAGGACCTGCCAGAGAGAGGGAGATAATGAAGAAAATAGGGAGGGGGTGGATCTGGGGGGCCCTCAGGAGCTGGGGGACCTGGGTTCTTTGAACCCATCTGCTCAATTATTGCAACATCCTGGCAGGATGGGGCGATGAGAGCAAGTCAGCTAACCATGCCTCCTAGCACCAATGGACTCCATAGCCGTATCACACTATCCCTGCCTTCTGAAACCCTGGTCACTCCAGAATGGAGGGAGGAACTCTCCCTATATTCAGTCCTGGCCTCTGAAGACAAGTGCTGAACATGAAGAGAGCTGAGGGCATCCTGCCACCATGGTTCCTCTTGGAGGCAGGGGGACATGGTTAGTCAGAGTACCCTCAGTCCTTCTGGAGAAATGAGTTCCCTGCTAACTGAGCACAGAGACAACTTTTAAGGTGGTGCAATAGCGCCAGTATAGTTAAGCTGGAGAGTGTTTTCAACATACCACTATTATAACCTTTGAACATTCTATTTCTTATGAAATCAGAACCATTTGTCCAATCTGCCTGCCATCAGCACACATTCACTAAGTGACAAGAGACACTTCCCATGAAAATTTGGTGAAAATCCATTAGAAAATGGCTTAGATAGAGCAGTTTGCAGTTTTTCTCTTTTGAACAGGGGTTTAAAGGGTTGGTGACTTTTTTTTTTTGAACTGAAGAAGTACTGTTTAAATGTTCTTGTAGTCCATTTGCATAGTTTCAACCTTTAGACTGCATGCTAGAAAAGTACTTTTTGTATATCCCCCTGTGATCCAACTGACTGTGTTCCCTCTCTCTCTCTCTCTCTCTCTCTCTCTCTCTCTCTCTCTCTCTATATATATATATAATTCTCTGAGGTATACCCATGGCTAATCCAGTGTGTGGCAGCTCTTGCAAGAGTTTGCGAGCAGAATCACCTGATTAGGCAGTGGGGGTTCCATATGCAGATAGGGAGGAGGGGCCTGTGATGGTTAAGGTTCTTCAGGTCCCTGATCATCTTGGCTGCCTCTTCTGCACCTTTTCTAGTTCTACAATATCCTTCTTAAGATACGGTGACCAAAGTTGTATGCAGGACTCCAGGTGTGGCCACACCATCATTTGATATAAGGGCATTATAATATTAGCAGTTTTATTTTCAACTCCCTTCCTGATGATGATCCCTAGCATGGAATTGGCCTTTTTCACAGCTACCGCACATTGAGTCGACACTTTCAATGAGCTATCCACTACGACTTCAATATCCCTCTCCTGGTCCTTCACCAACAGTTCAGATCCCATCAATGTGTACTTGGTTGGGGTTTTTTTTGTCCCAATGTGCATCACTTTACACTTGCTGACACTGAACCACATTTACCACTTTGTCGCCCACTCACTCAATTTGGAAAGATCCTTTTGGAGCTTCTCACAATCTGTTTTGGATTTCACTACCTGAAAGAGTTTGGTATCATCTGCAAATTTGGCCACCTCACTGCTTACCCCTATTTCTAGATCATTTATGAATAAATTAAAAACCATCAGTCCCAGTACAGATCCCTGGGGGACCCCACTTCTTACTTCCCTCCATTGCAAAAACTCTCCATTTATACCTACCCTCTGTTTCCTGTCTTTCAACCAGTTAGCAATCCACACATGTACTTGTCCCCTTATCCCATGACCACTAAGTTTCCTCAGGCGTCTTTGATGAGGAACTTTGTCGGTTCAGTTCAGTTTTTTATTACAGCCATTGGCCGGCCAAAAGATAAAGAGGAACTTTGTCGAAAGCTTTTTGGAAATCCAGGTATACTATGTCAACTGGATCCCCTTGATCCACACACTTGTTGATACTCTCAAAGAACTCCAAAAGTTTTGTGAGGCAAGGACATATGAAGCTGCCTTATACAGAGTCAAACCCTTGGTCCATTGTCCACGCTAGACTGGACCAGTGTTCCCTCTAACAAAGATTCCCAGATGTTGTTGACTACAAATCCCAGAATCCCCAGATGTAGTGGCTTTTGCTTGGGGATTATGGGAGTTGTAGTCAACAACATCTGGGAATCCCTGTTAGAGGGAACACTGGACTGGACTGGGCTGGACTGGACTGGATTGGACTGTCAGTACTGGGATAAGCCTCTCTAGGGGCAAGGGTAGGCTGTTGTTGAACTACAACTCCCATCATCCCCAGCCATAGTAAATTGCCTACCCCTGCTTTAGGGTTTCATACAGGGGTCTTTCCCAACTCTACCTGGAGATGCCAGGGATTGAACCTGAAAGTTCAAGGCTGAGCCCACTCTCCCCGCTAACCCCCTAGAGGCTCTTCACATGAATCGTTTGAAGAGCCTCAATGTATTACACAGAAATTGCAAATTATACAGAGAAATAATACATAAATAAGATGGATCCCTGTCCCCAAAGGGCTCACAATCTAAAAAGAAACACAAGACAGACACCAGCAACAGTCACTGGAGGTACAGTGCTGGGGTTGGTCTGTTCATTTTCATATACATTCTTATTCATCTGATAAAGTATCAAAATGAGTTGTCGTCCAGGAAAACTCTCCATGTGTATGTTTTATACTCTGAGGCTATTCACACACACATGCAAGAACAGTTTGGCACATGTTTGCATACCGCCGGGATCAGGCCAATCCTGGCAGCACCACGGTGCAGAGGCGTATCAAGGGAAAATAGTGCCTAGGGCAAGCACTGAAATTGCGCCCCCTGTCCAAACATCTGACACTCATCTTTCAGATAACTTCACCATAATATCAGCTGAAAAATACAAGTCAAGCTCGTTAATCTTTTAATCTTTCAAAAATTATTTAGCAGTGGACGTAGCCAGACCAAAAAATGCTGGAAAACTACAAATTTCAGTATGCTGGGGCTCATGAAATACCCAAATACTATGTGAAGGTGTACTTGGAAAACTAAACAGAAATGCCTGTCTAATTCTCTACTATGCATTGTAGAATCACTATTACATACATTTTAAAAATAAATGGATAATTTGACTTTTCCCGGATACTCTGAAAATAATTAAAGGATATGCAGAGTAAACTGTGTCACTGCTTGGAATATATACTAGTATTTCAGAAAGACAGTTAAAATGAGAGAAAGAGAGCAAGAAACTCCCAGTGGGCCTTAATACTAAGAATTTCACACTGATTCAAAGACAAACTCACCATTAATAGCCATATTATTAAGACATCACATTTAACTCACTTATCACAAGAAGCAAAGAAAGAGCAAATGAATACAATCCTAGCTCATAAGCTTCAGCTCAGTCTTCACAAGCCCTGATTCTCTGTACATAGTGCCAAACTAAATATGTGTCGAGATAGATAGATAGATAGATAGATAGATAGATAGATAGATAGATAGATAGATAGATAGATATACCTGTAGCCCCTTCAAGGGGCTTCCTAAAGGCTGTGGGGGTCTGCAAAGGTTCCCCCTCCCCCCGCTGGCCTCTAGGGCCTCACAGGGACCATTTGAGCAATTGCAGTGGCTATTTTTCTTAAATAAATTTTGTTTAAAATAAATGGCTGCTGAAAACAAAATAGCCACTGCGCATGCGCAAATGGCCTCTGTGATGCCTGGCATGACCTAGGGCCTCACGGAGGCCATTTGAGCATGTGTGGTGGCCATTTTGTTTTTGGAGGTCATTTTTTTTAACATTAATTTTTAAAAATGGCGCCCCCCTTCAAGTGGCACCCTGGGCATGTGCCCTGCCTGCCCTACCCTAGATACACCCCTGCTTATGAGTCTAGGCTACAGCATCTGGGGCTCCTTACCTTGGAAAAGAGGCGACTAAGGCGAGATATAATTGAAGTGTATAAAATTATGCATGGAGCGGAGAGGGTAGACAGAAATTTTTCTCCCTCTCTCACAACACTAGAACCAGGGGTCACCCCATGAAGATGAAGATCGGGAAATTTAGGACCGACAAGAGGAAGTACTTTTTCACACAGTGCACAATTAATCTGTGGAATTCTTTGCCAGGGGATGCAGAGGCGTAACTAGGGAAAATAGCACCTAGGGCAATCACTGAAATTGCGCCGCTGTCCAAACAGGAATGATGGGACTTGTAGTCAACAATATCTGGAAATCCCTGTTAAAAGGAACACTGTACCATCTAGACATGGTTGTTGATCAAAACCTGAAAACATGAGCCATTTCTGTTAAAGACTTAGAATAACAGTCAGGAGTTATGCGAGGATTCCAAGTGCCATTTTCTCTGTCTCATCTCATGCTTTTTTAAAAACATGACTTTGTCCTAGAGGATCACCTGCCCAAATAGCCACTAGCAAAATAGGGGAAGAAGAAGGTGGTGGTGGTGGTGGTGGTGGTGTGTGTCTATAAACCAGTGAATGATTCCTGCCAGTCTTTGTCTTGTGATGACTGTTGGCTCATGATGGGGTATATGTGCATTCACCACACCAGAGCTTACTTTGACACCAAGAGGGAGGAGGATACATTAGTTTGCCACACTAGACAGAGGCATTTGCAACAGGAGCAGACAGCCAAGTTCTGCCAGGGCCAAAACCAGCCCCTGCCAGACTAAGAAATCATTGTAATTTGCCCCTCCCTGTCACAAGCAGTGTGCTGTTCTTTTATTATTGACTCTAACTCTCAGATATCCCAGTCATGGATGGAAAATTAAGGGTCAATTTACAAGAGACACATTTTCTACATGGAAGTTTCTTCTGTGCAGGTGTTGTGAAGAAACCCATGTGTAGTGATCGCCAGGGGCATAGCAAGGTTGGAATGGGCCAAGATGAGATTTTAAAATGGGCCCCCAGCCCCTCAAAGTCCAGGGCCTCCACACACCCCAGGACCCAAGGATTTAAGTCTGATATTTCAAAATAAGTATGCTGCCTGGAAATACATTTCACTGAATACACACATGCACACATCACAATATATAGTGATATACACTGAGTAATATATATTTGTGCTACTTTTAATGCCTAGAACACACTAGCAACACTAATTATTAAAATGGCTCCCTCGCTGCAGATTAGCAAAGGAGACTTTCAACCATGCAGGGTGAGCCTATGTTTGTTTTCTCAGAATTCTGAACAAATTCAGTGAAGTTTGATTCCAGGAGGTTTTTTACGTGAGGCTTTTAAAGCCCTTTAACGCACATCTCCTCTGGAATGGAGGTGCTGCATTCACATGTTGGCCAGATTTACCCTGAAGTCCCTGCAAGTTATTGGGGAGCAGTTCACAAAAAAGAAAAAGAAAATAAAATAAAAGCACAACACATGCTTCACAGTTCTCACTCAGACCTTCTGGGTTGCAAAACAACTTGAACATAAGTGCATTTATGAATGAATGAATGAATGAATGAATAAATAAATAAATAAATATTTGTTCCAGAAGTGTTTGTAATTTTCTTCCATGAAACAAGCCACTTATATGCCTTTTTAGATAGTTTTTGTTTTTAAAGCCAGCACATTTTTCAGTCTGTTTTAAATTAAATATTCAGAGACTTCTCAGTCTTGCCCCACTCCCTATATCAAAGCCCTATGGCAAGCAGATCCTTATATGGGGGGGGGAATCACAAAAAGGAATTCACAGTCTACCTGGCAAAAGCTGTACTGGATGGTCTGGGCAGAGGGTCTGCTGCAGGGAACTCTGCCAGCCTCCTTCCTGGCTTCCTGCCTCCTTTGGGGCCTGCCGAGTTCAGCCTTCAGTGAGGCCTACTCGGAGGCCTCTCTGGAGGCCCCGCCCACCCGCTGATCAGCTGAGAGGCAGGGAGAGAAGAGCTGCTCTGCACTTTGCAGGCTGCTCCGATCCTAGGCCGGAGCTGGAGGAAAGTGGCTGAGGGGTCCTGGGGCTGGGCAGGTGGGCAATGGGGCGGGGGTGGCAGGAACTGACGTGGCGCCCCCACCTCAATGGCGCCTAGGGCACGTGCCCTGCCTGCCCCCCCCCCAAGTTCTGTCTATGGGCAAACCCTCCTATAAAGCCTCAGTTGAAAGTGAGGTTAGGAAATTGAGTCCTTCCTTAACATTGTTTTTTGTATTGTCTCTCAGCTGTGGCTGTTTGCATCCAGACTGTGGCACTCTCAGGGAGGGGAGGAGGATTCGCATAATGCAGTGCACACTCAAGCGGTGCATTTTTGGAGCTCTAGGGGCAGGGCAACATGGGGTGATGCATTTATTTATTTTTTTATTTCATTTATATCCTGCTTTTCCTCCAAGGAGCCCAGAGCGGTGTACTACATACTTAGGTTTCTCCACACAACAACCCTGTGAAGTAGGTTAGGCTGAGAGAGAAGTGACTGGCCCAGAGTCACCCAGCTAGTATCATGGCTGAATGGAGATTTGAACTCGGGTCTCCCCGATCCTAGTCCAGCACTCTAACCACTACACCACGCTGGCTCTAAGCACTACACCATGCATCCTGGCACCCCGAACCCCGGAGCAACTGACCGCAGCTGGTGATCATCTGGGTGGGCGATCCAGCCGCCCAGAGGCAAGGACTTGCTCGCCTGTAGGGGAGGTAAGTTTTTTGAGGTTTCCTTCCCTCATCCCATTAGAGCCCTTTCTCTGCTCGTGAGAAAGGGCTCTCTGTGTATGTTTGTATTGGCCATTGTTTGTATTTGTAGTTGTTTGCAGTAACAATACAGACGTCTTTCAAAATGTTTGTTTTCAATTGAGCTTTTGATTGACATTCCAGTTTGTGGTTTGCCTTTGGTTACAGACAATCCGGCACGCTGCAGTTTGGGTGAGTCCTCCAAACCAGGACTGCAAATCAGGAGCTAGCTGTTTTTTTAGAAGCGATTCTGTTTTAGAAGGCTAACTCAGACCATAGCTTGTTACCCGATGGGATATGAAGGCAAACTTAGGTTTGAGAGAACCAGGAAGAACTTTATCAAGCCCCATGTATAAAGGGAGGGGAATACTGTGAGCATAGCGCTTGCTCCTGATCCTCCCAATCATGGTTTGGAAGATTGGCAGCCTTTCTGTCCCTCTCCCTACCAATCACAGCCAGAGGATTGGCTGCCGCTGCCACCAAACCCCTTAGAACAGTGCAATAATACAGATCCCCTGTAAACTTTTGGATAGCAAAAGGAAAGTAGGCATAACAACAGAGGAGCACAACAGATTTAAGAGTAGGAGTATCAATAAAAGATGTCCTTGGAACGAGCTCATCTCTCTGTTGCTGTAATACTCTTTCCCCTTCTACTTTGTATTTCGTTTTGTCTTGTTCAAACTTTTAATCCACTTAGCTCCCAATTGCTATTTTACCTGTCACCTTATGGAATTCAGTGAGGTCATTCACACTATCAAAATCTGTGTTCTACCCGGGTTTGGGAGCTGTGTGTGCTCCCAATTTTCGGTTGTGTGGAAGCAAGGTGGGAGGAAAACCTGGGTAGAAGTGAATGTGTGGAAGCTAGGTAGGAGGAAAACCTGGGTAGCTTTTCCTCCTACCTTGCTTCTACACATTCACTTCTCCCTCCTCCTACCTAGTTGTTTGCACCCACATGATCAAAAACTGGGAGCACTCACCGCTCCCAAATCTGGTTAGAACACAGTTTTTGATTGTGCGATTGACCAAAGTGTTTCACTAATTTAGTGCCAAAACCTAACTAAAATCCCTTCAACTCTGTATACTTGTTAGAGGCAGGAATCCAGGAATCTTAATTCTTCCCACTGCAGAGATATTTCCTCCCTCTGTTTTCCAGCATACATCTATTTATCACAGATGGCAAAATCCATATGAGCTCATCTCACGCCAGGCAGCGGGTCCTTACAATGGTTTTTTTACAGTACCCTCTCATTTGACTGAGCTTCATCAGCCTCAGCAATGACAGATAAATTATTGTCATCAAGTACCCTGCAGAAGTACAAGGAAGAAAATTAACTTCCCTGCACAGTGGGTGGGAGTGTAACAGTAATACAAAGAAATGCAAGTTATGTACTATGTAAGACAGAGATTAAAGCCTCAGGTCACTGTCTTAGAATTTATATGATATGGGATTTTTTTTTTTTTTAAGGCTAGGAGTAAAATGCTAACATGATTGCTGCTACAGAGACTTGCTTTTCCTATAGCACTTACATCAGTGCTGTGAAGACAGTGGCCACATCCTGATTAACTCTGTACTCGAACAAGGATGCTGCACTAGCACAAAACAGTTGCACTAATCCAGTGATTCTCAAACTTGGGTCCTCAGGAGTTATTGGACCAAAGGCCACTGAGGCTGGGGATTATGGGAGTTGAAGTCCAATAACACCTGAGGACCCAAGTTTGAGAATCCCTGCACTAATCAGTAATCTTCACTGAGGTGGTTCCCACGATCAGCGGGAACCACCAGATGGGGTTGAGCAGGGAGGACGGGCTTAGCCCGCTCTGTGCGCAGACAATCCGTCATTCCACCCTGGGCAGCTGGATTGGCTGCCCGCACGACTGCTGGCTCTGTTACGGAGCCGGCGGGCACTTGGGAGTTTGGGGGCTGGGCAGCCCCCATAAGTTCCAGCATGCTCTGCACAAACACACAGAGCATGCTGGAGAGACCCCCGAGCCAGGAGGCTGCTTTTTAACTTCCCGGTCAGGAGTCTCCTCATGAGTTGCCGCACCGTGGTAACAAACAATACATTAACCCCGGTGAGCAGAGCGCTCACTCCGCTAACCTGGGCTAAGGGGAGGGGTACTTAGGGCGGTTTGCTGCTGGGAGCCGCTCGGCTCCTGTGGCAGCACATGACCACCAAGAAGTGGGCTAGGCTCCCTTAGCCCGCTTTTTGGTGGTCGTGAGAACCACCTCATTGTTTTACAAGCTGGGGGCACTTTAGCCAAAACAAAACTTTAATATGAGAGTCATTTCACGCTATGCTGACCTCTGCACCGTACTGCACTTTTCTCAGTGCTGCGGGGGCCCTGAGAGAGAGAGAGAGAGAGAGAGAGAGAGAGAGAGAGAGAGAGAGAGAGAGAGAGAGAGAGAGAGAGAGAGAACACTCTCTTAAGAGCTCCAGAGAGTTAGGGTAACCCCCACATTATTATCCACATTGTTACTGGTGAGTGTTAGTAATAGAGGGCCATCAGTTGGCAGCTAAAAGGTGTATTGAAATCCCCTCGCTTCCCCCCGCCCCACAAAGCATTTCTTTAGAGAAAGACTTCATTGGCTGGAAGCATTTGTCACAAAAGCGGGGGGCAGGCGGGGACAGGCCATGCCAGAAAGGAAAGGGGAAATGGCATTACAAACAGAAAAATGGCATTGGGGTGAAGGTAAGGTGAGATCTACACACACACACACACACACACAGTTTCTCAAACTGGCATATAGTAAAGATTCAGCAGTGACATAAAAGTTATTTCTCCTTTTTAAAAAAAAACAAAGATTTTTTATCTTCTTATCTCTTTATTAAAACAAATGATTACAATGCTAAACATTAATCAAAACACAAACAGCACTATACATAATGCATCAAAACCCCGTTTCATCCATCCATCCATCCAAACTCTGATACTGAAGCTATTCCCACAATCAGGAGAAGCAACGGGGGCCGCGTGGCTCCCAGCGGTGGCTCGGTGGCAAGCCTGCTCACAGAGCCCACCACTTAACCCGGCACAAGATGGGGTTAAAAGGTCATGTGTCACCGTGGCGCAGCTCCACGTTGCAGCGACTCATGATTAGCCTACTGACTGGGAGGCTACAACCAGTCTCCTGGCATTGGGAGCCTCCCCAGAATGCCCCGCACACCCTCACAGGTCATTCTGGGACTTCCAGAGGCCAGGAGTTAGGGATGGACAAACTGGTTCGTGGGTTCATGGTTCGATGGTTCAGTTCGGGGGTTTGGGGGTTCAGAGTCGAACCAAAACACCTCCCCCCCCGGTTTCATCTAGACCGGAGCCAAACCCCCCCACACCAGTTCATGAATTTTTATTTATTTTTTTTAATTTTAGTACCTGTAGCCCCTTCGGGTGGCTTCCTAAAGGCTGTTGGGGTGGGTCCGCAAAGGTCCCCCCTCACCCCGCCGGCCTTGTTTATCACTGCCAAGGCCCGTAAAACCTTCCTTTTTGACCTGTTTGGCCTCTGTAAATTGCTGCGGTGGCCATTTTGCCTTCCGCTGTGCATACTCAAATGGCCTCTGCGAGGCCTGGCATGACCCAGGGCCTCGCAGAGGTCATTTGAGCATGTATGGCATCCACTCCAACCAGCTCCATGATGGATCCAGCAATCATCTGGGTGGCCGATTCAGCCGCCCAGGGCTGGCTAGCCAATCATCTGCAGGGAGAGCGGGTCAAACCTGCTGTCCCTGCTAACCCTCTTTAGGCTCTCTCTATTGCTCGTGTGGAGAGCCTTATTATCTAAAGTGGGAAAACAACCATAATTTCCCCAATTAGTGTAAAGAATAACATCTGAGGAGATAACACTAAAAGCATTATTTGTGGCCTGTTTTGAGTAGGGCCAAATAATATGGGTAAGCTTTTCTCAGATCACAATATGCCATAAGTTCTGATACCAGGTGCCCAACGTAATGGTTTTATTTTTCCACTGTTTGGCTGTAGGTAATCTAGCAGCAGTTACCATGAACACAATTAAATTTTTTGATGTTAAATCTTTACCCCAGAAAATCTGTTTAATAGCACCAACTGGAGGCATAAACCTATTCTCCAGTTTGTAATCATACCCATCTCTTTGAAAACTGTAGAATCCAGAGGAGAAAGTTGTGGTATGCAATGACAAGGCAGTGGAGTAGAATCAGGAATATTAACACTTGAGTGAAATAGATGCTGAGGCTATTCACACGGGTGTGCAAAACCGGGCTAAGGGATCCCAGCCTGATTTTGCACACACATGCGTACCGCCGGGATCTTACTGCCAGGATTGCACCACGTTGGCAAAACCACCTACGAAGCCTCCCTTTAAAATGAAGTTAAGGGAGCAAGTACGCCCTTAACCTTGTTTTTAAGGTTGTCTGCCAGCCGTGGCTGCAACCAGCCATGGATAGCAGAATCAGGGAGGGGAGGGGGGATCCCCATAATGCACTGCACACTTGGTGGGCAGTCCGCCTGCCCTGGGAAGGCGGAATGATCATCTGCAGGGAGGTAAGCTCATTAGGGCTTCCTCCCCTCAAACCCTGTAGCTCTTTCTCACTGCTCATGAGAAAAGATTCATTGAGGTGCTTCTCACAATTTTCAGCCTCCCGCCCGGGGGTCTACTCATGAGTAGCCGCGCCGTGGAGCCGCGCCGCGGCTACTCACAGTTTTAAAAACCAGGCTTGCAGAGCGCTCGCTCCATAAACCCGGTTTAAGGGGCGGGCTAACTAAGCGGGCTAGCCACTTGTAAGCCACCAGGCTAACCTGCGAGCCTGGTGGTTTACACGAGCAGCAAAAATCAGGCTAGGCTCTCCTAGCCTGATTTTTGCTGCTCGTGAGAATAGCCCCATAATGTACAGAGAGGCAAATGCAGTCTGCAGTCTGCCTTCAGTGCTGTTGCTGCTGGCTGTTTGTTAGCCGCTGCTTGAGTACTGGAATACAAATGACTAAAGCCCCATTCAAAATCTGGCCTGGATCAAGGAATGGATTAACCACAAACACCACAAATATCTCTATCCAGAAGAAAGAAGCCTCTATTCAGAAGGAAGAAACATGGATTTCCTCCTTGTACTGTGCTGTGGGAGCATTACTCTGTGGTGTTTTCTGGGCTATGGGATTTGCAACGGGTAAAGCATTGCAAAGTGTGACGGGATAGGCCAACAGTTCCAAACTGAGAGTAAAGCATTACTCAATGTTTTGTTTTAGGCTGGTGGCCATTCATATTTTCCATCCACTGCAATGTGTTTTCAAGGCAGGAATGTCCATATTCTCCTTGAAACGTGTTTATCTGCCCCTCCTCCTTCTCCATTTGGGCCAATGCAGTTGCAGAGGGGTGACGTGAATTTTTTTTTTAAAAAAAAAAATTCTCGACTGTCTTGCACAAAGCTGCCAGCAGGGGGAAGCACCATTCCAAAACACTCTAGTGCAAGTGATTTCAGCCAAAAAAAAAAAAAAAAATCCCATGGTGGGGCATAATAGGAAGGAGCAGCACTAACCCGAGGGGAACTGGCTTCCCAGCACTTGGCCCTGCGTCTTCCACTCTGCTCCACAGGGCTGGGGGAGGCGGGCGGCCGCTGCCCAGGCTGCATGGGAGGATGCCTGGTCTCTGTGCCCCCAGCCCCCCTTCTCCTTCTCCTATGCAGCCGGGCGGGGGGTGGGCATGGGAAAGACAGACCATGTCAGAAAGGAAAAGAAAAATGGCATTAGAAACAGGAACATGGCATTGGGCTCTTATGGGGTGAAGGTAGGGTGAAATCTCTCTCTCACACACACAGACAGAAGGTTTCTCAAACTGGCACATAGTAAAGATTCAGCAGTCAAATAAAAGTTATTTGAGGAATGAAAATAACTGTCCACACCAGACCAGGCTGAAACGGGGCAAGCCTCCCTTAATGGGAAAATACAGCTACTTTCCTGCAACCCTATTGCAACATTCTAGGGCCATCAATATAACCTGGATCAAGGCATCGGAAATATGGATGGCACCAGATGACAACCCAGTGACCGCAAAGTCAAAACACGGGCAATACGGAGGGACACTTAATGGACACCTTACGAATCTGTCGCAGCGTGTAATCTGGAAAGCTCCCAACAGTAGTATTACCTCTCCCCTCTCCTTTTTACTGCTGGAGCATGCTCAGAGGCTCCAGAGAGTCTTTTGGGACCTGTTGCAGCAGGAGGGAAAGCTGCACCTGGCCTGAAGAGCGAAAGGGGGACTTTTGCAGCTTTCTACTTGATGCACTTGTTTATATCAATGCAGGTTAAAAAAAAAAAAAAAAAGAGGGGGGGGGTTTCTTTTACAAAGGAAGGAACTTTTTTTAAAAAAATGGGGAATGGTTTTATGAGGGGAAGGAAGGGAAAGAGAGAGGTAAATGCTAATCTGAATCAGGGAATCAGTAAGATTTGTTGTCAACAATTGTACGTCTTTGTCCAGTAATGTAATGTAAAGAACAATTGCAAAGAGGCTTGAGAGAGTCTTCTGGAACCTGTTGCAGCAGCAGGAGGGAAAGCTGGAGAGGGGAAAGGGGACTTCTGCAGTTTTCTGCTTTGTTATTTTATTTATTTATTTATTTATTTATTTATTTATTTATTTAACATATTTTTATACCGCCTAAAACATACGTCTCTTTATGCACTTGCCATTCATTTCGCTCTCTGCAATCAAGTTTGTGCACCAACTGAACCAACTCAAAGCCCTAGGCTGGACAAGCCTGAGAAGTTCGTTTCACTCCTGTTCTTCTGGTTCTGCATGCTCTCAAGATTCTGTAAGGGAGTGGTATGGACTGTCACAGGATGACTTTGGGGACACTCCTACAGAAAAGGGGCTGGGGCTTGGTTTTGTTTGCCTTTCTCATACACTGTGAAGGTACCTTCTTCGTCTGTGATCATAGCCATCACATGTTGTCTACATGACACCATTTCATGCAGATTTGTATGCCAGCTCTGCTGTGACTTTGCATTTGAAGAAGAAGAAGAAACTTTATGTACAATCAATGATCAGATACATAAAACCCAAAACCGATAGTTGGCCCAGCAAGGGAGGCACACACGGGCTCTGGCTGGCTCACTGCACTGCAGGCGTGCCTGCTGGGCTGTTGTGCTGCTGCCTCTCCCCTGCCTGCTCTTGTTGCCTTGTAGCTCCACCTGTTCCTGCTTCCTTGCCTGTGCCTGCTTCCCTGCCTGCCTGTTTCTGCTGCCCTGTAGCTGCGGTCCCCACCAGTGCCGCTGGGCTGGGAACTCCTGCTCCTCTGGTCCTCCTCGAGTGAGACAGGAGTCAGTGGCTGACTCTGGATGGCTGCCTGCCTGCTTCTCGCCTGTCCTGCAGAGCACCCCTGGCCTGGCCTGGCCTGGCCTGGCCTGGTTGCAGTTCACTTCGTAGCATCGTCACATGTGGCACGTGCAACGCCGTCATGTGTGCAGGTGCATGCTGCTATAGCCAGGCCCAGCCCGCTCCACCAGCCACATGTACAAGGAGGAGATCAGGCAGGCTGCACCCGTGCATCAAACCCACACTCAGCCCCTAGTCGCATACAATGGAAGATTGGATGGGCCACAGGTGGCTGCACCCACAACACTCAGCCACCGCCCTGACCACAGTTGTGCTCGGCCAGCTGGCACAGAACGGGCTGGCGGGACAGCTCAGCCACCACCTGGGACATTTCAAAAAAGGATTTGTGAGCCCTAGGGGTTGTGGGAGCCCCGGTCTTCTAGCTGGAAGTCCAAGGGGAAGGGCACCCCCTGCTTAGGGGTGATGGGGCTGCCACTGGCCCACAAGTCTTACAGTGCCAAACAGTATACCACCTATTTGCACTAGATCTGAGCTTCTGTTGCAGACTACTGTTGTGCTAGTGCAAACATGTTCGTTGTGCTACAAGATGCACAACCTGTTACGTGCCTCATATGTTTTGCAGGAAACCTTTGTGTGCTATGACAAAAATGCAGTTCTGAAAATCCCCATGATTTAGTGCAGGTACATGATCTTCTTGCACTAGTAGAGCTTTGTGCAAGTGCAGCATTCATCGGAATGTCATCCTGTTTTCCTGAAGTTCAGTAATGGAGACAGGTGACTCTTTTCTGGATTCGCGTCTGTTTCTACAAGCTCAGCCTGAAGATCATGATAGTCAGGCCGGAACAGATACATTCTGGCACTGCTTTGACTCTCTGGCAGGGACCAGCTAGAAATCTCTGAAAAGCAGAGAAGAGTGTACTGGAGACTAAATAGTTCTGTAATATAAGAGGACTGATCTCTACACTGAATCTATTATTATTTCCTGTTTCTCATGAACTTGTCAAGTTTCCTTTTCAAGCCAGTTATGATAGTGCTATTAACATGTCCTGGAGCAATGTGATTCAGCCATACAGAACACGAAAAATATTTTCATTTTGTATATTTTATATTTCTCTGTTCATTATTTGATGGGCTGTCTGGCAGCATTACTGTTAGGAGCATCATGTCTATCTGTAGCTTTTGTGTGTGTTTTGTTTTCGTAGTGCAATGCCAGACATACAGAGGAGAGCTGGTCTGAGGGAGGAGAGCTGGTCTTGTGGTAGCAAGCACGAATTGTCTCCTTTGCTAAGCAGGGTCCACCCTGGTTTGCATTTGAAGGGGAGACATGTGTGAGCACTGTAAGCAGAGACGTTCTTACCCCCGGACCTTGTGGACCCGGTCCATGGCCTCCAAGGTCCAGAGGGGCCTCCTACTGCCACCCCATCCCGCCGCTGCCTCGTGGCACTGAATCGCAGCACCAAACACTTCAAGAATTCAAGCTGCCAGATGCATGGCCGGGGGCAGTTGGGGTGTGTGTGAGCCAAACAGACCTCCCCCACCCCCATGGTGGCGTTGGCAGGTGGAGTGGGAGCAGCTGCTGGGCCTGACCGTTCGGCCCAGCAGTCCTTGAGAACTGCAAGGAAGCACCGGTGTGCCTGTGCATTTAGTGCCGTGATGTCACGGGCTTGCGACACTTTATTCCAACTGTGCAGGCACGCTGGAGCTTCATCACAGTTCTCAAGGGCCTCAGCCACTTCCACTGTGCCCACCGATGCTGCCACCACCACCACGGGGGGCGGGGGGGTTGCTTGGCTCACCTCCTCCCAACCACTGGCCGCAAACATGGCGGCTTGAATTCTTGAAGTGTTAGGCACCACAGGACAGCGCCTGGGTGGGCTGGTGACAGAAGGCCCCCCCTTAACTTTTTAATTTTAATTTTAGCGCCTGGGTGGTGCAGGGGGTGGGGGTCAGTTCCAAACCCCTTCAGGACCAGGCGCCAAAATTGCCTAGGTGCACCCGACTGTAAGATATTCTCTTTAAAGGATGGAGCCGTCCTGGGAAGAACACCTGCATGCTTGCATGCAGAAGATTCAGAGTTCCCTCCCTGGCATCTCCAAGATAGGGCTGAGAGAGACTCCTGCCTGCAACCTTGGAGAAGTCGCTGCCAGTCTCTGAAGACAATCATGAGCTAGATGGACCAATGGTCTGACTCGGTATATGGCAGCTTCCTATGTTCCTAAGTACATTTAAACCACATTTGTCATATCCCTGTTGATCATTCTCTTCCATACAAAAGTTTCTTAGGAATTCCAGTGGAAAAACCTGATCTGTATGTGCAAAGGATTCAGTCTCTCCCTTTGCTATTAGGATATGGGCAAGCCAAGGCAATATTAGACATAGGATTCTGGATCTAGAATATCAAAATGAAGTTAGTCTAATTCTGGAGGTTATTAAAGAATGCATTGGCCACTCTGGATGGGAACCTGCTAATTATTTACCATCACTTACTTTGCTCAGTTTTCCAAGAGTGTTTTTTAGAGCAAGGTATAATGTTTTGCCATCAGCAGTTCCGCAAGGCAAAATACTTTTGGTCAACCAAACCTGCCCTCGTGGTGTAGGAGCAGTTGAATCTCTCCATGTGTTGTTGTATTCTTCTTTTCAGAATGATTGCACTAGCAGACTTATTACCCCCTTGTTGTTACATTTTCCTAGTTGGTTAATTTTAGGCTGCACTCTCTTTTTATGAGATAAAAAGTCTACTATCGCCTATAATGTGGCTAAATTCCATGTGGCAGCTGTTAAGATCTGACAGTAGTTAACATCTGCTTTCAAATAGGTAGGTAGATTAAGTTGTTGGTGTGGAGAAGTATATTATCCACTGGGATGGTTTGACAAACTGATTGTACTATTTTTGCAGTATGTATTGGATCAATGACCGTAGTAAATTTTATTCATTCAGTCAGTCAGTCTCTCCCTTGAAATTAATGGAATAACCCATGAACAAGAGTCAGAGCCTGGATAAGGCTGTAAGTGGCTGAACCCAAATCTAGACTTGGATGGAGTTCTCCCCATCTCCCCTTCCTTCATAGGAAGGAAACTGAAAACAAAACTGCTAGTATTATAATGCCTTTATACAAACCTATGGAATGGCCACATCTGAAGTACAAGAGAACCTTATTACTCAGGGGTAGGGGGGTTCCATTCCCTGTCTACTACCATGAATAACAGAACCATGAGTAACCAGGCATTATTTCTATGGGGACAGTGGATTTAGCTTCCAGGCTGGAGGGATAATGGCAAAAAAACAGTGAGAAAAAAGTGAGAAAACTTACTTTGCCACGCTCCATGGCATCTCCATGTGTCTAGGAATCCCCACATGTGTCCAGTAATGCCCCCAAGAGGACACAATGCCCCTCCCCCAAACCATGAATGATTGTGGGGCGAAATCCATTTTTAAAAAAGAAATGAGCCACAAAATGGATCCTCCTGTCTCTTCTTGGGCTCCTGCAGACAAAATGGCAGGCATTTTGTGGTCACTCCATGGTCACTTCTGGCCCTCTAGGAACCGTGGATACATGGGTTTTAACCCTTTCATTGCTGTGGATACTGGAAACGGGTGTCTATTAGAAACCCCTTGGATACGCGGAACCAGGAATAGTGGTTCCACAAATAACGAGGTCCTACTGCACTGTGTACAATCAATCAATCAAAGTTTATCACTAAGTCATTGACCAATAGTACTATGTACAGTTCTGGTCACCATATCTCAAAAAGGATTTTATAAAACTGGGAAAAGTACAGAAGAAAGCAACCAAAATGACCAGCATCCTAGAGCACCTTCCCTAAGAGGCAAAGCCTACAACATTTGAGGCTTTTTAGTTTAGAAAAAAGGTAATAAGGGGAGATATGATCAAGGTTTGCAAAATTATGCCTGGTGTCAAAAGTGAATAGAGAGAGGTTTTTCTCCTCTTGTACCACACTAGAACCAGGGTCATCCTATGAAACTCATTGCCGGTAAATTTAGGACTGAAAAAAGGAAATATTTTTCACACAGTGCATAATTAATCTATGGCATTCTAGATGGCTTTTAAAAGAGGCTTAGACAAATTCATAAGAGGGCAGGCCCAGCAATGGCTATTAGTCTTGATGGCTGTAGACTACCTCCAGGAGACTTTACACACAAGGCTTTTACTTCAAATCTGCTCTGAAATGGAGTGTGCCAGTCCACATATTAGCTGCATTTACACCAAAGTAGCTGAGGGCTATCAGGGACCAGTACAGACACATCACTGTTTCCCCCCAAATCGAGGCTGTGCATTCTGGCTTAGCCCGAAATACATCTGGCTTTTAAAAAATACTCTAGTTTCAGTGGTTTTGGTGCGGGGGTGGTGGTGCTGAGGCTTCTGTTATGCCCCACCACTTCTCCCTTCATGTGTGCAGTGGCCAAAACTAAATGAAGGGGAGTTTACATAGGCTTTAGATATGCAGAATGGATGTAACTTGAGCCTTTTTGTCTTAACTGATTCCATTAGCCTGCAGTTTTCTTCATGACAGAGAGAAAGCTCTGATTTCTGCTTTAAATGTCCTGCCTCTTAAATCATCTGGGGGTGGGGTGGGGTGGGGGCATGAGGTGATGAAGGCAGTCACTCACAAAAACAAGGGCGAAGTGTTCTGTTGTTTGATCCAGCTTTTGGCAACTTGTCATGCCGTTCTTCCATTCCTCCATAGCTGTCAAACTAACAGCAAAAAAGCTCTCTCACCTCCTCCTGTCTGTGATGTGATTTGTGATTGGTTGGAGGGGAAACCTGGAAAAAGCCAGTGGAAACGCAAAGGAAAAAGATCTGTCAGGAATTGTGGAGAGGAGCCGACCCTATGTGAACTGCCCATTTAATCCCCCCAATTAAACATCTTGCAAATCTGCTGTGAAAGCAGATTCACTCTTAGAACATAAGAACAGCCCTGCTGCATCAGGCCCAAGGCCCATCTAGTCCAGCATCCTGTTTTGCACAGTGGCCCACCAGATGCCGCTGGAAGCCACAGGCAGGAGTTGAGGGTGTGCCCTCTCTCCTGCTGTTACTCCCTCGCAACTGGTACTCAGAGGCATCCTGCCTTTGAGGCTGGAGGTGGCCTGTAGCCCTCTGACTAGTAGCCAATGATAGAACTCTCCCCCATGAAGTTATCCAAACCCCTCTTAATAAGAACATAAGAAACCCGTTCAGATACCCTGCAGCATGAAGGCATGTGTGATTAACTCCCGTGCTCATAGGCAGGATGCCTCTAAATGCCAGTTGTAAGGGAGCAACATCAGGAGAGGGGGCATGCCTTCATCTCCTGCTTGTGGGCTTGCCAGAGGCATCTGGTTGGCCACTGTGGGATACAGGATGCTGAATTAGATAGGCCTTGGGCCTGATCCAGCAGGGCTGTCCTTATGTCCCTCAGACCTAGGCTTGAGAAGGCAGCAATACTCTCTGGCCTCCTGGACTATTAACTAGTGTTCTGCCTCAGAAAGGAGTTAGGCAGCTAGGATTCATCATCATAACCTCAGATGCACTACAATGCCAAGCATTTGCTTTCTTGATATCAGCAGCACTCTGAAAACTATCCTGTGCATTTGAGCTATTCAGTTGAGGGTGCTCCCTTGAGTAATAATCTTTCCTGCTCAGAAAGCCACTTCTGCAAATGGATAGCGCTGTCCTTAAGCCAAACATAAATGGAGGATCCATCAGATTTCCATTGACTTCTTAATAATACTTGTCACGGTGAAGAAAATAAACTGAACATCTCTTGGGATCATGAGCATTCCAAATGCTGTGCATTTATTCAGAGCAAGCCGTGCTGCAATCCGTTTTTTTTCTTCCGCAGGCAAGGCCTTGACATAGGACAATGTGATAAGACTAGGCTGTTAAACTGCAGCATGTGAGCAAATTGTGATGTCTTTATATTGCTTCCATTTTTCAACAAATACTTTCCATTCTCTCCAAATGGCACACTGCTGTGTCCAGCATCGTGCAATAGCAGCTGTCTTTAAAGCTTGCATTCACTGGTTTTCCTATGTCATTCATTGCCTTCCTCTTTTCCTTCCATCTTTCTATAGCCCACTTAGCAGAAAACAACTGCACACCTTGTCACATTTTACCTTGTGGGCACAATACTTGTAAGGCTCAAATCCAAATACAGTCTCATGGAACAATGCACACGCAGACAGTGACAGCAGTTGGAGATATGCATTCCCATCAGCCTCCATCCATATCTGAACATGCATATGGTGGTCACATTCAAATGCCTCACATGAGGGTTTCCCGATGTTGAGTCCCCTGGTGTTGCTGGACTACAACTCCCACCATCCCCAGCCACAATGGCCTTCATGGTCTGACTCAGTTTCAGGCAGCTTCCTATGTTCACTAGTAGTCAGACTGAACAGTGGTAGGTGAGCCATTGGTGTGCTCATATGGTTCACATTTGGATGTTTCTACTTGGAGGAATCCCAGAAGGGTTTTACTCACATAAGCAGTGTAACATGTAACTTGCTGCTGATGGAATGTTGTGGCTAGGATGACAAATTAGGACAGGGCTCCGGTGGTGTGGATTTTAGTAGATGTCGCATTGGTCACCCTTCCATGGTGCTCTACAAACAACAGGAGATGGCCAAGGAAGATAGTCATATCCTCTTTGGGATCCTCCAGAAGTATCTGTCTGGGTGGTGTTGGAAACAGGATGTCTGACTGATTGGACCTTTGGTTTGATGAACGAAGCAATTCATGCCCACATCCACACAGCTGCATAACTCACCACATCATCCGCAGTGATGTGTATCCTACGCATAGAGCCTGTGAAATAGGTAGATGAAAAATCAGGTTCCAGAGGTAAGGTAAAGTGTGCTGTCCAGTTGATTTTAACTCCTGGCACCCACAGAGCCCTATGGTTTTCTTTGGTAGAATACAGGAGGGGTTTCCCATTGCCTCCTCCTGCGCAGTGTGAGATGATGCCCTTCAGCATCTTCTTATATCACTGCTGCCCAATATAGTACCAGTGGGGATTTGAACCAGCAACCTTCTGCTTGTTAGTCAAGCATTTCCCCGCTGCACCACTTAAGGTGACTAGGTTCCAGAGTCAGAAAGGCAAATAAGATTCTTTCTTGTGTGCAAGCCATTGTATACAGGTAATAGCCAAAGTAAGACTTAATTAGACTGGAGAAGAAAAACTAGAAGAGGGATGCCTTTTGATTAAAAATGTAAACACGGTTGACAATGCTGCTTCCATCTATAGAGGCAGAGCAAAGATAAATTGATTCCTTTGTTGTAGCTGCTGATGGCATTTGCTTTTTATGCAGAAGTGGTCTGGCTTGTTGGATGATTAATGCATCACATGGAGGTATTCATATTGTTTAGTGTGTTCCACTGCACTTTTGTCTCATCTGTACTTAGACATTCAATAGGAGAAATTAACAAAGACTCTGTTCTTTGAAAAGAGAGAGAGATGGGAAGATATAGAAAGAAAAAGGAATTAGTTAAAGACCTATAACCCTGGATAATTAGTCTTGCAGAACAGTGGGGGCTAGGGATGTGCATAAAACCGGTTCTCCCGGTTCGGTTCGGATCCGAACCGGGTCTGAACCGGACCAGGGTGGTTTGGTTTTGGTTTTGCTGAACCACCCCCCCCGGTTCGGTTCAGATCCGAACCGGTTCGGATCTCAAAAAATAGCTGGTTTGAAAGGGGACCTTGTGTTCTACCTGCCACCCAAATTTCAAGTCGATTGGACCTTCCTCTGATTTTTGGCGATTTTTTAAAGTTTTAGTGACTTTGGGGCAGTTCGGGGGCATAGCATGGGATCTGGGCAAAAGGAGTGGGGTGGGGTGGTAGTGCCTAATGGGTGCAGGCTACCACCCCAATTTCAGGGGGATTGGGCAAAGGGCTGATTTTTGGTAAATTTCTGAAAATTTCATGACTTTGGGGCAGATTGGGGCAGATTGGGGCAGAAAGTGGGGGCTGGGGCAGAATAGTGGGGTGTGGTGGTAGTGCCTAATGGGTGGAGGCTACCACCCCAATTTCAGGGGGTTTGGACAAAGGGATGATTTTTTGAGAATTTTTGAAGTTTTAGTGACTTTGGGGCAGTTTGGGGGCAGAAAGTGGATCTGCCCCAAAAGAGTGGGGTGGGGTGGTAGTGCCTAATGGGTGGAGGCTACCACCCCCATTTCAGGGGGATTGGGCAGAGGGCTGATTTTTTGAGAATTTTTGAAGTTTGGGTGTCTTTGGGGCAGATTGGGGGCAGAAAGTGGATCTGCCCCAAAGGAGTGGGGTGGGCTGGTAGATAGTGCCTAATGGGTGGAGGCTACCACCCATCCCCAATTTAAGAGTGATTGGGCAGAGGGGTGAATTATGGTGAATAGAAAAGGTGTGAATTCTCATTCTATCATAGCAAATGAGATATTTTTCAATTAAACAACTCTCATGACCCCACTTTCACTTTTTCACACTTTCCTTTACTATGAATAATATGAGGAAGTAATCAATTTAGCACACTTCACCTTATGAAGACAAACCTCATACACATAAATTCACCATAATTCACCCCTCTGCCCAATCACTCTTAAATTGGGGATGGGTGGTAGCCTCCACCCATTAGGCACTATCTAGCAGCCCACCCCACTCCTTTGGGGCAGATCCACTTTCTGCCCCCAATCTGCCCCAAAGACACCCAAACTTCAAAAATTCTCAAAAAATCAGCCCTCTGCCCAATCCCCCTGAAATGGGGGTGGTAGCCTCCACCCATTAGGCACTACCACCCCACCCCACTCTTTTGGGGCAGATCCACTTTCTGCCCCCAAACTGCCCCAAAGTCACTAAAACTTCAAAAATTCTCAAAAAATCATCCCTTTGTCCAAACCCCCTGAAATTGGGGTGGTAGCCTCCACCCATTAGGCACTACCATCACACCCCACTATTCTGCCCCAGGCCCCACTTTCTGCCCCAATATGCCCCAATATGCCCCAAAGATATGAAATTTTCAGAAATTTACCAAAAATCAGCCCTTTGCCCAATCCCCCTGAAATTGGGGTGGTAGCCTGCACCCATTAGGCACTACCACCCCACCCCACTACTTTTGCCCAAATCCCATGCTATGCCCCCGAACTGCCCCAAAGTCACTAAAACTTTAAAAATTCACCAAAAATCAGCCCTTTGCCCAATCCCCCTGAAATTGGGGTGGTAGACTCTACCCATTGGGCACTACCACCCCACCCCAAAATTTTGCCCCTGGGCCCCTTTTTACCCCCCGAATCGATTCAGATTCGGATTCGGATTAAATCCAAATCTGAACCGAATCAAGGGTGATTCGGGTGACCCAGATTCGGGCACAAAACAGAACAGGGGTGATTCGGTTTGGGTCCGAGCCAAATCACCCGAAATCCCAAATTGCACACCCCTACTAAGCACACACACAGAGAAGAAGCAGGAGGCGGAGTGTGGATTCTATGATAGCATATTAGAGTGGATTGATGGTGTCTCATTGAAAATCTCATTTGCTATCATAGAATCCACACTCAATACCTCAGAAACAAGAGAACCCTGTACCCATGGGGGTGCCCCTACCAGAGATCCCTGTACCCCATGGGTTAGAAACCCATGGGGGTGGTTGGCACCCTATGTGCACTACACCACCACTTGCTCTGGGCCACCCCAGCACCCCCATGTGCACTTATAGGGCTGCTGAAAGCTCCATTATAACTTATGAGGAAAAACCTTAAAGACGCGTAAACTTCAAAAATCACTTAAAAATCACCTCTTCGCCCAATTCCTTTCAAATAATTCTGATAGCTTCCTTGCCCACCCTAGGAACTACCACCCACCACACTGCACTCTACGACACCCCTTTCCCCCCGACGTGAAGCTATACATTTGCTGCAATCCTAATTATTCTCTATGAGGAATTCAAAAACACTTAACAATTCACCAATAATCAGAGGAGTGTCCAATTGCCTTGAGATTTTTTGGGTGGTAGGCACCCATGCCTGTCTACCACCCACCCTGCTTTTGTGCTCCTAGGTCCTCCACAACATGGGATATGGACTGGTTCGGGTCCCATTATACTCAATGAGAAAAATAATTAAAAATATTTCAAATATTCATAAAAAATCATAGGGGTGTCTGATTGCTTCAGGGTTTGCATGGTTGTTGGCACCCATGAGTGCTCCACAATAATGGCCTGGTTCGGGTCCCATTATATCCTATGAGAGAAAAATAAAAATATTTTTCAAAAATTCATAAAAAATCGTACGAGTGTCCGATTGCTTTGGGGTTTGGGTGACAGGTACCCCTGGGTGCCAGCTACCATCTGACCAATTTTCAGCTTTCCGAACCGATCCGAACTGGTCCGAACCGGTTCGAAACGAACCACCCCCAGTTCGGTTCGGATTCGAACTGAATCAGGGGTGGTTCGGTTCGATCCGAACCTCCGAACCGGAACCGGTTCGGACCCGAACCGGTTCGGATCCGAACCGGTTCGCACATCCCTAGTGGGGGCCTTACAGCATGATTACTCAAAGCATGGCCCAATCACATTCTAACCTTTGCATGAGATTCCCTAATGCCCCATCTCGGTTACAATAGTGCTGTATGTCATCCATATGTGACTGGAGATAGTCTTACCTTGGGGACATCACTGAGCTGCTATTTGCCCTTAAAACCTTTTTAAAAGTCAATAAGATCAGGCCTACACAACTTCTGCCTACATATAGTAACCCCTCCAAATGTACTTCAGGGTGGGCCCTGCTTAACAAAGGGGACAATTTCTGCTTGCTACTGCAAGACCAGCTTTCCACCCCGTGTAGTGGTTCTACAGGGTCTCAGGCAAAGATGTTTGAAGATGCTGCAGATTGAAATTGGGACCTCAGACATGCCAAGCATGTACTCTGCCACTGAACTATAGTCTGTTCCTATTAGTTGCCTTAAAGGCAATGCAGCTCCTTCAGCAGAACAATGTACATTGTGTCAAGGTGCATAATTTTGATCTGAGCAATATGTTCAGGGGGGCAACATTACACTTTTTCTAGCTGAACAGAGATTTGGAGTCAAGTCTGGTATCTACTGGTCTCCACTGGCTCTCTCAGCAGTGGCCCTAACATTTTGAAGAATGCATTTCTTTGCTTCTGAGCTAAATGGCTAGTGCTTTCTCCAAGGTCCTGGATGTGCTGTACTACAGTCTTTTTAAGGAAGGGATGGACCATAGGAGATGGGAGTGATGAGGAGACTAGTTGCCACTATAAGGCTGCATCTATGTTGGCATAAATATATATTTCAGATTTTTGAGAAATAATCTTGGTGTTTTATTAGGAAGTCATTAGCAAGTTGGATTGGTTGCTTAGCATAATAGCTAGGACTATGATGGCTTTATATGGGGATTAGACAAATTCACAGATAGGTCTATGAATGGTAGCTATATGGAATTTCCCTGTTCAGAGGTACAATATCACTGAATGCCAAAAGCTATTATGGCTGAAGATAATGGGAGTTGTAGTCCAACATCTGGAAGTCCCCAGCCCACATTCAGCACAGTAAAACACAGGCAATTGAGCTCCACCTGCTGCGACACGTATCAAAACCAGTGGTTCCCAACCTGGGTGCCTCCAGATGTTGCTGAACTACAACTCTCATCATCCCCAGCCTGTAGCTGGGAATGAGGAGAGTTATAGTTCAGCAACATCTGGAGGAACCCAGGTTGGGAACCACTGATCTAAACACTCACTGCTGGCGGTGTTATGGAACAGCCCCGGTCCACTCGGACTTGAAGCTGAGCAAACACCATTATGGCTGCTGCATTGTTCTTGTGTAACTTTAAGTTGGAGCAGAACAAGACTCTTCCACAACAGATGGTGTTCACACACAAACACAGCGTGGCTGGTGCTCAACCACAGTGGCAGCCTTTCCAGGTGGGATGAGGGCATCAGAATTTTGTAATCCCTTGGACTATATTTCAGACACTGAGCCTATTCCCACGATCACTAGAAAGCGAGCTAAGGGAGCCTAGCCCACTTTTTAGTGATCATCGGAACCACTGGGCTTGCAGCCAGGCCCAGTGGCTACACGGCGGCTAGCCCACCTAATTGCCCCTCCTCTTAAATGAGGTTGAAAGAGCGAGCACTCCATTAACCTTTTTTTAAAAAAATCATGTGCCACCATGGCGTGCAGCGACACATGAGTAGACCCCTGACCAGGAGGCAACAATAAGCCTCCCAGCCTCAGGGGGTCCCCCCCAAAATGCCCCGTGCACTCACACAGAATATCCAGGGACTTCTGGGGGCTGGGTGGCCCCCAATCCCCGCAGTCTCCAATGGCTCCGTGATGGAGCTGGTAGGCTTCATGGGGGGAGAGGAGCGGGTGGGTGAAAAATAATGCTGGCCGAGTGGGCGGGCACGAGATAAATAATGGTGGTGATGAGAAAGCAGAGGAGACTGGGGCAGAAGGGGGCAGGGGAGAGAGGAGACTGGGGCAGAAGGGGTGTGGGAGAGGAGACTGGGGCACAATGGGTGGGGGGGAGGAGACTGGGGCAGAAGGGGGTGGGGTGGGCAGAAGGTGGGGGGAGTGTACTGCCGCACAGTTGCTCTGTGCCGGTTCAGCTAGTTGTATATATATTTTTCTTTGACAGAGCAAGAAGGCTCCATGGTGTGGAAGCCAGTGACTTTTGTGCTCAAATTTTCTACTTGATTTATCTTCCAATTAGGATTCCACTTTGCCTCATTATCTCAGTCGTCCTTATTCATTAACCATGCCACAATGTGATAATTACCTCTGAATCCTTTAACATGTTTATCTTTGGAACAAAACATTACATCATCCTCACTCACTAATCTCTAGATTTTAACGACTTGTGTTTCTAGAAAGATACCTGGGTCCAGTGCTCCTCAAGTACAGAAGCACCCATAGATAGGGGCCTCAGCTGCTATTTGTCTTGGGGGGGAGCCATGCATGCAGGCCCCAAACATGCTTAAAGTAACCCCTAGTTCAGCCCTAAATGAGAGCAGGGACCCAACCTTTCATGTCACTGCTTTCATGTATTTTGCCCGGTAAAGGTGATGCTTTAAATCGGTGATCTTCACTATTTTTCAAGTGGGGGCCACTTTGGCAAAAACAACAACACCCCACTTCAGTATGAGAGCCATTTCCGACTCTGCTGACTTCTGCACAGAACTGTGCCTTTCTCAGTGCTGGAAGGGTTCTAGGAAGAAAGAGCTCTAAGGAAGAAAGCACTGGGAAGGGTTACACTTCCTAGCACTCTGCACACCTCCCAAGATGGTGCTAGGGTTCAAGAGGGCTTCATTTCCCTCAAAGGTGCCCTCTGGTGCTGGGTGAATGCACTGTATGGCAGGAATGGTCACCTCTGCAGGGTGCCAGGGGGCCTGTGAGGAGTATTCAGCTTTGGCTGAAGCTTCACACTGGCCCAATAAACAATTAGTCATGGAGCTGTACTTCGGGTTGATGGGGTCACCACCAGCCCCTGAGGCTTACAATGAAGGACATGGCTTTATACACAAGGGCTCAATTGCTAAGATGCATGTCTGTTTTGTTCTTGGGTTTTTGTACCTGAGCACAAAATGTAAAGCAAGGATCAGCCTTTGGGGCCGTTCCGCCATCATATCAGCAATTTGCAATTCTTGCAGAGATGCTGTTGATTTCAGCTTTTCTCCAACTAATCCAATTAGACAACTTTTGAACATTAGGGAATATTCCAAATACGTGCAGGTAGCAGATGCCTCACTTAGCCACACAAATAATCTTTTTCACGACTGACAACCATGTCAGGGAGAGTATGATCCATCCCAACAGCTTTTGGCAAAGACAAGGGCTGATGAAGCATTGAAACAACTTTTATGTCTTGCATAGTTATAATGCTTTATTATAAAATGTCACAATTACTCATGATGCATATGTCAGAATGTTCTATACTCTATGCATTTCCCCAGATGGTGCCTTTTCTTCTTAGCCTGAAGTATATGGAGTCTAGCAGTAAACACATTTCAGAATTGGAGGGAAATGCTTTGACCTTTACAATGTATACCACTTTTACTGGTTTGTGATGGTTTTGTGGCATATGTGACAAGAACTTTTGTCACTGAAGACCAAGAAATCATACATAGTTCTATAATATCACAGTATATGTAATATTGTTACACTAAAGAACAAATCCTTAATTAATGTACTTGGGTTACTGGTTACTTGGGTTACTGAAAAGAAGACTTTGGGACAATTAAAAAAAACAAAACCCGGAACATGGCTTAAAATTATGGGCCAACTTCGTGCGTAACAAGGTCCACAGATAAAGAAGGACTGTGGGAATATGACTTGGGGCTCACAAACAACTCCACCCAGTTCCTCTACACACACTCTGGCTGCACTCTGGAAGTGATCTGGAAGAAAGGAAGTGTATCATCGAGGGGCTAAAAGCCCCTAAACCTAGATTTAGGACAAACAGCACAGAAGGGAAAGTGTTAAGTACCCCACTCCCAGCATTTATTAGCTCCTTTTCTTTGGGAGAAAAGGGGTTATAAAAAATATAAAAATATAATGTTGAGTGAATGAATTTGGCTTATTCATTACAAATCCCAAAATCTGGTAAAGATCTCTTTTAGAATGCATTTAGATATGCATGGCATTTTAAAACTCGGTTGTGCAATGATACATTTTATTCTCTTTTAATCATTTCATTGATACTGGCTTTGTTTAAACCAAGGGGGTTTGGCTCAGCATCGAGCCATCAAACGGAACTGGTTCAGTGTTGAACCAGTTTGGTTCCAAACCGGTTTGCACATCCCTGCTTGGATCTAAGTGCTAGAAGAAACTAAGACATACAAACAATGACCAGGATTGGAGAGAAGAACTTCAAGGTCAGGGGTTACAACTTCCAGATAAGAATGTGCCCCAGCACTTCATGTTTTCAATAGCCCTGACCCCTAATTGGAGATATAATGGAGGTAGGTTGTTGTTAGAGATGCCACCAAGATTCATATTTCCCGAATCAGAAGCATGAATTTTAAGAACTCATAATGCTTGCCTCAATTACAAGGCAAGCATTACCTCTCTTGAAATTCTTCTTTGGCAAATATTTTAATCTGAGTTGGTGAAGAATTCTGCTACTTCCCACCTTCAAACTAGGCAGTCCCAAACCTTCTCTCTCCCACAATCCTCCAGCGAGTGGATCTGCAATTGAACAAATGTGTGTAATGAGCATGGGCTGCCGCTAGGCAGAGCCATTCCCATATTTCTGACTTAAACCATCATTTCCCCAGAGGAATCAATGGGGAACTCAAAAATATTAATTACTCGGCAGGGTGGAGCCAAGATGGTGATGCAACAGCAATCTCTGTGCTGAGCTCCTCAGCCTGATTATTATTTCCCCTCTTTTTTTATCCCTTTCCCTTACATTATCTGAAGCTCCAGAACCGAATTATAACAGAGACATTCTATTTTGTTTTCTGTTTTTTGTTTTGCTGTCTGCTTTACTATTTGCCTGGTAGCTGGAACTGTTTTACCAACAGGGGAACAATGGGTTTGAAAAAAACAGCCGCGTACCTTGCCAGAACAGCTGAAGGCAGGAAAACAACCAAGATTGGACCAATTTTTAATGCACAAGAACCTTCACAGTTACTTTCCCTATTAGCAACAGATATTATTCTTTGGATCAAGAGCCTGCTAAATCGGATGGAGAAGTAAGACAGACAATAACTACAGCAGCAGCCCTTCCCTTAGCAATGGAGATTCTTCAGGAGCTGCCTTGGAATCTGGAGGAGCCTCAAAAAGCAGGTACTTTAGATATCTTTACACACAAGACTTTCCTCATCACAGAAACTCTCTTAAATATCTATGAAAAAAATATGCCAATTGGATTTGAAGATGGGGGTGGGGGCTGAAAACAGCAATGGGTACTTTAGTTGAGGACTTACATAAATACCAGCTGGGCTCAGGCTGTAAGGAGAACATCCCAGCAGCAGTGACAAAAGCCTGCACCTTATCTTACTCTTCAAAATGCTCACTAGCTGGAAACAACTCTAAAAACCCTAGAAATTCTCATAGCCTTCAGAGTAACAAAACTGCTCTATTTATTAGTCATTCTAGGGTTAATTATAATCACTGGCACAGTAAAAAGGCAGTCCTTAGGTCTTTGAGCCTATTACTCTGCTGTAACCCAGCACAAGTGGACATTCAATCTCTTTACTGGGTACCAAATGCTAATTTTCATAAAAGGTTTGTCATCACCTTCCATCAGAAAGAACAGAAGTAACCTTCAGTCAATTGAAGAATGTGATCATTTTACCCATAAACTATCACGAAAAGCCAACAAAGGTGGCATAATTTATTAATTAAGTGCCTCAGGTGGCATAATTTATTAATTAAGTGCCTCAGGACCAAGACGTGGTCAAGAGTACATCATCCAGCTCTAAAGCCTGCCTGCTCATCTGCCAGTACACTTTCTCAATCAAACCAGTCAAGGGGTTTCCAATATAAGTGTGTCTGGCATAAAGTTTACCAATTATGGAGAGAAGGCTAATTGGTCTATAATTACCTGGGTTAGTTTTATTTCCTTTCTTAAAGATCGGGATCATTATAGACAAGCCTCAATCGTGAGGTATACAAGCAGTCCGATTAATAGATGTAAAGAGTGATGCTAATACCGGAGCCCACCATGCCAGATTAGACATGATCAGTTCAATGGGGACAAAATCACCTCCAGGTGCTTTCCCAGAACTTTGTTGCCCAACCAGTTCATTAATCTCCCCAGGAGTAACAAGGGGCCATTCAGGGATGAGAAGATGCATCATCATTGTAACTTTCTGTAATGAAACAAAGTAGTTATGACATGTTTAAACAGTTTTAGAAACTTTTGTTTTAAAATTCATTAAAAATCAACAAGTGAGCCAACATCTTTGAAAGTCCACACACTTAGTTTTCAGTGATTGGTCAAAAAAGACCAGGGGGCTAGAAATGAAACCAAGCAGCCACTTCCAGTAGCAATAAAAGCAATACCTACTTCTTAAGGGTCTGTTTCCATGTTGGTGATGTTTCAAACATCCAGAAGCAAAGCAACAATTTTGATCAGGGGCACTGTGGGCCCAGGTCCATATGCCAACTCTCCTAGAGGGCCCCATGATTTTCCCCAAGGGAAAAAAAGGATCCATTTTATATTTCTGGAATGACTTGACCTAGAGTTCTGAAACTTGGCACACTTGTAGGACAAGTTATCAGGACCCTGTGTATTTATTTTGAAGCAGATCAGTCAATCTATTGAATTGACCATAATTCCACCCCCATGTGAAGGAATCTGCCCATTGCCTTCATAAAGACAACATGCCCTCCCTTGCCCAACCCTTTACATTTCCAGAATGGCTGGGCTTAGAGTTCTGAATCTGGGCACACATGTAGTCCATGATGGCAGGTCTCTGAGTATTTTTATTTTGAGGAAATGGGTCAATCACATGATTTCCCCCCTACTGCAGTAAAGCTGCCAGAAAGAGTTATCTCTATCCATAGAGTGCTTTACATCGAGTGAAAGTGAAACTAACTGTTACTACATCTGAATAAACAACTTTTTAAAAACAAATGCACTATGCTTAAGCTGATTTGTGATCCAAAAGGTCTGCATGATAATTGTGAAACAAGGGGTATGTGTTCTTGTGGTTTTAATTCTTTTTCCTTACGGGTACACTATATGCATACCTGCCAAGATGTCCCTGTTTTCCGATTCAGGTGAATGGGGAAATAGGGACATGTTGGCAGGTATGCTATATGTCCTAACTGGGTTTGTGTTTGAACATGTTGTGTGTCCCAATTAGTTTGTGAATGGTCAAGAAGTTACACAAATTCATTTAGGCATGTGTAGTCTTTATTTTTTCATTTCTTTTTTTGGCAAATGCACTCTAGCCCAGATCTGTGGGTTTGCGGTGAATGATCAAGATGATATATTTTATATCTACAATATGCACATGTACTCCATTTTAAGTGATTAACTGGTTTTTATTAAACGTTTCAAATTTTCTGAAAGTATGCTTTGTTTTCTCTTTTTTGTAAATGTAAATGTGTTGTATCATTTGGTCAAAGACCGTAAATAAATACTAAACTAAACTATATTTTATTGATTGATTGATTGATTGATTGATTGATTGATTGTTAAATTTATATACCGCACTTCATTAAAAAAATAATCCCAAGGCGGTTTACAAAAGTTAAAAAACATACCATAAAAATGACAATAAAAATATTAAGCTAAAAATATAAATCCAATCTAATTTAAAATCTATAAAATACAAACATAAAAACTATATGCGAGTAAAACACATAGAAGCAGCAATAAAAACAATCATGTAAAGGCCTGGATAAAAAGCCAAGATTTAACAAGCTTTCTAAAAACTGCGAAGGAGTCAGAGGAGCAAATGGCCACTGGGAGAGCATTCCAAAGTCTGGGGGCAGCAACAGAGAAGGCCCTGTCCCGAGTGCACGACAGCCGAGCCTCCCTCATTGTCGGCACCCGGAGCAGAGCCCCCTCAGATGACCTCGTCAAGCGGGCAGCAACCCTTGGGAGCAGGCAGTCCCTCAAGTACCCTGGGCCCAAACCGTTAAGGGCTTTAAATGTCAAAACCAGCACCTTGAATTGGACCCGGAAACGAACCGGCAGCCAGTGCAACTCTTTCAGAATGGGTGTGATGTGCTCCCACTGGGCAGCTCCAGATAAAACCCTAGCTGCTGCATTTTGCACTAGCTGCAGTTTCCAGATATGCTTCAAGGGCAGCCCCACGTAGAGTGCATTACAGTAATCCAGCCATAACGTGACTAAGGCATGGGTAACTGTGGCCAGATCTGCCTTCTCGAGAAAGGGACACAGCTGGCACACTAGCCGAAGCCGTGCAAAGGCACCCCTGGCCACCGCCTCCACCTGAGCTTCCAAAAGCGGAGCCGGGTCCAGTAGTACCCCAAGCTGTGTACTTGCTCCTTCAAGGGGAGTGCAACCCCATCCAGAACTGGTAAAATCGCCTTATCCCGATTGGCTCTCCTACTGACCAACAGTACCTCCGTCTTGTCCAGATTCAATTTCAGTTTATTAGCCCACATCCAACCCATCACGGCCTCCAGCCCCCAATTCAGGACATCCACTGCCTCCCTAGGATCAGGTGACAAGGAGAGATAGAGCTGAGTGTCATCCGCATATTGCTGACAACTCAGTCCAAGTCCCCAGATGACCTTTCCCAGTGGTTTCATGTAGATGTTAAACAGCATGGGGGACAAGACTGAACCCTGCGGGACCCCACAGGCCAATGTCCACAGGGCCGAGCAGTAGCACCACCTTCTGGACCCTCCCCCGAGGAAGGACCGGAACCACTGCAATGCAGTACCTCCGATTCTCATACTCGAGAGGCGGCCCAGAAGGATACCATGGTCGATGGTATCGAACGCCAGTGAGAGGTCCAGCAGAACCAACAGGGATGCACTCCCTCTGTCTAGTTCCCGGCATAGGTCATCCACTAGAGCGACCAAGGCAGTCTTAGTCCCATATCTGGGGCAGAAGCCAGATTGAAAAGGGTCCAGATAATCTGCATCATCCAAGACCCTCTGCGGCTGGGATGTATATGGCTCCTTTGGGGGTTGTGTAGTCTCCCCCGCTCAATGCACTCTGGCCCAGACCCCTGGATATGTGGTGAAATGTATATATACAGAAAGGAGGCTTTTCTTTTTTTTTTTTTTTTTGCTTTTTTTTTGCACACGGGTTGTGTGTGCAATCTCATTAGCTCCAGTATTCAAAATTACCTTGCTGCACCTCTGAGTTTGATGTTCTTCTCACACCAGACTTTTTGTGATGAGTTTGTTGCTTTCTTAAGCTTGTGTGAAATCATGTTTGTGTTATGCTTTTCAAGCTAATCAATTTCCTGCAAATAAAGATTGCCCCCACCCAGTGTTCTGTACATATCTGTTCCCATGCAAGACAAAGGTGTCTTTTTTTCTTACCATGGAAAAGTATTTCTTTTTCTCCAGAGAAAGCAGACAGAATGCAATTCCTTGTAAACTGAAAAATTGCCTTTCAGTCTGCAATACCGTAAACAAAATGATCGTATCAGCTATGGCAGATTAACGTAGTAGCAAATGTAGCATTTGCTACAGGCCCCGTGTTTTTGAGGGCCCCACATGCCCGGCTTCAAATAAATATCCCTTTCCTGCTAAATGTGCCTTTTAAGAGAAGGCCCAGCACAGCATCTGTCCAGTGGCTATTGCTGGTTCCTACCACATTTTTCTTTTTAGAGTATGAGCCCTTTGGAGACAGAGAATCATCTATCCACTCTTTATTTTTCTATGTAAACCACTTTGAGAATTTAGATTGAAAAACGGTGTATGAATGTTCACTGTTGTTGTAGTAAGTGTGAGTTTGTGGCTTGATCTCCCATACTCCAAAACATAGCAAATGAAAAAGATGAATTACTTTACTATGCAAGTAAATAATTTATGTTTTAATATTTATATGCATTTTTTTAAAATTTAGGGCCCCTTTATGCTACAGACCCCGTACTAGCTTAATCCGGCCCTGCATGTTTCACTATGATAGCTGTCTTCTATGACTTGCCAGTTGGTCAGAATTGAAAAGGCCAGTTGGCCAGAAAAGAAAACAAATGCCATTTTCTTTGGCAAGAAAGGGCTTACCTCTTTCGGACTTACCTCCATGGTGGTGGTGATCAGCTGTAATCTTTTAGACAACCTCCTTCCTGAAATAGTGCAATGGTGTGTATTAGTGGTGTGCAATTCGGGAATTCGGTTATTCGGTTCGGGACCCGAACCGAATCACCCCTGTTCTGTTTTGTGCCCAAATATGGGTCACCCGAATCACCCTTGATTCGGTTTGGATTCGGATTTAATCCGAATCCAAATCCAAATCGATTCGGGGGGTAAAAAAGGGGCCCAGGGTGAAAAAACTTCTGAGGTGTGAATTCTCATTCTATCATAGCAAATGAGATTTTTTTCAGTTTAGACAACTCTCATGACCCCACTTTCACTTTTTCACACTCTCAATTACTATGAATATGAGGAAGTAATCAATTTAGCACACTTCACCTTATGAAGACAAACCTCAGAATTCACCAAAATTCACCCCTCTGCCCAATCACTCTGAAATTGGGGACGGGTGGTAGCCTCCACCCATTAGGCACTATCTACCAGCCCACCCCACTCCTTTGGGGCAGATCCACTTTCTGCCCCCAATCTGCCCCAAAGACACCAAAACTTCAAATATTCCCCAAAAATCAGGCCTCTGCCCAATCCCCCTGAAATTGGGGTGGTAGCCTCCACCCATTAGGCACTACCACCCCACCCCACTATTCTGCCCCAGTCCCCACTTTCTGCCCCAATCTTCCCCAATCTGCCCCAAAGACATGAAAACTTCAGAAATTCACCAAAAATCAGCCCTTTGCCCAATCCCCCTGAAATTGGGGTGGTAGCCTGCATCCATTAGACACTACCACCCCACCCCACTCCTTTTGCCCAGATCCCATGCTATGCCCCTGAACTTCCCCAAAGTCACTAAAACTTCAAAAAATCCCCCCAAATCAACCATGAACCGAATCACCCAAATTTTTTGTGCCCAAAATTCAGGTGATTCGGCTTGGGCCCAAAAAATATCGGGGGACATCGGGGGTGATTCGGTTCAGCCCCAAATCACCCAAAATTGCTCATTTCGGGCACAGATCGTTCTGTGCCCGAAATTTTTTGCACATCCCTAGTGTGTATCATTGGACTTTTTGCTATGAGTTGTTAAACTGGCTGAAATGCACTTCAAGCTAAATCATTTCCTGCTAATAAAGCATGTTGTGTTGGTGTTGCTTCTCATTCTCTAGGAACGAGCTGCTTTCTGTAGCAAAAAAGCACTTACCTTAGTGTTGGTGATGTTAATATCTTAAGTTCTTCACTTCCCAGTGAAAACAGGGCAACAAGATATGTTCCTTATCTTGCCAGAATCTTTTTTAAGCTTTTCCAGATGATTCCCAAAATGAAGGTTGTCATTGTCCTTTTGTCTATAGTTTCCTGTTCAAGTTGGTCTATTTCCAGGGTAAAGATACTTCTCCAGGCAGCGTAGTATCTTTCCCCCTAGCAGCTCTAGAATTAAGTCTTTGAAATGTTTATTTACAGACCCATCAAAGAAAGGAAATGAAATAATTTGGCATTTAAAGATGCTGAAAAATGTGCCTCATTTGCTAAATCTTCAGCTGCTAGAAATTCCTGTTCTAGAAGAAAAGGATACTTTGTTCTTACCTGGAAGCCTTGCCACTCATTTGTGTATTTAAAAGGAGCACAACTGTTTTGCCAAGATTATCCCATCTATTCTTGGGATAGGAGGAGGAGAACCAAGCAGCCCCTGTGAGATGCTGCAGCTTCTCCTGCATCCTCTCTGTCATTGAGCCTTAGCCATCACCAAGGAGACAATGAGTGCACCATAACAGAGAAACCACAGGTGATGTCATAATTGCCACCTGCAGAGGTGGGAGCAAAGTGTCATCCTTCAGGACTGGGGAGAGATGTCGCTGATGGGCACCGATCTACACTACAAACCTATATATGTTTTATACCAGTCCTATCCTGGGAGTTCTAATTGGGAGAGAATACTGATAATGCTCAAGAGTTATTAATATTGTGGAGTTCCCCATTGATCCCTGTGAGGAAATTATCTGAGGAGCCCCTGTTCAATTCTTGCTCAAAGGCTCCTTCAGAGTGTGTTACACCACTGCCCTCAAACTCTCTCCTCTAGCTGTTCTTGTGACAGTACGAAGGAGGAAGAGAGGGGGAATTTTCTCTTACTCTTCAGGTGCCTGGTGGAATGCATAGCATGGTTTGGGGAGTGGCTGGGTGTGGTGTTGGCATAGTGACTGGCTCTGAAATCAGTTTGGCTTGGCTCAGAAATAAAATGAGCTATTTACTGATTGGTAGGGGAGAGGCAATAGCTCAGTTTATCCCATGCCCATCAAATTGGAACCACAGGGCACTCATCCATCATTAGTTGCCATTAATAACTGCTGAGGAATATAGAGACATGGGAAGCTGCCATTTACTGAGTCAGACCGTTGGTCCATCTACCTCAGCATTGTCTACACAAACTGGCAGCGGCTTCTCCAAGGTTTCAGGCAGGAGTCTCTCTCAGCCCTAACTTGGAGATGCCAGGGAAGGAACCTGGAACCTTCTGCCTGCAAGCTCTTCCCAGAGCAGCACCATCCCCTGAGGGGAATATCTTTCAGTGCTCGCCCATCTCCCATCCAAATGCAAACCAGGGCAGACCCTGCTTAGCAAAGGGGACAATTCATACTTGCTGTCACTAGACCCGCTCTTGGCACATGCACTCAGCACGTGGCTAGAGCCGCTTTCTTCTTCCTTGCTATTTCACAGGTTCCGGAGCTGATATTCAAAAAAACATTCTGGAATTCAGCACCGCTGAGCCACAATGCATATTAAGCCCTAAAATATATATATATATATATATATATATATATATATATATATATATATATATATATATATATTGCTGGCCTGATTTCCACAGCAAAATAAATTAGGCTTGCTAGTGACACCATGACAAATAGCAGCCGATGTGTCTTGTTTTATGCCTTGGCTTGTTTAATTTCTGACTGGAATATATGATAGTCTTTGCAGACATATTGCATACTGACACTCAGCCTGTGCTGTGCCCTCGCACAGAGTTGCACCTAGTAAGCAATTAAGACAAATGTTTCTAAGTCACGCAGCTGGGCCAGGTGACTGGAAAATTGATTTGCGAATTGGTCCTAAGATTTCGTCTTCATGCCTGCTCCTCTTGGCACAGCATTAGCTTTTACACCTCTCAATTCCCTGAAGCAGAAAGACAGCAATGAGAGAGGGCAGTTCAATGACTTATGGAGTGCTGACAGTTGCTTCCACTACCTAGAAAACTCTCAGGGACATCCACAGTAGCACGTTAACCGCCTGACTTACAAACATTTTTTCCATAACTGCCATTTATTGATGTATAGTTTTTCATCCGTCTTTCTTGCCAAAACAATACCCAAAGTGAATTCTCCAAAGTGAATTTCAAAACGATACCCAAAATGAATTTAAGAATTTTGCATTATGAAAACTTTAGGTTTTGTTTGTTTTTAAAAATCCTGGTTCCTAGTAGCATAAAACCAGTTTTGCTGTTTTGGTTTTGGTTCCGGTTGAACCAGACCCAGTACAGTTCAACCACTGAACCGGTTCAGAGCTCTATCGCTAAAGGGGAATCCAGTGAGGATTCCCCTTTACCAGTAAAGGGGCAGGGGGGCTTCCCTAAAGGTAGAGGGGGCAGGAGGGGAGTCAGTTACTACTTCTTAGTCCCATGGTGGTAGCCACAGGGGGGTTCCCCCCACCCCCAGAGCAGCCAGGGCTGTCGGTGGCCCGATTCGAACCTTCTCTGGCCTGGTTCAGGCCTCTGCACATGTGTAGAGGCCATTTTAGTGACTTCCACGCATGCACAGAGGTCATTTGTGTGACCGGTTTGACCCCAAACCTGCCGTGCTGAGCTGGTTCAACATCAAGTCCAGCTGACGCATCCCTCATTTAAGCCTGATAATTGCCAAGTGAAGGTCAAAAAGCCATGTGGTGAAACTACATAAGCCAAAAGCAGGCTGAGCATAAACTGCCAATTGGCAGAAAGATGGTACATTAGGAAGCTGCCTTATACTGAGTCATTGGTCCATCTAGTTCAATATGGTCAACACTGACTGGCAGCAGCTCTCCAAAATTTCAGGCAGGTCTTTCCCAGCCCCACCTGGAGATGCCAGGGGTTGAACCTGGGACCTTCTGCAAGCAAGGCAGATGTTCTACCACTGAGCTGTGGCCACATCCCCAAGCATTCTGCTTGTCTCCTTATTGTCCCCCAAAGAAGCAAAGGACAATGCTCAGCTCAGGGGCTCTCCAGCTCTTGTTGAACTACAGCTCCCTTCATCCTCGGCTTCAACAAATGCTGACTGGGGATGATAGAAGTTGTAGTCCAACAAAATTTGGAGAAGCTCAGATTGGCCACCCATGGCTGAGATCAAGAAAGCATGTGCAAATGGGGGAAAACAGAATGTAGGTGTATAAATAAGTGTATTAAGTTGAGCATGTAACTCCGGGATTGGCTAGGGTTTTTCCTCCTGTACTTCGAGCTTAGCTCTCTTTCCATTTGCAATATACAGATATACAGGTCCGGAAACAGAAGTCGGCATTAGTAGTCTCTGTAATGGTGACTGAGATCTTGAATGCAAAACGCTGCTTCATATGCTTATTATGAAGTGAACAGGATCATGTTTGCTTTTAGACAAGCCATATAAAAACATCCAGTTCCTGTAGACTCTCAGTTGCGGTTTTCACTGGACATGGATGAAGTTTTGCGATGAAATGAGGTGGGGTAAGCTAGCTAGATATATAAGCCCCCAGCCCAGAAAGTCATGCTTCAGTCCCATTTATTTCAATGGGACATAAACTTTGTGTGTATTGGAGCTTTGACAGGCAGGCTGGAACATCTAAGCAGTCTATTGAACTGAATGGTTTATCCAGCTCTGCTTGTTGATATTACTCACAATTGCCATCTTGTGGTCAAGTAAGGGATTTTCCTAACCGATGTTGTGAAACTTTAGTAGCTTTATATTGGGTATAAAGCTATATTTATATATAACTTTATATTATATAATATTTAGTAGCTTTATAGCTCCACTGCTCAATAAATAACACTAGTTGCTTTGTGCAGTTTGCTCTTATTTGCTCTTTGTGCAGTTTGCTCTTATCCTATCATTATTTTTTTTTATCTTATTATTTTATTATCCCCTTCCAACTGATCAAATGGGCACCTTTTTAAAGTGGTGATTCTTTTTATTTAGCTGGGGGAGAGCAACTAGCCCTATCCATCCCCAGCACAGCATCCCTCCAGTGGCGGCTGCTGGTGTGTCTACCTTATGTTTCTTTTTAGATTGTGAGCCCTTGGAGGACAGGGATCCATATTATTATTTTATTTTATCTATGTAAACTGCTTTGGGAACTTTTGTTGAAAAGCGGTATATAAATATATGCCGTATTCGTATTTCACAAGACTTTTTAGTTCTAAATTTAATAATACTTAACACTTAATATAGCACATTTCAGGTGTCCAAAGTGGACATACATCCATTATCTTACAACAACAAGGTAGATAAGTGTAATCATCTGCATATTTCAATCTTGCAAATAATTCCAGAGAAATTTCTAGCCTTCAAAAAGTTTGACTAGCCTGCCTGACCAGCTATGATTTATAGCAGTCATTTGTTGTCCAGACTTGGCTTGGCCAAGTTCATGTAAGGAGGACAGAGATCTGAATACATGTCTTGAGTTCAAGATGAGAGTAGTCAAGGAGATGGGGCTTTGTCTGGCCCAAGATGTGGAATCAGAGAGTGGAGTAACTGTTGGAAGTGAGAATTCTAAAATAATTCTGTTTCAATGGCAAAATGTTTCAACTCGAAACAGACCGTTTTGAGTGGTTTGAGTATGATATGCAGCACCCTCTTCTAAAAGAGCCTGTTTCTAGTTCAGACTTGAATAACTCAATTTCAATTGAAATGTTTCTACATTTTGAGCAGCATTTTGGAGGGTTGTTTTCCCCTTGCTCATTGGTTTTCTGGCAATGACTTCCAATTTGCTTGCAATCTCCTTGCTTCTTGGTTGGCTTGTTATCGTAGAAATTGTTATGGGCAACTGTGCCCCCATTGGCTGGGGTGGGGAGAGGAACACAAAAGGAGGGAATTTCAAAATTTATTCAAAGGGACTGTGAGGCAGAGAGAACCCTTATGCCTCTCTTGAAGAGGATATAAGAAGAGGAGGAAGGTAGGTTTGATTTTGTGGTTTTCTTTTCTCAGCACTGAGCATAATATGCTGTGCTATCTGGTTTTGCTGGATCTCAGATTGACAAAGGCAGAACTTGGGTGCCTTCCTTCCTTGATGCTGGACTAGATTGGCCTTGGGCCTGCTCCAGCAGGGCTGTTCTTATGTTCTTATGAGTTGTGGTTTGCTTTGCTTATGAGATAGTGTTGTGGCTAGAAATGGACAGTGGCAACTCTGTGTGTGTGTGTGTGTGTGTGTGTGTGTGTGTGTGTAATATTTCTTGGTGATTGCTATGATGTGCTCCATGTCTGGCCTTATAAGAACATAAGAACATAAGAACAGCCCTGCTGGATCAGGCCCAAGGCCCATCTAGTCCAGCATCCTGTTTCACACAGTGGCCCACCAGATGCCGCTGGAAGCCACAGACAAGAGTTGAGGGCATGCCCTCTCTCCTGCCATTTACTCCCCCGCAACTGGTACTCAGAGGCACCCTGCCTTTGAGGCTGGAGGTAGCCCACAGCCCTCTGACTAGTAGCCATTGATAGACCTCTCCTCCATGAAGTCATCCAAACCCCTCTTAAAGCCATCCAGGTTGTTGGCTGTCACCACATCCTGTGGCAGAGAGTTCCACAAGTGGATCACGCGTTGTGTGAAAAAGTACTTCCGTTTGTTGGTCCTAGACCTCCTGGCAATCAATTTCATGGAGTGACCCCTGGTTCTAGTGTTGTGTGAGAGGGAAAAGAATCTCTCTCTCTCCACTTTCTCCACGCCATGCATGATTTTATAGATCTCTATCATGTCTCCCCGCAGTCGTCTTTTTTCTAAACTAAAAAGCCCCAGGTGTTGTAGTCTTGCCTCATAAGAAAGGTGCTCTAGGCCCCTGATCATCTTGGTTGCCCTCTTCTGTACCTTCTCCAGTTCAACAATGTCCTTTTTAAGATGCGGTGACCAGAATTGTACGCAGTACTCCAAGTGTGATCGCACCATAGTTTTGTATAAGGGCATTATAATGTTAGCCGTTTTATTTTCAATCCCCTTTCTAATGATCCCTAGCATGGAATTTGCCTTTTTCACAGCTGCCGCACATTGAGTCGACACTTTCAACGAGCTGTCCACCACAACCCCAAGATCCCTCTCCTGGTCCGTCACTGACAGCTCGGATCCCATCAGCATATACTTGAAGTTGGGGTTTTTCGTCCCAATGTGCATCACTTTACACTTGCTAACATTGAACCGCATTTGCCATTCTGTCGCCCACTCCCCCAGTTTGGAGAGATCCTTTTGGAGCTGTTCACAATCCGTTTTGGATTTCACTACCCGGGAGAGTTTGGTATCATCTGCAAATTTGGCCACATTGCTGCTTACCCCTGCTTCTAGATCATTTATGAATCAATTAAAAAGCACCGGTCCCAGTACAGATCCCTGGGGGACCCCACTTCTTACTTCCCTCCATTGCAAAAACTCTCCATTTATACCTACCCTCTGCTTCCTGTCTTTCAACCAGTTAGCAATCCACACATGTACTTGTCCCTTTATCCCATGACAGCTAAGTTTCCTCAGGAGTCCTTGATGAGGAACTTTGTCAAAAGCTTTTTGGAAGTCCAGGTAGACTATGTCAACTGGATCACCTTTATCCACATACTCGTTGACACTCTCAAAGAAGTCCAAAAGGTTGGTGAGGCAAGATTTACCTTTGCGGAAGCCATGCTGGCTCACTCCCAGCAGGGCTTGTTCTTCTAGGTGCTTTACAATTTTATCCTCGAGGATGCTTTCCATCAATTTGCCTGGAACGGACGTTAGGCTAACTGGCCTGTAATTTCCCGGATCACCCCTAGATCCCTTTTTGAAAATCGGTGTTACATTTGCTACTCTCCAGTCCTCTGGTACAGATCCCGATTTCAGGGATAAGTTAAATATTTTAGCAAGGAGGTCAGCAATTTCACATTTGAGTTCTTTGAGGACTCTTGGATGGATGCCATCCGGCCCTGGTGATTTGTTAGCTTTCAGTTTTTCCAGACAGTTTAGAACATCATCCCTTGTCACTTCTATCAGACTCAGCTCTCTAGCCTCCATCCCTAAAAGCCTGGTTCAGGAACAGGTATATGCTCAGTATCCTCTGTCGTGAAGACAGATGCAAGGAACTCGTTCAGTTTCTCTGCAACCTCCATATCCTCCTTAATAATCCCTTTCACTCCCTCATTGTCTAATGGCCCAACCGCCTCCCTGGCAGGTTTCCTGCTTCTGATGTACTTAAAGAAGTTTTTGTTATTCCCCTTGATACTTTTGGCTAAATGTTCCTCAAACTCTCTTTTTGCCTCCCTTATTGTCACCTTGCATTTCTTTTGCCAGAGTTTGTGTTCCTTTCTGTTCTCTTCGTTTGGAGAGGCCTTCGAATTTCGGAAGGAAGTCTTCTTCCCTTTTATGGCTTCCTTGATGGTACCCGTTAGCCATGCTGGCATTCTCCTGGACTTAGTAGTACCTTTCCTCCTTTTGGGTATACAATCTAACTGGGCTTCTAGTATTGTGGTTTTGAGTAAACTCCATGCACTCTGGAGCGAAGTGACTCTCCTGATTTTCCCCCTCAGCTTTCTTTTCACCATACTCCTCATTTTGGAGAAGTTTCCTCTTTTGAAATTTAAAAAGTCTGTGTTTGACATCCTTGGTGATTCTCTCCCCGCATGTATGCTGAATTTGATGACACTGTGGTCACTGTTCCCTAAAGGGTCGATGACACTGACATCACGCACCAGGTCCTGGGTGTCACTCAGAATTAGATCCAAGGTCGCCTTCTCTCTGGTCAGTTCCATGACCAACTGTTCTAAGGCACAGTCATTTAGCGTATCTAGAAATTTGACCTCTTTGTCCTGACTTGAATGTGAATTTACCCAGTCTATGTGTGGGTACTAACTTGAGACTAACTTGTGCTTCACTCACTGATCTGATCTGTTCTGAAATCTGCATTGCAAGGTGTAAGTAAAAATGTGGCTGAAGTTGCTCTAGTTGAGCTTATGGCTGTGTTTGCTGTGAAGGGTGCTGCTGTGGCAGCTGTTGCAATGCTAAGAACTTAAGGAGTCATAATTGTGTGTGAGAGAGTAACTTGTGCCAATGATGTTACTGCAGCACAAGCACCATGGCTGGCAATGGATTCTGGGTCAGTGATTCTTTTTTGGCCATTTTTGGACTGTGTTTGTAATGTGTGTTCTGTGTTGGGAGGAACAGATTTCCTTTTACTGTGTGCTTCTGCTGTGTTTTTCCAAGGCAGGGATTGCATTGCAATGCAAAACATGTGTGTGTGTGTGCACTCTGTGAGTGCAGCTTGTTCCGTCCATAGGGCACAATGGGGAACCTCAAAACTGTTGGGGACACCCTGACCCCAACATTAAACCCAGAATTACCAACCCAGAATTGTGTAGAATTCAGGCCTGTGTCTGATTCCATTTTATTAAGAGATCAATTAATGCCTGAACTCAAGGTGAACTGACACCCAGGTCTCATGACTGCCTCTGCTAACTGCTCTGTGAAGGAAGAAGCAACTCAGCATTGTATTCTCAGTGTTTGTGAAATGGGTACTCAAAAGAAACATAAAGGCCAGGCCTGGTCTATCCAAATACTAAAATTTAACTTACTATCAGATAGTGTCTGTGGTGAGGAGCTGAGCTCACATTTCCTCCTGCAAGAAGTCTGTGTTAATCCTTGTCAATGATTGCTCTGCTCTGCCCAAAGGAGATACTCAATTGCTGTCTATAGAAATTCCACTCTAGGTAGATGCACACAAAGAAAACATCTATAGCTTTACTGCTTCTTTTATTAATACCTTTTAACACCTTCTGAGAACAGGCGCCAGCAATCTGGGGACAAGAAGAGATGCCCATTTGCCGCTCAGAGATGAAGATTTGCTTTGGGCAAAATAGAAAAGTCTCCTCCCCAAAATAGCAGCTAACAGAAGATGGGATGGCTATCTCCCTGGCCTGAGCTAATATCCTGAACTAATATCAGTAATTAAAAGATAATATCCAGAAGGTAAAAGCAAATTGTCACTTTTTTGGGATCCAGAAAGGGTGATGATACTTTGAAAATAGACTCTGGAGATCAAAGGAAGGAACAACTATAAAGAAGGAGGCTTACCGAACAGAGAGCGAGCAAGCTGTGCTCAAGAGCCATCCCAGAGTTTGCTGCTAAAGACACGGGGCTAAAAGCAGGAACTCTTTCCATGGACAGGAACTGTCTTGACTTCTGCTGCGCAGTGAGCAGTCAAGACTACCCAGCCATGGTGCTCTCTCTCTCCGCTTTGCTCTGAGCAGCTGCCCCCAGCCTGCTTGACTGCTTGAAGCTTGCACCCCAAGCTCCTGTTCTCCAGCACCCACGTTTCTCTTCCATCTGAAGTCTGCATCGCTCCAGCTCCTGCTCTCCAGCTCCCGAGCCTCTTCTTCAGCTGAAGCCTCACTGCTCTTAAGCCTCTGACCCTGGTACTATGCTGCTTCCATAAGCCTTGGATCCCTCCTCCCTCCTAATCACTGCCATCCCTCTCCTAAGCCTTCCCTTCTTCCTTCTTTCTCTGCCTCTCTCTAAATGTTTTATTAGGATTTGTTAGATAGCTGTGATTACTGAGTGCACACACATATGTTAGTTAGGCACATTACACTACACTTTGAATCGGAAACATGTTTTTAATTTGGATGACTTGTTTGAATTTTATCCTGATGAGCAACTTTCTATAATAAAACCCACTGAAATTTTTAAGTGTGTCTCCCTCTATCGCTGTTTGGGCGCCCAGATCTCACATGGTCACCATCTCCAAGAATCAATTCAGTTTGTGTATGATGTGACTTTGCCTCTTTCCCTCTGAGCATATACAGAGTGTGAAAACAGGTGTAGTTCACAACATGCATGCACTCTGTGAGTGCAGCTTGTTCCAACCATAGGGCACAATGGGGAAACTCGAAACACCCCATTGATCACCATGGGTAGTTCCTAGGGACACCAAAGTGGGTTGGGTTGGTTACCCAGATAGCCTGTTTGAGGTCTCCCAGTAGTACCCCTACACTTGATTTGGAGCTACAGGCTTGTAGTTTGCATTTTTGCCTCTCTGAACCCACAAGACCGTGAGTTCACCATTCAGTTCACATGAGCTAATTCATGGGGTATGTCACTTGGCACGTAGCTTGGGAAAGGTGGCTCTAGGTCAAATTTAACCCACGACTGCAGTAGGACTATCCTTCTCCTCGCCTCCCTGATTCTAGCGTGGCGTGGAGCCAGCATGGTGTAGTGGTTAGCGTGCTGGAATAGGATCAGGGAGACCCGAGTTCAAATCCCCATTCAGCCATGAAACTAGCTGGGTGACTCTGCGCCAGTCACTTCTCTCTCAGCCTAACCTACTTCACAGGGTTGTTGTGAAAGAGAAACTCAAGTATGTAGTACACTGCTCTGGGCTCCTTGGAGGAAGAGTGGGATATAAATGTAAAATAATAATAATAAATAATAATAATGCAGGTGAGGAAGCCAGAGTAGACACGAGTTAATTAAGCACGATTCTTCTAAAGAACTAGCCAAATGCTCTCCCCCTATGTAGGCACATCAGATCGGTTCAAGCTTATTGCCTTCGCAAGAAGGAATAAGATAAGAGGTAACAAGCTCATCTCTAACACAAGTGTTAATAGCTGGCTCAGGGCATGGGAAGCAAGCTTGTTAAAACATTCCTAGACACTCCCAAGATCCTCCCTGATAAGTTCTGATGAGCCCATCTGATGTGCCCATCAGTTCGCAAGATAAGTTCTGATGCACCCATTTCATTACACCCTACACAGGTTTCTTAACCTATTTACCTCATTGTGCTGGTAGAAGCACACTCAGCCAAGTTTGTATTGGGCACAATGTATGCTTTTGTTCATCACTATTGTCATCCTTTCCAATAGAAAGGTGTGGTCAGCATTTTGCCTCAGGGCAAGATGCTAAATATTTCTAGCCAAAACACAGTTGGTCCGTGTGTCTCTTTCTTGGATTCACCTATTGTGTGTTCGTGCATTTGGGTATTAGCTACACCATCTTGCTTTGCCTGGACTCTCATTCCCGTCCCACTTATTGCCTCCAGACTGGCCTTGTTTCCAAGTCCAATCTCTGCAGCACACCTGGCTGCACACAGATACTGGTCTCCTGAGATCAAACCCTTTTTGGATATTACCTGGTACTTGGACCCTCGTGTGGCACTTGGGTCTCAGTACCTGCCTCCTGATTTCCTGGATGCCCTGAAGGAAAGAGGTCCCTCAACATTGGTCAAGCTACAAGGGTCCACACACCCACCAGATGGACTTAGGTATAACCAATCTCTGCTCTAAAGCCTCTGGCTCCCCAATTCTTCTACTCTCTTTACATCCAAAGCTGTTCTCTAAGACCATTTCTCTGGTCAGCCTTGATTGGATTTAATTCGGATCTCAAGCCAAAACACCTCTTCACGAACTTCAGTTTAGTCCTATTGATTTATCAGCCTTGTTAGTTTTGTTAGTTATTATTGTGTTGCTTGCCAATCAAGATTTCCTTCCTGTACCCTGAAACCCTAAAATAAATCTGATTGTATTTGAACTTCAAACTCTCTGTCAGTCATTTCCATAGCCAAAGCTTTGCACAAATTTATTCTGAAAATGAGCTGCTCCCTCTAAACTTGCTAGTTCCCCATATAAGCCCAAAGGTAGTCAGGGGGTGTTTGCCAGTTCTCCCAGGAGCAGTATCATCAACAGTTAGTAGGGCTTGATGGTTGCTACCTACCACCCAACCTACAAAAGAAATGGGCAAGCAGGTGATTTTTTAACATTTTTTTAACCATTTCCCCCAAACCACAGATAGCACTCATCATTCTCTACTACCCAACCCACCTTGGTGTCCCTAGGAGCTACCTATGGGGAACAATGACATGTTTAAAGTTTCCCCATTGTTCTCTGTGGCTGAAATATTTGAAATGTTTTGAGTTGCTTAATCGAAACAACTGACTCAGCTGCTGTTTTGATTAAACATTTTGGCTATTTTGCATTTTGTTTCAAGTTTGAAATGGAACACAAAATCTGTTTTGTGCACATCCCTACTATATATATAATTCTCTAAGGCATACCCATGACTAATCCTGTGTGTGGCAGCTCTTGCAAGAGTTTGCAAGCAGAAGCACCTGATTGGGCAGTGGGATTCCATATGCAGATAGGGAGGAGGAGCCTGTGATGATTAAGGTCAGCTGGAATGCAACTGTTACTGGCTGGAAGATATATGGGACAGTGAGCAGGGGTCTGTGAACAGAGGGGTTGTGACGGAGGAAAGAGCCCCTTCAGGAGAAGGAGGCTGCTGCTGTGTGAATTGGATGAGGAAGCAAGATGAACAATATCTGTTAACTGAAGGAGGGAGGGAGAGAGAGAGAGAAGGGAGGGAGGGGAAGAACGAGTGGAGGAGAGAGAAAGAAATAAAAAGAAGGGAAGGTAACAGACAAAGAAGAAAGGGCAAGGGTTGGGCCCAAGCCTGTCAGCGGCCTGAGGGAAACGAGCAGCATAGGGGGCTGAAGCTTTGCCAATAGACACCAGCAATGCTACAGCTGCAACCAAGAGGGGTGAGGGGGTGGAGTAAAGGGGTGGAGGAGTGACCAAGAGAGGTGAGGGGGGTGGAAGCAACTAGATGGAGGAGGAGGAAGAGCAGGAGTGCGGCTTAGGTGAGGGTAGAGATATCTCTGAGGGGAGGGGGGCTGTGGCAGGGGGTGAGGGGAGCAATCAAGTACTTGCGCGCAGATGCTCTGTGAGGGTTAAGCTAGTTCTAAAGTATTGCTCTTAGCACTTCGGTAACCTCTTTGGTCACTAAAGGCATGATGAGATGTTAATAGGTCTGTCTTAGTCAGTTAGTCGGTTAGAATTGTTTGGTTGGTGAAGGCTAGTGCCTGTTTGTGTATGCTGTTCAATGGCTCTCTCTTAGTATGTGATGTTTTAGTTTCTTAAAAAATCTTTATTTGGGTTTTTTTAGCTCAATCTACTGTCTTCAAATACTCTCTTGGGCTAAATTTCTTTACCACAAGAGCATACTCTGCTGTGTGAAAACTTTAATGTTTCTCCTCACACCCCTTAACAAGAACAAGGGATCAGACAGATCTTTCAGTACCCTGGACAGATCCCAGGGAAAAGACAACTTGTTCTCATAGGTACAATTCAGCCTAAGTAGAGGAGTAAAAACATTTAAAGGGATGGTCTTCTGGCCTGTAGTCTACCACAGTGTTTCTCAATGTTTTTGGAGTCACAGACCGGGACATTCTTTGTGCACAGTTTCCCAGACCAGCAGTTAGTACAGGGGTCACCCCCCCACACACCCCACCCCCAGACACCACCCAAAAAACAATTTTGGGCCAGTGGGGGCCTCTGTCAGGAGCCTGTCTGCCCGGCGTTGAAGTCACAGTCTCTGTCAAGGTCGCTGGAAGGTCCTCGGAATCATCTTTGGTCTGCAAGAAAAACACAAAAGAACAATTTACTACAGTATCTTCAGACAGCCTCCCCCGCAAACTCAGACAGCTCACCAGATTGCACGGTTCTAGAGCAAAAGGGGTGCAAGGCGTTCCCAGGGGAGATGTTGTAGCTAGGGCAGTTGTCAGGACTCAGTCAGGTAGCAGAGTTGTAGCAGGAAAAGTCTGGGTCTCTAGAGGCCAACACGAAGCTGGGGTTCTTCTGAGTCTGAGACTCGGCTGAAGCAGGCTCAAGGAGACACGATGCTATCAGCGTTTGGCTGCAGCCTTCAGACTTAATTTATAGCCTGGTTTAATTGCTCTCCTCCTTCGGCCAGCTGGCACAAATTCAGGGTTTATCTGGCTTGTTGAGTAGCCATCTACTTCTCCTGAGCACTTCCACCTATTGTCGGCGTTTCATCAATCTTCTCTCTCAAGGAAGCAAAGGTGATTTCCCGTTTACCTCAGTGTTCTGCTCTCCACTCCCTGTCTCTGCTGCCTCTGACGGCCCCGCTTGTTCTGAAACTTTGACCAGACCTGCCTCAGGCATCTCCTGTGGGCTGACAGCCAGGCTCTGCCATTCAGGTACCCCTGCAGCAGCTGATGGACTGCCAACTTCCCCTTCCTCTTTGCTATCTGAGGATGGGGGCATGACAACCTCTGCCAACAGGAGCTCATTTCCAGGCAGCCCTTGCTGTTAGATAACAGTCATTTCGAGGAAGCAAAATGAACATTATCCAGCAGTGAGGGCTGCCTGCCTAGAAACGAGCTCTGCAGAGCTCACCTTGGCTCTCTGGATCCTGGGCCCCGCCCTTCTGCACATGATGTCATGTGCAAAGGGGGCAGGGCCCGCGATCCACAGAACCTGGGCGAGCTCTACAGAGTTCATTTCTAGGCAGGCAGCCCTCACTGTTGCATAACATTCATATTGCTTCCTCAAAATGAACATTATCCAGCAGCGAGGACTATCTGGAAATGAGCTCTGGAGAGCTCCTGGTGGCCCCTGCCAACCCAACATTGTTTTTGGGGGGTGATTTTTATTAGTGATGCTTCAGACCCAACACCTCGTGTACTGACACCAGTCCACGGACCGGAAGTTGAGAAACACTGGTCTAGCACTCCATCAACTCTTTGATGATGGCTTTCTGCTTGGTGTGTTGCAGGTGTCTGAACACCGACTATAGGAGGCATAACCAGCAGGCATAGTCCCGCTTCCTCCCCTAACTTTACATTCAGTTTACACATAGTGCCAGTTCAGACAATACTTTCATCACATGATTAGATTCCTCTACACATGTACAAATGATCATCTGAAAGGGAAAAAAATACATTTTCCATGCAGGATTTAAATACTAGAAATAATGTAGGATTTAAAATGTGCCTTAATCACTATCATGTGATTAGATGATCATCCAAATTGCTAAGTGCTGTCACCCCTGCCTTGCAACCATTGAGTTTTAACTCTAAGCACAACAGAGTCCAAGATAGGCTCTTTTCACATTGGTCTGTTTGGTTGAATTTTTAAATAGGTATAAAAACCATAGATATACCAATCACATGTTTAACAGCATCATCTGAACTGGCCTATGGTCTGGAGAACATCTGTATAAACTTGATGTTATACTAACTCTCAATTGAGTGTCTCATTGAATTGATACTAACTGTGATGTGTGTCAGAGAGAGAAGAGGACATTTGGTTTGTTAATCTGATCTACCTATTCACATCCACCTATTCACTAGTCTTCACAAATGAGACCATCTTTTCCCCCCTGACTTTGAACATACCCACCTATCTCATCAACTTTTACAGAGATATTTTCCTATTGCCCATTTTTTAATAGGTCACACACCCCTGCTAATCAGCAGTGCCTAAAGGAGTGTTCATCCACTGAGTGCAAATTTGACACATGTTCCATCCTTTTTTAAACTGCTTGTTCCCTAAAAGTTGAAGAACAATCCAGTCATCAGTTATCCAGTCTTATGCAATCAAAACTTCATTATGGGAGGGAGGGAGAGAGGGAGAGAAAATGTTGTACATGTTTCTTGCAAAAAAAAAAAAAACCCCACTAAAATAGTGAATCCAGATACTGACTGAATCCCAAACAGCTTACAGTTCATCCAAGAATCCTACTTATATTAATTTAAAGAATCAAGAAAGTAGATTGAAGGGCAGTTCGGAATGTTTATTATTATGCCCCACTTCCACCTGGACTGGAGCATGCACTGGTGACACATTAGAAAGAACAGGAAAAACATTTGGTGGGTCATTTTGACAAGTGTTCTGGTTGTATGTGTGAATTCATCCATAAAGAGGTTGCATGCCTTCCATTTTGAAACATACAGCAGTGCTATTGTATTGTGCTGAGCAAAGAGATAACCATCTCTGGATGCTTTTGTTTTGCTAATAGTTCAAGATGTTTCTTAATGGGCACCGATGACTAGAAGATATTATTTTAATAAGTACAGATGATTGGTGATACTAATTTGAGTTGTATCTATCAGCCAGATGAGGGCTGGGACCAATGTCCTGCCTGTATGTCTTCTGATACAGTGAAACAGAATACAGCTAGCAAAGGAGAAAGAATATGCTCTGGAGTTGGCTGGGAAGTTAAATTTGGGAAGTGGCAAAATATCATCTCTGGTCAATCTGAAGAATACATACAGACCTGTCATGGCTCAGACCTCTGAGTCAGAAGAGTCAGAGGACGAACAGGAGGACTCAGTTGGGAGTACAGGCTCAGAGGCACAGCAGCAGGATTTGGCTGGGAGAACAGACTCTGGAGCTGAGCTAGAACAGCTGGCAGACGTGAGGGCTGAGGAGACTGATCAGGAGGAAGCTGGAAATTCACCTATGTTAAGAAGAAGTCTCAAGAGAAACGCTCAGTGGGAGACACGCAGGCACAAGATCTCACAGGAGAGGAAATAGAAGTACTGAGTCAGGAAAGCCTGATTGGCTGCCGGTTATCTTGAGCCCTATATTAAGCAGATCGTTCTTGGCACAGATTACTGTCAGCAACTTTGCCTTTTCGCAGACAGTGTTCTCGTATTTGTACTTTCTCAATCTTCCCTGTTTCAGCCTTTCATCATTCTGTTCTTCCTTGCTCCTTTATTTCAGTTATTACTTAGTTATTGTAGAGGGGAGTACTTAGTTTAGTTTCAAAGGACTTTCTTTTGTTTATAATACTTTATCTTGAGAGTCATTCTTCGCTTTTGTTTGTGCAGCTAAGCTGCTTCTCTTAGCTACAGAACTTTATTTTGACTCACACAAGTAGACCTAAAGGGATCGTAAATCCTGTCGGGTCAGCCGTGCCAACAGATTTATGACAAGACCACAACCAAAACAGTATGATTGTCCAAGTTCATTCCATATGCTTTTTACTGTTTAACTAAGTATTGGTTGGTTTTACTGGCATACTGTTTTTCAGCTTAGTTGTTTATTGGGTTTAGTTGCTCTTCTGTTTTATATACACTTTATTTAATTTCTTGTTGTTCTGCTGCTTTTAGGAACATAGGAAGCTGCCATAAAATGAGTCAGACCATTGCTCTATCTAGCTCAGTATTGTCTTCACAGACTGGCAGTGGCTTTGCCAAGGTTGCAGGCAGGAATCTCTCTCAGCACTATCTTGGAGAAGCCAGGGAGGGAACTTGAAACCTTCTGCTCTTCCCAGAGTGGCTCCATCCCCTGAGGGGAATATCTTACAGTGCTCACACTTCTAGTCTCCCTTTCAAATGCAACCAGGGCGGACCTTGATTAGCTAAGGGGACAAGTCATGCTTGCTACCACAAGATCAGCACTCTTCTTTAACTATTGTTGTAGGGACATAGGAAGCTGCCTTATACCAGGTTAAACCATTAGTCCATTTAGCTCAGTACTGTCTACACTAATGACTCTTCAGGGCTTCAGACAGTATTTTTTTCTCAGCACTACCTGGAGATGCCAGGGATTGAACATGGGATCTTATGAATGCAGAGCAGATGCTCTACCACTGTCCCCAGATCTGGGACCCTCTCACCTGGGGGATGCATTCAAGGAATGAGGCAGGGTGGGAATGACTAAGACCCCGGGTAACCCCACACTACCACAATCCCTTGCACCAGGAGGACCTGTGAAACCAAAGACAGCACCCCAACCATGATGCAAGGACACAAATTGTTTTCATTCTCTACCTTGGAGGAGTTGTCAGTCCATGTAGAGGTTGTGTAGTGTCACTGGAGCCAGCATTCAGAAAATCAGGCAAGGTCCCTTTAAACAACAAAACTGTCCCCAGGGAAAAGGTAAGAACAATCCAGTCTACCTTGTCAGCATACATAAAAGCCAGCAGTCAGCAACAAGCAGCTGCTGGAGCAACATCTCTCTTATGTTGCTATATCCCGCTCTCTTGCGATCCTGCTTGGAGCTATCCAAGGTCCTGACCACTTGTCCTGGCTGTCTGAGGTCTGTGCCCCTCCTGGATCCCTGCCTCAGTGGAAATCCTGGCTCAGCCTGGGTTGATAGACATATGATGGGGCATGGGGGCTTCAACAGAAAGGGGGATCAGCAGAGATTGAAGGGGACTTGCACAAACAGAAGTGCCTTTCCACTTAGACAAGACACGTTTGGGTCCAATTCCACATTTTTAAATGGAGACAGTTTGCACATCACTGAACACTTGTAATGAGAGACAAATCAAGCGATGTTAGATGAAGTGCACAATACATGTGTGTGCATGTTGAGCGTAGGGCCTTCACATGTTTAAATCTGGCCCTTGGATTTCATACAGCATAGAAATATCCACATCTGTAAATAAACACTGGATGCATTTTATGTGCTGTTGTTAAGTGGAACACAGCAAAATAAAGCCTATTATTTTACCTCTAGGTGTCAGCATTTGCTCTCTTTTCTTTATTTGAAAAACCTTAACCAGCAGTAGCTAACAGAAAGAATAAAGATGCCCAAATGATAAAGACTTAAAAGAGATTGTTCAGCTTTCAGAAAGATGTGAACTACATACTGCTGAGGGGTGTGGAGAGAAATATTAAAATCTTCACATGGCAGAGTATGCTCTGGTGGTAAAGAAGTCCCGCCCAAGGGATTATTTGGAGACATTAGGTTGAGATTAAAAAAAAAATAAGGATTGATTAAGAAACTAAATATCACATACTGAGATAGAGCCATTGAATCACATACACAAACAGGCACTAGCCTTCAACAGCTGAACAATTCTAACTGACTCCAAGGACCGGTTCAGATGAAACAAGGAACTGCAGCTCCAGTGTACCCATGGTTCCGCGCTCCCTCCTCCTACTCTCCCCTCTGCATTTAGATCCACTGTAGTCTTGCTGACCTGCAGTCAGCGACACTGAAGAGAGGTGGGGGTGGGGGTGGGGTGGGGGCTGGCTGGCTGGCTGTGGGGGCTTCCTTCTTTACTGAAGGAAAACCTGTGCAACCAATAGAAGCTGGAGCAAGGGAGGATCCTCCTCCCTCAACAAAGGCAAAGGCGAACTGCGCTCCTGGATCAGGCATAACAAAAGCACCGCCAAAATGCAGTTCTCAGGGGCATAACTCACTACAAATTGATGGTAAAAAATTGAGTTAGGGGAGGGAAACCACAGATCCTTTATTTATTTATTTATGGTACTTCCGTTCCCAGTTTAAACGTTCAGGTTTGGGAACCAGAGGTGAAGGGACCTCTGGTTTCCCATTACGTGTGAATGAAGCCTAACTAACCAAGACAGACCTATTAACAATGCATCATGCCTCTAGTGGCCAGAAAAGGTTACTGTGATGCTAAGATCAATGTTTTAGATACTACTTCCAACTCTCTCTCTCTCTCTCTCTCTCTCTCTCTCTCTCTCTCTCTCTCTCTCTCTCTGTAGTTTCCCCATATTTGTTTAAGCAGCCACTTATTCTTTTTTTGCATAGTATCCTGGGTCATAATATACTTGTACTTTCAAAAAGCTTTTGACAAAGTTCCTCATCAAATGCAGTCATGGGATAAGGGGACAGATCCATGTATGGACTGGTAACTGGTTGAAGAAGAAGAAACAGAGGGCAAGAACAAATGAACAATTTTCACTGTGGAAAGAAGAACTGTGCCCTCACAGCTTGGACGGCTTTAAAGGGGGTTTAAACGAATTCATAGAGGACAGGTCTAACAATGGCTACTAGATTGGTGGCTATAGGCCACCTCCAGCCTCGGAGGCAAGATATCTCTCAATACCAGTTGCAGGGGAGCAGTTGCAGGAGAGAGGGCATACCCTCACCTCTTGCCTATGGGCTCCCCAGAGGCATCTGGTGGGCCACTGTGTGAAACAGGATGCTGGACTAGATATACGTTGGGCCTGATCCAGCAGGGCTGTCCTTATGTTCTTCTTGTCAACTGTTTTCCTAAAGTTGGCTTCTATGTAGCTGACACAGGATAACTTCCCTGTGGCTTGTGCTTTCCTGTGCTCCACTGAGTACCACACGCAGTGATGCAGTGCATCTTTTGTAGTTCTTGTTGTTAGAAGAGCCCACCCTCAGCCATAGGAAGTGTGCTCCAAGATGAGACTGGCAGAATGGGGTCAGTTGCACTGCCACGAGGTACAGCACATTTGGCAGCAAATATTAATGTCGAAAAGAGCCTCTCAAGAATCATCTGCTTCCATTCAGATCACCAGCTCGAGGTATGCTGCTTGGTGTCACACAGATTGCTGCTAGCAGCAATGAAGGTGACAGTGACTCTGGTTTCATTTATCCTAGACTTCTACTCCTGGAACCTAAATCAAACAAAGATGGACTGAAATCTGGCACAAGAGAATTATACTGGCACAGTCATACCAGTATAGATAAGTTTTTAGTTTTTATAATTCATCATTTTTTAGCTTTTAAAATAACTTTTAATTTGAACTTAATAAAGATTGTGGTTTTTAACCTGACTTTTAAACTTGTTTACTTATTTGCTTAATTTTATTACTTTTATTGTATCTATTTTATTGTTATGAGCTGCCCTGAGCAGTAGTGTACTGGAGGTGTGGGATATAAATATTTCAAACAAACAAACAAACAAACAAACAGATGAGGAACAGTGTTCTCTCTAATCGTTTTCATCTGTGTGAGGAATGAGTTTTGTTTCGGGCAGCAACATCAAGGTTGTGTGTGTGCATGTATTATATATTCAGAGTGAGAACTTATATTACAGAGGAAGAAGTATATTACAGAGGAAGGAGGCACTTTAAAAGAAAAGCCAGGAAGGAGGAAATGAGAGTGAATATTATCCATCATAATCCCCACTCCCAGTCTCCCTAAGCTACCCACTACCACTGGGAAGAGCTAGGAGCCACAGACTGCCCAGGTGAGAAGATGTCCACATGGAACAAATCTACACTGTCTGGAACCCATCATTTTAATGAAAACAGTCTATGAGCATTCTGGCACTTGTATAGTTAAATAATGTATAGTTAAACAATCATTTCTCCCCCTCCCTTTCCTTTTATGGGCATTTGTTTTCCCCCTCTGCCCCCCCTTTCTCTCACCCCCAAAGGGGGGAACAGACTTGGTCTTTCAGTTGAACATTGGGCTGGGGATGGATGCATCCAGGCAGACATTTCACAGGTACAGCTTGCCGAATCACTTCCTAGAGATGCCCCTGATGAATTTCTGCTGAATGCATCTCTGATCAAGGCAAAGTGTGGGTGCATGGAGCCTCATTCCTAAAGCCATCATCATATACCAGACTGTACGAAGTCTTTGCAGCTTATATGGCGCAGAAGTTAAGGTGGGCACCTTAACTTGCAATTTCCATTCTTTTCAGAGCATGAGTGAAAATGTAAAGTGTCTTAACTCTCATCTTAAACTGAAGGTTTTTGGATTACTGAATTTCCAAAGGTTTTTGTCAGGAAGTCATCTAAGCATGATGCCCTCCTAACGTATCAGCCTGTTTCTTATCAACGGCAGATTGTTTCTGGGGCCAAGTTCATGCAAACTTGGGTTGGCAATGGGTTTCATTTGGTGAAATTGTCCAACAAGCATGCTTTCCTTTCACCATATATGTCATCATTCAGATGATATCACTTGGGAGCCAGGAATGCACAAGAGCACATGCTCATTCCTGGAAGAGAATGACCTAACCCCAGTAACTCATACCTTCGTGACATCCACACTATGACACATTCCAGGTGGGGGTGGGGCTACTTGGGGTAGGCCACTGGCATCATTACATCCCTTTTACAAGAACTGCATCCATTCCCAATTACTTGACAGGCCGGATTTAAAGTGCTGCTGTTGATCTTTGAAACCTTGAATGGCCTTGATCTAGGACAGCTGAAGGACTGGAGCCCTGTTCTGGCATTCAAAAACAACTCTGATTAACACAGGTAGAGCACCAGAAGCGGGTCCAGAAATCCTGCCCCCAGTTCATAAATCATCTTCCCACCTAGGTTCTTCATGCTTAAGGTGTTTGTCTGAAGAGGCAGACACCCTAAGTGTGGTAGCTGGTGTTTCCGTGATCGGCAGGCTGGAGTAACTTAGGATGTGGTGTGCAATTGGCTGAAATTGGGTGGAAGCATGTTACCATTTTGGTTGATTTCCCCCCTCCTCCTGTTGATGCCAGATCCCAAGATGTTTGGAGAGTCCCCTGTCTGGAGTGATTTGGTGGGGGTGGAGAGCTGGCATTTTAGAGTGCTGTGTGGAGTAAGGGATGGGAGGTGTCTTTGTGCAAGCTTCCTTCAGCATGTGCAACGCAGGATCCAACTTTAAGAGGAAAATGTGTGTTTTTCTGAACACTTTCATTCATCTGGTTGCCGCTGAGCTTTTGCTAATGTTTAAAATACCATCTGCTGTCAAAGCTGTCAGAAAGGCAGACGGGGCTGGATGAAGGGGAGAAGGAGCTAGATTTGGTAGCTGACTGCACCGCTAGATTTGATAGAAAAATAATGCATAGGGACTGTACCAGCCTTCAGGCTAGGAAGCTGTGTAAAAGAATGTGTCCAGAATTTAGAAGTGAGGAGAACAGGGAATTGAGAGCTGAGCCCACTCTTTACTCTTTTCCAGATTGATCATGGCCACCTTGTCATCACTTCATCACTATGTTCTCCAACTTTATCTGGTTTTGCACATCATGAGATCTCTCTCAGAGCCCTGTAATGAATGATCCAGAGCCAATTTTGGGGTGTGTGCAAGTTCTCTAAGGGTGAACTGATGTGAGAACAATCTGCACATAACTAGATTTAGGGATGGACAGAATGAAACCGTTCTGTTCTGTAATTTTTCCAGGATGCTGGCATCCAGATGATCTTCTGAAATGGAAACTCAGTTGGAAAATATGGATTTTGGAATGTACAGAACAGGTTTTATAATGTGTTTACATCCACCCAGACCTCCATCCAGAGTCAGAGGGGCAACCCCCTCCCTCCCGTCCCTGACCATAAATAGTGTGGGCTTCTGATGGTTGCTTTTTGAGGGTCGAGTAGGAATTTTTTGGCCTCCATCAGATTGGGTGGTGACTGGGGTATTTATTTATTTTTTTGCCTACCTCAGACTATGCTCTATAGTTAGTTAAGTGCCTCCCCTGGTCACAGCTGCAGATACAGTGCAGAATGGAAAATAGGGTTGTGTTTGGTGCACACCCTCTAAAGCACACATCTGGTGTGTAGGAGTTCTTGCTCAGCCCTTAGATGCTTGGTGGCTCAGGGGGTGCTGGCTGGGGGCTTTCTTTGGCCTGCAGGGACATCATCAACCTTAAAGGCTGCTTGGCTTGGCTGGGGTGTGTACGTGTGTGATGCCTCCTGCTGATTGTCACACCCTTGAGACAACACACAGCCGGGAGGCTTTATACACAGGGCTTCTACCCCGAATCTCCTTCAGAAGAGAGTGTGTGCATTCACACACCAGCCAAACTTACGCCGAAGTCCCCACAAGATTCTTGGACCCACTCCACACACAAATCAGGCTTTGTGATGTTAATTCTAGCTTATCTTAATGTATTTCTGGATTTTTTAAATGCTGGTTTTAAGCTCCTTTTTCCGAAAACACTGGAGCAAATAGGGAGAGGCACTGGCGTAGGATCATTAGCATAAGAAGGATGCTCTCTTTAGAAATGCAGATATCGCTCTTTAGGAAGCTCTCTCTGCCTGCCCCTCCATGGGCTAGAAGGAAAGCACGGAGCATGCCATGTGAACTTGCCTCAAAACAAAACCCGAGAGCAGAGGGGAGGGGCTGCTTCCCTCATTGCCGTGAGTGTAGTTCGAAGTGGCCAAGGGCTTGCTCTGTAAACAAGGGCTGCTATATATGAAAGAAGGGAATAAAGAGGGCAACTGAAAGAAAGGAAGCTCTCGTAGGGAAAAGGAGGGAGGACGGGACAGAGCTAGGAAGTCAGGGTGTGGTGTATAAGGATGGCAAAGACAAGGCTGCTGTAACCAGCCTCTGGAGTAAGCTTGGACGGTGAACAGAGGCTGAAGGAAGGCAAGCAGCTTTGGCAGGTGAAGGCTGAGGGTGCTGGGCCCCCTTCATTCCCATTCTGAGGCTCAGTTAGGCCTGAAACCAAAATAGAAAAGGCTTATAGAGAGGCCTTGCGTTACGCTGATGCCTTGACCATGTGGTTGGCTGAGAGGAGTGCATTCACCACAGGGCCAGGGTGTGATATCAGTTTGCACTCCGCCTGCGGTGGCGAGCCACTAGTGTCCATACTGTGGGGCTGAGGGTGGTAGAAAGCCAATCTCTTTAGTTGTTGCTGAATTGGCGGTTAGTTAATAGCACTGTGGCCCTTTCTGCCAGCTCTGCCTTCTGCCTAGGGCGTTCCGTGCACATCCCTACTTGCATCTTCATTGGTGTGGGACAAGGTACATTGTGTGCTCTATGGATTATGTTTTTTAAAAAAATTGTGATAATGTGTTTTTATAAGCTGGTTTGAACATCTCTTATACAAATTGAAATCACGTGCCTGCTCCCTAATTTTGCTCCTGTCTCTTGCCTTTAGAATCCTTGCTTGGTTGTTGACCACACAATTCTGACACGACATACCTCTCAGACCTGGGTCTTAGAAATGTAGTTCAGGTCTGACACACCTGAGCTATAAAATGTTGGGCTGTTTTAATGGCAGCCTAGACAAGCTTGTTTGGCTAAACAAGAAAACAATGAGGTCATTCACACAATCAAGAACTGTGTTCTACCTGGGCTTGGGAGCTGTGGGTGCGTGCTCCCAATTTTCGGTTGTGTGGAAGCAAGGTAAGAGAAAAACCTGGGTAGAAGGGCTTGTGTGGAAGCAAGGTAGGAGGAAAAGCTACCCAGGTTTTCCTCCAACCTTGCTTCCACACAATCCCTTCCACCCAGGTTTTCCTCTTACCTTGCTTCCACGCAACTGAGAATTGGGAGCACACACAGCTCCCAAACCCGGGTAGAACACAATTCTTGATTGTGTGAATGACTTCAATCTGTGATTATAGTAGTCAACATTTTTCTCTCATGGCTCTTGTGCTTTTTGTTTGTTTTGTCCATTGTGAACTAAAGTGTGAACACTGTGTGAACACTGAAAATGTTTTGATTTTATAAACATCTCCAGCTCCCCTTTCCCTAATACCCCCTTGCCCATTTACCACCCCCATCCCAATCCTCTGACATAAACTTATAAGCATATACAAAAATAGTTTTTAAAAGAACAAAACCAAAACTTTTTAAAAACCCAAGCAAATACATACATAAGGAATAAATACATCACATTCAGTACACTCCAATTCACATTTTCATCTGGTGTTATCTAGATTCAGAGTAGCAAGAGTGAACAGAGAAAATTTTCTCCCTCTCTCTCACAACACTAGAACCAGGGGTCATTCCATGAAACTGAAGTTTGGATAATTTAGAACCGACAAGAGAAAGTATTTTTTCACAGAGCGTATAAATAATCAATGGAATTCTTTGCCAAGGAATGTGGTGATGGCCACCAGCTTGGATGGCTTTAAAAGGGGCTTAGAGAAATTCATGGAGGACAGGTCTATCAATGGCTACTAGGCTGGTGGCTATAGGCCACCACCAGCCTCAGAGGCAAGATGCCTCTCAATACCAATTGCAGGGGAGCAGTAGCAGGAGAAAGGGCATGCCCTCAGCTCTTGTCTGTGGGCTCCCCAGAGGCATCTGATTGGCTGCTGTGTGAAACAGGCTGTTAGACTAGATAGGCCTTGGGCCTGATCCAGCAGGGCTGTTCTTGTTCTTATGTAAAAATGGCTTCTTTCAGAGTAGAAATCACGAAAAGATAAAGTCTAGACCAGGGATTCTCAACCTTGGGTCCCCAGATGTTACTGGACTTCAATTCCCATAATCCCCAGCCCCAATGGCCTTTGGGTGGGGATTATGGGAGTTGAAGTCTAACAACATCTGGGGACCCAAGGTTGAGAACCCATGGTCTAGACCAAGTTTTCAGGGATTCTAATTCATTTGCTAAGCCTGGGGTTTCTGATGCCCCTAATGCATCTGGCCCAAACAAGGCTGTTAAGCAGTTTGGGCTGCTGGTACTGCCATGCAGCAGCAGCAGGTGGGAGCCCATATTCTTCCTGAAGTGTCTGGAAGGGATTGAAATGGAAACTGGGTGTAATAAGCTGATCACGTTGATATAAGTCCCGTTTGGCCCCACTGAGCAAAGCCGTGAGCCTATCTCCTACTTTAAGGTGTGGGTTGCCCCACAGTGTTAGCTTAGTGTGAATATAGGTTGGACTGTCGCCGGTTGGACTCTTGCAATGTGGGGTTGCCTTTGAAGACAACTCGGAAGCTTCAGCTGGCCCAGAATGCCATGCAGCCCGGCTCCTTATGGGCAGCAGAAAATATGGCCATGTTTCACCTTTCTTGTGGTCACTGCATTGGTTGCTAGTTCAATTCAAAGTGCTGGTTATCATCTATAAAAGCCTTCAGGGTTTGGCGCCTGTGTACCTTCAGGACCGCTTCTCCTGCCCAACTTCGACCCGCCCTGAGAGGTCGTCTCAGGTGGGCTTTCTTGGAGTTCCGGACCCAGGGGAGGTACGTGGGGCCCGGACTCGTGGGAGGGCCTTCTCTGTTGCAGCCCCCTCCTTATGGGACACCCTGCCTTCTGAGATTGTAATGCCCCCTCCCTTCTGTCTTTTAATAAGCTTTTGAAAACTTATTTATTTTGCCAGGCTTTTAGTTTTTAATGTGTTTGTGTTTTCCTTTCTCTCTCTCTTGTTTTCATTGTTGTTGTTTTAATTTACTGTATGTAAACTGCCTCGAGTCTATGGAAGTCAGGCAGTCAACGAATTTGCTAAATAAAGAAAGAAAGAAGGAAAGAAATATAGGGATCAAATTTGAGCTGATCAGGCTCTTGTGCTTTTAATAGCTGCTTGACAAGCAGAATTCTGGTAGGTGAAGCTGTGTCCCATCGTTCCATCTGCAGGCTCTGAAACGCCGTCACTTTGTGGTTTTCTTCTGTTTGCACATCTGTGAAAGGCACAGGAGCCATGCCTGGAAAAAGCTGGCAGTCACATTTGTGATTACCTAAATGCCAGTTTATCAAATTTTGGCAGGTTTGATAAAAGAAGGGAGCAAACAAGCAATAAGGGATTGGTATATGTCAGACCATTAAATGTGTGGTTTTTTGTTTGGTTGGTTTTTTTAAAATGCTCCATTGACTAGAAGTTATTGAAGCTGAGCTAAGGCAGCCAATGAAAGCTTGGAATGGAGAAAATATAAAAAGGACCCAGATTCCACATTAAATCATTTTCTTCCTTCAGTGTGTTACCATAGTGATAGGCATTGCTGCAGCTTCTGATCTTCCCAGGGAAGCTACTTCAGAGCATATGCATGTCTTAGAGCTGTCGTGTGTGGAAGCTGATGTAGTTTAGCAGCAAAGAGATGGAGCTGCAACTTAGGATCTCTGTGGTTCAAACATCAGAGCCAAACTAGATGTGATGTGGAAGTTCTGTGACTGGCTTTTCAAAAGCAGCCACAGGGCCCCTGATTTGGATTGGAGTCAGAGAGGAGAGGGAGGGCCCCCTGTGCCCTAGCCCAGATCCAAAGCATCTCTTCTTTGAAACCACCGTTAGCGGAGGAGGGGTGGGGGGAATTTAAGAAAATGCAAGATTTCTCCTCCACGTCTAATCGCGGCTTTAAGGAGGATGAGTTGAAGAACTGGCATGGGCGCAAAGGGCGAGGAACATAAGAAGCTGCCTTATACTGAGTCAGACCACTGGTCCATCGAGCTCAGTATTATTATTGTTGTTGTTGTTATTTATTCAATTTCTATACTGCCCTTCCAAAAATGGCTTGGGGCAGTTTACACAGAGAAATAAATAAATAAGATGGCTCCCTGGCCCCAAAGGGCTCACAATCTAAAAAGAAACCCAAGAGAGACACCAGCAACAGTCACTGGAGATACTGTGCTAGTCTTGTGCTAGAGCTAGTCTTGTGGTAGCAAGCATGACTTGTCCCCATAGCTAAGCAGGGTCTGCCCTGGTTGCATCTGAATGGGAGACTTGATATGTGAGCACTGCAAGAGATTCCCCGCAGGGGATGAAGCTGCTCTGGGAAGAGCAGAAGGTTTCAAGTTCCCTCCCTGGCTTCTCCAAGGTAGGGCTGAGAGAGATTCCTGCCTGCAACCTTGGAGAAGCCACTGCCAGTCTGTGTAGACCAGGGATTCTCAACCTTGGGTCCCCAGATGTTATTGGACTTCAACTCCCATAATCCCCAACCAAAGGCAGCTGGGGCTGGGGATTATGGGAGTTGAAGTCCAACAACATCTGGGGACCCAAGGTTGAGAATCCCTGGTGTAGACAATACTGAGCTAGATAGACCAATGGTCTGACTCAGTATATGGCAGTTTCCTATGTTCCTATGTGCTGGGGGTGGATAGGGCCAGTTACTTCCCCCCTGCTAAATAAAGAGAATCACTACTTTTAAAAAGTGCCTCTTTGCCAGGTTAGCAGGGGTGGACACTAACAGGCAACAGCTCTCCAAGGTTTCAGGCAGGAGTTTCTCCCAGCCCCATCTGGAGATGTCAGGGGGAAGGATGTACACGGAACTGCCCAGAGAACTTGCGTTTGGGGCGGTATAGAAATGTATTAAATAAATAAATAAACTAGCAGGGGTGGCTCAAAGGTGGGGGGGCATATCTGTAAGGGTGGGGGAGGGTGCCCTTACCCCTCCCGCCACGTTTACCCCGCTGGTGCTCCATTTTTAAAGTATCCATCGAGGCGGCAGCATTCCTCTCTGCCACCCTGTGCCCTCTTTGGCTGGAAAACACAGGAAGTACCCGGTATGTGTGTGCCCTTGAAAGGGCCTCCGAACAGGTTTGTGCACATCCCTAACCAGAGGCTGAAGCTGGGACTATCAGGGGTGTAGCTAGGAGAGCGGAGGCCAGTGTTTGCCTCTCTCCCCGGTGGCCCCTCAGAGTGAGGGAGATAATGAAGAAAATAGGGAGGGGTGGATCTGGGGGGCCCTCAGGAGCTGGGGCGCCCGGGTTCTTGGAACCCACCATCCGCTCAATTATAGCGACACCCCTGGTCTGAATGCACGCAGAAGCTCTACCTCTGAGCTAGAGACCAAGCCCCTAAATTGAATATCTTATAGCAGACTGTGCTCATCCCCCATCCAAATGAAAGCCAGGGCAGACCCTATTTAGCAATCAATTCATGAATGCTACCAGAAGACAAACTCTCCTCCCTAACCCCTATCCCATGCCTTTTACCTTGATCCAAATGGAGGGCGGTCAGGCTTCTTGTTGAAAAAGAAAAGCATGTTAAGAGTTCCAGTCACCGTACTCCTACGACATGCCTAATCTCCCTAGATGGGTTAAGATAAGTCGCTGTGCCTTGACCTCACCTCCCTGCAAGATATGGATAATAAAATACCAGCCTACTTTACGGGATTGTTGTAGGGATGACTGAGACGGTTTAGGAGCCAGCTTGGTGTAGTGGTTAGAGTGCTGGACTAGGACCAGAGAGACCCGAGTTCAAATCCCCATTCAGCCATGATACTAGCTAGGTGACTCTGGGCCAGTCACTTCTCTCACAGCCTAACCTACTTCACAGGGTTGTTGTCACTGCTCTGGGCTCCTTGGAGGAAGAGCGGGAAATAAATGTAAAATAATCATAGGAAGGGCTGTCTATATTCCAAAGCATACCTTAATGTATAGTAAAGTTGTGCCGTTGAGTCGGTGTCAACTCCTGGCAACCACAGAGCCCTGTGGTTGTCTTTGGTAGAATACAGGAGAGGTTTACCATAGCAATCTCCCAAGCAGTATGAGATGGTGCGTTTTAGCACCTTCCTATATCGTTGCTGCCCAATACAGGAGTTTCCCATATTCTGGGATACACACCAGTGGGGATTCAAACCAACAGCCTCCTGCTCTCTAGGCAGGTTATTTCCCCACTGTGCCAACTATTTGTATTTATTTTATTAATTTTTGTATGCATCACATCCAAAACAGCTAATATCAATCAGAGCTGTACAACTTAAATTAATACAACCAAAATAACAATAATACACCAAGAGCAGCATCAGTACAGCAACAGACAAGTAGACTTCAATTTTCTTGGATTACAGCACAATGAACCTAATTGTACCTTTAATCACTGAGATGCAGAAGGAGAAGTTGCCACCATTGCACTTGTCTCCAGTTCGATAGGGCTGGTCACTCTCCCTCCTCCTCTCAATCAATGCTTGATTCTTGGGACTGTTCCTTGCTCAAAAGGACCTACAGATGTGTCTGGAAACAATTGTATATAACCTAGGGGTTCTCAGACTTGGGTCCCCAGACGTTATTGGACTACTACAACTCACAAAGGCCATTGTGGCTGGGGATCATGGGAGCTGTAGTCCAACAACATAGGAACATAGGAAGCTGCCATATACTGAGTCAGGCCATTGGTATATCTAGCTCAGTATTGTCTTCACAGACTGGCAGTGGCTTCTCCAAAGCTGCAGGCAGGAATCTCTCTCAGTCCCATCTTGGAGATGCCAGGGAGGGAACTTGGAACCTAGATGCTCTTCCCAGAGCGGCTCCATCCCCTGAGGAGGATATCTTACAGTGCTCACACTTCTAGTCTCCCATTCATATACAACCAGGGTAGACCCTGCTTAGCTAAGGGGACAAGTCATGCTTGCTACCACAAGACCAGCTCTCCTCTTTGGGGACCCAATCACACATGCACTGCCTATGCAATGGGAGTACCAGATGGACAGCGCCCAATTTTGTATGTGAATCCATTTGCATTAACGGTTGCTCCTTGCGTACACATAAACCTCCGTTGATTTTCTTTTCGTAGTCTGAGTTGGAAGACACTCCTATCACATATTAAGTGGTCCTCAAAGTATTTGTGACGTAATGTGCAAGGGGTTATGTGGTTTTATAAGCTTTCCACTTTGTCCTTGGTACTGAAATACTAACCTAATGGAGCAACAGGGAAATGACTTGATTAGCAAGTCAGAGGTTGCCGGTTTGAATCCCAGCTGGTATGGGAAACACCTATATCAGGCAGAGCGATTTAGGAAGATGCTGAAAGGCATCATCTCATACTGCGTGGGAGATGGCAATGGTAAACCCCTCCTGTATTCTACCAAAGACAACCACAGGGCTGTGTGGTCACCAGGAGTCGACACTGACTCGATGGCACACTTTACCTTTACTGAAATATGAAAAGCTGAGCTTTATCAGATGAAAAGCCATAATGAGTGAGATTGAGTCTTCTGTCTGAGCAGTGATGGTTATGTTTATGGTGACAAGAAGTTAGTAACCTATTTGTAAAAGTACATCCGTGTGTATCAACCCAGCAAAAGTAATGTTAGTGGATTTGTAATAGGCCTGGTAGACATATGCAGGAGAAGCTCTCTTCAGATGTTTTGTTGTTGTTGGGGGGGGGGTGTTCAAAGGGAACACACTGGCAAGCTATGTTGCTATGGCAACACACATATGCTGGCCATATGTTCAGGTTTCTGTGCATGCTACAGTTGTCTGAAGTGCTGAATGCAGGGAACATTCCTCCACACGATGTGGAACCCCGAAACATTGTGGTCAGCAAAGCTGTCGATTCCAGACATTTAAAGGGACCCGCAGGCAAGCTTCAAGAAGTGGATCTCAATGCCCAATGGCCAAACAAATGGAACAGTAGCATCCAAAGTACGACTGCCACAACTTGTGCTAGTGCAGGGCATCTTCCCTGATCTCTTCTCCCTACTGAAGCAGCCTAAGGCCCCCCCTAAAAAAAAAAGCCATTGCCAAGGGCCAGATGGACCCTCAGCAACAGTGTGGGATGTGCTATGGGGGTTGCAGGAGGAATAGGGATATTCAGACAAGATGAGCAGAGCAGTGTCTTTGCTAGCAACTCTCCTTATGGTATCTGGGCCTTCCGCCCTACTCCTGCAGTCCCTCACACGGCATCTAGATCTCAGAAGGACATTGCCAAACAATATGAACCACAATATAAATAAATAAGTGAATGACAAAATGGAGATCCCTTTAAACTTCCCTTTTAGATGCTTCTGGTTCTTCCTTCTGCAGTAGCTCACAATTTGATTTAAATGAACAGACACAGACACAGTTTAAAGAAAGCCGAGAGTAGTGGAATTCTCGGTAGAGAGGCACATGTCTAAACACACACACACACACACACACACACACACACACACACACACACACCATATTGAGCTAGTTTGGAAAAGCGTCCAGCAGCTTATGTGTTGAGGGCAGGAGCACTGTGAGAATGTGCACACCCTGACATATCCTGATGCACAGTCAGAGCATCTTTTAATTGTGTTAGGTGCATTCATCCAAAACTTTGTTTAAATAGGATCTCTAGTGATGTCCTTTAGTGATGGGGGGGCGCATTCTCGTTGCATCCTCACCCTCAACACATGAGCTACTGGACACTTATCTGAACTATCATCTTCAAGATTGAGGCCATGGGGTGTTACGGTTTTAAGTCAATAGATGTTCTCTCTTCTGGTATCTTGGTTTCTCTATAGAAAATATTTCCAAGCTAGAAAAGGTTGTGGTTATCAGAATTAAAATATTTTGAATGGGTTATTTGAGCTTATTCACTGGCATAGCCAAAGAGAGAGCAAGAGAGAGAGTGCACGCTGTTGTAATTCCAATAACTTCTACAGCATCAGCCAGTTCATTACAGTGTGGAATTACAATTTGACACAGTTGCCCAAGTGAAGAGTCTACTTTTGGCAGCTTTGAACTAAATTAGACAGGCCTATGTATGCCTACATTATTCATCTGGGAACAGGATTTCCTTGTGTAGTGCATAGTTTGGTTCCTTGGTATTATTTTTCCTGTGGAATGGAATGGTCCATTTCCTCCACAGCCTCCATTTCAGGCAGCCATGCAAGATGGTCCCTTGCAGAATACACAAAGGCAATTTTCACCACCGACCCCAAAACAACACCAAGGCTTGTAGCATCTTTAAGAATAAGAAGTGTCTTGTAGATTAAGATTTTGGCCAAGCTAGTTGCAAAAGAGCCTCCATCCTCCCTCAAGGCAAGAATGCCACATTTTGGGGGACAGCCAGAAGAGGGGGCTAGAGAACAAGCAGGCTGAAGAAGAGAGGGGCTACTATGACCATCAATAATGGAAACAAGCCTAGCATCATTACAAACTTATCATATGCATATGGAACCAATCCGCAAATGTCATCTGCAAACAATGACAACACAGACATGACATGCAGACAGGACAACATGCAGACATGACAACACTGAGGCCGTTCTCACAACGAGCCTTACATGGGTAGGGCAACACTAGTCCAGGTAGGGCTGGTCATCAGAAAGCTGGGTAGCCCAGGTTTTGCTCTAGGCGGCCATCTCAGTGTCTCCTCGGGCTCTGTGAAGGCACACAAGCCTGGCAGCCAGGTTAAGGGAACACTTGTCAGGGATCTGAGCACTCCACACGAGCAGCATCTATGAATACTGTGCAATTTTAGTTGTTGATATGTTTGTGATATGCCTTTTGTGCAAAATATACATGAATAATGTTTACCAGTTAGCACCTTGTGGTGTCAATAGCTGCTACATGGTATTTAGACTCTAAAAGAGACTTTGGAATGAACTCCCGGTGGGTATAAGAGCCTGCCACCTCTGGTAGCTTTTAGAAGAGTTCTTAAGACTCAGTTATTTAAGCAAGCCTTTGACCAGTTGCATGTTGGTTTTATTGCTATTATTGCTGTTTTAAATTTTTAGCTATGGCTTTATTGTTTTACTTTTGTAAACTGCCTTGGGAGATTTGTGTGCGGCAGTATAGAAATGTAATAAATAAATAAATAAATAAATAAATAAATAAATAAATAAAGTGGGCTAAAGCTTGACACAGAATATCACTCAGAATAGCCACATTGTTCCTGACATATCGCTCTGTCTCCTTCCATATCATTTCCTCCATATCCCTCTGGTTCCCTTCACTCTATCCTTCCATCCCTACGGCTGCTTTATATGCCCATCAGATTCATCCATGGCTGAATTCTTGCATTGGTGAGGAGTCAGAATAGAGTTCTTAAAAATAACTACTGTGAGTACTTAGTTTCCCCCTAATTTTTCCTTATGAAAATATATAAATTGAGTAGAAGTCTTTGTGTAATAATTGAGGATCTGGGGGTCCATGGGGCAAAAAGAATAAGAAACCCTGCCCTAAAATATTCAAAGCTAGCACCAGAAGCAAAAGAGCAGCAAGAGGGAAAGGGGGTGTAGACTGGCGGTTTTAGTAACCCCCGCCCCTGGGTTGTGTCATTGCCCTCCAAGGTTGTTTTGCTGCCTAGCTGGGCTGGGATATTAAAGATCTCTTGTTTTAATGCTAGCTCTTCTTTTCATTTCATCTCCCTTATTGTAATTTTTGTATTTGCATTGTTGAAATCTTCTCATTGTTCCCCACTATGGGAATCTGACAAAACTGAAAAGTGGGCTAAAAATAACCCAAACAAACAAACACACCCAATACTTTCCTGTGGTAACGCATTGCAGAGGCAGATAGGCAGTGGTGCCAAACTGTCTTTGGAGGAAGCTTTTTTTGCCATGGCTTTTCTTACATAGGAACATAGGAAGTTGTTTTATACTGAGTCAGACCACGGGTCCATCTAGCTCAATACTGAGGTCATTCACACAATCAAAAACTGAGGCTGTTCTCACAAGCAGCCAAGCTGGGCTTGGCTGCCCGTGAGAGACGCCAGGATCCAGGTGGAGCCCGGTGGCCCCACAGCGCCAAACTCAGCACCGAAGCCCAGCTCTTAGCCCAGCTTCCGGGATCGTGTGCCAGTGCTAACTACTTCAGCTCGTGCTAGGGATGTGCGAAGAGGTTCAATTCCAAATCTGTTGAGGTCAGGAGATCCGTAACTTGAAGTTTAGTGCTTTTTGTAACTTTTAACCCAAATCTTAAGATTTATTAATTCAGTTTATTAATTAAGAAGGACTTCAGAAATCAAAAGAGAAACTTGTACATAGCACAAGCCTGGAACCAGGGAACAGAGAGTATTTGTCCTGTCTCTCTGTTCATCAACAAACACGTGAAACCAAATGTCTAGATTGCAAACTGAATCCCACATATGTTAGGATGAGGGTTGGAGTATGATTTGTAAAAGTTGTGCCAGTAGTGGGCTGGCCACACTCAAGATTAGAGTTTACAATTCTGGGGCAGAATACAAGTGTGTGTGTGTGTGTGTGTGTGTGTGCGCGCACACACACACACACGCGCATGTCAGCGAGCAAAAGAATGTGTGTCTTAAAGATTTCAACATTTGCAGAATTTTACATATCCCCATCTGGTTTATTTTAAAGTCAGCATGTTCCAAGAGACAAGGCGTGGAAGCATATCTACTAGTCAAGCCACTTCACACGGAGACACTTCTTTTTAAAATGAAGTTTTGTACTATGTATATAGTTGGTACTGGGGTTTCTCTGCTCTACCAAGTTATTTGGTTAATGCAGTGTCATCTTTCTTGCTTGGAACTCACACATTTGCCTCCTACTATTACTACTACTACAAATATTATACATCAGTGTCTCATTTCAGATGTTCAGTACTACACTTGCAACCACCAGCAGGAATGCCAGTTGTACAAACCACCATCACTCATCGTGTCATAAGAACATAAGAATAGCCCTGCTGGATCAGGCACAAGGCCCATCTAGTCCAGCATCCTGTTTCACACAGTGGCCCACCAGATGCCTCTGGGGAGCCCATAGGCAAGAGATATGTGCATGTCCTCTCTCCTGCAACTATTATTGAGAGGCATCATGCCTCTGAGGCTGGAGGTGGCCCACAGCCACCAGACTAGTAACCATTGACAGACCTGTCCACCATGACTCTGTCTAAACCCCTTGTAAAGCCATCCAAGCTGGTGGCCATCACCACATCCCATGACAAAGAATTCCATGGATTAATTATGCGCTGTGTGGAAAAGTACTTCTGCTTGTTGGTCCTACATTTCCCAACCTTCAGTTTCTTGGGGTGACCCCTGGTTCTAGTGTTGTGAGAGAAGGAGAAAAACTTCTTTCTGTCCTCCCTCTCCACTCCATGCATAATTTTATACACCTCGATCATGTCTCCTCTTAGTTGCCTCTTTTCTAAGCTAAAAAGCCCCAGGTGTTGTAGCCTTGCCTCATAAGGAACATGCTCCAGGCCCCTGATAATCTTGGTTGCCCTCTTCTGCATGATCTTTTCCAGTTCTACAATGTCCTTCTTAAGATACAGTGACCAAAGCTGTACCCAGTACTCCAAATGTGGCCACACCATAGATTTGTACAAGGGCAGTGAATATTTTCATTTTTATTTTCAATTCCCTTCCTAATGATCCCTTGCATGGAATTGGCCTTTTTCACAACTGCTGCGCACTGAGTCGACACTATCAATGAGCTGTCCACCACAACCCCAAGATCTCTCTCCTGGTCAGTCACCGACAGCTCTGATCCCATCAGTGTATATGTGATGTTGGGGGTTTTTTTTGCCTCAATGTGCATCACTTTACACTTGCTTACATTGAATGGCATTTGCCATTTTGTCGCCCACTCCCCCAGTTTAGAGAGATCTTTTTGGAGCTCCTCACAATCTGTTGGGGATTTTACTACCCTAAATAGTTTTGTGTCATCTTCAAATTTGGCCATTTCGCTGCTCACCCCAACTTCTAGATCATTTATGAACAAGTTAAAGAACACTGGTCCCAGTACAGATCAGTGGAGGACCCCACTTCATACCTTCCTCCATTGTGAAAACTGTCCATTTATTATCCCTACTCTCTGTTTCCTGTCCTTCAACCAGTTACAGATCCACACATGAACCTCCCATGACTGCTAAGTTTACTCAAGAGCCTTTGGTGGGGAACTTTATCAAAAGCTCTTTGGAAGTCCAAGTATACTGTGTCAACCAGATCACCTTTATCCACATTCCTGTTGACACTCTCTCAAAGAACTCCAGAAGGTTAGTGAGGCACGACTTGCCCTTGCAGAAGCCATGCTGGTTCTCCTTCAGCAAGGCTTCTTCTATATGTTTATATATGTTTAACAGTTTTGCCCTTAAGTATGCTTTCCATCAATTTACCCGGCACCGAAGTCAAGCTGTCCGGCCTGTACATTCCCAGATCCCCGTTAAACCTTTTTGGAGCCCTTACATGCATAGGTGTTGTGAGGAGAACCAGCTCATACAAACTGTGCCTCTGTGTTATCCCTGTCAGATTGCGAGCCTGCAGGCAACCTTACACATGCCCATGAGCAATTTCACGGAGTTGTCATCTCCACATACCTAATGAATTCTGAAACTATAGCTTGAGAGTGAGTTGTACAACTACAAATGCATTTAGCTTTAGAGCTTTTAGATGTGAACGTGTGTTTTCCGAGATAGAGGAAAGTATGTATTTTGAAATTAATATTTCAAACATTCTTTCTTCTTAGCTCCAGTGGAAGGCTAAGCAGAAATAATGTTTGAAATATTACATATTGGTTCAACTTGGCTCTTCTGATCAGGATCAACCATATATTATGATTTTTATATTTGCTTTACCTCAAATATCCAAAAGTGCCAGAGTTAGAGACAGGATGTCAGTGTGTGTGAACCTGCAATGCAGACAATACATTCCTCTTGGAGAAAAGTCAAGTTGGAATCAGGTGCTACATGGTAAACATAAAATTCCCAACCCTGTGTTTCTTGCTTATGTAACTGCAGAGACAGTAAGTGGGGTATTTGCAGGGGGAAAGCAGTGGGGAGTACTATGAAGGAAAAACTTGGTCTAAATTCTAGACCATGCTTGAAGATAGTAATGCAGACTTACTTTCCTGTATGTATATTGGGTGCCTGGATCAGTCTAGAATGTGAGATTAGCTGGAGTCAATCAGAGGTTGTGTTATAACACAGCAAAACAATATGCTTAAGGGTGAGCTGCAAGCCCAGGCCCTCTTTTAGAATAGAAAGAGAGTTAAAAAGAGGGATTGCACAGGAAACAGGACTTGTAGTTCTCGACAGAGCATGTTATATAGGGTGGCAAACGTTTCTTGACCTTCAAACTACAAGTCCCAGGACTGGGTCTCACAATCAGTGAGACCCGGTTTCTTCCAGTGAGCGGGGAGGGAGCCCTGGGCGGCCGGATCGGCCCCCCACATGATTGCCGGCTCTGTGACAGAGCTGGGGGAAGCGGAGTCCCCCACAAGCTCCAGCTTGCCCTGCACGAGCACGCAGGGCATGCTGGTAAGACCCCCGGAGCTGGGAGGCGACTTTTCACCTCCCCCAGGGTCTCCTCGTGAGTAGCTGCGGCACGGAGCCACACCGCGGCTACTCATGATCCAATAGCTCAGGTTTGCGGAGAACTCGCTTCGCAAACCCGGGCTAAGGGGAGGGCTACTTGAGCAGGTTAGCTGCTCAAGAACCACCGGGCTTGCAGCTGAGCCTGGTGGTTCTTATGATCGGGGGAAATCGGGCTAGGCTTTCCTAGAGTTCTTCAGTTTCTGCTGGTATTTTATAAGGAGGGACAGAGCTAATAGGATGTAGCTGCTGACTGGCAGCACGAAGAAGGAACAAGTACCATAATAATCAGATACACCAGGAAAGCTGTTCTTGCAGTAAAGGAAAAAGTATGCCGTCGAGTCGGTGTCGATTCCTGGAGCCCACAGAGCCCTGTGGGTGTCTTTGGTAGAATACAGGGGGGTTTACCACTGCTCTCTCCCGCACAGTATGAGATGATGCCTTTCAGCATCTCCCCATATCGCTGCTGCTGGGAAACATACCAGCCGGGATTCAAACCCGCAACCTCTGGCTTGCTAGTCATTTCCCCCCTGCGCCATTAGGTGGCAGCAAGCATGAATTGTCCCCTTTGTTGAGCAGGGTCTGCCCTGGATTGCATTTGAAAGGGAGACTACATGTGTGAGTGCTGTAAGATATTCCCCTTAGGGGATGTGGTAAGGATTGTATGGGAAACAGTACTTGTAGTTCTGGGAGGAGCATTTGCACGCTTTCCTCCCTGGCATCTCCAAAGAAGGCTGAGAGAGACACTTGCTTGTAACCTTGGAGAAGCAGCTGCCAGCCTGTGTAGACAATACTAAGCTAGATGAATGAATGGTCTGACTCAGTACATGGCAGCTTCCTATGGGTCCCCAACAGGGGCTACTAGTACCCCTAGGGGTATTTGAGGGGCTCTCTATTGGGGACCCATAGGGTACACTTCGTTTAACGGGTTGGGCTTCCCAATGGGCTCACAATCTAAAATGAAACCTAAGATAGACACCAGCAATAGCATCTGGAGGTACTGTGCTGGGGTAGGGGGGATAGGGCCAGTTACTCTCTTCCTGCTAAATAAAGATAATCACCACATTTAAAAAGTGCCTCTTTGCCATGTTAGCAGGGGACTGCAGTTGTTTCCATGACTGAAAGGCTGGGGCAACCCAGCCTCTTCAGATGAACAGCATATGGGTGGAGGGCATGGGGGGGGGCGCTTCTCAGCACTGTGGCAGGGCCTAGGTACATAGGAAGCTGCCATATACCAAGTCAAATTCAAATCTTTATTGTTACGGTCATTCAACCAGCAAACATATACCAAGACCATTGGTCCATCTAGCTCAGTATTGTCTACCCGGCTTCTCCAAGGTTGCAGGCAGGAATCTCTCTCAGGCCTATCTTAGAAATGCCAGGGAGGGAACTTGGAAGCTTCTGTATGCAAGCCTGCAACGCTCTTCCCAGAGCAGCCCCGTCACCTCAGGGGAATATCTTACAGTGCTCACACGCCTCCCATTCAATTGCAAACCAGAGCAGACCCTGCTTAACAAAGGGGACCATTCATGCTTGCAACCACAAGACCAGCTCTCCGCCTTTGTGTGTGAGCTTTCAGGATGCTGTACACAAGTACAGTGTCCGATTTTCTGAATGTCTGAAGAGCTTTGCTGAGATCCCTGGAATGCAGGGACTTTGTGTTGCTGACAGGATATTCAGCCCCGTGTATAGAATATGACCTAAGGCCTCTGGCCTTCAGAGCACATAGAACAACTGATGTTAGGTCACTGGGAGCAATGCCTCAAGGGCATTGACATTCGTTTGCATACACATATATGCCCTACTGATGCCATACAAACACATATCAGGCAGCTGGCATGGTAAGGCCCAAAGGAACTTAAAGAAGTGCAAGGAAACTATTCAATCCTTCAGTTTTTGAGAACAACTTGACATTTCAGTGGGGTACTGGTGATGACCCATGTTACAAGTTTGTACCTGCGGTTTTTGTAAGAAATCCATTCCATAATCCAGGCCAGTTTTTGAATAATGCTTTGTTACAGCCTAGTCCAGGGTTGGCCTGTGGGGTGGAGCATATACAGTACACCCTAAGCAGGATAAACAGGGAAGAAGGTTGGATTGCCTAGCTGTGCTGAAGAACTAAAAGACTTACTTCAATAATTCTTAATGTTGATTATACTCTTCTGCCTGACCTTTGTGTGCTACACCTCTTTATTCTTTTTGTTCTACAGTACCCAGTCCAGATAAATTATACTTAAGCACCAGGGCACTATAGATACCAACCATTTCATGAAGTTTCTACTTTATGTATCTGACAAAATGGTGGTCCACCATGAAAGTTTAAGTCACACAGTATTCATTAAGTCTTTAAGGTGTCGGGAGCATCTTGTTTTCCAGCAACGCACTAATACAACTACCCCTCTATAAGAGTAGAACAGTAGTAGGCAGAAGGCAGTTTGGGATCTACCTGTAGATCACACCATGGGACTATTCTCACGGTTAGCAAAAATCGGGCAAGGAGAGCCTAGCCCGATTTTTGCTAATCATGAGAACCACCGGGCTAGGCTGAGAACCCGGTGGTTCTCGAGCAGGTAACCTGCTCCTGTAGCCCTCCCCATAGCCCGGGTTTGCGAGGCGAGCGCTCCGCAAACCCGGGCTATCTGGTCATGAGTAGCTGCGGTGCGGCTCCACACTGTGTCTACTTGCAAGTAGACCCCCGGAGGGGAGGCGAAAAGCCGTCTCCCGGCTCCGGGAATCTCCCCAGTATGCCCTGTGCGCTCGCTCAGGGCATACTGGGGCCATGCGGCCCCCGAGCTCCCCAGCCCCCGCCGGCTCCGTCACAGAGCCGGCAATCATGTGGGCGGCCATTCCGGCCGCCCAGGGCTCCCTCTCCGCTTGTGTGCAGGCAGAGCGGGCTTAGCCCGCTTACATTTGTGGATCCCTGGAAATTCTGCATAACACTTTTGTGGGAGAACAATATAACCAGGACTAGATTCACTCGCATTTGGCAGCTGTAGGTCAGAGAGAAACTGAGGCTATCCACACATGTGTGCAATACTGGGCTAAGGGAGCCCAGCCCGATTTTGGGGGGCTGATTCTGGGGGCTTAGCCCGCTCTCCCCGCACACTGGAAGAAACCGGGTCTCAATGATCGTGAGACCTGGTCCATTTTTTGTTTTAAATCTGCAAGGTTTTAAGACTCTCATCTGTTGTACAGTAGCAGTGACAAACAGGCTGTTTCCTACCTCACCCCCAAATCATCTTAAAAAAAAAAAATTCTTAATTTCAATTAGCAAAGCGAACAATTGAAAAATATGTATTAAAATATTAATAATCCATACTAGAAGTGGATTTTTGTTTGAAGGGACCAGGCACTCAGCTCTGGTACTGGAAACACATCCCTGGGCTAAGCATGTGCTCAGAATATTTATTTTATTATTTAGTTAGAATATATAGATGCTGCTTGTGTCAACGTTCACAAAGCGGGTTGGGCTGCCCAGATTAGCCTGGGGTCTGCCAGAAACTGGCATCAATCTCCAGGTGACTGCTGAAAGCAATCCTGAGTTAATGGCTTGATACTGGAGGAATATCAGGCCATTAAAGCCATTACTTTGGATAAAGCTTGGTCAGGCATCTACAAATACATCTGCCTACCCACCAGTGGCAAGTGCCCCCAGCCCTCTGGCAAGCAGGATACCCAGCACTACACAGATCTCCTCACCGGAGATCTCATTTCTACTGCCATTTTTCAGAAGGTAAGAAACAGGAGGGATCTTTTCTGAGCAGTGGTTCCCACTATTTCTTACTATCTCCATAGCCTGATTCATATATTATGTTGTACAAGTGTACAGATGTCTATACACTTGTACATGTTTTTGTGTGAATGACTGTTCCTGTGTTCATTTTAAAAGTGAACTTGGGTACAGGCCCTTCAAATGCATGGTACAGATAGGAAGTGTACTTGTGAAGTGTACCTGCATTTAACATAACACGTGAATGACTGTACCTGTGTGCATTGTACACGTGTTGAACATAACGTGTGAATGGGCCTCATATCCCAGTGCAAATGACAGAAGACCCACTTCTCTCCTATGCCTTTGTCCTAGAAAAGGATCTGATGGAAGAGAGGGGATTGGTGGCAACCACAAATAACAGCTGGCTAGTGTTAAGCCTACATTTGTGGATCCCTGGAAATTCTGCATAACACTTTTGTGGGAGAACAATATAACCAGGACTAGATTCACTCGCATTGGGCAGCTGTAGGTCAGAGAGAAACTGAGGCTATCCACACGTGTGCAAAACTGGGCTAAGGGAGCCCAGCCCGATTTGGGGGGACTGATTCCCAGCAGCACCATGGCAGCAAACCTGCCTGTGAAGCCTCCCTTTAAAATGGGGTTAGGAGAGCGGGCACCTAATCCTGTTTTTTTAAAACCGCCAGTCAGCTGTGGTGAGCCTGGGGAGGAGAGGGTGGATCCCCATAATGCATCGTGCCTTTGCAGGGGTAGGGGTGGGGCAATGCAGGGGGTGGGGTGACTCATCCTGGCAGCCTGATCCCCAGAGCCACTGGCAGCAGCCGGTGCTCGCCTGGTGGGCGATCTGCCCTCCCAGGGAAGCCTGGAGGATTGTCTGTAGGGAGGTAAGCTTTTGTAGGCTTCCTCCCCACAGACAGGGTAACCCTTTCTCAGTAGTCATGAGAAAGGGCTCATTGATGACAGTCTCACGATCAGTGAGACCCACCCAGCGCGGGTGGCGGGGAGAGCGGGTGGGGGCTTGGGGCTTGTCATGGAGCCAGCGGGGGCTTGGGAGTTCGGGGGCTGTGCAGCCCCCGGAAGTTCTAGCATGCTCTGTGCGGGTGCGCAGAGCATGCTGGAGAGACCCCCGAACCGGGAGGCTGCTTTTTAGCCTCCCGGTCGGGGGTCTCCTGGTGAGTTGCTGCAGTGCAGAGCCGTGCCACAGCAACACATGATCCGGAAACCCTGGTTAGTGGAGCACTCGCTCTGCTAACCTAGGCTAAGGGGAGGGCTTTGCAAGCGGGTTACCCGCTTTGAGGCAACTGGGCTCACCTGCGAGCCTGGTGGTTCTCACGTTCTGCTAAAACTGGGCTCGGCTCCCCTCTCCCGATTTTAGCCAATTGTGAGAATAGCCTCACTCTCTTCCTTAATTCTAACAATATATGTGAATATCCTTCCACTCTGAGACAATGGGGCTATTCACACAATCACCAAAAATCGGGCTAGCCTCTGCTAGCCCAATTTTTGCTGATCATGAGAACCACCGGGCTTGACTAAAAGCCTGGTGGTTCTAGGGCGGGTAACCCTCTCAAGTATCTCTCCCCTTAGCCTGGGTTTGCGGAGCGCTCCGCAAACCCAGGGTACTCGAGTAGACCCCAGAGGGGAGGTGAAAAGCCACCTCCCGGCTCTGGGGGTCTCCCCAGTATGCCCTGCTCACTCGCGCAGGGCACACTGGGGCTTCTGGGGGCCACCAAGCTCCCCAGCCCTCGCCAGCTCTGTCACGGAGCCGGCAATCGTGTGGGTGGCCAATCCGGCCGCCCAGGGCTCCCTCTCCGCTCACCGCCCCAAACCGAGTCTCACGGATCGTGATTGTGTGAATGACCTCATTGAGCCGGGTCTCACGTGAGACCCGGCTCAATGAGGTCATCCACACAATCAAGAACTGTGTTCTACCCGGGTTTGGGATTTGTGTGTGCTCCCAATTTTCGGTTGTGTGGAAGCAGGGTAAGAGGAAAACCTGGTGGAAGTGATTGTGTGGAAGCAAAGTAGGAGGGAAAGCTACTCAAAGCTACATTGCTTCCACACAATCACTTCCACCCAGGTTTTCCTCCTATCTTGCTTCCACACAGCCAAAAAGTGTGAGCACATATAGCTCCCAAATCTGGGTAGAACAGTTTTTGATTGTGTGAATGACCTCAATATTTCACACTGGGCTACCATGGGAGTGGTTAAAAAAAACCTTTCCCCCACGATTTAAGCTTTTTAGCCTACTTTCCTTAAGGAAAGTAAGCTTATGAGATCACCCAACATTCTCTCTCTCTCTCTCTCTGTTTGTGTTTGTGTCCGTCATCAACCTTGCAATCAACTTTGCAATGCTTGGTCCAATATGATCCAAATTGGGTACAGTTATAAAGACACATAGGACACCTCAACAGTGTAGTTGTGATGATGTCATCCATCCCAATTCAAGATGGTGAATGCATAAATGCTTGAGGCACAAGTGGTCTAACTTGTGTGCGGTCTAACTGATTTGAACTAAATTTGGTAGAGTTGTAGTGAATGACACATAGGGACATCTCTACACATAGGTAGTTTTTAATGATGTCATCCGCCCCATTCAAGATGGTAGATGCATGAATGTTTGAAGCATAACTGGACTAACTTATGAACCAACTAACCGATTTGCACCAAATTTGTTACAGCTGTAGGGACACACAAGGATGGTTCAAGGACGTAGTTTGTGATGATGTCATCCACCCCGATTCAAGAGGGCGGAGGCATGAACATTCAGGGTGCAAGTGGGCTAACTTGTGGACCACCTAACTGATCTGGGCCAAATTTGGTGCAGCCCTAGTGAGTGACACAAAGGGTCACCTCAATGGCATAGTTTGTGATGTCATCACCTTTTAATGTGGTGATTCTCTTTATTTAGCAGGGGGAGAGTAACTGGTCCTATCCACCCCCAGTGACTTCCAGTGACTGTTGCTGAGGTCTATCTTATGTTTCTTTTTAGATTGTGAGCCCTTTGGGGACAGGGAGGGATCCATCTTATTTATTTGTTATTTCTCTGTGTTAACCGCCCTGAGCCATTTTTGGAAGGGCAGTATATACTCTGGTCTATGACCGTAATAAATTTTGGATTGGATTGGACTGGAAGGGCAGTATAGAAATCAAATGAATGAATCCACCCCAATTCAAGATGGAAGACACATGAACATTTGAGGCTGAAGTGGGCTAACTTGTGAAGGTGCTAATTGTCAGTTCAGATTATAGTGAAAGAAGGCAAATTAGTTCTTACCAGCACCACTTATTTTCCAACGGCACAAGGCACAAGAAGCGGATGGATCCCCGCACCATCCCCTCGAATAATGCGAGCACCTCCCAAACCTTTCCTCCTGTACCAAGTGTGTCCCCAGGGGCGTAACTACCATTAGGCAAGGGGAGGCAGTCATCTTGGGGCCCCACTGCCTCAAGCCCCCCCCCAAGGCACATCACATGACTCCCCACCCGCCCATGTTGCAACCGCTATGAATTATTTTGAGTCTCTTGGAGATCCGGCAGGAGCAGAGAGTAAAAAAACTAGATTCAATGTGAACTAGATATTCACTATATGCATAATGGGGATGTGAGTGTGAGTGCACGATATATTGTGAAGTGTGTTTGGGTGTGTGTATCAGCGAGGGGCCCATTTTAAATCTTGTCTCTGGGCCCCCTCCAACCTTGCTACGCCCCTGTGTGTCCCGCTCCGGCTCCACAGAGACAGCCAGGTTTTCCCACCCCTGTGCTTGGAAAGTCGGTTGAGGATTGCAGCAGCCCCATTCAGTGCCCCTCCTCTCCGCAACTACTACAAATAGGAGGGCTGCGTCGTCGTCTCCTCTGTTCTGGCCCTCGGAATCGCGGCAGCCCTTGGGGACAGAAAGGGAGCAACCCGCCTATTCCCCCAAGTCCTCCAAACCCGGGAAGCCTGCCCTCGCCCCGCTGCCAGCAGCGCCAATCGCGGCCGCAGCACCGCCCGGCCGCTGCTAACCTGACCAGACAGCGAGCAGCAGCCGCTCCACGTGTCAGGGCGGGGGAAGCGGCGGGGCTGAGGCTGCTGATGAGCCCTGGCAGGGAGTGCGGCAGGCAGGCAAGGCAGGCGGGCGAGCGACGAAGCGGGGCTGCAGCAGCGGCGGCGGCGGCTCCTCCTGGAGAAAGGGCTGCGGCATCATCGGCAGTGCCCCGCGCACAGCCAGCACTGTCTCAGCCCAGCCAAGCTGCCTCGGCCGCGGCGGGGAAACACGATGGGGCCCCTCCGGGAAAAAACTAGCAAGGTGAGACTTCGGGGGTGGGTGCACGATGGTTGCTCCTGCTGTATGGGGCGGTCATGGGCGTCCGTAGCGGGGCAAGGGGGTAGCTGCCTGCCCCACCGCCACCAGCCCCGCCGTCATGGGCTATTATTATTATTATTATTATTATTATTATTATTATTATTATTATTATTATTATTATTATTATATTCGATTTCTATACCGCCCTTCCAAAAATAGCTCAGGGCGGTTTACACAGAGAAATAATACGTAAATAAGATGGATCCCTGTCCCCAAAGGGCTCACAGTCCAAAAAGCAACATCAGATAGACACCAGCCACAGTCACTGGAGGTACTGTGCTGGGGGTGGATAGGGCCAGTTATGCATTTTGATGGTTATCTCTCTGTATTATGTATGTCGGTGCCTGTATGTGGTAGTCCCTGCCTCAAGAAAAATGCCTGCAGACGCCCTAAGTATAGGTCTGTGGATATCTGCGCACATGTTGGGGGGGGGGGGCAAAGATTTCTGGAAGAAAAATGGGTGGTGGTGGTGGTGGTGAGTGGAAGGGCAAACCACTTGGGGTGGGGGTGATTGGCCTCCTGGACCTGCCCTTGAAACACACACACACACACACACACACACACACACACACACACACACACACACACTGCTTCCTACAGTGTGTGTGTGTATTAGGACTGCCAATCCACCACCCCACCCCAAAGGATTGACCTGGAGTCTTCCATCTTCAGGACCCTGTATCATTTCCAGGTACTATGGAAAATAATTCTGGGGATTGTAATGGCTAGATCTTGTTAAAAATATTGGTGGGGAAAAGAAGAAGAAAATATCCAGGGGATAGGTTGGGTGACGAGAGTTGGCAACCCTGGTAGCTGTGGGTGTGTGATGGGAATTGGGTTGGCTCACTGCAAAGGGGTGTGTGTGTTGAAGACTAAGATACCCCTGCTTCCTCCCTTTCTTACACTGCCAGCAAAGGCAGGTTGATGGAGAAAACACCGCCCCCCCCCCCATCCTAGCCATCCAAATACCCTTTAGAAGCCAAAAGGGCAAATGTTGCTGATTCCACTCCTGATGGAGTCTGACATCATGGCTTACTATGTAAGTGCTAGGGTGTCTGAGATAGAAAGAAGGGAGAAGATGTGTGGGTTGGATGAGCTTTTGTGCTTGGGGGTGGGAGACTGGGCCCAGGATGAAGGAAATCCAAATGTGGGGTGCATCTTGGCCCCTGCCCCAAGCAAGAGCAGGGTGAGGGTGTTATTTTCTCACTTTCTCTCCCTCCCCGGGAAGAGCATCCCTCCTCCATCCCTGATAGAGTCTGACATCATCATGACTATTGCTTTGCCACAGATCCTTCTCTAGAGTGGAATCAAGCCCCAAATTACGTCACCCCAAGCTGGGAAGGTTTAATAGAATCTCCAGTTTCAGTGTGTGTTCCTCCCCCATCATCTTGCATGAGTCTCCCAGGGTTTGTAGTAATGGTACAGGTGGTGACGATGGTGGTGATGGCTACAGTAATTGCTTTTAAGAGTTTCCCCATCTGATTTTTAAAAAGTGCATTAAATGTACTGCTGTTACCCAGTAATTGCACTGGATACAGGCATTTTAAGTTTTGAAAAGCCTCTTGCTTTTATTTTATTTGGAGGTTTCTTTTTAATGTATATTTCCTTTTCTTTGCCCTGAGTGCAATTCTTTATGGATTTGTCTCATGAGAACAAGGTTAACGCCTACAAAAGAGATGTGGATTTGATAGTGGTCTCTTAAATGGTGGGGTGTGACTCCTTCACGGATGTTTAAAATGCAGCAGGGCACACAGATAATTCAGGATAACCCCTAAGGGCCATTCCACACAGTAGGCAGAGCTGAATCTGACAAGTGACTCGACAGGATACATGTGCTTGTAAACATGAAGATTGTCTCACATGCCACCATTTTAAAAAAAGGAAAAAAGACTGCAATTAAATCTGCATTCAATGGCCCTCAAGACTCAATTAGATGCGGATTTGTGAGAGGCAAGATAGCCAATGAAAACTGCTTCTGTGTGGGCAGGGTCCCCATAACTGGAGCATGTTGGTAAACTGAGACTCACATGATTCTTTGCTACTGCATGGACTGTCCCCAGATCTGTGTGGCACCTTCTTAGCAGCCCCTGCCCCCAAGGTGAGGAGATTCCATTCATTGGTGCCGAACCACATGGTTCCCCAACAACCATGGAAGGGCGGTATATAAATCAAATAAATAAATAAATAAATAAATAAATAACCAGGATGCCAACCCCAAGAAGCCTCTCCATGTGAAGACACTTCTGTGTTGGTAACCACTATGCTAACAGTACTTATTTATTATTTATTTATTTACATCACACTTCAACTAGACCAGGGTTGCCAACCCAGAGGTGCTCTTACCTCTGGACATCCAGGCTGAAGTCCAGGGCCTCCACACCCCCTGGGGCCCCCCAAATCCATTCCAGTCTGTCCTGGGTGGTGTGGTCACATTAAACATGTGTTTAAAATACTGAGCCGTGCCTCACAATCTGTGAGACCCGGTTTCTTCGGGTGAGAGGGGAAGGAGTCCTGGGCGGCTGGATCAGCCGCCAACATGATTGCCAGCTCCGAGACGGAGCCAGTGGGAGCTCAGGGGCCATGTGGCCTCCAAAAGCCCCAGTATGCCCTGCGTGAGCACGCAGGACATACTGGGGAGACCCCCAGAGTTGGGAGGTGGCTATTTGCCTCCCCTCCGGGGGGTCTACTCATGAGTAGGCATGGCATGAAGCCGCGCCATGGCTACTCACGATTTTGAAAAGCACTTGCTCCGCAAACCTGGTTGGGGGGCAGGGGTTCTTGAGCGGGTTACCCGCTCTAGAACCACCGGGCTTGCAGCCAAGCCCGGTGGTTCTGACGATCTGCAAAAATCGGGCTAGGCTCCCCTAGCCCGATTTTTGCAGATCGTCAGAATAGCCCCACTGTGTGGGTGGGTGGGACAAGGAGCCTCCAAAGGCCTTTAGGTCCAGGCTCCCAAATTATGAAGGTGCACCTCAACCTTTCTTAAGAAATGCACCCCTTCTATTGCAAACCTTCAGCTCGGTTACCCCAAAGATTGTGTGTGTGATTACTGCAAATTTGTTTAATAAGCTGTAACATTTAAGTGTGTGTGTGTGTATCACTCACACTCAGACGCACAAATTTAAATGTTACAGTTATGATACAGGGAGGTCATTCACAAAATCAAAAACTGTGTTCTACCAGGATTTGGGAGCTGTGCTCCCCATTTTTGGTTATGTGGAAGCAAAGTAGGAGGAAAACCTGGGTAGAAGTGACAGTGTGGAAGCTAGGTAGGAGGAAAAGCTGCTCAGGTTTTCCTCCTACCTTGCTTCCGTGCAACTGAAAATTGGGAGCACACTCAGCTCCCAAACCTGGATGGAACACAGTTCTTGAGTCTGGAAATGACCTCAGGCTCTTCCAGTCACTGGCTCACATCTGCGCTAAGTTATTCATAAGGAGTCTTACTTAAATTAATGGGACAAGTTTACTTATCCTATCTATTTCAATGGAAGGACTCAGTGCTCATTTCCTGAAGCCTGTCATTCTGGCTGAGGGAGGGGTACACTTGACTTCAGCACATAGCCAGCCCATCAAAAGCAGAGGAGGGACGTCTTCACTCTCCCCTTCTGTTAACAGATACATGGCTGCAGACACATTGGCTTCAAGCTAGTGATCCTCAGTTGGGGAACAAATAGTGCAGCTGCTGCGTAGTAAGGCAGGAGGGCTCTGAATACCCCCTGGGAGCTCTTCAAACACCCCTAGGGGTACTAGTACCTTCTGTTGGGAAACCCTGGGCCCTGACCTAGACCTAGGAACATAGAAAGCTGCCATATACCGAGAGACGATTGAACCATCTAGCTCAGTATTGTCTACCCAGACTGGCAGCGGCTTCTCCAGGGTTGCAGGCAGGAGATTCTCTCAGCTCTGTCTTGGAGATGCCAGGGAGGGAACTTGGAACCTTGGAGGTGCTCTTCTCAGAGCGGCCCCATCCCCTAAGGGGAATATCACACAGTGCTCACACAAGTAGTCTCCCCTTCAAGTGCAAACCAGGGTGGACCCTGCTTAGCAGAGGGGACCATTCATGTTTGCTACCACAAGACCAGCTCTCCACCCCTTGGTGTGGTAGGGCAAGGAAGCGCCAGAGAATGAAGTTTCCATTGTTGCTGTCTTTTCCAGGAGCACAAAATGCAAGAGAAGGAGTTTTGCCGAAGCCGCATTCCTCGCCTGGTCCTCCGGCCCCATCTTCCCCAGCAGCAGCAGCAGCAGCACCCGCACCAGAAAGTGTCCCCAGCATCTGAGTCACCCTTCTCTGAAGAGGAAAGCAGAGAATTCATCACCCTCAGCTCCGGAGGGTCAGCGAGGACCATCAGCAGTAACAGCTTTTGCTCAGGTAACAGGAAGAAGGCTGAAGGTTGTTTTTCTGTTTACCCCCGAAATCCTTCTCTAAGTGACCAAATATATACCAATTTAAACCTGTGGGAAGGTAGTCTGCCTACTTGAGTGATAGCGAGAGTGAAATCATTGTATTTCTTGGAAACATACAAGCGCCATGTATATTGTTGCTGTATTTTTCTCCTGTGCTGACCCTTGGATGTGTATAGTAGAACTGAGAGGAAAATAAAGTCACTGTCGATGAAATTCAGTACTGAATATTTCTAACACATGTCACTAAACGAAATCAGATGTTACTGTGTTTGGATTACTAAGTGTTTATCTTAAACACAGCGTGAAAATATTGGCGCTCTGTTTTTAATAGGTTGAGGTTTGAAGTCTTAAAGGACTAGATTTTCTTCACAAAAAGCTGAGGTTGGAGATCTGCAAACTCTGTGGACCGGGTCTCACAATCCGTGAGACCTGGTTTGGGGTGGTGAGCAGGAAGAGCGGGCCAAGCCCACTCTTCCTGTTCATGAGCGGGGAGGGAGCCCTGGGCAGCCGGATTGGCCGCCCACACAATTGCCAGCTCTGAGATGGAGCCAGCGGGGGCTGGGGAGCCCGGGGGCCGCACAGCGCCCGGAAGCCCCAGTATGCCCTGCGCGAGTGCGCAGGGCATACTGGGCAGACCCCCGGAGCTGGGAGGCGGCTTTTCGCCTCCCCTCTTGGGGTCTACTCGTGAGTAGGCGCACCGCAGCTACTCACAATAATTAAAACCAGGTTTCTGGAGCACTCGCTCCGCAAACCTGGTTTTAAGGCAGGAGTTCTCGAGCGGGTTACCCGCTCTAGAACCACTGGGCTCGGCTGTGAGCCCAGTGGTTCTTACAATCAGTAAAAATCGGGCTAGGCTCTCCTAGCCCGATTTTTGCTGATCGTCTGAATAGCCCCTGTATGTAAAATGAGAGAGTTGGTTAGCTTAGGGCAGGCTTCCCCAACCTGTGGCCCTCCAGATGTTGCTGAACTACAACTCCCAGCATCCCTAGCCACAATTTATTGTGGCTGGGTATGCTGGGAGTTGTAGTTCAGCAACATCTGGAGGGCCGCAGTTTGGGGAAGCCTGGCTTAGGGGATTGCAGACAGATCATTTCTACAGAGCTTTTTTTAAAAAGTACCCAAAGTCCTATATAATCCTTACTCCATTAATAAGGATCAATCTGCTAGATGTGAGTCATGTAATGATATTGATTTTCTGCACCATCTGAGCTGTGGTGTCCCACATGGGAGTCAATAACAAAATAATGGCTCTTATGCAGCCAGTGTTTATTTTGGGAACTACAACATTCAACTGAAAGCCCATCCTTTTCCTCAAAAGAATGTCTGACTACTAACCTGTAAAGGTAAATTCACACCAAAACAGATGATTTAGAAGATTTCACCAAAGGGCAGTGTTCAAAAAGGCAGAAGTGATTCTTCAGTTATATGGGCATATATATTGTTGCTTTCCACCATTTTTATCATCATGATTTCGCTTCCCCCAAAGAATACTAGAGCCCTAGTTGGTTGAAGATGCTAAGAATCAGTCTCTAATGCCCCTTTCACAGAAATATTATTTCCAAGGAAGATAGAATAGCTATTCATCCATGAACTGGTGTAGAAATCCATTACAAAGAAGACAGTGTTCACACAGCCGAAAACTGGGTAGGACAAGTGGGTGCTGTACGCGCTCCCAGTTTTCGTTTGGGTGGAAGCAAACAACTAGGTAGGAGGAGGGAGAAGTGGTTGTGTGGAATCAAGGTAGGAGAAAAAGCTGGGAAGGACAGCTTTTCCTCTTACCTTTGTCAAATGTTGGGTAAGAAACCTGGGTGGGACAAGGCTGTCCTACCCTGCTCCAGCCTTCCACACAATCACTTCTCCCTCCTCCTACCTAGTTGTTTGCTCCCACACAACTGATAATCGGGAGCACCTAATCTGTCGTCTCATCTTAGACCTTAAGTTCTTTTACAATGTACTCTATTCAAAGATGGCTCATAATAGTGCTTGAAACAGCTACTGATCTCTCCATACCGAAAATGTGGCTTCTGATTAATATACCCTATTGTGTGTGCTGTATAATTAGAATAGCAATTTGTAGTTGTTCACTATGAACGGAGAACAGACATAAGAATATGGAAAAGCCTTATTAATTTTTGTTTCTATGGCTTCAGCATCCTCCTTATTCATGTGTGCACTTCCTTACAGTATGGGGCATATTGAATACATTAATACCCAGGAAGATCCTTCCACTGATATGTTTAATGTGAGAAGTACTTCTTTAAATAATGTGTCTCATGCCAGGCACTTTCCCTAGTGCCAGCTTTAACCTGTTCCTTTATTATGGGTTGCCTTAACTACTACTCACTCCTCTCTACCAGGTTTTCAGATTCGTAGACAGTGCTGCAGCTCAGCTGTTTGACCTGCATGTTTTCATGGCTGCAGAAACCATATCTTGAAGCCATTCACATGTACCAGTATTTCTAATTACAGCTTTCCCCTCCGGTGTTTTTGCTCACCTCTTTGGGGGAAACAGGATGGAAACAGATCGGCTTTGGACCTGTTCCAGTAGGGCTGTTCTTGTGCTTTGTTTCTGAATTATCGGAAAACATTCACTCCCATTTCACTTAAGAACATTAGGGAGGAGAGCTGGTCTTGTGGTAGCGAGCATGAACCATCTCCTTTGCTGAGTAGAGTCTGTCCTGGTTTGGATTTGGATGGGTGATTACATGTGCGCACAGTCTGCTGTAAGATGCTCCCCTTAGTGGGTGGGGCCATAGCCCAGTGGTAGAGCATGTGCTTTGCATGCATAAGGTACCAGATTCGCTCCTTGGCATGGAGAGACTCTGGCCAGAAACCTTGGAGAAGCTGCTGCCAGTCAGTGTAGGTAGTACTGAGCTAGATGGACCAACGTCTGACTCCGTATAAGGCAGCTTCCTATGTTATGCTCCTATATCTATGCAACAAGAGCTGTCTTAACTAGCATTCTGTTTCTATTGGAGATCAGCTGGATACTTCAGGGAAACTGACAAGCAGAGCATGAAGTCAGTGATCAGCCTGCTTCTGCGTCTTGCCCCCAGCACCTGCAGTTAAGCAGCATGCTACTGAATATGGAGCTTCTCTTTACCCACTGATAAACTATCCTCCATGAATGTATCCAATCCTTTGTTTAAAGCCACGGAGAAGAACATAGAAACTACCTTCTAGTAAGTCAGGTCATTGCTGTTTCTACTCTGATAGCTCTAATTCTCAGACAGAGATCCTTCCCATCTAGGGGAAATATTTTCCTCTGATTTCTCCTTATCAAGGAGCAGGCCACCCCCAGTTTTTTCTGGCTAGTTGGCAACCCCAGCACCATTTTAGACTACAGCAAGGGTGAGGCACAGTTGGAGGTAAGGTCCATAGGAAAGACTTGTTCTTGGATATACTCAACGTTTTTTAAAAGTCTATCAAGTTCAGTATTGTCTACACAGACTGGCAGCAGCTTCTCCAAGGTTGCAGGCAGGAATCTCTCTCAGCCCTATCTTGGAGAAGCCAGGGAGGGAACTTGGAACCTTCTTCTCTTCTCAGAGCAGCCCCATCCCCTGAGGGGAATATTTTACTGTGCTCACACTTCTAGTCTCCCATTCATATGCAACCAGGGTGGACCCTGCTTAGCTAAGGGGACAAGTCATGCTTGCTACCACAAGACCAGCTCTCCTCTCCAAGATATATAAAGTGATTTATATATTGCTTTCCAACAAAAACGGTCACAAAGCTGTGCACATGGCAAAGGAATAAGAAGATTGTTCCCTGACCCAAAGAGAAATCTAGAAAGAAAAAGAGAGAAGATGCAAGGGAGACAGCAGTAATCAGGGGGATGAACAGGGACACTTCCTATCCCCCCGCTAAATATAAGAGAACTATCATTTTATTTATTTATTATATATTTTTTCAAATTTGTAGACTGCCCCAAACTTCCATCTCTGGGTGGTTTAAAAGCTGCCTCTTTGTCCAATTAGCATGGCAAACAATTAGTTTATATACACACAATAGTTAGCATATAGAACCAGTTGGCTGTCCATAAACATAGGTGCTCCTTGTGAATAACCTGAAACACTTGGAGAGGGGGAACTGCCCTCTTTAAATGGGGTCTTTTGTTTTGCTGTGGGAGAATAATCTTAAAATATAATCATTATTAAATAATAATTAGTACTACATTAGCAGGGAGATTCAGAGAGCTTGGTTTCAGAAGCTGGTATCAGTGCAGCGATTACATATATGAAGAACCTTCTGCATAGCTTTTAATGAAGCAGTGGGTTGAATTTAACATTCTTTGTCCTTTTGTTCAAGGAAAACATGTGATTGACATAAACTATCACTTTGAAGCAGACATTGTGGTCTTGTCATATCTACAGTCATCTTCTTTTCTTTCTTTCTTTCTTTCTTTCTTTCTTTCTTTCTTTCTTTCTTTCTTTCTTTCTTTCTTAAAAAATGCTCTTTATTTTTGGGTTTACATCGGATACAAATTACAGTAATATCAAAAATGCAACCATCCTAGTAGCAGGCAAGACAGGTGCCCATCTCCAAAGCTAGAAGGAACCCACATTGAATATAGATCTCACGTCTGTGTATCCAGAGCCAATTAATTTCAGTTTCTTTTGGCACTAGCTCTTGACGTCCCCCAGAAAGCCTTGTGCTCTTGCTGCTGCATAGCTGAGTAGAGCAAGCCGGGCTGCTGTCTCATGTTGTTTCAGGCAAACCTCATACAGACAAGAAACTGGCTGCAGACCTTTGGGAATATTAAGGAGGCTGCCAGTCTAGAAGCAAACGGGGGGGAAAGAAATCACTCAACAATAGAAGGAAGATGCCCATCCTAAGGGAGGGCTGAGCAATGGGCTTGGTCTGAATCTCTGCAGCCTGCTTGAATGCCAAGGCTCAGACCTGAAAGCAGTGCCTCTGAGCCTATGCAGAGGAGCTTTCTGGCACTATTGTATAATCCACAGTTATACAGATAGTCAAGTGCAGAAACTTAACTATCATCCTGTTGTGTGCCATATTAGTTGCCTGGGGACTATCATGAAAAGTGGGGTGTGTCTGTCTATCTATCAAATATTAATTAATCTGGTCTACATGCTGTACCCAGTTTGCTCTTGATCACACACCCTGGAATGTATTATAATTTCTATCCTGCCTTTTCTCTAAGGCGGTAGCTGCAACATAGGAGGTTCTCATCACAACAACCCTGCAAGGTGGGTTAGGCTGAGAGATGGTGACTGGCCTAGGGTCACTCATCAGGGATGAGTGGGGATTTGAATCTGGGTCTTGCGGCTACAAGTCTGGCACGCTAATCACTACTCCATCCTGGCTCTCTGTGTATGGACTATCACCCAGCCAGGGACTTCCTAGGTTGGCTTAGTGCATCTCCTCTGAAACTGCAGGCAGTGACTCTCCTTCGTAGATGTTTGCATCAGTTTTTAAAGGCATAAGAGCATACCACTCCCAGTTTTTTCCCCCCTTTTTCTGGCCAATTGGCAACCCTAGCACCATTTAGAGTTCAGCAGGCGTGAAGCAAAGTCATTTCCATGACAACAGGTAAGTTTCATAGGGAAGGACTGCTCTTGGTTATATTCAAGATGAAAAACAAAACGGAACCGACAAAAAACCCAGTGAGGCTATTCACACGGGCAGCCTAGCCCAGGCTAGGCCAGCCCACCTAGTGTGAAGTCCTGCCATCGAGCCCAATCCAGGCACTGCCCCTGTGCCTAGCCCCCCCCCTTTTGAACCCGGCGTTTAGCCAAGGTCCAGCGAACCTGTGGTCCGCTTAACCTCAGCTGACGATTGTATGCACGATCACCTCCGGGTTCAGCGGCTTCCTCCTGGCCTGCCGTCACTTCCGGCAGTGAGCCGGGGGGAAGGAGCGGCTCTGCCGTAGCGCAAGGCACCCTGGGAGGTGTGGGGAGGGGGGAGTCCTCCTGCGCCCATCTCTTGCCGCCACCGTGCCACCGCTCGTGTGGGTCTGCGGCACAGGGTGGTTAAGACAAAATCAGCCGCCATTCGTTTGCCAGGGAAGGCAGGGGCTTGTCCACAGCCCATGAAAGTGGCCCCTGAAGGTCGTGTGCACGGCCTTAGTGTATCTTAAGTGGATATCAAGGAAAGGCACGGCTGGAACTGTAGCCTGTTAGGCTGTTGCCCAGTTTGCCTCTATGGCTAGGCCAGCCCTGGGCAAAAGGTAAGGCTTCCTAGCATTTCTCTTTTTAGAAAATAGCACTGCTCAGCACCGTGGCTTCATGTTTGTCTTGGCAGCTATTCATTTCTCTTTCCCGCCAGGTGACCTCATGGGTGATGTGCAGCTTGCAGACTGGCAAACCATGGTGGTAATAAGGTATTCCTGTGCCGCTCAGTTTCTAGACACGTTGAGCTAAAGTACATGTTGAACTAAAGTGTTTTTGCACAGTGTAATAAAGAAGGTTGCAATCCTGTGCAGTTACTTGTGAGCAAGCCCCATTGAACTCAGGAGGACTTAGTGCCACATAAGCATGCTGGGTAGCATTGGGCTGCAAATAGGGTGAAACAAAAGTATTAATAATATTTGTATTTGTATGTGGCATCCTTGCTGATACTGGCTGACATACAGATTAAGAATGAAGTGGTGCAGCGAGAGAGCAGCTTAACAGAACTTTCCAACTAACTGCACTGATGCATCGGGGAATTGGCCATTTTTTACATTCTCCCCTTCTGCAGGGGAGTGCATCCTTATTCTGTATGTCAGCCACTGTGATAATAACGTTCCTAAGTCTGCAGTCTTATGCGCACTTCCTTGGGTGATCCATTCAACTCAGAAGCGCTGCAAAAATCGCAACAAGAAGTTCGAATAACATCCCCTGTGAAAGTATCGATGTGGTGGTGAGAGGAGCCATCCCATAATTCTAACAAGTTTACATCGAGTTCATTAACATGTTGTCAATATAAAACTTCAAACTGGATGCTAGCATTCAATACAACAAATGCTCTCTCTCTGTCATCTGACATTGAAACTGGCACTCTCTCACATCCTCCCCTCCCCCCCGCCCTCTTTCTGGTTTGGATTTCAGCCACGGGGTTCAGATGTCACGCTGAGAAGAGCAATCAGCAGCATCAGCTAGCTCACTCGCTTCAGAGCATTGCCTACATCATGTGTTTTCCTCATAAGTAACACTGCACTTTGCATCTACCCCTCTGCTTACCATATATTTACCTTGTCAATCAGGGGGAAAGCCTGTACTTTAAAGGGTGTTGGCCATCCTATTTCTAGTGCAGCTGTTCCAAATGGTGGGTGGGGGGGAGAGGCTTTCCTGAAGACTTTGGGGAATTTAAGTCATGGTATCTCTGCCTGCAAGGTAATAAAATACGAACGGAAACATATTTCATCTGCATTGAACAACAGCAGGTCATTCACACACTCCAAAACTGTGTTCTACCCAGTTGGGAGCTGTGTGTGCTCCTAATTTTTGGTTGTGTGGAAGCAAGGTAGGAGGAAAAGCTACCCCAAGTTTTTCTCCAACTTTGCTTCCACTCAACCAGAAACTGGGAGCACACACAGCTTCCAAACCCGAGCTGAACACAGTTCTTGACTGTGTGAATGGCCTCTAGGAGTGCTAATGTTAGCATAGTGACTGAGCCATGTGAGCAGGGAATGAGGAAGTCCCTGGTTCAAATGCTGCACCTCCTATGAATTCAGTTGCAGTTCTCCAAGAAGCTTATTTCTCAGACTTGCTTTCTCCATCTGCCGCATGGGTATAATCATACTGACCTACTGTACAGAGTTATTGTAAGGGCAGCTTTGCATGCTACCAAGTCTGGGAGTTGAGAACTGGAGATTCCTGATGAGTGAGTTCTCCTGGCGTGCATGATGTGTGAACCCACCCAAGTTCTCCTGAGATTCTCCACCCACTTGTAACCTTCATTTTAAGTTGGATGGAGAATTTTGGAAGAATGTTGGGTAAATCTCAGAAATCTGGCACGGGATCTGGACTTGGGCGGGTTCAGACATCACGTCCTCCAGGGGCATGTGCTTGCTGGGAACCTTTGGTTCCCAGCTTCCAGACTTAACAGTGGTCATGTGAAGTTGCTCTAAGAATTACTGGTGTCACGTATGGGAAGTGCTGTGAACACTCCAAGGCTGCAATCCTATGCACGCTTTCTTGGGAATAAGTTCCATTGAACATGGTGGGATGTACTTCTGGGTAAACCTGCAGAGGATTGTATTGTTATTACCTCCTTTTCCACGCATTGGGTGAACATGTGAATGTGGAATGGGATCTGCAGGCCTACTCTGGCCTATGTATGTTGCCTGGTCTCACCCCTGATCTCTGTGCATTGAGTAAAAGGTGAAAATGAGCTTTATAAGGCTCATAAATAAAACCGTACAGAGTTCCTGATCGTATGTACAGACTCATACAAGTGTACAAAGGCTTTTCTTATGTACTTCTGAGTAAGCATACACAGAACTATAGCTTTGGTTTCACCTTTCCCCAAACATTTAGTGTGTGTAATACAATTTTTTTGTATATTATATTTTTTAATATCAGACTTGTTTTTATACTTTTAGCTAAATACTTATAACTCATTTTTATTATGTGTTTTAACTTTTGTAAACCGCCTTGGGATTGTTTTTAATGAAAGGCGGTATATAAATCTAACAATAAATAAATAACAGAAAATGAAAATAATATATTAAAAGGAAAATACATCTTGCCCAAAATAGAAAAGAAAAATGTACAGTGAAGGGTTTATAAAACTGTTAACTAAACCGAAATAAATAGATAGCTAAACAGAACTTCCATGTTCAGAGGCAGTATTTATCTGAACACATGTTGGAAACAAGCAGCAGGGCTGGACTCTTGCTTTTGTGGCCTAGTTGAAAACTTCTCAAAAGAATTGGGCTGACCATGACTGGAAACAGAATGTTGGTTTAAGTGAAGCTTTAATGTGATCTAGCAGGGCCCTCCGTAGGTCCCTAATACTCTACAGTGTTTAACATCAGAACATACGAAGAGCCTTGTTGGATCAGGCCCAAGGCTTATCTAGTTCAGCATCTTGTTTCCCAGAGGGGCTCACCAGATACCTCTGGATAACTAACAAGCAGGAGATGAAGGCATGTCCTTTCTCCTGCTGTTGTTTCTCTAACTGATATTCAGAGACATCCTGCATTTTGGCCTGGAGGCAGCCTATACTTATCATGACTAGTAGCTTTTGCTAGACCTGTCCTCCATTAATTTGTCTAAGCCCCTTTTAAAACCATCGGAGTTGGTGGCTGTCACCACATCCTGTGGCAGAGAATTCCATTGTGCACTGCATGAAGAAGTGCTTTGTCAGTCCTAAATTTCCTGGCAATCAGTTTTGTTCAAGCAAAGATGACAGCAAGATCTGAGAATTAATATATTCTCAATATCAGACAAGAACTTAACCAAGTCTCTTAGTAAAACCAGAAAGTGCCACACTATTAGAAGCAGTGTTCTCTCTTTCAAAACATAATAAGGAGAGAATATGTTATGCTTTTATATTTATAATGGCCCTTTCTAGCTGAGTGGTTTTTAACACAATCTGAATCCTAGAGAGGAATTATTTACTGGTCCGTGAGATAATGTGAAACAGATTTCCCATCCTCCCTAATTCAGATGCATGTTGTATAAACCCTGCACAGCCCATCAGATGCCTGGATTTATAGGCAGTGGCACATTCAGCACATTGTGATAATTTAGATTTGAATCAAGCACATATGGAGTGGCACGCTTTGCTTGATTAAGTGTATCCACTGTATTCACTTTCAGAATGCATCTGCCACATCGGCCAAGAGCTGTGCTCAATGACAAAACAGTCTGTGTGTTCCAGGCAGAATCACTCTATAGGTACTCTGAGTAAGCAGGCAACAGGAAATAGCCTAGTGCAAGGGTTCTCAAAATGTGGGCAGTGATCCCCCCCCCCCCAGGATCACTAAGAGAGGAGAGCTGGTCTAGTGGTAGCAAGCATGACTTGTCCCCTTAGCTAAGCAGGGTCTGCCCTGGTTGCACATGAATGGGAGACTAGAAGTGTGAGCACTGCAAGATATTCCCCTCAAGGGATGGAGCCACTCTGGGAAGAGCAAAAGGTTCCAAGTTCCTTCCCTGACTTCTCCAAGATATAGCTGAGAGAGATTCCTGCCTGCAACCTTGGGAGAAGCCGCTGCCAGTCTGTGTAGACAATACTGAGCTAGATGGGCCTATGGTCTGACTCAGTATATAGCAACTTCCTATGTTCCTAACTTAAAAGGGATCAGGGGTGAGCTGTACAGGGGACTTACCTGAGGTCTCTTAAGCACTGGATGAAACAGCCAGGAGCAATGGGAAGCATAGAGGTTGACAACCACCTTCTTCACTACATAGAAATCCATAGGCAGGCTCAGTGGCAGTACTTCTTTGGCTGTTAGCCCAGGAGAGAGTTTCTGAGAGGAACTTTAGCCCCTCAGGCAAAGAAGTGTCCTTGTTGTGCCTGACCTCAGCTTTGTCCTCTGTGAAGAAGCCAGATGGTTGTCACCTCCCGTTGCCCCTGACCATCTCCACGCCTCACAGATGTCAGCTGAGGACAGGCACAGCAGTGGAGACTTTGGCTGAAGGGCCGAGAGAGAGTTCCCTCTCAGGAGACAAGCGCTCATGAGAACCTGTCTTCCGAGAGAGAATTCTCTTGTGGCCCATTGTCCAAAGATGTCCGCTGTGGTGCCTAGATGTCTGCTGTGGTGTCTGTCATCTTCAACTTTGTTTGGATTCGGGTGCCAGGAAACCAAAAACCTTGAGTGAATTTTGGCAATACAAAAATAGAACATAGTGCTGGAAAGTGTTTCACTTATAGAAAGGGAACATATTTTTGGAGGGAGAACATAAGAACAGCCCTGCTGGATCAGGCTCAAGGCCTACCTAGTCCATCATCCTGTTTGCCACAGTGGCTCACCAGATGCCTCTGAGAAGCCCACAAGAAAGAGACCAGGGCATGCCTCCTCTCCTGCTATTGCTCCCCCTCAATTGATATTCAGGGGCATCTTGCCTTTGAGCCTGGAGGTAATCTATAACTGTCAAGGCTAGTAGCCACTGACAGACCTCCATGAATGTGTCTGTCAGGCCTGCTCAATGTTGGCCCCCAAGCTGTTTTTCGACTACAATTCCCATAATCCTCAGCCACAGTGGGCAATAGCCAGGGGTTAAGGGAGTTGTAAGCCAACATCTGCAGGAGGGCCAAATTTGAGCAGGCTTTAATTAAGCTGATTGAACTCAGTGATTTATTTCTCAGTAGATACATCAGCATGGTCATAAATTAGTATTGTATTATTGTGTGTGGTGCCTTAAATCAGCCTGCAACCAAACTAAAAATTTTTTCTTCTTTATTTCAACTAAACAAACAAATAGTAATGATGTGTATACATAATTATGTGACCAAATGGAAAAAACAAGCTGTTTTAGTAAGAACTAATCAGTCTACTCCTTTTACCGTCTCTACAACTAAACTAAATATGATTCAAATTGAGGTTCACCAGTTAGATCTCTTGCACCTCAAATGTTCATGCGTCCGCCATCTTGGATCGGGGTGGATGCCATAATTACGAACTATACCACTGAGGTGTCCCTGTGTGTCACTTGCTACAACTGTGCCAAATTTGGTTCAAATCGGTTAGTCCTCAAGTTAGTGCACTTGCACCTCAAAAGTTCACACATCTACCATCTTGGATCAGGGTGGATGACATCATCACAAGCTACACCATTGGAGCAGCCTTATGTGTCCATACAGCTGTAGCAAATTTGGTTCAAATCAGTTAGACTGTCCACACATAAGTGCACTTGCGCCTCAAAGGTTTACATGTCTGCCATCTTGAATTGGGTTGGATAACATCGTCCCAATCTATGCCGTTGAGGTGTCCCTACAGCTGTAGCTAATTTGGTTCAAATCAGTTAAGCGGTTCATAAGTTCGCTCACTCATGCCTCCAAAGTTTACATGTCCACTATCTTGAATTGGGATGGATGACATCATCATAAACTACGCCATTGAGGTGTCCCTCTGTGCCCCTACAGCTGCAGCAAATTTGGTTCAAATCGGTTAAGCATTTCCCAAGTTAACCCACTTGCACCTCATAAGTTTACCTGTCTGCCATCTTGAATCGCTTTGGCTGGCATCATCATAAACTATGCCATTGAGGTGTCCCTCTGTGTCACTCACTGCAACTGTACCCAATTTGGTTCAAATGGGGTGGCAGCCCACAAATTAGCCTGTTTGTGCCTCAGATGTTCATGCGGCCGCCATCTTGAATTGGAGTGGATGACATCATCACACACTAGGCCATTTGGGAATCCCTATGTGTCCCTACAGCTGTAGCAAATTTGGTTCAAATCAGTTAAGCGGTTCACGAGTTAGCCCACTTGCGCCTCAAAAGTGTACGCATCTGCAATTTTGGATCGGGATGGATGACATCACAAACTACGCTGTTGAGGTGTCCCTATAACTGTACCTGATTTGGTTCATATTGGTCCAGGCATTGCAAAGTTGATGACGGGGGGACACATGGACGCACACACAGAATGCCGGGTGACCCTGGAAAGTAGGCTAATAACAGAAATCAAACAGAAATCCAAACAGTGGTGGGTGGTGAGAAATGCTTCCATGTGTGCATGGAGAGAATGGGTAATTTTTCCCTCCCTCTGTAACCACTGTGCATCCTGGAAACATGATCCTGAGGATTGTAGGACCCCCTCATGCTTAATGATTTAGTGTAGCACGAGTCCTTCTACTAAGTGATTGTCCTTGTATCCATGCACCTGCTTCGTAAACCAAGCAGGTTGGCCTTTGCTTCTGTCTTCATGTGCTTTGTATATCAATCAGCATGGTGAGCTATCAAAGAACAGTTCTTCATAATTTATCCCCCGATCTGCCTCTGCTTCAGCTCATTTCTTTTATGCACACACAATGCAAAATGTCCTTAGAAAAACATGTAAACAACCATCAGAATATCAGATAGAGATTGATACAGCCTAATACAATTCAGAATATATTGGGTGGTGCCAATATTAGCCGTCTTGCATTGAAAAGGATACAATACAAAATACTGCTATGTGCTGGGGAAATGTTGTTGTATCAAAGCAGATAAAATTGTTCTGATTCAGTGCACAGCCCTATACATCAGATCTGGACTAGGATGGTGGATTTGGACTTGGTAGATCTCTGATGAAGCCCCATTTCAGCCATATAGGTTCTGTTCAGCCATGAATACAGTAGGTTATTTGTAAAATGGGAATACTGGTAAATTCAGGGGTGTAGCAAGGTTGGAGTGGGCCCTGAGACAAACGTGAGGCTCCTGTTTCTTCTTCAGAGAGGTGTGAGGGAGAGATGAAAGATCAGGCTGTCCCTCAGCTGGTGGGCCCCCCTCCCTTAAGAGTCCAGGAACTTTTATTTATTTAAAATATGTATATCCTGCCCCTCCAGTACACTACTGCTCAGGGTGGTTCACAACATCAACAACACAAATGCAATGTAAAGTAAAAGATTAATAACATTAAACAAGTTAAAAAACCAAACTAAAACCACATTTAAAATTACAAATTTTAAAAGTTTTAAATTAAAAGGTTAATTTAAAAGGTTAGCTTTAAAATGAGAATTAAAAAAAACCTACCAGATATAAGCAGGAGATAAAACATTTAAAAGCCTCTTTTAAAAGATGTGGTTTTAGTTGTTTTTTAAAAAAACAGAGGGAGGGAACATGGCAAAGCTCTTTGGGGAAGGTGTTCCAAAGCCAAGGGGCCACAACTGAAAAGGCCCTGCCAACCAGGTCTCTGTTAGAGGCGGGGCCATTAGCAGGGCCTGAGATGCTGAGTGGAGGGCCCTGGCAGGTTCATATGAGTGAATGCGGTCCGACAGGTACCCTGGCCCCAAGCCATGTAGAGCTTTAAAGGTCAAGACCAGCACTTTGAATCTAGCCCCAAGCAGACCTGTAACCAATGAAGCTGCTGCAGGATGGGTGTGACAATCATGAAGTGACTTGCTCCTATGAGCATCCTTGCAGCAGCATTCCTTGCAGACCAGTTTAAGCTTCTGAACCATCTTCAAGGGCAGCCCCACGTAGAGCGCATTGCAGTAGTCCAATCCGGATGTTAGCAAAGCATGAGTGACTGAGGTCAGGTTCGACTTCTCCAAGCAGAGTTGCAACTGCTGTACCAGCCATAGCTGGTAAAAAGCACCTCTGCACACCGCTGCCACCTGAGCCTCCAAGGACAGTGTTGGGTCCAGGAACACCCCCCAAGCTGCGTACTTTGTCTTTCAGAGGGAGTGTGACCCCATCCAAGACCAGATTTACCTCACTACTGGATGATCAGTTTTACCAACCCAGAGCACTTCTGTCTTCTCTGGATTAAGTTTTGGCTTGTTTGCCCCCATCCAGTCCACAACAGCCTCCAAACCCTTTTATCCTCTCTTGTTCACTTATAACTATGCCCCTGGTAACCCAGTCATCCCTTGCCAACCGCGGCTTTGCCCAACACGGTTTTCGGTATATGTGACTGGGTTTTTGTAGACTGTCTTGCCTACCATGATTTGAGCATATGTGTGTGAGAGAGAGGAGAGAGAGAGAGGAGGGAAGGGGAGAGAATCTCCCCTGCACTGAGGCTCTCCCCACCACGCCGAGAAGCAGAGGCGAGACGAGAGAGAGAGGGGGAGAGAGTCTTCCCTGTGCTAAGTTTCCCCCCCCTGCTACCAAGTTTCTCCCCCACCAGCGCATGCCGAGGCAGCAGCGTTCTTCCCCGCTTGTTGTTCCTGCTGCCGCTCTTCCTTTCTTCCCCACCACGCACTCTGGAGCTAGGGCAGATGCATTTCTCCTTCCTCTCACCACCGCTTCCCCTGTGACCCCATGGCTCTTCTTCATGCGGGGCTGGTGGAGAGTGAGGTGGAGTGGGTGGAGGGCTGGGGAGGGAGGGGAAACGGAGGAGAGCGAGGGGCTGTGGTCCCCCTAACCCCGATACCCATAGACTTTTTTATTTTTTATTTTATTTTATTTTATTTTATTAAATTTATATACCGCCCCAAACCAAAGTCTCAGGGCGGTTCACAATTATAAAACAACAATACAAATAAATAAAACATTAAAATCAATTAAAACTCCAAAAGGCTGCTTAAAACGAAAACAGATTACAATATTTAAAATTACAAAAGCTTCTTAGTTACCCCGGTTTTGCCAACTGTGGGCATTTGTGAGGACGGAAGGGACGGCTGTAATTATCTATTTAATCAGAGTACTTTGCCCATTAAGACTGCTATATAAATAATCACTCACTTGCAATCAACCTAATACAAATGTCATGCACCTTCATAACTTACTCTTTGAGGGCGTCTAGCAAAGCATTTGGGCATATAGCAAAGCATATAATACGGCAGCATGTTGCCTCATCACCAGGCCTTAAGAAGGCCTCATCTACTGAATCCTTCATGAGCTTTGAGCTTTATTACTATATCTCTACCTTCCAGGCACTGGGCCATCTTTGCTGTTGACTTGCAATCTTGGCTTCAGCATACATAACATTATTTGTCATGGTTTGGGGAAGAATACAGCACATTCTTGATTTCTGGGCAATGGAGGATTTTGAAGTGCTTGTTCTGTTAAGAGGTTAACTTAGATGCATCCTACTGGAGCTGTCAGCCAAGTTAAAGCTGATGCCTAACTGTGTTGTAACAGGCTGCCTTGTGAAAAGGGGCGTAGCATAACATTTTGTGCCATTCCGAGGTTAGTCTTGCCAAGTCAGGAAAGCAGAAAGTTGACAGAATGGATCTTTTTCATTTGCTATGATCAAGAGGGGGAGGAAGAACTGCTGGTACTGAGCTCATGGTTTTCTGCCCCCACCGAGTCCTTCCTTCCCTTCCTTCCCATTTTTTCGGTGGAACTGCATCTGCAACTTTGGGCAGTTTTTCTCACAGAGGGAAATGTTACCTTCGGGTACCAACAGACAGCGTGGAAACTTTCTCTGCGTTCCACTCGTGAGTAAGGCTGAGACTTCGCAATCTGGTAATTCCTTATTATATATGTTGTGGAAGCATTTATGGATTGGTCGCTCTCCAGTCTGATCAACAGTTTTTGCTAAGGAATCCTGACAGGCTTCTGGATCTTGCCGCAGAATTGCTAAACTGGCAGTGTGGGCAAGGATGATGTCTTCAAGCATCTCCCAAATGTCAGCATCTGAGCTAGCCAACTGCTCCCCGTGATTTATTGGGCAGTAACTCTTGACACAAAGAACAGATTGTGACAGGGCTGTGGAGGTCACCAGGAAACATACATGCTAGTTGTAGACAGTTCTTTCAGGGACCTCTGGGCAAATGATGGTGAGCTTGCATTGGGGGGCAAGAATCACCTTATTTTGTACCTGGTTTCCTTGTGAAGCTACAGATGGAGATTTCTCTTCCTGATTTGAAGCTGGTGCACTGTAATGTTCCTAGAGGTCAGTGGATTGAATCTCATCTTGTGATGATAGCCTTAAGCTAGCTACTATCTCTCAGACTCAGTGCCCTCCTCCATCTGCAGTCTGGGAAGTACTGAATAGTGTCCTACCTTACCTTACAGGGCTGTGGTAAGGATTGTAGGATTAGTGTTCATTTGTATCCTGCTTTTCTCTTGAAAATGTTGAAAACGGCTTACAAAAAACCATGCATGTAAAGCTCTTGGAACACTCAAAAGTTGCTACATAAATGCTAGATAAATAAATTATTTACCAGTTTTGCTGTTGTGTTCTTCTGTTCATTTGTTGACAGGTTTGCTGAACAGGAAGAAATGTTGTTAAATAAGATCAAACTCTGAACAGATCTCACTGGTTCTTTCCTTTCCTTTCCTTCCTTCCTACTGTGCAGTAATATATACAGTGTGTGTGTCTGTATCTGTGTGTCTGTGTACACACATAGACACTTTTTGTTTTTTGCTTTTGTCAAAGACAGAGACACCTATATGCATCTATGGTAACAAATTCACTGGAGTTTGTGTTGCATGCATTTGCTATTACAATAAAGCAAAAACATTCTGCTGTTCTCCCTGTTCTGTATTTTTTAGTGTACTAATAATTATTGTTTACTAATCTAGCACAGTGTACTGTGTGATTTTTATCTGATTCCTCATGTAACTCAGTGAGGTAGATCATGATAATTACAATCCCTGCTTTTCAGAGTGAATCAAGGCTGAGGCTGCAGTTCTGTGAACATTCACTGGGGAACTGAGTCAGATTTTCTTCTGAGTGAACATGCATAAGATCAAGCTGTGTGAGAGAGTGACTTTGGAAGACCATACAGTACATTCATGACTGGGCAGGGACTTGGATCCAGATTGCTCTGGTTCAAGAAAGACCCATGTCTAGTGACTTCAGTGTTATGTACTGTGGCAGGGATCCAAAGAGCTGCTGGGACCGATGCAAGGAACTTGTGCTAGCCCAGTGGAATGCTTGGCTTCTATTTCTTTGAACAGCTGATCTCTGGTGCTATGTCACAAAGTGCTTTTGAAATGCTGCCTCAGTTTCAGAAGCAGCTTGTTATGTGGATTGAGAGTGGCCGTTCAGCAAAATAGAGTCTGCAACCCTTCTGGCTTCATGGAACACACTCCCCACTTCTTTGGAACCTGACCTCTGCATGTACATGTGCAAAAGAGAATATTACAATTATTCTAGAGAGGAAAATGAGATGCCCTGACTTAAAATACCCCCAATGTCCCCCATTTCCAACAAATCTTAATCTCACGGATAAAGAGGTGACCTCTGCCATAAGCCTAGCTTGCCTCGAGTGATGGACAATGTTCTTAGATGTGCAGCTGCTCTTTTGGGTGATGGCGGAAATTTTGATCCTGCAGGAGATGGAGCATTCAAATGTACATCTGATACTGACATGCATGGAAAAAATGTCTCTGGCAGCACGTTGGGTATCGCAACTGTACAGATGTACATTTTCCAGGTGACTGCTGCGGGGAGAGGTTTACGCCAGTGTTAGGTGTACGGCTTGTTAAAAATAACAGAAGTGTCCTAGGCAAGAGGCGTGCATGCAACAGAACCCCTCATTGTCTGCAGCTGAATTCAAAAGCCTGGCTTAGTTATTGGTCTGTCTAAAGGTCATCAGCGACGAGCCAAGAGGAGGGACGGTTGTCAGTGCCAAGTTCACTTTGTTCCCATGATAAGCAGTCTGGTGTCCATGAACGCAGGCTGCTTTCAGCTAATTTCAGTTAAAATGGAAGAGTGAGGAACTGAGGGTAGCGTTTGAGACGGATGCAGACATTTTACTTATATGTGTAATTCTGTTGTGGATTCTGTACTTCCTATTTCTGAGAGAACATCCAGAAGAAGAGCTGGCTGCTGGCACTCTTGAGCATGTTGAGTGGCCCTCCCTGAAGCAATTGGGTCATTTCTGTTTGGGGTTGGGAAAAGGACCACTCTGTCATGGAAACATAGGAAGCTGCCTTATAACGAGTCAGATCCTTGGGCTATCTAGCTCAGTAGGGTCTACACTGACTGGCAGCAACTCTCCAAGGTTTCAGGCAAGAGTCTCTCAACCCTACCTGGAGATGCTTCCAGGGATTCAACCTGAGACCTTTTGCATGCAAAGCAGGTGTTCTTCCACTGAGCTATAATGCATATACTGCACCACCCCCTAGCCGAGAGCAGGGTTCTTGTTATGTGAAGCTCCCAAAGGTCCAGACCAGTGGTGGATGTGAGCAGATAGGGTCGGAGGTGGAGAACTGGCACGGCATGGGGCAGGAGCGCCAACCTGAGTGATCACACTTTACAAGGCTCAAATGCTTAAATTCTCAAAAGGAAAGATCCCAGACTCAGGTTCGTTTGTCACCTCCCTTAATTCTAAGGGAGACAGCCAGCATAGTTCAGTTGCTAAGAGACTTGTGATGGTTGCCACAAAATAACGCACTGTGTGAAGCATTTTGAATAGTCTAAAAGCTAATATATATAATTATGTTTCTCATAAGCGTGTGGGAATAGGCCGCATTTGCTCAATGGTGATGGGAGACTGTGGCTGACGTCCTAAGTAGCTAAGTGTGTGTTTGCATTTGGAGGCTCTTCAGGGAGACAGCAGGGGCCCACAGACAACTCCACCCCTAGGCCTCCAGGCACACTCTTGTGCCAGCAGGCCAAACTTCCCAGCTCTGTCTGCACTCTAGAACAGGGATTCTCAATGTTGGGTCCTCAGATGTTATTGGACTTCAGCTCCCATAATTCCCAGCCAAAGGTCACTGGGGCTGGGGAATATGGGAGTTGAAGTCCAATAACTTCTGGGGACCCAACGTTGATAATCCCTGCTAGAAGCACTCAGTAAGAGGAGAAACAAGTGGCTGGCCCTCAGCGGTGTGTTTCTTCTCTCGCAGAGAGGTTCTGGAGCATGGGCAGAACTGGGAAGTTTCACCTGCTGATGCAACAATGCGCGCAGAGAAGTGGGAAGTGTTGCGCATGGCCCCTGCTCATGTCCCCATAGAGCCTGTTGACGCGTGCACTCTATTAGATTGTCAGCTGTTGTGTACTCTGAGAGGTACCTTGTATATAAGCTTCTTTAAATAGGGGTGAGGGTTTTATTTATAGGGTGGGTATAACTAAAGCAGAGGTGATGGGACTCCCTGACCAGAACCTGCCAGAGATGGCTTGCTTTCTGTTTCCACCTCTGCTTCAGAACAGGTTGTCTCTCCACATATGCTCAGCTCAGGCTTTTGTTTTCCGTACCAGAACTGAGCTCTACAGTCCTTTCATACCAAATTTCACTCCTTCATTCCACCCCAAAATTTCTTCATTTCAGCAGCCTAACTTGGGGCAGGGATGGGGTGGGTGGGATGTTGTGGCTATAGTTGGGAATCAGAAACTCTTGAAGATGCTTTGCAGACCACCCAGAGATCTGCCAGTAGATTCCAACCTACTGTCTGCCTGTCCTGTTGTACAGCAGAAATTTTGAGGTGGTTTGGATTATGTGTCCACTAAAGGTAAAGTAAAGTGTGTCGTCGAATCGGTTTCGATTCCTGGTGCCCACAGAGCCCTGTGTTTTTCCTTTGGTAGGGGTTTACCATTGCCTCCTCCCGCGCAGTATGAGATGATGCCTTTCAGTACCTTCCTATATCACTGCTGCTTGATATAGGGGTTTCCCATAGTCTGTGAAACATAGCGGCGGGGATTCGAACCGGCAACCTCCGGCTTGATAATCAAGTCATTTCCCTTCTGCGCCTTTAGGTGGCTAGCCTTTCCTAAACACATGTGGGAGGAGTGTGGGCATCCCCGTCCCCAGTACAGTACACTACCTCCTAATTGCATCCGTCTATTTGAATCGCTCCCAACCTGCAAATTAAATACTACACGCCTGTAGTTTGTGTGTTAGGGTCAGTTCGGACGAGCCACCCACCCCAATACCATTAGGAGGTGGTGCATGCACCCGATGAGAATGCAGTTGTCTGCACCCATGCAACTCCCCACGCACTTAGTGCAGGTAGTTCAGAGTCTACTCTGACCGGCACTTTGTGTCAGTGCATGGTCTGCCCCTGCTGTGCTAATTAAAGGGAGATTGATCTTAATTACTTGTCTCCTTTGATTTTAGATCTTCACAGTGCAGCAGCAGTTTTTACAGTCCTTGTACATCCAAATACCCAGCTGCCACTCCAAAATTATGCTCCCCATGTTTTAAATGCAGAACTGCCCTGCTGATGAGAGCCTTATCTATCTACCAGCACACAGACATTATGCTTCATTGGAAATCACTGACTGCACAGTGCAATAGAAAAGAGAGAGAGAGAGGGAGAGAGAGCCAAACCCTGATTCTCTGCCACCTGTTTTATCCAACAAGTAATCTTTCTTGTGGCATATTTATCTCCTGTTTTCAGATGACACAGGTTGCCCCAGTAGCCAGTCGGTATCTCCAGTCAAGACTCCTCCTGATGCTGGAAATAGTCCAGTGAGTTTTTGTACAGCCAGTGATGGAGACTACACAAGGAAGAAATTTAATTCAGGAACAATGGGGGACGGAACTCAACAGTCAGCTCGATATAAGAAGGAAACAAAGGGGAGCCTCATAAAGCCTGGTAAGATCACTTTAGATCTTGGCACTTGTAGATGCTGACTTTAAAAAAAATCTATTGTATGTTTTTCCAAAATACAGCATCCAGTTTTAGTTTAGCAGACATTGTCTGCATTTACCAAAATATATGGTTTGCTCGATTTTTGCATTTTTAGATGCAATCTTTGTTTTTAATGGTGCATTTTTTTAAAAAAAAAAACCTTCTTGCAACAAGAGTCTAAGCCTATAAAGAATAAAAAATAAATGAACCACAGTGTTACTTAAAAAAAATATTGGAGGCTGAATAATAAAAGGTAAAGGAGCATTTGAGGCCTCAATTTAATATGTATAATCAGGATGTGCTTGGGCAGCTGGAATGCAATGCAAATTCCTGTGCTGCTTGGTAGAGTCTGCTTTTTGTTTTTGTCATTGTTCTGTTGTTTCACAACACCTGGGGATGATTTACTACTAGAATAAAATGTTCCTTTCTCTGTATTTTGAAATGCATGATGGTGACCAAGGAATCAATATATAATTTGACTTTTCCCACCGTTATACTTATTTACGTTGGCTTTGCTCATAATTTTTATTCTGTGGGTGTTGACTAGCTTCTGTTGATCTCACTAACCATTAAGTACTAATTTTAATTTCAGCAGAAAGCATAATTATGTGAATAAATAGATTCAACACTTCACTTACTTACTCACCAACTACATTTATATGTTGCCTTTCTGCCAAAGCTCTCAGTATGGTTTAGAAGTGGGATAACAGCTTAGAATCTAAGACACTGATACAATAGATAGAAGGGAGGAGAAAAATTGGCATATTTGGATGCCAATTGCATGCTATTACATAAGCAAGTTACGTCATGAGCAGATGGCATGGTCAGGCCAAGAGGGAGTTCTGGGATTGGAGGAGCCAAATGCTGATGCTGTATTGGGGGCTTGGTGAAGGATGGTACACCCAGATGCACCAGTACCTAGAGAAGAGAGACAGCTTCCTGGTGCTATATGGCCAGCTCACCACAGCTCCATGGCACTGAAAGGAGGGGGTGGAATATCTAGACTCCTTCCCACAACCCACTTCTTTGCATTAACCTTCACATGATTTAGGAACCACAGGTGGGATGTTCCAAGGAAAAGTTGTGATATGTAGGATCTCAAGCAGGCTCTTAAGACTTCATCTTGATTCAGAAGCATGGCATTCTATTCTCAGAGGAAGCACACTCCTTGCAAAGAGTGTTATGAAATGGCATTTATAATTTTGTGCTTGGATTGTGACTTGATTCACAGTTTGTTTCAAGGATCAGCAGATTGTGAGGTGGGGGGAATAATGTGTGCACCGTTCGGACACAATGACAGCATCTGTGAAAGTGAATAGTGCCTTTGTTATGGGTATTGCTGAGTAGGTTTTAGACAATTGTTTTGCATTGGCCCATGGGGTTGAAATGCCCTTTGCTGCTTAGTCCACTTCTATCAGAGGTTAGATTTTAAAGGACCATCTGCTTTCACTGTAAAGTTGGAAATCAAGACAGCATTTTCCCCACTATGTGATATCTAATAGGATAATGCTGTCTCTATTTTTGGTTAGGAACATAGGAAGCTGCCATATACTGAGTCAGACCATTGGTTTATCTAGTTCAGTATTGTCTTCACAGACTGGCAGCGGCTTCTCCGTGGTTTTGTGGGGGTTCTGTGGGGGTGAGGGAAAGTTGGTTGATGCTCATACCAGTTATTGCTAATAACTGTTGATTTTACAACAAACCTTGGCCTACATCCAAGTAAGAGTTGTGTGTGAGAAATGCTTTTGCATGCGCATGGAGGAAGGGTCACTTTTTGGTGGCCGACACATCCAAGAATATCCATCCTAGCACAGGAGGAGCTGCAACCCTGGAAGACTTTGCAATGGAGCTCAACTGCTGCGCAGGCAAGAGTGCGGAGGAGGAAGGGGTAGCAATTTTCGCTACTCCCTCCAAAAGCACCTTTTGACTTCAGAAATACATCCCCGAGAGCTGTGTGTGCATCAGGTCTGTGGTCGTGGGTGTATAGGGCTTTGATCTCACCTCTGCCATGTCCCGATCAGGATCCCCACACAGCTGCTATTTTCCAAGAGGAACACACTCTTAAGGGGCCCCCATGAGAGCTTCCCCCTTCTTGACCAATGGCAGCCGCAACAGGTGGGGCAGACATTCTGGATGGAGACTTTGGTGGAGGGAAGGGTTAAGGTCCCCTACCCACTGCCATGGGTCCAGATCCACAGAGGGCTTGATCTGTCTCCTGTTTACCAAAGAAAATTGAACCACATTGGGGCCAGTGACACATTCAGCGTTGCAGGTAGGTCATGTGTTTCGGCTTGCTTGCTTGCTTGCTTGCTTTATTTATTTATTTAACACATTTATATACCGCCCAAAACGCAAGTCTCTGGGCGGTTTACAAGACAATAAAAACAACAGATAAAAAGATTAAAACCTTACAACAGTTAAAATTTAAAATGTTAAAACTATTAAAAACACAATTAAAACAATATCTCATTAAAAGCCTGGGTGAACAAAGCTGCTGAATACTTTCTCTTATTGGGCCAGCTACTGTTGGTGAAACATTGGTTCACTGCTGGCTTTCCATCTCCCTTCTGCATCCAGCAGAAGCTGCTTCTCTTTACCTCCAAAGCCTTCCATGGCCTTGCCCCACCATGACGTTTCTGTGTGCAGAGCAACCGGGTCACCAGAAGTCTCTACAATACAGGACTGCTCTCCACATATAAACCAGTTCCCCTTTCCCCATCTCATGGACATCGTGTCTGAGATACCAAGCAAAGATGCAGCGAGAGAGCAGACTAACAGAACTTCCCAACGGACTGCACTGGTATGGCTGGGAAGCAGCAGTTTTTGAAGCCTCCCCTTCCCCAGCAAGCCCTTTGTGCCACCCGAAAATATGTCCCAGAGGGTTGCATAGCAGTGTGTCAGCTGCTGGCCTTTTGATGTCGTGCTCCTTTCAGCTAAGCATGTGTGCTTCTGGTGTTGGTTCTCCTTGATTGCGACCTTTATGATTTCTCTCATGCACACGAAGGGAAGCCATTTAGGAAGTAAATGTAACTGGATGAGCACTTCCTGTGACCTTTGGCCTGCCTACTGTACTGTACCACCCTGAGCCATCCAAGACAGAGCCTCTTGTCTATCGAATGATCATTAGCCTGGTGGCTAAAAGACTGAGCTACAGATTAGAAGGTTCCCAGTTCAAAACGGCATGCTGTCATGAGCTCTGCAAGCTGGATGGGAATGATAAGGGTGGAGCAAGGATGACCAGAAAATAAGACACGTGAAGCTCTTTGCATGCTCAAAACTCGGTTCTAATGTTGTGCATTACAAATGCTAAGTATTCAAGTATACCTATAACAACTTATATGTAAAGTATACATATGAAAGCCACCTAATGGCGCAGCAGGAAATGACTTACCTAGCAAGCATGAGGCTGCTGGTTCGAATCCCCGCAGGTATGTTTCCTAGACTATGAGAAGCACCTATATCGGGCAGCAGCAATATAAGAAGGTGCTGAAAGGCATCATCTCATACTGCGTGGGAGATGGCAATGGTAAACCCCTCCTGTATTCTACCAAAGAAAAACCCCAGGGCTCTGTGGTTGCCAGGAGTCGTCGACACCAACTCAAGGGCACACTACCTTTTAAAGTATACATATAACAACAACTGATATTTATATACCGTGTTTCAACGAAAGTTCCCAAAGCGGTTTACAGACTACTACCTACTTACTTACTTATTTAATACATTAAATAAACTAACTAACTAACTGCCCAGTACCGAAGGCTCTAGGTGGTTTACCACATAAAACAAACCAAGAACAAAACAAACCAAGAATTTAACAATTAAAACATACAAAACCCAGATTAAAATATCCATAAAATACCACCACCACTACTACTATGGATATTTATATGCCACTGTTCAACAAAAGTGCCCAAAGTGGTTTACATAGAGAAAGAAAAATACTGTAAATAAAGATGGCTCCCTGTCCCCAAAGGGCTCACAATATAAGGCAAACACCAATAGCCACCACTGGAGGGATGCTGTGTTGGGGCTGGGTAGGGCCGGTTGCTCTCCCCCTGCTCAATAAAGAGAATCGCCACTTTTTAAAGGTCCCTCTTTGCTCAGTTAGCAGGGGTCTCTGTAAAACTTCAGGGATAAAAATAAGTATATGAGTATAAAGTATTATGATAATGACTAATGGGGACCACTCTCCCTTTGCCTCTGATGCCTGGAATGCTCTCTTGCAGAGTGCCCATTCATTACCGTCCTTGAAATGCCTCTTTGGAACCCAACTTTTCAGTGAAGCCTTTTGGCTTAACCCCTCAGCCTCCATTCCCAGTGGATTCAAAGCCAACATAGGAAGCGGTCTTATACCGAGTCAGAACATGGGTCCATCTAGCGCCATATAGTTTGCCCTGACTGGCAGCAACTCTCCAAGGTTTCAGGCAGGAATCTTCTCCAGAGGCTCCTTTTAAAGAGGCGATTCTCTTCTGTTGAGCAGCGGGGAGAACAACTGGCCCTATCCAGCCCCAGCGCAGCTGGTCTCCCAGTGGGTATTGCTAGTGCCTACCTTATGTTTCTTTTAAGATCATGAGCCCTTGGGGGATAGGGAACTCACTTATTTATATATTGTGCATTTCTCTGTATAAACAGCTTTGAGAACTTTGGTTGAAAAGTGATATATACATATTCATGGTCGCCAGTGGCAGTTGGTAGGGGATGCAACATGGCAAGGTGGAAAAGGAGCCTTGGACACAGCTCATTCACACTCCTCTCGCCTTCTTCTTGCCCCACCCACTGCCTGTCTCCCTCTCTCTTCACCCCACTGCGGCATTATCCCCAACACACGGGCTGCATGCCTGGGCCTAACACTGCGGCAGGGCGAGAGGGAAACAGGCAGTCATGTGGGGCGAAAAGAAGGTGAGAGGGATGCGAATGAGCTGCACCTGCCTGCAGCCTTGGAGAAGCTGCTGCCAGTCTGTGAAGGCAATAGTGAGCTAGATAGACCAATGGTCTGACTCAGCATGTGGCAGCTTCCTATGTTCACCTGCAGCTTGTTTCCCACCTATCTTGTTCCATCCCTACTTTCCGCCACTGGTGGGGATAGTGGTAGCAGCAGTAGTGTGCACCGGCAGGGGGTGGGTGTTTAAGCATAAACTAGAAGGTGCTTACCCCCACTCCGGCTGCACCTGCAAACTGCTCCAAGCTGCAGAGTGCCGCCCATCACTCCCTGTGGCAGGGGATCGGCTCCGTGGAAGCCAAGAAGTTTTTCACACGGGGCTTTTAAAACCCTTTAACTCATATCTCCTCTGGAATGGAGGGGGTGCGTTCACATATTGGCCAGATTTACCCTGAAGTCCCTGCGAGTTATTGGAGAGCAGTTCAAGAGCCAGCGTGGTGTAGTGGTGAGAGTGCTGGACTAGGACCGGGGAGACCCGAGTTCAAATCTCCATTCAGCCATGATACTAGCTGGGTGACTCTGGGCAAGTCACTTCTCTCTCAGCCTAGCCTACTTCACAGGGTTGTTGTGAGGAGAAACTTAACTATGTAGTACACCGCTCTGGGCTCCTTGGAGGAAGAGCGGGATATAAAATGTAAAAAAACCAAACAAAGTTCACACACAATTTGGGGGGTTCACTGTGCATTAGAGTGTAGCCTGATTTATATCCAAGGTAAAAAAAAAAATCCACTATTTGTGTCGATTTTGGGGGACAACTTTGAGTTCGTGGTGAAGCCTCCCAGGAAACTTGCAGTGAAGCCTGCTGTGTGTAAAAGTCTCAGGTGAGTGGTGGAGCCGATCCCCGGATCCCCACCACAAGGAGTGCACGCCGCAGCTCAGAGCCGCTCATAGGTGCTTCCAGAATGCAGGTAAGTACCTACTAATTTATGCTTAAAGGTGCCTCTTGCCACTACCGGGTAGCATTGAGCCTGGGATTTTCTGCATGCAAAGCAGATGCTCTAGCACTGAGTTACAGACCCATCCCCAAATGCATGCAATGGCGTTTGCTCACATCCTTTCCTTGTTCCCTTTGCCCCTCCTAGTGTGCCCCTTTCTCTGTTTCCTGCTCATGCCAGCCTCTCGCTTCTTTCCTGCCTCTTCCTTTTGTTCTCTCTCCCCTTGTCAACATTTTGACTGGAAGCTCCTCTGCAGTTTTGAAACTCTGACATGTACATTCATGGTGCTATCCTTGTTGTCACCAGCGACACAATGCAGATCAAGTCCTTCAAGTGTCTCCTTTCTGCCTTGGGGCTCCTTGCCAGCAGGAGCTCTTTGTAATACTCAACAAGGTATCTTCTCTTTCCTCAGCAGAAGTCAGACCTTGGGATACACACATGGCAATACTTGAAAAGATGCGCTTTGTTTGAGGGAAACCCTTACTAAAGGACAGAGGGCCTGAAATCCACAGCTTGCCCCCAAAGTGAAGCAGCCCTAAAATGAGAAGGAGACATCCAGAGATGTTCTTTTTCCCATCAAAGAGCTTTCCCCCGATTATCTTTTCCTCTTAATTTTCTTTGAACAATGAGTCCCAGAGCATGGTTTAAGGGTGCACAATACAGCCATGTCGCTGAAGCTAAGCAGGTCTTAGTGTGGTCAGTTCCTGGATGGGAGAGCCAGCGTGGTGTAGTGGTTAGAGTGTAGTGGTTAGAGTGCTAGGACTGGTGAGACCTGAGTTCAAATCCCCATTCAGCCATGATACTTGCTGGGTGACTCTGGGCCAGTCACTTCTCTCTCAGCCTAACCTACTTCACAGGGTTGTTGTGAGGAGAAAGCTAAGTATGTAGTACACCGCTCTGGGCTCCTTGGAGGAAGAGTGGGATGTAAAATGTAACAACAACAACAACAACAACCATGTATGCCACCTTGGGGAGTGGGGCAATAGTTCAATGATAGAGCATCTGCTTTGCACGCAGAAGGTGCCAGTTTCAATCCCTAGTATCTCCAGGTAGGGCCGAGTTACCTGCCCGAAACCTTAGAGAGCTGCTGCCAGTCAGAGACAGTCCTGAGCTAGATGGACAATTGGTCTGACTCTGTATAAGGCAGCTTCCTATGTTCCTAAGATCTGTATTTTTTTAATGCTGTCTCTAACACCAGTTGCACACACACGTGTGTGTGTGTGTATGGGTATATGTATATGTGTGAGATACACATACACACTTACACATACATACACACACACACCCCCTACAGACTTGGATCCTAACATATTGCAAGACAAATGACTTTTGATTTTGATAGTGTGTTTGGTTCTTCTTTGTTTCCTTTTGCACCTCCTTAAAATGCATGTTGCCCCTTTGGTTAGCCAGCCTGCACATCGTGCTAATGTGCTGTGCAGATTCCCTCGAGAGAGATGCTGCTCACTTTCTGATAGGCTCCCTTTTACTCGCAAGTCTGTTGCTATGGCGCTGTGTAGGTTTTGCTTACTTGACCTGCTAACTCGAGGAGTTATTAAAGGATCTGTCTCCATGGATACGCCAGTATGAAACTAAACTCCACGGAAGGCATAAAATACACATCTCTTTGCAAAAGACGAGAAGTACTCTTGTTTTTGCCCAGGGATCTACTCTTCCCTGTTCCAAAAGCTTAAGTAAATACATTTAACATACACATCCGAAATGTAAGCAGTGATATCAACATCGTGTAAGCTACTGTCTACTTGAAGGATTGCCTCCCTATATTGAGGGAGCCACTACTGCAGTTTCAGATGCTCTGAGATGTTTCTAAAACTAAAAATTCCCTTGTGTGAGTGTGCCTGGATGTGGGAGAGTTACTGGTTCGCATTCATATGTGTAATGGCCAATCCCAAAGAAGAGATCTGGTCTTGTGGTAGCAAGCATGGCTTGTCCCCTTAGCTAAGCAGGGTCTGCCCTGGTTGCATATGAAAGAGAGACTAGAAGTGTGAGCATGGTAAGATATTGCCCTCAGGGGATGGAGCTGCTCTGGGAAGAGCATCTAGGTTCCAAGTTCCTTCCCTAGGATCTCCAAGATAGGGCTGAGAGAGATTCCTGCCTGCAACCTTGGAGAAGCTGCTGCCAGTCTGTGTAGACAATACTGAGCAAGATGGACCAGTGGTCTGACTCAGTATACGGCAGCTTCCTATGTTCCTGTGTTTTGTCTTTGTGACACTACACAGTGATCAAGAAACAGAAATATGTGTAGACCTAGCAGTTGGAACAGAGTTACAATGCAGATAGGGCAAGGTTTATTATTATTATTAATAATTATTATTATTTTACATTTATATCCCACTCTTCCTCCAAGGAGCCCAGAGCGTGAGTTTCTTTTTCACAACAACCCTGTGAAGTAGGTTAGGCTGAGAGAGCAGTGACTGGCCCGGAGTCACCCAACTAGTATCATGGCTGAATGGGGATTTGAACTCGGGTCTCCCCGGTCCTAGTCCAGCACTCTCACCACTACACCACGCTGGCTCTTTGTCAGATCTAAGGTGCCAAGCAGCCATGGTACTTAGATATTTAACCATGGCGCCTCAGCTAGGATATTCAGAAGTCAAGTCAAGTCAAGTGTGCCGTCAAGTTGATGACAACTCCTGGCGTTGGAAAGTGATCCAGATTTGCAGCTTTTCCCCAGTAGCAAGTGGCAGTACAGGTTTTCTCTGCAAATACCTTGACGCTGTTTGTTTTTCTGTTCTTGTTTTGCTACACAATCGGGATGCATGTGCAATTTGTTATGAATGATAAATGGAATCAAATCATGCCCATTGGGTCCAATTTAGATTTATCTTTAAACCAGTGCTTATGTGTCCTGAGTGGGCCCAATGGGACACATCCTATTTGGCCCATTTAGGTTCTAATTTTCACAATAAATGGGTGCTCTCACCTTATCGCAGGCAAACATTGAAGGTATTTTATAATCTTAAAACTCCTTTTGAAAATTCAAGAGGAGCATCCAAACTTTTCTCAGCAGCTGCTACCAAAAAAGCATGTTGGTCACTGCTGGCAGTGACCATATTTCCCCCCACAATACCCCAGAATGGGGCCTCAAGAGCTATTATTAAAACTATTATTACACCAAGATGTTCATTGAAATGCTTGATGCCATTTGATGCATTGAGCAAATCATAGGAACATAGGAAGCTGCCATATACTGAGTTAAATCCTTGATCCACCTCGCTCAGAATTGTCTACACAGACGGGCAGTGGCTTCTCCAAGTTTGCAGGCAGGAATCTCTCTCAGCTCTATCTTGGAGAAGCCAGGGAGGGAACTTGGAACCTTCTGCTCTTCCCAGAGCGGCTCCATCCCGAGGGGAATATCCTCCAGTGCTCCTACTTCTAGTCTCCCATTCATATGCAACCAGGGCAGACCCTGCTTAGCTAAGGGGACAAGTCATGCTTGGTACACAAGACCAGGTCTCCTCCAACATGCATCTTTTGGATCTGCAACATGAACAGCTGTAAAAGATAAAGTGTGCCATCGAGTCAGTGTGCCATCGAGCCCTGTGGTTTTTCTTTGGTAGAACACAGGAGGGGTTTGCCATTGCCATCTCCCGCGCAGTATGAGATGGTGCCTTTCAGCATCTTCCTATATCGCTGCTGCCCAATATAGGTGTTCCCCATCGTCTGGGAAACATACCAGTGCAGATTCGAACTGGCAACCTCTGGCTATTCAAGTCCACTGCACCATTAGGTGGAAGTAGAGTTACTTAATAAAAGCTGTATGGGCCCCAAGAAGCCCTGTGTCTGTTCTAAGCATGTTACTTGTCAAGGCAGGCACGTAGCTCAAGGAGAGGGTGGGGCTCATGCTCACCCCTTTCCCTGGCAGCCCCTTGAGCGAACCAGCCACAGCCCCTACATGTGATGTCATATGCAGAGGGTGTGGCCAGCACCCGGAAGGGTCCACATGGCCCGAATTAGTTCATTTCCCAGCCCAATGGGCTGGGTGTTTTCTTTGTCCTCTCTTTCTCCGAGTGAGGGAGAGAAGGAAGAAAATAGGGAGGGGTGAGTCAGGTGGCTCTGGGGAGCTGGATGGCTTGGGTTCTTTGAATCCCTTCGCCCAATTTTAGCTCCGCCCCTGCATGAAGAGAAGCTCATTGATTCTCTCTTCCCCAGTGTCCGTCACTAAGTTTGGTAATTTTGTCAAGAGCATCCCCTTCTCTTTTGCTCTCCGGAGGACTCTCAAGACATTACCTGTTCTTACAGGCTTTTCACTAAATTTCTAAAAATAATTTATTGTGTTTTGTCTGCGACCTTGATTTGTTTTGTGAATCTTAACTGTTTTCTACTGCTTTTATATTTGTTGTCTTTTCTAATCTGTGCTCCGCCTAGAGATGTGTATATATCAGGCGGTACAGAAATATGATAGATAAATAAATAGATAAATAAATTTGCAACAGAGTTACTAGAAAGAGGTGAGGTGACTGAGGTGAGTCAACGGATGACCTGATGGGAGAAGGTTGCAGTAGTCAAGGCGAGAGAGAACCAGTGACAGGGACAAGAGTTTTGCAGAAGAGACAGAGAGGAAGGGCCATATTTTTGGAATGTGGAAAAACGGAATGATTTGAGCATGGACTGAATTTAGGAGGCAAAGCAGGAAGAGTCAAAGGAAAGGCTTTATGCCTGTTCAGTGGGGTGGATGAGAGTGGATGAGGAGAGGGGGGATTTGAGAAGAAAGATGAGAAATTCAGTCCTGGACATACTGAGCTTGAGACAATGATAAAGTATCAGAGTCACAATATCAGAGGGACCTTTGAAGATGTGAGACTGGATGAAGGGAGAAAGGTCTGGGTAAACAGATGTCTAAGTGGTATTGAAAGCTGTTTAGGGTTAGGGAGAGAGAGCCAAGGTTAGGGTCTCAAGAGACCCCAGTGGAGAAAGAGAAAGAAGATAATTCCCCCTATGGACGCACTGAAAGAGCAATTAGGTAGGAAGAAAACTCACTGAGGACAGCATCATGGAGAGTGAGGGCAGAAAGGGAATTGGTCAAGACAGGGAGATGGAGGCTGCTTGCTTTTATGGAAGGAAGGAAATATAATCTGACATACTATGATGGTGTTCCCCAAAGGGTATATATTGCCTGCTTTCTGTCTTCTAGAATATTTCTCTGTATGGAACCTCCAGTCACCTAAAACTCTGCAAAGGACAGTTTGATCCCAAAGAGCTTCATGAACAAAAACATGCTATTTGTTCTAGCCAAACAAATATACAGAATACACAAGAACTGTGTACTCTTCTTTTAATGAATCGGCAGCTGCAGAAGCATAATAACCTGTACCCTGATTAATACCCACACACTAGAAAACCTTTTTGTTGCCAAAGTGGGAGTTACAGCCATCCTAAAAGAGCGTCTAACTTGGCATATGGCTGAATATGAATAGAGCCCTTGTTCTTTCACCAAAATCGTATTTATTTGTAGTTATAATTATGCAAATATCTTGCATCTCTTTCCTGATTAGGTATAGTTAAATTAGTATTAATTATTATATTGTGCTCTAAGCACTGTCCATGATAGGATGATCTAAATGGAAGACGCATTTGCACTATCTTTTGACAGTACCGTGGGAGTCAATTAATATCCCAGAAGGTTAATATCCTGGGAGGTTTCTGACCAGCAAGGAAATCTCATCAGCTACACTGAATATAGAATCTTTGTAGACTGTCTCAGTAAATTAGCTGAATTTGTTTAGCAGTATAAACTATGCCTGTGTGAGTTAATTTCTGCTCTCTTTTCACCATCACCACCCTATACTGATACCAGTGGGCACTTCTCTAGCACTCCTTAGAGCAGAGGTTCGCAAATTTGGGTCCTCAGATGTTGATGTTATTGTTGTTATTATTATTTCGATTTCTATACCGCCCTTCCAAAAATGGCTCAGGGCTGTTTACACAGAGAAATAACAAATAAATAAGATGGCTCCCTGTCCCCAAAGGGCTCACATTCTAAAATGAAACATGAGATAGACACCAGCAACAGTCACTGGAAGTACTGTGCTGGGGGTGGATAGGGCCAGTTACTCTCCCCCTGCTAAATAAAGATAATCACCACAGTAAAAGGTGCCTCTTTGCCCAGTTAGCAGGGGTTAGATGTTGTTGGACTACAACTACCTTCCACACCATCCACAATGGCCAAAGTGACTGGGAGTTGTAGTCCCGTAACATTCGGGGATCCAAGTTGAGGATCTCTGCCTTAGGGCAAAGTTCAGCTACATCTGAGAACTTCTAGTAAGTTCAGTAGAAGAAAGATATGTTTGTGCATCAGTTTCCCACTGAAATCAGTAAAACATATTGGCTAGATCATCGACCTAAAAATGCATGACTTTTATGCCTGACTTGGAGATATTGGAGAGCCAGTGTGGTGTAGTGGTTAGAGTGTTGGTCTAGGACTGGGGAGACCCGAGTTCAAATCCCTATTCAGCCATGAAACTCACTGGGTGACTCTGGGCCAGTCACATATCTCTCAGCCTAACCTACCTCACAGGGTTGTGAGGATAAACATTCCCAAGTACACTGCTCTGGGTTCCTTGGAGGAAGAGTGGGATATAAATGTACAATAAATAATAAATAAATAAAGTATCCAGCCCTTCACTTATGGAACTTCAAGTGCTCAGCACTTAGAACAAAAACAAGAAAAATAATGGGGTGATAAGATTATTTATTAACTTGTGGGCATACAGCCCAGCTGCAGAAATGCTTGGCTTGAAATTGTTTGGAATTGCTTCTGAGTACCTTTTATATTATCGCTAAAATGTTCTTGTTTGTTGGTGCTCTTAGCAAGTAAGGAAGCTGCACAATGGTGTAAATTTAATACATCCTTCTTCAGTAAGTTCCTTATAGCGAATCTGCTTAATTTCACAGAACACTAATTGTTGATTGTATGCAAGAATGTAATTTCACAGTGTGGTGGATCATTAACCGGGGCATAAGCCTCCTTTCTCTCCATTACATTTCTTGGGAATTTAGATACGAAAATACTTTGTCATGAGACGAAAAATACTGCTTTAAAATCTAGCAACATCTCGCTCCATTCACTATGGTAGGAGGACATGGAGCCAACAAAAATACGAAACCAGTGCCATAAGCACTTCACACAATCTGTCGTTGATTTTAAAATATGCAAAAGGTTGACCTAGAACATGGCTTGCAGCTTGTCTGTTTACTTCTCTTTTTCCCATCTAATTTTCTGGACAGTTTCCCCTTTTGACTCTAAAATATGTTTTCAGACTGTTATGGAAGAAATCTTGTGCAGATGTGAAAGGCTCTAATTCCTTATGAGGAAGATGGGTGTGTGCTGGGGGTGGGCGATAACCCTTGCTGCTACAGGGAATATCTATTTATTTATTTATTCTTCAACCATCTTGGCTGAGAAACTTCTAATCGGCCAATAATCCACTAGCCCTAGCTGACTGGCAATCGCTAGTTAATAGCAATTACGCATTTACAATCTGTTTTTCAACCCAAGCTCCTCTTTTTGTCTTTCGTTATTCCTTTTTGCACCTTTTAAACCATCCCATACACTTATCATCAAAGAGAGATGTATTAATCAACTTTCAAATATGTCTGTTACATATTGCCCATTTCTCCATAGGAAAACTGCGGAGGGAAGGAAGCATTAAACCCTCCTACAACCCGCCCCTCCCCCCCCAATTCTATTTGCTTTGAGCAGTAACAAATAATACTGTCAATGTTTTCATGAAAAGCAGTATAGCATTTATTTTAATTTAACATGCATATCCCGCTCTTCCTCCAAGGAGCCCATGGTTTAGCCCCACAACAACCCTGTGAGGTAGGTTGGGCTGAGAGATCAGTGACTGGCCCAGAGTCACCCGGTGAGTTTCATGGCTGAACAGGGATCTGAACTCGGGTCTCCTCAATCCTAGTCCAACACTGTAACCACTACACCATAGTGGTCCTCTTTATTTTTTAAAATTCAATTAGATGAATACTATACAGCCAGTTGACTTTGCTTTTTGGTATATACCTGATGAAAAGTGTACCTTGTCAATACCAAATTTTCATACTACTGTAGATCCAATCTTTATTATTTCCGATTAAGTTTTGTGTCCTGTTTCATTTTCCCTCTTTCTCCAACCATCCATTTGGAAGAGTTAAAAGTTTGCAAGGAATCTATCCTTAACATATTTTCAAAACTGCTAATGGGAGAGGCCAGAAAGGATGGCAGTGATTCACTGTAGTGCCTGAGAACTGCACATCAGTCCCTGAGTTAGAATTTCCATCATGTTTTTATTCCTCCCTTTTCCTTCCCAGGAAGTGAAGCTGATTTTAGCTCCTCAAGCAGCACAGGCAGCATTTCAGCTCCTGAAGTCCATATGTCTGCTGCTGGAAGCAAGAGATCATCGTTTCCTCGCAAGTAAGCAGTCTTCCACATGGTGAATTTTGCTTATTTCGGAGGTTTGGGGGTGAGTGAAGGTTGACATGGATTCCCCCTCCCATCTCCGTTTCATAATGTCGTGCATGGATGTTTGTAGATGTGATTTGTGGTACAAACAGGAATCTGTGATTTATTTGAGAGCTTTTATCTAAAGGTTATAAGCTCGTAGCAAAAGGTTGTTCTCTGTTCAGCACATAATTCTGCAGTCTAGGAGAATGGATTCAAAACAATTAGGATGCAAAGAACAGGGAAGCAGCTGGACATATAGTCTCTGAACGTCACTCATTCAAAGCAATTAACCTTTGTCCTTGGGGCAACACATATTTTGCTTTTCTGCTGTAACATTTCCTCAGGCCAGCGGATGCCTTGCAATATGTTGAAGAGTTGTAACACTGTTGTAGCGTCTGTTAGAATTCTAAGACTAAGAGATGTGACGGTGATGGTGGAGGTGATGGGGATGGGGATGATGAACAACCCTCCAGTGATTGGCTGAGCTGCCCTGATGTCATAGAGGGTGGAGGATCTCAGGCTGCCATTGACTAAATTGCTCAGATTTTGCAAAGGTCAAGTGAAGTTGATAAACCTATGGAAGAAGAGGTAGAAGCACTGTTCCAGGGAAGGAGAAAGCTGAGGACAGGAAGGAATGGTCCAGAGGAAGAGGACAAAGCAAGTGGGAGAGTCTGAAAGGGAAATGGAAGGACCAGTAAAGGGAGTTGCTTATGAGCTACATAGATTAGCTGGCATATTGCTTTGAAATAACAAGTCATCTTTTGGTTGGAGGTTTCTAGTTTGTTTTCAAATCTCAGAGTTCCTCTGTTGGACATCATGTAGTGAACTGTTTTTGCTGGATATTGGGATTTGCCTTTTACCTCATGGGAAAGATACATCTAGGCTTACTGTGACTGATTGACCATTTTAGTTACAAATCCATAATATAAAGCTGTTTGAGCCTCACTGACTGACTTGAAACTCCCAGACCAAACCACAAAAGAGAAACATTCTGTTTTCTCAGGTATGTTCCAAACCTTCCCCAGAGTACCAAAAAAGTCACAAACCCTGGAAAAGTGAATTACTGTCCTGGAAAAACTCTCCCATTGGGAATGATACCCAATGGAGCTAGAAAAAGTCTAGAGTCACAGCAAGGTAAGACTAGAGCAGTGATTCTCAAACTTGGATCTCAGGTGTTATTGGACTTCAACTCCCATAATCCTCAAGCAAAGGCCACTGAGGCTGGGGATTATGGGAGTTGAAGTCCAATAACACCTGAGGACCCAAGTTTGAGAATCCCTGGACTAGAGTCACAGCAAGATATGCTTGCAGACTGCAAGCCCTCTCTGACTCACTCACTGCCTGCCTGCCATGAAACCCCCCAGGCCAAACTGCAAACAATAGAAACACATCATTTTTGCAGGTAGGTTCAAAACCTCAGCTATACTACCATAAAAATCTAAAACCCCAGAAAAAGTCATTAATGTCCTAGAAAATGCAGAAAAGCTCTCCCATTGGAATGTTACCTCACAGACAGAGAAAAAGACTAGAGTATCAGAGATAAGACATTCATATGGCTGCAAACTGCAAGCCCTTTCCCTAGTACAGGATATGCATATTTTGTGCCTATTTTAGGGGCAAGGAAGAGGACTTCAGGGGTGTCTGTGTGTGTTTGTCCATATTTATCGCTTTTGTTGCATAATAATTTCAGGAGTTTGAATCTACGTTGTGCAGGTAGACAGTCTGTGAGATACATGTTAGTTACACAGTAATGAAACTTTGCCCTAAATAGTTTTGGACAGCTCTGAAAGTAGCTAAATTGTTGGTAACCCACCACAAATATGTTTGATAATACTTTGCATCCCTCACAACACACACTATCTTGCCATATGCTGAAGATCCACAAGCACCTGTCTTAACAAACCAATATCCATACATTTTCTTCATCAGATTTTCCTCATGATGTAAAAGAATTCCCTCCTTAATCTTCCCTTAAGATTATCTGAACACCTTTCATGCACTGGAAATGCAAAATACAAAGAAGTGATTAGTGCAATCCCTGTACCACAGGTCAGCAGCTAAGCATACCTAATCCACCCACTCAAAAAGTTGTCTCTCAGTCTGGAAGAAATAGAGCAAGCATATTGTGGGTGTCTGAGCAGCAAAGAAAAGAGATACAGAGCATCAGGATTACAGAGGAGTTTTCATACAGGCAAACTATGCAGAACACAAATGCATGTAAAAAAGCCCCAACATTGAAAAAAGAAAAGCAAAACAGCATTGGAAGACTGAAGTTCTGAGCAGAGAAGTGGCAAGTGGGAGAAGGTATTAACCCTTTTCCCACTGTCCATTTCCCAGCAGCTTTTCCCTGTTTGAACTTCCAGAAGTATCATTATCCTTGTGGACATAATCTGCAATGTTGTGTGGGGAGACAGTCTGTGGGGACATTTTCAGCAAAAAGCATATTGGTGGATATGCTGAGCAGTCTTACAAGTACATAACAGGAGCTGCATCTGTTTATGATTCTGCAGTGAAGCTAATTATTGTGTGTTCCCAAGCAGGCAAATGTGTGAAGGAGGCATAGGGAGTAGCGATTTTTGCTGCTCTCTCCTTCTTTCATAAATATCATTTTTTAAATGTCAGAAGTATGTCCCTGAGGGCTGCACAAACTTCAGGGACATATTTCTAAAGTTGTTTTTTTTTTTTTAAGTATTTTTGGAGGGAGAAGAGAGCAGTGAAAATCACTACATCCTCTGTGCATGTCTGCTTGTCAACACAGGCTGAGCTCCACTGCAGACTCTTGTATGGATGCTGCTCCTGTTATATAACACTGCTGAGAATGTCAGCCAATAGTCTTGCTTCTTCAGAGGAAGGGCTGGATAAACATGTACTAAACTGACAAAAGCAAGCTGCTTCCTCTGGCCTGAGAAATGTCTTTCTCAAAAGAATGTTCCTCCCTTCTTCTCTTCCTTACAAATTTTTCCTCTAAGAGAAATTGAACATTGATTGCAGCAGTACAATTAGCTAGAACTGGGAACTGAATTTGTTTGAATTGCGTGAGTAACTTTGTAACCGTCATAATCCATTCCCTGCCTAAAGTGCACCCTAGGATGTTTGCATTAAAGCCATCAATGATAATAATAATAATAATAAAAACCCCTCAAATTATGCTAGTTATTTGAGCAAGGAGGTAAAGCAAAGAAAACCACAGGGCTGAGCTGTTAAATTTCCGCTGAAACCCTGATGATATTCCTTCAAATAAAAGCCTTGGCAACAAGGCAAACGATGCCTGCCAAAAATATCTCTTTTTTGCAGAATGCAAATCATTTCTCTTTTCTTTCAGGTTTCTCATTTTTAGATTATTTTAAAGTTGCGGTTTATGTTTTGCCGCCCCTCAAGGGCAAGTTAGTTCTGACAGATTCATTCAGTAGCTCAGCAATGCCATGGACCCCCAAACCAGCCTCTGTTGCCATCTCATGAGCAAGTGGGAACAGAGCTCCCAGCCCACAACCTTGGGATGCTGGCAGACAGCACAGTTCTTCCACCATCTGGTCAGTATAAAATGTTCCATTTGCAAGGAGAGGAGGAAACCAGTTCAAACAAATTCTAAATAGAGAGCCTTTTGCCTCTTAATTTGTGGTGCTTTTCATGTATACATTCTGTCTCTCCCCATTTCTTTCTTCTGTATTCTCCTTGCAGGGAGCAAGCAACTTGTTCAACGCCACATTAAAAACTTAACATGACACTGATTTGCATTTACATGATTAGTCTCATTTGTATTTCTCCAGCAGGCAAACTCCATGTCACCAGATGAAGTGTTAAACATCCTTGACACTGACATCTTTATTAAAAAAAAAAAAAGTATATAGCTGCGTAACATAATGAAAAGGAATGATAAGATTGTAAAACAAAATAAATATAGCACTTTTGCAGTTTAGTCTTGTGGGAAAATAAAGGTTTAAAACACAAAGTCCTCATATCTCCAGCTCTTGCACAAGAAATTGTGCAAATGCAGTTGTGCGATCAGCAGCCACTGAAAAGAATGGCTGTTTTGCGTGCGGCTGAATTTGCAGTGTCTCTCACATTTGTGCAAGAGTGCTCCTGTGCAGCTGTGCACATGTTCCGTTACTAGGCAGAGGAATGTTGTGCAGTACGTCTGCCGTGTGTGTGTTTATGTGCATATATTGGATGGGGTTCTATAAGAGGGTGTGTTTGCTGTCCATTCCAGTCGGGGACCTCACGGACGCAACAATGGATCATTGTCGTGCAAGTCTGGATCGAGTCCTCCGACATCCCGTGAGAAGGACATCCTGTCAATGCTGTGCAAAAATCAGTTGAGTCCCATTAGCATCTATCAGAGTTATGGGGCTTCTTCAGCCAGCAGCAGCAATTCAGGTTCATACAAGGGAAGCGAAAACAGCCCCGTTATGAGGCAAGTGAGCTTCCCCTCTCATCCAAGTCCCCGCCACACCCAGCTGCAATCTGAAGGCCAAACCAGACTCCTCAGGATCTCTGGAACCTATGTTTTCCTAAATTGCCGTCCCCTAGGACTACTCTGAATATTGGAGAAGGGTTTTAACCCTGTCCTCCCACACCCTTCCAACACTGTGCTCCCCCAAGAAAAGTTGCTAGTAATTCTGTTAAGTGCATGAGCCAGTTGGAGTGGTTGGTACCATCTGGGAAGACGAATGCTCATTGTGACTTTCGACAGGGGCTACACCCGTGGAAACGGAAAATAGGTGATAGCATTGCAGTATTTCGAGCTTGCAATGTGTTATCATGCATTTATCATCCTGACCATCGGCTATTCACATGCGCAGCCAAAACTGGCTAAGGAAGCCCAGCCTGTTTTTTTCCTGTGCGTGTGTACCTTCGGGATTGGACCCGATCCCGGTGGCAAACCCGCCTAGGCAGCCACCCTCCAAAAGAGGTTAGGAGAACGAGTGCTCTCCTAACCCCATTTCTAAGATCATCTGCCAGCCGTGGCTAGCAAACGGCGAGGATCCTGGGCAGCTGAGGGGGATTGCTTGCTGAGGGGAGGGGAGATCCCCCATAATGCACCGCACACTCGCACAGTGCATTAGGGGAGCTCTGGGGAGTGGGGTGATGCAGGGCAACACACCCCAGTGCTCCAAGCTACCAGCAATAGCTGGAAGTCATCTGGGTGGGTGATTCTCCCACTGAAGAGAACACCCTCAGTCATCTGCGGGCTGGTAAGCTCTTTAGGGCTTCCTCCCTGCTAATCCTTTTGCCCTTTCTCACTGCTCGTGAGAAAGGGCGCAGAAAGGACAATAAAATTGTATCAGTGTCCGAGGAACGGAAATGAAAATGGCCAGGAACGGTCTCCAAAGATTACTCCATAGAGAAAGTACAATTACTCTAACCCTGAACTCTAATTGTTACCCTAACCCTTTTCTCTGTGCCAGAACGACTGCAATTTCACCCTAAGTGTTTGCGAGTAGGGATAAAGAAGGGATGATCACACAGAGAAAGCTGTGAGTGCAACAGTGCTATCACCTGCTTTCCATCGGTGGGCAAGGGTTAGACGTTGCTGAAAATCACAGTGGATATTTGTCCCCTGAGATGGTACCAGTGGCCAAAATTCATGGGCCTGGCTCAGGGACTGAATGGGTGGCTGGAAGGGAGGCAGTCAGGAACAGCACCTGTACCAGTCATTCCCCCCCCTCCAAAGCTAAAAACAGCTTGCGGTGAAACAGTAGTGTGATTTACGTTGGGGAAAGGGCTGGGAGGATAGGCTTACACACCACTCCCAGAGCACGACTCCAGTGGTCTTCAAAAGAAGTGCTGCTAATTAGCAAAACAAAAATCTTGAGAGATCCTATTCACTGATCTCCTGCATCGCGTCTGGTTTGGCCCTTGTGCTCTTGAATTTCTTCATTACACATTTTCTTAGGCTCATCAGTTAAATTCTGAAGGTGTCTGTGCAGGGGTGTATATGAGGGCGTTGTTGACACCTTCTGCACACCCGGGCAGGAAGCTTTGAAAAGGACCACTTATATACAGTATTTCTTAGCATACATACAGTCTGTGTTACTTCTCTTCTAAATCTGTCTTCTCTGGGTTAGCATATAATTTAACACAACCCATCATTGCCTTGATCTGCAGCTGTTGCAGAAAGGAACCCCTGCTGTTGCTGCATACTCTTCTGCTCCTTTCTGTGCACCCCTATTGGCTTTCTTTATCTGGCAACTTTTTCACATGATGTATTTACTAGAGGTACATGGCCACCACCTGCTAGCTTCAATCAAATTAGTCCAGGGTAGTTTAACTGGCTCCTGAATATACTCTTTGAGAGCTTGAGTTTGTCATTCATATTTGGCCACAGGATTTGAGATCATGATGATTGCTGGTCTGGGACTCTCGCCCAGGAGTTCTCAACCTGTGGTACTCCAGATGTTGCTGAACTACAACTCCCATCACCCCCAGCTACAATTTATAGTGGCTGGAAATGATGAGACTCGTACTTCAGTAACATCTGGAGTACCACAGGTTGGGAAGCCCTGCTCTAGCCGGTTCCACTGGCACTGGAACAAAAGGCTGACCATGACTGGCACCATGGTCAGTATTTTCATTCCTTCTCTCCCCCCCCCCCCACCTGTAAGTTACAGCAGCTTTGGGGGCCAGCTGGAGTGATTTACATCAGGGAAAGGGCATGGGAAGAAAAGTTTAAATGCTCCTTCTCACAGCGCCATTTCCCTGCTCTCCAAAGCTGTCTCATGGCACTGCTCATTAGCAAAGCAAAAATGATTGGGGCTCCTAATCCTGGATCTCCCATGTTCAGTAATGTTGAGCTCTATCCATATGATAAATAAATAAGATGGCTATAGAGTACCAGCCTTCTTCCTCCTGCTTTCACCATAACCTCACAAAACCAGTTGCTCTCCAACATCGGGACCATTAGTGTGCATTTTTTGTGACCTCGTTGCCTCCTTATTGGAATTTTAGATGAGAGGAGAGAATCTCTCTGTGTCTGAAACAGAGATAATTGGAAAGCAGAGCACTCTACCAGTATCCACCCACAAGTTGATGGTTGATTCAAGCATTGTCATTTAGCATCTTAAATTGCCAGCTTTTCCTGTGAGCAGAATGCAAACACAGCTTTGTCTAGAATGAGCATAAGTAGTTGCTGGTGCAACAACGCTTTTCTGTTTCAGGCGGTCTGCAAGATACACCTCTTGTGGTGAGAACCATGGCGTGAAACCCCCAAGTCCAGAGCAGTATCTGACCCCTCTGCAGCAAAAGGAAGTCACAGTGAGGCACCTGAAAACAAAACTGAAGGAATCCGAGAGCAGACTTCAGGAAAGGTACGTTTTCGTTCTGGAAATGGAATCGTTGGGTTCAAGCTGAGAGGCATGACCTTCCAAGCTTATGCCTAATGAATGTTCTCATTCTGTCTCATGACTTAATGGGTACATGTTATGGACCCGAAACCACATACCCGCTAGCTCAGGCCTGCTCAACTTTGGGCCCCCAGCTGTTTTTGGACTGGATTATGGGAGTTTTAGGTCAACATTTGCAGGAGGACTGAAGTTGAGCAGCTCTGCACAATATCCATAACATTGTTGAAGCTTTGGGTGCACCACAAAACACATTCTGAGTATTGGGAGCCAACAGTACCTTTGTCTGTTCATTCCTGATGTGTACACTAGGTTAAAAAAAAAAGATGCATATGCATGTAACGGATTAAAGCCTTTGTCTCAGAACAAGCTGACGTGAGGGGAAGGGAAAATGCTATATCATCCCTGCTGAGCTTTCTGGCAAAGGCTACTCCTAAAACTCTTCTTTATTTCTGGTAGGTTCAAAAATGGCTGCTGCTGCCGCCATCACCACCACCCCTCTTTTCAACAGAGCTTGACCCTTCCTAGACATAGGGTGGAATCCCAGGGAAAGTCTCTTTCTCTTGCTATTGGAAAGTACACAAAAATCCCCCACATTCAAGCCTACACATGGTGTGAAAACAGGTAGTTTGCTGTATGTCTGAGGACGTGCTTGCAACAGAGTGAGACCCCCTTTCTCCTGAGTTAAACCCCCCCACTTGGAGAGGCTTTTAAAAGAAAAGAACAAAAAGAAAAACAGTTTTATTCAAATGCTACAGACTGCTTCCATCTGAGGCTCTCTCAGCTTTTAGTTACAGGTAAAATACTCAGTAGGTCACAGTAATACTTCAAAAAGTACTCCAAATGATGTTGGGGTGGCTCGCTTTAAAGATCGTGGCTACCCAGCTGCAAGGAACAGGTATGTGGGAAAATACAAAAGCACCTTTCAAAGCTTACAGTCTTTTGCTACACCCTGGCTGGATGGGCGAAGGCTAGTGTTTCTTAGTTTAGTTACGTTACAGGTAAACAATCCTAGAACAGTTTCAGGGATACTGGAACAGAGCCAGCGTGGTGTAGTGGTTAGAGTGCTAGACTAGGACCGGGGAGACCCGAGTTCAAATCCCAAATTCAGCCATGATACTTGCTGGGTGACTCTGAGCCAGTCACTTCTCTCTCAGGCTAACCTACTTCACAAGGTTGTTGTGAGGAGAAACTTAAGTATGTAGTACACCGCTCTGGGCTCTTTGGAGGAAGAGCGGGATATAAAATGTTAATAATAATAATAATACAAAGCACACACCAAAGAAACAGAAAACGCAAAATCTAACTGAACAAACTTTCCCTAGACTAAACTTCCTGAAGCCAAAGCCCAGGCTTCCTTTTTCTTGAACTCGCCCAAACCCTAGTTGAGAATTCAAGCCCCTGCAGTTCTATCTTCCAAGAGCTGCAGCCATTCTCCATGGCTGCATGTATCCTCCTGCACCTCCAACCCAGCTTCTTCTAACAAATAAACTCACCTTCCTCCCAACGACTATCTAGGTCCCACCCACCTGCTGGAGTTCATCAGCCTGTCAGTCAGGACAGGGTTTACTTCCAGTTAACTCTTTAGGGGAGGGGTGGCTGATCGCTACAATGCACTTTAATATTTCCGTTTTAGCTTTTTGCACCTAGGGCTTTCACTAGGGTTATATCAGCAATATATAGGGTAAACTGTTATATATTAATGTGCCACAAGCAGTGGCAGAGACTGACCGCAAGTGGCCCATGTGTGGCCACGGTGACGGCCCCACTGATCCTGCCCCTGCATCTGACGTCAGATGTGGGGGGCGTGGTCTGGCTCCCGAACAGAGCCCCAGCTCTGTTTGGGACTCAGTCAGTTGGCACGGGAGGAGGGAGCGAGTCAGACTGGCACTGCGTTTGCAGTGCTGGCTGTTTAACTCCTGAAGGGGCTGAGTGGTCCTTTCGGGAGCTAGACTCGGGCTGGCGCTGTGTTTGTGGCGTGTCCTGGAGTGGCTCTTCCCTGCAGGGAAGAGCTGCTCCCGGCCGCATATGCAGCTCTGGCCATTTAATTTCTGAAGGGGCCACGCGGCCCCTTCAGGAATTAGACTTCTGCTGGCACTGCGTTCCCTTAAGGCAGGGAAGAGCTGCTCCTGGCCACGCCGCAAACACAGCGGCCCTTTAACTCCCGAATGGGGGCAGCTCTGACCCCGCTCAGGAGCTAAACCAGCACCCCCACATCTGATGTCAGATGCGGGGTGTGTGTGTGTGTCGGGGCCGCAAATCGTGGCCCCTGATTGAGCGCGGCCCGGCTTCTTTGAACCCGTTCGCCCAATGGTAGCTCTGCCCCTGGTCACAACACACACACCAACTTAGCCTAGTGGGCATCTGAAGCTGGTGGCCCTTTAAAATACTAGTACTGTTATAAGACCCTTAAGTACAGACCCTTAAAAACCTGGCATTTGAGTTTTTGAGGAAGTGCTTCCCACCTCTCAAATTCTGCTTTCTGGTAGTAGAAAGATCTCTAGCTCAAAGGAGACTTCAGACAAATGTGAGAATTTACAGACATATTCAGGTCTTGCTCTGGAGTTTTGCTTCAAAAGCATTTAAGAGCTCCATTATTTGAAAGAACGGCAATGGGCTGTGTTCCCATGGAGCCAGCTGCGTTGGGTTGGGTTGGGTTGTTGATGCTTAGGTCTAAGGTTACAAAGGCCATTTGTGGTGGCATTCAGTAGATAAAACACAACTGGTATTATGCAAGAGATATCTCTTTGTTTCAGCTGCAAAAGAAAGCTGAGAGGGCTAAACTATGTTATGCTGCAGCCACATGCAATGCAACTTTAATGCTCCCTCCCTTTTCTTTTTCTTAAAAAAGCAACATCAAGAGGGGGTGATTTTGTAGTAAGGAGGAGGGGGTGTGGGTTGTTAACCCTTCCCTGTGCATTACTTTCCCCTACTGCTTTTTGACCTTCTGGGATTTCATGCCCACATTTGGAGCAAAACCACAGATCTGGAACCTTAGTACGTGTTTGAGGAGGAGGAGAAAAGGAGTGGAGGAGAGAGTTCCAGGGGGAAAGGGAGAAGCACTCCCCTGCCACACCCTGCTTCTCCACTTCAAATTATCAGCTCCTACCTCTACTTTGTGACAAAGTAGCCACCATGGGGATTGTGTTACACAGAACTAGAGCACAGCATGTGCTTTAGTCTCCAGTACCCATCTTAAATGCACACACTGGGGAAAAGAGGGAGAGCTTTTTGGGGAGCAGCAGGGGGAGCCATTGTGAAACATGGGCAGTTAGAGCACTGCCCACACCAGAGTATGTGTGTGCGCGCATGTGTGTAAGCACCACCGACTGTGTTGTGGAAGTGGGCAGTTCCACTCCCACTTTAGATGGCACGAGTGCAGCTTCATGGCGTACCTTAGAAATAACGAGTGTCACACCTGCTCTTGTTCACTTTCAAGTGGGAGTGGAATTGTCCCCTTCTGCAACACCATTTACGATGTTTACACAGGCATGGGCCGTGCTGGAACTGCCCATGTTTCACCATGTAGTATGTAAACTGGTATGTTCATGCACAGTTCTTGCTCAGAGGTGATGACAGCCAGCCGACCAGGAAAACGTTACTCTGGCTTGTTGTACAGAGCACTTTCCCTGGCCTGTGGAGTAGTCTCCTGCCTGTGGGATCCTTATCAGCCCACTCTGAACCTGTCAATAGGAAACAAAAAACACACACCAAACACAAAAACCCCAATCCACCATCTGGTGTGTTTACCTGTCAACCCTCCCTTTGTCAAGCGGCAATTGTTGATAGGAATTGGTGTTTTTTCCCACCCCACCCTCCTGCTTCAGAGAAACAGAGATCAAGGAACTCAAATCTCAACTGGCACGCATGAGGGAAGACTGGATTGAGGAAGAGTGCCACCGTGTGGAGGCCCAGCTTGCATTGAAAGAAGCAAGGAAGGAGATCAAACAACTCAAGCAGGTTATTGAAACGATGAAGAACAGCTTGGCTGAGAAAGACAAAGGGATCCAGAAGTATTTTGTGGACATCAACATCCAGAACAAGAAGCTGGAATCTTTGCTTCACAGTATGGAAATGGCACAAAATGGCTCTTTTAGTGAGGATCAGGGTCTAGAGTATGGGTATGGGTCTCCTGATAAGTCTTTAATTCTCAGTACAACCTATTCCAAAATGGCAGACAGCCTACTCATGGAGGACCAATCTATGGAGGATATGGCAGATAGTGGTGTGCTGCTTAGTGATGATGTGGCTAATGGAAATGATTTATTTGAGGAGTCCATGATTGCTACCACACCTGAACTTGGTCACCCAGATCTCTTCACATCCTCTACCTTAAACCACGTGGATCCTGTCACCAACCTAACTCACTCCAAGGAAGAGAATGACGACTGTAGTTACAGTGTGGCGATGGAACAGGCAGTTCAGGCTGATGTGCTGCTGTATAGCTCAGACATGGAGGAGCTAATTCAGAACATACTCAGAGCACAAGATGGTTGTCCTCTCAGCTCATCTCCAGCTTTGAAAGAATCAGATGGATCTTGTCCTGAAAGCATGACAGACTTGCTCATGGACTTGACCCCACATGATCCAAATTCTGTAATCCTTTTATCTCCCATGGAGCCAGTGTGTGGTGCCATGGATTCTAGGTATTATGATAACCGGGTCATGAAGGAACTGGACTTTACTGACTGCCGTCCTGAAATGTTTGGGAATGTCATGAAATTGTCTGAGGGAAGCATTGTGAAAAGATACTGGAGCAACAACTTCCTCATTGATCTTTTGGCTGTAGCCGCCCCCGTTGTGCCAACGGTAATGTGGATGTTCAGTACTCAGAGAGGGGGAACGAATCCAGTCTACAATATTGGAGCGTTGCTCCGTGGTTGTTGCCTGGTAGCTCTGAATTCTCTTCGCCACGTACCCATCAACATCCAACCCTAGATGTAATTCTTTTGTACGGTGTGCCAAGAGGCTGAGGTCTGGTGGGTGTGGTGAGGCCATGAAAAGCTTGTGTACGTAATGGTGGGTCTGTCTTTTTTGCTCCTAAATGTTTGATTTGCACTATATTTAGTTGAAAACATGTTCATTGTTTGAAACTGAAGACGAAAGAGTATTTGGTGGCATGGAGACTTGTTTCCACTAAGTGTACACACACGTGCATTTTAGAAAGCATGCTAAGCACTTCTCATTCTATTGTCTGATGTATTGATTGTTATACCAAATGTTTTCAGATGCGAGGGGAAAGGTTCATTCTTCCAGAGGCAGCTTACATAGTCCTAGCATGTATGGTCTGTCTGTGCTTTTTAGTGCGCTTTAATTATGTAATTGCCCCAGCATTCCACTGATTCTGTGTAGAAGGGGACTGTAACCAAAACAGGGGGGGAAAGCATTATTGTTGCTTGGTGGAAGTCTTGAATCTTGTTATGTTTTATAAATATGGCTGTGAATATATTTTATTAAGTATGTTTTAAGTCTTAAACAAAGTCTTATTTGGAACTTATTGAGTTAATGTCACTCAAGTCTATGAAGGAATATTTTAAATGTATGGTGTACTAATTTATTTTTTCTTGTTAAATCTTTTAAGGAAAAGCCTTTATAATCACAAGTAAAGCATGTTGCAACTGACATAGTGTATTTCTTTTAGCGAAACACACATTAGTATAAGAGCTGAGTGTTTGCTTGATCAGTTTAAAAAACTGAATACATTTATGAAACTTATTTTAGGTTCCATAGGTCATTCATTAGTCTTATTGCTATTGAGTTTTGATTTTGAATTTAACTTAGTTGGTTTTCATAGCAACCCAGAAGACAATGACTTTGCTCATTATCACTTATTACAATTAGCTCTCAAGGAGCTTATGGGCAGCCTAGCTTCCCAGCAACTTGTGAGGTAAGTTGGGTTGGCAATTAGTGACTTGCCCAAGGTAACGGAGTTTTAATGCTGAGGCTCAAGCAACATGTAATGACAGAAGAATCATTTGTTTAAATCTAGACTGCACCAGTAATAGAATACCGAAAGCTTTTTCTGAAACTTTGCATGGAAAAACATACTCATACAAAAAAGATTTACCTCAGAAAATTTTGCTAGAATGTGATCTGTTTTGACATGTTAGATAATCTTGTCATTTAGTAAAGAAACACACAAAATGAACACCAGCTGTGAAGTGGGCAGAACAGGGAAGTGCCAAGTGCACACCCACCCAAATGCCACTGCAGGATGTCTGAATGTGCTGCTGGGGCTTCCTTAATCACGTGAAGGGGGTGTTTCATCTGACTTGCCTCTAAACTCAACTCACAGCCCTTCATGACATAGTCTGCTGATGCATGGTGGGCTTCAAAGAGATAAAGAAAATTGCTTTCCCCCCCCCCAGGCAACAGTGTTCAGAAACTGCAGAGTCACACAGTGTAAGTGAATGTATTTTGAGAAACTGAAATTTTTCCCTGGAATCAAGTATGGAGAATTTTCTGGGAAGATTTCAATTTCAGAAAACTTTCCACCCCACTTCTGATAAATACAATAAAGCCACACCCAGATTCTGAGATTAAAAATTAGTTCTACTGAAAGAGAAATGGCTAAGGGAGAGGCAAGTGATGAGTATGGAGCAGTTCACTTCGCAATTGGGTCAGATCCAGATTTAAACCAACTGGTCTGTTGGCACCACATATAGATGAAGCCTACATGAGAATTTTAACCTTGTTTAAACTTGGTTCTCCAACCACTGCATCACACTTGCTCTCCTTAATTTAACGATAACTCAAAGGACATGACTGAGGTACTCCCCATGACAGTTTCTAATAGTTGCCAGAGAAAGGGCCCAATCCAGCAGTACTTGCGCTTACTCAGGGTGGTAAGTTACAACTGGCTGGATGTGAGTGTGGGGAGAATACGCCTTTGAGTGCATGTTGGGCCATGTACCCCATTTGAAGCAATGCAATAAGACAGTGACCTTCACGATTTTTCAAGCAGGGACCAGTTTGGTAATAAACCAAAACCCTTCAGTTGTGAAAGCCATTTCCCATAGTGCTGACCTCTGCATAGTGCTGCACTTTTCTCAGCACGGGGCGGCCCTTTAGATATGGAGGCGCTCTCTTAAGAGCTCTAGGAGGAAAGCACTGGGAATGGCTACTCAACCCAACACTCTGTTCAGACCTTCCAAGATCATGCATAGGCTCAAGAAGACTCAGGTTGCCTTCAAGGAGCCTCCCTACTCCCAGCACTGGGCAGCACAGTGAGCACGGTAGCCTCCACATGATACCAAGGGGACTTTGCAGAATATTTCAGCTTTCCTCACACAGGCTCAAACAAACAAGGACTGCACTTAGGGTTGATGGGGGTGCCACTGGCTCCTGGGTCTTACAATGAAAAACACTGCAATGATATATGTTACTGAAGAATAATAGTGTAATAACATTGCTGTAAACTGCCCAGAAATGGAAGTTTGGGGTAGTGTACAAATACAATAAATAATCTACTTTAGAGCAAGATAATTTCACGTTACTTAGATGTCAAGGATTTTTAAATTATGTAGTTACAGTGTTTTGAGAACATTGTTTGACAAGGAAGATCAAGCACAGGTCAGAGCCAAGCACACCAGTCCTAATCACACTTTCTTTTAAGTAAGTTCAACACACTCTTGTACAGGAGAACCTCGATATTTGCGGATCCAGCATCCACGGTTTTACATATCCATGGTTAATAGACATAGGTGGTAAAAGTCAGGCCAAAAAGGGGGTTAAACTCACGTATTTGCATATCGGGGGTGGCTGGAAATGACCTCAGAGGTCATTTCTAGCTGCCATTTTGAGTGCAGGAACCATTTTATGGTTCATTTACTTGAGAAAACTGACAATTTCTGGCTTCAGGGGGGACATTGCTGGAGGCCCATAGAGCACAGTAGGGCACTTTATTTTGCCCTTTTTACCCAATTGTTCAATTGTTTGGGGGGGGGCAATTTCTGGGCCTCCAGGAACCTAACCCCCATGATCCAATTGCCCCAATGACTTGCTATTCACGGTTTCTGTATCCGTGGTAATTGCAGAGAATAGGACCCCCACAAATATCAAGGTCCTTCTGTACTATAGTTGTCTTCCTGTAGCATGTTTTATTTCCACATTTTTTTTCTCTCATGCACAAAAGCAGGTTTTTAATTATCCCAGAAGTATGTTTTCCAAGAATCTGTTTGATTCATTGATCTGTAGCTACAACTCAAATCTTTTAAGGAAAAGCCTTTTTTAAAAGTATGGGACAGTTTATTTCACAATTGGGTCATAACATTTTCTACAGCAAACATTTTGCATTATGTATTTTTAACTGAGGTTATCAAGAGGGTGCCTATGTGTATATGTGAAAGAGGCACGCACAGACTTGAGGGAAGATTAAGGAAGCTTAAAAGAAAGATCTGCTATACCAAAGCTCTTTAAGTTCAGAATTCATAAACAGTAGCCTGATACATATGAACCTCCCTGAAATCTGTGACAATACCTATCCCGTTTTTTAATCAAAATCCAGTAGTGAGATTTTACAGCTGGTAATTATATCCCACTCCTTTCTTCTAGGATCACATTAATGACTTTTTAGGAACCACTGAGTAATTAGAAGCATCAACTAATTAATGAATTGCTGATGGACATGTCCTTTAACCAACTGATCAAATTTAAGTTATCTTTATTACCAGAACAGCCATACAAGGCACTTTTGGAGGGAATACTGAAGAAAGTGTGAGATAACAGTCTAATTTAGAAATAAGGTATGTCTCACAATCCCGGTTCACTCAATGTTAGTCATCACCTAGTCCTACAAACCAAAATATTACTCACAGTTGGAGTCCTGTTTCTTTCAGTCATTTAGTCATGACTGATGTTACCCTTTTCCTCACCTGGTGGATCGTAAAGCTAGGAAGAAAGGTCCTAATTTTACACAGGTCATAGTTAAGATTTTCTCTCAGGTAGAAATTGGTTTCCCTTGTGACTGGAAATGCATTGAATATTTTACATAATGAATTATTGGCTTGCTGATGTGCTCTGGCATTGAGGGTGGAACTCCACACCAGTAGCAAGAATCACAGGATGGTCAGTGCTGCACATTAGAACACTAGCATAGAGAAGTCCATTCCATGAAAGTTGTTTTTGGTTTCTTCTGCACAATAAAAAGTAAGGCATTGGCTAGACCTAAGACAAGAGAGCCAAAGTAGCAATCCTTGCTCTCTTTTCTAGCCCAGGGCTGACAGGTCAAACCAAAAGAAGGGGTCAGGGGCATGACTAATTCTCTAAGCAAGAGATCCCAGAAAAACAACATCTGTAAGTTTTCTCAGCTGTCTTCAGTTTTGGCAAACAGCCCAGGAATTAGCCCAGCATACTAAATTAAGAGCCACGTACCTAGTTGGAGTACTCACTCCTGCTCAAGCAACTGCCCATTTCTTTTCTTAGAGAGGTCCGTCTCAAATTGAGCTATGACAACTCAGTATTTCCACATGATGCTCTTCAGAGTTTGAACGCTTGGCATAGATGCAATAACTCTTAGTTACAATGAACAGAATCTTTATTCACACTCGCTCCAGAACAAACCTGATCTCATGCACTGGGTCATGAGAAATGGGAAAGTTCTTTCACCTGAGTTCTGACATCATAATCTGGCTTTGTAGGCAGACTCAAAGCTCATCTGGCTGCCACTGACTGAGTTGCTGTGATGTCACAGAACACGAAAGGGAAGTTATATATGTAGTTTAACAATGGTGGTTTAAGATCTATTGATAGCCTTTGGACCACCACCTGAACAGTTTAGGAGGCTTTTCCTGCAAGATGACAGGCTTGCTTTTTTGCTTGCTTGCTTGATCTGTTGCTTTTATGTGGGAAATGGAAGATAATTCATGCTGTCCCAGCTTGAGCTCTACTTTAGCAGGGCTTTTGCCCTAGACATGGAAAGATGCTAACAAGTAGTACATTTTATCTGCAAGGAACAAAGCAAGATTACCACCCTCTTGGAAAGCTTTAGTCTACAGCCACTGTGATGTACTGCTGTTCTCAAAAACAAGCACTGGAAATGGTGTCAGATAAAAGCCTCATTTAATTTTCTCCCAGCTTCAGAAAGTTTGCTTACAGTTATGCTAAAAAAAGCAACTACTCCGTGGATGGCATTAAGCAAGTTATTCTCTCCTACACACAACGCTGTCAGCTCAAAGAACTTCCCTAGAATTTACAATGAGGCACTTAGGAGTGCAGTAATGGCAGGGTTTGTGAAAAAGCAAGCAGAGAAGCAAGACATTCTTTAAAATTATTTAATTACCCACCTTTCAGGTAATACGCATAATAGACAATGAAGTCGATTGCCATCATTCAATTATTTACACCCTCTTTTCCCTTAAGCTTCAAACAGGCATTCAAAGTTTATGCAGCAGTGTCTCTTCTTGCAGGAGGAGAGTGCTGGGATAGGGCTTCTGCAGGTACACTGTCCTGTCCTGGTAGGATTTAGTGGGATGGTACTTTTTTGCAGTCTCAGTTGTCCAGTTGAACATCCTTTGTGGAAGAACTGTGTCTCCCAAGATGGCTTTAAAAATGAAGCAGTGAGCTGGAGTCCCCAAAATACTGAGATCAATACAAAACGATGCATATGCCTTTGAAGAGGATTCTCTCCCCTGTGCTGGCACCATGAAATCAGAACTAATGACGTTAGGACAGCTTCACTCCAATTTTATTTTGCTCTTTCTTCATTAACCGCTGCACTTCTTTCTCCATTTTCTTCCTTTGTTGCTCAGCTGCTCTTTTTTCCCTTTCTACTATTTTCTGTTGTCTGCAATTTAAAGATGACATTTTAAAAAAAAATTCAAAAAAGCAAAGCTCTTTATCAAGCCATTTTTGAAGGAACGGTTTTTGTGAGCAACTCCTTTTGATACTGCATGGCAGTCATTTCCTGAAGTTCACCATTGTTGTTAAATGGAACTCCGTGGTACTACTGGGTTTCACACTAATATTTCACCATGAAATTAGAATACATAGTATCAATAGGGGAAATCACAAATGACACAATACAAATGGAGTGAGTTGACTTCAGTCTTCCTATATTTAACTAGAATACCTTTTAGTTTTTAAAATTACTAAGCAAAAAAGCACATTCACGATCTCTTAAGGCATACTAAATGTAAGTGATTTTGAGTATGAACCCTTACTTAAGAACATAGACCCTTGCTGGATAAGGTAAGGGTCTATACCATTCTCTGCAAGAATTTCAGTAAGCATAGGCAGCACTAGGTGGTCTCTTGATGGATCATGTGCCATCTTCTGCCCATTCCTCCTACAGGATATTGTCTCTATTTGAGTTGCTGTTGTCTTGAAACAGTATGATGGATTGTTTCATAAGCTCCTTTCCACTTAGGAAAGTGGCTAACAATGACTTGACTATGGCACGGAAACAGCACTGCACAAGAAACCTGGCATTAACTAGAAGAAACAGCAATTCCCAGAAACACAGATGGAAGCGGGATTTGTTTTACTCTAGCCAGGTAGGAGACTAGTCACCTTAGCTGTTTACTGAGCCCTCTACTGGCTACTCAAGGTATTTGAAAGTGAATTTAGTACTCTCAACATGTAATAGAGACACTCTCCAGCCAGGATCTCACACATCAGACTCCATGGAAAAGTCAATCATCCGCTCATGTCATTTAAAAAAATCACTAAGCACAACAGCTCTTAATTACCACCAGTTAAACTACTGCAGCAAATCAAATCTGTCCCTTTTCTTCTATGACTACAGTGCTCACAGAATGGAGGCCAGTGGATATTGTGCAGTTCTCACCATTTTACTGGGCATGCATTCATTCCATAGCACTTTTAGAAGTCATTTCCATTGATTAAAAAAGGTGAGAGATCTATATGCAGGTACTCTGAGCACTGCACATTAGGGCTGTGCCCAGACAAAATTATCAGATCAAATCTGATGCAAGTGATTATTGAATCATTTGTCTGTTAATTGTACTAGCCCAGACTGAATAAATGATACATTATTATTGGGTTGCTGCATCAGCCCACAGGAGATAATAAAAATATATTATTGTATGTAAGAGTCAGACAAAATTCAGGCATGACAGACACCTTAGAGTTGATGGTGGATCCTTCTTAGGTCTTGATACTATCCCCACCCCCCACTTCACACTTTTGCATTCAGCCCGGATGAGAAATATGCAATTGCAACCTCTTTCCCAGCATTCCTCTAATGAGTTGCTCACAGAAAGATGGAGTTTGGGTTCAGACAGCTTGTAATACACAATTCTATGTCACTCCCATGTACTGTGATTGGAAGAGAGATGAACCAATGGCAGCATACAGGAGAACCTTGTTATATGCCAATTCTATATCAGTGGTTTCACATATTCACTAGTGTCTAATTGACACCCAGTTTCATTATCCGTGGCTAAAGTGTGCCATCAAGTTGATTTCAACTCCTGGCGCCCACAAAGCCCTGTGGTTGTCTTTGGTAGAATACAGGAGGAGTTTACCATTGCCTCCTCTCATGCAGTATGAGATTATGCCTTTCAGCATCTTCCTGTATCGCTGCTGCCAAGCATTTCCCTGCTGCGCCACTTAAGGTGCTACACAAAGGGGTTAAAATCCACGTATCCATGGTTCCTAGGGGGCCATAAGAGACCACAGAGGTCATTTCCGGCCACTGTATTGTGGCTCATTTTAGCCTAATTTTTTGTTTAAATCCACAACTTTGGGGACCATTTGGGGGGGAATTCCTGGACGCCAGGAGGCCCATGGAGCATGGCAGGGCATTTATTTCATCCGTTTCTGTGTTTTTTGGGTGCTTTGGGGTAGTTTTTTCTGAGTCTGGGAACCTAACTCCTACGTTCCCATACTCAATGACATTATCCACAGTATTATGCGGGAATGGAACCCCCGTAGATAATGAGGTCCACCTGTACTTGGAGCAACTGTAAACTTGAGGCACCAAAGCAGAGATGCCAACCACAGCACCAGATTCAACAAGCTCTCTTCAACCCTTCCTTAGTGATTTCCACACAAGACACAGCACCACATTCAACAAGCACATTTTGAGACATCAGCAGCAACAACTACAGAGAAAAGCATGTAACAGCCACCTGATCATCAGATGGGGAGTTCAATCCAGTCTCATACAATACAGAAATATTGTATCAGGAGGTGCCAATATTAGCAATTTTGCATTGACCACTATATAATGCAAAATAATGCCAATAAGGGTTATATTAAATCAGATAAAATTATTGTTTGAAGCATAGCCCTAGAACAAAGCAGAGTAGGAGTGCACAGAGAAGTCATGAATGGAATCAGACACAATTGGCTGAGGTAGAGGAATTTAAGAATGGAGTGTAGAGTATAGCATCCCTATGAGGAGACAGGCAGGCAATATCAGGGTTACACTAATCTTTAGATGCGGATGACAAATATGAAGGGCTTTAGCACCCAGCTAAGTAGTCTGTGTTTCCACAAAGAAACTGTTGGTGACTTTTGTCATCAACTTCTATAAAAAAGGTATGAAAAAAAGAGGATATCCACAGAACTTTGAAGTAGGGGGCCCCTTGAAGACTGGTACCTATCTCAAAACACATTTTCACCTGTACTTTGCCACATATTTAAAAGATTTATAGCTTGCTTTTAAATTAAAGCAGTTTACAGTACAAAATAAAAAAGAACATGTACGAATTACATGCGGAAGCTGTGAAACTGCTGGGTTTATAAATGCCTGGGTAAATAAAACCAGAACAAAATGAATTTTTAGGTCACTTTTACCCTGTCTTTTGACTTTAAAAACCCTCAAGTGGTTTAGCTTTAAAATTGGGCTAGACACCAGGCAAACTGTCCTAAGGAGAGCATTCTGTACTTATTTTAATAAAAATTTGGGGATAGTAAAACAGATGTTATGATTCGAGTTCCTAGCAGTAATATCATGGTGTTTCTACTCCAGTTATTTCTGTGTTTAATTCTCTTAATCCAGTTTCATTCTTAAACGAATGCTGAACAGCAGTTTCCATGTTTTAGAGTGGTTATCATCCCAGAAAACCATGTCTCACAGTTAGTCAGAACTGTGAACTTCTGCTACATTTTGGCTCAACTCCAAAACTATATACCTTAGAACTTCCTCTGCTTGCCAGGATGCATCTTCCTCTTCTTCCCAGGCATTTGTGTTTTCCTGCCATGTCTCCAAGTCACCCAATTCCGGCTGGAAACAGAGTATCACACACACAGAGTATCACACTGCTCAATTCAAATATTCTCCCAATCTCAGGAAGCTATTTCTACATATCAGGGATGCATCACTCTATTAAGAACACTATAATTCTAGTTTATAATGGGGAATAGTGAAATTAGCCTTCAATCCTTCTTCCCTGAAAAAAATCCGAAGTACTGAAAAACAAAGGACCAATCATCTACTGAACCAAGTACAAATATAGAACCATGTTCAAGTAACGGATCTGCTTTCTAGTGTCAGCCAAGATCCCCTTTATGCATACAATACTTTTTCTGTGTTCTTGCCATGATGCTTTCTATTAACATCCCTTTTCAAACTTCTCCCCCAAAATACACGTGTTTAAAGCCAGACACAACAATTCAAGAACTAGTGGCAAGAAGATTAGCTGAAATAATATTGTGACTGAGAACTTTTTAAAAAATAAACAATGCCATGGATGGCAGTGAACATGAAAAGAAATTAATTTTCAAGACAGAGATACCTGAAAGCTTCTCCAGTGGATCACTAAACTGGCTCTCCAGTGCTAATGATTTGCTAGTTCTACCTCTGGGGCAACATTTAAGAGGTTTCTGCCATTCTTTGTGCACAAGCAGGACGAAAATAGAACCCACAGGCTCAGGCAACACTTTGATTTATAAAGTGCTGCTTTTGGAGATCAGTCATATACAAGATTTCTTACAGGCTTTTATCTATCTATCTATCTTATTAATTCCTGAAGACCGTCCAGGGGGATGCATGGGGATGTCACAAGCCACACCTCCACTGAAACATCTGATTGGGCAGTGGGGATTCACAGTGGGGCAGTGTGGATTGGGCAGATAGGAAGAAGGAGCCTGTGAGAGCAGAAGCACCACAGTGATTGGGTAGTGGCGATTCCATATGCAGATAAGGAGGAGGAGCCTGTGATGTTTAAGGTTGGTTGGAATGCAACTATAACTAGTCGGAAGATGTTTTGTCAGCAGCCTGAGGGGAGTGAGCGGCCATGGCAGCACTGGCAGCAAGGAAGGACCCAGTCAACCACTGCTGCTGATTGGGGCTACTGAGGCCATTGTCAGAGGGAAGTAGGCAGGCAAGGGATGGGCCAGGGCCTGTCAGCAGCCTGAGGGGAACGAGCAGCCATGGTGGTGGCAGCAGTGAGGAACGGCCTGGTCAACCACTGCTGCTGCTCCTGTGGGGAGCAGGAGGAGCGCGGCTCGGGTGAGGAGGTCTCTGGGGCTGCAGCTTGGCCAATAGGCAGCAGCAATACTGCAGCCACAACCAAGAGGGGTGAGGGGGATGGAAGCAACGGGATGGAGGAGGAGGAACAGGAGTGCAGCTCAGTGAAGGTGGGGAGATCTCTGAGGTGAGTGGGGCTGTGGCAGGGGGTGAAGGGAGCAATCAAGAACTAGCACGCAGATGCTCTAGAGTGCACGAGAGTTCCAGCACTGAAGCGGAGAGAAATAATGGCAGCAGCGGCGAAGGGCTGGCAGGCGAAGCCCTGCCAGCCAGGAGGAGGCGGCAGGAGGTGGGCCAGCCTGGCCCTGGCCCACCTGCCAGGGTGAGGCAGCAGCAGTGGGACCTGCCCGGCCGCCCGGAGGAAGCGGGGGGGGGGGGGAGGGGAGTGGGCGGTTGGCCAGCCAGAAAGCCGGGCATGCCAGCGTGGGGTGGGTGGATGGCTGGGCCCAACTAGAGGCACAGATGCTCTGCGCCTGGGCCCACTAGTATATTATTTAATGACTGGAAGTTGGTCCAGAACTGCATCTAATTTTCAAACATTCCAACAATAATATGAGAGCATATTAACAAGCAAAAGTAGCTGCATTTTCTCCTCAGAAAAATACTTATCTGGAAACAAAGATCAGTATGGAAAGGATACTTACAGATTGGTGAATAAAAGGAACATCTTGTGAAGCTGCTAATCTACTAGAAAACCCTACACTGCCATCCTGGTTCCCAAAATTTAAGGGCTCACGTTTTTTAACAATAATCTGAAAGACAACATTGAAGAAGAAAGAGGAAACAAAGTTAGGAATAGTGTCATTATTAGCAGCCTGAATGTAAAAATATTCAATTAGCTGAGCTGCGGTCGCCCATATTGTGGAAAATGCAGTGTGCATGAAGGGGACCAATGCATGCAGAACGCTTGTTCATGGCTGCTTAATTGTTTCTCCACAAAAAGTGGCAGGAATTCAAATCTTTACACATTTTTCAGGTTCCCCCTTTCACATTAATGCTCGTGACTACTGTATAAATCTTCCCAAACCACACAATAATTTTATCCTGCAACAGAAACAGGGCCTACCTTACTAGATGAGAAGGTTTAGCATTCCTATTGCAATGCATGGCATATTAATGGTTCACTTATTATTAACAATCTATATAATATACTAAGGTCATATGTGGCAAGCCCCACCCAGGCAGCACTAAGCACAAGCGTGGTGAGAGAGAGCTGGCGTAGCATGATGGCGGCGGCCAAAGTGGGCATCTTGGGGGCATACTCAGTTGAGGAAGAGCAGGAGGGCGAGGAGAGAGAAGGCAGGAGATGGGCTGAGGCGGGCAGCTGCTACCAAGGAAGAGCAGGAGCCAAGCTTGATAGCATTAGATGGTAAAAGTGACACAAAAGATTGACAAAGAGATAATGAAACCTCAAAAGTCTCCCATGTGACAGTAGTACCAAAGAATTGCCCATGCTGCTGAACTTCCAGTTACCCAGAACATCCATATATATTGCTCTATATGGGCTAAGACATACTATTTCACAAGACCGCCCTGTGCTTGATGCTCATCTTGTTTTCCCAGCACAGAGGTCCACTGCACACTTAGTCCAGCTGATCCACATGGGAAAACCAATTTTCGTGCACTGATAGCTGTTGTTGAATTGCAATGATTGTTCTAGTAGTTGTCATGATTTTACATCATCATATTGAAACATTACAAGTGCTGGAAACATACTTTCTGAGTCTTCCTTATTGTTGGTGTCATGTCCTTAAAATAGTCAGGCTCCATTTCTTCCAAACCATTTTCTTGACCAGCCACATTGCCATTACCACCTTCTACCTTCACACTTGTAGGTGCATCTTCATCCCATGAAGTCCAATCTTCTACTTCTGACTAAGGAGTAAACAAAGAGACTTCAGCATTCTATTCGCTACCTGACATTAATCATCAACAGTCTACATTTTAAGATGATGGTTGGTAGAATGTGGTACTGTTCAACCACTGATATCCAGGCTATTAAAAGGTATTACCTGTTTAGGAACAGATGAATAATCCACAGTAGTTGGCAAAGTTATTTGATCTCCACTTAGTTTTCGTCCTCTTCCACTTCTGAAAAAGAAATGTAGGATTCTTCCTAGCTCTGAAAACATCAACACTACATAGAACTACTGGCAATAAGCTACAGAAAGAAAGAATAGTTCTTTAAACGCTAAATAAAAATGTAGGGGTTTAAAAAGGATCACCTACATTCATGCAAATAAATTCAACATCACAATACTTCATTAAAAATGAAAGCCTTCCAGCTGCTTTTAAATGTCATGCTTTCACCCACAGCTCTAAATCCCAAATGATACCTTGCACTGTCTGTACAATCAAATTATGCAGATATTTCTCAGCTAAAACACAAGAAATTTCTTTGAGAAACTTTGGCAAGAAAGTCTGCTGTGAATTAGTAGGATCCAAGTTTCACAAAATATTCAGATGCAAGGAAATGACCATGTGATATAAAGAGATTCAAATATGATTTCACTATTGTTTTTCTTGAGCATGCCAAAGAGAATTCCAGTCAAACCAGAAAATTGAGCGGATAGTATCTTATCTGCAGTGTATCTATGCTTTTCTACATATACAGATGTTTCATGACAACATCCTGGCATCACAAAGACCCCTCCATGTTAGTTCTGTAACAGAAGCTGAGATTACAAAAAACAAACAAACAAACAACAACAAAAAACCCCACAAAAAACCATGTGAACAATGACTGGGGTACTAATAAGTACTTGAGGCACTCAAGGACTTGGTCAAGCCCAGCAATATTTTCCCCCAAATTTCTGTGCTCTTTGCATGCCTCCCCACCACCCAAACATATTATAAATTGTTTTTGAAAATCCCTGTTTCAAAAGCAGATTGCCATGTGATAAAAACAGCCTATTTCAGAAACAAAAGCTCAAATCCCCTTTGGGTGCATATAATTGGATGTCAAGTTACTGTATAGTAAGTCACTGCTACACTGCTTTAAGTATTCTAATGGAAGGCTAAGGGACAAATGTATACCACCAAAACAAACTTTGGCGCTGTTGAGGACGGTCCAGCTCAACATATCAGAACCAGAGGTACCAACTTAGAAGTATGTGGAATATAGGCCTGTGTCTGATTTCATTTTATATTAAGAATTCAATTAAATGCCTGAACTAAAGGTGAACTGGCCTAATGCTCTCAACTGCTCTGTGAAGGAGGAGGCAGTCCAGCATTGTGTTGTGAAATGGGTAAGCACAAAAGCCAGGCCTGAATGCTATATACAAATGCTAAAATGCGACTCACTACCAGATAATGTCTGTAGAAGAGGCCAGGGGCTGATCTCGCCCCCTTCCTGCTGCAAGAAATCCATGTTAATCCTTATCAACGATTAACTCAATTGCTCTCTATAGAGATTCAACATAGGTAGATGCATACAAAGAAAATACCTGTAGACTTTAATTCTTACCTCACTGATGCTTCTGCCCTAGCCAAATGTATTGAACTCGTCTCACACATGTACCCCTTTTGATGTTACTTTAAATATTCTCTTGTTATAATTACACACTAGATAGAGGTACACAAGAAATAATGTAATTGCTGTCTCACACAAATAGAACTAATTCTCTCACTAACTCCTGACTTTTAACACCTTTTGGGAAGATGCCATTTGTAGCTCAGAGACGCAGATTTGCTTTGGGCAATGTTCCCCCTCCCTTCTAAGCGCACAGTTTACAGAAGATGAGATTCAGATCTCTCTGGACTGGCCAATATCCTGAATAATTAAAAGACATTGTCCAGAAGGTAGCAGCAAGTTGTCACCTTTTTGGGGGACCCAGGAAAAGATGAGATTTGAATAGATTCTATGACAGATCAAAGGAAAATACACTATAAAGAAGGAGGCTACTAGACAGAGAGTCAGCAGTCTTGTGCCTACAGGCATTCTGCTCACAAGGATCCCAGAGTTTGCTGCTAAGCCGTGGGGCAACAGCAGGAACTCTGTCCATGGACAGGAGCTGTCTGTGACTTCTACTGTGCAGTGAGAAGTCAAGAAATCCCCAGCCATGGTGCTCTGGCTCTCAGCCGTGATCTGAGCAACTGCAAACACTCCTGTCTCCAACCAAATAGCCTCACTCCTTCAGTTGAAGAGATCCACCGCTCTCAAGTCTCTCTGATTCTGGTAATATGCTGCTCCTACAAGAATTGGATCACTCCATCTTTCCCCCTCCTTCTCCTCCCCCCACTTTTCCTCTACTAATTCCTGAACCATGCCAGCCCTCAGCCTTCCTTACACCCCCCCCTTTTTCCGTCTGTATCTGAATTGTATTAGGCTATAGGAAGATTTAATGCACACACATATGTTAGTTAGGAACACGTTGAATATTGGTGTTGGCTAGGATGTTCTGTTTAAATGCTGTTAGTAATATTGATAGAGTGTTCTGCTTTCTGCTAGATTATGTTGTTACTCTTTTATACTCAATAAAGCCCATTGAATCCTTTTAGGAGCGGTTTGATCTCCTTTCTTTCTTGCGCCCAGATCCTACATGGTCACCATATAAAAGAACTTGGTCACTTGGTGATACTATGAGCCAGGCCTAATTTTGTATGCTAGCGTTTAGTATATAAATCAGGCCTGGACCTTAACAGTGCACATATTTTGGCTATTTATTTCAGTTTGTTGTCCATCCTATTCTTCCTTGTTCAAGACTCTTGGGTCGACTGGATACTTCAAAGTCAACTCCATGTTGTTGGGCTTTCCCTAGCAACTTTTATTGGAATTCTATTTGGTATTTACCAATATTACACTTACAAGATACTTAGTTTCTTAATCTGGACAAGTCATTGGCCTGCATCTAGAAATGGAATGAGGCACGTTCACATCTTTAACAACTGGGTTTCCCTGTAATACATAAAAGAAGCCCAATCCTTTTCCGATTGCTGCTTTTGTGGTAAAACTTGGCAATTTAGATACATGTTTAACATCCAAAAGTGAATACAGTACGCTCTCACATGTATTTTGTCTATACCAGAGTACAAATAGTAAAAAGCAACAATACTGGAGGTGGCAAATTTGCTATAATCAGTATGAATTTGTTACCCTTTTTAAAGTATTCAGATTCTGTAACAGTTGAAATTGTATGAGTTTGCACTTTAAGAAAAAAAAATATTGCTAACTCTTCCAAGTACTCCAAAAATTCAGACCAATTAATGCTGACAATAGTGATGTGCCTGGACTGGTCCGGAGGCCATTCTACAGGCCTCCGGACCGGTCTGGACATGGGCGGTTCGAGTGGAGGGTTCCTTTAAGGGTGGGGAAGGGTTTACTTACCCTCCCGCCGCTTTCCCCCCTCCAGCGCACGTATTTTCTTTAGTAATCGGGGCGGCAGGATACCTCCCTGCCCTTTAAGAAGCCTTTTGTGCATGTGCACGTCGTGCGCGCGCTTCTCGACTCCACGGCGTGAAAGCCGTTTTAAGCCTTTTGCAGCCAAGCAGGGGAAGGGGCGGCAGGGAGTTATCCTACTGCCCTGATTACTAAAGGAAACGTGTGCATGTGCAAAGGCTTCTTAAAGCCTTTTGCAGCCAAGTGGGGGAAGGGGCGGCAGGGAGGTATCCTGCCGCCATGATTACTAAAAAAAATACGTGTGTGCGTGCGCAAAAGGCTTCTTAAAGCCTTTTGCAGCCAAGCGGAGAAAGGGGCGGCAGGGAGGTATCCTGCCGCCCCAATTACTAAAGAAAATAGGTGCACTGGAGGGGGGGAAGCAGCGGGAGGGGTAAGTAAACCCTCCCCTTCACTTAAAGGAACCCCCCACCCCAGTGCCAGGCTGCAGGTCCGTGGTTCCGTGCACACCCCTAGCTAACAACACTAAAAGGAGGGGATCAATGTAAATTTTACTTTTTAAAACTTTTTAAAACCAGCTTAATCAAACAAAGCTTCAGCGGAACTAAAGCTGAATTATTACTAATGGGTCAATTAAAGAATTCAGTACTCTGCATAAAAGAGCTGCTAAAGAGCTGGCACTCTTTGGTACAAGCCATTTATATGCAGAGAGTTATGCAAGTCATGATACAGCTTAAACTATTTCCTTGCTTTCACCATCCAGTCATAAAAAGCAAACCAAACATTTTCAAAAGGAAGATGAAAATAGGTTAGGAACAAATTCCAACTAAACTAAAGTCACACACAAAATCTGCTACTTACCTGCATATTAACCTCTTAAAAAAAGAGAGTACTGCTGCCAGGCACGTACAGATTTTAAAGAGACGGAATTGTGTAATGGCCATGGTGAAAGTCTTCACCTGCAAAAAGAGAAAAGGAAGTTATGGTAACATTTCCTGTCATACTGATGCAGAAGATAGTGCAGATACTCCAATATGACTAGAGCCCTTAGGCATGGTCTCCAGGCATCTCCATGCATCCTCAGGGCCTGTCAGGAGATGGGATAGATGGAGTAAGGTAAAGTGTACCATCAAGTCGGTGTCGACTCCTGGCGCCCACAGAGCCCTGCGGTTTTCTTGGGTAGAATAAAGGAGGGGTTTACCATTGCCTCCTCTCGCGCAGTATATAGTACCAACTAGTAGTGTGCATGGATCGGTTCGGAGGCCATTCTACTGGCCTCCGAACCGGTCCGGACAAGGGGTGGTTTTGGTTCGGGAGGGTTAGGGTGGGGGGGTCCATTAAGGGCGGGGGGGTTTACTCACCCCTCCCGCGCTTTGCTGCTTCGGCGCCATAATTAGTTTAAAAAATGCGCCGCAGAATCCCTCGCCGCTCCGGGGCTCCTTCTTGACTTCAAAATCGGGCGGCAGGAGATGTCCGGCAGGAGATGTCCGTCCGTCTGCCCGCCCCCTTCCCTGCCTTCTGCGAAGTGCAGGGAGCCTTCTGCGAGCGCGCGCGCAGAAGGCTCCCTGCTTCTGCGCACGCAGAAGGCTCCCTGCACTTCGCAGAAGGCAGGGAAGGGGGCGGGCGGACGGACGGACATCTCCCCGCCGCCCGCCCGAGCGCTTTAGCACTCGGTCCGGGGCGAGATTTAAAGAGCTCAAATGGCTTGAGGGGGCTTTGGGGGCGGCAGGGAAGTATCCTGCCGCCCGATTTTGAAGTCAAGAAGGAGCCCCAGAGCGGCGAGGGATTCTGCGGCGCATTTTTTAAACTAATTATGGCGCCGAAGCAGCAAAGCGCGGGAGGGGTGAGTAAAGCCCCCCCCGCCCTTAATGGACCCCCCCACCCCAGTGCCGAGCCGCAGGTCCGCGGTCCGGTGCACACCCCTAGTACCAACGGGGATTTGAACTGGCAACCTTCTGCTTGTTAGTCAAGCATTTCCCCACTGCGCCACTTAAGGTGACTTATAAATGTAGTATTCCAACAGTAATCCCAAAGCAAGTCTGCAAACCAGAATGGATAAGCCCTAACACGATCATATATTTCAGGGGAACGACACACATTTTCTGCCCCAAACAAATGGTAGTGGTGTGTGTAACGTGTGTTTATGGGCATGCTCAGCTGGACCACAGGAAAAGCATATACATTCTACCAAAAAATATTATGGATCTATTGTTCTAGATACAATAGAAGACATGGGATGGAAATGCAAAAGTAGTTTAACTTTGAATATACAGGGGGTGCTTACTGTTCAGTGCTTACCGCATTTCCTAGATAGTACCACAATGAATAGCTGCATTTTACACAAAGTGAAATCACTACATTTTACATCAAGTGAAATCAGAGACAAATCTGGAGGGTCCTTCTGATCAGGCAAAGTATCCAAAGGAATTCCGAAGGATATTTGAAAGAAATTAAAATACAACAGTTTGCAGAAGGTGCCTGAACCTTGTTTCTAGAGATGCCCCTGTTCTACTGCAGCCCCCCATGCCACAATGTCCCTGGGGTCTCTTGACTTTTAAGAGCAGCTGCCAGGGGGCACGGAAGAGTAAAGATGGTTTGTGTGGCTGCTATTCTGTTACTCTGGGTATAAGCCAATATGATTGTAACACACCAAATGGCAAGATGGTCACAGCACAGAAGAGAACACCAGGGGATGAGCGACACTGCCCAGTTTCTGCTTGAACATCGCTTTACAAGGATATATTATCACAAGCCTTTAGGACAACACATCACAGCAGCTGAAGCTTCAGTGGCAATAACAAAATGGGCAACACTGAGGGAAGAATGGGTTACAAGTATATACCGTGTTTCCCTGAAAATAAGACAGTGTCTTATATTAATTTTAGCCCCAAAAAATGCACTAGGGCATATTAGCGGTACATCAGAAATTACTGCTAGGTCTTACTTTCGGGGTAGGTCTTACTTTCAGGGAAACAGGGTAATATAACTGTACCCTCCAAACCACTCTTGGTATGGAGGCTTCCAACAGTAGCTACTGCACTGTGGGTAAAGGGGTGGCATATGTGCAACACTGCTTCACACTGCTCTAACTGGATAGGCTTGACTTCAGATCTGCTTAGCCCAATGCAGTGGAAATATAGCCCTACTATTAGAAAAGTACCCCCCAAACAAAAAAAAAATTGAGCAAGGAAAAGCAACTCAACATATTTACCTGTACTAATAGAAATTGATTTAGAAGGTTTAGAAAAGTCATGAGATATATAATATTTCCTCTACAATACACAATGGACAATACATACACAATGGACATTATTCTTTAAATGGAAGTTCATTCATGCTATTAGCTATAAAGATGATATTTTTGCCCCCTCCACCCCCCAGTCTTTTTAGTATTTAAAATATGTACAAATCTTATTATACAGATAGGTTGTGTGCAGACTTTCAACTAGTAAGAATCACCACCTAGTCTTAATCAAAGTTTAATTGGAAGTGAGCCATATTGATGTTAATGGCATTTACTTTCATGTAAATACAGCTCAAAACAGATAGTTTCTCTTTATATATAATTCTGTTCCCCTCCACCCAAGAAATGTACAATATTTTATATCTGCATCTCTGAAAGAAGCATTGTAACCCTGTTGCAGCACAGCCAACAAACTCTTTATCTAAAAGGGAACAAGTTAACACAAGAGATTAAACACAGAAAAGATCAGGAAACCATCTACTTGGTTTGTCCTAATGCGTATGGACAAATCCAGAAACTTTCATAGCAAAGTAGTAGCTCCTGGAGAAACACTCTGAAAATTTCAAGTTTTATAATGTATCCCACAGTTCTAACAATTTAAGTGTTAAATAACAAGAATATATCTCAACCAGCAAGTTGTACTAGTTACAGCAATTTGAAGCCAATCCCAGCGAAGAGTGCCAGACACTTGGCATTATAAAGCATGAACACTTAACTTTACACCAGTCAGATGTCACATGGGTTTTTCTTCCCTACTAATGTGCATAACTGTGCAAAGGTAAAGAAATTATGTTGTGTTAGCAGCTTGCAAACAAAGTTGCAAGAATTCATGTGACATTCTGCTGGAGGTCCCCTTTCTCTCAAATCATAACCTCACCTAATTGAAGCATGTGAATAGGGATGTAATTCTTATAGCAAATAATTCTATTCCATGTGCAGCTTGATTTGCTCTATGCTGACATGCTAACCTATGTCAGCATCATGTTTCAAATTTTAACCTTCTTAAAAGAGAACTGATCAAAGGCACAAAGTTCAAGATTTCACTTTTAAACTTAAAATTACAAGGTCAAAGTATCTCAATTCAAATGAAATCCAGAACATATGCCTGCAAGAGATAAGAGTATATTAAGTAGGCTGCACAGTTAAATTCACATGTAGATCCCCCCACTCCAAGACCCAAACATGCATACTACATTCAAAATAATGGAGTAAGAGTAACAAATCATGATGTGCAGCCTACTGTCTCCATAATGGTTTGGCCCAGGGCTGCTGTGAACTTCAAAGGTAGCCCTGCAGCTACTGCAGAATTTCCACAGGTCTCCCCATTGTCAAGACAGCTCCGGGGCAGACTATTTCAGAGACAGTAGGCTGTGCATATTGCCAGCCATTATCTACGTTAGTACTCAGAATTCCCAAGACTAGCTTGACTAGTTGCTGCAATTTTACAAAACAAAAATTCAATGCAGCCAAAAGTTCAGTGCAGTTTTGCCAGAGCCTTGGGAGCTACCAGCATGAAACAGCAGCTAGGGGATGAAGAGCCAGTCACAAAATGGCAGCTCATACATGCACAGAATAAAGGATTTTAACTTCAAAGCCTCTGAATTCCAGGATTTTTCTGCAAGGGAGCAAAATAGTCCACTTACTGGGGAATGAAGAGAGATGAGTTAAGGGGAGAGAAAGTAAAAGCAGTCTTGAGCACCCATAGAGGGGGAGACTTTTAATGGTGTGGCCGTGTCCCATTAAGCCAGTCAAACAGATCTGCAGTATTGACTGGAAGGGAAGAGAGAGAGTGGGAGAAGCAAGGCCAAACACTTGGAGAGTTATTTCAGATAAGCCCAGGAGCTTTAGCCCAACTCTCTTATCCCACACTGTATATGGTAGACATGAATGTATGTGTACACGAAAAAATGGCATATTCAACCTCAGCCTTTCCACCTCCCATCAGTCTGTTTTTTAGATTGTGCGTGCTTCAGGGCAGGGGCCTATCTTCTCAGTCCATAACACTTGATACACAGATGGAACAGCAATCACAATCCTTACTTAGAATTAGTGAGTACACTGCCAAAGATGCCCTTATCAATTTAGGAGAGACGGATAGCAGAGGCAAGGCATCTTGGGGAATGGATCCTGGACTCTGGTCCTTCAGATACTGGGCAGTATACTGTGGCAACAGATCCCTGCCTTGACCAGCTAATACAACCTGGACTTGCTCTGCAACGTGAGCCAACACAGAGTGGGAAATGCAGTTGAAACGGTCTCTCTACAGCTGAAGAGTCATTCCCAGATCAGGAGAATGTGATCACCCTAACCCTAGAATAAGGCCGGAAACCGCAGGACTAGAAGCAAGCCCAGGATTTGTTAACGTTGCCTACTGTGCACCTTTTCTTCGAAGTCTCTATACTGCACACAAGATAATAGCCTCAAGGGAAAACGAGACGGGAGCGACCTACGGCTGCTTTTAAGTCTCATAGTGTAATCTTTCAAAGGGCATTCCAGGCTGGTCAACCAACGGTGGGTTCCATTCCAAGCGGCAAAAGGAAGGAGAAGGGAGTGGCCAAGGGAACTCGCTGCTACGCTGTCTTTCGACTCCACCTGAGAGCAGAGCCTGTGCTATTTCTAGTTTCCTTACAGCGACCATAGGCGTTTCTCTAGCAATCCACGCCTCATAAAGAACAATCATCCCGAATACCTAACAGGGCGTAGTTTGCAGAAGGGGTTTCCAGCCTCGAGTTAGTGCCATCTCCTTCTCCTTCCCGCCCCCCAAGACAGCCTCCTTTTGTTTTACAGACCAGTAGCTAGCGGAAGGGAGAGGAGATGTGGCTGGGTGCGCATGCGCGGACAGCCCCTTCCCTGTCTCTCCTCAGATTCGCCCAAAAAGGTGCTCGACCCACCTTTACCGCTGAGAGGGGTGGGGCGGAGGCGGGCACCACTTAGACCCATTGGGCCGCTCGTTCCGAGGGCGAGCCAGCGGAGGCCGGCGAGGGGAGGGGGAGCCGCGGCTAACCAACCAGGGGCTGCCAGCTCGGGACCGCTCACCTGTCCTCGACATGACAGCGGAAAAAAGCGAGTCCCAGCCCGTCAGTCGGTGACGGCGACTCACCTTGGCCGATGGTGGGGCGGAGAGAAGGAAGCGGCGCGGACCGAGCCGAGGGGGAGCCGCTTCCCTCGGCGGCCGAGGGCTCCCTTCATTCACAAGCGGATGCGACCTCTTGCTCCGTTGCTGCTGTCGTCACCGCCGCCATAGCCTCCCTGGCGGGACACCGCCAGCTCGGCCTAACTGTCACCTGGGAAACCTAAAAGCTCAGCCCCGCCTCTTCCGGCCGCAAACCCGTCGCCCTTCAGCCAACCGAAAGCGGCCTATAAGCCGGGGACAGGAAGAGACGTTCTGCGCAAGCTCTTATCTGGGCCTCGCCGCCCTGGGACGGCTCGTCTGAGGGAGGGAAGAAGTTGGGAGGCGGGGCTTCCGCCAGAGCTGTCCCACGTGGTACAGTGGCGCTTTGGGGGGGTAACCGGGCAGTTTCCATGGCAACTTGCCTGGATGGAACCCACCCGTTTGGCGGGCCCGTCTCAAAATGCTGGGCAGCAAGAGGCAGTGGCTTGCAGCACTTTACAGCCTTGCTGGTGCCTTCCCGAGCCTGTGGGAAAGCGGGCTGTAAGAAGCAGACTCATTTACCCTCCAAGACTGGCTTGGAATCCCAAGGAATCAGAATCCATCCGCCAAGATTTCTGGAGATTGTAATAGTTTGCATTTGTAAGAAATATTGGGGGGAAACGCTGAGGAAACATCTCCATAAATAGCTGCAAAGTTGGCAACCCAGCTGCATTCAGGGCCCTTTTTTGTGTTTGTTTAAAGGTGCGAGGTGCAATTGCCCTGGGCCACACAGAGCTTCTGCCCACCAATCCAAAGTATGGTTCAGTATTTGAAGTGATCAGATTGATCCTTTTCTTCAAGGCAGTAAAACGAATAATTTAAAATATAAGTCCAGGAAGGAAAGGTTGTGCTATGCAGTCAGTATTGACTCCTGGGGACCACAGAGCCAGTCATGTTGTTTTCTTGGTAGAATACAGCACAACATGCCTTCAGCACCTTCCTAAATCACTGCTGCCTGATATAGGAGTTTCCCATATTCTGGGAAACCAACAGCCGCCTGCTCTCTAGGCAGGTTGCCTCCCCACTGCACCATTAGGTGGCACATAAGTACAGGATCAAGAGTTATTTTAGCATTTTGGGTTATTACATTGACACAGGATGCAATGGCTGACATACTGCAACATTACACACACAGAATGCAACATTTGCAAGACTGCAAAAACTCTGTGGAGACTTTGCACTTTGCAACAAGAAAAATGGGAAGGGACCCATCCAAGAAATCACACCATGATACAGTACATTTTTAGTTTCTCCATGACTTGATAGTAATTTCCCCATGCTCCAATATTAAAGCTTGTTTGTATCATTAATCTAATCTAAAATAGAGAGAAAAATTAGAGAAGGAAGGCTTAGAAATTATACACTACATTTTTCTGATTTCTAATCCTATCTTATTTTGTGTTGACTGAAGATTTTTTTATTTTGTCAACGTATTGGGAACATCACAGAATTAAGTGCACGTATACACACCACTGAGACCTGACATCCACAAACATACTCAAAACTATAAACCTTGAACTAAGGCTGCAACCCTATGCATATATACGTGGAAGTATATCCTACTGAATTCAATTGGACATACTTCTGAGTGTAGAAGTGCAGTACATGTTTAAAATTAAAACCTCAGATTTATCATTCAGTTGCAATGTCACCCTCAAGGATGAATAAACTTGCTCACCAATTTCTTCAAGGTCTTGTCAGCAAACATGGGCACAAATCAAAAGTTCCATTGATTTAAAGGGGATTTACTTCCATATATATACATGCAATAATCCTAAACATATTTATTCAACATTAAATCTAATTTTCAGTAGGACTTCTAACTAAACTATTTTGCAATAAAGACAGAATGGTAGGAAGTAAGGACCCACATGACAGCAAACTTGTTTATTGATTTCATGACTCTCAAGTAGATTCTGAGCTGGCAAAGGCCAAAACAGGAGTAGGGTACCTTACTGATACAAACATACTACTTTTAGCATCTTGGTGTCTTGTTCTTATTCTTTGTGCCTACCTTCCTCTGATGGCACAGACTATGAACAGCAGAGGAAGGAGTTTCAAGGCACAAAACATTATTTTCAAGCAAGCATGAACTGTATAGAAAATTGTATTGAAAATCACAGAATCTGGCTTCAATTGCCATGACAACTCACTATCCCTCATGTTGTTCTATATAAATGAGTGATGCCTTTTAAGCTTATACTCACAATACATGCAAAAGGGTAAGGAGGATATTAATAAAAGGCTGCAACAACAAGCAGCATTGAACAGGAATTATCCATAGCTGAATAACCACAATATCACATGAGCATCATTCCTTCTTTTTGCTCTACCACTGTACTGTTTTGCAATTAAGATAAGTGCTTAACGTACCATGGGTTCTATGGTTACCATTATCATGGTACACTTCCAGAGACATTTAGCCTGAAGATCCAATAATAGCCAAGGTGCAACATGAAAGATGTCCACGCACGCAAATTGTGTCAAGCCGCACACCATCATTTTAATGGCAAGAAAGGTAATTTCTTTCTGACATACACACATAAGGTTGTTAGTTTTTTTTATTAAAATATCAAGATGCACAATTCAGTGTAGCAAAGTACAGTTCCAGTAACTAAACATTAAAAAAAAAAGTTGAACCTTAAACCTAAAGCATGGGAAAATGTTTTTTTTCCAGTTTCCAGCACAATTCACTTGACATGGTAAAATTCAATGGAAGAATCAAAGGCTGGCATGCTGGGCAAGGAATGTTCGTATTCTTTGTAGAAGTTCTTTTTTTACACTGTCAGGTACCAAGGCTGAAACACAAAGAGATGGTAGGGGTGGATGGGGAGAGGAGATGTGATACATTACAAATAATGCCATATGGCTTATACCAATTTCAATTTATAACAGTTAAATACAGTGCTTCTTGTTTCATATTAGAGAGTCCATTTAAAAATTTCTCTGTTCCACGACCACACTGAACGCAGGACAAGAGATTTGGCCAAAAAGCCACACGCAGCCCAGGACATGTTCCAAAGTCACACGATGCTGCAACCTGGTGGAAGCAAAGCTAGGCAGGTCTGTGTCTAGTCAGCGCCTGCAGAGGAAGCCGCCTAGGAAACCTATGCATGCTGCCTTGAGCTTCACTGAAGAAAATGGGATATAAATGTAATAAAAAGCAAGCACAGTGGCCCACTAGGAACTGCATGCCTATCTTTCTGACTGTCTGGGCCTGCAAAACCTAGGACAGCAGTGTGTGTGTCCAAACTAGTAGGCATGCTGAATGGATGGTAGACTCCCTCCAGCTAACCAGAAGTGGCACCACACTTCTGAAATCTTCCCCAAGCAAGCCTGGTATAGCCTGGTCTGCCAAGCCTCAGGCTAGACCAGAGGTCTCAAACAGAGGTCCTCCTGCAGATGTTGGCCTACAACTCTCATCATCCCTGGCTATTAGCGATTGTGACTGGGGAGGATGGGAGTTGTAGTCCAACAGGAACTAGAGGCTGCAATTTGAGATCCCTGGGATTAAGTTAAGAACATAAAAACAGCTCGGCTGGATCAGGCCCAAGGCCTATCTAGTCCATCACCCTGTTCCACGCAGTGGCCCACCGGCTGCCTATGAGAAGCCCACAGGCAAGAGGTGAGGGCATGCCCTCTCTCTTGCTGTTGCTCCCCTGCAACTGGTACTGAGAGGCATCTTGCCTCTGAGGCTGGAGTTGTCCTATAGCTACCAGAGTAGTTGCCATTGATAGACTAGTAGCCTGTCTGCCATGATTTGGTCTAAGGCCCTTCTAATACCATCCAAACTCCCATGGCAAAGAATTCCATAGATTGATTATGCACTGTGTGAAAAATGTACTTTTTGTTGGTCCTCAATTTCTCAGCCTTCAGTTTCATGGGATGACTCCTGGTTCTAGCGTTGTGAGAGAGAGAGAAAAATTTATCTCTGTCCACTCTCTCTACTCCATGCATCATTTTATACACCTCAATCATGTCTCCCCATAGTCACCTCTTTTCCAAACTAAAAAGCCCCAGATGCTGTAGCCTTGCCTCATAAGGAAGGTGCTCCCAGCCCCTGGTCATCTTGTTTGCCCTCTTCTGCACCTTTTCCAGTTCTACAATGCCCTTCTTAAGGTATGGTGACCAGAACTGTATGCAGTCCTCCAAATAAGGCCTCACCATAGATCTGTATAAGGGCATTGTAGTATTCACATTTTTATTTTCAATCCTCTTCCTAATGATCCCTAGCATGGAATTGGCCTTTTTCACAGCTGCCACATGCCGAGTCAACACTTTCCATGAGCTACCCACCACGACTCCAAGATCTCTCTCCTGGTCAGTCACTGACAGCTCAGATCCATTTCAATGTTATCTACTGCTTCTGATGAATCTATTTGATATTAGGGTTTTAAAACATGTATTTTAATTAATGTTTGTATTTCTGTGACTCATCTTGATGTCCTTTTGGAGGAAAATTATATGCTCTATTCAATGGTTGGCCTGATCCAGCACAGGAAATCCACAGAGAAACAACTCTCTACATGTGCAGCTGGTGCAAATGCACATCTGCATGCTTAGCCCTATCTGCATTGTAATACTAATATGGGAATCACTGAACTGGCTAGATGCATCTTTTGATGCCAACAACTGGATGTGCATCTGTCATGTGTGACTAATTGTCCATGACAAGAACTAAATCATGGCCACTATGATCAGAGATGTGACTTCTCTGGGAAATTTCCCATGAATTTTTTTATTTGCATAATATTTGCATGACTCTTCTCTCAGAAAATTATCAAATCAAAATTCTATAGTAATTTATAGTATACATTACTATATATGTAGTAAGAAGATCCTACCAAATTTCCCACACTGTATCAAAGTTTCACAAGTAGCTGAACTCAAAATATTTGATGAAGGCGGGGATCAATGCAGATTTAATGTGGTTTAGGTGTTACATTTAAATACATTCAAAGCTTTATATGGAAAGAAATTTAGAAATTCAGCTCCACATTTCTAACCATGCTTAAATTCATGGGGAGATTTTTGTTTCGTTTGCTTGATATGTTTATGTCTGATAGAACAAAAGTCTTTTTAATGCTATGATGCTATGACTTCCAGTGATTTGCTATGATATTAAGGATTCATGAGCAAATTTTAGTACACAGATCAAAGCAATGGTCCTTCATATCTTGTTTATAACAGTCAAACTGTATGCATTCTCCTGTATACAAAAGGCTTGAGTAAAATGTGAAGAAATGTTGCATGCACATGGGCAAGGGTGAAGAAATGTTGGCTCAGTTTATCAGCCAGACAAAATATTTTACTCATCAAACTATGTTGGTACATTGCTCATCAGGACTTTTTTCACTCATTAGGCATCACTTTTGACTCATCAAAGACTAGTGGATTTCTGCAGCCCTGCATATGGGTAAGATTACATACATTACGTGGGTTTATGTCTTCTCTATTTCAAAATACTGTTATTTCCCTTACCTCTGCCTTTGGGAGTGATTTCTGCCACTAAATCATCAACGGTGACATGCTCTAGTCCTTTCTCTTTGATGACTTCTAAACAAGGTCAAGAGAACCACATACATTTTTTACAAGTCAGAAAAAGACAGACCTGTCCAAGACAACAGAACTTAGCACACGTAGTGCAGTATTAGTTGCATATTTCCATGTTGCAAGTTGTATATAGGTTAGGACAGTGTTTCTCAACCACTGGTCCGCGCACCAGTGCCAGTCCGTGAGCTGTTGGGTACTGGTCCATGAGGGTACTGGTCCATCACATATAGAGGGGCGAGGCCTGGGATCCACGGAGCCTGGGTGAGCTCTCCAGAGTTCATTTCTAGGCAGGCAGCCCTAGTTGCTGGATAACATTAATTTAGCTTAGATGAACTTTATCCAGCAATGAGGAGTGCCTGGAAATGAGCTCCCAAGAGCTCCCGGTGGTGGCCCCCACTGACCCAAAATTGTTTTTAGGGGCCTGGGGTTGGGATGGGGGGGGTGACCCCTATACTAACTGCTGGTCTGGGAAACTGCACATGAAGAATGTACCGGTCCATGACTCCAAAAACGTTAAGAAACACTGAGTTAGGATACCCCCCATCCCCAGAGGGACCTAGAGCACTCCTTCAGCTTGTAAATTTCATTGAGAGATCAGGAAACATTATGTCTGCACTGTGACTATGCAGAGGAAATTTAGAGGAAGAATATACTAAATTAGCTACCATATGCTGTCACTGGATATGGTAATAATGTTGCACTTATTTAATATTTAGTGCTACTAAAGAATAAAAGTAGGAACTTCATTCAAAACTGTATTAAAGTCAACATAAAATATTATCAATTTAGGAAGTTAGATGCCTCATACTTGGGAGTTTCAAGGGTATGACTACAGAGAGAAAGAACAAAACATTTCTATATGGAATTTCTTAGTACCTTTTCATTCTTATTTGTCAGAAAATTGTTTCATCTATTTTATTCTATTGGAAAAATTGAGAATCTGGTTCTGAAAGAAACTAAACTAAGAGCCCCTGGTGGCACAGTGGTAAAACTGCCGCCCTATAACCAGAAGGTTACAAGTTCAATCCTGACCAGGGGCTCAAGGTTGACTCAGCCTTCCATCCTTCCGAGGTCGGTAAAATGAGTACCCAGAATGTTGGGGGCAATATGCTAAAATCATTGTAAACCGCTTAGAGAGCTCCGGCTATAGAGCGGTATATAAATGTAAGTGCTATTGCTATTGCTATTGCTATTACTAAATCTGAAGTTGTGTCAGACTATATGACATGAATGATGTCAGACTACATGACATGAATGGGCTTCATGTAGACAACTAATTTTTGATCTGTCAATCAATAAAATAAAGATATTGGTATTCACTATGCAAGCATTACATGCATGATTTACCTCAGTCCATTTGTTTGTAGTCATGAGATCAAGTGACAATTACCTTTACAGTGTGCTTTCAGCTGGTCTTTCCAACCACATTCAATTAATTTGGCTCTCAGAAGTTCTTTAAGGCTGTAAAAAGACATGTAATTAGAGATTTGCTAGACAAGAATGCACCGAGTTAAACTGATCTTGATTTTCTCTTACGCTCTCTTCTGAAAGCTTCAGGATTCTCTAGAATTCCTGTAGAAATGTATTTTAATTTATTAAAATAAAGCTACAACACAGCAAGGAAATTAATACAAACAAATGCATATGTTTCAAGTTTGGAATCTGCAGTGTCCAAACTCTAGTCATTGGGATGTGAAAAACGATCGCCGTTTAATACACCAGACTCAAAACAAAAACCAGAATTTATCCATTGCAAATTGCCTGTAGAGCCTGACTTAAGTCAAGATAGGGGGAAGAAAATTAAAAATTAGTTGCACAGGGTTTAGGCCAAGACACATCCTGATCCTCAACACAGACTTGAGAATTATCCCGGTTGCTTCCCTGAGTGTTCTCAAATTGTGTGAAATATAAATTTAATAAATAGTAATATCCAGCAACAAGCAGAAAGCCTTGCTTTCCACTAATATCTGTCAGCTGCTACAGAAAATCCATTGGCGGTACACAACCATTAAAGCATATTGATTTGCATGTAGAACTTCTGCACATCATTGTTCTCCTCTGGGTCAGACTCTTCACCTGACCTACTAGAGCAGGGTTGAACAAATTTGCCGCACCCCACAGTTTTCGGACTACAACTCCCATCATCCACCGCCACAGTGGCCAACAGTTAGGTATTATGGGAGTTGTAGTCCAACATTTGCATGAGGGCTGTCATGCAGTCCTGCTCTAGAGCCATTTGTTTTAATCAAGGAATGGGCTTCAGTGTTCATATATACTGATTTATTACACCTTTTCTCTTGCACTGAGCTCAGAGCAGCAAAGAAGGGTCTTCCCCCAGCTGCATTATCTTCACAAACAACTCTGTGAGGTAGGTTAGGCAGCAAGATATGCGACTGGCTCAGTGAACCTTTTCTGTCCAGTTCGAAACCACCAATCTACCCACTACGTTACACTGGCCATCTTTCATACAATTACAATAGACAATAAAGCCTACATACCGTTCTCGTTCTCCTGTTTCGATTAGCTTTTGGTTAATAGTTGCTCTCATTTGTACATCTTTATTCATTTTTCCAAGCCTATATCTGTATACTGGATGTACTTAAAAAGAAAAGAAAATACAATATTTTTGCCACAAGACACATTTAAATTTTCACTGCGAGCCAGGTGTGGAAGCTGAAAACTGTGGTAAGTTGAAAGTGGCCCATCAGCCATGAATTGTGGCTTGCCAGGAGGTTGACAGACCTCCTGGTTCTGCTGCCAACCTGGGACTCTGAAATTCGAGATGTGGTCAAGCCATTGGCAGGCTACAATACGTAGCTGGTGGACTGCATTTTGTTTGGTGGGTCACAAGCTGCACAGTCCTGCTTTCAGATTTTCTAATGTTTTGCACATGAGTTCAAAAGAAAGCTATTCTTCCATCTGACAAAGATGTCAATGAAAACACAACATCTGTTGTGTACTCAAGAGCCATAAACAATGACTGTTGGGCCAGCCCAGTGAGGTCATATGCAATGACTGTTTACTAGCCTTTACTCATTCATATCAATTTATAAATGCAAATCTTTGTTCCATATAGTTTTAGCTGGCACTGATCCTAGTCACATTTATGCAGAAATCCCACTTAGTTCAATGAGACTTTCTCCTAGGGCAGCACACGTAGGATTGGAACCTAGTAACCTTAGATCCTGGTTTCTAAGTTTTTGTCAGATTTGGAAATTATTTTATTGATGTTCTATTTTTGCATTTGACTTTTTATATTTCTAAAGGAATCAATTCCACATACAGACATTCTACATATAAACATATCTTTATACTTCATGGTAACAATAATGTAAAAGACACATGTCACATCCACTGTTCCCTCTAACAGGGAGTCCCAGATGTTGTTGACTATAACTCCCAGCATCCCCAGCAGCAGTGCCATTTGGCTGGGGATTATGGGAGTTGTAGTCAACAACATCTGGGAATCCCTGTTAGAGGGAACAGTGGTCACATCAGATGAAAAATACATTATATTCGGAGATGTATTAATTGTCACGTTTCCACAAAGCAAAAGATAAGGAGGAAGAAATTGAATATTCATTACAATGTAATATTTTCTAGCATGAATCAGAGCCCAATTAGATGCGACATGGCAGGTCTGTGATGAGATCACCCATTATCTATTTCTTTGGCAGTATCTTTCTTTTTCTTTCTATCTTTCTTTTTTGGGGGGTGGGGGAACCAATTTTTGGTGGGGAAATGGTGGGGGGAAGTGTCAACTCCCTGCTAAGAATTTATGGTCTTGATCTGCATTGCTCCCATGGCTGTTTTTGTTTGTTTGTTTTTAAATAACATACAGACACTTCTTGTGTAAAGCCCATAATGCAGTGCCATTTTAGTCCTGGGACAGGACACAGTCCTTGAAAGTCAGCCTCCAGAAATCATGGAACTCAAATGAATTCAAATCAAATCAAGAGACACCACATTCAGGCATACATTAATGCATTCACACATTCATTTGTATAGGGATATATAAAGATGCACAGAGTACTGTATGCAAGGGAAAAATTAACAGAGCAGAGTCAAAGTTGCGTGTTTGAAATGTTGTCAAAAATCATGAGATCTAGAAACTTACTTTTAAAAAAAGACACATACACAATGCTGCTGTCAAACAGATTTCTCACCAGTTTTAGCAAGGAACAGTTCTTTCAGCACCACTGCTGTAAGAAAGGGAAAAATTATAATTTTAAACAACCATAGTATCCCAGGAATTTTGAGACAGTTATTACGAAGGGTGTTTTAAAAAAAATATTCTTTTGAACAGTAATACTTTCTGTGCAGCTGTAAGCATACAGTGTAAGACAGGACAAGGGAAGAAGACTAGTGCTTGACACAAACATTTATGTTTTATACATGTTTATGACCAAAAGTGTAATCCTCTGTAGTGATCAGCCTCCCCTCCCCATAAAGAGTGAACAGGAAGTGAACCATGTCTTGACTGATAGGCTGGTAAACTTCAGGGTTCAGACAATCAGCACACCAGGTGGGTGGGACCAAGAGAGCTGTTGTGAGGAAGAAAGGAGTTATTTGTTAGAAGAAGCTAGGCTCGAGATGCTGAGAAGGACATGTGGCCATGGAGGCTGGCTGCAGAATAACTCTGCAAATCGTTAAAAGACAGGAGGGCAGGAAGCTTGAATTCTCACCAGGCATGATTCCCAGTGATTCATATTTTGATAACATACATTCCAGACACTAGAACACATAAGATGTTCGGAAGCATTCTAAAGGATTATTCACAATTTTGGGGAGAACTAAGATTTTGGGATAACAGTCATTTTTGCAGTGATTAAAGAAGTTCTAGAGAATCAAGCATGTTTGTGTGGGAGTGGGGTGGGGGTGTGGTTATTAACACAAACACGGCAGGTTAGTTTTGAAACATCATATTTGATTAATTCACACAGAACAACAACATTTGAAAGCATACAAAAATAGACAATTTGTTAAAGTTTTAAATTCCAGCTAAAATACCAGAATAACCTACATAGTTATTACCAGTGTTCTCTCTAACAGGGATTCCCAGATGTTGTTGACTACAACTCCCAGAGTCCCGAGTTGCAGTGGTTTTTGCTTGGGGATTCTGGGAGTTGTGGTCAACAACATCTGGGAATCCCTGTTAGAGGGAACACTGGTTACTACATGGCTCGGATACATGTTTTTATGTATCAGTTTTATTTATCAGCATCAAGGAGCACAGCACAAGATGAGTAAAGAAGAATCCATTCCTTTCTCAATAACAAAACAGCAGCTTGGAAGCCAGGGCAGTCCTACACTTTTATCTGGAAGATCACATTTCCTAGAAACACATAATGTTTCTAATGGGGCTGGGGCTGAAGCGCAGTGATCTGAACATCTGCTTTGCTTGCAGAAGGTCCCAGGTTCAATCCCTGGAATTCCCGGGGAGGACTGAGAGAGATTCCTGCCTGAAGACCTGGAGAAGCCACTGCCAGACAGTGCAGACAATACCGAATTCCATGGACCAATGGAATGGACTCATTCTAAGGCAGCTTCATACGTTCTTCATGAGCATCAATTGCTCAGTAATCAAAGCACTTGCTTTGCATGCACAAGGGCCCATGTTCACTCCCTGGCATTTCCAGATAGGGTAGGGAAAGATTCCAATCGGAACCCTTGGAGAGCTTCTGCCAGTCAGTGTAGACCAGGGCTACAGATTTTTTTGGCCCTCCTGCAGATGTTGGACCACAACTCACATCATATCTGCCTACTGGCTACTGTAGCTGGAAATGATGGGACTTGTAGTGCAAAAAACAGTGGAGGACCAAAGCTGTGCAGCCCTGGTGCAGACAATACTAAGCTAGATGGACCAATGGTCTGTCTCGGTATAAGACAACTTCCTCTGTTCCATAAACAGGGAGGTCTAAAGATGTGCAAGTGTCATCCACCCTTTATGTGTTTAAGTCCAGGGATATATGGCTGGTGTTATCCTAATTTATTAAGCTAAAAAAATATAAAATCTGATTAAAAATTTAAAACATAAGCATAAAACAGTACAAAATACAAAGAGCAGCAGCAGAGGCAATCATATAAAAGCCTGGGTAAAAAGCCACGATTTAACATGCTTTCTAAAAGCTGTGATGGAGACCGAAGAGTGAATAGCCAAAGTCTGGGGGCAGCAACAGAGAAGGCCCTATCCCGCGTGCACAACAACTGAGTCTCCCTCATTGTCGGCACCCGGAGCAGAGCCTCCTCAGATAACCTCGTCAAGCGGGCAGCAACGCTTGGGAGCAAGCAGTCTCTCATGTATCCCGGGCCCAAACTGTTAAGGGCTTTAAAGGTCAAAACCAGCACCCTGAATTGGACCTGGAAACAAACTGGTAGCCAGTGCAGCTCTTTCAAAGTGGGTGTGATGTGCTCCCACCGGGCAGCTCCAGATAAAACCCTAGCTGCCGCATTTTGCACGAGCTGCAGTTTCCAGATTGTTTCGGAATATTATTTTAGGTAACAGGTGAAAGCATTTTTATTTGCATCACCTAGGCTATTAACACTTTTGCAATGTTATGCTGGCATTCTTACCTGTTTCTCTGTTCAGTTTTAACACTTATATTTGCATTGTTTTGTTATATGTAAGCTGCTCAGAGACATTTCTAGCCTACAGGGGTAGATTTTGGTGGTACAGATAAATAATGTATGTATTAGGAACATATAGGAACATAGCAAGCTGCCATATACTGAGTCAGACCAATGGTCTATCTAGCTCAATATTGTCTTCACACAGATTGGTAGTGGCTTCTTCAAGGTTGCAGGCAAGAATCTCTCTCAGCCCTGCAACCCTATTTTGTAACTGAATTCATGTCCTACAATTTTGAAAACTGGATTTTCGTGAATGTCCATGATATGTCCAACCTCCTGCAAAAAACCTGGGTCTCGCTTTTCGCTCTGTGTTGGCGCAAGTCAGCATGGGGCATAGCATGGTGGGGGAAAGGATCTTTCAATGGTAATATCACACAAGTATTAAAAAGAGAACACCCGGACTACTTGAGAGATTTGTTATTCACACTTAAAAAATGGAAGGTTGAACCGGATCTATTTAAAGGATCCTCCTCAGTTAAGCAGCTAAGGAAAACAATTTATGGAGAGATTCTAGAAGTGGGTTTCTTAAAACCTGATTTAGAACATAAACGCTACAAACACCACACTTCACAGTACTTGTTGCAACCCTTTCCATTTATGGGAAAAGTCCCTTTCCATTTATGGGAAACAAGGTGGTGCTTATACCATCAAGTACTACCACTTAATGTGGCTAAGCCATAGCTCCCAGAGGACCAGCAAGAGTGCCCTAAAATCACCTGCAAACAGAAAGCTAGTGAGCTAGGCAAAACATTCAGGGAAACCCACTCACATTTCTTAAAAGAGTATGTGGTCACCAAAAGAGTGTGGTAGGGAGTAAGCAAGCTATTAGAGTGGCCTGATTTGGAAAAACAGACTTGGGAAGAACTAACCTCGGGTTTGAGCGATAGAACCTCCTTTCGAGGTCCCAAAAAAAACCTTCAAGGAAACGGGACGGAACGGGTGCCCTCATACTAGGGAACTGGAACGTTCCCCTTCTCGTAATCAGGTTAGTAAACCTGTATGTCATTTATGCAATGCTCCTGCATAGGAATAGGGAGGGAAGACGCGACCAAGAGGTTCACGCAGATGAGACAGTAAATCTCTTCTGGAAAAGTTTGTATGGTTATGTGCAAAAAGACAAGAGTATCTCTTCTAAACAGCAATGGGACAAATTGTGGAAATGGACGTCGGACGAAACCCATCCACCCCCCACCCCCGATTACCTGATGTGCCTTGAAATCCCCCACCCCCGAGTTACAGTACTACCTGCATATACTTCATAACCTTGGGGGTTTCCAAATCCTTGTGTGTAAGTCTTTGCAGATATATCATGTACAAACAACCACTTTGTATATAATTGTGCTTTGGTAACATACTGTATGCTTTGGTAGTTTGCTGGTTCAATTAAAAAATCTTGTCCTATTAAAAAAATCTTGTCCTATCTTGGAGAAGCCAGGGAGGGAACTTGGAACCTTCTGCTTGGAGAGAAACACATGAAAACACACATCCCCCAGACTACTGCTGTGTTCGTGCAATAAGAGAAGTTGTACACCCTGAAGAAGCTTGGGGGGTGAGGGCTGCCTGGCTGCATGGCTCTGCAATCACAGGGCACATGCAAGATAGCACAATCTTCCACTGGTGCATGAAATAGACTAGAACAGATGCTCACTTCTTTGCGCCACATCCTTGCACTAGCCTGGATGCAGGCCCACAATTGTTTTCACTGCCATTTTCCTTGGCAGAAGTTTACCAACTCCAGCTGAAGCTATTGCCGGAGACACCACCGCCCTCATATTTCCCACCAATATCAAGCCAACAAAATCTCCGGGGTTACTTTCAACAGTCCCCTGGAGAGGCATACTCCATTCTTGGGGACTCCAGGCCAACCCTAGCGGGCTGGCAACCCTACACCAGCCTCCAATGTTGTGTATGCAGGTTGCACGAATACTAGGTTTAAAGGTGTTGATTGTACAAACGTAAGTGACCTAGCCCCACAAGCGTGAATGGCCGTCACCAGCAATTTCAGTGGTGACACACACACTTCCCTGACCACTCTGGGTGGCTATCAACTGCACATTCAAAGGAATGAGGAAAGTGAACCCAGCCACGCTTCCATCCTCACTGGCGCATTCACTAGGCAGACAAGCACAGAAAGGCAGGAGCCCCAACCCTACCCGGGGAGGAGTGGAATCCCGCACTTATCAGCCCCCCTCCACAGACGCGTTACCTGCCGGTCTGCTTCTTCCTTCCCCTTCTCCTCTTCCTGCGAGGCTACCCAGACCAGAGCCGAAATCTCAACAACACAGTCGCCGTCTCCCCGGGCGCCCAAGGCTTAACCCAAGGAAAGAAGGTGGAGAAAAACGCAGATCGCTGCCCCACTCGCGCAGAGGTACTTGGGAAACGTAGTCTTCCTCTGCAAATCTCCAACTCCTGCTTGCCTCAACGAAACTACGGTTCCCAAAGCGCTCTGTTCTCTTGTCCCCCTGTGCGCGTCTAGCTTGCTTCGCATTCCTCGTGCTGAAACTACGTCTCCCACAATCCCTTTCTGTCTTTTCCTCTGGCTATGATAGACTGTTCCCATGTCTGGGAGCTGCAACGCTTATCAACCACGCTGAATTGCGGCACGGGGTGATGGGCGCTGTAGTCCAACGACTGGTGGTGAGAGCCTCGTCTTCTTGGCTACTTCTACTCGTATGCTCATAGAGAAAGAACAAGCCTTATATCGCAACGAATTGCACGTTAATTCCAAAGTGGGTTCCATTGAGTTTCATGCGGTTTCTCTCCAAGAAAGCATGCATGATAGGAGTGCAGCCTTTACGCTAGTGGTTCTTAACGAAGGGTCTGCCAGATGTTAATGAACTACAACAGCCGGCGTTCCCAGTCACATTTTATTGTGACTGGGGATGCTGGGAGATGTAGTTCATCAACATCTGGCCCCACGTTTAGAACCACTGTTTTACACTGGTTTTCTGTTAATTTTGGGAACTCAGCTGTATACATTTAAGGATGAAATTCAAAACACAGTTACGAAGGAGTAAGCCTCACTAAACGCAGTGGGGTTTATTTCTTAGTACGCGTTATATAGGATTGCTCGGATGGTGAAAGCGCATTTCGCTGGGGTGTATCTGATAAGAGCACGAGGGCAAGGCAGAAAGTCGCCATTCAGTGGACCCTGCAACCGGAAGCATAATCCCTGTGCGATTTTTTCCCTGTGTAGGTTGTGAAGAATAAAGTAAACTCTCCGACCCCGGACAGAGCATCTGTGCGCTCTTTGGTGCTTCGGTTACCTCTTCCCCGCACCCTCTGCTCCAGTCTCCACTTCCAAGCCTAGCCGCCTCTCCTTCCCACTGCTGCTTCTGCCTCCCTCTTTCTTCCCCCTCTCCTGGGCCTTGCCTCCGCTGCTGGGCTAGGACCTCGCGCGCTGTCCCTGGCCCAGGCCTGCCTGCTGCCACAGTGACCAATTCTCCTGGGTGCCCCTCAGCCAATCAGGCCGGTTAGCCGCCCAGCCAATCAGCTGGGCGCTGGACGCACATTCCAACTCCAAGGCACACCCAGGAGAATCAATATAATAGATAGTTAAGATAGTTCAAAATCTAAAAAGAAACAAGTCACTGGAGGGATGCTCTGCTGGGGCTGATTAGGGCCAGTTATTCTTCCCCTATTAAATATAAGAAACACTACTTTAAAGGGAGCCCCTCCTGTAATCTACCAAGAAAACCACATAGCTCTGTGGTCGCCCGGTCTCGAGGGCACAACCAACACAACACTTTGCTCAATTAGCGGGAGACTGTTACTAGTAAGAAATCCAGGATTTTAACATAACTGCGACTGGGTAGCAGTTCATCCTTCTCCGTACAGAAAGTCAGAGGAGCGTGCGCGGGCTCTTCCTAACGCAGCAAGTCTTGTTCCTTGTGAAACGTTTCAAAATGTTTCGCCCACCGCAGAACAGGCTGAGCCAACCTGAGCCCTTCAGCCGCCTACAACTCCCATAATTCTTGGCTGCTGTCCATTAGAGTTGGGGCCGATGGGAGTTGTAGTGCAACAGCTCTGGCGCCTAAGCTTGACCATCTGGCACTGAGAATGCGCTGTGTTGGTTTTCAGTTTAAATCTCAAGTTTAGCCTGTGTGTGTCACTCTTCCCCTCTCCCTGTGCTTCCGGTAGAAGCCGCAGAGACAGTAAAACGCAGAGGCATTAACAAACCACAACTCCCAGCATGCCGTGCTTCTTGGGGGCGCAGCACCCAGCAGTCTTAGCAGCTGCCGTTTGCCTGGGACTTCTCATGCCTGCGTCTCTCTTGGTCTAGATTAACTTGGTGCTTCCATAACTTTCGCTTCCCACCAGCCGCTTTATTAGCAGCCAGCCTCTTCTTGCCAAGAGGCATGGAGGCGGCCGCGAATTGCTCGCTGCGCGTCAAGCGGCTCCTCCTCGACCCCAAGTTTGAGGGCTACAAGCTATCCCTGGAGCCGCTGGCCTGCTATCAAGTGGGGCTCGAGTCTCGTGAGTGCTGCTGCGGGAGGGTCTTGTTGGAGAGGGGAGACTCCTCTTGCTGTGGGGAGAAGGCGGAGGATGGCACTAAGGGGGATGCACGTGTGAGCTTTTCCTGGTTTAATCTCTAGGAGCCTGTAATGTCATCTTTATTTTGTGTATGAAAGTGTGCGTGTGCGTTATTTCTACTTCGCATCCCGCCTTTCAGCTGATGATTCCAAGGTGTTTTGCAAATGTAGTGAAAGCAGTTAGACAGCACTAAAAAATGCTGCCTTTTAAAACTTAATCATGTTCAGTTTTTACAGTATTTGTATACTATACCACTTTTCAGTCATAATGGCTCTCAAAAATCAGATTTACTAAGTAGCTGCAGGTGTTCAGCAGTGGGATGTGTAGGTGAGCTGTCTGTCTAGGGCCGTGCTTGGCCCCCAGTACCATATATGTTGCTGTAGACAGCATTTATTATCTGTTGTGTGTACACACAGTTAACATAAGAACAGCCCTGCTGGACCTGGTACAAGGCCTATCTAGTCCAGCATCCTGTTTCACACAGTGGCCCACCAGATGCTTCTGGGGAGCCCACAGGCAAGAGGTGAGGCCATGCCCTCTCTCCTGCTGCTGTTCCCCTGCAACTGGTACTGAGAGGCATCTTGCCTCTGAGGCTGGAGGTGGCCTATAGCCACCAGAACCAGATTAGTAGCCATTGATAGACCTGTCCTCCATGAATCTGTCTAAGCCCCTTTTAAAGCAATCCAAGCTGGTGGCCATCACCACGCACTAAATAAAAACACATTTAGTGTATTGCCTTTCTTAAAAGCTCTTCCTTTCTCCTTTATTTTTGCAATATTTGTGTCACGCTTTTTCAGCAGGGTTCACAGTAATATAAATGGGGTTATAGGATCATAGTACCTTTTGCAAGGAGTGTACTGTAATACTAGGTAAAGTGTGCTATCAAGTCAATTCCGACTCCTGGCGCCGACAGATCATTGTGCTTTTCTTTGGTAGTATACAGGAGGCGTTTATCATTGCCTCCTCCTGCACAGTATGACATGATGTCTTTCAGCATCTTCCTATATCGCTGCTGCTCGATATAGTAGCAGCGGGGATTCGAACCAGCAACCTTCTGCTTGTTAGTCAAGCATTTCCCTGCTGTGCCACTTAAGGTCTGTAATACTAGGTACTATTAATGATATCAAAACAATGCTCCTATGTGGCTTCCTGTTCTGCTCCTCAGAGAGGTGGCTGCAGCAAAGTCTTCAGAGTCCTTTCTCCAGTCCACCAGATGTTCCTGCTGCTGCTTCTCTGAGCAGGTGGTATCTCCCGCTGCCCTTAGAACTTCTTGGAGGCAATGGCTTCGGAAGGCACATGGGGAGAGTGATCCATAATTTATGGGCCATTGTGTCCACAGTCGAGTCGTCCTGACAGCAACAGGACTCCAATCCTGAATGGGTGCTATCAACTCTTGTGGCTCATACACATATAGTGGCCTTTCAATTTTTCTTCTGTATTGGTGTGTTGATCTTTTTAGGTAAGATAAAAACTTCCCATTTTTTCAGACCCAGGAGGACTAAAATGCAACAGAAGGTCCACTTTTAAGCTTTTTTCTGCATAATGGTCATCTTCACTATTTTTCAGGCAGGGGCCACTTGGGCAAACAGCCTTTGATGCAAGAGCATTTTCTCACTGTGCTGATGTCTGCACAGTGCTGTGTTTGGTGGTGGAAGAGCTTTGCTGGGAAGTAGGGTTGACAACTGTCCCTCATTACGTGGGATGTCCCTCATTTCAGGGATGAAATGTTGGTCCCTATGGGACAGCATTTGTCCCTCATTTTGGTTGCGGGGTGAGCAGCTGCTTCTTTTGAGAAGTTTTTGGTCAAAAAGTGGTATAACTTGAATATGTTCTAAATAACAATGCTGGGTCTATTTATTTATTTATTTTATTAACAAAAAAATTTATACCGCCCTTCCAAAAGGTGCAGGGCGGTTTACATTAAAACACTATTAAAATCAGTTAATTAAAAGAAATTATAAAACAGCATAAAACAATAATTAAATAATCAGAACAGTTTAAAAACAAGTTTTAAAAATCTGAGAAAGCTTGGTTGAAGAGATGTTTTCAGAAGTTTTTTAAAAATTGCCAGAGATGGGGAGGCTCGTATCCCAGCAGAGAGCGCATTCCACAATCTCGGGGCAGCAACTGAGAAGGCCCATCTCTGTGTAGCCACCAAACAAGTTGGCGGCAACTGGAGACGGACCTCATCAGATCACCTCAATGGGCATTGGGGTTCATAACGAAGAAGACGCTCTCTTAAATACCCAGGGCCTAAGCCATTTAGGGCTTTGTAAGTTATAACTAGCACTTCGTATTTTGCCCGGAAACCTATTGGCAGCCAGTGTAACTCCATCAACAAAGGAGTAATGTGGTCTCTCCAAGATGACCCAGAGAACAACCTGGCTGCCGCATTCTGAACCAATTGAAGTTTCCGGACTATGTACAAAGGCAGCCCCATGTAGAGCACATTACAGAAGTCCTGTCTGGAGGTTACCAACAAATGTACCACTGTTTTGAGGTTATTGATCTCGAGAAACGGGCGCAGCTGGCGTATCAGCCGAAGCTGATAGAAAGCACTCCTAGCCACCGCCTCAGCCTGAGAAACCAGGGAGAGGTGTGGATCCAGAAGTACTCCCATGCTGTGAACCTGTTCCTTTTGGGGAAGTGTGACCCCATCTAGAACAGGCAGATCAAAATCGGCTCTAGAGTTCTGACCCCTCACAATAAGTACCTCTGTCTTATCTGGATTCAGCTTCAGTTTATTCTCCCTCATCAAGCGCATTATTGCTTCCAGGCAGACATTTAGGGAGGATATGCCAATGCCTGAAGAAGTTGACATGGAGAAGTAGATCTGGGTGTCATCAGCATACTGGTAACACCCAGCTCCGAATCCCCTGATGATCTCTCCCAGCGGTTTCATGTAGATGTTAAAAAACATTGGAGAAAGTATGCAGCCTTGAGGGACACCATACTTAAGCTCAGATTTTGAAGAACAACAATCTCCAATCGACACCATCTGGAATCTGTCTGAGAGGTAGGAGAGGAACCACTGTAAAACAGTGCCTCCCACCCCCAGCACTCTCAGACGTTCCAGAAGGATACTATGGTCAATAGTATCAAAAGCCGTTGAGAGATCCAAGAGGACCAACAGTCACACTTCCTCCATCAATTGCCAATTGAAGATCATCCATCAGGGCGACCAAGGCAGTCTCCACCCCATAGCCCGCCCGAAAGCCAGTTTGAAATGGGTCTAGATAATCAGTTTCCTCCAAGACCGCCTGGAGCTGAGAGGCCACCACCCTCTCAATTATTAATTATTCAATAGCATATAACTTAATACATATACATCAATGATACTCAGGCTTTTGAATACTACTACATACACCTCCCCCCCCAGCCCCTCCAAACTTGTGTCCCTCATTCTGGCAATGAAATGTTGGCAACCTTACTGGGATGGGCTACAGAACCCTGCCATATATGGGCTTGTTTCTTCTTCTCTCACACTCTTGCTTGCCCCCACCTCACGTGTTCAACCTCCTCTCTCTTCCTTCTCCATCTTGTTCCTGTTTTCAAAAACAGACAATGATACCTTTGGTGCAGTTCACCCTAGGTCAAGGCATAACTCACTTAGGTGTCCCAGTGCTTCAGCTGATGGCCTGTATTCTAGGTTGTTTTAGCCGCTGGTTATGTAGAGTTGCTGAACTATTGTGCGGTTGATGATTTTTATTTTTAGGCTTTGATTTTTGATATTTTGTAAACCACCTTGAATTATGTTGTTTAAGCAATACAGACACTCCCTTGCTAAAATAAGGCAATGTCTATAAAACGCATTAAAAAATAAGAGTTCAAACGCCTACCTTTTTCTTGTTTTAAATGAATCCATGCATTCATGTGTTTGCCAAGTGTCCATTGTCTGGCCCCTAAATGTTTGTGTTGGCTCCTACAGGTGAAACTCGGAAAATTAGAATATCGTGCAAAAGTCCATTAATTTCAGTAATGCAAATTAAAAGGTGAAACTGATCTATGAGACAGACGCATTACATGCAAAGCGAGATAAGTCAAGCCTTAATTTGTTATAATTGTGATGATCATGGCGTACAGCTCATGAAAACCCCAAATCTCCAATCTCAGAAAATTAGCATATTACATGGAACCAATAAGACAAGGATTGAAGAATAGAACAATATTGGAACTCTGAAAAGTATACAGTGTACTGTGCTTGATTGGCCAGCAAACTCGCCTGACCTGACCCCATAGAGAATCTATGGGGCATTGCCAAGAGAAGGATGAGAGACATGAAACCAAACAATGCAGAAGAGCTGAAGGCCGCTAATGAAGCATCCTGGTCTTCCATAACACCTCAGCAGTGCCACAGGCTGATAGCATCCATGCCACGCCGCATTGAGGCAGTAATTGCTGCAAAAGGGGCCCAAACCAAGTACTGAATACATATGCATGCTTATACTTTTCAGAGGTCCGATATTGTTCTATTCTTCAATCCTTGTCTTCTTGGTTCCATGTAATATTCTAATTTTCTGAGATTGTGGATTTGGGGTTCTCATGAGCTGTACGCCATGATCATCACAATTATAACAAATTAAGGCTTGACTTATCTCGCTTTGCATGTAATGCGTCTGTCTCATAGATCAGTTTCACCTTTTAATTTGCATTACTGAAATTAATGGACTTTTGCACGATAGTCTAATTTTCCGAGTTTCACCTGTAGATCCCAAGAAAACTTGTCAAGGCCTTTGGCAGCACATTACCAACAAGCAGGTGCTGCATTTCACTATTATTTTATATGGGTTGGTATACAAATGAATATAAGTAAAATGTTAAAGGCTTTGCATTTGTATGTGTGGTGGGGAGCACTGCAGAATCCATGGACACTGATGTGGCACATGCATGTATGAAGCCATTCTGAAAGGTGATGAAAAGCATTTCAAACTTTGGAGGGATCCAGGATGTTTTTGAGGTGTATTTCATCTGATATAGTATCCAGTGAAGTAGGATGTTGCCTGTGGCAGTTCATGCTGCAATGAACTGTTAGCCTGTAAGGTAGTGATGAGCAGAAAGCAGACTGCACTTCACTGTGGTCTGCCTGCTGGTGGATGGGTTTTTCTAAATAATGTTGTTGGATGAGATTAATCCCTTGATCTGATCCTGCAAGGTGGAACTTGGGTTCTTCAGCAAATCTGCATACATAATATAGATTGCTATTGTTTAACTTGGGATCTCTCAAAACTTGGGTTCCCAGATGTGGTTGGACAACAACTACCATCATCCCCAGCCACAATATAGTGGGCATGATGCGAGTTGCAGTCTGGCAATATCTGGGGACCCAAGTTTTTTTAAATTAAGAAGACTCAGGATTGGGTCTTTTCTGTAGCTGTTCCTCGGCTCTGGAATGTGCTCCCTGTGGACATTAGAGGCTTCAATGCTTTAGCAGGCTTTGAAAGAGCCCTAAAAACTTATCTGGCCTTTAATGATTACTGACATGATTTCAGACTGGTTTAAATCTTATTTGTTTGTTTATTTAAAATATTTCTATACTGCTCAAAACTTGCATCTATGGGTGGTTTACTATTAAAATGAGTTTATTTAAAACGAGTTTACAATTCAATGAGTTTATTTTTGTCTGGTTTTATATTTATTTATTTATTTATTTATTATCTATATATATATTTCTCCTGGGTGTGCCCAGGAGAAATGCGTCCCGGCAGCCCAGCTGATTGGCTGGGCTGCAGGGGGCGCCTGATTGGCTGGCAGCACACCCAGGAGAATTCGCTTGCTGGGCGGCTGCGGAGGCAAGGCGGCGGGCCCAGGGCCGCGGCGGCGGAGCCCAGTGAGGCGGTGGGCCCAGCAAGGTGGCGGCGGCCCCGGCCGTGAGACGGGGTGAGGCGGCAGGCCCAGAGCGATGGCGGCGGGCCAGGCCGTGGTGGCGGGCCCGGCAAGGCGGCGGGGCCCAGCGAGGTGGCGGGGCCGGGCCCGGCCGCAGAAGCGAGGCGGCGGGACTGGCCGGGCCGCGGAGGCGAGGTGGCGGGACTGGCCGGGCTGGGCCCGGCCGTGGAGGCAAGGCGGCGGGCCTGATGGCGGCACTCTGGGGCCGGCCGCGGCATCGGCGGCGGCACTCTGGGGCCGGCCAGGCCCGCTGGCGGCGGCGGCCGCACTCTGCCCCGCCGGAGACGGGGGGCGGGAGGAGAGAGAGAGGTAGCCTGGCCGGGCCCGGCCGTGGAAGCGAGGTGGCGGGACTGGCCAGGCCCAGCCGCGGAGGCGAGGCGGCGGCGGCAGCACGGGTCAGCTAGTTACATTTATAAACCGCCCCATCCAACGGCTCTGGGTGGTGTACAACAAATTTTTAAAAAACATAAAAACACACACCATTTAAGACACAGTACTAAAAACAATTAAAACCATTTAAAACTAATTAAAATACTTTTTAAAAAACCAATTTGTGAACTGCCTAGAGCCATCTAGGTGAGCATCCCCTGCTAACTGGGCAAAGAGGTGCCTTTTACCATGGTGATTCTCTTTATTTAGCAGGGGGAGAATAACTGGCCCTATCCATCCCCAGCACAGTACCTCCAGTGACTGTTGCTGGTGTCTATCGTGTGTTTTTTTGTTTTGGAATGTGAGCCCTTTGGGGACAGGGAGCCATCTTATTTATTTATTATTTCTCTGTGTAAACCACCCTGAGCCATTTTTGGAAGGGCGGTATAGAAATCGAATTGATGATGATGATGACAGTATAAAAATCTAATGAATGAATGAATAAATAAATAAATAAGAGAGCCTGAGTGGGCACTCTTGCTCTGTAAATTGACCACAGTGGTTTTAGTTGAAAAGTAGGCAATATCCTATTCCCTGCTGCAAAATATACAACTCCTTGTCTAGTAGCACAAAGAGAGATACAGCAACTCTCATTTTTAGGTTGTACTATTAAGCACACAAACTTGAAAATCAGACCAGTTGAAGCCTACGGGGCTTGCTTCCCGGGAAGTGCATAAAGGTTTTGCAGAGGGGCATTCTTGATTTTAAATAGGGAGCAAGCAGCTAAAGCACTGGAATTGCTCTGACAGGTCATAATCGGGTACTGATTAAAAAAAAAATCCTGGTGTTATAAATTGTGGCAGGTTTGATCCACAGGGTGGCAGTGCAAAGCAAAGGATAGCTTAGGATAGCATAATGAATGCTTTATGCTGAAGGAGAGAGAAGTTTGCACATGAGTGAATCTCAATGCATGGTCCAGGGGATGTATTAATCCACTAAGGTTCCTCCCGGCTTATACAGTTGTCACCTGCAAATCCTTAACAAGGAGAAAGGTGTGTGTGTGGGGGGGGGGGGGCAGGTTATGGATTGTGCTTGATGGGGCCCAGAAGCTAGTCCTGTTCATGAGGCAGATTGGTATTCATTTGAACCCTACAAGGTCAGTGACTCGACTGGGTGAAGAGGATCTACTGGGGAAGAAGCTATAGGCTATAGCAGTCACTGTCTTAGAATGAGATGGCTATCCCTGGTCATAGAGGCCTAGTGGCCATCATGGCAGGAGAGCTGGTCTTGTGGCAGGAAGCATGAATTGTCCCCTTTGCTAAGCATTGCACACACTGGTTTACATTTGAATGGGAGACTACATGTGAGCACTGTAAGACATTGCCCTCAGGGGATGGGACAGCTCTGGGAAGAGCATCTGCATACTTGCGTGCAGAAGGTTCCAGGTTCCCTCCCTGGCATCTCCAAGATAAGTCTGAGAGAGACTCCTGTCTGCAACCTTGGAGAAGCCACTGCCGGTCTGTGTAGACACCACTGAGCTAGATGGATCAGTGTTGTTATTCGTAGAAGACAGCTTCTCCTTCCTATGTTCCTTTGGGCTTGGAGACAAGCTACATGTGTCATTAAAACATTATTAACCCTGATGTGCTTAGCTTTGCTATAGTCTAAAGCAGTCAGCTTAGGATGGCAGCTACTGTTGGTTGTTGTGTTTTCCCCCCAATAGGTAAAATGGCAGAGCACTAAGGAATGAGCACACACTCCAGTTACAGGGTAGGTGGCAGAGGATAGTTTAGATGTTGCAGCTCTTTAGAGATGTGCTGGTCTTTGACAGTAATAAAGATGATTGAGGATTGATTGATATATTTAGAGAAAACCCATGGAGATTCTTGTAGAACTAAATACTAAGTATTTATTGGTTAAGTACACTTGGATAGGAAAGAACTAAACCTAATCTAAAGGACTACATAATGAATAGGTAAGGAGGGGGAGAGATGCAGCAACAGAATAGAGAGCAAGGCTTCACAACTTCAGCCCTCCAGCTGTGTTTTTTGGACTACAGCTGCCATCATTTCCAGCCACAGTGACCAGTAATCGGGTCTTATGGGAGCTGTAGTCCAACATCTGCCGAAGGGCGAAAGAGTTTAAAAACAGACTAACAAGCAAACACAAACCTACCCCCACCATGGTTCTGATTTATGGGGTCCCCAGTCTGGCTGCTGTTAACTAAAGCCCTTCAGGGCTAATGGCACTTTAAATATAACTTAGAATTAGGTCTAGTGGCCAAACTCAAAGAGGACATCTGGAGTAACCTGAGTGGATTGTTGGTTTGTTTTGCAGCCTCACTAGGTAGGGCTTCTGGACTGAAGGAATTGCATACCAATCGATCCAACATATGAAAGATGACGGGCAAATAGTTCATAGCTCCTGTTAAATTATGGCATGACTTCCCCCCTTAGCTTCCACCAAGTGTGACTTCATTAAAAATGATACCTCCACCCCACCCTCGGAAAAGCTGTTTGAGGCTATTAGGTTGAGGCATTACAAACTCATTCAATTGCTATTGGAAGGTAATGGTTAGGCCTCAAACGTTGAGAGAGAGAGAGAGAGAAATAGGCATCTTGCATTTGGCAGGCACCTGAAGTCCTAGCAGTGGAACTGGAGCCATTCTTGGGTGTGCATATGTGTGTGAGTGATTGTACACCATCATAACTTCTAGTCGAAATATGTGAATATGGGGCAGATCTATTCCCAGGGGAAATATTCTGAAGGTCTGCCAGATTGCTGCTGCTGCTGTTTCATATTTCTGTAATACCAAGGAAATGTGAGCTTTGAAGAAAGACAGCATCTGGGGACTCACGTTGTGAGAATGCCTGACTTAATTGTTTAGAAGACTCAGGATCGGGCCTTATGACTTGGAATTGGGCCTTCTCTGTAGCTGCTCCTGGGCTCTGGAATGTGTACCCTATGGATTTTAGAAGCTTAAGAGCTTTAGCAGCCTTCAGAAGAGCCCTAACGAATCTTTTTAGCCTAAAAACATATCTTTTTACCCTAAAACTATCTCCTCTGCAGTACAACCTAGGCTGGAGGCAGCAGATGGCAGTCTGGTTTTGCGTTCTTTTATTTACCAGACCAGCTTCAATGTATTTACCTTTTTCTTTTTAAAAGCACTTTGGAAATAAAACCCAGAGCAGCTTTTCCCAACCAGTGTGCTATTGTCTTCATTGTCTCAGTGGCCTTCCCGATGCACAAAGCAGTGAGTCGGCTACCAATGTCGAGGGTTTATAAAGTCCCTGTATTTGGAGCTGAATTGCCCTATAATGCATCCCTTCGCAGGCACGAAGGAGCGAGTTAGCAGCAAAGTTGGGAATTTAGACTGCTGGCATTTTCAGCAGGCTTGCCTCATAATGCACAATAAGGGTAAACAATACAAATTGTGTGGCAGCTTTGCTGCTGCAAAAACGGCCACTGAGACCATGTATGTGCCTCTTTTATTTTTCTTTCCCTCAAGTGTGCCTTGTTGGTGGTGGAGATGGGGGGGGGATGTTGGGGAAACACTGACCAGCCTGTCTTTCAGGGAGAAGTGATCCCCAGATGTTATTGGACTTCAACTCCCATAATCCCTAGGCCAGTGGCCTTTGGCTGGAGATTATGGGAGTTGAAGTCCAATAACATCTGGGGTCCCAGCGTTGAGAATCCTTGTTCTAAATGTCAGCCAAAGTAGCTGTTCTTTTGAACCAATGTTACAAAGAGTGAACCAAGGTTACAAAGAGTGATTTTCTGTTAAATAGTATCATCAATTGCAGTTCATCTGCAGTTGCCACCGGCTCATCTGGTGGCTATTCAGGGACTGGCCTTCTCCATTGCTGCCCCCAGGCTTTGGAACACACTTCCTGCTGAAATAAGAGCCTCCCCATCTCGTACAACTTTTAAAAAGGCAGTCAAGATGCATTTGTTCATCCGGGCTTTTAATTAGATATTGTTTTAATTGTGGTTTTAATGTTTTAAATTTTAATTGTTGTAATGTTTTAATCTTTGTATCTATTTTGTAGTGAACCGCCCAGAGACTTGCGTTTTGGGCAGTATACAAATGTGTCAAATAAATAAATCATGCCATTTATACAACACTCAGATGCCCACATTACCTCATGAATATTGAAATATTATTGTTTCTGGGTTTGTTTTCAGCGGTAGCAGAAGTCAGACTTCGAGATGATCAGTACACGTTGGATCACATGCGCGCCTTTGGCATGTATAATTACCTACACCTTGATCCCTGGTACCAGGATAACATTTACTATGTTGATCAGCTTGGAAGAGTTATGAATTTATCTGTTACTCTGGTAAGTGTCTTGTGGGTAGGGGTGCATGGTGGGGTGGGGCGGGGAGAGAAGAATGCCTTCCCAAGTGAGAGGAGAATGAGCTCTTCCACTTTTAATTCAAAGTAAGTCACAGCTCTGGGCTGCATATGCATGTAACACGTTGCCTAAAACAAACTGATCAAACTGTAGTTTCAGATCTTGGTTTGTTAACCAAATGTGGCTTGAATAAACTGCACTTCCACACGTTCGTACATGGCACATTTACATCAAATGGAAAGTTCATCTTGCGTGGGAACAAGGGGTTGGGGGAGGGCACTACTCCATGGAGCTTATAGGTTCACTCATGTAGCAAAAGATGTATAGGAGGACCTCGACATTCGTGGAGTCCACGTTACAACCGCACATACGGCACTAATATGAAGACATTGCGGCAGTGGGGAATTTGGGATTAGGTTCCCGGATGGGGGGGGGCGGGGGACAGACAAAAAAACATGGATTTTCATGGGGGAATCACAGGGGGAAGCTACCTACCGTACTTAGCTGATCCCCATGAGTGCCCCAGAATGCCCCCAAATCGCCTGAAACTCACCATTTCTTTCTTTTAAATGGAGCTATTTTGAGGCTCTGAAAGACAAAATGGCATCCGGAAATGACCTCTGCAGTAATTTCCGGCCACCTTCGGCCTGCAGATACACTAGGTGGAAGTATTCCCCCCTCTCTCCCCCACCCCCCGCTTATGCCAAGGTTTGTCTCTTGGCGGATAACGAATCCTCCTGTAATTATTCATGATGTCTGAATTCGCCCATAGGCAGAACTTCCTCTGCTATCCTAAAATGTCACCATAATTTTGCCTTTGCCTTGCTGACAGTTGAGTTTGCTGTTGTTGGGTTACCTCAATCTGGCATAGCTTTGCCAGTTCAGGGGCATGCTACCTAATCTGCATGCTGACATTGTCTTGCAACTATGTGTGGGCCAAGGTACTGCTGGAGTCACTCTTGTGGGGGCCTCTCTGTCTTAGCTTTAAGAAGTCTCTCATTCCCGCCCCCCCCCGCCCCCATCATGCTGTTTACAGCAGCGATCATACAACTGCCTGTTGAAAGATATTGGTAAAGCTGTGGCATGTTAATCTACTTGTGCCGTCACTCTCTCCTTCAGTGATATTCCAGAACACTTTGGGCACGATATAGACTGACGTTTGGGGTAGGCAACCTGCCCCTCTCCGGATGTCGCTGGTCTACAACTCGCATCACCCCCTAGCCACAATTTATTACAGCTGAGAGCAATGAAAGCTGTAGTTTAGCCATGTCTGGAGAATTACATGTTGCCCACCCCTGAGTCATCGCTGAATACTGGCCTGAATTCTCCCGCCCAGTTATGCTAAGCTGGTATAAATAATATTTAATATTCTTTTTTGTTAGGTTGTTGTATATGTAAAGCTTGTCTTCAACAGCTGCGTACTTGGCATATCCTGAGCACTCCCCTTCCACCCCACAAAAAAGTATTAAGGTTGTTACTTCTGATGGATGCTTTGATGTCTTTAAGTGTATTTACCACTCCTAGTACCTACCAACTGAATCATAATTAAACCATATTTTTAACCAGTTGTGCACCTGGATAACACTTTATATCAAGAAGTAATATAACACAATTATATGCAGTTTGTTTAGTAAGGTTCAGCAGCAATCAAGTAAAGTGGAAAATTACAAATGCAGAATTAAGGAAAAAAATTAAATCTTTTCCATTTTATACCTTTTCCCCCTCCTTACATTCCTTGTGGGCTTTTTAGGCCCTTGCCTCTTAAAATAATATGAGTTTTTTAGAATCATCTTAATTATTTCCAAATAATTCATTGTATCAACATTCAGTTAAGTATTTTTCCATTGGGTTCCAGGACAAATGAAATATTAACATATATATAAAAAAATTCCTATATATAACTAGAAGGATTAGTTGATTGAAGAACAAATGTAAAAAATAAGGACTACACAGGACTAAATAAGGACTACAAAGCTATTTTTCCAAAGTGTTGACCAAAGCTGAATACTCTGCACAGTCCCCTTGGCACCATGTGGAGGCAACTATTCTCACTGTGCAGTGCTGGCCCTGGGCCTTACAGTGAAAAACACTGATGAATGGAGTAAAGTGAGACGGTGATTTTTTGCACTTATTCTGGCAATTTCTATAGGTTTTACTTTTTTTGTTTGGGGTGATGTATAGAGAGTATGTAATGCTTATGCTGCTTATTAGAAAAAAGATGCTGCTTCTGGGTGTCTTGGCAACGTAAGCCGAAATGTCCTCTGGGATATCCATGCTGGCCACTCCCCATTTTAGCCTGCGGTCATTTCTGTCTCGTTCTCTAGTCCTAGTGGCACAGAATATGTATCCAGAAAAAGCCCTTTTATTGTCATCTTTGAAACCATTTCAAATCCATCCAAAACCGTCTTCGTGTTTCTGTATCTTATGTTAGCTGAAATAAAATCTCTGAAATCAGAGTGTGTTCTCATTATCCATTGAGATTTAATTCATCCAGCCCCGACAAGTTCCATTCTGCAATACCTCATTAATTTTTGCTGGGTCATGCATAATACAATTTACTTAATTCCTAGAACAAACAAACCTTTGATTATAAAGGAAGTGAACAGTGAAACACTGAAGTCAAATATTTTACGTGTATACCCAACAGTTAAGGTAGCATCTCTAAAAAGATTATTGTTTAATATTGGAATAGACTTAACTGATCTTCTTTTAGGTATTGCAAATTATTTGTAAAGCATTTAAAATGTTCTGTGCCTTGTACAAGAATGAAGACAGCAGAAGCCCTGCCCATAGGCATATAATAAGAAAGAGGAAACAAGCAAGGTACCAGTTTGTTCACAAGATGTGTATATGTTATGATGCGTGGTCATTAGAGTACACAGTTCTGGAAGAAGAGATGCCAAATAGCAAGTGGTTCCATCTGAGCTAATGAAGTGGGCCTGGCTGTCTTGCTTCTCCCTCTGATGCAGCCAGGTGGAGCTGTGACAGTTGATAAAAACAAATACATGTTCTCAATAATGCATTTCCTGCAGAAATTTTATATCTAAGTGAGGAAGCTCTTGCATCCAGCTGAACTAAAGTGTAGCCAGTCCCTTGAACCCTCTGAAAATTCAATCCCCACCCCGCAGCCTACATGACTAAAGGCAGGTCAAGGGGCAATGCTGTTACCAGTCATATGCACCTGTTTAGAAAGGGAGGGCTTGCGGGAGGATATCAAGGGACTCTACCTTAGCTTTAGCTTTGTTGGCTGGAGGAGCTTCCCTGAGCTTGTTCTTGTTGGGGACTGCAGAGGTCTCTTAAGTTATGGACCGTGGGCTATCTCATGGACTGCAATTTTCTCTGGAGTCGTAAATAGCAACCGTTCAGTGCTTTTGTACAGCTCTCTCTGAGCCATGATTACTGCCCAAGACTTGAATTTTTTAAAAACATAATGATATTCATTGAATTAGCTGCTTCATCAAACATGAGAACTGAAACTCTCTAAAATTGATTGACCTTAACTTTTAATTATAATGCTCTCATCAGTCTGAACTTCCTGTCAAGATGAAAAGATAACCTGGTCCTTGGATTTAATCCTGAGTGGTTCCCAGGACCTCATGTGAGATGTCAGAGTTGTAGAATCATCGGGGGAACAGTGACCATAGTGTGGTCATAGAACAGTGACCATAGCAATTCAACTGATATGCAAGTAGAACATTGCCAAGCAAGTCCAACACAGATCCGTTGGACTTCAGAAAAGGAAACTTCTCAAAAATGCGGGGACTGGTTAAAAAAAAAAAGGAAGCTGAAAGGGAAAATCAGAAGGGTCAAATCCCTCTAGAAAGCATGGAACTTACTTAAAATTACAATAATAGAAGTTTAGTTGGAATGTATACCAAGAAGAAGGAAAGGTACTACCAAGTTCAGAAGAATGTCAGTATGCCTAAAAGAGTCAGGGAAGCTATAAAAGGAAAGAAGACTTCCTTCCAAAAAGAAAAAGGCAGTCCTGCCCAAATGAAGGAACATAAATTCTGGCAAAAGAAATGCATGGAGACAAGGGATGCAAAAAGAGTTTGAGGAGCATGTAGCTAGCAGAAGGGGAATATCAAAAACTTATTTAAATATATCAGAAGTAGAAAACCTGGCAGGGAAGCAGTTGGACCCTTAGATGATGAGGGCATGAAAGGGATTATTATGGAGGAGGAGGAGATTGCAGAGAAGCTGAATGAGTTTGTTGCATCTGTCTTCATGGCGGAGGATACTGACCATATATCCGCTCCTGAACTGAGCGGGTATATTAAGAACTGGGCCAATTTGAGATTATGAGAGAGGATGTTCTAAACTGTCTTGAAAAACTAAAAATTAACAAATGGTCGGATGGCATCCCCCCCCCAAGAGTTCTGAAGGTAGTGAAATGTGAAATTGCTGATCTCCTAGCAAAAATATGTAACTTGTCCCTACAGCCAGGCTCTGTACCAGAGGACTGGAAAGTAGCCAATGTGACTCTGATTTTCAAAAAGGGATCTGGGAAACTACAGGCCATTTAGCTTAATTTTTGTGCCAGGTAAATTGATGGAAGGCATACTTGGGGACAAAATTGTTAAACCTATAGGAAAATGTTATTATTCAGACCTTGCTGAAGGATGACCAGCATGACTTCTGCAAGGGCAAATCTTGCCTCACTAATCTTTTGAAATTTGTTGAGAGTGTCAACAGGCATGTGGACAAAGGTTGACAGGGTATACATGGACAAAGTTCCCCACCAAAGGCTCCTGAGTAAACTTAGCAGTCATGGAATAAGGGGACAGGTTCATATGTGGATTGGCAACTGGTTGAAGGATGGTGGGGGAAAGGGTAGGAATAAATAGACAGTCCTCATAATGGAGAGAAGAAAGAAATGGGGTCCCCCAGGGATCTGTACTGACACCAGTATTCTAGAAGTTGAGGTGACCAGCAGCCAAATTTTCAGATGAAACTAAACTTTAGGGTAGTGAAATCCAAAACAGATTGTGAGGAGCTCCAAAAGGATCTTTCTAAACTGGGTGAGTAGGTGACAAAATGCCAAATGTGGTTCACTGTAAGCAAGTATAAAGTTATGCATATTGGGGCAAAAAACCCCAACTTCACATATACATTGATGGGGTCTTTGCTGTCGGTGATTGACCAGGAGAGAAATCTTGGGGTTGTGGTGGATAACTTGTTGAAAGTGTTGACTCGATCCACAGCAGCTGTGAAAAAGGCAGTTTCCATGCTGGGGATAATTAAGAAGGTGATTGAAAATAAAAATGCTAATATTCTAATGCTCTTATACCAATCTGTGGTGTGGCCACATTTGGAGTACTGAGTGCAGTTCTGGTCACTGTGTCTTGAGAAGGGCATTGTAGAACTGGAAAAAGTGCAGAAGAGAGCAACCAAGATGATCAGGGGCCTGGAACATCTTGCTTATTAAGCAAGGCTTACAGCATCTGGAGCTTTTTAGTTTGAAAAGCCATTGAGAGTTGATTTGGACAGGGGCTATATGGGTTGGCCCGTGTCTGGCCTCAGAAGTTTGCCCCCCCCCCCGGAAAGTCCATTTCCCCCTCCATGCACCATCTGTTACCTCCACAGACGAGCCCTTTGTGACTGCCCTTCCTGTTTCTCTTAAGGAGTCATGGGGCCCCTGTCTCCTCGGCCCTCCTCCTCTTCTGGCCCTTCATCTTCAGTCAGGCCGCCTTTTATATAGCCTCTGATGCGTGGGGCAAGTCTCGCAATCCCACTGCATCTCACAAGATTCAGGTCAGTTGTCTCACAAGAGTTGCCCTGAATCTTGCAAGTTTGTTGTCGGGTCCAACAAAGACTGGGATGGGGTCTTTGTGAATGGGGAGCTAGTCACAGTTGAGCCCAGTGTTCAGGAAGGGAGCATTGCCTCCTGTCGGGTCCAGGAGGGGCGGTGGTGAACAGTTCAGCAGGATGATATCGTCACTATTTTCCTCCATGCCCAGCGGATCAGTGGTGATCCGCTGAGCAGCTATCATGTCTGTCTTCTACGGGGAGACATGAGAGAGGTGTATAAAATTATGCATAGAGTAGAGAGAGTGGACAGAGATAAATTTTTCTCCCTTGCTCACAACACTAGAACCAAGGGCCATCCCATGAAACTGAAGGCCAGGAAATTTAGGACTGACAGGTAATACTTTTTCACTCAGCACATAATTAATCTGGAATTCTCTGCCACAGGATGTGGTGATGGCCACTAGATTGGGTGGCTTTAAAAGGGGCTTAGACAAATTCATGGAGGACAGGTCTATCAATGGCTACTAGTCTGGTGACTATAGGTCACCTCCAGCCTCAGAGGCAAGATGCCTCTAAGTACCAATTGCATGGGAGCAACAGCAAGATAGAGGTCATGCACTCACCTCTTGCCTGTGGGCTTCTCATAGGCATCTGGTGGGCCACTGTGTGAAACAGGATGCTGGACTAGTTAGGCCTTGGGTCTTATCCAGCAGGGCTGTTGCGTTCCTATTGCCTATATTCTATGCCAGATTTTATCCTTAAGCCCTCTGAAATACAAGTTTCCCTTTCTGCTCTTAGTATCTAATTCCTCATAATAATGTTCTAGTTCTTTTAACTTTTATTTCTTTATTTATAGTGGTATCTCACAGTCCTGATTGAGAGGAGAGCTGGTCTTGTGGTAGCAAGCATGAATTGTTCCCTTTGCTGAGCAGGGGCCACCCTGATTTGCATTTGAATGGGAGACTACAAGTGAGCACCATAAGATATTTCCCTTAGGGAATGGGGCCACTCTGGGAAGAGCACCTGCATGCTTGCATGCAGAAGGTTCCTGGTTCCCTACTTGAGATCTCCAGATAGGGCTGTGAGAGACTCTTGCTTGTAATCTTAAAGAAGCTGCTGCTCATCTGGGTAGGCAATAGTGATCTGGATGGACCAATGGTCTGACTCAGAAGAAGGCAGCTTCCTATGTTCCTGTGACTCCATTAATTGTGCAATCTCGAAAATATTATACCTCCCACATTACATATTATGTTCCTTAATTTATATTTTTCCACTATCCTGATATTAATTGAACTACCCAGTACAAATTATGCTGTTCTGCGGCATTGCTTGTGCTGTACTGCATCTTCTGTTAGTTGAGTATCAATGTGACGAATGCAGACCTCCATCTTGAAGCAAGAGTTCACCAATTTCCTAATCTTATCTGACACAGGAGATAGGGTCACTTGGCATCTCATCACCCAGAGGGGAGGAAATTAGCTTACTCTTTGAACTACGAACCCACAGTCCCTAGAGCCAGATCACCTCCTCCCTCATGGCTTTAAAGCTAGAGGGCAAAGGCCCAGTGTTCACCCTTTTCTTTCCTTTTGTTTTTTATTTTTATTTTTTGACATTTTGTATTATACAATGTCTTTCCCCACCCCTGAGCCCAACCTTCCCTTCCTCTTTCAGCACTGGTTGTGGGGAGATGAGAAAAGAAAGGAGATGGAAAGAGAAAGAAGGAGAAAGAAAACAGAAGGGGAGGGAGGGAAGAGGAGAAGGGATACTCACCATTGCACTAATAAGTGTCGGTAGATCAGAGGGGTTTCTATTCTAAGAATAGTTCAAGGAAGTTGTCCCAGATTTCTGACCATTTATCCGAGTTATTTACTTTTATGAGGGCCCATTTTTCATGTGCTGCTAGCTCAAGCACGTCCTGCACCCAGTCATCGCTCCCAGGGGGATTGGGAGATTTCCACTGTCTCAATAACTTCTTGGCTACCAGTAAGCTCTTCCATAGCCATTTTTTAGAACTGGATTTTAGTCCTCTGTCGGATGGGATAAACCCCAATACTACATACAGATCCTTCAGTGCAAGAGATGAATCCATCACTGAGTTAAGTCGCATTGTATCCTCCCTCCAGAAGCCTTGCACTATGGGACAGTCCCAGAGCATATGTGTTAAATTGGCATGAAGATTACTGCATCTCCAACAGTTACAATTTGAGGACATTTTTAATTGCTTAAGATGTAGAGGGGTCCAATAGGCCCTGCAAATGTGTGTTCCACAAAGAAGCTGTAGAGATTAATGCTTTTTCAGCCAAGGACCTGCCTACTGATAGACTAAGGTAAAACTCCGTGCTAGTCATTTAGTAAATAAGTTATATCAGTTAGTAAATCAGTCAGAGAGCCAGCGTGGTGTAGTGGCTAGTGCTGGGCTAGGACCGGGGAGACCCGAGTTCAAATCCCCATTCAGCCATGAGACTTGCTGGGTGACTCTGGGCCAGTCACTTCTCTCTCAGCCTAACCTACTTCACAGGGTTGTTGTGTGGAGAAACCTAAGTATGTAGTACACTGCTCTGGGCTCCTTGGAGGAAGAGCGGGATATAAAAATGTTAAAATAAAATAAAATAAATGCTTTTTTGTATTTTCTTTTGAATTCCTATATTCCTTTCTTTACTCCCAGTTTCACCCTATTTTCCCCCCAATTCCTTATTCTGTGTGTAATCTCAGTTTCTTAATAAAATTCATATACTTAGAAGTGGCTTCAGTCTGATTTAACAGATTCCGGAGGGTTAACTTGCAAAACTCTTCCCCGTGTCCCTCGTAAGGTCATTCGCTACTGTTGCATTGTTTTCAGCATAATATCTTGTTGTCTAGAGCTGGGTTATGTGGACTCTGGTTGTACAGTGCCTGTAAGTCCCAAGCTGGACAATTCTAGGTTGTTGAAGCCATGTCTAGGCCTGGTCATTGGCTTTAGATCAGTCTTCAACTGGTGGCAGCCTACCTTGAAGGAGCGGCGTGCTCCTAGATTTGGGATCAGAGCAATCTCTCAACTGAGAGTAGATTCCAGGAAAGCATAGAGCCATCCCCGGTTCATCACAATCATACGTCCCCCTTTTTCCCTAACAAGACCATACACTTTTATAATACAGTGTGCTGTTTCATGAGGTTGATTCTGCTGTCCATTACAGAGCACCCCAAAATCCAAGATTACACTTCTCTCCAATTATTATACTATGAAGCATTTTATTATTATGTGACATCAATTACACTGCCTAATATTAGTACAGTGATGTGTATTTTTTCTGATTGAAAGTTAGAACTTAAGCTGCAGGCGTTTTAATTGCTCAAGTCGCTTTGTGTAATGCTCTCGTCATCTCCACTCAGAGTCCCAGAAGGCAAATGGTTGACATGTGCTTCCATCTGCTTATCACACTGAAGTCTTGCTTCTGCTTGCTTAAGTGTCATTATATTTCCTGAAGCCTTGTCTGTGAGCCAATTCAGAATTTACAGACATACTTCTCTGTGAAGTATTGAGCCTTCTGATATTCTGTTCATTTAAATAGACTATGTCTCCGGTTTTGCAGACAGATGTAGATCCCAGCAGGTGGTGTTCTGCCCATCTGTACCCAGTATTAAGCTAAAGGTGAGGAAGCCCGCTTAGAAGTCAAGTGCATGGAACCCAGAAAATGTAATTTTGCAGAAAGTACTGCAGTTGCTTCTGTAGATCTGGGGGTCAACAAGGTCGGTGTGAAAGTGGCAGGAGGCTGGGGAAAGAGGCAGGATTTCTGGACAGAGACATGTGGCTGATACTAAGCAGGATGGAGGTCTAAAAGTCATGTAGTCAGTGGACTGATAGAGAGCAGAAGGAAGGATGGGTGGTGAAAGCAGAGCCTGTGAGAAAAAAGTGTGGAAGAGCAAAGAAATTAGGCTCTGGAGTAGTGTGATGGAGAGGAAGTTGCAGGCAGGATTTCCCTGGCATCTCTCTCAGCCCTATCTTGGAGATACCAGGGAGAGAACTTGGAACCTTCTGTGTTCAAGCATGCAAGTGCACTTCCCAGAATGGCCCCTAAGGGGAATATCTTACAGTGCTCACATGTGTAGTCTCTCGATTCAAATGCAAACCATGGCGGACCCTACTGAGCAAAGAGGGCAATTCATGCTTGCTACCAGAAGACCAGCTCTCCTCCCTTGACGTACAGGGCTTTGTGAGGCAGGAAGACTGAAGAGGCTATTGAGGAATAGTGACTGAATTTCACATTTTCAGTTACATCAGACAAATATTTGTTTGCGAGTCTTAAATATTATGAAACATTGCCATAGAAATTGTTCATCCTGAGAACCTTCCAGGAATGTCAAGATGCTGTGGTTAAGAATTAAGTGAGTACAGCAGGAGGGGAATGTAATGGTATCCTTTGCCCTAATTATGGTGAGAGGAAGATAATATGGTTCTGTTGCTCTTTTATGGGTTAGGATGGATTGTTAGAAATGGGAAATCACCTGCATCCATAGATAAGTGTACACATAGCATGTTGCAGATAATTTGTTTTTATTAAGTCAAAAGCATGGAGGATAAGTATTTAGCATGCTGTCTTTGTGACTTGCTTGTCGCTTGTTTACACACACACACACACACACACACACCCCTCTTTGATGGAAGACATATTCTCCTGCACTTTCAAATAATTATGCTTGTGCTGCCCGAGGGTCTGAGATTTCGACTTTCCCATTTCTGCGACAGACTTGGGAAATTACAGACCCGAGTGAGGGTCAGCCCCAGAGTTATCTCTAAACCATTCCAACAAACTGGTCAAGAAGTCATTGTGTGCTGGGCACATTCCATTCATAGTAAATGTGAGCTGTTGATGAACTGTTACCTTGGCAACTCTGGTTTCTGAAAAAATGTGTTGGGCTTTTAAAAAATGGAAATGGAAGCTGACTTCAAGATGGAGCTTCCATCTTGATAAGGGAAGAAAAGAGTTTGTCTGGAGACATTCCACTTAGGCAGCTCTGCAACCACATGGGAATGGTTAACCTTTAGTACAGGTGGCCCATGCTATTTGCAGGGATTCTGTTCTTGCCTAGAGGAGCAAATATGGAAACTACGAATAGTGAAACTTGAACTATGGGAATTGAGTTCCAAACCCATGGGCGGGGGGAGCCAATAATGCCTAAAAATTGGAAAGGGGGAGGGGAGAAATAAGAGTAGAAGAACAGTAACTTGCTCTGCTGGGCTCCAGAAATGCCCCCAGAATCCAGAAATCAGCAGAATTTTTGTTTTTAAGAGCCTCAAAATGGCTCTGTGCTCTAAAATGTCAGGCAGAAGTCCTTTCCTGCCACTGTAACTGCCAATAGGTGAGTTTTAGCCTCTTTTCACACAAAGATAAAGAAACGGGGTCTATAAGCCCCGTCTATAGATATGCAAAACCGTGGTTTCTAGAACTGTGGGTGATGAGGGCCACCTTCTTGCAGTTCTAATCCAGTCCAAAGTTGCTGGAAGTGAACTAGCCATAAAAGAGGGACTGCCTGATCCCAAGGGTTGCTGCCCGCTTGATGAGGTCATCTGAGGGGGCTCTTCTCCCGGTGCCGACAATGAGGGAGGCTCGGTTGTCGTGCACTCTAAACAGGGTCTTTTCTGTTGCTGTCCCCAGACTCTGGAATGCTCTCCAGATGGCTATTCTGGAGAGGGCTATCCTAAATTTTTAATCAGATTTGTTTTTATATTTTTAGCTTATATTTTAATTGTGTCATTTTTATAATCTTGTCTTAAATTCTGCTGTAAACTGCCTTGGGATTGTTTTAATGAAAGGTGGTATATAAATTTAACAATAAAGAAATAGCTGTCTTCAGTGTTCCCGCTAAGGCGTGCACGCGTACACTTGCTCACAAGTTTTTTGGCCAGAGGAGAGCTGGCCTTGTGGTAGCAAGCATGACTTGTCCCCTTAGTTAAGCAGGGTCTGCACTGGTTGCCTAGGAATGGGAGACAAGAAGTATGAGCACTGTAAGATATTCCCCTCAGAGGATGGAGCCACTCTGGGAAGAGCATCTAGGTTCCAAGTTCCCTCCCTGGCAGCATCTCCAAGATAGGGCTGAGAGAGATTCCTGCCTGCAACCTTGGAGGAGCCACTGCCAGTCTGAAGACAATACTGAGCCAGATAGACCAATGGTCTGACTCGGTATATGGCAGCTTCCTATGTCCACTCAGTTAATTTTGGATCCTGCTCAGGTTTTGGATCCCCACTCAGAATGCATGTACGCACACATTGCCTTGATACTGCCACCCAGAGCGAAACTCATTCTGCACACAGATGAAAAAGAAACTTGAGGGATAACTGGCTGCCTTCCTTCCCCCGCTTAAGAGTGTAAGAGCGTCGCTGGATTAAGCAGCACTCCATCTAGGTCAGCATCCTCTCTCCAACACTCACTTGCCAGATTCTTCTGGGAAGCTTACAAACAGAGCAGAAAGGAAGCAGTCCTCCCCTTGTCAATGGACAAAATATAATTTGTTTAATCTGTGTGTGCTCGCTTGAAAAGGCATACATTGGTGTGTTAACTCTAGGACACTCTCTGTAATGCAGGGTTTTTTCCAACTTTGGTCTCTAGATGATTTTGGACTACAACTCATGATCAGCTGAAGTCCATTCTGGTTGGGGATGATGGGAGTTGTAATCCAACAACAGCTGGGGAGCTCAGGTTTTACATCCCCTGCAGTAATTAATGCCTATTCAGCTGCAGGTTTGAGCCATTAGCTTCATATAAGGGACTTATACCCTCTTGGCCAGCAATGACAGGATTCCCCTTGCACGAATTTTAAATGAATAAGGAAAAGGAAATACTGTCAAAGATGAATGGTGTTATAGTAATAACATAATTTTCCTTCTGGTACACAAGGTTGTTTTTTGAATGCATTGTTATAACAATAACTTACATACTGCTTTCAACAAATGAGTTCTCAAATTGCTTTACACAGCAAATAAAAATAGAAGATGTCTCCCTCACAAGAGCTCACAATCCTCTACTTGTTAAAATCCACACCCAGAGGAGACACTATGCTCAGCTGAAGAGGGACTCCCTGTGCCGAGAGAGCCACCAGTTTAATGGTGCCTCTTACTGATTTAGCCTTATATTCAGATACTTCTTGCTTAACCCCTAAATTGAACGGCTGTGACTGTTGATGCTCTCAACATTTCTGGTGTTGAGCTTAGCAACAAGTGGTGCAGTGGTTACAATGTCAGATGAGGACCACAGAGATCCAAGTTCATATTGTAGGGACATCTGCCTTATACCGAGTCCGACCAGGCATTAGGCATTCTAGTTCAGTATTGTCTTCACAGACTTGCAGCAGCTTCTCCAAGGTTGCAGGCAGGAGTCTCTCTCTCTAAGCCCTATCTTGGATATGCCAGGGAGGGAACATGGAACCTTCTGCATGCAAGCGTGCTTGTGCTCTTCCCAGAGCAACCCTATCCCCTAAGGGGAATACCTTACAGTGCTCAAACATGTAGTCTCCCATTCAATTGCAAACCAGGGCAGACCATGCTTTGCAAAGGGGACAATGTGTGCTTGATACCAAAATGCCAGTTCTTCTCCAACAATATCCCTGCTTGGCTATGAAGTTTACTGGGTGATCTTGGACCAGTCTCCATCTCTCAGTTTAACCTACTTCACAGGGTTGTTCTGAGAATAAGATGGGGAGGGAGAACCATGTGTGCTTCTCTGAGCTCCTCAATTATAAGGGAGGTGAAACCTCTCCCAGATTGAGTATTAAATAATTATCATCTCAGTCTTCTGAATTTTTAGCCCTTGGTTCTGTACTAGCTATTGAGAAATGGTAAAATTGTTTTCTTAATGGGTGACTTCCCTGCTGATGTGCATGATTTTCTCTTGGGATTCATTCCAGCGCAGTTTGCATTTTGCCCCATCTAGTATGGAGGTGGTGAGGGGCAGCTCAGGATTCCGAAGCAGGGATGGGGGTTCTCTCCCACTAGTCTTCTGAACAAATCTATGGGTCTGCATTTATGTAGTGTCTAGAGACCCAAATTTACCACCTGTAGTGATAGTCAGGAGGACTAGGTATCCATTAGAATAACTGCTTGGAAGGTAGTCCTCTCCAAAAGAAGAAGAAGAAGAAAGCCTGGGAGAATTAAACCCCTGTGGCCCAATTCAGAGTGAGGGGCAGGGTTTACTGGACAACTTTGTATAGAGAGGCATGGGAGGGGTGTGTGTTTAGAGTTCAGATATTTCCTGAAGGCCTTGGAGTGAGGTCTGATCAGCAACTCCTGTAAGGAAAAGAGAGACTAATAGTCTTGGGCTGGGAATCAACTGGAAGCTCCTTACCTAGAAGCAAGTAGGCAGTTTAGCTAGGCACGTTGGGCAATTTATTTTTAAGTGCTTGGATCTGACTGCATGGTTCTTGTAGTACCTAGGGAAGGGTTTTACTTGAATGGAAGCAGTGATTGTTGATGCCTCTATAATTCCCTTATCCAATTATTAGTAAACTAGCGCGCACATGGACACAAACACACATACACACACTTCGTTGTCATGCTCCTGCTTTATTTATTGTATTTAAGCGCAGCAGCAGCTGAACACAGAGCAGTGGAGCTAGAGGAGGTATTTTGTATTCCACCCCCTTTGACAGTTGCACCACCGTATCCCACATACCCAAAGCCTCAACCAGAGCTTCTGTTGCTCACAGTGCATGTTGTCTCCTTGTCACAACTTCAGCTGTACTTTTGTTTCTTGCTTATTACAGGACACTGCCTTAAAAAAGCCGAGAGAAGTCTTCAGGCTCCCCGCAGACTTGAAAGCCTGTGATGATCGCCTTTGCGCGTCCATCCATTTTGCCTCTTCCAGCTGGGTGGCCCTTTCAGATGGAACAGGAAGACTGTATCTTATTCAGACTGGCAAGCGTGGCGACGGCTCATGTGAAAAGTGGGAAGTAAGTCTTGTGAATTTAACTGCCCTTATTCTGGGATTCTTGGTGGAATTCTCTGCCACAGAATATGGCGATGCCCACCAGCTTGGATGGATTTAAGTGGGGCTTAGACAAATTCATGGAGGGAAAGTCTGTCGGTCACTACTAGTCCTGATGACTATAGGCTAGCTTGTTCAGAGGCAGGATAATGCCTCTGAACACCAGTTGCAGAGGAGCAGCGGCAGGAGAAAGGGCATGCCTTCATCTTCTGGTTGTGTGGCTTCCCAAGGCATCAGGTGGGCCTTGTGAAACCTGTTGCTGGGCTAGATAGTCCTTAGGCCTGATCCAGCAAGGCTGTTCTTGCTGGATCAGTCCAAAGGTCTATAGTACATAAGACAGTTCTTGTGTTGTATGGGACTTAGGGTGGTTTTTAATGCTTAGAAGACTATCTGCTTCTTATTCTCAGTGCTTGAGGCTCATTGGGCTAAACCAGACTTCCCTGTTGCTTCTGTCCCTTGGTATAAACAGGTTGGTTGTCTTGTGCATACCAGCCCTTATGATAAGTATTTTGATCTTTCTCAAAGAAGGTCTCATGGTCTCCAAAATGTATGCCTCCTGGTGCATTTAATGTTACTAATTCAAGGGTATTATTGTAGGTACATATTAAGGTGAAATCAAGCACATTTTTTTAAAAAAAAACTTTCGCATGTAAAAGCTTGTGGAATACTTTAAGAAATATGTATCATTGTTCTAAACTGTCTCTTGAGGCCATTTATTGTTCTTTGAAGTGTGCCTTGTAGCGCAGCTCTCTAATTTAGCTGGTTTTTGAAATGTGAAATTTGATTTTGTTCACAAGTCATAGATCTGCAATTGAATTCATAGGGGGAGTTAAATATTAATATACGCAGCAGAGGAAGTTTGTGAACACTGTATTAACATTAATTGCGTTTAGAAAGGCACTAGTCATAGCATTGCACCAAAAGCAGTTTAATTCTGTGTTGAAGGAATCCACTTTGCTTGCTTAAGTTTCCTAAGCAGAAACTCCAAATGACAGACCCATTCTGAGAGAGAATAATGCAGCGTAGAAATGTAACTATTTTTATTCCTCACTTCCTTTGCATATATTTAGTGCCTTTAGACTGTTCAAAGTGTTCCATATACATTATTTCAGTATTCCTTATAGCGTCCCTGTAGGGTAAGTTGATATTATTATTCCCATTTGAATGGTGGGGATGCTGGGACAGAAATAGGCCTTACTTAAGCACACCTTATAAGGTAGGTGAAATTGGGGACATCCTGCCTTACAAATCTTAGCCACTTTATTTCAATGCCGGGAAACATATTGTATATTGGAGCAGAGAGAAGCCCTTCCAAATAATTTCTCCAGTGGCTTGTAGTTCCTGTTTACTCACACAGTATGCACAATATGATCTTAAGATTTGAGTTGTCCAGCAGCTCAAAGAAGAGAGATCTGTAATGAACTGGCTGGCTGCCAGCCTGCATGCATGTAAAGAGTAGCTTGAGCAGTGGGTCTGACAGACAGGCACTTCATCCTTCTGGGGGTTGGGTGGGGTGAAGTTGTATGCGAATCATGCTTTCTTTCAGAAGCCTCTGTAGGTGGGTTTTGCTTTGGGCAAGGATCCTGTCTGTAGTTGCACTAGGACTTTGCCCTGCAGCATGAGGCTAATGGTGTTGCAAATGGTCCAGTACACCTGCAGAGTCCGGACTGATTCTGTAGTTTGGATGAGCAATTTACGACAATGCTGGCACAGTGAGTGAGTGAGCAGCAGCACAGTTGGCTTTTGTATAATTGGCCACTGATGGATTCTCATGGCAAATGGAATCAAATCTGGTGGTGTATTTGGCATGCCTGCTGCATTAACACTGTAGTGTATATAGCACTAGAGCAAGGGCATCTACATATACAGTAGTAAAACACCAAATATATTTGCACAAGATGTATTCGTGATTATAGATGAATGGAGCCTTCATGTATGGACGCAATGCATGCTGGAGAAAAATGAGGGAAGGCCTTGGCCTCTGTGCCTGTTTTTTTAGCACCAAGCGATGGAAACAGAATGCTGGAACAGATGAAGCTTTGATCCATAAAGGCAGTTCTTATACTAGTTAGCTGTAGGGGAGAGCATTAGTTTGAGTTATCAGTGGCTGACATGATGCACAGTTCCAACAGAGACATTAGGTCTTGCTCCACTCTTGTGGAATTGGAAGCAGCAGTGCTGCTGCACAGAGAACCAGTGGGAGAGCTACTACCAGTGTTCGCTCTAATGGGGATTCCAAGATGTTGTTGACTACAACTCCCAGAATCCCCAAGCAGAAGCCATTACAGCTAGGGATTCTGGGAGTTGAAGTCAGCAACATCTGGGAATCCCTGTTAGAGGGAATACTGGCTACTACCCCTGTGAATATTTATATACCACTTTTCAACAAAAGTTCTCAAAGCTGTTTACATCAAATAAGGAGAAGATAGTTCCCTGTCCCCAAAGGGGTCACATAAGGTAGACACCAGCAATAGTTACTGGAAAGATGCTGTGCTGGGGTTGAATAGCGCCATTTGCTTTCCCCCTGCTAAACATAAGGCAATCACCACTTCTTAAAGGTGTACAAGATGTGTGTACAAGAAACACAAGGTAAATGTCAGTAACAGCCTTTGTCTGGAGGGATACCAATGTGTGGGGTTTGGATAAGGCCAGTTGCCCTCCTCCGCTAAATATAAGAGAGACACCACTGGAGCTAAAATGCTGGTAGCATGATTGCCACTTTGCTTTAGTGGCACCGCTCCTTCTGGGTCTGCAGTAGGTGCCACAAGCCCCACCGTTCCTATTAGAACTGCTTGTGTCAGCCATTGTGTTTACATCCTGTGAGACAGTGTAGCCAGGAGCTTGGAATTCTTCCTTTCTGCTGCTTTGAGGCTGCTGCTGTCCTAAACTCAAGCCCCTGAACATGATGATAGACTAATACTGGCATGCTGGATAACGAGGGCCTCTCTTTTCCTTGAACATGAAATTCCAGTGAATTTCTAATCTGTGAGGGCAGATGCAAGGCGCCAAGGGTCTTGAACCAGCAAATCTAGCAGCAGGATCCAGGAACCTTACTCTCTGCATTGCTTGCACGAGAAGAGAGCTGCTGGCTCACTGGCTGTCTTGAGTGCCGCAGTACCACCACCTCAGATGGGCACTGCAGCTACCAGCATGGCATGGGCACACAAGGAGCCAATAGGGTTTTCTGTCTGGTTCCATAAAATCACAGATTCCAGCCCAGCTTCTCAGATTGAGTAACTAATTGCTCAGGCAATTAGCCCTAAGAAACGGGCAGGGATCACCCATCTGAGAGCAGCAGCTTGAGTTATTTATTTATTTGTTTGTTTGTTTGTTTGTTTATTGTTGCAGAAAATCTGGAGTAACTCCACTTGTTCTTATCAGTTCTGTTGTGTTCATTGTTTAGCCCCTTCTTGACATACAGCATGAATTGTGTTTGCTGAAAGATGAATTATGTAGCTTTGTCTAGTGGTGGATGGAGGTATGTTATCTCTATACAGCATTAATAGAAATATGTTGTACATGCTGAATATTGTTGCAGGTGTGCAATGGGGAGAGGGAAATTTTTGCCAATCCAGCCTTCACTCTGTGCCTCCCAAAAAAATGTCCCAGAGAGCTGCAGGACCCTCGGGGACCTATTTTTGGGAGCACAGTGTGTGCCTCCCCATTTCATACCCACAATGTTGTTAAGCATGCTCAGTGTTAATCAGGGTATCAGCTGATTTTTTTTTTCTTGGTGTAAACTCTGAATAGGGATGAGAAGAACTTTTAAAGTTTGATGAAGATGCTCATAAGTCTTCAAGTATAAAGTGCTTAAAATAATTACACTTGCTACTCCAATAATCCTAGCTCTTGGAAATGCAACTGCTGTGTGCATCTTCATATTTACCAAACGTAGTCACCCAAGGGTGCAGTGTGTGCCCCCCTTCTGGGAGGCACTAGAACTAGACATTACAACAAATTCAAATCTGCCATCAAAAACTGTAGGTGTTGATCACCCTTTCCTTTTTTTGCTGTAATGTACTCTTCCTCTGGTAATCCTCTATCTAGCCCTGAATTTTCTGTTTGATCTGGAGCATACATAGTGCATTCATAAAGCATGACTCAGTAGTTGACATGACTGTTTCTGTCCTCCAGATATTATTCAACGAAGAATTTGCAAGTCCCTTTGTTATAATCGATAGCGTCTCATTTGTGAAGTCAGATGCACATTCAGTGGGTGTACTCCTCCTGTGGGTAGAAAAAGATGAACTGGATGTGCAAGGCAGTGGCTTCCATGTTTCCTTGGAGTGGGTTACAATTATGAAAACAGCAAAAGAGGGTGAGTATTTCACGTGTGTGTGTGTGTGTGTGTGTGTGTGTGTGTGTGTGTGTGTGAGAGAGAGAGAGAGAGAGAGAGAGAGAGAGAGAGAGAGAGAATGAGACCTCTTATTTCCTTTTAAAAGCTTGTGTATATAAGAAATTGCTAATCAAGTAGTCCTAACATAATCAGTCAACTGCTAACTGAGCAAAGAGGCACTTTATAAAGTGGAGATTCTCTTGTATTTAGCAGGGGGGAAAGAACGTGGGTGGTGGTTGTTCCTGGGACTGGGGGCAGGCACTTAGGCGTGGCAGGTGATTGGTGTGGCCAATTGTGGGCAACTGTGGTGGTGGTGCCAGGACTAGGCAGGTGCCTTAGCAATAATTGGCAAAGTGCAGATTAGTAGCTAATGAGTGGGATCAAAATACAAACACACACACAAATATCCATTGCTCATCAGCAGATATACAGAGAAATATGGAAAATATCCGTTCCTTTATGGACTACAGTAGTGTGTGGATTTGTTTCTAACATAGCAGGATAAAAACATAAGCATGTGTGCGCACATGCATGCACACACAACTGTACAAACCACAAATAAAGAACGGACCAGCTACAAAAGGTTGTCTCTGTGGAGAGTAAATGCATTTGGAAGTCACCAAGTCAGATTTGTCTGCCTGATGATTTCAAAAATGAATACTAACTAGCCAACCTGCACAGAGCATCTGCGCGCTCTTTGGGGGTGGCTGTTTCCCTCCTCCTGTACTACTCGCTCTTGCCCTCCCTCCACCCTGCCTCACTCTCTCTTGCCCCACTCCCCCTGCCCCCACTCTCTTGCCCTCCCTTCCCTTCCATTCCTCTCCTCCCTGCCCCACACCTCCACCCACACTGAGCAACTTCCAGCCAGACCTCACCACCGCCACAGCCAGGTCCTCCTTACCGGGCGATGGAGGGCTGAAAAGGGCCCCACTGCCGCCGTTCCTCCTCCCAAGTGGTGAACTGGGGAGTCCCGCCTCCCGTTTCCCTCCCGCCTCAGGCTGCCAGCAGCCAGGTCCTCCTTACTGGGCAGCAGAGGGCCAAAAAGGGCCCCACCACCACCGTTCCTCCTTCTGAGCAGCGAACTGGGGAGTCCCGCTGACCGTTTCCCTCCAGCCCCAGGCTGCCTCACTCGCTTTCCTGCCTCCTTGCCCTCTCACCGGTACCCCTCCTCTCCCCTTGCCTGTGCCTGGACGTCCCGCCACTGCCTCCTGCTCCCGGCGGCCAGGCCGGGCTGCCGCCACCTCCTCCTCCTTACCTGGGATGGCCTGGCCAGGCCAGGCCGTCCCACCGCCTCCACCTGCTAGCGGCCAGCCGAGGCCGCCGCCTCAGGCCATTTTGCGGCCCCCCGCCGCCATTTTCTCTCGCCCAAGGCTGGGAACTCTCTCAATGTGTTGTGAGAGTTCCACTGCCAAATCCAGGACACGCATGCTGGCTAAGAGAGTTAAATATATAGATAATAATAAATAACAACAAGAAATAGGTCTAAGCTAGACTGGTACAGTAATGAGTGTGCTGGACTAGACTGGGGAAATCCAAGTTCAAATCCCCATTCAGCCATGAAACTCACTGGGTGACTCTGGGACAGATCTCTCAGCCTAACCTTCCTCAGACGGCTGTTAGGAGGATAAATTTAGGCCCTCTACAACAGCTTCCTTACCAGATTTTATAAGCCATGTTGGGCAAGGATCAAGAGGGCAGGTGGTAGGCTGCACCACTCCAAGCAGCTTGTCCAAATCCTCAGGAGTCACGAACTGAAACTGATCCAGGGTCATCACATAAGGAGAGCTGCTGGATACCTCGGCATCAGATTCTGTAACAATTGTGGAGTTTGAATCTAAGTCGGCCTGAATAAGAGAGATTTGTCCACACACAAAAACTAATTTAAAAGGTCACAGCGAGTAATTGGTGGTTCCAAGTAGTGATTCAAGGAAGAAGGGGTGGACATTAGCCCCTTCACAACCCTGAACAACTCCGCTGGACATGAACTTGCGGACGTGATACGGGAGGAAAAGAATCGCTTCTTTGCCGCACGTATTGCTTGAACATAGATCTTCAAATGCTCTCTATGTGATAATCTGTCGGATTTGAGTCGAGTCTTCCTCCACTTACGCTCTAGTCGTCTAACTTGCCGCTTCAGCCCCCATAGTTGTTCCGTATACCAAGGGGCCAATTTCAAAGCGGGTTGGAGAGAAGGCTTAGGAGTGATCGTATCCACTGCCCTGGTGAGTTGATTATTCCAGTTCTTCACCAGAGTGTTGACAGGATCACCAGCACAGCCAACACTAAACCCTTCCAAGGTTTCCTGGAATCCTATGGGATCCAGTAACCTCCTCGGGCGGACGATCCTAATGGGCCCTGCACCCCTGGAAGTGGGACATGGTCATGAGTCCAACTTTAACCAGATGGTGGTCCCTCCATGACAATGGGGAAATCACCAGAGTCCCCACCCATGGAACACCATCCTGTTCAGAGCGAAAGACCAGATCAAGCGTTTGACCAGCAATATGTGTCGGTCCCAAGACCACTTGGGATAGGCCTACAGTTGTCATGGCCGCTATGAACTATCGAACTGTCCCGGACAAATTGGTCCCAAACTGGACATTGAAGTCCCCGAGCACCACAAGCCTGGGAGACTCCAACGCCAAGCCTGAGACCAAGTCCATCAGCTCAGTTAGGGGCTCGGTTGGGCAGGGCGATCGGTATACCAACAGAAGTCCTAGTCTATCCCTGGTCCCCAAACTTAGGTACACACATTCAGTATGGTCAGACACTTCAACAGGATCCTGGCAAGGGAGATATTGTTCTTATAGACCATAGCCACTCTGCCCCCCCCCCGCCCACATCACCTCGCCTGCTCCTCAACAGAGTACCCTGGAGGGAGAAGCTGGGACCAGACTGGGCCACCAGTCTCCCCCAACAAAATCTCTATAATACATACCAGATGGGCCCCTTCATCCAGAATCAGATCATGGATGATTTCAGGTTTATTCTGGGCTGACCTGACATTACAAAGGAGCAAGACGAGGCTCTGTGGGTGGTTGGCATTGCTTTCCAAGGTCAAAGAGCTGGCAGGACAGCCAGAAAGGGAAACATCAATTAAGTTTCTGATCTCCCTTCCCCTACAACGGCCTGCTGACCTGTCAACGTTACTTCTTTTATTCCCCGCCACTATTGGAATAGCTTCCCCATAGTCAGTGGATACATCCCTTGTCTCCACATTTATTTATTTATTTATTTATTTATTTATAAAACTTTTATACCACCCTTCCAAAAGGCTCAGGGCGGTTTACATTAAAACACCATTAAAATCAGTTAATAATTAAACAAAAATTATAAAGCATAAAACAATGATTAACAATTAATAACGTCATAAAACAACAATTAAATAATCAGAACAATTTAAAAAGCTGAGAAAGCTTGGTTGAAGAGATGTGTTTTCAGGTGTGTTCTGAAAATTGCCAGAGATGGGGAGGATCGTATCTCAGCAGGGAGCGCATTCCACAATCTCGGGGCAGCAGCCGAGAAGGCCCGTCTCTGTGTAGCCACCAAACGAGTTGGTGGCAACTGTAGACGGACTTCCTCAAGTGACCTCAGCGGCCAGTGGGGCTCATAGTGAAGAAGACGCTCTCTTAAATACCCAGGGCCTAAGCCGTTTAGGGCTTTATAACTAGCACTTTGTATTTTGCCCGGTAACCTATTGGCAGCCAGTGTAACTCCATCAACAAAGGAGTAATGTGGTCTCTCCGAGATTACCCAGAGACCAACCTGGCTGCTGCATTCTGGACCAACTGAAGTTTCCGGACTACGTACAAAGGCAGCCCCATGTAGAGCGCATTACAGAAGTCCTGTCTGGAGGTTACCAACAAATGTACCACTGTTTTGAGGTCATTGATCTCGAGAAACGGGCGCAGCTGACGTATCAGCCGGAGCTGATAGAAAGCACCCCTGGCCACCGCCTCAGCCTGAGAAACCAAGGAGAGACGTTGATCCAGAAATACTCCCAGACTGCGAACCTGTTCCTTTTGGGGAAGTGTGACCCCATCTAGAACAGGCAGATCAAAATTGGCTCTAGAGTTCCGACCCCGCACAATAAGTACCTCCGTCTTATCTGGATTCAGCTTCAGTTTATTCTCCCTCATCCAGCCCATTACTGCTTCCAGGCAGACATTTAGGGAGGATATGCCAACTCCTGAAGAAGTTGACATGCAGAAGTAGATCTGGGTGTCATCAGCATACTGGTAACACCCAGCTCCGAATCCCCTGATGATCTCTCCCAGCGGTTTCATGTAGATGTTAAAAAGCATTGGAGAGAGTATGGAGCCTTGAGGGACACCATACTTAAGCTCAGATTTTGAAGAGCAACAATCTCCAATCGACACCATCTGGAATCTGTCTGAGAGGTAGGAGCGGAACCACCGTAAAACAGTGCCTCCCACCCCCAACCCCCTCAGACGTTCCAGAAGGATACTATGGTCGATAGTATCAAAAGCCGCTGAGAGATCCAAGAAGACCAACAGAGTCACACTTCCTCTGTCCCTTGCCAATTGGAGATCATTCACATAATTGCTCAACTCTGAGGGATCTAACGCAAGCTTCTTTAGAAGAGGTCTAATGATTGCCTCCTTAAGACAAGGAGGCATCCTGCCCTCCCTCAGAGAAGCATTTATGATTTCTGCCAGGCCGCCTACAACAGCCTCCCTGCTAGATAGAACAAGCCATGTTGGACAAGGATCAAGAGGACAAGTGGTAGGCCTCACCGCTCCAAGCAGCTTGTCCACATCATCAGGAGTCACAAACTGAAATTGATCCAGTCGAATCGTATAAGAGGAGTTGTCGGACACCTCCAGTTCAGACATCAAATTAATTGTGGAGTCCCCATCTAGGTGAGCCCGAATCTGAGAGATTTTGTCTGCGAAAAATTCATTAAACACACCACAGTGGGTAACTGATCCCTCCAAATTCTGGTTCAAGGGAGAGGGAGCAGATACTAGTCCCCTCACAACCCTGAACAACTCTGCCGGATGTGAACTCGCAGAGGCAGTACGGGCAGAAAAGAACCGCTTCTTTGCCGCACGTATCGCCTGAGCATAGATCTTTAAATGTGCTCCAAGTCGTAATCTGTCGGATTCGAGTCGAGTTTTTCTCCAGTCACCTACCTTGCTGCTTCAGCCCCCGTAGATCTTCCGTATACCAAGGGGCCAATTTTGAAGCAGGTCGGAGGGGACACTTAGGAGCCATCGTGTCTACTGCCCTGGTGAGCAAGTTGTTCCAGTTCGCAACCAGGGCATCAACAGGATCACCAGCAGAGCCAACATTAAATCCCTCCAAGGCTTCTTGGAATCCTGCCGGATCCAATAACCTCTTCGGGCGGACCATTCTAATAGGCCCCTTGCCCCTGCGAAAGTGGAAAGCGGTTGTAAGTCCAACCTTAACCAGATGGTGGTCCGTCCATGACAACGGGGAGATTGTAGGAGTCCCCACCCACGGAACACCACCCTGATCAGAATAAAAGACCAAATCAAGCGTGTGACCTGCAATATGCGTCGATCCAGAGACTGCTTGGGATAGGCCCATAGTCGTCATGGCCGCTATGAACTCCTGAGCTGCCCCGGACAAATTGGTCCCAAAATGAACATTGAAGTCCCCCAGCACCAAAAGTCTGGGAGACTCCAACGCAAGTTCCGCGACCAAGTCCGTGAACTCAGTAAGGGATTCCGTTGGGCAGTGGGGTGATCGGTACACCAACAGAAGTCCCAATCTATCCCTGTTCCCCAAACTCAAGTACACACATTTGATATGGTCCGATACCCTAACAGGGACCCTGGTAAGGGAGATGTTATCCTTATAGACCACAGCTACTCCACCTCCTCGCCCACGTCCCCTCACCTGCTCCTCTACAGAATATCCTGGCGGGAGAAGCTGGGACCAGATTGGACCACTAGCCTCCCCCAACCAAGTCTCAGTAATACACATCAGGTCGGCCCCTTCATCCATGATCAAATCATGGATGAGTTCTGATTTATTCTAGACTGACCTAGCAATGCAGAGGAGCAAGGTAAGGTTATGTGGGATGTTGGCAGTGCTTCCCGAGGTCAAAGAGCTGGCAGGACAGCCGGAAAGGGGGACAGCTATTAGATTTCTGATCACCCTTCCCCTGAAACAGCTTGCTGACCTGCCAGCATTTCTTCTTCTATTTCCCAACACAACCGGAATAGCTGCCCCATCTTCAACGAAGGCACTCCCTGACTCCAGATCTCCAGATAGACCCAGACACATTAAGATGCAACTCACCCAGGATTTTAGACAGAAGCCGAATGAAAATACCCACCCACCTTCACACACCACGAGGGCTATTGAGCCAAACAGCCTGGCCCTCGCCCTCATTATCCCCCCAAAGTGGCAACCCCCTTTGGTGTTGTTTCTATGGTGGTGGCCCTGCTGCCACAGGCATCGTTCCTATGAAGCCCAGAGCTAGGCAGCTGACCCCAGGAACTGCCAAGTCACCAACCCCTGGCCCTAGTCCTGCACACACTCCCCAAATGTTACCCAGAGGCAGCAGGCTGCAAAGACTATGCAGTTGTTGTTGCTGATGATGATAATAATAATAACAATAATTCGATTTACAGTCATTTACGATTTACATTCAATACAGTTGAATGTATTATAATAATACTTCTGTAAAGGGAGAAGCAGGCAGCTCGATCCTCATGGTGGGTAGAGACCACAAATAAAAAGAGATTTTCCCAGAAAACTGCCACTGAAGAAGACACAACAAGAGTCGAAACTTTTTTATGTGGTGATTCTCTTTATCAGGGGGATATTTATTTTCAGGGGGAGAATAACTGGCCCTATCCACCCTCCAGGGACTCTCCAGTACCTCCAGGGACTGTTGCTGGTATCTACCATGTTTCTTTTTAGATTGTGAGCCATTTGGGGACTGGGATCCCTCTTATTTTATTTATCATTTCTCTATGTACACTGCTTTGGAAACTTTTGTTGAAAAGTGGTATATAAATATTTGTTGTTGTTGGAACATGTTGGCAAGAATACAAGACTCAATAGAAATCACTACATGAGACTTTACCTCGGTAATATTCACTCGTATTTCTCCCACTCCACCAGCAATATATTTTCAATATGAACTATTGGATCCAGTCTTTTAAGTTGGATGTAGAGACTGTTTTAATGACCATTTTGTATAAATTCTATTGAAACATACAAATCTATTTTTATTCCAGTGTTATAACACATGTAATTGCACAGTCTTTTGATCATCTGGTTTTATTGCGATACTATTAAAATATCAGTACATGCTATTTGGATTTTCTGTTAATACTCATGAGTCAGGAGCCAAGCCAGAAAAAATGTTTAGAGCAACCTTCATCTGATTTTTGTGGCATTTATTCAGGAGCATACTGAGACAGGAAAAGGCAGAAGACGGGAGTGAAGGAGAATCTCCCTTAGAGCAATGAACAACACAACTGCACGAACAAGTTTTACTGAAGTCTGTTCAGATGTCTTCAATATCCACTCCTAAGATTCAGAATGCACCATGCATGCCTGGAGGAAAAGGATGGACATTGTCTACAATAGTACTCAATAGTATTACCTGTGTGTTGGGGACCATAGGTAATTGGCTAGTCATTTTCATCACAGGCTTTCGAATGAAGAGGACTGATTTCTCAGCTCCGCAATTGCTGATATCAACTTTACCTTTTGCCTACCACTGTTTATTGCCTGTCGAGTCCTGGATTATCATTGGCCATTTGGCTGGGCCACGTGCAAGCTCAGCAGCTCCATATTGTTTCTTTATCTCTTCTCCAGCATTTTCTTCCTCATGGTCATTGGCGTGAATCATTGGATTTGTGTGAGGTACCATGTGTGTGCTTGTAATCATGAGAAACCCCAGCTGGCTTCTTTCATGGCCATGGGTGTTTGGATCGTGTCACTGATGGATCATGTCGTCTCCATACATCTATTATAATGAAACCAAACGAGGCCCACATCATGTGACTTGGTGCTTTACTAATTGTGGCCACACACAGGAACAATGAAGACATCCAATTATGGCATGACTATGCTAGAGCATCTGCTTTGCATGTAGATGGTCCCAAGTTCAATTTCTGGCAGAATTTCCAAATAGGGCTGGGAAAGACTTCTGCCTGTAACCTTGGAGAGTCGCAGCTGGTCACTATAGGCAATACTAAGCTAAATCGTATGGGAGGAGAGCTGATCTTGTGGTAGCAAGCATGAATTGTCCACTTTGGTAAGTGGTATCTGCCCTGGTTTGCATTTGGATGGGAGACTACATGTGTGAGCACGGCAAGATGTTCTCCTTGTGGGATGGGACCATTCTAGGAAGAGCACCTGCACGCTTGTATGCAGAAGGTTCCAAATTTCTCCCCTGGCATCTCCAAGATAGGGCTTAGAGAGACTTCTGCCTGTAACCTTATCTATCTTATTTATTGGTTATTTCTGTGTAAACTGCCCTGAGCCATTTTTGGAAGGGCGGTATAGAAATTGAATGAATAAATAAATAATAAACCCGGGAAAAGCTGCTGCCAGTCTAAGTAGAAAATGCTGAGCTAGATGGACTAATGGTCTGACTTGGTAGAAGGCAGCTTCCTATGTTTCTAATTCATGCAAGCAGGCAGGAAGTCCGAATGTATAACATGCCCACACTAGAAACAGGAGCTACTGCCTGGTAGTGCTCCCACTGCCTCACAGTGCGGGAAAACAGGAGAGATGCCTGTCAGACATATTCAGACTTCTTCCAACGGCATGGGCCAAGCAGCATGTAGAGCCTGCTGCCATGATGTTGCACTCTTCCCATGTGCATCCATTGAACATGCTTTAAACAAATGTGTACAGGGCTATGAATGGAGAGGAGAGCTGCCCTTGTGGTAGCAAGCATGACTTCTCCCCTTAGCTAAGCAGGCTCTGCCCTGGTTGCATATGAATGGGAGACTAGAAGTGTGAGCACTGCAAGATATTCTCCTCAGGGGATGGAGCCACTCTGGGAAGAGCAGAAGGTTTCAAGTTCCTTCCCTGGCATCTCTAAGTTAGGGCTGAGAGAGATTCCTGCCTGCAACCTTGGAGAAGCCGCTGCCAGTCTGTGAAGACAATACTGAGCTAGGTAGACCAATGGTCCAACTCAGTATATAGCAGCTTCCTATGTCCCTATGGATGATTCAGATCAGGCAAACGTATAAAAATAAGCTTGCTTATACATTCTTGTGATATTTCTCTGCCCTGCCAGAATCAGCCTTCCTTTCAGTGGTCGCCTTCAACCCTGTGCCGCCGCCGCCTCCATACAGAGGAGCAGCTCCTGTGCACCCCATGTGAAGGTTAAACAGAAGGAGCATCAAGGCAATGTTACATTTCAGTGAAATCCACCCTAAATCTGGACAGAAACATCAGGCACTGTACCTGCTGGCTGCACCAGAGGCTCTGTGTTTCTTGGATGTGTCTTTTAGCCTAGGCTACCCGCTGATGCAAGAAGCCTTGCAGTAAAAATCAATTTGGCCTTTCTTTAGTCATATTCTTGTGTTCAGCAGCTCTACTGTTTCAGGGTACCTTGAAAGAAATGTTTTGAGGCTTCTTTTAATTACAAAATGCAAAGATAATACAGAGGAGAGAAAAGGCTGATGAATAGCTAGAAGACCAAATTAACCGTTCCTGTCTGGAGGCAGCAAAAGAAACTTGCAATGTTATCAAGCAGGATATTTAATATGTGGCTGCTCCAGACAAGGAAGAAGATATTCTGGCTTGCTGAAAACTGCTGTATATGGGTTTCAGGGGGAAAGAACACTGCAGTTGTCCTTTGTCAATAATGCTGGCTGGCTTGCTGTTTTCACCTTTGAGCTTATTTTCCGATTAAACTTCAACGCAAGACTGTCCAAATGTAAACTAACTTCCTACATCAGTGGGAACCTGGGGGGAATGGAACACATGGGACTGGGATCCCCATATGTTGCTTTGATGGAAAGGCAGAGGGGTTGCTAGTTTTCTTTCCTAGCTTTTTCCCCCTTGCGCTGCTTCATTTACTACCATATGCTGCAAATCTTCAGGGCTGGGTTTTTAGGGTGTGTATGAGTCTGCAGTGGGCACTCAGGTGACCCTGTTGCCTGCCATAGTAAAAATGTATTCAGACATCTTCCCTCTAACAGGGATTTCCAGATGCTGTTGACTACAACTCCCATAATCCCTAGGCAAAGGCCATTGCAACTGGGGATACTGGGGGTTGTTATGAACAAAGTCTGGAAATCCCTGTTAGAGGGAACAGTGGACAGCACATGGACTGCACTAAAAACGTTTTAAGGCCACTTTAATTGGATGCGGCCAGTTATATGGCTTTATGGACTAGTATGTGAAAGGAATCTTTCCTTGTCTCACCACTTCTCATTGAGAAGGAGAAGAGACCTCTTGGGCCAGTTCAGCTCTTTCTTTTCAAGACAAATGTAATATGTACTTAAGGTGGAGCAAACTGTTCCTGTATGTCTCCTCTTCCAACGGTGCAGAGCAGTGCAGTGCAGAATTCTTGCTCCTTTGCATAGGAAATAGATGTTCAGAAGGAGATGCGTGCCTCTAGTTTAGTTTGAAATCCTTTCAAGTGGTCACAGCCCATGTGAGAAACCTCAGCCAGTTGGAGGGGGTACTCCTGAGGGAGTGAAATGTTCTTGAGTGGTAAAGGTGCGGGGCCAGCAGGAGTATGTGGCAAGTGAAATGCTTTCACTGCAATAACGAACAGGGAACAGGATGGACTAAGGGACAAAGTAAGAAGCAAATAATAAATAAGGAGGTTCTTATTAACAAAAAAGGAAGATATTCAAAAGGTTATGGCAAAGGGAAGATGTGGGGTCGCTATATGAGATATTTTTCTGGAGAAATGTAGTGGGACACAAATCTTTAGCAATTTGTCACAAAAAGATCTTGGTAGGGGATCCCTGTGATAGGGGGAGGGAGTGAGGCATGTGCGACCTTCTGCCATATAGTTATGATATTCTAGAAGGAAGCGCAGTGCACTGAACTAGAAACAGATGGCTCTGGGAAATTCCTCCCAACTTGCGACATCAGAAGTTTGGCTTGACTTTATGTTTGGAGGCTGGAATGGGGGCACTGAGAGCAGAGCCAGCACTGCTTGGGAAGTACTAGAAACAACGTGAATGCCAGAGGGAGTCAGTGTTGGACCATGGAAGCCATTTTCACAGAAATGGTCCTCACTGTAAGCCTGCAGATAAGAATCCCAGGACTCTCAATGGCACCTATACTAGAGTATTCATAGACAAGAATAAACTGGCTTGAGTTCCCCTAAATCTGAGTTATTTGTATGTATATTCAGTTTTGTCCTATTACAGTAGCATGTTCTGGACCTGCAACTTGAAATTGGGTGACATTTAATTCTTTTCTAACTCTGTAGGAGTTCCTTTGCAAACTGATATACAGATTATGTTAAAATCCTGTTGGACTGGGAAGTCTAAAGGCACCTGTCTCCATATCTTTTGGAATGACCAAGGCTTGCCTGCCAGCACATGCTAATTCTACCAATATCCTTAGCGGAATTTTTCCCTTTAAAAATGGAGGGACTCAAAGGAGTTCTTCTTCTTTCCATCAGGTGATCAAGAATATGAAATCGCTAAGCGTCGAATTCTTCAAGGAAAGTCAGTGCCTCATTATGCAGCTATAGAACCCAGCGGTGATGGCCTGATGATTATTTCTTATAAACCCTACACATTTATACAACAGAATGATGAGCACAAGCATGAAGAAAGGGAAAAGGAGAAAACGGAAGAGAAAAAGAAAGGTACATTGAGTTCCTACGTCGTAAACTCTGAGTCATCTTCGATTGTGTAAACACAGTGTCAAATGTCTTGGTCAAAATTTAGTATATTGTACATTCAATAAAGTTACTAGATCTTAGCAAGCTGCTTTTTAAATGATCCAAATGCAAGAAATTAAGTTATTAGCTCCTGGAAATGATCGAAACAAGGTTTTTTGAGAATTATTTGCAAAGCTGAATAGCTCGATCACCTGAGAATATAGCAGGCTAATGGGATATGCTTCAAGAAATAAAATGATGATTTGCAGGGGCTGGAAAACTTTTACTTCTCCTCTCTCCATGTGCAGAATTTCACATAATTGATTATACAAAAGCCATGTTGATTCCTGAGACCACAGGGAGCAGACATGATGCCGAGGCTGACAACATAACAGGCAATTATGTATTCCCTTTTATGTTTCCGTTTGCAGAGCCCCTCTATCTCTGGCAGCAAACCAAAGATGATTTGACAGTCACTTTGCACTTACCAGAAGACTTCACAAAAGAAGACATACAAGTACACTTTTCTCCGGACCGGCTAAGTGTAGCTCTGAAAGATCCTCTGCTTCCTGTATTAGAAGGGACACTTTTTTCATCTATTGATCATGAAAGTTCAACATGGATACTTACGGAAAATAATAGGTATTTATTGTAGTGCCGCATTGTCTGATCTGGTTAGTGTTGTGCCTGCTTTCCTTCAATACAGGGCCCAAATTTAGTGCTGAGTTTCAGACAATTCCAAATCAGATGGCAACTTTCTTCTTGCTGCATGGGAAGAGAGCTAGTCTTGTGGTTGCACGCATGAATTGTCCCCTTTGCCAAGCAAAGTCTGCCCTGGTTTGCATTTGAATGGGTGACTACATGTGAGCACTGTAAGATATTCCCCTTAGGGGATGGGGCTGCTCTGGGAAGAGCACCTGTGTACTTGTATGTAGAAGGTTCCAAGTTTCCTCCCTGGGTCTCCAGATGGAGCTGGGAAAGGCTTCTGCCTGTAACCTTGGAGAAGCTGCTGCCAGTCTGGGTAGACGATGCTGAGCTGGATGGATCAATGGTCTGACTCGATAAATGGCAGCTTTCTATGTACTTTAGAAGGAAATTTGTGCTGAGCCCAAAAAGTGAAATTCTGCCATTGTTTCTAGTGTATTTGTTCCTTGGTATGAATTACTCACAAGTCCTACATCCTTTTTAGTCTTCAAGGTGCTACAGCATTCCATTACTAACAGATTTATTACAGCTTAGGCTTTCTGGGACTAGAGTGCCTTCCATCAGATGAAGCAGTAGATTCTAGTCCACAAAAGCTTAAGCTGTAATAAATTTGTTCTTAAGTTGCTACAAGATTCTGTGTTTTGTTTTGTTTTACTGGCTGCTACTCTGAAAGTTAAGATTTTAATCTTCTACGTTGTGTATTTAAGGAGACTGGTGTAACGGCACAGTTAGAGCACAAGATATGCAGCCATATTTTTTAAAATGCAAACTCTTAGCTAACAATACATTTTGCCTGCTAGGAAAATACTTAATACTAGCTGAGCTGGGTGCAGAGCATCTGTGCCTCTGACCCCACCCCCCACCCCGTGGTTTCTGGCCAGCTGTCAAGCCAGCCCATTCCTTCCTGCCACCGCCTTCTCATTCTGGCGCCCGGCCCGCCGCCACCTCCTCCTGGCAGCCCAGTTGCCTCCTCACCCAGGTTGCCAGACCGAGGCTGCCTCCTGACCCCGGTGGCCGTTTTCTCCACATCCCGTCACTAGTCCAGCATCTTCTCGTGAGAGCTGCCACGCATGGGATTAGCGACAGGGATGCCGAGGAGAAATAAATATATAGATCATGGCCAACTGTCCTGATAACTTGATTCCATCTCTCTCATGACAGCATTTATAGCTTAAAAGTGGACCTTTATGCTGGGTTTCATTATATTACCTGTTGGCAGCTGGCACACCAAATCTAGAATTTATCATTACAGAAAGATATAAGTATGTCTGTAATGATTGCATAGTCTTCCCCAGACTTGGCCACTTCCTTCCCCTCCTTCTGACATGCCTGTTCCTAGATTGTGAGCACTTTGGAACAGGAAATGTTCCACCTTGTTAAATGCCATGCCTTTGGATGAAATTATAAATCAATCAGTCGATCCTATTGCTTGTGTATCTGCAGATCCATATAAATCTAGCGGCTAACATCCTAACGAAGCACAGCTATGCGATATTCCCATGCTAGCACAACTTTGCTGGTGACCTTGTCAGTCAGGATGTCAGCCGCCAATCAGGCCTGCACAACACAAGACCCAGGGGCTAGATCCAGCCTGTGGGGACTTTTTTGCTGGCCCTCAGGTAGTAATATCCTGCAGTAACAGCAGGAGCCATGAAGAGATTTTGATCTGTCTACTGACATGCAGCAGCTGTGGCTCAGTGCAGTTGGCTACTTGAGGCCAGATGCCTCTTATCTCTGGGTCAGAGCCCATTGACATCCCGCCCGCCCTTGGCCTTTACCCCCTGACTCCAGTCTGGGGCTGGCATGCACTGCAGTTGCCCCACTGGCTGACAGGCAGAGTATATTTTCTGTCCAGTATTCATGGTTAAAATTGTGGGTCCCTTGATGCAAATCCACAAGTGTCTAATAATTGCTTTCCTTAATCGTTTAAATAATTTTAATGTAAATTTATGCACTGAGCATTGATCTACTCACCAAGTCATGAATGGCTCCGGCCCCAACAGGCCATTTAAGTTGTGCACCCTCATGCTAGATTTGTACTGAGGGCTTTGTTAGTCGGGCACATCCAGACTAACGAAGCATTCCATATGAATCTAGCGGCTGACAGCCTGACTAACAAAGTCACAAGCTGAGCTGCACTCGCACAAAAATATTGCACAGTGGTGCTTTAAAAAGGGATTTGTGCCGTTGTGCACATGTTCAGTTTCAAACAAGTGAGACATGCCTCAGTTGCATACCTGTTGCTGTAGCACAACACTGGTCTGGAACGTAAGCTCCAGGTTTAGTGTAGGTTGCTAGCACAATAGCTTTAGACCAGCACGGCTAGTCCTTCCACCAGCACTAGGCTAGTCAGGATGTCAGCTGATATGTACTATTAAGGAAAGGAAGACTTGGAGCTCTGCCTTTTGCTTTTCTGTTTGGTTTCTGCAGGCAAGCAGCAGCTTCAACTTGACCTCTTTTCAAAGCAACTTTTTTTTAGTGCACACAGCATTCTGCTTTGACTAGCAAGTGCTACGTAGGTATTTCTAGATGGATTATGGGTTGCTAAAGTCAAACATGTAGCCCCAGGATACATGCACTGCTGTCCCTACTGCCAAAAATGTGCACTTAAAACAGCCTGGTAAGCACTGTATAGAAGTACAGCCTTCTCAAGCAGAGAACTCGTAACATACTCTAAATGTACAAGGAGATGATGAGAAGGGTGCGACAAGGGGTGTGGGGAGTGGCCACTTGATTTGGTGATGGTTTTTATTTCAGGTGGTCTCCTTGGGATCTTGGCTTTCTCCACCAAGTTGTGACCAGCTAAAGCAAGAGTGTGAGCACAAGGAGTTGCCTTAGTGAGGACTTAACAATGAAGAGAGTAGCCTTGATTGAAATGCTCTTGTACAAGCCCATGAAGTCATGGACGTCTACATGTTTCTGGAGGCTCTTGGCAAACTACCTTCCATGGCCCACTCCTCCCTTAATGAACCCTGAGAGCAGGGGTAGAGCTACCATATGTGCAGTTGCCCATTGCAGCCAGGGCTAGGAGGGCCACTCACTGCCTGTCTCTGCAGCCACCTGTCCCCCTCCTTCCATCCAACCTTGTTGACGCTGACAAAAGGCTGGTGTGCATGGGGCCAGGACCAAAGGAGCCACACACTGCCTGCCTCTGCATCTGTCCACCCTGCCCCTCCTCTGTGGGACAACATGCAGGCTAATGACGTCGCTACCAAGCACATGTTACCGGACGGCGATGTCATTGGCCTGCATGCCGGCTTTTTGTTGTTGCCACCAAGGGTGGGTGGGGGGAGGTAGGTGGAGGACAGGGAGGGAGGGAGGCAGGTGGACAAGGAGGTGGAGTCTAGCAGGGGCTGGAGTGGGAGCCACAGAAACATCTAACCACAGGCTGCCCCCACACACGTTGTTACTCTAGTGCAGTGATTCTCAAACTTGTGTCCTCAGGTGTTATTGGACTTCAACTCCCATAATCCCCAACCAAAGGCCACTGAGGCTGGGGATTATGGGAGTTGAAGTCCAATAACACCTGAGGATCCAAGTTTGAGAATCCCTGTTCTAGTGTCTTCCTCTGCCGCCGAAACCACACAAATCTTTTTGATCTTGGGAGAGCCCTTCTGAGGGCCCTGGACCCCTGCAACAGTGCTGACCCCTGACACAGGTCCTGTGTCACACCTGCATACATCTTGTTAGCGTTTATTTAGGGATTGATGTTCTGCCTTCTTGCCAATACCTCAAGGTGTTTAGCAATATGAGTAAAATTAAAAGAAGTCCAGCAGCAGACAAGGGTAGCAGCTGGCAGCTAACGCCATCTATTCAGATGTTTAATGTGGACAAGCATGGAACAATGTTTTTCATTATGCCTGTTGTGGTATTGGATTTCTGTTTTGTCTCTTTTATTTTACTGAAGGCGGCACTGTGTTTTCATGCTAATGATGCCAACTTTGGGATGAAAATCAAAGGCCTTTAAGTCATCTTGGTACAGTTTTTCAAGATAATTTAGTTGGTTGTATTGCTGCAGCAAAGTAAAAATAGGGTGGGGAGGGAAGTTTTTTGAGAGGTGGGCCCCTGTGTATATTGCAAGATATATACTTCTTAAATTAGCTTTGACCGTTTTGCTTTGAGATAGATTTAAATTTTGTTTTGATGTGTAAATAGCAGTGGTAATAGATTCCAGCTAGCTGTACAGGGCCTACTTCATATCTTATTTTGAAAGGGGACGAGCGTGGAGTGAGGCCAGAAGCCATCAAATGGATCACCTTTATCCACACACCTGTTGACACTCTCAAGGAACTCCAAATGGCTTGTGAGGCAAGATTTACCTTTGCAGAAGCCATGCTGGTTCTCCTTCAGCAGGGTCTGTTTTTCTATATGCTTAACCATTTTATCTTTCAATATGTCAAGAATGGATGTTAAGCTAACCAGCCAGTAATTTCCTGGATCCCCCCTTGATCCCTTTTCAAAATGAGTGTTACATTGGCTACTTTCCTGACCTCTGGTACAGAGCTTGATTGTAGGGATACGTTACATATTTTTGCAAGGAGGTCAACAATTTCACATTTGAGTTCTTTAAGAACTCTCAGGTGGAGTCCATTTGGCCCTGTTGATTTGTTAATTTTTAATTTAATTTTTCTAGACAGTTTAGAATGTCATCTCTCATCACCTCTATCTGACTCAGTTCCTTAACCTCTGTACCTGAGAAGCTTGGTTCAGTCACAGGCATATGCTCAGTATCCTCTGCCATGAAGACAGATGCAAATAATTTGTTTAGTTTCTCTGCAGTCTCCATATCTTCTTTAATAATCCCTTTCACTCCCTCATCATCTAATGGACCAACTGCCTCCCTGGCAGGTTTCCTGCTTCTGATGTATTTAAAGAAGTTTTTGACATTCCCCTTGATACTTTTAGCTAAATGTTCCTCAAACTCACTTTTTTTGCCTCCCTTATTGTCTCCTTGCATTTCTTTTGCCAGAGTTTGTGTTCCTTTCTGTTCTCTTCATTTGGACAGGCCTTCTAATTTCTGAAGCAATTCCTTCCCCTTTATAACTTGCTTGACTTTGCTTGTTAGCCATGCTGGCATCCTCTTGGACTTTCCTCCTTTCTTTTTCTCCTTTTCAGTATACATTCTAACTAGGGTTCTATTATTGTGGTTTTAAATAAACTCCATGCATTCTGGAGTGAAGTTACTCTCCTGATTTTCCCTTTCAGTTTTCTTTTCACCAAACTCCTAATTTTAGAGAAGTTTCCTCTTCTGATGTTCAATGTGTCTGTGTTAAATTTCCTTGGCTGTTCTCTCCTCCCATATATGCTGAATTTGATCACACTATGGTCACTGTTTGCTTATGGTTCCACCACACACTGATATCTCTCACCAGGTCCTGGGCACCATTCAGGATTAAGTCTAAGTTTGCCTTCTCTCTGGTTGGTTCCATGACCAACTGTTCTAGGGCACAGTCATTCAGCATATCTAGAAATTTGGCCTCTGTGTCATTACTTGAATGTGAATTTACCCAGACTATGTGTGGGTAATTGAGAGGAGTGCTGGTCTTGTGGGGGAGAGGAGAGCTGGTCTTGTGGTAGCAAGCATGACTTGTCCTCTTAGCTAAGCAGAGTCTGCCCTGGTTGCATATGAATGGGAGACTAGAAGTGTGAGCACTGTAATATCTTCCCCTCAGTGGGTGGAGCCGCTCTGGGAAGAACATCTAGGTTCCAAGTTCCCTCCCTGGCTATTACAGCTCTGTCTCACTTTGACACCTTGCTGATTTCCTTCTGCATCTCCCAGTCACTTTCAGTGTTTTGATCAGGAGGGTGATAGCATGTTCCTGTTTGCACATATATTTTGTATTGTCACCCTCAGAGTTTCTGTGGAAGACCCATCTTCCTAGGTTTTCTAGCTTGTTACGATTCTATCCCTTCTTTAGCATACAGTGCTACTCCACCCAGAATTTGCCCCTCCCTGCCCTTTCTATAAAGTTTATATCCAGGGATAACATTGTCCCACTGGTTCTCACTGATCCACTATGTTTCTGATACGCCCACTATATGTTTTCGTTAGCAAACAATCACTCGAGCTCACCCATCTGGGCTTGGAGGCTTCTGGTATTGGTATATAAGCACCTATACACCGAATCTCTTACCCATGCTTATAGCCATCATGGTATGAGCTATCATATCTTACTAGCTGGGCCGGGTGCAGAGCATCTGCGCTTCCGGCCGGCTCAACCACCACCACTGTGCTCCCCACGCTAGCATGCCTGGCTTTCTGGCCAACTGCTTCCCCCCCGCCCACTTCTTGCCCCCCTCCCTGCGCTTTCTTACGGGCTGGCTGGCCAGCCTGTTTCTACACACACACACTCTTTATGTCTTGCGGGCCGGCCCAAAAGCCGGCCCACCTTCTCCACCTGGCAGGCAGCCAGACCAGGTTGGCCTGCCGCCTCCTCAGGCCTCCTCCTCCTCCCGGCGGCCGGGCCAAGGTGGCCTGCTGCCACCGCCTCCGGCCAACCGGCTGCCAGGCCAGGGCGGCCAGCGAAACCAACCCGCCATCATTGTCTCCTGTCCAGTCACTATCTCCCAGGCAGCTGCTCTCGCGAGAGCTTCCAGACATGGGATTAGCAACGCGTACCCCTAGGAGAAATAAATATATAGATGTTTTGTGCTGTCATTCTTGTGGCCATTTTATCTCTTTGACCAGGTAGCACATCCTTCTTTCTGTTCTTTACCTGGTTCTGTCCGGTCCCCTTCTGGTTTATGTGAAGCATTTACACCCTCACACCTTAAGGGATGGCATTTGCCGAACTGGATAGAACTCAGTTCCTGTCGGCTGAAGGCCAAGTATGTTGTCCATGGTCACTCGGGGCTAGAATTTTAGCTAAGATTTCTCAAATAAAGCATTCTGACCACTGGGTATGTTTATCTTGTGCAAGAGATTATTAGGAATTAAGTTCAATAGATTGCTTATAGCCCTGCAGCTACACATCTCATTATTGTGTGTGATCATTCCTAGCATACAATAATCAACTGTGCTTTTTCTCAGTTGTTTTAAGAGAAAAATCTGAACACCCAGCTTTTAATTTAAATTAACATTTCTAGTCCTAACACACGTTAGGCGAAACAGTGCAAGCCTCTTTATCTACCACATCTTGTTGAAAGTAATGAGTTGATTTTGATGCCATTCTTGTCTCTATTATTTCCCCTCCCAGTATCTGTTGTTAGCTTGACTAGCCGAGCCTAGCTTTTATTTTGACAAAACCAATTAAGACTTCTGAAAAGATCTGTTTTGACAATAAATATGGTTTAATTGTTTCAGCTTTCATAAGTATTTTGAAAATAGACTTGTAATGAGACTATATCTGGCTATCAGTTTAGTAACTGAGACAAACACTGATCTGATCTTAGATTCCTTATCCTTATTGTCCTTTATAATGTTTCAAAATATTTATTTTATTTAGTTTAAATATCCTTCTCTCTGTGCGTGCGCGCGCACATACACACACACACACACACACACACACACACACCCCAACAACTGGTAGGCAAAAACATTAATTAGTCCGCATGCGAACATGCTTAAATTTTTTTTAAAATTAAGAATACAGTTGCAGGACTTAAGATCACCTAGTTGAAAAGCTTATTCTGGGTCAGGATTCTCATCTGCATTGAAACTCTCCTACAAATTAGCCAATGTAACAAAATTAACTTACTCATGTGGTTATGTGCCTTATATAATATTGGCTGGCACCCCGATCCTGTGGGGATGGGTCCTTAGCTCAGTGTTCAAGCATCTGCTTTTCATGCAGAAGGTCCCAGGTTCAATCCCTGGTATCTCCAGATAGGGCTGGGAGAGAATCCTGGAGAGATAGTGCCAGTCTGTGTAGACAGTACTGAGCTAGATGTACCAATGCTTGAGTCGGTATATGGCACTAAACTGTTGCTACAGGGGATGGGTGGTTTTCACTGATCTGCCTTTCCATCTGAAGAACAGAATGCTTCCTTTGTGTGGCCCTCAGGAACATATTTTCAGGAGGCACAGATGGGCTTCAGAGGGAAGGGGAGAAGGGCAGAAATCCACCCTCCCTTGTAGTGCCAGTGCAGTTAGTCCTAGAGGTCAACTAGAACTTTATTTCAAGCCGCTTGTCAGAGAAGCAGGCTTATCTATATGTGCAGCCACAGCTGGATGTGCTTTCTCTGCAGGTGTATTAGCAACTGATTGCAAAAGAAGTGAGAATGAACTGGAACTGCCAGGAATGTTGGGCAGCAGGGACGGCATCACAGCATGCTGTACCATTCTGGTGCTTCTTAGTTTTGAGAGCAGGGTGTTTATCCAGATCTGGAACTGTGAACTAGAGAGAGCTTCCCTACCTTCAAGCTATGCTCAAGGATGCAGCTTTACACATGCATGTTTAGAAGCAAGTCCCTTCGGAATCAATTAATATTTCCAAATAAACATTGTTTGGATCTGGCTGGAACTACTGTTTAGAACTTTAGAAGAATTTCTGGATTCTTTTATTTTCTGTTTGCTCATTTTGCAGTAGCTGAAGACCCCTGGGGTAGGTTTGTTTTACAATTAAAGCAATCCTGGTTATACAGTCATGCAATAGTTAATTAATTAACCATCTAACTGTTAATTTGTATTCTCCATCAGTGGCTTCCTAGAGCAAATAAAACACTCAAATTCCCTTTGAAAAGGGAATCTCTTTTTATAAATAAAGAGTTAAATCCCAAGTTTTCATTGCATGGATGAAATAAATTCCACTTGCTAAGAGGGAGGGATAATTTTCACAAATCTCCCTTTCCCTCTGCAGACCCCTGTGCCCCCCTAAAGTCTGCTCCTGAGAGTTGGAAGGTCCCTTCTCAGGAGAAGAATTGCATGTGGCACAGGGCACTGCCCCAAGAAAGGGGAATTGACAAAGAGGGGGGAATCACCCTCCCCCTTGCACAAGTGAAACTTCCTCTGCTTTCAGTAAACACTTAAAATGCATAGTGTGTAGATGCATCATAATGACGAACACTTAAGATACATTGTTTGTAGATCAGTACATAGTTGTAGACCAGATGTTGGAGTTAGAGTTGTAGTCCAACACCACCTGGGGACCCAAGTTTGAGAACCCATGATGTTGGTGTTTACATGTCAACAGTACATGGTGGAGATTAGAAGGATGGGGATTGTGTGAAGATGAGCTGTGAGATATGGGATACCATCATAATGGAAGATTTAGAACAGGTGCTAAATCCGTCAGGGCTTAGCGCCCGTTTACCTTCAGGACCACCTCTCCTGGCCATTCCTGTCCTGTCCTGTGAGATCTTCTGAGGTAACCCTTCTTTTGGTCCCTGGTCTCAGAGAGGTCCATGGTACTAGGGCCCACTGAAGGACTTTCTCTGTTGCTGCCCCTTCACTTTGGAACTTTCTCCCCCCACCGAGATTCAGTCTGCCTCCTCCCTTTCAGCCTTTAAATCTTTATTGAAGACATCTCTTTTCTGCAAGTTGTTTGCCATTTATTTATTTATTTAAATTATCTTAGATGCTGTTCTTGCTTTGTACACCGCTCTGAGTCTGTCGATCGGGCGGTATACTAAATCTTTTAATTAATAAAATAAATAAATAAATAAATAAGGGTGCCACCAGCCCATCTGGTGATGACTCAAAGGAGAGCCTTTGCCCAGAGCTGTGGAAGGCACTTCCTGCTGAGATTATTGCTGTTACATCCCTGTTGGCTTTTAGGAAACAACTAAAGACACATCTCTTCAGCCAAGCTTTTTAGCTATTTAGTAGTTTTAATGGGTGTTTTAATTTTATATTTGTATATGTTTTAATTGTTTATATTTTTTGGTTTGTTGCTGTAAACTGCCTAGAGACTTCAGTAGTGTGTGCTATACAAATATGATAGATAGATAGATAGATAGATAGATAGATAGATAAGGTGGGTTTTATTGCTGAATGTGAAACAGAGGTTGGCACTTTGAGATTTCCAGATTTTATAGGTGCTACCTTCTAAATTCAGGAAAGTGATTCACTTAGACACATGCCTGATTAAATGTTTCAATAGGATGGTTCCACTTCAGACATGCACATGAGATGATCAGCAGGGAAACATACAAATGTGTTTGCAAATAAAGCAAGTCAGGGAGAAGAATCATGTGGTCGTCCATCTGTACACATGTATAATCTCTCTCCACACCAAAGAAGTGGAAGATTGCCCAATCATGTATGCTTATATATACATGAACCGCCCAGAGCCTCTGGTTGGGGCGGTTTATAAATGTAATAAATAAATAAATAAATATAATATAATATAATATAATATAATATTGTGACATACCTTCTACCATAGATTGTAAGACTGCTGAGGGGCTGTGTTTTTAATTTTGGAATAATCTAGTGATTTTAGATGCTTTAAAAAATAGTGAGGGGGTACATATATATATTATCTCTCTCTCTTTCTGATGGGCTGAATGCCTGGTTCATATTGTAGGACCAAGGATTCTATACCAAATTATTCACACAACACAACTATCTCATGGGATTCACTGCCACAAAATGTGGTGATTGGTCATGGGCTTTAAAGGGGAACTATGTGCATTTGTGGAATATGGGTCTGTCAGTCAGTACTGACTAAATGAAATCTCAGTTCACAGTGGCATGAACTAGATACCAGTTGCTGGAAGTGAGATAGTGCAGTGGGGAATCTTGTCTTTTCTTCCCGGCCTGGTGCACTGCCTTGAAACATCTGTCTGATCACTGTGGGAAATGGACTACATGGGTCCTTTTTAGATATTTGTGCATATGGCCTTTGAAGTGTTAGGCTTTCATAAAATAATCGCTATAATGTCTAAGCCGTAATTTGTCCATTCTCTTGAATATAGAAAGTGGAATTGGTGGAAATTCTTGTTTTAATTCTTCTTCCACTGTGAATGTTGCTTTGAAATTTAACAGAATGAGCTTTTGTCCTGCAAGTTCTGTGATGACTTAATGATTTGGAAGTTAAAGAAGAATGAGAGGCTTATCAAACGGATGAATTCATTTATAAAGCAAAGTGGCTCAGTAGTGATTAGGTTGTGATTAAGTGCCTAAATGAAGTTCTATTCTCTAGCACTAAACAAGTTATTTTGCTGTGACTTCCACTGAGTGAATTTGCCCTTGAGGCAAGGAGTATAATGAGAAAAGCATACTTCGTAAGTGGAAAATTATGCATGTCGACTGCTCCCAGTTTTCGTTGAAGGTTGGCAAGTGAGAACTTTTCTTCCTCTGTTTTCTTTTAAAATTCCAGTTCCATTCACAGTATTTCCTTTTAGAGAGGCTTCTTACCCGATTTGCTATATGTATTTATTTATTTATTTTACTACATACATATCTCACTCTTCCTCCAAGGAGCCCAGAGCAATGTATATGGTTATGTTTTCTTCTTCTTCTTCAAAATAACCCTTTGAGTAGTTTCAGCTGAGAGATAAGTGACTGGCCCAGAGTCACTCAGTAAGTTTCATGGCTGAGCGGGGATTTGAACTCGCATCTCCCCAGTCCTAGTGGTTAGTCCAACGTTCTAACCACTGCACCACACTGGCTGTGACAGAACAGTGTTGCCTTTTACAATTTTAGGTTGCAATGCCACGGCACCTTGGAGACTAAATAGTTTGTTTTGGAGTCAGCCTGCACAGGCAAAGCAATTGTGCGCGCACACTCACTCACTAAGAATTCTGTTGCAACTTAATTCACATTTTGTGCCAGGAAAATGTCAGTTTTGCAAGTTTGAATAAATTGATGCTACTGAAATAAATTTTGTATCTAAATTATGTAGGAGCTGGTCCCGTCTTTGGATCTTGCTCAGCCCTCTGCTGGCTTCTAATACAAATGTCCACCCACCTGCAAGTGTGTCTGTGGCTACCAACAGGTTCATAATCTGTCCGAGCGCTGAATCAGCACCTCCCACGTGGCAGGTGGTAGGATGATGCACTTGCTGTTTGCATTATTGCTGCAGCTCGGTGGGGGGGGGGAGGCTCTCTTGCACATACTGCAGTGGCCACTTCCCTCCCTTGTGGAGGAGCCATCTCATGCAGTCAGCACAGAGGCATGAGCCTGCCTCTGGGTACTCCTAGAGGAAACCGTAGGGACTTCAATGGCATGAGCCAACCCCAAGACTTTGTTCAACATTAGTCTGCAAAAATATGGGGTGGGAAATTTTCCACTGAACATTTTTCACTGTGGGAAATTTTCCATTTCTAAAATATCTGCTTGGCTACTTGAAAAAGTGTTGACATACAATTGAAGGGAAATTAATACAGTGTGTGTGTGTTTTAAATTGTATAAATAGGTCAAATAACATTCCAAATCAGATAGCTTCTATGTAAACCACTTTGAGAGCTTTTGTTGAAAAGCGGTACATAAGTAGTAGCAGCAGTAGCAACAGAAGAGGAAGAGGATGATGATCTATTCAGGGCATCAGGAAAATCTGTATAGCAATTCTTTGAGAATATTAATTCAAATGAGGAGGGATTTATCTTTTCTCTCTCTCTCTCTCTCTCTCTTTTTCCAGTTTGGAAATTTCTCTGATTAAAAAGGAAGAAGGTCATTTATGGCCAGAGCTAATTGTTGGTGACTCTCAAGGGGAATTCATCATGGACCCTGCACAGAGTGCTGCCATAGCTGAGAATTTGATGCATCTCACCTCTGATGAAATGGTAAAGTGGCTAAAAACTAAAACCTTTGATCTGGAAAGAGAGTTTCGTCTAACACATTGGTAGCTGATGCTCACCTGGTCTTGTACAGTTGTCCCTCATTGTTCACGCCCACCTACAATTACAGATAACAAAACTGTGAATAATGAGACCTAGAGTCCAGGGGAATTGGGGGGTTAGTTTCCATGAGCCAAAAAAGATCTATAAATGAGACATAAAGGGAGTAAAGCACAGAACCTTGCTCCCCAGGCCTCCAGCTCTCCAGATAGGCCCCCAAACCCCCAAATCCTCAAAGTATTTGACAGTTTCCCAGAAATTGTTCAGAAAGGTTTTAAGAGCCACAAAATGGCTCTGTGCTGCAAAATGGTAGCCAGAAATGACATTGGAAGTCATTTCCGGCCACCTAGGAACCATGGATAGGCAAATTTTGCCTATTTTTTTAAAATCGTGGATAACAAGGTTGGGTCTGTATTGCCTGACCACAGATAACGAGGGTCACCTGTACATCACAACACAGTCTGTTCACAGAAAATCTATTCTTTCAGAAGTATTATCAGTGTGTGTCTGTATATAGCATCTTAGTGTAATACAGCACCGGGCTATATGTATTAGTCTTACTTAGACTCATCTGAATCTGAGAAGCCCAAACTGATTGAGGCTCTTGTGGGGCAGGTGTCTGGGTTGTGATGATAGCGTAAGACAAGGCTCTAAAGTAGGCTTGGTGACCTTTCTTTAACATTTTTTTTCTTCTTAAAATTGCAAGAACTTAAGATTTCAGTTTCCAAGGCTCCAAGCGAAGCAGATGCTGCTATGAGAAGTCCTCTGGTGCCTTTTGGAAGCTAACAAATGTATTCTGACATTAAGCTTTTGTGGGTTGAAGCCATTTTCAACTGCTTCAGTATAACATGTTCTCCAATGCTTTACAGATGAGAACAGGCACATCCTTGTGGCCTTTTTCTTACACAGAGAAGCACTCTCCTTTTGGGGGAAGGAGAGGGAGAGACAAAGAGTTAGATTGTGTACAGTCACCATCACAGCCTTGGAGCTTGTATTTAATCCAGATAAACTAATACTTACAGTTCCATACTTCTAACCATTGGTTGACAATCAGATTGTTGCTCATGACTAACTTCTCCCATTGGGTTTACTCATGAGGAACTGGTCTGGATGTCAGCCAGTGGTAACGCTTCCCAATTGATCCACAAACATGCATACAAAGGGTGAAAAATCTTAGCTTTTGCTTCTTTGATATTTTGGTAGGAAATAACTGTTCAGCACAAGGTGATAAACAGTATCCATACTCCATGTAATTTCATTTTCTAGATAATGTCCGATCTCAGTCTCGTAGAACTGTTCAGGTATCAGCTTTTTGTGGTGCAATAGTGTGAAAACTTCCAAGCAGGGACACGCACTTTGTTAGTCACACAAAGAGGACATTTAATAGCCCTCAGTAAATGAGCTATATTAGTAAAGCTATTCAGAAGAGTCTCTTCTTCCAATACAACTGTGTAATCATATTGCATGATTAGTAACAATTATCTTGCTGTAGGAAGTTTTAAAGTCCTTGATTTGTTAATATGTTAAAAGCGCATTGATTAAGAATTCAGAATTGGCTCATTGCATCCAGTTGCGGTAAAACACACTCTCTTCATTCCTGCCATCAAATCTATGCAGAATCCTGACAAATAGACACCACCTGTACACAAGCAAAGACCTTTTTACTCTCAGGTTTTAACTTGGGATATCTATTGTCGCTCTGCACAGTCACTAAATCAGATTTCCCACTCTATCCTTTAGCATACTTTTAAGTCCCCTGTCCAGGTAGGGATGGGGTGAAGCAAGGTGAGGACTGGAGGCAACACTAATTAGAAAGTTGGGGAGGAAATGGAAGCAGAAAGGCAGAAATGGATAGAGGAAGACTAGGACAGAAGGGTTTTTTAAAAGGGAGATTGTAGGAGAAAACACAGGTGAGGAGAGAAGTTGGAAAAGGAAGCCAGGATGGAGGGGAACGTTGCTAGGTGCAAAACGTAGGGGTAGGTGGGAGAAAATGGAGAAGGAAGCCATGGAGTACGGCTAGTAAACAGCTTCACTTTTTAAAGAGTACTCTTTAATTGCAAGAGCAGACTGATTATCCTGCCTTTCCATCTACTCGAGACCCACAAGTTGGCAAGAGTAGCTGCAAAACCAAACAAAGACTCCATAAAAGAAGTAGAAAACACAATCAATTTCCACCCGCGTCACAAGCCAGCTGAAATAAGAGCATATTGACTTGGCAACTAAAGGCAAATAGGGAAAGAGCAATGGAGACCTTCTGAGACATAGAATTCCATGCAGTGGACACCACCCTGAGAAGCTCCTGATCAATATACTCACCTGCCATATTCAACTTATGATGGGAGATGGGGCGGGAACTCTGTTGAAGACGTGTGTGTGTGTGTGCACGCGTGCACGTTTGGAACATAGGAAGCTTCCTTATACCGAGTCAGACCGTTGGTCCATCTAGCTCAGTATGGTCTACACAGACTGGCCACAGCTTCTCCAAGGTTACAGGCAGGAGCCCTATCTGGAGATGCCCGGGAGGGAACTTGGAACCTTCTGTATGCAAGCATGCAGGTGCCCTTCCTAGAGTGGCCTCATCCCCTAAGGGGAATACCTTACAGTGCTCACGTGTTGTTAGACTACAACTCCCAGGGTTCAGACAAAGAAAAGCTTGAGGAGCAACTTGGTGGGGAAGGAAAGACACTGTTGCAGGAGGAAAATATCTTGGGGGGGGGTGTCATAAAAACACTTCAGGGGAAACTCCCCAAGTGCTTAGAGGGAGATCTGCACCCCTGGTAAATCTTATCATCCCATTGTGGCTGGGGATGATGGGAGTTGTCCAACAACATTTGAGGACCCAAGGGAGCCACACTTGCAGAGGTCCTTCAGATACCTGTCCCAGTGCTCCTCATCAAGCAAGATTTATTTCCCCCTCTTTCCATCCTGCTTTTCAGCTGAACAAGCCCTGCAAAACAGCTTACAGTAATAAAATGAGGATAAAAATCTTGAGAGAAATAATACATCAAAATATAAAAACTGGTAATTCAATGAATCAAAGAGAGCACTAAAAGCAGGAAGGGAGGTGTGGTGAATGGATACCACTGCCTCCCCAAAGGCCAACCACAGAGAATAGTCTTACTCTGTTTTATAGAAGCCAGAATGTAGCAGAACTTCGTAGGGCAGAACATTCTGTAGGAACATTAGAAGCCGCCTTATATAGCAAGTCAGACCATTGGTCCATCTAGCTCAGTATTACCTAACTCCTGCTGGCACTGGCTCTTCAGGGTTTCAGGCAGGAGTCTTTCCCAGCCCTACTGGGAGATTCTGCCAAGGAGTGAACCTGGGACCTCCTGCATGTACAGGTGAAACTCGGAAAATTAGAATATCGTCTAAAAGTCCATTGATTTCAGTAATGCTAATTAAAAGGTGAAACTGATATATGAGACAGACGCATTACATGCAAAGCGAGATAAGTCAAGCCTTAATTTGTTATAATTGTGATGATCATGGCGTACAGCTCATGAAAACCCCAAATCCACAATCTCAGAAAATTAGAATATTACATGGAACCAAGAAGACAAGGATTGAAGAATAGAACAATATCGGACCTCTGAAAAGTATACAATGTACTGTGCTTGATTGGCCAGCAAACTCACCTGACCTGACCCCATAGAGAATCTATGGGGCATTGCCAAGAGAAGGATGAGAGACATGAGACCAAACAATGCAGAATTGCTGAAGGCCGCTAATGAAGCATCCTGGTCTTCCATAATACCTCATCAGTGCCACAGGCTGATAGCATCCATGCCACGCCGCATTGAGGCAGTAATTGCTGCAAAAGGGGCCCAAACCAAGTACTGAATACATATGCATGCTTATACTTTTCAGAGGTCCGATATTGTTCTATTCTTCAATCCTTGTCTTCTTGGTTTCATGTAATATTCTAATTTTCTGAGATTGTGGATTTGGGGTTTTCATGAGCTGTACGCCATGATCGTCACAATTATAACAAATTAAGGCTTGACTTATCTCGCTTTGCATGTAATGCGTCTGTCTCATATATCAGTTTCACCTTTTAATTTGCATTACTGAAATTAATGGACTTTTGCACGATATTCTAATTTTCCGAGTTTAACCTGTAGGTGCTCTTCCACTGAACTATGGCCCCATCCCCTAAGGAGAATATCTTACAGTGTTCACATGTAGTCACCCATCCAAATGCAAACCAAGGCAGACCTTGCTTAGCAATGGAGACAATTCATGCTCACTCCTGCAAGACCAGATCTCCTCCCCAGTAGAAGAGGTGCTGCTGCCAAAAAGACCCTTATGTGCCTAAAATATTACTTTTGGATATTTTATTTTGAAGCTATTATTTAATTTTGCAGCTTGTGGTTTCTAGAATAACATTCATGTAATTTTATATTTTAAGAGTGTTCAGGGCTTTAAATTTTTAAAAGATGATTGAAGTTTTACATACATGGACAGATTTAGCACTGCCAATGTTAATGTTAATTATAAACTAAAACAAGCCTGAAGCAATCTAGTGTTCTATGTTGTGGTTGCCTGAAGTCTTAAATAGATCTAATATCCGATCCAAGGGCAGAATTACTGATTGCATATTGCACTTCTCATCATTCTGCACTCCCCTAAGCTGCTGTTAATTCTTCAAAGTTGCAGGGATGAAGACTGGTAAAGAGCTTTGTCTGTCTGTCTTCCTCCTTGGAGCTAATAACCACGTCAGGAGTGGGAGCAGTTTGGGAGACAGCACAGGAGGAAAAGATTGAAGATGTTTTCCCCCAGAGTGATGCAACTCCCATCTTTCCAGTGAGATTACTAATTGATAAAGCAACACATACACCCAATCATAGGTCTCCTGTATCCCATTTTACAGGGAAGCCCTTAACAGGAGATGTTTTTGCCTATCCTGAATATATTTTCCAACTACCTGCAGATTTTGGCAAAAACATTATTTTCAAATGATGGGTGTGTTGAGTTAGACCAACAAATTGCACATACATGCTACAGTTTAATCATCACTGTTGCTCAGTTCAAGGCTTAGAAGAAAGTTCATTTTAATTCAGTTACTTCTGTTAACTAAAGAACTACATTTGTGCTGGAAGGAGAATAAAAATGCTCCAAGAGAAGCTGAGTTCTAATCAAGGTTGGTTTTATTTTAGAAGAACCAACTTTCCTTAATAAACTGAGTAAGTAGTACCTAAAGCACAAACCTACCATTGAATTTTCTAAATGAGTCACTCGCTGCTTATCATTACTTGAGCAGCACAGAGACCCAAGAGCACCCAGAGACCCAAGAAAGACAAGACACGAGTGATGGATTTAAACTAGGGTCTCTTTATTCAACTTATATTAACAAGGGGAAAAACAGTTAATTCTAAACTGAGTGTAGGCAATTTCTCCCATGAGATCAAGCTTCCTCATGATGGTTATAATCCCACCAAAGGGCGAAGCAGCCAGGCTTGGCAGTTACCAGCTGCCTTCCAACATCTGGCTCATCCTTACCACACAATTGATGTGCTGAGGGAGGATTGCCCAAATTGACGCCAGCGTGGTGTAGTGGTTAGAGTGTTGGACTAGGACCAGGGAGACCCGAGTTCAAACCCCCATTCAGCCATGAGACTTGCTGGGTGACTGTGGGCCAGTCACTTCTGAAGAAGAAGGAGGAGGAGGAGACGGCGACACACACCCCGAGCCTCAAAGCTCTGAGTGGGTGAGGAGAGCAAGTCCTCAGAGGGGATCCGTTCTCGCCCCGCCAGACCACAAAACCCTGCGGAGCTGTTCCATGGAGTCACCCTTCACCACAAGGTGCCTATGGCTGCACACCGATGTAAAAATCACCACGTACCCCAGTTTGCACTCACCTGCCACAAAAGGAAGCAAACCTCCCATTTAGTTCCCTTTCCCCAAACTAGTTACAACTTCCTTCAGACCTTGCTACAGATCAGCCTGAAACAGATCGCTTCCCGAATCCAATAGATGAACATCGTCCTTCTGATACAAATGGGCAAAGGGATGGCAAACATTTGGATGAGGGATAACACTGTCCCCCATGGCAGTAATGGCCCGCCCAATCTCTCTGTTAACATTCTTGTGAGGCCTGTCCATACACCTGTGATTCCCCCTTGCTCCACCATTGTCTCCTGGGGAGTAAATTAGATCAGACTAGGAGAACATTAGGCCAGTGGGCCCTCAGAACTTCTGTATCAGCTAACACTGCTATGATTGGCTCTTTGGGAAGCCCAGAACACAAAAATGTGGTCACAGACGAGAACCCACATCAGACCTTCAAAGGCTGGTGCATCTGAAAAAATAAGTATCCATCCAAACAGAGATAACGTGATAAACTAAAAGTCAGGAAATAAAGCACGGACCTAGCGCCAACAGGTGGAAAAATGCCTCCTGCCAATACAATGCACCTGATCCTCTGAAAACCCTGCAGTCACTGCCGTAGGTGCAGCAGCTCAGCATAGATGCCCCAATCCTGAAATAATGAGTACCAAAATCACCTGGTTGAAGGCCCTCCTTATCCAACACTGCCTTGACCATGGCCCAATATTAGTATTTTGTTGGGGAGATCCATCCATATGTTAAAGCAAAACTCTCTCCCCATGGCCATGCACACCAAGAAAGTCTGCTAAAGCACGGACTGGGCAGATGATGGTCAAGGAAATACTAGCCAACTGTGCCCATGTCCCTCTCCATCTTAGACCTGCAAATTTTTAATGTCAGAATCCCATTCGCCAGAAGAACATCACACAAGTCCAAAGTCCCACCAGAAGTATCCTGCTTGGATGCCACAAACAGCTCACTCCCGCAGGGCCCCAAAGAAGGCGGTCGGCGAGGCTGACCTGAATAACTTAATTTCAAAAAGTGATATACATAAAGAAGCTATGTGAGATAGAACTTTAACTAGTAAATCAGGGGAGATCAGCCAGAGTGAATCAGGTGGGCTAGGTCGGGCACATGCCCAACCCTCCAGCATCCTCCGGATCCTGAAGTCTGAGGTGTTATTTTCCAAACCTTTGGCTTTAGCATGATGAAAAGCCAGAGCTGTGAGATGCACCCTAATGGAATGGTAAGCTAATCCATCAAGATGCAATTGAACCCAAAACTGCAAAATATGATCAACAGGAATAGGCCAGGTGTCATGCAAAGAAGCAGATGAGATCGAGGGAGAGAGCGGGCAGGGAAGAGTTGGCTAATTACCCCAAAAACGCTTCTGCGAATTCAATTCTGAAACAGTGTATTAGCTTGTTAATAGACATCTAAATTCTACAGCAATAAAATGTTGAATATTTTTAGAAATGAACAAGAATTAAAACTGTATAAGCATGAAAAGGGTATAAGACTGTGTCATATATTAAATACGTGAAATGAAGTCAAATTAAAACTTGGTTCTACCATATCTTTCAGTCTGAGCTTCACATGCTGCGTCTGTAGAACAATTAAAGTGGATACAATAATATGCCTTATAAAATGCCATCTAATATCACACCTTGACTACTGACCAGCCGTATTCTAAACTGCTTTCTTCCAGTATTTCTTACCTTACAAGGTTATCAAAGGCTAAGGCTCTGTAGCACTAGAGTGGTTAAAAGTTACCAGGAGAAAGACTGAGTCTTAATCCAGAGAAAACCAGGTGCTCCTCAGGACTTGAGCACTTCACTCTGTGTTCGAGACTGCTGCACAAACCAAATTTGAGTGGTTGGATCCTAAATTGTGAAAGCCAAGGAAACTCGTGCAAGTAACATTTCTCACTTTATCCTCCACTCTTACTCAGCAGAAAAAAATGCTCCCCAAAATTGAGAACACTCCAGAGTGGAATGGATGAGGCATGACGGGGGCTGCAGAAGGGAGTAAGTAAGGGAGTAAGTAACTAAAATGATGAGCCTTATTCAGACATTATGCTGTATGAGTGTACAGATGTGTTTGTGTGAATGACTGTACCTGTGTTCATTTTAAAAGTGGACCCAGATAAAGGCTCTTCAAATGCATGGTACAGATAGGAAGTGTACTTCTCTACCTGCATTCAACATAACATGTGAATGACTCTACCTGTGTACAGATCTGTAGTGGTGTACACTGTACACTCATAAGTGTAGAAAATGTCTGAATGGGCCTCTGGGTACACTTGTACGAGTACTGAGAATAATGTGTGAATGGGGCTATGGTTACATTTGAATCAGGTGGAGACACCTTATGGGAGCAGAGGTCCCACTTAAAGTACTTCTTCCCAATTTGGGCAGCTCTGCAATTCTTTTGTTCAGGGTTTATTATTACATTTACAAATGTTCCTAGGAAATCCAGTTTTATGAAGTTTCAGTTTTGAAAAATCTCAGCTTTCTCAGTTAAATGTCTCGACATTATTACTCGTCCCTTAACTATTACCAGAAACAAGTGGTTGGAGTGTGGCTAGAATCTTTTCCCTAGCTTTCATTTACTCACATGTTGTTTGAAACTAACTTTAGTTTTTTAGTATCTTTTGACCCAGGTCTTTTGTGAACCATAGACATTAGTTATGGAAGGTGCCTGATCTCCCAAGCGAAAAGCAATGAATCTAGGGCCGGATTTATTGCCACATTCTGGGGCAGGGTGGGTTTTTAAAAATACCTCCACAAAGGCAGTGCTTTGTCATGTTGTATCTAGTTTATTAAAGCAATAAGGCAAATAGTATGTCCAGGCATCTACAGTTCCACTCGCCAGGGAGCGGCCCCTTGTTGAGTAGAATTCAGGCTGTCGCTGTGCACCCCTCCCAACCCTGCCGCTGTTACTGTGTGGACCACTGTGTAACCCCTGCTAACTGAGCAATGGGGCACCTTTTGTAGTGGTGATGCTCTCGTATTTAGCAGGGGGGAAGTCAATGTCCCTATCCAACCCCAGCACAGCATTCCACCACTGACTGCTCTTGGTGTCTACCTTGCGTTTCTTTTTAGATTCTGAGCCCTTTGGGGACAGGGAACCAGCCGCATGTCTACAATGGAACACAGGAGGATGTCCGTGCCCTGGCCGCCACCTACCCAGGGGCCGCCAAAGCATCTTCTCTCCCTGCTTCCTACTCCCAGCTAGCATCAGACAGCACCTCACACCTTTGTGAAGCTGCTGCAACTTGTGAGGCTGCTCGGTAGCCTCGGTAGTTTCTTTTTGTTCCGTATTCGGCGCAGTCCTTAGCCCTTCCCCTTGCATAGAAGGGAAGAGGTAAGGAGGCAGGGCTAGCACGGAATCAGGTGGGGCTGGCACCAATTGTTTGCTGTTTGGGCCGAGTACGGCCCCTTGCACCACCCTTTCCCCCAGAGAGCCACCTGTGGCTGGGAGAAGCAGGCAGGCAGGGCTGCAACAGTTGTTTACTTCCAGGCGGCGCTTTGCTCTGGCTCCACATGCATGCCAGCCCAGCCAGTTGCTCCGTAGCAGCAGCAACACTGTCTGCAGCAAAATCAGGGGACTTCCTTGCGTGCAGCCCAGCCCAGCCCAGCAGCAGCAACAGCAGCAAAATTGGGAGTCTGACTGGATCCTCTGTGAGCTGGTATGGGGGTGAGTTGGAGAACGATCACAAGGGAGGGCGGGAGGTCCATGATTATCTTTAGTGACCGGGAAGAAAAGGGCACAGGTACCTGCAGGAGGGAGCCACCTAATTGTGCAGTGGAGAAATAACTTGATTAGCAAGCCAGAGGCTGCCGATTCGAATCCCCATTGGTGTGTTTCCCAGACTATGGGAAACCCCTATATCGGGCAGCAGCAATATAGGAAAGATGCTGAAAGGCATCATCTCATCCTGCGTGGGAGATAGCAATGGTAAACCTCTCTTGTATTCTACCAAAGAAAACCACAAGGCTCTGTGGTTGCCAGGAGTCGACACTGACCCGCCAGCACACTTTACATATACTTTACTGAAAGGGAGGCTGCCTTTCCTTCATCTAGTCTAAGGCATTGGCTTTGGGGAAAGTGTATGATTCCTGACTGTTTTAAAAAAGACTGTGACTTGTGTAACTAAGGCATTGGCTTTGTATGAAAAACATGGAGACTGTACGGGGAGGCTTGATATTGTCCATTTAAACCCCAAACCATCATTATCATCATTTATTCTCCATTTATTTGAGGTTTCAGGGGTGTGTAGGCTGAGCCTATGCATAGGGTTTCTTTGAACTCTGTGTTCAACTTGAGGTTCACTTCGCTCTCCCAAAGTGAAGCCTTTTTCTCTTTCTGTTTGTTTTTAAAAGATCCTTTACAGTTTTATACCAATTACTTTTCAGCTCTGTTTCATACTTCTCTGCTTTAAACATCTGCTTGTTGATTGCTCATTGGGCCCATGTACATGCATGCAATATTATAGTCTTGGTGAAGTGTCTTATCTTTCACATTACTTTTTCAAGGAGCCCCTGCACCATCTTAGAAGGCGTACACTGAGTGTCACCCTTTCCCCATGCTTCTCCCTAGAGCCCTTAAGAGAGGGCTCTGTCTCTCTTAAAGGGCTATCTCAGCACTAAGGAAAGCACAGGACCATGCAGAGGCCGGCACAGTGGGGAATAGCTCTCACATTAAAGTCTGGGTGTTTTGTCCAGAGTGGCCCCTGCTTGAAAAATAGTGAGTTGGATATTCCCTGCCCTAAGGCAGACAGCACTCCCATGACCCATCAAATGCAAACCAAGGTAGACCCTGCTTAGCAAAGGGGACAAATCATGTTTATTACTGCAAGACCAGAGGCCCAGTCACACGTTATGTTCAACACTCGTACAATTAGCTTACAGAATCCATGCAAGAATACTGGATTCTTGAGTATATTGTTGCCTTTTCTGAATATATCTTCTACATTTTGTTCTTCGTTTTGCTTTATCACCATCTTCTTCTTCTTCTTCTTCTTCTTCTTTCTGGTCTGAGATAGTCACTTGTGCCCAAGTGTTCTTTTAAGAGACTCCCCCCCCTCCCCGCCACACTCTTATGTGAGTGTGGCTCAGGAAGCAATGTTCTTATACAGCAAATAATATCAGATGTGCAGTGAGTCACCCCTTTTCTCCTGGCACTCCTGTCTTGAAAACGGAAAATTAAGTTCCCTGCCCTGCTTACTTGTCCCTTGAATGTTTAGACGAAGGAAGCATGGCAGCTGGCACCTTGTAAGCAGATCCTAACATTTGTTCATCTGCTCTGTTCATGAGCCAAAACAAAAGCAAAGTACTTACTTGTCTTGTGACCACTTTTTGCAAGTTTCTGAAGAGTGTTTTGCTGGTACAGATAGATTTCAGCCCCACTTCATTCAAAATCAATATATGCAAGCAGATATAGAGATAGAATTATGTTAAGTAACATAACCATTAGCTTAACAATTGATTGACCTAACTTCTAGCTGCTGTTCTAAGTAAATTATTCATTTATGTAGGACAATATTTGTGCTCTGGTGTATAAATTGATTTGTTATCATCTTTGTCATCGCATCCAGCTGGCGAGTATGTCATTCCCGTTTTACAGATGAGAAGCTGAATCTGAGATGATAGGCCTATTTCCACAATCATCTACAAGAGGGATGTCCAGAAAGTTCCAACCCCAAACAGGCCATTTGGAGTATTCTGAGCTCAAAACAGAACGCCTTTCAAATGAAGGACCTGTTTCGAGCTTGGAATGGAATGACCCCATTCCAAGTCGTAGTGTTCCGAGCGCCATTTTGGTAGGCTGGTTTTTCCCTTGCTTCCTGTTTTTGGCACTGGCTTCCGATTAGCTTACAATTTCCTTGCTTCTTGGTTGGCTTGTTATCATACAAATCAAGTTGATAGGAAGCCAGTGCCAAATACACAACGAAAGGGGGGGAAACAGCCCACCAAAATGGTGCTTGAAACACTCAAAATGTTCCGTGCCCATTCTGTCGGAACAACCAGCTTGCATGGTTATTCCGGTGGAACATTTTGTGGATTTGCGTTCTGTTCTGACCTCGGAACAACCAGCTTGCAAATCCTGTTCCATGCAGGATGCCTCTGAGTACCAGTTGCAGGGGAGTAACAGCAGGAGAGAGGGCATGCCCTCAACTCCTGCTGTAAGCTTCCAGTGGCATCTGGTGGGCCACTGTGTGAAACAGGGTGCTGGACTAGATGGGCCTAATCGAGCAGGGCTGTTCTTATGTTCTTATTTACATCCCTAATCAACATCAGGGTAAGAGGCATTGTACCCTGGTTTGCATAATTGTTTGAACTCATGCAGATCCCTTTAACAAAACGCTTCCTGGATGGAGAGAGCAAGTAGCTGTGCACTCACACGCAGTGTTCTCTAGGCCCCCTGCATCAGCATGCAGAAGTAGGGGGAAGGGGTGTGGCTGGCACAGGAGAACACACTCACCCTCAGTGGCTGGGTGGGGAAGGGATAATTGTGCAGGGGGAGCAAGGGGGCATCTTGGCAGGTGAGGGGGCTCCTTGAGGGCCCCTGTCCCCCGAGCCCAGACACATTTGTTCCAATCCCACTCCACTATCCCTATGCACCTGACAGAGATTCTGTTCCTGTTGATCACTTCCACATAGTGCTGCAGAGTGTTGAACCTCTAAGTTAAGTGAATGAATAGATGTTGGGGAATCCCCTGACTTGGCAATACTTGTGATACTGATTTGGAAATGCTCGGGCATCTTTACATCCTTCTGCATGTCAAGATACTTTCCCCCTGGAGCTGTGATTGAGTCACACCTTTGCTGGTCTGCCGTACTTGCTAGCAGACTCTTTTGCTAGCAAAGCTGCTTATTTTGATTTTAAGGCTGCCGAGGCACAAAAGGACACAGTCTTCCAGGGAGACAAACAAGAATGGGGTGTGCTAAAGTAAAACCAAATAGTGGGGGGTGCTCCTAACAATATAATTCTTTGCTGCAAGACTGCAACCTGAATGGTTTGAACCCTGTACATCTGTTATTGTCTTGATTTTGAATATTCTTCAAGAACACTACACCAAGTATTTTCCGGATCTCTATGATGGAAGAAGTGTTCTTGGCATTGACACAACAACTCTAAAACTCTTTTAAGACTTGGAAGTGTCTACAGGCTGATTCAAGTGTGCAGAAATAGCCAGTGGTGCACTCCTTCCTTGATTGTTTCATAAGGGATGTTCCCCATGTTGTTGTTTTTAAAATCTTCTCTGCATGTAGCCCAAGGGGAAGAGTTTTATACTAGCCATGTTCAGTTTCATGTAATTTATCTTGCATGAGGGGATTATTCTATCCCATACCTGCAGTCTAAAATGGTACAGTCCAGGAAGGTTTACCATGTATTTTCTGTGACCTAATTCTGTGACCTAATTCCATTAATGCAAGAATAAGAATAAGAATTAACAACTTTACTCACAAAGTAAAACAATAAAACATACAATTAAAACACATTAAAACTAAGCAAAAAAAAAATCATAATAAAATAGAGCAATATTTTTTTTAATTAAAAGACCTTTTTAAAAGGCCAGGGTGAAGAGAAAGGTCTTCACTTGGCATCTAAAAGAACCAAGTGATGATGCCAAGTGAGCTTCACCAGAGAGGCTATTCCAGAGGTGGGGTGCCACCACTGAAAAGGCCCTTTTTCTTATAGTCACCTGCCTCAAACAAAAAGACTTTGTTTGAAGTGCCTTTGAAATATCTGACACAGTACATCATTTAGTATCCATACAGTTTTTCAGAGTATTTTTAAAAAATCATTTTGTTGTGGTATTATGCCTTGGAATGTCTCAAAATCTCAATAAAATAAACCTTCTGGTTTCAGAATCCCGACCCTAACAAAGATAACCCTCCATGCAATGCCCAGGAATTGGAAGAATGTGATATTTTCCTTGAAGACAGCACAAGTTTGTGCAGGTTTGATGGCAATACCTTGAAGGCCACACATGTGGTAAGTATAATATAATATCCTTGAGATCCTTAATCACAAGGCTATCCATAGGGAACTTCCTCCCCCCCACCACCTGCTGGTTCTGCTCAGTCTAAAGCCAGTTACTACTGTTTTGCCTTTAAGGTGTGGGGAGTGGGATGGACAAACTAGGAACTGCCCAGGATGCATAATTCTGAGAGCCAATGTGGTGTAGTAGCGGCAAGAGTGTTGGACTAGGACTGCGGAGACTTGCACTCAGATCCCCATTCACCATGAAACTCACTGGGTGACTCTGGGCCACAGCCTAGCCTATTCCACAGAGTTTGTATGAGTATAAACATAGCCATGTACACTGCTCTGGGCTCCTTGGGGGAAGAGCAGGATGTAAATGGAGAAATTAATAAATAAATATAATTTGGACCTTGTGTGATAGGCTATGTAATCAACTTAGGTAATAACAGGGAGAAACCTATGTAATTGTTCGTGAATATAATAGGTGCATTGTTCTCTTCTTGCTACTACTCCTTGCTTCACTTTATGTGTATTGCAGATATGCCTTCTGCTTAAAATATTTGCATAGCATTTTGATAAAAGATGCCTTATTGTTGCTGTTTGTACTATGGAAGGTAGTGACTGACATACAGACTAACATTGTGATGGTGCTGGGGGGGGGAATTTTTGTTTATTATTAAAGGGGGAGGGGATTTTTATTGATCTCCCTTCCCTCTGAAGCTAACTGTCCCTCCTGAAAATGTCCCTGAGGGTCACGCAGCCCTCAGGGATTTATCTTCAGGAGGCACAGTGAGCTTCAGAGGGAAAGGGAGATCAATAAAAATCCCCTTCCTCTTTAGTTGTAGTGCAGCATTAGCAGCACCTTTGCTGCATTAGTCTGCATGCCAGCCCCTATTCTTTCAAAAGCATTATACAACTATCTGCCATGTTGGATACCAGTGTCCTACTGAGACACTAAATCCAATTAAGAAGGACTGAATATAAGAACACACAAGACTCTCATGCACAGTTCATTGCCTTTTTATCCATCTTGCATCGGTACCTGCACTAAGGCACCTGATTAGTAACCATTTGTTAAATTTAAATTGGATTACATGGGCAGAGGAGGGTATATCGTAAAAGTCTAAGCTGCTGCTATGCCAGGCTTGTAAAATGAGTTTTTATCTCTCTTTTGCCCTTTTTGAAGTGATTTGCTGATCTTCCAGCTTTAGCAGTGATTAGCATGTGGAGTGGCACCGTTTGCAGGTGTTGGGCGTAACACTCTAATTTATGTTATAAATGAAAAACGGTGCATTTTAAAGGTCCCACAGATATTTAGAAAGAAAACCATCTGGTGTCACTTCAAACAAGCTAATTAGAAACAAACAAAAAACCTGTGCGCACACAACCCGGACATATCTTTAAGCTCATTGGCAAACAGGGGATATTGCCTCTACTAACCTGCAAGCACTCCTGTACTTGCTGTCACTATCATGGATTGACTGATGGTTCTTGAAGCCGACGAGGCAATTATTTGTTTTTATGAACTATTCCTTTTCTAGGCTTCATTCCTGGGCCAGTGTAGCCTTACACTGTCCTATTAAACTGTTATCTGCCGACTGCCAGTCCCAAAACATGAGCACTGTCAGCCAACCCGTCTCTCTTTGATTCATTTTAGTTGCACTTGGTGAAGCTTTGCAGTGGGAGAGGGCGTTTCTAATGGAAAGGTGCTCAGTTTGGGCCAAGACAACCACCCCACACTGCTACACCTCCATAATCTTGAAGCATGCTGCTTTCAAGCAACAGATCAAAAACTTCCCTATATAGTACTATTAAACTGGATGGGCAAAGTGGAATCATTCTGCAAATCATTCCAAGTTCTTTGAGTAGTGATAAAGCAGCCTTATCAGACCTGGGTTTTTTGTTGTTGTTTTTTGTTTGATTTTTAATTCACGGTCTCCTTTTTTGATTAAATGCGAGAACAACAGCTCATCTTGTTTGCATCTAAGCCAAAAGGTTGCTGCCATTCATTATCAAAAAACACGATGCTGAAAGATCGTTAACTGTGACAGAAACAAAAAGGCAGTAGATAGATAACAAGCAGTGAATGCATGTTCATGAGAGGTACAGGCTCCTCTCTAAGCACTGGGATCACATAATTGCCAGTTAGCTCCCAGGGAAGTCAAGCTCTATGCAAATGGTTTTGTTCTTAATACCTGTTTGTCAGATTTTTAGAGGAACATAAATAGGCCCCTTTCAAGCAGGTTGTTTTAAAATGACTGATGATTTCATTTGCTCCTCTGCAGTTTGATGGGCAAAACATTAGTACATTAATTACCATATTTAATGTCGTCCTCTTTTTACCTCTTTTAAAAAATGATCCCTATGAATCGAGACATGCCTGACTAATATATGTATTTAGGGTTAGGCTTTTGGATTCTACAAGAAAATGCAACTTCCTTTAAAGCTTGGCTGCAGAACTCCGGCCCGCCAGTTGTTGTGGAACTACAGTTTCCATCATCCCTGGCTATTGGGGCGGGGGCGGGAATGTCATCCAGCGACACCTGGAGGGACAGTGTTGTTGTGCATCCCTCCTTTAAAGTCATGGCAAAAACCAGAAGTGTTTCACCACTAATTTTTAATATTCACCACTATCAAGGAAGAGATATCCAGGGCTCATGGAGCAAAGAGGCACCTTTTAGAGTGGTGATTCTCTTATATCTAGGAGGGGGAGAGCAACTGGCCCTGTTCACTGCTAGCACACCACTGGCTATTGCTGGGTTCTACCTTGTGTTCCTTTTTAGATTGTGAGCCCTTTGGGGACAGGGAACCACCTTATTTATTTTTTGATGTAAACCACTGTGAGAACTTTTGTTGATAAGCGGTATATAAGTAGTAGTAGTAGTAGTAGTAGTAGTAGTGAAAGCCACCTAATGGCGCAGTGGGGAAGTAACTTGCTTAGGGAGCAAGAGGTTGCTGGTTCAAATCCCTACTGTATGTTTCCCAGACTATGGGAAGGAAATTGGGCAGCAGCAATATAGGAAGGTGCTGAAAGGCATCATCTCATACTGTGCGGGAGATGACAGTGGTAGATGACAGTGGTAGAGGAGATGACCCCTCCTGAACACTATCCAAGAAAACCACATGGCTCTGTGGTCTTGAGGAGCAGACACTGACTTGACGGCACAACTTTAAGTAGTAGTGAGACCATGTCATGGATTGTTTTAGACAGGGGCGTATACTCATGTGTGCAGAAAAAAGCACAAGATCTGTCCTGCTAGCTCAGACCAGAGTTCATCTAGTCCAGGTCTCTACTAGTGAGACATGGGGAATAATGAAAATAGGCGCCTTCCATTGTTTGTCCCTAGCATTTAGCAATCGGAATTATCCTGTTTCTCTGAACTTGTCAGATCCATTTTGAGTGATTATGGCTAATAGCACTTATAGCCCATTAAATTATATAATAGTTTTTAAAGCTCTCTGTGCATGATGGCCTTCACAACATGTGCATTTAATGTTAATGAGCAGTATTTTTTGTTCGCCTTAACCCAGTGGCAATTACTTTCATTAAACAACCTTTGCTAGCATCCACAGCACCTTCATGAAATTGTGTGAGTACAAGCCATTTCCCTCTCCCCCTCACAGCAGCTGCCAAAGCCCCTCCCAAAAGCTGCTTCTGAGGGACGAGGGATTCTTGGCAACAACATCGGATGCAGGACTGACAGCTTCAGCGGAAGCAAGAAGGTGTCTCTGCCTTGTTTCTGGGCATTCTACATTTCTCCTTCAGGAGAATGTGCCACCCACAGCACATTTACCCCTCTTGCTGAGGGTCTCTCAACCCTAATGATCTTTGGGCGGGGAGGGCGGGTGGTAGTGGTTCTGGTGTCTGTAGTCAAGAAAGATTCCCTGTGTACTGATGTTATCTGGAACATATTTTGGGGAAAGATTTTTCCTTGGATGATTTCTACCCTCTCCCTCTCTCAATTACAGTTTCCTCTTTCCTTGATTTCCTGTCCAGTATCCTGTTTTTCCAATATGTCTGCGAAATGTGTGTTCCATCTTAGTAGCAAGTAGATTTATCTTGGTTTACAGCTAGGCGGGTGCATAGACCATTCAGTCAAACTGAATTTGGACTGAACTGTGTGTCACCAAACCGGTTCGGTTGAACCCACCAGCTGGCCCGGTTGAGTTGACGAACCAGTTTGACGTGGTTCGTGATCGAACCACTCAGACTGGCCCGGTTCGCAGTAGACCGAACCAGTTCTGCGCATCCCTATTTATAGACTTCTGGAATTAGCATACAAACACCTTCTTGATTTGCTCTACTTTAATTTATATTCCCATTGTCCATTTCTATTCAAGTACCACTTTGAAGATATGGAATATTCAGGAAAGGTAATCCCAAACTGGATGTTCCTTTTACCCCCAGACGTTAATTTAAAACAAGCTGCATAAGCTGAAATCCACCAAGCCAGTTGTGGCCCCCAGTCATGTATGGTGACCCAAGTGTTGGTCAGTATACCCTTCTGCTTTTATTACTTTATTGGGACTGTAAAAACAAGGATCAATTAAGCTTCTAGCAGGTCATGATACATGACTGATGGGCTACATTTATCTTGGTGGGCCACTGGTTGTTGTAAAGGCCTGTCTTAAGCACTTCTCTACTACTTTAATTATTTTAAATGCCAGCAGACTGGTCTCATTATAGTTCAAAGTGAAACCTTCCTGTTCAAAAGAGGTTCACCTTCTCCAAAACATTCCCAATGCCTAACAACCTGTTCAACTTCTATTAGCAAGAAGAATGGGAGAAAACACTTAGGAACAGAACTTTCACAGTTCGGGTTTGCAAGCTGAACAGAATAAAGACTTGCCATCCCAAAGCTTATTCAGACTTCAAGATTAGTTCTGCATACATTGATTTTCTTCTTAAAACTAAACATGGCGATGGAGAGCTTTATTACACTAGGCAGTCTTTGCTCAAAGCAGTCTTCATTTTACTTTAACATGAACTGCTCTCAAAAGCAGAAGTGAAGGCAGCACCTTCTGATGGGATTCAGCCATTCTTTCTTGGTCAGAGTTTCACTATTTATTATAGTGCACATAGCAGCTTAATTAAACCCAGTCAGTGTTGATTAGCAATTAAAGGTAGCATGCATCTTTAAATCTGTAACTGTTCCTGAAAAACAGAGGTTTGCATTATTTTAATATATAAAATCAGACAAACCTGGTTATCTGTGGACTTTATATCTGCGTTTTTGCATGTTTGCAGGTGTCTAATTGACACCCAAATATCATTATCATCTTTATCACCAATATAATTACCAATATCATCTTTTATGGTCGCTGCACTGGTTACCGGTTCGCTTCCGGGTCCAATTCAAAGTGCTGGTTCTCACCTACAGAATCCTTATGGGCTTAGCAGCTGTATATCTCTGGGATTAACTCTCTCGGCCAGTTGTATTCCAACCTGTGAGGTCTTCTCAGCTGGCCCTCCTTAGTGTCTCAGGCGCTGGTGTAGTGCATGGTGCCTGGGCCCATAGGAGGGCCTTCTCTGTGACTGCCCCTCTTTTTTGGAACACTCTCCACCCCCACCCCCCAGATACATTCAACCCCCTCCCTCGCTGCTTTTAAGGCCCCTCTTAAGACCCACCTGTTTTGCCAGGAATTTGCCCTTTAAATAAATTATCCGTGGATACAAAAGTGTTAAAATCTATGTATCCGTGGTTCCTAGAGGGCTGGAAGTGATTGTGGAGGTCATTTCTGGCCGCCATTTTGTGGCTCATTTCTTTTTAGAAAAGCATTTTTTCCATGGAAAAAACCAGGGAATTTGGGCCAGGGGGCGCCATTCTTGGACAGCTGGATACCTGCAGAGCACGGTAGGGGACCTTTTTGTGTGGTTTTGCCCCTTTTCCAGCTTCCAGGAACCTTACCCCATCCCCATCCCATAGAGTCAATGCCTCAGAATCCGCTGTTTCAGCAACCTCAGTCCCTGCTGCAGAATGGAACCCCGGTGGATACCGAGGTTTTCCTGGATAGGAATGGTTGGGTCTACTCAACATGTGTTAAATCTTTGTGCCAAAGTGCATTATTGTGTGTGTCTGCATGTACTCAGTCTGAAGATGGTTTAACTATGCCCGATGTATAATTTTGAAACAAAGAACCAGTTTCATGGGAATTGATCTTGTCTGATCCAAAAATGTCCACACCAGTTATGTCTGTATAGTCAGTGGTGAAGGAAAATGACGGTCGTTAGTGATGCTTTGTTTATTTTCAACTGATCAGTGCATTGGTATTGATAACATTCATGGTTTTTTGATAATTGTTTTTGGCAGGCTATTTATTTTCTTTTTCAGCCTATATGAAGAACATAGACAATCTTTTCTGATTTGGGGGGACTTCTTTCAAATAAATGGCCTTCAGCAAATGTTTTGACTGGTAAATTCCAGTACACATGCTCAGGCTCACACCCCTGATATCAACAAACTGGAGGAGGAGAATTTCTCCCTGTCCCCCAAAGTGTGTCTCTGCATCTCTCTGCTCCCCTTACCCACAGATTCTCCCATGCGTACATTGGTAGGAGGCTTCTCCTCCCTGAAAGCCGCCCTGCATAGCAGTGCACTGAAAGGGGGAGGTATAAATATTTTAAATAAATAATAAATAAAATGACCCTCAAAAACCTGGTAGTAGGGCACTCCACAATGCTGTCTGATTATGCAGCAAGTGCATTTGTGTGAATTCCTTTTCCCAGCAAAGAGAAATGGAATGGGTGGGCATCGTTGTAGAAGAGCATCCAGGTCACACACCCTTGGAGGGAAGGGCAGCAGATGAGCTAAGCAACTGCAGCAGCTGCTCCTTCTGTTTGATTGTATCATAGATGCAAAATCTGCTCTGTGACCGCTGTTTGTTGGACCAGAGCTTGCTTTTCTTTCCCTTCCCCACCCACTTCTCTGATACATGCATGGGGAGCTGGTCTTGCAGTAGCAGGCATGAATTTTCTACTTTTCTAAGCAGGGCCTGCCTTGGTTTGCATTTGGAAGGGTGACTGCATGGGGCCACTTTCTACTATTCCCTTTAGCAGATGGAACTGTTGTTCAATCATAGAGCATCTGCTTGCATGCAGAAGGTCCCAGGTTCATTTCCTGGCATCTCCAGAACTTAGAGAAATTCACGGAGGACAAGTCTATTAATAGCTACTTGTCCGAGGACTATAGGCCACCTCCAACCTAAGAGGCAAGATGCCTCTAAATACCAGTTGCAGGGGGGCAACAGCAGGAGAGAGGACATGCCCTCTCCTCTTGCCTGTGGGTTTCCCGGAAGCAGCAGATGGGCCATTTTGTGAAACAGTATGCTGGACTAGATAGGCCTTGGACCTGATCCAGCAGGGATGTTCTTATGACTCCTGCTTGAAACCTTGGAAAAGCATTGTCAGTCAGTGTAGACAATATGAGCTAGATGGACAAATATTCTTTCTCGGTATAAGGCAGCTTACAAGGTTTCATGGTGAAGCTTCACCACTGCAGTTGCAATACAAGATAGTAAAGTATGACCATAACTCCTCGCTTCAATGGTCAGAAGCTGTGGTCTACCTGTAATTCGCCATAACATTTGTATAGGTTAATTAAGATTTTGGAAGCAGTTTGTAACTTACTATTAGGACAGCGTTGCATTCTAGCAAAGCTTACAGCAGTGTAACCGCTGTAACTTTGGTAGAATACCCTCCTGGTTTAGGTCTTACAGGACAGTGGCTGATATCCCCACTAACAATGAGGAAGCACAGTTTGCTAACTGCCATTGCAGCATTTAGTCATGCCAAGTCGTGCTGCACATGTGCGGAGGGGTGGGACAATTTCTGCCAATCCTCCAGAAGTGTTCCCGTGATCCAGAAATAGGTCCCTAAGGAAGGGCTGCACAATCTTCAGGGACCTACTTCTAGGTCTCAGAGAGCACTTCCGGTGGGAGGGGGATTGGCGAAAACCATTTCCCCCCATGCCTTTCCATTACTAAACACTGCAGAGGCAGCTTGCAAACTGTACCTCCCCACCATTAGTGGGGATGTCAGCCAATAATTGTAAGATTGTCTTGTTGCCCAGTTCCTAACCAGAGTTATTCTATTTTAGCAATTACAGTCTGGCTGCCAGTAAGAAAATGCTACTTTTCCTCCTGCAGTTCCCTCCCTTGATGCTCATTCAGTTTAAACATGGCACTTCAGGGAGTGACTTGATCTCTTTAGCAACATTTCAACTAAATTAGTAAGAAAATAATGCTAAGCATTTTCTGATGTGTTTTAAAATATATAAGGAGTAATCTTTGTGATGGATCGTTGCTGATACCACAAAAAAACCTTGGTCAAGCTTGAAAGCGCTAATGTGTTCGTGGATGTGCATATTTGTTTCACCATTGCCACCCTCATTATGGAATTTCCACTGCAAAGACAACCAGCAGACCAGCTCTGTTCATATATTTAGGAAGTTATTAAAAACATTTCCTTTCCCATCAGACTTTGGAAACAAGGGTGGCTTTTATTCTGAGGCTCTGGTGTTGCTTATGCTATCTTAATCTTTTTCTGATTAAAGTCACTGATTTTAATCTGTGTATTGTGAGTGGCCCTGAAAGTTAGGTAAACCCATGTAATGGAATACAAATCTCAAAACAAATAAAATGCATGTGCATACTCTGAAAAATATGATGTTTCTCCTAAAGGCTGAATTGCAGAGAGGTCCCTTTTTGTGTCTTTCTACCACCCAATGAAGACTGGGGGATTCTAAAGCTTATTATGGGAAGTGGACAATTCGAGTGAGCTACCACTCTGTGGTAGGATTAGCAGTTTTCATAGTGAGCTCTGCACTAGCCCAGGGGTGTAACTATAATAGGGCAAGGGGAGACAGTTGTCTGGGGGCCCACTGCCTTGGGGGGCCCCCCAGAGGCAAGTTACATGACTGATCCCCCCAGCCGTGCACCCGCCCGGGCTTCCTTCAGTTGTATTCATCCTCCAGAATTGATGTGAGTGTTAAGACCTGGAGCTACCAGAACAGCATGTCTTTCTCTAGTACCATTAAATGACTTGCGTCGTCCACAATTTACAAAACCTTTTAAAAAATAATTTAGGATGATGTTCTATTGTGGCACATAGGTTTTTACTATGCTTTTTGTTACCACCATTCAGTCTCATTTAAGATTTCTTTACTTCATGAGCTGAGCTTCAGTGGAGGGGGGGGTACATTTTAAAATCTTGTCTCTGGGCCCACTCCAACCTTGCTACGCCCCTGACTGATCAAATGTGCAGCCATTTTATCAACAAGTCTAGTTATTGGTTTTGTTGACTATCTGGCTCTAAATAAGGGCAGATCTTAATCTTCAAAGAAATAGTTTATATCTCCAGCATGCATCTCCAACACAGATGCATTGGACTTCAGAAGAGGAAACTTCTCAAAAATGAGGGCACTGGTTAAAAAGAAGCTGAAAGGAGATGTCAGGAGGGTCAAATCAGAAAGCATGAAACTTACTTAAAACCACAGTAATAGAAGCTCAGTTGGAATGTATACCAAGGAGGAGGAAAGGTACCACCAAGTTCAGGAGGCCGCCAGCATGACTAACAAGTAGAGTCTGGGAAGCAATAAAAGGGAAGAAGACTTCCTTCAGAAAATGGAAGTCCTGCCCAAATAAAGAGAACAGAAAGGAGTATAATCTCTAGCTAAAAGAAATGCAAGGAGATGCAAAAAGAGAGTTTGAAGAACATGTAGCTAGAAGTGTCAAGGGGAATAACAATACATTCTTTATTTTATTTTATTTATCTTTTACATTTATATCCCACTCTTCCTCCAAGGAGTACATGGTTATGTTTATCCTCACAACAACCCCGTGAGGTTGGTTAGGCTGAGAGATACATGACTGGCCCAAAGTCACCCCATGAGTTTCATGGTTGAATGGGGATTCGAACTTGGGTCTTCCTGGTCCTAGTCCAACACTCTAACCACTATGCTATGCGGTTGGACTCTTAAATGATGAGGGTGTGAAAGTGATTATTAAGGAGGATAAGGAGATTGAAGAGAAGCTTAATAAGTTATTTGTATCTGTCTTCATCGTGGAGGATACTGACCATAAACCTGCTCCGGAATGGAGATTCTTGGGCTTGGAGGCTGAAGAACTGGGCCAATCTGAGGTGATGAGAGAGGATGTTCTAAGATGTGCTGGACTAGGACCGGGGAGACCCGAATTCAAATCCCCATTCAGCCATGATACTTGCTGGGTGACTCTGGGCCAGTCACTTCTCTCTCAGCCTAACCTACTTCACAGGGTTGTTGTGAGGAGAAACTTAAGTATGTAGTACACCACTTTGGGCTCCTTGGAGGAAGAGTGGGATATAAAATGTTTAAATAAATAAATAAATAATAAGCTGTCTTGGAAAAACTAAATAAAATAACAAATGGCCCGGGCCAGATGGCATCCACCCAAAAGTTCTGAAGGAACTCAAATGTGAAATTGCTGATGTCCTAGCAAAAATATGCAACTTGTCCCTGCAATCAGGCTCTGTACCAGAGAAATGGAAAGTAGCTAAGAAACTCTAGTTTTCAAAAAGGGATCTGGGGGGATCTAGGAGACTACAGGCCGGTTAGCTTAACATCTGTGCTGAGTAAATTGATCGTAAGCATACTTACTAAAGCATACTAAAATAGTTAAACATATAGAAGAACAGGCCTTGCTAAAGGAGAACCAGCATGGCTTCCACAAGGGCAAGTCTTGCTTCGCCAACCTTTTGGAGTTCTTTGAGAGTGTCAACCAGCATATGGATAAAGGTGATCTAGTTCAGTGTTTCTCAACCACCGGTCCCTGGACCGCTGCCGGTCCCCGAAGGGTTGAGTGCCGGTCCCTGACTGGGAGTCAACCCCCCCCCCCCCACTGAAATCAAGGCACTCACTTCCTCAATTTTGCACATGGCACAGAAGAGGAAGAGTATCACGGAGGCATGGGACCCTTCTTGTGCCTTGCCTCCACGTGCTGCTGAGATCTTCCTATAGCTATCTTATTCCCTATCTTTACAGCTTCAAACTGTATGCGATGTGGGGGCATGGAGGAAAAAGTATGGCAGTGGGCGCCACTTGAAGGGCTGCTGGTTCTTGCATGCTCATTGTTTGCAGCCAAAGGTTGGTTGATTGAAACCCAGCTGCCTGTTGTGGTCGAGGCGCCTTGAGAGGGAACACTGTTTCCCTCTTGCATCAGTGGGGCTTGCTTGTATGTTGTTTTCATTGGCCCCATGTAGCTTTTGAATTTTTCCAATGGCCCAGCATCCCCTCTCCATTGAGTAATCACAAGCACCTCCACTCCAGACATACTGGAGACAAATTTGTTCACCCAGGCTTTTAGATTCAGGGGTTCTCAACCTTGGGTACCCAGACGTTGGTGGACTTCTACTCCCATAATCCCGAGCCATAATGGCCAAATGCCATTGTTGTTGGAGGTTATGGGAGTTTAACTGAGGGACCCAAGGTTAAGAACCCCTAATATTCAATGTTTGCAAAAGATTCCAAATTTAATTATTTTAATGCTTATATTATTTTCATTCTAAACTGCCCAGAGATGCAAGTTTTGGGCAGTATAGAAGTCTGATAGATAGACAGACAGACAGACAGATAGACAGACTTGAAACCCCTTTACTAACTGCTGGTCCGGGAAACTGCGCATAAAGAATGTAGCGGTCCTTGAAACTCTGCACGAAGAATTTAGCGGTCCTTGACTCCAAAAAGTTTGAGAAACACTGATCTAGTTGACATAGTGTATTTGACTATACGTGACTACGAGGAGACATAGTCGAGGTGTATAAAATTATGCATGAAGTTGAGAGAGTGGACAGAGAGATATGGATCTGAACTGTCAGTGACTGACCAGGAGAGAGATCTTGGAGTCATGGTGGACAGCTCATGGAAGGTGTTGACTTAGCATGTGGCAGCTGTGAAAAAGGCCAATTCCATGCTAGGGATCATTAGGAAGAGGATTGAAAATAAAAATGTGAATACTGCAATACCCTTATACAAATCTATGGTGCGGCCTTATTTGGAGGACTGCATACAGTGCTGGTCACCATACCTTAAGAAGGGCATTGTAGAACTAGAAAAGGTCCAGAGGAGGGCAACCAAGATGATCAGGGGCCTGGAGCACCTTCCTTATGAGACAAGGCTACAGCATCTGGGCTTTTTAGTTTGGAAAAGAGGTGAATATAGGGAGACATGATTGAGGTGTATAATATGATGCATGGAGTAGAGAAAGTGGACAGAGAATTTTTTCTCCCTCTCTTACAACACTAGATCCAGGGGTCATCCCATGAACCTGATGGCCAGGAAATTTAGGATTCACAAAAGGAAGTACTTTTTCACACAGTGCATAATTAATCTATGGAATTCTCTGCCATAGAATTTGGTGATCTGACTTGAAATGTGCCATTTCAAGTGTTTCGAGCTCGAAATAGAATTCCCTTCAAATGAAGAGCCTATTTTGAGCTTGGAACAGAGTGAACCTGTTCCAAGTTTATATGTTCTGAGTGTCATTTTGTTGGGCTGTTTTCCTGTTTTTGGTACTGGCTTCTGATTGGCTTGTGATCTCTTTGCTTCTTGATTGGCTTGTTATCATACAAATCAAGTTGATTTATATAAGAATTAAGAACAATTAAGAAGCGAGGAAATCAGAAGCCAGTACCAAAAACAGTCTGCCAAAATGGCGCTCTGAATACTCAAAACGCTCTGAGCTTGTTCCATCAGAACAGCCAGCTTGCCTGGTTGTTCCAACGGAATGTTCTGGGGTATTTGTGTTCAGTTCCAAGCTTGGAACAGAACGCAAATCCCATTACATGTACATATCTATTCTTATGTTCTTAGTTTCACAGACTAGGGTTATTTGTGCTTCTGGTGTCTTACTTGTCACGAAACCTTTAATGTATATGTATTTATTTTAGTCAGTTGCTTGTTTTTGTTGTTGTAATATACTACTTTCAAAAAAATTGGGGATGGCACCATAGCTCAGTGATAGTGCATCTTTTCATGCAGAAGGTCCCAGATTCAATCCCTGGCAGCATCTTCACATAGGGCTGGGAAAGACTTCCACCTGAGACCTCGGAGAGCTGCTGCCAGTCAGTGTAGATAATACACTGTCTCGGTGTATAATTCTGTATAAAGCTGCTTTCTAAGTTAAGTTTGAATCAAATCAAATAAGACAAATGTCTCATTGATGTTCAGAGTTTGTTTCTCCACTGAGTAAACTGTGGACATCTTTTTACTATTCATAAGTCTTTGCTTGTGGAGGGGAGCAAATTGTTTAACATGTGCCCTCCTCTTTAAAACCAACAACCCTATTTGAAGAGATCAAGAAATAATTTTGAGATGAAAATTCTATCAGCAATGCCTTCTCTAGGAAGCAATAGTGTCTTGTCAATGCTAGTTGCTCTCTGACAGTGAAAGTGCCATAGGGATGCAAGCCATGTATACAGTGGCCTCAGTCATGATGTGTGCATTTTCAGATTCTCTTGAAAGACAGTGAATCTCATTTGTCCAAAGCACTGGGGAAATTATAACTGGTCCTTGAAAATTGCATTCACTTAAAAAAATATATCTATCCGGTTAAGAGAAAATGATAATATTTTTTGTATTCTTCATTAAATACTTAAACAAAAAGCAGAATTTTGAAGCAGTAAAAACATGGACAGAGTTTATGACGTTAGTCTCTGCTGTGCAGTGTTTTTATATAGTAGTTATGCAGTGCAACAAATAAAATTCAGCCATGCTTTCAGAACTACACCTAGAGAAGGACATTTTATGAAGCAGCAATTAACTCTTCAATATGAGCAGAGATGTAGTGAGGTTGGTTTGGGACAAGAAGCAAAGATGAGCCCCTGAGATCCCTGACTTCTTCTCCTTCTCCACCATGACTTTGCTACAGAAGAACTATAAGGAATGGTGAAAAAGAAAACATTCTCAGCATGCTAGGGATGTGCGAATAGGTTTGACATCAAACCTGTTCAGTTTGAAGGTCCGATATTGAACGAACCAACACAAACTCTGGTTTGGTATTTGTACTGAACACCCACCCACCCCCGGCCATTCGGGGAGTTGCATGTTTTTTAAAATCAACTTTTGTTTTTACTTACTCCCTCCTGCAGACTTCTCCAAGGCCATGGGGGGGGGGGTCTTCTCCGGTGTTCCCCCTTCCCCCCACCGGCCTCTGTTATGTTAAAAATCACCCAGTCCAGGCAGTCTTCAGCCCAGCAGAGCTCACTGGGCATGCGCGGCAGCCTCCAAAATGGCCACTGCCTGCACAGGGGAGGCCCGGAATGGTCCGAAGACCACCCAGATTGGGCGATTTTTACCATAACGGAGGCTGGCGGGGGAAGGGGGAACTCCGGAGACCCCCATGGCATCAGAAAAATTGTGGAAACCTCCCCCCCCCCAGTTTGATGGTTGTTCAAAGGGGTGCAGAACTGAATTGGCCCGATTCAGGTCTGGTTTGGGCTGAAACCGGGCCAGCTGGTCACATATTCTACACACAGTCAGTCTCTCTCTCTCTCCTCTGAATCAGAAACATTTTTAAAACGTGTATACCTACTACACTCATTTCTAATAGTAATACAGCATCGACAGCAGAAGGTGAACTGTCACCCAGCTGGTTCCCACTCCCAGGGGCCCAAAAACATTTATTCCTCCCCCTCCCATTTAATTATAGCTATGCATCTGAATATAAGACAAGCCTATTTATGTAAAATAAGGCTTTCTAAGCATCTGTACAGAAAAGAGGCTATGCAATTCTCTGAATAAACAGGCAGCTTTAAAGTGCTAATCTGAACTTCTCAGGAAGAGGAAATTCATCATTAATGTTGATTCCATGGCAACATGAATAACCACCCCAACTAGTCCAGGAGGCATCTTTTTAAAATAGTTACAATTAGGGGGAAAGCAGCTTTCTCTGCTTATTGCAGAATAGTGTCCTTCCCAATGGCTTTTGCCTTTGTGTTTCTTTTTAGATGGCAAGTCCTTTTCAGATAGGGAACTACTTTATTCCTTTTGCTACATAAAGTACTTTGTGAGATTTCTGTGTTGAAAAGTGGTATATAAATATTCTTAATAACATGCAAAAAACTTCCTATGTTGACTAGAGTTACTGAATTTGAAAGTTAGAATGGTAGTGTCAGATATTCTGCTTAGCTGCGACCTTACTGTTCTGTTCTATTGCTCTCTGTAGCATTGACATTCCTAGTATGGAAAAAAAAGTGCTTTTTATAAGCACTTAAAATATAGTCTTAATAAACTTCACAATATATTACAATAATATTTTTAAGTTATCAGCTATAGTGGTTCATAAACCTCTTGAGAATTCCAAATCGTATTTCCCAGTTCTATCCTGTCGTTGGCAGTGTTTAGGTCATTAACAACTTGTATGTTTTTTATCTTTCTTTTCTTTTCTTTTCTTTTCTTTTCTTTTCTTTTTGAGTGAAAAAAGGATACAGGTTTTTGGGTTGCATTTAAATCAGGCAGCTTGGAAAATCTAAGCTATGTGGCAAACAATTTCATTGTGCATGTCAGAAAACATTTCACCTGTGCAGCAAGGGAGGGGCGATTTTTGCTATTCTCTCCTTCCCTCCGAGGCCCACTCTGCCTCCCAAAAATGTGTCCCTCGAGGGTTCATATTGAAAGCAAACCTTTTTTTTTTTTTTTTTTGGCATGGACAACATTCGTCTGGATGTCAGCCAGTTTTACTGAACTTCTAGCATATCAGACTATGGTAAAATATATTTCATTCTGCAGGTTATTTGGGAAATGGTGTTCTTATTAGTAAATCTTTGGCTTGCCTTCTAAACTAGCCAAGACTACTTTTTTCCATAGCCATATTTCAGGTTAGAATTACTCAGCTGATACCATCTCAGCTAAGGCAAGAATGACTGGGAGGAGAGCTGGTCCTGTGGTAGAAAGCATGAATTCTCCCCTCTGCTAAGTAAGGTCCACCCTAGTTTGCATTTGAATGGGAGACTACTACTTATGTGAGGACTGTAAGATATTCCCATTTGGGGTTGGGGCCACTCTGGGAAGAACACCTGCTTGTTTGCATGCGTACACACACACACACACACACACACACACACACACTTGTTACAAATTCTGTGGCTTATTCCTGATAAGGGTGTGCACGGACCAGCGGTGGTGGCACCACTCCCTGAACCGGTTTGGTCAAACTGACAAACCGGCTTGAATCAGTTCAAAGTGGTTTGCGGTCAAACCACTAGAACCGACCCAGTTCACAGCGGACTGCTTCGATCACGAACTGGTCCATACACATCCCGCTGAGCCTAACAGTTTGGTATTAATGGTCCTTCTCCTTTCTGCCTACACACTTCTTTCCTCTTTTTTTTTTTTTTTTTTAATTCTTGGCCTCACTCTCATATTCAGGAATTTGTTTTGCCTCTTGTAGCAAATGACAACCAGGGAGCCTATTTGAGAAATAAGTGTAAGGAAAGCAAACTATCCTAAAGTGGATACTGAATTAATAGGCCTGCACCAGAGCAGCTGGGTGCCAAAGCAAACCATTCTCCCCTGGTCTCCAGGCTTAAGAAATTACCCAACCCTGCCCTTGGTTACAAATTGTTGCTGTGCTGAAGCGGTCAGACTGCTCTTTTTCTGGAAAGTATTTGCCAGTGAATCTTTTCTGCAAAGTATTTGCCAGTGACTGTGAATCTAACTGGTCTGTTTAAAATCCTTCTCTGCATACATAGCAGGGTGGTTTAATTTTATGCCATTGAAATTTGAAAAGCAAGAATACCAGTAAGTTGACGTAAACCTCTTCCAAAATACGGCTGGTACTTATGGAAGAAGCGGTACTTAGAGCTTTGTTGTTGTTTGTTGTTATTGTTGTTAATATTTGTTGTTTGCTCTATAGAGCAAGCCTTCGATGTGCTAGCAGCATTCACAGAAATAAGAAAAGTAGAAGAAAACTACTGACTCTTTTAATATACATGTATAACTTGCTTTCTACATTTGTAGCCCAGGGCACACACACACTAGGAAATGTTATTTTTCTCAATTTTGTACACCATTACAGTCACACTCTTGCAGAGCAGAATACCAAGAAACTCCAAATTCCACAAAAATACATTTTAAGTGTTAGTCTGAATAAACTATGCAGTCCGGTAAATGCATGCAAATGTGGCACAATTGTCATGAGCATAGAATTTAGTTAATCTTGGAATCAAGAGGATGTAGTCTTGACTAGAATGTTGCAATGAAAACTTTCCAGATTTAAATAATGTTAGCTGACGGTAGGCAATCAAGCTTTTGTAGATATTCAGAAAGATCATGGCAGCAACTCTGGTTGAATCCAGATTCTGGTCATTTTACTGAACAAACAAGCATTTTTTTATAGATTCCAGATAAAGTACATCTAAAGACCTCAGTTCTTTTCTTAATTTATCTAGGATTGGTTAATATCATTCCTACTGGACCTCTTTTAGCCTATAAAATGTTCCCCCTTTACTGCTTGCACTGGCTTCCTTTCCTTAATGGACTACATCCAAACTAGGGGATTTGGGGAATTCTTCGGCAGGTGCACAGAAGGAAGGGACATTTTTCATCTAATCCCACATAGGAACATAGGAAACTGCCATATACTGAGTTCAGACTATTGGTCTATCTAGCTCAGTATTGTCTTCACAGACTGGCAGCAGCTTCTCCAAGGTTGCAGGCAGGAATCTCTCTCAGCCCAATCTTGGAGAAGCCAGGGAGGGAACTTGAGTACTTCTGCTCTTCCCAGAGCGGCTTCATCCCCTGAGGGAAATATCTTGCAGTGCTCACACATCAAGTCTCCCATTCAGATGCAACCAGGGCCACCACCACCTTCTTCCTACTAAAGCCAGAGTTACAGGACCCTTCGGAACATATTTTCAGTAGGCGTAGGCAGCTGCAGAGGGAAAGGGAGCTTGATGAAAAATGCCTCTCTGTGCACATGTGGAAGCATTCACCATGCACAACCTTCTTTGGCTTTACAGTTAGCAGGTCCCTGCTAACTGAGCAAAGAGGCACTTTTTCAAAGTGGTGATTCTCTTTATTTAGCAGAGGGAGAGCAACTGGCCCTGTCCATCCCCAGCACAGCATCCCTCCAGTGGCTGATGCTGGTGTCTGTCTTCTGTTTCTTTTTTAGACTGTGAGCCCTTTGGGGACAGGGAGCCATCCTATTTATAGCTATGTAAACTGCTTTGGGAACCTTTGTTGAAAAGTGGTATATAAATATTTGTATTTGTATAGACCATTGTGTTCATATTCATATGTTACTATTTACTGCATGCATTTCATTGCTCCTGTCTATCTTCCTTCTTTGATTTCTCCTTGTATTCCTCCAAGAACTGTGTTTCTCTGATACCAATATCTTAATTAAACCAATGCTAACACCTGCCTCATGCCTCAGTCCATTTCCTTTGTCATTCTTCCCGTTAGAACCCATTGCCTCCAGGTGTTCATATAATTCACTCTCACTCTTTACAAAACACATTGAGATGCAACTCTTTTTCCATGGACTTCTTTAATTGGCAAGAGGCAGAAATGCAAGGGGCAAACACCTTAGGAAGTTTTAATTGTGCGTGTCTTCCTCCATTGTCTTTTCTCACCCCCCTTCCTTCCTTCCTTCCTTCTTTCCTTTTTCATTGTCTGTCTGTCTATGCTTCATACTATACAGTACTTTCTTTTAATACAGTATTTCTATTGTAATAGATGATCATAGCTATATTAGGTTGTTGGTTCATAGGAAGCTGCCTTATACCCAGTCATCCATCTCGTTCAGTATTGTTGCTCCATCTAGTTCAGTAGTGTCTGTGCTAACTGGCAGTGGCTCTCCAGGGTTTCGGGCAGAAGACTTTCCCAACCCGACCTAAAGATGCTGCCAGAGAAGCAGATGCTGCACCACTGAGCTTTAGCCCACATCCCACTGCACAATACAGTAAGGTCTGGGTTTGGACTCTGTTAAGAATATAAGAAAAGTCCTGCTGGATCAGCCCAAAGGCCTAACCAGTCCAGCTTCCCGCTTCACACAGTGGCCAACCAGGTGCCCCTGAGAAACCCGCAAGAGGGGGAAAGCAGTCAACTGCCCACTCCTATTGGTGTTCCACAAATAGTCTTTCTGGTGCTGGTTCTTCAGAGCTGAAACGGTGCTGTCAGTTTTTCTATGAATTGGTACTACAAGAGTTATGGGCCAGCTGTGTTGTGTTTTGTCCTGCAGGTAAATCTTGGAAGCAACCAGTATCTCTTCTCGGCAGTTGTGGATCCCAAGGAAATGCCTTGCTTCTGCTTGCGACATGATGTCGATGCTCTCCTCTGGCAGCCACACCCAGACCAGCAGGACATGTGGGAGCACATTGCTACTTTCAACGCCTTAGGTATGGAATAAGTTTTGCAACACTCCTTATCCAACTATATTCCATGTAATCTTTTCCACTCTCATTTGTACCAGAATTCCATAATTTTAAATTTGGTTGATTAACACAGCCATTCTAAAATAGCTAGATTGATTTTTGGAATGATTTATCATCAGAAGTAACTGACAGTGACAATCGAGAAGATCAGTATGTCATTGTCTCAAGTAGAGATTGGTTTTATAGACGTTTCTGGAGTATATTGTGGATAGCATGAAATGATGACAGCACTCCATCTTACCTACAGATGTAAGGTTTTTCCTTTCACAGCTCTGGATTAATTGCAAGTAAAATTTTCCAGAACCAGTCCATAAAATATTCCATACTAGCTTTAGCATTAGGAACATAGGAAGCTGCCTTATACTGAGTTGGAGCATTGGTCCATCTAATTCAGTATTGTCTACACTGACTGGCAGCAGCTTCTCCTAAGTTGCAGGCAGGAGTATCTCTCTTTATCTTGGAGATGCCAGGGAGGGAACTGAACCTTCTGCATGCAAGCATGCAGGTGCTCTTCTCAGAGCAGCTCAGTCCCCTAAGGGGAATCCTACAGTGCTCACACAAGTAGTTTCCCATTCAAATGCAAACCAGAGCAGACCCTTCTTAGCAAAGAGGAGAATTCATGCTTGCTACCACAAGACCAGTTCTCCTCCTGTTGAGCGCACTGGTAACAAAAGGAGTTCCACAGCAGATGGAAAGGGTGTAAAAGGCAACTCAAACCAGAATGAAGGTCTGTTTGAAAACTGGCAGGAAAATTGGCATTGATCATAGAAGTTTTTCACTTGCACAAACTGAACTATTATAGTCCTTTAATTTTCAGCTGTTAGACCAAGCTGCTGTTACCATTTCTTTTTCTTTCTTTTTTAATGATTTCTGGGGAATGCCAAAGCTTTAATTATCTTAATTATTTTTTAGGAAGAATTCACATTTAACCACTTACGCCTTAATTTCTTGAACTTTGGGCCAGCTTTTATATTGTAATGCAACTGCAGGAACGAGGGCAGAGCTGCAATAGGGCGCATGAGTTCCAGGAGCCCACACAACCATACCTCCAGGGCCGCATCGCTCACCCCTGGCCATTTTTCTCCCGTGCGCCACACCCTGCAGCGCACTCCTCCAGCCCACGGCCACTTCCTGCTCATCCCCAGCAACACCACGTGGGGTAGGACACAAAACATGCGATTGCTGGGGTGAGGAGGCTGCCGCCGCCACCAGAGTAGGGCGCATGCTGCCGCCACAGAGGGAGGGGGCTACCCACGAGAACTTGGGCCACCGAAGGAGTAATTTTAACTTTTTTGTATATGGCCAGGATCCAAAGATCTGCTTTAGGCATGCTGCGGGGAAAAGTTGGCCATGGCCTTTGGAATGTTTGAGAGAGGGTTTGTTTCGGGGATTGGTTCCTAGGTGGTGGTTCCATATTTTGCAGCAGTGAAGCAGCAACCCTATGAGCCCCTTTGTGGTAGCAGAGAGTGCACCAAGAGCTTAAGCCTGAAAGCCAGGAAGCTATGATTCCAGTAGAAGAAATAGTCCAATTGAAACAAACATTTCCTTCCCTTCCCGGGTTACAATCTACTATCCATGTGTTGATTTATTCTTACTTTTTTTCAAAGCAAAGGCGATTTGACCATTTTTGATCACATCTTAGATACTCCTAAATTCTTCGAGGTGTGTTTTGGGTCCTCCTCATCTTAGAGAACACTATCATATTGGTCTCATCTTACAGGTAGTTGGTTACATGTTGAAGGGTTTTATCACTATTATTCAACTGAAAGTAAAGCAAAGGTTTTGCTAAATGACTCATGATTAGTTTCAGATTCTATAGGTAATTTTTCAGCAAGACAAAACCACCATGATTTTGGTTCATTTGCAAACAGCAAGAGACCCTGTAGAGCTCACATCTGGACATCAGGCTGGCATCTGATTAAAAACCACAATATCTCCTTCCTGCTTTACTGCCATTTTGCAGTACCATCTAGAAATTACCACCTTTGTGTTAATCTTTCAGTTTCTATTACCGGAGGAAAGTGTGTCATCAGCTTCTCTTGCTACAACCAAATATTAGAAATCCTTGCTATCGCAAGGATTTATGTAGCTAGAGTAAATGTGATCCCTTTATCTGAGCCTCTCCTCCATGTGTTTGCTTTTAATTAGACCAAGTGCTAATTGAGATGAGGTTTAGCAAGAATTCAAAAACCGTACTGGGAAAATGCAAACTAAAACAGTAACAATGTAAACAAAGAGAGAGGGTGGCTAAATACAGAATACTTGAAAGATGAGTGCTAGCAAAAAACAGTACAAGAATTGTTTCAGGTATACAGGATGGCAGGTTGATTTTGCTCCCCAAGCAGCTTAACAAATTGGCCAAACACTAAAATTGATCTTGATGATCATGGGAGAACATATGGAACAACAAAGGAATTAATGAAGACACAGTTAGCATCTTGAAATGTGCTCTGAAATGTTGATTTTGTGTCTATATTATTTTCTTTCAATAACTGCTACGATCAATGGCCTATTTCAGACATTACATTATACATGTGTCCAGATGCTTGTAGACATAGGCATGCATTTGAATGAGATGTCAACTATGAATCCAAATGAAAGACTTTCAGTAGGGTATACGAACCGGTTTGGAGGCCTTTTTCGGTCCTCTGGTCTGATCCAGTGGTGGGGGTTACCTTTAAGCAAAAGAGAAGGTGCTCTTAAAACCAACCAACCCCCACCGCATTTCCCCTGTCAGTGCTGTCCTGAAAATCACTGGTGTGGGACAGCAAGAGGGTACGCTGCCACTCTGCATCAGTGATTTTTGGCACTGTGCCAGCAGGGGAAACACGGTTGGGGGGGTAAGAGCACCCTCCCGCCTGCTTAAAGATTTTTAAAAAACCACCACTGTCTGCTGGTTCAGGCACATCCCTGACTTTTAGCCTGTTACAAGTTTGTCCTCTGTGGCCTAGCCACCATTGGACAATGGGGTCAAATGCCCTAGGTCATTTTTATTTATTTATTTATTTATATGTAAACCGCTTTGGGAACTTTTGTTGAAAAGCAGTATATAAATATTTGTCATATTTGTAATTTGGGGACAGGCCCCCTCTGATGCAATGTACAAATAGGAACTGTTGAGCAGAATGTGTGAATAACTGTACGTGCAGACATTGTACATAAATTGTACATGCACTGAATAGAACATGTAAATAGGGATAGTATCTTGTGTTCAGTATTATTTCCTAGATGATATTTAACTAACAATGGCATATATTATTTGACTGTATATTCCTTCCATTCTCCTCCTGGTCCCTTGTTTTGTTACTGTTGGGAAGTCCATTTATATTTATATTGTTCCTTGTACTGCTCTGATGATTAGAACTACAGTGAAAGTGGGTAAGAAAGCTACCGAGTTCCAGTGAAGATTTTGAATCACTGGTGTAATATTCTCCCAAGATCTCCTAATATCAGGGATTGAGCGGCCACATTTTGCCTCGCAGCAGCCTCTGAACAGTCTCAAAGAGCAGCCCCAAGCAGAGGGTGCTACAGTTGTCTAGCCCTGGAAATAGGCAATAACTCTGAATCCAAATGAAGGACTTTCAGCCTGTTACAAGTTTGACCTCTGTGGTAGAGCCACCATTGGACAAGGGGGTCAAATGTCCCTGGGCCGCTGCGGTCACGGGGGGCACCACAGCACTCCTTTGCCCCTCCCTCAGGGTACCACTTTGTTGTTATGCTTCACCCAGCCGGCAAACACTTTGTTTGCTGGCTGGAAGTGTGAGGTGTCCTTCCCAGCCGGCTAGCAAAGGGCCAGCTCTGTTCGTTCGTTCTTTCTTTCTTTCTTTCTTTTTCTTTCTCTTCCTTACCTCAAGTGAAAAAAAGCAAGCACCAAGCCAGCCCTTTGCTTGCCAGCTGGGAAGGAGCAGAAGAAGGCTTGTTCAGCCCCTTTACTGGGTGCTAGCACGCTCCCTACATCTGACATCAGAAGCAAGGGTGTGGCCAGGTCATGCACAGTGCTGGAGTGACAGGCCACCGGCTAAAGCGTGTGTCTGTGTCTGTGTCAGAGCTGCTCAACTTTAGTCCTCCTGCAGATGCCAGCCTACAATTCCGATAATCCCTAGATGTTGGCAACTGTGACTGGGGATTATGTTAGTCCAAAAACAGATGGGGGGCCTAAGTTGAGGGGTGTGTGTGTGTAGAGATACACACACACACACACACACCTCCCTCTACTTGCTTGGGCCTCATTGACTGACATGGAACTCCCAGATCAAACCATGCAAGATTGAAACATGCCATTTTTGCAGGAAGGTTCCAGACCTCGTCTAGACTCCCAAGATAATGGAAAATTCCAGAAGAATTCATTGAGTTCCCAGCAAATTCAGGGAAACACTTCAGCTGAAAAGCATGAGGAATCATATTTCCTAGGGATACTAAACTTCTAGATTCACAGAGAGATTCATGGCAGCAGTTCCGGGGTGGGGGCGGGGAGCAGCGATGGCCAGGGAAAGTACCTTGAACAAACAGCAGATGTTGCCCCTGCTGGCACTCTGTGGGGAGCCCGGGAGGCCTATGCAGCATGTGCGGGAGGCCAGCTGTGGGGCAGGGCAGCCTCCCTGTGGGATGCTATGTGGGCCTTCTGGGCTTCCCACAGGATGCGAGTGCAGGTAGTAGTGACGTTCATTGTTTGTTAAAAGTATGTTCCCTCGCCCTCACCATCCCACCTGGAATCATCATCATCACCGTGATGAATGCTTGCAAACCGCAAGCCCATTTTACTAGTATTTTATTAAATGGTGAGCGTTTTAAAAACTCATGTAGACTTCTCTGTCTCAAAGTGGCAATGCTTAAAATAACTATTTTACTCTTATTGTCTGTGTTGTTGGCATTTTAGGTTATGTGCAAGCATCAAAGCAGGATAAGAAATTCATGGCCTGTGCCCCAAATCACTCCTTTTCAGCCCTGTGTGAGTGCCTGAGGCGAGTGTTCATTTATCGGCAGCCGACTCCTCTGAGGACTGTTCTCTACAACCGAAAGGAGGGAAGACAAGTAGGGCAGGTAGCCAAGCAGCTGGTAGCCACTCTGGAAGCTCATGATCCTGTTTTGGGGTTTCAGGCAACAAACGAGAGATTATTTGTTCTCACCACAAAAACCTTGTTTATAATCAAAGTAATCACTGAGAATTAGTGACCAAATGTCTCCTAAGCTGCTCTGCATTCAAAATGGTCTCCTATAATGACTATATAGATTAGCAGGAAAGTGCATTGATGTGCTGTCAATGCAAAAGCAATATATCGCAGGTACAGTTTTTTAAAAATATAACCAAAACTGAATTTGTCTTTATTTAAAACATATAAAGGTTTCCAGCATTATTAATAAATATTGGTGGTGGGAAACCGCTAGTGCAAGGAAGTTGTTGGTTTTGTCCAACGCTTTCCAGTGTTGGAGACAGAAATTGCTCCTGCAAAATGGTTCATGTTCTTCTTTCTATTTTTCCAAATATATGTCCATCACAGCTCTTGTTAATAGCTGGCTGAAAGTAGCTGGCCTTTTTAATTTTTTTAATTTTTTAATTATCCACAGTGGTTTCAATCTGCCCTGCTAAATAAAATCAGTTCCCGTTTTGTGCGTGATTATAAATTAAAATGTAAATTTCAGCTTAGTAAAACCTTTAAAAAATTTTGTTTTCCATTTCCATTTAAATGTCTTCATATTATCTGCAGTGGCTTATTGGAGAAATGATGGTCAATCTGTGCATCTATTTTTCTCAGGCATATTTTAAATTGAAGCTACACCTTCCCATCTTGTGTAAATGCAGTGATCAGATTTTGATTGTATTCTGGCTGCAGATAAAAATCTACAACCATTTTAGAAATAAAGTGGTATTTTTTTAAAATAATAATAATAATGTGTTGGTGCTCTTTTCCATGACATTGAGATTTGAGACAGAGTAAGGATTGGCATGAATTGTCCCCTTTGCTAAGCAGGATCTGCCCTAGTTTGCATTTGAATAGGAGACCCCATGTGAGCACTGCAAGATACCCCTTAGGGGATGGGGCCAATCTGGGAAAAGCACCTGCATGCTTGCATCCAAAAGGTTCCAAGTTCCCTCTCTGGTATCTCCAGATAGGGCAGAAAGAGACTCGTTCCTGCAACCTTGGAGTAGCCACTGCAGGTCTGTGCAGACCAGGCCTGCTCAACTTTGGCCCCCTAGCTGTTTTTGGACCACAGCTCCCATAATCCCCAACCACAGTGGTTAATAGCCAGGGATTATGGAAGTTGTAGGCCAACATCTGCAGGAGGGCCAAAGTTGAGCAGGCCTGCTGTAGACAATACTGAGCTAGATGGACCAATGGTCTGTCTCAGTATAAGGCCACTTCCTGTGTTCCTATGAAATGCATTATGCCTACAGCTGCTGCCTCAGTTTAAGCAAACTCCCCCTTTGTTGTAAACCTCGCTGCCTACTGAGGTCATCAGGAGAGGTCCAGTTGTGGTTGCTACTGCCTCGTTTGGTGGTGATTTGGAACTGGGGCCTTCTCTATGGCCACCCTGGAACCATAGAGAATAAGAGCTCCCCGATCTCATCTGCTTTCAAGAAAGCTCTCACACCTGTTTATTCACACTTTTAGTTAATCTTTTTCTACATATTATTTTAACTGTTTCAATTGTTTTGCTTGTTTTCTTGGCGGTGGTTAGATTTTTTTTAATTATATGTAAGCCGCAAGGATTCCCAACCTGTGGGACTCCAGATGTTACTGAACTACAACTCCAATCATCCCCCGTTACAATTAATTCACAGTTTGCTTCATGTGTAAGGGTTACCAAACAACTGGGATGGTTTCTCTCCACGCATGTGTAGACTTAGCACATCTAGAAGATTGCTCAAGTCTCAGTTTAGATCTTCTAGAAGCTTAACAAGTCTGCAGACCTAATGCAGGGGATATCAATTCATACAGAAAAAACCAACTCCCTCCACAACTGGGCCAGTCAGCCCAGCTGTGAAATGAGATTTTACCATATGAGGAAATGCTCCAGGATAAAAGAACAATGCATCTATTATGCAGTAATTCATCTATTCCATACAAATTATATTTTTGAAACCAATAACTACTGAAAGCTAATTTTCCTTATCTCTTGTGACAGATTAAGCAAAATGATAGAACACCCTTGTCATTCCCCCCCCCCAATATACTTTATTATAGCAGACAGTACAGGGAAAGAATGAACAGCAAACGTACCTTGACTTCAAAAGGAGTCTGACAGATCACATCTAACCAGAAAAAGGCTTTTCTCCTCTTGATGATACTTCTGCACACTTGTTAAGAACTGAATGGTGCTTTCAATGAATCATAGGTCTCTTGATATATCTAAAGGCAATCTAGTTCAATCCAAGAATTCAAGAATGACATGGGCAGCTGAACATAATCACCAGCAAGTCCACTGCCCGGGAATGCATTCCCAGTGGTTGTCTTGTACAAACTCGCCCAAGTCCTGTTCCTGAGCTATAGGCCCAACACTCTACTAACTTTCTCTGCAAATCTTGGTTCCAGAAAGTCAGTAGAATGTCAGGAAGAAGGTTCGGAACCGGACTTGAGCAGACGTGTCCACCATGCTGCTGATTCCCAACATTTGCCCAGCCAGTAGACTTGCCAGTGGTTGTGTGAACCCACTTTCTTTTATCCAAATCATGCATTAAACCTCTTAGTGTGCAGCTAGAAAGAGATGGAACAATGTTTTTACATGTGGGCTGCTCACCTCCTTTCCAAGAAAGTTTAGTAAAACAAGTGTCCTAACCCAAACCATATGTTTCAATGGTATCCTGCCACCCAAGATGTATGGCAATCTAAGCCTGAGAAATTTCATCTAAACCATGGATGTTTGGGGGTGGGCCCACTGCTGCCGCCACCCAATCACAACTGTGCTAAAATCTTAGATTTTTCCATTAATTTTTATGGAATTAAAAATTTCACTTACGCTGCAGAGGAGAGATGCATAGTGTCTAAGAAATGATAAAAACCAGTATAGTGTAGTGGTTAGAGCAGCGCTACACAACTTTGGCCATTCAGCTGTTTTTGTCTACAACTCCCATCATCTTCAGCCACAGTGGCCAATAGTCAAGGATGATGGGGGCTGTAGTCCAACATCTAGAGGAGGACCAAAGTTGTGCAGCACTAGCTTAAAGTGTGCAACTAGGACTAGGAGATCAAGATTCCCATCCCTGCTCTGTTACGAAGCTCACTGTGTGATCTTGGATAAGTTAATCTTTCACCCTAACCTAGCTCACAAGGAGGTTGTGAGGATAAAGTGAGGAGAGGATGTAGGATGCCCTGAACTCCTTGAAAGAGTGAGATAAAATGTGGTCACAGTGTTGGACAAAGACTGGGGAGACCCGAGTTCAAATCCCCATTCAGCCATGAAACTCACTGGGTGACTGGGCCAGTCACATATCTCTCAGCCTAAGCTACCTTACATACTTGGAGGAAGAGTGGGATATAAATGTATAAATAAATAAAATATGTATATTCCACCCCTCCAGCGCAATACTGCTCAGGACCACTCACATTGCTATTGCTGATAAAGGAATAATAAAACAACATTAAAAACACTTCCTCCCTCTCTCTCTCTGATAAGGCATATTCTATTGACGGTTGATTATGACAGAACTGTTTTTCAAAAATAGCCCCCAAGGAAGAACAGTAGCTTAAAACACACAGGGCATTAAATTTAAAGAATAAATAACTTATAACAATCTGTTGTAAATTAGACTTCTTTTTACAGAAGTAGAAAGAAACAGATGCATTTTTTGTTTTTTAAAATGTAATTTGATTAGTTGGGTTGTACACTGAATAAATCATCATTCAAATCATAGCTTTTTCTCACCAAAGACAATTCTGAAAGTGATTTGGAAATTACAAGGTACGTCTTCTAATGAAGTTCCTTTTAAATACCACCTGGAAAGCAATTGTCTGCCTGATTATTAGGAACAACACAAGGAAAAAGCGAGAAAAAAATTACATAATTGATACTTTGCACCTTGCCATTTAAGGTATATGTCAATCACTGTGCCAGATGCTCCAAGCACTGTAGACACAAATATTCATACACATTGGTCATGCCACAATATATAATGGCTGACATGTTCCACAGCCTTAGGAGGGTGAGGCAAGAGCTCTGCTGCTTCAGGGAGCAGGAAAACTAGCTGCCCTGCAGGCAATTTACCTGTAATTTACTCGCTCCTTGAGATCTTGCTCTGCCTTACCAAGACTGTGGAGCATGGCAGTCACTGACTTGGATTCAAAGAACTGTGAGAAAATGTATTAGTGCTATTGTGTACATTCTAGCAGAAGACTTCTTGCAGTATAGTGCCACAATGGTTTTGGAGGCTGTTGTACTATATGAACTCTCGTACAAGGGTTCCCAACCTTTTATAACAAGTGTACCCCTTCTGTTGCAACCTTCAGTTCAGGTACTCCATAGAGATTTTTTATCATGCACATACAAATTAAAATGCTACACTTATGAGACAGGCTATTCCAGTCACTAGCTTTCATCCAGACTAAGTTACTCATGAGTAATCCTATTGAAATTAATTGGACAAGTAAATTTTTCTCAATTTTAATATGAATGCATATGAGTAACTGAATATAAGCCGGTGACTGGAGCAGTCGGTCTCATAACTGTAACCTGTGTGTGTGTGTGTACATATGAATGTACGTACAGGTTACTACTACTACTAAGCAAAGATAAAGTGTGCCATCAAGTCGATTTTGACTCCTGGTGCTCACAGAGCCCTGTGGTTTTCTTGGGTAGAATACAGGAGGGGTTTACCATTGCCATCTCCTGCGCAGTATGAGATGATGCCTTTCAGCATCTTCCTATATCGCTGCTGCCCGATATAGTACCAGCGGGGATTTGAATCGGCAACCTTCTGCTTGTTAGTCAAGCATTTCCCCTCTGCGTCACTTAAGGTGACACCACCACCACCACCACCACTACTACTACTTATATTTATATACTGCTTTGCTGTGTAAAGTTTCCAAAGTGCTTTACATAGAAAAATAAAGAATAAGATGATTGCCTGTCCCCAAAGAACTCACAATCTAAAAAAGAAACATAAACACCAACACCAGCCCCTGGAGGGATGCTGTACTGGGATGGATAGGGTCAGTTGCTCTCTCCCAGTTAAATATAAGGGAATCACCAACTTAAAAAATGCCCTGCCAACCCCGTTGTCAGGGGTTACGGGCTGCTCCGGTCAGCGGCCCACATCCACAATAAGTTACTCTTAAGCAGTCTGAGGGTGTGTTGGCTTCAATCCAGCAATCCTCAGACGGGGAACAAATAGTATACAACTGCCCCTTGGGAAGGCAGGAGGACTCTGAGGACCCCTTGGGAGCCCTTCAAGTACCCCAGGGGTAGTAGCAGTGTTCTGTCTAAGGTGTGTGCACGTGCGTGCACTCTGGTTTTCGATGTCTGCTCAGTTAATTTTAGATCCCGCTCAGGCTGAATCAGGAAGGCCCCACACCTAATACGTGTGTGCACACACTGCCTTGATACTCCTGCCCAGAACAAAACTCATTCCATACACAGATGAAAAAAAAATTTTTTAGAGAGAACGCTGAGTACTAATACCCCCTGTTGGGAAGCCCTGCTTTAATGGACTATAAAACAGTTCTGAGAGAGAGCTTGCACAAACGGAAGAACTTTACTTTACTTTTCTCACAGAATAGTTCTTGCATGAGCACAAGAGACTGTGCTAGTGGAAAGGTACTTTTGGATGCCTGCCAATGGTTCTAGGCAAGCTTACTGCCAGCAGCCAGTATTACTAAACTATAAATGCAAGCTTTCCCCAAACAGCATAGAGATCCAATTATTTTCCTCCTCCACTCCTTTACAGCTAAACTTTACATGCAGCCCTCAGTGAGGGAGGGCAGGGTGCCACTTTGTCTGAAGGAGGCAATGGTTAGATCTCTTCTTCAGAAGCCCGCTCTGGATCCCCTGATAGTGGATAATTATAGGCCAATCTCCAACCTCCCATGGTTGGGTAAAATGATTGAGAGGGTGGTGGCTGACCAGCTCCAAGCGGTCTTGGAGGCAACTGATATAAACCTATTATCTGGCTTTAGGGTGGGCTATGGTGTTGAGATGGCCTTGATCGGCCTGATAGATGACCTTCAGCAGGGAATTGACAGAGGGAATATTACTTAACGGGTTCTCGGTGGCTTTCGATGCCATCATCATCATCATCATCATCAACCATGGTATATGTCTGGATCGCCTGAGGGATTTGAGGATTGGAGGCACTGTTTTACAGTGGTTCCATTACTATGTTTCGGGTAGATTTCAGTTGGTGGTACTTGGTGACAGTTGCTCTTCAAAATGGGGAGCTGCTATATGGAGTCCCTCAGGGTTCAATTCTGTCACCAATGCTTTTTAACATCTACATGAAACCGTTCTGGATGAGGTTACACTCCCCCAGAAAAAACAGGTTTGTAGCTTCAGAGTGCTCTTGGACGTGCATCTCACCTTGGTGCCTCAGGTGGAGGCTGTGACCAGGAGTGCTTTTTACCGACTGCAATTGATTTGATAACTCCACCCTTTCCTTGAGGAGAATGACCTAAAAACAGTGGCAACCTCCAGGTTGGACTACTGCAATGTGCTCTATGTAGGGCTGCCTTTGTATGTAGTTCTGAAACTTCAGTTAGTCCAAAATGCGGCAGCCAGAGACCACATTATTCCTGTTCTCAAACAACTGCACTGGCAGCCAATATGTTTCAAGGCAAAGTACAAAGTGCTGGTTATTACCTTTAAAGCCCTGATGGCTTAGGTCTGGGTTACCTGAGAGAGCGTCTTTCCCTTCCAGATCCCCACCGCTCATTGAGATCATCAGGAGTTCATCTGCCTGCAACCTGGGACTGGGCCTTCTCACTTGTTTCTTCTAGGTTGTGAAACACACTTCTCGTGGATAGAAGGGGATTATCTTCCTTGGAGGCCTTCAGGAGACCCATCTTTTTAGCCTGGCTTTTAATGATATTTAAATGTTTAATTTTAGTGTTTGTGTTTTTTAGTGCAAACCATCCTGAGCTGCTTTAGGAAGGGCGGTATTGAAATAGAATAAATAAAATACACTGCAGGTGGCCAGCTAAATAGGGAGATAAAGGGGAACCATCTATTAAAATGCGGTTGAAAGAGAAAGTAACTATCACACCAAATGAAAGCAATAGGACCACTGATTCTGGTCACTTCCTAATCACCATTACCTTTCATGTCATGTGCAGGGAACCATGATCTTTTCCCCAGATATGCAACCAGTTACATATATAACCTAGAATACTGTCACCACCGATTCCTGCCATATCCTTTACATTATGCATTATGCATTCTGGCCATATCTTCCCTTGGCAAAATATTCATAGACCAAGGCACCCACCCAGTTTGTTTAGTACAAGCATTTTTACCCTGAAGTTGTCTGAGTTGTTATTCATTGTGAAGGGTGTCACAGCGGATTTATACAAAGTCTGTTCATTTAACTTTGCTGATGGCAAAGCACAGGCTCCCTTCTTTGGAAATGCAACAAATGCTTCTCCACACAATCTGAGAGTCTATATTTTTCTGAAAGATGTTAAACCACTGGATAGTGGAAGCCAGAATATCAGCAACTTTATCTCATAGAAACATAAGAAACTGCCTTCTACTGAGTCGGACCATTGGGCCATCTAGCTCAGTATGGTCTACACAGATTGGCAGCGACTTCTCCAAGTTTGTAGGCGGGAGCAGTGGTGGATTTAAGGAGAGGCACAGTAGGCACTTGCCTACAGCAGCAAAATTTGAGGAGTGGCAAATTGCTGCTCCTCAATTTTTGCCGCGCCTCTCTGGGGGTGAGGGCAGTTGTAGGGTGTGTGGGGGAGGGGGCGAATTGAAAGCTCCTTCTTTAAAATTTTAAATTTTAAGCTCCTTCTTTAAAATTTCCCCCTTTTAAAAGGGCGAAAGCCCCCCTTTACCTTTGAAATACTACTGCCTCCACGGTGCTGGTGGGATGGGGCAGCGAGGGAGAGCTCCCTCCACGCAACAGTGGGCACTGCTAGAAGGGGGAACTTTCCCCTCGCCCCACCATCATCCTCCCTGCTGCAGCTGCTGCCTCGCCATCCTGCCGGAGCTGCACACCAGCATTTTAAAGGTAAATGGAGGGACTTGCCCCTTGCCCACCAACACTCACTGCAGCTGCCACTGCAACTTTAGCTGCCCCATCCCACTGCACAGCGACAGTTTTCAGGGGGGAAAGGGGGGACTTTACCTTTGCTCCCCACCACCCTCGCAGCAGACCAGTGGCCACCCAGAAAAGGACTTCAAATACTTGGCCTCTAACGGGTGGCAAAAGGCTTAATCCGCCCCTGGGTAGGAGTCTCAGCCCTATCTTGCAGATTCCAGGGGGAGAACTTGGGACCTTCTGCATGCAAGTATGCCAGTGCTCTTCCCAGAGCAGACATATAGTATCTCATTCAAATGCATACCAGGGTGGGCCCTACTAAGCAAAGGGGACAATTCATGCTTGCTACCACAAGGCCAGCTCTCCTCCCTAGGCCAGCTTTCCTGTTGTCTTTTCTGGCAAAAAGCTCTCTGTAGTGATCAGCTACACCTCTTCTAAAGAGTGAACTGGAAGTGAATCCTGTCCTGACTGGCAGGCTGGTGAACTCCATGGCTCAGCCAATCAGCACACCAGGTGGGTGGGACCTAGAGAGCTGTTGGGAGGAAGGAGAGGCTCATTGTCAGAATAAGCAGGCTGGGGGTGAGAGCAGGACGTGTGGCTATGGAGTATGGCTGCAGAAGGATGGCTGAAGATCTTGGAAGATAGGACTGCAAGGACATGATTCTCAACCAGGGTTTTGGTGAGTTCAAGACAAAGGAAGCCAGGGCTTGGGCTTTGGGACATTTGGTCTAGGGAATGTTTGTTTAGTCAGATTTTGTGTTAGACTTTCATTTTCTATTGTGTGCACTTTGTATATCCCTGAAACTGTTCTATGATTGTTTATCTGTAACGTAACTAAAACTAAGAAACACTAGACTTCGGCCATCCAGCCAGGGCGTTGCAAATGTCTCTGTAAGCTTTTGAGTATGCTTTTGTATTCTCCTACAAAGTGTGCCTCCCCAACATCATCTGTGGTGCTTCTTGAAGTATTCTTGTAACTTACTGGGTATTTTTACCTGTAATTAAAAGCTGAGAAAGCCTCAGCGGAAGCAGTCTGTGGCATTTGAATACAACTGTCTTGTGTGGGGTTTTTGTTGTTGTTCTTTGCATTTTACAAGCCTCTCAAAGTGCGTTTTTAACTCAGGAAAGGGAGTGTGTAGAAAGGGGGCTTTTTCCTCTGTTGAAAACAAGCTTCAATGGGTCAGCGGCTCACAGTTTTCTCCCCACGTGTAGGCTTGCACGTGGATGGAGTTTGGGGGTTTCTTTTGTACTTTTCAAATAGCAAATGAAAGAGAATTTTCCCTGGGATTTCCACCCCAAGCCCAGGGAGGGTCAAGCTCTGTAATAAAGAGGGGTGGTGGTGGTGGAAGCCATTTTTTTAACCTACCAAAAGTAAAGAAGAGCTTTAGAAGTATCCTTTGCCGGAAAACTCATCAGGGATGATTCAGCATTTTTCCTTCCCCTCATGTGAATTTGCTCTGAGACAAAGGCTGTAATCTGCTACACTCTCCTGCCTGTATATAACCTAAACCCCAAACCAGAAAGCAATCTAGGCCTGAAACAACAAAGGAATACCTTGAATGCCCATTATTTTTGCTATATTTTCCTTTTATTGTTTCCCCCCCAAAAAATGCCTCCCTCAGTGGTCAACTTCTGACTCATGCTTCACATGCACAAGGATGTCCTGCTCATGCAAGGCTGTTGAATTAGCTGCCACATGCCTCTGCTCTCCCTGGCTCCGGTGCCTCTCTGCTGCCATCAGGGCTAGGAGCCTTCTGGGAAGGAGGATGTGCCCTGTGTCTCCATCATGTGTGCCATCATTCCCTGGAAGCTCCCAGCCCTGATAGCAGCATCCGCAGGCGGCACATGGTGCCAGCAGGGCCAGCTGGATCCACCGTGGGCCAGCAAATACGTGCCTATGGGCCGGATCCGGCCTGCGGGTCCTATGTTGTGCAGGCCTGCCCTATACTGACAGTGTCTATACTAATGGTGTCTCTCTTGTTTGAGTATTATAAGAGTTTCCTTGGAAGAAAGGCAGCAAAGAACATTACTGTTGCGAGTGAACAGAAATTAGCTCTCAGTCTTTGTTAATCTTGCCACACAAATATAAATCCACTGAACATTTATTTATTTATCTGTTTGTTTGTTTATCACATTTGTACATGACCCCACATTTCCGTCTCTGGGAGTTTGCTAGGTAAAATTAGTGATGAGGCCCTATAGATAGGTATTTATCATAGGCAAGGATTAAAAGAGTTCTTTATCCAACAAAGGCTGCAGGGGCATTCATGCCTACAATTGGGAGAGATCAATGGCACAGGAGTGAGAGAATCTGAACCGGTGGGAAATAATGATTTTGGCCTGGAGTGGGGAAGCTAATCTTGTAAATAATATATTGATTCAGAATGGATGCTGCAAAGTCCTTGCGTGTATTTTTAACAACAAAAAGGGCTTAGAATGTGACTTGACTATACATGCTTGAAAGGTCACTTTATCAGCTTTTATCAGCTGAGTTTTGCTAGGTTCCCCCCCTCCCCCCGCCAAAGTTTTGGACATCACTAAGATCTAGAATGACTGTTGATGTTTCGAAGGGTTGTTCTGCTGGCTGACTTGGCTCAAGAAGAGCTCTTGAACTTCTGACTTTGTCTTCCTGTTTTTATTGCTGAATATTTGCATAGTTTGGAGGAGGATCGTTTCAGTGTTTGGAAGATGCTCTGACTTTTTCATTGTGAGGTTTATCTCCTTGGCCACTTATGTGGCTTAATATGGTGGATAATTTGAGTAATAAAGCCTCAAAGAAATAAAAGTAGAGATCACATTCTCAAAAACCATCATGTGCTTCAGGAAGGAACAAGTATAAGGTTTGGTCTGGTTTTTTAATCCCCTTCCAGTGAGGACTGCAATATTTAATCATTTTTTTAAAAAATCTGTACATTAGCTTTAAGAGTTGCCCTGATTATCAAAGACACACAGAGTACTTTTTCTCCCCATCAGGTATCCCCACTCTAATCCCACCAAACATCTGGGATAGTGGAATAGGACTTGAGTGTCTTTCCCCCACTTTTTCTTAAAATGGAGTGAGTCCTGGTTTCAGGGCCACTGAAACAATGGAGTTCATTGCATGACATTTCTTAAAAATAAAGGAAGTATATGATGATTAACAAGCCAGAGGTTGCTGGTTCAGATCCCCGCTGGTATGTTTCCCAGACTATGGGGAACACATCTATCAGGCAGCAGCGAGTGGCTCTGTGCCACAGCAACACACAAGTAGACCACTGCTGGGAGGCTGAAACAAGCCTCCCGGCCCTGGGGGTCTCTCCAGGATGCCCACATGCTCATGTGGGACTTCCTGGACCTTCCGGGAGCTTTGCGGCACCTGATCCCTGCAGCCCCCGCCGGCTCCTTTATGGAGCCAGCAGTCATGTGGGTGGCCAATTTGGCCACCCAGGACTGCCGGCTTGATCATCTGCGGGGGGAGTGGGCTAAGCCTGCTCTCCCCGCAAACCCCGTTCCAGCAAGTCTCACTGATCGTGAGAATTGTCTCAGTTCCTTCTATTCAGGTTTTCCTCTTACCTATCTCTTCCACACAACCAAAAACTGGGAGCACAAATAGCTCCAAAACCGGGGTAGAACACCATTTTTGATTGTGTGAATGACCTCTCTATCTCTGTATTTTCATCTTCTCTTCTTTTCCCATGGCAGTACCTATCCTTCATAGTCTATAAACCTCTTTAAGGAATTAAATTTCCATTTATTAGCAGCATGGTGTTTTATCAAAACAGATCTTTGTGTGGCTTTCTATTTTCATGTGTTTCTTGGTGGCCGTTTAGAAAGCACTTTTACATGCCTGTCCATGACTAATAGTCACTACGACCATATGTGACCTCAAAGTTCAGAGGCAGTATGCCTCTGAACCGGTTGCTGGGAAACAGCTGTGAGAGATAGCTGTTTGCCTGCATGCCTCACATCTAGGCATCTGGTTCTGGATGGATCCAGCAGGGATTTTCTTACATCGCTTTCATACTGAATGTGTGAGAGAGGGGGGTGGGTGAGAAAAGAGCTCAGGCCAGGCATTTACTTTCTTCCAGTTCCTTGAGCTGCTTTTTGGTATCTGCTTTATAGCCTGTTTAAAACGATGAAAAGAAACCCGTGAACAAAAGAAATAATGAATGCAATAAAGAATAATATATATGTATATTATGACAAAATGAAAAACCAGCTATAAACACACATTATAGCAAACAGCCACATCAGTAACATACAAGTGAACATGGATAAACATAAAGCCATATGAAATTGCAAAATGCAGTAACAAAATGCACAAAACCATATGTGCAGGTGTCCAAATGGAGTCCAAAATGTCCTCAAATGTAGAAATGTAAAAAGAACATACAAAACAAATGGTGAATTCTCAAATCCAGAGGAAGGGACCGATGGGCTCAGGAAGATGTCATAAGTGCCTGATGATGCAAACTTTCAAACGGAGCAGACAACATGCGCTGAGGTGGCTGATAACAGCAGACAAAGGAGCCGAGTGATGCCAGGAGAAAAGCCAAGACAGCCGGCCCGGGATAATAGCTGTTTCACCGAAAGGCTTCATCAGAGGCAATTTTCCATAAATAAAGACAAAAGTGAAAAACCCATGGCTGTGCAGACAGACAGATTTATCAAGGCATGTTAAAGCCTGAAAATATACCTGTGTATTTTCAGGCTTTAACAATAACATACCTTGATAAATCTGTCTGTCTGCACAGCCATGGGTACTTCATCGAAACAGCAGTCATAGTGGTTGTTTCGACAGATAAAAACGTGAAATGTTCCAAGTGTTTCAGACATAGGGGGAAATGGGGGAACACAAAACACCCCACTGTTCCCCGTGGATAGCTCATAGGGACACCAAAGTGGGTTGTGTGGTAGGGCATGATGGGTGCTACCTATCATTCAACCCACAAAGGAAATGGGCAAGTGAGCAATTTTTAATACATTTTTAACCTTTCCTCATAGAATCCAATAGGATCCTATTTGGAGAAAGGTTAAAAAAATTGTCAAAAACTTTCCACTTGCCCATTCTTTTGTGGGTTGGGTAGTAGATAACACCCATCATGCCCTACCACACAACCCACTTTGGTGTCCCAGGGAGCTACCCATGGGGAACAATGGGGTGTTTCAAGTTGCCCCATTGTTCCCTAGGGCCAGAACAAGCTGCACTCACAGAGTGCAGTGCACACAAGTTTCACATTGCAATTTGCAATGCATTTTGTAACCCAGCCTTGAAAAACACTGCAAAAGCACACAGTAAAAGGGAATCTGTCCCTCCCAACGTAGACCACACATTTCAAACACATGTGCATGTGCACTGGCCATGGGCATGCCGACGCTGTGCGGGGGCTGCAGGAAGCAGGAAGCTGTTTCTAAAAGGAGCTCCAGTGGGGTGGTGATGGGGAGCAGCGGGGCAGGGGTGAGCAGGTAAGGGGCACCTTACCTTCATCTTAGAGGTACTCCTCCCTGCCCATTCAGCTGGCTCTAAAACCGTTATTCAAGCCTGTTCAGCACTTGAAAAAGGAAGCACCGGACAGGCTCTTGCTCACCCCTATGGCCTAGAAGCCATCCTTCCTTTGGAAACAGCATGGGTGGGGTGTGGGTTGGCTCAAAAGCAGCAAGCATCGCTTGCCCTTGGATTGGCAGCTCTCTGTGCACTACACGGGCTGCTATTTGCAACGGGAGAGCTAAAAAATATCCATATAAAACTAAGATTACATTTGAATGTACACTGTTAAACATGTTCCTAACCTCTTCATACTACTGAAATAGGATTGTGCCATTTTCATATTGAGTTGTACTTAGTCTCATTTTGGTATCCTGCAGATAATTACTTTGTGCTGATTAGGATCATCACTGGAATGGCATGAGCAAGGTGCATGCCAAAAGAGGGAACAGATTAGCAGCCAGTTGGAATGCACAGCACAGGATGCAGATCTGAAGTGTTCCTAACTGACAACATAGTTTTGCAAGGATCCGGAGCATGATTCAGACATCATGCTGTACGAGTGTACAGATGTCTGTACACTCATACATGTGTTTGTGTGAATGACTGTATCTGTGTTCATGTTAAAAATGAACCTGGGTACAAGCCCCTCAAGTGTATAGTTCAAAGAGGAAGCGTACTTCTGTACCTGCATTCAACATAACATGTGAATGACTGCACCTGTGTACAGATCTGTACCTGTTTGCACTGTACACTCATTGTATGAGAGTTGAACATAACATGTGAATGCACCTAATGTGTTGTGGGGCACATTGTAGCATATTTTTATGGTTCTTGTAACAGAAAAGCATAGATTGCCATTTTTGTTATAGTAATTGGTCTTCCATTTAATAGGGAGCAAACCTCTTCTGTTTTTGATGTTACAAGCCAGGGAGAACATTGAATTGGTGCTGAAGTTTGACTCGACACTTGCAGCCTCCTTGCAGATGAGTAGAGTCACAAAGAACTGTTACGTGGCATAGAACCGAAAAGCGAAAGGATGGAATGAAGGGAGGCAAATTATTAGCTAAAACCCATGGACTCCACATTGAATGGATATCATGCTGGGGCTGAAAGTGTGGCATCAATTTCAGCCATATTGCTGAGCTTTTTTCAGTGGGAAGGCTAAAAGCAGGATCACACTTACTATGGCAATAACCTCTCTGAAGGAAATGAACTGAAATGATAAGCAACAGCTTCAGTTAATGGTTTCCGAAAGGAGTATCATTAGCTGCTGGTTTGATAGGCCGAAAGAAGACTGCCTTCTTGCCACCTATTAATGTCAAGAGAAAAGGCCTCCTTGTGTATCATTAGAAGTGTGAATGAAAAAGGTCTGTGTGGCCAAAAAGCCTAGGCAACACACCTACACCCTCACTGGATGATGATTATTTCAGCAGGCCTCTGGGTGACAGACACAACACTCTCATTGTTGAAATGAAAAGATACAAAGAGGACCGCAGCCCACAACAAAGCAGGAAAAATAGGGGAGATCATTCAGAGGTGCACACAAAAGCAAATATGATTATGGATTTTTTTGTTTTTTTTAAAAAAAAGAACTATGTGTTCATTTTCTAAGCTACGTTGTTCTTCAGGGAAAGTATAAAACAAGTACAACAATTATTTGAAGACCTACAACAGAATCACTATGATGCAGAATAATATTATTCATTGAGGCTGTTCACACAACCCAAAACTGGGTGGTATAAGAGTCCTACCCAGGTTTGGGAGCTGTGCACTATCCCAATTTTTGGTTGTGTGGGAGCAAACAACTAGGTAGGAGGAGGCAGAAGTGATTGTGTAGGAGGCAGGAGCTGGGAAGGACAGCTTTCCCACCTACCTTGGTGAAATGCTGGGTATGAAAGCTGGGTAGGGTGCTGCTGTCCTACCCAACTCCTGTCTCCCACACAATCACATCTCCCTCCTTCTACCTAGTTGTTTGCTCCCACCCAACCAAAATTTGGAAGCTCATGCACAGCTCCCAAACCTGGATAGGACACTTGTCATACCGAATTTTCAGTTGTGTGAACAGCCCCATTATCTTCTATTCCATTAAATGTGCATAAACAGCCCTGGGTATTTAAGAGACCACCTTCTTTGCTATGAGCCCCACCACCCATTGAGATCATATGGAGAGGTTCGTCTGGGGTTGCCTCCAGCTTCTCTAGTGGCTATGCAGGGACTGGACTTCTCTGTTGCTGCCCTGAGGCTTTGGAATGCACTCCCTGCTGAAGGAAGAACCGTCCGATCTCTGACATCTTTTTAAAAGTATCTAAAGAATTATTTTTTCACCCAAGCTTTTAAACTGGACTGCAGTTCTATATTGTTTTAAGGTTTTTATTTTTAATCTGCTTTGTTGTAAACTGCCCAGAGATGGAAGTTTGGGGCATTATACATATTTGAAAAATAAATAAAATAAACATTTGCAAATGCGATGTATTTATGTATCAGAATATTTTAGACCCTGCAAATAACTTAATACAAATGACTTCACTGGGAAAATGTTCATGTATCGGGAATGTTAAAAATGCATGGCTTTCTCTCTTTTTGATAAAGCATCAATTTAGAAATCAATCACTTGTAAATAGAGGGAAGAATCTTTTCTAATGGCCTCAAATAACTGTATTTTACCTGGAAGCTTAATTTTCTACTCCATTTATACCCAGAAGCTTATGTAGAATTGCTCCCCTACCAAGATCTTTATGTTTCTTTAAAGAAGAGGATAGCTCAAAAAGTATGTGTTGTGGGTATTAAAAAAAAACAAAAATAAATGCAATTATGTCTGATCTATGATCATAATAAAGCTATTCATTCATTCATTCATTCAAAAAAAAAAAAATACAATGCATTCTTTGTTTACCTGTACCTATGGATTCTTTTCCCCTTTTCTTTGTGAATTATTGATATGAAAGAAAGGAAAAGGGAAATACAGCAGAGTGCCTGACTGGGATTAAAATATATGTTTAGAATGCAGCCTCAACAATTGCTGTTTCCTACTTTTCAACTCATGTAAGAACATGTGGGGGGAAACCTGTGGACTGGGCATACAGATGCCCTCTTGCTTTTCCTCCTATCCCTATGGACGTAAGTGGCAACAGCCATGACCCATGAGGAAGCAATCTAAGACTACATGTCAGCACTGTAAGATATTCCCCTTAGGGGATGGGGCTGCTCGGGGAAGAGCACCTGCATGCTTGCATGCAGAAGGTTCCAAATTCCTTCCCTAGGTGGGCCTAGTGGATCAGGCCATGACCACCGTGGCAGCTGACGCAGTCGGGCCTCCTTGGCCGGCGTGCTGGCACACTGGCTGAGGAGGCCCACCTGTGCCTGTTGCTGCCATGGGGGTGGCCGTGGTCTGCTCCACTAGGCCCACCCCTTGGCAGTGAAGAGGGTAAAAGCAGCGGGGCAGCAGTGGTGGTGCGGTGGGGCAGGAGCGGTGGCGTGGTAGGAGGAGGCACTATGTGGTAGGAGGAGCGGCAGCACGGCAGGAGGAGCAGCAGGGCTATGGGGAGGTCCCCAGATCACTTGGAAGCCCCCCAGGAGGCAGGAGGCCACTGACCTGGTCCCCAAGGTCCATGGCTAAATGTGCCTCTGCTGCAGTACTACAGATCCTAGCAATCTGTGCAACAGTGAGAGAAAGTGGCAGCACAGAGAGAACATAAGAACAGCCCTGCTGGATCAGGCCCAAGGCCCATCTAGTCCAGCACCCTATTTCGCACAGTGGCCCACCAGATGCCGCTGGAAGCCTACAGGCAGGAGTTGAGGGCATGCCGTCCCTCCCGCTGTCACTCCCCTGCAACTGGTACTCAGAGGCATCCAGCCTTTGAGGCTGGAGGTGGCCCACAGCCCTCCGGCTAGTAGCCATTGATAGACCTCTCCTCCATGAAGTCATCCAAACCCCTTTTAAAGCCATCCAGGCTGTTGGCTGTCACCACATCCTGTGGCAGAGAGTTCCACAAGTGGATCACGCATTGTGTGAAAAAGTACTTCTGTTTGTTGATCCTAGACCTCCTGGCAATCAATTTCATGGAGTGACCCCTGGTTCTAGTGTTATGGGAAGGGGAGAAGAATTTCTCTCTATCCACTTTCTCCACACCACGCATGATTTTATAGACCTTTATCATGTCTCCTCACAGTCGTCTTTTTTCTAAACTAAAAAGCCCCCGGTGTAAAAAGCCCCAGGCACAGAGATATAGACACTGGTCTATTTGATATATATACTGGACTATTTGTTGAAGTTTAAACAAGAGAGTATGTAACAGCAACCTTGGCCAACAGAGGCAGAGGAAGAAGACACCAGCTACTGGCTATAACAGGATATAGGGCAGAGTCTCTAGGGAGGACTGGCATGGTCTGGAATCAAGGACAAAGAGGAGAAAAGAGTCTGAGGAGGCAAGCTGGAGAAACATTGGGCAAGTGCTTGGCATGATAAGCCCAGGGCCAAGAGAGGACCGACAAGGCTGAAGAGGGGTATTAGGGGCTGTGGGTCAGCTTAGGTGACCTATGAATCTTCTTGGCTTGTGGCTTTAAGATTTCATGTTAAGGTCATCTGTTGCTTGGTAAAGATTCAGCAATCGGGTACCAGGCCATCAAGAAAAGTTCTGATCATGCCTTTTAAAATGGCAGTTGGGTTGGACTTCTAGGCAACCCTGCTAGACACCCTGCTTAAGGTGCTTCCAGATAATGTGTGTTGCAATGTTGCAACATGCCAGTTTGGCACCCCTGAACTTGTAGTATCCTGGCTAAAAGACTGAACCATAAACCAGGACTTTTGTGGATTGAATCTCACTCTGACTTGAACACACAAGGTTGCTTTAGGCAAACAACTCCCTGTCAAGCTCCCCTCCCCTCCTCCACCATTAGTAATATGGGGGATAATAATACTTGCCTACTTTACATGGTTGTTGTAAGGATCACAGGAAGATAATCCTAAGTATTATGGGTTGGTCCCCATACTTGTCACCGGTAGTCCAAACAGTAGTCTACAGCAGGGATTCTCAATGTTGGGTCCTCAGATGTTATTGGATTTCAACTCCCATAATCCCCAGTCAAAGGCTACTGGGGCTGGGGATTATGGGAGTTGAAGTCCAATAACATCTGGGGACCCAACGTTGAGAATCCCTGGTCTATAGCATCTTGTACAGGTGGTACAGCTGGTACCATGCCAAACAACAATTGTCATTCAAAATAATAGAGATCACAGGAAAGATGGCCAGAAATGGCATAATGACAGTCACTGAGGGCTGCAGGAAAAGATGTGAGGGCCACATCAGTGGAGAGAAGGGGAAGACTGGTGAGTTGTTGTTGCATTTTTTTGGAGGACTGTAGAGAGGCTTGGTCAACCTTTATGGACTGCAGGCTACTTATTGTAAAAGAGGGTAATGGAATTGGGTTACAAAACCCCCTGATGCTTGGGGATGGGGCTCTAGCTCAGAGGTAGAGACCCTATTTTGCATACAGAAGGTTCAGTCCTGGGCATCTCCAGGTAGGGCTGGGAAATATCTAGTCATAGAAAGTTAGTGGAAAGGGACCTTGTAGAACATCTATTCCTGCCCCCTGGTCAGAGCAGGAAACAGTCCGGACTCTCTTTGAAAATGTCCAGTGAAGGAGAGTCCATCACTGCACAAGTCAGACTGTTCCATTGTTGAATAACTATGGCCATATACACACGTAATGTGGAACTGCAGTTGAAGGGGCCAGAGGTTCCGCGAGTGTTACATGCGAACGCAAGCAATTGGAGTTTGGTGTAGTGACAAACACGAGGTTTCAGATTTGGAACTCCAGTCTGAACCCTCAAGTTGTAGTGGGTTTCCTCACTCCAACTCAAGGTTGGACACAACCTGGCATATGTCCGAAGGCAGAACTGCAGGCTGCATCCCCTTCAACTGGAGTTGAGGAAGGAAGCTCCTTCCTCAACTCCAGCTGTGATTGGCTGTGCAGGCTGTCCTTCAGTCAAGAAGGAAGCCTGCACAACCAGTTTCTTTTCCTCCCTATAGTCTCACTGACTTCAGAGAGGACACTCTCCATTACGTCCGAATTTGGACAAGAGAGCAAGGGGAAGGGGGATTGGAACTGTGGGTCTATTGCAAATGGACCAATGAATTGGAATCACGCTACGTGTGAATGTAGCCTGTATGAGTTACAGCAAAGCCTAGTATCTAGCCTAAATCTGCTTCCTTGTAATTTCAACCCATTGGCTCTAGTCCTGCCCTCAGGAGCAAGAGAGAACAAGTTTGATTCTTCTCCTTCTATGTGACAGCCCCAGATATTTGAAGATGGCTATCGTATTGCCCCTGAGTCTTCTCTTCTCCACACTAAACTTGCCCAGCTCCTTCAATTGTTCCTTGTAGGACTTGGTTTCCAGACCCCTCATCATCGTTGCTGTCCTCTTCTGAATCCATTCCAGTTTATCAACATCTGCTAGATGGACGGACCACTAGTCTGATGCCCTCTCTTTTCACAGACAGTCTTGTACGTTTCACCTCCTGCACTTAATATATCTGTGAAACTGAACTCTTAATGAGGCGGAGCTGATTTTCATTATGGTGGACATTAAACTTGTAATGCTAATTAAAAGAAGAATTGGAATCTTTGCAAGTGGAAGATGTAAACACCAATAAAAGAATCTCACAAGAAATCTACTCTCATTATTTGATAGGTTTTTTTAACATCGCACATTTTGAATCACTAGGTTAGTTTCTTGCGGAATCATTTTGGTCAGGGAAAGCTGCTTTCTTCGTTTAGCTGAGAGAAGTGTGCAGGATGAGCAGCAAACTTCAAAACTGATCTTGAAAATGATTTGCTCTCCAGAAGCCTGAAGTTATAATGCAAGACTTAAAAAAAACAACTAAAAAAACCACTTTTGTTGCTTTTTACTGGAGTGCTTTTAAATCTCTAAGGGAACCTGAATGGGGGCGAAAGAAATAACCTAGAGATAACTGTTTGAAAGATTAGTTATGTTCAGTCAGGATCTGTAACAATGGTAGGGAATGTAGAAACATAATATGAATGGACTAAGGAGGGAAATGGTTGGAAATTCTCCATTGTACTGAATATGGTATGGAATACATAATAGAAAAGTGAGCAGTTATCTTTTAAAATCGAGGCTACATTGACCTAAACGTCTTTGTGCTGGGTCAGGAGAAATCATTTGATTCACAAAGGGAAATAGTTTCAAAAGAAAAATCTCTATTGTGGAGAAGTGAATTGTATTTGTTGTACTTACTACTAGATTCTCCTAGGCAGCAATCAGACAACTCTTAAAGATGAAAACTGCAGGTAATAATTGTTCATGGGGCTTCAGTGATGCAAAAGCTTAGAAGTCCATGGCATCCTGCTAACTTCACACATCTGCTGCGACAAGACTACCAGTGCGTTCAAGTTGTTCCTATTCAAAGATACAAGAGAGACCTACAACTAGGTATTCAGTGGTGCACAGTTCATAACCAGAATCACTTGCCGTTAGGGAATTTGAACACTTCAGCCTTGCTCACATGCTGAATCTGTGTAATCGAGGGCTGCACAACTTCAGCCCTTCATCTGCTTTTGGATGGCAACTCCCATAATTCCCAGTGGCAGTGGCTAATTGGGATTTGTAAGCCAAGGTCTGCAGCCTGAATTGTGCAGCCCTGATGTAAACCCACTGCTAACTGGCCAAAGGGGCACCTTTCAAGCAGTGGTTCCCTTATACTGACTGTCTCTATTCAGCCTCAGAACAGCATCCCTCCATTGGCTGTTGCTAGGGTCTACCTTGTTTGCGGGTGGGTGAGCGGGGTAGATTGGAAGCCCTTTGGGGACAAGGAACCATCTCACAGATTTTTCTACGTAAATCACTTTGAGAACTTCTCATCAAAAAGCAATATATACATATTCTTCTTAAGCTTCTGTGGGAAACTTACATGTCCCACAGCATAACATGGGCATTGCAGAACTGTCCACACTACTGGAGGACTATAACACATGCGGCAACAGTGCTAAGTAAGAAGACGATAGTTCTGGCATTTCCCTCTAGAGAAGCAATTAATTTCATTGCCTGACCCAGGAATTACATAAAAACGGGCACCAGGGAAACTTCTTTCGGGAGGGTATCCTGTCCATATCTGAGGCAATGCAGGAGCAGTGGCTGACATCCTGACGAATGAAGTGTGCATTAAGAGGAAGTGGGAGTCTGCACACAACGTCCCCAGTCCCCTAGCATATGTGCTGTTGAACCAGAAAACTAATACTTCTGAATGCTCCCCATGCTCTGGGAGCACTCTGCTAGATCAGGAACACTCAGCAAGGTATTTCCAAACTTGCACAGCACTTTTAGGGTGCAGAAAACACTCAGAAGTATTAGGACTCTGTCTGACACAACGTCACATGTGCTAAGGGACTGGGGGAGTTGCATGTGGGCTTCTGTAACAGGTTTGCAGAGCCTCAAAACACACGTATCATTAGGATGTCAACCACTATATAGGGGTGTGTGTCTGTTTCTGTGTCTCTGTGTGTATACATATTCCAGTAAAATGGCTTGCAGACTGCAAGCATATTAACACCTAATGTTGCCAGGACTCTACTCTTGCCCTAGCTCTATGAGGTCTCATGATCCATGCTGTCCAATGGGAGAGTTTTCCTGCAGTTTCTAGTGCATTAATGCATTTTCTCTGGGGTTTGGTTGTTGTTGTTTGTTTGTTTGTTTGTTTGTTTAAGTCTGGGCAAGGTCTGGAACTTACTGGTGAAACAGGCATGGTTCTATCTTTTGTGGTTTGGTCTGGGAGTTTTATGTCAATTAGTCAGAATGAGTGTGTGAGGGAGGCCCAAGCCGCTTTATATTATAGATATATGGAATAGCTATAATGTCAGTACTCCAATTATATCCCTAGTTCCACCTATTCACACCATACCATCTGTTGTTCTTTGAATGCCAGTAGTAGACATGAATAAAAGTTTCCTTCTTCCTTTTCCTCAAAGTGAAAAGAACACAGTACATAATAGGTCATGTTCATTTTTAGATTACTTCCTCAGGTCTTATTTATTTATTTATTTTAAAGGCTGATGCAGAATATGGAGCTATGATATTCTGGAAATTGTAAGGCAACTTGGCCAGATCAAAATCACACGGTAAAACTTTCCATAGCTTACCAGGGAAGCAGTTGCATTTTTGAATACATTCACCCAATAAAGGTAAAGTGTGCCATCAAGTCGCTGTTGACTCCTGGTGACCACAGAGCCCTGTGGTTGCCTGTGGTAGAATGCAGGAGGGGTTTACCATTGTCATCTCCCACGCAGTATGATATGATGCTTCGGCATCTTCCTATATTGCTGCTGCCCAATATATGTGTTTCCCATAGGCTGGGAAACATACCAGCGTGGATTCAAATCGGCAACCTCTGGCTTGCTAATCAAGTTATTTCACCGCTGTGCCATTAGGTGGCTATACTCCCAAGCCCCAATACCCACACAAATAGTGTTGAAATAGAGTAAATTATGGGGAATAGATTCATTTTACTTTATCCCCAACATATCAGTTTTGTATACTAATGGAGCACTTTTTTTTTTGGTTTTTCATTTTGTGGAGGAGCATTCAGACTTATAGGCTTACATACAGAGTAGTGCAGTGAAAGAGGAGCCAAACAGAACTTCCCAATTAATTTCACCAGTGCAGAGGGAAGTGACAATTTTTTATCCCTTCCCCAGGAAGCCATTTTTGCCACCCCAAAATATGTCCCTGATGGCTATGCTATCAGGGACACATTCACATGGTAGGGGTGTGCATGAACGATTTGTACCAAACCAGTTCACCTCAAACTGGGGCCAGTTTGGAGGTCTTTTGTGGTTTGGTCTTGGAGTTTCATTTCAGTCAGTCAGTGAGTTAGTGAGGACATGCAGTCTGCAAGTATATTACCGTCTCATTTCTCTGTGACTCTAATGTTTTCCTGTCTCTATGAGGTCTCATGCCCTCATGCTTTCCAATGGGATTTTGCAGATTTTCTGGAAAAGTAGTGCTTTGTTACAGGGTGTGGGCTTTTGGGGGGTAGTTTGGGCAAGGTCTGGAATCTACCCATGAAAATGGCATATGTCTATCTTTTGTGATTTGGTTTGGGAGTTTCATGTCAGTGAGTGAGGCGATTCTCACAATCACCAAAAAGTGGGCTAAGGGAGCCTAGCCTGCTTTTTGGTGATTGTGTCCTGCCACGGGAGCTGCACGGCTCCTGGCAGCAAACCGCCCAAACTACCCCTCCCCTTAGCTGAGGTTAACAGAGTGGGTGCTCTGTTAACCTCGGTGTTCTGCTCATGTGTTGCCACAGAGCGCGGCGACACACAAGTAGACCCCTGACCAGGAGGGGGCAAGCAGCCTCCCGGGCTTGGGGGTCTCTCCAAGATGCCCCACACGCTTGCACGGGGCATCCTGGAACTTCCAGGGGCTGCGTGGCCCCCGATCCCTGCAGCTTCTGCTGCTTCCATGACAGAGCTGGCAGTAGTGTGGGTGGCCGATCCGGCTGTCCAGGGCTGCAGGCTTGATCATCTGCATGGAGAGCGGGCTAAGCCCGCTCTCTCCGCCTGACCCCATCTGGCGAGTCTCACTGATCATGAGACTCGCCTCAGTGAGTGAGTGAGTCAGTGAGGCCCAAGAAGCTTTATATTATAGGCAACAAAGTTTCAAACAGGAGTCTCTTCAGGTCCTATGAACCTGGGAGGAGACCTGCAGGATGTAAGCATGCAAATGCTCTTTCACAGAGCTATGGCCTCCTTCCCTAAGGAGAATTTATCACAGGGCTTGCATGTAGTCCCATATCCAAATGCAAACCAAGGTGGATCCTGCTTAGCAAAGGGAACAATTCATGCCTTTACCGTGCTGAACTGGTTTGTCCAAACCATGCTTGGTTCAGTTTGATCAAGGACTGAACTGCCCCCAGTTTGGTCCGCAATTTAACCTCCAAGCCAGCCCCGGTTTGAGGCGAGACCAGCCCTCCTCCCCATTGTGCAGTACCAGGGGAGCTATCAGAGTATTTGGCTTTTGTTGAAGCTTTGCACAGGTCTAATAAACAACTAGTCAAGGAGCCACACTTAGTCGTTGGGAGCCATACAATGGAGAGCACTGTACTAGATTTACTTTTCTGATGCCTGCTTTTGCTAAAAAGAAATGGTACTTGTCTTTGCTACCTTGGAGACATGGAGACAATTGATTTGTATATTGTGTTTGTGGTGAGAGGAGCCATAGAATTCTGGGCTATCCAGACATTCAATACATGAAAGAAGACTTTCATTCATTAGATGTGAGAATTGACTGGCTCTTGCTTTACTTTCAAAACCTAAGTAATAACACATTTTTAAAGATCTTTATTGTTACCTTGGTAAAGCATGAAGGTGACTGAACAAAAGCTGTTTGTGACTGAACCAAGATGTACAGTGTCTGAATGAATGAATGGCCCCTGAAATATGAATAGTTTTAGAATAATAAGTATACAGAGTCAAGATTAGAAGAACAGGAAAAATACAAAAGGCATGAGTCTTGGGAAAGCTGCCTAGCTGTAGAACAAAGAAAGCTGGATGTTGGGGTTTTTTATTGAAAGTTTACAACATGCTAGATTTTACATTACACATTACATACATTACATCCTAGACGTTACATACATCCTAGATTTAGGATTATACTACACATTACATATATCCTAGATGTTACACATTACACTGCATGTTACATTATATCCTAGATCCCCGCCCCCCCCCCCACCGCTAGTGTGCACCTAAAAATGTGCAAATGAGAAAAAAATCTGTTTGGAAACAGTTATCAGAAAGCCCAGATTGGTTGCAGCTTCCTTTTGAATGTAAACTCTGCCCCAAACCCAGGTTTGTTGCCAAGCAGTGGTTGTCAAGGCCTATAGTTTGGCAGAAATGGAACTTATGTGTAGAGGAATGAGATTGCTTGATGGGTTAGCAATAGCAATAGCAATAGCAATAGCACTTACATTTATATACCGCTTTATAGCCAAAGCTCTCTAAGCAGTTTACAATGATTTAGCATATTGCCCCCAACATTCTGGGTACTCATTTTACCGACCTCGGAAGGATGGAAGGCTGAGTCAACCTTGAGCCCCTGGTCAGGATCGAACTTGTAACCTTCTGGTTACAGGGCGGCAGTTTTACCACTGCGCCACCAGGGGTTAGTTAGATGGCACTATCATTTGTTTCAGTTAATTTAACAAAGCAGGATGTATCTCTTCCATGTTTCTTTAAGGCAGAGGTTCTCAAACTTGGAACATGAGTTGTTACTGGACTACAACTTCCATCATTAGTTATGGGAGTTGTGGTCCCGTCATCAATCCCACAGATGTTGCTGCCCCATGATCTCCAGCCACATTGGCCAACTGTCAACCACTCTCAACCTAGATCAGGCCTGCTCGGCTGTGGCCCCCCAGGTGTTTTTGGACTTTAGCCAGGGATAATGGGAGTTGTAGTCCAACAGTTGCAGGAGGGCCAGACTTGAGCAGCCCTGACCTAGATCAGGGATTCTCAACGTTGGGTCCCCAGATGTTATTGGACTTCAGCTCCCATAATCCCCAGCCCCAGTGGACTTTGGTTGGGAAGTATGGGAGTTGAAGTCCAATAACATCTGGGGACCCAATGTTGAGAATCCCTGACCTAGATGGTATCTCTTAAAGCTACAGTGGCATTTGTATTATAAACAAAACTGAATCATGCACTATGAAATGCTAGCCCAGCAATCACTGGGGCCCTTGAGACATAATGATACCAAACCATAGTTTGTAGTTACGAGAACAAACAAGGACAACTCTCAGGCTCTCATGCCACTGTGGTGTTTTGGTTAACCCATTCCTTGATCCAGGCCAGCTTTTGAACGGGGCTTTAGTAACTTGTATTCCAGTCCTGGAGTAGAGGCAGGGCTAACAAACAACCAGCAGCAAGAACACTGAAAATCAATCAGCACTTGCTTCTTTGTAAATACTATTTATTTCATTAGATAGATAGATAGATAGATAGATAGATAGATAGATAGATAGATAGATAGATAGCCATTGGCAAAATGACTCCCATTTCAAATCCATAAGGCTATAGGCTCAACTCATATTCTGTGCTATTGCAAAGCTCTGCTCAACCACAATTGTACTATCTCAGTGAAGTGGCAAGCTATCCAGCTCTCTGTCTTTAGAATGCAGTTTCATGCCTTCTATTAAGATCCTCTAGTTTTACTTGGCCACAGCTTTTACCTACTCTTGCCGGTTCAAATCCCTACTGGTATGTTTCCCAGACTATGGGAAACACCTATATCAGGCAGCAGCAGTGATATGGGAAGATGCTGAAAGGCATCATCAGCTCATACTGTGCAGGAGATGGCAATGGTAAACCCCTCCTGTATTCTACCAAAGACAACCACAGGGTTCTCTGGTCACCAGGAGCCAACACTGAGGGCTAAGAGAGATTCCTGCCTGCAACCTTGGAGAAGTCACTGCCAGTCTGTGTAGACAATACTGAGCTTGATGGACCAATGGTCTGACCCAGTATAAGATAGCTTCCTATGTTCCTATGATTTTCTCAATGCATCAAATGGCATCAAGCCATCCCAACTAGATGCCTGGGATTCAAAGCACTTTGAGGGTTGTCTTGTGCATTAAGAATGTATTTTCAGCCCCCCTTTTCTACTACAAGTCCATGCATCCCCCGAAGCCACTCCTGACAGAGCAGAGAAATCATCCAAACTGGCAGTCAAAGATCATCAACCAGAAGAGGAAATGTGTTCCCCAATTTTGTACATGCATGGTAACGCATGTGCATTGTGCATACAGACTTCTTTGGAGGACATCTTGAACAGGAAGCAAAACCATTAACCAAGGAAAACTCCTCCACTATGAGAAAATTGTTGGTATGTGAGCTCACCACATTCAGCCTCCAACTTTTGTTAACAGTCCTGCTAACTGAGCAAAGAGGCGCCTTTTTAAAAGTGGTGATTCTCTTTATTTAGCAGGGGGAGAGCAACTGGCCCTATCCAACCCCAGCTCAGCATTCCTCCAGTGACTGTTGCTGGTGTCTACCTTTATGTTTCTTTTTAGATTGTGAGCCCTTTGGGGACAGGATGCCATCTTATTTATTTATTTGTTTGTTTGTTTGTTTGTTTGTTTGTTTGTTTGTTTGTAAACCACTTTGAGAACTTTGGTTGAAGAGCTGTAGATGAATATTTGTTGTTGTTGTAATAGTCCTAGATATACCAAGGGAAGAAGAGAGTGTTCCATCTCCACTAGGAAAAATAAACTGCCCAACAATATTCCACCACAGTTACATTTTATCTCTTTGATCCAGAGCCCCATATGTATTGTGATGCAGTCCTGGAACTTTTATACTTACTGGCTCACCCATTCACTTCAATGGATGTGGTGGCTCCATACTCATGAAGCTGCCTCTTCCACTGAAGTACACTGGGAAGGTCTTGTGGATATGAGAGTTCTGTTTATGCACAGCATCCTAGACTCAGGCAAAAAGTCTTTGTTTTGTAACAACAGAGTGTTGGGGTCCTTAGCTTCCAACTTCACCATCTCCCCCTGCCATGGCTGAGATCCCTGGCAACTCGCCCTTGATTTAGTCCCTGAAAGCTGCCTCTACTCAGCTGCCTAAGATACAGGCAGCATCTGCTAGGAGAACCTGGAAGAGATACTGAAATCACAGCACACACTTGGCCAAGTATGCAAAAGTTACGGCAACACAAGGTGCAGCTGAGAGCATGGTGGGGAATACTCATGAGACCTGCTGCCACAGGGACTCTCACAAGGACAAAGGGTGGAAGGGGAGCTTATTCAATCAGTGGGAGGTGATGGCTGAGGTTGCTGGGAACAAGAGGGAGGCAAGAAGGGAAATGAGGCTGGTGCTGATGCTGACCCCACACTTCTACACAGGGTTTGGATACAGAAGAAATCATGCTAGAATCAACCAGAAAAAGGAAACCAGACCTCTGACATATTGAAAAGATAGCATAAACAAGCTGAAGTGAGAGGCGTTTTTATCCCTTAATTTGCTTTTTTCAAATGTGATGTAAAAACACTATCCTAGCTCCAATAGGCAGCTGCCTCAGCTGACTGGTCAAACACATCATTTAATGTTGTGTTTGACTCTCAGAGGTGCTCTAATATGAATTGACTTCTTGAAAGTGACAGAGAGCGGCAAGCAATAGAAAAAGACATAAGGGCTCCCACTGGCTTTGGTTTCCCCATCTGTTCTTAAGACAAAGAAGCCCAAACATTTCCTGTTACTGGCTGAACTGAATCAGCCCTGTTAGACCAGCAAAGCTCTCTTCACACTGAAAGTAGCAGTTGCCAGATCTTCAGGACCTTGGACAGAGGCTGAAAGCGGCGTGAGACTTGGAGACTTACCCAGCATTGGATTGAAATCTCATCTGTAGTGTTTGCTGCTGGGATATTCGTGCAAGTACCCAGTGAGAAGACAGGCAAGATAGGAATGGGCAGGTTTTGAATTTGCAACCAAACCATTACCTGCCAAAGCTGCTAGGAGCAGGGTGTATTGAATGGAGATATACCTGAAATGTGAACTAATTGTGCTAAGGTAGTGCATAATGCAAGATGATATGGAAGTTCTCGCTGTGGTGTTATAGCTGCAATTGCTCATTCACACATGCAGGACACCACTTTGTTGATGTGGCAGACATCAAGTGATGAACAAAGTTGTCTCAACCAGCCCTCAAGTCCATTTATCTTTTGTTTCCTGGAGCTTATGTGAAAACATTTAATGTAAAGCTGGTCCAACCACTGGTATGGGTGAAAAGATGTCTGATAGAAACTTCTAGCCACAGAAATAAAAAGATAAGAATTCTGCAGGCTTGAACCCCCTGGCACCTGTTTAAACACAAGTAGCATCCATTACAATTAATGCCCACTGTACATGGCCATTGTTGCATGGGTTGCATAGTGTTAGCTGAGTATCTGACATTGAAGAAGAACCAAACTGATCCCCATAGGGATCCCTATGCTTTTGTGAAGTTGGTCATACATCCTTCATATTATGCTTCATATGATGCCTCATAGTATTATTATTATTATTACTACTGCTACTATTATTATTATTATTATTATTATTATTATTATTATTATTATTATTATTATTATTTTATTTATATATCTCCTGACTCCAAAGGCTCTAGGTAGTTTACAAAAATAAACACAACAAAAACAAAATAAAACCAACTATTAAACAAAAATTAAAATTTAAAACATTCAAAGATTACAGCAATTTAAAAAAAAATAAGCAGCAATTAAAAATGTAAAACATTCAGAGATTACTAGAACAGTCAGAGATTACTAAAAGCCTGGTTAAAAAAGTGTGTCTTAAGGGCTCTTTTAAAGGCTAGTAAAGAGGTTAAGCTGCAAATTTACCAAATTTGCAAATTGGATATCTATCCAGAGATTAAAGTTTGGGCAGTATAGAAGTTTAACAAACAAACAAACAAACAAACAAACAAACAAACAAACAAGCAAAAGTCCCACAGTGCTGTAAAATAAACAAGTTTTGTGTATCGGCCAGTGTGTATCGGCCAAAGCCTTCTTCTGGGGCAAAATATTATCCAATGTAATCCTGTCACGAAAACACTTCTTCAAAAACAGGTAAAATATCTTGGACTAGCCAAAGCTAATGGAGCATATTTGCAGCTATCTTCCTGCTGTGAGCTAGTAAAGATGATAAGCCACGAATGTCTATACTGAGCGCATTCCACAGCCCAGGAGCAACTATAGAGAAAGCCCACTCCTGAGTCACCACCAGACAAGCTGGAGGTATACAGAGATGGACCTCTCTTGATGAGCATAATGTGCAGTGGGGATCATGCAGAAGAAGGTGCTCTCCCAAGTAACCCAGTCCTAAGCTGTTTAGAGCTTTAAAAGTAATTACCAGCACTTTGTATTTTGCCCAGAAACCTATTGGTAGCCAATGCAGTTGTTTTAAAACAGGCATAATATGGTCCCTCCAAGAAATGCCGGAGACCAATCTAGCTGCTGCATTTTGAACCAACTAAAGTTTCTGAACTACATACAAAGGCAGCTCCACGTAGAGTGCATTACAGTAGTCAAACCTAGAGGTTACCAAAGAGTGCACCACAGTTCTGAGATCATTATCTTCAAGGAATGGACATACTTGTCATATCAACCAAAGTTATGATTATGGTGATGCTAGTCATTCCAATGTGCCTTGGGTGTTGGTGGAACAATATTTGTGGGAACCTCAGGGCACTGAGAAATTGCCAGCATATCATGTTTTTGGTCTAAGAATACTATGCAATTTCTTCTGGAAGAGTTTTTCCCCATGCAACTCTGTGAATGCTTCCTTTAAAAAACTGAAATTTAAACCATTTACCATTAAGCTATTGATTGACTGATTGATAAGATTGGTTGTACTTGAGAAACCTGTACAGCATCCTGCTTTTCCATTTTAAAACAAATTTTCACAGCAGCGAACAATGAATGCCAGTTTAAATATGCAATTAAAAGAGAACCATGAACAAAAATAAACTCACATAGCAGCAGGTCAGATAAATAAAAGCATATTATGCCAGATGGAACAATACATCAATCTATGCAGAATGTCCTTGGCAGATGTAAGCTGCTCAGTGTGTGTGTGTGTGTGTGTGTGTGTGTGTGTGTGTGTGTGTATATATATATATATATATATATATATATATATATATATATATCCAATTCTAAAAGTTTCAGGCAAATAAAAATACTTTAACCTGGCATTTATAACTTTAAAGAAGGTGCCAGATAGACCTTTCTGGGAAAGGTGCTTCATAAATGGGGTAACACCATCAAAATGGTCCCATTTATAATTGCCACCTGCTTCATTTCTGATAAAGAGGAGCCCCAGAAGAAAGCTTCTGATGCATCTCAGTGCCTGGGCAGATCCATATAGGAGCAGATAGTTCTTCAGACACCTAAGGCCCAAGACATAAAGGCTTTGGACGTGAGCCAGTACTGGGAGGAGAGCTGGTCTTGTAGTAGCAAGCATGACTTGTCCCCTTAGCTAAGCAGGGTCCACCCTGGTTGCATATGAATGGGAAACTAGAAGTGTGAGCACTGTAAGATATTCCCCTTAGGGGACGGAGCTGCTCTGGGAAGAGCATCTAGATTACAAATTCCCTCCCTGGCATCTCCAAGATATGGCTGAGAGAGATTCCTACCTGCAGCCTTGGAGAAGCTGCTGCCAGTCTGTGTAGATAATACTGAGCTAGATAGACCAATGGTCTGACTCAGTATACTGTCAAGATAAGGGACCACACAGGGCAAGAAGCCACAGACAACAGCAAAAATCCCTTGTGTCAGACAAAGAGTTATGTGTCTGGGGAATGCTAACTGAAACTGTACATCTATGGGATTCAGAAATATGAACGTACAACCCAATATAGAGAAAATGGTTGCCCCTGAAAATACCATGTACCATATAGTATGGACAAAGACATTTAATACATTGACCAAAACAAAAAAAAATTAATGAAAAATGATTACAACACTGTAAGATAGATCGATCGATCGATCGATAGATCGATAGATAGATAGATACAGATGAACACCAAATGAAAATCTAATAATAACCAATGAAAAAATTGTAAACGATACCCATGTATACACATATCAAAAAAAGAAGTTTCTGACAAAATGATACCAAAGGCTGATCCTCCCTTGAAGACGTTATTCATTCAACATGTGTTCATCCTCCCAGCAAGTTTTGATGATTCACATTAGTTAGTATGGACATTCATGGACATCAGCCTTTGGTATCATTTTGTCAGAACATATATTTTGATATGTGTATACATGGGTATCATTTACAATTTTTAATTGGTTATTATTAGAGTTCATTTGGTGTGTGTGTGTGTGTGTGTGTGTGTGTGTGTGTGTGTGTGTGTGGTAATCATTTTTCTTTTTTGTTTTTGTTTTGGGTCAATGTATTAAATGTCTTTGTCCATTCTATATGGTACATGGTATTTTCAGGGGCAACCATTTTCTCTATATTGGGTTGTAGGTGCATATTTCTGAATCCCATAGATGTACAGATTCAGTTAGCATTCCCCAGACACATAACTCTTTGTCTGACACAGGGGATTTTTGTTGTTGTCTCTGACTCAGTATATGGCAGCTTCCTATGTCCCTATGTTTTTAACTTTGCCCAGAAAAACAAGTGGGAAACTTTTAGAGCTGTTTCAGCATTGGGGAGATGTCTTCTGTGAAGCAAAGACCAAGGTGATCCTGGGTGCCATATTTTGCAGAAGTTTCTAAATAGCTTCAAAGGCAGCTGCATATATGATGCATTGCAGATGTCCAGTCTGAATTTGTAGGGCTCGGACAACCGTAGCCAGGCTTTCTCTGTCCAGAAGGCCTAAGCTGGTAAAGGCACTTTGTGATATAGTTGTCACCTGGACTTCTACACCGAGGGCAGGACCTAGCAGCATTTCCAGACTGTAACTTGATCCTCAAGAGGGAGTCAAAACTCATCTAGAATGAGTTCAATGCCAGCTCCATGGTCAGGCACACCATCTGCTAACAGTATTGTTGTTTGTATTTGGATTGAGCTTCAGTATGTTACTCTGTTTATTTAGTATATTTTCCAGTCTGCCCTGCAGCATAGACTCCCAGAGTGGGGTTCAGTCAAAGAAAAATGCAGTGCTGCAAACCAGTCAGAACAATGGAACCTGTGAAACACAAAATCACACAAGTGGCAACTATGACCAGAACCATGAAAAAACAAAACCAGTTCCTTAGCATGTTAGAGATTGTGGGTAGATAAAAATTATTTCTCTGATGCTGAAAAGATACCCTGGGGGGGCATTCCAAATATGGGGCACTATGACAGAACTAGGGGTGTGCAGAACTGATCTGAATTGAACCAGGTTCGATTCAAACTAGCCCAGTTCAACCAGTTCAAGCTCGAACCAGGCGACTCCCCCTACAAAGGGGCTGGTCTGAGTTTGAATGGAACCGGGCCCATTTCACATCAAACTAGTTCAGCCCATTTCGGCCGTGCTTCTAAAGGGGAAACTGGTAAGGTTCCAGTCTCTGTGCGTGCACGGAGGCTGAAACCAGGCCACCCACCAGCCTGCACTGTGGGGGGACAGCATTGGTGAGGCTGAGAGCAGCCGCTGCAGAGCCACCGCCACTGAGAAACCACCACCACAGCTTGTAAGGTGCCCTCTCGCCAGCCTCCAAACCCCTTTTTAGGTAGAGAATCCCCCCTTTGCTTAATGGATTCCCCTGTATGAACAAGGCACTCGAACTGGGTAGACCCGGTTCAACTTGGTTCAACAGCACAAACCATACCCCTAGCTGGTTCTAATGAACCAGTTTGTGGACAAGTGGTTTAGTTCTAATTTGAACCAAACCATCACTGCCAGTTGCCTGCACACCCCTAAGCAGAACTTCCTGAATAACTTCAGGTGATGGTCTGGTCATTTCCTGCCTAACTGCAGATGACAGAGTGCAGAAGAGGCCCTCCACTGGTTAACACAGTCTAACCTTAGGCTCCCTAAGGTTGGAACCAAAAATTGGGTTCCTCCCACAGTAAATGAAATCTGAAGAGGAACATCAGAACATTTTCTCAGACAGTTTCTCCACATCCTAGCAAGTGCTTCTTCTCAGGGCTTCTGACAGCAAGTGTACTGTCTCCCCGAAGGAGCCCTGGGTCAAAACAGTCTCACACAAACACAATTGCTGGCAACGGGTGGGGGGTGTATGCAGAGGGGCCCCATTTTTCTGCTACTCTGGGAAGGGATCATGAGGATTTCCTAGGAGGTAATATGTATATGAGGGAAGGCAAAGGCTCCTCGGGTCTGGTCCACTGTGACCAAGGATCCTCTTGCGATGGCTGACCCCAGCAAAGCAGTCCAAGGACATCAAACCACACTCCTGCCTCCATGTTGGCTTGATGCCCAGGGATTAGCCCTCTAATGAGAGGGCCAGCCCCTGGGGAGGACCAGAGGTTCAAAGACCTTTGTTCCTCTGTCAGACTGCACTCTCATGAGTTAGGCCATCCTAATTAAGTGGGCCCCACTTGTGTGGGGCCCCCATTATCTCTGGTTAATAACTGAACTTTTACACCACAGTCCCCTCCTCTCCAGACAATGCTTTCATGGTCCCAAATGAGTCTCTGCTGCTCCATGTGTCCGGGTGGTATTGATCTTTACTTTCATTCCAATTTCCTGGGTTTGGACCGGCATTGTGAATTATGCAGGTTGGCCGCCACAGGGAATCACAGTAGAGTAGAGTTGCCATGCTAGGCAAAAACAAACATAGATATACTGGAATGGATGACTGGACTGGCATGTGTGGAGGCCAGTCAATGCTGGAGCTGTGTGGAGCATGTTAGGAGCATTAGTACAGCTGTCGCTGCACTGGTAATGCACATTAGAAGCCTTTTAGGGATTCTGTAAAGCGGAATCCTCACCAGAGGACAGCCCCTTCAAACCACCCAACTGCTTTGACTCTGTCTGCCTTGGACCGGGCTTGGCTTGGTTCGATTGTGGGCTATAGGGATGGGTCCAGACCGGTCCGGAGGCCATTGTAAAGGCCTCCGGATTGTCCGGACCGGTCCGGACCTGGCCAGTTCAGTTCGGGTGCAGGGGGTTTCTTTAAGGGTGGGGAGGGTTTACTTACCCCTCCCGCCACTTTTCTCCCTCCAGGGCTCATATATATTGTAATAATTGGGGCGGCAGGATACCTCCCTGCCGTCCCTTGTCCCTCTGAATGCCACCTCCAGGATGGGGTGGGCGCATGCACGCCTCTGCGAAGGAAAGATCCTGAGGACTCATGTTTTAAAAGTTAACTACCGATGGCAATGGTAAACCCCAACGAGAAGCCGGCACAGCACCGAGCCGGCCTCTGGCGCTTCTCCGCTCGGCGGCTCCCCCATCCTGAGCCGCCGCCAGCAGCCACTGCGAGGAGCTCTGCCAGGGAGGACGTGCCGACGCGCCCAGCCCACCCTCACTTCCGGCTCCCAGGCGACTTCCCCCCACATACAGTGTGGCCCGATGGGAGGAGGAGAAGCAGGCAGCCATGCTAGTTAACTTTTTAAACGTGATTCCTCAGGATCTTTCCTTCGCAGAGCCCCACGCGCGCCCACCCCATCCTGGAGGCGGCATTCAGAGGGACAAGGGGCGGCAGGGAGGTATCCTGCCACCCCTATTATTACAATATATACGAGCCCTGGAGGGGGGAAAGTGGCGGGAGGGAGTAAGTAAACCCTCCCCGCCCTTAAAGAAACCCACCCCACAGTGCCGGACTGCAGCTCTGCGGTTCCGTGCACACCCCTAGTGGGCTAAACCGCCTCCAGTTCAGTCTGTGATCAAACTGTCAAACCTCTACGTTGGCCAGAGTTTCTTATTCTTTCGTGTGATCGGTATCCTTCAATTGACCACAGATCCCCATATAAACTGCCCCAGCAGTTTCATATAGCTATTAAACAACATGGGAGACAAAATACAGCCCTGTAGGCTGAATACTATGGTGTGCACACATGCACACACATGAACACCAAAAGGAGGTGTCCCCTTGCAAAACAATTTTTTTGGGGGGGGGGATAAAAAATTAACAGAGATACTACTAGAGACACCATATATTTGAGTCTATTATTATTTTTGCTTTATCATACTGCAGAATCAATTCTTGCTAAAGCCAATGAGCTTGTAGCTAGTTACGGCAGTCAGAATTCTATATACAAAATCCTGGAGGGAAATCATGCCAACTAATATGAAAGAATGGCTGGAAAAAAATGTGGGAGTTTGCTATCATTCCTAAGCTTACACGTTTTGTATGAGCAAAGGAGGAATTAAAAAAAGCAATATGATACATTCTGCCAATAGAAGGTGAATGACTGCCACCTTTTATGAATTAAAAAAACAATTCTGTCTGAATCTAGAGTCTTGTTTTATGATGTTATAGCTTTCTTTGCTCATTTGTTCCCACATTCTTTTAACTATAAGCCCTCTCTGTCAGTTGTTACAAATGAAATTGTATCAGTCAACATTATTATGTATTTTATTCATAAGAAAAATGATGAACAGAGGGGAAATGAGAGAGATTGAAAGAACACGATAAAGGCACTAAAGTGGAAATTGTTTCAAAGATTTCATTTTTGACGTGGTGAGAATGCACCCCTTACCTCATTGGTGTGAGGCCAATTAATTGATTCTCGACAAGTGCATCGTAGGATAAAAAGCATCATGTGCATTAAAGATCAAACCTGCTTTCGTCGAGTTCCCAAGCCTTCCGTTTCTCTTCAGTCTATTACAATACAAACAGGTGCAGCTGATCTCCTGGATTTGTTTTTAATCTTGCCAGGCTCAAACAGATGGGTTCTCAGTGGAACACAGCTAGTGGTTAAGAGATGTCCCTCGCTTCTCCCCAACTTTGATTAATTTAAAAGGTTAAACTTCAGTTACAGGAAGACATTTTCCCCCACCAGAGCTCCACTGTTTAGGGAGCCCTTTAGTTCTGCTTCCTTCTTTGCTTGACAGAACCATCCAGCCTTTAGTACTTGAATGTTTTGTAAATTAGGCCCCCGAATATCTTGTGTTTCACAGGAAAACTGCTCAATTCTAATTATTTCTCCAAACATGAAAGTGTGTTTAGCTTCAAGCAATCAGGCCGCCAGCAGTGCTGATTAGCTTCCAAAGCATACGAGTTTGTTAGCTTTGATTATTCATCTGGTTTGTAGCGGGGAGGTTCTAGCTTTAATTAAAAGACAACATTTTCCTGAAAGTAAAGAGGACAACTTTTAATATGAAAACAGTGAGAGCCAGGCATTTTTAGGTATCCTGAGGTGAGGAAAAGAAAATGAGCACTGAGGCTGCCATTAGTTGCTATCAAAGGAAACCCTCCATTTTGTTCATCTGCTGAGAGAAAATAAAAAGCAACATCAATGAATATTTGCAAAGTTCAAAAGTTATTAGAGTGGTTTGGCATGTGTCTTTAGCGGAGGGCTGCACAACTCTGGCCTTCTAGCTGCTGTTAGACTACAACTCCCATCGTCTGCAGCTACAGTGGACAACAGTCAGGGATGATGGGAGTGGAAGTCCAGCAAGAGTTGGAGGGCCGAAGTTGTGCAGCCCTGCTTAGCACCTTGTGGACATTGGCTAACTGCCAGACTAAATTACTCATGAGCAGTCCCATTGGAAATTAATGGGGCAAATTTGCTCCTTTGATTTCAATAGGATTACTCATGAGTAATTTAGTCTGTCTGTCAATCATTATTTCTAGCCAGGGCCAGAGAAAGGTTTGCCCCCTGCACCCCTGTTTCCAGCTATTTTCCCTCTTCATGAGGACTTTAGCGATACAAAGAAACAATCATGCAAAGTGTCTTTGCTATGTAACACGTTGCTGCATGGCACACCAGCAAAAAAGGGTACCTTGACCACCTGTCACTGAGAGCTGAAACAGATAAGCCAAAGCCCTAAGTGACGTATCTGTTGCTGCAGTGTACCATTATAGGTGAGGGGGGATAAATGGTTTGAAGGCTCCTGTTCATTGAATAATTCCTGCACATTCAAAACTAGCATAGCAGAAAAAAGACAAGTCCAACGTCTTCTACTAAACAGTCTTGCACACAAATGGCATTTTAAATGTGTTTTTGAATACCTGAGACTCATCTGCAGTCAGAAATGGTATAAAACAATGGTTTGGGGCTTTTGCGAGCATGTTCCAGCATTCTCATGGTATGCAGAAGGGTGTTCCTATATGGAATCTCCAGTAACAGTGCTTATAGTAACTCAACTCTTGTCCCAGTTCTCCACCAGTTCTTTTGCTCATTCTACTTGTCAGGTCCCTATGTTGCCTAATGTCTCAGCTGCCTATTTCCGGATCACCAGAGAAAGACCACACAGTGTCCTTGTGAGTGAGGGGAGGTTCCAGCACCTTTGTCCCTTTCTCTGGCCTCCCATGTTCCGACTCCTCAGGCAGGTCAGGCACAGCCCTCATTAACCGATGGCCCCTCATCATCAGCCTGCCATCTTTATATAGCCCCTTGCACTCTTTGCAAGTCTTGTGAGACATGGAATTGGCTTGAGATCCCGCTCCCAGGTTTTGCGAGAACATGTGCCAGTTTTGCAAGAGTCTTGGAAACTCTTGTTTTTCCTGCTCTTCTTCCTGACCAGGCCACTGTGGCCAGTGCAGAGTGGTCAGGATGCAGTAGTCCTGCTCTCACCCACATAGGGGGCCAAAAGGCCCCTCAGGCAGGCCACACGCCCTGAGCCGACCCTAACCAGCCCCTGGGATAAGTGCTCCCATTTTCTCCCTTCCCTTGACCATCGGGCCCTGACACTAGCCTACCCCTCTTTCTGTGGCTAGCAGAATTGTAAATGTGCCCCACAGTATTTCCTGGGATAGAGAAGGATTAGAAGAGAGATACCATTACTGAATACTCACTCAGCTCATTGAAGCATTTGAAGACGAAGATCTGTCAACCCCATTGACATCATTTATACATTCAAATGGTTTATTGTGTTTTTATATGTAATGTAACAAATTAAGAGAAACTTAGCCTGTGCCCTTTCTTTCCAACTAGGACATTGCAAAAGTCTCTGTAAACTCTCAAGGGTTTTTGTGGTGGTTTTTTTTTGTATTTTCTTTCATTTTTGTACTATGCAACTGAGTAACCATGATCTTTATAGTGTGCCACTCCAATATCATCTGAGGGTGCTTTTTGAAGTATTCTTGCAAGTACTGAGTGTTTCTGTTACCTGTAACTCAAAGCTGAGAGAGCCTCAGACTGAAGCAGTCTCTAGTATTTTGAATAAAGTTTTTCTCTTTTTGTTCTTTGTATTTTACATGCCTCTGCGTGGATTTTTAACTCAGGAAAAGGGGTCTTATTCTGGTGCAAACATGTCTCAAGTTTGACTGCTCAGCCAATCACTACCAGGTTTTCTCATCACATGTAGGCTGCACGTGGAAGGGTTTTTATACTTTTCCATTTGGTAAAGAGAATGAGAGTCTCCCTGAACAGTCACCCAAATCCAGGGAGGGGTTAAACTCTGTAATTAGGGTGCGGTGGCAGCATATTTTCTACCAGTTTAAGTTTAAAGGAACAGCCTTTGTTGAGCAAACATGGAGGGAATGAATCAGCATCCCCCCCCCCCCCAACGTGGGCTTGCTTTGAGACAAAGACTGGGCTTAAATCCGCTAATCCACAATTCTTCAGGTCAAGCCTGGACATTTTATATTTTGGAGTTGCCAGTCCTTTCCAGCTCAGAAATCCATATCATGAATTCTATGATAATCTAGTGTGCTATATTTCTGTCATGTCAGTGTGTTCATTTGTATGATGATACATGGGTTGCTGCTAAAGTGAATGCCCTGAGTCTGCCTCAACTGTTTGTTCAGCTGCCACAGGGGTTACTCTTCCAGAGCCATGCTGTTCCTCCAGTTGTTTCTGAACTACAACTCCCATCAATATCTGAAGGAACCTAGGTTAGGAAGCACTGCTCTGGAAGATTAACCCCTGTGGCAGCTGAACAAACTGAATTTGATCTCCTGGTGTCATTAACTGTTATTGGGAAGAATCTTGTTCTGTTGACATTCCCAAAACAATTCTGCATCTCTGAGGGCCATCTCCTGTCCACAGACTTTCTGGCGTATTGTCTCAAAGAATGTTAAAAGCTAAAGATGTTAAGGAGGAAGCAGGAAGAGCCTATGCTATGTGTGTGAGATAGCCATTAGATCAGTTCTTATGTAAATCTACCCAGTGTGTAATTCTAAAAACATTCCAAAGTAACAGCAAGAGGATATCTGCGTGAGACGAGTAATCAATGCATCTGATTAAAATGGTGCAGGTTACATCAACATTGCAAATATCTTTTCAGAGGAAATGTAGGATTATCTCCTGGTGCCTCTTCGGGCTGTAAAACATTGAGCAGAGGATCAGCCATCCTTTCCTGTCTTAAATGACAGTTTAGTTCACTGAGAGTTCAGGCATCAATTGGTTAAAGTAGAATCAGCCACAGGCCTTAATTTCACATAATTTTGGTTTGGTAACTCCATGTCCAATGTGGTAGCCAGGGTGGCCACAACAATTCGCTACCATGAGTGTAATGCCTTTGCGTTTACTCTTGCAATTATTTATTTATTTATTTATTTATTTATTTATTTATTTATTTATTTATTTATTAGATTTATATACCGCCCTTCCAAAATGGCTCAGGGCAGGTCACAACACGATAAAAACAATTAAAACAAATTAACAATGAAAACCAAACTATTAAAACACAATAAAACCAATAAAACAGCTACAACGCCTGAAAATCAGGGCAACAGTATAAAACAGTTTAAAACAATTAATCATTTAAAACTCTGGAAGGCCAGGCCAAATAAGTACGTTTTAAGGGCTCTCTTGAAGGACAGCAATGATATCAAATTATGAATTTCTGCCGGGAGTGCATTCAATAGCCCAGGAGCAGCTACAGAGAAGGCTCGCCTCTGCGTTGCCACCAGACGAACTGGTGGCAACTGGAGACAGACCTCCTCAGATGACCTTAATGTGTGGTGGGGATCATGTAAATGAAGGTGCTCTCTTAGATAACTTGGACCTAAGCCATTCTGGGCTTTAAAGGTAATAACCAGCACTTTGTATTTTGCCTGGAAACATATCGGCAGCCAGTGTAGCTGTTCCAAAACAGGCATAATATGGTCTCTCCAGGTTGCCCATGAGACCAATCTGGCTGCTGCATTCTGAACTAACTAAAGTTTCCGGACTACGTACAAAGGCAGCCCCACGTAGAGCGCATTGCAGTAGTCAAGCCGGGAGGTTACCAGCTGATGCAGCACTGCAACTGAAGTTGTTCCCCAGATGTTTAAATCAATGTTTGGAAAGCTAATCTTTAACAGTGCTTGCATCTAATTATACAAGACAGGTAGCATTTGGATACTTAGAAAAGGAAGTTTCGATATTCTACAAGGTGCCCCCACTTCTATTCAACTTTTACATATGCACCAACTTGGACTTTCATCTTCCTCAGAGAAACACATATCCATCCTACTATATGCATACAATGCGGTAATTCTCTCTAGGACCTCATAGGTCTTAGAAGAGCATTGGGGAACCTCACTTGATATTGTAAGATGGCCATTTGGGAACAAACTTGCATAAAACCAAAATCATTGCCTTTGCCAGGAGACCAAAGACACAGTCTTGGTGCATAGACAGGAAGACAATTGAGCAGGTCTCATGCTTCAAATAATTGGGGGTGGTCTTTCACACATTTGCTTGATCTGGTCTTTCACTCTGAACAGGGTGGTGTTCCATGGGTGGGGATTCCAGTGATTTCCCCATTGTCATGGACTGACAACCATCTGGTTAAGGTTGGACTCACGACCATGTCCCACCTCCACAGGAATGGAGGGCCCTTTAGGATGGTCCACCCAAGAAGGTTACTGGATCCAGTAGGATTCCAGGAAGCCTTGGAGGGATTTAGTGTTGGCTCTGCTGGTGACCCTGTCAACATTCTGGTGGAGAACTGGAATATTCAACTCACCAAAACAGTGGATGTGATCGCTCCTAAGCATACTCTTTGACCCAATTCTGTGACTGTTTCTTGAGATGAACAACCTCAAAACAATGGTACATATGCTGGTAACCTCTAGTCTGTAATATGGCAATGCGCTCTGTGTAGGCTGCCTTTGTACGTAGTCTGAAAACTGCAGCTGGTCCAAAACGTGGTGGCCAGGTTGCTCTCTGGGTTATCTAGGAGAAACCATATTACTCCTGTGTTGAAGGAACTACACTGGCTGCTGATACGTTTCTGAGCCAAATACAAGGTGCTGGTTTTTACCTATAAAGCCCTGAATAGCTTAGGCTCTGGGTATTTAAGAGAACGCCTTCTTCTCCATGAGTCCCACTGCCTGTTAAGATCATCTGGAGAGGTTCGTCTGTGGTTGCCGCCAACTCGTCCAGCGGCTAATGGGGAACGGGCCTTCTCTGTTGCTGCCCCTGGACTTTGGAATGTGCTCTGTTGAAATAAGAGCCTCCCAGTCTCTGGCAACTTTTTAAAAGGCAATGAAGAAAGGTTTATTCATCCAGGCTTTTAATTAGATTTATAGTTTTTAAATTTTTAATACTGGGTTTTAACTGTTTTTAATGTTTTAAATGATTTTAATTGTAAACTGCCCAGAAATGTCAATTTTGGGTGGTATAGAAATACTTTAAATAAATAAATCCAGCACCAGGAAAGGCCAGTGGCAGCTATGTCAACAAAACACCCAGAGGAGAGCTGCTGCCATCTTGAAATTCTTCCGGTCAAAAGGAGGCTATTACATACTTACAGCCCTCAAACTTTTTGAAGCTAAGTCGCTGGCCCAACTTCTCTATGGAGCCCAGCTGGGCCCCTTCTCCAACATCGTCCTTTTGGAGATCGTCCAGTCTAAATTCCTAAGAGCAGTATTCCAGGTAACCTGTTGTGTCTCCAGTGCTGGTCTACAACTGGAGGCAGGCCTGGTGAAAGTGGAGGCCAGAATATTGCTGTCCATCCCCAATTTCTGGCTAAGATTATCCTTCTTCCCAACAGGCCTAGCCCCTTTAATGATGGTGGATGGATACCAATCCACCTGGAATCTACCCCTGTTGTCAAAACGAACATCACTCGAGCTCTTCCCCCACCCCAGCTACTTTCCCTGAGTTATGAGCAGGACAGGACACTTCTCAAACAGTGCATAATGGACGCAGAGTACCAAACTGACATAGTTGGGCACCTGACCTCCCTGTTTCTGAAAGCCTAAGGTACATAGTGGCACCTGCTGCAGCTAGAGTCCCCTTACCACAGAAAAGCCTTCTCCCTGGCTTGCTGCAGTGCGCTCCCTTTGGCTGTGCTAGATGGAAGATAGAAGAAGTTCCCCTTCCTGGAATGTCTCTGCCCCTGCAATGCTGAAACCACTGAGCACATCCTCTTACACTGCTTATTCTATAGAGACATCTGCAATACCCTCCTTCTCCCGCCACATACAAGGTTTCCTGGCCACACAAGCCCATTCTTCATCTCCCTACTACTCTCCAACTACAGTCTTATTACAACACACAGTGTTGCCAAGTTCTGCATGGCAGTGTGCAAACAGGGTTGTCCTTAGGGCATGGCAAGCAGGGCAACCTCCCCAGACCCCGCTCTCTTAACCCCTATTAGAATTAACTGGAAGGGCCCCCCACGCTGGCTGATTTGTCCTAGGCCCCACACCCCACCAATGCTCTCTAAGGACAGCCCTGAGTACAAAATCTGCCAGGATCTGACTGCCAGCAAGAACTTATTAGGTCCAACACGATTCCTACCTGCACTGCTGCCTCTCCTACCCAGTTATACAGTTTTTATTTTAATATATTTTAATCAAATTTTAATTCTAATCTTAGCTCTTTGAAAGCTGCTCATAGATTTTAGTCTTATGCTTACAGTTTTACTTCTTAGCCTTTATGCATTTATTTTATCATGTTTTAATTAATTTTATAATATTCTATAGTTCTTAGTTCAAATTTTACTCTTACTGCTTTCCTCAGGCATAGACTGCTTTTAACACCACTGGGTTTTTAAAAAAAATGTTTTATCTTATGCTGGTCAAAGACCCAAATAAAGATGGTTGGTTGGTTGGATGGATGGATGGATGGATGGATGGGTTCATACAAGGTGGAAAAAATTTCTGAGATTACTGCATTGATTTAAATCTTCCTATTCAGGCCCCAAAGAAAATCAGTTAAGAGAGTTCATGATTAGACCAATGGAACTTTAGCCCGCATTTCAGGACTGCATCAATGAGCAGTTCACTGTTCGAATTTGTGTGAAGATGGTATTTCCTATAAGTATCTGTCTTAGGACAGAAATCCATTTGGCACAAGGAGAAAATCACCAAGTATTATTATTTTAGCATAATGTTGTTTTGGCATATCTCTTGTGATTATGTGATGTAACCTCCTCCTGATAAATTTCAGTTATGAAATAATCTCCAGGAAATAAGATGGATTTTTCAAGCTTTTGACCATTTTTCTTGGCCCACTCTGCCTTGAGTTAAACTGTTTGGCCCAGACAAGCTGTCAAAAGGAATAGAAAGCTCCACTTATCATTTGCAATTCAGATTATTACACAGCTATCAAATTTATCATGGGAATGTAATCATGACACAAATAAAGAGCATGTGCAAAAACAAAATCAATCCCCCCCAATGAGATTCAAAAGCAGGAATTTAAATGGTTATGTCTGTGATAATATATTAAATATGGTTATTATTTTCTGCAATGGCTTATTTGTCATTGTGACTTTTTCAGATAATTTTATATTATGGTGGGAAGATGAACGGGTCAAACCTTGACTCACCAGGCTATAAGGAGATGTCAAAAGGGCAAACCAGGATTTCACCTTCCACCAAGTAGAAGAGACAGGCAGAATGAGCACAGTCTTGACACTGGCTGATGACATCAGCGATCAGTGCTAGACAAGATGAAAGACACATGCTGCAGTTTTGTCCAAACTAGAGATTTGGAGAGAATAAATGTTGCCATCTTTCAAAGTTTAGCCTCCTTCTTAGGGTCTCTGGTTAACAAGTAAAATAGCAGGACTAAGGGCCAGGCTTAGCTTGCTTAACTTGATAAGACTGAGTGCTTAATTTGATAAGAGCTTTTGTTATTAGTTTTACTCCTATGTCCATCAGGATCCACCACCAAACAACTAGGTATAGCCACATACCCAGATGGTGTCATCTGCTGCCTCCATCAAATGCTGTCTCTAGCCTCCACCCTTGCCATGCCACGCTCCCCTCTGCTTTGTCAGGGATCACCACATGTCTCCCAGGCTCTTCTTCCAGCCTCTCTGGGTTGCAGGGGTGGAGACTCCTGGGACCCCTTATATGTAATGCAAGCAGATCTAGTGAAGGGCTGGAAGACAGCTCAGATGGCCAGATGCACATCACTGAAAAAGAGGAAACACATTGCCAGCAAAGGATGCAAGTTTGCATAAAATTGGCATATGCTACTTTATATGTATAGATACAGGTTTAGACATGAGTAGAACTAAAAGGTGTCAAAACAAAGAGCTTCCCTTGGTGGTGGTGGGGAGATGGGTGTGGGTGTGTGGGACTGCATCAGTAATAGCAGCAGGTCTTGCATGGGGCGTGTCCCAGAGCACAGTGTGAGAAAGGAGATATTAACAGTACATAGACTTATAAATTAGGATTTTAACTGTGTTTTTAGACAGACAGAAGCCCAGTTCAGACATTATGCTGTACAAGTGTACAGATGTCTATACACTTGTACATCAGTTCGTGAGAATGACCATGTAAAAAGTGAAACTGGTACAGCCCCCATGGTACAGATAGGAAGTGTACTGCTGTACCTGTGTTCAACATAATGTGTGGATAAATGAACCTATGTACAGATCTGTATCTGTGTATACTGTACACTCATTGTACGACTGTTGAACATAACAAGGGAAGGGGCCTAAGGCCTCTATCCATTATGGGGTGTTCCCTTGACAAAATGGTTAACTCCCCACCATGGAATTATACTCTAAGTGAGAGTAAGAGACAGGTGCAAGCAATGAGATGTACACATTTGGGAAAGTCATTCTAAAGTTTCACAGATGTCCAATAATATAGAGAATGTGACAGAGATACAAAGGCTGAATTTAGATGTAACAGGAAACTGGAGTTACACAGGGAAAAGATTAATAAATAAATAATAGGTTGGACCTCTGTTACATCCGAAGGCATGCAAGTGCGGTTTGTCTCACCAAACTCCAATTTGAACATCCAGTTTGCAGTAAGATTCACTGCTGAGACCAGAGGTTTGGTTGCCAAAGCGTTACGTCCGAATGTGGATGGCGCCATAAACCGCGGTTCCATGCAGTTTTTGAAACCACAATAATAGAGATGGCAGTGGAATCCCACCCAGGATCGTGCCTGCTCCATGCCTGCAGTGCTTCTTTATGGCCAGCTCTCCGAGCACCACCCCCACCCCTGCTGTCTTCGAAGTAGCAATGCAGTTGCCCAGCAGCAAGTATGCTGCCATGTCAAATCCAAAGCTTGTCAGCCTGTCAAGCAGCAAAGTCACACAAGGGTATTCCCTCTCCCCACTCTATCCCTTGCTCCCCCCTCCTAGCAAGCAGGAGGGAAAGGGGATGGGATGACCGGATGGGCACTAAGTACTTTGCTCCCCAAGAATGAAGTGACAATGAAGTGTGGTTTGGTCTGCATTGACTGCTTTGCCAGGGTGAGCCCTCGCAAGAGCATCCTAGCTTATGGCGGGACAGACCCTGCCCCCCAGATCCTGTGCCCTCCCTCATATGCATAACCTCTCCTAGGAAGTCATCATGTTCCCTTCCCTTTCCTGAGTACCAGAAACAAGTGCTCCCCAAGAGCTCTTCAAAAGTGCTGCAGCCTACCAATATGTTGGTATGGGAAGGTTTTGTTGCAGGGCACTTAGGAGGAGGGTGGTGTAATCACTGTAAGTGATGGCAAATTCCTTTAAATGTTCTTTGCATGCCGAGGGTGGGCGGACCATTCAAAAAAGGCACAATCATGCTCAGCACGCCGCCTTCAAGATCATGGCCAATCGCACTCGCTCTAGAAACATGCTGATGCTTTGTCCACAGTCTGGCTGAGGAGCTTGCTGGGATATGGCCTTGGTGGCCAAGAGCAGGGAGGGACCACCCTGCCCTGAAACCGTGGTTGGACAAATGCCTGTGATGCAATTTACAGTTTCAAATTGAAACCTTGGGTGTGTCAACCTCCAGTTTCACGTTACATGCTAATGCGGTCAATCTCTTTCCTTCGTTCTGGGTTGTATAAGACATACTATTGACAGCATTTGAAAATGGGGTTGAATTTGTGTTGTCATCTAGACACATAAGAACATGAGGACAGCCCTGCCAGATCAGGCCTATCTAGTCCAGCAACCTGTTTCACGCAGTGGTCCACCAAATGCCTCTTAGAAGCCCACAGGCAAGGAATGAGGGCATGCCCCCTCTCCTCCAGTTGCTCCCCTGCAACTGGTATTTAGAGGCCTCTTGCCTCTGAGGCTGGAGGTGGCCTGTAGCCATCAAACTAGTAGCCATTAATGGATCTGTCCTCCATGAATTTGTCTAAGCCCTTTTAAAGCTGTCCAAACTAGTGGCCATCACCACATTCCATGGCAGAGAATAACATAGGTAAATAATGAGCTGTATTAAAAAGTAATTCCTTTTATTGGTCCTAAAATTCCTGCCCATCAGTTTCATGGGTTGATCCCTGCTTCTAGTGGTGTGGGGTGTGTGTGTGTGTGGGGGAGAGTTTCTCTCTCTCCATTCTCTCTACTCATGCATAATTTTATACACCTCATGTCTCCCCTTAGTCACCTCTTTTCCAAACAAAAAAGCCCCAGATGCTGTAGCCTTGCTTCATATGGAAGGTGCTCCAGGCCCCTGATCATCTTGGTTGACCTCTTCTGCACCTTCTCTAGTTCTACACTGTCCTTCTTAAGATACAGTGACCAGAACTGTACAAAGTTCTCCAAGAATATACTCAATATTCCACGACACTCGAGTATGTGCCTTGAAATTCAAGTATGTGACCTGAATATGTGAAAGTCCACTGAGAAATTCACCCAGGAAAATGTATGTATGTATGTATGTATGTATCATATTTATATACTGCCTGATATGTGTATCTCTAGGTGGTGTACACAATTTGAAACACAACAAATATAAAACAGAGTAAGAACAATTAAAACAATTTCACAGAATAAAAAGTTAAAACCATTTCATGGGGTTAAAACAATTAAAACAGTTTAAGATTTATTTCAGTTAAAAGCCTGAGAAAACAGGTGGGTCTTGAGGGTCTTCCTAAAAGGAAACAGAGATAGAGATGTTCTTATTTTGACAGGGAACATATTCCAAAGCCCTGGGGCAGCCACAGAGGAGGCCCTGTCCTGAGTTGCCACCAAATGAGCTGGTGGCAAGCACAACTGGACCTCTCCAGATGATCATAATAGGCAACAGGGTTCATGACAGAGAAGGCACTCTCTTAGGTACCCTGGACCTAAGCCATTGGCGGCTTTATAGGAAATAACCAGCAGTTTGTATTTCGATCAGAAACATATCGGCAGCCAGTGCAGTTCTTTTAAAACTGGAATGAATTTATTCTGTTTGTATGTGCAGCATGGTTTTGATAAGGTCTTCCCATATTTCTGCCCTGGAGACCAACTGTACCATCATTGGAACTGATCTTTATGAATCAGACACTCTTGATATTTGAGGTATTGTCTGAAGCTCACTAGTTTTTCATTACATTGTAAAGGTAATTCTATTTCTTTGGGATTTCACTAGCCCAGTTATAATATACCACAGTATAGGGCAATAACCACCCAATTATCAAGTGATTTCTCTTGAAAGGAATGTCTGCAGTTATCTATTGTATTTTTATCCTGCTTTTCACTAAAAAAAAAAAAGGTTCCCAGTGTGGCAAACTTTGCAAAACCATTCTTCCATGAAAAAGAGCAATTAAACTGTAATATAATTTAGAAATGTAATAAATCACAATTAAAAGTCTGCTAAAACATGCCAGTGCTGTACTGCTGTGTTCACCTCTGTTAATACAAGTGCACAAATATTAGCAGATTCTGATATCTAGAGGAGAGGAGAGGAAATAGTGCCTGCCACCTTAACTAATGAAGTACTGATGCAATAGGAGAAGAACTGGCAGAAGAGTTCCAGACTAATGTTGCACTAATTCTAGTGTGTGTGTGTGTGTGTGTGTGTGTGTGTGTGTGTGTGTGTGTGTGTGTGTGTGAATATCAACAACCTCCACTTCCCTCAGAAGCCCTCTGTGTAACCTGAAAATATGTCTCCAAGGGCTGTGTGACCCCCAGGGTCATATTTTCAGATGGCACAGAGCACTTCCGGCGGAAGGGAAGGTCAAGAGAAGGAAATTCACTCCCACCACTGAGCTAGCAGTGGAGTGGAGTTAATTGAACTTTTCAAACGCACCAGTGCTTCTCCCATTGTATTGGTGCTTCATTAAGATGTCAGCCAGTAACTTGTAATTGTTGAAGCTCTCCTGTAATTGATAAAAGGTCATTTTCATTTTATAATTTCACTCACTTTTCATTTCCCCCCTACAACAATCCTGCCAGACAGGTTAGGCTGAGAGATAGTTACTGGCCAAAGGTGATTCTAATGCCTAACTGGAGATTTGAATCCAGATAACTTTGGTCCACCATACTATTAAGTACTTACACTGCACCAGCTCCTAATTCACCATCATTTCACTACTGCCCCTTTCAGTGGGACTACATTGGTTGCTGCCCTTATATGATCTCATGCAATAATGATTTAATATTATTCACAGGGTGCATTTCAGGATCATTACAATCCATGGGGTTTTTGCCATTAACTTCAGTAGTAAGTGGACTGTTCTCATTGTTTGCTTTTAAAAAATAGCACTCAAAGCTGCTCATGCTGATGGAAAGAGAGGACATTTAATCACATTAGAAAGAAGACATTCTTGTCACATTAAAAGTAATTATTTTTAATGCAAACAAATGCCCTTGAAGTCTAAAGCTTTCAATAATCTCCATTGTGGAACATCCATGCTCCCCATGTCTATGAATAATTTAGAAGTTTTTCTAGAATGTTAGAGACATTGACACAGAATGGAGAGGTTTGTCTGCAGTTGCCACCGGCTCGTCTGGTGGCTATGCAGGGATGGGCCTTCTCTATTGCTGCCCCAAGACTCTGGGATGCACTCCCTGCTGAAATAAGAGCCTCCCCATCTCTGACAACTCATTAAGAAAATTACTGCACTGTAGTTTTAAATGGTTTTAAACGGTTTTCATTTTTAATCTGTTTTGTGTTGTTGTAAACCACCCAAAGATGGAAGTTTGGGGTGGTCTACAAATTTGAAAAACAAATTTGTATAGAACTTCTACTGAAGCCAAGTGAATTCACTACAAAATTGTACTGGGTGCTACAAGCTGAAGGCCAGTATTAGAGCACTGAAAAGACACTGCATGTTACTGATGGGGTCTGAGGTGTCAGTGATTGGCCAGAAGTGGGATCTTGGGGTCATGCTGGACAGCTCGTTGAAAGTGTCCGCTCAATGTGTGGCTGCTGTAAAAAAGGCCACTTCCATGCTGGAATAATTAGGAAAGGGGTTGAAAATAAAACTGCTAATATTATTTATTTATTTATTTAGCATATTTATTTATTTTACCATTTCCGGGCAGAATACAAGGTTCTTCTGAAATAAGAGCCTCCCCATCTCTTAAGAAAGTCCTTTTCCATACACTGTATAATCAACTTATGGAATTCTCTGCCATTGTATGTGGTGACAGTCGCCAGCCTGGATGGCTTTAAGAGGGGTTTAGATAAATTCATGGAGGACAGGTCTTTCAATGGCTACTAGTGGCTATAGGCCACCTCCAGCCTCAAAGGCAGGATGCCTCTAAATACCAGTTGCAGGGAAGCAACAGCAGGAGAGAGGGGAGGGCCTCACCTCTTGCCTGTGGGCTCCCCAGAGGCATTAGTTCAGCCACTGTGTGAAACAGGATTCTGGACTAGATAGGGCTGGGCCTGATCCAGCAGGGCTGTTCTTATATTATTATGGTTTTAAACATCTCCTCTGCATGCCATGGCCCATATGCCTCACCATCTTGATGATTCCCCAAGATAATTATTTTGATAATGCCATCCATGGGGGAAATTGGATTTTTGTTTTAACTTGGTTAAAGTGTTGTTATCAAACAGATGCTCGCAAAAATGATAACAAACAATACAATATGTATTGACAGATGGATTATTCTTACAATAAGTAAGATGACTAAAATGACTGTTTCTTACCATCATCTACGACAGGGCTGTACAACTTTGCTCCTACAGCTGTTGTTGGACTACAACTCCCATCATCCCCACTCATGGTGGCCAATAGTTACGGGTGATGGGAGCTGTAGTCCAACAACAGCTGGAGGACCAAAGTTGTGCAGCCCCGGTCTGCCCCAGGATTGTTGCAGGCGATCGAATGGATAAACAGTGGATTTGTGTAGGTTTCCGTTGAGTTTGTGGCTTTGAAGTAGGAAATGTCTGTCTCATAACTCATTTTCATACCCTACACACTACATCAATTCTTATCCATTGATAAATGAAAATATAAAAAATAAAATTGTATTACGGACCCAGAAGTTAAAGACAGTTACAAAATCGATAAACAGTGAATTTTGTTTTAGGATACCCATTGAGTTTGTGGCTTTGAAGTAGGAAATTACTGCTGAAGAAGGAAGTTCCCCCTTCTAACTGAGAAAAGAGACTCCTTTTAAAGTGGTTACTCTCTTGTATTTAGGAGAGAGAGAGCAAAGTCTGGCTACCTTATGTTGTTGCTCTTTTAAGATTGTATGCCCTTTGGGGATAGGGAACCATTTTATTTCTTTTTCTAGCTAAACTGCTTTGAGAACTTTTTTTTTTTAAAAGTGGTAAATAAAGTAATAGTAGTTGTGCTTGTGGATGGAACTGCACTGATGTTGAACCACCTAACTGATCTGAACCAAATTTGCTACAGCTGTAGGGACACCTCAATGGTGTAGTCTGTGATGATGTAATCCACCCCAATTAAAGATGGCAGATGCATAAACATTTGAGGAGCAAGTGGGCTAACTTGTGAACCATCTGACTGATTTGAACCAAATTTACTACAGCTGTAGGGACACATAGGGACACCTCAGTGGCATAGTCTGTGATGATGTCATCCACTCTGATTCTATCTGGCAGATGTGTAAATTTTTGAGGAGCAAGTGGGCTAATTTGTGGACTGTCTAGCTGATTAGAACCAAATTTGATACAGTTGTAGTAAGTGATACATAGGGACACCTCAGTGGTCGTGTTTGTTATGATGTCATCAACTCCAGTCCAAGATGTCATCAACCCCAATCATCCACCCCAATCCAAGATGGCGGACTCGAGAACATTTGAGGCACAAGAGGTCTAACTTGTGGATCGCTTAACTGATTTGAACTTAGTCATAGGGATAGTGAAAGGAAAATAGGAAGATTAGTTCTTACTAGAACAACTTGTTTCATTCTGCAAAGTGACAGATTGTTGTTGTTACTGTTGTTATTATTTATATATCTCTATATAGTACACATATACATTTCTTTGTTTTATCACATACAGAAGCAAATGCACTGCAGAAATATATTTTTAAAAAATAAACCATGAGTGATTTATTTGGCTGATGCTTTATTATAGCGGTGACAAATATCTTTGTCACAAAGAATAACCTCCTGGCATCTGTCAAAGAAACACTTCATGCGTCTTCTAATTGGAAGAAGAATGTAGATGAGCAGCACATTTCTTACTCAGGATGCACAGGAGCAGTTCAGGATTTTATTTCTTCTTTTGGTAACTCAACAAAACTCTTGCAGCAAAAGAACAAGAGAAGAAGGGACAGAAGCAAAGTCTTCTATTACAGTCCTTTCATAATTAATTTTTCAATTGGATGATCAGTTCCAAAATCCATCTTAAAGAGCTGTAGGCCGATTCACAGGGGTGATGTCACAATCCAGACCCTGCAGGTACCCTTGTCAAGGATTGATGCAGAAAGTCCAGGGGTGAGGCAGGGGATGATGGGAGTTGTAGTCCACCAACAGCTGTGGACCCAAGCTTGAGACTCCCTGGACTATGTCATTAGCAGCAGGGCCCTGGTGATCAGTTGAGGGGCTCCTTCAGGCGGCTCCTTCTGTCAGCCAAACCCTGAATCTATCTGTAGCCCCTTCTTCTCCTAAGGAGAGGAGAGCTGGTCTTGTGGTAGCAAGCATGACTTGTCCCCTTAGCTAAGCAGGGTCCGCCCTGGTTGCACATGAAAAGGAGACTAGAAGTGTGATCACTGTAAGATATTCCCCTCAGGGGATGGAGCTGCTCTGGGTAGAGCAGAAGGTTTCAAGTTCCCTCTCTGACTTCTCCAAGATAGGGCTGAAAGAGATTCCTGCCTGCAACCTTGGAGAAGCCGCTGCCAGTCTGTGAAGACAATACAGAGCTAGATAGACCAATGGTCTGACTCAGTATATGGCAGCTTCCTATGTTCCTATGTTCTCCTGACCCGCCAGGGGTAGGAGCCTAGAATCTGGACTATACCATCAACTCTTGGGGCCAGAGGAGACTTCCATACATTCCTGCATGTATTTCTAACATGTTGTATCCTTGTGATGGACTTTAAGCCATATTCTTATCTAAAAGGCAGATTATGCATGTATGAATGAAGAACTAAAAGACAGCATCAATGACGTCTATGCACTGTGACGGAAGCCTGAAAAATCCCACTAAGCTCATACTCTGGTCTGACACGTTCTGCTGGTAGAACCACAGACTGACAGTGTATTTCACTACAGGGTCAAGAGCATTTCTATTTCACTACATATCCAGAGTTAACTCTGACTTAAAATGTTGATAGAAAATAAGTTGTTCCCCAAAATCATGTGAATTGGCACTTGGACACCCACAGTTCATCTCAGAGTCCTGGCATAACCAAATTTAGTTGGGCCGGCTACATCTTTTCAAATAATACTAGGATCACGTCCTTAAGAAGACACAACAAAACTGCATGGAAATCATTTACCTTAATAAGTTATAATTCAGACACATATACACAATCAGATAAAAACAAATTGGCACTATCGTGGAAGTAAACAAGCACATAAAATTCACTGAGGCAAAGCATTTTTAAATTCAGGCAATTTGTTCTACAATGATCAAAATGAAATTACGCTTCTTGAAGGTGTTGTGAAGGGGAAATGTTCACACTCTCAGAATAAGTCTGTATCTACAGGAAGAACATGCTATAATATTCTATTTTAATCACAATAAATGATAACTTGCAGATTCTATTCTCATACAAAATTAATAAAGAGACAGTTACTACTGCAGAACTCAGAATATGTATCAATAATACCAGAACTGGGTTTTCTTAATATTGGCCAGATTCAGATGTAGCACAGAACCACGGATCCAATGGATCCACACAGGGGTGGATTAAGCCTTTTGCTGCCTGTAGGCGGCCAAGGATTAGCCACCCCCACTGCTGCAGTGAGGGTAGGGGTGGAGGGAGAAAGCCCACATTTTTCTCCTTAAAAACCACTGCTCTGCACAGTGGGATAAGGCCACCAAAGGCCGCACAGCAGGTATGGGGAGGGGGGCAAGTGGCAAGTCCCCTTTAAACCTTTAAACACCATACAGGTGATGGGGTAACAGCGGCTGCAGCGGGGAGGGTGGCAGTGGGTGGGGTGTGGAAGTTCCCCCTTTTAGCAATGCCGCTGTGCGGGCGGCGAGGGGGAGCTCCTTCCATTTCCCCTCCTCCCTCCCAAATGACTGCACACCCTGTCTGCCGTACATTATGGGTGTGGAGAAAGGCCCATAACATACTGCAAACGAGATGGAAGGAGCTCTCACTGCCACCTCCACCTTCTCCAGCATGACAGAGGTGGCAGCGAGAGCTTCTTCCATCTCCCCTCATCCCTCCCAAATGACTGCATGGCCCGTCGGCAGTACGTTATTGGCCTTTCTTCGTGTGTGGAGAGAGGCCCATAATGGACTGCAGATGGGGTATGCAGTCATTTGGGAGGGCTCGCCCTTGCTGCCCACACAGTGGCATTGCTAAAAAGGAGAAATTTTCTCCTCAGCCCACTTCCACCCTTCCCGCAGCAGCCGCATCGCCTGTGTGGCATTTTAAAGGGGGGGGACCTTTACCCTCCCCCTCTCCACCTCCCCACAGCTGCCATTGTACAGCCTTCACCGACCTTATCCTGCCGCACACAGTGGCAGTTTTAAAGAAGGAAAGAAAGGGGGCTTCCCCCTTGCCCCCAGAGAGGCGGCAATTTGCTGCTTCTCAAATTTGGTCGCCGTAGGCAAGTGCCTACTTGGCCGCTGCTTAAATCTTCCACTGGATTGACGGTTCTGTGCCTCCTCCCTCTGCTCTCCCATCCACGTTTGGACATTGGGGAGAGGGGCCTCTCTGCAGTCAGTGAGATTGCAGAGAGGTGGGGGAGCGGGCTGCATGGGCTTCCTTCTTGACAAAAGGACAGCCTGCACAGTCAATCAGGCTGGAGTGAGGGAGGAACTTCCTCCCTCTGTTCTGGTCCCATTGGGCCCAAACTGCAGTGCCAGCCATGTGCATGCCAAGACCATAAAGACACGTCAGGGTAAAGCTTTGTAGTCACACGCAGCATTTGGAAGAGCGGGTGCCACCACAGGAACAGAGGAGGGGCAGGGGGGGACAAACAGGTAAGGAGTTTCTTACCTGCTTTTAAAGAGATCTGCTCCATGCCCCACAGAGCTGGTTCGAATGCTGGCGTCCAAGCCAATTTAGTGCTTCCCAGAGGAGTTGCCAAACTGGCTCAAGCACATCCCTATCTGGTGATCACCACCAAGGGTTTGGACCATCTATTGAAGGGGAGAGACAGGAAGCAGACATCTTTCCCCATTTGGGTGAAAGATCGCCCTTTCTTCTCTCCCCTCCCCCTTCAATAGATGGCCAACACCTTCCTAAGAATATAAGAACAGCCCTACTGGATCAGGCCCAGGCTTTTAATTAGATTTATAGGTTTAATATTTTTAATATTGGGTTTTAAATGTTTACAGTGTTTTAAATGAATTGCTGATTGATTCAATGTTTTAAATGATTTTATTTGTAAACCACCCAGAGATGCAAGTTTTGAGCAGTATAGAAATATTTTACATAAACAAACAAATAAATAAATTGTCCAGCATCCTGTTCCACACAGTGGCCCACCAAATGCCTCTGGGAAACCCACGGGCAAGAAGTGAGGGCATGAGTCCTCTCTCTCGCTGTTGCTCCCCTGCAACTGGTATTTAGAGGCATCATGCCTCTGAGGCTTCCTTCAACAGATTATTAAAAGATTCAGCAGAATGAGTTGGCAGAGTGCTGAGATGGTAGCGCCTTCAGGCTTCAGGTTGGTGATCACCTTGAATGCCAAAAACTCTCTCACAACTAGAAAAGAAGCACCACAAGAAAGCAGAAGAGAGATAATCTATGTTCCTGCTGCACTAGTGTTGTTGTTTTTTTGTGTGTAGGGATATTTTTGATGGAAGAACATTCAAACCCGGACATCTACAGTCAGAAGCAATATGATTCATTCCACTGTCTCATTTCCAGCTTCTGCTTGTGTACACCAGGCCTTAGTGCTGACAGTGGTGATCAGCAGTTCTAGGGGGGAGAGGTCGTTTTCTCAATAACACCCATGGGCACACAACATTTGAAATCTCCCAATCCACAACAAAGGCGTGGGATCCAACCCTATGCTCTTCCATAAATCTCTACAGGGCATTCCGTTTATTAGAAATGTATGCTTGGCTATTTGGATTACAATTGAATTGACAAATTAAAAAGCTTTGCTCTTTCCTTTGAATCTTTTGTTGATGAAGTCTGGATGTACCCAAATCTGGATGGAAGAATAACTTGGAAGGAGCACGTGTGCATTTGGAAGTGAATTTCTTGTTTAACCATCCCAAAAAGTAGTGAACACAATGGCGTTTACAACTGCTCTTGCATTTTTAGGTTATGATAAGGGCACTTCTACTTGATTGTAAGTGTCCACGTCGATAGAAACAGATTTCAATAAATGAAAGTCAACTTGTAAAATGGATACAAATATATGGTCCAAGGAATATAGGGACCTTGGTTCTATCTATAATATAATGACCTTCTAAATAATGTCCTAATGTCTCTTTGGCTAAGACCTTCTACATAAAAGGTAATCAGTAAGGTTGTTTTGGAATGTTATATTTATAATTTAATTAATTAATTAATTTTATTTATATACCGCCTGACTCTGAAAGCTCTAGATTTTCTGGCTTTTTCAAGAATGAAAGATTTAGTACATAATATCTTCATGTCATACTAGTTTCAATGCAATGGCTTTCCTCAATAATTCTGGGAATTGTGGCTGACATATAGTGCAGTGAGAAAGCAGCCTTACTCAGTGTGACTGGGAGTTTTAAAGCAAATTGGTCCTAAAATCAATACAAGTGTACACTGTTTCAGAAATATGTCACGACTAAGCATGGGATAGGCTAACTTTTTTTTTTCCAGGTCTATTTGAGGCAGCTTTTACACAACTAGTTTTTAACTTCTCCATCATTTTCACATTATGAAACTTTTAAAGAAGTGGCTTCACATGGTGAGATCAATAATTTGCCAGCACTTCACTGAGCCCTGGACTAAATACATCCCATAGCTGTCAAAACATGTGGTCTGTTTTTAATGTTCTGATATTGTGATATTGATTGTTCTAATGTTTTGATATCCACTTGGAGTTATTTTTAATAAGATGGGGAATATAAATGTTTAAAATAAGTATGTTGAGATGACTGTTCAATTTCAGAGCGTAGAATACTCTCCCATACAAATACTCCCAACAAGTATGAAAAAACCTAGTACTTCAACAGGAAAGTTTCTGGTCTGCCCCTCTCCTTATTGTGCTACTTCTCCAATTTAAGTAGAGAAATATTCAAGAACTAGCTGGGCCAGCTGCAGAACATCTGTGCCGCCGGTCGGCTCACCCACTGCCGCTGCTCCCCCCCGCACGCCCGGCTTTCTGGCCGACTGGCTGCTTCTCTTCCCCCCACACACACACTTTCTGGTGGACAGGCCGGCCGGCCTGCTTCCCCCTCCCCCACTTCTCACCCCCCATCCTGCAGTTTCTAGCTGGCGGCCGGCCAGCTTTTTCTCCCCCTCACCCCTGTGCTTTCCAGCTGGTGGGCCTGCCAGAAAGCTGGCCCGCTGCTGCCACCGCCTCCCCTCCTGTTCCTGCCAGCCAGGCTGGCCAGCCCACTACCTCCTCCGGCTGATCAACTGCCACCAACATTGTTGTCCCCATCCCCCAGGCAGCTGCTTGCAAACTCTTGCAAGAGCTGCCACACATGGGATTAGCGACGGGTATGTTTATGATAATTATATAGGTAGATGCTATCCCCACCTGAATTTTGAAGTATCACAGCCAATGACTAACTTGAGACTCTAGCATCTCTCTGGGCCCTTTAGGACATAGCATGAAACCGCAGGTTGGTGAACCTGAGGTTAATTCTCAAAGCCAGAGATCACCCTACAGACTATCACCGAGCCGTGCTACAGCAACCTCAAGTAATCCCCCCCCTCCTCATCCACTGAGGCTGCATCTCAGCAAGCTCTGTATTGTTCACATCACCAGACTGAAGGGAAGGCATCAGCATGTCAGTAGGGCTGCAACCATTAGCTACCATTTTCAAGGGGACGTGCTGAGCATGATTGTGCCTTTCTGGCATCTGTTGGCAGCCCTCGGGGGAAGAGGGCATTTAAACCTGTTCATCAAGCCACTTGCAAGGGCCTGACAGCCACACAGTTTCAAAAAAACCAGAAGAACTACTGGTATTGGGGAACGCAGACAGGCACCACTTTTCTTTTACTTTGGGAAGGGATCATGATGAATATATACTGTATGAGGGCAAGCAAAGGATCCTGGGGTTTGGTCCACCATGACAAAGGATGCTCTTGGACTCGTTGACCTGGGCCAAGCAGTCCAGGAAGCCCCAACACATTCCTACCCCCCATGTTGGCTCACTGGGCTGGGGATTAGCCCTCTCATGAAAGGGCCACTCCACTGTAGAGGACCATAGGCTCTATGAGCTTCAGGTCTCCATTAGACTGCACTCTCGTTGGGTAGGGCATCCAACTCTAGGGCCCCCTGCTGATGTGGTGCCCAGTATTTCTGTTTAACAATATAACTCATATCCCACACCTTTTCCTCTTCTCTCAACCCTTACAGACCCTCAGGGAGACCGGGTCACTCAGTGTGTCTGGGCATTCCTGGGTGGGCAGAGTTAGGTGACATTGGGGATATCTCCTAATATAAACATTCAAAATTCCCAGGCTGGAGCCGGCATTGCGGCATATGTAGATCAACTACCATGAGGGATCCTGGGTAAGGATAGCTGCAGTTTTCAGCTATCCCTGCCAAGCTGGGTGGCCATGGTGAGCAAAGAAAAACATGCATATGTGCTATGGTGCCACCAGACTGCCAAAGGGAGCACTTTGACTCCTGCTGTGTACCAGTTTTTGGGTCTGGATATGTTGTCGCTGGGGTGCCCTTCCCCAGGGCTTTTGGGGAATCTAGCAACCATGCTGGGTGGCAACAGGCCTCCGGCCCACAAGCATGTCTCCATGGCCTTTCACTCATGAGAGAGTGGTCCGCTCCAGAGCATTATCCATCCCCATCACATAGGAAGAATCTCTCCTGTGATTAGAATGAATAATGTTCCAGATGGACAGTTTTTCTCATGAGTTTTGTCAGAGACCACATGCCTGCACTTAAGGGGAAGGGACTGGGCTCCTTTATCTGACAAACCTGTAAAAAAAATAGAGCAGCACGACTCAAGAATTCCAGGAGCCATCTTTTCACCCAAACTTTGAGTATCACTTCCCTGTCATGTGTGATCTTTGTTGAGGAACAACCAAGCTGTCTGGTTCCTGGTGTCAGTAGGACTCCATGTGCTTGTGCAAATACTTCTGTAGCCCTTGATTTGTGGAGACCTCTCATGCTGTACCTTTTGTGTCATTCCATCCCTTTTTTGTGTGAATTGGGAAAGGGGGAAACATAAGATGCAGTGGAAAGCAGGCCATCCCCAATGTGGGCCTCTCCCTTTCAATGCATTAATGCTTGCGACATGGCAACACAGTGTCCCTGTTTCTGGGCAACAGCAGGAAGAGTCTGGAGACTGCAGAGGGCTGGGCAACTGATCAGAGAGGCAGCCAGTGGAAAGCTTGACAGGCATAGAGCTGGCACATTTCTGGACTTGTCTGAGCCACCCTCTCTATGGTTTCGGGAGCAAGCACAGCAGAAAACCCAGGTTACGGCAGCGGCAGAATTAGGACAACATGATGCTGCCTTCAAACCTGAGGTTCAGGAAGTGAAACTTAAAACTGCAGGTTCAGATTATGGTTTGGTATTGCAAACCTTGGGTCACATTTGTGACGAAACTGTGGTTTCACACATTCGGACAACCACCAAATCAAACCTTTGGCTCAGTCACCTCCGGTTTGGCATTATGTGCGAATGCAGCCACTGGGTCCTAGGGTATGCTCTGAAAACAGTGCCACCTTGCTGAATCTAAGCAACTTTAGGTTTGCTTTGATTTGAATGGAGGATTGCATGAGCCTTTTTGTCTTCCATATATTTCCACCATGGAAATATATGCAAGTTGCACTGATAGCTGCAGAAGGGCCGGGGGAGCTTAAAGGACAAGGATGAAAACACTTGTATGATTCTTCTTAGTGTGAAATATTTTGAATACCTATTTTCATCTAACTATTGTATGAAGGCATATAATATGCCTTGATATTAGATTGTGTGGATGCCAGTTGCATCAGTTCATAGCAACCTTCCATTTTTTGGCATATTATACAGATGGTAGTATCTCCTGACATCAACAAACTGATGATTAAGATGGGTAGAGGGTCTGGCCCCCCATTGAGCATTTGATTGTTTGCAGTAAGAAGAAACTTTTGATAATCCCCAATTTGTTCTATGGTTAGAAAACAGGTCAAGGCAACAAGTGCTGACACAGAATACTTTCTTCTCTAGTGTTTTATGCACATATTATCTAGGAAATTTATGCACTTATTCTCTGGGATAAATTTTACATTGGAAATGCAGATCCAGATGGCATTGACTCTTAGCATGAGCAACCCTATTGACCACTAGGGATAGAGATAGTGAGCAAGGGAATCCCTTCTCTGATTATGCGTTCTCTACTCTATTTCCTCTTTGTTAGACTGATAATCTCAGGTTTCATTCTCTCACCTGGAGAGAAAGGCTTCCTTCTCACCTTCCCCACTTCCTGAATGTAGCTAGCAATTAGGCATGAAAGGCTTTATCTATCTCCCTGATGGATTTTCTAAATAAGCTACTTTATTTGGAACTTTAACTCAATGTATCCATATCATATTAGTTCTCTCCTTACCTGTGCATCTCCACTGTTGCTGGGGTAGATAAATAAATCTTCCATCATGAGCTCTCTAACAGAGTTATGGGCCCAGTGAACCCAGAGAACCCGGAGAAAGCAGACAGAAAAGGCACAGTAAGTAAGTGAAAAGACTGCTTGATTGGAAAGGAGTTCCAAAGAAATGGCAGGGAACTTTTTTGCTGTGGAGACTGCAGCATGGGGACAGGCAGCAATCCCGAGGCTGGGTAGATTTAATTTTGAAATGTGGTCATTCAGAATGGAATCCTTTCTTTTGGCTCAGGGACTAGAAAGCATCGTAGAGAAGGACAGACCTGAAGCAGCTAGAGAACAAGCAGCATGTGATGCCCAAACCAGAAAAGTATGGATTAATCTGCTTGCACATGAGTGACCAAATTATTATTCATTTGAGAAAGACCAGGATAGCTAAAGAAGCTTGGGAGATTTTTAAAAGACAGTATGCTAGAAATGCAACTAATATTAGCATTGATCTGATTGTGAGTCTGTGTAATATGGAACTTAAGGAAGGACAGATTTTAACTGAGCATGTTAATCAAATTCTGAATGTTTCAAGAGAGTCTGAAAGGGAATCCAAGTAATTATTGGATTTATTTTGACTCGATTGCCAGAGAGATTTCAAGTGATGCATTGTATTTTGGAATCAAGGGAGCAGATTGATTTGGAATTTTTGATTTCAAGACCTCTGGCTTTTGATATGAGAGATGCAGCCTCTGGTGAGCTCTCTGACCAAAAGAGTCAGGTTACAGCATTTCAGACCAAACAAAAGAGTGTGTTGGTTGTAGGAAGCCAGGCTATTTGCAAGTAAATTTTTCTCAGAACAAAGGCCCTGGCCACAGCAGACCTGCTGAAAGAAATTCCAAGAGGGATGACTCATCACCCAGAATCTCTCTAAACTTGAAACACAGAGCTAAAAGAGATTGAAAGGAAACAGCAGAAAAGGGATATGTCAGGTGGATTTACATTTTGACTTGCTGATGTCATGATTATTTGCTAATCGTTTTAATGCTAACCTGGTTTTCAGGGTTTTAATTGTTCTGATAGTTTAATTGTTTTTTAAGATGCTTTTTAATTGGTGTTCATATTTATATTTCTGTTTCAATTGTTATTGGTCTTAATGGTTTCTGTTTTTAATTGTAAACCACCATGAGCCATTTCGGAAGGGTGGTATCAAAACCGAATAAATAAATAAATAAATAAATAAATATGATCGGAAACGAGACAGTCATGAGATTGTGGAGCCCGTGAAGAAAGAAGTAGAAGGGAAAGAACTAGAAATAGGAAACATTTCCTATTATCTTGGCATTCAAATAAAAGAGAAGAGGATGGAAGTTACCTTCTCCACCAGAAACAGAAGATAAAGGATCTCCTAGAATGCCTGAAACTGACAGAAGCCTATGAGGTCAGTACACCAATGGAGACAAACTTCTTGAAGCAAGATCAGGAGAGTGAGTCATTGCCAGACAACAGTCTATACAAAAGGGCAATTGTGGAGGTTTTGTACATAGCAACAGTCACAAGGTCAGACATAACTGCAGCAGTGGGAATTCTGAGCAGGAGAGTAAGTGCACCAACAAAGAATGACTGGACCACAGTCAAAAGTCTGGGAAGATACCTGAAGGGTACAGTGCACTTCAAACTCTTCATACCAGCAAGCACCAACCCCAGACTAGTGGGATACATGGACAGATTGGGCCAAAGACAGAACTGATCATGTCCACAAGTGTTTTTCTATAGAGGTGGAGCCATCAGTTGGACTAGCCAGAAGCAGCCAATTGTTGAGCTTTAATCCACAGAAGCAAAGTACGTATCAGCTGGCCAAGCATGCCAGGAAGCCACATGATTGCACAAGTTACTGTTAAACTTAGGAACTGATGAGCCAAAGCTGACTGACAACTAAGAGTGCATCCAGATTATTTGAGAGAAGATGGGAGTCATAGATTGGTGCACAAGATGATGAGAAGGACTGTTGCAGCTCCTGATGGCATCGACTCTTAGCACTAGCAACCCTATTGACCACTAGGGGCACTAGGTAGAGATAGTGAGCAAGGGAACCCCCTCTCTGACAATGCTTTCTCTACTCTACTTCTTCTTTGTTAGACTGATAGTCTCAGGTTTCATTCTCTAATCTGAGAGAGACTTCCTTCTTCTCCCTTCCCCTCTTCCTGTATGGAGCTAGAAGCAAGGCATGTAGGCCTCATTTATCTCCCTGATGGATTTCCTAAATAAACTACTTAATTTAATTTTTTTACTCCATTACTCCAGACCATATTAATTAGCAGTGCTCTCCTTATCTGTACACGTCTGCTGTTGCTGGGGTAGAGAAAGACATATCCCCTCTTGAGCTCTCTAACATTTTGTGTCCAATCTGGTTTTAATGTCATGAAGCATGTTAGATACATCGATGTTTACTGATTTTAGGTTGTATCCACATTCTATCTTCTGCAGAGAGAATGTCCAGTTGTGCAAAGGCAAGGAGTTCTCTTGATCACCCTTTCTCTAGCCAGCTCCCTGTGACATACACCATCCTGTCCCTAAAGGTCCCTCAACCCTCAGAAACCTTTGGGGCAGTGCACAGGGCTTGAAAGGGATGGGGAGATCATTTAAACGTGTTCCCCTTTACATGATTTGAAGCTCCTCTGCTCACAAAAGTCAGAGTTTGGACACAACCCATGCATTGATTTTCAGTTTATTAATACACTATTCAATAGTTAGACTAAATGAGTGGTGATTACAATTTTAGTGGCTTCCTCTATGGCAGGGATTCGCAGCCTTGGCTCTTCAGATGTTGCTGGACTACAGCTCCCATGAATAAGGCCCAAAAGCTATTGTGGCCCAGGATGATTGGAGCTGTAGTCCAACAGCATGTGGGGACCCATGTTGCCTCATGGGATTGCTGGTTTGTGTGAGATACAGGCTCTCATTAATTTTAATAAGATTAATAATAATAGCATTCCAGAGAATAACGGAAAGCTATTGTTTTTAAAGACATTATACAGTAATTCACCATAGTGCATTCAGATTGCCTTCTACAAGTAAATGTGATGATTTTTCCATGTCTGAAAAATTGTATTAATGGAGCCCAGAAAAATGCTGGTAATATTCAGGGAATAGCTTTCACCCCATGCTATGAAGATCAGTGGTCTGAATGAAAGAAAATGATCTCAGAAAATATTGAATTTCCAAGTATATAGACTGCTGACCTGCTTAACTGAATGAACTTTGACATACCCTGGGCAATGAATGCATGTAATAGTATGCATACATTTCCCCAGTAATGTCTTTGTTACAAGTTAATTTTAACTCAGTTGAGAGGAAGTCAAGGATATCTCATGAAGTTTATTTTTAATTTAAACTCCAATTGGAGAACCCGCAGTCTGTGAAAACAGATTAGGCTTTCTAGTTGGAAACTTTGCCCTTCTCCTCTCTTGTTACTTTATTCTACTGGAACCTGAATTATATTCTGTATCACAAAAGGGCTTGGAGTGTAATGTAATAATCAAGGTGATGATCCGAATAATGTTCCTGAGACTCTGCAAACTACTTTCTGATTCAGTCCATTTCTTCTCTTCTTGCCCACTCAATTTCTGTCTTGACCATCTTAAACAGCATGTAATAAAGAAAGAGAGAGCATGTAACAGCATGTAATAAAGAAAGAGAGAGGGAGAGAGAAAGACAGCCCAAAAGGTAAATGATGGTGGGGGTAGGTAGTCTGTTCTCAAAAGAGACAAAGGCCCCATCCAGACATAATGCAAACTAGAGGTAAACATGCGATAGGTTTGACTTTGTGATCGTCTGGAACCATGAAACCATGGTTCCGTCACCCAACTGCAGCTCTGTTTTTGCTCTCAAACCTGAATTTGAACTCTCAGTTTGTTGTGAGTTTTGCAGCTGGAATCTGTGGTTAGAAGGCAACATTGTGTCATCTGAATTCTAGGAACATAGGAACATAGGAAACTGCCATATACTGAGTCAGACCATTGGTCTATCTAGCTCAGTATTGTCTTCACAATCTGGCAGCAGCTTCTCTAAGGTTGCAGGCAGGAATCTCTCTCAGCCCTATCTTGGAGAAGCCAGGGAGGGAACTTGAAACCTTCTGCTCTTCCCAGAGCGGCTTCATCCCCTGAGGGGAATCTCTTGCAGTGCTCACACATCAAGTCTCCCATTCATATGCAACCAGGGCAGACCCTACTTAGCTATGGGGACAAGTCATGCTTGCTACCACAAGACCAGCTCTCCTCCCGCTGCCGCTGCTCTAACCTGGGTTTCTTGTGCAAGCTATTCTCACCACCATAGAGAGGACGGCTCAGAGCAGCCCATAGATGTGTCAGTTCTAGGGTGGTGTGCATCTCGCTGGCTGCCTCTCAGAGCTGATGCCCTGCCCTCTGCTGTCTCCTTGCTCCTCCCGCCACTGCTTGGCAACAGGGATGCCATGTCCCTGTAGATCCTGCATTTAAAGGGACAGAACGGCATCTGGGAAAGCATGCTTTAAATAAAAGAATAATAGACAAACGTGCAAGGATCCCTTTCATTGACCTAACACTCGATCTACCCCCATTCCTAAGGATCTCAGATGTTATCAATGGAGTGTAGTTTCTTTGGTCTTAATGTACACCAATGTGCTGGGTGGGTAGAACCAGACCAAGGGACACGCCTGAGAATCCCAGGGGAAGACACGGTTGCCGGACCATGGAAAGGCTGGGGCTGGTTGTCTGGTGCTCCAGGAACAAATCTTATTGACATATGTTAATTATAGGGCATATGTAAATTATGATACATACATATAAAATGAACAATAAATAAATAGTGTTTTATGGTTTTTACAGTTTAACTGATTTCAAGTTTTTAAATGTGATTTTATGGAGTTTTATTGTGTTTTAACTTTTGTAAACGGCCTTGGGATACCTTACGAAAGGTGGTATAAAGATTGAACAATAAATTAAGAAAGGCAGGCAAAGGATCCTGGGGTTTGGTTCACTGTAATCAAAGGTGCCACTAGGCTAGCAGACCCAAGCAAAGCCCTGAGAAAGACCCAACATACTCTCATCCTTGTGCCAACTTGCCAGCATGTGCAGGAGCGGGGCGGGGGGTGGGTGGGTTAGCCTTCTCATGAGAAGGCCAGTCCACCAGAGAAAACAGAAGCATCAATTGTGTTTCAACTCTTCATCTGACTGCACTCTCCTGAGGTCAACCTTCCAACTACAGGGGTCCTGCTGTTGTGGGGTTCCCAGCAGCTCTGGTTAACGATAGAACTCATACTCTGCACCTTCCTCCTTGCACCCGACCCTTCCAGGGTTTTCAAAGTAGTCAGGGCTACTTTAGGTGTTTGAGCAGTTTTGGGTTGGGAGGGCAGTCAAGGAGAGACAGGGGATGAATCCTATATCCCAGGCAAATCGATACTGGCTGTGTCCAACACTTCAGTGAATGCAGACTAGCCACCATGGGGCACTGTGGGACAGGACACCTGTGAATTAGAATGATCCTTGGCTAGCCAGGTGACTGTGAGAAGCTAAATCAAGCATGGAGATGTGTAGCAAGAAGTCCAGTCTCTTTTAAGGGGTGCTTATATTCTTGGTTCCTGGCAGCTGCCAGGACCAGCAGGGATGTTGTCGAGGGACCCTTCCCAGGGCTTTGGTAGAACTGTCAACCAGGCCCGGGGGTAAAAGCCCTCCAGCCCTCATGTGTGTCTCTATGGCCAGGCATTCTCATGAGAGAGTAGTCCATTAGGGAACAGAACCCATCTTCGTCACACAAGAAGAACCTTTTGTGTGATTTGATCCTGCTTTAGAAGGACGGTTCTTCTCATGAGGTTTGGCTGAGACCAAGCATACTTGCACCCGGGGGAAGGGGCTGGGCCCTCCTTCCCCTACCAACTTGTACAAAAAGTGGAACAATACTATCAAAAACTGAAGGTGCAAATCCTAAATAATCTCAACCTATTTCTAGCAGTCTTATCCTATCTGTCCATACATAAACACTCATACATGGGCTAGGGATGGGGGTCTAGGGAGAGGGGAAAAATAGAAGTCCCCAGAAAATAGGGAGGGGGGCCACATGTCTCCTGACATGTATGCTGGACAATGGGCTGGTGTGGGTGTGTCACAAATGGGCATTGGCAGTAACAAACTCATTCTCTGCATATATGATAAAAAGTCGAGGGATCACTTTTGCAGTCTATCTTTCACCAGTACAAGTGGGAAGAAAGAGACCCAATCCTCTCTTCCCAGAGGAGGAAAGAGGGGGCCCAGAAGACCCTTCCTCCCCAACTGCAGAAGAAAGTGGTGCAAGTGGAGTGAGGAAAGGGTTAAAATGTCTTTGCCTTGCTGAGGGTGGGCAAACACTGCTGAAAAAGCACACTCAGACTGAGCACACCCCCTCTAACATCACGGCCAACTGTTGCAGCTTCACTAGCATGCTGGCATTTTGCTCGCAGTCTGGTGAGGTGAGAGGAATGGAGCTTGCTGGGATGCAGCCTAGGGGGACGAGGAAGAGGGAGGGGTTCTTCTGCCCAGAAGCTGGAGGTTGCCAAACCACAATTAGTCAATAGTCTGTGGCATGAGTCCCAGCTTCACAGATTAACCATGCTTTGTCTACCTGAGGTTTTCACTCTGTGTCCAAATAGGGCCAAATAAATGTTTGCTCAACTGGCTGACTAGAATCATTGCAAACTCTCCTACGAATCACAGATTGATGAGTTGTGATATCATAGAATGTTCACAAGTATTTTAATTTATGAGGGTGATGGATTACTCACAAAATTGCCCTGTTCAGTCTTTCCCCTCCATGCATTCACTAAGTGCATAGAGTAGGTGGCAAGCTCCAAAGGCCATACCCACGATCTCTTCATGTTCAGATGAAGATGTGAAAAGGGCCTTTATACACAAAGCTGTATACACGTTAGGGCCCTTTTCACACATTCATCTAGAGGTCAAGGGCATTGTCACTGGGCACGCTGACATCCAAGGTGTGGTCCCACTTCTCCCCAGTCATGCAATAGATATATGCATGGAGGACTGGACAGGCTAGAATGTTGGCAAGCAGCATTAACAAATCTTGCAAAAGCAGAGAAGAAAAAGACAAAAGTGGGAGATAAATTTGATCTAGGGACAGGAGGGAGTCTGTGCAACTGGCAGAAAGAGGGCTGAGGTAGGGATTCTGGGAAAGCAGAGAGCATTAGAGGATTTCCCATGTTTTGTTCCTTTCTTGGCTGACATCTGACTAATGCTATATTTGCACAAGATCATTGTACTAGCTATTGTGTTCCAGACAAGTGTTCTGCTAGCACAGATGTGTTTGCACATGTGCAACAAGATGAGCAACCTCTGTCCTGCCTGGTATGTAGTGCAAAGGTGCAAGAGCACAATTTCAAAAATCCCCATGATTTAGCAGTCTTCTTGAACTCTTCTTGCACTAGCACAGTTTTGTTTGTTGTGTTTGTTTGTGTGTTGGCCATTGTTTCACTAGTTTGTTCAGTCCTGCATTCTACTGTACTATGCTTTAACTAGGATAAATCCTTCAATAAATTCTGGAATTGCCTAGTTTTCAGTTCCTTCAGTTCATTTGCTTCTTTTCCCATGCCTGCTGATGGTGTGCATTGATAAAACACTGCAATAAAGCAAGCTTGATGGGATTGTGCATAGTGCATCAAGATTCTTTTGTGTGGTGTTTTACCTGCACATTTGTAAAACAACATACTAAAAAATCTTTATACACTCTGTGTACAATCACATCAAGTTTTGCTTTTGGGGTGATGTTTTATCAGTGTGCACAAGTGTGCATGCACATCAGCAGAACACCACATGATATTAATCTTGATGCAATCGGTTGCACAGTCACATCACACTTGTCTTCTGCAGCAGTTCATCAATGTACACCTCTCTGCATTGTGCACCATGCTTCTATAATCACCAATGCATACATTGCTTTAGCTTTGGTTTCTATTTCAGGTTGTGTTATTTGTGTAAAGTAATATTTCTGGATGTTAACTGAGGAATGAGACAAATAATGCAGTAGTGGGAGGTCTCTTTGGGAGAGAAATATAAAATACATGTTTCTCTCAGCCTTCAATATTTCATACATGAAAAGAGGTGACCCACTTCTCATACCATACATCACCATCCAAACCCCTCATCATCGTTACCGTACATTGCTACACCTGCTGCATGGGCAGTTATTTCATGAGGCAAAGTGAGACAGCCACTCAGGTGGCAGAGCTGGTCTGGTGGCAGCAAACATGAATTGTCCCATTTGGTAAGCACAACCCTCCCTGGTTTGCATTTGAATGGAAGACTACATGTGTGAGCACTGTAAGATATCCTTATGGATGGGGCCACTCTGGGAAGAGCACCAAGTTCCCTCTCTGGCATCTCCAAGATGGGGCTGAGAGAGATTCCTGCCTGCTACCTTGGAGAAGTTGCTGCCAATCTGTGAAGACAATACTGAGCTAGATGGACCAATGGTCTGACTTGATAGAAGGCAGCTTCCTATGTATTGAGACACCAACAGGCAGCAAGCTCATTGGAGCAGCTCTTTGGACCAATCTGACCTTTCCAAGCTTTACAAGGAGCACTTCTCCTCACACTCTTTGCAAAGCTTGCAATAAATCCAAGGAGGAAAGAGGAGGCTGCTGGTAACCATCCTTCAATCCTTCCTACCTCCTGAGCCATTTTTAAAGTTTGCAAGGGTTGGTTTTTAGAGGGGGCTGGCTGCCAACAAGCGCATGGAGCATGGCAACATTCAGTGTCTCACCTCTGGCATCACAAAACCCTGCACGGTCAATGTGCCATCTGACCCCGCAACAGACTGTCCTTCATTGATTTCAAAGTCAAGAGAATGCTATTTTGGATAAAGCTGCAGTTAAAAAGACTGAATTATCCTACAATATGTTATCAGTTGTTCAAAATATAACTCAGCAGCTGCGGTCTATGAGATGGGAGGTTCTGCTTTTGCTAGTGCCTTAGAATCTTTGGACATGCATTCTGTGGGGATTTTGCCATGGACTTTGTCTCAGTTCTTTCTGTGGGGCATGTGTGTCTATGTTTTAATGTGTCTATGTACTACCTTGTGGGTGGAGTCACTGTTTCTTTGTCTGCTCCTCACTTGCTGTCTTGAATTCAAACTGAGAGGTTCTCCCTCTCACTGCATGAGACTGTTAGTCTGTTTATTGTTTTCTTAGCCTATGTTTCCGTTAGTAATAAATATCAAATTCTTGTTTCTCAGTTAAAGTTGCTTCCTGTACAATTACTTATGGAGGATAAGTAATTTCTCTGCTACACAGCCACCTTCATGTGCTCTAAAGCATGGGTTCCGAACCTTGAGTTCCAAATGTTATTGGACTACAACTCCCACCATCCCCGGCCACAATGGTCTTTGATGGGAGTTGTAGTCCAATGGTCTTTGACCATTGTGGTTGGGGATAATGGGAGTTGTAGTCTGACATCTGGGGAACAAAGGTTGGGGCAAGAGACATCCATTCTACACTCAGAGGCTTAACTTCTAGAGCAGTGGGTTTACAGTCTGTGGTCCTCCAGATGTTACTGAACTACAACTCCCATCAATAAATTGTAGCTGGGGATGATGGGATTCATAGTTCAGTAACATCTGGAGGTCCAGGGGTTGGGAACCCCTGTTCTAGAGACCTTGGGGAGAGGGCCGTGCCTTGAAAGATAATAACAGTAGCAATTTACAGTAAGCAAAAAAAAGAGACAAAATAGGGGAAGTGATTGTCCAGGTACTAAATAGGTACTATTGCTGTTAATTAGGATCAATTAGATTATGTGTAATAGATCCCAGATATTAGTAGAGCTAAGAGAAGATAGCCCTCTGATCCTTCTTCATGCTGCTAAGGAAACTTGCATACTTATATAACATTACTTGAAAAATTACATTTTTTTACTATGCTATTTGCTTTGGAGTGAATGATGTTCTTGGGATCCCTCTGGAATTACATTTTAATAGTTTTAGTCTGCAATTACTTATGAAAGCTGCAAGAGTAAAGTGCCAAACCATACCTGAAATCCAAGAGGGCCAGACTGTTCTGGTTTTATGTCTTGAAGTGAAACCATTAGCTACCGAGTATAAATTCATTTCCTACATGACTGCTGAGCTCTTCTTCCTGAGTCACTTACCGCTTTCCACTGTTTACTGTTTTGCTGTGTTTTTAATGAAGTTGGTTGTAAGCCATTGTGGATTCATTTACGAAGAATGGCGGCATATAAATCTTTTAAATAAATAAACAAATCACATCCATGAAAATACGGTCACTGTCTGAGCCTCTCACCTCTATTACAAACTGCTGGAGGCAGTTCTCTGTCTGCTATATTGTATGTTCACTCACTTTACAACAGCCGGTCCTGCATTGGCTTCAAAACACACACACACACACACACACACACACACACACACACACACACACCATAATTTGATTAGAACATTTAATCTCACACTGAATGTGATTGTACAGAGTAGAGTATAGAGCAGCTGTAACTCAAACAACACTCACCAACACTTAATCATGGGTATTTATGGGATGGGTAATTACAGGGTGGGGGAAAAGTGGGAAGCAATGCACAGGTAATTTGCATTTAGGCAACCAAGAAAGAATAAACTTAGCCATAGGACAACTGTAGTACAGCAAAATGGGCTTTTTGTTCTTTGGGGTCCTTTCCACACTAGCAGGGCTGGATCATGACATCTGGTGACGCTAAGCGACGTCACACTGAATAGGCCCCATTGTGTTACAAAATGTGCCAGAAATCCTCTCCCGGTGCGTCACTCACCCCCACATGCCGCACTGTTCATCGTTACAGCATCTGAAGAGGTGAATCATGATGGCAGGCTGTTGGTCTAAACCAGGCCCTGGTCTAGTAAAAGTTCGATATAACTTACAGTGATTTCTGCACAGATTTATAAACTCAATATAATAAATAACTGTAGCCATATGAGAATACCTTTGTCTGACTGGAGCAGTGATGTCTGTTCTAGAGTCTCTCCTACCCTGCCCCCGTGCCACTTCTCATTTATTTTCAACCTTTATTTTCAAAAAATTTGAAGATTTTTGAAGTCGCCTTTTGGTAATCTTGTAATGTGAGGACCTAAGCTGTAGCTTACTCAGCGTGTGCGTAAATCCAGCACTGCATTCCAGAGCCCATCATTGCTCTTCTCCAATAATAATTTGGTTCCAAGTAGCACTATAGTTCTGTTTTCTCCATGACAATCCCACAAAGCTAGCCCCTTCAGGTTCAATTAAAAAATCTTGTCTTATTAAAAAAAAAATCTTGTCCTAAGGCAGCCTTACGATGAGATCCAAAGCATACTTATTCAGAAGTAAGTCCCATTTCGTCGAATAGGACTTATACCTTAGAACAGGGTTTCTAAACCTTGGGCCTCCAGATGTTGTTGGACTACAATTCCCAGAATCTACAGAAACTACCATTCCAAAGGCATGGCCTTTGTGGCTGGGGGTTCTGGGAGTTGTAGTCCAACAATATCTGGGGGCCCAAGGTTAAGAAACCCTGCCTTAGAACAGGGGTTCCCAACCGGTGGTACAAATATGAATACAATGAATAATTATATTCCGCTTTCCGACAAAAGTTCCCAAAGCGGTTTACAAAGATATAAATACACCAATAAATAAATAAATAAATAAGATGGCTCCCTGTCCCCCAAAGGGCTCACAGTCTAAAAAAGAAACATGGGATAGACATTAGCAACAGCCACTGGAGGGATGCTGTGACGGGGATGGATAGGGCCAGTTGCTCTCCCCCTGCTAAATAAAGAGAATCGCCACTTCAAAAAGGTGCCTCTTTGCTCAGTTAGCAGGGGTTCTCCTCTGGTACTGCAGATGTTGCTGAACTGCAATTCCCATCATCCCAGTTTATTGTGGTTGGGAATGGTGGGAGTTGTAGTTCGGCAACATCTGGAGTACCACAGGTTGGGAACCCCTGCCTAGAACTTAAGAGAAATAAAGAGGGATTCACACGGAGAACCTACATTCATCTTGGATCCCTAGGTGTGAAAAGGAGGCATGTTCCAAGATGATAGCCCTCTGTATTCCAGTCCTGCAGAAAGCCCCTTGGCCAGCCCTTTCATCTTTTCAGTCTCCCCAGACAGCACTAAGCCTTCCTCCTTGCCCCAATGATTTGGTAGACTGAAGGGAAGAATATACATGTCCTCCCTGACCTCTGAGTTTAGGTCTCTCTCTCCCTTCTCTCCTAAACTCACCTCATTCTTTCCTGCCTAGGTCTAATGGGGCTACTTTGAGTAATTTCAATGGGACTACTTTGTCTCATTTTCCTCATCATGTGAGCCATTGCCTTTTCGTTGTTGCTATAGTTCAATTTTTCTATTGTTGGCTGCCTTGAGTTTGATTGGGAAAAGACGGCATTTGCCAGTTTTAATTAATGAACTAATTAATAAATTAAGACATCGTTGCATGAGCGACTTGTCCTTCTTCCTTGCACACTTCAAAGTAGCATGTTTAGGAGAATTCACGGTTCTCTTGTAATGAGATCCTTCCTGCAGTGGCACGGAGATTACTGCGGTGCTGATGCTGCTACACCACTGTCAGTCACTTTTGAAAGATATTGTTGATCGTGTGCAAAGGGTCCACAATGTGTTTACTCCCTAGGCAAGCATCACTGGCCCCCATGGTGAGACCTCTGATGTGAGAAGTAACCAGTAGTGGCTTGTACTAACAAGCTGGAAGGGCAGAAAATGAGCTACTCTCTTGCCCTGGCTGCAACTGGGCCATGTGGACTGGATGTGCATCCGGTAGGGGAGGGAAATCCCCAACTGGGCAAATGACCAGCCTGCAGGGCTCCATTGCAGTCAGGGTGAGAAAGCGGGTGCCCGTACCACAGCAGCTGTGGTTCATTTTCCCCTTGTCCAGCTTGTTAATACAGGCTGCTACTGGGAGTAACTATATTGCCAGTCCTACCAGTGTGATAACTGTAATCCAGCTACAACCAGTAATGGGCTGGATGAGGGAGAACAGATTGAAGCTGAATCCAAGCAAGACGGAGGTGCTCATTGTGGGGGCTCAGAATCTGCGGACTGAGTTAGATCTCCCTGTGCTGGATGGGGTCACACTCCCCCAGAAGGAGCAGGTGTGCAGCTTGGGAGTACTCCTGGACCCAGGCCTCACCCTGGTTTCTCAGGTGGAAGCCATGGTCAGGAGTGCTTTCTATCAGCTTCGGCTGATTCGACAGTTGCGTCCATTCCTTGAGGAGGATGACCTCAAAACAGTGGTGCACCAGCTGGTAACCTCCTGGCTTGACTATTGCAATGCGCTCTACGTGGGGCTGCCTTTGTACATAGTTTGGAAACTTCAATTAGTTCAGAATGCGGCAGCCAGATTGGTCTCTGGGGTAACCCGGAGAGACCATATTACACCTATTTTGAAACAACTGCACTGGCTGCCGATATGTTTCCGGGGGAAATACAAAGTGCTCGTGATTACCTTTAAAGCCCTGAATGGCTTAGGCCCGAGTTACCTTAGAGAGCGCCTTCTTCTGCGTGATCCCCACCGCACATTAAGGTCATCTGAGGAGGTCCGCCTCCAGTTACCACCAGCTCGTCTGGTGGCGACTCGGAGGCGGGCCTTCTCTATGGCTGCTGCGGGGCTGTGGAATGCTCTCCCTGCGGAAATCCGTAATTTGAATTCTCTGTTAGCCTTCAGGAGAGCCCTTAAAATGTATTTGTTTGGCCTGGCTTCCCAGGGTTTTTAAATTTTAACCCGATTTGGGGGCTTTTAATTACTGTAAACTGTTTAATCCTATTTTAAAATGTTTTTATATTGTTAATTGCTATATTGTTTTTAATTTGTTTTAGTTTTTATTGTTTTAGTGGCTTGTTTTAATTGTAAACCGCCCTGAGCCATTTTGGAAGGGCGGTATATAAATCAAATAAATAAATAAATGAAAATAAATACAACCAACAGTGGTGAGGGGACATCCATGTCTCAAACACTCCTGCATGACAGCCAATAATGTACGCAGAGCACCTCAATTCCAAATGCGTCTGAAATTTGCACATCTTGCTGAGAGATGTGCAGGTCACTGGAGGTTTTCACCACTTCTCATAATATGCAAAGCCATAATAAGAAAGCGACATTTGGGCTACAAGCCTCAAGCGCCACATTTCAACTCATCTCATAGAATTTAGGGGAGCAGCTCCCTCTATATTGTACATGGCTTAGGAATGAATGCCGAAAAAACAAGAATAACCAATTCACACACTTCTGCCGTTTGCCTCTTAGTTTCTGCAAAGCAAGCACAGTCTAAGGATATAAAGCAGCTTCCAGATAGTGGCAGGAGATTCAGTCTTTGGAATATTGAGCTTCTTACATTAAAACAACCCAGCCTGATTTAGAACTGGGCAATTCTCAAAGCTCAAACCATGTGGGGAAAGCAGCAACATGATAAGAAACACATCTTCCTCCAGCTTCACATCACCTGAAATGAGAAATGAAAATATTAGTCACCTGAGTTGTATTGCCAGAATGGAACAAGCCAGAAGAATTTCCTGTATGTGTTTCCCAGAGCTGTTTAGCCAGATTCTCTCGGTAGAAGAAGAGCCATAGCTGAGTAGCAGAGAACATGCTTTGCAGGCAGAAAGCCCTAGGACCAATTCAAGGTAAAGTTGTACTGTCGAGTCAGTGTCGACTCCTGGCAACCACAGAGCCATGTGGTCTTCTTCATGGTAGAATACAGGAGGGGTTTACCATGGCCATCTCCTGTGCAGTGTGAGATGATGCCTCTCATCACCTTTCTATATCACTGCTGCCCAATATAGGAGTTTCCCATAGTCTGGGAAACATACCAGCGGGGATTTGAACCAGCATCCTCTTGCTCCCTAGGCAAGTTACTTCTCCGCTGTGCCATTAGGTGGCTTAATTCAATGCATAGCGATTTGAACAAAATAAACAATCTCCTCCATATCAGGTCTAGGGAAAAACCTACTGCTGCAATGGGCTTGGTGGATGAATGTTCTGATGCAGTTTAAGACTATAGCCTGATTCAGACATTATAAAACTGGGTCTGGAATGCTCTGCCGGTGAATGTCCACTCTTAGGATCATAGGAAGCTGCCATATACTGAGCCAGACCATTGGTCTATCTAGCTCAGTATTGTCTTCACAGACTGGCAGTGGCTTCTCCAAGGTTGCAGGCAGGAATCTCTCTCAGCCCTATCTTGGAGGAGCCAGGGAGTGAACTTGGAGCCTAGATGCTCTTCCCAGAGCACCTCCATCCCCTGAGGGGAATCAACTCTTTTGACATCTGTGGCTGCTTTTTAAAAATGTCTAAAGACCTTTTTATTTGTTCAGGCTTTTACTCCTTAGGGGCTGTCGGGTCCCTCAGGTTTCCTTCTTCTGTTTGTCTTTTTAAAAAACGTGTGTTGGCTTTTTTAGTTTTGTTTAGTTTTGGTGTTTTATGGTTTTTATTGTTTAACCAATTTTAAGGTGCTCCATGTGATTTGTATGGAGTTTTGCTGTTTGTATGGAGTTTTAACTTTTGTAAACCGCTTTGGGATGTCTTATGGAAGGTGGCATAAAAATTGAACAAACAAATAATAAAATGGCACCAGAGTAGCCATGTACAGTAGTGCAAAGGGGGAGGAAGTCCTGCCCCCATGTGGGGCTTGGCTGAAGAGCCCCAACCGTGTTGCTGGGCACTTCCATGATTGCTTGTCTGAAGCAGGAAGCAAGCATGGTGGTGGGTGCTTCCAGGATGGTGAGGCCGGGTCAATCCAGCCTTGCAATCACTGAAGCATTTGCCATCATGGGTAGGGCTCTTCCGACAAGCCCCATTGTAAGAGGAGGATCCATTAAGCTGTACATGTGAGTGCCAGGGCATGAGGGTGATTGATGCAGCAGGGGCAGGAGTTCCTCCTGCTTTGAGCCACTCGATGCGGCTACAGCAGTGTGGTTACTTACATCTGAATCAAGCTAGTGTCATATGTTCTGGTAATGTAGACCTTTCCCATGGGATAAAGCTGCTTGCATGGTGCATTGCGGGCTTCCTGGAAGCTGGGCATCCTTTCCTCCAGCTCATCCTTGCTGCACCGCTCACTCCCCTGACATTTGTGTGGGTGCTTGAATGGCGGAGCCATGGCCGGGTGTGGGGGGAAGGCAGGCAGGTGGCTGCCTCCCCACCCCAGCCCTCCCCAGCTTCATGGGTCATGTGAACAACCCTTGTGTGTGAGATAAAAACAAGGTCAGAGACTGGGATCATGAACATGAGCTCCGCCCCAGTTGGGTAGGACATTTTTTCTTCCAACTTAGTTCTGAAGCTGGGGATGGAATCTGCGTAGGGTGTGCTCATCCTCCCCAGATGGGGCTTAGCTTACATTTAAGCTCCCAGCTTCGGACCTTGTTTTTCCCCCTAACATACAATCTTAAATCAGGAGTGTGTGAGGCTCCTGAATTAGCATAGGAGGCTTCTCCTACACTAACACTGAAAACATGAAGTGCACATATACAGTATATCTATGGAAGACACCAATCTAAACTGCCGGTCCAGTTCTTTACCTCAGAGGACACACAGGTATCATCAAAAGACACTTTTGCAGAGGACAGATAGGCATCGGTGACGGTGATGTCCTCTAACTCGGTGTTAAAATGATCCAACTCTTTGATGACGCTGTAGTTGAGTGCCACGCTGTAGTTGGCTGGCTTCTCCGACTGCTTCTGCTGACAGTTGCAGAGCTTCTGAAAGGCTGCTCTGAATTTCTGGGACATGAGATTGTAAATGATAGGGTTGATGGCACTGTTTAGGTAAATGCAGATCCTGCAGAAGAGCAGGAACCAATTGTCTACGAAAGGGTTCGAGAGAAACGAGTTGATGACCACCAAGGTCCTGTAGGGCATCCAAAGAAAGGCAAATAGGATTACAACTACGGCCAGCATCTTGGTAACCTGTGGAGAAAAAGTATACCCTTTGAGCAACAAAAAGGGGGGAAAGAAGTATGGTAGACCATTAAGGGTCTACTGGTAGGTATGTTACCAGTGTGGTATAGTGGTTAGCGTGTTGGAAACGTACTCAAATCCCTACTCAGCCATGGTGCTAAGCAGGTGACTTTGCGCCATTCACCATCTCTTGGCCTAGCCTAACTCGTAGGGTTGTTGTGTGGGTAAAAAGGGGTAACCTGTGCATGTCACCCTGGGCTCCTTGGAGGAAGGGTGAAATATATTGTGAGTAACAATAACACTAACAGCATTTCAACATTGTATTCCTATTATTTATAAATGATGCCTTGGGGATCCTCCCTTTCTCTTCTTACTCTAGTTTTATGGGCTGCTAAATGTCTGTTCCTTGAGCTTAGATTGCTAATTTATAATCCAGATTGTTTGGTTGATCTTTACCCAGTGGACATGAATGACTGGGAGATATCTGACAATCTCATTCTGTCTTTGAATGAGATCAGAAGTCTGGCATAGCAATTCAGTTAAGGTAAAGGGGCCGGTATAAGTAGGGCTGAGCCAAAATGCCCCCCTCATCTTCATCACCCTTTTTGCATGCTTCAATCCTGGGGGTGGCATTTCAGTGATGTGGAGAGGTTACAACAGGGGTGAAGGATGTGGCAAGCTAATCACCAGTGAGGGCAGGAAGCAGTGGCTTCATGATGACTCTTGTTGGCTTCATGATGATGCTACATGGTAGCATGATGGCATGATGAAGCCAGGTCAGAGGGAGGGCAATGATCCCTGCTCTCACCCTAGAGATTGTTGGGAGAAAACAACACTTGGTTGCTACACAACTGACACCAAAAAGGCAGAAAAACAGAGGAGCTGCCAGAGACTAAGATCCGCTCAAGACTGCAAATTCATATTTTCTCCAATAATTCTTTTGCTTCATAACGTTTGCTCTTAGCTAGCTTCCTTATTTAAAAAGATAATGGGGAAATGTGCCACAATGTGGTCATAGATTTTTTTGGGTACCTTGTCCTGATGTCAATAATGAAGGATGAATATTGTGAAATAAATACATGTGTTAAACAGGTACATATGATATGCCACATCATATTCTGTAGTGCAAGCAGAGCCACACAGTATGCTGCATGTGTCAACGCACACTGCAATGCAGGTGCACCTTCTGTCTGCACATACAGTTCCAGATACAACAAGGGGAAGTTGCTGCTGATACATATTATATTGCCTTAACAATCAATTCAGAGCTGATTCAGAGACATAGCATGTTACTCTCTTTCCTGGACTTTACTGTTTCAAAGAGCAGATATGAATAAATATCACATGCTTGAATAAAGAGAAGAAGAAGAAAGAAGAATGAATTGCATCGCAGACATTCACCCAGCTGTGGAGGCTCTTCTCATGATTACGGAGAAGAGCCTCTGGGGGTTTGTGGGGAGAGCGGGCTTAGCAAGCTCTTCCAGCACACGAGCAGCAGTCTGCTCTGGGTGGCCGCAGCGGCCGCCCACACAACTGCTGGCTCCATCACGAAGCCGGCTTGGGAGTTCGGGGTCTGCAAGCGCGCAGGGCATACTGGAGAGACCCTAGAGCCAGGAGGCTGCTTTTAAGGCTCCCGGCTGGGGGTCTACTCACAATTTTAAAAACTGGATTTGCGGAGTGCTTGGTCCGCAAACCTGGTTTAAGGGGTGGGCTAACTAAGCGGGAGAGCCGCTTGTAAGCCACCGGGCTTGCCTGCGAGCCCGGTGGTTTACACGAGCAGCAAAAATTGGGCTAGGCTCTCCTAGCCTGATTTTTGCTGCTCGTGGGAATAGCCCCAGGGTCTGGCAACCACCAGTTTCAGGACAGGGGAGCACCTCCCCCTTCCTGGTCCTCTGAGGCCGCATCCCAGCAAACTCTGTAGTGCTTGTGTCTCCAGTAGGGATGTGTGAACTGGCTCAATCTGGAGCTGGTTTGATTTAGAGCCAGCTCAGTTTGAGGACTCGACCTCGAACTGAACCGGGCCTGATTTGGCTTGAGGTTAAGCTGAACCCCACCAGGTCGGTTCGGGGCCAGTTCAAGGGTGCCAGATACCATTCCATTTTGTCCTTTAAAGGTTGACTTACTGCTGCAGAGGGTTTTTGCAGCCTCTGGGGGTGCTGCCATGGCTGCAATGGTGGTCTCTGGGAGCTTCCCCCACTGGCCTCCGCCTGAGTCTCCAGTGGCCAGCTCCACCTGTTTGAGGGGGGCATTTCGGCACTGTTTGCGCATGCGATGACCATTTTTGGGCCACCATGCATGCATGTGAGCCATTTGCATGTTCTGGGTCATGACCCAGTAACACAAATGGCCTGTGCACATGTGCAGTGCCCCCCTCCAATGGCTGCAGCACACAAACAAGGCTGAAATGCCCTGAAAAGGCCCAAGCTGACCACTGGAGACTTGGGGGGAGCCCGGGAGAGGGGGGAGCTGCTGAAGACCCCCTGCAGCTGTAGCAGCACCCCCTGAGGCCACCTAGTCTCTAGACTGTGGGCAAAGTGTCACCGGGGTCATGCAGATGGCCAGTGTGCATGTGTAGTGGCCTCCAAAATGGCCACTGCCATCACAAAGAGATCCAGAACAGGCCGGGAACTACCCAAACCAGGCCATTTTGAGACCAGGGAGGCCAGAGGGGGAACTGTCAGAGACACGTACACTCCCATGGCAGTGCCCCCTGGATGTGGTGAATTTGAATTAGAGCAAACATACATCTCCACTCCCATTGTTTCCTTTGTCTGCACACACAGGAAGGCGATGACGCATGGAGACCGGGAGAGGCCATGGGGGGAAGGGAACCACCAGAGATCTCCAGCAGCTGCGGCTGCCCCCACCCTGGAGGCAATCAGTTATTTTTAAATAAAAAATCACGTTAGAACCCCTGGACCAGTGTTCCCTGTAACAGGAATTTCCAGATGTGGTTGACTACAGCTCCCAGAATCCCCAGCTGCAATGGCCTTTGGCTGAGGATTTTGGAAATTGTAGTCAACAACATCTGGAAATCCCTGTTGCAGGGAACGTTGCTCCCACCCATTAGCTGAAGGCCCATGGTTTACAACAGAAGGTGCCTGTTGGGACAGGAAACCATCTTATTTATGTATTTTTCTATGAAAGCCTCTTTGAGAACTTTGGTTGAAGAGTGGTATATAAATATCTGTAGTAGTAGAAGTAGTCTCAACCTTGGGTCCAGTAGTCTCAACCTTGGGTCCAGGATTTCCAGATGTTGTTGACTAAAATTCCCAGAATCCTTGGCCAAAGACCATTGCAGCTGGGGATTCTGGGTGCTGTAGTCAACAACATCTGGAAATCCTTGTTACAGGTTACACTGCCCTGGACCTACTCAAATTCAAGCTGAGCCAGGGCATCTGTTTGGAGGGGCAAAACCAAACATGCCTTGTTCTATTGCGGGGGAGGGGGGGGACCAAACCAGACATACCGATTTTCTGCACTTGTCTACTGTATGACCCCCATGGTCTGACATTCTTGTGAAAGCGTGGTCTGTGGGAGAAGGAATTGTTGTCACACATTCTTAGCAATTCTCGCCAACAGCCCTGTCCCCACAGATGGTTCTTCTCATGAGTTGTGAAGGGGTTACGCCATGCCCTTATGCTCTCACACGTGAGTGGTCCACTCAGAATCAGCATCAGTTAATTACATATGATGAACCAGCCCTTTCACTAGGGCAATACTGATCTTGCTGCCTGGCCCGTCTCATAATATGCCTAGGGATCACACAGGTAATCCAAAGGGGAAGGTGCTGGGCCACTGTTCCCCAATATCATTGTACAAAAAACCAGCCTTTGCCATTCAATAATCCCAGGTTGGGGCTACCTTTTAAGCCTGACCCTGGGTATCCCAACCCTGCCATATATTTCCATCTCAGTGCTCTAGTGGGGTGCCCTTCTTATGTTGCAACCCGGAGTGCTTGTGCTTGTGAACATACATCATTGTCACTTCATTCTTGGGGAGCAAAGGGCTTAGTGCCCGCCCTGTCATCCCATCTCCTTTCCCTCCCACTTGCCAAGAAGGGGGCAGGGAGCAAGGGTCAGAGTTGAAAGATGGAATGCCCCTGTGCGATTTTGCCTTTTGACAGGGTGATAATCTTGGGATGGGACGTGGCGGTGTTCCTGTTGTCGGGCAATTCCTTTGTTGGGTCAAAGACAGGAGGGTCAGGGCGAGTGCTCGGATAGATGGCTAGTGAGAGGGTATGGTTGGGCCCGATTCCGGGTGGGTCTGCTCCAACGTCTCTATGATTGCAGTTCCCAAAACCTCATGGAACTGTGGCTATAGTGTCGTCTGCATTTGGACAAAATGCTGTGGAGGCCAAACCTCAGGTTTTAGTGGTGAACCTTACTGCAAACTGAAGGTTCAAATTGGAGTTTGGCAAGGCAAACCACAGGTCACTTTTGCCACAAAACCATAGTTGCACACATTTGGACGTAACAGAATTCCAGCCTCTGCCCCCTTTTAACTCATGGCTTTCCGTTACATCCAAATGCAGCCATTGTTTCCACACATTGACATACAGCTTTTAAAATCCTGCATATATTAAAATATATATGATTATGAATTGGCAATTCTTGTCAAATTAGTATTGGTGAGCTTGCACAGATATCAGATAGAGCTAGTTTATAAGTACCAGAATTGTTAGCTAGATGAATGTTGAAATTCCCAGTCTACTTGGCAGGAAAGGAAGCATGGGTGTGTGGTGATTGGCTAGTAAACACGGTCAGTCAAGAGTTATTTAAACTCAGGAACCTTCTCTGGAGAGAATTCCTAAGGGAGGGGCTTTGGCATGGAGTGAACAGGCTGTAAAATTCAGTAGGCATTAACTGACAGGTTCAGATAGGGCTTGGAGGAGCCAGAGATAGGTACAGTTGGGGCTAGAGCCTGTTAGGGTCCCTAGGGTAGGACTGAGGTTGGACTTGGGAAGTTGGTGAGTAGGTTTTACACATGAGGCATGACCTCTGTAGAGCAAGCTTGACTATCAATGTAAATGCTGGGAGTGTATGGTTGATTACACAAGATATATAGCCAGGGAGGTTAAATCCTGATAAAGCTGTCAAAAGTCTCAAGAAGCTTGTTATTTCTAAATAGTCACCGCAGTAACTTGCAAGTAAAGCCTTTGTTGATGTACTTACACAATCTTATATAAGTACCTGAATTTGAATACAAGTTGGGAATATGAGTGGTGCTGTATAGTCTTGCAAGTTCTAAAGTAGGGGAGTTCACAAAACCACCTGGCCCGGTTCAGTTCGAGATTGAACCGGACAGGGCCAGTTTGGTTTTGCCTCCCATCGAGACTCCCCCCCCCCATTTGGTTGAACATTAAAATTTTCTTCTCCTTTTAACTTACCCCCTCCGGGGGGCTACTCTGAAGTGGTTTGGGTGGGGGTCCACAGAGGTTCCCCCTTCCCCCACCAGCCTTCCTTTTTGTAAGAACTGTGGCCTGAGTCATGACCCAGCCATGCAGGATGATGATGATGATGATGATTTTATATTTATATCCCGCTCTCCCTCCAAGGAGCCCAGAGTGGTATACTACTGTACATGCTTGAGTTTCTCTTTCACAACAAACCTGTGAAGTAGGTTAGGCTGAGAGAGAAGTGACTGGCCCAGAGTCACCCAGTTAGTTTCATGGCTGAGTGGGGATTTGAACTCGGGTCTCCCCGGTCCTAGTCCAGCACTCTAACCACTACACCACGCTGGCTCTCACTGCGCAGGTGCAGCGGCCTAAAAAATGGCTGTTGTGCCAGGGAATAGGCCCGGGAAGGGCTGAAGATGCCTGAAGTGGGTGGTTTTTACAAAAAGGAAGGCTGGCAGGGGGAGGTGGTCCTCCGCAGACCCACCACCACCTTGGAGAAGCCCCCTGGAGGGGATAAGTTAAAAATCAAGAAAGATATATATATATAAAGGCTCGACAAACTCTTGAACTGGGTGTGTGTGTGTGTCAGTCCAGGGTCGAGCTGAACCAGGGGTGGTTCGGCTTGATCCCAGACCTTCGAACTGAACCAGTTTGATATCGAACCAGTTCTGATACAAACCTGCTTGCACACCCCTATTCTAAGTTTGTTACTTTTTCTTAGAAACAATTACGCATTTGACCCTACATGGCAGTGAATATGACACTATTGTACAAGAATAAAGTTATTTTCTATGGTTTGGAGCTTTAAAAACTATTTCAACTGTGTCTCCCCTCATTACCACTTGGGTGCAATACCAAAGTTAGTGTTAGAAACCCAAATGAGGATTTAATTTGGTGGCGGAGGCAGTGTAATAAATAAATAAAGGGTTTAAAATAAATCAAAGGTTAATAAACATATTGTTTATTTTAACATCTGTATATTTTAAATATTAATCTTCCAGTTCCAATTTTAGGTCCGGTGGTGGTGGGGCGATATATGGATTTGTAGTTTCCTCTGCCCAGACAGAGGAAATAAAAATCCCATGATCATCATCAAGAAATGACCAGGATCAACTTTCTCAGCAAAAAAGAAGCTAGCAAGCTCCTAGCTATAGTGAGCCCTCGTTAAAACCAGTTACACTCTTCCTCTCCTCAAAGCTGAGGGGCTTTTATTTGAGAACGTGAGACTGCCAAAGCAGGGCCTTTTAAAAACAAAAATTTCCAGAAAAGGATCAAAAAATCTCCCCCACTCAAGATTTCCTGTGAAAGCTAAACAGAAAACAAATGGATTCCAAAACAAGCTGAAGGAAGTTTGCTGATCCCCTAAAAATCAAAAACAAAAAAATAGCAAAGTGGCTACACCTTAAGGTCAGCACACCCCTGAAGCACACATTGTGCACACTAATTTATTTATCGTTGCTATGCTAACATAATTTTCTCTTCCTTAACCCTCTGACTTTTGACTATAGCTATGGTTGAATTAATACAGAAGTTGAATGTCAGAGTCATTGCAATTTTCTCCTCCCAACCAAATTATTTGTATATTTCTACAGAGTGGAAAGAATTCCAATCTTGTGCCAGGATATATATATATATATATTTTACACAGTCAGACACGCACTATTGACTGGTTTGTTTTATCCAGACATCGAGTCCTTCCCAAGGACCTGGGGTGGCTGAATTTGATTATCAATATTGTTATTATTATTATAGATATAGTCGCAAAATATAGGCTGTTCCCAGTAAAGTTGTATTTGGCTGATGGTGATTTCTGTGGCCCCTATGGTGTTGAGGTGCTCTTCAAGGTGTTTTGGAATCGCACCTAGGGTGCCAGTTACTACTGGGATTATTTTGGTCTTCTTCTGCCACAGCCTTTCAATTTCAATTTGTAGGTCTTTGTATTTTGTTATTTTTTCTATTTATTCTTCTATTCTGCTAACAAAAAAAGCAGGCCTACAAGAAAAAAAAGTAAAGAGCCGAGCAGAAAAATGGAAAAATAATAGGACACTGAAAAAAATAAGACACTGAAAAAAATAAGACACTGAATGGTCAATATTTGCACAATATAACTGAAAAATCAACATCACTAAGACCTGACAGTGGCTTAAGAATGGCAACTTGAAGAAAAAAACAGAGGGTTTAATCTTGGCTGCACAAGAACAGGCACTAAGAACAAATGCAATAAGAGCAAAAGTCAAAAAATCCACAACAAACAGCAAGTGCCGCCTTTGTAAAGAAACAGATGAAACCGAGGACCACCTAATCAGCTGTTGTAAAAAGATCGCACAAACTGACTACAAACAAAGGCATGACAAAGCAGCAGGGATGATACACTGGAACATCTGCAAAAAATACAAGCTACCTGTAGCCAAAATGGGTGGGACCATAAAATTGAAAAAGTTGAAGAAAATGAAGATGTAAAAATATTATGGGACTTCCGACTACAAACAGACAAACATCTGCCACACAATACACCAGATATAATGATCTTATATCTGGTGTATTGGTGTATAAATACATCTTATTTATTTGTTATTTCTCTGTGTAAACCGCCCTGAGCCATTTTTGGAAGGGCGGTATAGAAATTGAATTATTAATAATAATAATAATAATAATAATAATAATAATAATAATAGTAGTAGTAGTAGTAGTAGTAGTAGTAGTAGTAGTAGTAGTAGAAAGATCAGCAACAAACAGCAAGTGCCACCTTTGTAAAGAAGCAGATGAAACAGTGGACCACCTAATCAGCTGTTGTAAAAAGATCGCACAGACTGACTACAAACAAAGGCATGACAAGGTAGCAGGGATGATACACTGGAACATCTGCAAAAAATACAAGCTACCTGTAGCCAAAAATGTGTGGGACCGTACAATTGAAAAAGTTGTAGAAAATGAAGATGCAAAAATATTATGGGACTTCTGACTACAAACAGACAAACATCTGCCACACAATACACCAGACATAACTGTAGTCGAGAAGAAAGAAAAACAAGTCAAAATAATCGACAACGCAATACCAGGGGATAGCAGAATAGAAGAAAAAGAAATAGAAAAAATCACCAAATACAAAGATCTACAAATTGAAATTGAAAGGCTGTGGTAGAAAAAGACCAAAATCATCCCAGTGGTAATTGGCAGGGCACCCTACTGTAGGTGCAATTCCAAAAGACCTCGAAGAGCACCTCAGCACCATAGGGGCCACAGAAATTACCATCAGCCAATTACAAAAAGCAACTTTACTGGGAACAGCCTATATTCTGCAACGATATCTATAAGAATAACAGCAACAACATTGATAATAAAATCCAGCCATTCCAGGTCCTTGGGAAGGACTCAATGTCTGGATAAAACAAACCAGTCAAAAACACCTGTCTGACTGTGTAAATAAATAATAATAAAGCACATTTATAGAACTCATCAGCTAGATCACACATGCCAAGTTTCAAGTCATTAGCTTAACAGTTGTCATATTATAAGTAACAGAACTTTAAAGCATATAATGGTAGGACTTTTTTTTTTTTTTGCTATTTGCCTTAACTAAAGGGGCATTTTCGTGCCCTTTAAGAATGGCTGACATAATACATAGCATCCCAGAGACACTGCAAACCATGTCAGAATGCCATGAACATGTAAGGAACCCCCAATGCCGTTGAGGATGGGCGGTGCACAAGCAGCGCTGGGGCAGTTACTTCCATTGTGCAATGATAAGGAGAGCTGATCTTGCAGTAATGAGCATGAATTGTTTCCTTTGCTAAGCAGGGTCTGTTGTGCTTTGCATTTGGATGGGAGACTACATGTAGAGAGGAGAGCTGGTCTTGTGGTAGCAAGCATGAGTTGTCCCCTTAGATAAGGAGGGTCTGCCCTGGTTGCATTTGAATGGGAGACTACATGTGAGCACTGTAAGAGTGTGACATCTTTTAGGAGATGGAGCCACTCTGGGTAGAGCATCTAGGTTCCAAGTTCCCTCCCTGGTACAGTATCTCCAAGATAGGGCTGAGAGAGACTCCTGCCTGCAACCTTGGAGAAGCCGCTGCCAGTCTGTGTAGACCAGGGCTGCCCAACTTCGGCCCTCCTGCAGATGTTGGCCTACAATTGCCATAATTCCTAGCTATTGGCCACTGTGGCTGGGGATTATGGGAGTTGTAGTTCAAGAACAGTGGGGGGCCTAAGTTGAGCAGGCCTGGTATATGTTATTTATTTATTTATTGTTGAATTTATATACCGCCTTTCATTAAAAACAATCTCAAGGCGGTTTACAAAAGTTAAAAAACATACAATAAAATGACAATAAAATATTAAGCTAAAAATATAAAAACAAACCAAATTAAAAACCTATAAAATACAAGGATAAAAACTATACACATATAAAAACACATAGAAGCAGCAATAAAAACAATCATGTAAAAGCCTGGATAAAAAGCCAAGATTTAACAAGCTTTCTAAAAACTGTGATGGAGTCTGAGGAGCAAATGGCCACTGGGAGAGCATTCCAGAGTCTGGGGGCAGCAACAGAGAAGGCCCTGTCTCGAGTGCATGACAGCCGAGCCTCCCTCATTGTCGGCACCCGGAGCAGAGCCCCCTCAGATGACCTTGTGGAGCGGGCAGCAACCCTTGGGAGCAGGCGGTCCCTCAGGTATCCCGGGCCCAAACCGTTAAGGGCTTTAAAGGTCAAAACCAGCACCTTGAATTGGACCCGGAAATGAACTGGCAGCCAGTGCAACTCTTTCAGAATGGGTGTGATGTGCTCCCATCAGGCAGCTCCGGATAAAACCTAAAGCTGCCGCATTTTGCACTAGCTGCAGTTTCTGGATATTCTTCAAGGGTAGCCCCACGTAGAGAGCATTACAGTAATCCAGCCTTGACATGACTAAGGCATGGATAACTGTGGCCAGATCTGCGGATTCAATTTCAGTTTATTAGCCCACATCCAACCCATCACGGCCTCCAGCCCCCGATTCAGGACATCCACCACCTCCCTAGGATCAGATGACAAGGAGAGATAGAGCTGATTGTCATCCGCATATTGCTGACAACTCAGTCCAAGTCCCCGGATGACCACTCCCAGCAGCTTCATGTAGATGTTAAACAGCATGAGGGACAAGACCGAACCCTGCAAGACCCCACAGGCCAGTGGCCACGGAGCTGAGCAGTAGTCCCCCAGCACCACCTTCTGGACCCTCCCCTCAAGAAAGGACCGGAACCACTGCAACGCAGTACCTCCGACTCCCATACTTGAGAGGCAACCCAGAAGGATACCATGGTCGATGGTATCGAACGCCGCCAAGAGGTCCAGCAGAACCAACAGGGACGCACTCCCCCTGCTTAGTTCCCGACGTAGGTCATCCACTAGGTCGACCAAGGCAATCTCAGTCCCATACCTGGGGCGGAAGCCAGATTGAAAAGGGTCCAGATAATCCGTATCATCCAAGACCCTCTGCAACTGGGACTCCATCACACGCTGTATCACCTTGCTCAAAAAAGGCATGTTAGAGACCGGTCTACAGTATTGATGTAGACAATACTGAGCTAGATAGACCAATGGTCTGACTCAGTATATGGCAGCTTCCTATGTTCCTATCCAGCAGGCCATAATATATATCTGATGGCCTCCATTTGACCTGAGGTGAGTGCTGTAAACAGAGGCGCTTTTACCCCTGGACATTTGGGTTCCACCGCCCCTGGAGACCCCCAAATCCTCTTTAGTCTATCCTGGGTGGTGTGGTCACCTGGCCAACCATGATGATGCTTAATTTGCAGGGCGAGGGGTGGGCAGCTCCAAAGGCCTTTAGGTCCAGGCTCCACAATTACCTAGGTGCACCTTTGGCTGTAAAAGATTTATCTCAGGGGATCAGGCCATAGCTCAGTGGTAGAGCATATAAGGTTCCAAGTTCCCGTCATGGCATCTCCTGCCAGGGCTGGGAAAGACTCTGGCCTGAAGTCCTGGAGAAGCCGCTGCCAGTAGAGTAGACAATACAGAGCAAGATTAATGTTCTGACTCAGTATAAGGCCGCTTCCTATGTTCCTAATCCCTCACCCTAAAGCAGTTAGCAGCATCACTGAGATGCTGTGCATCGTATCTGCCAATAACCTTTTAAAAATATGTTTGTTATAGCATATAGCATCTGGGGAAGAAAAGGAAAAAAACAACAACCCAGAAAGCACCCTCCTGCTGTTTTTGAATCACCAAAGTTCTTTTATTATCAGGGCAACCCAGGCCAGCTAATGAATATATTGCAATAGCTCCTCAGACCTTTAAAGATTGTATAGATACAAGGACTTTTTGCTTGCTAGAAAGGCTCTTAGGCTGATACTGTAGGAGTCATGTGACCTTAACCAATAATAGGCAATTTAAGAGTTTTCTTTATCTGCTGAAGGACAGTCCAGAAGATAAAAGGAAATTGTTTTAATCTGATGTCGTTTCTCACTATTCCCCCTCCACTAAATTAAGAGTGCTCCATTTTATCAAGTGTCAAGCTGACTCACCACAATTGAAATAGCAAATAGGATTTTGTGATGGAACTATTTCATGGGATAAAGGCAGAGAAGTGAAGAAAGAACCCAGCCAAGACCTGCTCTATAATCTATCGAGGTCAGGCCAAAGGCTGTTATCATCAAAGCTCTTACTAGTGAGGAAGCCAGCTGAAGTGAATTATGGTGCTTTGAAGCTATAGTTGGAGAAGACAGCTTCCAAAGGGGCTAAATTGCTGAAAACCATCCCATGGTGAACTATTGTGTACTGCAGGCATGGCCAACCTGAGGCTCTTTAGCTGATGTTGAACCACAACTTTCATCATCCCCAGCAAGAAGGGATTTGGGAAAGGAGGGGATGGGAGGCCAAGCAAAGCAAAGCTAGGCAGTCTGTGGCTTCATGTGATGTCAGAGAGCATACCTAGGAACACAGGAAGCTGCCTTATACCAAGTCAGACCAGTATTGTCTGCATCAGGCCTGCTTGACTTAGGCCCCTCAGCTGTTTTGGGGCTGCAACTCCCATAATCCACAGCCACAGTGGCCAATAGTCAGGTATTATGGGAATTGTAGGCCAACATCTGCAGGAGGGATGAAGTTGAGCATCCCTGGTCTACACTGACTGGCAGCAACTCTCCAAGGTTCCAGGCAGAAGTCTCTCCCAGCCCTACCTGGAGATGCCAAGGAATGAACCTGAGACTTCAGATGCTCTTCCACTGAGCTATGGCTCCATTCATTGTTGAGTGGCACAGAGGGTTTCCTGGGCAGGGGAAGGAAGGGTGTCAAAAATTCCTGTCCCCACTGCACAGATGCTCAGTATGGTGTACACAGACTGGCAGCAGCCTCTCCAATGCTGCAGGCAGCTCTCTCAGCTCTATCTTGGAGATGCGAGGGAGGGAACTTGGAACCTAGATGCTCTTCCCAGAGTGGCCTCATCCCTTAAGGGGAATATCTTACAGTGCTCATATGTGTAGTCTCCTAGTCAAATGCGAACCAGGGCAGACTTACTTAGCAAAGGGGATGATTCATGCTTGCTACCAGAAGACCAGCTCTCCTCCCCACTGCTACTGCTCATCATCTCCCTATAGCTGCTCAGGTGATCTGCAGAGCCAATAGCAGCCTACAGCAGCAATTACATAGGGTCACCCAGGCTGTCCAAGTCACATGGTTTGGTGATCATTGGTTGCCTAGATCAGGGATTCTCAACGTTGGGTCCCCAGATGTTACTTGGCTCCCATAATCCCCAACCAAAGGCCACTGGGGCTAGGGATTATGGGAGTTGAAGTCCAATAACATCTGGGGACCCAGTGTTGAGAATCCCTGTCCTAGATCACCTGTTCTGGTTAGGCTGATGAGGCAGCAATATCCTCTCTGGCCATTATCTGGGTGGTGCTGCAGTGTAACAAAGATAAGGCCAATAAATCCCTCCTGATGGTGTTATGAGGCACCTGTGGCTGGCTAAGGTCAATAAGTCCCTTCTTTTGAGAGCTACCTTGATGATGCAAAGCACCTGAGCCTGGTGCTGGAAGTCCTGATTTGACACTCCCAGAACTTTTCAGAGCCTCTGAAATTGTGCACATTTTTTGTGTTTTTAGAATAATAATTATAGGGAAATAAATGGTTATCTCTGTGCGTCCTGAGATTCTTATTGAGCTCATAGTACGGATATGCCAGAATTGGCTTGGGCAGCCACGGGCGGGGTGGGGATCAGTTCCTTTTTAAACCAGATAAGCAGGCCCTACCTGCTCCTCTGCTGCCCCACTGCTTTTCTGGGCATGGAGCTCGCTTTCCAAAAGGCCACACGCAGGCTGCTGGGAGCAGCACTGCAGCCGCACACAGCCTTTTGCAAAACGGGCGCTGCACCTGGAAAAGTGGTGGGGCAGTGGAGGACCAGGTAAGGGCTTGCTTATCTGGTTTTTAAAGGAACCGATCCCCTCCCTGCCAAACCGGTTCAGATGCGGGCAACGGTTTGGCATTTCCCTAAGGAGGCACTGAATCAGTTCGGGCACATCCCTAGCTTGTAGCAATATTAAAAGAGCCCCTGGAGACAGACTAGTTAAGTTAAATTTATTGTGAGGAACCAGGAACAAGTTAAGGCCAACTCCTACTTCCTGCCTGGCTTTGAAGAGGAGAGGCCATGAACTGAGAGCTCTGTAAAACTCCTGTACTTTGAACAAAATATAAAAATTTCAGGGCCAGATTATGGCATGCTGAGGCACTAAGCTACGTCCAGCTTTAAAGGCTCCAACAGCATTACAAAAATATATCATTCTAACAAAAGGACAATGTGACTAGAAATAATAAATCTTTATTTTTCCTTGGCAAAAATGCAGTAAAAACTAATAGTCTAATACACAGTTTCTCAGCCACTGGTCCCTGGACCGCTGCCGGTCCCCAAAGGGTTGAATGCCGGTCCCTGACTGGGAGTCACCCCCCCCCCCCCAAACAACTGCAATCAAGGCACCCACTCCCTCAATTTTGCACATGGCACGGAAGAGGGAGAGGAGGAGTATCATGGAAGCACGGAACCCTGCTTCCGCCTTGCCTCCATGTGCTGCTGAGATCTTCCTACAGCTATCTTTATCTTTACAACTTCAAACTGTATGCGGTGTGGGGACATCGAGGAAAAGGTATGGCAGTGGGCGCCACTTCAAGGGCTGCTAGTTCTTGCATGCTCATTATTTGCAGCCCAAGGTTGATTGATTGAAACCCAGCTGCTGTTTCCCTCTTGCATCGGTGGGGTGTTGTGGTCCCTCGGCCCCCTTTAACCACCTGGTCCACACCACCGGTGGAAGACAGCGGTCCCCTTTGTGACCTCGCCAGGGGGTGGAACCTCTGGCTGGGATCATGCCGTGGTGAGGGCTAAGCGGTGGAGGGAGGGAGGAGGGCCACCTTGGCTTGGGCTTTACAGAAAGGGAGTGCAAGTGGACCTTCCTCGGGGAAGGGGAGCAAGCACACATACCAAGGAGGGCTAAGTGGCGGAGGGAGGCGGCGTGCTGCGGGAGAGAGGCAAGAGACCATTTTGTGCATTCGTGCAAAAGGATCATTGGATGAATGGCACTGGAATGAAGTGATCCTGGGGATTTGATGCCCAGCGCGGTTCGTGTCCGATCCCAACCGATTAAAAACCAGCTGCCTGTTGCTGCCAAGGCACCTTGAGAGGGAACGCCATTTCCCTCTTGCATTGGTGGGGTGTTGTGGTCCTTCGGCCCCTCCTATAACCCTCTGGTCTGCACTGCCGGTGGAAGACGGCAGTCCCTTTTATGACCTCGCCGGGCCGGGGGGGGGGGCAACCTCTGGCCGGGATCATGCCGTGGTGAGGGCTAAGCAGTGGAGGGAGGGAGGAGGGCTGCCTTGGCTTGCCTCGCAGCCATGCACGGGCAGCATGTGGGACCACGTGAGCTGCGTGGCCCCAAATGCAGGCTGCTGTGATTGGCGCATGCAGGGGAGTTGGGAGGGGGCACAGAAGCGTGTGCTGCGAGAGAGAATGGGGGAACACCTGCTACACTCTGGTGCGCAAGTACAGCGGCAGCAGCTCTTGGACCCCGGCGACCTTCCGAGCGCGGTCCGGTGCACCATTGCCTCGACCACCCAGCCTCATCTCCCCAGAGCGGAAGACGAGCCATCCACCACTACAACGCCCTGCGCCCTCCGCCATCTCAGAATTGCCCCCTTCCCTTTAACACCAGGTCCCCACCGCTCTTCTTCACGTTTTCTTTCACAATTTTTTTAAAAAAGCCATTCCCAGCGCCTGCCACGTAACTGTTTTTAAGGAGTTTTGGAGGAGCTGCATGGGTTTCATTAGGTCCGCCTCACAAAGTGCACAGTTAAGAGCAGGATCCAGATCAAGCCAGGTGATCATGACCAAGCAGCATTGACACAAATGAGAGATGACTAAATTAATTTCAGTGGGTGGTCCTGACTAACGTGGTCTGGATCCGGCCCTGCGACTACACAACTCCAGCTAAAACTCCACCTCCATCAAGAGAGGGTTAAACTGTAGACTTTGGGCTCTACTGACAACTTGCCCAGCTCTCCTCTCACCTCCTTTTTTGCTTTGCTTGACATCCAGCCTGATGAAGAGTTTTGGGGAATTCAAAAGCTTGCTTGTATGTTGGTTTCGTAGTTTTTGAATTTTTCTAATGGCCCAACATCCCCTCTCCATTGAGTAATCACAAGCACCCCACTCCCACCCCGCACATACTGAAGACATACTTGAGACATATTTGTTCACCCAGGCTTTTAGATTCAGGGGTTCTCAACCTTGGGTCCCCAGATGTTGGTGGACTCCAACTCCCATAATCCCCAGCCAAAATGGCCAAATGCCATTGTGGTTGGGGGTTATGGGAGTTTAAGTCCACCAACACCTGGGGACCCAAGGTTGAGAACCCCTAATATTCCATGTTTGCAAAAGATTCCAAATTTAATGATTTTAATGCTTATATTATTTTAATTGTAAACTGCCCAGAAATACAAGTTTTGGGCAGTATAGAAGTCTGTTAGATAGATAGATAGATAGATAGATAGATAGATAGATAGATAGATAGATAGATAGATAGATAAACTTAAACTTGAAACCCCATTACTAACTGCTGGTCTGGGAAACGGCGCATGAAGAATGTAGCAGTCCTTGAAACTCTGCACGAGGAATTTAGTGGTCCTTGACTCCAAGAAGGTTGAGAAACACTGGTCTAATAAAAACAACTATCCTGCAATAAACCTATTCGCATGAGAAATCCCTTTAAATTAAAATATGTCATGTACAGCTTGAAAGGTAGTCATTTTTTAAAAAAGTCAGAGGTCCTTCATAATGTAAGGCCCTAAGCCATTGATGGGCAAACCTGGCCCTCCAGCGGTTGTTGAACTACAACTCCCATCATCCCCAGGTGAGGGATGATGGGAGTTGTATTTCAACAACAGCTGGAGGGCCAAGGTTGCCCATCGTTGCCCTAAGCCATAGCTCTCTTAAAGGTAAAGTGTGCCTTTGAGTCGGTATTGACTCCTGGCAACCAGAGAGCCCTGTGGTTGTCTTTGGTGGAATACAGGAGGGGTTTACCATTACCATCTCCCACGCAGTATGAGATGGTGCCTTTCAGCATCTTCCTATATCACTGCTGCCCAATATAGGTGTTTCCCATATTCTGGGAAACATAGTCTGGGAAACATACCAGCGAGGATTCGAATCGGCAACCTCTGGCTTGGCAGTCAAGCCATTTCCCCACTGCACCATTAGGTGGCTCATACAAGCCAAAGGTTGCTGGTTCGAATCTCCACTGGCATGTTTCCCAGACTATAGCAACGACCTATATCGGGCAGCAGCAATATAGGAAGATGCTGAAATGCTTCATTTCATACTGCGCAGGAGGAGGCAATGGTAAACCCGTCCTGTATTCTACCAAAGACAACCACAGGGCTCTGTGGTTGCCAGGAGTCGACACTGACCCAATGGCACACTTGACCTTTATAGCTCTCTTAGCTTGAGCTTAAACACAGCACTGAAATTGTGTGAGGAAGGCAGAGTCTGTTTGCTCACTCAAGCAAGACAAACACCTGGAAACAAAGCTCCCTAATGACCTGCCCAGTTTGTGACCCATCCTGCCAAGCACAGCCCACCAGCCATACCTGGGGCTTGAATAAAACTCCATATAATGCTCTTTACCTGGGACTGCAAAAGGAGAGTTATCAAGCATCTTGTAGTGAGGAGAGCTAGTGGTAGCAAGCATGAATTATCCCCTTTGCTAAGCAGGGTCTGCCCTGGTTTGCCTTTGAGTGGGAGACTACATGTGAGAGCACTGTAAGATATTCCCCTTAGGGGATGGGGAAGCTCTGGGAAGAGCTTCTGCATGCTTGCATGCAGAAGGTTCCTAGTTCCCTCCCTGGCATCTCCAAGATAGGGCTGAGAAAGCAGTCTGTAATTTTGGAGAAGCTGCTGCCAGTCTGTGTAGACAATACTGAGCTAGATGGACACATGGTCTGACTCAATATATGGCAGCTTCCTATCTCCTATGCTCCTATCTGGCAGTCTATCATATATATTGCTGGTGGCCTCCATGTGACCTGATGGGTCATAGGTAATGCAAGCTGGTTATAAGAAGTACTAGCAGCTTCTGTTTCCCCTCAGTCAGGTCTACAGGATGTTAGACACCCACTTAATCATTTGCATGCATCTCAACTTAGCTTTTATTCTTCCCATTCTTTTTGATGGCAGAGTGCAAATTATTCTTAGTAAAGGAAACTAAAATATGATTGAAGTGTTTTGAACGAGTCCCCTTCACCAGCATTCTCATTAACACCCTTTCCGGAATGGCAACTCGGTTCCGTCTGAACAAGGCCCTGTCTCCATTTGAAACACTCCAAAGTTCACTCACCTTGCCATCTTTTGTTTGGAAAACAAAAGATTTTGAAAGGTCTTTACTAAGAAGGCTCTTAGTATTTTAATTTAGTCACGATATTTAGAAAAGAGAGGGGCTTTCTTTTCCCCATTTTTCTCCTTTAAAGCTACCCTTTCCGGCTATGAGTGCTGTTCTGCTCAAATGGAGAATACTCAGATGTGCACAGTATTTTCAAGCAACTAAGTGCTATAATTGATACTCCCTTTGGATTTCATATTTGCTTTGGCAGCTAAGAAAAAGGTAGAGCCCTCCTGACTAATTAAACAACTTGGCATTAGACAAACGCTCCACTTTTTTTAAAAAAAGAAGCCTTCTCTTGCTTGGTGTTGCCTTTCTGGAGACTTTGCATTTTCCACTCAGTCAAAGGTCTTTGTGTTATGAGCATCCCAGCACCCAAAGGAGTTTGCTGCTTTAAGGCCTATTACTATCTAAAGGAGCACTTCTAACCTTATATTTACCAGTGGGCTTCTGGGAATTTGTTCAGTTTTTACTTTTTTTCGCTGCCACCATATAATTACTTATCACCCTGCTCTCAGTACTCAACACTTTGGTTACATAGCCTCACGAGCACAAGATAGGCATATATTAATATATTTATTTATCAGATTTGTACACCGCCCCAAACTTTTGTCTCTGGGTGGTTAACAATAGCATAAAACAAGTCAAAATATATACAAAAACTTAAAACAATTTAACAATTTAAAAATCACCTACAAGTTAAAACCTTAAAATTTTAAAGAACTGAAAAAGTTTGGGTGAAGAGGAGGGTTTTCAAATACTTTTTTAAAATTGTCAGAGATTGGGCAGATCGTATCTCAGAAGGGAGCACATTCCACAGTCTCGGGGAAGCAACCAAGAAAGCCCATCCCCGTGTGGCCACCAGACGAGCTGGAAGCAACTGGAGACGGATCGCTCCAGATGACCTCAATGGGCGGTGGGGCTCATAATGAAGAAGATGTTTTCTTAAATACCCAGGGCCTAAGCCATTTAGGGCTTTATAAGTTATAACCAGCACTTTGTACTTTGCCCGGAAACCTACTGGCAGCCAGTATAATTCTATCAACAATGGAGTGATGTGGTCTCTCCGAAATGACCCAGAGAACAACCTGGCTGCCACATTCTGTACCAACTGAAGCTTCTGGACTATGTACAAAGGCAACCCCACATAGAGCGCATTGCAGAAGTCAAGTCTGGAGGTCATCAACAGATGTACCACTGTTCTGAGGTCATTCATCTCACGAAACGGACACAGCTGGCGTATCAGCTGAAGCTGATAGAAAGCTCCTCTGGCCACCGCCTCAGCCTGAGATACCAGGGAGAGGTGTGGATCCAGAAGTACTCCCAGACTGTGAACCTGTTCCTTTTGGGGAAGTGTGACCCCATACAGAACAGGGAGATCAAAATCATATCTGGAGTTCTGACCCTGCATGATAAGTTCCTCCCTCATCCAGCCCATTACTGCTTCCAGGCAAACTTTTAGGGAAGTTATGCCATCTCCTGAAGAGGTTGACATGGAGAAATAGATCTGGGTGTCATCAGCATACAGATAACACCCTGCTCCAAATCCCCTGATGATTTCTCCCAGCAGTTTCATGTAGATGTTAAAGAGCATTGGAGAAAGTATGGAGCCTTGGGGGACGCCATACTTAAGCTCAGATTTTGAAGAGCAACAGTCTTCAATTGTCAACATCTGGAACTGTCTGAGTGGTAGGAGTGGAACCACTGTAAAATGGTGCCTCCCACCCCCAAAACTCTCAGACATTCCAGAAGGATACTATGGTCAATAGTATCAAAAGCCACCGAGAGATCCAAAAGGACCAACAGAGTCACACTTCCTCTGACAATTCCCATTGGAGATCATCCATCAGGCTGACCAAGGCAGTCTCCACCCCATAACCTGTCCGAAAACCAGTTTGAAATGGGTCTAGATAATCAGTTTCCTCCAAGACCGCCTGAAGCTGAGAGGCCACCACCCTCTCAATTACCTTGCCCTGCCATGGGAGGTTGGAAACAGGCCTATAGTTGCTCAACTCTGAGGGATCTAATGCAGGCTTCTTAAGAAGAGGTCTAATAACCGCCTCCTTAAGACAAGGAGGCATCCTGCCCTCCCTCAGAGAAGCATTTATGATTTCTACCAGGCCTCCTACAACAACCTCCCCTGATAGATAGAACAAGCCATGTTGGACAAGGGTCAAGAGAGAAAGTGGTAGGCCTCACCATTCGGAGCAGTTTGTCCACATCCTCAGGAGTCACAAACTGAAACTGATCCAGTCGAACCACATAAGAGGAGTTTCTGGACAACTCCAGTTCAGACATCAAATTAATTGTGGAGTCTCCATCTAAGTCGGCCCGAATCCGAGATATTTTATCTGTGAAAAATTCTTTAAACACATCACAGCGGGTAACTGATGGCTCCAAATTCTGATTCAAGGAAGTGGGGGTACATACTAGTCTCCTCACAACCCTGAACAACTCCACTGGATGTGAACTCGCAGATGCAATATGGGCAGAAAAGAACCGCTTCTTTGCCACCTGTATTGCCTGAGCATCGATCTTTAAATGTGCTCTATGTCGTAATCTGTCGGATTCGAGTCGAGTCTTTCTCCACTTGTGCTCCAGTCACCTACCTTGCCGCTTCAGCCCCCATAGATCTTCTGTATACCGAGGGCCAAATCTGAAATGGGTCGGAAGGGAAGCTTAGGAGCAATCATGTCTACTGCCCTGGTGAGCATGTTATTATATAACCTTGAAGAAGCCAGAGCCGGTCTGCACAGACAATACTGAGCTATGGTCTAACTCAATATATGGCAGCATCCTATGTTCCAATGTAGGGGATAATGGTTCAACACAAGAGTGTAGTCAGAGGGAAAGCACAACTCCTCACTTAATTTTTGTGTGGGCGGGACACAAGTCCAGCTCTCTTCCCCCAACAGAGTCCTATTCCTCCTTGGGACCCATATGTGCACTTCAGAACACCAGATCATTGACACAAACAGGATGCCTGTGTGCACTTTCCATAACCTCATCCAGCCCAGCCTCTTTCCTGGGGCAAATGATTCAAATTCAAGATTGCCAGCTGTGACTAAAGCTATCCTTGGAGATTCCGGCACCCCAAAATTTTTCATGATATTAAGCCACTAAACTCTTCAGAATGGTCTTCAATAATCGCTTGGAGATCCCCTGCTAACTGAGCAAAGAGGTACCTTTTACAAGTGGTGATTCTTTTAATTTAACAGGGGGAGCACAACTGGCCCTATCCATCCCCAGCACAGCATCCCACCAGTGGCTGTTGCCAGCGTCTATCTTTTATTTATTTTTAGATTGTGAGCCCTTTGGGGACAGGGATCCATCATTTCTTTCTTTATTATTTCTCTATGTAAACTGCTTTGGAAACCTTTTGTTGATAAGCAGTATATTGTTGTTAGTAGTAGTAGTAGTGCCCATTTTTTGAGATTTCAAGCAATCCTGGAAGGTTGGCGACCCTACCAAGGGCTGAATGGAAAGCAAGTGTCTCTTGGGTTGATTATTCCCTAATTGGGTTCACTTTAAAGCTTATGTGTCATAGCCCAGGCTGCTGCTGCTGCAGCCACCTCCTCCAGTATTGGCTCAGATATCACATACTGAGAGGGTAGAACTGGTGCTTGGCCCCCACTTTGGGCCCTACCAATGTGGCAGAGTGTGGGTAGGCTATGGAAGCCTTGGGGCTGGAACCCCTCAAGGGAGCCCCCTTCAAGGTCAGAGGCCCCTGAGATAGAACCTGTGGGACCTGAACCCACCACAGAGATGGCCTCTCCTCCATCGCCACACACTGCCTAGTATCAGCATACCAGCAATCCAGAGATAAACAGCTGGAACAGAGGAGGAGTGTCAGACTCCGGGAAACAGCCCCTTTAAGGCCCCGACACTCTAGGCATGGAGCTGGAGCTGGGTAGGAGTAATCTCAGCTCCAAAGTAACTGAGGACTCAATCTGCCTGCTGAGTGCTGACTACAGTGAGTCAACTTGTTCCCTGGGACCTCTCCAAGGTGCTGAAACCTTGCCTCAGCTTTGCCTCAGCCTGGTCCCTCCCTCCCTTGCCTTGCTCTTCCTTAATAAATGAATAAAAATAAACTTTATTTGTTAGCTGCTCCATAACAAATTGTTCTCTGGGCAGCTCACAACACAGCATTAAAACATCAAGTAAAAACCACATCAAACACATGAAATCGCAGCGCGCGCGCACACACACACACACACACACACACACCCCAAAAGCATTTAAAAACTGTTTAAAAATTAGTTTAAAAAAATCAAATTTCAATTAAGGCTTTTAAAATCAAGCTTTAGAGGTTTTTTTTTTTTAAAAAAATTAAGGCTTTTAAAGGGCATTTAAAACCAAGGCTTCCTTAGCCTTGCCTCAGTCTTGCCTTGGCCAGTCTCAGCCTTTCAGGCACCTAGAACAGGACAAAAGAGGACATCGTGCTCCTCTGTAAATCACCATATCCATTGAAGGTTTTTTAATTTATTGTATACATGCTGAGCAGAAGGAGGTGGAAGGGTATTTAGGAGTTCTTTCCTGCTTGAATTCTCTAGAGCAACATGAATGCGGCAGCCACAGGTCACCTTAAGGACACCTGTGTCCTCTATGAACTGCACAGATAACAGGAGGCGAACTGCACGTATACACAATACGTGATCTGCAGCCCTCATTGAGGTCAACACCGATGTGGATGCAGGAACAGAGTCCTGGCACTTTTCTTAAACGCCTTTTGAAATGAACACTTGACATCAAATAGATCTGCAGAACGTAAAAGGCCTATGCAGTGACTCAGCTGACCCTGGAGAGAATGTCTGTATATTGTTCGTTTCCTGTTGAGCAGAAAAATGAAGGTAGGTTTTGTAGTGTCAGATAGCTGGCAGAGTCATCAGGGCCTTGGTAAAGGTATTGTGGCCACAACAGGAGACGTGCAAAGTAAGAGTTTTCATATGTGATAAGTAGTCTTTTGTGTTCTTTTTCTGAAGGACAGCATGCCATGGTCCATGAAGATTGCAGTGCAAGCTGTTCCTTAAACTAGGGAGACTTAATTTGATAGTCTCTCTTCATTGAACCTGGTAGTTTTAAAAGCAACCTGTGATTCTGTTCTGAATGCCCTACTACACACATACCACTTCTTGAGCACATGTAAGGCTAAAGAGCTTTCAAAGCACGATACCTGAAGGACCACTTGCCTGACCTTTAATATCCTCTTAATAGAAAATAATCTTATACTTAGTCAAACTATTGGTCAGTGGAGGACAGGTCTTTCAATGGCTACTAGTCTGGTGGCTATAGGACACCTCCAGCCTTAGAGGCAAGATGCCTCCAAATACCAGTTGCAGGGGAGCAAGCAACAGCAAGAGAGAGTGCATGCCCTCATCTACATCTTGCCTGTAGGCTTCTCAGAGGCATCTGGTGGGCCACTGAGTGAAACAGGACTAGATTGGCTTTGGGCCTGATCCAGCAGGGCTGTTCATATGTCCATCTAGCTCAGTAAGGTCTACTCTGATTGAGACAGTGGTCTTGTCTTCTGGTTCTGCCTGAAGGTGCCAGGTTGCATGTCATAGTGAGCTCATCCCATTCAGAGGCCTGCTAAGAATATCCCCCTGCCTTCTGAAGTGCAACAAACAATCGAAAGCATTCAGAGCTGACCTACAGAGCAAGGATGGACTGCTGCAGTGAGAAATAAGACTAACAGAACTTCCCAACTAACTGTATAATGCAGCAGCAAAGTTTGACACCCTCCTCTTTCACAGGAAGCCCACTGTGCCACCCAAAAATATGTCCCTGAGGGCTGTGCAAGTCTCAGGCATGTATTTTTGCATGGCACAGGGGGCTTCTTGGGGAAAGTGTTTAAAACTGCCCCTTCCATAGTGCACTGGGGGAATTTTTGCACTTGCACATGTGTGCTCTTGTGCAACTGCATGAACACAATGCGACCATACACACATAATGTTGCACAGTACATCAGCCAGCATACTTAAAGTGTTCATACTCTCTGTTCTTCAGTCCCAAAATGTATACAATAGTGACATACTTGAATCTCTCTTTTGTCCATATTTCAAATATCATGGATGCAACATCCCTCTCTTCTTGAAATATATTCTTCATACCTCTTCCTTCCTGATTAAAAGTTTTACTAACAACAGAGGCACAATCCAGTCAAAACATTTTTAGGTCCCTGGTGGATAAAGGGAGGACTTAAGTATGCACAAGTCCCATTTTCCAAAATATATGGGACATCAAAGTCCCATTTGATGAGTTCCAAGCATTGATTGTTATCTGTTTAAGAATGAAAAGGGTGAAGTACACACACACACACACACACACACACACACACACACACACACACACTACAATGCCACTTGGACTCCACACATGTATTCCTTCTGAAATTCACACATTTTAAATAGCCACCACACGTCAACCATCTCATCAAAACCAAGTAATAAAAACCCCATTTGACTTTAACTATGCCTGGACTTCATCAGTGTCATAAGAGATGTGCCTTGGCCATGAATGCATTATCATATTGATCACACGGTGACACTAGGCAGTTATTCAGAAGGATCTAAGAAGATTTAGAAACATTTCATCATAATAGATCTTATTAGGTGGTCTCATTATGCATACCAGCTACAGTATTTCCCAATTTCTCTGAGCAGCAAGATGTTCTAGCAATTTTTACAGGATTAATTGTCGTATAACAGAGTCTGCATTAGAAAGAGAAAGAGAGTGTAGTGCTAACCATGTTTACTCAAAAGTAAGCCTGATTGTTCAGATAGTGCTTATCCCCAGATAAGCATGCACAGGATTACAGACTACTTGTGCCTTTTGTAATAAACCATATTTACAAATGTACAGGTTCAGCAGATGGGGTACAAGTACCCATGTGGGCATGGCTGGTCAAAGCAGCACCAGTTCAACACCCCAATGTTCTAGGACAAGAGTTCCTAACCTTTTAAAAAACACGTGTACCCCTTCTGTCGCAAAACTACAGCTTAGGTACCGTATTGCGATTGTGTGTGTATGTGCACGTGCACGTGCACACACACACACACACGCACACAATTAAATATTACAGTATGAGACAGGATACTCTAGTCTCTGACTTACATCCAAATTAAGTACTCATGAGTACTCCCATTGAAATTAATGGGACAAGTTTACTTGTCCCATTAATTTCAATGGGAGGACTCAGTGCAATGGGAGGACTCAGTCAGACTGAGGGGAGAGGGGTATGCTGAACTTCAGCAAGTGGGGAACACATAAAGGCGGGCTTGACCTGCTCTCCCCACACACAAGTAGGCAGCTCGCCCTGGATTGGCCGCCCACACGATTACCGGTTCCGTCACAGAGCCAGTTGGGGTGGCAGGGATCAGGGGTCGACCAGCCCCTGGAAGTCCCACAATGTCTCGCACTAGAGCACGGGGCATTCTGGGGAGCTCCCCAACACTGGGAGGCTTGTTGTTGCCTCCTGGTTGGGGGTTTCCTCGTGAGTCACCACAGCACACAATCAACACAATGGGGTTAGTGGAGCGCTCGCTCCGCTAACCTTGTTTAAGGGTGGGAGGAGTTAAGCAGGCTTGCCGGCGGGAGCCACGCTGGGCTCCTTTAGCCCGGTTTCCACTGCATATGTGAATAGCCTCTTTGTGTGGTGGCAGCAAGAGGAGGCAGGAGGGCTCTGAGTACCCCTTGGAAGCCCCTCTATGGGGAACCTCTGTTCTAGGAGCTACTTCCAACAGCCAAGAGGATGTTTCCAACATGTTTAACTAACTCAGCTGGCTTGTGTCTTCTGGTTAAATCCCATCAGTCCTCTTTGTACAGAAGCTGTAGTTTTCATGCTGTCAGGCAGGTGTGGCCTGGCCTGTATTCCAGCTTCTAGGATCAGTGACTGACCACCAATGGCCCTTCAGCAAGTACCTTCAGGTACCAACCTATCCCAATAGTGGCTTGAGAACAGCGCACCTGAGGCAGTGGCCCAGTTGCCACCTCCCCCCCCCCCCGCACAACCCCTTTGTTGTCCCTTTGTAGCGGCTGCAACAGCTGCCTCTTCTTTAGGTGTGTGCTCAAAAGGAAACACCCACTGGTTCAGCTAGCCACCACCACCACACTAGCCGCCACCGCCACCACTGCCACCGCCTGTCTTGGCGCACCCTTTCCACCACACACTGCTGCCCTAGTGCAAAGAAGGAAGCAGAAGAGGAAATAATGAAAGGGCACTAGAGAACAGGAGGCACCCTGTGAAGCCTAGACTGTACTCTACTGCTCTTTCCACGGAGTGCAGGAGACTCCTGTATAGCGCTCTTTCATCATTTCCTCTCCCACTTCCTCCTTCATATAACTAGCCCAGTGAAAGATGTAGGAAAGTGCATCCCAGGCTAGGAAGAGGAGGGTACGGAGGCTAAGGACTCATTTGTTTTATATTTTTAATCAGATTTGTTCAATATTTTTTTCCACTTAATATTTTAATTGTGTCTTTTTTACCATCTTGTGTTTAAATTTTTTTGCTGTAAATCGCCTTGGGATTGCTTTAATGAAAGGCGGTATATAAATTTAACAATAAATAAAATAAAAATTGGGGGTAGCTTTTTACTGAGCGGTGACTGTGCCACTGCTCAGCAAAACATTGTTCTAATGTTTCTAGAGTGTAGTGCGTGGTGCCTGAGCCCATAGGAGGGCCTTCTCTGTGGCCACCCCTCTTCTTTGGAACACTCTTCCCCCCAGATTCGTTCAGCCCCCACCCTGGCTGCTTTTAAGGCCCTTCTTAAGACCGCCCTGTTTCTCCAGGCGTTTGCCCTTTAATATTATTATTATTATTTTATTTTATTTTAATTAATTAATTTAATTTAATTTATTTTAATTTATTTAATTAATTTTAATTAATTGTTATTGGTATTGTTGTTCACTGCCTAGAGGAGGCAGTATATGAGAAAATTTTAATAAATAAATACATACATACATACATACATACATACATACATACATAATGGTGACAGGCAGTCTAGGGAGGCAAAGGTGGTGGCAGCAGATCTAGCCCATCCACTAAGCAGACCTAGGTGGCAGCCTAGGGTACCAGTTCTTGGGGGGGCGCATAAACAGTGCCAGAATACATCACTGCCAATTATTTTTTCTTTCTCTTTTGTATTGCAACCCTGAAAGACTGCACAGTGGTGCATGAATGAAATATGTCAATCAATCAATCTATCTATCAATCAGTCAATCAATCAAATTTTTATTATGGTCTTAGACCAGCCAAATCAACAAGATATAGCACAATACGGTATATACAGTATAGACTGTAACTTAGATTATAAGTCTTATAAGTCTTAGTGGTGAGGCTAGATGACAAGTTTCACCACTCTCATTACCTATTTACATTAGAGATACTAGCCTGATTCAGACATTACGCTGTCTGAGTGTACAGATATCTGTACACTCGTAAACCTGTTTGTGTGAATGACTGTACCTGTGTTCATTTTAAAATTCAACCTGGATACAGGCTCTTCATATGCATGGCAAAGATAGGAAGTGTACTGCTACCTGTGTTCAACATAACATGTGAATGACTGTACCTATGTACAATGTACACTCATTGTATGAGTGTTGAACATAACGTGTGTGAATGGGCCTAATCTCCCGCTGGATTCTACCAGCTACTACACAGAACTTGGCTATACTATACGATAAATCAGAGTTCTGGTCAGAAAGGAGAAGGCAAATGAAAAATTCATCAGAGTGTCCTGGCAATTTTTTTTAAAGGAGCTAGAAAGACATTAAGGCTTTCCACATGAGCAGTGTAGAGAAGCTAAGAGGGTTCTGTGGGGAAAGCGGGACCTGTTCTCCCCACAGATGAGGAGGGAGCTTGTCCTGGGTGGCTGGATCAGCCGCCCACACGATTACCGGCTCTGTCATGGAGGTAGTTGGGGTGGTGGGGATCGGGGGCCTCCTGGCCCCCAGAAGTCCCAGATTGCCCCACGCTTGTTGTAGCCTCCAGTCGGGGAGTCTCCTCATGAATTGTCATGGTGCGGAGCCGCGCTGCAGCGACACACAATCAGAGAAACGGGGTTAGCAGAGCTAACCTCGTTTGGCCGCACAGCTCCCAGCGGTTCACACATGCAGTGGAAACCGGGCTGGGATCTCTTAGCATGAGAATAACCTCATAAAACATGGCCCACTGATTTCACTGCTGCAGAGTAACCCAGATAAGTATGGAATTTTCTATGGAATTTTCTTGTATCTACCCTCAAGCACCACTGATATTGAGGCATTAAACTGCCCATGTGAATGCCCCAAGGTACTTAGGCACTGTGAGCAGAGTAAGATACCCTGCTGGGCACATCATTGTAGAGTCATCTCCCTAAGGTAACATATTTAGGAGCTAAGCAATGCTCAGTTTGGCGCTTCAGATAATAGATTCTTTGTCTGAAGGCTGATTTAGCTCATATATAACCCAGCTGTATTTCACTTTTTCCTCCTGCACTGTAATGTGATGAAAATTGCACTCCCCAAGCTCCTACTGGTCCTTGAGAGGTACTAATGGAAGCTTCCTGTCTAGTGCTATTTGGGGTGCAATTTATGTTGGGATCTTGACTGTATCTACCATGGCTGCTATATTACTTTAAATAAAACCAAGCACACAGGACCAAACAGTACCTTAAACACAACATGATTGCTTTTCAAATGCAAACCAGGGTGACCCTGCTTAGCAAAGGGAACAATCCATGCTTGCTACTAAAAGACCAGCGAAGACTCCTTCATGAAACTTTGGAGAAGCAGTCTGGGTAGATAATACTGAGCTAGATGGACCAATGGTCTGACAGTATAAGGCAGCTTCCTATGATGGCTTTTCACATGACCATTTGGGGGTGGGTTGGAGGGTTAGAGATCTCCTACCCCCATAGCAACACATGGGTCAGGAAACCTGAGAAAAAAAGCCTGGAACTGTTGAAATCAGAAGCTGAAAGCATGGAAATTCCTCCAAGGCCTGGTAGGCCTTCCCAGCATGCTTTGCACTGCCTGGAAAACCGCTTTATATCAGCAGCTGCCCTCTAATTGGCCACAAAGGAGCGGGAGAGTCCCAGCTCTGCTGGACTGGTTCCAGTTACAAGATCATAGGGTGTGCTTTGCAGAGTGGCACATCCATGGACGGTAGCCTCTGTAGTCACAGTTCTCTATCATTTCCAGGGCTGCTGGTTCCCAGTGGTGAGTAAAAGAGGTAACTGGGTCCACATGGCCAGAAAAGCAAGGTAGGAGAACTCTCTTCTCCACCTACTTTGGTTAAGAGCAGGGTACAAAAGATGGATTAGCTTGCTTTGAGCAATCTGGGTTGGAGGGATTTCCATGAGTTCACACAAGCATGTAAGAAAGAGTAACCCAGCTTCTACCCTCATTTTGATGATTGTGTGAACAGGCCTAGGTTGTCATTTGGCATTTAGTCCTTCCATCTTCCAAAAGGCTTTTTGCAGACCATCCTCCCTCTTCTCTGATCACTCAGCTGCTTTCTGCCTTCTGTCCTTTCCATGATATATGCCCCTGAGATACACTTCTATACAGAAGGAGAGCGGCCAGAACAATAAAGGCCTTATTATAAATACTGTGAAAGAGACGGGAGTGCACAGAGCAGAGGGGGGGGAAAGATAACAGCAAATGAAGTCTGTTTGCGAGGGAGTGAAGACAGATATGAGCATGTGCATGACTGGGCAGAATCTTTTTTTGGGTGGGGGGTGGGGGGTGGGGGAGATGTTCTGCCCAGTCATGCACATGCTCTTATCTGTTTTCATCTGTTCTGAAAATCCTGATCAAAGGAAAGGAGGAAGAGATGCTAGCCTGAATGAGAGGCACTGCAAAATGTTTGTCTAAAGTATGATTGCTAGCCTAAGGGATGTCTTGGCATGGTGAGATAATGGTGTTTAGTGCTAAAACCCCCTAGAAACAGATAATAATTTGGGAAAGTAGGTGTTATTAAGTGCTGACTGCACAAGCTATTCACAATAGACACTGGAACAAAACAGTGCAAAATTGGGTGCCTCAGACACGCTCTCATTCGATGGACGTTTGACACTGACTTCAAATAAGGATGGGCTATTGACACTGGGTAGCCTAGAGGGAAACCTGCAAGAGAGGATAAGAACTTGCTTCTGGAAGGTGAATGTGTTGCATTCATGGCTTCAAATCATGCCAGCACTGCATAATGGAACAAACAACATGTATTTTATATTCTTCTGTGCTTCTGCAGTGCAGACTAGAGAAAGCTTGTTAGTGGCAAAAGCTAATGGCCTCTTTGCAAAAGTGAACAGTCTGAATCTTCTTCGCTTCTCCAACTTTTTGATCAGCAGCACCGCCAAAGAAGATCGTACAAATACTGTTTGCTGTCTGTCAGCATACAAGCTTGCGCGGCCCCCGGAAGCTCCAGTATGCCCTGTGCGAGCACGGAGGGCATACTGGGAAGACCCCTGAGCCAGGAGGCTGCTTTTCAGCCGCCCGCCGGGGGTCTACTCGTGAGTATCCACGGCGCGGAGCCACGGCACAGCTACTCACGATCCCAAAAATCCGGTTTAAGGGTTGGGCTACTTGAGCGGGTTACCAGCCTGGTTTTGCACGCATGTGTGAACTGCAGGGATCGGGCCTGATCCTGGTGACACTCCAGCAGCAAACTCACCTATGGAGTCACCTTTCAAATCAAGGTTAAGGGAGTGAGGGCCTCCTTGACCTCGGTTTTTTGGTCTTGTGTCAGCCATGGCTGGCAGACTTGTGGAGGGGACGGGGATTCGCATAATCCACCTCGCACCTGTGCAGTGAATTATTGGAGCTCCGGGGGGTGGGGAAACACAGGGCGACACATCCCAGCACCCTGATCCCAGGAGCTGCCGGCAGCAGCTTTTGCTCATGTGGGCAGGTGATCCACCTGCCCCGGGACGGTGAAATGATCGACTGAGGAGAGGTAAGCTCTTTTGGGCTCCCTCCCCACAAACCTAGTAGCCCTTTCTCACTGCTCCCAGACATGAAGCCACAAAAGATAGAAACATGGCCATTTTTGCAAGTAGTCTTCAAGCCTCACCCAAACTACAAAGGAAGGAAGGAAGGAAGGAAGGAAGGAAGGAAGGAAGGAAGGAAGGAAGGAAGGAAGGAAGGAAGGAAGGAAAGGGAACCGCCCGGAAAATCCACTACGTTCCTGGAAAATGCGGGAAAACTCTCCCATTGGAAAAGCATGGGTTAGGGTTAGGGTAAGTATGAAGGTTGGGCTTAGCGTTGAGGCTCGGGTTCAGGTTGGGGGTACGGTTGGGGGCTGGGGTTAGAAGAACTTTGGCAATTTTACACACAGAAAGTCCGGACTTTGTGGCACAGGTCTCATGCTTGCAAACTGCAAGCCATTTTACGAGTATATGCATCCCAAAGAGTATATGCATCCCTCTGTTCTCCCAAAGAAGAGGGTCATTTGTCTTTGCTAGATAAAAATAAGCAGAGTCATAGCTCTTGCTTTCACTTGCTGCACAGGAAAAATCTATAACTCACACTTTGTGAAATGGGGGTCTATAGGACTGAGGCCATACTCTGTGGCAGAGCATCTCCTTTGCATGCAGTAGGTTCCATCTTCAACCCCTGATATCTCCAGGCAGGGCTGGGAAGGACTGCTTTCTGAAGCTTTGGAGAAGCTGCTGCCAGTCAGTGTAAACAATTCTGAGCTAGTTGCACCAATGGTCTGACTCAGTATAAGGCAGCTTCCTATGTACTTACAAATACCCACTAAAGGTAAAGGTAAAGTGTTCCATCAAGTTGATTTCATCTCCTGGCACCCACAGAGCCCTGTGGTTTTCTTTGGTAGAATACAGGAGGGGTTTACCATTGCCTCCTCCTGCGCAATTTCAGCATCTTCCTGTATCACTGCTGCTCAATATAGTACCAGCGGGGATTCAAACCGGCAACCTTCTGCTTGTTAGTCAAGCATTTCCCCGATGTGCCACTTAAGGTGACCACAAATACCCACTAGCACAGGATAAATATGATTGTTTGAAACAATAATACACATTTCTCATTCCTGTATGAGAATATCCCTCAATAAATTCTCCTCATTTTGAGCCATGCCTTTATGCTTGCAAGTTACTGGCCTAGAATTTTTGCTCATCCATGTCTCTGTGTCTCTGTTTCTATGAAGTCTGAAGCCAAGAGGCAAGCACTGGGAGGTTCTATCCCTGGACAACGGATAGGCAGCCACCACCAACACACATTGATACAAATTCGGACAGGAAAAACAGCCAATTTAATTGACATTCTATCAAAGGAAATAACCTGTTGAAGGAATTTTGAAAAAAAAAAAAAGAGCTACAATGATCCCTTTCACTCCTCTTTAGCAACATAGCTTGCTATACATTTAGGAGAGGATGTTGATTTCAAAGACTGTGATGCAGTAATGGTCTCTTTTTTATCAGCACAGGCACTGAGCAGGATAACAACGAGGAGGCCTCTGGGGAAAGTATTTTATCAAAACATCCAGTTGCGAGGAAGAATTATACAACTTTTGAAAACAAAACTTGAGAGAGGGGCTTGATCTTTTGAGCACAGTCAGCATCATGAAGAGTGCTTTGCATTGCAGAAACGTATGGGAATTAGAATCATTTCATGACTACTGTGCAATATGTTGTAAATACTGGGCAAGACTCAGACAGAGTTAGTCATGAATAAGCACTACTGAAATCAGTGAGACAAAGTTAGGTATGACTAACCCAAGTCTGATGATTTCAATGGGACTTAGTCATGTTGACCATAGTAAGGTGCAATTCTTGTAAGTGAGAAAGTTTGGGGTTGAGGCAGAAATCTTTCTTTGCCACATTTGAATCACACTCTTTCTCCAAGGAGTCAAGGGCAGCATCTATAAGGTTATCACATGCCATGCTTACAACAACCCTGTAATGTAGGCTAGGCTCACTAGGCTCAGAGAATGGGACTTGCTTAAAGCCACACTATGGGGCTATTCTCACGACCAACAAAAATCGGGCTAGCAGAGGCTAGCCCGATTTTTGTTGGTCGTCAGAACCACCGGGCTCGCAGATGAGACCTATGGTTCTTGAGTGGGTAACCTGCTCGAGAACCCCGGGCAAAAAGCAGGTTTGCGGAGCGAGCGCCCCTGCAAACCTGCTTTTTGCGATCGTGAGTAGCCGCGCCTTCGTGCTGTGCCTATTCATGAGTAAACCCCCGGCCAGGAGGCTTAAAAGCAGCCTCCTGGCTCGGGGGTCTCCCCAGTATGCCCTGCGCGCTCACGCAGGGCATACTGGGGCTTGCGGGGGCTGTGCAGCCCCCGATCCCCCCACCCCCCACCGGCTCTATCTCAGAGCCGGCCATCGTATGGGCGGCCGATCCAGCTGCCCAGGGCTCTCTTCCCGCTCACCAGACAAAACCGGGTCTCACTGATCGTGAGACCTGGTCTATTTAGTTTCATGACTGAACCTTCAGTGAGGTGCACCTGAGTCTCTCTAGTACAAATACAAACACTTGGAGGCTATTCACACAATGGGGTGAAATCCAGATAGTGGAGGCTAGCCCGATTTCACCCCATCGTGTGAACCAACGGGCTCGGCTGTGAGCCTGGTGCTTCCTAGGCGGGTAACCCGCCTAAATAACCCTGCCCTAAAACTAGGTTTTGAAGATTGTGAGTAGCTGCAGTGTGGCTGCGCGCTGTGGTTACTCATGAGCAGACCCCAGGAGGAGGCAAAAAGCCACCTCCCTACTCCGGGGGTCTCCCCAGTATGCCCTGCGTGCTCACGCAGGGCATGCTGGAGCTTCCGGGGGCTGCACGGCCCCCAAGCTCCCCAGCCCCCACCGACTCCATCACGGAGCCGGCAATCATGTGGGTGGCCGATCCAGCCACCCAGGGCTCCCTCCCTGTTCATGTGCAGGGAGAGGGGGCTTAGCCCACTCTCCCCGCTCACCCTTCTAAACCGGGTCTCACTGATCGTGAGCCCTGGCTCTTGGGCGACAAGGCTATGCATGCTTCCCTCCAACCTCAGTAAAGATCTGGGTAGAGAAATGAGGTTACACAGATCTGGAAGGGCTGGTTCGGGGCAGTCTGTTGTGTTCTCACAATCAAAAATAACTGCGTTTACTGCCTCCAACCTGCCTTTTGCTGATCATGCATATGACCTCAGTGGCTGACATGCAGAGCAAGGATGTACCAATGCAGCAAGAGAACAGGCTAACAGCATTTCCCAAATAACTGCATCAGTGCAGTGGAGAACGGGCAATTTTTGATGCATGCTCTCCTTCCCCAAGTGTTGTGCAATCCTCAGGAGCATATTGTTGAATGGCACAGGGGGCTTCCTGGCAGGGAAAGTGTGTCAAAAATTCATGATTCCCTGCTGCACTGATGCAGTTAGTTGTGAAGTTACATAGTAAAATAGGAAGCTGCCTTCTACTGAGTCAAACCAGTGGTTCATCTAGCTCAATATTGTCTGCACAGAGTGGCCATGGCTTCTCCAAGGTTGCAGGCTGCAGTATTTCTCAGACCTATCTTGGAGATGCGAGGGAGGGAACTTGGAACCTTCTGCATGCAAGCATGCAGGTGCTCTTCCCAGAGTGGCCCCGTCTCCTAAGGGGAATATCTTACAGTGTTCACACATGTCTCCCATTCAAATGCAGACTAGGGTGGACCCTGCTTAGCAAAGGGGACAATTCATACTTGCTACCACAAGACCAACTCTCCTCCCATTCTCTCAATTCTGTTAGGCTGCTCTCTTGCTGTACCAATGCATTCTTGCTCTGAGTTTCAGCTCCTGGACTTACTTATGAGTAAAAATGGCTAGATTTGTGCTGTAAGTCTGTATCTCAAATCCACAGAACCTGTGACCCACTAAATTGAATGCAACCCTCAAACTATGAAGCTTGAGAAACCCAGTTTTGCTCCTTGGCTTGCATTGCAGAAACGACGAAGTTGTCAAATACTTCTTCGTAGGCCACAATATACAATGGATGGGCTGTGTTCACAAGTTGTGCAGTTCTGCTCTAGAAGCCGCATGATGTGCCACTGACTCTATTTCTGCACACTAGCATATCGGAAGATGAGAAGAGCCCTGCTGGATCAGTCCAAGGATCTGTCTCATCCAGTATACTGCTTTCTGGAGTGGCCTGCCAGATGCTTCTGGGAAGGACATAGCAAGACTTGAAGACAATAACCCTTTCCTGAAGTTGCTTCCCATAAAGTGGATCCTTATTCAGACATTATGTTGTACATGCATACAGGGATCTGTACCCTCACAAAGGTTTTTTATGTGAATGACTGTACATGTGTTCACTTTAAAAGTGGACAGGCACAGTCCCACTCAAATGCAGAATATAGATAGGAAGTGAACTACGGTACATGCATTGATGTGAATAACTGTGTACAGATCAGTGTACACGAAGACACTGTGTACAGATGTCTGTGTACAGATTTGTACTGTGTACACAAATTGTATGTGTGTTAAACATAATAGCACTATTCAGATATTACATTGTATGTACGTACAGGTGTCTATTCACATGGACATGTTTTCATGTGGATAACTGTACATGTGTTCACTTAAAAAGTCAGCCTGGGTAGAAGCCACAAATGCAGAGTACGGATAGGAAATATAGAACCGTACATGCATTAATAATTGTGCATGTGTTTAAAAAAAATTGTACGTATGCACAGATCTGTAGGTGCATACAGATTGTATGGGCATTGGGCATAATGTGTGAATTGGGCTAATGTGGGAATACGTCTTGCTTATGCAGTGTCATATTGCCTCATAGCTATTATGACTCCTAGCCATTGAGAGATCTGTCTCTTCCTCCATGAATTTGTCTATTCTCCTCTTAAAGTCACCAAGGCCAGTAGCTTTTCCCACAACCTGAGACAGTGAATACTATATATGAATTATGCCTCATGTGAAGAAATATGTTCTTTTGTCTGTCCTGAATCTCTTGTGAATCAATTTCACTGCATGATCTTCAGTCCTGGTCTTATGAGAGAGAATAACATGTGTCAGTGTTACTTCAGTGAATGGGCAAGCCCATTCCTTGTCATGGGAGTTGTCACATGTCTTATGTGCCTGCTGTCCATGCGGGTAATAATGGCACCGCAAGAACAGGCAAACATGCAACAGAAAACCACGTAAGAAAACCACCACAGAACTGCGCTACGGCAACACACGATTTGAAAGCCTGGGTTAGCGGAGCGCTCGCTCTGCTAACCTGGGCGTAGGGCAGGGTAACTTTAGCGGGTTACCTGCTTTGGTGAGAGCGGGCTCAGCTGCGAGCCCAGTGGTTCTCATGTGTGGGCAAATTCGGGCTAGGCTCCCTTAGCCCGATTTCACCCAATCATGAGAATCATCTCAGTGTTTTGTTTTCAACTGCACCAACTAATTGCTCCACCTGCATAAAAGAACAGGTATCCACTTGTGGATGTATGATCCATTCTGTCTTCTGCCCAGTCCTCATCCATATAACCACTAGTCTAGGATTACTACTTGCTGGCAATCTCAGTTTTAGATCAGATGTACCTGTAAGGTACCTACCCAGTCTTTTAACTGCATTCCAGTTATTTTTGTGGGGTGTACTCACTTTCCTGCTTAAAATTCCCACAGTGTCTGGTCTTATTACTGTGGCAATATATAGAAGTTTCCCAATTGCTTTCGTATATTGCCCATTGTCTAGAAGAAGCTTGCTGTTTGCATCTTACTTCAAGAAGTTAGCTTCCATTGGAGTGCTGACTTCCTTGGAATCTGTAAGACCTAGACATTCTAACAATTCTTTTATCTTTTGTTTCTGATTAAGAAGATAAGCTTGTTATCATCTTTTAAGTTGTAAACTGCCCAAAGACATGAGTTTTGAGAGGTATAAAAATATGTGAAATAAATAAAATTAAATAAATAACCTCTGTCTTTCTCTCTTTCTATTTGTATCCAACATAATAAGAAATGTTCCCCAGTTGCTTTACTTCTATTTCTTTGTTCAAATGTTTTACAGTTTCATCATTATCTTCTCTGTTTTGACAACAAGCCAACCACCCCATGGGTTTCTAACCCATGGGGTACAGGGTTCTGTTGTTTCAGAGGTATTCTGAGTGTGGATTCTATGATAGCTAATGAGATTTTCAATGAAACACCATGAATCCACTCTAATTTGCTATCATAGAATCCACACTCAGAATACCTCTGAAACAACAGAACCCTGTACCCCATGGGTTAGAAACCCATGGGGGTGGTTGGCACCCTATGTGCACTACACTACCACTCGCTCTGGGTCACCCCAGCACCCCCCAAGTGCACTTATGGGGCTGCTGAAAGCTCCATGTATACCCTATGAGGAAAAACCTTAAAGACGCGTAAACTTTAACAATTCCCCAAAAATCAGCCCTCTGCCCAAATCCTTTGAAAAAATTCAGGTAGCTTCCTTGACCCTACCTGGCACTACCACCAACCCCACACTGCTCTAGGCCACCCCTTTGCCCCCCGCATGAAGCTATAAATTTGCTGACACCTCAATGCCTCTCTATGGGGAAAAACCTTAAAGATGCGTAAACTTCAACAATTCCCCAAAAATCAGCCCTCTGCCCAATCACTCTGAAATTGGGGTGGTAGCCTCCACACATTAGGCATTACCACCCCACCCCACTCTTTTTGCCCAGATCCCATGCTATGCCCCCGAACTGCCCCAAAGACAGTAAACCTTCAAAAATTCCCCCAAAATCAGCCCTCTGCCCAATTCCCCTGAAATTTGGGTGGAAGCCTCCATACATTAGGCACTACCACCCCACCCCACTATTTTGCCCCTGGGACCCAAAATTCGAGCTGACATCACATCAGACCTTTTTGCATTCAAATCAATGGAGGCAAAAAGGCGGGAAATTCAAAGAGACGTCATCCCGAATGACCCGAATTTTTCGGACATGAATCAGGGGTGATTCGGCTCGGCCCCGAAAAAATCAGGGGACATCGGGGGTGATTCAGTTCGGACCTGAATCACCCGAAATTGCTCATTTCGGGCACAGATCGATCTGTGCCCGAAATTTTTTGCACATTCCTACTGGAGAGACTCCTGAACTGGGAGGCTGCTTTTAAGCCTCCTGGTAGGGTTCTACTCATGAGTTGCTGTGGAAATACACAATTGAAAAGTCTGACCTGTCTGACCTTGGCTAAGGGGAGAGGCATTCCAGCAGGTTACCCGCTTGGGTAGGAGCAGGCTTGGCTGTGAGCCCGGTGGTTCTCACGGACATACAAAATTGGGCTAGGCTCCCTTAGCCCAATTTTGTATGACCGTGAAAATAGCCTCATTGTGCAGTCCTGCATCTAGCAGCATGCATCTGGCCATTTTTTATTAAAGGCCAGTTCTTTCTTTCTGCAGTGCTGTTTTGTTCTGGAGTATATGGCATTGTCATTTGATGTTCAATGCCCTCCTTTTTCAGATATTCAATTGTCTCATTTCCTGTATATTATCCTCCATTGTCTGATCTCAGAATTTGAGGCTTCCTTCCAAACATATCGCAAACTCTTGCAACATAATCCTTCAATTTTTCAGTTACTTGGTTCTTTTCTCTAATCAAATGACTATGCAGGTGGGTGGGTGGGCTGGCAGGGAGAAAGGCTGGGCCAATTCACCTTCAGTGTATATCTTGAATAATCACCTATGAAAGTTAACAAATATTTGTTTTCCCCAGATCGATTGGTCTGCATAGGTCCACAAATATCACTTTGTATCAACTCAAGAGGTTGCTGTCTCTCTCTTTCTCTGCATTGAGTAAAGGTGGGTTTAGTACACAATACTAAAGTACCCTACAGTACCTTACACAGTATGTACTCTTGGACTCTACATTACAGTGGCTTATATTCAGACCTCTGCCTAGATCCTCTTTCTCCAGTTGCATTGCGGTCTCTGTGTCCCATTCTTCTATGCCATTAATTCAAGCATTTTTAATGTGAACGTTGCTTTGCAATGGTGACCTCTTTATTTATACAATTCACTTCCAATAGGCCACTCTCTTGCAAAGTTCCTTTCATAAGCAGCTCACCTTTATCTGTGATAAAACATTGTTTTACTCTGACAGTAGGATGGACTCAAGTGTGAGCACAGACAATGCAACCTCAATAATCACTTTCTGATTCTCCTTTTCGCAGTTTGCAGTGTAGCCTTGCAGAACCTCTCCCTTTAGTAAACATCAGCTTCACATCTGCTAGAAAAATGGGAACCTTATAATTTAGGTCCAACTTAGTACATTTTTCTCTTTCTTTAATCAAATTGCTCATTGCGCCTGAATAAATACAAATTCCTGCACTACATTTTGTAGAACTAGCTCTTAAATTCTTCTCTGTATTAGCAGCATATGTTTTATGTTTGCCAAACTTATTCTCTCCTTGTTGCCATGCATTTTTCTTTGTGTGCCTAGGTGACTCTTGAAATGTGATATCACCCCCATTTTAGTTGCAAATCCTTTGTTCTGAGGACACTGAGCCTTTTTTGTTCTTTTGGTGAATTTTAAAAGCATTTTCTTCACTTGATTTTAGTTGCTGCCCATTGCTTCTGTGCAAATTAAAGTCTTACAAACTCCAAACTAAAATAATCTTTGGCTTCCAATACATTTACAATAGGCTCAAAATGCTCAGGAAGACTGTTCAATAACAATCCAATCTGAACTGCATCAGGGAAAATTACTACCTGTGCCAGAAGCTGTCATGAAATCTCCAGCATCTCATTTACATGTTTAGCTCCTCTCCCTTCTTTATTTTCCTATTACACATCTTTATAACTTGATGCACCTTGGAGACAGCTGACTTGCTTTCATAAAACATTTGTAATCTCCCACATGTCCTTTGCATGTTGTTTACTTCTTAAATAATGCACCAATATAAAGTCACTCACCAATAGACAAATTATTCTGCTGCCTTTATAATCTGCACTGTCCCAGGCATGTCTTTCCTCTCCTTCTCTGGCAGGACTCCCTGTGTGTAAGACCCTGCTGGTTCTGTGGCTTTTTAGGAGCATCTCCATTTTGAAAGACCACTGCTCAAAATCTGGACCTTGTAACTTCTCAGTCCTCTGTAGCACTTGTCCTGTCTCCATCTTTGAAAACACCTTGGTTTTTTTAAAACTTAGGCTAATTCACCAGTTTCAGAGCTCTGGGCCAATAACCCTCACACAGGAGAAACATTAAACCCCTCACACAGCAGAGTATGCTCTGGTGGCAAAGAAATTCAGCCCAAGATATTATCTGGAGACATTACAAACATCACACACTGAGAGAGACGTAGAAAACACAACCAAACAAGCACTAGCCTTCAACAACAACTGAACAATTCTGACTCTTAACTGAACAAGAGTAGGGATGTGTGAACAGGTTCGCTGTTGAACAGGTTCAATGGTCTGGTGTCAAACGGAAACCACACACACCAAGTTTGGTTCAGCACCAGACTGAACCCCGCCAGTCATTGGTGGGGGGGGGGGGGGGGATTGTGATCTTTTTAATTTAATTTTTTTTTAAAAAAGAAAAGAAAAGAAAATTGTACTTACCCCCTCTGGGGGGCTTCTCTGAGGCCACAGGGGTGTGTCTCTAGAGGTTGCCCCTCCCCCACCTGCCTCCATTATGTTTCAAATACATCCTTTTTGGGTGGTCTTCAGCCTGTTCCAGGCCTCACCCCATCCCGGTGGCCATTTGGGAGGCTGCTGCACATGCCCAATAGGCCTCTGCGTGGCCTGGGTTATGACCTGGCCATATAGAGGCCAACTGAGCATGTGCAGCAGCCTCCAAAATGGCCACCGTGATGGAGGTGAGGTCCGGAATGGGCCAAAGACCACTCAAACAGGGTGATTTGAAACATAAAATAAGCCAGTGGTGGGAGGGGGAACCTCCAGGGACCCCTCTGCGGCCTTGGAGAAGCCTCCCAGGGACTGAACGGGGCGGGGGGGTTCCAAGGGGGTGCCAGACCAAACTGGCCTGGTCCAGTTTGGGTCCAGTTCGGATCTGGTTTTGTGCACACCCCTAACCAAGAGAGACCTATTAATATCTCATCATGCCTCTAGTGGCCAGAAGAGGTTACTTCAGTGCTGAGAGCAATGCTTTAGAATTCTCACTTCTAATGGTCCTTACTGTAGAAATATACTCTCATGCAGGACCTCAAATCTACACACCCACACAAATCTGGTTATACTGGAGGTGTATCTTGTGCATTTCCCCCTTTCCTATGCACTGGTACTTTAGGCTTTTGTGGTTCAGGGTAGATGCTTGGTTTAAAACCAGATTCCTCTCCCCGCCTCACCTACCCACCCATTTCCTCTTGATGGACAGATATGAAGCCTGTAAATCCACATATACTTATGCAGTTTAATCCCACTCAGGTCAATGGCATTAAGCAGCTTAGCTATATGCAGGTTTGCAACTAAAATAATTTTGGTAACTTATTACCTTTTAAGACAGGTGCCCCCTTTGCTGCTTGCCTTAACACACATCTCAGCACAATATGTCTGTGTAGCTTTAGTCATCGTGCATCTTTGAGGCTATATGAGAAAAGGATACTGGCTGAATGCATCATTCACAAAGTGCTGCTTTTATGCTGTCTGCACTGCCTTAGGCTGTTCACACAATCTCTCTGTTGAGAAATAGTGAGCTGGCAGAGGCCAGTTCATCCCAGAGGTCTGTTCCCTGCCATTGCTTACACCATGCCCAATCCTGATTGCAACTGCAGTCAGATATAGGGATGAGTATGTGACATAATTCAGGCTAGGCAGGTCTGATGGGAAGGACCATAGCTCAGTGGTAGAACATCTGCCATGCATGCAGAAGGTCCCAGGTCCAATCCCTGACATCTCCAGGTAGGGCTGTGTGTAACCCTGGAGAGCTGCTGCCAGTTGTGTTAGCAATACTGAGATAGATGGACCAGAAGTCATCCAGAAGACAGCTTCATGTGAAGCCCTTTGGAATTCTTCATATGGAAGCCAGAACATCTCTGCTGGATCACAACGAAGTCCATCTAGGTCAACATTTCAACAACAGTTGGCCAGATCCCTGCTGTTTCTCTCTTGCATTTGGTATGCAGAACCCAAGTTCCTCTATAACTATATGGAGATTCCATTCCATCCAAACCAGCAGGAGACCTCTACTGCAGATAAAACCTTAGTTTCCAAAAACCATTTGAGAGGCAGTTTTCCTACCTGCCTTCTAGAAGCCACAGCACTATTGATACCCTTGTTAGTTGCTTTGGTCTTGTTCTGCGGTGCTGAATTGGTCTTCCGCACTTTGGAGTTTTCTTTTGGGTCAGAAGGGATGGGATTCAGGAACAATATCCTGGCAATCAACCCATAGAGGACAGTGGCTAGTATCATTGGCATGACATAAAAGATGCCAAAGTCCATCATATAGATTGGGGAATAGTAGCTCCTTGGCACCTTATACCCACAGGTTACTACAGTAGCATCTCTGTAGACTATGATGTTGAGATCCAGCAAGAAGAACCAGAACAGACAATAGACAGAGGTGAACACCCAGACAAAAATAATGATCTTTTTGGCTCTGGAGAATGTGCATAAAAACTGAGCTTTGATTGGGTGGCAAATGGCGATGTACCGCTCAATGGTGAAGGCGGTTATGGAGCAAGAAGATGCATTGATACCAAGGTACTGGAGGTAAGTAATGCAGAGACAGCCAGCATAGCCATAGACCCAGGATCCGTAGATACTCTCTGTGATGTTGGGGAGCCCTGCAGCCACAAGCACGATGAGATCAGCTACCGCGAGGCTCACCAGATAGCAATTTGTAGGAGTCCTCATGTGCTTTGTCCTGAGTACCACCAGCACCACCATGACGTTGCCCACGATGCCTAATCCACAGATGAGGAGGACCAAAAAGATGGTGACCACTTGGTATTCGATGGTAGCCACCTCTCGACTGGGCAGCAGCCCTGTTTGGTTCTGTCCATTGCCCGTGCTGTTCTCCATCTTCACCAGGCTGCTTCTGCCCATCCGTTGCTGGTCTCCTAGGAAAAGTTTATTTATTTATTTTAAAAATGTCTGTACCACCCAAAACCTGTGTCTCTGGGTAGTTTGATCACAGTGAACAGATCATAAGATGCAGCTCCTTTGTACAGTCTTCATCTCTCTCTCTCACACACACATACCAGTCCCTTTGCTTCCAAGAATTTGTACACACACACACACACACACACACACACACACACACACACACACACCATACATATAGGTCTGCCTCTCACATTGGCTTGATATTTTTTTTAAAGCAATTTTGCAATACCATTCAGACCTGGCAGCTGTGGAAGAGAGTCTTCTTTTTGGTATCCTTTACAAGGGGGCTGCCTCAGGAATATCAAAGTTCTCTCTTATCACAGACAGACAGGAATCGAAGGCTGGAAAGAGACGAGGGCTTCTTTTACCCATGTTGAAAGTGACATGATAGAGGCATTCTAATGTTTCAAAAATCTGCAACCTCTTTTTGAACAGAGACTACAGTGGGTCAAAAGGAAAAGGGGTATATTGCAAGCATTACAATGGCTCTAACATGCCCTGTTCAACTTTCTTAAAAGCTCTCCTCTATCTGCAGCCTAATACAACAGCACCAGGGTGAGCCGAGCAGGGGAAAAGTTGAGGCTAGACCAACTCAGCTCTCCAATTTCAAGCATCCCTTACAGAAAGGAGCTACAGAAGAGTTGTGCTAAGAGAGCAATAAAGGGCTACAAAGAAAGGCATGTATGTGAAGATCATTATAAACGTTCCACCCTGCTTCACAGTATCCCACTGGTTTCTTTCCACTGTTGGTGGTATGCATAGATCAGCGCTGTACCAACAGAGGGGATAGCAGAAACATTGACTTTTTTCATAAAAGAAAATCAGATGCCATCCTCCATGTCCTTTACCTACCCTGGCATAAAATATAATATCTAGCTTACCTTCAGCCCTTAAGGTTTTCAGAGCTATGCATGTCTCATCTGAGCTGATGAAAGGAGCTCTGTCCCAACTTTATGCATCCAAAGGAAAGCCCAAGTGCCACACTTCACTCCCGAAACATGCTGCAGATCGTTGTGGTTACTTGCAAAGAGCTTCACTGTGTCAGCATCCTCTAAGCCCTTCCCGCCCTCTGAGGGATGAGACTGATCGTCGTAAAGCGACCAACCTGTCAAATCGCAACCAGCCCATTAATGAGAATCAACAGAGTGTTCATTGATTCACAGCTTCTGCTTTTCCCACAGAGAAAGAAAAGGAGAAGCTCATCTGGCAAGACAGTTTTAACTCAGGATTACTCTTTTAGAAGGGGGTGGGGGGATGCCAGCCACACACAGATAGATGCCAAGTTGTCTTTGTCAAGTCTGGTGATGCATTACCGATGCTCCTTTACAAAGCTACACCTGGAATATGCTCCGTAACCTGCTTTGCATCTCCACATTTGAGGGGGGGGGAGTGGGGGAGGGAGATGGGAGAGAGAGAGAGAGCGAGGAGGGGGATAGCTTGCAAATCAATTTTTTAAAGCTTCTGTTAAAGAACCAGCCAATTTTACGAACTTCAATACTTTTTTATTTTGTCAGTTTTGGAATTAAAAGGCAATGCATGGAATTGGTTTGAAAATCCACTTTGCTTCTTCTTTTTTCAATGTGAAGGATATCTTGTTTGCTTCTTTTGCTTCAAATAGCAACAGTTCCAGAAATAACAAGTTGTGTGAATGAAAGAAGAGAAATTGAATTTCCAACAGCTTTTGTGTTGAAGAGACTGTTGCAGGAAGCATGATTATAAAAATAGTAATAATCTTCAATCAGCTTTGTAAATGCAAACACATTAGAGAAACGCACAGAAAAACAATGCTAGTTTTAGGACATATGAGGATAGCAGTCAGTAGGCACAAACAGCCAAATGCAGTGGTCTGTCATGCAAAGTGAAAAGAGGAAAACATCAGCTGCAAGGACTCTTGAAGCAGTGCAACAGTGCGCATTAGGCTGCATGTCTGCAGCAAAACATGTGGGTCATGCTCCAAATGTGCACCACAATGTGCATGTAGCAATGTGAATTGAAATGCATGCCCCCATGCCACATTCACACTATGCAGTAGATATATACATCAGGGATGTCACATTTACTTTAAAGCAACCATGTGTGCGTGTGTGCGTATGTGTGTATGTGCGCGCATATGTATGCAGTGCACCTCAGTGATCTCAGTGCTGGCACTTCACATGTGCATAAGATGGATCCCTGTCCCCAAAGGGCTCATAATCCAAAAAGAAACACAAGACAGACACCAGCAACAGTCACTGGAGGTACTGTGCTGGGGGTGGATAGGGCCCAGGATAGCCCTATAGAATAAAGTTGACAGAAGCACAATCAATGCAGATTTCGATGAGTCATCTCAATATTGTACTTAAGCTGGTTTTCAGGAATTTTTTTAGTAAGTTCCTTTACAGGTGGAATTATACTTATCAGGTGTACAGTCAGTGGACTAATAAAATTCTGATTGATTCAAACGCTTCAAGAAAAGCTTGGCACAGCATCTGAAATGTTGGTGGTTCTGTCACAACATCTGGGAAATATTTCCTTATATTTGGCTGGAACCTGTGCCCTGAAATATAGCACAGATGTTATTGGATATGAAGTTTCATTAAATCTTTTTATTTAAATATTTTCTTATTTGATTCACAAGATAGTAAATGCCAGAAAGAGAATTAGGAAATAATAAAACAAACACCACAGGTAGTGACCTACATGTTCCTCAGTGTAACATGGGCTGTTTTAAGTTATGCACGCTGCTGTGTGCTCCTAAGGAACCAGGGTGCTTTCCAGTCGAGCTGCTCAACAGCAGAAAATGCCTCCATTCAGGAAATTCGCATTCAAAATGTAAGCAGCAGGGGGAGCAGTCTCGCAGAAAGTAAAAAAACTTTTCAAAAAGCAACTTCCTTACACCAGATATACGACGTCCTAGCTCTATATCGCAGTGATTAAATTTGAAACATGGCATTGGAAATGTGAACGGCACCCTGCTGTCCGCGTAGAGTCTGAGGTGTCACAATGCAGGAAGTCACAACGCAAGTGTCACAACGATGTGACCTCATTGCAGGGTCTAATCTGGCAAGCACCCAAGAGTGGTCTTGTGCTTTTGTGCAAGAGCCCAAAGTAACACATATTGCAATAATACATGGAGTTTTAATAATATTGTATACAGAGATGGGCTCAATACTCATCCCAAAACTATTTGGGGATGGTTTTATTTTAGCAATACTCAAAAACAACGCTGTGGTACATCAACAATAATCTACCTATACCCAATTAAAATCTTTTAAAGAGGCATTTCTAGTAGTTCAAAATGTGAACTAAATGTGAACTAAAATTTATTTTACTATTGGAAGTAGCTCTTAAATTGGTTTTAATGTTAGTGTGGCAATTCTATGTTGGGTATATGCGGATTATTGCTGATATACTTCAGCATTATTTCTGAGTCTCAAGCCCATCTTTATACATAATATTATTTCAACTCTGTGTATTATTAGAATAACATCACATATATGTTTCTTTGGATTCTTGTTGTATTTTGATTGTGTATTATATTGTCTCGCAAATCCATTCATTACCCCAAAAGTAGCCATGGTGGCCTTTTCAGTTTGTATGCACTTTCATCTCATCATCACCCGTGTAAAAGACACATGGACATTAGGTCTGAACAGTGCTGTTTTATTAGGTTAACAAAGACATGTCTGTGTCCATTTGTAGGCCTGTGTCTCTCACTGTGTCCATTTTGTAGGCCTCCAGCTAGGTTAGGTTAGGTTGTGCCATCGAGTTGGTGTCAACTCCTGGCGACCACAGAGCCATGTGGTTTTCTTGGTAGAATAGCAATAGCAATAGCACTTACATTTATATACCGCTCTATAGCCGGAGCTCTCTAAGCGGTTTACAATGATTTAGCATATTGCCCCCAACATTCTGGGTACTCATTTTACCGACCTCAGAAGGATGGAAGGCTGAGTCAACCTTGAGCCCCTGGACAGGATCGAACTTGTAACCTTCTGGTTACAGGGCGGCAGTTTTACCACTGCGCCACCAGGGGCTCTGGAGGCAATACAGGAGGGGTTTACCATTGCCTTCTCCCACGCAGTATGAGATGATGCTTTTAGCACCTTCCTATATTGCTGCTGCCCTATATAGGAGTTGCCCATATTCTGGGAAACACACCAGCAGGGATTTGAACCAACAGCCTCCTGATCTCTAAGCAGGTTGCTTCCCCACTGTGCCATTAGGTGGCTAAGCCTACAGCTAGCAGTACAAAAATACATACTAAGCATGTATTTGATAATGAACTAGAGTACTTCAGCAACCTAGAGGCAAAACTCCTAAACTGCAGATATACTGAGAGGGCTCAGTAGTCTCATCAATATAAGATAACCATCTATGCTCAAGTCAGTATATAATCCATTTAACAACACCTTGCTTTTGAAACTGCTTCAGGTTTTCAGCATTGTTTATGATATAGTATGGAGGTCAGTTGTTCTAAGCAAAAAAGTCATGAATCCATACCTGGTGGGGCTGCCGGCTGCACAGAAATCCCAGGAGATGATTCTCTCCAAATATGGTGAAATTTTGAACTGTGCCTGAAAAGGACCCTAAGTTAATTTTATGCCAGCACATAGAAAATAACTCTCTAAACCCACACAAAGACCTCAATTTCTGTTTCCTGCTTAGCCGCTCGAATTTCTTGGGAAAGTGGAAACTTCATACCTCTACCTCTTATGGGGAACAGGTGAATAAAGTTTGGGTATACATGCGTGCACATCAACTTTGTAATTTGTTGCCATCCTCTTCACTGGCATCCTTGACATCCACTTCACTGGAGGCAACTAAAAAGAACTTTGGCGTTCATTTCTGGGAGTTGTTCACTGATGTCTTAGCTGCTGTTTGGTTTTTATCGATGGCTCTGTATCATTATTTTTGTTTTCAGTTTTGGATGGATTGTTTCAGGGGCATAGGAACTGTTGAGCAAAGGGGGCCCCCAAGGCTCCCCCTCACCCTTGGCCTGAATGCCTCTTGCTCCCTCCCCCATCCAGGCAGTGAGCAAACCACTCACTGGCTGAGAGTGCGAGTCACGCCCCTCTCCTCTCCAGCCAGATGCTGGTTGGGGAAGGATGGACTCTCCCCCCAGGCATTGGCTCCTCCTCTGCATTTGACAGATGCAAGGGGGGGCAGGGGGGCCATGCCGAGAACGGGGCTGTCACAGCCCCAGCAGAGTTTCATTTCCCCTTTCAGCAGTTGATGGGATCACTGAAAAGGAGTGATTCCAAGGAAAGGCGCTCCCTTTCAGCGATTCCACCAACTGCTCACAGGAGAAATGAAACTCTGCCAAGTCTGTGGCAGCCCCGGTCTTGGCACTGCTCCCACCCCCTTGTGTCTGATGTCAGACATGGCTTGGCACACGCATGCTCTAAGCACGCGAAAGAACACCAAGGGGTGGGTGAGCTGGCGGTCAGACTTTGTCCCCTGGCCCCCACCAAGCTCCCTACACCCCTGGATTGTGTCCCCCCCCCCGTTCCTTGGTGTAAGCATCTGTAAGGGCCTGATCTAGGTGGGAATGTGGCACTGGAATGTCTTATAAATCACATAAGGAAATGTAACACCAGCCAATTGTGCACAGCCAAAGCCCTAGGAGAATTACAATAAACATCCCTTACCACCTGATTGTTATTCCTTTTTCATCGTGAGACTCTGAAAGAGAAAAGACTGCTTTCCAATATAAATGTCAAGCCACTTTTATTGTATTTAGCTATAGGCCACTGCAATGAAGCACTGATCTGCCTAATAATGGCCCTGGAGAATACTGAATGAAATGTCTCAACTATTAGCACCCACATCATTCAGAGATTCTGCCTATTTTTGTTTTGTTTTGTTTTATGTTTTTGCTACCACTGCAAGACGGGCCACTCTATGTGGTGTGTATCGTGCCAGTACAGGCAGAGTATCCCTTATCCGGACATCCAGAATCTGGAATGCTCCAAAATCCAGACACCACTCGCTCACGCACAGATTCCCAGTTTTGCTGCTTTTAAACATGCAGACATGCAGTCAAAACTTACTTGGGCGAGCGGGGGTGGTGGGTATGCCAGTCTTTCTGTCTTTGTGGAATGAACTCCCTGCTGAGAGATGATCCTCCCCATCTCTGGCAATTTTCAAAAAAACACCTGAAAACCCATCTTTTTGCCCAAGCTTTCTCAGCTTCCTAAAAAAAATTGGTTTTTAATCTCTGGTTTATTTTTAAATTGTTAAATTGTATTTAAGTTTTTTGTATATGTTTTAACTGTTTTTATGCTATTGTTAACCGCCCAGAAACAAAAGTTTAGGGCGGTGTACAAATTTGATAAAATAAAATAAAATAAAAATAAATTGGTGGCCAATGAGAGGTAGCTGGGGAAAGCAAAAGTGGAGGCGTGCTTCCCCTCCTTCTCCACAATAGGCCTGCAGCCTTTGCTGCTCCCGGATGCCACCAAACAACTGATCGCTGGGGTCCATGTGCTCCGGAGGCCTCCCTTCTGCCAGGGAAAAAAGGGTGCTGGCAAACACGGGCTCTGCGGCGGTGTCACTGGCAGCCCAGAGAGTGGGCCCGCAGGGTGGGTAGCCGAGACCCCCTCAGCACTCGTATGTGAAGCACTCTGGGGGGTCTTGCCATGGAAATAGAAGGGTTGTAATGGAGGCAGGTCAAAGCAAGGAAGCAGGGTGGAGAAGAGAGGCTTCAAAAAAAATACAGTAACCTTTTGTGTGTAGACTTGGATCCCATGCCCAAGATATCTCATTATGCAAATATTCTAAAATCCAGAAAAGCCCCAAATCCGGAACACTTCTGGTCCCAAGCAGTCTGGATAAGGGATACTCAACCTGTACAGTTAAGATTCAGTCATCTAAAAACCGTTGGTTTAAGATGAGAAGAATTAAGATGCTTTACATTTTCACTCATGCTCTAAAATGCAGGGAAATTGCAAGTTAAGGTATCCATCTGAACTTCTGCACCTTACAAGCTATAAAGTCTCTGTACAGTTTCATATATTATACTAATTTAGGAAAGGGACTGCCTGCACCTACATGTTTCCTTCATCTTTCAGCATGAGACTGGGCTGGGGATGGATGCATCTAGGTAGAAATTCAACACATAAAGCTTCCCCAGTCACTTGCCAGAGTGACAAATTTTTGCCTGACAAATTTTTGCCTGATGCAGCTCTGCAAGGCTCAGGGCTTCCCCAAGCGTATTGTAAATCCCCCAGATTTACAGTATAGTAAATGTCCAGCCAGAAATTCAAAAGGTCCCCAGTCCAGCCACAATAAGATAAACCTTGTTACAACACGTAGGGCAAGACGTGTATATGCTGTAGGAACTTTACAGTGAGGGCTATCCTGGGTGCAGACATGGAAACAGGACAAAGGGGAAACAAGAAGCTTCTAATGTAAAATATCATATATTTATTGAATAACAATCAAAATACACATTCTCATTTGGTGAATCAGTAGAATGCGTACCTAACTGCAATTCTAGCAAATCACATGGGGAATTTTAATCAACTAAATTCACTTGCATGGATAACAGCATAGAAAAGCAATGCTTCCAATTATGCTTATTGAAAGGAGTGCAATAACCACAGAGCTCTAAAAGACGTGACTCTTGGCTAATCTTCTTGTTAAACTCACGGCTTAACATGGGATGGTAATGTAGCTGCTACATAGGGATGGTTTCTAAGACAGGCAAAGGGTGAATAGGCACGGGGAAGAACAAATCAGCTTAAAAGACAATTTAGAAAAGGAGGAGATAGGCACAATATGTGCTTTAAAGTGGGCAAATTTGGGAAGGGGCTATATCTAACTATCTTGCAGCTTTGCCTTGAGCTAGAACAATGAAATGGGAGATCCAGGAGATTCCAAGCAGCTAAGTTCTTGGCTTGCAAGGAATTGAGGCACCCCCCAAAAGTGATTTCAGATAGTGACTGAAAGCATAGCCATAAGCTCGACGACAGCATCTTCAGCCACATTTTGACTGAGTACACCTTGCAATGCAGATTGCGGAGCAGAGCACTGAGTGAAGCACAAGTTAGTCTCAGGGCCAGACATGGAGCTCATCACAACAATCACCAAGAAATATCACACACACAGAGAGAGAGAGCTGTAACTGTCCATTTCTCACCACAACACTATCTTGCAAACAAAAGAAACCACAACTCAAAGAAGGCAAGCACCTAAGTTCTGCCTTTGTCAATCAGATAGTTATAGCAGCAATAACACAGCATATTATACTCAGTGATGAGAAAAGAAAACCTACCTTTCTCCTTTCCTGATGTATCCTCTTCAAGAGAGGCACCCTATAGGGACTCTTTCTGCCTCCCAGTCCCTCTGAATACTTTTGAAATTCCCTCCTGTTGTGTTCCCCCCTCCCTCTTCCCTCCACCCAACCAAGGGTGGCACAGTTACCATGACAGCACTTGATTTGTATGATAAAAAGCCAACCAAGAAGTAAGTAGACTGCAAACCTATCAGAAGCCATTGCCAGAAAACCAATCAGCAAGGGGAAAACAGCTGTCCAAAACGGCGATCAAAATTTATTTATTATCATTTATGTATTTATCACATTTCTATACTGCCCAACGCATGAGTTCTCTGGGCGGTTTGCAAAACAATAAAAACCAATAAAAAGATTAACACGTTAAAATTTAAAATGTTAAAACTATTAAAACACAATTAAAACACAGTTAAAACAATGTCTAATTAAAAGCCTGGGTGAACAAATACGTCTTGACTGCCTTTTAAAAAGTTGTAAGAGATGGGAAGGCTCTTATTTCAGCAGGAAGTGTGTTCCAACGCTTCAGGGCAGCCTCAGGTTCCAAAGCCTTGGGGCAGATGTCAAAATGTTTTGATCGAAGTGGGGTTGTTTTGTTCAGCACTCAAAACAGGCCTTTTATTTAGAAAGCATTTTGTTTGAAGCTCAAAGCACTAGAAACAGCTTGTTTCGAGTTGTAATGTTTCAATGTAGAAACATTTTGCATATCCCTAATGAGAAGTTGCTAAAGACAGAGCAAGGATGCAACAAACATTCAAATGAGATAAGTTAATGAGATAAATCAATGAATATGACTAACCTGATTCCCATTCATTGACTGAATAACTTAGTCTGGCAAACACTTTGTTTTTTGTTTTTACAGAAAAGTCAATAATTCCATTGGACTAGCATAATAGATCCTAGCTGAATTTTACCCCTCATCTTCCATCAGCTATACATTGTATATCATCTCTATCAAATTGATTATTCTGCCAGAGCCCTGCTCTGAAAAGCAGCATATGAAAAACTAACAACAGTTGTTACCCTTGCAAGACTGCATCTGCTTTTTAAAAACTGCTATTTCTTTACAGCACAGTTCACAAGGGTGATTATTATGATCAAAAGCCATGTATTCCTAGCTATGATCAATCAAAGTATGCATTCAGCTCACTAATGGTAGCATATTGATTTCCCCAAAGTCAGTCTGAGGTTCCCTAAATTTGGCAGTTAGGGTTATTAATGCTTTAGGATTATGTTTTAAAGTTAGGATTACTAATGTTTTAAAGTGTCCCGTCAGCCAGTCGTGTCCCAGACAATGCACCTCCACCTCAACACCCTCAGAGGCAAGGACAGCACTTGTAAACAGCGATAATGAATCTGCAAAAGATGCAGGACCACAGGCTTGACTGTATTTGAAAAATGGCCCTTTGATTTACTTACTCTAACAGCCCACGAACGTTCTTTTTTCTATACTAGATCTTGTTTTTCTAAGTAAGCGGGGATTTGGTCTGAGTTTTGGGAATGATTTGCCTTGTAAATGTAATGCATGCATGTACTTAAAATAAAATAATATTATTCAGGTATATTATTATTTTTAAAAAAGGTTTGTCTGTATCACCCTTTTTTCAGGGCACAGAGGAGGATGAAGGGAATCTCCACGGAGGAAACCAGTTCTGCAAGCAACTCGGACATGAGGCAGAGTTCAAAGGCAACTCCACTCTGCTTTCGTGTGGGTGCCTGAGGAAAGCAGGGAAGGTTTGCATGGTTTGCTTGTAAGCTTTAAGGCATTGGTTCCTAATTAGCTTCACTTGGCCCATCTTGCAGCATCAGCATATTCATCCTTTGTTTAGAATAGCACTGGATAGAGGGCTGACATTAGAAGGGAATTAATTTCAGATAACTTGCTAGAACTGAAGAGCTGCCATGGACCTCAAGTGCAAATCCACTTTAGAAAGGGAGACTAAGAACCGCAAATTGGGGAACGTTCTCAAAGTGACAGTTATGAATTAGCTACCTCCTAACACTCTTTAGCCATCTTGTAGTATTTACACCAAGTTATTCAGGAATATAGTCACCTTTATTGAACTCCCGTCTTAATTTCCCCTCCCTCTTAGACCCAATAGGGCAGTTTACACAATCCTAATGAGGGTAGGAGAAGTCTCTTACCCTAATTCAGGAGCTGGGCAGATTCCTGTTTGCCCGTCATATGTCAGTTAAGATCAAGTTTAGAGGCACCATCTGTGCTCATGTGCTAAGCACAGCTGGGTCGGAGGGCTCCCTCTGACCCGGCAGCTGTACCCAACTGAATAAGGCAGGAGAAAAAGTCCTCTGATCGAGCTGCTGCTTAGCACATGGGGACAGATGGCATTTCCAACCCTGGTGCCGGCAGGCAGACGATGGGCAAACAGGAGCATGCATAGCTCCTGTATCAGGGTAAGAGGTTTTTCCTGCCTAATTATGATCATGTGAAGTGCCCTGCTTATTATTGGGGCCAAAGTAGCCAGCTGAAATACTAGGCATGGTTACTTCCTACTCCGTCTGGTCAGGCACAGGATCAAGGTCAGCTGCAGGTCAGAGGAGGCCTTCAGCACAATGACTTTTAATGAAAACCTTCCTACCCAGGTGGGCTCCAGGTTTCCTCTCATCTGGGTGGGCCTGCTCTCCTTACTGTGACAGTAGACACCGCTTTCTTTCATTCTTGGTGGGCCGAAAGAAGAAATAACAATATTCTATCTGGTGGCTGCTGTCCACCACATTTTTCACCCACAATGCCTCATGTAGTATGGGGCACTGTGAGTGGCGGGTGGGCGGAGGAGCATAGCAGCCATCAGCTAGAATGCTTCTGTTGCTACTGCCGGCCCACTGAGAATGGAATAATCCTGTGTCCACTGCCATGGTGAGCGGGCAGCTCACCAAGTCAGAGGTTGTGGGTCACGGGCTGAGCCCCGTCCTTTCCAGAGGCCCTGGGCAGGCATCAGAAGTTAGTTCCCTCCAAGTGCTGAGCCCTTGGCAGCTGTCTAAGCCTGGTGTCTGGTGCTGAGTGTAGACCCACACACAATCAAATTTCTTAACCTCATTGGCAACTGCAAGGCCAACTCATCTACATTTGATTTCTCTGCACTTGAGAAATCCTCACTGGATAATGGGCAGCTGAATGTCTGAACTGTCTCACTTAGAAAGCATTGCGGTTGAAGTGATGTGTGAGTGCAATCATATGGAAGTTCTATCAGTGGTGTCATATACGTGATGGCCTGTGCACAGATGACACAAAACATGAACCTCTGTGCTGCTGAGCCATCAGTCTAAGAGAGCCCATTGGCACAACATAGGAATCTGCCATATACTAAGGAAAACCATTGGTCCATCTAGTTCAATATTGTCTACCCAGGCTGGCAGCAGCTTCTTCAACGTGCAGGAGTCTCTCCCAGCCCTATCTGGAGATGCCAGGGAGGGAACCTGAAACCTTCGGCATGCAGACATGCAGATGCTCTTCCCAGAGTGGGCCCATCCACTAAGGAGATTGTCTTACATTCTGAGGAACTAGGGGTTGAATGGGGAGTTGCATCTCATTTCCTGCAGAGCTGAAGCTTAGTTCTAGTCTCCATAGTCAAACAGTCTGAACCCAAGAGATTATACTTTCACTGCTCTCTTGTGGCTTTGAGTTCAAGTGGCTGCCTTAAAGAGAGATTAATAAAACTCCGGATCAGTTTAGATTAAAACTCCAGATCAGTCCTAGCAACTAATTTGCCACAGGCAGAAAACCATTGCATGACTATTTCAGGTGACTGCTATATGCCAAAGGTTTACGTGAGAAACAGCTTTTATTTGTATCCTCACTCCCCACCCCCACATCTATATTTTTCCACATTCTGATCATGCCTTTTGTTCTCTGCTATTTGGATGCTGATTAGCAACTTTTCTGCTTGATCTCAGCTTGAAAATAGCAGGACATAAATCATGTTTGGCATAGACAAGCTAATGATCAGCTGCCTGGTCCATTCATAACTCAGCGGCTACTTGCACTGAATTTGATTCCTCACTCTCACTCCACAGTTTCCTAACACTTGCCTGTTTCAGATGAACTCACAGGATAAAACCAGATTTCATTAAGCTTAGCTTATCCCATATAACCTGAAGTTACTGAACCACTTCTTCTTCATATCACCTTTTGTATATATACAAAAAGAACAGCCGTGCATGCATTTATGCACAGCGATATCATTCCTTTTACAGTGATGGCTTGCAGGGGGAGAATAATAGTCTGTACTTAACCCAGCATACTCCCCTCCAGTTGCAGGGGAGTAACAGCAGGAGAGAGGGCACACCCTCAACTCCTGCCTGTGGCTCCTAACGGCATCTGGTGGGCCACTGTGCAAAACAAGATGCTGGACTAGATGGGCCTTGGGCTTGATCCAGCAGGTCTGTTCTTATGTTTTTATGTTCTTTTGGGTGCTGATGTGTGTCTTGATTTTCTGTTGAGACTGTGGGCCCTTTGGGGACAGGAGACCATCATCATGCTTTTTGCTATGTAAATTGTTTTGATAATTTTTTCTTGGTAAAAACTTTTATTGTTATCATCACCATCATCAGTAATTATTAATTATTATCATCATCACCATCGTCATTGTCCTTATTTTTTATCATCATCATCAATCATGAGAGGAGAGCTGGTCTTGTGGTAGCAAGCATGACTTGCCCCCTTAGCTAAGCAACATCCACCCTGGTTGCATATGAATGGGAGACTAGATGTGTGAGCACTGTAGGATATTTCCCTTAGGGGATGGAGCCACTCTGGGAAGAGCAGAAGGTTCCAAGTTCCCTCCCTGGCAGTATCTCCAAGATAGGGCTGAGAGAGATTCCTGCCTGCAACTTTGGAGAAGCCGCTGCCAGTCTGTGTAGACAATACTGAGCTAGATAGACCAATGGTCTGACTCAGTATATGGCAGCTTCCTATGTTCCTAACCACCACCACCACCACCACCATCATCATCATTTTTAGACATACAGACTAACATTACACTGGTGCATTTAGAGAAGTTATGAAGTCCACCCCCACGCAGCAACTCACACATGCTTCACTTGATTTCTCTGCACTTGACTCCTGAAAACTGGCTGCTCTCAGCTGAACGTATGAATCAGCTCTGCAAAACTGTGTTGCATTTGAGGTGATATGAAAGGTTTTTAATCTGTTGTACTGATATTTGTGATGGCCTATTCATACATGCAAGACGTCACTGGATGTTTGTTTGTTTGTTTGTTTATTGTTAAATTTATATACCGCCTTTCATTCAAACAATCCCAAAGCGGTTTACAGTGAAATTTAAAAACAAGATTGTAAAAAAGACACAATTAAGATATTAAGCTAAAAACACAAAACAAAACTGATTAAAGAATTTAAAACACAAGCATAAAAGCAATACAAAGTACAAAGAGCAGCAGCAGAGACAATCACATGAAAGCCTGGGTAAAAAGCCACGATTTAACATGCTTTCTAAAAGCTGTGATGGAGACTGAGGAGTGAATAGCCACCGGGAGAGCATTCCAGAGACTGGAATGCAGGCATAAAGTGATGTCTGTGCAAACTAACCTTAAGGGAGTAATGCTGGTCTCGTGGTAGCAAGCATGGATTGTCCTGTTTGCTAAGCAGGGTCTGCCTTGGTTTGCATTTGCATGGGAGACAATATGTGTGAGCACTGTAAGATATTCCTGGGGCTGCTCTGGGAAAAGCACCTGCATGTTTGCATGCAGAAGGATCCTTGTTCCGTCTCTAGCATCTCCAAGATAGGGCTGAGAGTGATTCCTGCTTGTAAACTTGTAGAAGCCAAACATAAGAACATAAGAACAGCCCTGCTGGATGAAGCCCAAAGCCAATCTAGTCCAGCATCCTGTTTCACACAGTGGCCCACCAGATGCCTCTGAGAAGCCCACAGGTGAGGGCATACCCTCTCTCTTGCTGTTGCTCCCCTGCAATTGGTATTTAGAAGCATTTTGAATCTGAGTCTGAAGGTGAAAAAATGCCTGTAAATATCAGTTTCAGGGGAGCAATAGCAGGAGAGAGGGCATGCCCTCACCTCTTGCCTGAGGGTTTCTCAGTGGCATCTGGTGGGCCACTGTGTAAAACAGGATGCTGGACTAGATAGGCCTTGGTTCTGGTCCAGCAGGGATGTTCTTATGCAGTGGTCTGACTCGGTAGCAGGCAGCATCCTAAATCACTCTCAGTTGAATGTGTAAAGCAGACTCAACTGAGAAGCACTGTGACACTGGTTAACGAGAGAATGATGAAGTCGAGATAGACTCTTCAGCCAAACAGCCAGTCTTTCTCAAGACACCTCTGAATCCATTTAACATTCACAATAGGATGCTTGGAAAACAGCAAAGGATGCTGAAGCATATCTTATAACTAGGATACTGAGCACATCTAAAAGTGGGGGAAAGTTATCTGTGAATATTCCAAATGTGATATCACCAAGGGCCAAACTTATAATATCTGGATGAGATGATATAAACAAAACATTCTTGATATCAGAAAATCCATTGTTACGGTTTATTAGCCCCTGAATGTTAAAAAGGTGCTAGCTCATTAGAAGCTGTTTAGAAATATTATAGAAATGTTGCTAATCTGTTCAAGAGCTATGATTAGCTAATTGTACAAAATTGTGGAACTTACCACTTGAGAACTTTCTCTTCACTGAAGTGTGATTTCTATTATCTTTATGAAAATGTATTAATTTATCTTTTAAAAAAATTAATGTTACCACCAAACTTACATGCAGAATAATCTGTGTCATGGTTCTTGGTTGTTTCAATGGAAATGGTTTTTTGCCTTTCGGGATGGCTAGAGCTTCCTGATTTTTAGGACACTATCCTGCTTACTGGAGGTTAGGGCACTGCCCATAGTCACTGAGATGATAATGGGCTGGGAGTGGCCATTCCATGAGGCAAAGTGAGGCAGTCACTTCAGGTGTGGGAAGGGATGCAGGAGGCATCAGTTGCTGGGCCGACCCACCATGGGTGTCACCACACTGCCCACTACTGCTGCCCTTCCTCACCCCACTGAGGCACACTGTTCCTTTTCCCCTCCTCAAGACACTAGGGTGTACTCTTCTCCCCATCCTTGCCTTGAGCTGGGACCACCTACCCACCCACTGCCTGGCTTTGTGGCACAGTCTGAGAATGCTTACATGTCACCGCCACTGCCTCAGCAGCATGGCCTTAGAATGCCGAGCACTCTTCCACACATACATGGGAGTGTGTGTGCCATATTGTGCTTTGCCTCAGGCAGCAAAATGTCTTGGGGAACCCATGCATTGGAGTTAAGGGACTGAAGAGTTTTGGGGCTCATTTCCTGTTTTCATTTCTGCCTTCAAAATCTGGTTGGATAAATGTAGACCTGCACATTTTTGCAGAAATGCCCATGCACTGAATAGACATGTTTGCAGTTTTCTGGGAACAGGTGTCAAGACTGGCCCCATAATAACTACATTCTCTTCCTGTGATTGGTGTGGCAGTGATAGCACACCAATCACAGCAGAGTATGCTCTGGTGGTAAAGAAGTTCCATCCAAGATTTAATCTGGAGACATTAGGTTGAGTTAAAAACAAAAAACAAATAAAGATTTATTAAGAAACTAAACACCACATACTAAGAGGGAGCCACTAAACAACAAACACAAACAGGTACTATTCTTCAACAACCACAACTGAACATTTCGAACAGACTTTGTTCTGCCGAGAGAGACTTATTAATGTAACTCCTCACACCTCTAGAAGCCAGAAGAGGTTACTGTGTTACTACGAGCAGTGCTTTAGTATTCTCACTTCTAACAGATCCTGTCCACCACGCTAGGGGCTTGAGCAGGGGTGTAACTATAATAGGGCAAGGGGAGACAGTTGTCTGGGGGCCCACTGCCTTGGGGGCCCCCCAGAGGCAAGTCACATGACTGACTCCCTCAGCCATGCACCCACCTGGGCTTCCTTCAGTTGTATTCATCCTCCGAAACTGATGTGAGTGTTAAGACCTGGAGCTACCAGAACAGCATGTCTTTCTCTAGTACCATTAAATGACTTTCATCATCCACAATTTACAAAACCTTTTAAAAAATAATTTAGGATGATGTTCTATTGTGAATATATATAATATACACACACACACACACACACACAAACATATTACTCTGCTTTTTGTTACCACTATTCAGCCTCATTTAAGATTTCTTTACTTCATGATCTGAGCTTCAGTGAAGGGGGGCCCATTTTAAAATCTCGTCTCTGGGCCCACTCCAACCTTGCTACACCCCTGGGCTTCAGTAACAAGAGTGGTTCTTTAAAGATGGATGTGTTCATGTGGCCTAGTGTGTGGCAGGCCAGTGCAATTCCATTGTGAAATTGCTAGTGCAAACTATCTTCTCATACTTCCCTCCTCTTACCAAGTTGCCTCTCTCCTACTGCTGCCCTATTTGCCTGTTCTTTGGGTCTCACCCTTTTCCACCGTGCACATAGGATGAAATAATTCTTGACCCCAAAACCGAAATTTATCGATGGGGTATTCTTTATTCCAGTGAAGAAAGGATTCCACCATTTTATGGCAGACCCACAGCTACAGTACAAACATAAGAAGAGCCCAAAGGATCACACTAGCAGACGGCAGCCCTATTCAGACATTATGTTGCATGAATGTACAGATGTCTGGACACAGGTACATGTTTTAATGTGAATGACTGTACCACATGTTTTTCATGTGAATGACTGTACCTGTGTTCACTTTTAAAAAGAACCTGATTATAGGCCCCCTCAAATGCATAGTAGAGATAGGAAGTGTAGTACTTCCTATGTGTGTTCCACATAATGTGTGGATAACTGTACTTCTGTATGGATCTGTACCTGTGAACACTGTACACAGAGTTCTGAATATAACGTGTGAAAAAGGCTCATCTTCTCCAGCATTCTGTTTCCAACTGGTCAGCCAAATACCTCCAGAACAGCCACAAACAGGTAGAGGTTCACCTAAGTAATTTTGGAACCTGGACCTAAAGGCCTTTGGAGCCCCCCCCCCCCCCCCGGAAAATTATGCATTATCATGCTTGGCCGGGCACCCACACCACCTGGAACAGACTAAAGAGGATCTGGGGGCTCCCAGGTGCTGTGGAGGCCATGGACTTCAGCCCCAAAGTCCAGGGGGGAAAGTGCCTCTCTGCAAACAGGGCCTGAAGAGAATAGCCCTAGTGCAATGTCAATCCCCAGCACCCAGTATTGAAAGCTGTACCACTGCCATCTTTGAACATTTAGCAGGGTGCATAGCTATAACTGAACAAGGGGGACAAATGTCCCTGGGCCCCAAGGGATGGGCCCCCCTCAAACTGTGTGTCACCTACCTCTTTGCTCTCCCCTTTTGATCCTCTGAATAAGCGGCGGGGGGGGGGGGGGCGGGCGGGGCGGGCAGGAGCCCATCTTCACTATTTTGTCCCAGGGCCCACTTCATTGTTGTTGTGCCCCTGGCATCTCGCTACTAGGAAAGGAAAGTTTGCACCATTAAGTCGGTGTTGACTCCTGGCGACCACAGAGCCATGTGGTTTTCTTGGTAGAATACACGAGTGGTTTACCATTGCCTTTCTCCCATGCAGTATGAGATGATGCCTTTGCCGTTGTCACTGAAGTGAGCATCCATCTCCAGCAACTTCCTATATTGCTGCTGCCCAATATTGATTGATTGGTTGATTAAGTGCCATCAAGTCGGTGTTGACTCTTAGCGACCACATAGATAGATTCTCTCCAGGATGATCTGTCTTCAACTTGGCCTTTAAGGTCTCTCAGTGGTGTATTCATTGCTGCCATAATTGAGTCCATCCACCTTGCTGCTGGTTGTCCTCTTCTTCTCTTTCCTTCCACTTTCCCCAGCATTATGGACTTCTCAAGGGAGCTGGATCTTCGCATAATGTGTCCAGAGTATGATAGTTTGAGCCTGGTCATTTGTGCCTCGAGTGAAAATTCTGGTTTGATTTGTTCTATGATCCATCTGTGTGTTTTCCTGGCTGTCCATGGTATCCTCAAAAGTCTTCTCCAGCACCAAATTTCAAAAGCGTCAATGCTTTTTCTATCTTGCTTCTTCAAAGTCCAGCTTTCGCATTCATAGAGTGTCACAGGGAAAACCTGTGCCCGATATAGGTGACTACAAATATATATGTACTAGGCACAGTCTGGAAGGCACACCAGCCAGGATTTGAACTAATAGCCTCTTGCTGCCTAGGCAAGCTGCTTCCCCGCTTCACCACTGCCACTAATAAATCCCATGAATTTTTCTAGTCTTTTATATTAAGAACATAACATCCCTGATGAATTGGACCAAATGTCTGTCTCCATTTTAGCTTAATAACTCATCTGTTCTTCACGCCTTTGTTTACTAATAAATAAATAAATAAAAAGTCCAGGCTGTGTATCCACCTGCCTTGACTGATGAATTTAAAATTGATTCTCCCAGCTACCTCAATAAAGTTGCCCGTTGTTCATTATTTTTATAGACCTAATGTGGACAGAATTTGTCCATATATTTTTTAATGTGAAGGCAGAGTTGTGAGTCTGGGCAAACTTCAATCACTGCTGCCTTGAGTTTCAGAAATATGTGTGGGAGAATAGATTTCTGTAGGCAGCCTTGGAGAACAATAAACATGCTCTCAAAAAGAGAAGGAAAAAATACTTTGTGTGGGTAAGCTGCAGAAATACAAATGTTATTTTGTTTGCTACAACCCCATGAACACTGACACTTATAGGAAAATAAGGAGCTATAATAAACACTCAATGTTTCTGGTAAGTTTTCCAATTCTATAGTTAGGGAATTGTCTGGACGAAGTTAAACACTTGTAAGTCCATTTGATTTCAATGGGAGAGATTTAAGCAGATGCTTCCCTCACCTGTTGAAATCAGTGGAGATGTAAAAACTGTTGGAAGTTAAAGGACTTTGCGCTGTCTCTTGTCTCAGACAGTGGAGGACAGACTAGTGAGTCAGAGGGCTAGAGGGTCGAGACATTGGTCATCCCTTCTCCACTGCTCTGACACTGTCCCTTTGAAATGTAGATTGGTGCTCTTAGGGATTAACTTCCTTCCTCTCTTTCTTCCCTACCTGCCCTTCTACCTTGCAACATGGCAAGCTCCTCTCCCTGCACCATGTGTGCAGAGAAGATGCAGAATCCATCTGCATCCAGCTAGATAGAGAGATTAGAGATCCTAACTCCTCACTTTCCTATCTAGAATGGATTTCCTTAATAAATGCCTTATATATTGATTTGAAACTATGAATTGGCTCCAAGTTACTTTACTCTCAGCATACACACATGCCTAACTAAATTTCCGCTGTGTTGTGCCTCTGTGCACTCTGCTATAATGAGAAAGGGATTCTCTCACCACAGAGAATTTCCAACAAAAACATTGGCTGCAATTGTGAAAGGATCGCTGGTCTTGTGACAGCAAGCATAAATTGTCCTCTATGCTAAGCAGGGTCTGCCCTGGTTTGCATTTGAATGAGAGACTACATCTGAACACTGTAAGATATTCTCCTTAGGGGATGGGGCCACTCTGGGAAAAGCATCTGCCTGTTTGCATGCAGAAGGTTCCAAGTTCCTTCCCTGGCATCAGATAGGGCTGAGAGAGACTCCTGCCCATTACCTTGGAGAAGCTGCTGCCAGTCTGTGTAGACAATACTGACCTAGTTGGACCAATTGTCTGACTCGGTATAAGGCAGCTTCTTATGTTCCCATGCCCTTGTCTGCACAATTCAAGTTATTCTAAAGAACTACTTAATTTCAATAGGGCTACTCAGGAGTAATTTAGTCTGGCTGCCACCCACTTAATATTGGTAGAATGATGCCCCCCAAGAATTAAAATATGTGACTGGCTATCTATAATAAAGATGCTGAAGCTGCAATATTTCTGTTGGCATGCTACTGGTTTGACCCACTGAAACCACAAGGGGCTGGACTGTCTACAGTTTGTCAAGCCCAAGATAGATGCTGACATGTTACATCCTGAAACATGGGTGGTTCTGAAACATCCACACTGCTGAGAGTATCTAAAAAGAGCCCTTATGCAGACATTGGCATGATCACACTTCTACAACAGTAAACGGAAGCAGTATCACGGAAGTGTGATTCTGCCAGGGTAAGTAACTGTGTAGGAGTGCTCAGGGGCATAGCTAGGGGAGAGGGGGTCCGGGTTCGCCCCTCTCCCCAGTGGCCCCTTGGAGTGAGGGAGGTCATGAAAAGCTGAGGGGCCCTCAGGAGCTGGGGGTGGGTGGGTTCTTTGAACCCATCCGCTCCATTATAGCTACACCCCTGATAGTGCTCTTGGGCAAGAGTGCTGGCAATTATTATTTTTTTAAAGAAAATGATTGCAGAGGCACACATGGTTCAGAATTGAACGTCTGGTTGCACAGCATGTCAGCTAGCGCTCACTATTTCCATTTCCACAACCACTCACTTCTTTCCCCCAATATTATTAATAGGGATGTGTGAAACGTTTCGGGTACAGAACGATCTGTACCCGAAACAGCCAATTTCGGGTGATTCGGATCCGAACCGAATCACCCTTCTACCCCCCTAAAATTTTTCAGAGCCGAAATGAATCACCCCCATTTCGGCTCCAAATTATCTGTTGTTTCGGCAATGACGTCTATTTGAATTTCCCGCTTTTTTGCCTACCATTGACTTCAATGCAAAAAGGTCTGATGTGATGTCTACTCGAATTTCGGGTCCCAGGGGCAAAATAGTGGGGTGGGGTGGTAGTGCCTAATGGGTGGAGGCTACCACCCAAATTACAGAGGGATTGGGCAAAGGGCTGATTTTTGGTGAATTTTTGAAGTTTTAGTGTCTTTGGGGCAGATTGGGGGCATAATGTGGGATCTGGGCAAAAAGAGTGGGGTGTAGTGCCTAATGGGTGGAGGCTACCACCCCAATTGCAGAGTGATTGGGCAAAGGGCTGATTTTGGGTGAATTGTTGAAGTTTATGCGTCTTTAAGGTTTTCCCCCATTAGGTATAATGGAGGGTGTATCACTTCATGTCAGGGGGAAAGGGGTGGCCTAGAGCAGTGTGGGGTTGGTGGTCATGCCAGGTAGGGGCAAGGAAGCTACCTGAATTTTTTCAAAGGATTTGGGCAGGGGGCTGATTTTTGGTGAATTGTTGAGGTTTATGCGTCTTTAAGCTTTTTCCTCATAAGGTATAATGGAGCTTTCAGCAGCCCCATAAGTGCACTTGGGGGGTGCTGGGGTGGCCCAGAGTGAGTGGTGGTGTAGTGCACATAGGGTGCCAACCACCCCCATGGGTTTCTAACCCATGGGGTACAGGGTTCTGTTGTTTCTGAGGTGTTCTGAGTGTAGATTCTATGATAGCAAATGAGAGTGGATTCATGGTGTCTCATTGAAAAACACCGAAAATCCGAATTGCACACCCCTAATGATTAACAGAAGCAATTTATCAGTCCTCTTCTCCTTTCTCTTTGTCCTGAGAAAGGATCATTATTTTGGGGAGGAGAGCTGGTCTTGAGGTAGCAAGCACAAATTGTCTCCTTTGTATGAAAACAGTAAAAAGAAAGAAAGAGAGAGAGAAGGAAGGAAGGAAGGAAGGAAGGAAAGATCACCAAGCAAATATATACATAAGGAAAAAATACATCATATACAGTACACACCTGATTCATAATGAGAAGTTGCCACTCGGCCTGGGGATTATGGGAGTTGAAGTCCAAGAACATCTGGGGGCCCAACGATGAGGATCCCTGCAAACCCACCCAGCACTCTGCCCATGGATGGCCTAAGTGGAAGGTGACAGTTTAACTGAAAAAACAAAGAGAAGGGATGAGGCACCATTTGTGGCTTCACCTTAGACAACAAAATGCCACAGACCAGTGCTGTCTTTATTTTTAGATTAACAGCATTTCCATTTTGAGTTCACCTGCAAGATGCCCAATGATATGAATATTAGTGCATCTATATATATAATTCTCCTGGGTGTCCCTTTCGAACGTGAGTCCCAGCAGCCCAGCTGATTGGCTGGGCTGCAGGGGCACCTGATTGGTCCTGGCACACCCAGGAGAATTGGCTGGCTGGGTGGCTGCGGAGACAAGGCGGCGGGCCAGGCTGCGGCGGGCCAGGCCGTGGAGGCAAGGCGGCGGGCTAGGCCGCGGTGGCAGCGGGTCCCAGCCCGACCGCAGATGTGAGGCTGGGGTGGTGGACCAGGCCACGGCAGCAGGCCCCAGCCCGGCCGCAGATGTGAGGTGGCGGGGGCGGCCCGGCCCGGCTCAACAGCGCGGTGGTGGTGGTGCGGCAGCGGCGGGGCAGGGACGGCCCGGCCCGGCAGCACAGTGGTGGCGGCAGGACTTGGCCCGCTGGCGGCGGCGGGACTCAGCCTGCTGGCAGTGGCGCCTGCACTCGGCCCTGCCGGAGACGGGGGGGTGTAGAGAGAGAGGTAGCCGGCCCCAAAGAGTGCACAGATGATCTGTGCGGGGTCGGCTTGTTTATCTTAAAGCAAGAAGCAACTGTTACCACCTTGCCTGCCGTTATCTCTATACTTCCACTACACCCCCCAACCTCTGTATAATAGTTTCTCTTTCTTTTTATGCCCCCCACATCTTGTTTTCTATTCCATTTCTGTCTTGAGCTTTTAATACAGGTGGTTTATGTTGCAAACTGTCATTAGACAATTCTGAGGGGGTGCAGGGGGGATTTCTCTGAATAATGTGTTTCACATTAGCTTTGTAGTGGTTAGGCTGATTTTGTCTGCCATAAAATAAAAGATATTGTTGAAATTAACTGGAATCTACTCCCAGAGGGGTGGGGGAAAGGGCATCTTAATATCTGAAGCTGCAGTAGGATGTGAGATAAAGGGTGGAAGTTTGAATACGTGGGGTTATTTATTTATTGCATTTATATCCTGCCTTTTCTTCAGCAAGCTCAAGGCAATTATACAAGTTTTTCTTCCCTGACATTTCATCCTCACAACAGCCCTGTGAAGTTGGTTAGATCAAAATATGGTGCCTGACCCAACATCTCCCGGTGAGGTTCATGGTTGAGATTGGAACCAAAGTTTTCCTGGTCCTAGTCTAAGTACTATACCATGCTGGTATGTTGAACTGCCACAGGGAGATAGCCATGGATTAAACACAATGAACCCCAAATAAAGGAAGGGACAGTTCACACCTCTCCCCTCCACCATTTTCTCGTGTGCTTATAGCAACATATTCTAGTAGAGGCTAGAAGTAGCGATATTTTAGTGAGCCATTTATGAAAATTGATGGTCATTTCAGCTCTGGTGTTTTATTGTTTGTAAATCTGTAAATTCTGAGCTTTCCTACTACACAGGATGACTCAGAACTGGATACTATTCCTAGGGTGTCCACATAAATGCCACCAACATATTTAAGAAGGTGTGGATACTGGGCTAAGATTAGTTTTGCAGTCAGCCTCTATTTTGCTTTTCATTTCTCTCAAAAGGCCAAAGGGGGTGGGGGTAGCAGATACTCTAGAGCTAATATCTCTGTATAAAGTAAGCCAACTGTATTGGTTTAAAATGGGGAAAATAGTAACCCTAATTTACCATCTCGAAACAACCAACTGTCTTCATATTACAGGAGGTAGCAGCTACACTCCCCTAGATGCACACTTACCTCTCGTGAATTCCCTCTAGATTACTGCAGTTGCTTAGAGGTAAATACAGTTTCTTATTGGCACAACATGTGTAAAATCAGGTAACTCATGCATAATTGTTTAAGGTTCAAGACATGGAGCAAAAAGGTTTAAGTGGGGTGAATTTCAGTCGCTCCTCTTGGTGATCTTAATTCCCTTTCCATTGGAGCAGAACTATAGCAAAGTTCCTAAAAGCCTGATGTAATTTACCATGGTGCATTGATGCACAAGATACTATTTTTTCAGGAGTCATGGCAACTGTTGGATGTAGAAGTTGTCCTCCTCCTCTCCCCTCCTCCTCCTCTTCTCTTCTGCTCTTTGAAAAGATCCAGGTCCAAATCCCTCAGCCAGGAAGCTCACTGAGGGCTGAACTGCATGGTTGTTGTTTCCCCCCAGGTCCATGAGTCTTTTGTCAGATGTTTTTATTCACACATTGCAGTCACTGAAGCTGCAGCTTGAAGTGGAAGACTAGCATAGAGATCAGTGTTCCCTGTAAGAGGGATTCCCAGATGTTGTTGACTACACCTCCCAGCATTCCCAGTTGCAATGGCCTTTGGCTGGGGATTATGGGAATTGTAGTCAACAGCATCTGGAAATCCCTCTTACAGGGAACTGATGTGGTTGTGGTGAAACACAGAAGCCGCTCCATTGGTGAGAAGCTTCAGCCAGCGCTGGGTTCCCAGCCTGGCTAGCAATGCGTCTCTCTGCCTTTCCAAGCAGGGAAATCTGCTCCTGGAAACCCAGAAACCCGGCTCTGGCCGCTGAAGCAGTTGGTGAATGGGGTTGCGTGGTTTCGCCATGCCCCTGTGTCTGATGTCAAATGCAAGGGTATGGTCGGGGTGCCAGGAGCGGCCCTTGGAGTGTGGCAGCCCGGGTTCTTCAGTCTTGTTTGGTCAATGATCTCTACTCTTCTGAACAGGAGGCAAGAAACCTCCGCTAAAGAAAGCTGAATGCCATGTAATTTCCTCAGGAACTTTTGCTGCATTTTTCTTCACAGTGTTTATCAGGCACACAGTAGGCAGCTGGTGGCTCAGCTGCAGCCTCCTTGAAGCACCGCCGCAGCCAAGTAAGAAGCCAGCATGATAAGAGGAGACATTTTTATAAACTAGGCCGAAACAGCAGAGAGCACACCTGCGTGTCACATACCCCCAGCACTTGAATGAAGCATCTTGCTACCTGAATAATGCTATTTCCTTTCTTGAGGATAAAAACAAGGTACTGAACATTGCTCTGTTTTTGCTAGATGAGGAAAAACTCCATGATATAAGATGTAGGTCTTCAGATGCATATATTGAAAATGTTTTCTTTCCACTGTTCTACAACAACTACTTCTACTACTACTACCAGATTCGGTCTGCCTCCTCCCTTTTAGCCTTCAAAACCTTATTGAAGACATTTCTTTTCCACCAGGCGTTTGCCCTTTACTTTTAATTTGTTTTTTGTTTATTTATTCCCCACTCCCCACTTAAACCTCGGATGCTGCTCTTGTTTGTACACCGCCCTGAGTCTGTGGATTGGGTGGTTTATTAAATCGATAGATAGATAGATAGATAGATAGATAGATAGATAGATAGATAGATAGATAGATAGATAGATAGATAGATACTAGTCTTGGATTCAGGTAAACACAGTACGACTGCTCGTCCTTTTGGCTAAGATCAATTGCTTCTCGGCCTTTTGGCTGGGAAAGCATTCTCTACTAAAGTCATCAGTTTATACACCACTTTTCAACCCAAGTGCTCAAAGTGATATAGATAGATAGATAGATAGATAGATAGAGTTGGTTCCCAGTCCTCAAAGCACTCACAATCTAAAAAAGAAATGTAAGGTAGACAACATCAACAGCCACTGGAGAGATGCTGTGCTGGAGCTGTGTTGTTTTTGTTTGTTTGTTTGTTTGTTTATTTACTCACTCTTCACCCCTCCAGTGCACTACTGCTCGGGGTGGCTCACAACAATAAGATAGACACAAGATACAATAAAAGCAATGAAATTAACTAAATTAAACAAAAAAGGTAGTCAGATTTAGAAAGCACAATCATTATTAAGTTCAAATTAAAGGTTGTTTTAAAAGCAAAAAACTGAAAATTATAAAAAGCTAAAGAACCTACCAGATATAACCAAAAAATTGAGCATTAAAAAGCCTCATTAAAAAGGTGTTTTAAGATGTTTTTTTTAAACACTGAGGGAGGGAACATAGCGGAGCTCTTCAGGGAGGGTGTTCTAAAGCCAAGGGGCCACAACCGAAAAGGCCCTATCTCTAGTCCTCACCAACCAGATCTCTATAAGTGGTAGGGTCATGAGCAGGGCCTGAGATGATGAGCAGAGGGCCCTGGCAGATTCATATAAGGACTGCTGCTCTCCCCTTGTTAAATATAAAAGAATTGCCACTTTGAAAGGTGCCTCTTTGCACACTTCAAGGAGCTACAGCACTCTTCAAGGAGCTAACAATTTTAAAAAAATAATCCAAATAAAAACAAAATACACAAATGCACAAATGAACAAATAAAAGCAGCCGCAGAAACTGAAACCAACAGATAAAAATAGCAGGGGGGGAAAATAATTTAACTGCTAAGTCCCATCAGATGGACAATACAAGTTCAAACTTGCTGGTTTGAAAATGAAAGCATAGGCACAAATAGCATGTTTCTGGAGAAAATTTTCTACAGCTGAGGCACCACCACCAAAAAGGCTCTGGCTACATTCACCATAACAGGAAACTGGAGTTAAATGGGGCAGAGGTTGGATTTCTTGTATGTCCAAATGCATGGAACTTCTGTCCAGAAAGCGACCAGAGGTTTAGGTACATAGGAACATAGGAAGCTGCCATATACTGAGTCATATCCTTGATCCATCTAGCTCAGTATTGTCTACACAGACTGGCGGTGGCTTCTCCAAGGTTATATGCAGGAATCTCTCTCAGCCCTATCTTGGAGAAGCCAGGGAGGAAACTTGAAACCTTCTGCTCTTCCCAGAGTGGCTCCATCCCCTAAGGGGAATATCTTACAGTGCTCACACATCAAGTCTCCCATTCATATGCAACCAGGGCAGACACTGCTTGGATAAGGCGACAAGTCATGCTTGCTACCACAAGACCAGCTCTCCTCTCCTCTCCTCAAAACTCCCTCCCCAAACTCCCATTTGAATGCTTGGGTTGTTATGAGATTTGTGGCACGTACCTGATGTTTCTGTTAGTCAGTGTTATGTCCAAATGCTGAACTAGAGGCAGCCTTCTCTGAGACCGAAGTTGAGGGAAGGAAGCTCCTCCCTCTCTTAATTTCGATTGGCTGCCATTGCTGTCTTTCATGTGAAGGAGGAAGCCCAGCAGCCACTTCCCCTACCTGCACAGCCAGTTCCCCCTCCTCTCTGCAGTTTCCCTGACTGCAGTTCCAATCCTGCCTGTAATGTCAGAACATGGACAGGTTAGCACATGGGGGTGGTGGGAGGGGGTTGAATCACGGGTCCATTGGACCCTCAGTTCCATGTTATGTGTGAATGCAGCCACTGTCACTGACTTAAGGTGAATATGGGCTGTTTCACATATAGTACAGCAACAAAAACTAGCTTTGACATCTAAAGTTCAATTAAAAGCCAACGTGACCATTTAAAGAATGTTGAGGATGGTGGAATTATCAGCAGATAATTTGTATACATTATATAGGCTTTATTGACTACAGAAAAGCCTTCAGTTGCATCAACCATGTCAAGTTCTCATGAGAAACCTATACACAGGACAGGAAGCCACAGTCCAGATGGAACATGGTGAAACAGTCTGGTTCCAGATCAGCAAAGGAGTAAGACAAGGCTGTATACTTACTCCTTATTTATTGAATTTATATGCTGAACATATGCTGAGATAAGTTGGACTAAAAGAAGATGAGTGTGGTTTTAAAGTTGGAGGAAGAAACATCAATAACCTGTGCTATGCTGATGTCAACACTCTGATATCTGAGAATGCGGATGATATGCAAGCTCTAGTAATGAAAGTCAAGGAGCACAGTGAAAAGATGGTACTACGACTAAATGTAAAGAAGACTAAACTAATGACAACAGGTACAGCAACCAGCCTCAGAATTGATAATGAAGACATTGAAGTGGTAGATAGCTTCTGACTTTTAGGATTGACCATCAACAGTAAAGGATCCAGTAGTCAAGAAACACGCCACAGACTAGCACTTGGTAGGGTTGCAATGAAGGCCTTGGAAAGGATATTTAGATGCTCTGACATGTCTATACTTACAAAGATTAGAATCGTTTGGACAATGGTTTTCCCCGTGACACTCTATGGATGTGAAAGGTGCACTTTGAAGGAGCAAGATAGAAAAAGTATTTGGTGCTGGAAAAGACTTTTGAGGATACCATGGACAGCCAGGAAAACAAATAAATGGATCATAGAACAAATCAATCCAGAATTTGCACTCGAGGCACAAATGACCAAGCTCAAACTATCATACTTTGGACACATTATGCAAAGACCCAGTTTCCTTGAGAAATTCATAATGCTGGGAAAAGTTGTACCACTGAGAGACCTTAAAGGCCAAGTTGAAGACAGATCTTGTTGGAGAGAATTTATCTATGTAGTCACTAAGAGTCGACACCAACTTGATGGCAGTTAATCAATCAATCAATCAATATAGAAAACCATGCTCTCACTTATTTGGACTGTATTTCCTACCACATGTGGCACATGAAAGGAAGTATCATCTACAGGTTTGCCCTCAGAATTAAATATGTATGCCACAATAATGATAAATTTTGGAAAGGAACAAAAGAAAGACCGCTTTACACAGAGGCAATATCCTCTATACATGATTGACTCAAGAAGACTCTTGAGTAAATGAAAGCTTGTGGGGCTTTAGCTCAGTCAAATAGCATCTGCTTTGCATATGGAAGGTAGGGGTGTGCCCAAACCACCTAGCCCAGTTAGGTTTGAGTTCAAACCAGACCTGAACTGCACCGCACCAGTTTTGTTTGGGCCCCCTTCTAACCTCCACCCCTGGTTTGGTTCAGTTCGGGGGTGGGGGTTGCCGAACATTTTTGAATATTTTTAAAAAAATTTAACTTACCCCCTCCAGGGTGCTTCTCCAAGGTGGTGGTGGTGTGTCTGCGAAGGTTCCCCCTCCCCCCGCTGGCCATTTTGGAAGCCACCACGGCTGCGCAATGGACCCGGCCACACAGGGTCCCATTGTGCAGGCACAACAGCCTCCAAAATAGCTGCCACACTGGGGAATAGGCCCAGAAAAGGCCAAAGATGCCCGAACTGGGTGGTTTTTACAAAAAGGAAGGCTGGCAGGGTGACGGGAACCTCCACAGACCCCTCCACCACCTTGGAGAAGCCACCCGGAGGGGGTAAGTTAAAAAAAGGATTCCCCCCCAAAAAAGTTTGACGAACCCCCGAACTGGTGTGTGTGTGTGTTCGGTTCAGGATCGAGCCGAACCAGGTGTCATTCAGCTCGACCCCGAACCTTTGAACCAAACTGGTTCAATAATAATAATAATAATAATAATAATAATAATAATAATAATTCGATTTCTATACCGCCCTTCCAAAAATGGCTCAAGGCGGTTTACAAAGATAAATAACAAATAAGATGGCTCCCTGTCCCCAAAGGGCTCACATTCTAAAAAGAAACATAAGACACACACCAGCAACAGTCATTGGAAGTACTGTGCTGGGGGTGGATAGGGCCAGTTACTCTCCCCCTGCTAAATAAAGAGAATCACCATGGTAAAAGGTGCCTCTTTGCCCAGTTAGCAGGGGTATGCCCAGTTAGCAGGGGTCAATATCGAACCGGTTCAGATTTGAACCTGTTTGTACACCCCTCACAGAAGGTCCCAGGTTCAATCCCTGCCTTCTCCAGGTAGGGCTGGGAAAGACCATAAGAACATGAGAACAGCCCTGCTGGATCAGGCCCGAGGACTATCTAGTCCAGCATCCTGTTTCACATAATGGCCCGCCAGATGCCTCTGGGGAGCCCACAGGCAAGAGGTATGTGCATGTGCTTTCTCCTGTTGTTGCTCCCCTGCAACTGGTATTGATAGGCATCATGCCTTTGAGGCTACAGGTGGCCCACAGCCACCTGAAGAGTAGCCATTGCAACACCTGTCCTCCATGAATTTGTCTAAGTCCCTTTAAAAGCCATCCAAGCTGGTGTCCATCACCACATCCCATGGCAAGGAATTCCATAGATTAATTATGAGCTGTGTGAAAAACTACTTCCCCTTGTCAGTCCTAAATTTCCGGACCTTCAGTTTCATGGGATAACTCCTGGTTCTAGAGGGATGACTCCTGGTTCTAAAGGTTCTCTCCTGGTGAGAGTGGGAGAAAAATTTCTCTCTGTTCACTCTCCACTCTGATAATTTTATACACCTCGATCATGTCTCCCCTTAGTCACCTCTTTTCCAAAGTAAAGTGCTCCAGATGCTGTAGCCTAGCCTCATGAGGAAGGTGTTCCAGACCCCTGATCATCTTGGTTGCCCTCTTCTGAACCTTTTTCAGTTCCACAATATCCTTCTTAAGATACATTGACCAAAACTGTGCGCAGTGCTCTAGATGTGGCTGTACCATAGATTTGTACAAAGGTATGATAATATTAGCATTTTTATTTTCGATCCCCTTCCTAATGATCCCTAGCATAGAATTGGCCTGTTTCACAGCTAGCGTGCACTGAGTTGATACTTTCAATGAACTATCCACTACAACCCCAAGATCTCTCTCCTGGTCAGTTACCAATAGCTCAGATCCCATCAGCGTATATGTGAAGTTGCTTTACACTTTACACTGAACCGCATTGCTTTACACAGCTTACACTGAACCACATTTGCCATTCTATCGCCCAATCCTCCAGTTTGGAGAGATCTTTTTGTAGCTCCTCACAATCTTTTGTGGATTTCACTACCCTAAATAGTTTAGTGCCATCTGCAAATCTGGCCACTTCACAGCTTACCCCAAATTCTAGATCATTTATGAACAAGTTAAAGAGCACTGGTCCCAGTATCGATCCCTGGGGGACCCCACTTCCTCCTTCCCTCCATTGTGAAAGCAGTCCATTTGTTCCTCCCCTCTGTTTCCTCTCCTTTGCCAGTTAGTGATCCATATATGAACCTGTCCCTTTATCCCATGGCTGCTAAGTTTACTCAACAGCCTTTGGTGGAGAACTTTGTCAAAAGCTTTTTGAAAGTCCAAGTATACTGTGTCAACTGGATCACCTTTATCCACATACCTGTTGACACTTTTAAGGAACTCCAAAAGGTTAGCGAGGCAAGACTTTCCCTTGCAGAAGCCGTGCTGGTTCTCCGTCAGCAAGGTCTGTTATTCTATATAACAATTTTGTGCTTAAGTATGCTTTCCATCAATTTACCCAGCACAGAAGTTAAGCTGACTGGCCTGTAATTTCCCAGATCCCCTGGATCCCTTTTTGAAAATGGAGTTATATTGGCTACTTTCCAGTCCTCTGGTACAGATCCTGATTGTAGGGACAAGTTACATATTTTTGCTAGGAGATCAGCAATTTTACATTTGAGTTAGGAACATAGGAACACAGGAAACTGCCGCATACTGAGTCTGACCATTGGTCCATCTAGCTCAGTATTGTCTACAGAAACTGGCTGCGGCTTCTCCAAGGTTTCAGGCAAGAGTCTCTCTCAGCCATAACTTGCAGATGCCAGGGAGGATGGATGCCATCTTGGGTGGATGCCATCTGGCCCTGGTGATCTGTTAATTTTTAGTTTTTCATGACAATTTAGAACATCTTCCCTTGTCACCTCAAATTGGCCCAGTTCTTCGGCCTCTAAACCTGAGAAGCTCAGTTCCAGAGATGGTATAAGGTCAGTATCCTCTGCCATGAAGACATATACAAAGAACTCATTCAGCTTTTCTGCAGTCTCCTTATTCTCCTTAATAATCCCTTTCACTACCTGATCATCTAAGGTGCCAAACACCTCCCTAACAGGTTTTCTACTTCTGGTATATTTAAAGAAGTTTGTGTTATTCCTCTTGACATTTCCAGCAATATGCTCCTCAAACATATTGAGGAGAGGAGAGCTGGTCTTGTGGTAGCAAGCATGACTTGTCCCCTTAGCCAAGCAGGGTCTGCCCTGGTTGCATATGAATGGGAGACTTGATGTGCGAGCACTGTAAGATATTCCCCTCAGGGGATGGAGCCGCTCTGGGAAGAGCAGAAGGTTTCAAGTTCCCTCCCTGGCTTCTCCAAGATAGGACTGAGAGAGATTCCTGCCTGCAACCTTAGAGAAGCCGCTGCCAGTCTGTGTAGACCATACTGAGCTAGATAGACCAATGGTCTGACTCAGTACATAAGAACATAAGAACAGCCCTGCTGGATCAGGCCCAAGGCCCATCTAGTCCAGCATCCCATTTTGCACAGTGGCCCACCAGATGCCGCTGGAAGCCACAGGCAGGAGTTGAGGACATGCCCTCTCTCCTGCTTTTACTCCCCCACAACTGGTACACAGAGGCACCCCGCCCCCAAGGTTGGAGGTGGCCTAGAGCCCTCCGACTAGTAGCTGTCAATAGACCTCTCCTCCATGAAATTATCCAAACCCCTCTTAAAGCCATCCAGGTTGTTGGCTGTCACCACATCTCGTGGCAGAGAATTCCACAAGTTGATTACACATTGTGTGAAAAAGTAGTTCCATTTGCTGGTCCTGGATTACCTGGCAATCAGTTTCATGGGATTACCCCTGGTTCTAATGTTATGGGAGAGGGGGAAGAATTCCTCTCTATCCACTTTCTCCACCCCATGCATGATTTTATAGATCTCTATCATGTCTCCCTGCAGTTGTCTTTTTCCTAAACTAAAAAGCCCTAGGTGTTGTAGCCTTGCCTCATAAGAAAGGTGCTTTAGGCCCCTGATCATCTTGGTTGCCCTCTTCTGCACCTTTTCCAGTTCTACACTGTCCTTTTTTTAGATATGGTGACCAGAATTGTATGCAGTACTCCAAGAGTGGTCGCACCAAAGTTTTGTATAAGGGCATTATAATATTAGCCGTTTTATTTTCAATCCCCTTCCTAATGATCCCCAGCATGGAATTGGCCTTTTTCACAGCTGCCACACATTGAGTCGACACTTTCAACGAGCTGTCCACCACGACTCCAAGATCCCTCTCCTGGTCAGTCATCGACAGCTCAGATCCCATCAGCATATACTTGAAGTTGAAGTTGGGGTTCTTCGTCCCAATGTGCATCACTTTACACTTGTCAACATTGAATACCAGTATACGGTAGCTTCTTATGTTTCTGTGTAAACTCTCTGTTTGCATCTCTTATTATCTCCTTGCATTTCTTTTGCCGGAGTCTCCTTCCTGTTCTCTTCATTTGGGCAGGACTCCCATTTTTGGAAGGAAGTCTTCTTCCCTTTTGTAGCTTCTCTGACTCTACTTGTTAGGCACGCTGCCATCCTCCTGAACTGGGCGGTACCTTTGCTCTCTCTTGGTATACATTCCGACTGAGCTTCTAGTATTGTGGTTTTAATTAAGTTCCATGCTTTCTGGAATGATTGGACTTTCCTGACTTTCCCTTTCAACTTTCTTTTTACCAGTTCCCTCCTTTTACCCTTGCCTGAAACCTTGGAGAGCCACTGTCAGTCAGCATAGACAATACTGAGCTAGATGGATCAATAGTATGACTTCCTATAAGGCAGTTTCCTATGTTCTTGTGCTATGCCATGCTAAATCTGTTGGTGTCACATCACTCTTTACTGTAAGTTGCATTCACACTGCATTTTTAGGAGTAAATCTGCAAAAGTCATGTGTGAAGAAGCTTGTTGTTGAAGACATTTCCCAGCACTTTTTAGTGCTTTTTTTGTAATGACAGTTGCAGTATATTATGGAAATGGTGCATTCATGGAGACTGTACAGTTGTCATGGGGATTGAATGACAATTGGGGATGTAGTTGCAGCTTAATAGTAGAGCTTCTACTTTGGAAGCAGAATGTCCCAGGTTTAATCTCTGGCATTTCCATGCAGGGCTAGAAAAGACCTATCTGAAATCCTGGAAAGCTGCTGCCAGTCAGAGTGGAAAATATTGATATAGAGCAGGCCTGCTCAACTTCAGCCCTCCTGCAGATGTTGGCCTACAATTCCCATAATTCCTGGCTATTAGCTGCTGTGGCTGAGAATTATGGGAGTTGTAGTCCAAAAACAGCTGGGGGGCCTAAGCTGAGCAGGCCTGATATAGAGGGACCAATAGTCTGACTCAGAATATGGCAGCTTCCTGCCAATTGCTTCATTGGAAGCAATTGAATAAGATTTAAGTCTGATTAATTCCAATCCACAATAGACCTTTGCTGGATTCTATCCATTGGATTGGAGCTCAATGCATACTTATTTGATGGTAAGCCCTATTAACTTCAATCGTTCTGAATAAACATATGTAGAATGAGACTGATTCTTGAACTAACACCCAGAGTTTTGTGTCATATATTGAGTGCTTAATGATTTCCCCATCTGCATCTAATGAAACAGAAAGCAGCATGTGATGTTAACATCCACATCAATCCAACCATTTTACGCATTGACAGGTGAGAAATAGCCAAGATGTTCTGAGGCAAGTAAGAAACTGTATGAATAAATCAGATTAATGGATGGCCCTTCCCTGCTGCACTCTCGGATCCTCTCTGTTGACTCAAATAGCCTTTTCCCTGGTGCTCATAACAAGCCGCTCAGTATGCATAGACCCGTTTTCCTGTGCTCGTACAGTGCTCAGAGCTGTAGAGATACCGGACTCATGCTCTCATCAGCAATGCAGCCCTGTCTAATGACACTGCTAAGGGAAGACTATTTTTACCCACATTTCCTACCCTGATACACACCTTGGCTTTTGCACACTCCATTTCTCTGATTGCTACTGCACATCCTATCTGAAACTGCCCGCAGTCATTGCACAGCAAACGCACACTCTGCCTCCTTCCAAACTGCAATCAGCTGTTTCATAACCTCGTGAACTGGACAAAAAGCCAACTTTTCAGGTGGTGGCTCTCCTTTCTTTAGCGGGGGGCGGGGGAGAGCAATTGTGCCTATTCAGCCCAGCATAGCTTGCCTCCCAGTGATTGCGGCTGGCGACTCCCTTATGATTCTTTCTGGATTGTGAGCCCATTTGGGGGCAAGGAACCATCTTCTTAAAGTGGTTTGAGAAATGCTAAGTACAAAGGGAATGCAAAAGCTTTTTGTTCAAAACTGGAATAATAATGCTCACAAGTATCTCCATCCCTTGGCACAGGCTGGTCACCTTCTTCAGGACATGATGACTATCTCCAGTGATAGACATATTCCAGATATAACTCCAGATATCATCTTCTAGCAATAAGCTCCCATGAACAGACAGCAGGTAAATGGCCCTGTCCCAAAATCAGAAGTAAGGACAGGGTAGGGGTGCGTGATCCTGGAGATCTCCCAGTGAGCAACTTGCTAGACAAGGGTCAGAGCAGGGATGAAGGCTTAAACTATCCAGGCTCAGACCATCCCACCCAGGTTCCTCCTGGAGGCTTTACACACAGGGCTTCTGCCCCGAATCTCCTTCAGAAGACAGTGTGTGCTTTCACACACCAGCCAAACTTACCTCGAAGTCTCGAGATTTTTGGACCCACTCTACACTCAAATTGGGCTTTGTGAAGTGAATTCTAGCTTATCTTGATGTAGGTCTGGGTTTTTAAAATGCTGGTTTTAGGCTACTTTTTCTGAAAATGCTGGAGCAAATGGGAGAGGCACTGACGTAGAATCATTAGCATAAGAGGCATGCTCTCTTTACAAATGCAGATCTATCTCTGCAGGGAGCTCTCCCCCACCACCGCCCCATTGGCTAGAAGGAAAACACTGACACCTGCCATGTGGACTTGTTTCAAAAGAAAACTCAATGCCGTGAGTATACTTCGAAGTGGCTTCACTCAACGTTTACCCCGAAGCCTGAAGCCAAGTGCGAATAACTCCCTGGAGAGCAGAGCTATATAATGGGGTAGTCCTCTGATTTTATGTCTAGTGCTCTCCATTTCATGAGGTCCCTCCTGGTCTGCTGCCAGCACTGTTGTGCAGGTTTGATAGAGTGCAAGATGCATGGTGTGGGAGGGGCTGTTTAGGGGTCAAATTCAGTGAGTGTCAGTTCTGGGGACTCTACTTCCAGAGTCTCCCATCTGGCAGTCTCAGGCTCCAGGCTGCTGTTAGGGCTTGGGGTTGAAATTAGGCTTGGGCCAGGCTTCTCAAGCCTAATTGCTCTCTCCTCCTCAGGATCAGATTCCATGCTACCTCTCAAGGCTGAAGTCATGACATTCTGGGCTATTAATGTGTAATGACCTGCCTTGGCCGACTGCCCAGCAATTGCAAAAAAACACTCTTTTCGGAGGGGAAAGGAGAATCAGAAAGGAGAGACAGGAACAGAAAGCCAGACACAGACAGGAGTCAACACCAGGGGATGGACGATCGGAGAGTCACAAACATTGCCAGAGGTCTAAACCAGGAAGTACACAGGATCAGGGGTACACACAAAACAGAGTCAAGGTTGCTCACGGTAGGGCTGGTCACTATGGATGTGGTTTCTGGCCCAGACCCAGCTTCCAGGCTTCTCTAAATAGGCAGAGTGCTAAGCGCCCCACCCATCACTACATCTGGGTCTTATCAAGGAGATACGGCCGGGCCAGAGCTGAGACACCTGTTCCTTCTGGCTAGTGTCTCTGATCTACGGCGTTCCTCCCTCTGAGCCTGTACTCTGGCCAAACGTCGCTGTCGGGGACAGGCACCTCGCCTTCAGCGGCCTTGGAGGTTTCATCAGGTGGAGGGAGGGAAGGAGGCAGAGGGGCCTGCAGGCCTGTCAGCTCTGGCTCTGTTGAGCCAGCCGGAGCTTCAGCCTGCTCCCCCTGCTCTGGGTCTTCATCTGAAGAATCCTCCTCCACGGCCCCCATGAGAGTAATCACATAATGGAATGAAAGAGTCATCAGCTAGAAAGCATAATAAAATAGATATGTTGTCTTGCTCCTTTGTTGTACGTGTGGTGTGTAACTTCAGCCAAGGACTCTCTGGAGACTGACATACTTTTTGGTGGAGATGGCTGGGTCTGGACCCACAACATTCTGCACGCAAAGGCTGAGTTCTGCCACAGAGATACCACTCTTCCACAGCATGCTAACGGTGCCACCAAATTCTACGAATGATTTAGCACCAGGTTCCCCACGAATGTGCAGTGTGCTACGCGTGAGAGGGGGCCCCCTTCTGGCCATGCACATGCACACCGGGCACTTCCAGTTTTATGCTGACCAGGGCTGCAAGGAGGTACATAGCAGCCCCGTGCCAGAAGTTTTGGCGGTAGTGCTGATGGGGGAAATGCAGCTAGGAGGAGGGGTAAGGGCACCCTTCATGCTTCTTAAAGGTAACCCCACCACAGCTGAACCATCCAACTGAAGGTTCACATACATCCCTATGGTGAAGCTCTTTGGGGAGGGCATTCCAAAGCTAAGGGCCACAACCAAAAAGCCCCTGTCTCTAGTCCTTACCAACCAGAACTCTGGTAGTGGCGGGGCCATGAGCAAGGCCTGAGATGCTGATCTGAGGGCCCTGGCAGGTTCATCTGGGCAAATGGTTTTGGAGGAAACAGATTATCTAGAAACAGATTATCTAGAAACAGATTTTCTAGATTATCAAACTGGCTTTCGGGCAGGCTATTGGGTGGAGACTGCCTTGGTTGGCCTGTTGGATGATCTCCAGTTGGGAATTGACAGAGAAAAGTGTGACTCTGTTGGTCCTTTTGGACCTCTCGGGGGCTTTCAATACTATAGACCATAGTATCCTTCTGGAGAGTGTTAGTGGTGGGAGGCACTGTTTTACAATGGTTCCACTCCTACCTCTCAGACAGTTCCAGATGGTGTCGATTGGAGACTGTTGCTCTTCAAAATCTGAGCTTAAGTATGGTGTCCCTCAAGGCTCCATACTTTCTCCAATGCTATTTAACATCTACATGAAACTACTGGGAGAGATCATCAGAGGATTTGGAGTGGGGTGTTATCAGTATGCTGATGACACCCAGATCTACTTCTCCATGTCAGCTTCTTCAGGAGATGGCATAACTTCCCTAAAGCTTGCCTGGAAGCAGTAATGGCCTGGATGAGGGAGAATAAACTGAAGCTGAATCCAGATAAGATGGAGGTACTTATTGTGTGGGGTCAGAACTCTAGAGATGATTTTGATCTACCTGTTCTAGATGGGGTCACACTTCCCCAAAAGAAACAGGTTTGCAGTCTGGGAGTACTTCTGGATCCACACCTCTCCCTGGTTACTCGGGCTGAGGCGGTGGCCAGAGGTGCTTTCTATCAACTCCAGCTGATCTGCCAGCTGCGCCCGTTTCTTGAGATACCTCAAAATAGTGGTACATCTTCTGGTAACCTCCAGACTTGACTTCTGCAATGCACTCTATGTGGGGCTGCCTTTGCACATAGTCCAGAAGCTTCAGTTTATACAGAATACAGCAGCCAGGTTGGTTTCTGGGTCATCTCAGAGAGACCACATCACTCCTTTGCTGATAGAGTTACACTGGCTGCCAATAGGTTTCTGGGCAAAATACAAAGTGCTAGTCATAATTTATAAAGCCCTAGATGACTTAGGCCCTGGGTATCAAAGAGAATGGCTTCTTCATTATGATCCCCACCGCCCACTGAGATTGTCCAGGGAGAACCATCTCCAGTTGCCGCCAGCTCGGCCGGTGGCCACACGGGGACGGGCTTTCTCGGTTGCTGCCCCGAGACTGTGGAATGCGCTCCCTACTGAGATACAATCCTCCCCATCTCTGACAAGTTTTAAAAAGCATTTGAAAACCCATGTCTTCACCCAAGCTTTTTCAGTTCTTTAAAATTTTAAGGTTTTAATTTGTGGCTGATTTTTAAATTTTCAAATTGTTTAATTTTTTGTATATGTTTTAACTTGTTTTATGCTATTGTTAACCACCCAGAGATGAAAGTTTGGGGGCAGTGTACATATTTGATAAATGAATGAATGAATGAATGAATGAATAAATGTGGTCTGACAGTTTCCCCGGCACCAAGCCGTGTAGAGCAGCCCTGCTCTAGACAGTCACAACCCCTTCCGTTTCTAAGGGGGAAAGGTGCCTAAAACCTTCACCATGCTCAGGCACAGGTTCAGGTAACTGAATTGTACACACAGGGATATACTGCAACATTTTGTTGTGGGTCTATACTTGTTACATTACTTCCTTATGGACCGGTTCAAATGATTGTCTTAACTATGTTTTAGATTGATGTGAATTAGTCATGGTGACATCTGACTCCCCTTCCTTTTTTCTTCCTAATTTGTGAGGGGTGGAGATTGGAAGCTTCCATGATAGAGCCTTGGGGATTTTCTGTCCCATGTATAATTCCACAGACAAGTGGAAAGCTGACTGAATATCAGCTTATTATAATCATGATTCCCTCAAACACAAAAGCGATTGTGGGCCAACTAGTCCTCAAAACAATGGCCTAAAAGAATGTTTGAAGAAACTTGCATCAGATGTTGTTCTGTCCCTGAAGACCAATTAATTTGAAATGTTTGAAATGCAATTCATGACTTGAAAAAGGGATCATTCCAGATAATGAAACTTAATTTGTTTGTGGAAAGATCTAGAATATTTAGTCAAGCCCATTAGGAAAAATCTATCAGCAAACATTTATCAGATGTAGGGCATTGGAAAGTCAGGCTCCCGGAACACTGTTGGCAAACTCTCTGCTGTCACAGAAATCATCATCACAATTAGTGGCCCAGAAAACAGAGGTTAGATTTGACTGATTTAGACTGGATTTGCTGAAGAGTTTAGTGAAAAACAGAACGGTTAGCTAAAAAGCCTATAATAATAGTTGTCTCTCCGGTTAGAAATTCTAAGAAAGGATGTAGGTGGATAAAATGTGTTGTCTTGTTGGCAGTATTGGGGGCAGTGACATGTGGAAGAGGCCCAAGAAAAATGGAACCAGATATTATAGAAACGAAAGTGAGGAAAGCATTGGAATCAACACAGATGTCAATCTAATCACAGAGGCAAAATATAGGTTGTATCTAAAGACTCCCTTACTCTGTTGGAAAGTGTTTCCTCTGGAAGAAGGGGTATTTCTCCATGTAATGGCCTTTGAGTCTGACCCCTCCCGGAGCGGTGGCCCAAGCTATGGCAATGCCTAAGGGGAGGCACCAAATCCTGCTCCCTTCCACAACCCTGGTAGGGGCCAGCCCACTTTAAACTGACCCTTGCAAGCTTTGTAGTGTAGGGGTTTGGGAGAAGGGATGTTTGCTGACATCCTTCTCTTTTCTCCACATGCTTTTTGCAACTTTGCAAGGAGTGTGAGGAGAGGTCACCAGCCATCTCTTTTCTCCCTGTGTTCTTTGCAAATCTTTCAAGGGGCAGTTTGGTCCCGAAGAGATGCTGAGCTGGTGAGGGGGGTTCTTGCTGCTCTTAGGATGCAGCAATAATCCACTGCCTCATGAACGGACCAGCTCTGACCCCTACCATCAGAGCAGGTCTCCAGTGAAACACATGAGAAGGAAGACTTAATGCAGTAACCACCTCCAGACAGATCCTCAAATGGTGTAGCCCTGCCAAAGACCTCCATTAGCCTGGAGAGCTAGAGACACCTATGAGGTCTGAGGAAATAGCCCCACCTTCCTCTCAGATGCCAAGGATGATTCCTTGGAACCCTCAGCAATGCGGGAGAGTGCCTTTGTGTTGCCGGCTTTTAGGGCCAGCCAGAGACTCTCTAGCTCAGCCAGAACCAGCACTTGAGAAATTGGACAAGGGCCATTTAATCACAGACAGTTATTCAGAGGGGGTGAAATTGGAAACACCAACCAGAAAACAAGTATCCCTGTTTCCTGGTTGGTGTTTCCAATTCCACCCCCTCTGAATAACTGTCTGTGATTAAAGGGCCCTTGTCCAATTTCTCAAGTGCTGGTTCTGGCTCTGCTAGAGAGTCAGAGAGTAAGTCTTCAGTAGCTGCTAGATCACTGCTGGAGCAACATCGCAGTGTGCTGCTCTGGGATGCCCTTATCCAGTGTGAATCTGCCCAGCTTCACAGTGAGCTGTCCATGGTCTTTCTCCCTCTCCTGGGCTCCTGTTGAGTCTTACCTGGACCTCTTGCAGGTCTCAGCCACTGCTCCCTGTAATAAGGATTCCCACATGTTGTTGACTACAACTCAACTCCCAGCATCTCCAACCACAATGGCCTCTGACTAGAGTTTATGGGAGTTGTAGTCAACATCTGGGAATCCTTGTTACAGGAAACACTGGTCTCAACCTGGGATAGGATACTCTGGAGGAATACATTGTTTTGAGACCATTCTCTTTATTGTCTTGAAAGAGGAGATATGTAAATGGTTTTTGTGGAAGGGAGGTTCTGTTCCCCAAAGTGGCATCACAATCAAAACAAAAAGCAGCAACCGATGAAAGAAACAGTACAGTCTTTTAAAAATGAGGAGAAAACTTGCAGCTCAGCCTCACAAAAGGCCTGTGTGATGAGATAGGTTTTGCTGTATGATTAAAGAATGTATGGTGCTATACTACACTTGATCTTAGCCAAAAGGCCTAGAAGCATGCTGTAGAGTTGTTTGTGTCTGAAAGGTTATCTAAGCAAGAAAGGGGTAAAACCCATACTAAGAAAGCCCAGCAGAGGAAAACCCTTCAGCCAAGACTGGGAAACCCTTGGTGGAGAAAGCGGGGTGTGGACAGTTTAAACTGAAGGCTCACTGTGTTAAAAGGTCTGATGTACAGCCAAGTGAAAAGGCTAGGGGCAGGGAAGGAACATACTATTGTCCTGTGTTGAGATATGTTTCAAGAAGACCAACTGTAAGAGCTATGGAGAAAAACAGTTTAAAACATAGATTCTTATAAGAGTTGTAGATGCCTGAAGTACTGTATTTAACCATAAGTTCCTATGGGGTGTTGGGGGAAAGTTTAAAAATGTGTTAAAAACTGCCCACTTGCCCATTTATTTTGAGGGCTGGGTGGTAGGTAACACCCATCATGCCCTAGCACACAACCCATGCTGGAGTCCCTAGGAGCCAGCCATTGGGAACAATGTTTTGAGTTGCCCCACTGTTCCTTATGGCTGCAACAAGCTGCACTCAAGAGTGAAAAACACTGCAGAAGCACAGAGTAAGCATACAGTAAAAGGGAATCTGTCCTTTCAACACAGAACACACATTTCAAACACAGTCCAAAAATGGCCAAAAAAGAATCACCGACCCAAAATCCATGGCCAGCCACAGTGCCTGTGCTGTAGTAACATCTCTGGCACAAGTTATTTTATTATTATTTATTTATTTACATATTTTTATACCGTTGTTCTCTCTTACACGATTATGACTCCTTACGTTACTTCCCAGAATTGCAACAGCTGCCAATCAACCTCCAAAATGGCACTTGAAAATCAAAACATTTGATCAAAATGAGGTTGTTTTGCTCTGAACTTGAAACAGGCCCTTTATTTAAAGGGTGTTCTGTTTCGAGCTCAAAACACTCAAAATGACTGGTTTCAAGTTGAAACGTCATAAGGTCAAAATGTTCTGCACATGTCTACTAGTAAACTACTCTACAAGTAAACTACTCTACTTTCTAAGTAGAGAATTAAACTGTCAGCACTTATCCTCTCTAATAAAAGGCTTGGTGTCCGTCTGTGGACAACCAAGCGTCTGTCCGTGCCTCTCTCGGCAGTTCTGGGCATGCGCGGAGCACATGCCCAGAACACGGCAAGGGAGACACGGCCGCCAGGAGGAGGCGGCCATGTTGGGGAGACCGGGGGCGGAGCAGGGAGACCGGGGAGACGGACCGGGGCCGGAGCGGAGGCCAGCAGCGGCACGGAGGCCGATGGCGAAGGGTCCAGCCCGGCCGCGGAGGCCGCTGGCGGCCTGGCCGGAGACGGCCCAGCCAGAGACTGGGTCGCGGGGGGCGGACGGAGGCGGCGGCGCGCCCGGCCCGGCCGCAGAGGCCACAAGCAGCGGCCGGCCCGGAAAGGCAAGGCCGGCGGTGGCGGGGGGCCCTTGCCCGGCCGGGAAGACCAGCCGCAGCATGGAGGCTGGAGGCGGCAGGAGGGGGAATGGCGGGGGGGGGCCCGGAGCGCACAACTCTCCTAGCGCCCGTTAATTTAACGGGCCTAAAAAAAGCTAGTAATTAATAAACTTCTATTTTGTTCTTGAAAGAATCTGAGAGTAACTTAGTCTGTACCACCACGCCTACAACACTGCATTACCTCAGGAGAAGACCTTTACATACTTAGATCATGAGATTCTGTATATTCATGCAGACTTCAAATGTTGGAAGCAAAATAAAGGAATGCTGAGAGAAATAAAAATCATAACATAAATTCGAATAAGTACATTCTAGAAAAACACCACCACCATGACAGCCTGCAGAATAGAAAGCTTTTTACTTGGTCTCAAAATACTATGAAGGAGAAGGACAGATAGTTAACCCGGGCCAGGGAACTCCTATTCTTGGACATTACAGCATATAAATTCCCACCAACCACCCCAGGTGATGGTAGGATCTGTAACAGGGCCTTGTTTGTTGAGCCAAGTGAATGGGTCTGAGAATACAGAAACCTCTTCTTCATATGGAAAAATTATAATATAGGGGAGGAGATGATATTTTAGATATGCCTATCATAAGTCACTCAGGACTTAAAAGATAATAACCAGCGCTAGTTATATGAAGAGTTTTACTGGCCTCCAGTTGTAACTCATGGCCAGTGTGCTGAAGTGTTTCTGTACATGTATGAGTGTACTGAGGAAAGCAAGAGGAAAGGGTGAATCTAGGGGAGGGGAGGGGGGGGTAAGTACCCCCCCAGACAAGTAACTTGCCCTCCACATTTCTGTTTCAGAAATCTAATATACAGGACATAGCTCACCCACCTGTAAATCAATATCTTTATTATGGCTTTTGACCAGCATAAGGCAAACGTAAAACTTTCATCAACAGCAGAAGATTAAAACTATAAAATAATAAATTAAAAACATAGTCTATACCTATGAGGGCTGTGAAGACAGCGACTATAGAATCAGAAGATGATAATACTAAAATCATATTGCTATCAAACCAAGAACTATTACGGTTAGAAGCCCAGCAGAGAGAGAAAGGGAGAGTCCATCTAGCTCCCACACAGTGCTGCCTGGAGTGAGAGGCCAGGTGGGTGCTGGGGTTCCTTCTGCTGTTGCCTGCCTGCCTTTGCTTCCCCTGTGGGGCTGCAGCCTCAGGTTAACATCTGTGGGAAGTGTGGGCAGGATTGGGACCAGCCCCTGAGTGACTCAGCTGTTCCTTGGGTCACCTGCTCAGTTTTGGGCTTTATAGGAAGGCTCCTTGTGGTGGCGGGCCCGCCACCAGCAGGGTCGCCACCAAAGGGGGTCGCCCCTTTGCGGGAGCCACTTCGGGGGAGTGCGAGGGCTAGAGGGCTTCTGTTTAATTAGTTTTAAGCTGTTTTAGACTTGGGTTGAAATTGCTGTAATGTGTTTGGGTTCATCTGAAGATGGGGGGACAGGAGGTGCCTTCGTTGACTATGGGGCAGTCATCCTGGTGGTGGTGGGGAATAGAAGAAGTAATGTTGGCAGGTCAGTGGGTCGTTCCAGGGGAAGGGTAGTCAGAAATTTAATAGCGGTCTCCCCTTCCGGCTGTCCTGCCAGCTCTTTGACCTCGGGGAGCACTGCCAACAACCCACGTAGCTTTCCCCTGCTCCTCTGTAATGCCAGGTCAGTCCAAAATAAATCTGAACTCATCCATGATTTGATCATGGATGAAGGGGCTGACCTGGTATGTATTACCGAGACTTGGTTGGGGGAGGCTAGTGGTCCAGTTTGGTCCCAGCTTCTCCCTCCAGGATATTCTGTAGAGGAGCAGGGGAGGGGACGTGGGCGGGGAGGTGGAGTGGCTATGGTCTATAAGGATAACATCTCCCTTACCAGGTTCCCTGTCAGGGTATCAGACCATATTGAATGTGTGTACTTGAGTTTGGGGACCAGGGATAGATTGGGACTTCTGTTGGTGTACCGATCGCCCCACTGCCCAGCGGAATCCCTTACTGAGCTCACGGACTTGGTCGTAGAACTCATGTTGGAGTGTCCCAGACTCTTGGTCCTGGGGGACTTCAATGTTCATTTTGGGACCAATCTGCCTGGGGCAGCTCAGGAGTTCATAGCGGCCATGACAACTATGGGCCTATCCCAAGTGGTCTCTGGACCGACGCATATTACAGGTCACACGCTTGATTTTGTATTTTACTCTGATCAGGGTGGTGTTCCGTGGGTGGGGACTCCTGTGATTTCCCCATTGTCATGGACGGACCACCATCTGGTTAAGGTTGAACTTACAACCACTTCCCACCTCCGCAGGGGTGAGGGGCCCATTAGAATGGTCCTCCCAAAGAGGTTATTGGATCCATTAAGATTCCAAGAAGCCTTGGAGGGATTTAATGTTGGCTTTGCTGGTGATCTTGTTGATGCCCTAGTTGAGAATTGGAACAACTTGCTCACCAGGGCAGTAGACATGATTGCTCCCAAGCGTCACCTCCGACCTTCTTCAAAATTGGCCCCTTGGTATACAGAAGATCTACGGGGGCTAAAACAGCAAGGTAGGCAACTGGAGCGCAAGTGGAGGAAGACTCGACTCGAATCTGACAGATTGCAACATAGAGCACATCTAAAGATCTATGCTCAGGCAATACATGCGGCAAAGAGGCGGTTCTTTTCCACCCGTATTGCCTCTGCGAATTCACATCCAGCGGAGTTGTTCAGGGTTGTGAGGGGATTAATATCTGCCCCCCCCTCCCTTGAACCAGAATTTGGAGTCATCAGTTGTCCGCTGTGATGTGCTTAAAGAGTTTTTCGCAGATAAAATCTCTCAGATTCGGGCCGACTTAGATGGAGACTCAACAATTAATTTGATGTCTGAGCTGGAGGTGCCCAATGACTCCTCTTATATGATTCAACTAGATCGGTTTCAGTTTGTGACTCCTGAGGATGTGGATAAGCTGCTTGGATTGGTGAGGCCTACCACTTGTTCTCTTGACCCTTGTCCAACATGGCTTGTTCTGTCTAGCAGGGAGGTTGTTGTAAACAGCCTGGTGGAAATCATAAATGCTTCTCTGAGGGAAGGCAGGATGCCTCCTTGTCTTAAGGAGGCAATCATTAGACCTCTTCTAAAGAAGCCTGCATTAGAACCCTCAGAGTTGAGCAATTATAGGCCTGTTTCCAACCTCCCATGGCTGGGCAAGGTAATTGAGAGGGTGGTGGCCTCTCAGCTCCAGGCAGTCTTGGAGGAAACTGATTATCTAGACCCATTTCAAACTGGTTTTCGGATGGGCTGTGGGGTGGAGACTGCCTTGGTTGGTCTGATGGATGACCTCTAATTGGGAATTGATAGAGGAAGTGTGACTCTGTTGGTCCTTTTGGATCGTTCGACAGCTTTCGATACTATTGACCATAGTATCCTTCTGGAACGTCTGAGGGTGTGGGGGTGGGAGGCACTGTTTTACAATGGTTACGCTCCTACCTCTCAGATAGATTCCAGATGGTGTCTATTGGAGACTGTTGCTCTTCAAAATCTGAACTTAGGTATGGTGTCCCTCAAGGCTCCATACTTTCTTCAATGCTTTTTAACATCTACATGAAACCACTGGGAGAGATAATCAGGGGATTTGGAGCTGGGTGTTACCAGTATGCTGATGACACCCAGATCTACTTCTCCATGTCAACCTCTTCAGAAACTGGCATATCCTCCCTAAATGCCTGTCTGGAAGCAATAACGGGCTGGATGAGGGAGAATAAACTGAAGCTGAATCCAGATAAGACGGAGGTACTTATTGTGCAGGGTCAGAACTCTAGAGACGATTTTGATCTGCCTGTTCTAGATGAGGTCACACCTCCACAAAAGGAACAGGTTCCCAGTCTGGGAATACTTCTGGATTCACACCTCTCCCTGGTTTCTCTGGTTGAGGCAGTGGCCAGGGGTGCTTTCTATAAGCTCCGGCTGATATGCCAGCTGCACCTGTTTCTCTAGATCAATGACCTCAAAACTGTGGTACATCTTCTGGTAACCTCCAGACTTGACTTTTGTAATGCGCTCTATGTGGGGCTGCCTTTGTACGTAGTCCGGAAACTTCAGTTGGTTCAGAATACGGAAGCGGTCATCTCAGACAGACCATGTTACTCCTTTACTGATAGAGTTACACTGGCTGCCAATAGGTTTCCGGACAAAATACAAAGTGCTAGTTGTAAAGCTCATTATAAAGCTCGTTATAAAGCTGCTAGTTATAAAGCTCATACAAAGCCCTAAACGGCTTAGGCCCTGGGGTACTTAAGAGAGCGTCTTCTTCGTTATGAGCCCCACCGCCCATTGAGGTCATCTGAGGAAGTCCGTCTCCAGTTACCGCCAACTCGTTTGGTGGCTACACAGAGATGGGCCTTCTTGGTCGCTGCCCCAAGATTGTAGAATGCGCTCCCTGCTGAGATACAATCCTCCCCATCTCTGGCAATTTTCAAAAAACACTTGAAAACCCTTCTTTTCACTCAAGCTTTCTCAGCTTCCTAAATTGTTGGGGTTTTAATTTCTGGTTTATTTTAAAATTCAAAACCCGATTTTGGGGTTTTTAATCACTGTAATGGTTTAATTGTTGTTTTAAAATGTTTTTAAATTGTTAATTGTTATATAGGTTTTTTTAATATTTATTTTAGCTCTTTATTGTTTTAGTGGTGTGTTTTAATTGTACACCGCCCTGAGCCATTTTGAAAGGGTGGTATACAAATCAAATCAAATCAAATCAAATCAAATCAATCAATCAATCAATCAATAATATTAAAACACATAACCTAGAAGATTAACAGCTATATTGTTAAAAACAGCTGATATCTGTGAAGACAGTTTGAAAGTGATAACACAGAAGTCATAGTATGCTGTAGGCTATGATATATAGAAAAATTTAAAATTAGTTAAGGATTATATTTTAAGTGAAAATTAAGATAAAAACTGCAGAACTGGGAAGCAGGAGGTTAGAAGCATCAGTACAATCATGAGCTGTGTCAAGTCAGATTTACTCGGCGGCGGTCAGGTCCTGGTGAATATTGCACACTGCCATGCAGAACTTGGCAATAGTATGTGTTAGGAGGGGGTTGTAGTCAGAGAGTAGTAATGACACATAGAACTGGTCTGTGCAACCTGGCAATCTTGTAAGTAATGGGAGAATGAGAGTATTGAGTAGTGGCTCATGTTCTGCCCCACTGGAGGCCCCTGTGCGTGCGGGGTGCGTGCCAGTGACATCCATAGTGTGCACCAATGACATCCGTGCACATGATGTCACGCACAAAGTGGGCATGGCCAGATCACTGGAGGGCCCAACCCAGCCCTACAGAGCACATTGCCAGCCAGCATTTGCTGGCTGGGTGCATTTATTTCCCTTTCTCTCCCTCACTGGAGGGAGAGGAAGGGAAATAAATGCAGCCAGCCAGCGAACGTTGGCTGGAAATGAGCTCTGGAGAGCTTGCATGGGTTCTCTGGAGCCCTAGCCATGCCCTTTTGTGCATGAAGTCACATGCACGTTGGTGTGGCCCAGGCTCTGCTGGCATTACCGGCAGCCAGGCAGGCAGGTCCTGGGGGCATTGTCTTGCTGGGGACATCCGAAGTCCCCTACTTCATCTCTGAACAGTTCACAAAAGTTCCTTTTGCAGACCTATGGTGGAATAGAGCTGTCCATATGTGTCAGACTGTAGCAGGGGTGATCTGCAATGATGCGCCAAAATAGAGCTGAGTCTTTATTTATTTATTTATTTATTACATTTATATTCCGCTCTTCCTCCAAGGAGCCCAGAGCGGTGTACTACATACTTGAGTTTCTTCTCACAACAACCCTGTGAAGTAGGTTAGGCTGAGAGAGAAGTGACTGGCCCAGAGTCACCCAGCTAGTAGCATGGCTGAATGGGGATTTGAACTCAGGTCTCCCGGGTCCTAGTCCAGCACTCTAACCACTACACCACGGTGGCTCATTAGCTCTGACTGCTTGGATGAGACGTGAGCAGATGTATTTCAGGGCATCTCTTTTCTTGTGTTTGAGCGGTTCCTTATACTGCCTCTTTTGCTTAAGAAGTTCCTGTGCAGTCGATGCCTACGTTCGTTTTATAGGTGTTGTAATTAGCAATGAACAGTTTTATGGCTTCAGCATGTTCTAGGTCAAACCATGGTTTGGAGTGAGCTGTGTTTTCATGAGTTAGATGCTTTTGTAGTTCCTGCACTAGGTTGCTGTAGCCGTCTAGTATTGAGGTGGAGGGCTCTACAGAGAGCAGGAAAAGGCAGATGCGTTGAAAGTGTTCTGAGATGAGTGGTTCTGTCATTGCTTTGTCTAGTTGGGGGGACTATTTGATGCAGCAGGCTCTTCCCGCTGGTAGAATTTGTGACTGATATAGTGCCTTGGTGTGGGGCTGCTGGACAAAGGGTTTTAGACTTAAGGAGACTGGGAAGTGATCTCTGTCAAATTGGGAAATGACCTCAAAGTGACCTGCAAATTGGTGCAGGTTTCCAGAGACAATTACGTAGCATTTTGGTCCCAGCCCAGAAGGTGAATTCAATGGGGTAGTCATTTAGGATGCAGCGGTTAAATCTGTTAGCCATTTGGGCCAGAGTCCTGCATAGTTTGGCTTCTTGTCCTTTGAGCAGCATGTGATGGGTAGAGCATTTGCTTCCGGGTTAGGTGGGCAGCGCCTCAGCGGAGGTAAGTAGATGTTGATTACTAGTAGGGTACCATATATGAAGTGGATCGTTACAGCCATGGCATGTTGTTTAAAGGATGGTAGAAACCAGGCACTCCCAGTTCACCTTTAGGCCTTCCCATGCCAGATTCTGCTCCCAATGAGTGTGCCCTGAAGCCATTGTGTGCAAGGTCTTCGGATGTCCAGGTTTCCTGTACCATTGTTGTGTCATGTTGGAGTTGAAGTCTATGAAGGATACATCCCTGCAGTTGGAGACCCATAAATGCACTTCATGCATCAAACAAATCCACCCATAGTGAATCCATTTCACCCCTTCTGTCCCCCCGCCCTTCTTTTTTCTTCTGTTGCAGCTAGTGAAAAGGATGATGGGGGAAAAACTCTTTTGAACCCTATGCCAATAATCTCCTGCATTCTGGTGCAGGTCCCATGTGAGGACTGATGGTGTCTGTAACTTATTAAATTTCTACTGGCAGGGGAACGTTTAAAAGGGCATGCATTCCAAAAAAGAAAAAAAGAAACAGGACATTTTTTGACTCCAGAAAAACTTACAATTCCACATAAACAGTCAGCCAGGTACACAATTCTAATGCCTTCCATATAACAGACAACTTCTACTAGACAAGCATTTCCATGGAAAGTTCAGCCTGCTGGAAAATTGGAAAACTATTCAATTATTTTGACATCACTCATGGGAAACAAGCAAGTTTGCAGGAGGAAGTGCTGCCCATGCAGCCATTCGTTATAGAAACTGATGGTGTAGTGAAGAGGACGCAGAACCATCCATCAACCACAATCTGCTAATTATTTCATACTTAGATCATATATATCCATCATTGTGTGATTCATCATTAACATGCCTTTTTAGAAGACTAAAGAGCTATACTTTATTTTCATATACTGTAATTCACTTGCCCCAAATTACTGACTCAATGAGGGGGAAAAAACATAAGTGAAAGCAAGTCAAAATACAGGAGGATCAATGATGTATGATTTTAATATAAAGCATTCAAATAAGGAAGATTATATTTCTTTTCCATACAATACCCCATTCCTCTGTAAGACTACTTTCTTTCCGACAGAGAGCTGTCCTGATCAAACTTTAGTCATGCCTAAAAAGATTTCTGTATGACTACTTGAGTCAGAATGTGGATGGAGATGGGCATTCAAATGCCCATGCAAATGTGCATCCTATGAAAAGCAATACAATATAGAAAGACTATATCCACACACTGGGATGTGTATTCCAATGTGCAGATTTCCTTCCTGGTCTGTCATGCCACTGGGTTGGCTTTTAGAACATTGTGCTGGAACCATTTGAATGATAGCCAGACAGTGAGGTTGTAAGAGCAGCCGCTGAAATCAGTTGGGAGAGAAGCCCTTTCACACGTTGTGTTTAACGCACGTACAATCTGTGTACACTGTACATGTGTACAGATCTGAACACACATACAGTTATTCACACATTGATTTATTTGTTTGTTGTTCAATTTCCCATGAAATTGATTGCCAGGAAATTTAGGACCAACAAACAGAAGTACTTTTTCACACAACGCATAATCCACTTGTGGAATTCTCTGCCACAAGATGTAGTGACAGCCAACAACCTGGATGGCTTTAAGAGGGGTTTGGATAACTTCATGGAGGAGAAGTCTATCAACGGCTACTTATTGGAGGGCTATAGGCCACCTCCAGCCTCAAAGGCAGGATGCCTCTGAGTACCAGTTGCAGGGGAGTAACAGCAGGAGAGAGGGCATGCCCTCAACTCCTGCCTGTAGGCTTCCAGCGGCATCTGGTGGGTCACTGTGTGAAACAAGATGCTGCATTAGATGGGCCTTGGGCCTGATCCAGCAGGGCTGTTATTATGTTCTTATGTGCTTAATTTATATACCGCTTTTCATTAAAATAATCCCAAAGTGGTTTCCAATATAATTAAAACAATGCACAATTAAAATGCAAATTAAAGGTGCAAATCTTGAATATAAAAATAATATATCTCTATTTAAAAGTGTTAAAACCTATATAAAACAGTCACACACAAAGCACAAAGGAGCAACAGCAGTAAAAACTGTACTCTCATATAAAAGCTTGGGTCGAGCTACGTTTGTATGTGTTTTCTAAAAACAGTGATTATGCTCAGTGCATGCACAATAGTATACTTCCTATCTGTATTCTGCATGCGAGGGGGCCTGTGTCCATACAGGATGAGATGCGAATTTCAGGACAACTTAGCAATTAATAAGTTAAGAGAGTTAACCTGTAAGCAGCACTGAAAGCATTTTATAATAATTTGAAATTTAGATTTGACTTTCTCTGTCTCTTCTCTAGAATACTTGCATAAGATAACCTTCTTGACCAGCAAGTGATATCTGCATGAAAGCCTCCTTATGCATTCAGAAGCCTCTAGATGTCTATGGGCTCTCTTTAGCTGGTCTGAGGTGAAAGTGCTTTGAACAGTCTGGCAGCTTTCAGTTGTGATCTTTTTATTATGATATTTTTGCCACTAAGAAGCAGTAATCACAGGGGCTGACCTTCAGTAAAGTGCATTTCGTATTTTGATATGTATGCATTCCGGTGGCATATTGCATTCTTTAAAAGGGCACCTTCACACAATCATGCCAAACCTGAAGTGGCTGGAGCCTGGGAACCTGTATGCACCCTAGGAACATAGGAACACAGGAAGCTGCCATATGTTGAGTCAGACCATTGGTCCATCTAGCTCAGTATTGGTCCATTTAGCTCAGACTGGCAGTGGCTTCTCCAAGGTTGTAGGCAGGAGTATCTCTCCGCCCTATCTTGGAGATGCCAGGGAGGGAACTTGGAACCTTCTGCATGCAAGCATGCAGGTGCTCTTCCCAGAGCGGTCCCATCCCCTAAGGGAAATATCTTACAGCACTCACATGTAATCTCCCATTCAAATTCAAACCACGGTGGACCCTGCTTAGTAGAGGGTCATTTTACATTACTTACCACAAGCCCAGCTCTCTTCCTCCTTCTGTTGTTAGGCAGGACACACCAAGACTGGACATGTTGCTGTTTGAGGTAGGACCCTGGCAGCGTCAGCTCTCAGCTGCAATGTCTCATAGTGACCACTGCGGGGATGGGGGGGGGTTAGGGTCATGGGTGAAAGTACTGGACTTCTCCCCTCTTTGTTCTTCCAGAGTTAGTCTCCATTTTGTCTCTCCAGAGATGGCTGTTTTGGTCTCTCTCTTCAGTCATGAGCTGAAATTAAGCTACAGGCTTTTTCACATTCATTTGTAACCTTTTCTTTAAATAAATCCTTGTAGTTCCTTGATCCTAAAGAACTGTATCAAGACCTCTTGCTTTGCTGCTTTCTCACCAAACTGGTTTGCTCTGCCATTTGGGGACTGAACTGCCATTCTTCCCCTACAGCATGGACCCACTAATCTTAGCTTATTCTATCCGACTTGTGGTACACAGCCCAACATCTGTAACTAAGATCCAAAGTTAGGGACAGTTGTTGGGTTCCATACCACAAGCAGGGTAGAATATGCCAAGACCGGCAGGTTCATTTGAGATGCCCAGTCCTGGCACACACATGTTCTTGAGGCTCCAGCCATTCCACCAAATTTCAGATTTGGTGTGATGTGTGAAGCTGCCCAAAATGTCAGTCTCACTGAGCTGGCAAGTAGCTCAGTACAAAATGCCCTGGAATGCATAGAAGGAGCCCAATTTCAGAAGCAGCCCAATTTAGGGACAGGGAAGTTTTTGAGATGGCAGCGAAGCACCCGGACATCCGAGAGAGAGATGCACTCCGAGAATCTTCTAATGTGACATAAGTTGCTGTAGCATCATCCTCTGTGTGCAATCCAACTTTTGTACCCCAGTATCATCTGCAGCATTGCAAGGAATTCTGGGATGCACCTCTCAAATTGTGCAGTGCTCCTGTTTGGGTGGCAAAATATTTTCATTTTGCCCTGGGTATCTATGGCATCTAGGAAACCTTATGGAATAAACAGTAAGTCAGCTTTTGAGGTCTTTGTATCATTTGTTTCACTTTGTAACATTTTCTTTCTCACATCATGCTTATCTATTTATGGTTAATGAACCATGCATAGCCTAGGAACATAAAGTACAGTGCAGCCACCCACATATACTTCTGCTCCATTATTATTATTATTGTTTTTGGTTTTTGGTTTTTTTTTAATAAAGAGATTTTCATTTATTTTTCATGATGCATGCAAATAGGGACTTGACTTCTTCAACCTTTTGGTTAGTGAGCTGCCCCGGAAGAAAGCACATGTTGCATCTGCTCTCTTATGAAAGTTCAAGAGCTTTGTTAAAAAGGGCCTCTTACTTCTTTATTGTAGAAAGAATACTACTGCTGCTTATTTTTCTCCATACATGCAAGATGTGACTCTTTGAACCATTTGATTATGGAACAGGTTATTCTTACAGGGGGCTGGCTGCAGTTCAGAACAGCAATAGGTAAGCAAACAATGAGAAATTATTTACAAGTGATTCAGACTCTAGAGTGAAAAACTTAAGAAATAAGGGGGGGGATTGGATAAGATCAAAGGTCTGCTTTAACCTAGTATCCTGTTCTCAGTAACAGTCAGGGAAGAAAGCTAATCCCGTGGGAGCAAGCATGAGTTGTCCACTTTGCTATGCAGGGTCCCCCTTGGTTTGCATTTGAATGGGAGACTATATGTGAGGACTATATGTGGGATATTCCCCTTAGGCAGGGGTGTCAAACTGAGGCCCTCCAGATGTTGCTGGCTTACAACTCCCATCATCCCTGGCTACTGGACATGGTGACTGGGGATGATGGGAGTTGTAGGCCAACAACAGCTGGAGGGCCACAGTTTGACACCCCTGCCTTAGGGAATGGGCCATAGCTCAGTGGAAGAGCATCTAAGGCCCCAAGCTCACTTCCTGACATCTCCAAGTAGGACTAGCAGAGATTCTTGCCTGTAACCTTGGAAAACCACTGCCAGTCAGTGTAGACAGTACTGAGCTGGGCGGGTGGAGCAATGGTCTGACTTGGTACAAGGTGGCTTCCTATGTCTCAATGTTCCTATGAGGTGCCTCCAAGAAACCCACAGGCAATGAAGGCAACAGTCCTCCATTGCTCGACCACAGCATCTGGTATTTAGCGGTATACTGCCTCTGAACATGGAGTTTCATTTGACTGTTATGGCCAAATCACTGGTTTTATTTATTTTTACATTTGTATCCCATTCTTCCTCCAACGAGCCCAGAGTGGTGCACATGGTTATGTTTATTCCCCACAAGAACACTGTGAGCTAAGTGAGGCTGAAAGATAAGTGACTGGCCCAGAGTCAGCCAGTGAGCTTCATGGCTGAACAAGGATATGAACTCAGGTCTCCCCAGGCCTAGTCCAACACTCTAACTACTACACCACGCTGGGCCTATCCTCCGTGAAGCTCCCTAATACATTCAAGGCATTAGATGGGACCAGTGGTAGAGCATTTGCTTTGTATGCAGAAGGTCCTGGGTTCGATCGCTGGCATCTCCAGGTAGGGTTGGGAAAGACTTCTGCTTGAAACCTTGGGGAGCCACTGCCAATCCATGGAGACCAGAGCTGCACAGCTTCAGCCCTCCTGCAGATGCTGATCTATAACTCCCATCATCCCTGACTATTAGCCATTGTGGTTGGAGATGATGGAGAGGGAGACAGTTGTGCCGCCCTAGTGTAGGCAGTACTGAGCTAGACAGACCAATGGTCTGACTCCCTATTATCAAGGGAGCTTCCTGTGTTTCTAAGGCCATGTAAGCGAGTGCTCATCATCACATCTTGTGGCAGCAAGTTCCATAGGTTAACTGTGCTCTGCATAATGACATACCATCTTTTTGTCTATTACTGCCAACCTGCTTCATTGAGTGAAAAGGCATCAAAGGCATGTTGGTTAAAGGCAGCTATCACTGAAATTATGTGCTGTGGAATACTGCAGATCTCAGTCCCAAACTGGCTTTCCATGGCAACCAATTCCTAGACTCCTTGTTAGATTCATGGAGCAAGTTTAGAGCTAGTACTCAGCACCGATTTTGTGCAAATGAAATAGAAATCAAACATAAGGGCTGTTCACACAATCAAAAACTGGGTAGGGCAAGCATCCTGCCCAGCTTCAGGAGTTGTGCTCACTCCTGATTTTCAGTCATGTGTGAGCAAACAGCTAGGCAGGAGAAGGAGGAAGTGATCATCTGTGAGAATGGAGCTGGGTAGGGCACCTTTTCCTCTGACCTCATTAGGGATGTGCGGTTCAGTTCGGATCCGGACCGGTTCGTCCGAACCGGTCCGGATCCGGCGGCTCGATCCCGGACCGAATCGGGCCCTTCCGGGGACCGAGCCGGACCGAATTCGAGCCGGTTCGGTACCGAACCGGCTCGGGTTTCCCGAACCGGTTCGGGAACGAAATTGAGTCTCTGGAGTGTCTCTTTAAAGTTGCAAGTGTGTCCTCCATTTTGTGTCTCCTTCCCGAAACTTTTGCTCCTCCTTGCATCCATTTTGTGATGCTATTTCCAGGCATTGTATTGGCTGCGCTATTGATCCTTGATTGGCCAGAATGAGTCCTTTGGTCTGGTAGGCTGCTTGGCTGTTGCACTGTTGAGAGCTGGCACCCTGTTGGCCGTGGGGGGAGTGCAAAGGTGGGGGCTCCCAAAGGAGGGAATTTCAAACCTATATAAACCCAAGCCTCTTCTCTGGAAACTTCTCTTGGCTGCAGTTGTGGGATCATCTCTGAGACCTGCTTGCCCTTTGCTGGCTGCTCTGGTGTCTCTGTGAGTCCTGACTGTGTCCTGTGTCACTCTGTGTGTGCTCTGTCTAATCCTTTGTCCACCTGCCCTTTGTGACTCTCTGTGTGTCTCCTCTCTCTGTCTGTCTCTTGTCTGTATACTGTGTGTTACTTCACTTCACTTTCTTCTTAATTTCCCCCAATTTTCCCTGTTCCTTGTCTGTCTGCTTTTCTCCCCCCCTCCCCCCCTTTCCCTTCTCATCCTTTGGGCCTACCCTCCCCCTCCCCCACTCCCACCCACTGCATCCTCATTGCTTTAAATCTTCTTCCATTAATTATTGCTCTTTGTCCTGCCTTGTTTTTGTCCAACTTTTTGATTTTCACATTGCATTCCATTGGTTTCATTTATATATTGCTTGCTGGTTTTGCTTAAATTGTACCATTTTGTTTGTTTCTGCTGACTGCTGCTGCCCTGCGAGTTGGTTCCCTGAATCCCTCCCCCCCACCCCCAGAGGATTCTGTTGTTGTTTCTTGTTGTCCCATATAATCAGTTTTGGTTCCCTGCTCCAAACTTGCCCCTCCAAGTCCAACCACACCCCACCCCAACCCCACCCCATCCAGCCTTCTCCCAAGTTTGCTGCTGCCAAACAGAGTCCAGTTTTCTTTGCTTGCAGTTCCACTTATTCATTTGCTATTATTAATTTGCAGCAATTGTGGTTTCATTGTCTCTGTTCACTTAGTGGCCCCCCTCAGAGTCTGTGTTTGGTTCCCCCTCCCCACACCCCCACACCCAAGTTTTTTCTGCTGGTTATAGTCTTTCTTTTCATTTTTTTTTAAACTTCTGGCTTGTGTTCTCTTGATATATATTGCTTTATATATTTTGCTACCCTCCTCCTCCCCCCCTGCCTGCCCCCCCACCCTCCCTCCTCCCAGACCCTAGCCCAGGCCCAGCTCCTCCCCCAACCACCCCATCCAGCCTAATCGCTGCTGCTGCCCGAGTTGTTCCAGTTTCTCCTTTGCTGTTTGTTGTTGCCCCCTCCCCATCCCCCCAACACCCCTCTGCCACACACTAGCCCCCAACCACACACACCCTCTCTGCTCCCCCCACCCCACCTCTTTTTCTCCTTGCCCCTGACTCTCTCCACTTACCCCAGGCCCCCTGCCACACACTAGCCCCAACCACACACACCCTCTCTGCTCCCCCCACCCCACCTCTTTTTCTCCTTGCCCCCGACTCTCTCCACTTACCCCAGGCCCCCTGCCACACACTAGCCCCAACCACACACACCCTCTCTGCTCCCCCCACCCCACCTCTTTTTCTCCTTGCCCCCGACTCTCTCCACTTACCCCAGGCCCCCTGCCACACACTAGCCCCAACCACACACACCCTCTCTGCTCCCCCCACCCCACCTCTTTTCCTCCTTGCCCCTGACTCTCTCCACTTACCCCAGGCCCCCTACCACACACTAGCCCCAACCACACACACCCTCTCTGCTCCCCCACCCCACCTCTTTTCCTCCTTGCCCCCGACTCTCTCCACTTACCCCAGGCCCCCTGCCACACACTAGCCCCCAACCACACACACCCTCTCTGCTCCCCCCACCTCTTTGGACCGCTGCTACTGCTGTGTCCTCCCCCCACACCTGAATCCCCCCTCCCTGCTGCGCTGCGCTTCTCCTCTCTCCTCTTTCTCTCTATCATCTCTCTTTCTCCTCTCTCTCTCTTTCTTTTCTCTCTCTCTCCTCTCTTTCTCTTTGTCCCTGCCCCCCCTCTCTTTTCTCTCTCTCTTAGTCTTTTCTCTCTCTGCTCCCCTTCACTTTCCACCTCCTCTCCCACAGCTGCAGCCGCACACAGTAGCCTACCCACCTGGCAGCTGCCATCGGTTTTTTTTTTCTTTTTATAGTTTTTGGTTGATTTTGTCTCTGCTTGGGGGTGAGTTGAGCGACACAAATAGTGTCGTCTTCTCACTTCTGCCCCTCCATCATTGTTGAACTACCCCGGTTGCCTGTGTGCCTCGTGCGGCCGCCCTGCTGTGTCTCAGCCCAGGGTGGCTGGCTGGCGGCGGCGAATCCGTGACCAGCAGTGAGCGGCAGGAGAAGGACTGGAAGAAGAGGGGTTAGTGCGTGTGCGATTGTGCACCTTTTGTTGCCCCTTTCTCTCCCTAGCTGGCGGTTTTAAATAGGGACACCCCTATTCTGAAATGCATTTGGGTGTGGGGAGGAGGGAGGGAACCTTGGAGAGGAGATGTACTGTTGTAAAACTTGTGTCTTCATGCCCATGCCCAGTAAAGAAATTGCTGCTGTGTGTTGCGTTGCATTGCATGCGTCTTGCAGGTGGTTTTTGAACAGGTGCCTTCCAGAGTGCTTCCTTGCCTCTGGGGCAGTCTGAGTGGGGTCCAGGGTTCTGATGCGATGCTGCCACTACATGCTGGGCCCATGCCATGCCAGAGTGCTTCCTTGCCTCTGGGGCAGTCTGAGTGGGGTCCTGGCTGGGCTCTGATGCTGCCACTACATGCTGGGCCCATGCCATGCCAGAGTGCTTCCTTGCCTCTGGGGCAGTCTGAGTGGGGTCCTGGCTGGGCTCTGATGCTGCCACTACATGCTGGGCCCATGCCATGCCAGAGTGCTTCCTTGCCTCTGGGGCAGTCTGAGTGGGGTCCTGGCTGGGCTCTGATGCTGCCACTACATGCTGGGCCAATACACACGTATGATGATGATCATGATGTTCAATCCATGAGGCTGCCATCAAGTGTTTGCTGCTGCTTGCTTGCCATGGCATTGGGCGGGCAGAGTCACAGAGTGGGTGGGTTCAACCTCTGTGTTGGTGTGACTGGGTTCTGGTTTTGGTTGTGTGCAATTCAGAGTCACTAAATAGGCTGCATTGAGTTTGATGCTCCCCCCACAGGAGCATTACTTGAGAACCACCCCCCAGAACCCACACTTTGTGTTCAAGTTCACTAAATAAGGGTTTCCTCCTTTGATCTGCAGGTTCCCAAGCGTTGACTGCATCCCTCCCCCACCCCCGGTAGGTGCTGTGCCCTCCCCCCATCCACTCCCCCCCCCAAAAGCTAAAAACTTGCCACCCACACCACAACTACTCCACCCAACTGCCCGTGCCACCCTCCCACACCGGGGTTCCACCCTTTAACCCCCTATTTTTCTAAAAAAAACCCCTCCCAGACCCATCTCCCCAATTGGCTTGGTGGTTGACTCCCAAATTCAAAAAGGACACCCTCCCCCTCACTTCGATTGGCTTCCCCCCCATATCAAAAAGTCTTCCTTTCCCCCCAATTGGCTTCCTTTTTTGAAAACAAACTTCCCCCCCGCCGCCTCCAAATCAGCTGCCTTTTTTTTGGCCCCTAAGCCCCTCCAAATTATTTTTCTGACCCTCTCTGGCCTTCCTCCTAAAGTCTCCCTCCTTCTGACCTAGCAGCATGTCTGAGCGCCGTGTGGCGGGCAGGGCTCGCTCAAGGCTGGCAGGCAGAGGTGGGAGAGGCCAGGTGCGGGGTGCGCCTGCGGCACGGGGAGGGAGAGGACGCGGGGAGCCTGAGGACACCCCAGTTCTCCCCATTGGAGAATTATTTGCTCCGGCCCCATCTTTGGTGCGCAGGATTCAGTTCCCCACGCCTGCTGCCGCCAATCGCGGCAGAGGCAGAGGCACCGTTAGGGCTGTGGCGGGTCCCTCCTCGCCGGCGGCACCAGGTGCTGCTGAGCTACCGCCAGTTGTTGAGGTGGAGGAGACTGTGGAGTTGGAAGAGCAGGTAGAGGGCGGTGAGGACCGTGCGGCTGGCAGCGATGCAGCCAGGTTCTCCCTCCCTCTGGGGCCCCTTCCCCCTATCCTTTCGCCGCTCAGTGGGGCCCCCCCTCGTGAAGCCCGACACTCTGGTGGGGAGCGGTCTGGCGAGGTGGTGGAGGAGAGGCCTGCCTCTCCGATGCCAGTTGAGCCGGGCCCTTCCTCCGCTGTGGAGGGCGGAAGGGGCGGGTTGGGTGGCAGCAGTGGGCAGGCAGCGGCGGCCGCCCCCCCCTAGGACTGCAGCCACCCTGCGAGAAACGGCCTAGGACGGCGCCCAGGGCGCAGGAGGCCAAGGGCAGTGGTGTATGGGTGCATTTTGAGGTCCCTCAAGATGACCCATTCCACGCCCGCTGTGTCCACTGCAGGATGCTTGTCAGCCGTGGAAGGGACCCTGCGCACCTGGGTACGACGCCTATGTGGAGACACCTAGAGCGTCACCACCCAGGTCTCAGGGGACAGGCTGGCAGCGCTAGTGCGCCTTGTGCATCTGCCACTAGGGCGGGCAGCGGCAGTGTGCCAGCCAGCAGGCAGGCTACACTGCCCGTCCAGCGGTGGACGCAGTCCTCGGGCAGCCAGCGTATTGTTCGCGTGGACCATCATCACCTCACCCGCCTCATAGGGGAGATGATTTCCACCGATGACCAGCCGTTTCAGGTGGTCGAGAACAACGGCTTCCGCCGTATTCTCCAATACCTGGCTCCCGAATACGTCATCCCCTCAAGGACGACGTTCAGCCGGAACGTGGTCCCCTCCCTGTACCGCCGGTGCAGGGAGCTCGTGTCGGCCGAGCTGCGTGCAGCTCCGGCCGGGACAAGCGTGCATTTCACGACTGACCTCTGGACCAGTGTCAGTGGGATGCACGCTTCTTTCCTGGCCCTCACTGCCCACTGGTGGGGACCGGAGAGTGAGGGGACCTCCGCGGGCGATGCTTCCGGGTCCGGCGCGGCTCCCGCTGCACTACGGCACAGGTGGGCCGTCCTGCACGTGGAGACGATGGACACGAGGCACACCGCGGAGGAGGTGGCGGCCGTACTCGACCGCCACATAGAGGAGTGGATTGGCGGGTGTCCACACCTCTCCCGCGGCTTCATTGTCACCGACAATGGAGCCAACGTTACCGCCGCTGTCGAGACAGTCATGGACTGTGTGAACATACGGTGTATGGCACACACGCTCCATCTGACCGTCAGGGACGCCCTTGGCCTTAAGGAGCTGAAGGCGTCCCAGGAGAAGGGGGCCCGCCCCATCGCAGCTGCTGTTGCTGCCACGGCCACGCTTGTGGATAAGTCCCGCAAGCTGGCCGCCCACTTCCACCGCAGCGAGAAGTCCAGGAGACTGCTTCGCCAGAAGCAGGATGACCTTGGCCTTCCACGCCATCTCATCCCTACGGATGTGGAGACGCGGTGGAACTCCACCTTCCTCCTGTTCCAGCGCCTGTTGGAGCAGGAGAGAGCCCTTGTCGCCCTGGCGAGGGACGAGTCCTTGGATGTCTGCGACTTCTCGAACGCAGAGTGGAAGCAGATGTCCGAGGCGGTGTCGGCACTCGAGCCCTTCCAGCTTGCCACGAAGGGCTTGTGTGGCGACACCACTCCCTTGAGCCAGGCGCTGCCCACAGCTGTTGGTCTCGAGAAGCTGATGGGTGGACTCCATATCTCTCTGACCACGCCAGAGGGTCGTGCTCTGGCTGGGAGGCTGAGGTCTGGGGTTGACAAGCGGCTCGTTGATGTGCTGGGAGACAGGGAGGAGTATGTCCTCGCTTGTCTCTGTCACCCAGCCCTCAAGGGCAATGCCGTGAGTGCCGACGACTTGCCCAGGTGGAAGGGCATCCTGGTCGAGAAGGTTAGGGAGGAGGAGGCCGCTAGGGCCCGCAGAGACCAGGGTGTTGGTGGTGGTGCGGGGGCAGCCCTCGCGGCCCAACCCGCACCCAGCAGCAGCATGGGCGGCCAGCCGGCGTCAGCTTCCCCTTCCCCTCCCTCTTCCCAGTCCAGCAGCGCGGCATCCCAGGCGGCGCCATCGCAGCAGCCATTTGCTACCGACTCGAGATCCGCCCAGTGGTTTCAGCGGTTCTGCTATGGCGCCATGCCTGGTATGCGGGAGGCTCGACCTGCCAGGCCCCCCTCCAGTGCTGAGCAATGCGTTGCGCAGTACTTGGAGGAGCCTGTGGAGGGAGACGGCGTGGACTGCGCACAGTTCTGGGCGAGCCGCCACCAAGTCTGGCCGGACCTGGCGGTGGTGGCTGTGCGCCTCCTCTCCTGCCCCCCAACCAGTGTCCAGAGCGAGCGGGTGTTTTCACGTGCCGGGGACGTGGTGACACCCTCTCGCTCCCGCTTGGACCCTGGTCTGGTGGAGCAGCTGGTCTTCCTTAAGGTGAACCTCCCCCTGTTGGGCTACCCCAAGCTGCAGTTTGAGACGGGCGAGTGATTACCGTGGGTTGCCCCATGGTTGGTCACCTGCCTGGCTCGACCTCTGCTTATCCCTACCCTCCCCCCTTCCACCTCTAGCTGAGCTGACATGACAGATGCTGAGCCGTGCCAGCCAGTCGCAGCGTGTAGTGTGCCCACACAGAGATGCAGTTGTAGTAGTAGTTGTAGTGCTGCGACTGGCCAGATGTTTACAATGCCCACGCCCACCTAAAAAGAAACCCAATGCTGACCAGCACAGGCCCTTTATCTATCCACCTGTCAGCATTTGGGGACCTGGCGTGGGCACGGCACACACCCCCAAAGTAGCACAGCCCACGGAGTACTAGACTTAGCGGCAGCGGCGGGTATACGTTCAAAAATGCAGTGTAGATATGTAAATACTAGTAAATAAACATGTAAATAATTTTTTCTTTAAAAACCCCATGTCAAAATCAAGCCTCAAAATTATGCAAAAGAAAGAAAAAAAGGTGACAAAGGGAGAACAAAATGATGAATGCCAAATGAATTGATTTTATTGAAAATGTCACCAGAAATCATGTGTGGGGGGCTTGGTTTACATGGAGAAAATGATTGGGTGATTTTTTGAAATGAAACGAATGAATTATTATCATCTTATGTTCATCTTGATTGTGGTCACTGTTGATGTTGGCTGATGGCAAAAAACCCAAAACCATCAGAATAGCAATGAACTGGCTGCCAACACAACATATTGATTGATAACTGTGCAGGGGGGGAATCGGGTCTGTGTGTGTGTGTGTGGTGCAGGCTCAGTCTGTCTCTTCCTGTTGTGTGTCTGTCTGTCTGTCTGTCTGTCTGTGTGAATGGATGCCTAGCACTGTCTCTGTGTGTGGATGCTTTCTGGTGTGTGTCTGTCTACATGTTTTTTTTCCTCCCCCCCATGCCTCCCTCCATCCTTCCCCTCTCATCCTCTCCCCTTCCTCTTCACCACCTTCCATCCTCCCTCCCTTCCAGCCCACCACCGCCTCACCTGCCCCCAACCCCGGTCTGGCAGATGATGAGAGTCTGGTCTTTCCCACCGAAGCACACACGTGAGCACGTGTGTGCACAAATATGTGGCTGACCAACTCTGAGCCGGACCCTCCCCCCTTCAATCCCCTCTACATCCCTCTCCCCCTCCCCTTTCCTCCCCCCTGCCTCCCTGCCTCCCTCCCTGCCTCCCTCCCCCCTCCTAGCTAGCAGCGCACACATACACACACAAAACACCTGTGGTGGCAAACACCACCAGCACACATGCACTCACACTGGTGCCACCACCACCTCTGCCTTGGGCCTCTGTGTCCTTGAGCAGATATGTGGCGGTGGACCAGAGAAGCATTTCTTTCCAGCAAGGCAAAAGGCATGCACTCACTGCACACACACACACACACAAAGAGGTGAAGACGAGAAGAGGCAACTTCTAGGACCAGCAGCAGCAGGTGAGTGTCGTGTAATTGTGTTGCTTCCCAAGGCCACTGCCCATGCTCAATGCTCAGTCTGCTGAAACTAAAGAACTAGCTACAATCACCCTTCCTCACACGCAGCTCAGCTCAGCTCAGCTCAGCTGCACAGCACACTGACTAACTAGACACTACAGCTGGTGGTAGAAAAAACAGAAGTCTAGATTCTAGAAGATGTCCTGGTGGATTCTAAACTTTCAAATCTGTGCTAGGATTGCCTTGCCTCCTCCTCCTGCTGCTGCCTGTAATTGTGCCCTCTCCCCTTGCAGTTGCGCCGTCGTGATGGGTTGGTGATGTGCGTGCGCCGTCTACTTGTTAGCTCTCTCCTCCTCATGTTGGCTGGGCTTGCCAGGCACTGGCTGGCAGCAGCTGTTGGCTGTGTGCTAGGCTCAGGCTGTGGCGCGCGTGACTGGACTGGGAATGTTATTGTAGCGGCAACACTGGTTGTGGTGGTAGCAGTAGTAGCTGTTGTTGTTTCTGGGCTGGTGGCTGCTGGCCTGTGCTGACTCTGCGCACTTGGTCTGGTCTGGTCTGGTCATTGGGATGCAGATGTAGGGTGTGTGTGCATCATCCATGGGGAGCATCAGAGCAGAGCAGAGCAGGTTGGCTGGCTTCTGTCTGTCGGGCCTAGTCAGTGGCAGGCACTGAGTGAGGCGGTGGTTTCTTTGGGCATCACGTCACCCATCATGCAGAGCGGCAGGTCTGCTGCTCTGCTGCTCCGCCTCCTGCTTCTTCTCTGTGTGTGCTGCTCTTGTGCTTAGTGTGCTGCTCCGCTGCTGCTGCTGTGCTGGCAGGCAGCACAGCAGTGGCCTTTTTGTTAGATCAGAGAGTGGGTGTTGTCTCTCTGAGTGTCCTCCTCTTACTTGCTTGGATAGGAGTGGTGGTAGTAGGTAGGCATTAAGATGGACTGACTAGGTGTTACGTGTTAGGGCGCCCAGAGAGAGGGGCCAAAAAGATGGGGTGGCAATTGTTGGGTTGCTCCTAGTATTATTGGTGAATTTCTGAAGAAAAAAATTTTTTCCATTGGCTAGAATGGGGGTTCGGGGCTGCCCCAGACCCGCCTCTGTGGGGTGGCAGCACCGCCAAAGTGGGTCCGGGGCCATGGCAAAAATGCCCTCAGTCCCTCCCAGCAATCCCCGTAGAGATAGGAGTGATGGTTCTGTTGTTTTTCTGAGGTGTTCTGAGTGAGTGTGGATTCTGTGATAGCAAATGAGAGTGGATTCATGGTGTCTCATTGGAAATCTCATTAGCTATCATAGAATCTACACTCAGAACACCTCAGAAAAACAACAGAACCATCACTCCTATCTCTACGGGGATTGCAGGGAGGGACTGAGGGCATTTTTGCCATGGCCCCAGACCCACTTTGGCGGTGCTGCCACCCCACAGAGGCGGGTCTGGGGCAGCCCCAAACCCCCATTCTAGGCAATGGAAAAAAATTTTCTTCAAAAATTCACCAATAATACTAGGAGCAACCAATTGCCTTGGGATTTTTGGGGTGGAGGACACCCATGGGTGGCTACCACCCACCCCAGCTTTTTTGCCCCTAAGGGCTCCACATTGCGAGTTATGGGCAAGAATTAATTTTTAAAAAAATTTGTAAAAAATCAGAGGAAGGTCCAATCGACTTGAAATTTGGGTGGCAGGTAGAACACAATGTCCCCTTCAAAACCAGCCACTTTTTGTGATCCGAACCGGTTCGGTTCGGATCCGAACCGGACCGGGGGGGTGGTCCGGCAAAACCAGAACCGAACCTCCCCGGTCCGGTCCGGACCTGGTCCGGACCCGAACCGAACCGGGAGAATCGGTTTTATGCACATCCCTAGACCTCATAAAAAGGCTGTGCACATGAGCAGCACTGTCTTATCCACCTTCTCTCTGACAGACAGTCATTCCCCACTCCTCCTACCTAGTTGTTTGCTCACACACAGTTGGAAATCAGGAACATGCACAACTCCTACATCTGGTAGGATGCTTGCCCTACCCAGTTTTCAGCTGTGTGTACAGTCTTATTGACTAGCAAAACAAGTGTAGCTTCTTGGTGCTTGTAAATCACAAGGTGATTTGCAAAACAGCAAGGAACAAATGCATGGCCTGGATCTTGTTTGTCTGCATCCTTGAACCTTGTCCAGTTAATGCATGGGAGTGTTACAAGGACTTCATGAAGTCTATTTTAAAAATGTGGAAGTAGTTCTGCTAGCAGACCAATCCGGAGAGAATACCTGAAGAAAAAGGCCAAAGGAAAGTCAAGAAAAGTTAAGATGAAAGGTTATGCCAGATGTAATTCTGAAGACCAGTACTCTGCAAAGAGGAAGACCTCCCTCTCTCCCTCCCTAGCTCCCTTCCTTCCTTCCTGGGATCTGTGAGCAAGTTCAGAACCAAACCAGTTCAAAGTGAAACCGGTTTGGTTTGACGGCTCAGAGTCGAGCCCTCAGACTGAACCCCATCCCTCCCTCGCCGGCCTGTTCATGGAGTTTGTGGACCTTTTACAGGGGAAACAGTTTTTTAAAATTCTTTTTAAACTTACCCCCTCTGGGGTTTTTTTCTGAGGTGGCAGGGGGGTCCGGGGAGGCTCCCCCTCCCCTGCTGTCTTTCCTTCCTTCAAAAATGGCCCTGTTCGGCTTTCCTCCAGCACAGCGGCCATTTTGGAGGCTGCTGCACCTGTGCAATGGGCCTCTGCATGGTTGGGCCAAACGGGGCTATTTTTGAAGGAAGGCAGGAAGTCCAGTGGTGGGGGACCTCCGCAGACTCTTATGCCTCCTCGGAGAAGCACCCCAAGGGGGTAAGTTTTTTTTAAAAAACCTTTAAATTTTCCCCTCGCAAAAGTTCCACAAATCCCTCTGAACTGAACCAAACCAGGGGAGGGGGGCCGAAGGGGTTGAGGGGGTGCTGGACCAAACTGGCCCAGTTTAGTTTGGGTCTGTTTGGGCTCTAATCAAACTCAAACTGGACCAGTCGGTTCTATGCACACCCTTCCCTCCCTCCCTCCCTTCCTTCCTTTCCTTCCTTCCTTCCTTCGTATCACCTCAGTCTATACCTGTGCATCTCAGTGAACCGCCTAGAGCCTCAGAGTCAGGCGGTACTTAAATTAAATAGCAAACAAACAAACAAACAAACAAACAAACAAAATGGTAGGTGGTTCTGAAGCAGGGCAGCTCCCATAAATTAGGGATATACTACTGTGGAAGAGTTGATGTTTTAGATATAGAATGCTCAGGTTTAATCCCTGGCATCGTTCACTAAAAGCATCGCATGTGGCAGGTTGGGAAAGACCTTGGGGACCTACTGCCGCAGTGCTAGGCAATATTGGCCTAGATGAACCAACAGTCTGGCTCAGCATACGGCAGCTACAGATGTCCATATATGCAGGGGTGTAGCAAAGTTGGAGGCCATCCTGAGGTGAGAGTTGAGGATGGGCTCCTGACCACCGTCGCCACCTGACTTCATGGCCTGCTGCTGCTACGTCTCACTCAGCCAACCAACCACTTGCCCGCCTGCCTGCCGCTGTCCTATCTTTGCTGAGCAGTGCCTACTTGTTTGTGCTCAGCTCCAACTCCACACTGACCATGCCAATGCAGCCTGATGACATCACTGAGCTAGTGTGGCTGTGCTGCCCCATGCCAGAGAGACCAGGCCTACCTTAAAGGGGCTGTCTATCCTAGAGGGGATTAGGGCAGCTCCGTGCCAGCTCAGGGACTCAGTAGTGGGTAAGCATGGCAGCCAGTGCTGGGTCTGAGGGCCCAGTGCAGGGGAGAGAGCAGGAGCTGGTGGTCCCCAGAGGCCCATGGCCCTGGCCATTCACAGCTCCCTGTTCAATGGTGGCCACACCATTGATGAAAGATTGATGAAATGACACCATTGATGAAAGTCCATATGATGAAAGATGCAATCGCAGTAGAGATGGGAGAAGGGGCAGAAGCATGGTGGGCTTGTCAGAGTGGCTTAGTAGCTTGCCTGTTGAAGAACAGAAGCCAACGTGACATTCCTGACCATAACATCAATATTGTTTGGAACATCTGCTCTATTCTGAGAATTGCAGTCAAGGAACTGGACAGCGTGGAGGGAAACAACTGTGAAATTCAGGTCGCTTTTAAAGAAAGCACTTAATACAGAACATTCATTCCCACCAGCTTCTCCAATTTACTGTCAATGAGGTTAAACATCTTTTTATTTATTCATGACACATGTGGCATCTCCAGGACCATTTCCTTCATTCTGCATTAATTTGAATGTTTTCAGGCAGCATAATATTGTTTAATGTGGAAAGACATTTGAGCCTCCATTTTATTTTCACAGTTCATCGAAAAGTCTGGTCGCATCTAGACTTTCACCTTCCGATCTGCAAAGCCAGAGATCTCTTTGTGCTGTTCGAGTGGCACATATTTATAACTCCCTTTCCGCACTCAGATACAGCAGCATTGTTTCATCAGTATTCAGTCCCACAATCATAGGAAACAGGAGCCTTTGAACAAATATGACAAGAATTCCCTTCCCCAGCTGGTTTGGCTGGCTGGCTACTTCTCTCTTTTAGCTTTTGGTCATTTTTTTTTAATGATATGCTTTTAAAGATGCATAGCTGACTTTCCCCACCATTGGCTGAAGCAGGTTTTAGCCTCTCTTTAGTTGTTTTGAAGTTTTCCTCTTCAGTGGCTATCCAGACCCATGCTGCACTAGTGCTATGAACAAAGATGCTCACACAAGCTAGCCATGTTCACAGGAACAAAGGAACATAGGAGGCTGCCATATACTGAGCCAGACCATTGGTCCATCTAGCTCAGTATTGTCTGCACAGACTGGAAGCGGCTTCTCCAAGGTAGCTGAGTGGAAGTTCAAAGCTACTCAATCTCTTGTGCCAAGAGTGACCCATCCATGAGGACACCAGTTTTGGCGGTGTGTGGGGTGTGTGTGTGTGTGTTCAGTTCCCTGGGAAGACGTTGAGTGGGCAGGGCTCACCTCTTAGCTGGTCTCTGGCTTGTGTGTTTCTCTCCTCCTCCTCAATGCACCTCATCCCTGCCCCCTCCCTGCCTCTCTCTGCTCTGTTACTGCTGTGGCTGCTCAAGTGGGAGCCTCCATCCTTGTTTCTCAAGTGCCTGAACTCAAAACCAGAACTGCACCTAGGTAATTTTGGAACCTGAACCTAAAGGCTTCCCACACTGCAAGTTAAGCATCATTTTTTAACATGTCGGTTCTTGAGGGCGCAAACCCAGGACAGACTAAAGATGATTTGGGGAGGCCCGGGGTGTGTGGAGGCCCTGGACTTCAGTCCCAAAGCCCAGGGGTAAGAGCGCTCAAAACAGGGAGTAAGTGGTGTGCACAGTGGTTGGCATGGCTACAGTTGGGCCTAGCTGGTCATGGAGAGAAGCGTGTTGTGTGGCACACTTCCAAGCTGCCTCTCAGGGAGATGGAGCATTTGATTGACCCTGAGAATTGCAGGGCCTGCACTGCTGAGGGGAGGGGAGGGCAGCAATAGAGGAAGGGTAGCCATTGGATGGACTCCAAGCTCCTTAACTCTGTCCCCTTTCTGACTGTATTCCCTAACCAGTGCAGGCTAGTCATTCTCTGGTCATCTGTCTGGGCTGGTCATTCAGCCCAGAGAATGAGCAGCCTCTGTGGCCCAAGTTAAAGCCAGGGCTCCGCACTGATTGGCTGGGTGGGGTGGCAAAAATTCTAGGGCCCACCCTGTCTTGTGTTCATGGTCCACTTGCACAATAAGGATAGTGAAGAGCTTTGCATTGTTCCCTGGAACATGTATGGTCTGAGGAAGAGGTTTAACAACAACCATCACAACCACCACCACAACAACCTGTATTTGTTAACCACCACATAACAAATTTATTTATTTTATTTATTTATTTTTGCATTTATATACTGCCTTTCGTTAAAAAGATAACCCCAAGGCGGTTTACAAAAGTTAAAAACATACAATAAAAAGAGAATAAAAACATCATGTTAAAAGTATAAAAACATATAAAAACAGGCATAAAAACAATACAACAAATACAACAAATAAAAACACAGAGAAGCCACAGTAGAAAACGATCATGTAAAAGCCTGGGTAAAAAGTCAAGTCTTTAAAAGCTTTCTAAAAGCCGTGAATTGAAAACAAATATTGAAAATTGAAAACATACAATAAAAACATATAACACATTAAATCATAACAGACACTAAAAGGTGAAAAGAAAATACCAAATAAAACTTATTTTAAAATTAGTTAAAAATCAGATCAAATCTGAAAATTAGAATTTAAAAGGCATAGGTGAACAAAAAAAAAAGTCTTAGGCCACAACTACAACACTAGTCTGGAACACCACCTCTCCACTTAGGGAAATTAGTAGGGCAAGAGCATTGCACTAGTGCAAAATGTTTGCTTTAGGGCAACACTAGTTTAGATCTCAGCGTTTGTAGTATTCCTGTGGCATTGTGGTATTTTATTGTCTGATTGTATTCCCCCCCCTAAGCTTCTTTGTGATATGTGCGTGAAAAGTGGGATGTGGTGTGTGTGTGTGTGTGTATATATATATATATATTAAAAATATACACACATATATACACATACATATACATACTCCATCATTACTCCATCAGTACTAGAATGCATTTTCAATCTACAGGTGTTTCTTGGTTTTGCTTAGCTATAGCGTCTTTTATCATGGTGATCTACCGAAGGTCATCTGCTTGCAGAAGGAAGCCCTCAGGTGCTGATCATCTTGTGGCAATGGTCCATGCAGCTCAAAGGTATTCTGCTTTTAAAAAGAATAAATTGTGTATGGTGCCATTTTCTGGAATAGGTTAATATGTGCACCCACAAAACAGACGCTTGTTGGTGCTGCCAACTTATGGAAATACCAATCACTTGTTTGGGTGGTGGAGAGGATAACTTCCCCCTGTTTCCCCCAGCATGTTCTAGGAAGGTACAGTACATTCTTCAGGGAGGTCTGTAATCCGTGCTCATCCTGAAAGTTTGAATGTGATGTTAGAACTTTCATGGCAAGCAGAGCACTAGAGGTGGCAGGGAACGTACTATGTCTGTACTTTTTATTGCAATTCAAATTCTGCTCTCAGCAAATTATGAATGGGACAAATCATACAATATTTTTCAGCATTGTTTTCCTGCTGATTTAGCCATAAAGCGATGGTGGCAAGGAGAAGTTGACAGCTACTGAGCGGTTACATGAAGGTTGCTTGATCTCTTAAACTTGTGGAGGAATCACAATCCACAAACTGGGGTGCATAATTTTCCAGCTAAATTATGTGGAAAACCAGCTCCCCCATTTTTGGATGGGCAGCTGTGGCAGCTGCCCATCCAAGCAGCAAAAATGCTGATTAAATGGAACAATCCTTTCCTGCTTACAGTTGCCACATTTTATGGGCACTTGAGGCATTCTCAGTATTAGTGAGGAAAATGAGTAGCATAAGGAAGGTCTTATTGTGACCACAGTATATTCATGGCTAGCTGTCTAGTCATAAAGGTGTGTGTGGGGGGTGGGTTTCCCTATTACAGGGTTTCTTAACCTTGGGCCTCCAGATGTTTTTGGACTACAACTCCCATCATCCTCAGCCACAAATGCCATATCTGGGGATGATGGGAGTTGTAGTCCAACAACATCTAGGGGCCCAAGGTTAAGAAACCCTGCCCTATTAATTACTTTGTTGTGTTTTGATAGATAGGCAGCATTCCTTTGGATGGCTGGTGGCCAATGTTCTGATTTCCCATCAGTCCCTGGGAGCGATGGTATGTGCTGCCATGGAGTTATTCTTAGGAGACTAATGGGAAATCAAAACAGAAGCTGCCAGTTGCTCAGCTTAGCTGCTGCTGCTACTATCACACAGATTGCAGCAGCAGTGGAAAATGGTGATTGGAGTAGTGGCAATTTGGTGGCAAACAATGCCGGAGAGGACTGCTAGGCTGTGTCAAGCTTATGAAAGTAGATACCGGTCTTTATGTCAATTGGGAGGCTGATGAAGCTTTGGTGAGCGAAACGACTTTTATCCGGAAGAGTCGTCAACGTTGATTTATGAACGAAATCGAGTCATCTAGTTCGCTTTTCTTCTCATACGTTGATTTATGAACAACACCGTTTCATCAAGTTTGCTTCTTCTCGCAAGGGCATGCAGAGGGTGGTATTGTATAATTGGTGCTGAACATTTTGCCACTGAGGACACTTTTATCTCCTCCTGGGACTACATCTGACTCAGCGCATTTGTTATTAACACTCATTTTGTTATATGACGCTGCCCTCTCTATCGTGCTGCCCTATTTTTGGCCGGGCCAAATCTTCCCTTTTTGATTACCACTTTTGCATATGTTATCACTGATGTATTCAGTAATGTGAGAAGGCTTTTTGTATATCATTTATTACTTCCTGGTTTTCATTATGTATTATTAGTGTTAAGTTACCCAGTTTAATTTAATGCTTGTTCATTCATGTTATTGGTTATTTATCACTGGTTTGTGATTTTTGTATATGTGTATTGGTCTTTCATCATTGACCTCTCCTTTTGAATATACGTTTTTCATGTTGAGTTACATCTATACGTTTTTTATGTTGAGTCACATCTTTCATGTTTGATTTCTTTTTATAGTCACGGAAGGAATTTTTCCCCTGCTTCTTTGCTGGTATCACCTCGTGACTGCTTCTGTTCTTTGCTATCACACAGATTGCAGCAGTAGTGGAAAATGGTGACTGGAGTAGTGGCAATTTGGGTATACCTTGCCACCTTCAGATTGGAAGGTGAAAGTGATCAGAAGGGAATCATTGGCTCAGCCTTATCTTCCACGATCTCTTCTTTAAAAACAAAACAAAACAGCCAAGAGCATATTTGGTATCAGTGGCCACCATCCTCACTAACCATGTGGCTGCACAGGAAGCAGTGGGGTCCCCACTGCAGAGAGCTTTCCGAGCTCATCAGAGCTGACTGTGCAAAGGGAGGCAGGTTTTGTTGGCTAAGCAACCTCAGGGACATGTTTTTGGGTGAGCAAGGCATTTCTGAGGGAAGGAGAGATAGATGACCTCCTGCCCCCAGGAATCAACACTGCAGAGCTCAGGAAGCTCAATGCAGCAGTGACATGATTAGTGTGAATGACCACTGCTCGTTTGAACCCGTAAAAGGGCCTCCGAACAGGTCCGTCCACATCCCTACCCCCTGCCCCAAGGTTCACTGGCTGCCACTGCTTTCTGGTGATCAGATGAAGGTCAGGGGCGGCACCACCAGGTGCAATCCTGCTCCTCCCCATCCATGTGTTCATATCCACAGATATGTTGTGTGAACGTAACAGGCTTACTTTTTAAATTCTATTTTACTTTTAATGAACAGAGGACAGGTCACTAATGCCTAATGCTCATTGTAACTTGATATTCTACAGAACAATATCAGTTTTGGGAGTGGCTAAAATAAATTTCATTTACCAAAATTAACTCATGCCTTTATAAAGGAAAGCAAGCATACTTGCTGTGACCCTTTGTCACTCCTTTCCCCCGTCTCAAACTCATATTAAGAATTACTGGTTTGAATTATTCCATTTTTGAATACACAATTCTGCCTTCCCCCAAAATATGGCCAGGCTCAGTCCATTAATAAGTTTTCCATTAAGTATGAACATTGCTGGTCTACGACTATAATAAATTCAATTTAATTCATTAAGAATGAACCAAGTTTCTGAAATATGAACAGACCATGAGAAATGTGTTTGGTCATCAATTTCTGCTCTCAGAAGTAGTTCTAGATTAGGCTTTGGCCTGCTCAGAGATGTCTAGGCTCCAGTATGTGCAAATATTCTATTGGTCTGTGCCATGCCCTTTATCACATCAAGCAAGCTGCCATTTCCCTCTTGTGTGTGGATTTCTTCTCCCTTCCCTTTACAGAGAAAACCATGGGGCAGACATCTGCACCAACATTATGGCCTCATTTTCATGTAACTGCAAACCAGAGTTGAATGGGGCAGAGGTTGGATATCATGTATGGCCGAATGCAGCAAAAGCGACCTACAGTTTCCCTCACCAAACTCCAATTTGAACCTTCAGTTTGTAATGAGTTTTGCTGCTCCAACCTGAGGTTGAAGGCAGCAGCGTTACATCCTAATACAGATGCTGCCATAACCTTGGCTTCATACTGTTTCTGGGACCGAAATAATAGGCGCATGAGAAGAACCATCCAGGGATACACAGGGATGGGGCAGAATTGGTAATATGTGCTATGATAGCCCTTGTCCCAAGGACTGCTCTCTCATGAGTGTGAAAGGCCATGGAGATATGCATGCAGGCCAGACAGCATCTGCCACCAGCCTGGTTGCTCAACACAAGCAAGCCATGGGGATAGGTGCCTCGGCAATACCTATCTTGGTGACTGCTGCAAAGAAGCAGCCCAAGCAGTCCCTCTGCTAGTCCATCCATCCATTTGAACATATCCATGTTTGGTTTTGACCATCACAGTTACCTTATTCTCCTGGGATTGCTGATAATTGGGGCTCCCTTCTCCCGTGGCTCCCCATGGTAGCCAATCAGCATATTCCGCAAAACCAGTCCAAACTTGGGAAATTGAATGAAAGAAAAGATCGATCCCCAGTCCCGGTGTTTCCCTAGTCTGTCCACCTGGTACTGCCTGGACACATGGGATGGCAACTGCACCTTTGGGGGCATGAAAGAGCTGCCTGGAGAGGAGGGGGTTGCGGTGTAAAATTTCTGTTATTGACTAGTGAAAATGTAGGTCCCACACAAACAGGACCCCCTTGGGAGTGCAGTCCGATGGAGGACCAAAGGTCTTGGAGCCTCTGGCCCTCCCCAATGGACTGACCCTCTCATGAGAGGGCTAACCACCAGGCAGCAAGCCAACATGGGGGCAGGAGTGTGGTTTGGTGTCCCTGGACCGCTTTGCTGGGGTCAGCCGTTGCAAGAACATGCTTGGTCACAGTGGATCAGACCCCTCCCTCATATATATATTCCCTCCTAGGAAGTCCTCACAATCCTTTCCTGGAGTAACAGAAAAAGTGCCCCCCTGCATCCCCCCGTTGCCAGCAATTATGCTTGTGCAAGACTGTTCTGGTCCGGGGCTCTTAAGAGGGCAGCGATGCAATTGCTGTCAAAAAAAGGGGCTTGAATGCCATTTAAAGAGATTTAAATGCCCTTTCCCTACCAAGGGTGGGTGGTCCATTCATTCCAAAAAGGTACAATCACACTGGGCACACCCCATTGAAGGTCGTGGCCAGTAGCTGCCACCCTGCAGACCTTATGACACCTTGCCCACAGTCTGGTGACATGATCATATGGGCACCTATGTAATTTTGGAGCTGGACCTAAAGTCCCCCCCCCCGCCTCCGCAAGTTAAGCATCATTTCTTAACATGTAGGTTCTTGAGGGCACAAACCACACCACCCAGACAGACAAAAGAGGATTTGGGGGGACCCAGGGTATGTGGAGGACCTGGACTTCAGCCCTGAAGACCAGGGGTAAGAGCGCCTTTGGACATGAACACTATGGAGCTTGCTGGGGTGCGGCTTCAGCAGACCAAAAAGAGGGAGTGGCTCCCCTACCCTACTGGAGGTTGCCATGCTGTGGTCGGATGAACATCTGCAATATGAGTCACGGTTTAAAAAATTAACCATGGTTTAAAAAATTAACCACTTCCGATTTCACGTTATGTGCGAATGCGGCCTATGTCTGTGCTTATGTTAACACGAACCATGTTTGCAAACCTGTGTTCACCCATGATTGTAAACGCTGGCTTGAAGTTCACCCCATTTAATCGCAGTGCAGATGTAATGCTGTAGCATGGTTAGCTCTCAAAAGTGACGATGGGAATTCATGTGCAAAAGTGGAGGGGGAAAGAAGGGGAAAGGAACAAGCAAGTTCAGCCTTATTTATTCAGCTGGCAGGTGATTCCAATCTCTTGACCATGGTCAGGAGATCAGACCTGTTCCATCTCTAGTGGACCACTGGCTTCACAGTCATTGAAATGAATGGTGGTAGATCAGGAACAGTTAACTTCCTTAGTTTGTACACAACTTCCATTCATTGGGTTTCCTCAGGACACATTGCTTGTAGATTGTGCCCTGTGTGCCCATAGTGTAGAAAGCAAAACAGTTAAGATAGTTCACTTCTTACAGCTTTGATGACCATCATTTGGACCCCTTGTATATAATGTCTAGATTGATTCCAGCACAAATTATCTCCAGCCATGATTACCTGGTTAACGGACAGCTAAAATCATTTCTTAATATATCAGCTTCTCAGTGGCGGCCCATGAATGCGCCACTGGGGGTGGGGGTGGCAGGAGGCACTTTTAAGGGTAAATGAATTCTGTGCTTACCTCTACAGCCGCCATGCCTGAATGCTGTTCAGAGAAGCGGTGTGCCACCCAGCAGCCCCTGCGGTGGTGAATCACCGCCGCCATTCACCGAATTCATTTACCCTTAAAGGTGCCTCCCACCACTCCACCCCCAGTGGCGCATTCGTGGGGTGCCCCTGCAACTTCTCTAATCATCAAACAACAAGAAATACTCTCGAAGGTCACAATAGAAGCAGAGGGGCCTATTGTTTATCTCTCAATTGAGAGAAAATACTGCAGAGCTTTCATGGGTGAAGGAGTTAGCCTGTGGTGCCCTGAAAAGAAATGGTGCTATAAGAGGCATTTAAATAGTCAGTTGTCTAGTCACCTATAGCAAGTGATTCTCCTGGGTTTGGAAGGAGACAAAGAGATCATGTACACACACAAAAACTGTGTTCCACCAGGGTTTGGGAACTGTGTGTGCTCTTAATTTTTGCTTGTGTGGAAGCAAAGTAGGAGGGAAACCTGGGTAGCTTCTCCACCTGCCTTGCTTCCACACAACCAAAAATTGAAAGCACACACAGCTCTCAAACTAGGATCACAGTTTTTGACTGTGTGAATGACCTCCGCCACCAATAGCTTTTCCCCACCCTTGCTGGCCCATTCACCGCACACCACCAACTGATTGTTTTTTAAGTTTGCAAAAACCATACAGCAGCCCACTAATTTTCCCAGAACGTCTTGGCAGCTGTTTTCAGTGGGTGTTTTCCCTTGCTAACTAGCAACCTCTGTGACATCAGGTGGGAAGGCCCAGAAAAGCGATGATGAATTAAACTGGCAGCATGGAAAACCAGTTACAGAGTATGACGGTCCTCAGGGCTGTTGATTCATCAGCCATCTGTTTCTCTTTGGTTGAATACCTTCTCCCCACAGCTTTGCTTTATTTTCAAAACAGTATTACGCCTGAGTTTTATTTTAAAGTTACCGAAGTAATGTTATGCTACTTAGCTGCAAGGGTTTCTGCCTGACCTTTTTATTGTGTGAACAGCAATTGTAATCAGAGCAATCAAGAGAAGATAACAGTTTAAACAAATCTACCCAACTAACAAAATATGTAGTTGAAAGACCTAGCTGAAGCTTACATTGATCTTACATCAACAAAACATTCAAAACTCTGGTTAGAATGATAGTGTTCAGCCATAGAACATAAGCAGGGATAAGAATGCCTTTCAGCATGTGCAGAATTCCTCGTCTTGTCTTTACCACAACATATCCACCATAAATAGCCATGTTGCTGAGCAAGTCTAGTGGATGGTTATACAATCTCCATGAAGCATTCAATGAACATACAGGGGCAGAGCAAAAATAAATAAATAGCATGACAAATCAACTTTCAAGATTTTATTTCTGGCAAATACAAAAAAAAAAAAGGAGCTACAGCTATTGATGCATAAAATATTTGTATTCCAAATGCCACCGGGGCTTAATGTATAATTAACAGAGTGACTGAAATCAGTCTCAGCTGTGTAGGAGTTTTGGTGGTCCTACTGACCATACCCTCCACTGGGCTGTGGTGTTTTTGGTTAATCCATTCATTGATACAGGCCAGCTTTTGAATAGGGCTTTATTCCAGTCCTGGGGTAGAGGCAGGGCTAATAAACAAGCAGCAGCAAGAGCACTGAAGTACCTTTTTATTGTGTGAACGGCAATTGTAATCAGAGGAATCAAGAGAAGGTAACAGTTTAAACAAATCTACCCAACTAACAAAATCTACCCAACTAACAAAGGGCAGTCTGCTCTTGCCTCTCTGTACATAATATCTATTTCATTACACTATTCATTTATTTTATTTTAGTTTATTATTTTATTTTATTTATGTTCTGCAAGATTCCTAATGCTCTAGGCGGTTTATAAACTGCCTAAATATTCCTGATTCCAATCCACTGCCTTGTCCTTGCATGCTGCAACTCTTTCCCTTGGATTCTACATTATCAATCATGCCTCTCAGTGGCCATCATCCTATTTAGACATTATGCTGCACAGTATGTGTGTACAGATGTCTATACACATGTATATGTTTTTGAGTAAACGATTGTACATGTGTTCATTGTAAAAGTGAACCTGAGTACAGGTCTCTCAAATGGGTGGTACCAATAGGAAGTGTGCTACTGTATGTGCAGTGCATTGAACAGAATGTGTGGATAACTGTGCATACACTATACGCAGATTGTACATGCATTGATTGTACATGCAATTGTTCATGTGAATGGCCACATTTGCATGTAACTGATGGACCCACAGTTCTGCACTCCCTTCCCCCCGCTCTCCCATCCAAATTTGGGTGTTCTGGACAGCTGTCTCTCTGCAGTCAGCGAGACTGCAGAAAGGTGGGGGAGCCAGCTTGCAGGCTTCCTTCTTCCATGAAGGACAGCCTGCACAGCCAATCATGCCGGAGTTGAGGGCAAAGCTTCCTCCTTCAATTCCAGTTCCTGGGCCAGCAGCCTACAGTTCCAAATTTGGGTGTGCCACATGTTTCCTGGAACCTTGGGTTGCAGCACTGAACCTCACAACAAACCAAGGGTTCGATTGGAGTTCCAATCCTGAACCCTAAGTTTCATCACCGTGCTGAACTACAGTTCCTGGCATTCGGACATAATGTCTGCGGAACCACAGGCCTCTTTAACTCCAGTTCCACGTTACATGTGCATGCGGCCATTGTGTGAATAAGGCACATGTGTTCAGTATTTGTGTGGGTATATGTTGTGTGGGTTTGAGAAGAGACCTTAAATACTGTTGCGTGAGGTACACTAAGTGCTGAGAGAGACTCCTGCCTGCAACTTTGGAAAAACCACTGCCAGTCAGTATAGACAGTACTCAGCAGTATTGATGGACCAATGGTCTGACTCGGAATATGGCAGCTTCCTATGTTTCTATCCTCAGTTGGTGTAGGTGTGTAGATAGATATACCTCTCAAGAGCAGGCCTGCTCAACTTAGGACCCCCAGCTGTTTTTGGACTACAACTCCCATAATTCTCAACTACAGCAGCCAATAGCCGGGGATGATGGGAATTGTAGGCCAACATCTGCAGGAGGGCCCAAGTTGAGCAGGCCTGCTCAAGAGCATGATAAACAATTCCGTTTGGGATCTTGGAAGCTTACGAGATCTCTGCCCTGTTTAGGCATTATGAAAGCAGGCATGCTGTACATGGCTATTTTTCACAGCACAAGAATTGTTTTCTAACAGCATGCCAAGGTGCATTGGCACACCATCTGGGAATGACTATTCTAGGGTGTGATCAGAATCTGAGCATGCTACAATTCTGTACAAATGCCAACAAAGCACAGGATGAGGTACTAGACAGAGAATTTTGATTTCCAAGAAGTTCCCAGTTTAAGCCAGTCCTGATGAATTTTTTTGCCCTCAGGCAGGAGTGGTGTGTGATAATCCTGAATTTTAGGGTTTTTCAAACAAACAAACATCACAATTCCCTACTTATGTTACAGTAGACTTCAGTCTTTGCCACTAGTCCTTGCCACTGAGCTAAAAACACAGAATGTAGCTCCTGGCATCTTGTGGCGCTTTTGCAAAACTGCAGCATTGACTTTATAAATCTTCTATCACCCTACTTTGCTAGTTCTGAAATGTTCTGAAAATAGAAATATATTCAACAGTCAATTAAAAACTGTGGAACTGCATGGTGTAGTGGTTAGTATGTCAGACTAGAAAATGGGAGACCCAGGTTCGAATCTCCTCTCAGCCATGAAACTCATTGGGTGGCCTTGGTCCAGTCAGTCTTTCTCAACCTAACCTATCTTACAGGGTTGTTGTAAAGATAAAATGGAGAGAAGACCATGTATGCTGCCTTGAGTTCCATGGCAAATGAGTGGGGTTAAAATGTAGTCAAAATCATTATGTGCAAAGTTAAGTCGAGATAAAATGTTGATGGCTGAAGCTCAAGGAAATTGAAATAATAAACAATTTAATTAAATCCATATCTAGTATGATTAGGACTGTTTCACACATTAATTTTCATCAGCTGATGATTGCAGCAATAAGGAGTACCTTGCAGGTATGAATGAGACATCACAGGTCAAATATCTCAGTTATTTTCTATCTTTCCTATCTCTTAGGATATAGCGATATCCTATCTTATAGGATATAGTGATAGGAAACTGACCTCTCCTATCACTCAGGTGACAGGAACAAAAATAATTATTTTTATTCAGTACACACACAGAGTACTTTTTCAGATCATTGCATAGGCACATATCTCTCCAGTGGTCATTCATTTCCAAAGAGAACTGTTCCTGTCAGATATACCATTGTTTTTCTATTGCCCATAGTTGGAGGAATATGACACATAGTCATTGAAATCTAGGTTTAGTGTGGGTTATCAACATTAGCATGATTGTGTGAACCCATGCCAAAGTGGGAATCTCAGATTCATCTCAGGTTATAAGCCACCTTTGCATGCGTTCCACAATCATGCCAATGTTGGTAACCCACATTAAACCTAGATTGAGTGATTGTGTGAAAAAGGCCACTATTTTTTCTTCTTGTTACATCTCACCTCTTTAGTCAACCCCTTCCAACTGGGACACAAAAATGATCCCTGTTAATCTAAGCCAGAAAAAGGGTTAACAAATATATAGCATAATAAGGCAACTTTCAAGATTATAGTTTCTGGCAAACACAAAGAAATACCACAGCTATTGATGCACAAGATATTCAGATTCTAAATGCCACCGGGGGCTTAATATATAATTAACAGAGTGACAAAATGAAAAGGATTTCAAAAGCTGAAATCAGTCTCAGTTGTGTAGGAGTTTTGGTTGTCTAAATAATGTGGGAGGTGAAAAACAGCTACAAATTAAGAAATTAGCCGAGAAAGCTAGGAACAAATTCATATACACAAACAGCATTAAGAAGATAGCTGCATAGATGGGAAAGCCATTAAGCACCATGTAGTCTGATGGCCAGACGAGATGTGATATTAGTCAAGTCATTAGCCTTGGCATTTTTGCTTTTTCTTGTGCAAATGCAGGGGGACAATCCAGATCAGGACCACGGCAATGGTCTTTGGCCATTGTGGCTGGGGATGATGGGGGGTTGGCCAACAACATCTGGCGACCCAAGGTTGGGAACCCCTGAGCTAGGGCAGAGCAAGGTAGCAGAGAATCCAGACTGACCTCTAAGCATTTCATTCGATACGAGATGAAACTGAGAATGAGCTCAGATTCAGATAACCAGATCTATTTTACGTTTTGAGATCTAGAACACAATCATTCTGAAATAATCCAAGGAAAGTGAAGAAGAGCATTGGAAAGCTTCCGTTGCTACAGAATGCAGCAGCTTTGCACAAACCAAGGCCTGCTGATTTGATCACATTACAGCAATATCATACCATCTTCACTGAGTGCAGGTCTATTTCTGAGCCTAGGTCAAGTGCTGGTGTTAAACTTGAAAGCCTTAAATGTTTTGAGTGCTAGTTATCTCAAGGACTACTTCCACCCCTTTTCTGGCTTAGATTGTCAAGAGGGATCCAGCAATGGCCACATTCATTTCCTCAACAGCATCTCTCCTTGGGCAAATGGCACCTGATCCAGAACAACAACTAATATTTATATACCGCTTTTCAACAAAAGTTTCAAAAGCAGTTTAAATAGATAAATAATACATAAATAAGATGGTGTGATTTGCCCAAGGAGAGATGCTGCAGAGAAATGGCCACATTCACATGTAATGAGGTACTGTGGGAGCTCTGGACCCACGGTTACGCCCTGCTACCACTCTCCTGTCCTCATTTGGATGAAACAGATAGTGGGCTTTCTGTAGTTAGGGAGACTGCAGAGAGGAGGAAGGGGACTGGCTGTGTGAGCTTCTTTCTTGCTTGAAGGACTTGCTTGAAGGATAGCTAGGGATGTGCAAAGGATCTGGGAAAGGAACCTCGGTGGGGTTCGCGGTTTTTAAAAAATAAATGTTCGAAGATTTTAGCCTGATTGACAGAATAGGAACATAGGAAGCTGCCATATATTGAGTCAGACCATTGGTCTATCTAGGTCAGTATTGTCTACACCGACAGGCAGCAGCTTCTCCAAGGTTGCAGGCAAGAACCTCTCTCAGCCCTATCTTGGAGATGCCAGAGAGGGAACTTGGAACCTAGATGCTCTTTCCAAGAGCAGCACCATCCCCTAAGGCAGGACTGCTCAACTTTGGCCCTCCTGCAGATGTTGGCCTACAACTCCCATAATCCCTGGCTATTGGTCACTGTGGCTGGGGATTGTGGCAGTTATAGTCCAAAAATAGCTGCCGGGGGGGGGGGGGGCGCTAAGTTGAGCAGGCCTGCTCTAAGGGGAATATCTTACAGTGCTCACACTTCTTGTCTCCCATTCATATTCAACCAGGGCAGACCCCGCTTAGCTAAGGGGACAGGTAATACTTGCTACCACAAGACCAGCTCTCCTCCCTGTGAACTCTGTTCACAGCAGTTAAGGTAACATACTGTTCTTTTTCTGAATGGCGAAGGGCTTCCTATTCAATGCATTAACTTTCTGTCAAACAGGCTAAAATCTTAAATATATATATTTGGGGGGGGGGAAACCATGAACCCTAATCCCCCCAAACTCACATGGCTGGGAGGTTTACAACAAATACAGGATGCCCTCATGGGGGTTCCATTTTTGCCTATAGGTGAAAATATGGAAACCGAAAATAAAGAAACCTTACCCTAATGGGAATCCAGGGATTAGGTTCCTACACACAACAAAAGGGGGGATAGTGAAAAAGTTGGGGAGGCAGAAATAAGAAAACTAAAGTACTGTTCCTTATTCTCCAGCTCTCCAGCAATGCCCCCACCCCAAATTCCTCCAATTTTTTTGCGGGCCACAAAAATCAGGCAACAAAATGGCTCCATGCTGCCCCCAGACTGGAAACGCCACCAGAAATCACTCTGGAAGTCATTTCCAGTGTCCTTGAAACCACAGATAGGGGGAAATCATCTATTTTTGCACCCAAGAATAAGGAAACTGGGGCTCTAGGACCTCCCTGTGGGTACACGAAACTGCGGGTGCTGAAACCGCAGATATTGAGGGCCACCAGTATAACAGTTGCATGTAGATGGACATTATTTCCAATTTGCATTGTGCAATTTCCTACATTTACACAAGAGCACTTTTGTACAACTGCATGGACACTCTGTTATGAGCATGCAGCAATTCCCATGGTGCCCATCCACAACGTCCGTGGGCCACTGTGCAGTATGTAAACTACCAGGTCAAGAGACCATGATTTCAATGCCATGATTTCTCACATGAGTGGAAACTGATTATTCTTTTCTATAATCTTGTTCCCTTCTGCTGCCTTTCCTGCCGAATTGTGCTAAATTTCACAGATTGGTGTTTAATATGTAACAACAGCTGGAACCAAAATAAAGTTTTGCATATTGCTATTGTTACATATTGTTATAGGTAACAATAAATGTAAAGTGCACCATCAAGTCAATTTCGACTCCTGGCACCCACAGAGCCCTGTGGTTTTCTTTTGGTAGAATACAGGAGGGGGTTACCATTGCCTCCGCCCACGCTGTATGAGATTATGCCTTTCAGCATCTTCCTATATCGCTGCTGCCCAATATAGTAGCAGTGGGGATTTGAACCAGCAGCCTTCAGCTTGTTAGTCAAGCATTTCCCCGCTGCACCATTAGGTGGCTAATTTGCAGGAAGTAAAACAATATACTATTTTATTTTATTTTTAAAAAATAATTGATTGATTCTTAGTACCCAGAAGGTTCTGTACAGATGGAAAAGCAAGGAAAAATCATTTTTCATCATCAATATAGAAGCATGTTTTATTTACCTCCTTAATTTGTCTAACTCACACCATGCTTTCCCTCCAAGGATATCAAGAGACTGTCCATGGGATAATCCCTTTTTATCCTCACATCAAACCTCTTAGGCCAACATTGACTTCCCAAGACCTCCCAGTGAAGTTGAGCACAGCCATTGCCTTGGTTAATATGAGTCTTATCTGTACTCTTGGGCACACATGGGGCTCTTGTATTCACTTCTGTGAGAAACAGAGTTTCCATTATTTGTTTGTTTGTTTGTTTGATTGATTTTATACCGCCCTTCCAAAGTGGCTCAGGGCAGTTTGCAATTAAAACATTACTCTTCGAGCCCTTTTTCACAATCAGAGAAAGGGCTCAACAGGGGCAAGGGGAGGAAGCCTTGAAATGCTTACCTCCCCTGCAGATGATCCACTCTCCCTTGAGATCCTCAGGTGGATTGTTCGCCCAGATGATGGCTGGCTCCTGCCAGCAGAAGGGGGTTTCTGGGGCTGGGAGGTCCCCGGAACTTCCATAATGCATTGCACGAGCACATGGTGCATTATGGGGAACCTCCTAATGCTGGTCGGGAGGCTACATGTGTGTAGGTGCCTCACCGAGCCGCACGGCACCGACACATGATCTGTTAATCCACGTTTCGGGCTTGTGCTTGCACCCTAAACCCTGGCTAATATCTGAGGCACCTAACAGGGTTTGCTGCCATGCTGCTGCTGGGAGTCGCGTGGCTTCCAGCAGTTCACACACACTGGCAAAACCAGGCTGGGCTTTCCTAGCCTGGTTTTGCCTGCACATGTGAATAGCCCCAGTGGCTGCCATACAGAGCAAAAATGCACTAGTGTAGCAAGAGAGCAGCCTACCTAATAAAACTTCACAATTGCAGCAGGGAAGTGGCAATTTCCCATGCCCTCCCCTTCCCCAGGAAGCCCTCTGTGCCTTCTGAAAATATGTCCCTGAGGGTTGTGCAGCCCTTGGAGAAGTGGAGCTTGTTAAAAATGGCCACTTCCCCACCACACCACTGCAGTTAGTTGGGAAGTTCTATTAGGCTACTCTCTCACTGCACTGGTGCAGCCTTGCTCTGTATAGCAGCCTGTATTTCTTGTTAGGCAGGTAAGTACAGCTTTAAAAAAAACACCTCTATCACAATAGTATACCTTCCATTTGACTTCTAGTGTATTGTTTATTTGTTTCAGACAGGTGGAGGAAAGAGGTGCTTTAGCCAACTCCAAAATAATGAGTCTTCTACCTGTCCAAAAGCAGAGCAGTTTGATCAGTACCACTGCTAACCACTGTGCTGCTCCTTCTCCTGTGTAAATGATTGGCATGACACCCTCCATCGCCCGGCTGGACTTCCCTGCCCCTTTGCCCCACCCCCACCCCTTGCCTTGCTGCTCCTCCTCCACATCTACTTACACACTGAGGCTATTCACACGATGGGGCAAAATCGGGCTAGCGGAGGCTAGCCCGATTTTGCCCCATCGTGTGAACCACCGGGCTCGGCTGCAAGCCCGGTGGCTTCTAGGCAGGTAACCCGCCTAAGTACCCCTGCCCTTAGCCTGGGTTTGCGGAGCGAGTGCTCCACAAAACCGGGCTATCTGGTCATGAGTAGCCCCCTGGAGGGGAGGCAAAAAGCCACCTCCCGGCTCCGGGGGTCACCCCAGTATGCCCTGCATGCTCGCGCAGGGCATACTGGGGTTTCTGTGGGCCGCGTGGCCCCCGAGCTCCCCAGCCCCCACCGGCTCTGTCACGGAGCCGGCAATCGTGTGGGTGGCCAATCCGGCCGCCCCGGGCTCCCTGCCCAATCGTCTGTGGGGAGAGCGGGCTTAGCCCACTCTCCCCACAGTTTTGGAGAAAGCCGGTCCCACGGATCGTGAGACCTGCCTCACTGTCTGCCGAGTGCTCACTGTTCCGCCAAAATCAACATAAAGTTTCCACTAGTTGGCTGGCTTTTTAAATTGCCTGTTAAATGAGAAACTTTTGTCCTCTGTGTTTGAAATATGTAAAGTTAGATCCTTTAGAGGGGTTGCAGAGTGCCTAGAAATTGAATGTCAATCGCATGAAAAACAACACCACCAGAAGTTAGAATCAGCAGGAAAAACTCTCTTTGAAATCAAATAAAACTTGTTCTAGTTAAGTGGTTTTTAAGATGGCCTACAAAATGAGAAACTTCTGCTCTATCTACCTACCTACCTACCTACCTGAGATTTCTTTTCAGACATGATTCCTTACGGGAATAGTCAAACAACTGAAAATGTCATGCTAATTGGATGGAAAAGAAAGACATAACAAGCATTAGAAGCTGCTGGTGTCTCAGAGTAATAAATGGAAAGGCATTGTACTGCCCTCTTATGGCATCACATCTGCTCAAATTCAGAGACACTGAATATAAGAAACCCATTTTATAGGCAATTGTTTAAAAAGGTGTGCTGTAGTATAACAGCACACCTTTTCAAAAAATAGCCTATAAAATGGGTTTCATGTATTCAATGTCTCTGAAGTTGGGCAGATGTGATGCCATAAGAGGGTCGTACAATGCCTGAAAATTTCCACACTATCTGGTTGCAAGAATCAAAAGCTGAGAAGGGTCTCTACTGAAAACAATGGGAAACAAATGAATTTTTCCAATTCATTTACACACCAAACCTGTGAATGCTGAAAGTCTACTACTTATTAGGGATGTGCATGGAACCCTTTATGGGCCTCCAAACCAGTTCCAAAAACCGGCGGTTCCACCACTTCGAAGGCAGCAGAGGTCTCCCTTTAAGAGTTGTGGGAGGGTGCACTTACCCCTCCTGCCGCTTTCCCCCCACCAGCATCAGTTTTTTTAAAAGCCCATCAGGGCAGCAGCATACCTCCCTGCCGCCCCATTGCCCTCATCTTCCAGATATGACTGCAAGTTGCCAACGTGCCTGCACGCCCCGGCACGGGCATGCACACATCACACATGCACGTACACCCATGCTGGGATGCCCAGGCGCATCGGCGACGTCCAGTCATATCTGGAAGACGAGGGCAAAGGGGCGGCAGGGGGGTACACTGCCGCCCTGATGGGTTTTTTAAAAAAACTGATGCCGGCAAGGGAAAAGCGGTGCACCCTCCCCCCGCTCCTAAAGGGAGACCCCCGCCACCTTCGAACCACCCCGCCATGGTTCCGTGCACATCCCTACTACTTATTTCCCATCTCTTGAGAAGTAAACCTTGCCAAAAATTACAATACATATTATTCATTACAATAATTCATAGTTTGAGGTTGTCCCTGGGAAGGAATGGTTCAAAGTCTAGGGATCAACATGGGTCTAAAACTGCCCCACTTTAAAATCCCTCTACTTTTTCTAAAAGCAGCAGCATCTGAATATTGTGGTTCCAGTGCTTTATTCCAGTGCAGTTCCAGTGCAGATATCAGGTCAATCCTCCTGAAATGGTTGGTTCCTTTCACCTTAGTTTCAGTGGGAAAGAAGTTCACATTTTCAACCTTCTTTCTACATAGATAATGCTTCTATTAAGAAAAGGGAAACATGCACACTATACACATACATGTATATATGTACGTGTGTGTGTGTGTGTGTGTGTGAAAGAGAGGGGAAGGGAGAGGGGAAGAGAAGGAAGAGAAGGAAAGAGGGAGAGGGGGAGAGAAAGACGAGGAGAGAGGGAGGGAGGGGGAGGGAGAGATTGATTGGTTTTAGTTGAGATGTGGAAACATTATTCCACCATTATAAGCCCTGAATATTTTTTGGGAAGAAAATTCACATCATCTGTCCAGCACACCTAAAGGAGCAACTAGGGAACAAGCACCAATCTGATCCAGATTTGCTGCAAATACGTTGAGAAATGACTGAGATACAGCAGTTTGAAAATGTGCCCTGAAGAAATGGTTTTACACAAACTCTTTAACCAGCGCAGATGCACCTCCTCTCCCTGCCCTGGCCTCAACTTAAGTGTGCTCCGCCCTCCTTGCTATTTACAACTTCAGGTAGTCCCACAGGCTGGCCTCACTTCATTGTTGCTGTTTACTCCAAAGGTGCTGAAGTAAGACCCTATCTGTGATAATGTGGCAGAACACACACACACACCTAGTGGCTTGGCCATTCCCTCCACACATTGCCCGCCACACCTCCAAAGTTGTTTGGCTATTCCCCCAACACATCCACAGGCACAGCCTTATTATTAAATTATTATTAAAGACATCTTTTTAGAGGGGCATTTAAATGTCATATCCACTGCTTATATCTTGCAGATTTCTTAGTGCTTTGTTTTTAGTTTTTCACTTATAATTTTTAATATGAAACTTCTAAAAACTGCAACTTTAAAATGTGGTCTTCACTTGATATTTTTACCTGTTAATTTTATTATTGTTCTATTTATTTACTTACTTACTTATTTAGCAATAGCAATAGCAATAGCACTTACATTTATATACCGCTCTATAGCCGGAGCTCTCTAAGTGGTTTACAATGATTTAGCATATTGCCCCCAACATTCTGGGTACTCATTTTACCGACCTCGGAAGGATGGAAGGCTGAGTCAACCTTGAGCCCCTGGTCAGGATCAAACTTGTAACCTTCTGGTTACAGGGCGGCAGTTTTTTTACCACTGCGCCACCAGGGGCTCTTCCTGGTGCTTACTTATTTATTTGATTTCTATATTGCCCTTCCAAAAATGGCTCAGGGCAGTTTTAAACTGCAACTATTTTATCAGTGTTGTGGGCCATCCCAAGCAGTAGTGTGCGGGAGAAGTGAGGTATAAATATTTCAGATAGCTAGATAGCTAGCTAGATAGATAATGATCAGTGAGATGCTGGTGGGTAGGCCTGTGCAGCCTAAAAATGTTCAATCCAATCCAACCCAACAGAACAATTGTTGGGAGGGACGTCATGGCCCCTAAATTGTTGGGTTGAGTTGGGTCAGGTCAAGAAACTGATATTTCCCAATATTCCTATCAGACTGAGTTAAATGGCTAGCAAGCTACCTCTTAGTTGAGAGGTGCCACTAGGGCCATTTATTTATTTATTTATTTATTTATTTATTTATTTATTTATTTATTTTATGTTTCTCTCTTCCCAAAATGGCCCAGGGCGGTTTACAGTAAAACAAAAAAATGCATAACAATTAAAATGAGGAACCAATTAAAAGCAGATTAAAATTAAAATTACAACTAAATATCATTAAAAGCCAGACTAAAAGGATGGGTCTTTAAGGCTGTCTTGAAGGCCTCCAGGGAAGGCAATCCTCTTATATCCATGGGGAATGCATTCCACAACCTGGGGGTGACAACTAAGGAGGCCCTGTCCCAAGTTGCCCCCAGATGAACTGGTGGCACCCAAAGATGGACCCCTACTGCTGACCTCAGTGATTGGTGGGGATCTTGTACAGAAAGGCACTCTCTCAGGTTCCCCGGACCCAAGCCATTTGAAGTTAAATGCCATTGCCCAGTGCACCACTTCTCAGCTGAGAGGTGGTTCACTGGCCATTTAACGTGGTCTGACATGAATGTTGGAACTCTGACAGAGTTTTGCCATGATGAAGGGTTAGAGTCATAATTCCAACTGTCGGGGGTCATTTCTGTTCTAGTGGGAAGCCCTTCTGACCTTGCCAAAAGAGGGCGTATCAGGTCTGACAGACTGATGCAACTACACAGTCCTACTGGAGGGCATGCAATGTAGAGTAGTTGAGAATAAAAAGGTTTTCTTTGTGCCAAACACCCAACAATGTAGCCCTTTCCAAGGAGCAGGGGCCAAACGTTGGCATTAAGAGGAAGAGGAAGAGGAGGCGGAGGCAGCCATGTGTCTTTAACACGCTTGCCTACTAAATATACATACTGAGCTGGGCTTGGCCCTTATGTTCAGCTGCAACAGTTGTCACTTGTACATCAATCCAGGATGTGACCAGGCACACTGCCACCCTAACAGATGGGTGTGAGTAAAAGCATGCCAGCAAACCAGATTGTGCACTGAGTTTAAGTAATCAGCACATATTCATTTAAAGACACATGCAGTGCCTTGACTCGCTAGCAGCAATTCCACTGGAAAGAACAGGGCTTCCGAATTTTCATTTCATTGACTTCTTGATTTATACCCGGATTGGTTAGCCTGCCTTTCTACTCAGAGAGTACCCAAGCTAGCTGACAATCAGAACAAAAATGCAGTTCAGTATAAGAAGATCAACCTGAAATCAATGCAATGAAAGAGCAGGAACACAGGAAATAGATGCTGATGCTGCTACGCCGCTGTTCGGCTACGAAGGGGGGATGGCATAAGATGTACACACACACACACACACACACACACACACACAGGCCTTAAGTGTTAGGGGCTGACACACAGTACTGTGCCAGACTCTGTCAACCTAGGAACAGAATGTTTGCCCATTTGCCCAGGAGTGTGCTTGGAGGGCCATTATTTCCAACAGCCCTCAACAGTGTTGTGCAATAGTCAGGTCTTGCAGAAAAGCAACTGTGCAGACACCTCATTCCTAGACTGGCAGATCTCTGTGCAGTATATCAGCCACCCTTGCTACTTTAACTGCTGGTCCTTAAAGGTTCCATCAGGGGCGGGGCTATAATTGGGCGGACGTGTTCAAAGGACACAAGCCACCCAGCATCCAGCAGCTGCCCCTCGCCTCCTCCTCCCTCTACTGGCCAGCTACCCACTCCTGCTCCCAGCTGCTTGCTCATTCTTCTTTTCCCCTCTCTTCATTTGCAGCCAGTTCTGGCCTGGGTGGCAGAAGGAAGCCCCCATTTGTGGGGAGCTGGCTCCGGACCAGGTAAGCAGCTGGCGTACTCACTCGCTGCCCCCACCCGGCCACCCCCTTACCCTTGCAAGGGTCTCCCACCCCCTGGACTTGTAAAGGGGAATCTTCTTTACAAGCATATCCCCTGAACATGTCCGGACTGGTTTTGATGGTCATAAGAGACCAGACCCAGTTCATGCGGACACGGAGCCAGACCAGGCTGGGTCAGTTTGGATCTGGTTCAGATTCAAACCCAAACAGCCAAATCGGTTCTGTGCACACCCCTCGTGCTGGCCATTTCCGTCATCATGTCCTTCCGCCACTCTGCACCTGCTATGTTGTCCAGAATTGTTCCATTCGTCTTTGTCCAAAACTTAGTCCAAAATTTGGCAGATCCAAGGCAGAGTGAAAGAGCACATCTTTAATTGAATTGAATTAAAGATGTACTATTTCACCCTGGCTTCTGGAGATCTGCCAAATGTATATATTTACTGGGAAAGCGATTTATCAGTTACCCTTCCTGCATTTCCCAAACCCCAAAGACCCAGATTACATCGATGTCCTTTAAAAACTAAATGGCTTTTCTATTAGCGCATGACTGGATAACTCGTTTCCCTGTATACCAGGGCTGCACAACTTCAGCCCCCCACCCAAGCTGGTTTTGGACTACAACTCCCATCATCCCCAGCTACAGTGGCCAATAGTCAGGGATGGTGGGAGTTGTAGTCCAACATCTGCAGAGGGGATGGAGCTGTGCAGCCCTGCCATAGACAATCTATGGTCTGGTGTGCTCAACACTTGGGAATGCAAGCTGTGATTAGTTAAAACCTTAACAACAAATGGAATGTTATTTGCCATTCTGACACATTGGACTTGCTGTTTTGTAAAGGAGCCAAAGAAAGAGAAATGTGTTGAACAGTTTTTCAGAAAACCTAGTCCCATATATTACTATAAAAATAAGTTGGCTGCTGGATAGAAACCAACAAGATGTAGGAAAGAGACCAAAAGTTGTCACTCTGACAGATTTCAGTGGGATCTTAATCAAAGGAGAAGCAGACTGAAGACACAGACATCCTGCAAGTTCTGTCATTCTTTAGAATAACAGAATTCGAGAGTTGGAAAGATTTTAGAGTTTTCTATGGGTGCACTCTGCAGATCACTCATTCTAAGTTTATTTTACTTGTTTATCATTCAATTTATATACCGCTTTTCATTAAAATAATCTAAATCAAATAATCTTTTAATTTTTCATTGAAATTAATTAAGATGCTCAAATCAGATGCTCTACTTCTGTTCTTGAAAGTATTAAGGTGGGGTTAGACATGCAAGTTACTGAATGACCCCTGTTGTGGTTGTCTGAATAATGTATTTATTCTATTCTATTTTTTCCTATTGTATTTATTTTTTTTTTACATCTATATTCCACTCTTCCTCCAAGAAACCCAGTACATGGTTATATTTATCCTTACAACAACCCGGTGAGGTAGGTTAGGCTTAAGAGATAAGTGACTGGCCCAGAATCACCTAGTGAGTTTCATGGTCAGTGATTTGAACTCGGGTCTTCTTGGTCCTAGTCACACACACATTTAACCACTGCACCACCTTTCCTGTGAGTGGGGAAGTTTCATGCCCTGAACTATTTCAAATCACAAAGGTGTCCTGGATATGAGTGAATCTGTTTTCCAAGGCACTAGTTCAGATTAAAATTGTCTTTCAAATAATTAAAGGGTTGCGAAAAGATTATGTGAAAAAAGGCAGTGGCTAATAATTAGACTAAATTGCTCAGGAGTAATCCCATTAACATTAATGGGACAAGTTAGTTATGGCTAACTTGCCACATTAATTTCAGTGGGACTACTCATGAGTAATTTAGTCTGGCACTCAGCCAGTGAAACAATCTTAAAAATTATTATTCTATATTACACCATCTTGTGAACAATTCCTGAGTTAATGTACTTTGGTGAGGTGGAAACTCCATTATATTTGGGCATGGCATTGCCAAACCAAACTTCTTTCGAGAAAGACATGAAACAAATTCACTTGGTGTCATCATTAATTATGTTTCACCTTGCTAATGGAAAGATATTCCCCGCAAGTGCCATTAACTAAATGTGCTTCAACTTCTTCCCTCAGAACATCACCTTTATCTAATTTTGCCTCATGACATCATCCCATGGAATACTTATTTATACATCTATACAGAGGAGGGCTATCAAGAAATGCATTTAAATGCATGAGAGAGGCTTTGAGAAATGGTAGGGAACAATGTTGGGCATTAGAAACATAATAGTTGGCATATTCATGTCTTATCTTGCATTCAAGTCTTGGCACACAGTGAGAGCACATGGAGAACATGTCTGGGATTTCAGCCCTACTGGGGATGGGGGGTGGGTGGGGGGTGAGCAAACCACCTTTTGCTGGACACTCTCCTTGAGGTGTGGCTACTGGGTTCACTTGGCCCTAAATGTGGGTGAAAGCCACAGGAAGGGGGTTAGAATCTGGAGAGTGAAATGATTGCTTGGGTATCTCCTTGCCTTGACTCCTACTAACTGAGCAAAGAGGCACCTTTAAAAAGTGATGATTCTCTTATGTTTAGCAGGGGGAGAACAACTGGCTGTCTCCAACCCCAGCATAGCTTCTCTCCAGTGGATGCTGCTGGTGTCTACCTTGAGTTTCTTTTTAGATTGTGAGCTCTTTTGGGACAGAACGCCATATGTATGTATGTATGTATGTATGTATGTATGTATGTATGTATGTAAACTGCTTTGAGAACTTTTGTTGAAAAGTGGCATATAAATATTTGTGTCATGGTATAATATTCTAGTCTTATGTCTGCCTTATTATTTAATACCTATGGTCTTTTTTATGTGATTATGGTCTGTTGTAGGTTTAAATTATATGTCCTGCTTCTGTCTTGTTTTTAACTCTGTAATTCCATGATATGGTCTAAATAGGTTTAAATCTGTTTTAAAGGTTTCAATTTTAAAATTAATTATAATAATGTTAATTTTAATTCAAACAATTCAGGTTTAATTATTAAAATGTTTCATTCCTGCACTGTTTTTAGACCTGCAGTAGTGTTATATGGTTCTTTTAGGTTTATTTTACTGTTTTATATTTGCTCTGTTTTTGGATCTGCAATTGTTTGATATGGTCATTGGACATCAATAAAATGCTATGCTATGCTATGCTATGCTATGCTATGCTATGCTATGCTATGCTATGCTATGCTACTAGCTTAACCCATGCAGAGCATCTGCACACTAGTACTTGATTGCTCCCCTCACCCCCTGCCTCACTTCAGGGATCCCCTCACATTAGAGATCTATCCACCCTCACCTGAGCCACACTCCTGCTCCTACTCCTCCATCCCATTGCTACCCTCCCCCTCACCCCTCGTGGTCACTCCTCCATCCCTTTACTCCATCCCCCTCACCACTCTTGGTTGCGGCTTAGGCTTTGTGGCACCTATTGGCCAAGTTGCAGCTCCCTAACCCCAGAAACCTCCCCACTCTCACCCAAGCCCCATTCTACTGCTCCCCACAGGAGCAGCAGCAGCAGTGGTTGACTAGGCCCTTCCTTGATGCCACCACCACCATGGCCACTTGTTCCCCTCAGTAAGCTCAGGCCCAGGCCCATCCCTTGCCTGCATGCCTGCCTCCCTCTTCCAATGGCCTCAGTAGCCCCCAATAGCTGCAGTGGTTGATTGGGCTCTTCCTTGCTGCCGCCACCATAGCCACTTGTTTCCCTCAAGCCGCCGACAGGCTCAGGTCCATCCCTCACCCTTCCTTCTTTCTCTCTTCCCCTCCCTTCTTCGTATCTCTTTCTCTCTCCTCCACTCGCTCTTCCCCACTCTTTCTTCCCCCTCCCTTCATGTTTTTTCTCTCCCTCCCTCCCTCCCTCCCTGAGTTAACAGATTTTGTTCATCTTGTTTCCTCATCTAATTCACACAATGGCTTGCTCCTTCTCCTGAAGGGGCTCCTTCCTCCCTCACGACCCCTCCCTTCGCAGACCCCTGCCCACTATCCTTATATATATATAGATTCCTCTCCTCTACAATCAAGAACATCTTCCGACCAGTAGCAGTTGCATTCCATCTGACCTTAACCATCACAGGCTCGTCTTCCCTATCTGCATATGGAATCCTCACTGCCCAATCACCACAGTGCTTCTGCTCGCAAACTCTCACAAGAGCTACCATGCGCAGGATTAGCCATGGATACGCCTTAGAGAATTATATATAGAGATTCTTGTGGCGTAGTGCAGTGTTCAAGCATCACCACTTGATTTATTAGCTCTCTAAGAGCAGGCAAGAACAATGGTAGCTTAGAGCAGTGCTTCCTGTAGAATCTAAGGGAAAGAGTTGCGGTATGCAAGGACAAGGCAGTGGAGTGGAATCAGGAATATTAATAGTTTAATGAAATAGATATTACTAGCTGAACCTGCACAGAGCATCTGTGTGGCAGTACACTCCCCCCACCTTCTGCCCATCTCACCCTCCCCCTTCTGCCACAGTCTCCTCTCCCCTTTCCCCTTCTGCCCCAGTCTCCTCTCTCCCCCACCCCCTTCTGCTACAGTCTCCTCGGCCACCATTATTTGTCAGCTGCCCGCTCCTCTCCCCACTGCCCCCTTCTGCACCAGTCTCCTCGCCCCCGCCCCTATCTGGACCATTCTCCTCTGCTTTCTTGCCACCACCATTATTTATCTCCCACCCCGTGCAACTCCCAAAGCAGCCCTACTTCCCAACGGGCGCCTTGAGGGCGGATGCCTGGTGTCTCGCTGCTTTCAATGCTGTTCCCTCCCAAGGCAATGGGTCTGGTTTCCTCCTTTCTTTCTCCTTTCCCCTGACTCTGCTGATTCCCCTTCAATTCTGCCTCTTCCTCCTCTCTCCCGCCTGTCTCCCTGGCTGCCGTTCCCTCCCAAGGCAATGGTTGGAACTCCTGCAGGACCTCGGAGAGTTCCAGCAGGCATCCAGATGCATCCCCACGCAGTTCCCTACTCAGTCAGCCATAAGAGAATTAAATATATAGATATACAGAGAAGCAAGTGCAGGCTGCTTTTTTAGTGTTCTTGCTGTTGGCTGTTTATTAGCCCTGCTTCTACTCCAGGACTGGAACACAAGTAACTAAAGCCCCATTCAAAAGCTGACCTGGATCAAGGAGTGGGTTAACCAAAAACACCGCACTTCCCAATTAGTGTCCCACTGCACACTGTTGGGAATTCTCTCTGGTAAGAGATACCCTTCTATTACAGCAGAGTGCACAGAGGCAAAACACAGTGGAATCTGCCCAGGCATGTGTGTTTGCTGAGAGCAAAAGAAATTTGGAGCCAGTTCATAGTTTCAAATCAATATGAGGAGTCTTTATTGGAGAACTCCATTCTAGATAGGAAAGTGGAGAGATAGAATTTCTAATCTAGCTAGCTAGCTGGATGCAGAGAGATGCTGTCTGCATCTCTGCACACATGGTGCAGAGAGAGAGGTGAGTATGTGTGATAGAGGGAAGGAAGAGAAAGAGAGAGCCAGGAAGGAAGGAAGTCCCTGAGAGGAGCAATCTACATATCAAAGGGATAGTGTCAGAGCAGTAGAGAGAAGGGATGACCAATGTCTTGACCCCTCTAGCCCTCTGACTCACTAATCTGTCCCCCTCTGTCATTGAGGCATGAGGCAGTGCAGAGTTCTTCACTTCCAACACACACTACTGTGCTGTGGGACACTGGCTTGTATGCCCCACTGACAGGGCCAGCCTGTCCACTGTGGTCACTTGGGCACCAATTCCAGGGTGGGGGTGGGGTTGCATGAACAGTGCCACAATACAGCACTGACAATTGTTATTTCTCTCACTCTTATATTGTACCCCTAAAGTCCTGCACATTAGTGTAATAATGTAATGTGTAATGTTGCACCCTGCTCCCCAAAGGGCCTGCACATTCTGCACCCTGAAATATACAGTCTTCTTTGCGCATTGCACATCAGCCCCCAATAAACAGCTAGTCTCCTAAGCTGCACCCCCTCTCCGGAATATGAATTGCCTGCTGCAGCATTCATATCTGAAAAGAGATGGTCTCAGACTGGATTTCCAAATCAACAGCAGCATCTTTTTCTCTCTGAAGTGTCAGAGTTTTGCTCTCATTGTAGACTGGGCACTCTCTCCCACTGTATCCTCAAACCAGTGTGGGCTAGTCATTCGCTTGTCATCCATCTGGGCTGATCTTTCAGCCTTGTGAATGAGCAGCTTCCAGGGCTCAAGTTAAATTTGGGATTCCACATTTCTTGGCTGGGGTGGGGGCAAAATCAAACTTCTCCTAAAGTAAAGTAAAGTAAAAGTGTGTCGTCGAGTCGGTGTCGACTTCTAGCTGGCGACCACAGAGCCCTATGGTTATCTTTGGTAGAATATAGAAGTTGTTTACATAAGAACATAAGAACAGCCCTGCTGGATCAGGCCCAAGGCCCATCTAGTCCAGCATCCCGTTTCGCACAGTGGCCCACCAGATGATGCTGGAAACCATAGGCAGGAGTTGAGGGCATGCCCTCTCTCCTGCTGTTATTCCCCCGCAACTGGTACCCAGGGGCACCCCGCCCCTGAGTTGGAGGTGGCCTAGAGCCCTCCGACTAGTAGCCGTCAATAGACCTCTTACCATTGCCATCTCCCATGCAGTATGAGATGATGCCTTTCAGCATCTTCCCATAGTCTGGGGAACATACAAGCAGGGATTCAAACCAGCAACCTCTGGCTTGCTAATCAAGTCATTTCCCCTCTGCACCATTAGGTGGCTGTAAACTAGAGTGACCAAAAGCCCTAGTGCTGGCCCTGAAGACTGACTTGCTCTGAGTCCTTTCCAAGAGTGAACTTGAAGTGCACTCATGCCATATCCAACAGGAAGGCTATACTCCTCCTGGTGCATAAGCAAGTGAGTCAGCTCCAAAACTAAGGTGTGATGAACATAATCCCCTTACCTCCATCACCACAGGCAAGGCAATGTAGTGGCATCCAACCTTCTCCCTTCGTTCTACAAGGAGTGGTGCTCCACTAAATAAGAGAAGCTGTTTGCCTTTTAATAAACTGTGGCCACAAGAACGGCCACTGTGGGCACAGAAATATTGACATAGAGGAGTTTTCAAACTCCTCCTTCCTGAGCATTTCTTATCTTTCATGAGCATTTGGAGTTGATATAGTCTCATGTAGGTTGCAGGAGGGAAATGCTTGACTAATGTTTGACTAACAAGCAGAAGGTTGCCAGTTCAAATCCCTACTGCTACTATATTGGGCAGCAGTGATATAGGAAGATGCTAAAAGGCATCATCTCATACTGCACAGGAGGAGGCAATGGTAAACCCCATTTACCAGAGAAAACCACAGGCAAGGAAAACCACAGGCACTGTGGGCGCCAGCAGAGGCGTATCTAGGGAAAATAGTGCCTAGGGCTATTTGAAATTGCGCCCCCTGTCCAAACATCTGACACCCATCTTTCAGATAACTTTACCATAATATCAGCTCAAAAATACAAGTCAAGCTCGTTAATCTTTTAATATTTTGGAAATTATTTAGCAGTGGACATAGCCAGACCAAAAAATGTTGGAAAACTTCAAATTTCAGTATGCTGTGGCTCATGAAATACCCAAATACTATGTGGAGGTATACTTGGAAAACTAAACAGAAGTGCCTGTCTGATTCTCTACTATGGAGAATTTGACTTTTCCCAGACACTCTGAAAATAATTAAAGGATATGCAGAGTAAACTGTGTCACTGCTTAGAATATATTCTAGTATTTCAGAAAGACAGTTAAAATGAAAGAAAGAGAGCAAGAAACTTCCAGTGGGCCTTAATACTAAGGATTTCACACTGATTCAAAGACAAACTCACCATTAATAGCCATATTATTAAGACATCACATTTAACTCACTTATCACAAGAAGCAAAGTAAGAGCAAATGAATACAATCCTAGCTCATAAGCTTCAGCTCAGTATTCACAAGCCCTGATTCTCTGTACTTAGTGCCAAACTAAATATGTGTACAGTGACTTATATTATATTAATTTTTTTTAACTTGTAGCCCCTTTGGGGGGCTTCCTAAAGGCCATGGGGGGGGGGTCCTGCAAAGGTTTCCCCTGACCCAGCTGGCCTCTAGGGCCTCGCAGGGACCATTTGAGCATGTGTCGTGGCCATTTAAAAAATATATATTTTATTTAAAAATGGCCACTGAAAACAAAATGGCCACCTCGCATGCTCAAATGGCCTCTCACAGAGGCCATTTGAGCACGTGTCGTGGCCATTGTGTTTTCTGTGGCCATTTTTTTAATTTTAGAAAATGGCGCCCTACCCTAGATACACCCCTAGGCGCCAGGAGTTGAAATTGACTTGACGGCACACTTTACTTTAGGACTGTACCACACCCCCTTCCTCGTGAGCATTTGGATTATATCTGGGACCCACCTCCAATATTCTCTTTCTGTATTGTCTATCTTTCTGCTCCTTCATGCCTGGATTGGCACATTTAGCATTTAAGTATAAGCAACTCAGAAAATGATTCTCGACTTTGAGAAAGATGCATGCACATCCATCTCACTCTTGAATCAGAAACTGCCAGTGGCAAAAACAGCACATCTTTCCCATTATGCATTTCTTTGGTATGCATGAACCTGGGAAGAAAAATGCTTCAGATGTCCCAGATTTTGATTTTGAAAGTATAATCACCTTAAGTGCTGATATTGCATAATAAAACCTAGTGAGATATTTTTTACACTGCATACCTTATTAATTTCAGTGTAAGTCTTATTTAAGATGGTGAAGGCAAATGATGTCGGTGATATAATGTTCAGCTATAAATTTTTCGACAATTGCAATAGGTGGGAAACTGAATTACATAATTTTTAAAATATGCATATTTTTGCATGCTCCCCACTTACCTGAGCAGTGAGGAGTTCTAGGAGTTCCACAGGTAATATCTCATGTTTGGTTTCCTTTGGATGAGGGGACGACTGTGTTCCATGAACATGAGGCTTTGGCCGCAAATTGCCTGTCTCTTCAGTCACCCTCCCACCTCCCTCCCTTGTTGGTGCTGGCAAAGAATTGGCATGCATGGGGCCAGAATTGGCATGCATGAGAGTCACCTACATGCCTGCCTGTCTCACCCCTCCACTCTCACATAGAGGCTAATGACATCACCACCCGGTGACACACACCAGGCATTTACATCATTAGCACTCCTGTTGGCTCTTTGCCAATGGGCAGAGGAAGAAGGGTGGGCAGGCGGCTGTGGAGGTACGCTATGTGGCTTCCATGAATCTGGCCCCATATGTGCTACCACATCTAGGGAGAGTCTCTATTTCTGACTTCTAAGCCACTGCTTCGTAGGGCCTTCTGTTGTGTTCTGCAGCTGGGCTTTCCTCCACATATGTGGTTCTGTTCCCTCATCACTTACTGATGCAGCTCAAAGTAAGTCAGCGATATTTCAGTTAAATGCCGTGCAGGAAACAGCTTTTTTCCTCCTTCTGAGATTCCTACATGCTATGCCATTTCCATTCCTAGTTCACTCTTGTTTTTCTAAATAAGTGGTGGGGGTGGGGTGGGGAGAAAGAATGTTGTTTCCTAGTACAAGGACATGTAGTCTTAATTAGATTTTTTTAAAAAAAAAATCAGTTGCAAAGGAACATTCATTTAATGTTCTGTTCTGCGCAACCTTGACATGACTTCTAAAAGGCCAATCAATCAAAATCCTCTGCCCATATGAATATGGATCATGTTTCAAGAGCAGTGGTATAAAATGGAGACATTTCAAATGCTAAGGAGGAGAGGGAAGGAAAGCACTAACTATAGCCTCCCCCCCCCCCCCCGTGAGAAGCTCATATGGGCTGATATAAGAGATATCTAGGGGATAAATGCAAACCACTTTTTGGGGTGGGGGCGGGAACACGTGGCTTAGGAGGTCTAGGCTGTTGTCGAGATTTATTATAGTTTTGTTTTAAATTGAGTTGTTTTAAGTGTGGATGCATTGTATCCTGACCGTGTGCTTACACCATGAACAAAGTAGCACGCACAAGAAGCAGAGCGCCACATAGTTGTGTAGGCACAACTGCTAGTGGAAGACATTCTCTGGAACATATACAAGGGCCACATTCACACCTAAAAGGGGACCAGAGTTGGAGGGACGTGTGGTTTCCTTACCGTCACGTCCTAACCCAGCCAACTCTGATCCCATCCGTAGTATGACCTGAGGTCACACTGACAAGATACCAGTTTGAACCCTTGGTTTGTAGTGAGTTTCACTGCTCCAAACGGAGGGTCCAGTGTGTTGGAAATTCTCTGTGGGGAGAGAATCCTTTTCTCATTATAGCAGAGTGCACAGAGGCACAACACAGCGGTAGTTTAGTTAGGCATGCGTGTATACTGAGAGTAAAGTAACTTGGAGCCAATTCATAGTTTCAAATCAATATAAAAGGCATTTATTAAGGAACTCCATTCTAGATAGGAAAGTGAGGAGTTAGGATTTCTAATCTATCTATCTAGCTGGATGCAGATGGATTCTGCATCTTCTCTGCACATATGGTGCAGGGAGAGAGGCTTGCCATGTTGCAAGGTAGGAGGCCAGGTAGGGAAGAGAGAGAGGGGAAGGAAGTTGAATCCCTAAGAGTAGCTATCTACATTTCAAAGGGATAGCATCAGAGCAGTGGAGAAGGGATGACCAATGTCTTGACTCTCTAGCCCTCTGAATTACTAGTCTGTCCTCCACTGTCTGAGGCAAAGAGACAGCGCAAAGTCCTTTAACTTCCAACACAGTGAGCCTCCTTTTCAAATGCAGCACTGGAGGGTGCATTCGGCCGAAATTGAGTTGAGGGAGGAAACTCCTCTTTTCCTACCCTGGGCTCATTGGCTGTGTAGGCTGTCCTTCAGGTATGAAGGAAGTCCACACAGCCTCTCTACATTCTCGCGGACTGCAGAGAGGATGCTCTCCTGAACGTCTGAATGTGGATGTGAGAGCTGGGGAGGGGGGCACAGTACCGCAGGTCCATTGTCAGGAAAGCAGGTCCATTCTGGGACCCATGGAACTGCAGCGAGCAATTGAAATCAATGGGAATCGGGATTAGGAGAACTGTGGTCAGAAAAAGACCAAAAAAAAAAAAAAAAAAAAACAACCCCAAAGAAAGAATACAAAAGTTTTGCCAAAAATCACCCAGAACCCCTTTAAATCACCAAGAATAAACAAGAGGAGTGAGCAAATTGAACCTCTGGAAAATGTTGAACCCCACCCCCTGAAGGTACTTTTGAACCCCCCCAAACCACTCAATCAATCAATCAATTTATTACAGCCATAGGCCATACAGAGAACATACAAAGATTAAAACAAGATTAAAAGCAAAATATGCCAGCAGTAATATAATACATAATCCCAAAACCACTCAAAATCACTTTAAATCATGAGGAGTTGGCAGGGTCAGCAAGAGGAATGAGTGGATTGAACCTCTGATTCTGCCCCCCCCCCATTGCAGAAACACACACACCCATCACTAAAAAAAATCACCAAACCACAGATACTCAGGTTGCAGTTGGTGAGACTAGTCACAATTTCCCAGTGATGGATACTCAAAACTGCGACTGGGAAAACTGCCATTGGTGAGGGATGACTGTATTACAACCAGTTCTCACTCTGATTAGGAAGGGATGGGATTACATTTTTAAAAAATTATCATTTACCCCAATCCTGTTGCATTTGCTTCATTTGAGGACAAGGGTGGCTCCAGAGGGGGGCGAGGGGGGCAAGCGCCCCCCACAGATTAGTTTGTCCCCCCACCTGCCCCCCATTTCTATTTCAGAAATCTAATATGTGGATACAGCTTGTTCACTCATAAATGCACTTTCCCTCCCTCCCCGTGTCCCTTCTCAGTTTTTTCTGGTGTCACCACTGCTTAAAGTACCTTCCCCACAAGGAGCCTAGGAGAGCATATGTTAGAGGGGTGTTTTAGCATTGGAATGAATTAAAAACTGAAACAAACCAAGTCCATTCAGTTTGATTTTTTAAAAATATATATCATAGCATATAACAAATAGGTATGGATGAGGGGTGTGTCCCTCAGTGACATCAGCTCTCTGCACTGTCACCTCCTGGCAGTTTTGTTTTCCAACAATGCCCTGGATGCAACATCATTCCAGGTTTCGGTGGGAAAACATGGCGGCCACCACAAAAAAGATGACCATGAGTCTGGGGCACTATGGGAAAATAAAATGGAGGCTACCAGGAAGTGGCTGCCGAGAGAGCTTCTGCTGCCGACACCACAACAGATGGCAGAAAATGTGCAAGAAAAAATAGTAAAATAAACACCCTCACAAAGACAGATGGAGAGTAAGGAAATGAAGGACAGACTAACGAAAGAATAAACAAATGTCAGTACAAATGAAAGAATAATTAAATGAATGGGAGCTTTATTAAGGAAAATGAATGGAGTACAGGAATGAAACTCTGGCCCACCCACTACACACCACACTACACTACACCACACCACACCACACCACACCACACTACACGCTGTTACTCTTTCCTCCTTAGTCGTATTCAGAATTATGTCTGAATAAAACTAATGTGTTCAGATGTCTGAACACACAAACAAGCTTTGTGTGAATGACTTGTACCTGTGCTCACTTTAAAAATGAACTTGAGTACAGACCCCTTGAAATGCAGGATACCGATAGGATGTGTACTATCGCATCTCCATTCAACATATCATGTGAATCACTGTACCTGTGTACACTGTACACAGAAGTACTGCAGTACACTGTACACTGTACTTCAGACATTATTTCTCAGACTCAAGTACCGCATGTAAAACAGGGCTGTAAGTCCCACCTTGGTCCCATCGCTCACCCCGGCAGCCAGCTGCTCATGGATAAAGCAGCATTCATCTCAAGAGGCAAACACCACGTCCATGATGGTGGGTGCTTCCATGATCAAAACCCCCACCTCCCTATCATGGAAGTGCCTGCCAACACAGATGCAGGGTTTGCCTCTTTAGATGAATACCACTCTAGCCCTGAGGAGACAGCTGTGGAGTGAATGACAGGACAGAGTGGGACCTCCAGCCACATTTTACTTCAGACATTTGAGAAATGTCTGAAGAGGGCTAGACAGTACGAGTATTGGACGTAACACATGGATATGACTATTTTTATATACATAACAACCTTGTGAGGTAAGTTAGGTTGAGAGATAAGGAGGCAATTCTCATGAACAGCCTGGTCTTGGACTTAGACAGCCTGGTCTTGGCTGCCCATGAGAACTGCCAGGATCCAAACCCAGTGCTGAAGCCTGCCTCTTAGGCCAGGTTAAGGGCAAGAGCGTGACCTTAACCTGGCTGCCAGAGTTGCTAATGGAACTGGCCCAGCGGTGATTGGTCAGCACCCCTAGCGTTAGGACTGTGTGGGGAACTAGCTGTCATTCATTCATTCATTCATTCATTCAATTTCTATACCGCCCTTCCAAAAATGGCTCAGGGTGGTTTACACAGAGAAATAATAAATAAATAAGACGGATCCCTGTCCCCAAAGGGCTCACAATCTAAAAGAAACATAAGATGACACCAGCAACAGTCACGGGAGGGATGCTGTGCTGGGGATGGAGAGGGCCAGTTACTCTCCCCCTGCTAAATAAAGAGAACCACCACGTTAAAAGGTGCCTAAGGGGTTAAAGGGGTCAGCTCCACCAGTTTTAATTTGTGCAAACATTTGGACTCAAGAAATGACTGGAATGAGGCAGCATTTAGTTTCAAAATTAAAAGAAGAATGTATTTGAAGGGATATAGGAAAAGAATTGTGTGGTTAAAGCAATAAAAATATGTTACTAAGCAAATTAACGACAATGAGGCGTTTCTAACTTAAAGAAGAAAGTAGATTTCTAAATAAACCAACTGCAATGAGGCATTTTAGCTTAACGTCTAATTATGTAAGTTTCCCCGGCAGACAAGAGAAAGAGATGAGAGGGAGAGGGAGAGGGAGAGGGAGAGATATGAGGTCAGATTTAAGAAAGGGAAGCAGAGATAGTTTTGGAGCCCAAGGAGTGGCCAAGGCTCATATTCACCTGATCTGGACAACAAGATTTCTGGGCTGCAGAATATCGCTCCTCAGCACGGTGGAAAGCAGGAGGGGTGCAGGGATTAGTATAAGGAGGGATGCCCATGAGGGGTGGCTTCTCCGTGGGTCCAGCTTCCTATACAGGCAAGGCAAGCTGGCTGGATTGGCACAAGGACTGATCCAGATAGTGATTTCAAGCTCTTTGTGGGTTGCAAGAGAGCATATGGAATGCTCAGTGAGGTCCCAAACAAGTACAGCATACGAGGGAGCATGAAGGTGGCTGGATGGAATCCTGAGTGGAGCACAAGAGAGTGCTTGTTGCCATGGAGTCCCAAGTACAAGCCACAAGGGAACATGAAGATTGTGGGCAGCATCTGTTGGAGCTCCAAGTATAAGACACAAGGGAGCACACTAGATCATGGAACTGGGGATACTTATATCTCCAAAGGTTCCTTGGGGGCACATTCTTACGGTCATGCTTTGCTGTCTAGAATTGTCCCGGTGGACCTGCAAATAATGCATTGTGTCTGATCGATCTTTTCCTGGTGTAAAAATGGGGGTGTGCCTTTTGCAAGTAAGGCTGTTTGTGATGAAAATCAGAGTGTGCAGGTGTGTGAAATAATATCTGTGTCGAGACGGGCTCTCCAGACAGTAAGCCTATCAATAGTTTCAATGGGTACACGCACCTCTAGGTCTACATCACTGACTCATCTCCTTTGTGATGGGGAGAACATTACTTCACTGTCTTATCTACATTTCTTCCTAATTGGCATAATCAGCTCATTAATCTGTTGTTATCTCCTGTGAAAGGAGTGAGGGGAGTGAGGTGGTTCACTCTAAGTTTAGAGTGGTCTTGGATGCCAGTTAACTCACTATAGTTAACTCTGGAGTCTACTTAGCTGGAACCCCCACATAAGGAGGGGCGTGGATCTGATCCCCATTCCAATTTGCTTTGTCTGTAGCCAAATCTAGGGGCGACTAGCCCACTGCCAACTAAGTGATCTGTCCTTATGTGTACTCTAAACTGAGAGCTCACATTGCTGTGCAGCTCTTGAGCATATCCAAAGTGCAATCTCCAAGCCTGGAGATGTAACTGCAAACAGGGAGGCTCCTGGGAACCTGGTAGAATAAGCGTGGCTGGTAACAGGATCGTGTGTCAGCACAGGTGGTTTGAAGCTCGCACTGACACAAAGATGGTGGCCTAGAGTGCTCATCCCCTGTGAGAATCCTGCTGTACACTGCATTCAGTGCATGGTGCACTGTGGGATACCAAGAAGTGGGACAATGAGTCCCAGCCTCAGAGTGATCCACCTGGCTCTGCACTGCATGGAGCAGCACAGATTGTGTAGGAGCATGCTCTGTGCTCCCACCAAGCACAGCATGATCATCTGGGGGAAGGCAATATTTTCGAAGGTAGGTCGTGTGGATGACTCCAATAACTGGCCTAAGGCAGCAAAGTGGCATTTATGCATGAGCAGTGATTTGAACCTGGGTCACCAGGTGTCGGTCCAACATTTTAACCATTATGTATGGTTAACCAGTATTATAACCAGTATATAACCAGTATTGGAGGTCATACCTCCGTCTGCAAATTATAGCAGCTTGTCACACTTAATGATTTCTTCCCCCAAGCACATCCCAACTCGCATGAAAAGATGCCTCCAAGCAATTCAATAGGGCTTGGATAAGCGACGTGAAGTGTTGGTGATGAGGATAGGCATCCAGATGTGCATCTGTGTTCACACAATGCATGGGGAAGGCTGCTTACATATGAAATACCTTCTTGCTGGATCAGGGCTGATGATAAAGATAACCATGAGCATTTTATTATTATTTATTTACACAGTCAGACAGGTGTTATTGACTGGTTTGTTTTATCCAGACATTGAGTCCTTCCCAAGGACCTGGGATGCCAGAATTTTATTGTCAGTGTTGTTGCTGTTATAGATATTGTCGCAGAATATAGGCTGTTCCCAGTAAAGCTGCTTTTTGTAATTGGCTGATGGTGATTTCTGTGGCCCCTATGGTGTTGAGGTGCTCTTCAAGGTCTTTTGGAACTGCACCCAGGGTGCCAATTACCACTGGGATGATTTTGGTCTTTTTCTGCCACAGCCTTTCAATTTCAATTTGTAGGTCTTTGTATTTTGTGATTTTTTCTATTTCTTTTCCTTCTATTCTGCTATCCCCTGGTATTGATATGTCAATTATTTTGACTTGTTTTTCTTTCTTCTCAACTACAGTTATATCTGGTGTATTGTGTGGCAGATGTTTGTCTGTTTGTAGTCGGAAGTCCCATAATATTTTTACATCTTCATTTTCTTCAACTTTTTCAATTTTATGGCCCCACCAATTTTTGGCTACAGGTAGCTTGTATTTTTTGCAGATGTTCCAGTGTATCATCCTTGCTACCTTGTCATGCCTTTGTTTGTAGTCAGTCTGTGCGATCTTTTTAAAACCGCTGATTAGGTGGTCCACGGTTTCATCTGCTTCTTTACAAAGGCGGCACTTGCTGTTTGTTCTGGATTTTTCTACTTTTGCTCTTATTGCATTTGTTCTTAGTGCCTGTTCTTGTGCAGCCAGTATTAAACCCTCAGTTTCTTTCTTCAAGTTGCCATTCTTAAGCCATTGCCAGGTCTTGGTGATGTCTGATTTTCCACTTATATTGTGCAAATATTGACCATGCAGTGGCTTATTTTCCATTTTTCTGTTCGGTTCTTGACTTGTTCTTTCTTGTAGGCCCACTTTGTTTCGTTGGTGTTGAATAGTTTCTCGTTATTGACCATTGTAAGTGCATCTTCTTCACTGTCCTTTATATATTCTGCAAGGCCTCTTTTCTCCTCCTCTACTGTTTGATGGAATTGCAGCATTCCTCTTCCACCTGAGCTGCGAAGGAGGTATAGCCTATCTATATCACTGTGGGAGTGCAGAGCATGATTGATGGTCATGATTTTCCTGGTCTTACAATCTAGCGTCTCTAGCTCTGCCTGGGTCCAGTCTATTATTCCTGCTAAGAGGTATAGCCCAGGTGTTTATGGCTTGTATGGTGTTCCCACCATTGAGTTTGGACTTGAGGATTTTTCTAACTCTCCTAATGTCCATTTCCAATTTTTCTTTTAACTTCAGTGTGTGCAATGTTATCAGCCTGGAGAATGCCCAGGTATTTGTAATGTTCTTTCTCTTCCAGGTTCTTGATCTTGCTTCCATTGGGCAGTTCTATTCCTTCTGTTTTTGTTATTTTTCCTCTGTTCATTATTAATGCAGCACACTTGTCTAGTCCAAACTCCATTGCTATATCGCTACTGAATACCTGTATACGGACAGTGTTTAGCAGTGATTCAATTTCTGACTGGGACTTTCCATACAACTTCAGATCATCCATGTAGAGCAGATGGTTTATTTTACTTGATGTTTTAGGCTCAGGGCGGTTTACAATTAAAACAAACCACTAAAACAGTAAGGAGCTAGAACTAATTAAAAACAATATAACATTAACAATTTAAAAACATTTTAAAACAACAATTAAACAATTACAGTGATTAAAATCCCAAAATCGGGTTTTTAATTTTAAAATTAACCAGATATTAAAACCCCTCAAAATTTAGGAAACTGAGAAAGCTTGGGTTAAAAGATGGGTTTTCAGGTGTTTTTTGAAAATTGCCAGAGATGGGGAGGATCGTATCTCAGCAGGGAGCGCATTCCACAACCTCGGGGCAGCAACTGAGAAGGCCCGTCTCTCAGATGACCTCCTCAGATGACCTCTATGGGTGGTGTGGCTCATAGTGAAGAAGACGCTCTCTTAGATACCCAGGGCCTGAGCCGTTTAGGGCTTTGTAAGTTATAACTAGCATTTTGTATTTTGTCCAGGAACCTATTGGCAGCCAGTGTAACTCCATCAGTAAAGGAGTAATGTGGTCTCTCTGAGATAACCCGGAGACCAACCTGGTTGCCTCATTCTGAACCAACTAAAGTTTCCAGACTACGTACAAAGGCAGCCCCACGTAGAGCGCATTACAAAAGTCAAGTCTGGAGGTCACCAACAGATGTACCACTGTTTTGAGGTTATTGATCTTGAGAAACGGGCACAGCTGGCGTATCAGCCGGATCTGATAGAAAGCACCCCTGGCCACCGCCTCAACCTGAGAAACCAGGGAGAGGTGTGGATCCAGAAGTACTCCCAGACTGCGAGCCTGTTCCTTTTGGGGAAGTGTGACCCCATCTAGAACATGCCCCCATTTTCAACATGCCCCCATGAGTTGTTCACCCTATAATGGGATGTGCTCATCCAACTAGAAGTTCCAGGTGCATTCAATAGATTAGATATTGATTGGGTTTTCTTTTAACGAAAGGCGGTATAGAAATGTAAAAATAAAATAAAATAAAATAAAATAATAAATAAATAAACAGAGCAAGACCTGATTCTAGAAGGAAGAAGTTAGTGTTCCTGTGTGATCAGGGAATGAACTCATTGATGTTCCTGAGTTGAAAGCTCTCTAGGTGTCTGGCAAAACTTGATCTCATGCATCATTGATTAAAAGAGCCTGTTGCTTTCATTGTCTCAAAATTCCACTCAGCCATATCCTAAGATGATAATTATTTTGACACTTGCTTACTAAAAGATGCTATTGGTCTTTGGACAATTTGGCTCCAGAATTTTGTTATATCCAAGAGCTGAAGTCCCATTCTATCCCTTGTGAGTAGCTCACTTCAGAAGTAGAAAACAATCTTAAATCAACAGGATGTCATAACAGCAGCATCTCTTCATTTCACCTTAACTCCTGTTAAATCAAATTTTCTATTCTGGCTTCATTTTAAAATGTACTCTACCTAGTGTGTCGACTGCTCCTACTAGGTTTTGGCTTTGTGAAGTAACCACAAACTTGACTTTGTCGGTCTGTATTGCTATTGGATATTGGTCTTTCATTGGCTAGTCTTGAGTCTCATTCGTTGGCCTGAAGAGTGAAAATTAAATGCCCTGTCCTTATTAGTGATCAGAAATAATTATCAGGTTAAATTGGCTGACATCCAGACTAACTCCACACTAACTCTGCAAACATGTTCAGACACTAGCCTGGAATGCAAGTTCCTGAGTTGGCAGAACTAGCTAGCACAGCATCCTTGCACAAGCACGAATATTGTGCTAGCTATTTCTGCTAAGATGTGGATTTGCATTCCCGACTAGCATGCAACAGGGTGTCCTTGTGTGTCCTGTGTGTCCTTCTTCTTCGGTTCACATAGGTGGCAGGGAACGATGCAAAGCTATTCCCTATCTGTATTGCACAAGCAAAAAACTTGTGCACCTTGACCGAGACCACAAGAGATTGCACATCTCTTGTTGTGAGCATCTGCTCAGCTATGTGGCATTCTTGTATTTGTGTGCATCTTTGTTTAGTGCAGCTAAACAAAGTTTACTAGTGCAGCTTTAATCTGGATATGAGCCACTATAAACAAACAAACAAACAAACAAACAAACAAACAAACAAACAAACACATATACATATATAGATAGTTATACAAACATGTACTTATGAAAAACTGCACTTGGCAGGAACCAACTTAAATGAGGTATTCCTACTTCTCTTAGACACTGGAGGAAGTATATCTTCTCAAGTAGTGCCTACTGCTACACACATGCGTCACCTAAAAGAAGTATACTTTTTGCTTCAGTGATTGTTTTTATTAATATGCAAATGTCTGCAAATTTAATCAAGTAATTAAACCATTAAAGTTCTTGAAATGACCAAGATAGCCTGGTGGCAGCCCAAATCTATTGTTTAATTAAGATCCTTTAGCCAAGTTGAACAAAATTGTGAAAATTATTGTTTTTCTGTTAAAGGAGATGATGCCAAGTATGTTGCATAATGAAATCAAATGTATTTAAAAGCAGTTTCGCCAAAAACTATTTCCTTGTCACCACTGCCACCGCCACCACCATTAGGGGATCAATTTGTCTCGAGTCGCAAATGACTGTATTGTACATTCCACCCCTTTGCATTAGTCCTCCTTAGATACCTGTAAGATGCATTTCCTCTGCACACAAAATTGTTGCCTGCTCTTTGAATCTGGACAGCACTTGGTCTGTCATTGTGCAGGATACTACAAATGGAATGCATAATTAATAAATTGCAATAATACTTTTAAACATTTTATTGCTTCCGCTGAGCAGAGGCGAACTGCAGAAGACTAGTGCTCTGATAATAAATATTGTTCCTTATGTCAGTGGCCCCCCCACCCCAGCATTAGTACTGAATCTGCCTTCATTAAAACCTTGGAATCAGTGATATGCAAGCCAGTGGCCTGAAAGCACATTGTACAGCTCTTCTGCAGAAGCTAATAGGTTTGACCCTTTAAGCTCCCTGCAGAGGAGAACACTGAGAACCATAAACATAGGAAGCTGCCGTATAGTGAGTCAGAACACTGGCCCACCTAGGTCAGAATTGTCTATCGACTGACAGCACCTCTCCAAGATTTCAGACAGATCTTTTCCAGCCCTGGCTGATGAACAGTCAGACGACAATTTTGTTTTGGAACGGGCAGGTGTGCATTCACATATCGGCCAGCTTTTCATCCAAGTCCCTGCAAGCTATTGGGATGCACTCCATACACCAGGGCTGATCAGCTTCAACCCTCCTGTAGATGTTGGCCTACAACTCCCATAATCCCTAGCTATTGGCTGCTGTGGCTGGGGATTGTGGCAGTTGTAGTCCAAAAACAGATGGGGGGGGGCCTAAGCTGACCAGGCCAGCCATACACGCTTTGGGTTTTTCATTGTGCATTGGAGATTAGCCTGATTTATGCAGGGGCGTACCAAGGTTGGAGTGGGCCCAGAGATGAGATTTTTAAAATGGGTCCCTCACTGCCTTCCTCTCCTTCACCTGGCCCGATGTCTCTGCTAACTATCCCAACTAGTTACAAGGTGTAAATAATAGCAGAACCAACTAATGCAACAGAATCAATGAATAATAATCAGATAAATCACCATCGTGGTCCTGGAATCAATACTAGACTTAAAAGTATTTAAGAGGGTTGGGGTCTTCCAGCCTTAGTAGGATGTCTAGAATGTGGGTTTTAGTTCTTAATTTTACAGATTTTTTTTAAACTTATTCAAAATTCAAGAAAAAAATTAAAATGTATTGGTGCATGATCCAGCCAATGTTAAGCACATTTACATATCAATTTCAACATAAGTTAAAGTAAGCCTTTAACAATTAGCTGAAATAAATGGATTCTGTATGTGCTTAATTTTGAAAAGCTCATGCTTTTTGTTTCAGTAACATGTGAGAAACATATTTTCCTAAATAATTTCCTGACTTCTAAAACATTAATTCTGAACACTAAAAAACAGTATTTAATATACCTGCCATAAAATAAAAATAATGGAGAGGATTGTCTCAGTTTGCTTTCACAGACTGAGGTAAAAACACATCCTGCGACGATATCTATAATAATAACAGCAACAACATTGATAATAAAATTCAGCCATCCCAGGTCCTTGGGAAGGACTTGATGTCTGGATAAAACAAACCAGTCTATAACACCTGTCTGACTGTGTAAACAACAACAACAATAATACAACTTTGTTAGCTGCCCCATAACAAAAACATTGTTTGTTTGTTTTAATTACATCATAACAGACCAAAAAAAGTGGGGGGGGATACAAAATACAATACAAAGCCGTTTTAAAACTCTTTAAACATTTAAAAGGCCTAACAAAAAGGTCTTTACCAGGCATCTAAAAGAACAAAGTGATGAAGCCAAGTGAACCTCACTGAGGAGGCTATTCCATAAATGGGGTGCAACCACCGAAAAGGCCCTCTCCTTAGTAGCCAGTAGTAGATTCAAGAGAAGAGCTGATCTTGTGGTAGCAAGCATGACTTGTCCCCTTAGCTAAGCAGGGTCCACCCTAGTTTCATTTGAATGGGAGACCACATGTGAGCACTGTAAGATATTCACCTCAGGGGATGGAGCTGCTCTGGAAAGACCAGAAGGTTTCAAGTTCCCTCCCTGGTTTCTCCAAGAAAAGTCTGAGAGATACTCCTGCCTGCAACCTTGGAGAAGCCGCTGCCAGTCTGTGTAGACAATATTGAGCTAGATAGACAAATGTTCTGACTCAGTATATGGCAGCTTCCTGTGTTCCTATGTTCCTAACCAATCAGCTCACCTCATTTGGCAGGGGCACTCAGAGGTGGGCCTCCAAAGAAGATCTTAAGGTCCAGGTTGGGACATATGGGTCAAGGCACTCTCTCAGGTAACCCAGTAGGGATGTGCATGGAACAGGCTGGCCCCGTTTGGTTCGAGTCTGGACTGGCTTGACATTGAGCCAGTTTGCACACCCCTATAACCCAGTCCCAAGCCATTTAGGGCTTTAAAGGTTAAAACCAGCACTTTGAATTGGGCACGGAATTGGCCTGGGAGCCAGTGCACAGGGAGACAAATGTGATATTTAAACCACTTACACAGAGCCTGTTTCACTGAATGCAACTACTTTAGCATATGTGGTACAATAATTAAACCCTCTTGCTTGCAAGTTCTCAGTCCCCTCACTGAGGACCTGCCTACTCTTTAGTGTAGATGAAGCTTCCAAAACATGGCATATAGGCCTTGAGTAGATCCATAACCAGTGGGTGTGCCTCTTTGGCTTTTTAGAATACTCTGTTTCATGAGGTTACATTTGATGTGGGACGAATACAGGCTGATACAGTCAATGAGGTGCTAGCATTCTCTCACGTGACTGCCCTACCTTCATTTTCACAAGGGAAGATTCCCAGCATTAGCATCCTATCCTGGGAAAACTGTACCCTCTATGTGTATTCATAATGAAGTAACTGTCCACTGCACCTTAAAGCAAGACTCCCTCCTTTTGTCTCTTCCTTGGGCCTAGGACAGAGAGGCACAACTTCAGCCTGCCAGCTGTTTTTGTCTACAACTCTCTGATCATCTACAACAGGGTTGCTCAACTTTGGCCCTCCAGCAGTTTTTGGACTACAGCTCCCATAATCCCCAGCCACAGTGGCCAATAGTCAGGGATTATGGGAGTTGTAGGCCAACATCTGCAGGAGGGCCAAAGTTGAGCAGCCCTGAACCAGATCATGGCTGGTTGCAGACCAGGGCTGAGGTTCCTATCTGGTCAAGTTTCCCCATGTCAAATTTAATGTCAAACCACCCTGAGCCATTTTTGGAAGGGCAGTATATAAATCAAATTAATCAATAAATAATAAAATAAACCACAGTGGCCAACAGCCAGAGATGATGGAAGCTGTGGTCTAGCTTCTGCAGGAGAGCTTAATTTCTGCAGCCCTAGCCTAGGAGAACTCCTGCTGTGCTGGTCTATATTTCAAGCCCTTCCAAGTAAATATATGGTTCAGTTCATTAACCAGTAGTTACCAGTCCCTATCTGGAACCTCAGTTCCTTGGTCAAGTTTCCCCATGTCAAATTTCACGTCAAATCTCACCACCTTAGTGACTGACCCCATGTCAGCTCTCACCACTGTAAGGATTGATCACTTGGGTCATCTCTAAGACAAATTTCAAGAAGGAATCTCCTAAGACTTAATGGCAAGATCTTGGCTGTGGAAAGTGTGGAAGTCATAGAGGTCACGGGAAAAGCTTCCAAGCGTCAATGAAACATGACTAATGGGATTGAATTTGTTAAATAAAACCATAAAACTCTGAGTGATATATGGTCTGTTTGATGCACCCTGGGCCTGCCATAGATCCAGCTAATGCATAACTAAATTTAGATTCAGCAGTAGTTATTCTACTTATGAAACTACTTAGCTAATGATTCCCTGAGGTTGGCTAGCCATGGCGTACATAAGCTAATTCATAATAAGCTTTATAACAGGGTTATAACTTAAAAGCTCTTTGTTTGAGTCATGTCTGACATGTTTTCTGCAGTGAATAAGCCCAGACAGGAATACACACAGATCTTGAATCAAACAGCATCACTGGCATCTTTTACTGACAGTCGTTGCTTGATATATATATATCCTTCTTGGCACTGGCACTGTTTTGTCTCTTCCTTAGGCCTCACTTTTGTCTGATGGTCATTCACTCATCAACCTGCTTGTTTTGTCCTAAGAAGAGTAAGATGCATAATTTCTGCTACCTTGCTCTTCCATATTGTTTGCCCAAAGATTCCAAGTACTTTGCAAACATTAATAGTCCCAGGGGCTTGAGAACCATTAAAGCTGTGCACAGCACAACACTGTGGAGAAACTGCATGTCAGACTCTGAAGAAGGATATTGAAGCAGATCGAAAGCCAAGTGGTCAGCACTCTGCAAGAACAGACTGCATGCACTAGAACATTTCCCAGAATCCTCTTCATGTTCCTTCCATGGCAGGTGTGCAGGACTTCCTTGGCAGACATGTTGATGTGGAAATACTCCCTTGAAGCTAGAAAGTTTGTTTGAGCGTCAGTGGGTTAGAGGCTTCTCCCAGTGGTGCTTTTGAACCTGTGGATCTTTCCATTGCTGATTCTGACTAATCTATGGGGCGCATATCTTGTGCTCCTGTCTAAAGAGGCAAAAGTGGGGGTGTTACAAAGGTACAAATGGTTTACTTGGTGGTTACATGTATACAGGGGTAAGGTGCCACCTGGTAAATAGCCATTTGCATTAACTCACTGAAAGAGCCCTTTTAATTTTCAAAAGGGAGTGCAGCCTCCTCCTGTGTATGCATATTGCTATTATTCCCATTTTACAGAAGAGGGACTGAGGCTGAGAGATAGTAAGGCCATTCCCATTCCCATTTCTGGAAGGGTGGGGAGGGTGAGGTGGGGAAGCAGGACACAACCTACCTTCCCCCACATGATACTCGCTGCTCTGGGATTCATTCTGCCGCATGCCCACACAACCAGCACATGAGCGGATCATGAGCAGCAAAGGAGCGGGGGGAAAGCCGGCTGTGGCCTCCCACATCCCACAGTGCGAGGAGTGCGATCAATTGGGGGATTTCCCCACTGCCAGGCGCTCTTGCCACCTGGCTCTATGGATGCTTGGGCTACAGGCAGCCCAAGCATTCACAAAGCTGGAGAGTGGAGTAGCAGGGCACGCTCATGCCCTTCTACCTCTCTGTAAGTCCAGATACAAAACTCAGACTACCCTGGTGCAGAGTGCCAGGATCGGGACTGATCTGGGTGCTCCAAACAACCAGTGCATGCCCAGGTAGGGCTGGTCGTGTGTACAACCTTATTGATTTACATACTGATGGAAGAGTGGGGCATATTCTTCTTCTTTGGAAGAAGAAGAATATGCCCACTTATATGCCCACATATTCCCACTTCTTTGGAATTCTCTCCCCCTTCAGATTCGTCTAGCCCCTCTTTACTGGTCTTTAAATCCTTACTGAAGACCTTTCTTTTCTGCTGGGCATTTGCCCTGTAGTTTACTCTGTTTCCTTTCCATTATCTATTTTAGTTTGCAATTTTTAATGTAATTTTTGGTTGTCATTTTTAATGTTACCTTCTTTACATGTTATGGTACACTGCCCGGAGTCTTTGGAGTGGGCAGTATATTGAATGCTTCTAATAAATAAATAAATAAATAAATAAATAAATAAATAATTCACTGGCCCTGTGCTGCTGCAACACCATTCAATGCTGCTAGCAAGTAGGGACGGCCTCCATGGCTCTTAAGAATTGTGTCAGAGCTGTAGTGCCCATTTTCACATTGGGAGAGAGGGAGAAGCCAGGTCTGACACAGTCTTTAGGAACCATGAAGCCTCTCCGCTGCTTGCTAGTAGCGTGAACATGGTTTGGACTAACTTCAAGCTGGACATTGCACAGTCTGTAAGTCAGATTTATGATTCCGAGACCTTGCCAAGAACACAAGGTCTTGAATCCCAGTCTTTCATGGCCACTCCGCACACTGGCTGCCATCCGGACTAAATTGCTCATGCCCCATTGCAATTAATTGGACAGGTTAATCATCAGGACTAACATGTCCTATTAATTTTAATAGGACTACTCATGTGTGATTTAGTCTGGCTGTCAGCCACTTTATTTTGAAATGTACATCTAAAAATGTCAAGCATATCAAAGATGTGGATCACCTAAGTACACTTCTCAGGAACCTGGGACTGGCTGTCATTCAGACTATGTGATTGATGGCAAACCTTGCTTTGTGGCTGCATCATATGTGAAATGGCTCTCTAATCCAAGTCCATCTTTCCTGTCCACTACATTCTCCTGACTTTCCCATGATGTACTATAATACGGCTTTGGGAGTTGGACAGTTGGCTCAGGGCGGCAGATGACTGGCTAAGCTGCACCGTGAAGTGGCAGGGAGCAGGGAGCTCAGAGGCTGTCAGGCGAGTGGGTGACAGTCCCTGGCAGTGGAAGGGGGAAGCAAGGAATGCAAGACAGAGGTAGAAAGACGGAGGACAGAGAGAGAGAGAGAGAGAGAGAGAGAGAGAGTGGGGGGAGGCTGTTGGGAGAGCGAGTGACAGAGTTGGAGCGAGCGAGAGAGTTGCGGGGGCGAGAGTAAGCGAGAGATTTGGGGGGCAAGAGCGAGTGAGAGATTTGGGGGTGAGAGCAAGCGAGAGATTTGAGGGGGCGAGAGCGAGCAAGAGCTTTGTTGGGGGGCAGAGCATTGTGGGGGGTGAGACTTGTGGGGTGCAGCGAGAGAGTTGTGGGGGTGGCGAAAGCAAGCGAGAGAGTTGGGGGGGGGGGGATGCCACAGGCTCAGTGCACGACAGCACAGATGCTCTGTGCAGGGTCAGCTAGTTAATCTTATTTCTCTACTTTGGTCTTTCATTTGGTTCTGCATCTGGCATACAAAGAGAGTAGTGGACATTATTGTGATGGAAAAGGGGGCATATATTAAATGCTTCAAATACATACATAAATACATACATGTATCTTAACTGGGGAAGACTGGGAGGGCTAGCTGAGGGGCTGGAGTCTCATTTTCCACTTCCTTGGCCTTAGCCAAGAGATGTGCCAAGCTGGCCCTGGCTCCTCCTGGCCTTAACCAGCAGAGATGACCAGCCACTGGAATTCTTTCTTCCAGCTTGACCCACTGTCCTGATTGCCCTGAAGAACTGCAGCTGTGAGGGCCAGTTTCATCAGCTGGGCTACAGAGTCCACATGAGAGGTGGGGTCTGTGAAGTTTGGCTTAAAAGGACTGAGGCAAGCCAGAGGCACAGCCACTGGCATAGCAAGTGGCATGGGTGCCGGTAGGCACCAAAGGATGTCGGCCTTTGGTGCTGGGCCTTTGGTGTGGGACTGAGGTCTGAGGGGAAGTTATGCTCAAGGTCCTCCAGTTTTTGTTTTTGTGTTTGTTTGTTTGTTTGTTTGTTTTAGTTTTAGTGGTTTGTGCCAGGCTACTTACAGGGATGTGTCTGGGCTCTCTTGTTAAGAATGGAGCAGGGAGCATGTTTGATGAGATTGGGATGGCTATTTCAGTAGTGGTGAAGAATAGAGGATTGGGCATTGGCAGGCCAAAATGCCATTACAGGGGAAGGAGTCCAGTAAAATAATTACTGTATTCCCTTCTGGCTGCCTTGTCAGTTCTCAGGCCCTGGGGAGTAGTTCTAGCTCCCCACTGAACCTAACCATGCTTCTTTGTAATGCCAGGTTGGTTCAAAATAAGATCAAAATAATCCATGATTTGATCATGGATGAAGAAGCTGACCTGGGCTGGCTTATATAACGGGGAACCTGGTTGGGGGAAGCTAGTGGTTCTGTATGAGCCAAACTTCTTTCCCCATGGTAGTCTGTTGCTGAGCAGGTTAGGGGAAGTGGGAAGTGGGGCGAGTGTAGTGGCCATGGTCCATAAGAATGTCATCTCCCTTTCCAGGATCCCTGTGAGAGAATTATATTGAGTGTGTGTACCTTAGGTTAGGGAATCAGGATCAATTGTGGAGTCTGTTTGTGTGCCGCCCAACCCACTGCCTACCAGACTCCCTAACTGAGCTGATGGAGCTGGTCGCTAAGTTGGTGTTGGAGTTGCCCAGGCTTTTGGTGCTGGGTGATTTCCATGTCCACTTTGGGACTGCTTTGTCTGGTGCTGCTCAGGAGTTCATAGCGGCCATGACAACTATGGGCCTGTTCCAATTAGTCCTAGGACCTACACATGTTGCTGGTCACATGCTGGATTTGGTCTTTTGCTTGGATCTGGGAGGTGTTCCATGGTGGGAACTTGGACCCGGGTCTCACCTTAGTGCCTCAGGTTGAGGCTGTGGCCAGGAGTGTTTTTTACCAGCTGTAATTGATTTGACAAGTCTTCCTTGAAGAGAATGACCTAAAAACAGTGGTATGTTAGCTGGTAATATCCTAGGTATATTACCTAGCACTACTAGTGGTATACTAGCTGGTAATAGGCTGGACTACTGCAATGCATTCTATGTAGTGCTGCCTTTGTGTGCAGTTCAGAAACTTCAGTTAGTTCAAAATTCGACAGCCCAGATTGGTTTCTGTGGTATCCTGGACAGACCACATTATGCCTGTTCTTAAAAAATTGCACTGCCTGCTGATATGTTTCCGGGCAAGGTCCAAAGTGCTGGTTATTACCTTCAAAGCCCTGAGGCTTAGGTCCAGGTTACCTGAGAGCGTGCCTTTCTCTACAAGATCCCCACCATTCATTGAGATCATCAGGAGGAGTCCATCTTCGGGTGCCACCAGTTCATCTGTTGGCGAACTGGTACCGGGCCTTCTCAGTTGTCACCCCTGGGTTGTGAAAAGTGCTCCCCGTGGATATGAGAGGATTATCTTCCTTGGAGGCCTTCAGGAGAGCCTAAAGACCCATCTCTTTAGCCTGGCTTTTAATGATATCTAGTTTTAATTTTAATCTGATTTAAATGTGGTGGGTTTTTTAAAATAGTTTTATTATAAGTTTTTTGTTTTAATGTTAAACACCCTGAGCTACTTCGGGAAGGGTGATGTATAAACTGAATAAGTAAATAAGTAAATAAATAAGAGAGTAAATGTTCAGCATGGGTCATCTCAAATAATGAGACACAAACTCAAGATACATTGAACATTCACAACCTCTTTTTAGGTGTGGTAAAAGTAATTATTGTTAAGTCTTCTAAAACCTGGAATGCATATTTTGCTGAAAGCTGTGCATCCTTGCCTTGTCATATTCTACAATCTTCACTTTCTTCTCTCACCCATAGTTTTGTGTGTGTGAAGCTTAACTTGAAGCTTACGGAGCTGAAGCATCCATAAGTAGTTTGTGCTAGAAGTGTGCACAAAACTGGCTGGCCTGGTTCGCTTCGAGTCTGAACGTGACCCGAACCAGGCTGGGTCAGTTTGGTCTAGTACTCCCTCAAACCCCCCATTTGGGTCCATTCGGTGAGTTCACAAATATTTTTCTTTAAATTAAGCTATTCTTCTCTGGGAGTTGCTAGCACAGCTGCAGGGGGCCTCTGGAGTTGCCTCCGGAGGGGCCCCCCCCCCCGCCTGCAGCCAGGCTAGCAACCCCCAGAGGGCATAAGTAACTAAAAAATAATGTTTTTTAAAAAATTATTCACAAACGCCCCCAAAAAGCCGGGGGTATTTGGTCTGGTGCTAAACCAAACCGGGGTGTGTGTGTGTGTGTGTGTGTTCAGTCCGGTGCTAGACCATCAAACCAAACAGGTTTGAGGATCTCGAACCTGTTTTCACACCCCTAGTTTGTATTTCCCAGATCAAGCAATATAATATCAGCAGGGGTATTTTTAAAGCATAACTTTATGATGTACTAAACTCTCTGCTTATTGAGATTTATGTGTATATACATTGTCTTTGTTCTTGCCACTGATGGTAGTGTGTGTGTGTGTGTCTGTCTGTCTGTCTGGGGTAGAGTTTAGATTGTTTGTTTCTATCATCAGTTCTGTAGATCAGTTCTGTAGATGTGTGACCACAGGGTGACTTGCCTGCCTGGTGCGAAGGTTGCGGACATCACACAGTGTCTAGATAGGCTCTTAGGCAGTGCTGGGGAGGAGACAGCTGTCGTGGTGCATGTCGGCACCAACCATGTGGGGATATGTAGTCGGGAGGTCCTAGAAGCCAAATTTAGGCTGATAGGTAGTGTATTGAAGTCCAGGACCCGCAAGGTAGCATTCTCAGAAATGCTACCTGTTCCGTGCTCAGGTACAGTGAGACAGGCAGAGCTGAGGGGTTTCAATGCATGGATGAGACTTTGGTGCCAGGAGGAGGAGTTTAGATTTGTTAGGCACTGGGATACATTTTGGGGAAAGCAAGGCCTGTACAAAAGGGATGGGCTGCACTTGAACCAAGATGGAACGAGACTGCTGGCACTTAAAATCAAAAAGGTTTCAGAGCAGCTTTTAAAATGACACCTGGGGAACAGCCGTCAGGAGCTGGGCAGTATTCCATTTGACAAAAGCCATCCTTTAAAATGCGAGGGTGCAAAGGATTCAGATAAAACTTCCTCTGTGGCAGCTTGTTGCCAGGGGACTAGCATTCTCCTGAGAGGGCCAGTCTACTGGGGAGGACCTTAGGTGTGCCAACCTTCAGTCTTCCATTGGACTGCATGCTCATGAGTTGAGCTATCAAAAAAAGGGAGCCCTCCTTGTGTGGGGCTCCCTTTCTTTCTGGTTAATGATAGAATGTTTGCACAGTGACCCCCTCCTCTCCAGGGAAACCTTTCATGCACCCAAAGGAGATTTTGATGCTCCATGTATCCGGGTGTAGCCGGGTGGGCAGACTGGAGAAACACTGGGACTGGGGACATATATTTACTCTCATTCAAATTTCTCAGTTTCAGATTGGCTTTCCTAGGTATGCCACCACAAGGAATTTTGGGAAAGGGGAGCCCTGGTTATCTGCGACCCCAGTAGAAGGGGTCACCATTCTGGGCACAAATAAAGATGGACATGTTCAAATGGGTGGATGGGCTGGCAGAGGCCACATTTTAACTGCTTCTTCACAGCAGTCACCAAGACAAGGAGTGCTGTTGCCAGGGTACTCGTCTCTGCAGCTTGCTTGTATAGAGCAACCAAGCAGGGTTTGTTGGTTTGTTTGTTTGTTTGGCAAATTTGCCTCTCTGGGTGGTTTACAATTAAAATAATTTAAAACATTACATCAATTAAACAATTAAAATCATTGAAACATTAAAATAATCCACATTAAAATCATTTAAAACCAACATTAAAAACATGATCCTGGGTAGATCTGGGCCGCCACCTCTATGATTACGGTTCCAGAAATTGCACAAAGCCATGGTTATGGTGGCGTGGCGTCCACATTTGGACATAATGCTGCCACCGCAAAACCTCAGGTGAAACTCACTACAAACCGAAGGTTCAAACTGGAGTTTGGTGAGGCATACCACAGGTCGCTTTTGCCGCAAAACTGCAGTTGCACGCATTTGGACTTTCACAAATCCTAATCTCTGTCCCATTTAACTGCGGGTTCATGTTATGTGCAAAAGGAAAGAAAGCTGTGAATTACAAAAAGGTATGTACTGCAAGATAAATTATTTGCAGAATTAATACAAACTAGAGTAAAAACAAGATATTTGTAAACAGTGGAGCAACTTCACATTTCTTTAACAATCTACAAAATTTCTCAGACACTGATATGAACCAAAAAGTTGAATCATTCTTAGCAAATTGTCAATTTCGGCCAAAGAAATTGGGAAATATCAGGGGAAAGCTGATCCTTATCTATACACTAGATATAGAGATAGAAGATAGACATACATTCTTATATATGTAGGTGATCTGATTGTTTGTCATCTGGATAAGATAGTGAAGAATTTAATAAATAAGTAGAACTTAAAGATTTGGGCAAAATATCTTATTATCTCAGGATACAAACAAGTTGTTCTTACTAAAACTAGAACTAATCAACCAACTTTCCTTTCACTGTCTCTACCTCTGGATTAAATTTGGTGCAAATTGATGTGTCCGCCATCTTGGATCGGGGTGGATGTCATCATTACAGACTGCACCATTGAAGTATCTCTGTGTATCACTCACTACAGCTGTTCCAAATTTGGTTCAAATCAGTTAGACAGTACTCAAGTTAGTGCACTTGCACCTCAAAAGTTTATAAATCCATCATCTTGGATCAGGGTGGGTGACATAATCATAAACTACACCATTGGGGCATCCTTATGTGTCTCTACAGCTGTAGCAAATTTGGTTCAAACTGGTTAGGCGGTTCACGAGTTAGCCCACTTGTGCCTCAAAAGTTTGTGCGTCCGCCATATTGGATCGGGGTTGAGAACATCATCAAAAACTATACTATTGAGGTGTCCCTGTGTGTCTCTACAACTGTACCCGATTTGGTTCATATTGGTCCAGGTGTTGTGAAGTTGATGGGGAGGACACACGGATGGACACACAGATTGCCGGGTGATCTCATAAGCCTACTGGAAAGTAGGCTAATAAAAAGGTGAAATGATGGAAGTTTTACACTCAATCAGAGACAAAAGATAATAGACTTAATTGAGTGGCTTGGTTTAACAGAGGCAAATGAAATGAGTACTCCAATGGAAGTGGGTTTCTTAAAGGAAAAGGAATCTGATGAGTCTCTGGAAAACAATGAGAACTACAGAATAGGAATTGGAAAATTACTGTTCATTACAACTGTATTGTGTCCTGATATTGCAGCAGCAGTTGGAATATTGTGTAGAGAAATGAATTCACTGACAAAGAAGGACTGGATTGCACTTAAAAGAATTGCACAGTATTTGAAGGGCACAGCAGATCTGGAATTAGTACTTCCAGCATGTGAGCAACCCAAGATGGCAGAAAGTCCCTAACCTACCTCACAGGGTTGTTGTGAGGATAAAAATAACCAAGTACATCATTCTGAGGTCCTCGGAGGAAGAGCGGGATATAAATGTAAAAAACAAAAAATAAAAAACTAGTGGCAATGCATTTTTCTATGGAGGAGGAGCAATCTCATGGTTAAGCAAGAAACTATCTATTATAGCTTTATCTTCAACCAAAGCCGAGTATATAGATGTAGCACAAGCTTGTCAAGAGGTTATTTGGTTGCATAAACTTCCAGAAGATTTTAGAGTAGTTGCATTGAAGCCTAATATAATGAATATAATGAATAAAGACCATCAGAGTTGTATTATTCGGTCACAAATTGAGAAGGTTACAGAGAGGAGTAACCATAACGATGTGAAATATCATTTTGTAAAAGACTTACAAGAGAAAAATATTATTCATATAAAATATTGTGCTTCAGAAGAAATGGTTGCAGACATACTGACAAAACCATTAACCAGAGAACAGTTTCAAAATTTGTGAACAGCAATTGGGCTTATAAAGTAAGGATCAAGACAATGTGAAGGAGAACGTTGGGATTTATATGTATATACACTGTCTTTGTTCTTGCCAGTGATGTATTGTGTGTTTATCTGTGAATAGGCTTGGGATAGAGTTTAGAATATTCATGTCAATTGTCAGTTCTGTAGATTGATTGGTCTTACTGGACACTTAAGACTGTTATTTTTCTGTTAGGATGATCTTTCACTTAGAGTAAAACTATTGTTTATGATTTGGTAACAGCTAAGTACCAACTTTGTTCAAGAAACACAACAAGTCTCAGTTTCCACTATGTTACACTCCGCTACACTGCTGACTGTTTCCTTACTACTAGGGCTGTGTAGGCTGCGCTAAGCCTCTTAACGTGTACTCTGTCAAGAGAATGCAGTATTTGGAGACTGTCAACTAGCTTTTCCTTCCTGCCTGCCTGCCTTCCTTCGTTCCTCTAAGAAAAAAGTCTTTTTGAGCCCTAGAAGTTTTCAGGTGTGCTTATAGGTGTGAAGTGTAGTTCTTATTGTGTCAGACTAGAACGAAAGTGAAATTCAAATTTCAGTGAAGCTGTCTGGGTGACTTTGCCCTAGTTACTATTTCTCAGCCTAACCTACCTCACAGGGTTCTTGTAAGGGCAAAAAGGAAGAAACCCTGAGCACCCGGGTGGGGTGGGGGTTTAAAATGTAATGATAATGCCTGGTTGGACTGGCAGCATATGGTGGGGAGGGGGCTGTCCCGGTAGAAATGGCTGCACATGTGCTCTGATTCTTATTTATTTATTTATTTAAGTATCTCTCAAAGCTGAATTTCAGAAGTATGAAAGCATCCAGAATTCTCAAAGGTGAGACTGAATGCTGGAATGTCGCCATCTTTTGAACTGGTGTGAAAGTTAATGCCAGGCAAACAAAGCCCCATTGCCCCACATTGCAGGTCTGCAGGATGAGTTGGTCCCCCACCCCCCCACCCCCCGCAACCGTCTGTACTGCAGATAGGAATAACTGCAGGAGAAATGGGAGGGGGCATGCATTCTTTATGACTCAGTATAGAAAGCTACTTGCACTGGCTTCTCCCATGCTATAGTGCGGAACTGCAGCAGAGGCACAACAAATGTGACATCTGTTTCTTCATTCCGATGTGTGACACCCCTCCCCCCACACAATATGCTTAATTGTGCAGTGTGCTCTGATTGAGATGCCCCATACAGATACGACAAATATTTATATACTGCTTTTCAACCAAAGTTCCCAAAGCAGTTTACATAGACATAAATACATAAATAAAATGGTTCCCTGTCCCCAAAGGGCTCACAATCTCAAAAAGAAACATAAGGTAGACACCAGGAACAGCCACTGAAGCGATACTGTGCTGGGGATGGATAGGGCCAGTTGCTCTCCCCCTGCTCAATAAAGACACAACAAAAGAGCAACCATCTTACTCCTTGATGGGTGGCTACCTGTGCATGTGTTAGGAACGGTATTCCCTGTAACAGGGATTCCCAGATATTGTTGACTACAATTCCCATAATCCCCAGTTGCAATGGCCAAAGGCCAACAACTACAGTGTTGTTGCAGTCAACGACATTGAGTTGCAGTCAAACATCTGTCTCTGGCCCTTGCAGTTGGGGATTATGGGAGTTGTACTCAACAACTTAAAGGCCAAGTTGAAGACAGATCATCCTGGAGAGAATCTATCTATGTGGTCACTAAGAGTCAACACTGACGGCACTTAATCAATCAATCAGTCAACAACATCTGGGAATCCCTGTTATAGGGAACACTGACTGGGAAGTATATTAGCTATGTGTTAGTTATATACATCCAGAGCACGGAAGTGCTGGTGCACCAAGATGAGCAACTACCAACTAGAACCAAAAACTAAATCCATTCAGCACCCTGTCATCATGTTATCAAAAGCTCAGTCCTTCCTTGATGGCTCTTACTAGCCCCACCCATTATACTGTTGCCTAAGGAAGGGCAGGTGGTCAGCCCATAAGTGTCTGGAGAACATATCCTGCAGTTGCTACGCAACTACACTGTGTTTCCCCACTCACTCACTCTCTCTCTCACACACACACACAAACACACACACATGCCTTGCAAAAATAGCAACAGGACTTTTTATGAATACAGTATGTATTTATTTACCACAACTGTATATAGCAAGAACTAAAGTATAGCAGACCTTAGAAACACAAAGCAGGAATAGCTGGAACCTGTCTATTTTGAACTTATTGACTATAGATAATTTCCCCTTAAAAGTGATTATTTAGGCCAGGGGTTCCCAAGCTGTGGTCCTCTCTATATTGCTTAACTATAACTCCCATCATCCCCAGCCACAGGATGATGGGAGTTGTAATTCAGCAACATCTGGAGGACCCCAGCTTGGGAACCCCTGATTTAGGCCAATGACTCCTAAGGGTTTGGAAAATTTGGAAAATGGCAAATTCATTACTTGAACCAAGTCTGTGAAGTGTTAACAACAATATGAACAGTACCATGGACAGCTCCAAATGAAATATAATGTTACTTCCACAAGTATTAGTTGATCAATAATAATTGACTGAAAAATTAGCACTTTAAGATATATCTGTTTTCTAAAGATATATCTGTTTTCTATGATATATCTGTTTTCTAAAACCAACTGTTTGCTGTTATTTGAAACAGGACACTGACCCATTTCTGCCCAGAAAGAAACCCTAAGTATTTGGACATGTGACCCTACTTGTGTCAAGGGACAGGAAACAAAGAGTTTTCCAATGGATTGTACATATACCTAGTTGAACGTATGAAGCTTTCTTTTATTGAGTCAGACTATCGGTCCCTCTGTGTCAGTACTGTCCACACTAACTGGCAGTGCTCTTCAGGGTTCAGATATGGGTCTTCCCCAGCTCTACCTGCAGATGCCAGGAACTGAAGCTGGAATCTTTCATTGGCAAAGTATGTGATCTACTACTGAGCTACAGCCCCATTCCAAAGTGCCACTGCAAGATATCACACATATTTTCCCTCCAGAAAAAGATTCACATATTGTGAGGTTTTCTTAACAGATGTGAGATAAAGGGAAGTATGCACTAAGTAGGCATCTAATTGAACTCCCTTTCTTTCTTTTTCCGATTTGCAAATCATTTGAGCTGTCATTTTAATATACTCTGAATAACCAGCAATTTGGACTCTTCTTTAGTAAAGAAAGTTGTTCAAATATTTGCCTGGTGCTGCATGCACTGACACTCTCTGAGCTCAAGAAGACCATCATATTTTTCTTAGTTAATGTCAGCTAACCATTATTTAGTAAAGTGTGCCGTTGAGTCAGTGTCAGCTTCTGGTGACCACAGAGCTCTCTGATTGTCTGCTCTTTGGCAGAATACAGGAATTTACCATTTTCATCTCCCACTCAGTGTGAGATGATGCCTTTCAGCATCTTCCTATATCACTGCTGCCTGATATAGGTGTTTCCCATAGTCTGGGAAACATACCAGTGGGGATTCGAATCGGCAGCCTCTGGCTTGTTAGTTAAGTCATTTCCCTGCTGCGCCATTAGGTGGGCAATAACTCTGTGATGGAGCTCTTGCTCTTCATGATGAAGATCTTAGGTTCAGCCTTGGACATTTCCATTTAAAGGATGGGATGCTGGGAAAGACTGCTGTCTGAGATCCTAGAGACTGCCTACTAGTCAGAATAGACAGTACTGGCTTAGATGGACCAATGGTCTGACTCAGTGCGAGCAGCTTCATGTATTCATATGTGTTTCTGCCTTCACAATCCATTTGAAGTCTTCAGATTTGTAGACTACACCTTTAGGCTAGGGAATCCTGCTTTACTTGCCCTATTCCCCTTTACAAGTATATCCCCCAGCCCGCAAGCCAGTACTTTGAACCAAGGTATGGTCCAGTTCAATCTCAGACTACCGAAATCGGACTGGCTCAATGTCAAGCCCATCTCGAAGTGAGCCAGCTCACACATTCTGCCTTCACAATCCATTTGAAGTCTTCAAACACTAGGTAACATGCTAACACTCACCAGTTCTTGTGGAGGGGGACTGTGCAACCAAGGAAAGGGAGAGGGGACCTCTTTCCCCAAGATGTTCCTAGGAAGCCGCCTATGTGAATTTCACAGTCTGAGCTGGTCTGATCCCTGTGTGGACTAGCTGGGAAGGACCATTGTGAATTGCATGTCTCTACTAAAACACTAAAACAATATTTCCATCATTGCAGTTACAGCCATCTGGTAGTTTCCATAGGATGTTAGTAGCTGAGTAAGTGTGAGGTTTACTAAATGCAAACCTTCTGAGATATTCAAATATCATGGAATTAAGAGCAACTGTGATTGATGGATGAACAGACTGATTGACAAGTTGAACCAATGACAGCTTAGTTACATAACAGTCGCCATATGGTCATCCGAGCTTATATCCTTCTAACTGTTAGCAGACACAAGAGTGAAAATTCAGAGCAGATAAATGACATTTCAGATGTACTACTCTAAAGAAAGGTGGTATGTTGTCAGTTTATTAAATCAAGGAAGAATAGTAAATCATGTATTTCAAATGTCATTTGTGGATGTTCATTTATGCCAGGGATGTCCCACCTTGGGTCTCCATATGTTGTTAGACTACAGCTCCCAAGGTCATAGCGACTGGGGATGAGATGGGTTGTAGTAGCAACATCTGGGGACCTAAGTTTAGAAACCCCCGATCTCTGCTACAGGCCCAAGGAGTTTCTTTACAGGGCCATTATGTGTATATTTGACAATTTCTGAGATGTGTTGTTTTCCCTTTCTAACAGTTTTCAAAAACAAGAGTCTTGATTGGGAAAATGAAGGACCAGCTAGCAAATAATTGAGGGATGTCACTGGATTATTCAGCATCAGAATCAGAAACAAGCTTCCCATTTTCCTTCCAGGACTGCGCCATTTTACACTGGAGGGAGGGGGAAGTCACTTTTTTAGCCTACTTTCAAGTGGAGTTATGAGATCACCCGGCATTTCATGTGTTGGTGGGTTGTGTGTGTCCCCCGCTCCGCCAATCAGCTTTGCAACACCTGAACCAATATGAACCAAATCAGTTACAGCTGTAGGGACACATAGAGTTTGTGATGATGTCATTCACCCCAATTCAAGATGGTGGACATGTAAGTTTTCGAGGTGCATATGGGATAACTTGTGGACTGTCTAACCAATTTCAACCAAATTTGGTACAGTTGTGGTGAGTGACGGATAGGGACACCTCAATGGTGCAGTTTGTTATGATGTCATCCACCCCAATCCAAGATGGTGGACATGTGGACGTTTGAGGTGCAGGAGGCCTAACTTGTGGACCACCTAACTGATTTGAACCAAATTTAGTCCAGTTGTAGGGATAGTGAAAGGAAAGCAGGCAGACTAGTTCTTACTAGAACAACTTGTTTAATGTTTCTTATAGGACAATTTCCATATCAGAGAAAAAAATCCAGCTTAGAACTCTTCCTAATGAGCTGGCAATGTAATTCACTAGAGGAGATCAAACTTTTCCCCAAGACTGTTCATGGCTCTATTTCTGGCTCTGCCCAGGTTCTAGAATTGAACACTGATCACCCTACATCCTTTATGCTTTATGTTATTTGACTGTCACCTGAATGTGTGAACTGCCTCCTTTTGAAAACATGACACCTGAAATGCTATGAGCTGATGTGGAAGTTCTCTCTACCTCGTTTGATGTGTGATGGCTATGTCACACATGCAAGTCATCACTTGAGCAGCTGTGCATGTCTGAAACAAAACAAAAAAGAGAATAAACAAAACAAAACAAAACAAAAAAGAGAATAAAAATGGGGTGGGGGGGAGGGCCTTAATTTTAATAGTGTTGTATCTGCTGCTTTGGTTCCTTCCACGCTGCTTGGTTCATCTTTTAAGCAGCTTTATTTGTGGCTGCAGAAGGCTACATGTTGCTATGCAGTTTTCTCACCACCTCCACACCTGACATCTTTGGCAGAACAAATCTATGCCTATATAAAAGAGCACAAAATGGTCTGTGAACATTTTACTGTTCACAACCTGGAAAAACAGTGAGAAGAATGAGGAAGACCTTGACTTGTAACAACTGGGTGTGGGAAGGGCTTCTAGCTCAGTGGTAGAGCAGATACTACTTGCCGTACAGAAAGTCCCACGTTGGTGTCTCCAGTTAAAGGATCAGGGAGCAAGTTATGGGAAAGGCTGAGACTGGAGAGCTGCCACTTCTCAGAAGACAATGTTGGGCTACATAGATGAAGATAGACTCAACAAAAGGGCCAGATGGACTAGATGGACTCAGTATAAGGGACCTAGAGAAGCTTGAGTTTCCAGGGGATGGGCAGTAATACTGAAGACAATGCTCCTGTTTTTCTTACCTAGGATCTGACTATTTGACCTCCCACATCCAATAACTCTACAGTCCTCCTCCTCCACTACTGTTACTATCCTCCTCCTCCTCCTCCTCCTCCTCCTTCTTCATTTATTTAATTCATCAAACTTATATACTGCCCAAACTTTCGTCTCGGGGAGTTCTTCTTCTTTAATTAATTAATTAATCAATCAATTCATCAAACTTATATACTGCCCAAACTTTCGTCTCTCGGCGTTGTTGTTCTTCTTCTTCTTCTTCTTCTTCTTCTTCTTCTTCTTCATTTATTATTTTATTCATCAAACTTATATACTGCCCAAACGTTCATCTCTGGGCATTCTTCTTTTTGTTTATTTATTTATTTAATTCATCAAACTTATATACTGCCCAAACTTTCATCTCTGGGCGTTCTTCTTCTTCTTCTTTATTTATTATTTTATTCATCAAACTTATATACCACCCAAACTTTCATCTCTGGGCGGTCTCCTCCTCCTCCTCCTCCTCCTCCTCCTCCTCCTCCTCCTCCTCCTCCTCCTCCTCCTCTTCTTCTTGTATTATGCAACATCCTAACACTGCTTCTGTGCAGCAAAAGGATACCCAACCATGATGGACCTCATCTCCTTAATTGATCTCACTTTTCTCCCATATTCAATAACTCTCAAACCCTCCTCCTCCTCCTCCTCCTCCTCTCTCCCCTTCCCCTGGAAACACTCTTTGCAATCTGACAGAAAGGGGGAAATGGTGAAAATTGTCTCCCCATGCTTCTTAAGTGTGTGTGGTACGGTACCACTATGGCTGGACATCCTTTTGCTTCACAGACATAGGAACATAGGAAGCTGCCATATACTGAGTCAGACTATTGGTCTATCTAGCTCAGTATTGTCTTCACAGACTGGCAGCAGCTTCTCCAAGGTTGCAGGCAGGAATCTCTCTCAGCCCTATCTTGGAGATGCCAGGGAGGGAACTTGAAACCTTCTGCTCTTCCCAGAGCGGCTTCATCCCCTGAGGGGAATATCTTGCGGTGCTCACACATCACGTCTCCCATTCAGATGCAACCAGGGCAGACCCAGCTTAGCTATGGGGACAAGTCATGCTTGCTACCACAAGACCAGCTCTCCTCTCCTCAGGATAGGATGCTGGCCACCACGATAAAATTTATATATTGCTTTTGAGCAAGAAATATTCTTAAAGCTTACTTACATAAAAAAAGGAATAAGGGTCCCCTGTCCTAAAACAATTTAGGCTTAAAGAAGGAGGAGGAGGAGGAAGAGGAGGAGGAGGTGGTGGTAATCACCAGCAACAGCGACTGCAGGGATGCTGTGCTGGGGTTGGATAGGCATGGTTGCTTTTCCGCGGCTAAATATAAGAGATTCAATACTTTAAATGGTGTCTATTTGCTCAGTTAGTAGAGGCAAATAGGGGGAGCACACCCCATTTTGTTGCTTTGCATTTCATACTTTCCTCATTTTGAAAAGTAACATGATTTTGCCAAATGCAAAATGACCCACAGCCGTTCCATTTCAAAGTCCTCACCTTTACTATGAACTTTTATACCCGTATACGTCACTCCTGAATGTGAGCTATTCTGTGCATGCTCAGAGGTGATTGTGAGTGAAATGTGCTCTGAACATGCTCAGAGGCGCTCCTTGTTAGTATCACAGGTGCTTCCAGATTACTGAGACTGGGGGCGGGGGTGTTGCAAGGATGTGGCTCTAGCTTTGACTGCCACTGCCTTTTATTCAGTGTTGACAACATTTACTCACAGGGTTAAAAAGAACAAAAATATTCAAAAGAGGAGCTCCGTGAAAAAAAACTGCTTTTTCACAATTTATGATGAATATTTATATACCGCTTTTCAACATAAATTCCCAAAGCAGTTTATGTAGTTGTTGTTTTTTTTTAAATGGCTCCCTGTCCCCAAAATGCTCACATTCTAAAAAGGAAACATGATAGACACCAGCAACACGCACTGCAGGAATGCTGTGCTGGGGATGGATAGGGCCAGTTGCTCTCCCCCTGCTAAATAAAGAGAATCACCGCCTTTGAAAGGTGCCCCTTTGCTCAGTTAGCAGGGAACAATTAACTGTAGACGTGTCCAACTGCCAGTCTGGGATCTTGCTGACTCTTGTCTCTGCCCTGTTGAAATCGCCCTGTCCTACCTCTCCCCTCCCTGACTTCTGGCGCTCCTGCCTGAAACTCCACTTTCTATAATCCTCAATATGAGGCGCCTGGTTATTTGGCACCGCCGCGGGGAAAGCGCGTTCTCTACACATGATCTAAGGACCCCTTATCTTGAAAATAATTTCCCAGGTATGGGAGCTGCTGAGCCTTTGCACAGAAAACAGCTTCTCTCCACCTTGGGTCCAGTTTGATGCGCTCTGTTTTCCCCTTAATGGCAGTTGTTCTGCCTCGCCGTCGCACACACGGCCGGACTACATCTCCCAGCAAGCACTTGCAAAAGGCTCCTCCCAGCCCGGCTCGTTCCCGCCCACTCTCTCCACCACCCGCCCCGCTAGCCCCGAGGGAGGCAGGAAGACCGAAAAGCGTGGAGGGCTACAAGTGCTTCTTTAAGAGACTTTGAGGGACCCGCCTGGGATGGACAGCGATACTCTGCCCGATGGACCCAGGCAGAGGGGAAAGGTACGTGGGAAGAGCGGGCAAGGAATAAGGCGCCGGAGCGATCAGAGTCTGTCTTTAGTCTCCGGATAAATTATCGTGCTGTCTGCACTTTGCAGATAAATCCCAGGGTGGAACAGAGAACTGGAAGAGTCTCCTTTATGAGAAAGCGCTCCTTTATGAGTGCCGTACATTCATTGGCATGCTGTGTTTTGCATTTTACAGCTGAGCACATAACATTAGGATCCGAAGTGCCACCTTGTCAGAGATAATACTTACAGAGCTGCTGTGTGCGTGTGAATATATTTCCAAAAGTCTGCCCTCGATTTTGTTTTCTCTTGAGGGTGGCAGGATCCCGCCCCATCCCTTACCAAGTTTCTCTCTTTCTTGTAATTAATTGCACCAGGGAAACGAGTGTCCGTTTCTTTGATCCATCACTCGTCGAGACATAATTTCATTGCAAGCGTTTTTAATCAGTGCTTGAGATCTGCTTTCGGAAAGTGCTGCTTTCCCTTCCTCCTGGGATTATCAGATTTCCACGAGAGAATAGAGATCCTGGATTATTGAGCTACAAGGGATTGGCTTGCTTCTTCCTAATTAGACTCTGCATTTGGATTTGGGCTTCTCAGTTTTAGTTCTTTAGAGTTTTGCACTTTCACATTTAAACTCCACAGTCTTTGCACTTGAGTCCTAGAGATGGGGATGGGTGGTGGTGGGGTGGGCTGTGTGGATATTTATGCCTCCCTTTTCCTTCTGATGGATTATTTCCATAATTGGATAGTGGTGTCAAAGGTTGATTAGAGTTCCTAATAGATTTTAGATCAGCAAGAGGATTTCTGCTTTAAGTGCTTGATTAAAACAATCGCATTTGTTCTCTTCACCCTGACACACACACACACACACACACACACACACTGAGAGAGAAAGACACACACAGAGAGAGAGAGACGCACGCACTGGAGGAAATTAGAATAATGACGACAGTCGGCATTGTTTTTGCTACATTTCCCTTTGCCTAATAATTTATCATGATGATGAAACTGTTTTTTCCCCCTCCCCCCACCTTCTTTTGCATTTGCAGACTGAACAGAAATGCATGTCCAAAGGAATTTGTTTAATTGGGTAGTGGCTGAAATGGAATCCCGGCAAAACAGTGGCAGGAGAATAGCTTCCATTGCTCAAGAGCCCCTCCGTCTGCCGCGTGAGGCTACTGCTTGAGGAGGAGGCTTGAATTGGCAGAGTTTGCTGAAGCATGTTCTGGTGGCCCTCCAATGGCTTGCATGGAACTCTTTTTCCTCGCCAAAGAGAGGCAGTCTGATGGGTGCCACAACATGGACTGGGGTTTGCATGCTCCCCCCTGTGAGGGGCAGCCTGATGAAGGCAAGGGAAGGACTAGGACACACATCCTGGCTTCCGAGTACAGTGAAAGCCACTGCAAAGCCATGCAATGGGCAGCCACCACAGATCCTTTTCAGGCCCCTCTTTCCTTCACCTCTGCATCACCACTGGCCCCCGAATGTACTACATCAGGTGGGGTCATTTGTCACCCTGGCCTTTCAAAGGAGGAAGCCCAGAAGAGAGCCTGCTGCTGTGAATCGGAGACGTCTTTCAGTTACGTGGATGAAAATGTCAACAATCTCGACCATGCGGGAAGCCTTGCACACAGGAGTTGTTGTCAGGACCAAGATCCCCATCCTGACCCTTGCGGTGAGATGCCTCCTGAATGGCCATATGACCCCACCTCGTTGGTTTCTGAGGAAGACGATGATGCTGGCTCAGAAGCTGCAGGTGGAAAGTCTATAGACTATGGCTTCATCAGCGCCATCTTGTTCCTGGTCACTGGGATTTTGTTGGTGATTGTCTCCTACGTGGTTCCCAGGGATGTGACTGTGGACCCCAACACAGTGGCGGCTCGGGAGATGGAGCGGTTGGAGAATGAGAGTGCAAAGGTCGGGGCTCACCTGGATAGGTGCGTGATTGCCGGGCTCTGCCTTTTAACGCTGGGGGGTGTTGTGCTCTCCAGTCTCCTCATGATGTCAATGTGGAAAGGAGAGCTTTATAGGAGGAACAGGTTTGCCTCCTCCAAGGAATCAGCCAAGCTGTATGGCTCCTTCAATTTCCGAATGAGATCCTCCGCCAATGATAATATGGAGTTATCGTTAGTTGAGGAAGATGCTCTTGCCATCGATACTTAGCTAACCCATGAAGACTCTAAGGCAGCACAGAATGGAGAAAATGATTTTCATTAAAGCCAGACCCATGAAACTTGAAGGTAACTAGCAGCACTCAGCAAAGAGCACCTCCCTAACATGTTGAAATGAAATATCTGTGTTACGCAGGCAAGCATTCTTCGGTGAAAAGGACAAAAAGAGAGATAATACACAAAATAATGTGGACTCTCTGGTTTGAATTCAGGCTAACTGAGAATGGCCATTTCAGTGTTTGTGAAAACCTTCCAGGGCTGAAATCCTAAGCACACTTACTTGGAAGTAAATTTAATCTAGATCTGTGTTACTTATCTGCTTCATGCACACATGGGCATTATTTGGTGGTTACAGCATCCAGTGATGAAATGGGCAGCTAGAACTTCCATATTGCTGTTGCTTTCCACCTATTGAACACCTTTCAACAGAGTTAATATACACATTCAGCTGGGAATCATTAAATTTACAGTATTTAGTTTGTTTGTTTGCTTGCTTGCTTGCTTATTTATTTATTTATTTATTTATTTATTTATTTATTTACATTTATATCCTGCTCTTCCTCCAGGGAGCCCAGAGCGGTGTGCTACATACTTGAGTTTCTCCTCACAACAACCCTGTGAAGTAGGTTAGGCTGAGAGAAGTGACAGTAGTCAAGGTATCTTTGATTTCATGTGGTGCCATGCATAAGTGAACCAAGCCCTGATGCCAAATGTATGAACAGATGCCACCAAAAAGTATTGTGTTTGAGATGAAAGAAAGTTCCCTCTGGGGTGTGACATTTTTGGATGGTCACTTTGTTGTCCATTCACAAATGCGCATCATCATATGCCTACGTGAACCAGGCCTAAGTAACTGCCAGCCAACTGTGTGAGTTGACTTCCCTGAAAGGTGAGGTGATATAAAAGTTATTTCTGTTGTGATTCACGCAGAGAAGTGGTGAATATTTATGTGTCAGTCAGCAATTACTTCCAAGTCAATGTGCTTACTTAGGATTATAGTCTGTGTCTCAATAGAGCTACTAGGATTTCCTCACTGGAAGTTGACACAATTATGTTTTGGCATTCGGAATGTTGCTAGCTTTCTTGTTGTGTGCTAAAATATTCCCTGTGGCATTTTTGTTGAGCTAATTATTCATCACTCTTGCCTTCCCTTACCTTCCTCATATAAATCGTAATACTCTGTCATTCTGAAAACTGTAGCAGCCACATCAAGGTTCCCAATCTTGAGTCCCACGGTGTTGTTGGACTACAACTCCCATGATCCCCAACCACAATAGCCAAATGCTTCTGTGGCTGGGGATGATGGGAGTTGCAGTCCAGCTGTACCTGGGGATCCAAGATGGGAAACCTTGGCCTACAGTGAAAGTTATTAGCAGACCACCTGACAATATTCTGTGGGATGCCAGTCTGCTGGATCAAATCAAGACCTATCTAGTCCAGCATCCTGTTTCCCCACTGAGGCCACCCATGCTCCAAAACTGCCATCCAGTATCTGCAATTAAAGACAGGAGAGTCCATTCTAAATCACAGTATTTTCCACTCTGCTTGTTCTGTATATTCAGTCATCCCTTGCCAACCGCTAGGGTTCCATTCCAGCAAAACCTTGCCGCTGGCAAATTTGTGGTTTGCGAGGCATTAAAGTCTATGGGAAACGGGGGGTTAGAGGGACCGCAACTGCAAAAAGACCCCCAAATACAGGGGAATTTTTTAAAAAAAACTTTTTAAAATCCTATAATATTGCCAAGAGTCACCAAGAAGAATGAGCAAATCGAACCTCTGAACCCGCCAAAATCTCTGAATCCCTTCCCAGAGCAGCCTCAGCCCTAAGGGGAATATCTTACAGTGCTCACATGTAGTCTCTCATTCAAAGGTGGATGCTGCTTGGCAAAGGGGGGCAATTCATGCTTGCTATCACAGAACCAGCTCTCCTGCCATGAGAACAAGAGAGGCGAACTGGTTTCTGAAAACTGAAACATCACACAAGCAACACATGAAACCTTTTTTTTAAAAAATGCAGTAGGTCAAACAGCTGTTGCTGGACATTCCTGCAATGTCCTTTAATATGCCCTTAGTGCCAAGGACTCGCCAATATGCATTTTCTCACTGGATGAGGAGTTGTCAGGGAGGTTGGGCACCAAGCTCATCCTCCTGCTGCCTTTTGTTCTTGGGTTGATGCTTCCCACCTCCCAATAGGAAAATTGCCAAGCCAACAGCCAGGATGGTACAGTGGTTGGAAGGATGGCCTTAGATCAACAAAACCTAGGTTCAGATCCCCGCTCAGGCACAAAACCTACTGGGCTAGTCACTATCTCTCAGCATAACCTACCTCACAGAGCTGTTTTGAGCATAAGGTTGACGACAACGTATACTGCCCTGAGCTGCTTGGAGGGAAGGGTGGCATGAATAGCAGATTGTTAGCCCAAGCTTCAGTGACACCAGCTGACATATTGTGCAGTGTTCCATGTGGGTTTTGCTCACAGCTGTACAACAAACACATGGAGTTGTGTGAGTGGAGCTGCAGGATGGGATGATGGAGTTGCACAATTTGATAATATCAAATAATGCTGTAGGGATGTGTGAATTGATTTGAATCAATTTGTCTCAAATCTGGCCAATTTCAACTATTCGAATTTGAATTGAATCACTCCTAAAAAGGGTAATTCAATTCAAATTGAATCAGCCGTATTCAAATTTGGGGGGAAATTGAATAGATTCAATGGCAGTTTAGGGCCACCTTGGCACCTTTTAAAAACCACTCAGGTGCCCTGGTTGGTCAAAAAAGGCACCAAAATAGGTCAAATCAAATTTGAATTGAATCAATCTGTTTTGGGCCAATTCAATTTGAATTCGAATTGAATTGGCCAGTTTTGATGAGAATTCAAATTGAATCTGAAAATTTGATTTGTGCACATCCATATAATGGTTATATTATTTCCAATGGCCATTGTGCAACTGTAATATTGCACATTTGTGTCTGAGCATTCTCACGCAGCTGCATGCACATTCCATTGAAATCCACACAGCATGTTGCACTGTGTGTCAGCCATTCTCTCTATTGTGGTTGGGGATCTGGGGCATGGAGTCTAGCATCTTTTACTACCGAAGCCCTAGGCACAGAGCCAGTTCAGAGGAAGTGTCTGCTGGCCACACCCACCCTGATATCACAGGAGGATGTCCTAATGCACTCTTGGGATGTCCCTTAATTGTGTGAGTGGGTGTTCATCTGAATCACCCCTCTACACATGCTCCAAATCCCTGGGTTTGAGCCCTCCTGTGACCTCATGGTGGGCACACTCTTGGTGCACCTCTGACCTTATCACGTGTGCCAGTGGGCGGTTGTCCGAAGTGGCCCACAGTCGACCCATAAAAAGTTCAAAAGCCCTCAAAACATTTTGCTCCTAAGCAGTGTAGGCACTGTCGATTTTTGCTACTGCGTGCAGACTATTTAAAAAGCATGGTAAGGGCCGTTGTATCTCAGGATAAGCCCTTAACAGGAATACTAGGCCTCTCCTAGGAACACTGACTTAGCAGAGGTTCTCAAAGCAGTAATAACAATTAAAGCTAACATCTCACTTTTCATTTGAAAAAAGAGCCATGCTAATGGGTTTTTCCAAATGGCAGCTGAATACTCCTGGGGAACAATCTGTCTTTGATATGCTCTTTCTTGTAACCGTTTTTCCCCAGACGACTGGAGAGTGCTTGGCTCTACCAAGCTGGTGCGCGGGTGCACATTACAAATGCTAGCTGTGACTGAAGCAGAAGGCATATGGTGTGTGTGGAGGTGAATCCTTGCCTCTCGCTTGACCAAAGATGAGTGTGGAGAATAAGAGGCTCATGTCACTGGGGCAATGGGTTTGATGTTGCCACCCTGGTCCCTTCCGTGTGATTGCTGGGAATGTATAAAAAATTTCCCCTCATGCGGCTGGACTTCCTTCCCTCTTTACATATGACCCAAGTGATATCTGACTTCTTTGGAGGTCCTTTGCTGTAATAGGAGCACAAAAGACCCCGTTCACACCTTACGGTCCATGCATGTACAATCTGCACACCATGTGTGCATTTAGAGATCTGTACACATGTGCAGTTATTCACACAGGCTATATGCACATACAGTTATACCCTTCCTATTTGTACCCTACCTTTGAAGGGGCCTGTACCCAGCTTCACTTTGAAAATGAACATACGTACAGTCACTCACACAAAAGCATGTATACACGTACAGACATCTGTATGCATATCCAGCATAGTATCTAAATAGCGCTAGGGAAGCCCAGTTCTGTAGGTGTAACTTTAATATATTCCAGAGAACAATGGAGGATGGATCATAGAGACAGAAGCACCACATTGCCTCTAGGACTTGGGAGATCCAGGTTCAAATTCCAACTCAGCCATGAAACTCAGTGGATGATGAGCTGGTCTAGGAGAGGAGAGCTGGTCTTGTGGTAGCAAGCGTGAATTGTCCTCATTGCTAAGCAGGGTCCATTCTGATTTGCATTTGAATGGGAGATGTGTGAGCACTATAAAACATTCCCCTCAGGGGATGGGGCCACTCTGGGAAGAGCACCCACATGCTTGCATGCAGAAGGTTCCAAGTTCCCTCCCTGGCATCTCCAAGATAGAGCTAAGAGAGACAGCTGCCTGCAACCTTGGAGAAGCTGTTGCCAGTCTGTGTAGACAATACTGAGCTAGAGGGACCAGTGGTCTGACTCAGTAGAAGGCAGCTTCCTATGTTCCTGTATTGGGTAGTGTCTCTCTCCCTCCCTCCCTCCCTGCCCCCCACAACTTACCATATAGGGTTATTGTAAGGCCATATACATCACCCTGAGTTCCTTAGAAGAAGAGCAGGATGTAAAATAAATAAATAGTATGTCAAGGGAGCCTTTCTAACTATACACCTGGCCCACAAATTTTGGCCATTGTTACTGTCTCAGGACTCAAATGTTCATAGTGATTTTCCATCCCAGAGATGGAAAATCACTGATAGCTTTGTTGCACTTACAGCTTTCTGTTTCTTATCACCCCTTCTGTATCCCTACCCACGAACAATCAGGGTAAAATTGCAGTCATTTTTGCACAGAGGAAAGGGTTAGAGTAAGGTAAGGTAGGGTCAGGGTTAGAGTATAAGTGAAACAATTGCTGTTCTCTCTCCATGGAGTAATCTTTGGAGAAAATTCTTGCCAGTTTTTATTTCCACTTCTCTGACAACATCGATTAAACTGTATAATGGTTTTTGTGTTCTAAAATATTTTAAAACACCATTGCCAATGTGGCCACTGCAGCCCTGATGGTCAGGGCAAGAAAAGCATGATAACACATTGAAAGTTGAAAGTACTGCTATGCTATTTTCCACCTCTAGAGGTGTAGCCCTGGCCACAAATCATAATGAGTATTAATCTTCCCAGATGGTACCAACCCACAGAACCCAGCTGGTTCATGCACTAAAATGTCTGGTTCCGAACCATTTTGAAAGCTCTTTTGGCCAATTTACTGTACACTGTTCCGACACTGTAGGCACTTAAATTACTCAATGTGGCCACTGTTTGAATGTGATGAATAGGTCATGCACAGTGGCTCACCGTGTTGGTTGGTCAATTATCAACAGGCTAATGCAAATATCAGCACAACCAGGCATTATGTAGGCAAGGGGTTCTCAGATTTGTTGGACTGCAACTCCCTTTATCCCCAGCCACATTGGCCTTTATCCCATTATCCCATTTGTATTTCATTATTTGCCACGTATGGCTGAAGGATAAGGGGATTTATAGTCTAACAACATCTGGGGTTCCAAGTTTGAGAACATTCTCACGGAACGTGTCACCTCATTCTGCGACCAGTCCTTTGCAATGCAGGATTGCTTCCAATATTGGCATACTCTTGCAAGTTATTCCCATAAGTCAGTTGTATGGATTTATACCTAAGTCTGTGTGAAATTCAGATACGGGTGTGTGAGATAAAGTTAGGGTCTCAAGCATACTCATTATGGAGGCTGGGTTCAGCCAACTAGGTTCTTTTAATGCCACATAGCATTAACGATATATGTAGAGGCCAATTGGGAGAAGGTAAGTGGAACACGTTCAGAAGGATCGTGTGGTACAGCTTCTTAACACTGTCCCACTTCTGAATGTCGTATTACATGTTGGAACACTTTCCTGGACTAAAAACAAAAAACAAAAATCAAATCTGCACATAAGAAAGCAAGTAATGGAGAATGCTTATAGGTAGGCATTCCTCATGAGGTCTTCAGTAGATGATATTGCTGAATGAGTAGGTCGTCCCTTTCTCTAAAAGTAGGCTCTGCCATCAGAACTCAGGGGATACCACCACCCATGCTCCTTTTTCTCATATGCTTACTGAGTTTCCTCTTGGTTTGTCCAAGTGCTCATCTTTTTGTGTGCTATGGGTCAGTTTCCTTCTCTTGGGATTGTGCAGTTTGATATTCAATTCCTAAATTATGTTTTGCTCGTGCGGTTACATCTGAGCATCCCTTCCCTCCCTTCAGTCATTTCCATGCATTTAGCAGAAGGGAGGAAGATCTCTCTGGGATCATGAAGTTAGTTGGAGCAGTTCAGTATCTGGAATTGTACACACATGCATACGCACATATGCACATCTATCCTAGAGTAATTAGCAGAGGAAATTAGCCAGGTGTCTATAGCTGGGGTGCCCAACTGGAGGTTCTCCAGCTGTTGGACTACAACACCCATCATCCTCAGTTGCAATGTATTGTAGTTCAGTTGAACAAAAGCCGGCCACACCTGCTCTAGGCCAATGGATGGATCTGTGCAAAAACACCTTAAATGGGCTTTACTATTGGAGATCAGTTGGAGCAATAGGATTATGATGAGATATTTGTCTCAACGAATCATGAAAGCTGCTCTTTAATGAGGAACTAACTTGCATGTGAAGAAAGCAGAAAGTTGAACGCTAATTGGTCAGAATGACAGAAAGCAAGTTGACCTGCAAGCTGCTGCAGCTCCTGGGACTGATCTGGTATAGTCAGATCTTTCCTCAAACAAGCTGATAAACTATATTTTAATCTAATGGCTATAGAGCTCACCATCGTTGACTCCTTTGGACACTCATTCCCACTGGTTTTATATACTGATCAAATATATCCTTTCTTTTCTTTTTTTGCTATGAATATCCAAACTGTGCTGTATAAACTCAATAATATGTTCCCTATTTGTGACTGCTACATTCTACAGCAGGCTTGTACAACCTACTAAGTGAACCTACTAAGTGAACTCCTTTTGGCCGAGAAGCAGTATAGAAATATTCTTAATGAAACAATAAATAAATAATAGCAGCCCCCTTCCTGCTGTTTTGCAGCCCTGAAGTTTGATCATGCTTCTGGAGAGCGGCCGTACTGCTGTGGGGTGGTGGTGGGCCACAAGATGTGCAGTCTGTACTAAAGGTGTATGTTTCCATTGGTTTCCTTCAGCAATGTACAGGCTGTTTTCAGATGTAGTGGGCGAATTCTAATGGCAGGAATACATCATGCAAACCAAATTTCAGATTATCAGGTGATCGTGGGGGTGGGGGTAATCGCAGCATGCCTTAACAGTGAATTTTATTCTAATGCAATGCTAAGAAAGAAAGGCCTTTCTTATAAGGACTGTGTTTCCCAACCTTTGGCCCCCAGATGTTGTTGGACTATCATTCCCATTATCCCCAGCCTCAATGGCCAAATGCCATTGGTGATCGGAGTTGTAGTTCAACCACATCTAGAGAAGTGACAATGGGACTACAGTTCTCATCACTGATGATGGGTGTTGTAGTCCAACATCTGGCCACTCAGCATTGGGAACCCCTGTTATAGGCGGTACATTATTACACATGATTTCTGATGCTTTATGTGAAAGCATTTCACTGGTCATGGATGAGTAATTTTTGACTTCCCTGTTGTCACTCTTAAATTTTCTTGCCACCAGACAAAATATCAACTGCAACATCTCATTATCGAGTCATTTTTACAGTTTGTCTTCTTTCTATTTCTCCTTTAGAAGCATCTCTGTAGTAACCAATGTTATCAGCCAGTTTGATTTTGTAGCGTCTCCGTTCTGAACTGATTCAAGGGCAAAGACTGAAGTTTTATTGTGAGCTTCTCAGTAGTGTGTGTGATGCCTTATTATAACAAGAAGATTAATCGTGTTCTGTAGAGGTGTCAAATAAACATTTTAAAAATCAGTTTGTTGCCACTGTGCTTTTCCTTCTTACCTTCGATGACAGCATGATAATGTGGATTTTAATGACCATGCTGCCTTTCTAGATATTTATTTATTTATTGTTTTATTGAATTCCTATACCACTTTTACAATAAGGCTCAAAGTGGTGTACAACAATAAAGTGTGCAATAAAACCAGTAAAACCAGCTGGCAGCTCATGATCACTATTGAGCCTTCTTAATGATCTTTATTAGTGATTAATAGCAACACATGGTCATAATACAGCAGAAAAATGCCAGCATAAATGAGAATGTTTTAACTCAGTGGACAATTGTGGGCTATTGAGCTTCCAGGGAGTTCAAGGAAGTCTATTAAACTTCCAGAGAGAGGACATCCTACAGCCTAAGAGGCCACTGCAGAAAAGGCTCTGTCTTGGCTTACCACAAAGTGTGTATCTGAGAAGTGAGACCTGGAATGACCCAGCTGAAGATTTCAAAATTTGGCCTGGTTCATATGGGAATGGTCATCATCTCATTCTTGTGTGTTCTATTTACGGCATGATCTTGTGTCCCTAGAATTATTTCAGGATAGGCAAAAGAAAATTATTCTCAGTGGTGGCTGATGCATGCACCGTTGGATAGCAGGAGGCACCTTTAAGGGGTGCTTACATCCCATACACGAAGCCACCTAATGGCGCAATGGGGAGATGACTTGACTAGCAAGACAGAGGTTGCCGGTTCGAATCCCTGCTGCTACGTTCCCCAGACTATGGGAAACCCCTATATCGGGCAGCAGCGATATAGGAAGGTGCTGAAAGGCACCATCTCAAACTTCGCGGGAGGAGGCAATGGCAAACCCCTCCTGTATTCTACTAAAGACAACCACAGGGCTCTGTGGTCGCCAAGAGTTGACACTGACTCGAAGACACACTTTACCTTTACCTCCCATCCCACTACACCTGAAAGTTCTTCCCAGCACCCGCTGTGCCTCTCAGCTGGTGGAGGCCATTTGAGTGGCCAGCAACTGGCCTCCCCACATGTATGGAGGCCAGCTGAGTGATGGAGTTGATCCTCTGCTGCAGCAGATTCTGGGCAGTGCGCCGCTGCTGGGAAGAGCTTTCAGGTGTGACGGTATGAGAGGCAAACACCTACTAATTTACACTTAAAGGTACCTCCCGCCACCCCCACCCGCATGGCGGCCTCCACACCAGTCCCCACTGGTTCTTCTTCATGTGCATAACATTCATTGCCACCAGATGTATTGACGGCCGCTGGCTTAGATCGGGAGCTCTGAACCTTGGGCCCCTAGATGTTGTTGGATGACAACTCCCAGCATCCCCAGTCACAAGAGCGGAAGACCATTGTCACTGGGGATGATGGCATACATATATAGTCAAGCAACATCTAGGGAACCAAGGCTGGGAACCCCGGGCTTAGATGCCCTCCAGAGCTAATGACTTTGACAACTAAATGGAATCTCCATGTTCAGAGGCAGCATGACACTATATTCCAGTTGTGGGGAGACAAAATGCAGAGAGGGCTGCTGCCTCCATGCTGGGGGGGCTTCCTGGGAGCGCAGCAATGTGCCACTACTATTGCTTGACCTCAAGTCAGCCTCTTGGTCCGGGTAGCTCAGTAGTGTCTATACCGGGGCTGCACAACTTTGACCATCCTGCAGATGTTGGACTACAGCTCACATAATCCCTGACTATTGGACGCTGTGGCTTAGGATGATGGGAGTTGTAGTCCAAGACCAGCTGGTGGGCCACAAGTTGTGCTGCCTGGGTCTCTATGGGCTGGCAGCAGCTGTCTGTGGTTTCAGGCAGGAGTCTCTCCCAACTCTACCTGGAGAGGCTGGGAGTGAGCGAGGGTCCTTCTGCATGCAAAGCAGGCGCTCTACCTCTTTACGAAGGGTGCTCTCAAGGAACATGCCAAGCTGCCTTATATTGTGTGAGACCACTGGAGCATCTCGCTCAGTATTGTCTGCACTGATTGGCAGTAGCTTTCCTTTATCTGCCCTACCTTTAGATGTCAGGGATCGAACTCGGACCTTCTGCATGCAAAGCAGATGCTCTACTGCTGAGTTACAGCCCTTTACTGTAATGGGTCACAGGATATTGGACTAGATCAGGGTTTCTTCACCTTGGGCCCCCAGATGTTGTTGGACTACAACTCCCATATCCCCAAGCAAAAGCCATTGTAGCTGAAGATTCTGGGAGTTGCAGTCCAACAACATCTGCGGGCCCAAGGTTAAGAAACCCTGGACAAGATGGCACGTTTTATTATAGCAATAGCAATAGCACTTACATTTATATACCGCTCTATAGCCGGAGCTCTCTAAGCGGTTTACAATGATTTAGCATATTGCCCCCAACATTCTGGGTACTCATTTCACCGACCTCGGAAGGATGGAAGGCTGAGTCAACCTTGAGCCCCTGGTCAGGATCAAACTTGTAACCTTCTGGTTACAGGGCGGCAGTTTTACCACTGCACCACCAGGGGCTCTTATCCTTTCAATTGTTTTGGATTCTTGTTATCTTTAATTTTAAAATCCATCTTTTAGTTGCGATGGACATGATCTACACCAGGTCTGTGACCTGCTGCCAAGCCAAAAAGGTAGCTGTCTGGCCCGCCAAGCATTATGTTGTCCCCTACCAGATGCTTGACAAGCATCTTTTTTTCCGGCAATCCTAGGTAGGCAGAAGAAATGGGCTGTTTACTGAGCTCCACCTTTGCTGCCAGACAAGTCTTCTGAGCTTTATTTGGCTTGGTTGGTAGCCTTCGAGGATCTGAGGCTAAAGGGCTTTCCTAGTTGTGTTACCTGAGAGTTTTATATCTCAGATGGCTGGGACTGAATCCAGGGCCTCATGGGTGGGAAGTGTGAGCTACTATGAAACTGTGGCACCTGTCCAGAGGAATTATTTATCATACAGATCTTGTGGGCATCCTGGAGGCTTTACCACATTAAAAATGAATGTGCGAATCAGACCTCAGGTTAGATCCAGAGTACTAATCCCCAGCTGCCCATGGCATTGTAATTTTGTGCACTCTATTATGCTGTCAAGTCCTCATGACCTGACACCATAATTGTCTGACCGAGCATTGCAAATGGACCATTTCCGTCCCATAGGATTAAAAAAAGGTTAACAAAGTACCAGGCTTCATTCAGAGCAAGGATGCACTGGTGCAGTGAGAAAGCAGTCTAAGCAAACTTCCCAGCTAATGACAACACTGGTGCACTGAGGAAGAGGCAGTTTTTGACACCCTCCCTTTCTCCAGGAAGTCCTCTGTGCTACCTGAAAATATGTCCCCAAGGGCTTCTCAACCCTCAGGTGCATATTTTTGGGTGGCACAGAGGGCTTTCTGGGGAAGGGGAGGGTGTCAAAAATGGCCCCTTCCCTGGCGCACCAGTGCAGTTAGTTGGGAAGTCATGTTAGGTTGCTCTCTCACTGCACCAGCACATCCTTGCTCTGAATATCATCCAGTGTTTCTCAAACACCTTTAAACTTGAGCTCTCCAGTTCTAAATTTGCTCTACCTACTGGGAATTTGTAGGGAGCCATGGGAAGGTGGCACCAGAGAGGAGATGCTGAAATGACCTTGTCACAGATCACACCATGCTACCACTTGTCACGGTCCAGTCTCAACCAGCCACATGAATTTCAAGTTTAAGCACTGTCACCAAGCAGACGTTTAGATTTTCTCTGGCTGAGTCTACGACAACAGCCTTCCAAACCTCTCTTGTGTCAACAACAAAACTTTAGTAGTGTGGTAAAGGTGTTAGGCATGGAGTGGGGGAAACAGAAGCTACAGATGCAAACAAGAAATTTTACTTTGAAAATAGCTCAGTTTAAACCAATAGTTTCTTTCGAAAGTTCAGCACCCAAACAGCAACCAAATGAGCATAAAGAAGAAATAAAATGAGATAAAAATGCATCCATACTGACCTATCTAACACTAGGCCCTAACTCAGAGTCATCTGGAGTCAGCTCAGCTTTTCCAGCAAATCCAGCTTGTCCCTTGTTCTGTCTCAGGTCCTGCTCTGCTTCACAGTTCTGGGGTTTCAGCCCCAGACTGTTTCTTCTTGCTGGTGAGTGATATAGCTCTCTGGAGAATTTCCACTCTCTGCCTGTGATTTCCCAGCTCTTTCTAGCCCAGCTCTGATTCTCTGGTACTGTGCCAACACTTCCTTCACTTAACTCTTCAATGCTGCACTTCTTCCAACTTGAACTTCACTCTCTTGGACTCTTTTTCCAGCACTCCAACTTGTTCTGCACATGGACTCTTTTTTCCAGCACCAAACATGTACTGCACCTCCTTAAACTTCCCTCCCATTTTTCCAAACCATCCAATCAATAATAACTTGTTTCCTCCATTTTTCAAAACATAACCAATGAAATCAAACCTCCACTTCCATCCCAAATAGAACCAGTGCATTTCATCACCTTCAAAAATGAAAATGCTGAACAGGAGCCATGAACTTCTGACCCCTGCACAACCTTCTTAACACAGTGAATAGCAAGGCAATTGCAACAAAATGCCAAATATAAAAAAGTAGTTTAGGTATCGTTCCTTCACAGACCCTTTGTGCATAGATGAGAATAAGTGAAGATTTTCCACTAGAGAGCATTCAACTTCTCCTGTTCTGAGAGCCAGCACAGTGTAGTCATTAGAGTGTAAGCATAGATCTGTGTTACTATGCTTGCTCAAACCCATGTATTATTCACATATAGGCACCTTTGTCCTGGGTCCTGGAACTGCTCTCTGCCTGATGCTACCAACTGTGAAACAGGCTGCTGTCCATCTAGTAGGGCTTGCTCAGACTACTAGGTAAAGTGTGCCATTGAGTCAGTGTCGACTCCTGGTGATCACAGAGCCATGTGGTTTTTCTTTGGTAGAATACAGGAGGGGTTTACCATTGCCATCTCCCATGCAGTATGAGATGATGCCTTTCAGCATCTTCCTATACCACTGCTGCCCGATATAGGTGTTTCCCATAGCCTGGGAAACTTACCAGCGGGGATTCGAACCGGCAACCTCTGGCTTGCTAGTCAAGTCATTTCTCACTGCACCATTAGGTGACTGCTCAGACTACCAGCATCCACAGCCAATTACCAAGAGCAATGCATGTCACTTAAGGAACATTATCTGGATAGTGGAGTGTCAGAATAGGATATCTTTAAAAACAAAACAAAACAGGGTCAGTGGGTAGGACTTATCCAAAGAAAGAGGGTTTTTATTAAAGGAAAGCAACTCCAATGATCAGGCAGTGAACAGCACATTTGAAGGAGGTGGAAGTTTAGGAGGAGGAAGGAGAGAGGGGTGAAGGGGCTATATTGGGACCCAAGCAGCTGGGCAGAAAATGAGAGTAAAGCATGAAGAAAAGCCAAACAAAGGGGACAAAGAGGGGGAGATTTTACCTTTCCTATTTCTGCTGACCAGGCAAGCCTACAAAGGGAGAGGTGATTACAAAATGAAGGAGCTCAGGAATTTCACACCACAGTAAGTCCTTTACTGTTGTTGTTATTATTAGTTTACATTTTATATCCCGTTCTTCCTCCAAGGAGCCCAGAGCGGTGTACTACATACTCAAGTTTCTCCTCACAACAACCCAGTGAAGTAGGTTAGGCTGAGAGAGAAATGACTGGCCCAGAGCCACCCAGCAAGTCTCATGGCTGAATAGGGATTTGAACTCGGGTCTCCCTGGTCCTAGTCCAGCACTCTAGTCACTACACCACGCTGGCTCTAGTGTTCCCTCTAAGGCATGCACATGTGTATGCACTCACACATTCTTTTTATGTCCACTCCGTTAATTTTAGATCCCGCTCAGGTTGAATCAGGAAGGCCCCAATCCGAAGGCACATGTGCACACACAGCCTTGATATGGCCACCCAGAACAAAAGTCATTACACACACTGATGAAAAAGATTAGAGGGAGCACAAGCCTTCACGTAGTTGTTTTTGCATCCTGAGGTGCATGGCTAACACCTAATCGAACAGGTTCCGAGGGTAACCAGGCTTCTTGCAGAGCACCCAAGCCAATGTTTTTGAGTGAAGCTTGTGCCAAAGAGCCAGGTTACAAGACACAGATTGTGCAGTTGCTGCTGGAGCACAGTGATGGAGCACTCCTCTGGGAGCTTTGAGAGACTCTGGAACCACATGTGTGTGTGAGCAGCAATTACTGAACTCAGGATGCAAGGAACAATTGTAGTGATCAAAAGAAAGACAGGAGAAGCTTCTGAAAAGGGCCTTCCTGGACAACAAAAGAAAGGGTTGGATATGCTGCTGATTCCTAAATGAATGAGTGTGAGGCTGAATAGACAAGACAGGTCTATTTAGTAGGAAATAAAAGCAACTGAGATGCTTGATGAGCCACTCAATCAAGGGCGAGGTTTGATTTGATTGCATTTGGATGCGGCTGGAAATAGAATATGCAGATTCCTATTGTCCTGTACGGGGCCATCCCTAATGGGATGGCCCTGCACAGTATGGCAAATCGGGTTGATTGCCTCCATGCTTAGAGAAGCCCCACAACATGCTACCTTGCACCCCATGCCAGCACTGCCCCTGCTGTGTTGTATATTGTATATAAGGCTCTAGGTCTACCTTGCTTCCCTCCAATCTGCAGGTGGCAGCACAATTTGCCCAGCACTGGCAGAGGCCAGCAATTTATTTAATTAGCCAATAACATATGCACATTTGCCTGATCATCCCCTGGGGGAGAATAATACCCCCGCTGGCCAATCCCAAACCCCTTTGATTTTAGCCTCCTCTACTCCAGGATTTATGGAAGCATAACTTGTGGCTTGCCAAGATGGAATCAGCCCATCAGGTGCTTGATAAATCTCCTGGGTTTACTACTTGCCTGAGACTTAAACACTTGGCAGACTACAACATATGGTTGCTGGGTTGTAATTAGTTTGGTAGGTTAAAAAAAAATGTTGCATGTGTTCAATAACAACAACCCTGCCCCCATTTATAGGGCTTCCTTCGGCAATGTACATACACTGTTAAATATAACTCCTCTTTTCTGTGCACAGATGTCTACAAGGTCAGGGATGCTGCATTATGTAGTGAGATGAAGCTTCTCTGATTGCATTAGCAGTCAAACTGAAGATGTCTGCTTCTTTCCGTAGGTTCTACAAGCCAAAGTAGCTCACTGGTGGCTATATCAGCTTCCACTATTCTGTGGCGGGTTGGAGGGAAGACAGAGGAGAGAAGCACTGGGAAAGCCATGCCTAAGGCAGATTCGGGAATCAAACTCCTTTTATTAGTTGCCAGAAAATTTATTTTGTAATTATTACTTGCAGAGTAGCCCAGCTGAAGCAGCCTGCAGACTAGATGGTGATAGTTAGATGCATATCCTGGTTTTCATTGGCAAAATGTTGGGGCGAATGGGCTTGGTGCATCTGCTTTGGCAATCTGGAATCATGTGCAATTTATTCGCTACTATCTGTGGCATGCTTGTTGTCAGGATTGTATGCCACGACTCCCATGTTGCTTGGCCACACCCTCTATACATTCACAGGCATGTCCCCATTTTCACTGATGAAATGTTGGAAGGTATGAACTTCAGGTCCACCTCCTGTATCCCACCCACCAACAAGATGCCCAGCAGTGTCAGAGATGGAATACCACACAAGCCCAGATGCCAGAACTTATCCTGACTGACATCGTGTGCTATGTTCCATCTGCCTTTTAATGAAATGTGTGGATAGTTGCACTTGGGCAGAATGCAAGAATTGTACAAATTCAATTGTGTGATGGACAGCTGTGTTTGCGCAGTTCTTGCATCTTGCTCAAGAGCACTCTTAGAACGTATGAAGAACTTTGCTGGATCAGGCCCAAAGCCCATCTAGTCAGCATCCTGTCTCACACAATGCTCCACCAGATGCCTTGGGAAACCACACAACCAGGAGATGAAGGCCTGCCCCCTCTCCTGCTGCTGTTTCTCTGCAACTGGTATTCGGAGGCCTCTTGCCTCTGAACATTGAGATAGCCTCTAGCCACCAGGACTAGAAGCCATGGATAGGCCTGTCCTTCAGGAATTTGTCTAAGTCCCACTTAAAGCCATTCAAGATGGTGACCATCACCACACCCCGTGGCAGAGAATTTCATAGATTAATTATGTGTTGTGTGGGGAAAGTACTTATTTTTGTTGGTCCTAAATTTCCAGGCAATGAGTTTCATGGGATGACCCCTGGTTCTAATGCTTTCAGAGAGAGAGAAGAAGTTCTTCTAACCTACCTTACAGGGTTGTTGTGAGATTAAACATTGCTCTGTACACTGCTCTGATCTCCTTAGAGGAAGAGTGCGATATAAATGTAAACATACGTACATACATACATACTCTTCTCCCTATCTCCACACCATGCGTAACTTTATGACCTTCTATCATGTATTCCCAGCCACCTTTCCTAAACTAAACAGTCCCAAATGTTGTAGGCACACATCTTCCATTAAAAGGCTGACAGCAGCCTCATTCAGATGTTATAAAGCCGTCCCATTGTAGGGCCGAAGGCGAAGGAAGTCCCACCCCTGCCTCATCAATCAGCAGCATTCCCCGCCATCCACACTTACACTGGGACTCATCTGAAGGGGGGAAAGCCTGGATCGTTACAGTCTCTCAGTCAGAGACTTTTTGGTCTTCTTCAGACAAGCCTCTCGGTAAACATGAGCAGTGGGGCACACTGCTGATTGATGTGGCGGGGGCGGGACTTCCTCCCCATGTTCCCCTGCTGTACATGGCTACAATGGGTGATTGTATTATTTCAGAATGAGGCTAGAATGTAGCTCAGTATGCCAGCCACCCATCCCTTTGCTGGATCAGAGGCTGTGCCTTCATACAGCTGGGGACCCATCTCTTTTTGCTAACCATTCTTGGTCTGACAGGTTTACATGCAAGTAAACTCTGCCATTGTCGAATAAGATATTTCCAGAGGCAAAATGAGATGTCTTCTCTGTAAGGAAGGCAATCAAGTTGTCTTATTTTGAAGTCTCTCACAAAGGTACTGTTCAGCTCGAATGTAAATAAAGTACTTTATTTACAATTCCCCCTTTGCAGCTTATCCATTTAACAATAGAGATTGAGCGGTTTTCTCTTTATGCTGCTAAATATGTTCTGTTCAAATCAAATGACAGCAAAAACAAACGACTGCCAAGCTGATGAAAGTAAATGTGCTGATATATAAATAAAAGAGCTTGCCTAGGATATCGGTGTTGGTTTCAGCAGGGCTTAGCTGTGCATTTCAGAAAAGGGTTGGAGTCGATAAGGAAGTTTAAGTATCCAAGAATAAATAAGGAGACTTTTGAAAAAGCAGAGGGGGCAGTGATAGAGATGGCATAAACTGACTCAACTTCTAGAATGCTGACCTGAGATTTCATAGCTAAAAGAGCAGTCTCAGAAAATCTTCAACAAAAGTTTCTGTTCAAGGATGAGGACAAGGCTGAGACCACAAGGTTGTTCTAGTAAAGTAAAATTTGCTGTTGAGTTGGTGTCTACTCCTGGCGACCACAGAGCCCTGTGGTTGTCTTTGGTAGAATACAGGAGGGGTTTACCATTGCCATCTCCCACGCAGTTTGAGATGATGCCTTTCAGCATCTTCCTACTGTATATCACTGCTTTCTGATATAAGTGTTTCCGATAGTCTGAGAAACATACCAGTGGGGATTCGAACCAGCAACCTCTGGCTTGCTAGTCAAGTCATTTCCCCGCTGCACCATTAAGTGGCTATATGAGGCTGTTCTAGAAACAGCCAAAATACAGGACTCAGAGAGGCCCTTTTATGGTGATCTCCTTAGCTACTATTTTTAGAAGGACAAGGGGGCGGGTAGGGGGAACAAATTGGCTGAAACTAGTGAGGAAGGAACCAAGGAGTTGAGGTTGTGGGTTACATTAAGGGGTTCCTTTCCCCCATAATGGGAGCATAACTAAAAATAGCTCTCTAACCAGAACACCCCAGGAAGGACATGAGACTCTGCAGAGAAGGGCTTACCAATTTGTGGCCCCCAGAAGTTGTTAGACTACAATTCCCATCACCCCCAGCCACAGCCATTGTGATTAGGGATGATGGGAGTTGTAGTCCAACATCATTTGGGGACCCAAGGCTGGGAATCCCTGCTGTAGAGAATTTTTTTTTTTTAAGAGTCTTAAGAGCTATAACATATTTATTGTGGCATCAGCTTTTGTGGTCTACAATCAACTTTGTCAGATGCACAAACTGATGCTTCTGATGAAGTGGGTGCTAGCCCCCAAAAGTGGCAAGGGGGTGGGGTGGATCCATTAGTCTACAGACTAATAAAAGTCTTTAAGGCACCCCCCAAAATAGATCTCCTCCTCCAACTTTTACTATTAGTAGTAGTAGTAGTTTTCTACATCCTGCCTTCAGCCTCAGTAAAAAAATCTTGAATGATTCTCATCATGTTTGCTGAGTTGCAGTAGTCTATATGTTGCTTTCTTTCTCCTGATTTCCCACCTGTATATTTGTATAGCTTCAGATCCAATTATCGGTTTGATGTGATGCACAGCCCTAGAAACTGAGTAGTGCTCCCCCTGGAGCTTCTCATCTCTCAGGGGAGGGTGCATAATAACATTTTTGGTTGAGATGCTCTAGGTATAAGCATGAATCCCTCGCCACTCCAGTTTTAAAAGAATCTCAGGTAGAAGAGCTGGGAGTGTTTTCTGCCTGATACCCAGAAGAACCACTAAATGTAGACAATAATGGGCTAACTGGACGTGTTTCATTGTTGAGATCTGAACCTGAGTCTTTCATGGACATGTTTCATGAGTATATTTCATGAACTAGGTCTGAACCTGGCTCTGCCATAGCTGAGTCTATATGAAGCTGATTCTCACTGAATTGGACCCTTTAATTCTATAGAAAGATCCATATAAGCTCGGCTATGGAAGACAAAGGCCGCATTCGCACGTAACATAGAACTGCAGTTGAATAGGCCTGTAGGCCTCCTCCCTCAACTCCAGCATGATTGGCTGTGTGAGCTGTCCTTCATGGAAGAAGGAAGCCCGCACAGCCAGTTCCCCTGCCTTTCTGCAGTGTCACTGACTGCAGAAAGACTGCTCTCCTGAACGTCCGAATTAGGATGGGAGAGCAAGGGCGTAACTATAATAGGACAAGGGGAGACAGTTGTCTGGGGGCCCACTGCCTGGGGGTGGGGGCAGAGGCAAGTCACATGACTGACTCCCCCAGCCGTGTACCCGCCCGGGCTTCCTTCAGTTGTATTCATCCTCTGAAATTGATGTGAGTGTTAAGACCTGGAGCTACCAGAACAGCATGTCTTTCTCTAGTACCATTAAATGACGTGCATCATCCAAATAATTGAGGACACATAGGAGATAGATAGATAGATAGATAGATAGATAGATAGATAGATAGATATAGATATAGATATAGATATAGATATAGATATAGATATAGATATAGATATAGATATAGATATAGATATATAGCTAGCTTCAGTGAAGGGGGGGCATTTTAAAATCTTGTTGCTGGGCCCACTCCAACCTTGCTACGCCCCTGTGGGAGAGCATGGGGAGGTACGGAACTGCAGGTTGATTGGACCCACAGTTCTGCATTACATGTGACCCCAGATTCAAAGCTCATCTATGAAGCATTATGCCACTAATAGTTTTTGCTTGTGAACTCTCAAAAACATCCAGTTGGTTGTTGGAAGCAAGATGCTGGATCTTTGTCTGATACAGCTGGGCTCATTTATGTTCTCAGTCTGTTCCACCTCAGAAAATTGTTGAGAAAAAATTGCTACGGACACAGAAGGAAATGCTACTATATTGTAAATTATGCCCATACTTTTTTTTAATTCTTTGCAAGCGGTGGGGATGGGGTGGGTGGGTAGATCTTCAGTCTAGTTACATTTACAAAGAGAGGCAGAAAATGTTTTCTTGGTTCACTTTTATGAAGGAGCCCAATAAAAAAATCGGTTAAAATGAGACATTTGTCAGCATATTGCCAGGTAAGTATAGGTATTACATTGTATAAATAGCAACCATGAATAATTTACTGGGGAGCAGAAGTGTACATTTTGTGCTGCACTGAATTGAGTCCGTTTTGCTTTTGGCTGTTGAGATGTGCCAACAGAGAGAAAAATTAGCACACCCAAAACCAGCTGCCTGCAAGCAATTAATGGAACTTTTGCTGCTACCTGACTTGTTTCCATCTGTAGTAGGAAAGCAATTTAGTGAAACAGTTAATGAGCCTGTATATTTTAATGATATGGGTTGTTTGCAAATGAGTGACTTGTGGATGCCCCAGGCATCTTTCAACATAGGTAGTGCTGAGTACTAGAATATTTGGTTAGCTATGGAAGACGACATCAAGGATCTTCAAAATACTTCCTGGGCCATTGAACATCAGTGCCAGAAATCTAATGCACTGGTGTTCAGCTGGGCCACCTTCAGCTCAGTGCAGTAACATAAAAAGCTACTCCGCATAATCATTAATAGGGTAGGACAAGAGTCCTACCCAAGTCCCGGAGCTGTGAACAGGCCCATTTTGTGAATTTCTATGAGTAAAAAAACAAAGTACCCGTGGTGTTGGAGGGTAGGTTCAAAAGTGTTCCCTATCCGGAGAGACTGAGCCCTTATGGGAATGGGAATGGACAATCGGCCATGTGATTTTCTTTTCTTTTAACCAGAATGTATGCTTTAGGTGTATTACTTCTCTTATTTCTAGTTACCCAAACAATTCTGATGGGTTTTACATAAATTTACTCCTCTCTGATGAACACACCAATATCTTGTATCTGGCAGCCAGGTTTTGTACGGCTGTAATTAAGATCCACACATGGTGTGCTAGAAATGGTTAATTTGGGTCTTTTTGTTTGTTTCATCTTACTCTTATTTAATTTAATTTAATTTCAATTTTATTTTTATGTAACAGCTTATGTTTATAAACACACACACACATACATACACATAAATCTGTACTAATACACTTAAGGTTATTTTTATCTGTGTCTGGATTGAAATGTGTCTATTTGATCAAAAACCAAGTTGAATTAAACTGAACTGAATGAAGTAGGAGACACAGGCAGTGAGCGTCTGCTAAGCACCACCTGGGTAGGAAGAAAAGTCCACCTATCCAGCTGACGCTAAGCAGACAATCACTGACTGTGCCTCCTACATTGTTTTTTACTTGCACATGATCTCAAAATGGGAGCACACACAACTCCCGAACTTGGGTAGGACACTTGTCCTACCTAATTAATGATTGTGGGAAGTCACCCTCCCACCCTCCCAATCTTGTGACCCACCAAACTGACATAAATAAACTCATCAGCCATACTGTAAATGCTGAGCCATAGATCTGTTTTTGTTTTGTTTTGTTTTTTGGTGATATGGTCACAGAACACTGGTATGGTCAAAACAGAGTTTTCAGCCAAAGGGCAGGTTACAATGCACATAACTGGAGGGTCTCAGAGCATGGCTGAGAGTGCAGGATATAGCCATCTGGCTGAAACTAAGAAGGTCTAGGTTTGGTCACTTCATGGATAGGGTATTGCATCAGGATCAGAGCCGTCCTTCGGGTGGGGCAAGCGGGGCAATTGCCCCGAGCTCTGTGCTGGCACAGGTCCCGCTCAAGGCACACTGCCATGCAGCCTGCCCTCCTCTCTCCCCCAATCCCAGCCACTTATCTTTCACTGCAGCCCAGCTGGAGCTGATCTTTTGTGTTTGTGTGCAGCTTGAAAGGCAAACTCCCAGGCAAACTGCTAGAGCTCCACCTCTCAGCTGTTTGGCAGGTGGGCAGGGCTTCCAGAGAAGCCGCCATGCAGGCCTCCCTGAAGCCTGAAGCTCAGGAAAGAAGCAAGCTGGCAGGCAGGCAAGGCAGGCAGAGAGTATCCAGCACCAGAGATCTCGGCAGACCTCTGCCCAGCCCAGCCTTAGTAATGGAGATATGATGTGGTTTCCTTGTTGTGGTTATTACCCCCCCCCTTGAATATTTAGGGATTGGCTTGCCATAGGGCTTTGGTATTGAGCAGAGATGTAGGACAGGGTGGGATTTGGAATATGTATCTTTAAATGGAAGTGGATTGGACAAATAGTTGGTTTGTAAATTTTTCTTTAATTTAAAAAAAAAACCTATCCAAAAAGTCCTATAAGTGGCTTGCTCCATGGCAGAGGATTACAAAAATGTCTGCAACTGAAGCCCCCCCTTAGACCATCATTCCACCCCCATATGGAAGAATCTGCCCTTTGCCTTTATAAGAAAGGGTAAAACGCCCCCCCCCTTTCTTCCCCAGCCTTTAGATCACCTGTCGGAATGACTTGGCATAGGACTTTGGTATTGAGCAGAGATGTAGGGCAGGGTGGGAGGAATGTGTATCTTTAAATTGAAGTTTTAATGAACCAATTGTTGGTGGGTTTTTGTTTGTTTGTTTGTGTTTGTTTAACCCATCCAAAAAGTCCTATAAGTGGTTTATTTCATGACAGAAAATTACAAAAACTTCTGGAACATTTTTGTTTGTTTGTTTGTTTGTTTGTTTGTTTGTTTATGACTGCACTATGGTCATGTTGATTTGCAACCCAGAAGGTCTGAGAACTGTGAAGCATGTGTTGTGCTTTTTATTTTTATTTCTTTAGACATGCATGATATGTCCAAGCTGGTTGGACATGTCCAAAAACCTCACTCACACTATTTACACTGTATGTCATCAATCAGTATGATTCTGTAATGATATGAAATGTTAAAGAGGCCCTGCACATGCTGATTAACCCCCAGCCCTGCACCCCATTAGGGAAGGCCCTGGTCAGGATGGAAGAAAGGTAGGACAGAAGTGTATAAATTCAGCTTGGGGTGAGGTCACGAAGTACATAGGCCAGCCTCATACAAATATAAACTATTGAGCAAAGGTTTATATCATATCTGCTGGTATTTCTCATCCTCGCATTGCATTGTGCAAACAGTTCAGGGGTGAACAAAGGCATTATGAAAAAAAGATGAATTATTTTTAAAATTGTATTTCCAAGACACCCAATCCTAATCTCAGTGGCATTACTACCAAAAACAAATGGATACTGCTGTACAAGAAAGCAAGTAAAGAGTCACTTGAAGACCTACTGTTGATTAGTTTAATTAAGCCAATAAAGCATGTAAGCAAAAGTGCCCTCATTTAATCAAGATATGATATGTACATTCTCTAGCACAGCATTCGTATGCAGCTCAGGGCTCATCCCAGCAAACTCTTCAGATTTCCCCTACCACATTTTAACATCCTCAGGATAGTCCTGAAATTCCTTTGTTTGAAAGGCACTCACATGATCTCTGGTCCTATGCATTATTAAATGACAGCCTCGCTTTAATATAGACCTGCATGCACAGAAATGGAGATGTATGCTGTTCAGGCACAGGAAGTGCATTAACAGCAGTGTCCCTTTAAGAACAGTCCAGCCGCCAGACTTCCCACACTCTCTTTCCTTGGACTGGGACGGCAGAGGCACTCTTACCCTTGGACTTCCAGGCCAAAGTCCAGGGCCTCCACACCCCCTAAAGTAAAGTACAGATGTGCCCTCGAGTCAGTGGCGTTGCCTGGCAACCACAGAGCCCTGTGGTTTTCTTTGGTAGAATGCAGGAGGGGTTTACCATTGCCTCCTCCCGTGCAGTGTGAGATGATGCCTTTCAGCACCTTCCTATATCCCTGCAGCCTGATATAGGTGTTTCACATACTCTGGGAGACATACTGATTTGAACCTGCAGCCTCTTGCTCGCTAGGCAAGTTATTTCCCCGGTGCACCATTAGGTGGCTTCACAGCCCCAGGGGCCCCCCAAATCCTTTTTAGTCTGGCCTGGGTGGTGTGGTCACCTGTATGAACATGATGGTGCTTAATTTGCAGGGGAGGGGGGCCTCCAAAGGCCTTTAGGTCCAGGCTCCAAAATTACCTAGGTTCACCTCTGTGCGATGCACCTCTGTGCCACTGCAAGATCCATGAGCCACTGGCAGCTCCCAGCAATCCTAAGTGTGGCTCCCTTAATTATTTATTAGGCACATGAGAAGCTTCAGCTAAAGGTGAATACTTTGCATAATGCCCCCGGCACTGCACAGAGGCAACAATTCCCATAATGCCGTGCTGCACTTTGGCCAGTGCTGGTGGGGGATCCTTTTCCCTCCATCCCAAGTCATGACATTTTACTCATCTTACTACTAGCCCCATTGGTTCCATTATGCCCTCCACTCAACCTTTCCACACCAAGGAACTTCCAATATTTGTGTGGTGGCCCCTGGCCCAGGGTCAGCTTGGAACCACCAGGAAGCCTGCATCCAGTGAAGAATGGGAGTTACTATAGAAACAGAGGCTGCAATAGAACCCTGTCTCTTGGTGTTCCTGGGCAGCAGCTGAGAGATGCTCTCACAGGAAGGCTGGGCTGGGGAAGGGTGGGGCGGGAGGGGGAACAGGAAGTCTCCTGGAGGTAGCCTGGCCTTCGTCCCAGTACATGCCAGGTCAGGAGGTGGACTTGGCTGCAGCTGCCAAAGCACAACAGGCAAGGCTCAAGGGAAGGAGGCTGGCCTGGGATACACACCTGGGTGGAGGAGAAATGATGGTAGAGCCCCTGGGATTGGGAGGAACTCTTATTTTCTTCTCTGCCAGACTGCAGCATAGGGGTTAAGAGCACAGGCTATGACCCCAAAGTTGTTTCCCCCGCCTAGGGATGTGCACAAAACCAGTTTGCCCAGTTCAGTTCAAGTCCAACCTAGACTGGGCATGTTCGGTTTGGGCACTTCCAAGCTTGGGGCCCAGTTCGGTTTGAATTTGAACTAGTTTGGGCCTGGTTAAGGGACAACACACATAAAAATAGTGTTTTAAAAGGTGAACTTACTACCACCGAGGACTTCATGGGACTTGGGGTCTTTGGCGGTTCTCCTTCCCCTGCCACCTCCGGTCTCCTATGGGACATTCTGGCCCATTTCTGGGCTGTTTCAGTTCTGAGTGCACAGCAGCCCTTTTTGAGGCCGCCTTGCATGCACGAGGGCCATTTGTGTGCCCAGTCATGACCCAGCCACACAAATGGCCTGTGCACATGCGCAGTGGCCTCATAAAGGGCCACTGAGCACTCACAGAGAGCCAAATCATGGGTGGGGGAGCCCATAGGATACCTTAGGAAGCCAGTGGGGGGAGAAAAGGAACGACCAGAGACCCCCCTGCAGCCGCAGCAGCACCCCCCCGGCCCCTGAAGCCCTCAGCAGCAAGTCCACCTTTTTTTTAAAAAAACACCTAATTTTAATGTGTCTGGTCCCCGCAAACCAGGCCCAAACCAGCCCAGTGGGGTTGGCTCGACCTTGGGTCGAACCAGGCCAGGTTTGGTTCGAGGTCGAGCCCCTTGAACCAAGCCAGCTTGAGGTTGAGCCAACTTGCACATCCCTACCCATCCCCCCAGGTCTAAAGTGAGCTCTGCCCAGCTATGAGCTTTTTGGAGATGGGAGCAGGGCTTAGGCTTGGCAGGGTGGTTTCTCCATGGATAACAGAGTCAATCCATCACCTTATATATAGTACTTATATGAGCAGGGGGGTGCAATCTATACTTAGATATGGAGGAAAGGGAGGGAACTGGCATTAGGAGGAATAGGACAAATATGCACTTATTTCCAATGTGAACATAAGATGGTATCACCGCGAGGAAATATGCATTCTCCAAAAGAATGCAAACTTTTCCAAGACTTCTTTAATGTGCAAATAAAACAAAACACAAAACAGATGTTAAAATAGCAACCGTTTTGATGTTACCCATCAGCTTCAATATTATACAGTGGTGACTGAAACGTGCTCTTATAAATACAATATCTCAACGTCATGACTCAGCAAAACTGACAGTAATTAGCTAATCCTGTTACAGTATCAACCAATCTTGTTACAAAACTCCCAATATCTTATAAGCAGAAGGAGAGAGTAAAAATTACCATGCTCACATAATAGGAAGGCAGAGTAGTAGTGGGAGGGGAAGAGTAAAAATTAACCCTCACTCATTAGCCAATGAATTTCATTGCTTCCCTCATTTCTTCTTTAATATTTATGGTGGAGCGCAGCTGTCTTTTATATATATATATATATATATATATATATATATATATATATATATATATATATCTTCCCTGATTTTCTGCTTCCTCACATCTGCCTCCACAGCCAAGATGAATATCTTTGTATTAACTGCTCTACCTTGGTGTTATTCCTTAACATGCACTGCCCACAGTTTTATTCTATCTTTATGCTGTATGCCTGCCAGATGTTCCTTGTATCTTTTTTATCAAGGGTCTACCTGTCTCCCCAATATAAAAATACATGCATTCCATGCAAACCATTCTATATGCCACTCCCTTTATCTGAAACCTTTCCTTATTCTTACAGATCTGGCAATCCTCCATTTCACATTTGCTATCATACAAATAACACTGACTTCCAAATTTTGATTCTTTAGCGTTTATGTATCCCCCAATTAAACTTTCTGTCACATATGAAATTTTAAGTTCTGGGTACCCTTCTCTGGTAAGCCCCCTAATGGCGCAGCGGGGAAATGACTTGACTAGCAAGCCAGAGGTTGACGGTTTGACTCCCTGCTGGTATGTTTCCCAGACTATATCATGCAGCAGCAATATAGGAAGATGCTGAAAGGCATCATCTCATACTGTGTGGGAGATGGCAATGATAAACCCCTCCTGTTTTCTACCAAAGACAACCACAGGGCTCTGTGGTTGCCAGGAGTCAACACCGACTTGACGGCACACTTTACCTTTACCTTACCCTTCTCTAAATTTGGTACTCCTCTGCTCTTTTACTGGAAATTCATAGCCATTAATTTTCCCTATTTCCTCTGCTTTCCGCTTAGATGATTCTCCATATCCTTTTGATGATACTCCCACAGCTCTCTGTAACATACTTTTCACTGTCTGTACTTTTACCCCCTGTGGGCATGCTGATCTGCTGTTCATTATTATTTTCTTTTTAGTTGGTTTTTATACCACCTTGTCTGCTCTTTTAATTTGGTTTCCATGTCCGGAAAAGGTAACCACCCATGGGCACCAGGTTTTTCCCCTGGTTAATTTTCTACTTCCCATTTCATTCATATCCATAAACACCTGATCCATATTATTTTTAGATTTAGTTATAATTAATATGTCATCAATATATCTCTTATATTTGATAATATTTTTATTTATGCATTTCTTCTCAATAGAATAAATGTAACTTATAGACAAGGTGGGGGCAGGTGATTTCGCATGGCCAAACCACATTTCTGTTCATAATATTCGCCATTAAACCTAAACACACTGTATTGTAAACAAACTTCAATTAAACCTTCAATATCCTTGATGGTGAAGCCATAACATTCAATTTCCTGCTTATTTTCCTGCAATAATTGTATTATACTTTTCCTCGCTCTCTCATTATCCACATTAGTGTATAATGCTTCCACATCAAAACTTTCCATATATGATTCACCATCACTGTTATCCATATTTTTCCAACATCTGTTTAGTATTACATAAATGAGAGGGAACATACTTCAACAAATGTGACAAAATTGTCACAATTAACCAGCTTAAATGGTCAGCCGGACCTTCTCACCCAGATATATTGGTCTCACTTTAAGAGAAGATGTCTGAACATTTCCCATCTTGCTGCCTTCCAACTTGTGTGTTTTAACCAATAAGTATAATACTGGGCATTTGGGATGATTATTGTCTAACTGCTGAAACAACCATTTACTTCTATTCCTTCTTTTACATCCACTTTCTCAGTCAGTTTTAATTGCCCAACAATTGGCCTGAAACCTTGATTTAGATGTCTCCCCATATGTATTATTGTCTAAGTGCAACTGATCAATATCCCAATCCATATGTTGACTCATGATTATAAAATCACCCCCCTACCTAGGAAATTTTAATCGTCTCAATGCTGTCCTCCCACTGATCCCATTGTTCCTTCTCCAGCAACCTTAAAGAAGAACTGAGGGAAGCTATGAAATGCATTGGCTTTGGAGTGAGGGTGAATTTTTTCCTTTTCCCTCCCATTATTACTCTCCGTTCCTATTATGTGAGGGTGGGGAATTTTTACTCTCTCCCTCTGCTAATGAGATATTGGGAGTTTTGTAACAGGATTGGTTGACACTGTAACAGGTTTGGCTAATTACTGTCAGTTGTGCTGAGTCACGGCATGGAGGTGTTATATTTAAGAGCACATTTCAGTCACCGCTGTATAGCGCTGAAGCTGATGGGCAACATCAAGACATTTGCTATGTGAAGATATGTTAACCAGTGAAGTGCTTTCCATGTGTATATTCAGACACATAGAGTGCAGTTGGCAGTACCAGCTTAAGCACTGGTGCCTGAGGATAACATTGGCATGGGCAATGGCCAATGCTGCCACTGGCCATGCTGTCATTGGCCATCCTGCCATTGGCCTTTATTCTGGCTACACCCTTGATGCAAACACCAACATTAAGGGACTGGGTCAGCCAGTCCAGCTCGACCTCTTGTTCATGCCACCTTCCCCTTCTCCTGCTGTTATACCGCCTGAGCATGCAGGGATGGATTTTAAAATATTTTCCAATTCCCTTCCTAATGATCCCTAGCACAGAACTTGCCTTTTTCACAGCTGCTGTGCACTGAGTTGACATTTTCAGTATGCTGTCCACCAGAACCCCAAAATCTCTCTCCTGGTCAGTCACCGACAGCTCAGACCCCATCAGTGTACATGTGAAGTTGGGGTTTTTTTGCCCCAATATGCATCACTTTACACTTGCTTACACTGAACCGCATTTGTCATTTTGTCACCCACTCCCTCAGTTTGGAGAGATCCTTGCAATCTGTTTGGATTTCACTACCCTAAATAGTTTAGTGGTGAGCTCACTGCTTATCCCAATTTCTAGATCATTGATGAATAAATTAAAAAGCAATTCTGTGCCCAACATGATGAGTCAGAAGGGCTCCAAATAGTAAACCAGGCACATGAGACAGGTGGGTGAATGGTGCACCTGCTGCAGTTTCACAGTTTCACTATTGAAGTGCAAGATTTGGGGCAGTGTCCAGAATTCATCATCCCAGTAATCCTTCAGGGGGAAATCCAACATTTAGCCTTCAAAAAGCTGCAAAACTAGTGCGGGCAATTCCCCTTGAAGCTGGTCATGATTTATAGGGGCGGGGGGCTTCAGTGCCCTTTGTACCTTTTTCATAGTCTGCTCCATGAGAAGTTGAACAAATTGTGCAAAAAAATCAAAACTGCTCTACTTGCATTATCTATACAGTTTTTCTGCTTCTGGTGTTTAGATGAGTGCTTCTGCTTCAGTGTTTAGATGAGGGTATTTGGGTTTTTAATTAAAAAAATTGTTCTCCTTCACCCTTCACACAGAATACAGATGTGTGTTTTGAACGGAGATGAGCTGAGTCCCCTAAGCACAGCTTGCCTGCTTTCTTTGCAGTGGCTCCTCTTTTCTGGAACTGGTTGCCCAACAACACTCACTCTGGTCCGATGTACGGGAATCTGGTAAAATCTTCACATTTCTACAGGGTGAAGTGTGAGGCATTTGAGATGAAGAGCAGAAGAGCAAAGCAGAGCAAGGGGATTTGGCTGGAGTGTTCATTATTTGATCCGCTTGCTCTGCTGAGCTCTTACTGTTGGTCCCCAGAAGATTTAGAAATGAGGAAAAGTATTAGTTGGGTCCTACTCCCACAGAAATGCATTGATGCAGTGCCCCCAAAGGGATGCATTTCCCTTCAACCCCACTTCCCATCCTCCTACATAGAATCCCTAACTGAATCCTATTGCAAGAATTGATGGCCTTGGTGGGTCTTTGCACCAGAGGTATTTCAGGGGCTGCATTTTACTGTAGCTGCTGTGTAGTTGCCACGGCCGCCCCCATCTTATCTTGTAAAATGCAAAGGATGTGATCTGCAAATCCTTGGGGTGGAATCTGGAAAATCCTCCATTGATATTCATCTTTTTCCTCTGCCTTTCAATTGGTCTTTAATTTCCACCATATCCCTCCTTTAGGATTAGTTATATAGACCACCATATGTTCTGGAAATAGGCTTATTTTATGTGAAATGTGTCCAATGTTTACTTCATTGTTATCTTAATATTTTCTCTGACAGATTTGGCCAAGGGCTCCATTGACAGAGCAAATAGTAGTGGGTACAGCAGACACCTTTCTCTGGTACCTCTTAAAATTGGAAATATCTTTGAGCTGAAGTTAATAGCTTTGATGTGAGCTGAGGTATGCAAATATGATGTTTGTGATGCTGTACCAGGTCACATTTTCCCCTAATTATCTAAAGTGGCATACATGTTCCAAGTGATCAAATGCTTTTTCAGCGTCTAATGACAGAATATTTATTTATTTATTTATTTATTTATCATATTTATATACCATCTGATATGTGTATCTCTAGGTGGTTTACACAATTTAAAACACAACAAATATAAAACAGAGTAAAAATTTCATGGAATAAAAACCATTAAACAGTTTAAAATTAATTTCTAAAAACTTGAGAAAACAAGTGCGTGATGAGGGTCTTTTTAAAAGCAATTGGGTGATGACCCATTCTTTTTCACAAATTGATAATATTCAAGGTCCATATTCTATGACAAATATTTGAAGTCTGACAGCTAGCATTCTTGAATGAATCTATTCTGGTCTAGAAGTATATTCTGAAGTTATGATTTTGTTTCGCCTTCTTGTTAGGTGAGACATAAATATTTTCATAATCCTGAAATTGATTAGTGAAATCAGTCTATAAAATTCTTCCTTCATAGTGTCTTTATCTGGTTTTAGGATCACTACTATTCATGTTTCTTTCCATATTTCTGGGATCTCTCCATCCTTTGGTAGCTGTCTGCTGAGTTGTACCTGGAATTTCCTATAGAGTTCTATGGGAAGTCCATCTTTACCAGGTTACTTTCCCATTTTTATCAACTGATGGGATCACAAACTTCATGTTCTGTGGTTTCTTCCACTGAAAGTGCAGCATGATCATCTAACAAGCAGAGCATAATGTTATCAAGAAGCTGAGAAACATAGCCCTTTTCAGACAAGTCTGGGTTATACAGTTTTGAGTAATATTTTGCAAATTCTTCTGAAATTTGTTCCACCTTGCTTATTTGTGTATGAGTGGATGATTTAGGTGACTTTATTGATCCTAATGCAATTTTGTCCAAGAGGGTCTTGGCAATGGGTTTTCAGGCTCCATCTCCTTTTTCATAGTTGTTTTGATATGTATATCAGAAGCTTTTTTGAATCTGGGATGTTTCCAACTGTTCCATCTTCTTTATTTCTCTGATCAATCATCTATGCAGTTTTTTACCTACATTTTTCTTGTGATGCCTCCTGAGTTCTTTATTTGGTTCCCCGCCTTAATTTTCTTGACATGTGATGCCACAGTAATGCATTTCCCTCTTGACACAGATTTTAAAGCGTTCCATGCTGTGGTTAAGGATAATCCACAGTTTTCATTGATGTTAAAATAATCACCTATAATTTGGCAATATTCTCTGCCATAACTTGGTTGTGAAGGAGTCTATGATGAAGTTTCTAGTCATATCCCTTCCCCCTCATTTCCCCCCGCCCAGGCATCATTGTACTTTCTACCCAGGCATGATCAGACCATGTCTTGAGTCAAATAGATTTATTTATTTATTGTTTGATGTATATACCTCATTTCATTAAAATAATCCCAAGGCAGTTTACAGTATAATTAAAATGCAAATACACAATGTATGGCATCTGTAACCTTCACACCAAGCAGAGAAGTCACTGTGCGGTCTAAACATGGGTCACAAACCCATCTCTCTATATCCCTAACAATCAAATCACTCACTACTAGGAGGCCCCCAGCCCCAGGAGTATCCTCTGTGTGAGAGGATATGGCCACATAACCCAAAGAGGGGGTCTCTTCTAAGGGAGCATTTCCTTCTTCATCAGACTGATGTCCTCCTTCCCTGAGACCTTCATTCCCCATGATAGCAGAGGAGCTGCCAGCCTGGGAGTGGGATTCCTCTAACACATCCCTGAGGGTCTCATCTACATACCTCTCTGCCTCTCTGAGCTTCTACATGTCAGCCGCCTTGGCTTTGAGAGAATGAACTTGTTCCCTGAGAGCCAGGAGCTCTTTGCAAGGAGTGCTCTCTAATGACTTCTGCCCATTGAGCAGATAGTCATACATGCAACACTCCCTGCAACACATTGGGAAGCGCACACACACACACACACACACACACACACACACACACACACACAGGCATTCTACCTTCATAACTAGTTTTATTGGCTATTTAGAATATATAGAGTTTGTTGTCTTGAAAGCTAGGCCTTAGCTGCAGTTGTTGCTAATTAAAGGTTTTAAGCTTTGTGTTCCAAGAAAAATTTCAAAAGTGAGGTAGTACTCACCTCCTCCTCATGCTGGATATCACTGTTGTGATAAAGAAGGACTGCTTATTAGGGGTGTGCACAGAACCAGCTGGCCCGGTTTAGTTCAATTCCAAACCGGACCCAAACTAGATTGGGCCAGTTCAGTCTGACACCCCCTCGAACACCCCCACCTCTGGTTTGGTTCGGTTGCAGATTTCTTTTTTAAAAAGAAATATTTTTTGTCACTTACCCCCTCCAGGGGACTTCTTCTAGGTGTGTGTGTGTGAGGGGGTTTCCCACAGAGGTTCCCCCTTCCCTGCCAGCCTCCTTGCCATCCTAAGCAGCCATTCGGCTGGCTCTTCAGCCCATTTGGGCCTCCCCACTCCAGTGCAATCGCCATTTTGGAGGTTGCCGTGCCTGCGTCTCTGCCAGGCCACACAGAGGCCCATTGCACCAGCATGGTGGCTCCAAAATGGCTAGTGAGGGTGGCAAGGAGGCCAGCGGGGGGAGGGGGAACCCCTACGAACCACCCTGCCACCTAGAGGAAGTCCCCTGGAGGGGGTAGGTTTATGTGTGTGTGGATAGATAGATAGATAGATAGATAGATAGATAGATAGATAGATAGATAGATAACCCCTAGTGGGTTTCAGTCTGAAGTTGGACCGAAGAGGGTGGTTCGGTTCAACCCCAAACAGTCGAATCGAACTGGTTCAATGTCGAACACATTTTATGTCAAACCTGTTTGCACATCACTACTGCTTATGTACCTCCCCATCCACTTCCCAGCTAATCTCCATGCAAAACAACTTCAATATCTGTTAGCAAACTCTTGTTTGCAAAGCTTCAGGTAGCAAAGTCCTCCTGAATTCAGCCTTGTCTTCTCAAGAGTTGATTCCAAACTGAACCTTCTCAAGAATGTGGCCACTCATGCTGTGTGACTCACCTGCAGCTAATCTACTTGTCCTTTCCCCCCTTGCTTTCTTGTTGATTTATTTATTTGCTTGTTTGCCTCCTTCTTTAGGAAAGAAAACTCTTGTCTTCCCAAGAGCTGGTTCCAAACTGAGCCTCCTCAGGAATATACCCACTCCCTCAAGCAGCCCCCTCACCTGCAGCTAATCCCCATCCACTGTCTGTCAGGCACAACTGAAACTGAAATGGCCCTGTCAAAAACAAACCCCTAGCCAGCCAGAAATCAAACCCTAGGAAATACTAGCCCTTGCATGATCTGAGTACTTTCTGCATAATATGGTATGGATCTTTCTTAGGAGCATATAATGCTGCAGGCATAAGTGGTGATCAGTAAATCTTTCTTTTCAATATCAAACGTTTACTATGTGGTTCTGAATTCGTTTCCAAGAGCGCAAATGAAAAAGTACATAGGAAGCTGCCTTGTACCGAGTCAGACTATTAGCTAGCTTTGTTGACTGGCAGTGGCTCTCCAAGGTTTCAGGCAGCAGTCTTTCCCAGCCCTACCTGGAGATGCCAGGGATGGAACCTGGGACCTTTTGCATGGAAAGCAGATGCTCTGCCACTGAGCTATGGACCCATCCCCTAAGGCAGGGTTTCTTAACTTTGGGCCCCCAGATGTTTTTGGACTACAACTCCCATCATTCTCAGCCACAAAGGTCATATCTTGGATGATGGGAGTTGTAGTCCAACAACATCTGGGGGCCCAAAGTTAAGAAACCCTGTCCTAAGGGAAATATTTCACATTTCGTCACACATGTTTTCTCTACAAAGATAGCTACCCCTCTGGTTTTATAAGTACATACTGCTTTCATATTATTTGTCACACCAGGAGTGCTTTAAAAGCAGAATATTATGACCCTTTTGGTGGTTTTCCTTGAGAAAGACAATATCTGTTTGCTTTTTTAAAAATAATACTAAAACTGCACCTTTTCACCAGGTTGCCTAATCCAGGGTTTCTTAACCTTTGGCCCTCAGATGTGGTTGGACTACAACTCCCATCATCCCCAAACATGGCCTTTGTGGCTGAGGATGATGGGAGTTGTAGTCCAACAACATCTGGGGGCCCAAGGTTAAGAAACCCTGGCCTAACCCATTACAATTTAAAACCATAATCCTATTTTTACTATTCATGGATACTTCAAGACATTAAGTCAAGCATTACACACAGTGTTGACCATAGTAAGAACATACATTGTAAGGTAGTCAATAATTTCATATTTCAGCTTTAACCACGAAATAAATAGTACATTGAACATCAATTATGTTTACTCTCAAAGTGGATCTTTTCGCTCCCTCCACTCCCCAATTCTACCCACCCTGTTTACCCAACTAGTAATATATCCAACAGTTACTACTGAAACTTTTAAAGTGTGAGGAAACCTATTGCTGTCCAAGAACAAGCATAAGATTTACGTTTAAAAATCTTTTTCTATTAAAGATCTCACCATATGTATTATTCCCAACAGCCTGAGAGACTTAGTCATTGTCTTCCTCTTTTTAAAATGCTTCATTATAGATTTATTTTTCATTTCCCAATTATTCTGTTTTCTTGTGTTATGCTCCTGTTTCCCTTTCAGGTGCGGGTTCAGTGGGTCTATGCCACCTTAAGTGGCACAGCAGGGAAATGCTTGACTATCAGGCAGAAAGTTGCCAGTTTGAATCCCTGCTGGTATGATCCCCAGACTATGGGGGACACCTATATCGGGCAGCAGCAATATAGGAAGGTGCTGAAAGGCAGCATCTCATACTGCACAGGAGATGGCAATGGTAAACCCCTCCTGTATTCTACCAAAGACAACCACAGGGCTCTGGGGGCGCCAGGAGTCGACACCGACTCGATGGCACACTTGACCTTTACCTTATCCCCATAGAGCAGGCCTGCTCAACTTAGGCCCACTGGCTGTTTTTGGACTACAACTCCCATAAACCCCAGTCACAGTGGCCAATAGCCAGGGATTATGGGAGTTGTAGGCCAACATCTACAGGAGGGCCGCAGATGAGCAGCCCTGCCATAGATTGTAGCAAAGTGCAGCCTTCTTCAGAATTCCATCCTGGAAGGCTGTTTCCTTTGAGTTTCACAATCAGTTTAGACAAAAATCTCCATCTGACTGAAATGTGTCCATGACTAGCATTCTGTGTTTCCTTCTATTCAGTGTTTCTTGGGAAATGTCTGGTGAAACCTGAATACTGGTATTATGACAGGGAAGAGAGCCTCTTAATCTTCTCTCATTATTTTCTTGTTCTGTGCATGTGTCCGCAAATCTGATTAGGGTATCTCTTGCCGGGAGGTTTTTCTTGACATAAGAACAGCGCTGCTGGATCAGGCCCAAGGCCCATCCAGCCCAGCATCCTGCTTCACACAGTGGCCCAGCAGATGTTCCTGGGAAGCCCACAGTCAAGAGCTGAGGCATGCCCTGCTGTTACGCACCTGTAACATGAGGGGGGCATCCTATATGCTGGCAGGGAGTGGGTTGGATGAGGGAAGGGCATCCTATATGCTGGCAGGTGGTTGGTATTTGATTGAGGGTGCCCAGTACTGATGGCAGGCCACGTCCCATCCCATGCCAGAAAGGGGGAAAGTTAGCGAGAACTTGAGTGAGGCGAGGATTAGCCTTTTCTCTCTCCCCCACTGCAAATCTGATGTGGTATTGGTGACCAGCCTGGCCAGGGAGAGTTTCTCCTTCCTAAACTTCTGGAGCATCTGAGGAGGTTGGGAGTGGGAAGCACTGCTTTGTAGTGGTTCTGCTCCTACCTCTCAGGCAGGTTCCAGATGGTATCTCCATGTCAACATCATCGAGAGAAGACATAACCACCCTACATGCCTGCCTGGAGGTGGTGATGGGCTGGATGAGGGATAACAAGCTGATACTGAATCCAGATAAGACAGAGGTACTCATTGTGTGGGGTCAAAACTCGGGAGATGAGTTTGATCTGCCAGTTCTGGGTGGGGTCACACTTCCCCAGAAGGAACAAGTCTGCAATCTAGGGGTGCTTCTGGATCCAAGCCTTTCCCTGGCATCACAGGTTGAGGCAGTGGCCAGAAGTGCCTTATATCAGCTTCTGCTGACACGCCAGCTGCTTCCGTTTCTTGAGATAGACCTCAGAACAGTGGTACATATGCTGGTAACCTCCAGACTGGATTATTGCAATGCACTCTATAACGGGCTGCCCTTGTATGTAGTCTGGAAACTACAGTTGGTCCAGAATGCAGAAGCCAGGTTGGGCCTTGGGTCTTTAAGAACCCCACCTCCCATTGAGATAATTAGGAGAGGTCCATCTGCAGTTGCCACCAGCTCATCTGTTGGCTACTTTGGGACGGCCCTTCCCTGCTGCTGCCTTGAAGCTTTGGAATGTGCTCTTATTGTGAGGCAAGCCTGATTCACACCCTGCATATGCAGCTCCAGAGCTAGCAAATGAGAATAAGGCTTGTTCACTCCAGCCAAACATTGGCTCAGTTCTTTGTTAAGGCAGCCATGTATGATCTGGATTTGAAGGGAGAAAGAAGACACCATCTCAGAAAGTTCAATGGGCTTTATTAAGACAAACTGTTCACAGAGGCAAGAATGCTGGTCAAATCAATCAAAACAATTCAATCATGTTTCCATTCGTAGTGTAGTGTACAAAATCCTAACTATTGCATGTGTTGCATGTGTGTGTTCTCAGTAATTAATCTAACCAGCATGACATAGAGAAACTGGAAAAGAGAAAGGGGAGGGAGTTGCTTGGAAGGGTGAATGGCAAAGCACCAGGGTTTAGTAAAGGGGAGGGGAGTTGGAGGCAAAGCTTGGTTCTTGAGAGATGAATATTACCAGATCTCATCATGGCCAAATGGATGTGAGCGAGGCTAGTGTCCATTGCTAGGAAGCGTTGCAGACAAGGCTTCAGATGAAAAGCTGGTGCTGGGGTTCACAGACAGAGATAGCCCCTGATATAAGAATAAGTATAAGAATAAGAATTATAAGAAGAAAAAGAAATAGAAAAAATCACCAAATACAAAGATCTACAAATTGAAATTGAAAGGCTGTGGCAGAAAAAGACCAAAATAATCCCAGTGGTAATTGGCGCCCTGGGTGCAATTCCAAAAGACCTTGAAGAGCACCTCAACACCATAGGGGCCACAGAAATCACCATCAGCCAATTACAAAAAGCAACTTTACTGGGAACAGCCTATATTCTGCAACAATATCTATAACAACAGCAACAACATTGACAATAAAATTCTGGCATCCCAGGTCCTTGGGAAGGACTCAATGTCTGTATAAAACAAACCAGTCAATAACACCTGTCTGACTGTGTAAACAATAAATAATAACTCCTTGCCCCACAGCAAGAAATCACTGAGCAGTCTCTTGTTTGCAGGTCCCAGGCCTCTGCTAGCTCTGCAGCTAGACAGCAGGCACTTGGGGTACAGACATGAGCAAGTCTTGCTTGTTAGGCAAAGATTTCTGAAGCTATGCTCAGAGCGCTGGGTTCTGATAGTCGTTGGATCCTTGGATCTAGACATCGTTTTCTCAAGATATCAGCATCCTTCCTGAATCTCAAAGTGTTAATGGGTCATAGCAATGTCTATTTGTCTGAGGAAATTGTTTCTTGGTGCTCTCAAAATAATCTGCACTTCTGAGCTTTGCAAATGGGCATTCTCTCCTGTCCACAGACTTTCTGGCATCTCTGCCTCAAAGAGTGCTAAAAGTCAAAGGTGTTAAGAAGGAAGAGCCTAAACTATGTGTGTGAGACAGCAATTAAATCACTTCTTGTGTAAATCTAAAAATGTAAAGTGTGCCCGTCAAGTCGATTTCGACTCCTGGCAACCACAGAGCCCTGTGGTTGTCTTTGGTAGAATACGGGAGGGGTTTACCATTGCCTCCTCCCATGCAGTATGAGATGATGCCTTTCAGCATCTTCCTATATCACTGCTGCCCAATATAGTACCAGCAGGGATTCAAACCGGCAACTTTCTGCTTGTTAGTGAAGCATTTCCCCGCTGGGCCACTTAAGGTGACTGTGTAAATCTACCTAGTGTGTAGTTCTAAAAACATTCCAAAGTAACAGCAAAAGGATATATGTGTGAGACTAGTAATCAGTGCTTCCGATTAAGGCAAAACAATGTAGGTGACATCAACATTGTAAACATTCTGCCAGAGGAAATGCAGGATTAGCTTCCAGCTTTCCCAAAGCTGTTACTTGAGCACAAAGCCCAGACAATTTGGATGGTCTCTTAGGAGGTTATCATTTCACTTGGAGTTCAGTGATTCCTTGCAACAGGGAATCTTTCAATGGAGTTACTGGCAGAGACACAGGCCTCAGCCTGGCCCACTGGGCAATGAATTCTGGTCCAAGATGAGTGACCTGGGCCACAACACTCCCTGCTGAAATAAGAGCCTCCCCATCTCTGACAACTTTTTAAAAGTCTTTAAAGATGCATCTGTTCACCCAGGCTTTTAATTAAAAATTGTTTTAATAGTTTTAACATTGTTTTAAAATATTATTTTAAACTTTTAAGTTGTTGTAATGTTTTCACCTCTTCAGTTGTCATTTATTTTGCTTTATTGTAAGCTGCCCAGAGACATAGGTTTTGGGCAGTATACAAATATGTTAAATAATAAATAAGGAAGACATATTTGGGAACCTCCATAAATGGGAGGGCCTGCTGTGAAAGCATCCTTCCTGGAGTACACAGAGGTGCCGTTTCCAGCCAACTCCTTTCTCTTGTTCTCTCTGCAGCTCTGAGAAGGTGGCAGATGTGTGAGCACCAGAGCCAGGTCCGTTCAAGATGCCCTTCCTGGGGCTCGTCCAGCCTGGCTCTTCTCACGATCTCAGTGCTCCACTGGGCATCATGGACCAAGGCGGTACGTAGCCACCCCAGGGCCTTTTTTGGAGGGGGGCAAGTGGGCCACCCCATGGACCTGCACTCCAAAGGATGGATTAGTATTCGAAATGGTCAGACAGATCCTTTTCATCCAAGGCAGTAAAACGAATTAGAGAAAACTTAAGCCCAGGATCAAGAGTTGTTTCAGTATTTTGGATTTCCCATCCACTTCCAACAATATCTCTCGGTTTTCTAAAACTTGGGTCTCCCCCAGTCTTGAGTCCAACACTCGAACCACTACACTGGGGCCCCACTCATGCTCCCCTACCCTCCCACTACATTCTGTCCCCAAGGTGGAGACATCCATTCATGTGATATGTAGAGCAGGCCCTACAACCTCCAGGATTGGTGAACACCTGGCATGAAGGCATCAGGGAGCCCAAATGGCTCCTTCTTGAGTTCATAGGGATAGCTGGGGGTGGGGAGCTCTGTTTTGACTATGCCTGCTGCTGCTTCTTCCCAGCACCACCTTACAGCAACAACCCTGAGAACCAGCTGCCCACTGAGCATGTATGCTGCTATTGCAGAATCATGAAATACGGTGACAGGGAGATCAAGCAGGACTTCATTCGCCAGGTGATGGTGTTGGTGTTGGAGGGAAGTGTGGTGTGTCTGCCACAAGAACTAATTGGGAGGGGGGCTGTACACTGTGGAAAGGACCTTACGGGTGTGGTGCAAGGATTTAGTAGGGCTAGTTGCAACTCTGGGGCTGAGTGCTCAAATTTGAGCCTCCCCTGAGCTGGGTGAAGCAGTGCCCCATATCTGGGGGAAGGAGCATCTGTCTTGCATGCTGAAGGTCCCAGATCTGATTCCTGGCATCTCCAGATCAAGATATGTCAAGGCAAGGGGAAGCCTTGGGTGAGACTGTGGAATGAGGCTGCCATTGTTTCAGTGGTTAAGAAGAAGGTTATGAGATGTTGGCACTGTGTAGGACCTCTTGAGCACTAAAGGAAAGAGCAACGGGAATCTGCATTTCAAGGAACAGCTCTCCCCGCTTTTCTGAAGTTGGAGTGTTCTCAGTTGCTCAGTCCAAGGACAGGACTAGAATGAATGGGCTGAAATTACAAGGAAGCAGGTTCAGGCTTGTGCGGGGGGTAGTCAAACTTGACTCTCCAGCTGCTGTTGAACAACAACTCCCATCATCCCTAGCCACAATAAATGGCTGGGGATGGGCTGATTGGTGATGGGATGATGGGTTGGGGATGATAGGAGTTGTAGCTCAACAACAGCTGGAGAGCTAAGGTTCCCTGCCCCTCGGCGAGACATCAGAGGAGTTTCTTAGACATTAGAGGATGGTGGAACACTGCCGAGTGCAGTGGTGAGCTCTCCTGCGCAGAAGGTTTTCAAGCAGAGGCTGAGAGGCTACCCACCAGTCAGGGATGCAGTAGCAGATGCTTGCTTTTAGCATGGGGTTGGGCTAGATTACAGGGCTGCTCAACTTTGGCCCTCCAGCTGTTTTTGGACTGCAGCTCCCATAATCCCCAACCACAGTAGCCAATGGTCAGAGATCATGGTAGCTGTAGGCCAACATCTGCAGAAAGGCCGAAGTTGAGCAGCTCTGGGCTAGAAGGTCTCCAAAGACCCTTCTAGCTCTTAATGTCTTTGGCTCAATTCTGAGCGTATTCCTGCAGGGATGGGTGGGGACTCAGGCCCGGTATCCCCCCGCCCCGCCCGCCAGGTCTCAGCTAGGATGCAGAGCCCTTTGCTTTCTAAATGAAAGTAATATGCTGTTCTTGCTATTCCAACAATTTGTTGCTTAATTGAGTATCAGGCTGTAATCGGTTTTATTCCCATTCTTCCTGTCCTGCTACAAGGAGTATCCTCCACTCTTTGTGGAGAATGCTGCACAATCCATACTGCTCCTCTAGGTCAGGGATTCTCAATGTGGGGTCCCCCGATGTTATTGGACTTCAGCTCCCATAATCCCCAACTGCAGTGGCCTTTGGTTGGGGATGATGGGAGTTGAAGTCCAATTACATCTGGGGACCCAACATTGAGAATCCCTGCTCTAGGTGAATAACCTAGCTCTGTAGGGTTAGGAAACTATCCTTGAGTTCTTGGAGCAGAACCTCCCAAATTCTGGCATCTAACCTAAGTTAGAAGTGTGTCCATTGGCGTGGATGCAAGTATGTGGCATGGCTGTCATGGTGGGTGCTATGGGGTTATAATGGAGAGTGCATACACTTCTGAATTTGCAACTACACCACTGGTTCTGAGAGAACGAAAGGCTCTGCTCCAGGCCCCTGCTGGCTGAATTCTGCCTGATGGATCACTTCTGGAACATCCAGGCAGCCTCAGATGAGTGGCCTCTTTGATTGGTAACCCAGGCTGCACTGCTGCCTTTGCACTTGCAGGTTTTCGTTCTGCTGACTGTCCAGTTACCTGTGGTTCTCATCATGACGGACATGCTTCGCTTTGTGAGGCGATTTAAGTCATATGTGGCAACTTATGCCTGGATCATCGGTGCCCCTATTGCTGTATTCTTCATCTCCCTCATGGTCCTCATCTGGTTTGGAAAGATCCGGATAAAGAACCCGTGGGACCTCATTGCTCTGGTAGGTGCCAGGTCCAGGCACTGGGAGGAGGGGAAGGCAATTGACAAGGGCTGCATGGAATGTATATTATATAACTTAAATTGTATGTGATGCAGGATACCCTTGAATATTGGTAGAGATCCAGTCTTGTGGTAGTGAGCATGCATTTGCTAAGCAGGGTTACCTTGGGTCACATTGGGATGGGTGACTACCCTGTCAGCACTGTACGCTGTAAAATATTCCCGTAGCTCAGCGGCAGATCATCTGCTTGCATGCAGAAGGTCCCAGGCTCACCCTCTGGCATATCTAGGTAGGGCTGGGAGAGATTCCTGCCTGGAACCTTGAAGAGCTGGTCAGTGTAGACCAGGGATTCTCAACGTTGGGTCCCCAGATGTTATTGAACGTTAACTCCCATAATCCCTAGCCCCAGTGCCTTTGGTTGGGGATTATGGGAGTTGAAGTCCAATGACATCTGGGGACCCAATGTTGAGAATCCCTGGTCTACACTGACCAGCTCTTCAACTTCCATAATCCCCAACCAAAGGCACTGGGGCTATGGATTATGGGAGTTAACGTTCAATAACATCTGGGGACCCAACGTTGAGAATCCTTGGTGTAGACAACACTGACCTAGATGGATAAATGGTCAGACTCACCATAAGGCAGAGGCCAATGTTCCTGGTGTGGAGCCTGACGTTCCAGGAAAGGACTGAAAATATTAGATCTGTGGTATTCAAAGCTTAAACCTAACCTGAAAAAAAAGTTGATGTTTCTGAGAAGTGGCATGCAAGCTCCTCCAGGTGGTTTAAAATTTAAATTTCTCAGCTCCACTCACCAGCGGAGAAGGGCTGTTCGTGTGTGTGTGTGTGAAAGTTTAAATATCCAACTCTGTGTGCTGCCAAGTGAGAAGTGGAGTGTGGGCTGCTCCAGGGGGCTTAAACTTCTCAGCTGGTGGAAATGTAGACTTGAAAGGCCTTGCAGCAGCCCACATGCTCTTTCTCAGCATGCATGTGGAGTTGGGGATTTCAACTTTAAACTACCTGGAGTCACCAGTGCGCTGCTTCTCATTTGGTGTGCAGGGTTGGGAATTTGAAGTTTAAACACACTGGAGCAGCTCACATGCTGCTTCTCAGCTGGTGCAGGGGGTTCAGGTATTTTTAAATCACCTGAGAAGTGTTGAGCAGGCTGCTCATTGTAAAATCAGGTAGTTTTGGTCAGGGATTTAACAGTTAAAGGGTTTTCTGCTGCCTAAATTCCACTGAATTTCTGACGAGAGACTGAAATTACCTCCACAATAACTGGATTGGTGTACAAGGAAGTTGGCTGTGAAAAGGCAAAACCACAAAAAGTGAAGGGTCTCCTGTATTATATTGGCACGGTAGTTTAGTATGCAAAGTCTTTACAGCTTACATGGTGTAAAAGTTAAGCTGGGCACCTTGCAATGCAATTGCCATGCTTTTTTGAGCATGAGTGAACACTGAAAACATATTTAATCTCAGTGTAGATTGAAGAGGGTTTTTAGTTACTGAGTTATATTATAATCTGAAGCAAATTCTGTTTGTTATTTCTCTGTGTAAACCACCCTGAGCCATTTTTGGAAGGGCGGTATAGAAATCTAATAAATAATAATAATAATAATAAATAATACTGGGAAAGTGACATGGGTGCAAAAGTGATGTTTGTGCTCTGTTATAATGTTAGAAGTAAAAATTGTGCTTTTTGTTGCAACATGGAAAATTCTTGTACTTTAAAAGAACATTTGCTTGACCAGAAAATCTTGTTTCCATTGCAGGGAATAATATGGGGTGGAATTACAGCTGTCTATATATGGAGACCACAATCTCTGTATGGAGTATATTGCGGCGGGGGGCGAGATTCTTAAATAAATACATTCTTTTTTTTAATCATTAATTTTTATTGAATTATGATCTTTGTCATTGCAAATATGAAAAGCAAGTTAGAACATAAATTAAAATCTTGTTACAGTGCAGGGAGGGAGGGAGAGAGAGAGAGAGAGAGAGAGAGAGAGAGAGAGAGAGACTAATCACCAGGCGAAAATGTAATTCAGGGCTTCCGGATCATTATTAAGGGTATGTCAGTCATTTCACATAAAAGATGTTGCATTAGTGACATTGTTTAGCCATCATACAGTCGTTGTTACTGTCGGAATCTGCTATAAATCGGCTCCATACATAAGCCCTAAACAGACGATATTTAAGAACATCTGTACTGCACTCACATACAGCTGTTGAAGGCAGGTGTACAGGTCCTGCCCCAGCCCCTCCCACACCATGCATGGACTGAAGTGGCAACCACTGTAAGCGTTTCGGCAGGTGCTTCTGTGATTCTGCGACGCGCCAGGCAGCCAATCATGGAAGCCCCACCATCATGCTTACGGTGGTTGCATCTTCAGACAACCACCCTAACTGGGAATGGCATGGGAGGAAGAGTGAAGAGGAGTGATTGATGTGCTGGGAGGGGTGGGACTTTTGCAACTGCTTTTGACAGCTGTACACAAACTTTAAAATAATGCCTGTCCAGGGCGATAGACTGCTGTAATTCAGCTCCTCATTATTTCCTGCAATAGAAATATGGATTTTCTGGTCAAGTAAAGGTTCCTTAAAAGAAAAAAAGTTTCCACATCGTAACAAAGGTTTCCCAAGACCTCATTTCTCAGGTCTTTTCTGAGATTTGCCTCTAGACTGTTACAACCTGGCAAGGAAAAGCATTTGCATCTAGGGCAGTAGTTCCCAACCTGAGGTCCTCCAGATGTTGCTGAACTACAACTCCCAGCATCCCCAGCTACAATTTATTGTGGCTGGGGATGCTGGGAGTTGTAGTTCAGCAACATCTGGAGGACCCCATGTTAAGAACCACTGGCCTTCAGGAAACAAAGCTGAAAGGAGGGGGAGGGGGAGGGTAGAAAAGGACACCCTCTCCTCCACCACTGTCCTACTGGGAAGGAGAGCCTGGAGTTCTCATCACTGATTGCATCAGCCTCTCTCCACAGCCCATTCTCATCCTCATCTTCAAGAACATACACAACATAATACCGATCCCCTACAGCAATGAGGATATCTTGATCCCTTTGGGCATCACTGCTGCCTTACTCCTTGTTGTTCTGATCTTCTCCATCAAGGTGGGTGTGTACTCTTCCTCTCTTCTCCCTCCTCCAGATGGATTAATAGGACCCCCTTAAGGGCAGCAATGGAAACGGGGCTTGTTCTCTTTCGGACCGCAAGCTGTGCCACTGTATCCCATTGCAAAACATGGAAAGCCACTCTTTAGTTGGGAGTGTAGACTGAGAGGGGTGCTGCCCTTGGGGTAGCAGGGGAAGAAAATGCAAGACCCGTGAACAAAAAAGCAAAGGTGAAAAATGGATGAACAATAATAAACAATGAAAGATTGAATAACCAGCTCTCAACACATGTAAAAATAATCAAACACATCTGTATGACACATATGAAAATACATGTAAAAATACATATAAAAATACAATAACGAAATACCAAGTAGAATTATGGAATACGATAAGAAAATGAGAAACCAGTATATGCAGGTGTCCACACACAGTCTGAGATGTCTTCAAAATGCCTGTGGTGGAGGGCCTGCCACTGGCGGGGTCACCACCAAAGGGGGTTGCCCCTTTTGGGGACAGCGAGGGCCAGGCATCTTGGCCCAGGTATCTTTTATGTGGTGGGCATTTAATAATGGGACTTCTGTTTTAATTAGTCCGGGTTGAGGATTTTTTAGAATGTGTCTGGGCTTGCCTGGAGATGGGGAGACAGGGGTTGTGTCCACTGATGGCAGGGCAGCCATCCCGGCGGTGGTGGGAAACCGAAGAAGTAACGTTGGCAAGTCAATGGGTCATTACAATAGAAGGGGACATAGAAATCTAATAGCTGTTTCCCCTTCCGGTTGTCCTGCCAGCTCTTTGACCTTGGGGAGCAGTGCCAACCACCCTTGGAACCTCACCTTGCTCCTCTGTAATGCCAGGTCAGTCCGGAACAAATCAGAAACTATCCATAATTTGATTCTGGATGAAGGTGCCAACCTGGTATGTAATACAGAGACCTGGTTGCAAGAGGCTGGGGGCCCAGTGTGGTCCCAGCTTCTCCCTCCAGGGTACTCTGTAGAGGAGCAGGTGAGGGACCGCGGGCGGGGAGGTGGAGTGGCTATGGTCTAGAAGAATAATATCTCCCTTACCAGGATCCCTGTTAGAGTGTCTGACCATATCAAGTGTGTGTACTTAAGTTTGGGGACCAGAGACAGACTGGGACTTCTGTTGGTGTACCAATGGCCCCACTGCTCAACGGAGTCCCTAACTGAGCTGACAGACTTGGTCTCGGGTTTGGTGCTGGAGTCCCCTAGGCTTGTTGTGCTGGGGGACTTCAATGTTCATTTCAGGACCAATTTGTCCAGGGCAGCTCAGGAGTTCATAGCGGCCATGACGACTATGGGCCTATCCCAAGTGGTCTCGGGACCAACACACATTGCAGGTCACACGCTTGATTTGGTCTTTCACTCTGATCAGGGTGGTGTTCCGTGGTTGGGGAATCCTGTGATTTCCCCATTGTCATGGATGGACCACCATCTGGTTAAGGTTGGACTCACAGGTACACCACACCTTCGCAGGGGCGAGGGACCTATTAGGATGGTCCGCCCAAGAAGGTTATTAGATCCTAAAGGATTTCAAGATGCCTTGGAGGGATTTAGTGTTGGCTTTGTCGGCGATCCTGTTGATGCCCTGGTGGAAAATTGGAACAGCAAACTCACCAGGGCGGTAGACATGATTGCTCCTAAGCGTCCTCTCCAGTCCGCTTCAAAACTGGCCCCTTGGTATACAGAAGAACTACGGGGGCTGAAGCGGCGAGGTAGACGACTGGAGCGCAGGTGAAGAAAGACTTGGCTTGAATCCGACAGATTGCAACATAGAGCTTATTGAAGACCTATTCTTTTCTGCCTGTATTGCATCTGCAAGTTCATGTCTAGCGGCGTTGTCCAGGGTTGTGAGAGGGCTAGTATGTGCCCCTTCTCCCTTGAATCAGAATCTAGAACCATCTACCACCTGCTGTGATGTAATGCATTCTTTGTGGACAAAATCTCTCATATTCGGGCCAACTTAGATTCCATCTCCACAATTACTTCAGTGTCTGATGTGGAGGTGTCCAGCGACTCCTCTTATGTGGTTAGGTTCGATCAGTTCCAGTTTGTGACTCCTGAGGATGTGGACAAGCTGATTGGAATGGTGCAGCCCACAACTTGTTCTCTCTTGACCCTTGCCCGACATGGCCTGTTCAATCTAGCAGGGAGGCTGTAGAAGGCCTGGTAGAGATCATAAATGCGTCTCTGAGGGAAGGTAGGATGCCTCCTAGTCTTAAGGAGGCAATTATTAGACTACTTCTGAAGAAGCCTACTTGGGATCCCGCAGAGCTGAGTAACTACAGGCCTGTCTCCAACCTTCCGTGGCTGGGCAAGGTAATTGAGAGGTTGGTGGCCTCCCAGCTCCAGACAGTCTTGGAGGAAACTGATTGTCTAGACCCATTCCAAACTGGCTATGGGGTGGAGACTGCCTTGGTCAGCCTGATGGATGATCTCCAACTGGGAATTGACAGAGGAAGTGTGACTCTGTTGGTCCTTTTGGACCTCTCAGCAGCTTTCAATACTATCAACCATAGTATCCTTCTGGAGCGTCTGAGGGGGTTGGGGGTGGGAGGCACTGCTTTGCAGTGGTTCCGCTCCTACCTCTCAGGCAGGTTGCAGATGGTGTCCCTTGGAGACTGTGGTTCTTCAAAATCTGAACTTTTGTATGGTGTCCCTCAGAGCTCCATATTGTCTCCGGTTATTGTTTAACATCTACATGAAACCACTGGGAGAGATCATCAGGAGATTTGGTGCTGAGTGCTATCAGTATGCTGATGACACCCAAATCTATTTCTCCATGTCGGCATCATCGAGAGAAGACATAACCACCCTACATGCCTGCCTGGAGGCGGTAATGGGCTGGATGAGGGATAACAAACTGAGACTGAATCCAGATAAGACCGAGGTACTCATTGTGCGGGGTCGAAACCCGAGAGACGATTTTGATCTGCCTGTTCTAGATGGGGTCACACTTCCCCAGAAGGAATAGGTACGCAGTCTAGGGGTGCTTCTGGATCCAAGTCTCTCTCTGGTGTCCCTGGTTGAGGCAGTGGCCAGAAGTGCCTTCTATCAGTTTCGGCTGATACGCCAGCTGTGTCTGTTTCTTGAGGTGAATGACCTCAAAACATTGGTACATCTGCTGGTAACCTCCAGACTGGATTACTGCAATGCACTCTATGTGGGGCTGCCCTTGTATGTAGTCTGGAAACTACAGTTGGTTCAGAATATGGCAGCCAGGCTGGTCTCTGGGTCATCTAGGAGAGACCATATTACTCCCGTATTGAAGGAGTTACACTGGCTGCCGATATGTTTCTGGGCAAAATACAAGGTGCTGGTCATAATCTATAAAGCCCTAAACAGCTTGGGCCCTGTGTGTTTAAGAGAATGTCTTCTTTGTTATGAACCCCACCGCCCATTGAGATCATCAGGAGAAGTCCGTCTGCTTTTGCAACCGGCTCGTCTGGCGGCTACTCAGGGACAAGACTTCTCTGTTGCTGCCCCAAGGCTTTGGAATGCGCTCCCTAGTGAAATAATAGCCCCCCCATCTCTGATAATTTTTAAAAAGTCTTTAAAGACATCTGTTCAACCAGGCTTTTAACTGATATTGTTTTAATTGTTTTAATGTTTTTAGATTATCATTTTTTAAAATTGTTTTTAAATTGCTGTGTTTTAAATTTTTTGTTGTTGTTGTTGTTTTTAACTAATGTTTTATCTTTGTTTTTATCTGGTTGTAAACCACCCAGAGGCATAAGTTTTGGGCGGTATAAAAATATGTTAAATAAATAAATAAATAAATAAATAAATAAATAAATAAATAAATAAGAGAGAAATTGAAGAGTACATACAGTACAAGTAAGGAGACCTCAAATCCAAAGACAGGAAACGATGTACTCAGTGAGATGTGAAAATCCATGTAGATCAAATTATGAATCCTTCATGCAAAGAAAGAAAGCAACCTGCTCTGTAATGGCTAATAATAATTGGTAGCAATAAAAGCAATCATTAATCAAAAGATTTTTCAGCTGTACCCAGGACAACAAACTTCCCTAAAATATATAATATATAATAAATGCAAACCTCAAACAATATCCTATTTGATTATTGCTTGTGTTCAATACCCATGTTGAACTTTCCATTAGTAAAGTGTATATTGAATCTTTTTAACAAGCTTGGATAAGCTTAATTGCATTGTATCTTTACTTTACATTTAGTGAGTGTTTTGCGTTCAGTTTTTTCTTACTTTACAGTGTTATAGATATTGTTTTATGTTTTATATTTCATTGTTCCAGCTTGTTCTAATGGGAACCAGCCCCTGATGAAGCTACTGGAGAAACAGCTCCATATCCCGGGGTGGCTGTCATGATTTTCCCTGGTGTACCTTGTCTCTCAGCACCGATTATTATTAGCCATACAGAGCAGGTTGCTTGCTTTCTTCGCATGAAGGATTCATGATTTGATCCACATGCATTTTCACATCTCACTGAGTACATCATTTCCTCTCTTTGGATTTGAGGACTCCTTACTGTATGTACTCTTCAATTTCTCATTTTGAAGACATCTCAGACTGTGTGTGGACACCTGCATATACTGCTTTCTTATTTTCTTATTGTATTCCGTAATTCTACTTGGTATTTTGTTGTTGTACTTTTATATGTATTTTTACATGTATTTTCATATGTCTCATACAGATGTGTTTGATTATTTTTACATGTGTTGAGAGCTGGTTATTCATTCTTTCATCATTTATTATTTTTCATCCATTTTTCACCTTTGTTTTTTTGTTCATGGGTCTTGCATTTTCTTCCCTCTCCTATTCCGTGCACCCCAGGTTTTTTCCTTGGCCCTTGGGGTAGCAAGCACAAACAGCCCTCTTTGCTAAGCAGGGTCTGCCTAGGCTTGCATTTGGATGGGTGACCACATGTAAACACTCTAGGACAGGGTTTCTTAACCTTGGGCCCCCAGATGTTGTTGGACTACAACTCCCAGAATCCCCAGACATGGCCTTTGTGGCTGGGGATTCTGGGAGTTGTAGTCCAACAACATCTGGGGGCCCAAGGTTAAGAAACCCTGCTCTAGGATATTCCCCTTACGGGATGGGGCCATAGCTCAGCGGGAAAGCATCTGCATGTTTGCAAGCAGAAGGTCCCAAGTTCACTCCCTGGAATCTCCAGCTAGAGTTGGGAGAGACTCCTACCTGAAACCCTGGAGTGCCAATCAGTGTGGACAATACTGAGTTAGATAGTAGCTGGCAGCTTCCTATGTGTCTATGCTCCTCCTTCTCCCTCCTCCCACCACCACAGTCAGCTGATAGTGAAAAGAAGCTGCACTGGTCGGGGCACACTTGATTGTGCCATCTTTCTCGCCAGTGTGACCCATGCACAGCTTGCCCTTCAGCTCCCAGCCAGGTTGCCGCTCTGTCCTAACGTTCCATCTCCAGGCAGGAGACGAGCCCAATAGTGAGGAGGCACTGGTGGTGTGGATTGAAGAGAGGAGGGGATTGAAGAGAACTAGGCTAACAGGTCAGGAAGGGGAAAGGGCCTGGGTGTTTCTGGGACGCACACTGACCTCTGCCTTGCTCCTGCAGATCAAGTGCAACGTCACCTCATACTTTTGGGTGCTGTTTGCTTTCCTGATGGCCCTCTTGACCACTGAGATCCTTTCCACTTTCATTCAGACCTACATCCTGGATATTATCTTCAGTTTCCTCGAAGTCCTCCTCTTCACCTGCGTGAGTGTCACTGCACGGGCTGTGGGAAGCCGTGGTCCACCTTTTGCCAAAGGAGTAAAGAGAGCCTTGCTCTCTTTCCAACAGAAAAGCTCCTGCCTAGCCGTTCCCGATGGGCTCTTCGCCTTGTACAGGGTCCCCTCCCCTGTCTGTGCTGGCGATGGTATTTCCCTTCATTTTCTTTACTGCCGCATGCAGGATCCTAAGGGGGCTGGGAGAGGCCTAGGCGTGCCCTCTGTCATAGCTGGGTGATGCAGAGCGAGGGACGGGGGATAATATTACGATGACGGTGATGAATATACCGCTTTTCAACCAAAGTTCTCAAAGCGGTTTACACAGAAAAAATAAATAAAGACGTCCCCCTGTCCCCAAAGGGCTCACCGTCTTTAAAAAGGCCGATACCAGCAACAGCCGCTGGAGGGATGCTGTGCTGGGGATGGATAGGGCCAGTTGCTCTCCCCTTGCTCAGTAAAGAGAATCGCCACTTGGAAAAGGTGCTTCTTTGCTCAGTTAGCAGCCAGGCTGGCCCAGCCCACTTTACCTGCTGAACCGGTTACTCAGGCAACGTCCAGCATTTCAAGGGGCTGGCTTCTCCTGTGTTTGCCCCCATGTACTAGGTGTGCTAGGCAGGCCAGCTGGCTTCCTCCCTTCCCCCTCAAGCAGGGAGCAGTCCTGTGAACCCAGCTGACACTCTCCCTCCCTTTCTCTTTGGCAGCTCCTGGCCCTGACCACCCAGCTGATCTGGGAGAATAGGTTGCAGACTTTAAGCAACTTTGAGTACACCTTGGCAGCCGGCACTTTTTTCTTCATCACTCTTCTCATGTACTTTGACATCCTAAATATTGTCATCGTCCTTAAGGATTAATAGGCACTCCCTCTCTGTCCTGGCCCCCCATCCCTCCAGCATTGAATGCCTTCCTTAACAAGCCCCAGCTTTGGCTATGTTTTTCCTCCTCTGTAGAGGTCTTTTGTGCAGAAACGTAAGGATTCCTGGCCATTGGAGCCCCTGGACCCTCTGCACGCCCTGCCTTGCCTCCTGTTTTCCTTTCTCTCCCCTTCCTTTTGCGGTGGGGCTCTGTACTACTGCATCCAAAGCTATGACCACTGTGCTCCTGGGCTGGCCTCAACCCCAAACTGTACACACACACACACACACACACACACCCCTCCTAATAAAGGTGAGAATGCACGGGATACCAGCAGGCCTTCATTTTGTCTTTCTGTGAAAAGAGAGAGAAGGTGCTTTCCAGAGCTGCATGGTGGATCCTCTGGCCAGCAAATCTCTGAAGGGACACTGTGTGCTCTCACAAGAACATCATGAGTTTAGAATACATGCAAGAAGGAAAGACACACTTTATTGCTGTGTGGGTCTAGCCACAAGCCTGTGTAGCTGCCAGGAGTTTTTAGTCTATATTTTATAGGATTACCCGGAAGCAAGGGCGGCTTCTCTCCCAGCCAGTCCAGAGTAGGCAGTGCTGCTTCTTGGTTTAGTTTATATTCCTATCCTTACGGAAAAGAGGGGAAATAGACGTTTTCTGCAAACAGCTTCTGGCACTAGTGAAAGCACAGATTTCTCACCTGAGGAAGTATCAGCCAGCATCTATGACCTTTAATAATGTATTTACCATGACTCTGCAATCTCCATTCTGAATGAACAGCCGTCTGGAATTTCTTGCTTCCATGTGAGAAACTGCATGCCTTGGAAGTAAAATAAAGCCTTGAAAACCAGCTGGAAATTGATCCTTTCTTTGCGTGAGTGCTTACTTAGTATCCCAAGACACATTGGCCACATTTGTATGTAACAAATATATTTGTTGAACGGGCCAGCAGTCCCACGAGTCTGAATGCGGGGAATTACAGTTCGGCGCAGCAAAGAAACCGAGGGTTCAGATTTGGAACTCCAATCTGAACCCTCAGGTTGTAGTGAGTTTTGTCGCCACAACCCGTCTGGCTGCAGCCTGTGTGTCATCCGAATTCGGAACCTCAAGCTGCATCCCTGAAACCAGAGCTGAGGGAGGAAGTTCCTCCCTCCACTCTGGCATGATTGGCTGTGTGGGCTGTCCTTCATGGAAGAAGGAAGTAGGGATGGGCCTGGACCAGTCCGGACCTGGTTGGTTCGGATTGGGGGTGGGGGCGCTTTAAGAGTGGTGGGAGGGTTTACTTACCCCTCCCGCCGCTTTCTGCTGTGGCGCCGTAATTTGTAGAGTAATTGGGGCGGCAGGATACCTCCCTGCCGCCCCTTCCCCGCTGCGGCTCTGCAAAGCTCCCAGTAATGCTTTGCGCGTGCGCATGTCAGTGACGTGAAGCGCGCGCATGACGTGCGCGCAAAGCATTACTGGGAGTTTTGCAGAGCCGCAGCGGGGAAGGGGCAGCAGGGAGGTATCCTGCCGCCCCAATTACTCTACAAATTACGGCGCCACAGCGGAAAGCGGCGCAAGGGGTAAATAAACCCTCCCGCTGCTCTTAAAGCGACCCCCCACCCCAGTGCCGGACCGCAGTGTGGCGTTTCTGTGCACACCCCTAGAAGGAAGTCCACACAGCCGGGTCACCCTCCTCTCGGCAGTCTCGCTGACTGCAGAGAGGGAGCTTTCCATGTCATCCGAATGCGGACAGGAGAACAGGGGGAGGGGGAGCAGAATCGTGCGTCCGACAGACCCAAGGTTCCATGTTACGTGCGAATGTAGCCATTGTAAGGAGGGATGCAAAGAGGGCTGTGGGCGTAGAATGTCTGTCTCTTCCATGCAGGCTGAATCTGCAAAAGCTCTCAGATTTTGAGTCTGGGTTCCTAAACTTCTGGAGCAGGAGCAAGGTGGCGAAATTCTCTGTTCGCTTGTGCCTGAGTGTGCATGCACCCTGCACTACTGGTGCTGACAGGCCCTGGGAAATATTTAAGGAGCCAAGTGAGAGTTGTCATTTATTGCCTTAGTAAGAGCTTTTCATATGCTTAGCATTTAGACCAGCCTTGAGCTTTTCAAGCTAGCCAAGGAGTATGAAATCCCCCATCTACATAATACACCTCTATGTGGGTTCACCTTCAGCCACTATAGTATCAGATATCAATATTAAATATGACTATATGAAAAATGAGATATTAAATATCTCATAGTAAACTAGAGATACACTTATCAGGTGGTATATCAATATGATAAATAAATAAATATGAATGAGAGGAAAAGCTATAAAAAATACTAGTTTACTTATATAGCTTCTAGTGCAAAATATCTATACTGTAGAGCTTAAAACATTGCCAAAGTATGAGATAGAAATATTATCAATATTTATTATCAATATTATTATCTATATTTATCAATAAATATTATCCATATTTATATCAATATTAAATATGGCAATTTTAACTGTTTTGTGATGTTTGTGAACCACCCTGAGCTATTCTGTAAGGGCGGTCTAGAAATCGAACAAATAAATAAATAATTAAGAAAAATGGGATATTAAATATCTCATAGTAAACTAGAGATACACATATCAGGCAGCATATCAGAGAGAGAGAGAGAGAGAGAGAGAGAGAGAGAGGAACTTGGGAGGGAAAGCTATAAAATTCTAGTTTAACTTTTAGTAGTATACTCTACTCTATTAATACTATAGCTTCTCTCTCTCTCTATACACACACACACACACACACAGACACACACACACACACACACACACACTGTAGAACTTAAAGCATTGCCAAAGTATGATATATAAATTCCTTCACGAATCCTTATAAGCAGAAAGTGAACTTAGATTAGCTACATTAATTAACTCTATCTTAAAGCCTTCTTTTTAAAAAGCACGAATGAAAGCTAAAAAGGTTACATGAGGTCATCACTTTCTAGGCCTAAGTTTAATCAAATGAAATGAGAGAGAAGGACCGATTTTGTTCTCAGTCTCCAAAGCTCAAGTTGCTCATGAAGTGCTGCTGGGAAGTTTCCAAAGCTGTAGTCTTGTGTCCAATCAAGGGTCTATACCAGGGCTGCACAACTTCGACCCTCCAGCTGCTGTTGAACTACAAATCCCATCATCCATAGCCACAGCAGTCAATTGGGATGATGGGAATTGTAGTCCAACATCTGCCGATGTGCCAAAGTTGTGCCGCCCTGATCTTTGCAGACAGTGATTAATTATATCTGAATTCTACAAGTGATATTGCTCTGGACATGAGGGCATCCTCACATCCTATTTAAAGGGGCCTGTTGTTTGTAACTTACGTCAAGACAGGTTCAACAGCTGGGAGGGAGCCCTCTTCTATCATCCATCATCCTTATCCCGACTCAACCCAGGATTCTGGGTGTGTCCCAAGCTCAGGGCAAAAGGTTCTCTGATGCCTCCCTATAACTGGCTTGCCTCTCTTCCGTCAGGGACCATAAAGTAAAGTTGCACTGTCGAGTCGGTATTTACTCCTGGTGACCACAGACCACATTTACTCCTGGTGACCACATATGGTTTTCTTTGGCAGAATACAGGAGGGGTTTACCATTGCCATCTCCCTGCAGTGTGAGATGCTGCCTTTCAGCATCTTCCTATATCGCTGCTGCCCAATATAGATGTTTCCCATAATCTGGGAAACATACCAGTAGGGATTCGAACTGGCAACCTCTTGCTCACTAGGCAAATTACTTCCCCATTGCACCATTAGGTGGCTCCGGGGACCATAAAGGTAAAGTATGCCGTCAAGTCGGTGTCGACAACAGGCGTCCACAGAGCCCTGTGGTTGTCTTTGGTAGAATACAGGAGGGGTTTACCATTACCTCCTCCCTCACAGTAGGAGATTATGCTATTCAGCATCTTGCTATATCGTTGCTGCTCAATACAGGTACCAGCAGGGATTCGATCAGGCAACCTGATGCATGCTTGGCAAGTCATTTCCCGCTGCACCATTAGACCACAGAAGATGCTAAAAGTAGTGTTTTCTATAGTCAATGGTCCCCTAGACCAGGGATTCTCAATGTTGGGTCCCCAGATATTTGTGTACTTCAACTCCCATAATCCCCAACCAAAAGTCACTGGGGCTAGGGATTATGGGAATTGAAGTCCAATAACATCTGAGGACCCAACATTGAGAATCTCAGCCCTAGACCAGGGTTTCTTAACCTTGGGCCCCCAGATTTTGTTGGACTACAACTCCCAGAATCTCCAGACATGGCCTTTGTGGCTGGGGATTCTGGGAGTTGTAGTCCAACAACATCTGGGCACCCAAGGTTAAGAAACTCTGCCCTAGACTATAGAAGATGCTAGAGTCAATAATGCCTTCTATAGTCTATGGTAGTGATTCCCAACCTGGGGGCCAGTGTTCTCTTTAAGGCATGCACACGTGCACACACACACACACACACACACACACACACACACTTTTTTTATATCCACTCAGTTAATTTGAGATCCCATTCAGGTTGAATCAGGAAGGCCCCACACTCAATGCACATGTGCACACACACAGCCTTGATACTACTGCCCAGAAGAAAACTCAATCCACTCAGAGACGAGAAAAATTAGAGGGACCACTGCCGAGGGCCTCCAGACATTTCTGAACTACAACTCCCATCATCCCCAGCCACAATAAATTGTAGCTGGAGGTGATGAGATTTGTAGTTCAGAAACATCTGGAGGCACCCCAAGTTGGGAACCACTGGTAAATGGTCCTTTCTGGTTCTGTTTTTTAAATTCCAGTCAGCACACAGAGCACCAGTAAGAGGAGGAGAAGCAGGGCACTATGTGGGTGAAAAGGGCCACACGGTGACCCTCCCTCCAAGCAGGGAGGTTTGCCTTGGTGCCCTGGGGGGTGACCACTTCACCTGGGCCTAGAAGCTCCTCTGAATGATGTGAGAATCCAAATTTCTTACTCTAGATCTGGGCCTAAAACATAATGAACTTTCCTGTAGCAATATAGTAAGGCTCAGATGCTTCATAAGGTAGTATAGGGCCAGGGACATATCTAGGGGTAGGGCAGGCAGGGCACGTGCCCCGGGCACCACTTGAAGGGGGGCACCATTTTGTAAAATTAATTTTAAAAAATGGCTGCCAAAAACAAAATGGCCACCGTGCATGCTCAAATGGCCTCTGTGAGGCTCTAGGTCATGTCAGAATTTGCAGAGGCCATTTGAGCATGCACGGTGGCCATTTTGTTTTCAGTGGCCTTTAAAAAAAAAAGATTATTTTTAAAAACGGCCACTGCACATGCTCAAATGGTCCCTGCGAGGCCCTAGAGGCCAGCGGGGTGAGGGAATCTTTGCAAAAAAAAAAACACCCAGCCTTTAGGAAGCCCCCCAAAGGGGCTACGGGTAATAATAATAATAATAATAATATAATATAAGACACTGTACACATATTCAGATTGGCACTATGTACAGAGAATCAGGGCTTGTGAATACCAAGCTGACGCTTAAGAGCTAGGATTGTATTCATTTGCTCTTACTTTGCTTCTTGTGATAAGTGAGTTAAATGTGATGTCTTGCTAATATGGCTATTAATGGTGAGTTTGTCTTTGAATCGGTGTGAAACCCTTAATATTAAGGCCCACTGGGAGTTTCTTGCTCTCTTTCTCTCATTTTAACTGTCTTTCTGAAAGACTAGAATATATCCCAAGCAGTGACACAGTTTACTCTGCATATCCTTTAATTATTTACAGAGTATCTGGGAAAAGTCAAATTCTCTATTTATTTTTAAAACTTATGTAATGGTGATGCTACAATGCATAGTAGAGAATTAGACAGGCACTTCTGTTTAGTTTTCCAAGTACACCTCCACATATTATTTGGGTATTTCATGAGCCCGCACATACTGAAATTTGTAGTTTTCCAGCATTTTTTGGTCTGGCTAAGTCCACTGCTAAATAGTTTTTGAAATATTAAAAGATTAACGAGCTTGACTTGTATTTTTCAGCTGATATTATGGTAAAGTTATCTGAAAGATGGGTGTCAGATGCTTGGACAGGGGGCGCAATTTCAGTGTTTGCCCTAGGCGCTATTTTCCCTAGATACGCCTCTGTACAGGACCACAATGTACAGGACCACAATGGACCCAGAGATTACCTCTGGGGCATCTTTGCTGGTGCCTGACACTCCCCATCTTGATTTGGGTCTCAAAGACCAAGGAAGTGTGAGTGTAAGGAGGGCAGATTGTACGTGAGCACAATTTATGACATTACACACCTTCATTACGGATCACATGGCACGTCTCTTAAGGCATAAGCCTTAGGTTTCAATTTATTATCATTATTTAAGAAATGTGTATATCGCCCATTACCAAAGTCTCTAGGCAGGTTACAGCATAATTTCCCAGCTTTGTGGCGCTTGAGCCAAAATGAAATAGTCCAGTAAGCTTCGAAAATTTTCAGAGTTGCACGGTGAATCCCTTGGACAGCAAACCTTATGTATTTAAATGGGGGCCATTTGGTGGAGGGGGGGCATTTCCCACCTGAGGAGGGAGACATTTGGATTTTCACCTTAGGCATCAAAATGCTTTGGTCATCTTTGGTCATCTCTAGTTGGGAACTGACTGAAACTCTCCCTGGAGATTTCCCCCCACCTCGACAACACTGTTTTTAAAAAAACAATATCAAGCCATTCAGCTCTTCCAGATTGCTTTTAATAGTCATCTGGAGAGTCACCAAGAAATGGATGCAGGTTCTTGGGGACTCCAGACCATCCCTGATGGGTTGGTGACCTTACTCCTATGTGACATCAGAGTCCACTTTTTCCTTCTGAAGGAGGTGTTGTTGTTTTGTGTGTGTTTTAATTTCTTGTGATGCAGTGTGGGTGGAATTGTGGGTCTCCTGTTTGAGCAACAAAGGAAAGAGGGTGCAGAAAGCAATGAGAAGCCCTACTGTTCACATGGACATGTGAACATACTCAAAAAATGACTCTCTAAACAGGGCCCTCGATAGTTTCCAGCAAAGAATGAGAATAGAATTGCCCACTCTGAATGCATTCTCTGTTCAAATTCCCTTTGACATGCAATGTGCAAAACAGAGGCAGGACATCAACTGCTCTGAATTGATGAGGCAAACATTAGTCAGAGGCGGCTGTTTCCATTGAAAAGTAGGTTTTGGATGATGGAAACAGACATGAGAAGAGGCAGTCAAGACAGCAATCTCTTTTGTGGGTATGGAATGAGACAGCTCTGATCCTCACACAAAACCCTTGCTTTTGAACAATGACTCCATGCTTTCTTCACCCTACAGCTGTTTGTCATGGTTTTCCTCTTACACTTTTGCACTTCTTATGCTTTTGCCAAACCAAATATTGTTTGACTAAGCTACTTTGACAGGAGAGGTGGACTTGTGGAGGAGGGCCAGTCTTGTGGTAACTGGTCTTGTGGACCACAAGATAGTCTCACAAGATGGTCCTATAATAAGATGGACCACAAGAGCTGGTCTTGTGGTCTTGAGAGGAAAGCTGGTCTTGTGGTAGCAAGCATGAACTGTGCTCTTTGCTAAGCAGGTTCTGCCCTGGTTTGCATTTGAGTGGGAGAAATGTGTGAGCACTGTAAGATATTCCCCTTAAGGAATAGGGATGCTCTGGGCAAGGCACCTGCATGTTTGCATGTAGAAGGTTTCAAGTTCAAGGCTTGGAGAAGACTCTGCCAGTCTGTGAAGACAATACTGAGCTAGCTGGACCAAGGGTCTGACTCAGTATATGGCAGCTCCCTATGTTCCCATTTACTTGTCCGAAAGATCAAGAGTTTTTAACAGCTTTGGTTTCCTTGCCTCTGCTAACTCAGCTTTAAAAAAGCGGGGGCTGGGGGGTGGTTGGCTCCACACATCACACAAACTGGAGATTTGGCGGAGCTGCCGGTTCTTGGAGTGTGCATGTGGGTCTGACTTCCAGTGTCAGGAAGGTGATGCTGATATTGGGCATGTCGTACTAACCTGCCAATGTTGGCATATTCAACTCATGGTCTGGAACCTGATATCTCCAATCTTGAAGCATGGCATAGTGATTGTTACTCGTGTGTAAGTTTGAGGACTATGGTATTCATGTGTACATCAGCTGTAACACTTGAGTCAGTATAAAAGCAGGCAGCTGTGTATGAAAGCCAGCTGCCCACTGACCGACTACGTAAAGAGAGCTTATTTTGTATCCTGGCTCTATCTGAATTATTTCTATAGATTTGCTGGGTGCAAATATAACATTCCGAAGGGACAGACTGAAAATAGGGTAAGGATATGTTGACACTGGGAGGTTCAAGGAACATGCCCAATGTTGGCAGAGTCTTCCCAGCACCAGAAGTCGGGCTCAAGCATACGCTGCAGGAACTGGTGGCTCTGCCCAAAGATTAGCACCTTAAAATTGATTTCATTTTCAAACTTTCATGGACTACAGCAGAGGAGGGCAACCAGAGGCTCACCAGCTGTTGTTAGACTACAACTCTCATCATCCCCAGCCATAGTAAATTACAACTGGGGATGATGGGAGTTGTAGTCCACAACCAGCTGGAAAGCTTCTGGCTGGCCAACCCTGGACTAAGGTCCATATATAACTTTTAAATGCATTATATACTGCCCCATACAAAAAAGTTCCTGGGCGGCTCACAATATAATTATTTTTTCAATATATTTTCTCCCTCCATATATACACATGGGCAGGGGGAATATCAAGATGGTGTCAAAGGGCTAAATGATGGAAGCAGCGCTGGCCCAAGGGTTGGTAGTGCCCCAGGAGAAGGGAACATAGGAAGCTGCCATATACCAAGTCAGACCATTGGTCCATCTAGCTCAGTATTGTCTACACAGACTGGCAGCGGCTTCTCCAAGGTTTCAGGCAGGAGTCTCTCTCAGCCCTATCTCGGAGATTCTAGGGAGGGAACTTGAGACCTAGATGCTCTTCCCAGAGTGGCTCCATCCCCTAAGGGGAATTTCTTACAGTGCTCATATGTAGTCTCCCTTTCAAATACAAACCAGGGTGAATCCTGCATAGCAAATGGGACCATTCATACCAGCTGCCACAGAGCCAGCTCTCCCCCTCCTCTCTGTCCCCTTCACCCACATGGTCACACACCTCCCATTGAGTGGGTGGGCAGGCGGGCCCTATTGCCGACTCATTCGCCCAATTGCTCTCCTTGCTGCTCCTGCGGCTCTCCTGCTGTGACACATTGTAATGACGTTGCCCCGCGACACAGCAATGTGACTATAACATGCCATCGCAGGAGCAATGGCCAACTGGGATGGGGAGTGCCTACTTGGTTGCCCGCCGCCCTGCCAGCTCGCTCACTCCCACCTGCATGGGCAACACGTAACTTGAGCCATGTTGGCACCTTAGGCCACTGCCTAGTTTGCCTATTGGATGAGCCAGACCAGGATGGAAGAAGTGTAGTTGGTGACCACTTAACTTGTATAGAAAGTTAAAATGTAAGAGATCCCTCTCGACATTTAAAATTCAAAGTGATGTATATTGATACCAACCGCTGTTAGTATATTGCACCTTCTTCAGCGGATGAAAGAGAAGTCAATTGGAGAAATGGAAATGGGTTTTTAAAAAAAAATTGTAAGAGGTAGTGGCAAATATACAATGGCTGACATACAAGGATGCACCAGTGCAGAAAAAACCCGGCCTAACAGAACTTTGCAAATAACTGCACTGGTGCACCAGGGAAGGGGCAATTTTTGAGGCCCTCCCCTTCCCCAGGAAGCCCCCTGTGCCACCTGAAAATGCGTCCCTCAGGGTTGTGCAGCCCCTGTTAGGCTGTTATCTCACTGCACCAGTGCATCCTTGCTTTCCATGTCAGCTAATATATGAGTGGAACTGGTGTAAGTTAGAAACAAATCCTTATACGGAACATAGAAAATGGGAGTTTCTAGAGGATCTTTGGAAACTTGAGGCGGTAAAGCATGCCGGGGGGAAATGTTCTGCCTGTTTGGCCACAAAGCATTCTAATTACTTCTTCAGTGTGACCTTCATGTGACGGAACCCCTAACTTATTTCAGACACGTATCTGGACATTTTATTTGGGGCTGATTTATTATGAGCTCTCAAAAGCAAGGGTCCATGCTGCATGCAATATGCCCTAGGGATACGGTGGGTGTCGCTTATCTCTTCCCTTCAGACTGTGGAGAAACCCACTTTCTGATTAACAGAACCAGTTTGCACTTTCCAGCATTCCACTGAGTCTACGCTTGCGTTGCTCATAAATGATGTCATGCACTTCCTTGGCTCATAAATGAGCTCATGAATCAAGCCTAACCTCATTTCCAAGGTACAGGAGCAGTTTATGACATGATGAGTTTCATGGTGTGACCTTCCAATCATCCATTTCATTTTTCTGTAGCCTTCACTGGCCATTGCGGTGAAAGAAAGAAACACTCTTTATAGATAACAGACATGCACATAAAATTATTTAGTTTAGCATTTTGTTTTCTCCTTTTTTGGTTACAAAGCTGTAACTGGAATAAATACACCTTTCCCTCTTTTGCTTCCTCACTGTAAACACCTTGGGGCAGGGACTTGCCCTTTTGTACTACATAAAGCACTCTGCACTGTGATGGTGCTATATTAATCTTGATCATCAAAACAATAATTATAATTTGGACCCTTAGAAGTTCACAGAACACTGAGGGGAGTGGGAGGGAGGATTCCCAGAAGGTAACATTGCTTCCAATGTACATGAAAGGGAGGATAAATTAGAATTTAAAACACATGGAGGAGTTTATATAATTTTCCTTCATGATAAAGGCCATGGGTGAGAGTTTTCAACGCAAGAGATCTTCTACAGATCAAAAATTCTAGCATCCATGGTTTCAGCTTGGAGGATAATAAGCATAGGGCTGCTTCAGGTGATATATGTTCTGCCAGCTCTGCTTCCACCTGAAGTGAGACGTGAGGGTGCATAACCCTCCCCCGCTCACGCACTGCTCCACCAAACATAATTGCATTTGGGTGGTTCATCTGAACCCCCATGTACACACACAATTATGCTGAGCAGAACAATGCACCCAGAGGGATAGCGGGACATGTGCACGCACATCCCACATTAGATAGTGGAAGCCAGCTGGACCTATTGTTCTGAACTAGCCCATAAGCTGCTCCACGAGATTTTATTTTTAACATACCTTCCAATTTGCCACCATTGAGAATAGAGACAGGCCTGTGAAGGTATGGGGTTGTGGCCAAGCAAACTGGATGTCCACCAGGATGTCCTCCATGCACCGGGTGCATCCCTTGAGTGCATGTGAGGTCTGTTTGTTCAAACATACACTTCAAACACAGAATATTTGGAATGTGTTGTAGGGGCCATTCGGACAAACAGCCCCCATATGTGATCAGGGGAAGCACCCGGAGGCCGCCGGGATGCCCATGGAAGATGTCCTGATGGGCACACTCTCTGCATTCCTCGCCCTCCTCCATGTACAGCAGGGCTGTCCTTAGGGCAGGGCGAGTGGGGCAACTGCCCTGAGCCCTGCGCTGGCACAGGCCCCGCTCTGGGCACAGTGCCGTGCAGCCTGTCCTCCTCTCTCCCCCAGTCTCAGCCACTTACCTTTCCCTGCAGCCCAGCCAGAGCCGATCTTTTGCTTCGATGTGCAGCTTGAAAGGCTCCCAGGCAAGCTGCTAGAGCTCCATCTCTCCCACCTCTCAGCTGTTCAGTGGGTGGGCGGGGCTTCCAGAGAGGCCTCTATGCAGGCCTTCCTGAAGCCTGAAGCTCAGGAAAGAAGCACAGGCAAGGCAGGCAGAGAGTGTCCAGCACCAGAGCAATCGGCAGACTCTCTGCCCAGCCCTGCCCAGCCTTAGTAATGGAGGTATGATGTGATTTCCTTTTTGTGGTTATCCCCCCCACACTTGAATATTTAGGGATTGGCTTGCCATAGGTTTTTAATTATGTTTAATTTTTAAAACCCCAACCAAAAAGTCCTATAAGTGGCTTGTTTCATAGCAGAAAATTACAAAAATGTCTGGAACTGAAGCACTCCCCACTTTAGACCATCATTCCACCCCCATATGGAAGAATCTGCCCTTTGTCTTCATAAAAAAGGGTAAAACGCCCCCCTTTCAGCCCCAGCCTTTAGATCACCTGGAATGTGGTGTAGTGGTTAGAGTGCTAGACTAAGACTGGGGAGACCCGAGTTCAAATCCCCATTCAGCCATGAAACTAGCTGGGTTACTCTGGGCCAGTCACTTCTCTCTCAGCCTAACCTACTTCACAGGGTTGTTGTGAAAGAGAAACTCAAGTATGTAGTTGGGCTCTGAAGAGTAGGATATAAATGTAATAATAATAATAATAATAATAATAATGACTTGGCATAGGGCTTTGGCATTGAGCAGAGATGTAGGGCAGGGTGGGAGGAATATGTATATTTAAATTGAAGTGGATTGGACAAATTATTGGGTTGGTTTTGTGTTTTTTAAACCATCCAAAAAGCCCTATAAGTGGTTTGTTTCATGGCAGAAAGTTCTAGAACAAACAATATATAATATTTATTTACTTACTTATTTACTTACTTACTTATTTATTAATGCACTATGCTCAAGTTGATTTGCAACCCAGAAGGTCTGAGAACTGTGAAGCATGTGTTGTGTTTTTTATTTGTATTGCTTTAGAAATGTATGATATGTCCAAAAGCTGGTTGGACATGTCCAAAAACCTCACTCACACTCTTTACACTGCATGTCATCAATCGGTATGATTCTGTAATGATATGCAATGTTAAGGAGGCCCTGCATATGCTGATTAACCCCCAGCCCCGCACCCCACTAGGGACGGCCCTGTGTACAGGGGACGGTATTATCTGAACAGGCCCCATGATCATGCTCTGTATTATCTGTATTAAAGTAGGGAGATCCACCTCTTTCTTTGGGAACCCTTCCTCTGGTTCAGTACTTATTATACGCTTTTTGCAAATATTATCAAAATATATTGCTTTTTACAAATTTTGGCTGTGCGTGCAATTTATTCCTCGCGCTATTCCAGCTTTCTTTCAAACTTTCCTCTCTCTTTTTTTCATGTTCCCTGTAAACTTTCGATGTGAAAGTCATTTTTGCATTAATGCTCAGTTATGCAATGACAGTGGGGTGGGTGGGTGTCATTTGCACATGGAAGCTCTTCTCACCTCTGGCAGGTTACTTGACTTGTTAATTAATCATGCACAGAAATGAGGGCGTACATTGCCTACAGTAATTACCCAATAAAGTGCGCCTCACTGCTGACAAGAGGAAAGTACAAATTAAAATAAAATGAGACTAGCTCTAACCCAGAGGTGTCTTTGATCAAATGCTACAGTAGCAGAAGTAAGGTGACGTTCTCTATGTTCTCATTCTTTTGCTTGGTCTGCAAAAACACATCAAAGGTATAAAAAATGAACCAGATAAAATATAAAAAATGAACTACAGAGGATCTAACTCTGTAGCCTTATGAGTTGCAACGTTTTGAAATTCTGCAGGTTAGGCTCAATTTCAGGGTCAATCCTTACAATGTGCCATATATAATGTTAACTTGACTTTTGCTTATCTGCTGCAAAATGTCATTGGGAAGGAGTTATTTTCAACCAAGTAAGGGGGGGGGGGTTGGCCAGGATGCTTAAATCTTGTCTGCCTGCTGCCTCCCCACCCACCCACCCATAACTCACATCTCTCCCAATTTCTTTTATTCCCTCCGGGAACCCAGACTATTCTGCAAGGAGATCTGGAATCCCGCAGGAGAGAAAGAAACTGCAAGTGAGAGTTTCAGGGGGAAAGCAGTAGCTAGTGGAAGTAAGCGTCTCCCTTTCCAGAGAACATTTTGCAAGAAAGAAACATCTATAATAAAATCATAGGATTTGGAGTTGGAAGGACCCTGAACATCTTCTAATCCAACCCCTGTTCAATGCAGGAACATTACACTTGCCAGGCTGCTGTTACATGGCTGACATGCTGAGCAAGGGTGCACCAGTGCAGTGAGCGAGCAGTCCAAGAGAACTTCTCAACTAACAGCACTGATGCATAAGAACAGCCCTGCTGGATCAGGCACATCTAGTCCAGCATCCTGTTTTGCACAGTGGCCCACCAGATGCTGCTGGAAGCCACAGGCAGGAGTTGAGGGCACGCCCTCTCTCCTGCTGTTACTCCCCTGCAACTGGTAATCAGAGGCATCCTGCCTTTGAGGCTGGTGGTGGCCTATAGCCCTCCCACTAGTAGCCGCTGATAGACCTCTCCTCCATGAAGACCTCTCCTCCAAACCCCTCTTAAAGCCATCCTGGTTGTTGGCTGGTCACCACATCTTGTGGCAGAGAATTCCACATGTTGATTATGCGTTGTGTGAAAAATTACCTCTGTTTCTTGGTCCTAAATTTCCTAGCAATCAATTTCCTGGTGAAGAAGTGGCAGTTTTTGACACCCTCCCTTCCCCAGGAAGCCCTCTATGCCACCTGAGAATATGCCCATGAGGGTTGTGCAGTCCTCCGGGACATACTATTGGGTGGCACAGAGGGTTTCCTGGGAAAGAGAGGGCAATTCCCTGCTGCACCAGTGCAGTTATTTCCACAGAAGGGTGTTTCTCAATTGGCACACAAGTAATTTATGTAATTATTTAAAACATTTAACCCCACTTTCCTGCCCCTTGCAGGATGCCCAAAGCAGCTAATGATAAACAATAATTAAAAAGGTAAATTCAGGTATAAGATCACTGATATATGCAAGACAGAGCTGTAAATAAAAATACCTCTCAGAATGGGAGTATCAGTATCAACCACCCACTAAGTTAAAAGTCTGATGGAAGAGGAAAGTCTTCAGCAGGCTGCTGAAACACAAGGAGAGATGGAGCTTGCCAGACCTCATGAAGCAAGGAGTTCCACATGCTGGGTACTACTACAGAAAAGGCTTTGTCACACATCATTGTCAGTTCTACTTCTGAGAATGGTGGGGCACTCAAATGTCCTCAGGGACTAAGCAAAGAATTGGGGGGGGGGCAGATTAAAGAGGCCCTGTCTCTCATGTCCTGCAGACAACAGAATGCAGGGCCTCAGATGTTGACCTGAGCGCATTGGTAGGCATGTGTGAGATTAGTCAGAGGTAAGAGCGGGGCGGGGGGCAGGGGGAGAGATGCAGTGTTCCATCTGGTCTAGTTAGATGTGCACCAAAATGTGCCTGTATAGCGTGCTTATAGGGAAATACTCAGCATGGTTACAAAAGGATGATTCTATGTGCTTTGAGTGGCCCCATAAAAGCACATTGCTTCTGTTCCAAGAGTAAGTAAGTAAAGGCAGCAAGGGAGAAAACACCTCCCAGAGACAGGTTGCCAGCTTTATGTTCTGATGGGAAGAGCTGCCATTTCCCCATCTCTGCTGTGCATCAGCAAACAAGATATTCATTCTTACTGGATAAGTTTCCACTCCCCCAAATTTTCGAAGCCTTCACCAGCTGAAGATGGCAACTGACTTCATCAATTAATATTAGAGGAGATGCACTATAATGTGATACAGTCTACAATCCTATGCACACTTACTTTCAAATAAGCCCTCCTGAACTTGATGTAACTGGTTTTTGAGGAAACCTGCATGCATTTGGGCCGTGTGGCTCATTGCATATCTAAAGATAAATGTGTTCATTATAAGCCACACCAGAAAGTACTCTTCCTAACAGTACAGCTCATTACAGATTATCACTTTCGTTTCAGGGAATGAAGCACTGGATTGATGGATGCATCTTATTTAATTAAACACATTTCATTATGCTGATTGCATTTTGTTAACAACTTTTTAGGCCTCTGCTGTGACTCCAAGCTGCTGGTAACTGTGGGTAAAGAGGTCTACAGAGATGCCAGACAGCACTCTAGTACTGTCTTTTCTCTCATAGGCTGCTTTCCTAAGAAACATGTACTTATTTTTGATGGATTTCCCAGGGCTGCATGATAACATCTCACCAGTCTACATCATTTTGCTCCTGTAGACATCTCATTCACTGTCTTCTGCTGTGGAAGCAGCCATAACCCCCATAGAATGACAGATAGGGTGTTTTATTTAGGGATATGCACGAATCAATTTTTTTTATTTGATTTGTACCCAAACCGAATCACCCCCTATTTGTTTTTGGTCCAAATCTGCCCACCAATGCACCCCAGATTTGATTTGTACCCAATTTCCCAAATACAAATCCAAAAAGATTCAGGGCAAAAAAAAAAAAAAAAAAGGAGGGGGGGTTCCTGGGGGCAAAAGAGTGGGTGGATGGCACCCTACATCACACTGTGCACTATACCACAACCCACTGTTATGGGGCTGCTGGAATCCCCATTATTCCCTATGGGGGGAAAGCTTAAGATGCACCAACTTCAAAAAATTTTAAAAATCACCCTACCCACTCTTCTGCCCTCCAGATCCCCTTTTCTGCCACAAATCTGCCACAAAGAGTCACCAAATTCAAAAAATTGTTAAAAAATCACCTGTTTGCCCAATTCCTTTGAAATCTGGGTGGTAACTTCCTTCCACCCACTGGGCACCACCACCCACCAGAACCCGCTCTGGGCCACCCAGGTGCGCCCCATGTGAAGTTATATGTCTGCTGAAATCCCCATTATTTCCTATGGGAAAAAGCTAAAAGACCCGTGAACTTCACACACACAAAAAAAAGAATTAAATCACCCCTTTGCCCAGTTGCCTTGAAATTTGGGTGGTAGCTTCCACTCAACCTACTTTGGCCACAAAATGGGGCTCCAAATCCCCTCATTTGGGGGGTTCCAAATCTGGGCGATATGTTCTGTACCCAAATCTGGGCAATTGCGCACAGGGGCGATTTGTTCTATCTACAAATCCCCCAAATCAGCTAGATTCAGGTACAAATCATTTTGTACCCAAATCGATTTGCACATCCCTAGTTTTATTTCAGGATCCTCTGCTCAAAATAGCGGCTGGCATACAGAGCAAGGATGCACTGGGGCAGTGAAAGGGCAGCCTAACAGAACTTCTCAGCTACCTGTACTGGTGCAGTGGGAAGTGGAAAATTTTGACAGCCTTCCCTTGCCCAGGATACCTTCTGTACAACTAGGGTTCCCAGGTGTGGACTTTTATCCCAGATCTACAACTACTGTATTTTAAACCCCCTGCGACTATATCTGTGCTGAGGGGCTTTCCAGAGTTGCAGCAATCCTGCTGCAAGTGTTGAGTGGCCTAAATCACTCAGTGACTGTTACCCGTGAATAGGCCCATTGGAAACAATGGGCTTACTCATGTGTAATGTTTGCTGTGCGGCGGCAGGTGGAGTTCATTTGTATGCTGTTGCTGTGCTAGCAATTCCCATCCCATTTCCCCAGCCAAGTTTTTGCAGCAGCCTGCCTCCTCGTTCTCTCAGTGACTCACTGTGACTGGCCCAGTGGCCCCAAGGAAGGACTTCTTCTTCTGACTGTGCCATGTGTCTCTGCTGCTCTACAGCTGCAGTGTGCAGCCAGCAACCTCCCTCCAGGTCAGGAAACTTCTGCTTCCCCTCGATGCACCACTGTGGAGGGAGGCTAGGCTAGTGTTGAACTGTGGAGAAGGGGTACGCCCCCCACCAATGAAATTAAAATGCCCCATTTGCCCCATGGGCGTCTGTGATCCAGAGGTTACTGCTGTTTGAACTGTCTGGAAAGGGTTCTGTGGTAGCCTCCCTCCGCCTTGAAAATGAAAAGATAATGCGCCATTTGTCCCATAGGATTCTGTGATCCAGCCAGAGGAAGGCTGGAGTTTGAACTATGTGGGGAAAGGAGTGTGTGAGTTGTATTTATTCTCAAATCATCCTGTATTTAGCAAAACATGCATATACTATACCAATTACCATATTACATGTTTTAAAAATTAGCATGTCTTAATTGTGTTTTAATTAATAGTTTTAACTTTGTAATTTTAATTGTTGAAATGTTTTAATATTTTATTGGCTGTTTTTATTGTTTTGTAAACTGCCCAGAGAACTTGCATTTTGGGCGGTATAGAAATGTATTAATTAATTAATTAATTAATTAATTAATTAAATGAAATATGTACATTTTATTGCATATTTTTAGACTTTTTGGTAAACAGCACTATTTACATTTTTTTGGTGACAGATTTTGACTATTTTCACCACCTGGACCTGGCAAACCTATGTGTGACCCCAAAATATGTCAAAAGCATAGAACACTGAAAACTATCACCAATGCTATCACCTGTTTTCCATCTCTAGTGGGGTGTATACCTTGTCAAAAATCACACTGAACATTTGTCCTCCAGATGGTACCGATCACCCCAGCTGGCTCATGATCAGGGCCAGTCTTCTGTTTTTATGGACGGCTCTTTCTAATGCTTGCTATAATTCTTATCCTTGCACTTGTATTATAAGCCCGCCCACCCCATCAATCACTGCCAGGAAATCCAGTTCTCGTAAGACATCAGTCAAACTTGTGAATATTTAATTTAGTTCCAGCAAGATCCTCAGGGATCTGACAAAGACCACAAAGCAATGGACACTGAGTTTCTGCGTCCTCAGGAGCTCCATCTATCCGATTGTCAGTATATCCTAGCAATGGCTAGGGATTGCTCATGAAAGCCGATATCCTTGTCTGAAATGCCAATGCAGCCACAGACAAGCACAATTTCATACCCTGTAGCTGGTAGGAAGAACACAGGCTGTAGAGAACAGGATGTTTTGTTACATTGCAACATCTTTTTTTGTTTTGAAAGGCCCTTAATGCACACATTGCAGTTCATGCTGTTTTCTGAATTGATGGTTTTTCATTTTAATAAGTCAGTTGCTTCTATTGGAAGTACTCCAGCAGTTTCATCACGAGGCCCTACAACACAATTCTGTGTACTCAGATGCAAGCCATTAAATTCAACAGGATTTACTCCCTAGTAAATCTGGCATGCAGAACGTTCCAAGTTCTCTCCCTGGCATCTCCAAGATATGGCTAAGAGAGACTCCTGCCTGCAACCTTGGAGAAGCCACTGCCGGTCTGTGTAGACAATGCTGAACTAGAGGGACCATCGGTCTGACTGGGTATAAGGCAGCTTCCTATGTTTCTAATTTTTTTCTAAGTGTGCTTAGCATTGCTTTCTTGAATGTGTATTTTTAATTAATTTGACTCCTTCCTTGTCTTTAGGTCAGAAAACCAACATGGACCAGACACTCACGGACAAATAAATTTGTCTTAGGCAAATAAAAGACAAGATAATCTTTCTGCTACTTTTTGCCCTATAATTCTATGGCCATTAGGGATGTGCAAAAAATTTCGGGCACAGAACGATCTCATAGAATGAGAATTCACACCTCACACCCCACCCCAAAATTTTGCCCCTGGGCCCCTTTTTACCCCCCCGAATCGATTCGGATTCGGATTCGGATTAAATCCGAATCCGAACCGAATCAAGGGTGATTCGGGTGACCCAGATTCGGGCACAAAACAGAACGGGGGTGATTCGGCTCGGGTCTGAGCCAAATCACCCGAAAACCCGAATTGCACACCCCTAATGGCCATCATTGTCTTGAATGCACGTTTTCTTTTTTCTTTTTCAAGTGTCAATATAATTCATGTGGATTATTAAACAAAATCAGCCGTAATTAGTTTGAATGATAGTCCAAAGAGGTGAACTCGTTTAAGTCTGAATTATCCATGGGCATCTGTGGTCCTGTCATTGTGAACAGATACGGTTTTAAAGATCTTGCCGATCATGGGCTGGCATACAGAGCAAGGATACACCAGTGCAGCGAGACAGCAATCTAACAGAATTTCTCAACTACTTGCCCCAAAGCAGCAGAGAAGTGGCAATGTTTGATACCCTCCACAGAAAACCAAAAATATGGAGGTCCCTAAGCATTTGAAGAAGACAACTTCACTAACAGGGAAGCTCTTCTCACAATCAGTGAGAAGAGCTTTGGCGCTAACTGCGGGGAAGGAGAATTAACCTTACCTTCCATGCAGATGATCCTCCATTGATCTCTGTGCGGGTGGATTGCCTGCCCAGACAAGTGACGGCTTCTCTGCTGCACTCCCATGCCTTGTTCGGGTGCTCCTGCACCTTGCTTGGGCATTCTGGGGGTTGGGCACAGGGAAGTGCCCCTGGAGCCCCCAAAATCCTCTGAGATTGTGTGCAGTGCATTACTGGGAGCCCCTCTCCTCTCCAAGTGAAAGCAGCCACAGCAGACACACAATCATTTAGCCCAGTTTTGGGGAGCACCCCCTAAGTCCACTGTCACCCAAAAGGCCCAAGATGGCAACCAGGATGTCGGAGGCCACCCAGAGCAGTGATGTGCGGCAGCATTTTGAGATCCCTCAAGATGCCCCAACCGCAGCTCGCTGTGTCCACTGCAGGGCACAGGTCAGTTAAGGCAAGGATGCCAAGCATCTGGGGACCATCTCCATGTGGCGACACATGCGACAGCATCACCCAGATCTCTTTAACTCTGTTGGCAGCGCTAGTGCACCTAATGTGCCTGCGACTAGCACTGACACAGGCCATGTGAAGGCTTCCATTAAGCAGGGCACACTTCCAGTCAAGTGGTGGATGCAGTCATCGGGCAAGAAGCATCCCGGTCACGTGGATCCACATCTCCTCACCTGCTTCATAGGGGAGATGACGGCCACTGACGACCAGCTGTTTCAGTTGGTCGAGAATGCCAGCTTCCGCAAACTACTCCAGACACTAGCGCCTGACTACACCATCCCCTCAAGGACCATGTTCAGCTGGAATGTGGTCCCCTCCTTGTATGCAAGATGCAGGGAGCTTGTGTCAGTCATGCTGTGTGCAGCACCAGCTGGCACCAGCATGCATTTCACCACTGATCTCTGGAACAGTATGAGTGGAATGCATGCTGCTTTCCTGGCCCTGATTGTTCACTGGTGGGGTCTGCAGAGTGAGGGGACCTTCAGTGCTGCCTCTGTAGATGTGTATGATGTGTAGATAAGTATAAATGTAGATTTGTAAGCATGTAAATGTTTGAATGTGTACATAGGTGACTTGGCGGGGAGGCAGCAGCAGGCCAGGGACTGTAAAAAAATGTGGATCTGTGAAAATGTAGATTTGTAAGTATGTGAATTTTTGAATGTGTTGTGCATAGTTGACTTGGGCGGGGCAGAGGCAGTGGAGCCGGGGACTGTAAAAATGTGTATTTGTAAATATTTCAAACTGTGTTAATATGTGCTTGTGTAAATAGAAGTGTGTGAGTGTGTGCGTGCATGGAGGTTTCTGTTGTGTGTGGGTGTCAGTAGTAGAGGTTTGTTTCTTTTGTGTAGATAGTGTTTTTGGAAGCTTTGGATTGTGTAGATAGTAGTGTGTAAATAATACTGTATAGCTGCTGTACAGATGGATTTGTATTTACTTGTGTATATATGTATTTGTTACATGTGTTTATTTAGGCCCCCCGCTCTTTCCCCTATCCAGTTTAGTTGATTTTTTTGGGGGGGGGGTGTAAAGTTCACAGGGATTCATTGAGAGAACTCATACAGCAGCAAGTCCAAACACAAATTGGATTCTTGGTTGCTATATGAGATCTCTCAATGAATCCCTACAAAGAACTTTTCATACACACACACACACACACTTCAGTCAGGTGGCATCAAATAAACTACTGGATGTGCAGGAAAGTTTTGGGGGAGCAGCCTTTGTTCTGGAAAGCATGGAGGGGATGATTCAGCATATTGCTTCCCCTCCCGTGGGCTTGCTCTAAGACTAAGGCTTGGTAATCCGCTATACCCCATTATACCCTATGTAGAACCTTTTAGAACTGGTTCAAAGTTGAACCGAACCTGGTGGGGGGTGGGGGTTGAGCAAAACCAAAACCGAACTTACCCACCCTGGTTCGAAGCTGGTTCGAATTTGGATGAAACAGGCCAAGTCGGTGATGTATAGATCTCTAATTCAGAGAGGAGGAGAAGGAAGGAAGAAATTTCTGGTGGTGAGAGAGACTCATCTGTGCCCTGTATAGCAATCTATTCCCTGCATAGCAAGAAAGAGCATAATAAAATTATAAAAGGAACAAAAAAGAACAAAAATTATTTCTGTTCACTGTTACTGATGCTAACAGTGTTAACTGATGTTAACAGAATGTTACTGATTTGCATAATTTACACCAGTTGCAGAATTCAGCTATTCTATCATAGAATGTAGCTTACTGTGGAGCAGATTTTTCTTTTCTCTTTTGAATGCTTACATCTCTGCTTAGGGACAATGGTTGTCAGCAACTTTCCAGCTCAGAAACTCAGGAATAATGCACTGTAGGGATGTAAGCAGATCTGTAGCCCAACCATGTCTGTTCCCTCCCCCAGACTCCCCTGCCTTCATCCGCATATACAGTATTGGGATTTGCAGGAAGGTCACTGCGTCTCCTTATATTGTCTTTCCCTGTAACAATCCTGATTCTCTCTGCAATTCTATTTCTTGGCACAGTCTCACATGGCAATAAACTAAACTTAGGTAGCCGCAATCTAGCATTGCCGAATCTCTCTTTGCCAAAACACAGCAAGGTCTCCATGGCGATTATCCTTGAGCAACTGTGGGTGCAGTTTAAGTTCATCCAAAGCAATGGGAATTTTGCCACTGATTTCAATGAGAAATTTATTTTGTATATTGCATATCCAATCAACTACTTTCTCGAACAAATGGCGGGATCACACGAGCTGTTACACTGGCAGAAAATGGCTCGATTGCACAAATCATTTGCAGCATTACCCCTGCAGATACTAACTTTTTCTGGCCATTGTGGCTGGGGATGATGGGAGTTGGAGTCCAACAGCCTCTGGAGTCCCTGGCATATTCATGCTTTGTGCTATTGTGACTATGCACCTCTATAAGAAATAGATGCCTGATCACAGGTCTAATGCATCATCATCTATTACCGAATGCTATGCATCATCATCACTGTCTCCTGCTAACTGAGCAAAGAAGCACCTTTTAAAAGTGGTGATTTTCTTTATTTAGCAGGGGGAGAGCAACTGGCCCTATCCATCCCCAGCACAGCATCCCTCCAGTGGTTGCTGGGGTCTGTCTTATTGTTCTTGCTTAGATTGTGAGTCCTTTGGGGACAGGGAGCCATTTTATCCATTCATTCATTTATTTATATCTATGTAAACCGCTTTAGGAACTTTTTGTTGAAAAGCGGTATATACATATTTGTCATATTCATATCTAGTAAGGGACTTAATTTTACTGTAAAATACCAGCAGTTCAGGGGCCAACTCCAGACTGGAAGGGATATTTCAAGGGGAAAATTTCAGTTGGAAAATGGCTTGGAGTTAAAGGGTAAACACTGCCTTCTTTCTGCACCATGGTCCCAATCCAAATCAGGCCTCCATGCAGCTGCTATTTTGCACTAAGCTGAAGCTCTTACATAGATGGTGACATGTTTAATGCCACATCTCGTTTGGTCCGAAGGCTGCAATTCTGAATTTACTAACTGTGGAGTAAATCCCATTGAACTCAGTTAGAATTTTTTATTTTTATTTTAAGCATTTATATCCCACTTTCTCCCTCCCAGAGGTATCCAGAGTGCTCGCAACAAATGAATCAAAGTGCACTAAAAACAAAACAAAAAGCTAATACAGCCGGCAATGAACAGAGCATCAAGGAGAGAATGGGGTCTAATCCAGTGCTAGTTCATTGTCTTTCACTTCCTGCCCCACCCCTGATGCTGGCACTGGCTCACCCCTGATGCCAGTCCTACCTTCCACACCAGTGATGCCTTCTTCCTTCTTGCTAGGCTGCCTCACCCTCCCGGCATAAATATAGGAACACAGGAAGCTGCCAAATTAGACCATTGGTCCATCTGGCTCAGTATAGTCTAATCTGGCTGGCAGCAACTCTTCAAAGCTTCAGACAGGAGTCTCTCCCAGCCTTATCTGGCGATGCCAGGGAGTGAACCTGGGACCTCGGATGCTCTTCCACTGAGCTATGGCCCCATCTCCTGGGTGGAATAACTTAAAACACTCACATGCAGGGGTGTCCCTCGGTGATTTTTGCCCCTGCACGAGCCCTTCTCTGAGGCCCCACCAGCACCACAAGGCCCCTGCCACCACTCCACCCCAAAAACCTTTTGGGAGCCTCCTGCAGCAAACCTACAGTGTTTTTTAAAAAAATAAAAGCTGCCGCACGGCTGAGGGTTGGCTGCCTCCTCCTCTTCCCGCCCCCCTCAGCGGTGGGGCGGGGAGCAACGGCTGGGCTCTTTCTCTCAGCCCAGCAGCTATAGTGGACTGCAAGTTTCACCTGCACAGTTCAGAGGAAGATTGTCTGAACGATCAAGCCTGTGGCGTCACAGGCTTGCGACGATCTTCCTCTGAACTGTGTAGGCGCACCTCGCAGTTCACTACAGCCACTGGGCCAAGAGGGCATGCCCAGCGGTTGATCCCTACCACCACGGTCACCGCTGGGCGGGAGGGAGAGGAGAAGGTCGACTGCTCAGCTAACCCACCCACCCCGGCAGCCACCCCTCAGGCGCACAATGGCTTTGATTTAAAAAATAAACAAAACACGTAAGTTCAGTGGGCAGGCGCAGGGTGGCTGTAGTTGGCCCCGCAGACATTTGGAGGCCTCGGAACGGGACCCCAAGGTCCGGAGGTTAGAGCACCTCTGCTCACATGTAATCTCCCATCCAACTGCAATCCAAGGTGGACTCTGCTTGGCAAAAGAGACAATTAATGCTTGCTACCATAAGACCAACCTCAGTTGTAGGTCAACAGCAGCGAGGACAGAGGTTCTTGCATGCAGTGAATGTCTCTTCATTGCCCTGTTCTGCTAACTCCAACTGCTGGATCACTCTCTCTCACACACTCACTTTCCCCCCCACACACATCTTGCAGCACAAACTTGCCTGCTTTGTCTGCTCCCAAAATAACCCCTGCCGCAATGAGGTATTTTCCAAAGCAAGCAGAGTGGAGAACGAGCCCCTACACTGTGGCAGGCTTATATATTTCTGTCTCTAGAGTGGAAAATGGCAAATGTAAAGCCTGAGGCATAGGAAGGATTATCCAGTGCTCAGTCCTAAGTTGCATTAGACATAACAGCCATCAGACATCTTTGGCTTGCAGGGGGAGTAGTGCTTAATACTCGGTGGTTGTCATGGACACCGTTTGAATATCTACCTTGGCCAGGCCTTGGAAGAACATTCCAATCCAGAGTAAGAATGCAGCTGCATGCCACCAGGCCTTCCCTATCCATGGAAAAGTGGTGTGTGGGTGTGTGGGTGTGTGTGTGTGTGTGTGTGTGTGTGTGTGTACATTAGCCAAAGTGATAAAAGGTTTTCTCGAAATAAAGAACAAAACAAGCAGGTCACAGAGCAGTTTTAAAATGACGCCTGGGGGATGGCCAGCGGGAACAGGGTCGTATCCATTTCAACGGGCAAAATCCCCTAAGGTGTGAGGGTGAACATGTTTTGGATAAACCAGAAGGGGACAGAGTAGAGCCAGGAGTTGAGCAGAAGGAAACACAGGACAGCATGCCAAATAGGTCAAATGATGGTACGGGGGATAGCACACACCAACACCAGGTGAGGGGCCCAGCATATAGGTGTCTGTATACCAAAGACAGAAGCCTCTGAGCCAAGATGGGTGAGCTGGAGCACTTGGTTACTAATGAAAATATAAATATAGTGGGTGTAACAGAAACCTGGTGGAATGGTGAGAACCAGTGGGACACAATTATTCCTGGATATAAACTCTATAGAAGGGAAAGGGAGGGGGTTTGGGGAGGAGTGACGCTGTATATCAAAGCAGGGATAGATTCCAATAAGCTAGAAAACCTAGGTGGACCAGAGTCCTCCACAGAATCATTATGGGTAACATTACAAGGACTGAAAGGAAATGTGTTACTAGGGACGTGCTATTGCCCACTGGATCAAAGCACTGAAAGTGACCTGGAGTTGGAGAAACAAATAAGAGAGGCGTCAAAGAGAGACAGGGCAGTAATAATGGGTGACTTCAACTAAACACACATGGACTGGGTAAATTCACATTCAGGTAATAACAGAGTCCAAATTTCTAGATGTGTTCAATGACTGTGCCTTAGAACAGTTAGTCATGGAACCAACCAGAGAGATGGTGATTTTGGATTTAATCCTGTGTGGTGCCCAGGACCTGGTGCGAGAGGTCAGAGTTGTAGAACCATTGGGTAGCAGTGACCATAGTGTGATCCAATTCAGCATATATGTGAGTGGAGAATTGTCAAGGAAGTCCAACACAGATGTGTTGGACTTCAGAAGAGGAAACTTCTCAAATATGAGGGGACTGGTAAGAAGGAAGTTGAAAGGAAAAGTCAAGAGGGTAAAATCACTCCAGAAAGCATGGAACCTATTTAAAACCACAGTACTAGAAGCACAGTTGGAATGTATACCAAGAAGGAGGAAAGGAACCACCAAGTTCAGGAGGATGCCAGCATGGCTAACAAGTAGAGTCAGGGAAGCTATAAAAAGGAAGAAGACTTCCTTCAGAAAATGGAAGTCCTGCCCAAATGAGCAGAACAGGAAGAAACATAAACTCTGGCAAAAGAAATGCAAGGACACAATAAGGGATGCAAAAAGAGGGTTTGAGGAGCATATAGCTAGAAGTGTCAAGGAGAATAACAAAAACTTCTTTAAATATATCAGAAGTAGAAAACCTGCAAAGGAGGAAGTTGGACCCTTAGATGATGAGGGTGTGAAAGGGATTATTAAGGAGGATAAAGAGATTGCAGAGAAGCTGAATGAGTTCTTTGCATCGGTCTTCACGGAGGAGGATACTGACCATATACCCTCTCCAGAATTGAGTTTTCAGGTTTAGCGGCTGAGGAACTGGGTGAATTTGAGGTGACAAAGGAAGATGTTCTAAACTGTCTTGAAAAGCTAAAAATTAACAAATCGCCAGGACCAGATGGCACCCACCCAAGAGTTCTGAAGGACCTCAAATGTGAAATTGCCGATCTCCTAGCAAATATATATAACTTCTCCCTACAATCAGGCTCTGTACCAGAAGACTGGAAAGTAGCCAATGTGACTCCAATTTTCAAGAAGGGATCCAGGAGGGATCTGGGAAATTACAGGCCTGTCAGCTTAACTTCGGTGCCGGGTAAGTTGAAGGAAAGCATACTTAAGGACAAAATTGTTAAGCATATAGAAGAACAGGCCTTGTTGAAGGAGAACCAGCATGGCTTCTGCAAGGGAAAGTCTTGCCTCACTAACCTTTTGGAGTTCTTTGAGAGTGTCAACAGGCATGTGGATAAAGGTGATCTGGTTGACACAGTATACTTGGACTTCCAAAAAGCTTTTGATAAAGTTCCCTACCAAAGGCTCTTGAGTAAACTTAGTAGTCATGGAATAAGGGAACAGGTTCATGTGTGGATCGGTAACTGGTTGAAGGTCAGGAAACAGAGAGTAGGATAACATGAACAGTTTTCACAATGGAGGTAGGTAGGAAGTGGGGTCCCCCAGAGATCGGTACTGGGACCAGAGCTCTTTAACTTTTTCATAAACGATCTAGAAGGTGGGGTGACCAGCAAAGTGGCCAAATTTGCAGATGACACTAAACAATTTCGGGTAGTGAAAGCCACAATGGATTGTTAGGAACTCCAAAAAGATCTATTCAAATGGGTGGACTGGGTGACAAAATGGCAAATGTTCAGTGTAAGAAAGTGTAAAGTGATGCACATTGGGGCAAAAAACACCAACTTTACATATTTACTGATGGGATCTGAGCTGTTGGTGACTGGGAGGAGAGCTGGTCTTGTGGTAGCAAGCATGACTTGTCCCCATAGCTAAGCAGGGTCTGCCCTGGTTGCATATGAATGGGAGACTTGATGTGTGAGCTCTGCAAGATATTCCCCTCAGGGGATGAAGCCACTCTGGGAAGAGCAGAAAGTTTCAAGTTCCCTCCCTGGCATCTCCAAGACAGGGCTGAGACAGATTCCTGCCTGCAACCTTGGAGAAGCAGCTGCCAGTCTGTGAAGACAATACTGAGCTTGATAGACCAATGGTCTGACTCAGTATATGGCAGTTTCCTATGTTCCTATGTTCCTATGACTAGGAGAGAGATCTTGGGGTCTAGTGGACAGCTCAATGAAAGTGTCATCTCAGTGCACAGCAGCTGCAAAAAGAGCTAATTCCATGCTTGGAATCATTAGGAAGGGGATTGAAAATAAAAATGCTAATATTATAATGCCCTTATACAAATCTATGGTGCGGCCACATCTGGAGTACTGTGTACAGCTTTGGTCAACGTATCTTAAGAAGGATATTATAGAACTGGAAAAGGTGCAGAAGAGGGCAACCAAAATGATCAGGGGCCTGGAGCACCTTCTTTATGAGGCTAGGCTACAGCGTCTGGAGCTCTTTACCTTGAAAAAGAGGCGACTAAGGGGAGACATGATCAAAGTGTATAAAATTATGCATGGAGTGGAGAGAGTAGATGGAGATAAATTTTTCTCCCTCTCTCACAACACTATAACCCGGGGTCATCCTGTGGCATTGAAGGCCAGGAGATGTAGGACCAACAAAAGGAGGTACTTTTTCACACAGTGCACAATTAATCTATGGAATTCTTTGTCATGGGATGTGGTGATAGCCACCAGCTTGGATGACTTTACAAGGGGCTTAGACAAGACAGATTCATGGAGGACAGCTCTAATGGCTACTAGTCTGAGCGGTGGCCCAAGTTATGGCCACCAAAACGGGAGCTACTATATGGTGCCCCTCAGAGCTCCATTCTGTCACAAATGCTGTTTAATATCTACATGAAATTGCTGGGTGAAGACATCAGAGGATTTCATGCTGAATGTTATCAATATGCTGATAACCCCCAAATCTATTTCACCTTGTCATCAATATCAGGAAATGGCATTAGAGCCTTAAATGCCTGCCTATTATCCCTCATCCATCCCATTACTGCTTGTAACTGAAGCTGAATCCAAGCAAGACCAAGGTGCTCATTGCTGAGGGTAGTAATCTGCAAGATGGGATAGAATTTCCTGTTCTGGATGAGGTTACACTCCCCCCAGAAAGAACAGGTTCACAGCTTGGGAGTGATCTTGGACCTGGGTCTCACCCAGGTGCCTCAAGTTGAGGCTGTGGCCAGGAGTGCTTTTTATCAGCTGTGATTGAGTAAACAATTCTGCCCATTCCTTGAGGAGAATGACCTGAAAACAGTGGTACACCAGCTGGTAACCTCCAGGTTTGACTACTGCAATGCACTCTGTGAAGGGCTGTCTTTGTATGTAGTTCAGAAACTTCAGTTAGTCTAATACATGGTAGCCAGATTGGTCTCTGGGGTATCCCGGACAGACCACATTATTCCTGTTCTTAAATAGTTGCATTGGCTGCAGATATATTTCCAGCAAGGTACAAAGTGCTGGTTATTACCTTTAAAGCCCTGAATGGCTTACCTGAGAGAGCACCTTTCTCTGCAAGATCCCCACCGTTCATTAAGATCATCAGGAGGAGTCCGTGCTATTGGTTCATCTGATGTTGACCTGAGATGGGGCCTTCTCAATTGAAGTCCCTGGGTTATGGAACCTGTTCCCCATGGATATAAGAGAACTATCTTCTTTGGAGTCCTTCAGGGGAGCCTTAAAGGCCCATCTTTTTAGCCTGGCTTTTAATGATATCTAGTTTTAATTTTAATCTGGTTTTATTTATTTATTTTTAATTTTAATTGTTTTATTATGTGTTTTTGATTTTTGTGTAAACTGCCCTGAGCCACTTTAAGAAGGGTGGTATATAAATTGAATGAATCAATCAATCAATCAATCAATCAATCAATCAATGAAACAAACAAACAAGAGCAGTGGTTCTTAACATGGGGTCTGCCAGATGTTACTGAACTACAGCTCAGTTGTAGTTCAGCAACATCTGGCAGACCCCACATTAAGAAAAACTTAACTAGAGCAACCTCCGCCTCATTTTGACTGAATACACCTTTCAACGCAGATTGCAGAACAGTGAGTGAAGCACAAGTTAGTTCTGTCGGTTCTTTGAGCACCCAGGCTGAGGTAGCAGGGAAAGCCTTAGCAAGGTCTGGACAAGCCTTAGAGGGTTTATAGTGCACCAGCTTTAGCAGGACTGGTGGTGCTTGGTGGTGCTCCTGAACTGTCTCATAGGGCACTTGCCAGCACATGCCTTCATCGGGAACTGCCCCTTATCCTCGGCCAGTCCTCCTTTAAACAGGTCTCTGCAATCTCGGCAAATCTTGTGAGATCTCAGACCAGATCAAGATCTCACCCAAGATCACGCAAGAGTCCCCACAGACTGCACAAGAACACAGCCCCATTCCCTGATCTGGGTGTTCTTCCCTGTCGAGGCCACCCTGGGCCGATATCACCCACAACAAGCTCACCATCCCTTCCAAGTTGGGATGGTGGGGTAAGTCCCTCCGCATTCTCCAGCCCCTCAACCACTGTTCCCTGACAGTCTCGAGGTCAGACATGGAGTTCATCTTACAGCAATCACCAATACACTATTACACACATACACGTAAAGCTGAGCTGCCATGCTGCCCATTTCTTGGCACAACACCATCTCACATACAGACCAAACCACAACTCAAAGAAGGCAGGCAGGAACTCAAGTTCGGCTTTTGTCAATATGAGATCCAACAAAACCAGATAGTTAATAATATAGCAGCAAGAGCACAGCTTACTATACTCAGAGCTGAGGAAAGAAAACCAAAAAATCAAACCTCCTTTGATTCCTTCCTTCCTTCTCTCCTCATGTATCCTCTTCAATGGCACATCAAGGGCTCTCTCTGCTCCCCTTCCAGGCCCTTTGAAAACATCTTGAAATTCCCTCCTTTTTTGGTCCCTCTCCCTCCCCCCACACTTGATCTGTATGATAACAAGCCACAAGTCAACCAAGAAGCAAGGACATCTCAAGCCAATCAGAAGCTAATTGAGCTTGAAACACTTGCATCGATTCAAGCGGGAAGTGGGGTTTGTTTTTTTGTTTTTTAAAATGTGAACTTGAAACAGTACCTTTATTTTAGGAGTGTTTTGTTTCAAGTTCGAATCACTCGAAACGGCCCATTTTGAGCTCAAATCAGTTCAACTTCAAATATTTTAAATATTTATTTATTTATTTATTTATTTATGTGGCATATTTTAATACCGCCCAAAACACAAGTTCTCTGTGATTTGCACATTTCTACTAAGGCCTAAGCTAGTGGATGCACTGAGTTTTGAACCAGTGACTGGAAGTTCATAGCTCCATCTTTTAACTGGAGGCTTCTCAAACTTGGCTCTGCAGATGCTGTTGGACTACAACCCCCATCACCCTCAGCCACAAAGTCTGGGGATGATGGGAGTTGTAGTCCAACAACATCTGCAGAGCCAAGTTTGAGAACCCTGTTTTAACCGCTATGCTCAACCAACTTGCCTTTTCTTCTTATTTCTCATGCAGCGAGTAGCCAACTTCCTAACGAATTTCTGTCTGACACTTTGAACACTCAAAGTGGCTTGGGGGGGAAATCCAAAACCAAAGCAAAGTTGGGAGACCTTCTTCTCAAAATAAGAGGGAATCTCTTCCTTGTTCATGATTCAGGCAGCAGAGAGAAAAACAGAAGGGACAGCAGAAAAGCAGTGCAAAGTAACTTATAAACTTGTCGTCCACCCCCCCCCCCCCCCGCACTTTCCCCCTGGTCAATTTTCACAACTCTGTGTGTGATTTTCCCTGAAGTATGCTTTAATGGGCAGGATGCAGCATTTCCTAATTTATTGACGCAGGGTACAGAAATGTCCTCACACCTTTCTAAAATCTGCCTTTTGGTTGTTCTCTGAAGTCTTAATAAAGGAATCAGAGAGATTTAAACAGAGAGCAAACCTTACCAGATCAGACGTCAGATGCTATTGCAACTGCAAGATAGTCTTAGTATTTTTATAAGTTTTGACACATCCACACCCAACCATCCTCTTATAACCGTTTCTGCAGAGAAGCGCCTAGCAACCAGGCAGCCTCAGGGACCTCTCCTAACACTGAGTTTGCTCTGTATCCATATTTATCTTCCTCTCATTACTCCTCATTATTCCTAGCTTACCCCTCTGAATCACGCCAAATATTTCCTCTCACTCCCAGTTATTTACAAAGCAGCACCTGCAGGCTGTTAGACGCCGTCTCTTACTTTTCACGAGCTATTTAATCCCGTGCTCATAAAAATGGTGCTTCCTACAACCTGATTAATTTTAGTTTACAGACCATGATGCTTTGCCAGCCAGGCTTTGGGAAATGGTTTTCGCTGCCCTGGGCTGTAGTTGGCAGCAAAGGCAGAATTAAATCTGTGAATAAATAGGTAAAATATTTTGCCACACATCATCACAATAATTAGCATGAGAGGTTAAATGTTTGCCAGTAAAATTTTGACAACTTTTAAAAAGTCCCTAAAGACTCGGGGGGGGGGTTCACCCAAGCTTTTTAAATTGACTGTGGTTTTAAATGGTTTTAAGGTTTTCATTTTTAATTTGTTTTATGTTGTTGTAAACTGCCCCAAAATGGAAGTTTGGGGTGGTCTTCAAATTACACACACACACACACACACACACAGCTAGCAAGACCATCTTTAGGGGAAAAGAACTAAATTCCCATCCCTGCATAGCTTTCTCTTCCTCAATCAAGATCACTAGGAATGTTCATTGCACTCAGGCTTCCTGAATCAGATGTGTAGGCTGTTGCCATACTGAACAGGAAGGCTTCAAACAGACAGAAATTCAGCAGGTTCAGTTTTCACCTCTACTGCATTTCCCTGGCAGTATGAGCTTCAGTTACTGAATTTCTTCCCTCAGCTGCTGAAGGCATTAAGCCTGTGTCTGAAGTGGGGAAGGTAGAAATGTGAAAGTAGGCAATGTGAGACCTTTTAGGGTCTTATGTGGGGTGGGCAGGACTCTTGGCACTGGAGCGTCATAAACCATTTGTAAGAAGAAAGAAGCTGCACTTTGTGCTGCTTAAAAGCTTGCATCCTTTGACAGAAGAAAGTCCAATAAAATAGCCCCCCCCAAAAAAAAATCTAGGGACTTGTCTGCATCTCGGGCTATTGCCATTTCCCCACTAAATCATGATGACTGAAGGTTATTACTTATTGTGTTGGGGATTTTTGTCTGGCCGATGACTGTAATAAAGATTCCATTCCATTCCACTTGTCACCGCAGTAGAAGTGGGAGAAGGCATTGTACTTGGTACTGTACCTGGTTAACAGATGAGGTATCACACAAACACCACTTTGCCTCCCTTCCCATGGGTATAAAGAGGGCCCATTGCACTAACAACTACCTAACAGGCAGCCATCCTATGAATATTTTTGCTGAAAGGTGTTCTGCAATAAATACACATCTTTAAGAACACAATAAATCAACTGGTAGTGATTTTTCCTGGCCCAAAGATGCAGTGATGAGAGAAGCAGATTTTTAGCCTACTTTCTAGTAGGCGTATGAGATCACTCAGGTGTGTGTGTGTGTGTGTGTGTGTGTGTGTGTGTGTGTGTGTGATCAACTTCATAATGCCTGGACCAATATAAACCAAATTGGGCACAGTTGTAGAGGCACATAGGGACACCATGACATAGTTTGTGATGATATCATCCACCGCGTTTAAAGATGATGGGTGCATAAACATTTGAGGCACAAGTGCGCTAACTTGTGAACTATCCAATTTGGACCAAATTTGGTACAGGTGTAGGGATACATAGGGACACCCCAAGGACGTAGTTTGTGATGATGTCACCCACCTTAATTCAAGATGGCAAACACAAAAACGTTTGAGGCACAAGTGGGCTAACTTGTGAACTGCTTAACCAATCTGGACCAAATTTGGTCCTGCTGTAGGGATAATGAAAGGAAAGTAGGCAGATTAGTTCTTACTAGAACAACTTGTTTAGCTTTCATTCAGTGGCTAAAAGTACAGACCTTCCATTGACAGACACCAAAAAAAGATAGCGTCCCTGTGAATTCAGTGAGGAAATCATAATTTTCCCCCATCAAAGGTTGGCACTCCTGCACCAGGACTTGTTTCAGTTCAGCCTGTGTTGCACTTCCTCACAAAATCTCTGCAACACGGTAGAGTTCCTGTCAAATGTTGCTCCAATTTCCCCTGCCCTCCAAGTATTATAGAAACATTTTTGGATAATAAAAGTGTCATCAACAATATCATTTTGGAAAAAATATTGTAGTTGAAAATGTAATTTCCTTTCTTTCAAACGTCATCAGAATACACCTCCCCACAAACTTTAATTAAATTTCATTCTGGATTCATTCTTGTTAGAGATTTACAAGGGATAAAAAGGGCTCAGTTAAAGAGGCACGTGACAGACTCCTTTTCAACCACAAGCATCAGATGTGCACTGTAATGCAAAAGCTCCCTCTTGTGGACTTGTAGTGAAAGTTCAGCATTTAAACAGTTGATTTAAATTCCAAGACAAAGTTACCGCAAGCACAACTGTGTTCTGTGGACCTTAGTTTAAACACATTTTGAACTAACACGTTTGATTTGGCATAGGCTTTTGCAAGATGGAGAGTTCACTTAATTAGGTGCCCAAAGTCTCTCCTAAACTGGTGAGAATAAAGAAATTGATCTAGAGCAGGGGTTCCCAGATCTTATTGGACAACAATTCCCATCATCCCCAGTTTGGCTATTGTAGCTGGAGATGATGCAGGTTGTAGTTCAATAACATCTGGAGACCCATGGTTGGAAACTCCCAGTATAGAAGAAAAGTACGCAATTGTTAAACAGAAAATAATTGTCACACATTAGGTGTTATATTTTCTTGCTCACGGTGCTAACTTGTCACCAGAGGGCATGAATTGGGAGGGCCGGTGCTGGGCTTGGCACGGCCAAGATCCAGCAAGGAGCCCACAGTTAACACTGGACTGGACCCTGTTGTGTTTCCTCCTTAGGAACACAGGAAGCTGCCTTCTATCGAGTCAAATCATCGGTTCATCTCGCTCAGTATTGTCTTCACAGACTGGCAGTGGCTTCTCCAAGGTTGCAGGCAGGAATCTCTCTCAGCCCTATCTGGAGAAGCCAGGGAGGGAACTTGGAAGCCGGCATGCAGGAGCTCTTCCCAGAGCGGCCCCATCACCCAAGGGGGTATGCCTGGCTCCTCCTCCCTCTTCCATGACACTGCTGTCCATACTGCTGGAGATATGATTCCATAAACATTGACTCTCAGCACCACAATAATTCCTATCAGCCACTAGAGACATTAGCAATAGTAGTGGAGCGACTAGGGCGTCCCCCTTGTGTTCTGTTTACTCTTTAATCTCTGCTCTGAGTCTCCTCTTATTTGTGGACTCCTAGAAGAAGGACACTCCCTTCTTCTTTGCACTCTCTGTTCTTCTCTTTTCTTCCTGCCACCAGGAAGGAGCTAGTGCAAAGTGCAGTAGGGATGTGCATGAACCAGTTCGGAGCTCCATTTGCGGAATGCCGAACCGGTTTGCAAGTCTGGCATTTCAGCCGGTTCGGAGCGGGGGGTCCTTTAAGGGGCAGGGAGGGTGCCCTTACTTCTCCTGCCACTCCCCCACCCCCCACCAGCACTCTCCCCAAAACTGTTGCTGCAAGGCTGCAGAGTACCTCCTTGTGGCCCCATTCAGCATCGTACCAGAAGTGGCTGACGAATGTGCACATGGTACACATGTGCATGCACATCGGCGACTTCTGGTAAGACTCTGAACGGGGCTGCCAGGAGCTACACTGCAGCCCCGCAGCAACAGTTTTGGGGAGAGTGCTGGCGGGGTGGTGGTGGCAGGAGAAGTAAGGGCACACTCCCTGCCCCTTAAAGGAACCCCCCCCCCAGCCTCCCGGGAGTGCATGAACCTGTTCGTGCACATCCCTAAGGTGCAGGCCTTTCTATCTATGTTTGTAACTTCAGCAAATAACCCTTTACTTGAACAATTGTCTCCAGATTTCACCTGTGAGCTCTGTTCTCATCAAACAGGGTTTCTCTGGAACATAGGAAGCTGCCATATACTGAGTCAGACCATTAGTCTGCTTAGTTCAGTATTGTCTTCACAGACTGGCAGTGGCTTCTCCAAGGTTGCAGGCAGGAATCTCTCTCAGCCCCATCTTGGAGATGCCAGGGAGGGAACTTGGAACCTTCTGCTCTTCCCAGAGTGGCCCCACTCCCTAAGGGGAAGATCTTAGTGCTCATATTTGTCGTCTCCCATTCATATGCAACCAGGGTGGACCCTGCTTAGCTAAGGGGACAAGTCATGCTTGCTACCACCAGACCAGCTCTCCTCTCCTACTCTCTCCTCTCCTCTGCTTAATAAGGGGTCAACTCACATGCTCCCCTACACATACCCGGATCCAGCAAGGCACGAGCCAACTGCTCAATGAAGTTGCTATTCAGCCAGTGAAGAATGTAATGTCGGAGTTTGACTGGTCATTGACCGTAATAACTTCTTACTTACTTACTTACTTACTGTAAAGTAGGGGTTATGTAGGAGGTAGGAGCCCGGCCCATTCTTGCAGGTTAATTCCCATTAGGATGCTTGTCAATACAATGCATGGATCTAAGCTTGCTCTTGGCCCCACTCTTGCTTCCAAGGCTTCTGACCAGGCCCAGCCCAAGTCTACACACACACATGGTATGTGGAATGCACCAAGCATTGATCCCCACCCCACATCCACCATCTCCCTCCCACATTCCCAGAACCCCTAATCCTCCCTGAATGTTCCCTGAATCTCTTTGATGACTAAGCGCTCCGAATAGCTTAATAATGCAGCTCACGGACCACTTAGGTCAGCGTGCCTACTCTTCAACCCACTGGCATGAAGTCGTCGATATGCCTGCAAGTAGCTAAAGTGCAAGTATACGGATGACTTTGTTTCTGGGTTGCAGCCATAAGCGTTGTGTTCTACTGCTCAGCTTATTCTTTTGAGAGAAATCCAAGAAACCACCACCACCACCACCACCACCACAATTTGTTTCTTATTGTGAGGAATATTTGGAATTCATTGAGTTAGGCCCCTGGCATTTTGCCCAAGGACCCCAAATCAAAAGCTGAAAGTAGCTGATCACATTGCAGTGGCAAAACCATCTCTGTCTATTTTATTACTAGGTGTTCTTTTCTCAGTATAAACACTTGAACTTACGGAACCCAGCAACCCTTACATTCTTAATACAGTGCAGGCTGCACTTCTCTTTAAAAAATCCAGAAGGGGGCAGCATTGAGTCATTTGTACATTGTGGAGCGGGGTTGAAGTTGATCTAGTCCAGCATCCTGTTTCCGAAAGTGGCCTATCAGATGACTCTGGGAAACACACCAGTGGGGCATGAAGACAATCGTGCTCTCCCACTCTTGCCCTGGAGCAACTGGTATTTCCTGGAATGCTGCATCTGAATTTGGAGGTTTTGTGTAGCTTCCATGGCCCATAGCAGCCAATGTCAATCATCCTTTAATGTGTCTAATAACCCTTATCAACATCACCACATCTTGTGGCACCAAATTCCCTACATCGATTATGCATTATGTGAATAAGGACTTCCATTTATCTGCTCCAGATGTATGACCAATCCAATTCATGAGGTGCACCCAAGTTCACTTTTTATTTCTTTTTATTGGTATTTATTTAATAATTTTTATACCACCCTCTACCCAAGTCTCTAGGCAGTTTACAGCATAATACAAACCAAGAATAAAACAAACCAAGAATTTAACAGTTAAAACAAACCAGATTAAAATATCCATTAAAAACACCTATTTATTTTTGGAAGAAAGAGAACATTTTCTCTCTCTCCAGTTTCTCCATTGCCACCCATGTGTGAACATTGGCGAAATGATTCACACCTTCTGCCTATATGCCTCGTCTATCTTCAGGGCTTGACTCCCAGTTTTCATTCTCTGATACATAAGCTAGGGAGGAGAGCTGGTCTTATGGTAGTGGAAAAAAAAATTGTCCCCTTAGCTAAGCAGGGTCTGCCCTGGTTGGCATTTGGATGGGTGACCACATGCAAGTGCTGTAAGATATTCCCCTTAAGGGACGGGAGCTTAGTGGAAGAGTAAAGCCACCTACAATGTGTTTTCCCATTCCCTTCTCCCTATTGCAGCCCTCTGGGTCTCCCAAAAGTCAGAGCCATTGGTCTGAGGAGCATCCCCTCCTCCTGTCCCCTGCTAACTGAGCAAAGAGGCACCTTTTAAAAGTGGTGATTCTCTTTATTTAGCAGGGGGAGAGTAACTGGGCCCTATCTGTCCCCAGCACAGCATCCCTCCAGTGGCTGATGCTGGTGTCTATCTTGTGTTTCTTTTTTAGATTGTGAGACCCTTGGGGACAGGGAGCCATTTTGTTTATTTATTTATACCCATGTAAACCACTTGGGGAACATTTGTTGAAAAGCGGCATATAAATATTTGTCATAGTCGTCGCATCCAGAATGGTATGGGGTGTGGTCCATGGAGCTTTAGTGGGAGGGGAGAATGGTTGGAAATTGGATGGGTCCCCTCATCACTGAGGGGAAGGGATGGATGGTTCTGCTGTTAAGGGCATAATCAAGCAGAGCTGAAATGAATTTTGACAGCTACTGAAAATCTTCCCCAAATGCCTAATTTTCCCCTTCTAGTACTTGAACTGCATGCAAACTGTTGAACTGGAAAATCCAATTTGCATTTTCAACACTACTTTAAAATCTGAACTCCAAGGGCTTTAGATTGCTGTATTGGAGAGGAGAGGAGAGGAAAGGAGAGCTGGTCTTGTGGTAGCAAGCATGACTTGTCCCCTTAGCTAAGCAGGGTCTGCCCTGGTTGCATATGAATGGGAGAAGACATGTGTGAGCACTGTAAGATATTCCCCTTAGGGGATGGAGCCACTCTGGGAAAAGCATCTAGGTTCCAAGTTCCCTCCCTGGTATCTCCAAGATCAGGTTGAGAGAGATTCCTACCTGCAACCTTGGAGAAGCTGCTGCTAGTCTGTGTAGACAATACTGAGCTAGATGGACCTATGGTCTGAGTCAGTGTATGGCAGCTGCCTATGTTCCTGTTGATTGTTTTGATATTGTCAAGCAAAGAATCAAAATTAATTTGCTCCTGCGAATTCTCCTCAAAATTCTCCTTTGTCACTTTTGATGTTAAGTATTCTCCAAGTGCTGTCTGCATGTTCACACTGGCAGCCATTCAGAGCAAGGGAGTGCCGGTGCTGCGAGAGAGAAGGCCTACAAGAACTTCCCAAGTAACTGCATTGGTTCAGTGAGGATGCAGCAATCTTTGATGTCTTCCCCTTCCCAAGGAAGCTCTCTGTGCAGCTCCAAAATATGTCCCTGAAGGTTGCATAGCTCTCAGGGTTGTATTTTTTGGGTGGCATAGAGGGCTTCCTGGGGAAAGAGAGGGAGTCAAAAATTGCTGCTTCACAGTGCACTGGTGTAGTTAGTTGGGAAGTTCCAAGGCTGCTCTTTCCCTGCACTGGCGCTTCCTTACAGACGCCAGTATTTGTACATATTTAAAGATACTGACATATAGGTCAGTCTCTGTCTTTAAATATATACACATATTGGCGTCTGTATATAACAAATATATTTAAATATATAACAAATATTATATTAAATATATAACAAATATATAACAAATATATTTAATATTGTTAAATATATACAAATTATTTGCCACCCAATAAAATTTTATTTCAATGGTTTATATTTTACAGCTGATATTGTAAAGTATTGTAAATATCAAGTATTGATAGTTGACATGCAAAAGTATTTTTCCATTTTAATAGTGGATATAGGTGGTGGTATTCCCAATGGTCCTCAGACTTTCTACCTGCAAGGAAGACTTTCCATATCAAAACCCAGCATGTTGTACAGAACTGTGGGGCATATCCTATGGTCCTATTGCATATTCAGTTCACATATGACAGTGTGAGATCTCCTCATTGGCCACTGTTAACTACATGGGAGTCCACAAATGCTCCCAACATCACCCTTGTTTAAATATTGCAGAGGAAGATCAGTAACAACCTGCCTTTCAGCAGTTCATCTCCTTGAGGATCCCCTAATAAACTAGGATTGAACCAAAATTTCTCCACAGTGAAATCCGGAAGAGAATTTCTGGGTTCTTCGAAGGGGAAATCCTCAAAGAGGATTTCAGGGTTCATCCCAAAGAGGAATACTGACGGAGATGTTTCTCCATATTTCACTCCCAGAAAAACCCAGTTATCTCAGAAGATAGCTTGGCAGCCATTAGTGTGTTATATTTGACAGTAGTTAATGGCTAGTATCAATATATGTAATTCTCTTAGCCAGCATGCATGTCCTCCTGGATTTGGCGGCTGAACTCTCGCAACACATTGCAAGAGTTCCGGCCTTGGGCGAGACTTGAAGTGAAAGAAAAAATGGAGGCGGTGGCAGAGGAGGTGGCGGTGGGGCGGTGGCGGCCTCGGCTGGGTGCTGGAAGGCGCTGGTCTCGGGAGGCCAGGCCATCCCGAGTAGGGAGGCGGCGGCAGCCTCGGCTAGGCACTGGAAGGCGCCGGGGGCAGGACAGTCTGGTCTGGCCAGGCCGTCTGGAGAAAGGAGGCATCAGCGACCTCGGCTGGAAGGTGCTGGTGCTGGTGCTGGTGCTGGTGCACTGGTGCTGGTGTTGGTGGCCTCGGCTGGAAGGCACCGGTGGCAGGACGGCCTGGCCTGGCCAGGCCGTCCAGGGAAAGGAGGCATAGGCGGCCTCGGCTGGCCGCTAGGAGGCAGCAGCGGGATGGCCTGGCCTGTCCCAGGTGAGGAGGAGGCGGCGGGGGTCCAGCCTGGCCACCAGGAGGAGGAGGCAGCAATGGGATGGTCAGGCGAGGGGAGAGGAGGAGAGCCTATGAGAGGGGAAGGGGGAGGGTAAGCAAGTGGGGCAGCCTGTGGCGAGTGTGGCGAAGGGGGGAGGGGAGGGGGAAAGAGAGTGGGGCAGGGGGAGGGGAGGGGGAAAGAGAGTGGGGCAGGGGGAGGGGAGGGGGGAAAGAGGGGAGCAGGGGGAGGGTGAAAGAGATGGTGTCATGCCCTCGATCTCAGACAGCGAGGAGGAAGGGGAAGCTGTCAACTTTCCAGCCGATGCAGGAGTGTCTGAGGGGCAGAGCCCGGCTGTCAGTGTTCAAGAAACGGCTGTGGTAGATCCAGCTAATGATTCAGAGCAGGCACAACAACCTGAGACAGCAGAAATCGTGAAGGACCAATCCGAAGAGGAGCTATGCAATCAACCCCCACTGACTCCACAACAGCGGTCTTATGAGACGCAGGACTCAACTAGAGACTATTAGGAGGCGCAAACGCCTCTTGCAGAGCGCTAATAAGCCTTGAATTCCTGCCAGCTGGGAGCTCTCGGCTTGCACTATAAATTACGTCACCAGCTTTCTACTCACTGCTGAAAAGCAACATTTGTCAACCTCCGTGTCAACAGCATGCAGCCAAGTCTGGTCAAGACTAACTTTCCGAGCCGTATCCTGTTGCAGCAGCTCCGTTTTGTCCCGTGATCTTCCCTGGCAGTTGGCCAGACCCTGACAGAGGGGGGCAGGAGGAAGGGGGGCAAGAGAGAGTGGTACAGGATGATGGGGGAACAGCCGGCCCCAGTGAGCGCACAGATACTCTGTGCGGGTCAGCTAGTGAGAGTGTATTAACCTTAGTTAGCATTTAGTCATCATGTATGGCCAATGAGAGGCCCCACTGGACCTGCTCCTCAGTGAGAAATGTGAGGCAGGTGTCATGGGCTGATAGTCAAGAAACAATGTTCTGTCCATAAACTGCCACTGAGAAGAGGCCCTTTCCTGCCACCCAGCCCCTTCTGGGTCCATACTATAGAAGTCCTCTGATGCCATTTCTTTTCTCATGAGAACATAAGAAAAACCTTGCTGGATCAGGCCCAAGAAGGCCCATCAAGTCCAGCACGTTGTTCCCCACTGTGGCCCACCAGATGCCTCTGAGAAGCCCACAGACAAGAGATGAAGGCATGCCCCCGCTTTCCTGCTGTTTCTCCCCTGCCACTGGTATCCAGAGGCATCCTGCCTCTGAGCCAGGAGACGGGCTAATAGCCATCAAGATTAGTGGCCACTGATAGAGTGTCTGCCATGAATTTGTCTACACCCTACTTAAAGCTACCCTAGCTGGTGGCCATCACCACATCCTGTGGTAGAGCATTCCAAAGATGAATTATGTGCTAATTCCCCCCATCCAATAAGGGTGTTCTGTGTGTGTGTGTGTGTCACTCTTATCCCTGGACTGCTGGGCCAAAGTCCAGGGCTTCCACACCCCTTGAGTGCCCACAAATCCTCTTTAATCTGTCCCGGGGTATGTGGTCGCCATGCTGTGCTACTGGCCTGAGCTGGGCAGTCAAACGTGACCTCCACTTTAGAGACAGAGTGGGGAGTGGGGAAAGAAATATGTGGGATGGGAATATGTTAAGTTGCATATGGAACTGTTTTTGCTAATGCATATTTGCATAAATATCGCTGTTTTATATTCTTACATTCTTGTGAGTTCAGTTGCTGTCTGTGCCCTCAAGAACCCATGTGTTAAAAATACTGCGTGGGTCACGATGTGTGTGTGTGTGTGTGTGTGTGTGTGTGTGTGTGTGTGTGTGTGTAGATGATGCTTAACTTGTGGGGGAGGGGGTGCTCCAGCAACGGGGGAGGCACCAAAGGCTCCAAAGGTCCAGGCTCCAAAATTACGTGTGTGTGTGTGTGTGTGTGTGTGTGTGTGTGTGTGTGTGTGTGTGTGTTGGGAAAGCCAAGGGAGTATCAGGGAAAGAAGCGTGGCTGGCTACACTGGGATTTCTGAGTGCGTATACTGAAAAGCCCTTCACGACTTTGGAATGATCAGTATGAATACACAAAAATCCCAGTTTATTTTTTGAGCAATTGGAAGGGGTGAGCAATCTCTTAATTTTATAGATAACATGCAGTGGTATTTTGTATCAGATGCATTTGCTAGGTGACATAAAGTGGTATTTATTACTAGACAGCAGTTGAGGTGTCATATGCCGAAAACAGGACGATGAAGAGATGTCATCTAAAATAAAAATATTAGTCTTTATAATGTGAGTAAATATATCTTAAATGCATATTTGCATTTCGCTTCAAAAATTTCAAAAATTTCTCGTTCAAAAATTGGACTGGTGAAACGTATGAATATTCATTTCAGCTCTACATCAAACATGAAAAATCATAAGCTCCCTCCTGTATTCTACTAAGAAACCACATGGCTCTGTGGTCATCAGGAGTTGACACCAACTCGACAGCACAACCAACCAACAACCAGCTGTCAGCTACTGGAGCACAGTGAATGAATACCATTGCAGTTTTCTGTCATGTGCTGTCAGAAACTAAGTCCCACTACATGTTGCTTTCAAATATGAAACGTCATATCCTGCCAGCTATAAAAGTACAGTCAAATATTAAATCCTGTGGCAAGAGGTATAATCTGAAACACGATGCACATCTGCTATCAAATACTGAGATCAAATATGATTGGATGCCAAATACATCTTTCAAATAGTTGGCAAATGTTTGAGAATGAGATATCTGGAGAATGTTCAGTATTACAATTTGTGCCAAAGAATGAGTGGGAACACATTCCTTCCAGCTCTACATTTGACCCTTTTGGCTTGGTCCATAAAGGGGTGTTCTTAGATGTTCTTTATTCTGCAAAAAGAGTATGTCTTCTAATGGATAGAAAGTTCATAAGGCAGAAATTTAATCAAAAAGACTGTAATAAGGTTGAAATGTGTATTGAGAAACACATTTGTCCATTAAAATCAGGGACTGGGTAACCCAATCAGACTTGTTGAGCTCGTATCGGATGACCCAGAACCTGGACACCAGCCCTGTGTTTTGGTCATGCAAATGGACATTGATTTTTCAATAAGCTGATCTCAAATGCTGCATCACGTCCACGAGAGCTTCTCTGAAGAGGAATGCTTTCTCGCTCAAGCCTGGCAATGGCTCTTCTGTTTTGTGCTACAAGAACTACCTGAGTGTGAATCACCATGGGGAATATTTGGTCATTTAGCCTACAGTCCTCCACCCCCTTACCTCATTGACACTCACGGATTTCCAGTTGGAGATGTGACCACGTGAGAATTGACTGTCAGCACTTATGCTTTGATACGTGTGTTGTGACCTGTGGTTACAACAATAAACTTACTTGCTCGCTTACAATTAGAGGCAGAGAGTGTAGGACTGCCCCCTTGTAGAGATGAGCAAATCGATTCAAGACAAGTATTTTCAAGCTCACATGGGGGTGATTCGAGTGATTCAAACTCAAATAGATCACCCTTAAAATAAAGGCCCTGATTCCAGTTCGAAAATAATTAGCCCCAATTCGTACTTGATCACTCGAATCGATTTGAATGGCAAGCACCATTTGTGGGGGGCTGTTTTCCCTTGCTGATTGGTTTACTGGCATGGCTTCCAATTGGCTTGAGATCTCCTTGCTTCTTAGTTGGCTTGTTTTCATTCAAATCAGGTGTTGCCAGGGGCAACTGTGCCCCCATTGTCTGGAGGGAGGGAGCAGGGACGAGGAGGCCAAAGGAGGGAGTTTCAAAATGTATTTAAGGGGCTGCTTGCAGGCAGAGAGAAAGAGAGCCATTTTTTGCCTCAGGGGAGAAGGATCAGAGAGAGACTGCAGCCACATTGAGCTGGTGCTGCTGGTGGTGATGGTGTTCTGGGCCGGCCGGCCTGGCCCAGTGAGTGGGGCGAGAGAGGGCTGGGGTGGGGGGGAAGAAGAGAGAGAGAGAGAGAGAGAGAGAGAGAGAGAGAGAGAGAGAGAGAGCATTGCTGGCTTATCTGTCTCTCTATTTTATATATATATATATATTTTGCAATTGCTTTTGTTTTATTTTAAAAATAAAACTATGCCAACCCCCAGTAGTTTTAACTGGATGCTGCTTGGAGCTTTATTTTATTTGGATTGCTTATTTTATCTTATCCAGTCCCCAGTGGCTTTAATAACTGGGTGCTGTGCTGATTTCTTTCTTTCTTTCTTTCTTTCTTTCTTTCTTTCTTTCTTTCTTTCTTTCTTTCTTTCTTAAAGCTCTGCCACTTTTGCTGCTGCTGTCTGTGTGCTGCCTGGTGGATTACTCTTTTAGTTTTTAGAGGCTGGTATGTGGTGCTCAGCCTGGCAGACCCTCTCATTTTCCCTTTTGTTTGTTTGTGTTTGTTTGTTTGTTTTGAGTGTTTGGGTGGGTGCCCACCTCCCCTCCCCCCTAGCCATTGAGTCATGGTGTCTGCTCAGTCCAGAGTGCCTCTGAGAGCAACACCTGGCAGACTCCAGCCGAAGACGCCAGAACGGAAGCCCCCAGGTGAAGGCACCAGAAGGTGAGAGCCCCTCCGCCTTGGTCAGGTTATTAGAACTGAGAGCTCTTTAAACAGGGCCTAGCTTGGGAAAGCGGATGAGGTGGGTGGTGGCAGGACTGTAGGACAGGAGGGATGGGCTTGGCTTAGACAGGCCACAGTAATCCCCTGTCCTTTGCCTTCCCTTCCTTTAGACTTGCCCCCATTGTTGCTTGATTCCCTCCCCCCAAAAGCCCCCCCCCAACGCCTGCTTCTTTATTGGGGGGGGATTTAATGTTTCTAGCTTCTGTGTGTGCACCACAGTGCTATAGATAACATTGTGTGTGCAACAAAGAGAACATGTAGGCCACCCACAAGCCCACACCCCTTAAAGCTGTTTCTTCCCTCAGCCCCCCATCAGAGCTAGGGCTCAAATCTAAAACAACAACAACAACAAGATGTCCAGAAGAGTGTGAAGCAGAGCCAGGAGCAGAGTGGCGGGCAGTGGGCAGAGCAATGCTGCTGGTCATGGTGGGTCATCCCCATCCCCGCTGATGTGGTTGTGCACAGGCTCTCCTTTCTGGAGGAGCCTGGTCCCACAGCACAGCCGCCTATGGAAGCTGAAGAAGAAGTAGGGGGGATGTCCTCCCATGTCCGAGAAGAAGCTCTTCTTCCTGTAGCAGCGGCGGAGGAGGTGACGTCGGCTGCTAGCCCATCCAGATCACTCTCTCCATCCACCCCAATCCCCTTTGGCAGTGCAACTGCCCCATCTGTAGGGTTGTCAACATTCCATTGCCTGAATACCGGACACATGCGGGGGGGGGGGTGTCTTGGGGGTGAGATCATCTGTGGGTGGGGTCATCTGTGGGTGGAGTCTTCCTAGAAGCCTGAGTAGCAATGCATTTGTAAAAAACCAACAACAAAACCAGCCCCATGATTTCACAAAGCTTCTTGTTTACATAGACCATCCCACGTAGACACAGAGCAAGTGTCAGCTGAAAAATTAAGAGAATCCCCCAGGTTTACACACACATTACATCCCCGCACCTTCCCACTGAAAGGCTTTTTTATCTGCCAGAAGTGGTGAGCAGTCAGTTAGCAGGAGTCTATAGGTCTATTTACATTTGATAAGCAAACAATTAGCAACTTGCAAGATGTAGATAAAACCAGGCAATTGCTCCTGCAAGTTTGCAGAGCAACTGGGGCTTCTTTTGTGAACTGTGTTGTTTCTTTTACATTATAATATGGACTTCACACGGATTTCAAAGGGCTCAGTGCAAATGCATTGAGCAATGAGGGAGAGCCCCAGGCTCTGCCAATAATAGAGGGGAAAACAGCATCCTGTTCAGGACAAGAGATTTTTGCCTCAGATTTGGGACTTCCCATATAATATGGGACTGTTGGGAACACTACGGGTCTGAGACTGAGGTGGAGCAGAAAGTACCTCTGCTTCCTTGACCTTCTCAGCCCCAGATGGAGGGTGGCAGTGGTGGTGGCCTCCCAGAATGAACCAGCAGCCCCAATACACCACTAAAATGGTCCCAGACCGATAGCAGGCCGGTGTGGGACCACTTTGAGTTCTGCCATGGTGACTCACACCATGCTGCCTGCATCCACTGCAGGACACAAGTCAGCAGTGGGAAGAACCCCAAGTGACTTGGGATGAGGGGCATCACCTGGGGGTCCCTGCTCCTGCTGGCAGCCATAGGCCTGGTGTGTCCATCAGTGGTCCCTCTGATTTTTTTTCATCTCTGTGCAGAATAAGTTTTGTTCTGAGTGGCAGTATCAGGGCAATGTATCCACGTGTGCATTCAGAGTGGGTCCTGCCTGATTCAACACGAGCGGGATCTAAAAATAACTGAGTGGACATCAAAAACCTTAGAGGGAACACTGGTGTCCTTGGGTAGCCAGGCACCTGCTCCCGCTCCCAAGCAGGGCAAGTTGCCTGCACTCTGGGTACAGTTGGTGGGCAAGCAGTCTGGTTGCCCAGATGCCTCATCTCATCACCAGGGCCATTGGGGAGATGATCGCTTTGGACGATCAGCCATTCCAAGTGGTGGAGAACTCTGGTTTACACTGGCTGCTCCAACTGCTTGCCCCCGACTACAAGATCTCCTCACGCACCATCTTCAGCAGGCGGGTGATGCCCTCCTTGTAGCAGGTATGCAAGGAGACCACTTCAGGGCTGCTGCCTGACATCAGCATGCACTTCACTGCGGATCTGCGGACCATTCCCAGCGGGAGGCGCACTGCTTTCCTGTCCCTCACGGTGCACTGGTGGGGGCAGGAGAGTGAGGGGACATCTGCTGGTGGTGGCATGGCCTGCCCCTCCCATGCAGTAAAACACAGGTGGGCTGTACTGCTTGCACAGGTGCTGGACACTAACTACACAGCAGGTGAGTTGTCAGTGGCCATGGATTGCCAGATGAGGGGATGGCTGTCGCTCATCACCACTGACAATGCTGCCAACATCACGAAGGCAGCCGAGCAGGGCCAATCAATCAATCAATCAATCAATCAATTTGTTTCCATCCATTGTGTGCCGCACATTCTGAACCTGGATGTGCGGGCTGTGCTTGGCTCTTCTGGGGCTGTGGCCAGGTGAGACATCTCCTCTGGAGGTGCTGGGCACCATCCTGCTGCTGCTGCAGCTGATCTTGTGGAGAGGTGCCACAAGATAGCAGCTTACTTCCACCAGAGCAAAAAGGATAGGCAGATGCTCAAGGAGAGACAGCTTGAACTCCACCTACCTGAACACTTGATCCCTCGGGATATTCTGATCCAGTGGAATTCCGCCTTTCTCTTGCTCTGTCACCTGCAGGAGCAACAGGCAGCCATCCACCACCTGGCAAGGAGGTGTGGCTTTGAAGTGTGCAACCTACCCAACCAGGACTGGATGCTCCTTTTCGAGGTTGTCTTGGCACTTGAGCCATTCTTTGTTGCCATGGACATCTTGTGTGCCTAGAAAGCAATGCTGAGCCAGGCTTTGCCCACCTTCGAGTAGACAATGGGTGAGATCCACACCAAGCTGACCACTGGGGAAGCAATCACCTTGGCTGGTCAATTGAAGACTGTTGGATCCGCACAGAAACCCCTTGCATGCATCGGCAGTGCATGTTTTGCCCTCCCTATGTGACCCAAGGATGAAGGGCAAAGTGGTCACCCCTGACCTCCTGGTTGCAGAGGTTAGGCAAGCAGAGGAGAGGAGGCTGAGGTGCAACCACGAGGAGAGTGCTGGAGCAGCATCACCACCATTTCCTGGTCCAACAGCATGGTGTTTCTGGCATGGCCAAGTGAGCCAGCAGTTCTGCCTCTCTCTGCATGCCATGTGGTGGTTCATGAAGGGGTTCCTTGGCACCTTGCCAGGGGTTTTGGAGGAGCACACCAAGCCCTGCAGCAGTGCACACTGCAGTACCTGCAGGAGCTGGTGGCAGGCCAGGAGATGGAACCAATCCAGTTTTGGGCAACATCTCGCCAAGTCTGGCCAGACTTGGTGATGGTTGTCAGACGGTTCCTCTCATGCCCGCCAAGCAGCATCCAGAGTGAGAGGGTGTTCTCCATGGCCAGGGGTATAGTGACACCCCATCGCACACATATAGATGCTGACGTGGTGGTGCGGCTGGTCTTCCTGAAGACCAGCTTCCCCCTGCTGGCCTATCCCGAGCTGGCCATGGAAGATGACTGACTCATGGCCACCCCCACCCACTGCAACACCACTGGCAGCTCACCCCACCCAGGCCAACCCCAAACCCAGATGTGTCACAGTCTGCCCGTTAGTGCTGCTGACACACGTAGACACACACTCACACCACTGCCCTGGCTGATGGTGAGATATGGACTGGTGCCCTGGCCCATGTGTCAGGCTGTCAGCAAGGGCCAAGCACCAATCTGAGGCCATGGTGTTATCCAGACACAGGCAGGCAGGGATGTATGCTGGCTGGAGAAGAAGGGAAGGGAAGGGAAGGGAAGGGAAGAGTTCTTCTAATGGTTAGAATCTAGAAACTTTGTTTCTTCTTGTCCATCAGGCCAGGATTGCTCTGTCCTCATGTCTCTTTGTGGCAGGCAAGAAGGAAGGTTTTATTTCGTGGTTTTCTCAACACTGAGCAAGTATAAGATGCTTGCTGTGCTATTGCTTGCTATTAACTATTTTATTTTATTTTATTTTATTTTATTTTATTGATTTGATTTGATTTGATTTGATTTATCCCAGCCTGGCTGGGAACACATCTCTCTGCCTTTTGATCCTCTCTGTGTATGGGTCAGGGTGCAGGGTAAGAATCTTTACACTAGCCTTTGTGGACTACTAACAGAAGTAAGCATTTCTGCTGTGGCAATTTGTGCAAGCTGATCCCATTCATGTTTACTCCTAGTTCTGATGTTGTTAATTGGGACTTATTTCCAAGTAAGAGTGCCTAGCGTTGAAGTCTTAAACTGTGTGATTTATTAATCATTAATGAAGTAGCATTACTAAACTCAATATTAGAGTTCTACCAACAAACAACAACAACAAGGAAATCAGAGGCCATACCTCACTAAGCACCTCAGCACTTCTGGAAGACTCTACTGTGCAAAATTTCCTTCGAGTTGGAATCTTCAAAGGCCTGACCATCAAATATGAGATATGAATTATCCTCTTTTATTTGAATTTCAGTGGCAGAGAAGAGGAAGCTGATAATCATGGGGAAACCCTCCTCACTGGTTTTATAGGCCTGAATCACACACACTGAAGACACTTAATAATTTACACTGGCAGATACTTCTGGTATTTCCTCTTGGCTTGCGGTGAATGATGGAATGACCACGAAGGAAGAAACAAATTGTGGCCACGTAGATCCATGCTTATTCGTGATAGTTATCTCACTTTGATTTCTTTTGCAGTTGGCAGAACCATGGAAGGACAGTTCTGTTTGTTCCATTTCAATACTGGCCACCCTCATTGCTGGTAAAGAAACACAATCCCATTTCCTTCCAAGAATGTTTTCATTCCTGCCACAGGTTGCTGACTCTGTGATCTGGTGAGGCAAATCACTGAGGACATTCACATAACCTTTGAGAGCACTGGGGAGGGGAGGAGGGGGAAAGGCAGGATAGCACCTGCCTTCCCCTTCTTATGATCTGGTGCAGTTCTGGGCTGTGTGGCTCGGGTGTCCACATGACCAGCACTTTGGCAAACTGTGCAGTGTTCTGGAGGCTGGGAAGATGCATCCTGGCCTCCAGATATTCCACAATGCACTGCATGATGAGCATGGCGCATTGAGGTATCCTACCATGAGTTGGGGGATCTAGGAGCCGGACTCTGTGTCTGCTCGCGCTGTGTGCACATGACCCATGCATTCACACACAACTGTGCATTCCAATGGTCAGGGAAAAATCCCAAGCTCCCTGGGAGGGCAGCAGCAGGATCTGCCTCAATCCCGACAGCTCACATGAGCGGCCCTGCCCAGGTAGAGCTGCTCAAGCCTGGGTAGGGCTGCTCGTGTGAACAGCCTCATTAGGTGTTGTCAGGAACAGTGTGCCAGCATCATGTTTAGTGGCTGACATACAGAGCAGCGTACCACATCCTGGAGGAGGACTGCCCCGGGCCCTGATGACAAGTGCAATGATTGGGCAAATTGGCACAGAAGATGGCATTCCTTCAAGTACTCACAACCAGAGGCGCATTTACCCCTGGACTTCAGGGCTGAAGTCCAGGGCCTCCACAGCCCCTGCCCCCCCCAATCCTCTTTAGTCTGTCACGGGTGATGTGGTCACCTGGCCGAGTATGATGATGCTTAATGTGCGGGGGGGGGCTCAAAGGCCTTTAAGTCCAGGCCCCAAAATTACCTAGGTGCTGCTCTGCTCACATCCTAACCCTGTGTAGGAGTTTTAAAGGAAAGCACCATTAAACATCTGGAGAACTAAACAAGGCAATCCCTTTTCAAGTGTATTGCTCCTTTAACCTGTTGCTGTGAGATTCTGGACCCAGTTCAGCTCACAGTTAGGCTCACTTAAGCCCACTGGTTTCATCTGGCTTAAGCAAGCTTAAATCTGTAAAGGGGTCATGGCCTTGATGTTCCCCAGTGTTAAAGTGATAGTTTCTGGGACGCTGTAAAGCAAAATTTCCAAATGTCTCATAGCGGAGGGACACCCCCCGCTTTAAAAGAAAATATATTGGAAGCCTTCTCCACTCTTACCCCTGAAAACCTATATATTTCATTCTCCTGGGTGTGCCTTGGAATGTGCATCCCAGCGCCCAGCTGATTGGCTGGGCAACGGAGGCACCTGATTGGCTGAGGTGCACCCAGGAGGATTGGTCGCCGTGGCAGTGGGCCCATGGCCAGTCCAGCCCGGTGGCGGAGGCAAGGCCCAGGAGGGGGGGGAGAAAAGGGGGGCAGAAGTGGTGGTAGGGAGGAGAGGCAAATGGGCCCGGCATGGGCCGGCCATGGTCAGGAAGCGGAGACTGGGTCAGAAGGTGGGGGGAAGAGGTAACTGCTGGCCCCAAAGAGCGCACAGGTGCTCTGTGCAGGGTTGGCTAGTATTTACTATTAGAGTAAGACCTGTAAGTCCTATATTTATTTGCTACATTCATACCATGCCTTTCTTCTACCATAGAACTTAGGGCAATGTACTGTATGTGGGTTCCCCAGGCGATTACCCTTCTGGGCACCAAACAGATTGAGACCTCCTTAGCTTCAATAAGGTTGCTGTGTTATGTGGTCTCAGACCATGCCTTGGGACCCCATATTTCTTCATGAGTCACTGTTTGCAAGAAGGCTTGCCCAAAGTGTGCAGACACAACAGGCACCCTCCCCTGACAGAGAGTAAGTCTGGTATGTATGTTATTACTGCTGTACGTTGGCAATAAGTAAATGATCCAATCACACCTAATACAGAGGTGTGTCAGAATTACTAGCTCTGCCCAGTGGAGGCTGATTGGAAAGAGGTAAGGCCACAGCAGCAACTCATGCAGAGAAACAACAGTCATCCTCCTATGCTAACCCCTGCTAACTTGGCAAAGAGGCACCTTTTAATGTGGTGATTCTCTTTATTTAGCAGGGGGAGAGTAACTGCCCTATCCACCACCAGCACAGGACCTCCAGTGACTGTTGCTCGTTTATATTTTATGTTTCTTTTGAGATTGTGAGCCCTTTGGGGACAGGGATTCATCTTATTTGTTTTTTTCTCCGTGTAAACTGCCCTGAGCCATTTTTGGAAGGGTGGTATAGAAATTGAATGAATGAATGAATGAAATGATGCCGAGTGAGTCTGTTCTGACTCTGCACTGGAAGTGAGTAAACGATCCAATTACTCCTGATATACAGATGCAGCAAAATGACCAGTCCCACCCAAAGGAGGTTGTTTGGGAGGAGGCAAGGCCAGATCAATGACTCATGCAGAGACCCAACAGCCGTCATTTTCTGACTGAGGGTAAGTCTACTATGCTCTGCATTGGGAGTGACTGAATGAGCCAATCATTCCTGATGCAGAGATCCAGTAGAATTACAGCCCCACCCAGTGAAGGCTGACTAGAACTAGGCAGGGCCAAAGCAATGAAATGTCCAGCAAGCACCTTCTTCTGCAGGCAGGTGCTGTGGGTTCAGGCAGCCTTGAATCATTTAATCAATTATTTCATGACACACCAGCTGTTCTCACATGAGTGCAGCTGTGCACAGAGTTTGGAAATTTCCCCTCCAGAGGTGCACTAACCCCCAGACCTTGGGGACCAAGTCTGGTCCTCACATCACAGGATTGCGACAATCTCTAAACTGTGCAGGCTCACCTCGCAGTTGCTTAAAGACACTGGCCCGAACAGATGGACCCAGTATCACTCCTGGTCCCCACCACTGCCGGGGGAGGGGGGAGAGAAGGGAGTAGGACTGCTCCACTCCCCACCCCTGCAGCCACCCCTCAGTCATGGTAAGATTTTTTTTAATGGAACTTTAGCAGGGCAGGCCCCCCAAAGGAGGTTCCAGGGGGGCTTGGGGGGGCTCACAGCTGGACGGTCCAGGTGCTCAAATTACCTTGGTGCACCCCTGTTCCCCTCAGGGGATGGGGCTGCTCTGGGAAAAGCATCTGCATGCTTTCATGCAGAAGGTTCCAAATTCCCTCCCTGGCAGCATCTCCAAGGTAGGGCTGAGAGAGACTCCTGCCTACAATCTTGGAGAAGCCACTGACAGTCTGTGTAGACAATGCTGAGCTAGATGGACCAATGGTCTGACTCAGTAGAAGGCAGTGCCCTATGTTCCTATGATTAGCCCGCACTGTAATGCCTTTCTGGAGCTTTTGACATTTGGCAACTGACATATTTTATTGGCTTTCAGCATTTTTAAATTGCAAATGTTTGCATTGACCACTGATTCTTGAAATCTGTATTATAAATGTAGAAAGGGAGGAAAAAATGTGTGTGCCCTCGTTAAAAATAAAATCACAGTAGATCTTTAACGGTGCCAAGGTTGCTTAATACTGATTAGCGATGGCCATTAAGCAATCATTTATGGATTTGCTGTGAGTGTTCATAGATACTAATGGGTTTTTGAATTCCTCAGGAATCCTCAAAGGTCAAAGGAAGAAAATGAAGTATGAAGTGATAAAAAATGGATTAGGTGTCTAATGGACAGGTTGTATATAGAATGGTTCCAGAACAAAACACTGCATTTTTACCATTCATATTTAAGAGAAAGCAAAACCTTGGGAGTTCTGGCTCAGCCCTTTTGCCCTTGAAAAAAGTGACATCTGGATGTACAATGGAATTATTTTCACGTGCCTTATCTTATCATTCACATATTTGTAAAATCTATATATCTATATCTGTGTTCTTCAATGGCTACCGGGTTCAACTTCAGACTTTAAAAAACATGAACTGTCCATGAACCAGATCCCAGGGCCTATGGTGGAACTCTGGGCAAGCAGCAATCACCCCATTCATGTCAATGTCAGAGAATTATTCACATGCACAATCCTTTTGCCCACATAAGCTGGAGCACCAAAGATGGCCCATACAGGCCTTACAGTGGTTTTAAACTTAGAGAAATGTCCATTCGGAGAGAGTTTGAGACACCAAAGGCTCATTCACACATTATCTGCAGGACTCATACAACAAGTGTACAGTGTACACAGGTACAGTCATTCACATGTCATGCTGAATGCAGGTACAGAAGTACACTTCCTATCTGTACCATGCCTGTATCCAGGTTCATTTTTTAAATGAACACAGGTACAGTCATTCACACAAACACATGTACAAGTGTACAGACCTGTACACTAGTACAGCATAATGTCTGAATCAGGCTCAAGAGCACCTTTCTTCAGATCCATTTTATCCAAACCTGACACATAGGTGGGAGCGCTAAGGGTCAAACTCCATGTTACATGAAACCTACTACGAATGGATGGACTTCAAACAAGAGGTGTACCTGAACTTTCCTCCTTTTTACAAAAATCAAAAAGCAAGGAAGAAAAGAGGGACAGTGCAACCATATTATTACTAGGACAAGTCCCAATGCATTTCGAGGTAAGAACTTCTTCCTAAGAGGAAAATGTACATGAGTAAAAATGAAAGGCTTCTAACAGGTAACTGAAGTTTTTTATTTTTACGGAGTTGACACCGACTTGATGGCACACTATTACTTTACATGACCACCTTCCCTCTTTTCCTTTCATTTACACATTGGTGTGGTGTCATCCTAATAAAAAAGCAGCCACTAGGACTGTGCATCGCATCAGCCCAGTAATCGGGTCCAAGGAGATGCAAGCCCTTTTGGAAGCTTATTTACCATAAATTATTCTGATGGAAAATTTATCTGATATTGGTGAATATTCAATCCAATATGGCATCATATCGCTTTTGTATTGAATAGAATTGGCTGGGGATAAGGTGGAGGGCTTACCTTTAGTGAAGATTAGCTTCTTTAAAATCACCACCTTTCCTTTCCTGATCTTGCCCTAGAACTACTAGGGAGAAAGATGGTCATAGGAACACTGGAACCTAGGAAGCTGCCATATACTGAGTCAGACCATTGGTCCATCTAGCTCAGTATTGTCTACACAGACTGGTAGTGGCTTCTCTAAGGTTTCAGGCAGGAATCTCTCTCAGCCCTATCTTGGAGATGCTGCCAGGGAGGGAACTTGGAAACTAGATGTTCTTCCCAAAGCAGCTCCATCCCTTAAGGGGAATATCTTGCAGTGCTCACACTTCTAGTCTCCTGTTCATATGCAACCAGGGTGGACCCTGCTTAGCTAAGGGGACAAGTCATGCTTGCTACCACAAGACCAGCTCTCCTCCCTGTATAGTTACAGGGTCATACCCTGTAACTATAGAGTACGGCTAATTTTTATTCTATCTATCTGTCTGTCTATCTGTCTGTCTATCGATCTACTACCTGATATATGTATTTCTAGGAGGTGTACATAATCCATAATACAGTATAAAAACAGAAATTTTTAAAAAACACCTGAAACAGTTTCACAGAATAAAAACAATTAAAACAAGTTGACAGAATAAATATTTAAAACAATTTAAAATTAGTTTTAATTAAAAGCCTGATAAAACAGATATATCTTAAGGGTCTTTGTAAAAGCAATCAGAGATGGAGAATTGACAGGGAGTGCATTCCAAAGCCCTGGAGCAGCCACAGAGAAGGCCCAGTCCCGAGTCGCCACCAGACGAGCCAGTGGCAACTGTAACCAGACCTCCCCAGATTATCCTAAAAATGGCAGGGTTAATGACAAAGGAGGCACTCTCTTAAATACCCTGGACCCAAGCTATTCAGGGCTTTATAGGTCATAACCAGCACTTTGTATTTTGTAACTCAGCACTTCATAACTCAGAAATCTATTGGCAGCCAGTGCAATTCTTTTAAAATCTGTGTTATATGGTCCCTTCAGGTTGTCCCAGAGACCAGTCTGGCTGCCATGACATTCTATACCAGTTGATGTTTCTGGACTACGTACAGAGGCAGCTCCACATAGAGTGCATTACAAGAGTAAAGCCTGGCACTTACCAGCATATGCACCACTGTTTTAAGGTCATTTGCCTCCAAAAATGGGTGTTGCTGGCATACCAGCTGAAGCTAATAAAAAGCACTCTTGGCCACTGCCTCAACCTGTGAAACCAAAGAGGGTTTTGGATCAGGGATGTAAGGAGGCTGTCCGCGGCCCGTGTTTGGCCACCACCACAGCCCCAATGCAGCGTGGACTGATCTCCCTTCCAAATGGGGCCACATGGCCCCATTTGGGAACTAAGTATTGCCCCCCACGTCTGATGTCAATAATGTGAAATAATGCCCCACACATCTGATGTAACTCTCTACTACCCTTGATGTATGTCCCTGAAGGTTACCCAGCCATCAGGGACATATTTTCAAGTGGCACTGTGGTCAGCAGAGAGAAGGGGGAGGATTGGCAAAAATCCTTCTACACACAAACCCTTCTAACACAAGTGCAGCATTAGCCTGGGTGTTGTCCATTATTTATAATTATGATTTTTATTTTGGCACAGCTTTGAATGGTCTTTGTTTATTTTTTAAACTTATATGTAGAAATGAACGAAGACAAATATACTTTAAGATTTTTTCTTTCCAGCCATTCAACTGAAATTGATCAAAATCTATTTGCTTTTACTGATTCAAAGAAAACTGTTGGAGAGGAGGTTGTACATGTGCATTTTTAATTAGCAACGACATGCATTTTAATGTGGATGGCATCCACGCTTCATGGTCCAGAGTGTTTGTTCTTTAAAAGGAGAGGATCAGTGATCTCTGCATTCATGTATATGCGTGACCAGGTTTCTGTGTTTGCTGTGTTGTTTTGTTTCTAAATAATAGGACCTGAAACCAGTAAAAGTTGAAAGGGTTCTATCTGTCATGATAATCTTTAAGGTGCATGCCCTGTTTTCACAGCTTCTCAGATCAAAGCTCTTTCCTGAAATATTGAATTATCAGGCTGATAAATCAGGATCACTTCATTCTTTATTAACATTAAGCGCTTCCATCAGTTTGGGGCTTTTGGTGCTAATGGTTTTACAGGAATGTTAATAGTTCTTCATTGTGCCCAGAGAAGCCATACGGAAGCCTCATAAAAGACATATAAAGGGTTACTGTTTTACTGTTTTGTAAATGTTGTATTACAAGTAAAGTTCAGCCCAGACAAATGCACATCAGTTAAACTGCACTTGCAAAGCTGAACTGTTTACATTCAATAGTCGGAGGAAACTTGATGTCTCTCTTCACCAAACCCTGAATTTGTTATTAAACTTTCCTGCTTTCCTGTGAGTTATTTTTTAATATCCACATGTTCTTTCTCCCATCTCCCTATGTATGGAACTCTCTCCCTTTAGACATTCAGCTGGCCTCTTTCTTGTTCCACTCTAAGAAATTATTGAAAACTCGTCTTTTCCCCCCCTTGTATTTCTTTCTTAATGTTCTGTTTGACTTCTTTCATTCCTCCTTCATTCCTGCATTATTATACATGTTAACCATTTCTGCTTCTTCTGGTCTCTTTCAGCTAGTGCAAATGTTTTCTCCTTGTACTTTAAAGTTGCCTCTCTTCTTCTTTCATGGGTTTTAGTGGTGGTGGTGGTGTTTTTAGATTGAGAGCATAGCCCTATTCAAACATTTTGTGGTACAAGTGTACAGATATATGTACATTTGTACACGTTTTTGTGCATCACTGTACCTGCATTCATTTTAAAAGTGAACCTAGGTAGGAGAGGACCCAGCTGAGGAGGACCCCTCTCAAACCTGGAACTAGCTTTGCTCCAGTAATGGTAATAGATGCTTGTTACTACTATCCTTGTGAAAGGGGCTCATTGCTACTCATGAGAAGTGGCTAGCCTGTGGGTCACATTTCCTTAGTGTGAAAAACAGCTTCTAAACTGCATTTAGAAAATCCATTTGAATTAATCAGTTAGCCACATGTTAACAGAATGCAAATACTTCATTCATATCAAATATCGATATATCATATTGAAACTGAAAACTACCAAATGGCTAGGGCCGGATGGCATCCATCCAAGAGTCCTCAAAGAACTCAGATTTGAAATTGCCAACCTTCTTGCTAAATAATATAACTTATCCCTGCAATTGGGCTCTGTACCAGAGGACTGGAAAGTAGCAAATGTAACACCAATTTTCAAAAAGGGATGTAGGGGTGATCTGGGAAATTACAGGCCAGTTAGCTTAACGTCCGTTCCAGGCAAATTGATGGAAAGCATCCTCAAGGATAAAATGCAAAGCACATAGAAGAACAGGCCCTGCTGGGAGTGAACCAGCATGGCTTCCGCAAAGGTAAATCTTGCCACACGAACCTTTGATAGTGCCAACAAGTGTGTGGATCGAGGTGTTCCAGTTGACATAGTATAGCTATGCATAGACTAGCACTTTGTATTTTGCCCGGAAACCTACTGGCAGCCAGTGTAACTCTGTCAACAAAGGATTGATGTGGTCTCTCCGAGATAACCCAGAGAAAAACCTGGCTGCCGCATTCTGTACCAACTGAAGCTTCCGGACTATGTACAAAGGTGGCCCCACATAAAGCGCATTACAAAAGTCAGGTCTGCAGGATACCAACATATGTACCACTGTTCTGAGGTCGTTCATCTCAAGAAACGGACACAGCTGGTGTATCAGCCAAAGCTGATAGAAAGCCACTCTGGTCACCACCTCAACCTGAGATACCAAGGAGAGGTGTGGATCCAGAAGTACTCCCAGACTGCGAACCTGTTCCTTTTGGGGAAGTGTGACCCCATCCAGAACAGGCAGATCAAAATCATCTCTGGAGTTCTGACCCTGCACAATAAGTACCTCCGTCTTATCTGGATTCAGTCACAGTTTATTCTCCCTCATCCAGCCCATTACTGCTTCCAGGCAAGCATTTAGGGAAGTTATGCCATCTCCTGAAGAAGTTGACATGGAGAAGTAGATATGGGTGTCATCAGCATACTGATAACACCCCACTCAAAATCCCCTGATGATCTTTCCCAGTAGTTTCATGTAGATGTTAAAGAGCATTGGAGAAAGCATGGAGCCTTGGGGGACGCCATGCTTAAACTCATATTTTGAAGAGCAACAGTCTCCAATCAACATCATCTGGAATCTGTCCGAGAAGTAGGAGCAGAAGTACTGTAAAACAGTGCCTCCCACCCCCAACACTCTCAGACATTCCAGAAGGATACTATGGTCGATAGTATCGAAAGCCGCCGAGAGATCCAAAAGGACAAACAGAGTCACACTTCCTCTGTCAATTCCCAATTGGAGAGCATCCATCAGGCCAACCAAGGCAGTCTCCACCCCATAGCCCACCGGAAAACCAGTTTGAAATGGGTCTAGATAATCAGTTCCCTCCAAGACCACCTGGAGCTGAGAGGCCACCACCCTCTCAATTACCTTGCCCAGCCATGGGAGGTTGGAAACAAGCCTATAACTGCTCAGTTCTGAGGGATCTAATGCAGGCTTATTAAGAAGAGGTCTAATAACTGCCTCCTTAAGACAAGGAGGCATCCTGCCCTCCCTCAGAGAAGCTTTTGACAAAGTTCCTCATCAAAGACTCCTGAGGAAACTTAGCAGTCATGAGATAAGGGGACAAGTACATGTGTGGATTGCTAACTGGTTGAAAGACAGGAAACAAAGGGTAAGGATAAATGGAGAGTTTTCACAATGGCGGGAAGTAAGAAGTGGGGTCCCCCATGGATCTGTACTGGGACCGGTGCTTTTTAATTTGTTCATAAATGATCTAGAAGTTGGGGTAAGCAGCAAGGTGGCCATATTTGCAGATGATACCAAACTCTTTTGGGTAGTAAAATCCAAAACTGATTGTGAAGAACTCCAAAAGGCTCTCTCCAAACTGAGTGAGTGGGCAACAAAGTGGCAAATGCGATTCAGTGTTAGCAAGTGTAAAGTGATGCACATTGGGACGAAGAACCCCAACTTTAAGTATACGCTGATGGGATCTGAGCTGTTGGTGACTGACCAGGAAAGAGATCTTGGGGTCGTGGTGGACAGCTCGTTGAAAGTGCCGACTCAATGTGTGGCAGCTGTGAAAAAGGCCAATTCCATGCTAGGGGTCATTAGGAAGGGGACTCAAAATAAAACTGCTAATATTATAATGCCGTTCTACAAAACTATGGTGTGGCCACACCTGGAGTACTGCGTACAATTCTGGTCACCACATCTAAAAAAGGGCATTGTAGAACTGGAAAAGGTGCAGAAGAGGGCAACCAAGATGATCAGGGGCCTAGAGCACCTTTCTTATGAGGCAAAGCTACAACACCTGGGGCTTTTTACTTTAGAAGACATGATAGAGGTCTATACAATCACACATGGTGTGGAGAAAGTGGCTAGAGAGAAATTCTTCTCCCTCTCACATAACACTAGAACCAGGGGTCATCCCATGATATTGATTGCCAGGAAATCTAGGACCAACAAACGGAAGTACTTTTTCACACAACATATAATCAACTTGTGGAATTCTCTGCCACAAGATGTGGTGACAGCGAATAACCTGGATGGCTTTAAGAGGGGTTTGGATAACTTCATGGGGGAGAGGTCTATCATCAGCTACTAGTTGGAGGGCTGTGGGCCACCTCCAGCCTCAAAGGCAGGATGCCCCTGAGTACCAGTTGCAGGGGAGTAACAGCAGGAGAGACGTCATGCCCTCAACTTCTGCCTGTGGCTTCCAGCGGCATCTGGTGGGCCAGTGTGTGAAACAGGATGCTGGACTAGATGGGCCTTGGGCCTGATCCAGCAGGGCTGTTCTTTTGTTCTTATGAATGAATAAATAAATAATCAATAAATATATGCCACTGCACCTTAAAAATCAGAGAAAAACTTCAAGGTTTACAATAATGGTCTTGCGATCCCCTTCAATGAAGAATCTGTTTCCCTCATTGAATATAAAGGACAGAGAAGAGCATCTGATCATAAATTTAACTTGGAATACTTGGGCTATTCTCTATAGAGAAGGTATAGAGCTGGTTGTTAACAAAATTAAGCAGTGGACTTTTTCTAATAAATCCTTTGAATCCTGATTCAGGGAAGACGAAGAAAGAGAGGACTTCTGGAAGAAAGGAATTTCCAGCTGGAATGTCCAGGCTTGAGGACTTACCCATTTTTGGCAATACAGTGCTTTGTACAATCAAACCTCCTCATTTTCATAATCGTAAACAGATCTTGTCATCAGCTTAAATGGAAGGGAAAATCCCCCCCAAGAGAGCAAATGCTTGGGGGCATGGATGTTGCACCTAGTATGTGCATCTCCATTTTGACAACATCCTTCACTCATTCCCTTTCTCATATTGTTCGACAGAAGTTTTCAACATAAAGACTCAAAGGAGAAGAAATTAGGCACCCGTCTAATCATTACGGTGGCTGGATACAAATAAGGAGTAAAATCCTGTGTTTTAATTTTCAGTCACCTAGAAAAGGAAATTTTAGCAGGTGCATATCTTCTCACTCTTTGCAAATGACCCCTACAGGAATTCCAATTTCTGTTTCTCTTTTTAAAATCCAGACACCTTTTTGTCCTTTGCATAAACAGGCATTAAGCTCTGTTGCATCTACTCAGCAATCCTGGTGCCCTAAGGCCCAAACCATAAGTTAAAAGTGTAGGCTCAGGACATGTGTGTGTGTGTGTTTACAGTAAATAGCAGCTGGATCTGGGCCCCTGCAAACTGGGAATGCAGCAGGGAGAGGGGGTCCTTCACTCTACCTGTCTGCCACAGTCCTGATCCAAACAGGGCACTCCATGGTTCCTATTTGTTAAGGGGCAGGGGGGAGCTTCCATTGACACCAATGAAAGCATTCCCCCTTGACACGCAGCAAGAGTGTGAATAACTGGACTGGCCTTGTGGCAGGAGAGTAGGGTTGAAGCCCCTCTCCCCTCCACCAAGGTCTCAATCTGCCTGCTGTTTTCTGTATATAAAAGGAAACTGATGCGTGAAGCACATACTTCATGTGACATGCAGGGCAAGTTCACACATAGCACAGAATCTCCTTACAAAGCTGGTAACTAACTTGTCCATGACTGTCTGAACCCATGCCAAGGCAGCACAAGTCAGGCTGGGATAGCACTGAGGGCCTTGCTGGGAGGCCGTGCAAGAACGGAGCTATGGCTCAATGCAGCTACTTCCAACAAACCAAAATATGTAATTGTCTGCAGCACTGTCTTTATGTTTCTTCTCTGTCTTGGGCTGGAGAAGTTCCACACAATCGCCAAATTAAGATGTAATAGGAAACCGGAAATCCCTTCACCTCCAGTTTCCTAACCCACATGTCCAAATTTGAGGATATTGATTTTGCTGGGGGGAAGTGGCCCACAGATTCCCTTCCCTTCGGTTCAGAGAGCACTTGGAGCACCGCAAAATCCATTTCTGCGGCACCAACATTACATCCAAACATTGGCATTGCAGTTTCGACCCCACGGAACCAGAGTTGAGGAAGGAAGCTCCTCCTTCACTCTGGCCCAGTTGGCTTTGGGCACTATCCTTCTGAAGGAAGGAACAGCCAGCTCCCCAACTTCCAGCTCTCCCCAACTTCCAAACATGGGTGGGAGAGTGGGGGGAGGGGGGCGTGGAATCGCATGTCCATTGGACCTGCGGTTCCATGCTATGTCTGAATGGGAACCCAGCCATAGTTTGACCTTAAGGAGTTGAAATTAAATGACAACATGTTTGCACGAATTCATGGAGGAAAGGGCTATCATCTGCTATTAGTCATAAGGGCTATATGGACCCTCCATGTTCAGGGGCAGTATGCTCCTGATTACCAATTGTTGGGAAGTCATAGTGGTAGATGGCTATTTCCTTCAGGTTCAGCTTTTGAGCTTCCTAGAGGCATCCAGCTGGCCACTGTTGGCCACGTACCTTTGGACTGGTCCAGCAGGGCTCTCTTTATGTTCTGTCTCTTACAGAGGTACAGTGTTCCCTCTAACAGGGATCCCCAGATGTTGTTGATTACAACTCTACTAAGCCACAGTCCTTGGCCAGCTTTTGTTAAAAACAAATACATCCGTGTGGGCCAACACTGGAGAGGGGGAGCAGATAGCCTTAGGAACATAGGAAGCTGCCTTGGTATAAGTCCCGAGGTATAAGTCCAGAGTCCCTCTAGTTCAGTACTGTCTACACTGGCTAGCTAGTAGCAGCTCTCCAAAGTTACAGGCACGAGTCTGTGTTGCATTCTATCCAGTATTTGAAAAATGTTTTGTTGTTTAGAAGTTTGTCCCAGTGGGAATCCTGTAGAGAGTGTGGGGGGTGGAGTCAGAAAGGAAAAGGGAGGAAAAGGAGGAGAAAATGGAGTTGTTTCTGAATAAACTCTTAGTTAAATCTATATACGATTACTTGGTGTTTGTGAGAGAAGCAGCTGTAAAACAGACTCAGTCCTACCTGGAGATGCTGGTACCTTCTGCATGCAAGCATTCAGATGCTCTTCCACTGAGCTATGGCTCCAGCCCCTAAGGGGAATATCTTACAGCACTCACATGTTGTCTCTCATCCAAATGCAAACCAGGGCAGACCCTGCTTAACAAAGAGAGCAATTCATGCTTGCTACTGCAAGACCAGCCTTCTGACCACTACCTAAGAAAATTACTACTAATAATAATACATTTATTATTATTATTATTATTATTATTATTATTATTATTATTATTTTAAAGAAAATGTTCAAGAAATATTTGGGCTTTACAGCAGGTGAACAACTGCAAGAGAGGACATGAGTCCTCCCTTCAACCCCGCTTCTAGAGGCGATATTAGCTGGTGACACTTGACAGAATAGCAGTAAATGCACAATAGTTGGCCCATGAACAGCAAGTCTGTGAAAAGATGCAAAGCTGTTCAGCCTTGCCAGATTTTTGGAACGAAGGTTAGGTAAAGCTGCACCTAGAGCAGAGGAAGCCAATGCTAACAAAGGCACCGTTAGAACTTTTGGTCTGGCACAATTAATCCGTGGTGGAACAGTTTGTGCTTTGGAAGATCATCTGATAGGGCCTGGAAGAACACTGGGGCTTTCCGCAGCACATGCCCGAAGAATCATTTAGCTCCTCTCAGAACATAAGAAATCCCTGAACAGATCATGCTGCAGGCCCATCTAGTCAAGCACTCTTAGCCCAGTTCAGCAAGGGAAACCTTCACACAGAAGCAGGCTTCTGCTTACATGCTGACAAGGAGACAATACGCGACTGGATTCTTCATCCTGTGCACTGTCTACAGTTCCTCGGATGTTGCTCAGATTACTTATTTAGAAACATAGGAATCCGTGTTCCCTCTAACAGGTTTTTAAATGGTTGGTTTTAAATGGTTTTAATTGGTTTTAATATTGTTTTTAGCACTGTGTTTTGAATTGTGTGTTTTTTATGTCTATTAAAAGTTGTTGTGCACCACCCAGAGCCTTTGGATGGGGCGGTTTATAAGTGTAATAAATAATAAATAATAACAACAGGGATTCCCAGATGTTGTTGACTACAACTCCCAGAATCTCCAGCTGCAATGGCTTTTGCTTGGGGATTCTGGGAGTTGTAGTCAACAGTGTCTGGGAACCCCTGTTAGAGGGAACACTCATAGGAAGCTGCCTTATACTGAGTTAGATCATTGGTCCATTTGCTCAGTATTACCTACACAGACTGGTAGTAGGGGTGTGCAGAAAACCAGTTCTGCGGGTTCAGATCTAAACTGCATTCGAACCAACCTGGCTTGGTTTGGTTCCAGTTCCAGTGGAACCGGGCCAGTGAAAGCTTGAACTGGGCCACCACGGGCCCTGGCTACTCTGGGGGAGGCCGGCAGGGATGGGGGTGCGGAGCCACCTCTGCCCCTGCTACTGTTTCTGTGGTGGTGCCGCCACCACTATTTGTGAGTACAACAGTCTCCACTCCCACCCAACCCCACTAGTGTTAGGGAAGTCCCCCTGCCCCTTTACCCATATATCCCCAAACCAGTCCAAATTAGTTCGGTATGAACTGGGGCTGGTCGAGTCCGAACCCGGACCGCCCAAACCAGGCCAGTTTGATTCGAACTGCAGTTCAAATCAAGCTGGCTCGCACATCCCTGGTAGTGGCTTCTCCAAGGTTACAGGCAGGAGTCTTTCTTGGCCCTGTCTTGGAGGTGCTAGGAGGGAACATGGGACCTCTTCCCAGAGTGGCCCCATCCCCTGAGGGGAATATCTTACAGTGCTCCCATTCAAATGCAAACCAGAATGCACCCTGCTTAGCAAAGGGGACAATTCATGCTTGCTACCACAAGACCAGCTACTCGTATAACCAAAATTGCAACTGAGTCATTGCAAATAAGAGCACTCTATAAAAGCAACAAAATTGCTAGGAGGAAGAAAATCCAAGGTGAGATCAGCCAGCTTCAAAACTAGGTTTGCACCACTCATGTTGTTCATCATCCCAATGCCTGATATATTTTTCCCCCCACTGGCTGACATTCAGACCATAGAAGTGCTTGTCAAACTGACGACACTGAACTAGTGCAAGAGGATCACAGAGCTGCATCAAATTCACAGGGATGCTAAACGTTGTGCTACTGCGCTATTGTGCTATTGTACAAACGTTCCCTGCAAAATATATCAGGCATGCCACAGGGTACACATCTTGTGCTAGCACAAATGTATTTATGTTAGTGCAACATTAGTCTGAGATGCAAGCTCCATGTTTAATGCAACTAGCTAGCACAACAGTCTTGCACTAGTGCAATGTGTTTGCACAAGTGCTTTGTCATTCTGGATGTCAGCCACAGCCTAGTTCCATGTGAACAAGTACCACCATTATTTACATTTACATTATTATTTACATTTTATATCCTGCTCTTCCTCCAAGGAGCCCAGAGCGGTGTACTACATGCTTAAGTTTCTCCTCACAACAACCCTGTGAAGTAGGTTAGACTGAGAGAGAAGTGACTGGCCCAGAGTCACCCAGCTAGTTTCATGGCTGAATGGGGATTTGAACTCAGGTCTCCCCGGTCCTAGTCCAGCACTCTAACCACTACACCACGCTGGCTCTCTTTCCATTTCAAAAAGTCACTTTCTCGGCAGTGCCTCTTCCAAATAGTGTTGCACAGTGTTCCATCTGCCCTGCAATGGACAGTCATGCAACAGTTGCACAAGCGTGCTCCTGCACAAGATGGAAGGATTTCACAAATGCAGTTGTGCCATGGGTGGCCATTATTTCCAACAGCCATCCATCACACAACTATGTTGCACGATTTTTGCATCTTGTGTAAAAGCACTCTTTTGCAAATCAGTGGCGGAGCTGTAATTGTGCACATGGGTTCCAAGAACCCGTGTGCATCTTCCATCGGGGCTGCTGCACTCATGGTGACAGGCCCCTGGCATCAGCCCCCCAGTGCCCCTTTTCTCCCCACCATGCGCGCGCCACCCCTTTTCTCTCCGCCATGTGTGGTGGTAGTGGTGGCAGAAGTGGCAGCCTTCCTGAGAGAGCAGCCTGTTGCTCAACTGTCACCACTGCTGCTGCACATGGCAGGGAGAGAAGGGGCGCCCCATGCGTGCAGTGGAAAGAGAATGAGGGCCACTGGGGGGTGCCGTGGGGGGAGGGTTGCTGCGGGGGGCTGCTGCCAGTTTGGGGTGGATGGGTAGCCAGAGCACAGGCAGCTATGCTCTCCCTATGCTACTGGTGAAAATGTTCCATTACAAAGCAGGTAGAATGTTGCATACAGGGGCAGAGCCACCATTGGGCGAACAGGTTCAAAGAACCCTGGCTGCCACCAGGGCCACGCCTTTTGCCCCAGACACGCCCCCCTCCCCACATCTGACATCAGATGCAGGGTGTGTGATTTCACTCCCAAATGGGTCCGTGCGGGGCTGGGGGGGGCACGGCGGAGGCAGCACCCGGGCTGCCGCTTGGCTCCCTCTGCGGCTCGTTGCATAGTATGTCAGCCAGTGATACAATGGAGAAACAAATGACTATGGACTACCATGAAAGAATTCTCCTTGTTATTTGTTCATAGGCGCAAGTACAAATTAGTACTCTGACTGCCAAACCTTCATCCTATAGAGGTGTGAGAGCCAGCATCGTGTAGTGCTTTAGAGTGTTGGACTACAACCAAGGAGACCTGAGTTCAAATCCCCGTTCAGCCATGAAACTCACAGGGTAACTCTGGGACAGTCACTTATCTCTCAGTCTAACCTAGCTCACAGGGTTGTTGTGGGGATACACCATGTATACCACTTTGGGGCTCCTTGGAGGAAAGTGGAATATAAATGTAAAACTTTTAAAAATGTACATAAATAATAAATCAATGTACATAAATAAATAAATGCTAGAAACTAATGGAAATGTATTTTATCGACTTGGGCTGAGATGGTTATGTTGCAGTTCATTAAGCAAAGAGGTTAAGTTCACAAAAGTTTGGCATCCTAGGAAAAGATTATAGCATGTCAGTACCTTGCTTTCCTGCCAGTAGCAAGAATTAGTTCTCCACTTGTAACTACTTTGCTCAGCTGCTCTTCGGAAACCCAAGAAAAGGTGAACAAGTGTGTTTCTCCTTACAGAGTAGACAGCAGAGATGCCAGGTTTCTAAGCTGGAGCCTTGGAAAACAAGCAGCCTTGCTCCAAAATATTAGGAAGTCTGATTTCTCTATAACAGCCTTTGGCAGCCTTTTCGGCCGCTCATTTTACTAAGACACGGTTTTGGCAATAAAAAGACGATATCAACTAATATAATTAAGGGCTGCAAAACAATCTCTTAAGTAGAAATTTGTCTCCCAATAGAACAAGCATAAAATTGTTCATTACAGTGCTCTCCAGGAATAACAGCAACAGTTTCCAAAAAAGTATTATAAATGCATATTCCCAGAATTAATGTTAAACCAAACCAGATGTTCTTCAGCCTCTGGCTATGGGGAACCCATGTGCCAAACCAAATGGCCCACCGTTGAGAGCCTTCAGACTTGTATGGGAGGCTGCAGTGGACCTATGTATGACCTTATCACTAGTGTAGGCCTGAAACTATCAGGAGAAGGTTCCCTCCCATGATAGGATTTGGATTTCTACTGGAAAGAGTCTTGTAGCACCTTAAAGACTAGCACATTTATTTCGGCTCTCCAAGTTTTACTGTGCTAGTTACTACACTTAGTTACTACATACACACTCATGTGTGTGTGTACGTGCGCGTGTGTGTGTGTCCCCTCCAATATAAATACTACTCAGGACATCTCACAAGAGTAAACAATAAAAGTAATATAACATTTAACACAATAAAACAAACAGAACACAATGTAGAATGAAAACAATTAAAGCCAACCCAATTAAAATTAAAAACCAATTGGTTTTTAAAAAAACCAATCCGGGGATAGGCCTGCAGCTCAGTGGTAGAGCATCTGCTTTGAATCCCGGGTTCGATCCTTGGCACCTTCCAGTTAGGGCTGGAAAAGACTCCTGTTAGAAACCCTGGCAAGCTGCTGCCAGTCAGAGCAGACAGCTAGATGGCCCAATGGTCTGACTCAGCATATGGACTGATGCTGTCTCACAATCTGCCACCTGAAGCAGCCCTTTTCACCCTACTTCATGGTAGGGGGAGCTCTTTTCTTTGGGACAGGGAGGAGAGCTGGTCTTGTGATGGCAAGCATGAATTGTCCCCTTTGCTAAGCAGGTCCACCCTGGTTTGTATTTGAATGGGAAACTACAAGTGTGAGCAGCACTGTAATCTATTCCCCTAGAGGTTGGGGCCACTCTGGGAAGAGCATCTGCATGCCAGCATGCGGAAGGTCCCAAGTTCCCTCACTTGGATCTCCAGGACAAGACTGAGAGAGACTCCTGCCTGGAACCTTGGAGAAGTTGCTGCCAGTCTGTGTAGACAATACTAAGTGAGATGGGCAAATGGTCTGACTCAGTATAAGGCAGCTTCCTATGTTCCTAAAACTTAATATTAACTTCTGACACTGCAACCCTGAGCATACCATTCACCAAGTAAGATATTGAAATGGATAGGGTTTTCTCCTGTGTGGATGCACTTCAGCTTGGGCTATAAATCAAGGATGCAATTAGAGACAATCTACACATCACATCCATCATGTGAATCCTGCTTTAAGCTGCTCCACATGGCAGGTGGGTGGTTCCAGGACAGAGCCTGAAAGCAGATGCTGCTGCTGAAATTTGCTGATGCACAGGAGTGTCTAGGAACCCCCGTGCACTTGGCTGACACTCAGACTAGTGCTGCATGAGTGCAAAGATCTTGTACTCCCTAGTTCTGCTAACTTTGCTGATGGTAATCAGGCTGAGAGTGTGTGTTCCAGACTAATGTTGCACTGGTGCAACCTATGGCACACCTCCTGCTATGAACTCTTTCCCACTCACATTGCAGGAAGCAGAAAGAGAGGAGGCCCTCAGATACCTCACAAGTGTGTTTATTTTTCAAGTGCACTTTCGGAGCCTGGCCAACAGTGTTGTGCAAGGAAGGTGAAAACTGTGCTTTGCATGGCAGTAGCAGCAGAGTTGTTGCAGAAGAGGGACTTTTCTGAAATGAGTCATTCCAAAATAAATGCACCCATGAGCAGTGTTCCCTGTTAATAAGGATTCCCAGATGTTGTTGACTACAAGTACCAGCATCCCCAGCTGCAAAGGCCTTTGGCTGGGTATTATGAGAGTCAACAACATCTGGTCTTGTGGTAAAAGGAAAAGTGTGCCATCAAGGTGATTTTGACTCCTGGCGACCATAGGGCCCTGTGGTTTTCTTTGGAAGAATACAGAAGGGGTTTACTCTTTCAGCATCTTCCTATATCACTGCTACCTGATATAGTACCAGCAGGGATTCGAACCAGCAAACTTCTGATTGTTAAGCCTTTCCCCGCTGCACCACTTAAGGTGACTTGGTCTTGTGGTAGCAAGTGTGAATAGTCCCCTTTGCTAAGCAGGGTCTGCCCTGGTTTGCATTTGAATGGGAGACTACATGTGAGCACTGTAAGATATTCCCCTAAGGGGATGGAGCCACTCTGCGAAGAGCATCTGCCTGCTTGCATGCAGAAGGTTCCAAGTTCCCTCCCTGGCATCTCCAAGATAGGGCTGAGAGAGACTCCTGCCTGCAAACTTGGAGAAGCTGCTGCCAGTCTGTGAAGACAATGCTGAGCTAGATGGACCAATGGTCTGACTCAGTATGTGGCAGCTTCCTCTGTTCCTATGTTCTCAGCATCAGGAATCCCTGTTACAGGGGACACTCTGTCTGGGAGGCATCTAAGTGTCTCCTCTCCTCCTTGTTCTTTCCTTGCCCTTCATATATGTTGCAGGGAATGATGCAGAGCTATTTGCTATCCTTGTTGCACAAGGAGACAAGAGACTGCAAAGCCTGCAAACTCGGAGCATCTGCTCAGCTCTGTGGCCTTCTTGTATGTGTGCTTCTTTGTTTATTGCTGTGTTGGGTTAGTCCGGATATCAGCCACTACTTGAATCCATGAAAGAAAAGTAGGATGTCATTGTAATAAATAATGAAAACACAATGAGCAGCCATTTCTTTGCATCAGGGCATGAGGTTGACTCTGAATTTCCCCACTTTCACCACAACATTCTATTTCTCTGTTTTCTGATCGCCTTTCCTGGTTTTTTAAAAGCATTTCTGGTTGAAAAGGATCAATCATTCAAAAGTGGATTTTGGTTTTAATGAAGCTGCTTTTGCTGCTTTTACTGTCCCTCCTGTTTGATGGTTTTGTGGGTTTTGTGATGTGTTTTCATGATAGTGCGCATTTACTGCTGTAAGTCACCTTGAGCTTTCCCAGACTGCACACTTTACCGTGGGTTTACTGCAAGGCTTTACTGCAAGTTCAATGTTACCCCAAAAAAACCCACACAAAAAGTGGATTTTTTTTAACCTTGGATATATATCGGGCTACACTCTAATGCCCAGTAAAAAACCCGAATTGTCTGTAAAGTGCTCTCCAATAGCTATAGGCCTTTGCAGTTGGCCTCTGTGTGGCCTGGATCATGCAGAGGCCAATTGCAGGCGCGGCAGCCTCCAAAATGGCAACCGCGCCGAAGGGGGAAGGCCTGAATGGGCTGAAGAGCCAGCTGAACGGGCCGGCCTGGGCTTCAAGAGAGGCCGGCGGGGGGAGAGGGAACCTCCATGGACTCCCCCACCCCACCCGCCACCTCCAACAACTACCCTGAAGTGAGTAAGTAACACACACACACCCAAATTTTTTTTTAATTGTTAAAAAAATGTTCACGAACCACTACCCCCGGACTGAACCAAACCAGGGGGGCTCAAGGGGGTGCCAGACCAAATTGGCCTGTTCTGGTTCGAGTCCAGTGCAGACTTGAACCAAACCGGGCCAGCCAGTTCCGTGCACATCGCTAGAAGTGATTGTGTGGAAGCAAGGTAGGAGGTCCACACAATCACTTCTATCCAGGTTTTCCTCTTACCTGGCTTCCACACAGTCAAAACTTGGGAGCACACACCGCTCCCAAATCTGGGCAGAACACAGATTGTGTAAATGACCTCTGTGCCTCAAGTCAAAACAGCTTAACTTGGAGCCTAAAGTATCTTCCCACAGGAAGCAATGTTATGAATTGAGGGGTGAGGGAGGTGGTGTTGGCTCCTGAAGCAACCCTCCCTTTTTTCTACTCTTCCCCCCACTTCTGCTGCTGTTAGAGCTGGAGACGGACATGCATCTGTGAAGCTGATGCTGGAGAACCAGAAGTTGCTCACTCCTGCCACCCACTCCCTTCCATCCTGACTCTTTCTCACTTGTCCATGAAAGGAAGGGATGCAACTGGGTAGATCATCCCCTTTCTCCTGAGCAATGGTTAGACATCGAAGGAAGGAGGAGGGGTGGGCAGGAAGCGGTGTGTGGGCTAAAAATGGGCTGGGCTCTCTCCCTCTTTCTGGCACAGCACAACAGCTGAACCTCAAGAAGGAGGGAGAGCAGAAGCACCAGCAAGTGGGGACCATTTTGCACCAGTGAATCAACCAATTCCTCCACAGCCACAGATGCAGCAGCAATAGGAAGTGAGCCACTGCCACTCTCCATGACAAGGTCAGCCTAAGCTGCAATGATTGCTTCTGCCACCTCCTCCAGCCCAAACACTAGCAGCCATCTTGGGGAGTTTCCCACCGCACAGTGAGTGTTGTAAAGTTGAAACAAAGTGGCAATTGAAAAATGTCTCAGATGTCATTTGCCTTCACTCTGAGTGTCTTTCAAGGACTCCGTGTGGTTCCATTGGGCTTGTCACAACAGCAACAGCAGCAGCAGCCAAAACACCTGTGCTGTGGCGAGGATGGCTGCCATCTTGTCCTTTCAGCCTTTGCTGCTGCTTGGTGCTGCTACAGAGAAGAAAATATGGCCGCCGGGGGTGCTCTTCTATTTATGTCCCCATGCAGAAAAAGCAGCTCCCCCTGCAATTGCAGTCTGGTGCCAGGTTCTTCCTGGTGGCCATTTGCTTGGGGATTAAATAATAATAATAATAATAATAATAATAATAATAATAATAATAATTATTATTATTATTATTATTATTATTATTATCAGTAGTAGTAGTAGTAGTAGTAGTAGTAGTAGTAATAGTAGCAGCGATGATACACTGGAACATCTGCAAAAAATACAAGCTACCTGTAGCCAAAGATTAGTGAGACCATAAAATTGAAAAAGTTGATGAAGATGTAAAAATATTATGGGACTTCTAACTACAAACAGACAAACATCTGCCACACAATACACCAGATATAACTGTAGTCGAGAAGAAAGAAAAACAAGGCAAAATAATCGACATAGCCATACCAGGGGATAGCAGAATAGAAGAAAAAGAAATAGGAAAAATCACCAAATACAAAGATCTACAAATTGAAATTGAAAGGCTGTGGCAGAAAAAGACCAAAATAATCCCAGTGGTAATTGGCACCCTAGGTGCAATTCCAAAACTACTTGAAGAGCACCTCAACACCATAGGGGTCACAGAAATCACCATCAGCCAATTACAAAAAGCAACTTTACTGGGAACAGCCTATATTCTGTGACGATATCTATAATAATAGCAACAACATTGATAATAAAATTCAGCCATACCAGGTCCTTGGGAAGGACTCGATGTCTGGATAAAACAAACCAGTCAATAACACCTGTCTGACTGTGTAGCAATATTAATAATAATAATAATAATAATAATAATAATAATAATAATCACCATCATCATCATCATCATCATCACCACAAAATACAAAAATCTACAAATTGAAATTGAAAGGCTGTGGCAGAAAAAGACCAAAATAATCCCAGTGGTAATTGGTGCCCTGGGTGCAGTTCCAAAAGACCTTGAAGAGCACCTCAACACCATAGGGGGCCACAGAAATAACCATCAGCCAATTACAAAAAGCAGCTTTACTGGGAACAGCCTATATTCTGCGACGATATCTATAACAGCAACAAAATTGACAATAAAATTCAGCCATCCTAGGTCCTTGGGAAGGACTCGATGTCTGGATAAAACAAACCAGTCAATAACACCTGTCTGACTGTGTAAATAAATAATAATAATTGCCTCACACATGGATACTAAAATGTTTAGAAACAACTGGTGTCAGCAAAAACATTCAGATATTTATTTAAAAAGCAATGAGCATGTGGAGTACACAGTTGACAATCAATGGTGAGACACTTGGACAGGTTAGCATTAGAAAAGGCATTTTCCAAGGGGACTCACTATCCCCTCTGTTGTTTGTAATCACCATGACTCCACTTTCACAAGTACTAAACAAAACAGGCCTTGGATACCAAACATCTAAAACATCAAATAAAATCAACCATCTGCTGTACATGGACGATCTGAAGTTGAATGGAAAGTCCCAATCAGAAATTGAATCACTGCTAAACACTGTCCGTATATTCAGTAGCGATATAGCAATGGAGTTTGGACTAGACAAGTGTGCTGCATTAATAATGAACAGAGGAAAGATAACAAAAACAGAAGGAATAGAACTGCCCAATGGAAGCAAGTTCAAGAACCTGGAAGAGAAAGAACCTTACAAATACTTGGCCATTCTCCAGGCTGATAACATCGCACACACTGAAGTTAAAAGAAAAATTGGAAGTGAATACATCAGGAGAGTTAGAAAAATCCTCAAGTCCAAACTCAATGGCAGGAACACCATACAAGCCATAAACACCTGGGCTATACCGGTTATCAGATACACTGCAGGAATAATAGACTGGACCCAGGCAGATCTAGAGATGCTAGATCGTAAGACCAGGAAAATCATGACCATCAATCATGCTCTGCACCCCCGCAGTGATGTAGATAGGCTATACCTCCCTCGCAGCTCAGGTGGAAGAGGATTGCTGCAAGTCCATCAAACAGTAGAGGAGGAGAAAAGAGGCCTTGCAGAATAAATCAAGGACAGCGAAGAAGATGCACTTCAAATGGTCAAGAACGAGAAACTATTCAACACCAATGAAACAAAGCAGGCCTACAAGAAAGAACAAGTCAAGAACCGAGCAGAAAAATGGAAAAATAAGCCACTGCATGGTCAATATTTGCACAGTATCACTGGAAAATCAGACATCATCAAGACCTGGCAATGGCTTAAGAATGGCAACTTGAAGAAAGAAACTGAGGGTTTAATACTGGCTGCACAAGAACAGGCACTAAGAACAAATGCAATAAGAGCAAAAGTAGAAATGTCAACAACAAACAGCAAGTGCCACCTTTGTAAAGAAGCAGATGAAACAGTGGACCACCTAATCAGCTGTTGTAAAAAGACCGCACAGACTGACTACAAACAAAGGCATGACAAGGTAGCAGGGATGATACATCTGCAAAAAATACAAGCTACCTGTAGCCAAACATTGGTGGGACCATCAAATTGAAAAAGTTGAAGAATATGAAGATGTAAAAATATTATGGGACTTCCGACTACAAACAGACAAACATCTGCCACACAATACACCAGATATAACTGCAGTCAAGAAGAAAGAAAAACAAGTTAAAATAATTGACATAGCAATACCAGGGGATAGCAGAACAGAAGAAAAAGAAATAGAAAAAATCACAAAATACAAAGATCTACAAATTGAAATTGAAAGGCTGTGGCAGAAAAAGACCAAAATAATCCCAGTGGTAATTGGCGCCCTGGGTGCAGTTCCAAAAGACCTTGAAGAGCACCTCAACACCATAGGGGCCACAGAAATCACCATCAGCCAATTACAAAAAGCAACTTTACTGGGAACAGCCTATATTCTGCGACGATATCTATAACAACAGCAACAAAATTGACAATAAAATTCAGCCATCCCAGGTCCTTGGGAAGGACTCGATGTCTGGATAAAACAAACTAGTCAATAACATCTGTCTGACTGTGTTAATAAATAATAACAAATGCAATTATTATTATTATTATTATTATTATTATTATTAACAGATATTTATTTGTCGCTCTTCAACCAAAGTTCTCAAAGCAGTTTATATAGAACAATAAACAAGACATAAATAAGATGGCCCCCTGTCCCCAAGGGGCTCACAATCTCAAAAGACACATAAGGCAGATACCAGCAACACCCACTGGAGGAATGCTGTGCTGGGGACAGATAGGGCCAGTTGCTCTCCTCCTGCTGAATATAAGATAATCGCCACTTGAGAAGGTGTCTCTTGGCTCAGTTAGCAGGGGTAAATTATTGACACCAGACCTGCTCAGGCTCAAGAAGTAGCAGCAGCCACAGCCAGAACGTTGGTTATTTCACTCCTTTAACTGTATGCAAACCCTCTTTGAGAGATGTTGGCCTGAGAGGCGTTATACAAACAAATCAAATAATAAATGCATGCAAACCAGCCCCTTATGAAATATGATGGGCCTAACGGGAGATTAGCCACGAAGCAGATAACTGGTGGGTGGTTGTTTTATTATTTTGGCATGTTCAGAAGTGTGCTGGAGAAGTTTATACTGTTTGCTCTGTCATACAAACCGTCTTCTATTTAAGATGATTCTGGAGGAGTGACAGTCCAATGTACTCCAGCAAACTAAACACATCAGAGGAAAGACCACTTCTGAAAGGCTGAGGAAGTACGGTGATGAATTACCACCTACAGTACATGTATGGAAATGGTTTTAACTATTCCAGATCCTTATTCGGAATGGTTACACCACTAATATGCTTCCTTGCGATTAATAGATGCTGCTTTGGTGTTTTGTATGTTACTGTTTTATGTAGGATTTTAAACCGAGATATATTTATATTTAGTATCTGTATTTTTTGTATTTTAGTTGTGCATTGTTTTAATTATATTGTAAACTGCTTTGGGGTTATTTTAATGAAGAGCACGGTATAGCAATCAAACAATAAATACATTTGCTATAGGCTTGTGGAGTGGGACTCATATCTGTACTATACAACACAGCAGAAGCAGAACTATTTACAGTTCTTATTGCTGAGAGTAGATTTTGGCAGATTAGCTGCCTGACAACAGTTCTAGAACAGGGTTTCCCAAACTTGTGGTCCAGACTGGAAACCCCTGTTCTAGAATGTGTACATTCAATACACGTTTTGGTCAGTAGTCCCCGTCTGAAGGTAAAGTCTGCCATGAAGTCAATTTCGACTCCTGGCGCCCACAGAGCCCTGTGGATTTCCTTTGGTAGAATAGAGGAGGGGTTTACTATTGCCTCCTCCCGAGCAGTATGACTCATCTGCCTATATTGCTGCTGCCCAATATATGGGTTTCCCATAGTCTGAGAAACATACCAGCAGGGATTCGAACCCGCAACCTTCTGTTTGTTAGTCAAGCAACTGCTATTTGGCATCTTTTCAGCCCCAGAAGTATATCAGACAGTAAACCAACAGACTAGGGTCTTGATAAGCTTTATTTATATGATGATAGAAAAGAGAAGAGCATTCCGAAAAGCATATCCAACTAAAACAGAGACCACAGCTGAAATGCAAAGAACAAATCTGATCTAAAGAGATTTCTAATAGCAGCCACTTATCTAGCAAAGTTTATTCCTGGCAATAGTGGCCGACATCCTCTGCAGGGCTATGGAAACCGAAAGAGCCCTGTGGAGATGCATGCAGTCCTGAGCATAACAGCACTTCTGCAGAAGTCCAGCTCTCTTCCCCTCAGATCGGATCTTCTCCCGCAATTCAGAAAGCCTTGATCCATTACGGGCTGTTCCTAATCCCCTAAAAATTTCACCTCTGCCCATAATGCCTTGACATAAGCTCTCTCATCTGCCATCTCCTCCTCCTCTCCATTTCCCACACTTCAGCAAATCCGCCAAGTTGTAGGAACAAGGGAGGAGAGCAGCTAAGAGTAAAGCCAAAAGTGACTTCTAAATTATTCCTGCATTTTAAATGAGTGGTACCATCTAAGGATTCTATTAAGAATTTCCTAACTGTAAGAGCTGTTGGACAGTGGAACAACCTGCCTCATGTAGAGCTGGTTCTCTTTTACTGCAGCCGCAGGTTTTAGAGGCTGGATGGCCATCTGTCAGGAATGCTATGGTGGTTTCCTGCAATGAGCTGGCAGTTGGACAAGAAGACCTGCAAGATCCTTTCCAGCTCTAACATTCTGTCATAGAACATGGTGCAGTGTGGTGTGATGGTTAGAGTGTTGGCCTAGGACCGGGAGACCTGAGTTCAAATCTCTGTTCAGCCATGAAACTCACTGAGTGACTCTTATAGCTCAATCTCTCAAGTAAGAGCCTCCCCATTTCTGACTACTTTTTAAAAGTCCCTAAAGACTCTTTATTTTTTCCACCCAGGCTTTTTGATTTGACTGTGGCTTTAAATTGTTTTAAGGTTTTCATTTTAATTCATGTTATGTTGTTGTTAACTACCCAGAGACAGAGTAGGAATGTGGTGAATTGCGATCCGGCCAGCCGAATCATGACTCGCCATATCCCTAAGAGATGGACATTTGGGCCGGTCTACAGATTTGAGAAATAAAATAATTAAACCTGACCCGAAAGGGGTTATGGTGAGGATAAACATGACCATGTACACCACTCCAGGTTCCTGAGAGGAAGAGTGGGATAGAAATGTAAACAATAAATAAAATACCACCTCATTCTGCAGCATGGTGGTGCAGTTGTAGCTCTGCTTTTTTCCACATTGCTGAACACCAATGATGTGAGCCTGTGTAGCATCCCCCATGAGAATGTATCAATCCCAGTAGGCAACATCCCCCATGAGAATGCGTCTCCCACTGAACTCATGTGTCCAAAGAGATGGTTATTTTGGCCTGTATCAGATTGAAATTATACCAATAACTGCAGTTCAGAAGGTATCGTTATCAGGAGGTCTGGGCCCAAAGGGTACAATTATGCCAATGTCTTAAAGCCTAAAACAATTCTGGGCCTCTTCCAGCCTGTGCATATCGCTGTCAGCTCCTCAGACAGTTTACCTTTTCCCAAGGAGCTTTTCCTTCCCTTATCGTCTTGGCAGATCTAACAACCGAGTACTCCAATTACTGCACTTAAGTACAAGCCACATTACATATACTTTACACCTCATCTTTATCTCTGCCATTCTGGTGATGTGATATTATGCAAACCGGTCTTGAAAAACATTAGAACAGCAGAGTGGAAAGTGGTTGGCCGTGAGCGGTCAGATTTCCCAAATAGCTTTTGATTGTAGCACAGTCTCACAGGCAGGCCTGACCCAACCAGTACAGCCCCAAAGTTTACCCCCCCCCACACACACAAAGGATTTCAAAGCCTTCCTTAAAAATGTATTAAGGGTAGACCCACTGAGTGTGGTGTGGTGGAGAGATAGCCCAGAGTAGGTTGGGTTCATATTCTTGGTTAGGCTTAAAGATAGTGACCTATACTCCCCACGGCCTTACACCCGTGGAGCAAGAGGAGGAGAGCTGGTCTTGTGGTAGCAAGCATGAATTGTCCTCTTTTCCAAGCAGGGTCCACCCTGGTTTGTATTTGAAAGGGAGATGACAAGTGAACACTCTAATGGGGATGCCTCCACTTTGGGAAGAGCAGAAGGTTCCAAGTTCCCTCCCTGGCATCTCCAGATATGGTTGGGAGAGACTCCTGCCTGTAACCTTGGAGAAGCCTCTGCCAGTCTGGGTAGACAATAATGAGCTAGATGGCTGAATGGTCTGACTCTGTATAAGGCAGCTTCCCATTTTCCTAAGAGTTCCACCCTCCCTCACAGGGAGTCAGAACACTGGCTGAGCAGCAGACTTGCCTCACAATGCAGTATAGTGCAGAGCAATCCATGGGGTTGGGGAGTTATTTTCCCTTTTCTCCCCTCCTGGCAAAAGCCCTGTTTACTGCCAGTAATATGCCCCTGAGCCACCTAATGGCACAGCGGGGAAATGACTTGATTATCAAGCCAGAGGTTGCCGGTTCGAATCCCCGCTGGTATGTTTCCCAGACTATGGGAAACACCTATATCGGGCAGCAGCGATACAGGAAGATGCTGAAAGGCATCATCTCATAGTGTGTGGGAGATGGCAATGGTAAACCCCTCCTGTGTTCTACCAAAGACAACCACAGGGCTCTGTGGTAGCAAGGACGACAGCACACTTTACCTTTTAATATGTCCTTGAGGCCTGTGCAACCTTCAGGGACATATTTCTGGTAGTGAACAGGGCTTTTACAGGAAGGGGAGAGAAGTGAAAAATTGCTTCCCAATCCCCTTCCCCATGTGCTGTGATGCAAACCTGCAATGCAGCTAGTGCCCTGGCTTCCTCCACCTGGCTCTTCCTCCACCCATGCAAAGCTGAGGCAAATGGTCTGTCGAACCTACTGTCTGTAGGTTGATTATGGTCTGTCAGTCCTACTGTCGAACCAACCTCACATCCGTCAAACCTACCTCACGGAGTTGTTTGTTTATTTTATGTTTTACATACTTACTAGCTGAACCCGCACAGAACATCTGTGCAGTTGTGCACTGAGCCTGTGGCATCCCCCCGCAGCACGCTTGCTTGCTTCCCCCGCAGCGCATGCGTGCTCCCCCCGCAGCGTGCTCGCTCGCTCCCCTCGCAGCGTGCTCGCTCGCCCTCCCCCCCGCAGCTCGCTCGCTCGCCCTCCCCCCACAGCTCGCTTGCTCACCCTCCCCCTGCAGCTCGCTCACTCCCCCTCCCCTCGCAGCTTGCTAGCTCACCCTTCCCCTGCAGCTTGCTAGCTCACCCTTCCCCCGCAGCTCACTCGCTCACCCTCCCCCTGCAGCTCGCTCGCTCCCCCTCCCCCTGAAGCTCGCTCGCTCCCCCTCCCCCCGCAGCTTGCTAGCTCACCCTCCCCCCGCAGCTCACTAGCTCACCCTCCCCCCGCAGCTCACTCGCTCGCCATCCCCCTGCAGCTCTTTCCCCCCGCAGCTCTCCTCATTGGGTGGGCCAAGGCCAGGCCATCCCGCTGCTGCCTCCCACCTCCTCCTCCCAGCTGGTAGGGCTTTGCCCGCCTTCTGCCCACCTCCTTGCCGCTGCCATTATTTCTCCCCGCCACTGCCTCTTCTTCCTAGCCAGCGGGACTTCATCCACCGTGGCCCTCCACCTCTGCATTCTTACCACCGCCATTATTTTTCTCCGCTCCAATGCTGGAACTCTTGCACGCTCTAGAGCATCTGCACGTTAGTACTTGATTGCACCCCTCACCTCAGAGATCTCCCCGCCTTCACCTGAGCTGCACTCCTGCTCCTCCTCCATCCCGTTGCTTCCATCCCACTCTCCCTTCTTGGTCATGGCTGCAGTATTGCTGCCTAGTTGCAGTCCCCTACCCCCAGAGACCTCCCCACCCTCATCTGAACCCTCCCCACCCCCCCAGGAACAGCAGCAGTGGTTGACTGGGTCGTTCCTCACTGCCACCACCACCATGGCCACTCATTCCCCTCAGGCCGCTGACAGGCCCGGGCCCGTTCTTTTCCTGCCTGCCTCCCTCTGACAATGACCTCGGTGGCTCCAAACAGCAGCAGTGGTTGACTGGGCCCTTCCTTGCTGCTAGTTCTGGCATGGCCGCTCATTCTCCTCAGGCTGCTGACAGGCTCAGGCCCGTCCCTTGCCCTTCCTTCTCTCTCTCTTCCCCCTCCCTTCCTTTTCTCTTTCTCTCTCCTCCACTCGCTTTTCTCCACTCTTTCTTCCTCCTCCCTTCATGTTTTTTATCTCTCTCCCTCCCTCCCTCCCTCCCTGAGTTAACAGATTTTGTTCATCTTCTTTCCTCATTTAATTGACACAAGGGCATCCTCCTTCTCCTGAAGGGGCTCTTTCCTCCCTCACGACCCGTCTTTTTGCAGACCCCTGCCTGATATATATATAGAGAGAGAGACAGAGAGAGAGAGAGAGAGATTCCTCTCCTCTACAATCAAGAACATCTTCCGACCAGTAACAGTTGCATTCCAACTGACCTTAACCATCATAGGCTCCTCCTCCTTATCTGCACAGGGAATTCCCACTGCCCAGTCACCACAGTGCCACAGGCTCCTCCTCCCTGTCTGCATATGGAATCCCCACTGCCCAATCAGGTGCTTCTGCTTGCAAACTCTGTCACCCAGTCACCTCCTTTCTACCACGTCCCCACGCATGACCTGTCTTGGAGAATTAATAATATAGATGCCTCCTTTTGTCTGAAAACCCCAGACAACACAAAACGTCATAAAAACATTAAAAGACACAAGTAGAGATGGAAATCATGACTCTTCGCTTTGTTGGCTCCAGCTCCGGCTCCTCCTTCTCCTCTGAAGAGAGAAGGAATAGTTCCAGTTTATTTTATGTTGGTATGGGATTAGTCCCATGGAGGCAGTTTAAGCTCCTTGAAGGAAGGACAGGATAGGATATCAATGCTATAACAATAGTGACTTACATTTCACACAGTCTAACGTCATTCTCAGTGAGATGCGCACATGATGTTGCATTCAACAAAAAAGCCTGCTGACACCGCTTACAAATGTGCAGAGCCTTTGTAGCTCCTTAGCATAGCGTCACCACCACTATGGCGACGCTGCTCCCAGGATTCCCAATGGGAGCATCATTGCTGGAGCGCTGGAGCTGTGCTTAGGAACCATGGGGAATTTGCACATTTGAGTAGAATGCAGCAGCGTGTGGGCATCATGCTTAGAGCAACAGTAGACTGTGTAATATGTAAGCTAGTAACTTTTCCAAGCAGTTACTTCTGAATACATGGATTAAAGGCTGAATATTCCTGTGCTGCATGTGTAGCATGTGCCACTACAACACAGACCAGGGCATTTTCCTTGTTGTCTGTGCACACATACTTTGTTGCCAAGAGTTGCTTTCCATGACATTTAGAAGCCTATATAGAGTGAGAGAGAAATCCACAGAACTGGGAATTTGACAGCACTATCGCAGAAGAGTGTTATATTCATTCATGAAAACTCTATGGGGAGTAGCAGCAGAGTCTGTGAGAAATGGTTTGGAAGCATCTGGGTTCTAGAGGATCCTGGCCTACCCAGTTTAATTTTCTTATTGCTATGAGTCGCTTTTTACATCACCTAACATAATACAATTTGCAGTGACTTGGGTTTTTTGAACTCCACAAATGTCCTTTTAGAACGGCACTTTTGCCGGGAGTGGGGCACTGCACATTCCATGCCAAGTTGCACATTGGTGCGGGCAGGGGAGCCCAAGATAGAGATGTCACAACCATTCCAACAGGCATGCTAGTTATATTGAATGCCCCTGTTCAAATGCCTGAGAGAAGAATCGAGAAAAGCACAGGCTTCATTGCAAATCAAGCCAGCTTCCAGCAGACCAACAATCCAGTGCTTGCCTCAGTCCTGTGAGGAGGAGCAGGGGGAGGGGGAGGAGTTGCTGCTGCTGTATGCCTATTTCCCCAAAGCTAGGAACTGAGACTTCTGGGGAACGTAGTTCTGGGAAAGTTCTAAGAACTTCTGGGGAAAGGGAAGATGGAGGTGGCAGCAGCACCGAGGACCTGGCAGATCACTCGCCTAGGCCCTGGCGGGGAGATCATGCCAGGCCCTTGGACTGATCCCACCACTGCTAACAACTCTGCTGTAGCCTTCCCAGCAGCAGTGTTCTTGGCTTTGGGGGATGGGAAAGTCAGTGGTGGCCAAGACAGGCCTATGCAAGCAGTTTTTGAGCATTTATGGGTATTCCATTTGAACACCCAGAATGCCCTGCACTCTTGCAGCTATTCAATAGGAACATGTGCAAAAAAAACCCGGACCCGCTTTTCAAGTTGAATGTAGTAGATGGCGCCATAGCACAGTGGTAGAGCATCTGCTTTGCATGCAGAAGGTCCCACGTTCAATCCCCAGCATCTCCAGTTAGGGCTGGGAAAGACTCCTCCCTGGAACCACCTTGGAGAGTTGCTGTCAGTGTAGAAAATACTGAGCTAAATGGACCAATGGTCTGACTCAGTATAAGGCAGGTTCCTATGTCCCCGTGCTTGTGCACTTCTGCATACAGATCCATTTCCCTTTGACTTGCATGGCTCTCCATCCTCTGCTTCCTGCATGGCAATTATGTTTTGCCTTTTCAAATAACATTGGATAGGATTGGCTTCATTTGTTGGGTCCAGCCCCACGTTGCCAAACAAAGGACCAATTTGGGGGAAATTCGTGATGAAGTTTTACCGACAAGGTTACCAAGGATCATGACCTTGTGTGGGAAACCTGCCCAAAGGTTATGGTTTTTATCACAGAAGTCACAAACATGACAGACAAAACCCTTGTCCGTGTCCCACCCCCATTTAAGAAAACCTCTTAAAAGAACAGCCTCTAGCCCGTAACATTAATCACTGATTGGAAGTTTACATAAATTTAGAAGTAGTAATCTAAAACCTGCCCCAAATTAGAAAAATGTGATGGGGGAAGTAGTTAATGTGGAGTTGGAATTTTTCTGATTACACTATTTATCAGGTAGCATTTCAAATAATTAAAATGAGTTGCACGAAGAATCGAAGGGGGAATGTTATGGGTTTGAGTTTTGGTTTTAAATCCCCAAGCAATAGAAGCACTGTTAGGCTTGGAATATCACATGTGCAAGCAGAATTGTACAGAAACACCCCCCACCCCCCACAAGTATAGACCACACCAAGCAACATCTGGCAAGGAAGACCAATTTTTAAAATATGTCCTGACAGTTTTGAAATGAAAATGCCCTGCATCTGAGTAAAGGTTGCATGAAAGGGTAACAAGTTAACTCCATATTAAGTAGAAAGACAGGGACTTGGTATCAGATCAACAAAAAAAGCCTTTCTGGAATGGGTTCAAGACTCATGACTAAGCTTACAATCGTTTCTTTTACAACAGGTGCCTTTTAACAGCACTAAGGAATAAATAGAGAAATCTAATATTTGACTGGGTTTCCTCTGCCTGCCAATCATTCTAACATGTTCCACTTGGACTTAATCTTTTTATTATTTATGTAGCACACTTGTCTGCACACAAGGGCTAAAAGCAGCAGATAGCTCTTGAAAGTAGCTGAAAAGTATGATTTGGGGGAAAAGGGGGAAAGAGTTGCATGTATCATTAAGTTGTCTTGGCTCATAGCAGGTATGCTGCTTTTTTTTTTGGTGTTTCACCATTGCCATATTCACACATTATGTTCAACACTCATACAAAGATTGTATAGTATATACAGGTACAGTCATTCACATGTTATGCTGAACGCAGGTACAGAAGTACACTTCCTATCTGTACCATCCATTTGAAGGGCCTGTATCCAAGTTCACTTTAAAAATGTACACATGAACAGTCATTGTCACAAACAAGTGTACAGACAGCTGTACACTGAATAAGAATAATGTCTGAATCGGGCTCATGTTCTCTGATTAAACAGGTTTCTAAGGTTTTATAATGCTTCAAAATGCTATTTGTTTGGAGCCAATAGTGAAACAAAAGATATACGATCATGTCTCACCTTTGTTGAGGTCACTGCATTGGCTGCCAGTTTGCTTCTGGGTCTAATTCAAAGTGCTAGTTATCACCTATAAAAGCCTTCAGGATTTGGCACCTGTGTACCTTCAGGACCGCCTCTACCGTCCAGCTTCGACCCACCCTGCGAGGTCGTCTCAGGTGGACCTTCTCAGAGTTCCGGTCCCAGGGGAGGTACATGGGGCCCGGGATCGTGGGAGGGTCTTCTCTGTTGCAGCCCCTTCCTTATGGGACAACCTGCCTCCTGAGATTTGTAATGCCCCCTCCCTTCTGTCCTTTAAGAAGCTCCTGAAAAACCTATTTATTTTGCCAGGCTTTTAGTTTTTAACGTGTGTGTGTTGGGGGGGGCCCTTCCTTTCCCTGTTTTTTGGTCTTTTTCTCCTCCCTTCTCTTGTCTTCATTTTTGTTGTTTTAAAATTATGTAAACCGCCTCAAGTCTAAGGAAGTCAGACAGTCAATAAATTTGCTGAATTATTGAATGAATATACACCATGAGTGAAAGTTGCTGTATCATACCACCTTCAGCTCTCTAAAATACAATTGTTGGTCTTTATTGTTCTATATATTTCATCATGTTTATTTCCCCTTCCCCATGGTGGCTCTAGCATTCAAATGTTTGTTTATAGTTAGTAGACCCTGCTAACTGAGCAAAGAGACACCTTTTTATTCTTTATTTAATACATTTATTGAATACATTTATATACCTTTTAAAGTGGCTGTTCTCTTATATTTAGCAGGGGGAGAGCACCTGGCCCTATCCAGCCCCAGCACAGTGGCTGTTGCTGGAATGATTCTGCTTTCTGTTTGTTTTTAGATTATTTAAGATTGTTTTTAGGTTACAAGTGTCTATGCCTTCTTATTAGTGACCTCCTGATATGAACGTGATCTTTAAGGTGCCCCTCTGTTGTCTATAGTCCTAGCATCTCATTCTCACCTTGAGTTTGTTTGGCTGAGATTGGCTGCAGCTGTCCAGAAAGCTGATAGAGGCTGTTTGGTACCTACCAGGAAGTGTGTTAGCATTTGGAGAGGGTAATTTCAGGCATTACTGTCCCATTAACCAGTTCCCTAAATTTGGGAAATTTAGCTCTGTGCAAAAGACATTTTAACTCTTTTTTCCAAAGGTAGTTCCAGCTTTCTTTAAAGCGGGTGTTTGCAACCTTGGGTCCCAGATGTTTTCAGACTACAACTCCCATCACCCCCAGCCACAATGCTCAAAAGGCATGATGGGTGAGGATGATGGGAATTGTAGTCCAACATGATCTATGGATCCAAGGTTGAGAACACCTGCCTTAGAGCCTAATTCCATGTTACTGACAGAACTGTTGATGCCTCTCCATAAAGTGAACATGTTACTCAATTCTACTAGTAGATGGTTCTCCCTAAATTTTGAAGTCAAGAGTTTAGTGGCATGGTAAGCGTAGGGAAGGGATCAAGAGAAGAAACAGAGCAAAAGAAACAGGAAAAATGTTAAGTCATTGGAAGTATGGATGAGAGGAACAACAGAGAATATTTATTCAGAAGTGGTGGTAGATGGGATAGATAGGTAGATAGATAGTCCAACAGTGAGCGGCCAGTTTAGACATGATTAAAATGGTTTCTAATGGTCTTAAAATAAATGGAACGCTATAGTGATGCTTTCAATCCATGTTTCCTCTGAGGCAGGAGTGTCAAATTTGCATGGGTAGGGAGAAAAGCTTTGCAAACGTTGGTGGCTGGGCTTCAACAAAGGACATTAGTTTAAAAGAGCATAATCCCTTCTTCCAAAAGAGTATCCCTTCCATGGTGCATTAAACAATACTTTCTCTTTTTTAAAAGTGGGCATTGAAAGTGGAAACAACACATCCTTTGCAAGGAAAGCATGACAGACAGTTAACTTATTTATTTCTATTTAACACACTACAGGCTTTCTGATTTTACGGCATTACATGTTTTGAACCTTTTAGTAAAGTGGAGGTTTCTCATTTCAGTCTAACTGCTGTTAATTTGTTCCAAATGTTAACATTGCAAATAAGGTCTGGTTACCATCTCGACATTGAGTCGATAATAGGAACAGAGCTGATCGGCATCTGGTTTAGTTCAGAGTACAACGCACCACCTAATACTGCAAAATTTGGATTGGAAGATCCTGGACATTTCACGACCACCAAAAAGAAAGAAGGGGTGGGGGGAGGCAAAGGGGAAAAAATCCTAACAGCACTCATATACAGTCATGTGTCGTTATTTATTGCTTGATAGGTTTGCTAAAGATGGAATATCACATTACTAATTTTGCCAAATTCCACGATACATAAACAGGCCAAAACCTCTTAACATAAATTATGGCAGAGCTGCCTTAATGATAATTTAAAAAACAACAACAAACCTATGGTGCTTGTTTTCCAGAGTTGGAAAACCATTGAAGGGAGGAGGACCTAAGAAACAAAAATTTCAAGTTTCGAATTTAATCCTCTCTTTACCATAGAAAACTTCCATCACAGATACATGAAAATCTGCTGGGTACTGCCACTTTGTGAATAAACATGAAAATGGGCTTAACCATGAAACTAAAGATAATCTGTAAATTAGATTCCCCACCCCCACCCCAACTAAGAAAAATGCACCATAAGAATGTAAAAACTGTGCTGCCTCATGTAGTTCCCATTTTCAAAAAGTTCTTTGCCATCTTGTTGGCTTGTTATTCTGTATCTTGCTCAAACATATATTTTTTTAAAGATTGCAGTGATCAAACCGAATTCAGCTATGATGCTAACAGACCAGAGTAATATGAACTGTAAAATAAGTAATGGCAAAGAACTTGACAAAATAAGGGAGCTCACCAACTCCAACGTGGAGTTGACTGAAAGGTCTTAAGTTTTCATTTTCTTTCACTAGGTTATACTTTTACAATGAACATCAATGTTAAGTCTGTACGGTTTCGGGAACTGGTGCACAGCTATTAGAGCAGTGCTCTTCATAGCAAGGTCCAGGAGCCATTGGTGGCTCCCATAAACAAGAACATAGGAAGCTGCCTTATAGCAGATAATTGATCCACTTAGCTCAGTATTGTCTACACAGACTGGTAGCAGCTTCTCCAAGATTGCAGGCAGGAGTCTCCCTTGGCCCTATCTTGGAGAAACCAGGGAGGGAATTTGGAACCTTCTGCATGCAAGCAGGCAGATGCTCTTCCCAGAAGGGCCCCATTCCCTAAAGGGGAATCTCTTACAGTGCTCACACATGTAGTCTCCCATTCAAATGCAAACCAGGGCAGACCCTGATTAGCAAAGGGGACAATTTATGTGGGCTACTACAAGACCCTAAGTACGAATCCCCAACTAATTCTTTATTGCATCTAGGCGAAGCTTTGCCTGAAGTAGAATACTCAGTACAGCCCCTCTAGTGCTTTGTGGACTGTTCCCACCATGCAGTACTGTGCTTTGCCTTGCACCAGTGGGGCTCCTGGAAGAGAAACAGTAGCTTCTCTCTCTCGCCTTGGAAGGCACATACGGAGTGGCAGGGAGTGGAGTCCTTCACAGCACTTTCCCTCTAGAGCTCAATGGGGAAAGTGGTAGCAAGGACTACATTTCCCAGTGTTCCTTTTTAAATACCCTTGGTAACAATAGCTTGAGAATAAGAACATCTTTTGAAACAGTCATTGGGAAAAATAAATGCAGAAGCCACTTTATATCTAATTTCCTTTGGTAAGGCCATATCTTACGGACATCTCTCAGTTGGATTTATTTATAAAGTTGATTTATTCACCTCTCTATACAACTATTTAAGGCAATGTGCAAAATAATAAAACAACCAGCACCTTAGCGGATGGATCCAGGTCTGCTCTGTATTCGGTTTGCACACACAAGAAACGCAACTGCTCTTCACTTTTGCAGTGTCAGTCTGAGTGTCTGCCAGTAATCCCAGACTGATTTTATAAAATGAATCAGATGAAGAGAATGGCTATAAATCTCTTCATAGCCATGGGTGAGCTTCTGGATCTAAGGTGGCAGGTGAGATAGGAGTGAGAATAGCAGGATACACCTGAAGTTGAAAGACTGCTCCCAATTTAGATTCTCACAGTCTTGGCTGGTACTGGTAGAGGGGTCTGCTACCTTGGATCTCAGCTCCATGTTTCAGCTGATTATGTATTTTGTATTTATTACATTTAAATTAATATAGGCTTCTGGTGATGAACAGTCTAAAATGAAATGTCAACTCACTTAATGAAGTTATTCCACTAAGAATTATCAACTACACACAGTAGTTTAAGAATATTAGAAAACACTCAGCATTGATTTAAAAATCAGTTTGTTCATCTACATCATATCCTTCCTTTCAGAGCCAAAGATTCAATGTGGCTCACAAAATCATAATATAAAACAGCCACTAAGTCATACAGAAAACAGCAATAAAACCACAGAGCAAGAGCAAAAATCCAAACACAGTAAAAGCAGTGCTCAAACCACCCAAAGGGCCATTACAACAAAAACCAGTTTTACTAGTATTTTGATGGCCGTGGCGGAAGGAGCTTCTCTGGGCCGAAAGTATGTTGAGATAGGATCACTCAGAGGGCCCTGCTACTTCCAGCCACTTTGTTTGTTTGTTTCTTTGGCCCAAGGTACCCCAAGCAGGATCACATCCTCCTGACTCTCTCCCCAATTACTGTTCATGGCCATTGTCATGTAACTTGACACTTCAGTTATTTATTTATTTATTCATTCATTCAATTTTTATACTGCCCTTCCAGCAAGGCTCGGGGCAGTTAAGTCTTAAGTCTTAGTAATGCTCAGTAACTAATCTCTCCTTGTTAAAATTGCAGCTCCCTGTAAAAAAACTCTGCAGTAGCAAGGATGGAAGAAAAGATAACTGCTGAGCAAAACCACAAGCACATACTGCTATTAGGCTAAATCCTAATCACAATAATTGGAGAATAGCTCACTATTCTGTTCCATGACAGAACCACCCAAGCCTATGATGTTGTTCAGTGGACCACGCCCATTGGCAATGCAGTTTATATCATCCATTCCTGTCCATGTTTGTTCCTTGCTTGTACTGTGCCTCTTATAATGGTGAACCACCAGTTGGCATGGTCATATCATTGAAGCCTTAAGCATCATCGTGCATGTATGAATGCATGCCTCTCCCGCTTGGTCGCCCCCCCCTCTCTCTCACACACACACATGCACCCCTACCACCAGTAATCCTCTTCAGACATTATTAAAAGGCTGCACTTCTGGTCCAACTTTTCACTGCTGTACACAAGTTCTACCTGGACCCATCACTCCCCACCACTCATGGATATGCCAGTATTAGTCTGAAGACAGGGGCGTAGCTAGGGGAGAGGGGGCCCGTGTTTGCCCCTCTCCTCAGGGTCCCCTCGGAGTGAAGGAGATAATGAAGAAAATAGGGAGGGGTGGAGCTGGGGGCCCCGCAGGAGCTGGAGGGCCTGGGTTCTTTGAACCAATCCACTCAATTATAGCTACTCCTCTGTCTGAAGAAGCTAATCCGTGATGGGGGGCACTTCCATAATTGAGAGTTTGGGGCACTGGAGTCTCCCTCCTGATCACAGAAGGACCTGCCATCGTGGATACAGCATTTGCCTCTTCAAATACCAGCATATCCATGAGTGGTGGGGAGGAGGTGGTGATAGGATACAGAAGGACTTCTGGCCCTGTTTTTCACTGCTGTCTGTGAGTGGAGCCTTTTAACATGATCTGAACAGGGCTGTGTTCTGTATATTATATTATTATAATTTATTGTTTACACAGTCAGACAGGTGTTATTGACTGGTTTGTTTTATCCAGACATCGAGTCCTTCCCAAGGACCTGGGATGGCTGAATTATATTGTCAATTGTTATAGATATCGTCACAGAATATAGGCTGTTCCCAGTAAAGCTGCTTTTTGTAATTGGCTGATGATTATTTCTGTGGCCCCTATGGTGTTGAGGTACTCTTCAAGGTCTGTTGGAACTGCACCCAGGGCGCCAATTACCACTGGGATGATTTTGGTCTTTTTCTGCCACAGCCTTTCAATTTCAATTTGTAGATCTTTGCATTTTGTGATTTTTTCTATTTCTTTTTCTTCTATTCTGCTATCCCCTGGTATTGCTATGTCAATTAATTATTCATTATTATTATTATTATTATTATTATTATTATTAATTTGATTTCTATACCTTCCAAAACCAGCTCAGGGCAGTTTACACAGAGAAATAATAAATAAATAAGATGGATCCCTGTCCTCAAAGGGCTCACAATCTAAAAAGAAACATAGGATAGACACCAGCAACAGTCACTGGAAGTACTGTGCCGGGGTGGATAGGGCCAGTTACTCTCCCCCTGCTAAATAAAGAGGATCACCATGTTAAAAGGTGCCTCTTTGCCAAGTTAGCAGGGGTATGCATAGCCCTGAGATATGTGGAGCAGGGGTATGTATAGCCTGAGTATCTACATTGCACACTCCATGCCTTTCATTCCCAATTAAAACAGAACGGACAGCAATTTCCAAGAGAAAGAAGATACAGCTAAATCTTGGGTGGGTTCTCTAGTACTAACCACATAGGAATCCTTCCATGCTCCCATGATTTTAAAGGTTATTGAAAGATAGATTGTCAGGCTGCTTAGGACGGTTTCAAGCGTTGTACATATATTTAGAACACAAAAAAAGCAAACACAGCTTGTCAAACTCAATTAACAAAATGAACTTAAGTAAGGCCTGATTGCTACAGTTCACTTTTAGAGACTCGGAGCGAACATTTTACAGTCTGTTCCTGGAGAAATTGCATCAGCCTGGCTATAGCTATACTATCCAAGCACTAAAGCTCGTTACTGAAAAATATGATACCTTTAATGGATAATCCTTCATTCCATTGGTAAAGCTCAGCTTGGATGCCAGTGGGAGTTCTGCCTTTTTGGTTATAGATTTGCAGACAGTTCTTCAAGGGGTTCAAGACATGTACTAAACTATTTAAATAAAGAACATGAGATTTGGTTCTCATTCAACAAAACAGAAGCAATGATGTTGGCAAACGGGGTGGTTGTCTTCAATAGCTCTTCTGCCATTGCTGTTGTAATGTACACGATTATTGCAATAGAAGTCCCGAGTTGTCCCATGCAAGCAGTGTGATATTTTACTACTAGTAACATCTAACTTTGGGGACTTTTTGCAGGTATGCAATTCTGCACAAAATCCAGATATAATTCAGTAAATGCACTGCCATTAGTCACTTGTAGGTTGTAGGCTCTATGGTCATGAAATCTTCCTTTCAAATACTGTACAGTCTTGGATGCAAGCAAGCAACTGGATTCTTGCCAGGAAATCAAATTGAATTTGCTTTTATTCGTCCCCTCCCTTGTAAAATGTCTGAAACCCAAGTATCATTGAAATGCAATGCATAGTAAACATGAATGCCGTCACAGCTGAAATACTGCCAAGGAGAGAACCCTTTGCGGACTAACGAAAGTCTTCATAGCAAATGGAGCTTGAGTTGGTTACAGCATAGTGTAGTGTGTCTTGTAGAGAAGAGTCAGCACTGCATACTCTTTGGTGGGTAAACTATCAACATCCCAGTTACATCATTCAACCTATTTGCTATATCCTTTATCTCAATGTATCCGCCTTCATATTTAGCCAATATCCCAGCTCTCACAAATACTTAAGACTAGTAGGTGTGCCTTATCATTGACCAGGTGCAGTCATTACACATATCAGAAAGTTAGGGAGATTAAATTACATAATTTTTAAATTAATGTGCTTGCAAAAGGGAAGTAAAAGAACAGATTCAAATTTGAAGGATGTCAACTTCAAACTTAATTCATTTTCTTGAATAATGACCATATATGGTAAATTTTAATGCAAGAAAGATCTTCTGCTTCTCCGAGGCATATCATTTTTTAATTATTGATCTGAATGAGTGTTTAAAAAAGATCTATTCAGAACAATAGCAGTTAAAATATTATATTCAGAATTTCTGCTAAAAAATACTTTTATATTTAAACCTTTCATCCAGCATATTCCGGTGTAAAGAGTAATGCTAATGTTCAGCTAATTTCAGTTGCAGGATTGTATATGCAAAATTTGGTATGTGGGGGTAATCAGGAAGGATAGTTTTATTTTACACAAACTCACTCGTCAAAATATATGTAAGATTTTGACATGAAAAATACTTGCCAACATTCTACACAACAAAACACCACTTGCTTTGCTGCACAACTTGAAATTGCATAGCATGTTGGCCAATAGTTTTCTAAGTATTCCATGATAGCTCCAGAATATCTATTGGCCTGTGGCAATGCTTCAAGGGGACTTGCAAAGGTTATGCATCTTCATGCATGCCCCATCTTTAGGATGGGAGGGGGATGCACCACCCCTTCCTCCAAAAGAGACTGGGATCAAATAATCTGACTCAGATTATCCTCTCCTTCACATCTGCAGACATCCAGCATGCATTCATCCTTTTCCCTCTGGACAAAAAAAAGTCTGGGGCTGGAGGAACAACACATTAATATTCATGCGCATGTTTGCATTTTAGCATAAAGCTTTTTCAGATTTGTGCCTCCTTGGTAGGGGGAAGGAATAAGACTGCATTACACATCAGCCCTTCCTCTTTTCGGAAGGCTGATCACTGTCGACAGGTAAAGGTTTATGGTGTTTTGAAGTGTTATTTATGGTGATTTTAATCCATGTATATGATTTTTAGGTTTTGGTTGTGTGGATTGTAAACCACCCTGAGATTTTTCTAGCGGGTAGTATATAAATGCAACAAACAAACAATGTTCAGAGCTTTTAAAATGGTACTGTTAGAAACGTAAACAGGATCAAATGAACAGCTAACATTCATGCACTTTCACCCTCTAGATGGCAGACTGTCGCAGTATGTTTGCAGATGCAGCAAGAGATCTGGTTGCCCTTTAAAAGGTTCTATAAACTAAATTTTCCAAATAAAAAGACAACATTGTTTAACACACAGTTGGAATACTGCCATCATTTCTGAAGCAGCATTTATGCACATTTACATTACCAGAAGTGTTTAAACACAGAACTACACCAATCGTGCAGCAGGAGAGGTAGGGGTCCCATTTTAGCAGCCAAGGGGGCATGGAGGCGAGGAGTGCAGAAGACTTCTTCGACCTGTGAGGTACTTCCCCCTGCTTCTTCCCCCAAGTGCTTTTCTCCTCAGCTGAACTTCAAGAGAAGTGACCTCAGCTAAGCAAAAATAACTTTGGGGGAAAGTGGGGGAGGATTCACAGTCCTTACAACATGCCTCTTTTTCCTATCAGGCAGACAGGGGGAAAAAATTCAGGATGCTTATCAAAACACCACCATCCCTGCAACTGCTGCTGGGCCAGGATCTGCACAACTCTGCAGAGTTGATTTATTCAGAATTTAAAGGGGTGTGTGTGTATATATATATTTCTTTTTTTTTCTTTTTTCATTCATTCACACATTCATATTTGGGGTTTTTTGTTAGTGAAATCACCTATTCTTTGTCTCCTAAACAAACTGTTTCTCCCATCATGTTTCTTCAATTATCACACTGTCATATGAACCTAAGAAGCAGTCATTTATCAAAAGACGATTGGTCCATCCAGCTCAGTACTGTCTACACTGACTGGTAGCAGCTCTCCAAGGTTTCAAGCAGGAGCTTTTCCCAGCCCTACCTGGAGATGCCAGGGACGGAACCTGGGACCTTCTGCACGAAAAGCAGATGCTCTGCCATTGATCTATGGCTCCATCCCCAACAGCTGCTGGAGAAAGACTCAGAGCTGGAGTAAAACAAGGGTCAGATATAATACAGGACCTGAACGAGCCTATGAAGACCCTTAAGCTGATGTGCACCCCTCCTCTGCTCACATGCCGCAATTCTCTCCCCTGTTGGCTTGGAAGAAATAACAAGCCGTGGTTTGCCAAAAGCCAAGAAGTGGATCACAGTGAGGTCATTCACACAGTCAAAAACTGTGTTCTACCTGAGTTTAGGAGCTGTGTGTGCTCCCCATTTTCGGTTGTGTGGAAGCAAGGTAGGAAGAAAACGTGGGGTAGCTTTTCCTCCTACTTTGCTTCCACACAACCGAAAATTGGGAGCACACACAGCTCCCAACCCTCAGTAGAACACAGTTTTTGACTGCACAAATGACCTCAGTGTGTGAAAGGAGAAGGGAGTGCATAAGGCCAAGGTTCCTTACAGGCCTCTTTGCATGCAGCCAAACTATGGCTTCCTGTTGTGGTTGAACCAGCCCTGTATGTTACTTAAAAGGAGACACAACAGGTATAAACTGATTATCTTGCTAACTTAATAAGCACACAAAGCTCAGGAGCAAAAACAAAAAACCACCCAGTCTTTCTTGGATTATACGAATGGATTTCTTACTTTAAATAATTTAAATATGTACGAGTACCCTTTTGAATTAGATACTTCCCACCCCACACCACCCTTGGAGGAAATTACCCCTTGCCTATAGCACCAGGAAAAAAAAGTGCTGTGAATTTTGGCTCAGCTATCCACAGCTCCAATGAAAACAGAAAGCTGCACCCAGTGGCTGGCAGGAGCGTGGGACCTAATACAAAAAGGTTGTGTTCATACTTAATTCCAGCAGTCTGCTTTGCTGCTCTATTTAGACTTGGAAACACTCCTGGTATTGGAGAAATTGCATGTGTCCAGTTCTAAACGAATGTAAAGAGTTCTAACGAGAGCTGGAAGATAAAGCATCACTTATTCTCCCCAAAGTGCTTCCGTGTTAGAAAGCCAGTAGCAGGATCAATATAAGTAGTAGTATTCTTTCTACTGTAGGAATCCATTAGTCCAGCCAGCACAGAAATTCAGGGCTAGAATACACCTTTCACTCTACAGAAACATATTTTTTTCAAGATGCTTGGGAACAGTTTTGATGCAGGGGTGCAGGAGGAAGACAAAAATCTAAGCCTAACTAGTTCTGAACAAAATTTCGGAACAGAACCAATTAGTTCTGAGCAGAACAAAATTTGAGCCAGCAGAATTGGGTGTCCTACTACCATAATAGCTTTGGCATTAATTATTCCCATGGTAAGAGACATGCATGAAATCCCTCTCAAAGATATGTGTGTGTGTGTGTGTGTGTGTGTGTGTGTGTGTGTGTGTGTGTGTGTGTGTACCTTGTAATATATACATCCATACATTTGACCTCATGGGACCGAGTCCAATTTAAACAATATCCTTTCTAATGTGGATGCCATTGCTCTCAAGGCACGAAGGCATTGAATACAATCCAATGCAGCCACTATCACAGACACAGATTGGAATCATGCCAAATGTATGAGGCCTATGGGCAGAAATATTCCACACTGCTTTAGCAGTGTGGGAGCAAACTATAGGACCGGCAGCTTCCATGTTGCTCAGGTATCATTTGAAATTGGGGCTTAGTCCCAACAGGTAAAACTGAGGGACACACATGTTTATACTGCCTAGATTCTATACAAGTGAATAGCAATTCTTTTGTAAAAAAAATATGTCCAAGAATAAGGCAATCTTTGCAAATATTGTGAAGTACTGCTTAGTGCATTTATAGGGGAGGAGAGGAGGAGGAAAGGAAAGCTGGTCTTGTGGAAGCAAGCATGACTTGTCCCCTTAGTTAGGCAGGGTCCACCCTGGTTGCATATGAATGGGAGACTAGAGGTGTGGGCACTGTAAGATCTTCCCCTCAGGGAATGGAGCCGCTCTGGGAAGAGCAGAAGGTTCCAAGTTCCCTTCATGGCTTCTTCAAGATAGGGCTAAGAGACTCCTGTTTGCAACCTTGGAGAAGCCGCTGCCAGTCTGAAGGCAATACTGAGCTAGACAGCCCAATGGTCCGACTCAGTATATGGCAGCTTCTTATGTACCTAACTTCATCTGTTTTTAGAAAGTTTTACACAGAGGTTTGTATCATTCCTAATCACACTGAGAAAATAATCCTGCAAATTGTCTCTTAAGTTTATTTCCTCATCAAGTTATTGCTATATATAAAAAAGACCTGGAGAGACTGATGTTCAATAAATTCATTATTTTTATTTGCTTCAGTGGCTTTTTAATATAGCAGCAATAAATAGGCACGTTACATCTTTATAAAACACATTCTTTAAGAGTCACCTTTACTAACATGAAAACCGCTGTTAACAAAACCAGGAATTTCAAATTAACAGTTTTAGATGACTGAAGTTTAGACATGGAGCTAAAAAAAAAGTCTACCATTGGGGAGTTTTTCTATGGTTTATGACTGAGTGATCTGCAGGGCTTCCAACATATCTTCCACAGCTTTCAGAGAGTACTTGGTCTCCTTCTTACTGCGACCAGCAAACTATGGGAAAAGAAAGATCACATTCACTGTACAGAACATGTAAGTGGAAAGTCACTATGCAACATTACTTACAGTAGCCAAGCACACAGAGATCAATTTAAACATTTGCACCAACAGACTGCAAATGTCATCAATAATGTTGGCTCAAAGGTCTGTTCTTGCTACCTCGAGTAGCTGCTGGTGCAGAGGAGTAACCACATGTCCACAGACCACACTAAACAAAGGGACACAAAACACACACCTTGCCACACATGGAACCTAATGGGGAGAGTTAGAAGTAGGCCAATGCTCATCTGTATTTCAGTGTACTACTGGAGGCAGGATCTATTTAACTTATTTATACACCGCCCAAAACCTGCGTCCCTGGGTGGTTTACCATAAAACACCACAAATTAAAACATAATTAAATATCATATATGATATAGGATATCATACAGCTATAAACACCATCAATATCTATCCATCCAGCTTTCTTCTAAAACCCTCTTAAGAGGCTGTGCAGTCTCCACGGACAGTTTGTTCTACTGCCAGACCACTTATGAATAATAACAACAGTACTTCGCATTTATAGTGTGCTTTAGAAGTCGGAAAGCACTCCACGTAAATATTCTTGTAATCCTCATTAGCAAGGTAGGCCAGTATTATCCCCCACACTGCAGAATGGGGGCAAGCGGCAAGACCGGTTGCTAAAAACCACAAAGTGAGCTCGTAACAGAGGCAAGATTCACATCAGAGCCTTCCCAATTCAGAGCTCAGTCTCTTGGGCATCACCACACATGGCTAGCTACTTTTATACTCCCCAACGTTTAACCAAAGCCCTTATAGAGGTAGGAGTTGGAGCAGCTTGTAAGAGGCTGATGTTGGAACCAGGAACTCCCAGGTTCCAAGATCCTCATCTATGCCCATAATCCAGGCAGAGGTGGCCTTAGATACAATAGTATCTCCAAGCCTCCCCTGTATCAGGGGATAATACTGACTGATACTTAAGAAGTGCTATATGCAATGCTAACGTATGATTGGGCAGTGATCCAAGGAGTATTCTGCTAGTGCAAAGCTCCTTCATTTCCCTTCTCCATTGTTTTTGAATTCCCTCCTCACCCTGCAACCCCACCCCCATGCCACATCTCACACTGTTGCCAGGATTCCTTGAGCAGCTTTTCGAGTGGCCTGGAGGGTGCAGCCAGGGGGAGGGGGAGTGGAAAGTGGCTTTTGCTTGGGTAATTGCTCTAGCCCTGCTCTGGATGCTAGCCACTATTATCATTTAAACTCATTATTTTCCTGTCTGGAGCACAGAGGTTTCTCTGTGTTTCCCGAGGTTTAATTTGTATTAATGACTCAGAGAAAGTGCACTGCAACTTTCCCTTATCCGTTTCTGGAAGGTCAGCCATAGTCAGGTTTGCAGAAAATGGGACTGCAAGCTGAAATTAAATAACGACATTTTCAGATTACGGGCTGGGTTTGTATCAGCTGCAGCTAAAATCTCAGCAAAATGTTTCTTGCCACATAAGCAGCTGGCTGTAGACGTGAGCTTTAAAGTAGTGACTGATAAAGTAGCAGTTTTGTTTTATTGATACCAATGTTTTTACTCACTTCTTGTAATTTACTGTTAATTCATAACTCTGGAACTTGCATAACATATACTGTAGAGTTATGACTTATGATCAGTATAAAATAATGTTTATCATTTTTATAGTCTTGTTTTTAATTTTTATGTGAACCGCCTTGGGATTGTTTTACTGAAAGGTGGTATACAAATTTAACAATAAATAAATAAATAATTGTATTTATAAAATGCCTAAACTGTCTACATGTTGTATAAAAATTAATACACATGATTATCCCCATGGCCTAACAATGTAAGAGATACAAAAAAGGGGCGGGGGATTGGTGAGGGAAGAGTAAGGTAAGGAAAATTCAGGTTCTAAGTCTTTCACACAATGGCCTGGTTCAGATTACCAACGTTTAGATCATCATAAGATAAAGCCTACTTCTCTGTGGTTCATGAACTCCCCATTGCCTCCTTCACATGCCATAGGTTTGTATTCTGGTTTGTGATCAAACCACAGTTTCCAAGTTAAGATGCAATGGGGAACTCTGGTTAGTTCAAAAGGGAAAGGTGGAGTATTAAAGCTCCTCCTCTGGCACACTGTGTCAGAGAGGGGAGGGTGCAGACTCGTTCACAGTCTCCTAACCATGATTTAGATTACTGTTGGAACCAGGCCATTGTTACATAATTGTTAAAGTAACCAAATAAAACTGCTCATGGAGTTGGATAGTTCTAGAAGGGGAGAAGCCAAATTGCAGTTGATCCTACTACTACTATAGTTTTGTATTTTAATGTGAGAGCTTCAGATTCTTTTTTATTGGATTTTTCACTCTCATTAGCGTTTCAGAATGCGGTTGTGGAGATCCATGCTCAACTCCGCACTCAGCCATGAAGCTCACTGGGTTTGCCTAATCTCGCCACCTAGCCTTTTGCTGTTGCAAGGATAAAGTGAAAGTGAAAACAATGTATGTTGCCCTAAGTGCCTTCAAGGACAGGCAGAATAAAAACACACTTTTTCAAAATGGTGGTATAGAAATATATGAACAGAGTGAACAAGAGTTCTCCTTTTTGATGTCCCTTAAATATTTAAAACTGTCAGCCAACAGTGCATGGAAACCATAGCACTGGGTAAAGGCAAGGCTGATATAACGATATTTTTTTTTAAAAAGGGGACAGCTTAACCAAAAATATTAAAGAAACACTCAAACACAAACGAAGCAAATAAAGCCAAGCTGTTATAAGCCTTTATGTAGCTTATCGGAAAAGGGGGAAATAATTTCAGTACCGAAACACCCACGTTTAGAAGTTTAATACAACTCAGCGGGCTGGTTCTCACAATTAAAGTGCCACTAAAAGTCAAGTGTGTGAGTGCTCCCGATACTTGATCATCTGGGCAGTAAAGATGTCAGGCAGAAGACCGGGAAGTGATGGTGTGCAAGGAGCCAATTGTAGTTGGCCGGCACAGGCAGCCAACCAGTAATGTTAGATTTTATCTTGGGTGGAGGATGTCAGTGCCTGCACCCACTATGATTGTGGCTCACACACAGTAACTTCCTGGTCCTCCAGCCAGGAGCTTCACACTGCAGACAAGCAAGTATCAGGAATGTGTGTGCTTTCTCCCAATTTTCAGCAGCATTTTGATAGAACCAGCTCAATATAGATAACACTAATATTTCTCAGGATGTTAAGATTTGACCACGATACAGGAGAATTACTAAGATTATATTTAAAATGGCAAAATAAACTTGTGCGTTCTATTTACTAGAATGTACTGTGCAGATGTTATTCTGTAATTGGATATTGCTGCTGAACAGCTGCATAATGAATCATTTTATTTGTTTATAAACCGCTATTATAAGAATATATGTCAGATCGACTCAAAAAATTATTTTATTTGTTTATCAGATTTTTTCACCGCCCCAAACTTCCATCTCTGGGCTGTTTACAACAATATAAAACAAGTTAAATCACAGAAAATAAGAACCTTAACACAATTTAAAACTGCAGGCAAATTTAAAAAGCTTGGGTGAAGAGACTTCAAAAAGGCTTTAAGCAAGAGATGCTCCTAATGAATATGGGCCATATCATGTGTTGCTGTTTTCTTGAACTGAAACACACACCTTCGAATGCTTAATTTTTTAAGCGCCACAAGCCAAAATGTTTCATTTGGTAAAACACTGTTCTCAAAACTAAACATGAACATCTGAGCACTCAATAAATTTTCAAGTTTAATGTTTTTTCTTCAAATACTGGTGCTGCCCTGCATACCCTGCTGCATGATTTATAATGTGTCCCTTTTTTTCTTGTAATTAACTCAATCTCGCAAATGTCTCATGACCTGTTGAGAACATTTGATGATCAGACAATATCCCAGGTGAAACAAGATGCAGGAACTGTTAACCTGCCTTTGACCCCCTTGGACTATATTCAAACTTAAAGAACCTTAACTCCAAATGCTAAAATTGGGGGGGGGGGGAGAATCCACAGACATGCAGATCAGGAACAGCCCCAGGTATGTACAGAGATTAACCTCAATCGGAGCATAGAAAATCCAGAAAGAAATATAGAAGAGTTACAACAAAGTGTCACACTAATCTACAGCAGAAATGGGGTGCTCAAAATAAAAATAAAAGTATCTTGGCTATTCTGCTTTGGGGCACTTTGAACAAATTTGACAGTAACATGAGGAAAGCTCCTCTAATAACATTGGCATATTATCCAAGTCAGTGTGCGTGCATGCACAATGAACAAAAAAAGGGCCTACTGGACATCTAAATCCCTTCAGATTTTAGTTAGGGACCAATTATTTTGACTACTCCAGCATTATGCATCAATTCAGCTGGTGATAAAGCTTTTACCTCCCTTTCGCTCTGAAATAATCATTTAATTTTCTATCCAAATGCTTTGTATCAGAATCATCTCACCACTTATAAACACTACAAGGATTCCTAATGCAAGACAATTTGCAGTGTCTCCAATAAGCATTTATCCAGAAAATCACAGAGTGGATCATATTAATAGTTTTTTGCCCCCTGCATGAAAATTAAACTTGCCATTCTCTGCTAAAATGCTTCTATTATAGGGATTATAAACTAATGATCTGATTGAAGCAAGAGAAGGGACAATATTTTGTTTTGACGTTAAGCAAAACACTACAAGGACCTCTTCAGTGTCCCCAAACCCCAAGAGTCAGGATTATGGGGCCCCGCTTTCCTGATCTGTATTCATACTGAAAATCCAGATCAAGTGAGCTTTTGCCATTCTGCTCCACAAGAGGTTTTTGTCCTCCCTGAGCTTGCCTTTAGACACCTGCATTATGGTTTGACTGCTGTACTGCCCCAGTCCAACTCCTCACCAGACACTGTCCCCAATAGGGCCCCCTTCGAGCAAGAAGCAAAAGCCCCCAGGGCTCCCCCCACCCTCACCAGGTAAGTGAAAAAAACAGCACAATTGGCCACATTCTCATTCTGGATTATGAGTTAACCAGGTTTGCTAACCCCATGGAGCTGGTTGAGATAGATTTCCTGGGCAATCCTGGTCAAACTGCTGTGGTTAAATGCAGTTTAACCAGGATAGATAACCAGAATCAGATCCCCGTTATCTCTCCTGGTTAAAACGCATGAAAACCTGTGTCCTCAGCTAGGTTTAACTCATTAACCAGGATTGCTGTGATGGTGATAATGTAGCCACCATCACTGATTTAAAGTGCAATCAGGCAAGATGGCAGGAGATCCATCACTGGATCCTTTGCAGGTGTGTGTGTTTTTTAAAAGACTAAATGCAGTCACTATTGCCCTGACAGGTTGGACTGTCACACTAGAAAAAGGCAGGGGGGTTACCCTTTCCCACTGCACTGTTTTTGCGGTCATGGACCTCCCAGTGTCACATCTAGTTTGGCACTTAAATCTACAATTAAATATGTCTTAGTAGTTTATGTAGTACTTCTGAGGGCCCTATTCAGTGCCTTATTTGGGCCGTCTAGCTGCTAGCAAATTATACACGATGCTTCATGACTTAGTAATACATATTGGCCTCTTTAGGAGCAAATGCAAATGAAATTTCTGTTATGGTATAACTAGATTTGCTTATCGTTTATGATAGAAACTATTGACATTTATGTATTTTGGGTTTATATAGAGTATTTTCTCTGTGGGTGATAAGAAGCGGTACAGGGGATCTGACAGCCTCTGCTCTCATTTCCATTCTCATTTATTAATTGTTTCTCTGCACATATGTCCACACGATTTTAAGTCTGAGAAATTTAACTAAACCGATATGGAGTTCATCCAAGGAATTCACATCCCTTCCTCCAGAGAACCTCCCACCCTGCAACAGAAAAAGCAATGCTGCTGCTGCTGCTATGATCAGTGGCGGAGGGAGGCTGGCGGTGGCCTATGTTCGGCGGCAGCCGCCACCCAGCATCTGACACAGGGAGGTGCTAGCCACGCCCCCCACGCCTGACGTCAGCCGCAGAGGCGTGGTCTCCCTCCCAAATGGGGCCGAGCAGCTCCATTTGGGAGGGAGATCAGCACGCGCTGCACTGGCAGTGAGGCCAGGAGCGGCTCTCCCTGCCTTTAAAAGACAGGTCCCCAAAAGGTCCTGCACAGCCCCGTTTGGGACTGAAATAATGCCCCCCACATCTGACATCCATGTTGGGGGCGTCTGGGGCCGCAAGGCGTGGCCCCTGGGAATGGCAGCCTGGGTTCTTTGAACCTGTTCACCCACTGGTGGCTCCAGCCCTAGCCATGATGAATCCCCTCAACAAAGCAATACTGATTTCCAATGCAGTGTTGTAGAATGGGAGAGAACAGAGGAGAACTTATTACAACAAGAAATCTAAAACAAAGCTATCAATGAGAATACAAAGAGACCCCATTCTCTTCCTCCACCTCGCCAAATTTGTTACAAAGCAGTATCTGACATAACCCAAGTGCAAGCAAGGAGCTGAAGACAGAAGGGAAAATCAGCATAGATCCCATGCACACTTGGGGCTGCTGGGATCCACATTGTTACCTATGGAGTGATTAATTTTTATCTCAACTTCAGGGGGTGGGTGGGGGGAGCTCACAAGTATTGAGTTACTGGGGCTAGAACTCATAAAGAGCATTTTTTCTCTTAGAAGAGAGAATCTGGCATATCAACACTTCATTGTTTTGCTCACAAGATGGCAACCTTCAGCAGCACAATAAAGACACATTGCAATGTCCACTCAATAAGAAGAATACCACCTGTGAAGGAGTCCAGCCTGCTTGCTAGAGCATCTAGCTTCTTCAATAGTTTCAAATGCAAATATACAACCAGGCCAAGGAAGGGTGGAATTTATTCAGGAAAGGTTCTTATGGTACCTTTTGCCAGAGTAGGGTGTTAGCTTGAAATCCTGGCCAAGTTCTAACTTGCATAATTACATACTGCATACTTAAATTCCCCTTGCAGTTTTCAGCTAGATATGGTATTTGTCACTTTTCTGCTAAAATACAGCTGAAAGTATGCAATACATCACAAACATATGAAGTCACAAAGAAGTTCTGACATTTGTTTTAAATATATTTTAGTTGTGTAAAAATGTGATCTGTTCTGGTAAGTATCAACTGAGAGAGGGGCCAATTTGAGATCATTTTGATCCAACTCCAACATAACTTCACAATAGCTACAGAACTGGACTAGACAGTTACAAAAAATATAGAAGTTACATTTTTTAATGTTAAATCGAGAAAGAATATATATCAACATAAATCACTCAACTGAGATTTAATAGCAGTAAGTTTTGATGTTGGCATCCGTGTGTGATTTTAAAATTGTACCAATTTGTTTTATACATAAGGCACTTTCCCCTCCCTTTTGGGTGACCCAGACTACTTTATAGATAATTTAAAAAAAAAAAAAAAAGATGTGATGCAGTTGGAGGATCTGTAACATCTCCACAATTAAGTCTGAAACTTAAGGTCAAACGGAGGTAAGCTTGCTGTCCTTCCAGTCAACAAGCTTCCATGACACAACATGGTAGTGCCAGCAATTAATTTTATTTACAAGTGAGGTCTCACAACAAAATGTTGGTGCAACCACAACCTCTAAGAGGAGTACTCCTGTTGAGTGTCTTGAACAGGACCCTTGTAGTGCTGATGGGGGCTTGCAGGGCAGACTTCAGGAGGGAGGGGAAGTCAAGGACACCTTTTCCCCTGTGTCCCCATTGCTGAAACCTTCCCATTTAGCATGGAGCTTTTAAACTCCTTTATGTGCTTCATTCTAACCCTAATCATTCTGCTCCCCAACATACTATTAGCCTTTAGAGATTTGAGCAGGTCAATTTCTTCTCCCACCCCCACACTCTCCCTTCATTTTATTTTTAATTCCAACTGAGACTCAGCTACACTCAACACACTGTAGGTCCTGAAAGCTACTGAGCTTGGGTACTTGTTGGGCCATTTGGGTTTCCCCTGCTCTTTAAAACTAATATTCTTCTGTGTACCTGGGAAATGCTGAAGTATGCAGAAACCCCTGTCTTGTCTATGTTTGTTTGGACCAATTTCACTATCTCAGGCACCAACCAAAACTTCTATATTAAAAGAAATTATGTTTAGAGCCAGTTAGATAATATATATATTTTAGACATATAAATGCAAAAGGATTCACTGCTACTATTTATATACTGCTTTGGAGAGGAGAGCTGGTCTTGTGGTAGCAATCATGACTTGTCCCCTTAGCTAAGCAGGGTCCACCCTGGTTGCATTTGAATGGGAGACTAGAAGTCTGAGCATTGTAAGATTTCCCCTCAGGGGATGGAGCTGCTCTGGGAAGAGCAGAAGGTTCCAAGTTCCCTCCCTGGTTTCTCCAAGGTAGGGCTGAAAGATTTCTGTCTGCAACCTTGGAGAAGCCGCTGCTAGTCTGTGAAGACATTTCTGAACTAGATAGACCAATGGTTTGACTTAGTATATGGCAGCTTCCTATGTTCCTATGCTTTTCAACAAGAAGTTTGCAAAGCAGTTAACAGAGAAGAAGAAAAATCAGAGGAAGATGCTTTCCCATCCTCAAAAGGATCATAATCTAAAAGGAAACACGATGTAGACACCAGCAACAGCCACAAGAGGGATGTTGTGCTGGGGTTGAATATGGCGAGTTGCTCTCCTTCTGCTTAATATAAAGATAATCACCACTTGAAAAGGTGCCTCTTCACCCAATTAGCAGGGTTTAAAAGGTGCCTCTTTGCCCACTAGTGTACTGCAATCCAACTCTACACTTTGTAAGATTTAGCAACTTCTGTGATAGGTGTTAGTTATCCTATATAATAAAAGGCTTGAGTGTGATCCCGTGCGCCCATGTCTTTTTCGAAAAGATGCCGAAAAAGATACAGCCGCCCAGACATGGGCGGCCATATTGGCTAAGTTTAAGGGCCAAATCAGCCCATGTATTGGCCCCCGCGGCGCCGCCCGCCCTCCCAGCTGATTTTTGAACCAAGCCCCCCCCCTCGATTAAGGGCCAAATCAGCCCAGGCACTTGCCCCCGCGGCTTCCGCCACCGACCGACCGCCCACCTTCCCAGCTGCCGATACCTCCTTACCCCCGGACCACGTCCTTCGCTTGATCGGAATATCTATTTACAGAAGGAGACAGGAGCTCGCATGCAGAGCTCCACTCTCTTTAAAGTCTCTTCCCTAACTGGCACTATGGACGCGAAGGACGCAATAGGCTGTAGAAGTGTTTTATCAGGATTTAACGCAATACTCACCTGGTATGCTCTGTTTATTTGGTTTGCTGCCCAACTCGCATACTTCATATTGTCTTTCTTCATTTTTGCACTTGCCTTGGAATTGGAAGCAATGTGGCTGGCAGACTAAAAAAAGTGTAACGGGAAGGAACAAAAATCAGCAATACAACCTTGAGAAGTAAACTCAAGTAGCCAATACATGTGCAAAATAATGAAACTATGCATTAAAAAAAAGACTTTAGTGAAAGGATTAAGACATCATTTTATTGAAGTGAACATTTTGCCAATAAGAAAACAGAAACAGTGTCAGGTTGTTAAAGCAACCAGATAGAAGTGTGCCATTCGGAGACTGCTACAGAGGAGAGTTTCTTTTTTTGCTAGAGGAAGAGATGGCAGTGAACTTCATCCAAAGAATGATGCACTCAAGTTGTATGCTTTCCTGGACTCTGCCACATGGCAAACCACTCTTGTAACTCAAGGGAATTTCCAAGTCAGATTGTGATATGGCATAAAGACTTGCTGTTCAAAGCAAACTCACTACGCACTCGTAAGCCCCATGGTGCATCTAAAGCAGCCCTTTGGATCCCAGCCATCGCCTTTGTAACAATTTAGGGACTTCGAAGGAAGCACTTAAAAATGAATGCCTGACTGTGCATAAAAATCATGTTATTTCAGTTACAAGTCCTAAAAATGAAATGTTAGGACAGCTTCAAAAGAAGAACTGCTGTTAACACATACAAAACAGGAATGATCTTGTTTCCAGAAAATGCTAACATTAGAGACAGCGCATTATGACTGCTATTCTACAGGAATTTTCATTTGATCTGGCAGAATTAAAGAACTTCAGATCCTGTCAACAGACAGTAAAGCAGGAATCACAAGTGACCTGGGTTGTGTGTGTGTGGCAGGGGGGCGGGGGGAGTTTAAATGCAATTTCAGGAAAGTATTAATATTTGATCCTCTATACAAACATAAAATACAACAGTATAAATGCTCAAATTCTACCAGAAGATTGACTGACATCCTGATTACTGAGGTGAGGATGCTCCTAATGTATCTCCCATTTCTTCAGAATGCATACATGAGTCATGGGGTGTGGGGGGGTGATTTTTTGTGGATCTTCTCTGCCTCCAGAATTGTTCTGTGCCTTCCAGAAATATGTCCCCAAGGGTTGCATGACCATGAGTGACATATTTTCAAAAGGTACAGGGGAAATTCAAACACCCTCCCCGTGCATGCTACAGAAGAGGGACAATTTCAAGCTTGAGGATGCAGACTCCCTCTGTGTCCTCACTTCCTTAAGTCAGGATACCAGCCACTGTCATTTAACAAGAGTCAATACTAGGGCTTGAAGCACAATGAAACACAAACGCAATTGAAATGTGGATGAGTAGGTCAGTGAATAAAATACCCAGAATCCTAAATTCCCAACCTTTAAAAAATAAATAAATCCAGACTTTTAAACGAGAGCTTCGTGAATCTAATAACTGCAGGAGTTTTCTGTTGGTAGCATTACAGAACAGGAAGAGAATATGTGTCCCAGTGATACAGCTACATCTTTGCTCTTTTGGAGATAGATAAATAAATAAACAACATCTTTTGGGGAGTTTATTTTTACATGTAAATCCCACTGTTCCTCCAAGGAGCCCAGAGCTGTGTAAATAGCTATTCTTATACCCACCAACAACCCTGTGAGCTAGGTTAGGCTGAGAGTTAAGTGACACTTAAAAGGTAAAATGTGCCATCAAGTTGATTTTGACTCCTGGCACCCACAGAGCCTTGCGGTTTTCTTTTGGTATAATACAGGAGGGGCTTACCATTGCCTCCTCCCGCGCAGTGTGAGATGATGCCTTTCAGCATCTTCCTATATCACTGCTGCCCAATACAGTACCAGCGGGGATTCGAACCGGTAACCTTCTGCTTGTTAGTCAAGCATTTCCCCACTGCACCATTAGGTGGCTGCAAGTGACACTGAGGTAGCAAGATATTCTTTATCTTAAATTAAGAGAGGGGACCCCCCCTAAAATGTCTTGATTCCCATCTAAATATAAACTTCTGTCTGCTTCTCTAGTACCCAGTGCAAAGAGGCATGTCTCGCTACCACTGTTGCTTGCTCCCTGCTAATAAAGAACTCAGGCAGACAAGGAGAAGGAAGAACACTCACACCCTAGCCTCATTTTTCTATATACATGTAGTGAAAACACAAGCAAGCCAAGTCTGGCCCATGTCAACAACAAGCACTGTCCTGCAGAGTCACAATGGTGGCTCTTGCACTGGAAGGCTGGCTGGGAACGTGCTACGTACATATGCATCAAAGCACTTGTTCTGCCTCTGGTTCCCATTTCCTCTGGCCTTACTCCAAATTCTTTAGAGTTCTGTCACAGTGAGAGCTATGGATAACTTCCTACACAGATATGATTTCAGTATGGAAACACTGTGGCTATATCAAGCTATAAAAAAGCAAGTGGATTTGCCTTCAGCGTAATCCTTCAAGCCAAGGATTTCCCAGTTCTATCTTTCAAATGGATGAGTTTTAGACTTGATCCCACTTAAATCTAAGCCCTAGAACAATTTAGACTAGGTATGATTTGGTCCCTCAGTCCTCCAGCTTAATACATTTCTATATTTCAAATCTGAGACCTGACCAAGTTTTTTAGTTAGTGTTAAACACGTGTGGCAAACTCAGTCTCAGAATTTCACTTAGGTGTGCTTAACTATAATGGAGACCCGGGGGGGGGGGGGAGACACACCATGTTACTCATGAATGTTAGATCATGAAGAGAAATCCAACATACCACTCTTCCATTTTTGCTACAGAGCTTAACAATTGCCCTCTTGTTACCCCCTCTCCTTTGCTCAAATTTAAAAGTCAAATTCAATTATTCTAAGATCAACATGAAAGTGCTTTCAGTCTTACCATGTAAAGTCCAAACAATGCTCTCATGTTTCTGTTGTTCAGCTTCAACGCCTGTGCAAAATATTTTCTTGAGAGCTCAAGATTCTCGAGCCCTCCTTGGGTATATTTAACCTGTAAATGTAAGACTTGCTTTAAGTTTTACTTCAACACATGTTTTTATTTAAAACATTCTGAAAAGTTGCACCTTTTATAAATAAGACTCATGAATGGAAGCATTTGGGCATTCCCCTGCTCTAACTGAAAATGATACCAGAGCAATAATAGAGCTTTGAAAATTGAATTAAAAAGAATAGGGTATTCTACGAAAGGCAGAAAGCAGAGGTGCTCTTTTAAAATGCCACTTACTGAAGGACAAGATAACTGATTTTGAACTTCCCCAACTAGAAAAAGAAATGAACACACAGAGATGAATTAGGGGAGAAGCTGCAGGTGTGATGCAAAGATGTCAAAAGTGAGTGTGGCAGCTGTAGGACATGATTAGCATTCAGACTAAAGGCACAGTATACAATGATAATGGCTTGCTCATCCAGGACAACTCCTAGTCACCCACAACATTCTGGAATGCTCACCTCTGCAAACTGCTGGCAGTACAAGTGGTTGTGTGGGTTAGTCATCATGAGCTCCTCCAAGCAAAAAGCTGCCTTTGCGTAGCTGAAAAACGAGGACAGTTAAGAGAGCTAAAGCAAACGGCAGCTCTGGACCACTGCACTTATTATTACTACTGCAATATCAGAGCACAATGTCAGAATGTCTAGAGTAGAATCTAGTTCAAACCTGCTAACTTGGCAAAGAGGCACCTTTTAATGTGGTGATTCTTTTTATTGAGCAGGGGGAGAGTAACTGGCCCTCTCCACCCCCAGCACAGTACCTCCAGTGACTGTTGCTGGTGTCTATCTGATGTTTCTTTTAGACTGTGAGCCCTTTGGGGACAGGGATCCATCTTATTTGTTATTTCTCTGTGTAAACCGCCCTGAGCCATTTTGGGAAGGGCAGTATAGAAATCAAATTAATAATAATAAACAACAACCACAACAACCACCACCACCACAAAGAGGAGGAGAAAGCAGAAGTGTAAGCAGTTGGGTTTCAGCTTTCCACTCTTCTGCTGCTAACGTGCAAAGGGGGCCTGGCAAGCTTCACCCACAGCAGGAGAGATGGCTCTAGGGGCCATCAGGGACTTCCCATCTCATTGCAGATGGGATTCACAAGCCCCAGTATGTCCATTACAGCAGAAGTGAGGAAAGCACTAGTGAAACTAATTGTGGACTGCTGCTTCCCCCCATGACGTAGCCCTTGAATTGACTCGAAAGGGGCAAGCTCACATCAACGTGCAGCTTCTTTGCTCCTTGACACCATGCCTTCTGATCCCCACCCCCAGCATGCCAGTTACAGGATCACAAGGAGAAAATTCGGTATTGACTGGGCTGTGCACAGCAAGCAGGGATTTCTGCAGTTAAAGCAGCTGGAAGAGAGCCGCCATGACCACAAAGTTGCTGCCAGCCATATCCGTGCAGCGCTGGTTTCACAACCACCTCTCAGTGCGAGCCTATACCCAGGAACAGCTGAGGAGACATGGAAGGGGAAAAACATCTTCCAGTATCAAAAGAGTCAGCACCCTTCTTTCCCACTCTCTCCTACATTTAATAACACACACATTTTAACCCAAAGCACGAAGTTCCATGCTGTCTCTCTCTTTACTAGGAACAGTTACACCAAATGGGGAAGAGTCGGCAATTCTGTCAAGATCAGCAAGTGGCAACTAATTAACGGAGCAAGGTGAACAAGAAGCCATGTGGGAATCAACTGTGAGGATACTGAAGTACAAAAAGGCAACTCGCAATCCCAGAAAGACTGAAATTCAGACTCGCAGAATTAGTAGTTACAATGGTAGACTTAATCCATGATGATTTAACTAAGTGATATAGATCACCAAGAAAATGAAGTCGACTTTTCCACTTTGCAATCCATATATTTCCTGTATATATGCATACATGTGAGCTGGTTGCTATAACAACTAACACATATTGGTTTGTAGCTAAATAGAGGCTTTATATCTAGGAACAGAATCCATAATCTTTGCTCATGAAGCCCACATCCTTTGTGCCAGAGAACAACTGTTAAGACACATGGGAGCCAATTACCAAGTAAATGGAGCTGGAGCACCCCATCATCATTACAGCAACCCCTGCACTTCCCAAATATCTGTTCCTGAGGGTCAGGAGACTCTCTGAAACTGGATTTTGTGGGATGCAGAGGAATCTGTGAAAGTCACTCCCTGCCTTGCTCAAATGAAGTGCTTTTTGGATGCGCAAGAGCCATTGGGATGGAACCCAATGGATTTTTGTTTGGTCATGCACTTGAAAGGACAAGTCAAGCAAGGTAAGGACTACAGTCCAGCTCACTATTCAGTGTCCCTTTGCCCATGGCAATAAGTGGGCTTAGGCATGTTTAACTCTCCATTAAGTATAGCCTCCAACTCTTTATTGCAATATAGTGCCCAGAAGCAAGCTCCTGAAACTACCAGGCAAAACACATTTTTTCTATGAGATGTCAAGTAAGCATCCATATTCTTTGGTTAGTAATCATGAAGCGAACAATCCCCTGCTAACTTGGCAAAGATGCACCTTTTAACGTGGTGATTCTCTTTATTTAGCAGGGGGAGAGTAACTGGCCCTATCCAACCCCAGCACAGTACCTCCAGTGACTGTTGCTGGTGTATATTTTGTTTCATTTTAGATTATGAACCCTTTGGGGACAGGGCTCCATCTTAATTATTTATTATTTCTCTGTGTAATTTCCCTGAGCCATTTTTGGAAGGGTGGTAAAGAAATCAAATACATACATACATACATACAATCAGCCAGAACAGTATGTCTGATAGAAAGTAATGGATGGACTTTTAACAGACCAGCTTTCACACATTAGTATTAAATTCAGATTTTATTTTGAAACAGGTCACTTTTAGAAAAATACTAAAACAAGTGTTTAGAAAATAATATTTTTTTTAAAAGTCAGTTTGATCTTATCCTTGCCATTTGACCCCACTGTTTACAAACTTTGTTTTGCTTTGTTACCAATGTATATTTTTAATATACACATCTGTCAATGCAGGAAAGCATTTCACACTTCTTAAAAATTGGTTCTAGAGCACAAAAGTTTACACTACAATCAAAAAGGTTTAGTTCTCAAAATGCCACAAGATGCTGTTATTTTTACAAGAGATTTAGCATGCTTAATTGCTTGGATCATATATGCCCATCATTTATTTAAATATGTATTACGCTGAATATTATTATGCATATTGCACACGTACATTAGGCTATTCCCACCCTATTTTCTGACACACATCAAAAATCTGGACACTAAAATTATCTGTTGAGCTCTGTGGTCAACAAGAACCCGTGTTATTTCTTTGCTGTGAGAAACTGAGCTGCTTTTTGAAATCTAATGCAGAGAATCTCATTATTTTGCTAGGCTCTGAAAAGGAAGGAAGGAAACAACGTGGTACAATTCAAGCCATGGATGAAAAAGACAGACCAGCGGGGTGGGGAGAGAGACCCACCTCACAATGACTTGCCTTGGAATGAAGGTCAGAATTAATGCTGCGATATTAGAAAACTTGAACTAAGGCTCTGAGCTAATCCACTCACACTGGGATTTCCTCATGCCACTAAAGCAATAAAAAGCTAACAAAAACATTGAATATCCAATAAGAAAGTTCCTACAACACTCAACATTCTTCATTATGTGGCACCTTGTACCCAGGAGACCAAATACCCTTATTTTGAAGCTACAGCATTTTCTTCCTTAAGGCAGCACTAATGTGTGCTTTCAGCCCATGTCTTTAATATGTCTTCTCACAGAGGGCAGCTCCTCAAGTTGAAGTGCAGTTCATGCATACAATTTCTTAAAATATTGAGCATTTATACGTGGAGCACAAAAATCAAAATAATGTTGACAACCTGTCTACCCAAGCTGTGTGTCTATTTAAATAAAATGTTTCTGATAAGTAGGTGAGATTTCTTCCAAATCATTTTTTTAAAAAACGCTTCTTAAATTAAAATAAATGTTAAGGAAGGAAATTGGCAGCCTCAGTAGAAAACATGTATATGTTGCTTGTCCTAATAAAATGAAATTGTGTATTTTCCAACAAAGACCTTCAGGGCAAAAAAAAAAAAAAAGTCATTAGGATCTCTTCCTTACACGTAAAAACCCCTTTCAGCCCTTTGTGCTCTGCAAATAACTTACTCATGTTCATTGATGTAAAGTTCTGCAAGTTCATGCCAGGCTTCTTGGTCCCCAACAAACCTAAACAAAGGGAGAGAGAGAAAATCTTTCAAATGAACAGCATGGAGGCGAAAGAGTAAATCAAATGTAAATTCCATTTTAATTAAAAAAGATTTATCAGTATAGCAAAACACAATCCATTTTCTTATAAAAACACTCACTGTTCCAGATACTCATTCAGCTCTCGAATGGCTTCTGCATTTTTCCCCTGGGCTTTTCGAATGGCAATCTTACGCTTTCTTGCTGCCTGTGGGTTGACGTTAACAGAGGATTATGTGCTCATAATTCCCTGGGTTTTTGTAAAAGGAGGCAATTTGACTGTGCAAATTATTATCTCAAAGCCAGAGGAATTCCACTGCAGAGCAACTACTTGGCTGCAGTTTATAAATATACCCTATGACATCCTGCTGAGAGATTTAAGAACTCTTCTTGCTATCGCTTTACGTGGGTTTTACTTTTCATGTGCAAACTGTATGCATCATTTCATCCAAATAGGTGACTGGCCAAATCTGATAATTACAAAGCTGCAGGGGACCCTAATCTTGATCCAGCCCAGAGTCCACCAGTCTATCATTCATGTGCTCCATGCCTCAAGGATAGCCAGTCATTGGAGATTACAACATTGCACTGCAACGATTGCCACTGTAGTGGCAGAAATATCTCTAAGCTTCCAAGATCTTGTCTGTCGTCTTAAAAAGGAACCCAAAATTTATTTGTTTAAGTGTCATTATGCAAAATAGAAACTTGGGTTTGCATGCTGCAGTGACAGTACAAAAGATGGGCAGTGTGGTGCATAGATTCCTGGCAGCCTAACAGGCTTTAGGAAAATTTCAGTTTCTAGCAGAGGTAAACTGTTATCTGGCAGCTGTTCCGTCAAATTAACAATGTCATAAATGGAAAACAAATCAAGAGACACACCCTAACAACCTCCGTCTGGGAGCAGAAGCCATTGACCAAATAACTGAGCCAACTTGTACTTAAAAAAAACACACACACCACAATTTTATAGCAACAGAGCTGACAGTTCATCACCATGAGAAGGGTTCTTTCTTTCCACCTCTGAATGCCATTCTTTCAGAAAGGGCCTCCTCAGATGGTTTGGAGTTAGACTTTCCTACGGCTGCTGCTCTATTTGTAAGCCACAGTATTCAGACACAACAGAAACCATTCAGACCCCTAATCCTTCGACTGTTGGAAACATTATATCTTTTTTCTAGAGCGCATGTAGAAACTGATCGTTATCTTGTGCTAACCCCTAGCAGACATTCGATCACATCAGAAGACTGCAAGGTTTGGTCAAGAGCGTGTACTACCTATATGTTAGGTCACCTGTATTAAGCCACATATGGAATTTCTTATGCTACAATCAAGCAACTTTCTTGAATTCCACACATTTATGAAGTGTTCATACTTTTTTCCTCTGAAGTTCCGTTACCGACTAAAAGCCAAGGCTATGAGGAAGTTGTACTACAATCTACAGCTAGGCATCTATAACCCATTATAGGTGCCAGTTTACAGTTAGAATACCCAAATGTGTTCAACCACCTTCTCTCTTTCAACAAACCATGTTATGTGGCTTACTGGTAATATAGTTTGCCTATAACTAGTCAAGGCTTGGGACTGCCTAAGTCAGGAATGCATGTGGGATTCAAGGCAGTCCTAAGCCTTGACTAGCTACAGGCAAACTGTATTACCACATAACATGGTTGTGCCCATCTTCTAGTAGCATCCATCAACTCCTCGCTGAAGGGAGGGACACTCACAGTATTAGATAAAAGGTGGCTTTAAATATTGACCAGGGAATCAAACCAAAATTGAATCTAAAAATATCTTGGTTGCTTTGAACTCTGCAACACAAAATGTGGTTCAAATAAAGGGGTTCAACAATCAAGACACTGAGCTTGATTAATGCTTTATTTGCCTGGCTTTTAATAAAGGACACCCCCCCCCCTGCTTTTCATTCAGAATCTTGGGGAGGGGGAGGTGTCACATACAAAACAGAAATATTTTCCTCTAGCAAGTTACAAAAATATCATTTTAGCGTTACATTGAAAGCAAGTTTGATATTGATTTTGCATGAATTTTTAAAAAAATAAGTTAGCATCTTAAAAAATACTGATGAACTTGATCCAAAATTGAACCCAAATTTTTAATGGTTCCATTTACTAGTATTGAGTAAATGCTTTATAAATTGATATTTCCAAACAGAAATGTAATCACTGTGTTGCAAAAGGCATGGCTACAACAAAGCAATGGGAGTACCAAGTTTAGGTAGCCATTGCACAATCCATCTAACACACACACACACACACACACACACACACACACACACACACACACCATATATATTATAGTACAGACACTTTTACCCAGATGGCAATTAAGCTTTTGGTAAGAAATTATAATGTATGAATCAGCTGAAATTAAGCACTCAACTATAAACTTCTATTCAAACTTATGGTCCAATTTAAAGATTAATACTGGAAACTATTTTAGAGTTGGGCAGACTGTAAGGTTAAACTTATTAAGTTAGGAAGATCTTATGATCCAACTCATTAAGCAAACTTACTCCAGCGTTTAGTGATCATCTCTTTTCAGGATAACTAGAGCTTCACAATCATTTTAGGACCTACAGAAATTTGCATGTTGTTTCTCCATCAACAATGAAAGAGAATGAAGTCTATCACACAATTATTTTAAGAAAAACTTATTTCTGTCCTGCTATATGAAATGTTCTCTTCTACTGCTTGCCCTTACAGAAAAATCCAAATGCATTTATTGTAAGTCAGAACAACTAGATGTAAGAAAGATCATTTATCTCTATTTGTATTGCAGCTGATTTAGGGAATATTTCATTCAAAAAGTGCAACCAGTAGCCTGCCCCTCCAATAGTATTGTTGACGTGATGGGTAGGTCAGTCAGAAATGATTCATTTCAATAGCTAGGCTAGAATGCATCTGCAAAGGTATTTGGAATTCTTCTCAAAACAAGAGATGCTTGAGAACCAGCTTGATATACAAGATGATCCCAACCCCCATTCCATTCAAAACGAATTTCAGGACCTGGTCAAAAATGTGTGTGCCTGAAACCAGATCCGTTTTGCTTGACCATGCAGAACTGGTGACATGGAATTTCCTCCTATCCATTTCCCAGCATTTGGAACAAAACCCTATAGAGATTACTGGCTGGCTCTGCAAAGCCACCATTCTTAATGGAAAGATATATGTCATCTTAAAGAAACACTTATGCTATAATCGGTATCAAATGAGCCAAGGAGCCTTAGTATGTCCCATATTTCTTTATTATACAATGAACCATTCCAAGCTATTCTTTTTTTAAAGGCTAATAATACCCAATTTGGCTCAAGAACTAATCCTCCATTTGTCATAATTTTTTTTTAATTAGCATTAAGCAGACTCAAAGCAAAGTGAGGATTTGAACATTTGTCAACTTCTGCATTTGGTTAGCAAGAGACTAACATACAGTTTGGAAAGAGCTTTTATCAGGAGATGGATTTGAAGTTGATTACTCTCTCATGAAAAGGAAGTCTGCCACATTTTGGATTTCTTTTGTTATTAAAAAAATCCCAGAAAATGTGAAAACTTGACTTGAAGCACAAAATTAACATTGTTCAGCTTTTTCAAGTGAAGACTATGGCTTGGATCTAAGAGCTCAAGCAGAAAGCGCTTCCACTCGCTCAAAGTAGGGGTCCTATCTTCACCCATCCTGCACCCACTACAGATGACTGTCCCACATCCCATGCTGTTCCAGAGGGCCCCCACAACCCTCAGGAGTAGCTTTTCAGGAAGCACAGTGGGCTGTAGAAAGAATGGATAGAACTCGGGAATCCTATCTTGCACAAGCAGAAGGCTTTTTTCTCCACTGCCACCTTTGGATTCAAACTCAACTCATTAGAACAATACATATTGACTTCTAACTTTTTCTGAATTTTCAAGGACAAGACTAATAAGATGTGATCCTATGGCCACAACAGCTCATACAATCAAGAACAAGGATACTTGCTGCACTCCAAAGAAGTTCTAGTGGCCCTCTAGATGCTTCAAGATAACAAGAACCAGTTAAGAGTCTCCACTGAACAAAACAGCTGAAGATGCCTGTATGGAAGAAATGAACTCAAATGCATTTCATTCTTCATCTAAGGAATCAAGACTATGTATTATACAAGCTCCTTGTATCTACTTGATGAAGACTCATGGATATATGTTCAAATTGAAATATACTTGGTGGCTTGTTGTAGAACGCATCTTTAAGTAGATGCTGCATTTATTCTTAGTGTTGTACACTGGGTCTCTATTGTTGGTTTGTTTCCGCAAGTACCTCAGCAGCAGCCACTGCCACGATTTGCCTCAACACAATGGTGCTTGGACCCTAGCCTGCAAAAGGCACAGCATCAACAGAGGCAGGATTCCTTCAAAGTCATGCAATATTTAACAGTAATGATAGGATTTTAAAATGGTGTGATACAGAGAATAACTCAGCAATCCCCTACTTGCCAAAACTGGATTCAGTTGAGCTGACTTCATTGTTGTTTTATAGCAGCCAAAGCTCTAAGTTCTGTCCATCAGTCATGAATGATGAATTATACCAAATGGAACAAAAAGAAAAGCAGACGATTGGCAGCTTTTTACCAAAATAATGTGTTAGACCATTTTGGTGTCCGTGAAGCTCCCTGTCATCAGGTGCTTGAATTTTAAAAAATGCAGGGAGGTGTGTGGAAAGGGCCTTATTTGTTCCTTATTGTTTAAAGCCATTTGTTCACAGGTTCTCTTTACTTTGTCTTTTCGAAAACACTCAGAACTTGAGTGCTAAAGTCTCCTTTTATTGAAGTCTGTCTTTTTAAAAAGAAAGACAGTATGTTTTTGTCAAGTTTCAGTAATTCACACCAAGTATTACAACACAGAAAGTGTCTCTCTGCAACCAAAATGACTTCAAACATGTTACAGATAGGAAGCCTGATACAATAATGATCTAGTTCTAGAAGTTCAGAATACTTGAGGAAGACAGAGATGGGAGACCAAATAGCTGTGGTAGAATAAAACAGTACCCATTTCCACTCATTTGCTCAGTTTCTCATAATATGATTCAGTTTCATAACTCAACTTATGTTTCCATCCAGCAATTCAATTACTTTCCGGAGAATGCTCTAAAGGCAGTGGTGTTTCAAAGAGATCAGGTTCCGCATTTTTTTTTTCAAGGTAGAAAACTGTTTAAGAGCTTGAGCCTGAAAGGCAAGGATTCAACTGCTGAAGCTAATGGAAGACAACAAAACCTAGACTTGTGTAAAACACACTGCTGAGAACCAATTCTCACCGAGTGTGAAGGTTGCAGAGTCTTTCCATGGAACTGGACTATGACTTTTAAGTGTTGCATTTTAAATTTAAGCTTTTCAAAACACCTTTTGTGTTACATACAAGAACAAAAATCCACTTAGCAGTTCTTAAAAATCAAGATGGTTGCCCCATCTCCATTTCAAAGCTTCAGAATGCAACAATGACTGGCACAAAGATGCACTGTTGATTACATAAGCTAGAGTTTACAACTCTCTGTACCCTAATGGAAAGAGCTGTTGGATATTAAAGTTGTTTTCAATCCTGGTGCGGCCCTATCTTTCCTGTTTGAAACTGTCAGCTCCTGCAATGCGTGATTTTTACATGACTTATGTGAACAAAAGTCTATGCTTCACTTGCCAAACAAGAGAAAATGTTTAATATATCTAAGCAACTCCATGTGTCAGCACACCAGAAGAGACTGCTTTAAGCTCTGGTTAGTGCCAAGACAAACTCAGCAATAGTTTCAGTTTAAAACCATGAAGCATTTATTTTCCTACAGCAGCCACATGTGCGCATGGAAATAATTAACAGGTAGATGACATATAAACAACTCCCATACCTGACAATTTATCAAAACTTTCTGCTTAACTTACTTTCTTTAGCACACAAGATTGAACCTGAAGAAAATAGGCTTTCACTCAATATTGCACAGATTCTAGAATGGTAAGAAATGCAAGTAATCAGCTGTTCTGTTGCAACATCGAGTGTTTTCAGTATTAATGTCTGGCAAATTTGGAATGTGTTAGTACAATGTTATTGAAAGAGCAACACCAGGAATTGAAATCATAACAAATAGAAAGAGTGTAAAAACTATTTAGACACAATGTTATGAATGGTGTTGTCTTGAAAAGGTTTCCAGAAAACCCAATGCCGTATTAGGTATTAATGGTTGCAGTTTGTTGTACCTAGTAAATACAAAAAGCCAGACACACACAGAGAAGAAATGCAATGCTTGCAATCTTGTAGCCTGTCTGTACATGAACTTTCTATAGTTCTTACACAGAGATCGGTACGGAAGCAGAAATTTCCCCCCTCAAAAAAAAAGAAAAAGAAAAAAAAGCAGGTTTATTACTACAGCAACTGGTCAAATAAATACTTTCATCTAAATCATTTGATAACATTTGTTTTCTAATTCATTCAGCATGACATCTAGCATGCATGCAGAGGATTTTGGCTTTTTGTCAACATTTGGCTCACCATATCCAAGTTGACCTGTTCCAAAAAACAAAACTACCAAATAGCAAGGGTGTGGTCCATTGCTTTTAGCTGATAAAATTACCCTGCTCCAATCTTTTCTCAAAGTACGGAAGAATTTTATAACATAAGCCACATCTGCAAAATTCTAACAGAATGCCTTGCATTAGCATCTGCTTTTCTGTTCTAGAAGAAAACAAGATATGGATAAACCTAAATCTAGAAATGCAATATAAACAACATGCTGCAGCCGCCGTCACCACTACCGCACACCTTTTTCTCTGATCATTTAGGCCTTTCAATAGAAAGCTTTCTTCTAGCATTTTAAAACAACAGTTGGTCCAACAAAGGTATCACCTCAATCACTTCTCATTATCTGAGAACATAGCTATGAAGACTGAAACACTTCCCCAGGAAGCCTACTATGTCACCAAAATATGTCCCTGAGGGTTGAGCAACCCATGGGGACATATTTTTGAGTAGCACAGAGAGCTTCCTAGGGATGGATAGGGTATCAAAAATTGTCCCTTACCTGCTCCACTGGTGCAGTTAGTTGGGAAGTTCTATTAGGTTATTCTCACTGCCTTGGTGCATCCGTGCTCTGTATGTCAGCCATTATGGTCATGGTAGGCAATGCAGTATAATGAGCATGGGGAATATGCCTTACTATATTTTTCAGGTGATAAGAAAATAGTACTGCGTTGCCTTCTCTAACCATTTTACAAGACAGAAGACTAATAAATTAAATGGAGCAAGACACATGGGAAGGTGACTAGCAAGGACAAGATCTTCATCTCCTTTGGAATTTGAAGCTGTTATACTCATAGCTGAGAAGCCTGGCAAAGCTTTTTCTGTTTGCTGAACATTTCAGCCACCTCTGCCAATCCACTTTCCACTCCCACTCTTATGGAAAAAATTTCAAAATTATGAACTGGACTCTTAGAACCATAGTAAGAGTTGAACACAACACACTAAATCATTCTTTTGATTTGCCTCCTGACGTCTATAACATTTATTGGCATCTAGATTACATGCTCAATGAGGACCAATTTTACCATTCTACTGCATCTAAGCTAGAAATGTTAATATCAGTTCAGTGCCGCATGTAATGAACTAACTATGTCAAATGTTTCCCAGTTTGGAATTCTAAGCAAAAATTCTTATAAACAAGGCTTTTAGAATATTAACACAAAGTATGTAACTCTAGCATTATTTTTCTATTCAACTTACAGTATTAGTAGAATCTTCTTGTAAAATCCTGTCATAAAGTTGGATCGCATCATCATACCTGGTGCAAGATGCAAAAAGAAAAACATACAAGTTAATTCTATAGAGCTCTAGCAACTGCATCTGCTTAAAGTCTTCTGACCCAATCCAGCAAGAGAAAGATGCGTACTGCCAGAATATGCAGATATGCATGTGCAGCTTCTTCATGGTGCTAATCCAGTCCCACTGAACAGGGTGGATATGCATTCTGGTGCAACAGGGGCCATCAGCTGCTCTGCAAGAGTGGCTGGGAAATTGTGTGACTGAAGCTGGATGGAGAGTTGTGTTCAATAACTTGCTTACTTTCTGATCAAGACTATAACAACAACAGAAGCAGCCATAGAACAAATCAGACCAGCAATCCATAGCCCAATCCGGCCTAATCTAATTATCAGTGGCTTCGTGAGTTTTCAGGCAATCCAGTGACCAGAGATCCTATAACTGGGAATGCCAAAGATTTAAGCTGGGACTTTATATGCGCAATTCAAATACTCAACTACTGAAGTATGGCCCTTCATCATTATCAGGGGCTCATGTCAAATATAAGCAGCCTCTTCTTCCTTGTGTGGTAATTGTGTGTGCAGGTAGGTCCTTCAGGAAACATCCTAGATTCAAATCTTTTCCAAGTGCTTATTTAATGTTTACATTAAAGGAAACATTAGAGCAAGGCATGCTACAGCCTGCTGCAATGAAAGCAAGCAGCCACACCAGACACTCCAACCAGCACTTTGCTCTACTCCTTTCATACATGAACCCAAATTTGCTCCCTGTACATACATTTCCAGGTTTTCTTACAGGGATGACTTTCAGAAACCACACTGGTAAGCTTCTCTTTCACCCCACCCTCTTCTTTGGAAATATCTGAACAGGTTTTGTGGCCCAAGTAGAGAAGTTGCATTATTAGCAAGGACCTCTTTATAAACACCTTGGCATTTTTATTTGCTGTCTGTGTATTTAATTGAGGTTCCAGTTTCTAATCCAATTTTATACTACTCTGCTGCTTGTTTACTTCCATTGTCATGTTGTTTTATTGTGATCTGTCACTCTTGTGAGTTGCCCCAAGCATCATTGTACTAGAGGGGTGGAATATATATATTTTAAATAAATAAAAACCAGCATAGCTATGCCAGGCCAAATGTTGTATTCATCTCAACTTCTAAGATGCTACAAGTAGATATTTTCAAAAAAATATTTCTATACAAACAGAGACTATTTTAGAAACACAAATCCACAAGACTCCAAATTCCACTGTGGATTACCAAATCTTCACAAGGGCAGCATATGTAATATTCATAGCCTTCCCCATGAGATATTTCAATTTTCTTTCATAAGACATCCTAAAATATGGATTATGCTACTGAAATCCAAGATAAAGTTGCTAAAATGTAGAAATCATTTCCAACATACGCATTTTTAATTTGTTACATTTTATGTGCATTAAATTCTCTAATACCAGACCACGATGGCTAAAGTCTGTTTATCTTTGACTGACAATCACAATGCTTATTATCAAATACTCAAAATTCACTCCTACAAGCAATTTTGATTACAGGAGAAGTTTTTCTTTTTAAAGCTGTGTCTGGAAAATATTTTTTAAAATTTCCGTTACCTCTCCATGGCTTCAAATCGCATGCCAGTTAACCGCTTAACTCTGTGACTCCCAGGGAATTGCCGTCGTAGTTCTTGAAGGCAAAACTATATTTTTTAAACACCACAGGGGGGAAAGAAAAAGAAGGTAAGGAACACAGTTTTCTCTCAAGTTGGAAACCAACATTTGAGTGTTTGAGTACTGTAAAAGAGATTCATCTGGCAGTGGCCTCTCTTAATACAACCCGAAGTACCATATCAACACTTCTTTAGCAATGTTTTGAGAAATACTAGGACACACACAGAACCCAAATTTCAGGCTACAAAAATATCCTGTAGTCCTTATCTTAAAAAAAGAGGAAAAAACCCAAACAACCCTATGACTTATAAACAGAACCATTCTTTTGAGTTTCAGCTGAATAATGCAGTTTGCACTCCTGTGGATACAATTATAAGATGCAGGAAGATTAAAATAAGATGGTAACAGACTAAATCTATAACCTAGATTGCTACTTTTGATTAAAAGCAAACAGTTGCTTATTAGATATGTTAATAAAAGGGTATCAAGGGCAAATGTAGAGATTTTTAGATGTAAAACTAATTCAAAGTGAATGATTTCCTGAAATCAGAAGAAAGTGGAGCAAAATTTTCAGCAGCAGGAAATATGAAAGTAGTATTACAAAATATTCTGTAAGAAGGTCTATATGGAAAATATGGACGGGCCTTCTCTATTTCTGCCCCGTTGCTCTGGAATATGCTCCCAGCTGGAATAAGAGCTTCACTATCTCTGACAACTTTTAAAAAGGAAGTCAAGACATATTTGTTCACCCAGGCTTTTAATTAGATGCTGTTTTGATGGTTTTTAACACGGTTTAAATTATTGTGATTTTCTCCTTTTTATTTTCTTGTAATTTGTATTTTATTGTGAACCAAGAGACATAAGTTTTGGGAGGGATATAAATATGTCAAATAAATAAATAAATAAATAGCCAAGCATCACAGAAAAATGAAGTTGACTGAGAGAACAGGACCTTTTAGAATGAGTGAGACTGGTCAGATAATTAAGATCTCAAATTAGATCTGATCACAACAAAATCTTGAAATGTAAAAAGGAATGCTGATACAAGAAACTGAGACACTTCATTCTTCAACAGTAGTCCTATGGTATGGGTCACCTAATGGCTGAGTGACTAGGTGAGCCTCCATCAATGCTTCTCCTCCATCCCTTCCCATTAACCCTCCTCTGCAATTCAAGTGGCCATCCCCAGTTTTATCTGTAGTATTTCATTGGGACAGTGCTCCTCAGAGAAGCCGGTCAGGAAATTGGTTTGTCTCTCCTGACAATTCAGCTAAATGACTTCAGACTAGAGGCTTAACAGCGTGGCAGCCAAGATAGATAAGATCAACAGCACTGTTTTGGATATAGTAACCAAAATCCAGACTAAGTTACTCAATAGGATTACCCAGGAGTTACTCTAAAGTCTTACTGAGTTTTCCTCAGTATGTCAGCCAGTGATCATGGTGTGACAAAGGCAGGCTAAGAAGATACTGGCTGGCATACTGAGTAAAATTACTCAGAGCAGTCCCATTGAAATTAAAAGGATTTCTTAACTTGTCCTTTTAGTTTCAATGGGATTACTTTGAGTAATTTTCCACAGTATGTCAGCCAGTGATCAAAGAAAATCAAAGCATGAATCAAATTTTCAGCAGTAGGAATTAAGATTAAAAGTGCATCTTAGAAACCAGCCCACTGGCCTTATTTCATATCTATTTTGTTGTTTAAATTTTCAGTGCTCAGAATGATGTATTGATCATTAATCATACAGACCCAGAGTCTACAGTCTTGCAGCCCCTACATAAATTACATTTAACTGAGGCAACCCCAACTCTACCAGATTCCCAGACCCCTTGCTTCTATTCTTTCATTTAAAGAGAAAAAATGAAACACATGGAAAGAAAATACTAGAATTGAAAGAAAACTGTGAGAGAGCGCATAATTGAACCTACATAAGGCAAAGAAAATAACACTCCCATCTTCTCACACAAAGGTACTGCAGGTGATTTCACTAAAGCCATGTGTTGTGCTTAAGCTTGATAACAAGACTTTCTTATACAAGGTGGTGGAAGAAACAGTCCTAAGACCACCAAATGTTCAGATCAACAGCTAGGGGAAGGTCTCCTAACACACCTCACTTGTAACCACTGCCTCACAATGGAGGCCTCCCATTTGCAAAGTTTTCTTACAGCCAAGACCTTAAGAGTGCGAACACTGCTTTAGAATCTGGTGTGTGCAGCTGTGGCAAAAGGCCAGTCAAAATTATGGCTAGTTTGAGTGACTTTCAGTTAAGTACGTGGACAAATAAAAATCTGAAGTTTTCATTAAGCTTTTAAATTGCAGTGTGAAAACCAAGTAGTTATATACTGCATGGATCATGCTGAGTTTCTTATAGGACACTTTGGGGGCAGAAGTTCACACTTAAAACTGTTGCTGTAATTATTAGTATTATTAAAAAAATCACAGGTTTAAACTTGTTGATTGGTTCCTTTCCAAAATATAAATCTAAACAGGGAAAGTACTGATGCAAAGATTCTCCATTTCTCTGTATTTTCACATGAATAATCATTTTTGTTTGCTTCTTTTGAACAGAGAATTCAAGAGTTGTTGCTCCTACCATATAAACTGTTTAACCATTTGGCTTCTGAATATCCTAGTCTAGGCACCACAGTTAAACTTCTAGGCACAATGGCTCTCTGGTGCCTGGGATTTGTCAAGCCCTGCCCTAAAATGTAATCTGCATTACTACAACCATGTCACAAAATTACATAACATCATAGCTAATATAGTCTAGAAATTGTTATCTGCAGATTTCAGAGAATATGATCATAAGTACAGCCCTGATGGATCAGGCCCAAGGATTATCTAGTTCAGAACCTTGTTTCACACAGTAGCCCACCAGATTCCTCTGAGAAGCCCACAGGCAAGAGGTGAGGGCATGCCCTCTCTCTTCTTGCTGTTGCTCCCCTGCAACTAGTATTTAAAGGCATCTTGCCTCTGAGGCTGGAGGTGGCCCAAAGTCACCAGACCAGTAGCCATCGATAGACCTGAACTCTATGAATTTGTCCAAGCCCCTTCTAATACCATCCAAGCTAGTGGCCATCACCACATCCCATGGCAAAGAATTCCATAGGTTAATTATACGCTGGGTGAAATAAGTATTTCCTTTTGTCAGTCCTAAATTTCCTGGTCTTCAGTGTCATGGGATGACCCCTGGTTCTAGTGCTGTGAGAGGGAGAACATTTTCTCTGTCCACTTTCTCTACTCCATACATAATTTTATACACCTCTATCATGTCCTCCTGCAGTCACCTCTTTTCCAAACTAAAAAGGCCCAAATGTTGTAGCTTTGCCTCATAAGGAAGGTAATTCAGGCCCCCTTGGTTGCCCTCTGAGCTCACACTGGGGGAAAACCAACACCAGAAGTCTAACCTTCGAGGCTTACATAAAAGGCTGGGAATACTTTATTGAAAATTTCTAGACCACTTTTCTATTTGTGTATTCAAAGTGGAACCTATGTTGAAAACAATAAATAGATTAGGTTTGCATCTGACAGGAAAAGGAGGCCACTGCACAAGCCCGACAAGCCTCTTGTGAGGGGGAGTTCCACAATCTGGGCATCATCACTGAAAGGACCTGCCTTGGGTCGCCACCAAATGTATCTCTGAAGCACATGGGACCTGGAACAAGGAACCACTAGATCTTTGTACTTCCAAACACTCTCTGAGGAGGCACTTCTTTTGGTACTCTGGCGCCAAGGGCTTTAAAGATAATGACCTGCCACTTGAATTGGGCCTGGGAACTAACTGGATGGCAAAGACAACAGTGTTCACATGTTCCCTATACTGGGCTCCTGACAGGAGTCCAGACATAGCATTCTGGACTAGCTGAAACTTTTGAACAATCTTCAAGGGTAGTCCCACATAATGAGTACAGCAGTTACAAAGTCTCAGTATGACCAAGGCAGAGATTGTAGCCAAATCTGGCTGCAGTTTTTCCTTTCTACCAAATGGGGCTTCTAGAATCAAGGGTTTTGACTTTTTTTAAAAAACTTGTTTATTCAAGGAGTCTAAACCTTCACCATAAGTACCTTGCCCAGTCTGTCTTTCTGCCCAGATATCTCATTCCCACTTTCTCGTATGATTTTCAATCCAATATGTGGAAAAAGTAATTGGAATCAAGTGCTGAAAATGTCTAAAAACGTTATGCAAGAAAGTGCCAACATGACTGAACGTTTTTCCATATATGGTGGCAGTATCCATATATTAAAACCAATTGGTCTCAAATGGATAAGGTTAGTTTTTCAAACAGCAGGGCAAAGCTTAAAATTTGAACTGCATATTTCTGTGTTACATATTTTGGAGACTGAGGATCAAGGGTGGTAAAACTGAGAGGAAGTTTTGGTTGCAGCCAAAGCTGCTCGATATTGTAAGCTTGTTTCTACAATTATGGAAGAGCTTCTCAAAGTAGCAAACATTGTTAAGATAGCTATTTTGCTTCAGAGGAATGGCCTGTTTATCAACAAATCTGGGGATAAAATGGACATATTTCTTTTAGTGACAAGTAATATTGGAAAGGCTTTTGGGGAATTCATTTCTGTGATATAAAAAGGTCTTCTGCAAGCAAAAAATGGCTGAGCTGCCTTTAGTAGCAACTGTGCTTTGTTGTTTGTCTAGGCAAGGAGGGAGCATTTTTTGTCAATCCCCGTTGTCCCTAGAAGGTTCCTGAGGGTCATGCTGTCCTCAGGGACCTACTTCCAGGACCACTTCTGGTGGACAAGGGAAAACAGCAAAAGATGCCCTCTCACTGGGCGAGCACACTGCCTTATTACAGAACACAGCAACAGCACTAACACCCTGTTGGAAGCACTGGTGCTTTGCTTGTTTATATGAGAACCAATGTGCACAAATCAACATATGATAGTTTGCTAAAACTGTGCAAATAAGTCTCAGCACAGAATGTGGAGTTTCTCAACACTTTCCTTATTTTGGTCTCACAAATGTTGGCAAAGTTTGAGCAACAGGAATTCTGTTCTGTCTTCCACAATGTAGACTACTTTGTAGAAAAAGGATGTGTTCACCATTTCAGAGAGTGCCAGTCAACATTCACTGCATAAGTAAACACTTGTCAGTGTTGCAATGGCTGGAGATTAGTTGGGTTAATTAAGCAGTTAGAGACTAATATAATTAACTACCTGATTAGCTTTTACTTCTGTTCTCTAAAAAATTAGATGCTTTTTTGCAAGCCAATCTTTACACTAAAGAACTAAGTATAGAATGTAGAAACCACTCTTATTTTATTGAAGATGGAGTCCATGGAGGGGGAAATCTTACTTGAGTTGGAGTTTCAGGACAATTTGAACTCAATTCAATTCAGTTCAACTGAACTCCATTCACAGAAGCATGAATCTTAATAAACTATGAATTATTTTAGATAGTTGATATTGCTTTACCATTTTTGTTCCTTATAAGCTGCCATGTGTCTTTAAAAAAACACTGAGAAAGGCAGAGTAGAAATCATTAAACTAAAACATAAAAAATTAGCATTCTGTAAGAAAAAGATTTCTACTGAAGACAAATATGATGCGGGTAAAATGATGTACTACCAAATAAGGTAAGATGTTTCTCATTTTCTGTTAAAAACTCCACTCCCTGCTTGACGCACAGCTGCTATGCCATCACTACATTCTTTTTGTTGGGTTATATTGATATGATTTCCTGAATACCTAAACTGTATCACACTTTATGCAAGTTCAAATCATATTTGAAGTATCAGAATTAGATAAGTTGCTTGTACCATATTAACAATATTCCCATGAAATTGAAGGCCAGGAAATTTAGAACCATCAAAAGGTAGTACTTTTTCACACAGCACATAATCTATGGGATTCTCTGCCACAGGACGTGGTGATGGCCACCAGCTTGGACAGCTTTAAAAGGGGCTTAGCCAAATTCATGGGGGACATGTCTATCAATGGCTACTAGTCTGAGGGCTTTAGGCCACTTCCAGCCTCAGAGACAAGATGCCTCTGAGTACCAATTGCAGGGGAGCAACAGAAAAGTGAGGGCATGCCCTCCCCTCTTGCCTGTGCACTTTTCAGAGGCATCTGGTAGGCCACTATGAGATACAGAATGCTGGACTAGATTGGCCTTGGGCAATCCAGCAAGGCTGTTCTTATGAAAGCAAAGCACAAATAATCATGATTATATTATTCTTGAAAATACAATTACTTAAATTCATAAATAGTCTTAATGCATTGCACAAGAAATCTATACCTTTTCACACTTTCTTTGAGCTCAAGCCTACTGCAGAACTATTGAACAAACATTCCAATCAAAACTTCAGCATATAATATAAATGTTTACATGCTCTTTTACCTTTTCTGAGCAATCTCTTTTGGTATCATGTTACCCATTTTGTAGATATCTTTCTTTTTGGTTAAATTGAAAAATATTCCCTACATAAACAACATTCCTATAGGAGCTATGCAATGAAACCCACATGCAAGTTATTGACAGCAGCCTCCATAGAAAAAATACTAGATTGATCAAGTAACTTTTAATTATTTGAACAGCTGATATAAACTAAGAAGATTTTACATCATTTTCCTTCTCAATATGGAAGTCAGTTTGTATGCAAATCACTATACAATTTTTTAACTGTTGAAAGATCTGTAATCATTACAAACAAAAGCTTGGTGTAGGTATGTTTATTTTAATATTTCTACAAACCTAAATGCCTTTCCAAACAACACACATCCATAGTGTTAAAACAGGTATCTGTGACACCTTCAAACATGTGACACAACAACAAATATGGAGGGGAGTGCATTTCCCCCCACAACAAATGATGCAACATGAGTCTGCGAGAATGCAGCAGTAGTCTGTAAAACTCTCAAAGAAAGCTCATAGTTGTCTGACATATGCAGACTCCAGCCAAGGACACCACTGTTGGCAGGGCTGGCTGTTGCTCTTTAGGTCTCTGCTGAGCAGGCTACCTACCTCCCCATGAACCAGGTAAGGAACACAAGAGCTCCTCAGCAGAGGCCTAAAGAACAGCCAGTGATCAAACATAGTGTTGGGCCTGGCTGCTGGACTTTGTCTCCGCAGGAAGGTTGGGGACAGGCGAGGGGGTGGAACTTTCCCTTGCTAACACATGAAGTTTCCTCTCTCATCCAGGGCATCCATGTGAACCCCTCATTCCTGTCTTTCCTCACCATTAAACCGGTAGAAGACAGAAGCTGCTGAGAGCCAGACAAAGGTCCTTGCCACTACCACTGGAACCCCACAGTACCCAGCCCCACAATACCAGCCAAGGGAACATCAACCTCCTCTATTCCATGGGGTGTGTCCACAAGCCCTGGCTCACAGACACTGGCATTCCTCAACAGCATTGTTGTGGTAGGAACATGCCTTCTGGAAAAGTCCACTGTAGCTCCACAAAATCAGCCTGAATAGCTCCACACTAAGAAAATAGAAGACTTGTCCAATAAGTCAGTTAGCATGCTTACCAGTGCCAAGTCATCCCGACTGCAGTCCAAGGCAGCAATCATCACCTGTTCATATATTATCCAGACTACACACAAACAAAAGAGACACCAGTCATATGAAAGGCAGACTACTATTTTTAATAAATTACTAAAGCCTATGGAGATTAGAAGAGATGACATCCTCTTCTCTGTTTCGAGTATAACCACTCCTTATTGAAATATGAACTTGTTACAGTATTATTCAAGTTTAATATGTACTACTCAACACATTTAAAAGCTCCCCAATTTGCATCTGTCTTCTTATACACAGATCCACATTTGCAATGCACTATTACTAAACCTGCATAGCTACTTGTGAACTCAGATTAAGGCCATGATCCTGAGTTCGCCAGGATTCAAAATAAGTTTGGATTTGGCTGAAGAATGGTTTTCAAAAAGGCAATTTTTGCCAAGACATGTGTGCTATTTTTCTCCAGTTTTCCTTTAAATAAGTTCTTTTTACCAAATCCCTAAACTACTACTAGAACTGATTGCAGAAGTTCTTGAGAGACAGCTTCTGAGAACGAAACAATGTTGGAATTCAGGTAAATGTGCACTTCCCTTGAATGTGACCTACCTCATTGTTCATCTATGGCTACAAAATTAACAGAAACCTCTCCCAGTCCTGCATTAAAAGAGCCCCTGGTGGCGCAGTGGTAAAACTGCTGCCCTGTAACCAGAAGGTTACAAGTTCAATCCTGACCAGGGGCTCAAGGTTGACTCAGCCTTCCATCCTTCTGAGGTCGGTAAAATGAGTACCCAGAATGTTGGGGGCAATATGCTAAATCATTGTAAACCGCTTAGAGAGCTCTGGCTATAGAGCGGTATATAAATGTAAGTGCTATTGCTATTGCTATTACTATTACTCTTCCTTCTCGCATGCACATACTTACACGAGGCTATTTACCTATAACCATCTAAAATCGGTGAATATATATGAAACTAAAACCCTCCTGTATTCTAACAAAGACAACCACAGGGCTCTGTGGTAGCCAGGAGTCGACACTGACTCGACGGCATACTTTACCTTTACTTTAGGTTCTCTTGTTATGCTGAGGCTGTTCAGTGCTGAAGAGCAATGGCACTAGTCTAGAGTAGACAGGTATGTAGACCTTTATGATACATCCCTACAGTACTTGAAACTATAAAATGAAAGGATCGGGGGCTCACAGTACATCACAAGAGAGATCTGCAAGTTCCCCCTTACAGTATAGCAGAAGAAATGGAATAATTTTTGCTTCATCTTCCACCACTTCTATAAGCATACAAACTGGCATGCTCTCTCACACAGACTTGGCTAAGCCCTCTATGGATAATTAGAGCAGCAGCTACATAGCCCATGAGAACAAAAATGAAGCTGATCGTACAAACGGAAGTAAGGGGGATTCATTCAGGATAATATACTCCACAAGTGGACGTTGCTATCAGTGATAACAGTAAATAGTGTATTCAACTTCCCTGCCTTGTTCACCACCCAGTGAATTTACATTAGGTTCAGGAACAAAGGCAACACATGTAAACCAGCACTGTTCCCTCTAAGGCATGCATATGTGCGTGCGCTCACAAGTTTTTGGATACACTCATTTCATTTTAGATCCCACTCAGGTAGACTCAGGAAGGCCCCATTCTGATTGCATATGTGCAAATACTGCCTTGATACTGCCACCCAGAACAAAACTCATTCTGCACAGAGATGAGAAAAATTAGAGGGACCACTGCAAACCAGTCTTTGGGCACTTCACATTTTCATTCCCAAGACAACTGTACAATAAAAATACAGAAATGACTGTGACGTATCATCATATGCAAGTTCCCTGCATACACTATCCAGACTATCCTCTCTGGAAGAAGAAGAAGAAGACGAAGAAGAAGAAGACGAAGGAGGAGGAGGAGAAAGCCGTGAATGCTCATCATTATGAGATGTATTAGTGACATCTCCTGGCAACACCCCAAAGTGAAAGCTCTCCGGTCGAGTGCTAAAAGAAATGAACCCATTTCAGAAATATTGCTTCAGTTTTTTGTAACTTAAGTGTTATTGAGACCAAAACTTCCTAAAATTAAATAAAGGGTATACCCATCTTGATCTCTGAGACCTTTGCCAGAAATAAAACTCATACTGACTGAATTAGGTTAACTAAGTTATAGAAAGGAAAGAAAGAGAAAGTAGAATGAGCTCATTAAAAACAAATCACCGATACTTATTCCCTTCCTGCCTACAAAAGAGCCTTACTCAACCTTATAGCTTTCGTGCCATAAAACACAGTGATGCTTTATCCTGTGCTTCTATAAAGAGGAAAATTGCATTATTGTGACTTTCTTTTTAAACAGTTCCCTCCTGGTATAAAACATGGCGTGCCAAGTTTCTGTCAAGGGAGCATTAGTATAGTGCGCTTATGAACTCCTGAAATGCAAAAATATTGTCTATAATGAAAATCCAGGCACACCCTATATTCTTATGCCCAACATTATAATAAAAGCAGCCCTTATATTGATTCCACGAGGCTAAAGTTATGGTTTAATTTAAAGAATAACCTTCCCTCTCCATTTCAAACTTACCATCCCTCAGAAGAGTGCAGGAAACCACTGAGTGAAATTTGTCCAAGGATGCTTGGCCAAGGGTTCTCTCAAATGTATTCACGTGACTAGCAGACCAGGCTATACATCCTATTAGGTATATATCTTTCTGCCCACACCCTTCAGTTGGAAAACAGATCAAGACTCAGGAATACTGACAGATGTTGAGGTTACAAAAATAATGGGTGTACCATACATTAGTGTATAACAGAAAAGTGGAGAGTAAGTAAAATAATATGGAGGGTGTTATAGGGGAAATCAGTGTGGTAACAAAACCAGCTGCATAGAATAAAAACAAACTAGACATAAAACAAGTTTGAAATAATTATAACCTACTGTCATCACCAAGCTTGGCTGCATATTCATTAACTAATTCTTCTCCAACTTCCACTATCTGCTCACTGTTCCGATAGTTCTCTTCCCTCCACTTCCTCATTTTATCCCGCATCTCTAAAAGACAAAAATAAAGGTTCCCATGTATTGCAAATAACCAATTAATATTTCTAGAATGGAATGAGACATATATTTCACCCTTGACAACAAAAGATTTATCTCAGTGGTAATTGCTCTTGTAATTTCAAGCCCAGAGCTTTGAGATCATGTTTGGCATACCTTGTGGAAACTAATGTTATTGGATTTATGAATTTTCGGATACCAGATTAACGAGTCTATCACTTGGGGGAATTTAAACCTGTTCCTCACATGCAGATTTGAATTCCCAGGACATCTACCATTAGTTTCCAATACAGATCGCTTTGATATGAATACGATAATTTTTGAAATGGAGGAAACTTAAGACATTTCTTCTACTAAGAAACTGGGAATCTGTTTTCTAGGCAGACAAAAATAAAAATAAAAATATGGAACCAAAGCAGGAGTCTGAGCAAGCAGCAAGATGGTCTCACAAAGACATCAAGGCTATTACCATGAGGAGCACAACCTGGTTAGGGCTCCGCCCAACCTGGTTTGGGCTGCTCATGTGGAGCACTGGGATCGCTCTCAATCCCACCGCTTCTGCCCCCGCTAGCCCAACTTTTAAACCTGCCATTATGCCAAGCTTAAAAAGAATATGAGTTTCATCTGATATTCTGCAATTCATTTAACCTCGGCAAACAATCGTGAGAACCATCACCGCCAGGTTAAAAGGTTTCCGCCCAGCCCACCAACATTTCCAGCAGCAAGCCAGATGGAAGGAGCAGCCGCGTCAGCTGCTCTAATGAGCAGCCGCGTCAGCTGCTCTAATGAGCAGCCGCGTCAGCTGCCCTGCTTGTGCTGTAGGGCACTCTGGGATGCGGGAGGGAGAAGTCATCCCATGTCCAATTCTGGCCTTTGCTGCACTGCTGCTTGTGTGGACACATGGCACAGTGGAAGGACAGATGACCACTGCTCATCTATCGGGGAAGGTAGCAGCCAGAGGTCATGTGAATGAGATATACATATATACATACCGTATCTAATGTATAAAAATATATTATTTAGAATTATAATACCTAACAAATTCATAATATAATAAAGGGCACAAAAGACTTAATTCAAGAATAAAACCAGTATCACCTCAAAGTAAAAAGTGGAAATATGTATACTACTCAGTTCCACTAATAGTCCATACCCAGGGCATAATCAGATATACTGGTATTAGTGAAGTCCATAAAGAATCCAATGGTGCTTTCCACTGCTGGCGTGTGCACGTGCGTACGTTCACAAGTTTTTGGATGTCTGCTCAGTTCATTTTCAATCCTGCTCGGGTTGAATCAGGAAGGCCCCATTCTGAATACAGGTGCACACACACTGCCTTAATACTGCCGCACAGAACAAAACTCATTCCACACAGAGATGGGGAAAAAATTAGACGGACCACTGGTGCTTTCCTGTGGTGAGCAAGAAGCCAAATATTAAACTAACTGTTGTCCTGATGAATCATCAGATGTGTTTCAGCCAAAATAAGGCCTTCAGTGGCAGAGCCTCAAAATACAGGCTATGTTGGTACTAACTTCATTGTATCCACCAGATCACTATAAATATAGACGTCCATATTAAGACTACAGAACTATCATTTCATTTCAAGCGTAACTGTTTAGGAAGACAAAAATATTACTACTCGCAGTGAGCCACCAATGGTACTGCTATCAGAAGTAAAATTCCTATGCTCTGTAGAGTAGCTCCCTAGATGCAGTCCTATCCCAACACTAAAGCTTAAATAACATTGCTCCAATTGTAATCCATCTACAGTAATTACTTCCCCTACCTCCAGTTTACAGGGACCATTTCTACAAGTACTTAAAAGCCTTAAAGGAAACATTAAAACCACAACAAACATCTCATGCAATTCTACAAACAATAATCAACTTAACGTAAAATAATGCCCCAAACAACAACAAGGTCCTCTGTATTATTTCTTTTATTCCCATACCCTGCTTTATTTGGCATAATCCCCATTTCTGGAGATACCTTAAAGAAGTCTGGATGTTCTAGTAGTACCCTCAGGAAGAGATGAATATTAAATCCGTTCTCCAGAAGCATCACCTATACTGACTCTCCACATGCGTCCGTGACCAAGTCAAAAGAGACCAACTTTGTATCAGCTCTCAACTTTTTATTTGCTTTATGCCAGGAGTAAACCTTGTTTTCAGTGAAATCCCTCAAGTCCCTTTGAAATTTACATAATTTAGTTTCTTTCGATCCCCCATTCTGTATTTGTAGCTCTGCATCCAGTGCTTGTAACTTCTCAAACTTTCTATCACCTATTCTATTTCTTAGATCAGTCTTCAATGTATCTAACTCTGGACTGACTGATCATGCTTAACATCATGCCTCATCATTTACACACCTTTGGGATTTCAAACACATGCCGAGGTACAAATTTCTGAATTGTAGGCTTATGGCACCAAGGAATTGAACTGTCAGTTTAAAAGTACTTGTACGGGTGACCTTTGTCATAACGCTCATGTGTGACTGCTTTTTTTCCAGCTCCCTTTCCATGGGAGATCTGACTACATTTTACACTTGCTTTGGGAAGTGTTTCTTAATACAAACATGCAGTTGAACATGTTTTGAAGCTTGGAGAGAAGCAGGAAGAGTGCTTCATCTTAAATTGGCTATACAGTACGCTATCATTGCTTCATTGTATCAGCTGTAATGGAACTAGCCAGAACTTTCATTTTCCACTACAGCTTCATCTGGGAATTCGCAGATTGTTTTGAGCGTTCTCATAAAGTACAATGTGGCGTGGGTTCTCCCCATTTCTAGCCCAGCCAGAATTGTAAAATGGGAATATCAATTTATGCAGTTGTCTTCCCCATATCCCCTAAACAGATATAAAATCACATTGAGAGATGCAGAAATCCAATATTACCACTAAAATTAATATGACAGCATTTATGTACATCTTTTATAGATTTTTTAAAATATGATGGCTATTCTAAATATCCCAATAAGTCATTTCATGAGCATTACAACATCTTCTGTTAAGATAAAGAGGACAAAAGCAAAATTTTAAATACTTAATACGCTACATTTTTCACATTTTCAGAACTTCAAAAAAACATATACAGAAACCAACATATAATTGGTAAGAATACAGCAAACCATGTTAAGGGAACAATACGACTCTTTGGGCAGGAACAGACCACTAACGGATACAAAAGATTGTTTTCCAAGCTTAAAATGGTTTTATTATAGACCAGAACTTGAAAGATCTGCAATAGATTCTTAAAATCAGCATACATGTTAGTGCCCTTTTTACCCTTCATAAATTGTGAAGAATTTGGTTTTCAGACTAGCAATATTATTATGAAGGGAGGCACAGACTACTACAGAAGGCATTGGGGGGGGGGAAGCTCATTGAATTTGCTTGTTAAATGCAAATGTTAAATGCAAAATGACTTATATAGCATTATTTTTAAATGACATCTTTATATAAAAATATACAACTCTGAATGTGTTGGCCTTTCTGTCATTTCAAACATTATCAGTTAACAAAACTGTCAGCTTCAAACTAAACAATTTTGAGTCCACAGCTCCCTCCCGTTCCTGTGCCACATGTGCTTCCATCCACAAAGAATGATCTCAGATCTCTTCGAAGAAAACAGCACGGGTACTGTGCAGCATTTTATATTTTGAAAGTCAACCAAAACCACCACAGGGTTACATTTCATGTGCATGAGTAAAACTAAATGGTTCCTGACACCAGACGACCCTTGGAAATTAAAAATTAGGCAGAAAGAATGAAAGTGAATGCAAAGCGTATCACAGAAATTGACAGTCTAAGCACACAGAAAATAATGAAAATTTTCTCCATTAATTTACTTGGCCCACTGTTAAAGTCTCCATGCTAGCATACTTTTCAAACGCAATGATTCAATATCAAAGTCGTGGATTTCAGTCCTAGGCCATGTTTTGTCACTTGATCCCTGAAAATGAGCACATTAAGTATCTGGCAGTACAAGCCCTCCACGTGTTTATTTCGAAACGAATCCCACTCTGATCAGTTGGGCTCACTCTCAAATGAGCATGAATAAGATTGCACACAATTATTTCTGTGGAGCAAGAGAACAGCATTCCACCAAACTACAACTGTGGCACTAGCACTAATTCAGAAGTGATATCTTCATTCATTTACTTTATTATAGAAGTTTATAGAGCAATACGTCTTCGCACAACACATGCACTTCCAGAGGCATTAACTTGCAGTGCTTAGAACAGCATATAAACTGGGTCAGTGTTAAGCCTATGCAAATTTTCAGCTCCAAATATCTGAAGATGAATCATCTGCATGGCCCACTCAGCACCATGCACACGGGCAGCGCTGGGAAATGGTGTCTTTTTCAGCACTTCCCACATACCTTCACAGATGTTGCTGGGGCTGGCAGGGCTCCATTTCTCTCTAAGGGGCCCTACAAGCCCTTTAAAGAAGGGGAAATCACAGCATTGTGCAGAGGTGAGTGGTGGGAACAGCTATCACTCCACCCCAGCCCACCCGACCCATAGTGTGCCCGGGAGGCTGGGTGGATATCCAGTGCTAAATATTTCCACAGGCCTAGTCAGTTTTATTTATTTATTTATTTATTTATTTATTACATCTCTGTACCGCCCTATCCATCCAAAGGCTCTGGGTGGTGTACAACACCACACAAACAACTATTTAAAACAATAAGTTTTAAAGAACAGTTTAAAAAGCTTGGAAGGCCAGACCAAAACAAGAAGCTTTAAGGGCTCTCTTAAAGGCCAAGAATGAGCCTATGAATTTATGAATTTCTATGAAAAACTATGCAAAAATGTCTGTGAATTTCTATGAAAAACTCTCTCTAAATACTGTAAACAGCCAACAAAAACAGTATGAAGATAGAAAGTCAGGAGAAGGGGCACTTCCCAGTGTACTGCACAGAGTGCCACATGTATGACCATTTGCCCCATGGGCAAAAGTCATGGGTGTGTGCTCGGTGCAAGGAGCCCCTGGCTCTCAGGGAACAAATTCGTTCCCTTGAGACCAAGGTGGCGGATCTGGAGAAGCTCAGAGAGACAGAGAAGCATGTTGTTGAGACTTTCAGGGATGTGATAGAGGCATCCCACTCCAGGGCTGGTAGCTCCGCTGCTGTCAGGGAGAATGAAGGTCTTGGGCGAAGAGGACATCGGTCTGAGGAAGAGGGAAATGCTCCTTTAGAAGGGACTCCTTCCGTGGATGATGAGCCCATATCCTCTTGCACAGGGGATACTCCTCTGGGGAGTGGGGGCCTCCTTGTAGTGGGTGATTCGATCATTAGAGGGATAGAAAGATGGGTTTGTGACCTGCGTGTTGACCGCACGATGACTTGCCTGCCTGGTGCAAAGGTTGCGGACATTACGCAGCGTCTAGACAGGCTCCTAGGCAGTGCTGGGGAGGAGACAGCTGTCGTGGTGCACGTCGGCACTAACAATGTGGGGAAATGCATTCGGGAGGTCCTAGAAGCCAAATTTAGGCTGATAGGTAGCATTTTGAAGTCCAGGACCCCCCAGGTAGCATTCTCAGAAATGCTACCTGTTCCACGCGCAAGTACAGTGAGACAGGCAGAGCCGAGGCATTTCAATGCATGGATGAGACGCTGGTGCCGGGAGGAGGGGTTTAGATTTGTTAGGCATTGGGATACATTTTGGGGGAAGCAAGGCCTGTACAAAAGGGACGGGCTGCACTTGAACCAAGATGGAACCAGACTTCTGGTGCTTAAAATCAAAAAGGTTGCAGAGCAGCTTTTAAAATGATGCCTGAGGAACAGCCAATGGGAGCTGGGCAGTATCCCATTTGGCAAAAGCCATCCTTTAAAGAGCATGGGTGCAAAGGATTCAGATAAAACAGAAGGGGACAGAGCAGAACCGCATAAAGAGCAGACAGGAGCCTGTGCCAGCTGGTCAAAGAGTCAAAAGAAAGATAGCATACATCAGGTGAGAGATTCAGCGTATAGGTGCATATATGCCAATGCCAGAAGCCTCCGAGCCAAGATGGGTGAGCTGGAGTGCTTGGTTGCTAATGCAGAAATAGACATAGTGGGCATAACAGAAACATGGTGGAACAGTGAGAACCAGTGGGACACTTTTATCCCTGGATATAAACTCTATAGAAAGGACAGGGAGGGGTGCCTGGATGTGGAGTAGCACTGTATGTTAAAGAAGGGATAGAATCTAACAAGCTAGAAAACCTAGGTTCACTGGAGTCCTCCACAGAAACCCTGTGGGTGACTATACAAGGCCGGAAAGGGAACGTGCTACTGGGGACGTGCTATCACCCTCCGGATCATAATGCTGACAGTGACTGGGAGTTGCAGGAGGAAATCAGGGAGGCATCAAGGAGAGGCAGGGCTGTAATTATGGGTGATTTCAATTACCCACACAGACTGGGTAAATTCACAGTCAGGTTATGACAAAGAGGCCAATTTCTAGATATGCTGAATGACTGTGTCCTAGAACAATTGGTCTTGGAACCAACCAGAGAAGAGGCGACCTTGGACTTAATTAGCAGAGCTATCCTGGGTTGTGAGGAGTTTGGTTTCTGCTCCTACTTCCAATCAGTCCCCGGGGTTGCTCTGCTGTGATGCCTTTAATGGGTTCTTTGCGAATAAGATCTCCTGTATTAGGGCCAACTTGGACTCCACTATTTCTGTAAGATCTATGGAGGAGGTGTCCAGCGATCCCTCTTGCAGTATTAGATTAGATCAATTTCAATCTGTGACTCCTGAGGATGTGGACAAGCTGCTTAGGGCGGTACGGCCTACCACCTGTTCTCTGGATCTTTGCCTGACTTGGCTGCTTCTATCTGGCAAGGAGATTGTTGGAGGTAGCCTAGTTAATATCATAAATGCATAGTTGAGGGGGGGTAGGGTGCCTCCTTGTCTGAAGGAGGCAATGGTTAGACCACTCTTAAAGAAGCCTTCCCTGGACCCCTTAGTAATGGATAGTTACAAGCCAATCTCCCTTGGTTGGGCAAGGTGATTGAGAGGGTGGTGGCTGACCAGCTCCAGGCAGTCTTGGAGGAAACTGATTACCTAAACTGGCTTTAGAGCTGGCTATGGGGTTGAGACAGCCTTGGTCGGCCAGATGGATTACCCTTCCCAGGGAATCAACAGAGGAAATGTGACTCTGCTGATCCTTCTGGATCTCTCGGTGGCAATCAATACTATCGACCATGGTATCCTTCCAGATCACATGGGGGAGTTGGATATAGTGGGCACTGCCTTGCAGTGATTCCGCTCCTATCTCTTGGGTAGATTCCTGTTGGTGGAGCTTGGTGACAGTTGCTCCTCAGAACGGGAGCTATTATATGGAGTCCCTCAGGGCTCCATTCCGTCACCAATGCTTTTTAACATCGACATGAAATTGCTGGCTGAGGTCATCAGGAGGTTTGGTGCTGGATGTTATCAGTATGCTGATAACACCCAAATCTATTTCTCCTTTTCATCTTCAGGAAATGGCACTCATTTTCTAAATGCCTGCCTACAGGCAGTAATGGGCTGGATGAGGGAGAACAAATTGAAGCTGAGTCCAAGCAAGATAGAGGTCCTCATTGTGGGGGCTCATTGTGGGGGCTCAGATTCTGAGGGGTGTGTTAGATCTTCCTTTGCTGGATGGGGTTACACTCCCCCAGAAGGAGCAGGTGCACAGCTTGGGAGTACTCCTGGACCCAGGCCACACCCTGGTATCTCAGGTGGAGGCCATGGCCAGGAGTGCTTTCTATCAGCTTTGGCTGATCCGACAACTGCACCCATTCCTTGAAGAGGATGACCTCAAAACAGTGGTGCAACAACTGGTAACCTCACGGCTTAATTACTGCAATGCGCTCTACGTGGGGCTGCCTTTGTGCATAGTCCGGAAACTTCCATTGGTTCAGAATGCGGCAGCCAGATTGGTCTCTGGGACAACCCGGAAAGACCATATTTTTCCTGTTTTGAAACAGTTACACTGGCTTCCAATATGTTTCTGGCAAAATACAAAGTGCTGGTTATTACCTTTAAAGCCCTGAATGGCTTGGGTCCGAGTTATCTTAGAAAGCGCCTTCTTCTACATGATCCCAACCACATGTTAAGGTCATCTGAGGAGGTCTGTCTCCTGTTACCACCGGTTCATCTGGTGGCGACTCAGAGGCAGGCCTTCTCTGTAGTTGCTCCTGGGCTGTGGAATGCATTCCCAGCAGAAATCCGCAATCTTAATTCTTTATTGACCTTCAAGAGTTTGGCCTGGCCTTCAAGGGTTAGAATTAGTTTTAATTTTCAAACCTGGTTTTCAGGATTTTAATGGTTTGGATTGTCTAATTGTATTTTAAGATGTTTTAATTGTTAATTGGTTATTTCTGTTTTAATTGTTGTTGGTTTTAATGGTTTATGTTTTACTTGTAAACTGCCCTGAGCCTTATAAATAAATAAATAAATAAAATAATTCTGAATGGCACCCAGGACCTGGTGCAGGATGTTGTGTCATCAACCCTTTAGGAAACAGTGACCATAGTGCCATCAAATTCAGCATACATATGGGGAGAGAATCACCAAGGAAGTCTAACACAGACATTTTGAATTTCAGAAGAGGAAACTTCTCCAAAATGAGTAGTATGGTGAAAAGAAAGCTGAAAGGGAAAATCAGGAGAGTCACTTCGCTCCAGAGTGCATGGAATTAACTCAAAAACACAATACTAGAAGCCCAGTTAGACTGCAAACCCAAAAGGAGGAATGGCACCACTAAGTCCAGGAGGATGACAGCATGGCTAGCAGGTACCATCATGGAAGCCATAAAAGGGAAGAACACTTCCTTCCGAAATTGGAAGGCCTGTTCAAATGAAGAGAACAGAAAAGAACACAAACTCTGGCAAAAGAAATGCAAGGTGACAATAAGGGAGGCAAAAAGAGAGTTTGAGGAACATTTAGCCAAAAGTATCAAGAGGAATAACAACAACCTCTTTAAGTACATCAGAAGCAAGAAACCTGCCAGGGAGGCGGTTGGACCATTAGACAATCAGGGAGTGAAAGGGATTATTAAGGAGGATATGGAGGTTGCAGAGAAGCTAAATGAGTTCTTTGTGTCCGTTTTCACGGCAGAGGATACTGAGTATATACCTGTTCCTGAACCAGGATTTTTAGGGATGGAGGCTAAAGAACTGAGTCAGATAGAAGTGACAAGAGATGATGTTCAAAACTGTCTGGAAAAAATGAAAACTAGCAAATCACCAGGGCCAGATGACATCCATCCAAGAGTCCTCAAAGAACTCAAATGTCAAATTGCCAACCTCCTTGCTAAAATATATAACTTATCCCTGCAATCGGTCTCTGTACCAGAGGACTGGAAAGTAGCAAAAGTAACACTAATTTTCAAAAAGGGATCCAGGAAATTACAGGCTGGTTAGCCTAACGTCCGTTCCAGGCAAATTGATGGAAAGCATCCTCAAGGATAAAATTGTAGAGCACATAGAAGAACAGGTCCTGCTGGGAGTGAGCCAGCATGGCTTCTGCAAAGGTAAATCTTGCCTCACCAACCTTTTGGAGTTCTTTGAGAGTGTCAACAAGTGTGTGGATCAAGGTGATCCACTTCTCATAGTATACCTGGACTTCCAAAAAGCTTTTGACAAAGTTCTTCATCAAAGACTCCTGAGGAAACTTAGCAGTCATGGGATAAGGGGACAAGTACATGTGTGGATTGCTAACTGGTTGAAAGACAGGAAACAGAGGGTAGGTATAAATGAGAGTTTTCACAATGGAGGGAAGTAAGAATTTGGGTCCCCCAGGGATCTGTACTGGGACCGGTGCTTTTTAATTTATTCATAAATGATCTAGAAGTAGGGGTAAGCAGTGAGGTGGCCAAATTTGCAGATGATACCAAACTCCTTCGAGTAGTGCAATCCAAAACGGATTGTGAGGAGCTCCAAAAGGATATCACAAAACTGGGTGAGTGGGCAACAAAGTGGCAAATGCGGTTCAATGCTGGCAAGTGTAAGGTGATGCACACTGGGATGAAAAACCCCAACTTCAAGGATACGCTGATGGGATCTGAGCTGTCGGTGACTGACCAGGAGAGGGATCTTGAGGTCATGGTGGACAGCTTGTTGAAAGTGTCGACTCAACGTGTAGCAGCTGTGAAAAAGGCCAATTCCATGCTGGGGATCATTAGTAAGGGGATTGAAAATAAAATGGCTAATATTATAATGCCCTTATACAAAACTATGGTGCAACCACTCTTGGAGTACTGCATACAATTCTGGTCACCATATCTAAAAAAGGACAGTGTAGAACTGGAAAAGGTGCAGAAGAGGGCAACCAAGATGATCAGGGGCCTAAAGCACCTTTCTTATGAGGCAAGGCTACAACACCTGGGGCTTTTTAGTTTAGGAAAAAGACGACTGCGGGGAGACATGATAGAAGTCTATAAAATCATGCACGGAGTGGAGAAAGTGGATCAAGAGAAATTCTTCTCCCTCTCACATAACACTAGAACCAGGGGTCATCCCATGAAATTGATTACCAGTAAATTTAGGACCAACAAACGGAGGTACTTTTTCACACAATGTATAATCCACTTGTGGAATTCTCTGCCACAAGATGTGGTGACAGCCAACAACCTGGATGGCTTTAAGAAGGGTTTGGATAACTTCATGGAGGAGAGGTCTATCTATGGCTACTAGTTGGAGGGCTACAGGCCACCTTCAGCCTCAAAGGCAGGATGCCTCTGAGTACCAGTTAAGGGACTAACAGCAGGAGAGAGGGCATGCCCTCAACTCCTGCCTGTAGGCTTCCAGCAGCATCTGGTGGGCCACTGTGAGAAACAGGATGCTCGACTAGATGGGCCTCGGGCCTGATCCAGCAAAGCTGTTCTTATGTTCTGTTGAGAGTACATTCCATAGCCCAGGAGCAGCTGCAGAAAAGGCTTGATTCCAAGGTGCCAGCAGCATACCAGTGATAATCAAAGATGGACCTCTCCAGATGACCTCAACGTATGGTGGGGATCATACAGAAGGTGCTCTCTAAGGTAACCTGGACCTAAGCCGTTCAGAGCTTTAAAGGTAATAACCAGCAATTATAATAATATTATAATATCAGGCAATTATCATACTGTAGATGGGGAGGTTGAGAGGGAATAATATGCCTAAGGCCACCTAGCGAGTTCACGGCAGAGGTGAAACCTGAACTGGGAACCCATTTGTAGTTCAATCTCTCAGCTATTAAACTATATCACTTACATGCCACTCGTCGAACAAGTTTCGGAGCAGCTGATGACTATTTGGTGGACAACTGGACAAGTGTAATGGATATGGGGAAAGTGGGGGAATCCTCAACTGCTATTATGGGGGGGGAATGGAGCCAGTCTGCTTACCAATAGCAGTTTTTCTTTCTTACCAGTCTTTCATATCAACAGCAGTTTTCACAGTTCTATCCCAAAAAACCAACTGTAGAAGTGCCTGGAACAGGGCTGCACAACTTCGATCCTCCAGCTGCTGTTCAACTCCTATCAACTCTGAACACTGGCCATTAAGGAGTTGTAATCTAACAGCAGCTGGGGAGCCAAAAGGTGTGAAGCCCTGGCCTAGAAAGGTCTGTAAGCAACTTCGGGTCAAGACAAATTCCCTCCTGAGAGGGAAACTGCACTTCTTCCCCATCCCCCACCTCAATAGTAAAGAGCCACATAAACATCAGTGAGGACATGCACACATCCCTTCACATTTAAAAACTTGCTGCAAAACTATTCTGTGCATTAGAATTGAAGTGAGGCCAGGGCAGAATGCTATTCAAATTGGCAGCTGGCCAATAACCACCTGTATTTCGGCTTAAAACAGTCAACAGAAATACAGCCATGTCTACTGCAACAAGAAGGATCACAGGACAAGGTGGATAGGTCTGGACTTTTCTAAAGACCAAATAAGGTATCTAGCAGGAGTTCTGATGATGCTTTAAAACAAAAAAGATTCCAGAAGTTCCAAGCAGCAGGAGAGGGGGAATATTTGAATCGAGGCCTTACCCTTTCCTCTCCGTGTCGAACGCTTAACCAAAATCACCTTGCCATAAGCCATCACTAGTAGAGGGGAAAGCTTGTAAGGCATAAGAATTCTGTAAGATGTGGGTAGCATATTGTTTTCTCCTCATAATAATGAGCACTATCTCAGCAGCAGTCACTCTAGAACTCTTTTAATAATGCTTTCCAAATTATGCTTGGATTTTATTTTATTTTATTTCCCACTCTTCCTCCAAAGAGCCCAGAGCAGTGTACTACATACTTAAGTTTCTCCTTACAACAACCCTGTGAAGTAGGTTAGGCTGAGAGAGAAGTGACTGGCCCAGAGTCACCCAGCTAGTTTCATGGCTGAATGGGGATTTGAACTCGGGTCTCCCAGGTCCTAGCCCAGCACTCTAGCCACTATACCACGCTGGCCGGTGCAGTGCAAATCACTGGGAGACTCTGATTACAATTCCAAGCATGTTTCCTTGGAAGGAAGTTCCAGTGAACGTCAATAGGACTTGCTTCTACTACACTGGGATTGTACAGTTTATCAGCTTGATAGTTCTTTTTAAGTAGCTGCAATGCTTACTGCCCTGAGTTTGTTTCTGGAAAAAATAAGACAGGATCTCATTTTTAAAAAAAATAAAATGTTCATGGATCATCTCAGAAAAGTTCAGAATGTACATAATTATACAGAAGAAAACCCAAAATACAAGCACAGAACACAAAAACCTGTTATTTCAGGCCTCTCAACCAGAACAGATTCTACTTTTGGTCAAGAAGATTGGTTCTCATGTTTAGAAAACAACTTATATCAAGTTTTAAATGACAGAATTAACCTAAGAGAAAGAACAGTAGTAACTGTTCCATATATTGCTATCCAATATGGAATTAATGATGGCAAGAGCCACAGATGCTTGTACAATGAATAGCAAGCTTAAGGTATGCTTGTTAGCCTTATAATGTATAGGATATGACACTGGAAAATACTGTCTTTTAAAAACTATTTACTCATACAAACTCTTGAAAAACATGCTGCTAAAAAACAACAACTTGTAAGTATACCTGTTCACATTTTTAAAGAAATATAAAGTATACATTTGTCATGAAATAAAATACAATGGTTAGAGCTAGAATGATTTAACTCAGGATTAGTTTGCACCCATTTTGATTACTATTTTCTTTGGCAAGCTTTCATATATTTACTATAATTCCGATACTTATTCACAAAACAGTTGTCTGGATCAAGTTTTCATTTGTCAAACTTTAACTTTTATAATGAATCACTTGATTTGGGGGGGGGGGGGATCCCAATATTATTTGGATTAGATTGTACACCCTGAACTATTTTCATGATGACAGCTCATGAAGTTCAACCAGTAGTTCAGAGCCTCCTTTTTTCTCTATAGTATTGCACATGTATACTTCAATTCCAGCTGTCAGGCCATAATGAAAAGAGGCCTAGCAGTTTGCAACATTTTAATGTGAGAGGTGTGAACATTACAAAAAAATGTCATATTCTAGTAAACAGAAAATTAAAGACTCCTTTTATATGCAGTTCAATGTGGATCCAATCATAAAGAGAGGTGGGATATTCTCATGCTGCTTTTTGAAAGCAAGCCTGAGCTTTGCTTAGCATCTACATTACATGTACTTAACATCTACATAGCTTAGCATCTACATTTCCATCTACCCAACTTGCAAGACGACAATGGGGTTGTTCCCTCCATAATATTAATGGTTATAAGACTTAGTGGCCGACAACCTGACCAAGAACTGGTGCAGCAGTGTAGAGGGCTGTGCCGGAACTTGAAGGGAGTGGAAACCATCTTCCCTTCCTTCTGCAGCTGCTTATGCTACCCCAAATATGTCTCTGAACCAGCACTTCATTAGTTAGGAAGTCAGCCATGATTTATTTAGAGCCTGTGAATATTCACAGTACCTCACAGACATCATCTCAGTCATCTTTACAAATCTGTAAAACAGTATTCTCTCTAGTATTGCAGATGGCAATCAATGATCATATTCCTGATCACACTCTTAGCCACCACTCTATATACACTTCAGGGATGTGCAGCTCAAACCAATGGGCACCCTAGAAACATATAAGCAAGAACATCACAATCACTTTACACAGTTTTGCATATATTTTGTGCTATTACTGTTGTATATTCATTCATTTTTGGTAAATGCTATTGTGGGTCCCAGATTACAAGATGTTGCATTTCTGCAATGCCTTTTATGCAATTCCTAGCATAAGAGTGGTAGGTCATTGCTTAACATCCCTCAGTCAGTTATCTTGAAAGTACAACCAACATTTTTATTTTTTATTAATAGTAATAAATATTATTATTATTATTTTCCAAGTTTATATTACAACTTGCTGGCCATAACTCCTTGTGAAAGGAGATAAGTTAGCAGTTCTACACATGCCTCAAGACAACTCAATAAAATCCATATAAGACAAAATAAATTTAAAAACATACCTACTAAATAGCAGGAAGATTATTATATTAGCAGAACACAACAGAGAAAATTAGCTGCTTTGCCTACTGATTAACTGGAAGGGCTTTTGCTTCAGATGAAACGGCTTAATTCTCCAACTCTGTTATATATATATATTAGTCTAATGAGAAGCTGGATTGTGTTGAGGTAATAAGTTATGGCTTTGGTTAACACCAAGGTCATTCACACGACCTAAGCTTTAGGGTTGGGGAGGGCAGGGGGGAAGGCAGGATCAATCCTATCTTCCTCCCAGACAATCCTCTTCTTGGAAACGCCGCTGGCATGCCCACACAAGTGGCAATGCCAGGAGGAGCACAGAGATCTGGGAGAAACAGCCTGAAGTCTCCAGAAATCTCTCAATGCACTGCATGAAGGATTGCCTGCAACCCAAGCAGACATGACCAGGTACCAAAGTAGAAGGGCACGCTTGTGCCCTTTTACCTTGCTAACAGCCCAGGGAAAAATCTTGGGCTACCCAATCAAGCCTAATCCTGGCGCTCCACACGAGCAGCCCTACCTGGGTAGGGCTGCTTGTGTGAACAGCCTGCGTATTCAACAACAGATATGCCTTTAACTCGAGTATGCATAGGTGGGTGCAATTTAAAATTCACAGGTTCCAGAAGTGGGAGCCTGTGGCCAATTCAAAAACCCCATGATCCAACCATTCTAGGTACTTTACAGCGAATCACTAGAATGGTTCGCCAACATTTTTGTTCCACATAATCCTGTCTTGGGCAATATTCCACACTCCAAAAATAATTCCAGCCAGGTATGCTTACAACTACTAAGAAATCTCCTCTCACACATGGTGCTACTTCAGGTAGCTGTCACAAACAAGACAGACAGGTTTCATGACACGGATGACTCCCTCTTGCACCAATATTGCCCCTCCTGGGGGACTGGACAAACCAACACGGGAAGGAATGGCACTGGTTGCTCAACCTACATAGCTGCTTTCCCAGTTTGCAACAAGCTTGGGAAGCAGCCATGTAGAAACAGTTCGTATGCTGCTCAGGTACCTAATATATCAAAGAAGAAGTGCTGCAGGCTTCTGTGAGCCTATGATAGTGGGATATAAATAATGAAATAAATAATCAATTAGTGCTCTCCCCTTACACATTGGGAGACAGCAATTAGGGATGTGCACGGAACCGGGGTGGGGGCGTTACCTTTCAGGGCAGGGGAGGGTGCTCTTACTCCTCCCACTGCGTTTCCCCTGCTGGCACTGCATTTTAAAAGGGTACGGCAGGGCAGCAGAGTACCTCCCTGCCACCCCGTCGTCTTGTCAGACCAGAAGTGATAAGAAGTACCCAAAGTGTTCGCTCTAATTTTTTCTCATCTTTGTGCGGAATGAGTTGTTCTGGTCAGAAGTATCAAGGCAGTGAGTGCGCACATGCATTCAGAGTGGGGCCTTCCTGATTCAACCTGAGCGGGATCTAAAATTAACTGAGTGGGCATCAGAAAATGTGTGAGCACGTGCAGTGGGTGTGTGCACGAGTGAGCACAATGTGCACACACAGGCGCAACGTGTGCATGTGCATCAGGTACTTCCAGTCACTTCCAGTCGAACGAGGCAGTGGACACCATGGAGGTACGCTGCCACCCCGCCAGACTTTCTTAAAGTGCAGCGCCGGCAGGGGAAATGTGGCTGGAAGGGTTAGAGCACCCTCCCCCCACCCTTAAAGGTATCCCTCCACCTTCAAATCGCCCAAACCGCCAGTCGTTCAAACCTGTTCAGAGGCCTGTAAAAGGGCCTCTGAACAGGTTCGTGCACATCCCTAATAGCAATTGTTTTCATCTAACTTAGAAAGCAAGGGGTTGAATCCCTGCTAACTGAGCGAATACACACCTTTTAAAGTCTGGATTCTCCAATATTTAGCAAGGGAAGAGCAACTGTACCTATCCAATTCCAGCACAGTGTGGTCGTTGCTGGCGTCCACCTTATGTTTCTTTTTAGATTGTGAGCCCTTTGGGGACAGGGAAACATTTTTACTTATTTTTCTGTGTAAACCACTTTGAGAACTTTTGTTGAAAATCAATGTAAAAATATTTGTAGAAGCAGTAGTATGTTGTACCGGCTTTTGATCCTTCTCCACACTATAGTTTCATGATTATTATAGTTACAAGAAATAACTGCAAAGCCTGACAATACTGTGCTAGTACTATAATATCCATAGATTATTCATGTTAGACTGATGTGAATAAATGGGGAAAGATTCTGCACAAAAAACATAGCCACATATACTCATGTTAGCCATCCAACAGCCTAGATCAAGCCCCTGCTACGTGTGACCATCAAGCCAAATGCACCTCACCAGCCACATACTGACCTATAAAATGAGTGACAACCCTGATATTTACAGCCTCACAGAGTCAGTAGAAATATGCTTATAAGCCCCTGGTGGGCTGCTGCATTCAGATTTGTGGGTCTCAAGTTATGTAGTCTGATCTACAAGAGGAAGGTGGAAAGAATCAGCTCTTGTGAAACTTCCTCTGACTGGAGAAGATTTTTCCTCATAACAGAGAAGTTGCAGTTTCCTAGTCCAGGTTAAGCTTTAAGAGAGGGAACACTTAACGATACACTTTACTTGGAGGCCAAGTACAGAGAAAAACATAGGAAAATGATTTTAAAATAACACAGAAAGCAGGAAAGTTTCATACACTGTAACTTCTGGAACTTACTTCCAAGTAAACATGCACAGGATTAGGCTGCAAGTGTCTTACGTTCACCATAACAGTAACCCCACCACCTTTCTATATAGGTATATACTGAGGTCAAGCAGAATATAGTGGCTAAGAGAGTGAGCTACAAAATAGCTATCGCATCATAAACTTTCAAGTTGACCTTTGGCAGGACAACCTTCTCAGATTCAGCATCAGCAATATGAGGGCAATTATACTAGCTGTGAAGCATAACAAAACAAACATACAGCCCGCCCACCCCTCGCCCCAGTTTCATAAGCAGTTTGAATTTATGAATAAGGCCAAGCAAGATGCAGCATAGGTGAATCACAACAAAAAATCTCCCCCCCACACACACACCCCCAACAAATACCAAGACCATCCATCTGGCCTCAGATCACAAGACACAATAAAATACATCGCATTGCTCAGGCGCATAGTCAGAGTGGGTCCTGGGACAAAAAATGAAGATAGCCGCCACGCCCCCCCCCCCCCCCCCGCAACCCCAAGAGAAGCACCAGAAGGAGAGCAAAGAGCGGTCACCCAGACAGCAGAGGCCCTCTCAGGGGCCCAGGGACATTTGTCCCTCCTTGTCTAGTCATAGCTACACGCTGACATTGCTTTATCTTCAAAGCCAGGGCAGTCTATTAGCAACAAATATACAAAATTCTGACAAAGATAAAGAACAGTAGTATGAAGAGGGTCACTGCAGTGTAGAAGACAACAGTATGGATTTGGGCAGGGGAAATCTGGGTTCAGACAAAGGGTAGTATACAAATGTAAACAAATAAATAAACCCACACAAAGCCATGAACCTAATTTGAGTGATCTGGCTCAAGTCACTGTTTAAGTTAGACAAACACACAAGGTAGCTGTGAGACTTAAGTAAGATCATGTATACCATTCTGAGCTCTTGTGAGGAAGAGGATACAGGTGTGATGTGAAACACAGATGTGACAGGCTTGTATCATTATGCAAAAAAAAAAAAATCACACTCCGATTTCACTTTGTCTCACACTTACAGACATTAATATGGATTAGAATAACCGCAGCAGTAATAAAGACACCTTTTAATTACCATGCACTCAAGCAGTGAGAAAACAAAGGGATATTTGAAATACATTAATTGATCCTGAGTATGCATCTCTACCACCTTAAGTGGCACAGTGAGGAAATGCTTGACTAACAAGCAGAAGGCTGCCAGTCTGAATTCCCGCTGGTACTGTAACGGGCAGCAACGATATAGGAAGATACTGAAAGGCATCACCTCATACTGCGCAGGAGGAGGCAATGGTAAACCCCTCCTCTGTTCTACCAAAGAAAACCACAGGGCTCTGTGGGCACCAGGAGTTGACACCGACTCGATGGCACATTTTACCTTATTCATCTCTACATAAACATCACCACATCCAAACAAGTACATGCTTGTATTGGGGTGGGGGAAGCACTTTCACTGCACATATGCTGAAGGCTAATAAATTAATATGGACTACCTATCTTCAGTATGCACCTCTACATATGTATCAATAAACAGAAAGGAGACACTGTCAAATATGTCAGAAATTAGAGGCTCCCTTCAGTCAATGGCCACACATAGCACTCTGCTGCATATATCACATCTCTCTATTATGATGATAATCACTTACATAATGCCATCAACATACATGACATATCCCCTGACTCAAATAATTTGCAATCCAAATGTTGACAGTGAGTAAGGCAACAGAGAGAAAGCCAGCGTGGTGTAGTGGTTAGAGTGCTGGACTAGGTCTGGGGAGACCCGAGTTCAAATCCCCATTCAGCAATGAAACTAGCTGGGTGACTCTGGGCCAGTCACTTCTCTCTCAGCCTAGCCTACTTCACAGGGTTGTTGTGAAAGAGAAACTCAAGTATGTAGTACACTGCTCTGGGCTCCTTGGAGGAACAGGATATAAATGTCAAATAATAATAAATAATAATAACAGAGAAAAGGGAGACAAAGAGAGCCAATGATGTCCAGTTGTGCTTATTCAGTTGGGAATGATGGTTGAGGGGTTAACTCAAAAGATTTTTCAGGAAATGAATCTGGGAGAACCATGTTAAGGAGGAGGAGGAACACAGAAGGCAGTCAAGTAAACCAGCTACATGTTGTGGATGGGGCAGGAGCTCTGTGGCAGAGCATTTGCTTGAATTAAGAAAGTTCCAGGTTCAATCCCTAGCAGCACCTCCAGGCAGAAATAGGACAGTCCTGCCTGAAACCGTGGAGAGCTTCTGCCAATCAGTGCATATGAACCCCAGCTAAGATCAAACTTGGTGTAAGGCAGTTTCCTGTGTCTAGCTATGAAGCCTCCAGGTTCAATACCTGCAATAACCAAGATGGATTATAACTCCCACTCCCACCATAAAGAAACTGGGTGTGTGGGGGGGGAGTATGGAGAAAGGGGGTAATTAAGGTTGCCCTTTGTAGGGAGGAAAGCTGCTGGTCTTGTGGTAGCAAACATGAACTGTCCCCTTTGCTGAGCAGGGTCCACCCTGGTTTGCATTTGAATGGAAGACAACATGTGAGCACCGTGAGATATTATCCTCAGGGGATGGGGCTGCTTTGGAAAGAACTGCCAGCCTGCTAGGAGTTCCCTGAGATCTCCAAGACGGGGCTGAGATTCCTGCCTGCAACTGCCAGTCTGTGTAGACAGCACTGAGCTAGAGGGACCAAGGCTCTGACGCAGGAGAAAACAGCTTCCTGTGTTCCTATGCCACCCCCTGCGAATACGACGACAGGATGGAGATTGTGAAGTCCGCCAACCTGAATGATGCGTGGACTGGGCTTGAGAGGACGCCCAGCGCGGGGCTACATGCCCAGCTGCGGGCGTCTGCGGGGCAAGGGACGGTTGAAGCCTAAGAGACGAGAGGAAGGGAAGGGGCTCCTACCACTGCCCCAGGTCGCACCCCAGAATCGGCGGGACCCCCAGCTCCAGCACGGGCCCGTCACCGCCGCCCCCGGGCACCCCTCGTCTTCCCCGCCCCGCTCCCACACGCGTTACCTTCCCAGGTCACGTCGTATAGCTCCGAGACCTTCGCCATCTTGCCGGCGGCCCGCATCCTGCCTTCGCTGCAGTCACGTGAGCAGCCGAATCCCCGCCCACTCCACCTCTGGCCCTGTCTGCGCTCTTACAGAACCGAACCTGATTGGCTGGGCGCATGGAGGACGGGAATAGGGCGGCCGGGGCTCGCCCGTCTCCACCAAACTGACCCTTAGTCGAAGGGGTCGTTCTGGGTGGAGCGGGCTCTGTGGGAAAGTTGTGCCGGTAAACGCGTTCGTGTCTCTGAGAGGCCACAGAAGACATAGACTAGGTGTAGCAGTTATGCGGGGGCGGTGATTCTACGGATGGGGGCACTTGCCGCTCATTGCCCTTGTTCTCACACGTTATGTACAACTAGCTGAACCCGCACAGAACTTCTGTGCGGTAGTTTACTTACTTTTTGGAGTTGTGTTGTGAGAATTTGGCTGGTTGTTCAGTTGTGCCTCCCCCCCTCACCCAATGTGTCTTCGTTGTCTTTTTGCAGTTCTTTCTGAGCATCAGTGCACTTTGTTTGGGATTCTTTGGGGGAGGTTGGTGTTTCAAGTATTTGGTTAGGTGTTTTTTTTTTTTTTGTTTTTTTTGTCCCTGCTGTTTTGTGGGGGTTTTTTCTTCTCCTCTTAGCAGGGTCAGGTAGTAGCTAAATATTATTTGTTTTTGTGGGGAGTGTGGCTACTGTAGACCATCTAATTTTCATTTTTAAATTATTTTTAATTTTGGTGGTGGTGGTAAGACTGGCTACCCTTGTCCCTCACAGTCCAGTGTTTTGGTTTCCATCCACCTCGCCTCTTGTCCCAGTGTTGTCCTTAAAAGCCCGCCCCCCCCCGTTTGTCTTTTTTTTTTGGTCTCGCCTTCCATCCCCCCACCTACTTCCCCAGTGTCTCGCCTTGCATCCCCCCACCTCTCGCCCCAGTGTATCTCCTGCCCTCCCAGCACCTCTCACCCCAGTGTCTCACCTTCCATCCCCCACCTCTTGCCCCAGTGTCTCGCCTGCCCTCCCAGCACCTCTTGCCCCAGTTGTTCGCCTTCCATCACCCACCTTCTGCCCCAGTGTATCGCTTGCCATCTCGCTCATCCTTTGCCCCATTGTCTTCCCTTCCACCCCCCCCCCCCGCCGCCTGGCCCACAGCCTCGCCTGCCACCCCCGCCGCCTGGCCCACAGCCTCGCCTGCCACCCCCGCCGCCTGGCCCACAGCCTGGCCCGCCGCCACCCCCCGCCCCACCGCCTGGCCCACAGCCTGGCCCGCCGCCACCCCCCGCCCCGCCGCCTGGCCCACAGCCTGGCCCGCCGCCACCCCCGCCCCACCGCCTGGCCCACAGCCTGGCCCGCCGCCACCCCCGCCCCACCGCCTGGCCCACAGCCTGGCCCGCCGCCACCCCCGCCCCACCGCCTGGCCCACAGCCTGGCCCGCCGCCACCCCCCGCCCCGCCGCCTGGCCCACAGCCTGGCCCGCCGCCACCCCTGCCCCGCCGCCTGGCCCACCTCTTTCCCCAGTGTTGTCTCTAAAAGCCCTCAGGTTTTTTGTTTGTTTGTTTGTTTGAATGTTTTTATGGAATCACACAGAACATCTTTCTCCTCCCGAGCTCTTACCCCAGTATTTGTCCTAAAAGTCCTTGGGGGTTATGTTTTTGTTTTTAGTGTTGAGTGTGGCTACTCTTGGACCTATGTTTTTCAAGGTAGTACTTGGGCGGCGGGGGGGAGAGATCTGGTGTTTGTTTCTCCTCACAGTCTGGCTCTCCGTAGCTCCCCACCCCCTCATCCCTTCAGTTTTCTCCCCCGCCACTTATTCTGCCCTCTTTTATTTTATTTATTATACTATGGTCCCTTTTTCTTTGTCAGTCTGTACATTTTCAGCATGTTTCCTCAAATGTCCCTCAGTCTCCATCTGTAGCCGCCGATACAGTGTGGGAGACTAAGCGTTGAGTCTCGCCTGTCAACCGTCTCCTCTGTCACGTGTCCCCACTTGCCCCTACAGCCAGGCCCCCTGCAATCTTTGGCCTCCCAGACATGCCCGCCGATGCTGCCTCTTTCCTGTGCGGCCGCCGGCCAGGCGCGTCGCCGCCTACGCTTGGCTCCACAGCCGCCAGGTCCTCTGCCGCCACTTGCCCCCAGGCCGAGCCTCTTGCAATCTTTGGTCTCCCGGCCATGCCCCCCAATGCTGCCTCTTGTGTGCTCGGCTGCCGGCCAGGCCCGCCGCCACTGCCGCTTGGCTCCACGGCCGCCGGGCCTGCCAGCCACCTCTGGCTTCCTCGGCCATGCCTGTGGGGCCACCAGCCAGGCCCGCTGCCGCCGCCGCTGCTTGTCTGCGCGGCCACTGAACCCTCCACCGCCGCCGCTTGCCCCCATGGCCGGGCTCCCCTGCTGCTTGTCTCCCCAGCCATGGCCGCCTCTCCTGCGCACGGCCGCCGCGCCTCAGCGGCCACCCAGCCAGCCAATTCTCCTGGGTGTGCCTTAGCCAATCAGGCGCCTCCGCAGCCCAGCCAATCAGCTGGGCTGCCGAGACGCATTTTCCCTGGGCACACCCAGGAGAATTATATATATAGATAATAATTAGTAACTAGCCTACTCGCACAGAGCATCTGTGTGCTATTTGGGGCTGGCTGTTTCCCCCCTTCTTCCTGCCCCACTCTCCCTCCTTTCCCACTCTCTCTTGCTCCCCTCCCTCCCTCCTGCCCCACTCTTTCTTGCCCCCCTTCCTCCTGCCCCACTCTGCACTCTCTCTTTCCCTCTCTGCTGCTTCCCCGCCACTTTCTTATCTTACCGGCCTGGCATGCTGCCTCCCGCCCCCTTCGCTGCCACTGCCGCCGCCTCCCCTTTGCCTCGTGCTGCCGGTACGGCCGTCCCACGGAGCCAATCTAGCAACCCACCGCCTCCCGCAGGCAGGCCGAGCTTTGCCGCTTCTGCTGCCGCCTCCCCCTTACCTGCACTGTTCCACCGCTGCCTCCCACCAGCAGACTGGGCTTTGCCGCCACCACCTTCCCCTTACCTTGGACGGCCAGGACAGCCGTCCCGCCACTGACTCCTGTGGACAGGCCAGGCTTTGCTGCTGCCGCTGCTGCTGCCACCTACCCCCCTTACCCCGGACGGCATGGCCTGGTCAGGCCAGGTTGTCCCGCTGCCTCCCGGCGGCCGATTTTAAAATACCCCTCCCCACTGAAGCTTAGCTCATGAAGTTTTATATATATATATATATATATATATATATATATATATATATATATATATATACACATATATATATATGTAATTTTAAGCCTGTTATAATAACGGGCGCTAGGTTTTTTCTTTTCTTTATTCCTTCTTCCTTTCTCTTGTCCTTTTTCTTTTTTCTTTCTGTTTGTCTTCCTTTCTTTCCTTTCCTTCCTTTTCTCGCTCTTCTTTTCCCTCTCTCTCTCTATTTTTTTTTTTAATTATTCTTTTCTTTCTCTTCTCCTTTTTTCTTTCTCTAATGGGCGTGCTCTGTGGGGGGCGGTTCCCCCCCCCCTTTGTTCTTTACTTCTATCTCTCCTGTTTTCCCTTCCTCCCTCTTGGTTTTTTTCCCCCTTCTCTCTCTTCTCTCTTATTCCTTTTTTATTTCTTTTATTTTATCTTTTGTTCTGTCTCCCTTCCTCAAACCTTGTTTTCTGTCTCTCTGTTATGTTTGTCTGTCTGTCTCTTTCTCTCTCTTTCTTTCTGTCTTTTCCTTCCTCCACTCTTTTTTTAATTTACCCTTTCCTCTCCTGTACTCTCTTCTTTCCTTGCTTTGCCCCCACTCTGAAAAAGTCCCGAAGACGCCTATGTGACCACGCACCCCACAGCTTGCTGTGAGTGGAGCCTCTCCCTAAGGAAGCGGCTTGCTCTCACTGCGCTTCTGCCTGAAGGCAGCGTGGCTCAGCTGCCACGAAACTGAAAGCAGCGGTGAGGACTGGAGTGTCTGGCCGGGGCACAGACTACTTCCTCGCTGCAACCGTTTCAGCAGCCCTTTAAAGAGGCAGGGCCCAGTCACAGCAGCAGTAAAAGTTTACTCTGCGTTACAGAGCGGCTGGCTGAGGCCGCTCCAGTCCCGGCGGCAATGCTGCTCTCCCGGGAACAAAGCGGAGGCGGGAGCGTACACGCGCGATGGCAGCAGGCCGCCTTTGCAATCTCCAACTCAGCTTCCTCTGGGGGTAGGAAGAGGCGACAGGGGCGCCTCATCGTCAGCCCGGGCACCTGCTGAGGGATCGGGCAGCTGGGAGGGCGGGCAAGGGCCCCAAAGTCTCCCCCCCACCTGGCTTCAGCGGCGGCGCCAGGCCTCGGCGGCGGCTCTGCCACCACCTCGGCCAGCTTCCCCCGCCGCCACTTCCTCCCGGCCGGCTTCGGCGGCGCGGCCAATCCTCGGCCATGGCTCCGCCGCCACCTCGGCCGCGCTGCGTCCTCCCCGCCACCTCCCCGCTCCTTCAGTTTCCCCCACCGCTTCTTCCCTGGTTTGGGGGGGGGCTTCCCCAGCTTCTTCGCGGCAGCCGCTTCTGGCCGTCCAACATGGCCACCTGGTGTCGGCGGTCGTGTCTCCCTTGGGCTGTTCTGGGCCTGCGCGAAGCACAGGCCCAGAACAGCCCAGGGAGACAGGGACGCAGATCCCTAACGTTCCAAAGCCACGGACACTCACTTAGGGCTTTATTATATAGGATATACACACACACACACACACACACACACACACATACACACACACACACACCTATGTGCCACAATAGAATATCATCCTAAATTATTTTTTAAAAGGTTTTGTAAATTGTAGATGATGCAAGTCATTTCATGGTACTAGAGAAAGACATGCTGTTCTGGTAGCTCCAGATCTTAACACTCACATCAATTTCAGAGGATGAATACCACTGAAGGAAGCCCAGCCGGGTGCATGGCTGGGGGAGTCAGTCATGTGACTTGCCTCTGGGGGGCCCCCAAGGCAGTGGGCCCCCAGACAACTGTCTGCCCTTGCCCTATTATAGTTACGCCCCTGCGCATGTGACTGGGAGGCAGAGAGAGCTCTTATTGTGTGCCTCTCTTGAAGAAGAGGAGGATAAATCAGGAGAGGAGGAAGGAAGGTTTGATTTTGTGCTTTTCTTTTCTCAGCGCTGAGTATTGTTGCAGAGAAAATACTTATTCTCTATAAGTAATTATACAGGAAGCAATTTTAACTGAAACAAGATTTTGATATTTATTACTAACTAAAACATAGGCTACGAAAACAACAAAAAAATAGACTTATGCAGAGAGAGGGAGAACCTCTCAGTCTGAATTCAGGACAGCAAGTAAAGAGAGGACAAATTGTGACTCCATCCACAAGCCACATTCAAACATAGACAAGCATGCCCACACAAAGAACTGAGACAATGCTATGGCAAAATCCCAGCTAGTATAATATGCTGTGCTATTGCTTGCTGTTATAACTATCTGGTTTTACTGGATCTCAGATTGACCACTGAGCTACAGCATTGCTTCTTCTGACAGTCTTGGAGGAAACTGATTATCTAGACCCATTTCTAACTGGCTTCCGGGCAGGCTAGGGGGTGGAGACTGCCTTGGTCAGCCTGATGGATGATGTCCAACTGGGAATTGACAGAGGAAGTGTGATTCTGTTGGTCCTTCTGGAGTGTCTGAGGGGGTTGGGGGTGGGAGGCACTGCTTTGCAGTTGTTCCATCCGTTCCTACCTCTTGGGCAAGTTCCAGATGGTGTCCCTTGGAGACTGCTGTTCTTCAAAATCTGAACTTTTGTGGTGGAACGTGATGAGAGGTGCTCCTTACAAAACTTGCAAGGATCAGGTCGGTTCTGAAGAGCTGCTCTGCCCCCTGAGGTGCCCTTCTCATCTTGTGTCATGAAAGAACCATCTGTGCATTAGGTATTCTCATGCAAACCACAGTCCCACAACCCTCCCATGAGCCTCTGCCTGGCTGCTCTCCGGTGTTTTGCTCACTAATTGCTGTAACATCTTGCACCTGGGCCAGGTTTCCTGATAGGGTGGGTGAGAACCATGCCTGTTGGGCTTTTAAACTTTTGGCCTTAATAAAGGGGAGCAATGCCAGTGGCTGGCCCTTCACTGAGTGGGCCACATGCAACCAGCTGCCAAAGGGGACCGGAGTTTGGTGGCAGCCTCAGGGGTGGAACTGAGGGCTGGAGCCAAACATGGACTTCTCAAAGGAAGACGTCTGCTGACTACAATATCCCTGTTGCCTAGTAATGAGTTGGGCCTGGTACAGATATGTGTCTTGGGTTGTCCAGAGATGGGGAGGTGGGGGACGACTCTGGGGCAGCTATTCCAGTGGTGATGGGGCAATGGTGAAGAGCTGGTGGTGGTAGGTCACTGGGCCATTACAGGGGAAGGGAATTCAGAAATTCAATCACTGTTTCACCTTTCAGCAGGCCTACCACCTCTTTGATCTTGGAGAGCAGTACCAATTATCCACAAAACCTCACCTCTTTACTCTGTAATGCCAGGTTGGTCCAAAACAAGTCTGAGATCAGCCTTGACTTGATTATGGATGAAAAAGCTGACCTGGAATGCATTACAGAGACCTGGTTGGGATAGGCTAGTGGACCGGTTTGGTCCCAGCTTCTCCCGGTGGGTTACTCCATGATGGAGCAGGTAAGACAATGTGGGTGGGGAAATGGTGTGCCTGTGACCTTCAAGAATACCATCTCCCTACTGTGGAGGTGTCCAGCAACTCCTCTTATAGGATTAGATTGGATCACTTTCAGTTTGTGATTCCTGAGGATGTAGACAAACTGTTTTAGACTATGCATCCTACAACCTGTCCTCTTGTCCTTTGCCCAACTTGGCTTATCTCATCTGGTAACTGTATTATTAGAGAAGGTCCGGTAAGTAACGTAAATGCTTCTCTGAGGCAGGGCACAATGGATCCTTGTCTTAAGGATGCCTTGTCTTAAGGAGGAGACCACTCTTGAAGAAACCTGCATTGGATCCCTCAGAGTTAGCTAATTGCAGACCTGTTTCCAATCTTATATAGTTGGGTAAGGGAATTGAGCGGGTGGTGACCTCTCAGCTCCAAGCTGTTTTGGATGATACAGATTATCTAGACCCCTTTCATACCGGCTTTTGAGCAGGCAATGGGGTTGAGACTGCTTTGGTTAGCCTGATGGATGGTCCCCAATTGGCTGTCGTCAGAGCGAATGTGAGACTACTGATCCTTTTGGATCTTTCAGCAGTTTTCGATACCATTGACCATGGTATCCTCAGTTGCCTGAAGCAGGTGGCACTGTTTTACAGTTGTCCCGTTCCTACTTCTCTGGTAGATTTCTGATGGTGTTGCTTGGAGTTTGCTGCTCTGCAAAGTGAGAACTAAAGTATTGAGTTCCACAAGGCTCCATACTATTTCCAATGCTCTTTAACATCTACATAAAAACACTGGGAGAAATCAGGAGGTTTGGTGCAGAGTGTTATCAATATGCTGATGACACCCAGATCTATTTCTCCATATCGACTTCATTAGAAATGGCATAACTTCCCTAAATGTATGCCTCTAGGCAGTAACGGGCTGGATGAGGGATAACAAACTGAAGTTGAATCCAAAAAAGACAGAGGTACTGACAGGGGTGGGTGGGTGGGTCTGGACCCAAGAAATGGGTTAGAGCTGCCAGTTCTGGATGACATTATACTTCCCCTGAAAGATCAGGTATGTAGCTGGGGAATGCTCCTGGATCGCAAGTTCTCTCTGGTTTCTCAGGTTGAAGCAATGGCCAAGGGCACTTTTTATCAGTTTCAGCTGATATGTCAGCTACACCCATTTCTGGAGGTAAATGACCTTAAAACAATGGTACATATGATGACAACTTCCAGGCTTGACTACTGTAGTGCATTCTACATTGGGCTGCCTTTATACACAGTTAGGAAACTACAATTGATACAGAATGCACCTGCCAGACTGGTCTCTAGGACAACCTGAAGGGACTATATAAGCCTGATTTTATAAGAACTGCACTGGCTGCCAATATGTTTCAAAGCAAAATACAAAGTGCTGGCTATTACCTATAAAACCTTCAATGGCTTGGGTCCAAGGTACTTAAAAGAGCACCTTTTCTGTCATGAACCCTGTCACCTATTAAGATCATCTGGAGTGGTCCGGTTAGTAAGTAAGTAGTAGTAAATTTTTATTATGGTCCTTAGACCAGCTTAACTAGAGAGGTCCGGTTGTTGTTCGGTGGCAACTCGGTACCAAGCTTTCTCTGTGGCTGCTCCGGGACTTTGGAATATTCTCTCTGTTGACACAAGAGCATCTCCTTCTCTGTTTGCTTTTAGGAAGACCCTCAAGAAGCACCTGTTTTCTCGGGCTTTTATTTTAAACTTTTAATTATATTTTATCTCATGGGATTGTTTTAGCTTTTTGTTCTGTGAAACTGTTTTAACTATTTTTTCTGTCTTTTATATTTTTTGTATTTTAAATTGTGCGCACTGCCTAGAGATGCACAAATCAGGTGGTATATAAGTATGATGGATAAATAAATATTGTTCTGCATTTTTGTAGCTGGTTCATGGTAGAATTTGTGTCACTGAAGTACCAATACTTTAACTGATTCCATAGCAAAGTATGTGAAACAGCTGCCATTTCATACTTGGAACAAACTCACACGTGTTTTAATCAACACCTTGCACAAACAAAATCTTAGACTTGCTCACCAAACATTTTGCTGTCTCTCTCACACACAACAAATTCCAGCATATGAATTAACCACTGCACAGTTTAACAGATGTATCTTTCTTTATTCTTCTTCATATATTATAAAACAGGATATAATATTCCCCACATTTCTATTACACGCACTCTCCACACCCTACCACACAATTTTTCAAATCCACTAAACCTCCACACTCACCCACCTACACCTGCTAGCAATTCCAATAGGCACTATAATTATCTTCTGTTGCCCTTATACTTTCTGTAGTCACAGAAACAATTCCAAATACAATTCCATGATGACTGTTTCTTTTTCAGATGTTGCACACAACAATTCACAATCCAAGCTGACTTTCCCAGAGATTTAGGTGTGATGAACTGCTGAATAAATTTTTAAAATTATTTTCAGGGTCTGTTGGATCCTACAAAGGCTTTATTGCTATCCACACATTCTGTTTCAACACACATACAATCTGAGTACAGTATATGTGCATGTAAAGAACAGCCCTGCTGGATCAGGCCCAAGGCCTATCTAGTCACGCAGTGGCCCTCCAGATAGATGTCTCACACAGGCCCTCCAACAGTATGTATGTACATACATACAACTATTCACATGCTCAATGTTCATACAGTAGTATACTTCTTATCTGTACCCTGCATTTGAGGAAGGCTGTACCCAGGGTTAGTTTTAAAGTGAATGCACATACAGTCATTCACACAACATGTACTCTTGAACAGACCAGAGGTGCAGCTAGGTAATTTCACTAGGAGAGAGTCAGTCAATCTGGAGAGCTGAATCACTTACCAGCAGTCTGGGACGGAAACTCCAGAACTGTGAAGTACAAGCAGGGCCTAAGGCTAAACAAAAGACAAGCTGGGTTTGCTGGAGAAGCTGAGGTGATTGCAGAAGTCTCTGGGTAAGGACTCTGAAGTTAGGGCCCAGTGTTAGGTCAGTTTGGATGCGTTTTGATCTCATTTTATTTCTTCCTTGTGCTCATTTGGTGGTTGTTTTGGCACTAAATTCTCCAAAGGAACTCTTGTTTTAAAATTGAACTGTTTTAAAGTAAAATTTCTTGTTTGTATTTGGAAATCTGTAGCTTCTGTCTGTTTCTCCATGCCTAAAGCCTTTACCACACTACTGAATGTTTAATACAGCCTAAGTTGGAAGGCTGTTTTCAGTAGACTCAGCCAGAGAAAGCCTAAAAGTCTACTTGGTGGCAGTGGTTAAACTTAAAAAGCATACGGCTGGTTGAGACCGGGCCGTGGCATGTGGCAGCAACATGGTGAGATCCATGACACGCCTCATTTAGCAGGGGCACTTGTAGCAGGGCCTCCAAAGAACATCTTAAGGTCTGGGTTGGGACATATGGGGCAAGGCACTCTCTCGGGTAACCTCATCCCAAACTGTTGAGGGTAAGTCGTGGATTCTTAGAGCCCTAGGAGAGGTGGCATGACAAATCGTGCAAAATGGGAAGAAGTTCTAGCTCCCAGTTCCACAGTGGATCATGGATTCTAGCTTTATTTTTTACTTTGACTTTATTCTAAAGGAAGTGCATATTACTGGAACCCCTTAACCCAGACCTATCTGTTGGAAGCTGCTGTCCAGGGTTTCTGGCAAAGGCTTCGTCACTTCTCTTACCTGAGAACAAAGGAAGCTGCCTTATACGGAGTCAGACCACCGGTCTGTCCAGTGCAGTATTATCTACCCATAACTGGTTCTCACAGGGGAAAAGCAGGTTGGAGAAGCACCTTATCTGGTTTCGAGAGCTATGCAGGCTCCCAATTTTCGGTCATGTGCTTGCAAAAATCAAGGTAGGCGGAGGGAGAAGTGATGGTGTGGGAGGCAAGAACTTGATTGGATGGCACCATCCTACTCGGCACTTGTACCCAACTTATTATTGAGGGAGGAGGAAAGATTGACTGACCCAGCTCCCGCTTCCCACACGATCACTCCCCCCTCCTCCTACTTAAGCATGTGACTGAAAATCAGGAGTGCATATCACTCCCAAAGTTAGGTAGGATGCTTCTCTGACCAACTTTCCATTTCCTGACTTGGCAGCACCTCTCCAAGGTTTCAAGCAGGAGTCTTTCCCAGCCCTACGTGGAGATGCCAGGAGGGAACCTGGGACCTTCTGCATGCAGAGCAGATCCTCTGCCACTGATCTATGGCCCCATCACCTAAGTTCAAGTTAAAGCATCCTTTAATTCCTTTACTTATGGAGCTACACTGGCTGCCAATAGGTTTCCGAACAAAAAAGTGCTAGTTATAACTTACAAAGCCCTAATTGGCTTAGGCCCTAGGTATTTAAGAGAACGTCTTCTTCATTACAAGCCCCACCGCCCATTGAGGTCATTTGAGGAGGTCTGTCTCCAGTTACCGCCAACTCATTTGGTGGCTACACAGAGACAGGCCTTCTCGGTCGCTGCCTCTTCATTGTGGAATGCGCTCCCTGCTGAGATACGATCCTCCCCATCTCTGGCAATTTTTGAAAAACACCTGAAAACTCATCTTTTCGCCCAAGCTTTCTCAGATTCCTAATATTTTTGAGTTTTAATGCCTGGTTATTTTTAAATTGTTAAATTGTTTTTAAGTTTTTGTATATGTTTATAACTGGTTTTATGTTCTTGTAAACCGCCCAGAGATGAAAGTTTGGGGCGGTATACAAATTTGATAAATAAATGAATAAGTGGAAATTTATTTTTATTTATTTATTTACATTTATATCCCGCTCTTCCTCCAAGGAGCCCAGAGCGGTGTACTACATACATAGGTTTCTCCTCAGAACAACCCTGTGAAGTAGGTTAGGCTGAGAGAGAAAGTGACTATCCCAGAGTCACCCAGCAAGTATCATGGCTGAATGGGGATTTGAATTCGGGTCTCCCCAGTCCTAGTCCAGCACTCCAACCACTACACCACGCTGGCTGATGTCAAGGACTGGGCCTGAGACCCTCATGCAGGCAAAACATGCATCTCAGAGTTGCTCATGACACTACTTTAGGTCTGCTTCTGCAAGACTTTTCAGGTTCTGTCACTGGGCTGTTGCTTTTTCCGTATATCCAGGAACCAGCTTCATTGGCAGGAGAAACAACCAGTTCTGTCTAAGAGCAATCTGGAGTCTAGACCCTGTCCAATGACCATTTAAACCCAGCAGCAAGTGAGAGGGAATTAATTCCATCTTCTATGGAAAAGCAAAATTCTGGGCCAGGAGGCGATTTTGCAACAGCACATACCTGAAACAGTCATGTAAGCAAGCTTGATTCTATTTAATGCTTGGCAACAAGCCACTGTAAAATCCAAGGGCATGCCTTCCAAACATATGCTAAGAAACACCTGCTTGTTCTGCTTTGGGACAATGAGGTTAATGTGTTAGTATCAGTAGATTTGGGGCCAAAACTTAAATTCATTACTTGTGCAAAGCTCTCTGTCAAACTGAAGGACATCAACAAGGAAAGGAAAGCTCTTTTTTTACTGAATGCTGTTGCAAACTGAACAGTCAGCTAGTCACTGAAGAAGCATCCTGTTAGATCACAGTTGCCATCTTCCCCAAATTTTCAGGTAGTACCCGGATTTTAAGCAAATCACCTGGCCTACCCGGATTCCTGGATTTCAGCTTTCTTTTTTCTTCTTTTTTAATTTTTTTTTTTTTTTTTAAGATAAGCTCTAGTCCTTGTAGAAGTGGAGTTATGGAGCAAAACATGTGGTCACTATTCTGTTCAACCATTGGACTTGGATTAAGGCCGGTAAAGCACAGGAGCCTAGCTGGGAGGGGTTAACAAATGCAATAAGCCCCTGAGGAATGTTGCCTTTGTTGTTTATCAGCAGGGGATCTCTATCAGGCAGTTGATAGGATAGCTTGCTTTTTATGTAAATCACTGCCTGCCTACCAGGCTGTGTATTGTAATGTTTAAGGACTTTGGCTTTATGCATGCCTACTTAGAAGGAAGTACTCTTGGTTTCAATCAGATCTTCTCTCAAGTAAGTGTGTACAGAATTGCAATCTTAACTGAAAAGCTGTGCATTTTCTCTTCTATTGCTGCTGTTAATATGTAAAGGAAAATGGTCAAAGATATCTTCCCCAACTATTGTTGGTAGATATCCAGAGCAATGCAAGTCAAATAAAAAGTGCACCTGCTGATTTGCACAATATGCAAATTATATGTAGGTTAATTTACATAATATGCAAATTAGGGCACCCCAATTTGGAGAGTCAGAATATGGCAATGAAAGATATACTTTCATTTTCATCTGCATTTCCATCTCTCCAGTGGCCTGAAAAGTCCTGCAAAAGGTGGATTGGAGCATAAAAAGATGTCATGTGCCCGCCCCCCAACAAAGATAAACAGGATGTATGAGAATGAAAAATAGACTGCCACGAAATAACAAATGTGTAGAGCACATGGCCAGTTCTTACTTCTATGCTACTGTAGAGTAGGTGCTTTATTATGTCTTGTTTACACAGTCAGGCCGGTGTTATTGACTGGTTTGTTTTATCCAGACATCGAGTCCTTCCCAAGGACCTGGGATTTCTGAATTTTGTTATCAATATTGTTCTTGTTGTTGTTATAGATATCGTCGCAGAATATAGGCTGTTCCCAGTAAAGCTAATTTTTGTAATTGGCTGATGGTGATTTCTGTGGCCCCTATGGTGTGAGGTGCTCTTCAAGGTCTTTTGGAACTGCACCCAGGGTGCCAGTTACTACTGGGATTATTTTGGTCTTCTTCTGCCACAGCCTTTCAATTTCAATTTCTAGATCTTTGTATTTTGTTGTGTTTTTTTCCCTATTTCTTTTTCTTCTGTTCTGCTATCCCCTGTTATTGCTATGTCGATTATTTTGACTTGTTTTTCTTTCTTCTCGACTACAGTTATATCTGGTGTATTGTGTGGCAGATGTTTGTCTGTTTGTAGTTGGAAGTCCCATAATATTTTTGCATCTTCATTTTCTACCACTTTTTCAATTTGATGGTCCCACCAATTTCTGGCTACAGGTAGCTTGTATTTTTTGCAGATGTTCCAGTGTATCATCCCTGCTACCTTGTCATGCCTTTGTTTGTAGTCAGTCTGTGCGATCTTTTTACAACAGCTGATTAGGTGGTCCATGGTTTCATCTGCTTCTTGTTGTTGATTTTTCAACTTTTGGTCTTATTGCATTTGTTCTTAGTGCCTGTTCTTGTGCAGCCAGTATTAAACCCTCTGTTTCTTCCTTCAAGTTGCCATTCTTAAGCCATTGCCAGGTCTTGGTGATGTCTGATTTTCCACTTATATTGTGCAAATACTGACCATGCAGCGGCTTATTTTTCCATTTTTCTACTCGGTCCTTGACTTATTATTATTATTATTTGATTTCTATACTGCCCTTCCAAAAATGGCTCAGGGTGGTTTACACAGAGAAATAATAAATAAATAAGATGGATCCCTCTCCCCGAAGGGCTCACAATCTAAAAAGAAACACAAAATAGACACCAGCAACAGTCACTGGAGGCACTGTGCTGGGGGTGGAGAGGGCCAGTTACTCTCCCCCTGCTAAATAAAGGGAATCACCATGTTAAAAGGTGCCTCTTTCCCAAGTTAGCAGGGGTTGACAGCAGATTGACCAAACTGCCCACATAACCCAAACCCTTCTGTAGCTGCATAACATAATCAAACATTGATGCTTTCGACTCACATTCTTCTCCAAAGGAGCCGTTGTTCAAGCATGCTGTGTGCCAGTCACTGCTTAAGTAAGCTTTTAACGTCAGAAGCCTCCGCTTTGCAGTAGGGCTCTTCATCTCCTGGCTTATTCTGAATGCAAAAACCACAGAATGGAAATTTTTAACTCGAGAGAAGCAAGGCTTTTGTGCAAAATTCCCTTGAAAAACAACTCAGCTGGTGAATATCGCCTTGTCTTGGTGGACAGCCAGTGGGAAAATCCAACAAACAGAGCTAATGTATCTAATTCAGCAGTGAGCCCATTCTCATGAACAGCCATGCCCGGGTAGGATAGAGCTAGCTGAGGTACGGCTGGTTATCTGGGGCCCCGGGATTGCTCCTGATCCCGCTGCTCCTGCCCTGAGTAGCCCTGATGAGCTACCCAAGCTCAAAGTGAGGTAGGAGGACAATTGCACACCTCTGACCTCACACTCTGGTCCGTCTGGGTTGTTGTGCTGCCAGAAGCTGCTCCCAGGCTGCTGACAGCCATCTTTATGATAGAGCTGGGGAGGAAGAGCGGCCAGGCAGTGTGCAGCTTGCCATGAGTGATACGTGGCAGTTCAAGTTTGCTCTCCCCATCCCCAGCTTGCTGCTGGGCTCACTACTTTGCCTCTTGTGTGGCCATGTGAGTGGCAGAGCCCTGATGGGCAACTGGTTATCTGGGGGAAGGCAGGTAGGTTTCTGCCTTGCTTCCTCCTTCTGGTCATGTGAATGACCTCAGTGGGTTTCACACTATAAGGCACAGCAACCTTAACTGTCCCTTGACTCCATGCCCATGATTAAACACCATTTTTATATAGCAGAAAGAGACAACGTCTGTGGTGTGGTAAAATATGGGGCAGATGTCTGCAGAATCTTGCAATCACAAGACTTTAAGGAAGAGCCAAGGTCATATAGATCAACCCACTTCATGCCATAACTTCCCTGACGGTTTCTATTAATGAATTAGCCTCCTTGGAATGAACTATGGGGCCTGCCTACAAACATGGAGCACCTCCAAGATGAAATGCAGATTTGAAGCAGGACTTTCGTGCAGAAACCCTGTGCTTTATTATGGAACGTTTGCTTCCTGGACATGCAATTCCAAATGTGTGTTGCATTTGGTAACCTGACATCATTGGTGGACGGCGAGCAGTTGACCTGGAGCAGATGTGCATAAACATTATGTGCAACTGAGGCAAAAGAAAAGGACCATATCTTTTGAGTCAGTTCACAATAAAATTGCAACTTCAATCTGCTATACAGTATGTTTGCCATACAGAGAGATACTATTGAGCAAAAGTGTTGTTGCCTGGCAAACATGATTGTGTTTATTTCCCACTGGCTCTTCATAGTTTAACCACTGGACATAATTAGTACATTTATACCTGCCTTGCAAGGAGGTCATGCTAACATTACGTATTTAGCTGAACATTAGATTACTTTGAATGTAAGACGACCCCTTAAAAAATACAGAGTAAATATAGGTTATAACTGTATTTACCTAAAACAAAGAGGACTCTGAATTTAAGATGACCCTCAGATTCAAACATCAAAAAACTTGGAAGAAACAGTGAGGCTATTCACTCGCACAGTGTGAACCGGCGAGAGCTGCGTGGTTCCCACCGGCAAGCCCACTTAATTCCCCCTACCCTTAAATGAGGTTGGTGGAGCAAGCACTCCACTAACCTTGTTGTTTTGATTGTGTGCTGCAGCAGCGCGGCTTCGTGCCATGGTGACTCATGAGGAGACCCCCCAACTGGGAGGCTACAACAAGCCTCCTGGCATCAGGGGGCTCCCCAGAATGCCCCGCGCACTAATGCAGGGCATTCTGGGACTTCTCAAGGCGGACAGCCCCTGATCCCAGCCACTCCAACCGGCTCTGTGACAGAGCCGGGAATTGTGTGGGTGGCCAATCTGGCCGCCCAGGGCTTGTCTGCGGGGGAGAGCAGGTCAAGCCCGCTCTCCCCACAGAACCCTCTTGGCGTAAATATGGTACATGTTTGTTTGTTTGTTTGTTTGTTTGATATAATGCCCTTTCAAACATGGCTCAGGATGGTTTACATTTATCCCATCTTTCCTCACATCAAACCTGTGAGGTAAAACACGCTGAGAGAAAGTGACCAGTCCAGTATTCCACTCAAAAATGTACCAGTGTTCCTCTGAAACTAAAACAAAATATTTTGGTTTTTTATCATTTTAGAGTTGGAAAGATCTTTATGACTAATCAACCTGCTGCTTGCCATTGATTGTTTTTTTATCACTATGGCCATCACTTTGGAGAAGTCCCACAACTGTCTTCCCTCTCAGTTTGGTATGTGGGACTTGAATGGGAAAGTAGGCAATGTGCTGTTTGGACCTAAAATGATGCAGAAGTACTGTGGTCGAAGGATCTATTCTCACCCACTGCAAGTCTCTGGCTGAGTCAATAAAACTCATTATAGTCAACTCTGAAGAATTCCATGTGGGGGAACCCTGAACATGGAGCCCTATACAGACATTATCTTAAGCACTTGTATGAGTGTACAGTGTATGCAGGTACAGATCTGTACCCGGGTACAGTTATTCACACATTATGCTGAACACAGACACAGCGGAACATCTCCTTTCTGTACCATGTATTTGAGGGGCCTTTACCCATGTTCTCTTTTAAAACAATTGCAGATACAGTCAATCACACAAAAGCATGTATGAGTGTACAGACATCTGTACATGAGGGGCAGAGATACCAGTGTTCCAAAGTGTCCTTGGAACACAAGCTGCGCTGCTCCTGAGGGCCACCTTGCTTCTCCCCCCCCCCACTCCAGCCAGCTGCTCCCCCTTCTGCTGTTATCCACCCACCTGCTGCAGCCATCCATCCATCCACCTACCTACCGCCTCCTCCTCCATCTGCCTGCCTCCTCTTCCTCCTACTCTGCTGCCCCTGCCACTTTCCCGCCCTTCCTGATCCCGCCAGAAGCTGCATGAGTGGGTGATTCCTGGTAGGCGGCCATCAGAGCAACAGCAGCAGTAGGTGGCCAGAGAAGAGGCCACATGCACTGTGGAGGAGGAGGTGGCAAACAGGCCCGTAGTTACACCACTGCTGTACACTCTTACAACATAATGTTTGAATAGGGGACTAGAGTTGGTGTGATTGAGAATGCCTTCAGAACAAGCGAGAACTGTGTAAATTAGCCCAAATGGTTTAATCTGACTAGTCCAGAGAAAGTCATCGCTCAGTGGTGATTCTATCTACAGTATCCCCACAACTATCCACTCCACCAGTAATTCCCAACCTTGGGTCCCATGGTGACTGGGGATGATGGAGGTTGAAGTCCAAGAACCTTGGGAGAATAAGACAATATACCCGCTATGGATTACGCATTGCACTGCTCCCAAGACATTAGGAGAGCCAAGACTGGGAACCCTTGCACCACACAATATTAGCCCTAATGCAATCAGCATCCATGATTGTATCTCTGAGTCAGGAATGAACTCAGTGGTCACTCAAACATGTCCTCATGCTGGTTTCAAGGCCTGCACACACACAAAACCACCCTGCTCATAGCAATTACAGTTTTTTGTAAATTAATCAGTTGGGCCTGCTGACCACAACTTCTGGCCGATGGGCTATTCATTCACTGAGAATAAAGCCTAGAGACGCTATTCACACAGGCAGGCAAAACCAGGCTAAGGAAGCCCAGCCCAGTTTTGTCGTAGACATGCGTATCACCAGCATCGGGCCTGATCCCAGCAGCGCCTTGGCTACCCTCCTAAATGAGGTTAGGAGAGCGAGCGCTCCTGATTGTCTGCCAGCCCTGGTGCCAGGAGCTGGGGCTACCAGACTGAGGGGCTCCTGGTCGGCTTCAGGGAGAGGAATTCCCATAATGCACCATGCACTTGCACAGTGCATTATGGGAGTTCTGGGGGGCAGGGCAGGCGACGTGTCGCAGCACCCCAGTCCTCCAAGCTTCTGGCAATAGCCAGCAATCATCTGGGCAGAGCCCCCGATTGTCTGCGGGGAGGTAAGCTTTTTAAGGCTTCTTCCCCACTAGCCCTCTTGCCCTTCCTCACTGACCACAAGAAAGACCTGAGAGTTCCATCTAGCTGCTCAACTGACATACAAAACTGCAGGTTCCGCATGAGCCAAATAAGTCAGGGCACCCACACTCCTGCTGTCCAGAGCAGTTGCCAATGTGCATACATGTGCATACACACACGCATAGTGGTTAGAGCGCTGGACTTAGATTGGGGAGATCGAAATTCAAATCCCCACTCAGTCATGAAACTCACCAGGTGACTCTGGGCCAATCACTTCTCTCTCAGCCTAACCTACCTCACAGGGTTGTTGTGGGGATAAATATAACCCTGTATGCTGCTGTGGGCTTCTTGGAGGAAAAGCCTGATATGTAATAAATGTAATAAATAAATATATAATCAGATGGGCACCAAACCTTGCATAATTCAGTGTCGGCTCATTGCTTTCATAAGCCAGTTCAACATGGATTTCCACCGCACAATGAGGCTCGCCACACGAGCAGTTTGTGGGGTTTGTGGGGAGAGCAGGCTCTCCTCCCCACACACAAGCAGGCAGCTCGCCCTGGGTGGCCGGATCAGCTGCCCACACGATTACCGGCTCCGTCACTGCGGTGGTGGGGATCGGGGGCCTCCTGGCCCCCAGAAGTCCCAGAACGCCCCATACAAGTGGGCATTCCGGGGAGCCCACCGACACCGGGAGGCTTGTTGTAGCCTCCCCATCAGGGGTGTACTCGTGAGTCGCGCCACAGCGACCCATGACCAAAAGAATTTGGTTAGCTTACCTCATTTAAGGTGGGGGGTGTCTCCTGTTACAACACACGAGCAGCAGAAACCGGGCTGGGCTCCTGGTTTATAGCCTCTAGGCGTTCTGTACTCAATGTACACTACAGACTTAATTGGTTTAATAGTCTGCCCCCAGCATAGTTCTTTGCGCCAGAGATCTCTAATAGGGGATGATTTGCACCCTCATCAAACTATGATTTGCACCGTTCTTCAGATAAAATCGCAAGAGTATAAACCAGGCAAGCTCCAGTTTTCAGAGAACTATCGCTAAAGTGCCCTCCTGGGTCCCTTCCTACCACGGGGTGCTCTTTGAACATAAGAACCTGCCTTATACCGAGTCAGACGCTTCGTCTCTCTAGCTCAGTATAGGCTGCACTGACTGGCAGTGTCTCTCCAAGTTTTGGGGCAGGAGTCTTTCCCAGCCCTTCTCGGAGATGCCAGGGATTGAACCTGGGACATGCTGCATGCAAGGCAGATGCTCTTCCACTTTGGAATGTATGTCGTGAGGGTCTTCCTCTCCTCCTGACCCTCCTCCTTCCTAGTATTCTGTGTGATCTCTAAAAACAGGGGTGGAATAATTATTTTAAAACTATCAAAGGATCTTCTTAACTGGAATGCTGCAGTTTTTATTTTCCCCTCTAAGGTTATTCTTAAATTATTAGATAAGATTATTCTTTTTGAGGCTCATTGACAGGTGGGGTGTGTTGTGTTATGATCTGCTGATACACTCTATAAAAATGAGCACATGGTATAACTCACATTCCCTGGGGTATTGAAGAGCTCCATCGATAACTGCATGTGACGTCTGGCTCACTTCAACATTCCTGGATTGGATGCTGGTGTTAATAAAGCTCAGGTTGTGATTTCTGTTGGCATGTTTACTTGCAAGCAGAATAAAATGTTATTTAAGCTGTAAATTAGAAACAGGTTAGAAGCTGTCAAAATTTCTGTCCGATAGTTGTGCAGCATATCTATCTATCTATCTATCTATCTATCTATCTATCTATCTATCTATCTATCTATCTATCTGAAACATTTGATATACTGCACACTCTGAAGACTCTGGGCAGTGTACAAAAACATGCAAAACAAGACAGTATTAAAATTACATTCTAAATAAAACTAATATGTGTACATTTAACATTCTAATATGTGTAAGTGCCAGGTTTGCCAACTGACTGTCCTTATTCCTTAAGATATATTGAGACTGTTCTCATGTCCATCCAAACCCAGGCTAGGGAAGCCCAGCCTGCTGGGTTAGGCTGTATGTGAAAACCGTGGGGATCGGGCCCGATCCCAGCAGGGCAGCACCGCTTAGCCCAGCTTTTAAACCCAGCTTTTAGCTGGGGTTAAAGTCTCAAGCAAGCCCTTAACCCAGGCTCTGGCATCGTGTGTTTCCTGAGGCCAGTGGACACAGAGACGGCTGCCTAGAGCGCCCATTTCCTGGGGAATCCCCCAATGCACCACACGTCGAATGATGCATTGTGGGATATCTGGAGGCTGGGACATGTCGTCCCGGTCTCCAGAATTCTGTGCTGCGTGGTGTCCGCGTTCCCAGCACTATTTCCTTGCTCGTCTGGCAGGGAGGTGAGTTTAAGCATCCTTCCCTCTCCTCCTGCCCGCCTGCCACCTCACTCCCATGTTATTGCTATTGTTATTATTATTATTATTATTTATTTATTAAGTTTCTATACCGCCCTTCCAAAAATGCCTCAGGGCGGTTTACACAGAGAAATAAAAAATAAATAAGATGGATCCCTGTCCTCAAAGGGCTCACAATCTAAAACACACATAAGAGAGACACCAGCAACAGTCACACCAGTTGTGTGAATGGCTCCATTATTTTGCAATATTTTTTTTCAAATGTATTTCACACCATCAAGCCATTGAAAGCTCCTGGATTGCTTTCATTAGTCACCTGGAAATTTATGTCAGTTCCTGAAGCTATAGTTCAACAGATTCTGGGAACCGAAGCTGAAGAACTTCTGCATTAAGGAATTGAGTACTGTTGTACCTTGTCTGTCATTGTCCATTGAGAAGTACCTTCCTCATTAGTATTATCCATCCAGTAGCCTTATCCATGCAATTTGAATCTGCAGGTCTCTTGAAGAGTAATGCTTCAGCTGCAGTGTCTAGAAACATGTCACTGAAGGAGATGAAACAGACTATTTGTAGTGACACAGTGAATACTCTCTTCCTGTTACAATTCTACATAAGAACTAAATAATTACTTGGCTAATGTGCTGCTTTCCCCCCAGGACAATATTCTTTCAGACATTTAGAGACAGCCGTTTGGAATAAGGGTTGCATATGGGTTTCATCTCTTGGGCTGATTGGTACATTTAGACTTTAAAAAAAATTACTGGGGGTTTTACACACACATCACTGCACAAATGAACAATTCGACACTTCTCAAATTAAAGAACAACTAGCTTAACCCTCATAGAGCATCTGCGTACTAGTACTTGATTGCTCCCCTCACCCCCTGCCACAGCCCCCCTCACCTCAGAGATCTTGCCACCCTCACCTGAGCCACACTCCTGCTCCTCCCCCTCCATCCCATTGCTTCCATCCCCCTCACCCCTCTTGGTCACTCCTCTATCCCTTTACTCCACCCCCCTCACCCCTCTTGGTTTCGGCTGCAGTGTTGTGACACCTAGGCCAAGCTACAGCCCCCTATCCCCAGAGACCTCCCCACCCTCACCCGAGCCCCACTCCTGCTCCTCCCCACAGAAGCAGCGGCGGCGGCGGCTGACTGGGCCCTTCCTTGCTGCTGCCACCATCATGGCCACTCATTCCCCTCAGGCTGCTGACAGGCTCAGGCCCATCCCTTGCCCGTCCTTCTTTATCTCTTCCGCTCTCTACTTGTTCTCTCTTTCTTTCTCCTCCACTTGCTCTTGCCTTCTGTCTTTCTTCCCTCCCTTCTCCTTCCCTCCCTCTCCCTCTCTCTCTTTCTTTCTCCCTCCCTCCCACCCTTCCTGAGTTAACAGATCTTGTTGATCTTGTTTCCTCATCTAATTCACACAACGGCAGCCTCCTTCTCCTGTAGGGGCTCTTTTCTCCCTCATGACCCCTCTCTTCGCAGACCCCTGCCCACTATCCTTTTATATATCTACTAGTGATTTGAGGCCCGTTAAATAACGGGCGCTAGTAGAGTTGTGCGCTCCGGGCCCCCGCCGCCATTCCCCCTTCCACCGCCGCCAGCCTCCATGCCGCGGCCGGTCTCCCCGGCCGGGTAATGGCCCCAAAGTCTCCCCCCCTGGCCCGGTTTCAGTGGTGCCGCCAGGCCTCGGCCATGGCTCCGCCGCCACCTCGGCCACACCTCGGCCAGCTTCCCCCCCCCCCGCCTCTTCCCTGGCTTCCCCGGCTTCGCTGGGCTTCCCTGGCTTCGCCTCCTCCCCGGCTTCGCAGCGACCGCTTCTGGCCTTTCCACGGCTGGGCAAACAACCACCCAACATGGTCGACTGGTGCTGGCGGTCGTGTCTCCCTCAGCGTGTTCTGGGCATGCGCTCCACGCATGCCCAGAACAGCCAAGGGAGACACGGACACAGACACCAGCCTTCTAAGGCACGGACGCACACCTAACCATCTTATTATAGAGGATTATATTAATTCTCCTGGGTGTGCCTTGGAATGTGCATCCCCACGCCCAGCTGTTTGGCTGGGCGGCGGAAGCGCCTGATTGGCTGAGGTGTACCCAGGAGGATTGGTCGCTGTGGCAGCGTCAGGCCTGGCCACAGAGGCCAGAGGCCAGAGGCAGCGGCGGGCCCAGCTCAGCTGCGAAGGCAAGGCCCGGGCGGGGGGAGGAGGGGCAGAAGTGGCGGTGGGGAGGAGAGGCAGCTGGGCCTGGAAGTGGAGACTGGGGGGGGAGAGAGGTAATTGCTGGCCCCAAAGAGCACACAGATGCTCTGTGCAGGGTCAGCTAGTATATATTAATCTCCTCTAAGAACAACATCCGACCAGTAACAGTTGCATTCAGACTGACCTTAACCATCACAGGCCCCTCCTCCCTATCTGCATATGGAATCCCCACTGCCCAATCACCATGGTGCCACAGGCTCCTCCTCCCTATCTGCATATGGAATCCCCACTGCCCAATCACCATGGTGCCACAGGCTCCTCCTCCCTATCTGCATATGGAATCCCCACTGCCCAATCACCATGGTGCCACAGGCTCCCCCTCCCTATCTGCATATGGAATCCCCATTGCCCAATCACCACGGTGCCACAGGCTCCTCCTCCCTATCTGCATATGGAATTCCCACTGCCCAGTCAGGTGTTTCTGCTCTCAAACTCTCATGAGAGCTGCCACACACAGGATTAGCCACGGGTATGCCTTTGAGAATTATATATAGAGAGATATATTACTCTCATATTTTCATTTGTTACATCTATATCCCAGCTGCCCTCCAAGGAGCTCCAGACAATATATACAATTCTTTCTTTATTCATTTTGTCCTCACAAGCTTTGGTTCAGAAGAAGTGATTAGACCATTAGTCACCCAGTGAGCATTATCAACTGAGGACTTGTCATCCGCTTCTGCTAGTGCAAGGACTAATGGTGATTCTCTTTATTTAGCAGGGAGAGAGCCACTGGCCCTATCCATCCCCAGCACAAAAATCCTCCAGTGGCTGTTGCTGGTGTCTATTTTAGGTTTCTTTTTAAGATTGTGAGCCCCTTGGGGACAGGGTGCCATTTTATTTATTTATTTTTATTTCTCTATGTAAACCACTTTGGGACCTTTTGTTGAAAAGCAGTATATAAATATTTGTAGTAGTAGTCTAGAACAGACATTCGTTTCTTTGCACTACATCCTTGCATTAGCACAACAGTGCTAATTATGCTATTGCAATACTAGTCTGGATGTTGGCCAACATTATTATTAATTTATTATTATTATGTATTATTATGTACCACTTTACAACAAAAATGATTCACAAAGTAGTTTATATAGCAAGAGTATGAGAAATATATAGCATTTATTATGCTAATAATTTTGCTTATTTTCTTTACAGAAGGTCAGTTCAGATGATCAAGGGTCCCATAGTAGCCCTACATGCGATAACATTGGGACTGCTGGTGACATCATTCAAGGATGTGCCAGCACGATCATGGCATGTCCTTTACCCATGTGAGAGGGTTGATAATCTGAATCTGGATTTTGTAGAGATGTAACATGATCACCCCTCTCACACAAGTAAAGGACATGCCGCAATCACATCAGCACATTCTTGAGTGATGTCAAGAATGTGTTGATGCAGGCATGTTCATGCCAGTGGCCTGATATCATTATATGTAGTGCTGCTTTAAGACCTTTGATTATCTGAACCATCTCAAACTCTTTTCAATGTTTGGAATCCAAGTAGGATATACATCAGTTCTTGGAAAGCTGAAAATCTTCTGCAAACGTGGGTGATAATCTATTTATTTTTAAGTTTCTAGATTCAGGGGAGAATCTGGTTGGTGCCAGCTCACCACATGATTACATACACATTATCTATCTATCTATCTATCTATCTATCTATCTATCTATCTATCTATCTATCTATCTATCTATCATAACAGAGAAGCATTTTAAATTCAACATTATTTGTAATGTTTTGAATTCATTATCCTTAGCAGCTGCTGATTATACCCATAAAATGTAACATAGTATTAAGTGAAATAAACATGAAGTACAGCTTGAAAATGAGGGAGTACGTTTGAAAATCTCATCATAGGTTTAATTTCCTTTTGCTCCCATAGACAGGGCAAAACCTTTGAATTGTCTGAGTATTCTGTTGTGGTTTACCCCCCACCATAGAGCCCTCCCAGATAGAACAACCTATCTATATCTATATCTATATCTATATCTATATCTATATCTGTGTGTGTGTGTGTGTGTGCGCGTGCGCACACACACATATCTATATCTAGAGAGAGAGCAGTGGGGGGAGAAAGTCTTATTGGGTGTTCTGATCTATTATAATTATAGTATACACTCTTTAAGTGCCTTCCCATTTTATGTCTTTTTAAAATATTCTGGTACCAGGAGCTGTGTCCTCTGCAATTCTATAACCTGACAGACAGGACTGCCTTTAGAGATCAAGTGATCCTCAGCAAGTTGCCCTCCATGGGCCCCAGTAGCCCCACACCGCCACCACCACATGAAGGCTATGGGCACAGAGGTGGTTTCAGGCATGAGCAGCAGGTCTTGACCCGCGGAAGTTGCCCAACAATGCCAGCCATGGGGTGCTTAGCAAACTGCCCTTCATGCGTTCTCTCCTAGGTGGGTGGGCCCTGAGAGAACCATTCCACAGAAGTCTGCAGCAAGATTATATTCCCTCTCCAGACCTACTGTTTAAGCAACTAAATGGCTTCTTGTTTCACCAGCAGAAGTTCACCATTATTCCTCCAGAGAATGGTGCCCAAACTATATGAACAAACATTTTAAATTGCCTGTAAGTATATCTTTACAGGGACTGAGGGAAATGTCTGGCCAGACCATTTTAACATTGCAAGATGACATTCCAGGATGTGTCATTGCTATTTCTGAGCTGGGTGATGTCACTTGGCCGCTGGGCTTGTATCTTGCAGAACATCCACGGAAAGTACTATCTCATCAGGAGACACATCCTGTAATGCCTTCCTCCTTAAATCACATGCAAGGGTGCCAAAACCAAGAGGACTTTTGAGCAATGTGTGAGCAGACTGAAATAAAATGTTGCTTTCTTCGATAGTTTTATCTGGTAAATACTATATACAGTTGCACTTACTATTAAGGGCTGACATTATATTTAGGAAATGTTCACCATTGCTTCCTACATACAATACAGCAGTGCTGGCTCAAGGGGTTGTGACGCTCTTGGCCAAAATAGTCCCCTACGCCCTGGTATCACAAACACAGTGAGGCACTTCACATGACACCTGTGAAGCGCCTGATGGGGTTCTGAGGGGAGAGCGGGCTTAGCCTGCTCTCCCTGAAGATGAGCCGCCGCTCATAGCTCAGCGGCTGGATCAGCCACCCACATGACTGCCAGCTCTGTCACGGAGCCAGCGGGTGCTGCGGGGATCGGGAGCCGCGTGGACCCGGAAGTCCCAGGATGCCCTGCACAAGCGCGCAGGGCAACCTGGAGAGACCCCTGAGCCTGGGAGGTTGCTTGCAGCCTCCCGGCCGGGGGGTCTACTCATGTGTTCGCCACACACTGTAGCGACATGCGAGCAACGGAATGAGCTTAACGGAGTGCTCGCTGGGGCGCACACTCCCAGACGGCGAACCCACTGACTGGGTGCAGGACAGGACAAGGAGACAACCTTGGCTGTGCTCTTTTTAGCACCCATTAACCCTCAGCACCCTTGGCCAGAGCCACTTTGGCCACTGCCTTAAGCCGGCCTTGCCATACAGCAGGTTTAAACTACATACCAACTAGTCAAATATAGATAGAGAAGGTCACAGACTATGGACAGCATCTTTTCCCCCTTCGACAATGGCACGACAAACACCTCATCACTGAGCAATGATTGGTTATATTCAAAGATTTGATCATTTAGAGATGTAGCGCTAAGGACCTTTCCAGGTGAGGGTTTGTTCGCATTAGAAATAGGAGCCCAGGTGATGCTCTCCATGTTACTGGATCCCTTGAGGAATAATCCAGACATCTTTCCCCCAGCTATTGCCTTTGTTGCTAGGAAAATGAATTTCCCTAGTCCTTGAGCCACAAGTTAGATTTTTCTATTAGGTTAATTATATCACTACGTCAAAGAACGACAGTTAGATCCACTTCAAGAAAGTTATCAGTGAGAAAACAAAACCAAAACCAAAATCAACTGGCTAAGCAGCAAGTGGGGAGGATGGCTCTTCGAGAGCCACAATGAAGCCTATCAAGAGCTCTCCTTTTCCAGACAAATAGTAAATGAAGTGTGAGGTCATGACATGCACACATAAGGAGAACATCCATGGTTCCTTGAGCTCATTTGCAGTCATCATTCAAATAAATTGGTAAGCTGGAGATGCAAAAGGACTCCCAAGTATTTCCTTAAGACCTTCAAGTTTATTGTGTAAAAAACAGATGAAAAAACGTGTTAAAATGTTGTTAAAAGCATAATAAAAACAGACATTTCGGCATCAAGCACCAGCCTCAGTGTTCACAGCACTCAGTGTTGTGAACAACTGAGTGTTCACAACACTCAGCCTCACAACACTGAGGCTGGTGTTTGACGCTGAAACATCTGTATTTATTATGCTTTTAACAACATTTTAAACAACGTTTTAACAAGTTTTATCATCTGTTTTTTACGCAGTAAATTTGAAGGTCTTAAAGAAATACTTGGGAGTCATCATTCATTTTGAAAATTTGTTAGATGTCCTAGGGTTCAAACCCTTCAAGTAGCTGATGGGATTTTGATTTTCTGTACAATGGAGCTCCCACAGAAAAGATTATCCTTTCCCAATACATCCTATGCTTGCTATACTTTCAAAAAAGAATTATTCCCAGGAAGAATTCCAGAAGAAGCAGAGAGGCAAAGAAAAAGCGGGTGGTGGGTGAAGAATAAACATGCGCATCAATGAGAAGTGTCTGTCTAGCCTCTGAGCATATTAAGAGCAGCTTTTTGTTCACTCAGAAGCACGTCCCAAGGAGTTCCATAGGGCTCACTCTCTTAAGTGTGCGCAGAAGAGCTTGGGCTGACTGTGGCCCAGTTCAGGCCTTCTCCTGCCTGGTTTGGTGTGGAGGCCATTTTGTTTACCTCATTTAGGTCACTAAAATGGCCTCCGTGCATGTGCAAAGGCCTGAATCATATCACAGCTGGCACAGGCTACTCTGGAGGAGGCCGGCGGGGAGGGGGTGACCTGCTGCCACCCCCACCAATTAAAGTAAGTAGCCTTGACTCCCCTCCCACACTCTCTAGCTCTAGGAAGCCCCCCTGTTGCCTCACAGGAGTCCCCTTTATGAGTAGACCCCCCAAACCAGTCCGGCAGTTGAACCGGACCAGGTCCAGTTCAACTGGAATTGGACCAAGTCGGGGCAGTTCAAATCAAGTTTGGATTTGAATCCAAGTTCGGATTGGTTTAAATTCAGTTTGGATTCAAACTGAACCAGGCTGCACATCCGTACACATCTCTAATTGTGGCTCCTCCCCAAACCAACATTGCTTCAGTTTCTGGGAGAGACAATGCTGGCAAGGGGAAATAACCCCACTCATCTTATGTGTCCTGGGATTCTTCATATTTACTAAAGTGGTGCAGGAAAGAGTCACTGTGCAGAGTCTCCCCCACCAAAAACCTAATGGGAGATGGGGGCCCATACTTGGAAGGAAATCTCATTAAACTCAGAACACTAGCCAACACTATAAAGGCTACTAGTCTGGTGACTATGGGCCACCTCCAGCCTCAAGGACAAGATGCCTCTCAGTACCAGTTGCAGGGGAACAGCAGCAGGAGAGAGGGCATGGCCTCACCTCTTGCCTGTAGGCTCCCCAGAAGCATCTGGTGGGCCACTGTGTGAGACAGGATGCTGGACTAGATAGGCTTTGTACCAGATCCAGCAGGGCTGTTCTTATGTCATAATCCCAGCCCTGCATAGCAACCCAGCCCCTACCCTGGGTCAGAGCCAAAAGGATTCTCTAGAACTGGAGCCCCCAGAAATGATACCCTCAGAGCCTCAGCCCCACAAAGAGCCAATTAATCTACTTTAATTTCTCTGCCCCTTTTACTGCCCGATTGTACTGTTTTGATTGTTTTACTATCATCTATGAATTGTGACGGGGTGCAGAAATACTGAAGGGGGCAGTATGCATACCTTTTAAATTAATTAATCAATAACTTTAATAGGACATGCAATTTGCGAAGATTGAGAAGATAATGGTGAAAGGCCAAAGCACGAGGAGTGAAAATTGTCCCAATGCTCAGAATGTCCCCTTGGGGATGAAAAATACCAAGAAAGGTCGAAATTTCTCTGGGATTAGATTAGTTTACACTCCTAAACATGCTTACCTAGGCAGGGTCCCAGGGGCATGGTCTGAGGGCACATGATACATCTGCTTTGTTGAAGCTAGGCAGGTCTAGGTCTGGTCAGGGCCTGGATGGGTGACCACCTGGGATCCATGTAGGCAGCTTTGAGTTCTATACTGGAAGAAATGCAGGATATAAAGAAGATAAACAATCCCTGGAAATATCCCATGGTGCTCAAAAGGATTATCTCTTACAAAGCATGCTTGCTGAGAAGAACTATTAATAATAATTGGCAATACATTCTCCTTGTTAACCTCAATTGTGTGTCTGTGTGGTGTGCAATGTGTACACAGTGACAGGTGTGCACAAGATAATTCTAAAAGCCAAAATCTTTTCAATTACAATGGAGGCCTGTGTGATATTGACTATAATTATATCATGCTGAGGCCAATAGAGTTGCAATTACCTCCCCAGTAAAACACATATATGTATAATGATGGTTTAGTGTTCAGAACCAAAATGAAATAGCCACAGCTAAACCACAGTCTTTCTGGAAACCATATAATATCTGGGTGTCCAATAAGCTCCAGACCACCCAACTTTCAGCTGACTGTTGTTCCTCCAAGTTAAACCTCACCATCTTCCAACAGTATAAAGCACTGGATAATTTAAGGCTCTTGTGCACAGTGTATAATATATTTTACAGATAAAGTAAAATATTACTTTGAGCATAAAAGTGTAAAATTCAAATCCTGATTTTATCCATATGTATAACAGATGAATAAGAGTTCTGTAACAACATTATTTGTGGGGTTTTTTTAAAAAAAATCTCTATTTATCTTCTGTTTTACTGCTAAATTACAAGACAGAGAATGTAAACAGAGGAAAGCTGGTCAAGGAAATCCGTGTTTTCTTTGATTGCTTTTTATTTTAGGTAGCAATAGCTATTCCTCAACTGAAAATGGGGTGTGGCCAAGCATTCTGGAAGGTGTGGCACACGATTGTAATGAGACGCATGCCACAAATGGAAAGCAGGTAATAAAGTGCATGGAGAGCACATTTATTTCACATTACCAATGCAGATGAGCCAAGCCCATACCCTCCGACATTTGCAAATGAAATAAGGAGGTCATTCACACAACTGAAAACTGGGTAAGACAAGTGTCTTACCCAGGTTTGGGAGGTGTGTGAGTGCTTCCAAGTTTTGGTTTTGTTTTGTGGGTGCAAACAACAAGGTAATAGGGGGGAGAAGTGATTATGGGGAATCAAGGTAGGAGGAAATGGGTATGACAGGTTTTCCTCCTACCTCTCCTACAGGAGAGGAGAGCTGGTCTTGTGGTAGCAAGCATGACTTGTCCCCATAGCTAAGCAGGGTCTGCCCTGGTTACATCTGAATGGGAGACTTGATGTGTGAGCACTGCAAGATCTTCCCCTCAGGTTCCCTCCCTGGCTTCTCCAAGATAGGGCTGAGAGAGATTCGTGCCTGCAACCTTGGAGAAGCTGCTGCCAGTCTGTGAAGACAATACTGAGCTAGATTGATCAATGGTCTGCCTCAGTAGATGGCAGTTTCCTATGTTCCTATGTAACTTGGTCAAATGCTGGGTAGGACAGTATTGGCGGGGGTGATCTCGGAGGTGGCCTTGAGTTCCCCCAAGCTTATTGTCTTGGGGGATTTCAATGTCCATGCTGAGGCCCCCCTATGGGTGCGGCTCAGGATTTCATGGCCTCCATGGCAACCATGGGCCTGTCTCAATTGGTATCGGGCCCTACTCACATGGCAAGACATACTCTGGATCTGGTTTTTGCCGACCGGGGAATAAATGATCTGGAGGTGGGGGAGTTTGAGATAACTCCCTTGTCATGGACAGATCATCATCTGGTGGGGTTTCGTTTGACTGCTCTGTCTGCCCTCTGCAGGGGTGGTGGACCGATTAGAATGGTCCGCCCCCGAAGGCTTATGGGTCCGCTTGGATTCCAGAAGGCTCTCAGGGAGTTTCCAGTGTCCAGAGTTTGTGACCCTGTCGAGGCCCTGGTTGATCTCTGGAATGGAGAGATGGCCATGGCTGTTGACATGGTTGCTCCTAAATGCCTTCTCCGGCTTGGTGGAGCCTGTTCAGCTCCTTGGTTTTCCTTGGAGCTTAGGGCAATGAAACAACTCGGGTGATGGCTGGAACGACGCTGGAGGAAGAGTCGTCACAAATCCGACCGAACACGGGCTAGAGCCCATTTTAGGGACTACTCCGTGGGGGGGGGGGCAGCGAAGAAACTCTTTTTCTCTGCCTCCATTGCATCTGCTCAGTGCAGACCGGTGGAGCTGTTTCGTGTAGCTAAGACATTGCTGCACACATCCCCCCCAGGTAATGGGGGAGGAACTATCCACAGCCCGCTGTGATCAGTTTGTGTGTCACTTTGCGGATAAAGTCGCTCGCATCCGCGCTGACTTGGACTCCAGAGTTTTGGCAGTTCCGGCAGACGTGCCTCTAGTACCATCTGGTCCTATTGTATTGTATTCTTTTCAGTTGGTACAACCTGAAGATGTGGACAAGATCCTGGGCAGTGTGCGGGCGACATCATGTGCTCTTGACCCTTGTCCTTCATGGCTAATAACAGCTGCCAGGGAGGGGGCAGGTAGATGGTTGGAGATGATTATCAATGCCTCATTAAGGGAGGGCAAGATGCCATCGTGCCTCAAGGAGGCGATGGTGAGACCATTATTAAAAAAAACCCTTCCTTGATTCCTCCAACCTGAACAACTATAGACCAGTCTCTAACCTGCCCTTTTTGGGCAAGGTGATAGAGCTTGTGGTGGAGTCCCAGCTGCAGAGGGTCTTGGATGATATGGATTATCTGGACCCTTTTCAATCTGGCTTCCGCCCCGGATATGGGACTGAGACTGCTTTGGTCGCTCCAGTGGATGACCTATGCCGGGAACCAGACAGGGGGAGTGCATCCCTGTTGGTTCTGCTGGACCTCTCGGCGGCATTTGATGCCATCGACCATGGTATCCTTCTGGGCCGCCTCTCAAATATGGGAATCAGAGGTACTGTGTTGCAGTGTTTCCGGTCCTTTCTTGTGGGGAGGGTCCAGAAGGTGATGCTGGGGGACTACTGCTCGGCTCCGTGGCCATTGGCCTGTGGGGTCCCGCAGGGATCGGTCTTGTCCCCCATGCTGTTTAACATCTACATGAAACCGCTGGGAGAGGTCATCCGGGGACTTGGACTGAGTTGTCAGCAATATGCGGATGACACTCAGCTATCTCTCCTTGTCACCTGATCCTAGGGAGGCGGTGGATGTCCTGAATCGGGGGCTGGAGGCCGTGATGGTTTGGATGTGGGCTAATAAACTGAAATTGAATCCAGACAAGATGGAGGTAATGTTGGTCAGTAGGAGAGCCAATCGGGATGAGGAGATTTTACCGGTTCTGGATGGGGTGCACTCCCCTTGAAGGAGCAAGTACACAGCTTGTGGGTATTACTGGACCTGGCTCTGCTTTTGGAAGCTCAGGTGGAGGCAGTGGCCAGGGGTACCTTTGCATGGCTTCGGCTAGTGCGCCAGCTGCGTCCCTTTCTTGAGAAGGCAGATCTGGCCATAGTTACCCATGCCTTAGTCACATCAAGGCTGGATTACTGTAACGCACTCTATGTGGGGCTGCCCTTGAAGAACATCCGGAAACTGCAGCTAGTGCAAAATGCGGCAGCTAGGGTTTTATCCAGAGCTGCCCAGTGGGAGCACATCACACCCATTTTAAAAGAGCTGCACTGGTCCAATTCAAGGTACTGGTTTTGACCTTTAAAGCCCTAAACGGTTTGGGCCTGGGATACCTGAGGGACCGCCTGCTCCCAAGGGTTGCTGCCCACTTGACAAGGTCACCTGAGGGGGCTCTGCTCTGGGTGCCGACAATGAGTGAGGCTCGGTTGTTGTGCACGCGGGACAGGGCCTTCTCTGTTGCTGCCCCCAGACTCTGGAATGCTCTCCCAGTGGCTATTCACTCCTTGGTCTCCATCACAGCTTTTAGAAAAAGTGTAAAATCTTGGCTTTTTCCCCAGGGATTTATTTGATTCTCTGCTGCTGCTCTTTATAGTTTTTATTGCTTTTATGCTTTTGTTTTAAATTTTTAAATCAGGTTTGTTTAATATTTCCCCCACTTAATATTTTAATTGTGTCTTTTTAACCATCTTGTGTTAATTTTTTTTTGCTGTTAACCACCTTGGGGTAGCTTTAATGAAAGGCGGTATATAAATTTAACAATAAACAAACAAATAAATAAACAAACAAACAAACAAATAAATGAACTGCTACTATTGGTATGATAAGATCTTTTTGAGGCTGAAAAGGTGACACTTCAAAATCTAGGGGAAGAATGGCAGTTCAATCCCCAGATAGCAAACAAAACCAGGTTGGTGAGAAAGCAGCAAAGCAAGAGGTCTTGAGACAATTCTCTTTAGGACTGAAGAACTACAAAGATTTATTTAAAGAAGAGGTTACAAAGGAATGTAAAAAAGCCTGCAGCTTAATTTCAGCTGTAGCTCATGGCTGAAGAGAGAGACCAAAACAAACAGCCATCTCTGAAGAGAAGCGCTCATCCCCGCCGCTGGCGCACGCAGCATACGTCACGTTGCGCGCGCGCGCCAGCGGTGGGGACGAGCGCATGCGCCGCAAAGGGCGCATGTGCGCCACCAGCTCTGTTTACTTTTACGCTAGCAAGGACAATGACGGGGGCATTTTGGAAACCGCCAGTGCTGGAGGGGGGAAGAGTGGCGGCGAGGGGGGGGTAAGTACTACCACCCCCCCTTAAAGAGAAACTCCCCCCCGGCCCTTCCGAACCGAACCGTGGGGTATCTGGACTGGTCCGGAGGCCTTGTCAATGGCCTCCGGACCGAACCATGCACACTCCTAACTGCAGCCCACCTGAGCCTAGAATGTCTTAAAGGGGCTGCAGCCTATTTCTTAATCATTGGTTGCGGTGTAGCTGTGTGGCTGCTGGTGGGGATTGTGGTGGTTTGGGGTGCATCTTCCAAAAAGATGCTTTTGGGTGCATTTTCCAACAGAGGACGAAGCCAAGGATATGTTGAGTGGGTCAGTAGGTTCTGACATTTCCACTGGTGGGGGTGAGAGGGCCCCTCAAAGTTTGCCTTGTCCTGTGAGTCTTCTCGGTCAGAGTCAGTCTCAGAGGTCATAACCCCTTTATTCTGGGACTCCTCTGTGGGGTTCATGATGTCTAGGGACAGGAAACCACCTTATTTGTTATTCTAAGAGGTCATTCACACAGGTAGCTCTATCTGGGCTTGCACAGCTCTACCCGCATAGGCTGCTCATGTGGGGTGCTGGGATTGGTCCCGATTCCTGCATTCTTCACCAGGTTAGCCCAGATTTTGTTCCCAGGCTTATAGTGAGATTGAAGGGCATGAGCACGCCTCCGCCCCACTCAGGCTGCCCGCAGCCCGAGCATTCATAGTGTTGGGTAACAAGAGTGCCTGGCAGCGCTCCGCTGCGCTCGGCATCAGGGAAATCCTCTCAGAGACGTGAGTTAGGGCAGTATATGAATATGTTAAATAAATCAATCCCCAATGCGCCATGCTCCTCATGCAGTGCAATGTGGGAATCCTGGAATCTGGGCTTCATTCCCCCAGCCTCCAGATGGCTGTGCCATTCACGACATGTGCAGATCGTGTGATGCACAAGTGGCACGGCTGAAAGGAAACGGCGCTCATTTGCAGGGAAGGTAGAACTGATCCTGCCTCCTCCCCCTCCTGCCCTCCCTGGCCCTGGGGCCAACTGTCGTCTGAATGACCTTTATGTAAACTGCTCTGAGCACTTTTGTTCAAAAATGGTATACAAATATGTGTAGTTGTAGGAGTAGGCGTGCTTCTGAGTAAGAATGCTTAGGACTGTGCTCCACAACAGCTCTAAAGACTGCCTCAACATATGTGTGGTACAGTTCAATCGCGGAAAGCTTGCTGCTTTGGGCAGGCTTAGGCTGAGAGGCTTGTGCCATGAGGCCTTATGTGATTTTGGGGAGGGGTATATAGAATTTCTGCAAATGAGAGAACACAAATCTAGCATTCTGCTCCTATCATTAACACCAGCATATATGTTTGTAATATTTGTGATTACAGCCAGTCTGGGAGTGGACTGATTACTCATCTGAGAAGCCATAAAAGCCAAGGAATCAAGCTGACTGAGACTGTATACCCATCTGTTGTAATGATAGGAAGAGAGTATTTCACAGCACTCAAAATTGTAAGGGCAGTTGAGAGTCACGGCTCCGCTTTCTCTATTTATTTAGATATTTAGTCCACTCCTTTCCCTAATCTGCAGCAAAACCCCCACCAAAACAACCGATTATTTCCCCACTTCATCGATCCTTCCAACTGTTTCTTCAGATTCACCGATTGCACCTTATAATTATTTATTGGCTGACATGCAACTCAGGCTTATGAGGGCAGAGGAAATGTACTGTGCATGAGGCTTGCCACACGGTGCTGGGTAGGTGGAGGGGGAAGTGATTTTTGTTTCTTTCTCCTCCCCATGAAAGCCTTTTTTATGTCCAGGAATATGTATACTGTGCTGTCCCTTCCACTGGTGAATGGGGAAGTTCATTCATACAGGAATTGGAAGTATATAACAAACTACTCCAGATTTGGGTGCCAGTCCTGAGGTAGCAAGATGGTGGGTTTCTTTTCTTTACAAAGGAATATATTAGGCTTGTCCACACAATTGTTTGAATATAGGTTTAATGTGAGGTATCCGTATTACTGTGATTGTGTGAACCCACGCCAAGATGGGAATCGCAGGCCATAAACCCCTTGGCATGGGTTCACACAATGTTGGAAACCCACATCAAACCTAGATTCAAATGACTGTGTGTACAGGCCTATTATTTCCTTCCACTCTTTTTCTTCTGCAGACTAGTTCTGAGATAATTTGAGATAGTGAGGCTATTCTCACATGCAGTAAGAAACTTCCACTCCATGTGAGAACCGCTGGGAGCTGTGTGACTCCCAGCAGCAGCGTGGCGGTGAGCCCTCTTAAGTGGCCCACCACGTAACCCAGGTTTCGGACACAGGAGCACCCAGAAAGCGGGTCAAACTATCGTGTATTAGTATGGCTCCGTGCCACAATGACTCATGAGGAGCCTCCCAACCAGGAGGCGAAAACAAGCCTCCCAGCATCGGGAGGCTCCTCAAAAGGCACCACACACTTGCGCAATGCCTTACGGGACTCCTGAGGGCCGGGAGGCCCCTGAACTCTGCCGCCCGAACAGGCTCCATGACGGAGCTGGTAATTGTCTGAGTGGCCAATCTGGCCACCTAGGGAGGGCTCCCTGCTCAACTGTGGGGAAAGCGGGTCAAGCCCGCTCTCCCCACAAACCCACTTTCGGCTCTACACATGGATTGTGTGTAGAGCCTCAGTATGTTTCCCCTGCAAGAGCAGAATTGCTGTCATGAGAAGGAACAGACTTTAAAATTGTGTACTTTGGAAAGGGAAGTACGTGTGAATTGTGAAGGGAAGATCAATAGGTAAGAGACTTCTCACTTGCTATTCCTGCACAAAGGTCTCTGCAAAATCCATATGAATGTTCTCTTCCAATGTAACACTTTCCCCTGTGCATTCCTTTATTGGGGATCATTCCAGAACACACGCACTGAGGGAAACCATTGTGCTGGAAGAAGCCCTGAATACGTTTCTTGTATTTCTGTTCTGCTGCTTTCCAGCTGACATTAGTGAAGGAGAAAGAACAGGACAATCTGTACAAAAATATTAAGGTTGGTTTTATACACACACACACACACACACACACACACACACACACACACACACACAGACTCTCTCTCTCTCTCTGCTTCTATCATAAGTAATTCAAATATTGAATTGGCAGACACTACGTGTGAATGGAAGACTAATGGGATTGTAATGTTATAGACACCAAGTAAGTGAAATCTGATCAACTGTGATAAATATCACCATATATATCTTTCAAGACCTACTTCTATCTACAGCATTGAGAAGCTGGAGTTATGACCCCCTTTCCCCCCTTTCGTTTGCTTTGTTTTCTCTCTCTGCAGGTCAGCTTTGAGCATCCAAACTGTGCTGGTTCTCAAAGCAACTGCTTCAGTCATGTCTCCCTAGAAAACACTGCCATTGACCAAAGTTGTCTCTGACCTCAGCAAAAGGTCTGCCCAGGCAGGCCTTTAGGCCCTGGTGGACTTCCTTCAGTGTCAGGTCCCTCATTACTGAAAACCCCTTCTGCAGACCCCAAAGATAAACTGGATTTTTCCACAGTTTCAAATTCCAGTATCAGCATTGCCAGATGTAGCATATACTGTGTGTGCTTAACTCCAAAACAGCTGTCAAAAATGTGTGCCAAGCTCCTAACCACTATAGGATCCAGACTGAAATGCTGAAGATACCCATCAAAGTGGTAGAAAACCAGCAGTTTTGCTTCGGCAACAGGACTACTGATTTTCGACCCAATTCGACGCTCTGCTGTGCATCAGTAGCTGTGTTTAAGATGAGATCTGGCAAGTATTTCCTTGCCTCTTCAATGGAATCATGGCCCTCTGCATGGTTTGAGCCACAGCAGCCTTTGACATGCGAGGAGTTTTATGGGGCAGAGATGAGATGGGGATGTGAGGGACTGCCAAGGGCCCCTTGTTCCTCAAGCTGGACTGACCCTCTCTCCCGAGCACTGGCCTATTGCTGCCCAAGCAAAACGTTATTGCAGGGGAGCTGGTACATCATTTAGATGCTTAACAAGGAATAGGGATAGGATGCTAATGTATCTGCTATCTCACAGGCCCTCTCTGCTCATGCTATTTCAGCTATTAAAGCAGTAGTAGCAAGTTGTTAGACCTATATGTGTGTATCCGGTTTTGAATTTCTGAAAAGTTATACTCTGCGGCTTCCAAAAGTGTATGATGCACTGAAAAAAAGCATTTTATAGGCCTGTGGTGTCCAAACATAGAAGTAGTTGGCTTTCCAGGATAATAAAAACAGACATTCAAGAGCTAAAATTGCAAAACACTCTTTAATAGGATAAGGCAGGCTTGGTTTTCATGGAAGTAGCTTCCTTACGCTACTTTCTTGTCCCACTAGAATGAGATACCCAGAATCCCGATACAGATGTTCTTAAAAAAAAAAAAAACTTTACTAGCATACAATCATCAAAAGTGGGCACAGAAGTCTCCCCCCAACCCCGGGCACCAGTGCGTCAATCACTTCCCCTCCTGAGCTGCTCACGGTTACGGTGGTTGTCTGAAGAGAAATACTCCCTAAAGTGAAGAAGATTCAGAAGGGAGGTTGAAGGCTAACTTAGTCACAGACCAAACTAGACTTGAGTAGCAGACGTGTTTGCCGATCTGCTCTCTACCCCATTGATGCTTAAAGCAAGAGATTGTTGTGGTCTAATTTTAATATTAAACTGATGTGTCCAAGTGATGAAACTGAATCATCTCCTCATGTTACCTTGATACAGGCAGCCACTTGAAAGCCTTTTCTCTTCAGTTCTGCTCTAATACTAGAAGTCAGATGAGTCAGGCTGAGGGAAATCTGCCATGGACAGAGGACTATGGAGAGGAAGGCTTGCCCTTTTGGTGTAAGAATTAGACTAACTAGGCTAAGTCAATCTGACAGTTCTTAGGTATGCATATCCAATTATAAACAGAAATTCAATATAAAATTTTCCAGTCTAAAATGTATCTTCTTGAGAAACAAGGCCATGATTTCCATCTTGGCACAGTCAAAGCTGCTTTTGAGCTCTGCACAACGGTACATCTATGTCACTCTAGATGACTTGCACAGAAACATATTGTACTATGTCCTCCCTTCCTAATGTTGGCAAAGACCTACTGAACAACAACAAAAAAGTAATCCTTAAAAAAACCACCCTTGGCTGTTCCCAGCAAGTGGTTTTCTTGTGAATATTTGAGCACTCGCCAGGTGCCATGACACCATGGACAAACAGTATGAATAAAGCTCAGGTAAATTGTGGGATTGAAGGTTTTCATCACACTGAAAGACAGCCAGGTTGGTAACCCAATCCAGTGAGTTTCTGTAGAAATTGTGAAGCTGGGGAGGCTCAAGGCCAAACTTCTAACTGCACAAACTTAAATTCTACTTTCACAGAATAACATTTTTTTAAAGGAGAAAACGTACCGGGAATTATTTTGTCCACATGAAATGGTGTTGATTTTAAAATATATATATAAAAGAAAACCAATATATCAAGATTAGTTTCATGAAGCATGGGTTGGGTGTGTGAACATATGACCAAATATCAGGGAATTTAAGGAAGTCTCCTTGCAGAATGGATCTAGCAATTAAAGAAGGCCAAGGTAGAAAATCAATCTTGTGTAGATGGTAGTGTGACAAAATGGAAATAGGGGCCAAGAACCCCACCATTTCGTCACCAGTACAGTCATGAGTTGCCAGCGACCGGGCATCATGTCACCAGCTGTTATTAATGTCCAGAAAAAGGAGAAGCTTTAGGGATTAATGCTCCCTCAGCCAAGGACCTGTCAACTGCTGGACTACAGTAAAACTCAGTGCTGGTTACTTAGTTAATGTTTTTGTATTTTCTTTTGAATTCCTGTGTGCCTTTATTTACTTCCAGTTTCCCCTATTTTCCCCAGTTTCTTATTCTGTGTGCCACCCTTGTTTTATAATAAATTTCATATATTGAGAAGTGGCTTGAATCTGCTTTAAAAGGTTCTGGAGGGTTATTTGCAAAACTCTTCCCATTACAATGGTCCTTGTAAGGTCATTCACTACTGTTGAGTTATTTTCAGAATAACATATTGTTGTCTAGAGCTGGGTTGTGCCTGCACAGTGCCTGTAAGTGCTGCACAGTGCCTGCAAGTCCAAGCTAGACAGTTCTAGGTTGTTGAAACTTAGACTAAGCCTGGTCAGTGGCTTTAGATCAGTCCTCAACTGGTGGCAGCCTACCTCAAAGGAGTGGCATGCTCCTAGTTTTGAGACCAGAGCAATCTCTCTACTAAGGTTAGATCCCCAGAAAGCATAGATCAACCCCCAGTGAGTCCAGTTTGAGCCGGTTAAAGGTAAAGTGTGCCATCAAGTCAATTTCGACTCCTGGCACCCCCAGAGCCCTGTGGTTTTCTTTGGTAGAATACAGGAGAGGTTTACCATTGCCTCCTCCCATGCAGTATGAGATGATGCCTTTTAGCATCTTCCTATATCGCTGCTGCCCAATATAGTACCAGCGGGGATTCAAACTGGCAACCTTCTGCTTGACCTATTGTTAAAAAGGGCTTAGGCCTGTAGCTGGATGGTCCAATAGCTGTTCCCTCAATAACAAAAGTGAGAAACTGTCCTCATTTAGTAACAAAAGGGAGGAATGTCTCCCATTCAGAGCACTCAGGAAGTATCAGGCAGTTCTGAGCTAAGACTGAGATGATCTGCCTTTCCTCAAAGGTACACAGGCTGAAAGTCAGGGAGCTCTAAGGACTGGGCCATGGTCAACTACTTCTGGATGGTGTGGGGGTGCCAAGTCAGGACCAGGAGGGCCAAGTAGTTGTGGCCATCTTAGAGGGAATCTGAGATGGGGTTAGCAAATCCACATAAACAAGCTTCCTTTATATTCTGAGAATGTGCATTCAGCAACTTTTCCCATTCCCCACACTTCAAAAACAACTGTACAATCTCTTTGCCCATCAGTCCTCAACCTCAGCTCTTGCGTGAGCACACCCAGTAGCCCAGTTTGAGGTTTGAGGCACTTACTAGCCTCAAACCTCAAACCTTATCTCTTAAGTCTCCTGCCCGTCAGGCCTCCCATTCTTGCCTGCTCCTCAAAGCTGTCCTGTCCTCACTGGACTGATGGCTGATGATATGGCCACAGAGAAGAGGACCTCCTTTATCCTCTGAGAACCCACCAAAATCCCAGCTCCTCACACCTGAAACCAACCCTTGTGCTGTTTTTCTCCATCTTGCTCCCTTTCAATCTTGTTCGCCAGTGGTCTTCAAGGGCCTGGGATCAATCAGCAAGCCAAAGTCAGGGGCAAAAAGTCAGGAGCGGAAGTCAAATCAGACTAATCATGACTAGCAAACACAAGAGCTAGCACACCTTGTTACGAGGCAAAGCCTTGGTCCATTCAGGACTCTTTTATAGTCCTTTCTGCTCTGGAAGGATCCAGTGGCCAGCCTGTCTGGACAGGTCCGTTCAAAGCTTTCCATTTTGACAACTGGAGTTCAATTTGTAGAAATTGTGAAGCCAAGGAGGCTCACATCCAAACATTTTACTGCACAAACCTAGATTCTACTTTCACAGAACATTTTTAAAAGGAGAAAACATATTGGCAATTATTTTTTCCACATGACGGGAATCTCATATGCCCAGTAAAGTAATGTTAGCTTGATTGTGAGAGAAGGAAGGAAGGAAGGAAGAGGAAGGAAGGAAAGAAGGAAGGAAGGATTTAGTGCCAAGTTGGAATCTCCTTGTATCTACCAATCTCCTTGTATCTACCAAAGTTATTGAGTCATCTGACTTCTATTCTGCCTGTTGAGATGGTCTGGGGAGGTTCATCTATGGTTGCCACCAGTTTATCTGCTGGCTACTCAGGGATGGGCTTTGTAGCCACTCAGATGCTTTGAAATGTGCTCCCTACTGACATAAGGGCTTCTTCATCTCTAGCTTTCTAAAAGACTCTCAAGACACACCTTTTCAACCAAGCATTTAAGTAGATCTATAAATTGTTTTAAAATGGTTTAAGTAAATCTATAACATTGTTGGGTTTTTTATTCTAATTTTTATGTTTTATATATATATATTGTGTAAACCACCCAGAGATGCAAGTTTGGGGGAGTATATAAATTCACAAGTAAATAAAATAAAATAAAATAAAATAAAATAAAATAAAATGAAATAAAAATCCATCCAAGTGAGCTTGCTCTGATCTGGAGATGAAGGAAGTGGAGATTGTTAAAGATGTCCGCTTACCCTGTGATGTGGTACCTGGTAGTGTGCAATTATATAAACGGCTTTTCAGTCAGATGGGTTTTTCTGTACCATATTTTCCACGGTTGACCACGGTCTCCTACTTCTCCACACACACCCTCCCCAGGACTCAATTTCTGAAACTTGTCAAATATGGCTCTTTAATACATGAGTCACTATGAGGGCTCTATTTGTTGCTGTGGAATGCTTCACTTCCAAAGAAGCAGATGTTTCAAGTTAGCAGCAAGATCGCTAACAAGTGCATGTGAAGGCACGGCACAAATAATGTGTTTCATTACAGTTATTTATAGCTGTCCGCAACTATCATCGTTTTTTATTTGAAAATTATTAAAGCAATTACAATAACGTGAGCATGCAGCCAAGAGTGATTCATGCTGTGCAGCACAAGCATGTAACAAGTAGCAGCTCCTAGATCCTCTTTTTTGAGGCTTTCCAAATTAATTTGGTCTTCTCTTCTCAACGGCTGTGGCATGACAAGTGGAAGTGATTTACCAAGAAATGCTGCTGTGCAGCCTCTATTGGTTTTCCATGGGACTTAAGTGGGCAGGATGCCACCCCTGTGGGGAACGGAGATCAGATTCCGAATACTGTAAATGAAGGCTTCTGGGAACAACTTATCTGTGAACCTCAACAGAAAGGGAAACTCTTCATTAGCCCTGGGTAGGTGATACACAGGAAGAATTACATCCCACGTACAATAATTAGCTTCAGAAAGGCAAGCAGCAGATGTGTGTGGCATCAAAGCAGAAAGATTTCTTCTTTCTGAGCACATATTTGCACTTTTGGTGTGGTGAATGTAAGAACGAACCTGTTGAGTCACACCAAATGTCCATCCTGGCTAGCCAAATGCCTCTGGGAAATCTTTAATGACAGCACTAGCCCTCTCCAGCCATCGCTTCCCAGCAATTGGCATTCCCACAGCATAACTGGCATTCCCACAGCATTATGTTCTTTATAGATTAATTCATGGAGGACACCAGTCTATCAGCGACTACTAGTCTGAGGGTTTTAGGCCACCTCCAGCCTCAAAGGCAAAATGCCTCTAAATACCAGTTGCAGGGGAGCAACAGTAGGAGAGAGAGCATGCCCTCAACTCTTGCCAATGGGCTTCTTAGTGGCATCTGTGGGCCACTATGTGAAACAGGATGCTGGACAAGATCGGCTTTGGGTCTGATCCAGCAGGGCTGTTCTTATGTTCTCATGCCTAAAGGCACGCGATACAGCTACCTTGTTGAAGTGAAGCAGGTTTTGGTGTAGTCGGTGCCTATGTGGGTGACTTATATATGCCACCTTTAGGGATAATATTTATTTTCTAATCTTACTAAGTTGACTAACAATTGCTCCAAGCACTGATGCATACAAAATAGATGGAATACTCTACACTAATAGAGATATGCACCAATGGTAGAGCACCTGCTTTGCATGCAGATGGTCCCAGCGCCCATCTCTGGCATCTCCATGTAGGGCTGGGAAAGACTCCTACATGGAACCTTAGAGTCAGTGTAGATAGTACTGACCTAGATGGACCAATGGTCAGGTTTAGTATAAGGCAGCTTCCTATGTTCCATATTGCCTCTGAACCTGGAGGTGCCATATAGCCAACACGACTAGTAACCATTGATTGGCTTTTCCTCCATGACCTAATCCTCTTTTAAAGCCATCAGAGCTAGTGGCCATCACCAACTCTTGCAGCAAATCTATAAACAGTAGGACACAGAATTAGAAGCTCTATTCAAGTATCTCAAAGCGCTCTAGAAGTCGTGCTCCGGCACATCAGTCACTCCATTGCACTTTTCACAGTTCCAGTGGCGTTCATCTGAAGAGGCAAACACCGTAACTGTGATGGTGGGCATTTCCATGATTGTCTGGCTGGGGTGCCATAACCATGAAGAGCACAGTGGGCTGCACGTTGCCATAACCACGATGAGGGTAGTGGGGAGGAGAGTGACATGCCGGGGCAGGACTTCTGAAGCACTTTGGAATGCTTGTACTTCTGTACAGCATCTTTTTTAATAAAGGGCTAAAGAATCCTAGGATTTTCAAGCTAGAAGGAACCTTGGGGTTCTCCTAGTCCAAGCCTCTGTGCAGTGCAGCAAACTGCTGCAGCATCCTCTGGCAGATGGCAAACCAGCCTTTGTTTGAAAATCTCTAATGAAGGATAGGCCACCCCCAGCCTCAGAGGCTAATACCAGAGGCTGAACCCTCCAAATATCAGTTGCAGGGGAGCAACAGCAGGAGAGAGGGCATGCCCTCACCTTTTGCCTGTGGGCTTCTCGTAGGCATCTGGTGGGCCACTGTGTGAAACAGGATGCTGAACTAGATAGGCCGTGGGCCTGATCCAGCAGCAGGGCTGTTCTTATGTTATAAGAGCTCACCATCATGCAAGGTAGATTGTTCCACTGTCAAACAGCTTTTACAGTTGGAGATTTATTTCCTACAGACTCTGAGAAGAGAGTTGAATTCCGAAGAATGATGATTCAAGTAATCTTCATGACCACCCCCACCCCCAACCGGAATAAGACATCCCTAACAGGCAGAAACAGGGACAATGATTTACTGGGGGCTGTCCCTGGTAAATGGAGGAGCTGGAGCCAATGGGAATATACAGCTAGTCAGGTCAATAGTCTTGTTCATGCCACTGTTCAGGAGTGATGTGCACTCTTGATTTTCAGTTGTGAACAAGTAAAAATCAAGGTAGGAGGCAAGGAGCATGATCATCTGCTGGGTATGACAGGTCTTCCTACCTCATTCAGAATCCAGGGACAGAATCTGTGTAGGATGTGCTTGTCCTGCACAGCTCCTAAAGATGAGCTTCCTACCCTCTTAACAGACATGTGAAGCTTAATATCCTGTTGGGTAAGAAAATCTCATCTGTCCAAATTATCTCTTCCTTATAATTTTGGAAAGTAAAGATGCTCTGTTGCATCTGATCACCCTCCCTCTGAGAAAGCAGGAAAATAGCTGCCAGAAAGAATAGGCTGCTTGTAAGGAAGGAGGCTTCTGGAATCCGAGACCATCAAAGCCCCTCCCCAGAGTGGGTGAGTTGAGGCCTTTCAACTTGGATGCAAGTTATCCAAGACACATCAGAGCAGGAATGAGAGCTGCTACAATTGATAGACGCTCTGGATTACACACATGCAGAATCTGGATGCTATTTGTCTAGGTATTAGATCTCTAACAGGAATCTTAGTGTGAGAGAAAGATTGGCTTATTTCCTTATCACATAGCAGAGCCATCTTGAGAAAGAGGGTTCATTCCAGGGTCCTTTATGTTTCTCCAAATATTTTCTCTAACTAGAAAGACTAGACAGGCCTGGAATGTTATAGCTAAGAGTTTACTACCTTGTCCCAAAGCAAATACCACCAGGGTTCATACTTATTAGAGAGTCAAAAACTTGCCGGTTGAAGACCAGAGTGAAGGTTATCTCATTTTGGCTCAAGCTCCACAAAGCCGGGAAACTGGAACCGATGACTTAACAGATGGGACACATAATCAATACTGAAGTTATGCCTCACTAATTGCACTTGCTTGTACTTGATTGCAACTTGCCCTCCATGCACCCGCACTTTTCATTGGTCTATGAGGCCCAACTGAAAAAGGGGAAGATCGAGTGAATGGCACCAGCAAAGATGCCCCACAGTGTCCGTGTGAGTGCATTAGAGGTAATTGTGAAGAAGTGTGCGAGAACCACTCTCTGCCTGCGTGACAGATAAGAGCGGATGGCGGGAGGGGAAGAAAAGGATGCAGCAATACTCAGAAGCAAGCCCCCATACTGCTTCACCCCCTCATTGGCCTCTAACTACCCACCTGGCTTTCTCCAGCTGTCCATTCCAGGTCCCAAGTTCCATCCTACCCTAAGAGTTTGCCGATCCTCACTAAATGAATAGGCCTTGCACCTGCAAGGGCTGCCTCCCTCAGCTGATGTCAGAGGACCAGCAAAATGTGCCAGCATTCTAGCTTCATTATCAAAACAGTCACACTCTACAAAACTTTGCCAGCACTTGTTACCAATAGAATTTAATGGAGCAGAAAAACTTGATTAACTTTTGAACCACTGCTCGAAACTTCACCAAACCATTAACAGGCACTCCTCCTAGACAGGCCTGACAGAGCACATCAGTAATTTTTTTACCAAAACTGAAAGAAGTGTATGCTACACTGTTCTCAAGATTGGAGAAAAAAGGACCAAAGTATCAATTTTCAGCACTTTTTATCTTGCTGTAGCTGCGGCAATTGTTATCAGATCTTCTTGAAATTAGACAAATTTGTAGACCTCATCAAGTAAATTGTGCACACCAGGTTTCAACTGATTAGCTCAATGGTTATCATATTTATAAGCAATATAAATTTGAGGTTTATAATGGTGGAACCTTTTGTTGTTGTAGCTACTTGGCTTAATGAATATTGAAAAGAAGCGCTCCATCTACATTAAATGGTCTGGTTTTATTTTGTTTTTAAAGAATAGAAAAGAAACAGTGGATATATTATTCTTTCACTTAAATTAAACAGCACAATCCTGGGAAATTAGAGGTTAGACTTCTCATTTCTAATTTCAAGGCTTTCTTGTTAGTTATATTGACTAATGATCCCCAACTGGGTAAATGACCAGGAAACTTGATCTATCTGGATATTATAATGTTATACCGAAAACTCCCATTCACTTCTATGGGCTTTGGCTCAAATTCTAGTTATTTCCCGAAGTCTCTCTACTCTTTCAAGTTACTTTGGTTATGTGGCTAATTCTCGCTTCTATTTATTCTGGGAGATTCCTTTTTTCCGGTTTGGACTAGAATGAATAACCCTAAATTCCACTGTGGGTGCCAAATGCTGTTTTCCATTACTGGAAAAATAAAGGTCTGGCTTTTATTTGGGACTTGATAGGCCTTTCGGTTTCCATTCCTGCATGAAGGTCTGAGCCCAGCCTAAATTGCATAGCTTGCTGTTTTATGTCTTTTGCCTTTCCACTCTTGCAGGTGGGATCTCAGAGCTGATTCGCTCTGTGGCATGCAATCTTGCCCACTGTAAACTGGTGCTTGGTACAGTCTCATGACTCTAGACCACAGCCTTGAACCAATGGATAACTAGTGATCTGAGGCAGGGTTTTCCAGCATTGGGTCCCACAGATATTGTTGGCCTACAGCTCCCATCATCCCCAGCCACAAGGCCATTGTGACTATGAACAATATCTGGGGATCCAAGAATGGAAAACCCTGATGTGAAGGCTATCAGACAGGAATTCTGCCTGTCCGCCACCATCCTACTCTGGCCCCAGGAGGAACCTGCACGGAGAGACCATTCATGGAAGCCTCCTTGTACCAATAGGCCATCTAGGTCAGGTGATACTCCCTGATGCTACAAAAACCTCCTGGTTAAATTTGGTCACTGGCCTTAGTAATCAGGAGAGAGGCCCACAGCACCTTTGACAACACCAGTCTATGCTCTGTCCTTCACAATATTCACTAAGCACTGGTGTATGAGCCCTATTCACAACACTTATACAATCTTTGTACAGAGTACACATGTACAGATCTATATGCACATAATGGGAGGTGAGCTGGTCTTGTGGTAGCAAGCACAAATCGTCCCCTTTGTTAAGCAGGATCCACCCTGGTTTGTATTTGAATTGTAGACTACATGTGAACACTATAAGATATTCACTTTAGGGGATGGGACCTCTCTGGGAATGGCACTTGCATGCAAAAGGTTCCAAGTTTCCTCCTTGGCATCTCCAGATAGGGCTGAGAGGGACTCCTGCCTGCAACCTTGGAGAAGCCACTGCCAGTCTGTGTAGACAATACTGCGCTAGATGGACCAAGGTATAAGGCAGCTTCCTATGTTCCTATGCCTTGTTCAGACAGTTTAAAAAATCCCTCATGTACAGCATCCCAAGAGCACACCAGCAAGACCTGTCTCAGCACTGACACATAGAGAAGCCATACACCACCATGATCTCCACACTGACAGCATTTGTCTGAAAGACAATTTCCGTAAGCGTGATGGTGGTCGCGCTTCCAGCAGAGCTGTCCTTAGGGTGCAGGTCCCGGGGCAAATCAGCCAGTGCAGGGCCCCTTCTAGTAAATTCTAATGGGGGTTACAAGAGCAGGGCCCTGCTTATGCCCTAAGGACAGCCCCTGGCTTCTGGGATCGGAAGGCTGGCTGATCCTGGAAGCAACTGCCATCACACTTATGGCATTTGCCTCATCAGACAAATTCCATAAGCATGGAGAGTGTGTGGGGAGAATGATGTTTCTCGGTGGGATTGGTTTGCAGTGTTGGGTTCTGAAGAAACCACTCAGAATCATAGCTCCTCACTATGAGGAGCTTTACTTAAAATAAGAAAAACCTTAGCTGAGTGAGTTGCATGTCTGCTTTGGATGGAGAGAGAAGTCTGTGTCTGTGAGTCCTTGTCTTTTTGTGTGTGTCTATGCCTAAAGGGAAAGGGAAAGTATGCCGTCAAGTCAATTTGCGACCACAAAGTCCTGTGGTTGTCTTTGGTAGAATACAGGATGGTTTTATCGTTATCTCCTCCCACACAGTAAGAGATGATGCCTTTCAGTATCTTCCTATATTGCTGCTGCCCGATATAGGTGTTTCTCATAGTTTGGGAAACATAACAGCAGGGATTCGAACTGGCAACCTTCTGCTTGTTAGTCAAGCATCTTCCCGGCTGCACCACTTAAGGTATCTCTATGCCTAGCTGACACAAAAACAGGTGTGCAGAGAATTTATTTACATATGAAACCCCACACATCTCTTCTGGGCTAAAGTGGAATTAACCCTTTACTTTCTGGCTGGGAATAATCACCACCATTGCAACTTACAACAGGACTTGCATCTTCCAGACATGTGCTTGATTCAACAAAAGTTATCTAAGCAGTTGACATAGAGAAATAGAGAGAGAGAGACAGAGACAGAGAGAGAAGGCTCCCTCTCCCTGTCACAATCTAAACAGAAACATAAGATAGACACCAGCAACAGCCACTGGAGGGATGCTGTGCTGGGGGTGGATAGGGCCAGTTGCTCCCCCCCTGCTCAATAAAGAGAATCACTGCTTTTTAAAAGGTGCCTCTTTGCTCAGTTAGCAGGGATATATAGCAGTACACATCCTATCTGTACCTGCATTTGAGGAGGCTTGTACCCAGGTTCCCTTTTAAAATGAATGTGCATACAGACATTCACACAAAAGCCTGTCCTTGTGTATAGACACCAAACGTACAATATAATATCCAAAGGAGGCCATGCTTGGCATGGATAGTGTCAATCTATTCTCAAATCCTATATCAAGTGTGCAAAGCATGGGGGAGGGATAGGGTGAAAGAACTAATTTCCACTGTAATCTGGGACACTTCTTTGCAGAATATTGCTGTCACTGAATGATCTGTTTCAAGTTCATAAGTATAAAACTTTCATTTTTATTGCACTTGTAAAAAAGGTGGTTTGACTCTAAAATGGATGATGATCTGTTTTTGGCTTTGGTGCTTTGGCTTGCTGGTATCATTGTGCTGAATCTCTCAGACGATGTAATATTATGGGATTTTTAAAAGACCTATTGGAATTTTATTTATTCATTTATTTCGCCCATTTTTATTCCTACCCATATCAAAATCTCTGGGTGGTTTACAGTTTTAAAACACAAACAACAATTAAACCGTTGAATCAATTAAAACAGTTAAAATATAGGGGGGAAACTTTAGAACTTAAACTTCAAACTGGTATGTTTTTGATTTTTTTAAAAAAACAACCCCTCTAATTTTGTTTGGAAGGCTGTTCCAAAGTTATTAAAAACACATATAAGCCTGTCCTTCCATTTAAAACAAACCACCTAACCAACCAGCTCAGGGCAGCTCACAATAATTTCATTAAAGCAATACATGAGACAAAAGGACAAAAATACAAAATATGACAAGGACAAAAATACAAAATATGACACAGCCTGCAGCTCAGTACAGAAAATGAATGATGTAATTCTGCCCTTGAAATTTTTCATTCATTCAGAAGCTGGGCATTGGTAGTAGCTAACTGCAGAGAGATCACGTGGCTTGCATGCTGGTGTGAACTACTAAGTCAAGTACGTAGGAGCCACTACCTTGAAAGGTTTCGGGCGGCAATCATAACTAAGAGAAATACAGAATTCTAAGCAATCAGAAAAAAGTTAATTCTATGCAAAAGTGTTTTCTTAAAGAAAAAATTCACTAGGAACTTCCCAGAGCTTCCTCAGGTTATTTACTCCTGATGAATCTAGTCTAATTTCTCAGCATATAGCTGATGATAAATAAGTCTAAAAATTAGTAAAATGTGGGACAGGGCATTTGGTATTAGGCTGTTGAAAGATCCTACAACACTGGTAGGATCAGTGTAATCGAATCTTTAATAGCAAAAATGGAGGCAGCTATGAAACAGTGGGCAAAACTTCAAATCTAGAAGCAGAGCAAGAGTTAAAAAATGAAAGTACTTCCTGAGCATCCCTTTTTTCTGTTTAGCAATACCTCTTGAGGTGTCCCAAAAATTACTGAACAAAATACTAGCAGAAGTTAATAAACTTGTTTGGAATTATAAGAAACCTCAAATTAAGGGTGAAAATGCACAGCAACATTACACTAAAGGATATGATACTAACTAAGTTTACTCCCTAAGGTCGCTAAGAGTCGACACTGACTTGACAGCACTTATCAATCAACCAAGAGCTTAAGAGGAGAGCTGGTCTTGTGGGAACAAGCATGAATTGTCTCCTTTGCTAAGCAGGGTCTGACCTGGTTTGCATCTGAATGGGAGACTAAATGTGTGAGCACTGTAAGCTATTTCGCTCTGGGGAGAGCACCTGCATGTTTGCATGCAGAAAGTTCCATGTTCTCTCCCTAGCATCTCCAGGTAGTGCTGGGAGAGACTCCGGCCTGAAACCTTGGAGAAACTGCTACCAGTCAGTGTAGACAATACTGAACTAGATGGACCAATGGTCTGACTCAGTATAATGCAGTTTCCCGCGTTCCTATATTCCAGAGTACTGCCACACTACAATTTTAGCTGCAACAATCTAGTTGTTTCAGGTCATGGCAGAACTGACTTTGTGGACATTCGAACAGATCTATAAATCTGTTCTATTAAAAGCAATAGTATGGCTAGAAAAGTCTGAGTGAAGCCCAAGTCTTAATGAAACATGAAGCACAATCTTGAAGATATGAAATAAATATAGGCATAGGACCTCTGACAAGCCAGTAAGTAGGGAATGTTTAGGTAGAATTCTAAGAACGAGGCACATGTGCTTCCGATGATACTCTGAACCTGCCTGTTGTGTCCTATCCAGTTATCTTTTGCAGTTGGTTTGTTTGGACATTTGTCCCAAGGAGGATCCTGTAGAGAGTGTGGGGGCAGTCAGACACTGGACAATACTCCTGATATAGGTACTCTGGCTGATATAGGTACTCTGGCTTCAGAAGTGGTGAAAGCTAAAAAGCACCATTGAAATTGAAATAAATGGAGACAAGTTAGCTGTGATTAACTGAAGTCCCATTAATTTCAAAGGTGCTTTGTCAGGATGCACCTTCTGTGCATAGAATTATGATATATCTTCAGATTGTCGAGTTAACTTTCGGGGCTGCTTCAGAGGCTGTGTAAAGCAGGAACATAAAGTATTGGTTTTTAATGTGTTGATTGCAGACAGGATATCATTGGCAAGAATCAGGAAAAGGATTATGTCCCATTAATGGACTGGTAGAAAGTTTGGAATACTATGTTAATGATATAAACATATATATAAACATCTCTAGGAGAGAAGGGTTCAATCTACTGCACGTTTCCCCCCAAAAAACTTGGAGTCTTTTTCTTGCCTGTTAGAATCAAATTATACCTCAGGAAAATGGACACACTGTTTTTTTCTCGAATATAAATTGCTATCACTGGCTTTGAATATGTCTTTGATGACTGTGCGTACCTCAAGGCATATTTCAATATTCCACATAGCGGTTCCAGGGAAAGTGCAGGTTGGCAAAAATCCCTCCTGCACATGAGCATGCATGCTTCAGAACTGGGAACATATCCACTGCGCACATGCTGCTCCAGGCCGTTTTAAAAACCGTGGCTATTTTTAAAATCAAAATTTAAAAAATCAAAGAATTTGCAGTTGAAGAAAACATCCTGCATGTTCATAATGCGTGCTCAAATGAGCACTTCTTGAAATTACTAAATCGTCAATTCATTATATTTTATATTTATATCTTATTAGTTCACTTCTTTTTGTTCATTTTTCTAATGAATGTTAGTGTTTTTGTGACAGTTGAAAACTACATTACAACTTATTGCTTCTTCTCGAGTCCTTGTTTTAGGCCTCTAGACATTTGTCAGTATTTCCACGGAAAGGTTGCTGTCATCCTTTTACCCCCATATTCTGGGCAGGGCCTTTGCTGTGAACTTGCTTCATCAAAAAATTAAAGTGTGAGATATTATTCGCTGCTGGCCCATTATATTAAAAAAGACTGTTTCATGGAAATGTTACAAAAAGTCATAGGATTCCCCCCTCCTCAGTTTGGAAATTGGATCATTTGGTTGTGTATGAAGTCAACTTTGGATTTGGTTTTGAGTCAGTGAAATCTGGCCTCCCCATTTCAAGAAGCAAAAATAACTGACTTTTAAGTGTCTTGCTGAAGCCTGTCAACAATTTCACTGGTATATTTCACTCCTCTCCCTCTCCAGTTCCAGTTCCAGTTCCAATTGTGTTGTCCAGTTCCACAGAGTCTGACACGTAGTCCATGTGGAGCAGGAGTTCTCAAACCTGGGTCACCAGATGATCTTGAACTATGATTCAGCCATTGTAGCTGGGAATGATGGGCTCAACAACACCTGGGGACCCAACAATGATTGCTCAACAACATCTGGGGACCCAAGTTTGAGAACCCCTGGCACAGAGATTTCTTGCATGCTTAAATGGCAGGTCAAGCTCATGTTATTTTTCCATGCTAGCCCCTCCCCCTATATCTTGTTATATAAAAGACTGCTTGATTTTTTTTAAAAACTGTATCCATCCCTAAACCAGACAACCATGTTTTCAATTATCTCCAGTTGATGGTAGGGCAGAGAGCTACATTTCCTCTTCCTCCGTGTTGTGTTCATGATAACCTAGGTAAAGTAGGCTAGACTGTGACTGATCCAGGATCACCCACTGAACCACTTCAGTGGCTGAAAAGAGATTTGAACCCGGGTCTCTCTGCTGTCAGTCCAATGCTCTAATCACTACATCACACTGGCATTGATTTTGTAATTGATTGAGAACTGGACTTACTGGAGCTTGTTTTAGGGGCCAATCCTGCCTTCAATGTAAATGTAGGAGGAGATCTGGTCTTGCAGGAGCAAGCATTAAATGTCTCCTTTGCCAAGCAGGCTCCAACCTGGATGGCATTTGAATGGGAGACAGACTACATGTGTTAGCACTGTAAGATATTCCCCTTAGGGGATGGGACTACTCTGGGAAGAGTAGAAGGTTCCAGGTTCCCTCCTTGGCATCTCTAAGATAGGGCTGAAACGCCTGCCTGCAGCCTTGGAGAAGCTACTGCCAGTCTGAGCGGTCAAAACTGAGCTAGATGGACCAGTAGTCTGTCTCGGTTATAAGGCAGCTTCCTATGTTCCTTGTCTGAAGGCCAGCATCAAAGCATGTATAACAGTGAATTAATATGATTGTTTCTTTGCCATATGCAATTGCAAAATAACAGAAAGTGTACTTGTAAAACTTTGAAAAAATATTCAAAAATAAAAAGTGGAATTATAGATATTAACACCAGGGAGTGGCTTGTTTATACTTCTTTGTGTATTCATTTGACCGTGTTCCCCAACCACAAACTGATTTTCCCCCCATCTCCTCTCCCCACTTCCGTTGTGAGATTCAGAGGTTAGACCAGATTCCCAGTCTTTGTATGATGAATGCGAATTGTACCTCCTTTGCTTCCAGGGTTTTGTAAAACACAAGTCCCCAGTCTGCTGCTGGGCAGTGGCTTCCAGCCACTCTCCTCCAGACTTGATCAAATGTCACTTTAAAGTGAGGCAAATAATAATGTTTTCAGTAAAATGATGAACTATAAAACCTGAGTTACATGTAGGCAAAGGAAGAAATGTTTAGAATCCCACTGTGATTTATGTACATGTGGCAGACAGATGTTACCCTGAGCTCTCTCGTTTTTTTCTCCTTTGCTTTTATATGTTTGGATCACCTCTTCTCTCCTTTTCCCTCCCTCCTGTCCATACACTGTATTTGATGCTTTATTAAAAGCATGTATTAAAAGTCTCTGCAGGGTAAAATGGAAGATTAATAATTGTCGATGACAGAAATTTGGTTTCTGTAAGCCTCAGAACGAAAGATAAATATGATGGGAATATTTTAACCGATGTATATTCTACATCAGACAGGAAAGCTCCTATAAGACTGTCTGTGTTGAGGTTACCAATGATTTATGGTGATGTCATCCCTGACCCCAGTTCTGGAAAACCTCTTACAATTCCTCTTATTGTAATCATCACTTCTGCTTCATATATACCTGGCGGAACACTTCTACCATAAATATTCAGATAAAGTGAACAATATTGCAGAAGGAGCAAAAAGACGTGCATATGCAAATCTGCAAGCAGTTTTGCAGATAATGGGCCGGTTTATACAAGAGGCTAAACACAAACTTCCCTGTGGTCGGAGGCTCTGGATGGCTTTAACTGCTATGTTCTGACAGGCATTACAGTCTGCAGGAGAACCCCATTCTACTGTTGCTGCTGCTGTCACCATCACCCATCAGGGCTGGATTATAACACATTGAGACCAGCTATGTCAAGTGTAGGAACATAAGAACAGCCCTGCTGGATCAAGCACAAGGCCCATCTAGTCCAGCACCCTGTTTCACACAGTGGCTCACCAGATTCTTCTGGGGAGCCCACAGGCAAGAGGTATGTGCATGTCCTCTCTCCTGCTGTTGCTCCCCTGCAACTGGTATTGAGAGGCATCTTGCCTCTGAGGCTGGAGGTGGCTCACAGCCACCAGACTAATAGCCATTGATAGACTTGTCCACCATGAATCTGTCTAAGCCCCCTTTTTAGGATAGCAGTAAGATTAAAAAAAAAAAAAAACCCTCAACACATTACAAAACAATTTTTCTAAAGAAAAGGTCAATGAAAATAGACACCATAATGCTTCATTTTTACTTGGCAAAGATGCAAAGAAAACTAATAACTTCACAAAACCAGTTATCTTGCAATAAGGCTATTTGCATTAGAAATATCTTTAAATGGGGTATTTAAATGAGCGCTGCCTTCTTCACGAACCCCACCACCTATTAAGGTCATCTAAGGAGGTCCGGTTATGGTTGCCACCGGCTCATTTGGTGGCAACCCAAAACTGGGTCTTCTCTAGGGCTGCTCCAGGGCTTTGGAACAGGCTTCCAAATGAAACCCAAACCTCCCCATCTCTGGCTTTAAGTGACTCTTTAAAACACACCTATTTTATTAGGCTTTTCGTTTATAATGTTTTGAAGTATTGATCGTTATGTTTTATATGAATTAAGGTTTTAATTGTTGTTGGGTTTTAATTTGTTAATTGCCCAGATATTTTATACGGGGCAGTATATAAATGTTATTGAGAAATAAATGAAATGAAAATACATTGAGGCTGTTCTCATGAGCAGCCACCCGGGCTAGAGATGTCCAGCCCAGTTTAGGCTGCATGTGAGAACTGCTGGGATAGGGCTCAATCCTGACAGGGCAGTGCTGCCTAGCCCCACTTTCAAACCTGGCTGTTAGCCGAGTCAAGGGAATGAGCACTCCTTTAACCTGAGCTAAGTGCTCATGTGTTCACTGGGCCAGACACAGAGAAGGACATCTAGAGCACCCGTCTCCTGGGAGAATCCCCCAATGTATCGTGCATGTCGTGCAGTGCATTGTGGGATTCATGGAGGCTGGGATGAGTCCCAGCCTCAGATCAATCCGCCCTGATCCACGCTGCATGGAGCAGGGCTGGTCGTATGGGAGTATGCTCCACGCTCCTACCAAATAACCAAGCACTGTTTGGGGGGAAGGCAAGGTTTGGGAAGCTCTCCTCCCACCCACCTGCCTGCCCGGTAAGTCATGTGAATGCCGCCATTACAGTGCGGTCATTTATTTGTGTTTAGAGGTCCCTCATAATGTTGGCCCTGGGCTGTAGCTTAATTAGCTTGTGCCTCAATCTGGCACTGCTACCCATAGCACCGCAAAGATTCTGTTTACAGCTTCCCAATGAAATCAGGAAAACACAGTTTCACATCTGTTCTCTTCTTCCTCTTGGGTGCTGCAAGAAGAACCCCCTGTGCTGCCAGAGGTTGAGTGGGTGGTGGGTTCAGAGTGGGTGCCAAGGGAGGGCTCTCCAGATGACGTTAGCAGCTAATAGAATAAATTTTTGCTCCTGGAGGCTTCTAACCACACGGGGTTTGGATGATATGGTCCTCCCACCATCTCCTCTCCTTTGATCAGACGTAAAGACACACACAGCACACTTTCTGTCTGGCATATGTAGGGCTGGAACATTTGAACTGCCCCTCATTGTGCAATTCCAGTTATAGCACTGGAACTGCATGATTAAAGATGGTTTGGAGATTCTGCCCCACAAGTGAGTGAGTATGCATTGGGTGGGGACAGGACATGTCAGGACATGTCTGCACTTCTAACCCTGCAGTGAATAGGCCGATCATACAGCATACAGCATGGCCCACAGAGGGCATGTGCATTGCGCAAGTCTGAATTTGAATTTGGTGGGGACAGACTCCATGGATTATTCCCCAGGTATGTAAATAGTTCTGATTATGATGACATTTTAAAAGCCACCCAACAGCACAGTTCTAAACTCACTCACTCACTGTAATCTCTACAGTCAGCCAAAATGAGCTTCCAGCAGCAACTTCTCTATAGCTGCTCCGGGGCTGTGGAATGCGCTCCCTGCAGAAATCCGTAATTTGAATTCTCTATTAGCCTTCAGGAGAGTCCTTAAAACATATTTGTTTGGCCTGGCTTTCCAGGGTTTTAAAATTGGTTTTAATATTTTAATATTTTATTTCAGGGTTTTTAATTACTGTGATTGTTTAATTGTTGTTTTAAAATGTTTTTAGATTGTTAATTGTTGTTATATTGTTTTTAATTTTTGTTTTAGCCCTTTACTGTTTTAATGGTTTGTTTTAATTGTAAACCGCCCTGAGCTATTTTGGAAGGGCGGCATAAAAATCAAATAAATAAATAATAATAAATAATAAACAACTTCCACACACAGAGAGAGGCATTTTTGCAGGTCCACCTCTGGTTTTTCAGCCCCTTTCCTGCACAAAGTCCAAGACTGTGACTCGAAGAAAGCCAAGGTTTAAACTGAACTAGCCCAAGCGGATTATCTTGTCGGGAATGAAAAGGAGGTCCATTCAGTGGCTTTCTAAAAATATGACTATAGTTTTATTACTTGCTGAAGTCTTCCAGAGACAGAGGAAGCCAAAAACCCAAACAAAAAATACCCTTGCATGAGTCATTCACGACACACCACCTCCCTTCCTACTGCCCTCCTATAGCAACACCCAGAAACAGCTCTTATTACAAAGCACTTCCCCAATCAGCAAGTGCTGCTAATTAGCTGCTAAGAATAAGCACTGGAAAAAAGCAAGTTCTTTACACAGAGGTCAGCCCTGATCCTATGCACGTTTGCCCACTCACATCAGGAGCTAGTTTCACTTCGCCATCTTAACCGATATATTAAACAGTAACCTCGGTCAATGCACCTTAAGATGCACTTCTTGTATGCAAATTAAATTCAATATTAAATTAAAAAGGATTTCTATGTCCCTCAATATAAGAAAATATTTACAGTAAAAGGCACTGTCAGTTTTGTTCCCCTACCCCCTACATCTTGACCCTCTTTCCCTCCCTCTTTGGAAGCATGAAAGGGCTTATTTAAGCACACAAGTGAGCGATCTACTTGTGTAAACTGTGTAATAACAGTGTTAGAAGGATTGAGCACAGGTCCAGTGATCAGCTTCTGGGAATGGGACTCCATGGTCACATCTTCAGTCTTGGTACAAGACAGGGGTTCCCAACCTGTGACCCTCCAGATGTTGATGAACTACAACTCCCATCATTCCCAGTCACATATGTGGCTGGGGATGATGGGAATTGTAGTTCAGCAACATCTGGAGGCCCATGGGCTGGGAATCCCTGGCATAAGACATCGGTGGAAACTGGTGTGGTCCCAAAGTTTTTTACACCAGACGGTTGATGGCCACTTGATTCAAAATTATTACTAAACTTTTATTACTAAAGCTTTTAGTGATGTCTAGTTTTTAAAATTTTAATTTTAATCTGGGTTTTTTAAAATTTCAGTTGTTTTTATTATGTTCTTTTGATTTTAATGTAAACTGCCCTGAGCCACTTTAGGAAGGGCATAAATGAATGATTGAATGGATGGATGGATGAATTTTTATGTCTTACTTTCCAGACTATAAGGGGAAGGAGGAGGAGGAGGAGGAGGAGGAGGAGGAGGAGGAGGAGGAGGAGGAGAAGAAGAAGAAGAAGAAGAAGAAGAAACATGAGAGAGAGGAAACCTTTGAGTGTCTCCAGCTATATGTAAAAACCCTAAACTGACATAGTAATAAACACCCAAAGTACCAATTTAAAATTATCTTGATGCATTCAAGCAGAACTTTTATTTTTTAAGATTATAAATAATTTCCAGTTTAATGACATTTAGTTTTCAGGTTTCCAAGTTCTTACTTTCCTTTCATACCACCCATATTTCCAGAGCTCTATGACTGATATGCATATTATGTAATGGGAAATGGACAGGTAACGGGGCGGGGGCAATGTAGAATAAACTGACCAAACTAACCTATCATCCTGGTCACCCATACGTGCGTGTAAGTTCCATCTCAGTTAAATTTACTCCCAAATAAACATGCTTAGGACTGGGCGGTGTGTGGTTGAATTCATCAGTTTTGTTGGCTGTTGCAGTAAGTCTTAAAATATGAAAATGAACTTATGTGATACTGTTACTGTACACAAAGGCAAGGAAAGTAAAAATGGAGGATTCACAAAATGTTGTTTATTAGGGCTGTGCAAAGCTTGTAGTAGTATTTGATTCTGAAGTGAAGCTCTAAATCAAATTAGTTGCTGATTTGTGTCCAATTGGCATGAACTGACCCCACCACTTCAGGCTGGAAAAACTCAAGTCCAAATCTCCCTTCAGCCATGCAACTCACTGGCTCTGAACTAGTCACTTATCTCTCTACCTAACCTACCTCACAGAGTTGTTGTGAGGGTAAACATAACCATGTACACTGCTCTGAGCTCCTCAGAGGAAGAGTGGGATATAAATGTAAAAATAAATAAATACTGACAGAAGACAGGTGCAGCTGAAGTGACACCAAATCAGTTTGGAAAGGACTGCTGGAAGAAGATTTTAATCACTCTTCTAGCAATCTTCTTAAAACTCAAGCAGTGTCACCAGAGCTGCACCTGTCTCCTACCAGTAAGTAAAGGGCTTAGTGGAGGACTGCTGAAGCAGTTTGGCCCAAACTGAAACACTTCACAATCCTGAATCTTGCATCAAATTGGAGGCAACCCTAAATCAAATTAGAGCTGATTCACACAGCCCTATTATTTATGTCCACTTCCAGTCCACCTGAGAACCCTGTGGGAACTGGGCATGGTATGGAGAAATTGACCTGGAACTCAGCAAGCACCCAGTGGAAAGCAGCATGGTGCAACAGCAGGAAGCAAAAAACAGGGAGCCAGTTGGACTAAGATACCTTCAGTATCTGGGACAGCTCCCACTACTTGGGACAGCTCCCACTTCAGTACCAGGGACAGCTCCAACTACCTGGGACAGCTCCTCACTAAACCTTGATGTCCACAAGCAGCACAGGACCTGATGACAGCCAGGACCTAATGATTACCCATAAGGCCTGGTAATCAAACGGAGTGGAACCCAGATACTTTATATCCTGCACCATGAGGGCAGCTATCAAGCAGAGGGAATGATTGGCTTGGTTTTTGCTGTGCTACAGCATCAACCAGATAATGGAAAGAAAGGGTACTGCAGTTCATCAGCCAGTAAGACCGGGTGATCTGGGGAACTAATAGGGGCATGGCTGGTCCTATATAGCTGTTGCTTCAGGCTTTGTTCCTCATTATGAGCAACATGTTACTAGAGTAACCATAAAAAAAACCCTGCATCTTGCCTTCTCCTAGACCAGGGCTGCTCAGCTTTGGCCCTCCTACAGATGTTGGCCCACAACTAAGATTCCAAGAAGCCTTGGAGGGATTCAATGTTGGCTTTGCTAGTGATCCTGTTGATGCCCTGGTTAAGAATTGGAACAACTTGATCACCAGGGCAGTAGACACGATTGCTCCCAAGCGTCCCCTGCGACCCGCTTCAAACTTGGCCCCTCGGTATACAGAAGAGGGATACTTCTGTATCCCTATACTGTATCCCTATACTGAAGCGGCAAGGTAGGCTACTGGAGTGCAAGTGGAGAAAGACTCGACTGGAATCTGACAGATTGTGACATAGAGCACATCTAAAGATCTATGCTCAGGCAATATGTGCAGCAAAGTTGGACTAAGGTGGTTCTTTTCTGCCCGTATTGCCTCACGTCCAGCGGAGTTGTTCAGGGTTGTGAGGGGACTAGTATCTGATCCCCCTCCCTTGAACCAGAATTTGGAGTCATCAGTTACCCGCTGTGATGTGTTTAAAGAGTTTTTCGCAGATAAAATCTCTCCGATTCGGGCTGACCTAGATGGAGACTCCACAATTAATTTGATGTTTGAGCTGGAGGTGCCCAACAACTCCTCTTATGTAATTCGACTGCATCAGTTTCAGTTCGTGACTCCTGAGGATGTGGACAAGCTGCTTGGAGCAGTGAGGCCTACCACTTGTTCTCCTGACCCTTGTCCAACATGGCTTGTTCAATATAGCAGGGAGGTTGTTGTAGACAGCCTGGTGGAAATCATAAATGCTTCTCTGATGGAGGGCAGGATGCCTCCTTGTCTTAAGGAGGCAATCATTAGACCTCTTCTAAAGAAGCCTGAATTAGATCCCTCAGAGTTGAGCAATTATAGGCCTGTTTCCAAACTCCCGTGGCTAGGCAAGATAATTGAGAGGGTGGTGGCCTCTCAGCTCCAGACGGTCTTGGAGGAAACTGATTATCTAGACACATTTCAAACTGGTTTTTGGGTGGGCTATGGGGTGGAGACTGACTTGGTTGGCCTGATGAATGATCTCCAATTGGGAACTGGCAGAGGAAGTGTGACTCTGCTGGTCCTTTTGGATCTCTCGGCGGCTTTTGATACTATCAACCATAGTATCCTTCTGGAACGTCTGAGAGTGTTGGGGGTGGGAGGCACTGTTTTACAATGGTTCTGCTCCTACCTCTCGGACAGTTCCAGATGGTGTCGATTGGAGATTGTTGCTCTTCAAAATCTGAGCTTAAGTATGGTGTCCTTCAAGGCTCCATACTTTCTCCAATGCTTTTTAACATCTACATGAAACTGCTGGGAGAGATCATCAGGGGATTTGGAGCTGGGTGTTACCAGTATGCTGATGACGCCCAGAGCTACTTCTCCATGTCAACTTTTTCAGGAGCTGGCATATCTTCCCTAAATGCCTGCCTGGAAGCAGTAATGGGCTCGATGAGGGAGAATAAACTGAAGCTGAATCCAGATAAGATGGAGGTACTTATTGTGTGGGGTCAGAACTCTGGAGATGATTTTGATCTACCTGTTCTAGATGGGGTCACACTTCCCCAAAAGGAACAGGTTCGCAGTCTGGGAGTACTTCTGGATCCAAACCTCTCTCAGGTTGAGGCGGTGGCCAGGGGTGCTTTTTATCAGCTCCGGCTGATATGGCTGATACGCCAGCTACGCCTGTTTCTCAAGATCAATGACTTCAAAACAGTAGTACATCTGTTGGTAACCTCCAGACTTGACTTCTGTAATATGCTCTACATGGGGCTACCTTTGTATGTAGTCCAGAAACTTCAGTTGGTTCATAATGGGGCAGCCAGGTTGGTCTCTGGGTCATCTCGGAGAGACCACGTTACTCCTTTACTGATGGAGCTACACTGGCTGCCAATAGTTTCTGGACAAAATACAAAGTGCTAGTTATAACTTATAAAGCCCTAAATGGCTTATGCCCTGGGTATCTAAGAGAGCTTCTTCTTCACTATGAGCCCCAACGCCCATTGAGGTCATCTGAGGAGGTCTGTCTCCAGTTACCGCCAACTCGTTTGGTAGCCACACAGAGACGGGCCTTCTCAGTCGCTGCCCTGAGATTGTGGAATGCGCTCCCTGCTGAGATACGATCCTCCTCATCTCTGGCAATTTTCAAAAAAACACCTTAAAACCCATCTTTAAAATTTTGGGGGTTTTAATTTCTGGTTCATTTTTAAAATTATTATATTGTTTTTAAGTTTTTTGTATATGTTTTTAACTGTTTTTATGCTATTGTTAACTGCCCAGAGATGAACGTTTGGGGCGGCGTACAAATTTGATTTAAAATTTTTTTTAAAATTTATTTGATTTATATACCGCCCTTCCAAAATGGGTCAAATAAATAAATAAATAAATAAATAAATAAATAAATAAATAAATAAATAAATCTCCCATAATCCCTGACTACTGGCCACTGTGGAAGGGAATTATAAGAGTTGTAGTCCAAAAACAGCTGGGGGGTCTGCATTGAGCAGGCCTGTTTTAGACTGATATGTTTCTGAACCCAACCATCTGCATGAATTTGACAACATATATCAGTGTTCTTCATTATAAGGCCAGGGGACCAATGATGCCCCCCATCAACCCTAAGTGTGGCTTTCTGATTAATTATTTACTGTGCCTGTGTGAAGGTCTGAGCAAAGTTGAGTACTCTGCATTGTCCCCCTGGCATCATGTGGAGACAACCATTCCCATTGTGCTGTGCTGCACTTTGCCCAGTGTTGGCGTGGTGGTGGTGGCCTCCTTTAAGGGAAACAAAGCCCTCTTGAGCTCCTGCACCATCTTGGAAGGTGTGCACAGTGCACTGGGAAGTGTAGCTCTTCCCAGTCCTTCCCCATGAAACTCTTAAGAGAAGGTTCTACCAATGTGACCCCTCCTTGAAAAATAGTGAAGATTACTGACATATCTGCTTTGCCCTCCTTGATCTCTGTTTACTGCTCTACATCTGCCTGGATCTTCTTTCTTTCTTCACTGTTGCAGACCTTGATTTGGGCTTAACCGGAACTATGTATTTTCCTTTGACTCTTCTATCCGGCCACTTGCAGACCTGACTGTGGAGGGGCCTGTCACCCCCTCCCTTCTGGCGATGTTTGTTTTGACTTATTTTTTGAAGATACACTCCACTTCTTGACACCCCTAAAATGCTTTAGAACAGCCAATAAAATACAAACTAAAACCTAAAAATAAGAGCATCAGGATTTAAAAAGCAGAGCCATTGATCTAGGCCAATTTGACAGTTTTAAGTGGGAGGAAATAAACAGATTTGTGTGTTTGTTTTATATAAACACATCATTACATAATATCACAGGCTTGTAGAGTTGCTATGGGGACCATAACATTTTTTTTAAAGTAAAAGAAAAGCAACTACTCGAGAAACTGCTGTCATGATATTTAATGAAGTTTAGGAAACTACCATGGAAGAGTATAGAAAGCAGTGCAGCCTCCAAACAGTTAACAAATGGTTTGTGGTTTTCTTAATAATAAATCTTATCAATTTAACAGATAGGGATTAACTAAACACTCTAAAGAACAATTTTGTGAGATCCTTCTTTTTTAAACTATGGCAACAGTTTCCAAAATATCTTATGCACACATATAAACAATGTCTGAGCTATAGGCTCATTTTACAATCTTTTAGCGTCTTTCTTGCACAGTATTTCATTACAAAAATAAACAAATGAACCAGCACTCCTTGGATGAGATCCAAGTATTTCAGTCTTGGCACTAGGAGCTAATATGGTGTTTACTAGTGTCACTGAGTGCTTTCTCTTCCTTTGTGATGGACTGATTTGGCTTTTCAGCACCATTCTTCTCTAAATGCAATACGTGCTCAACAGATGTAAAGGCATAGTCTGAGGCCGAATCCAGAAAGCTCCATGGCCATAATGTGAGCAAAGCATCAGCACAGCAGTGGAGCAATCGTGATTGGCCACGATCTTGAAGGGGGTGTTTCGAGCGCGATCGTGTGTTTTTGGAATGGTCCGCCCATCCTCGGCATGGAAATGGCATTTAAATCCCTTTAAATGCCCTGCCATGACAGGGTGCACATGTCCACATGGGTGGACAGGCTGGCAGGGAGTACGCTTCGACAGCTACTTGGCAGCAATCGCCAAGACAAGGAGAGTAGTAGGCGGGGTACCCTTCCCAGTGGCTTTCTGGCACAGACCAACCTATCCTGATGTAGAGCCCCCATGGCCTGACACTCTCATGAGAAAGCTGTAGGTGAGAGAAGGGGTTGTTTTGTTGTCACACATTATTAGAGATTCCGCACAACACCCCTGTCCCCACAGACAGCTTTTCATGAGTTTTGAGGGGGTGCCCCCATGGCCTGACACTCCCATGAGTGAGCGGTCCACTCGGGATCAGCATCCATTATCATCACATTAGTCAAATCACCCATCACTGTGGCAATGCTGATCCTGCTACCCAGCCTTTCTCATGAATAATGCTAGGGAGCACAAATGTCCCCAAATGGGAAGGGGCTGGGCCCACTTCCCCAACTTATTTGGGGGGGGAATAGAAATTGGCTGTCCAAGAATGGTTGGGGATGCCTTTTAAACCCAACCCCAGGAACCGCCCCCACTCCCGCCAAATGTTCCCATCCCGACGCTGTAGTGGTTATAATCCTGCTTATGTTGCCACGTGGAGTGTTTGTGCTTGTGAACATACAATATTGTTGCTTTATTCTAGCACTTTATGTCCGCCTTGTCATCCCATCCCCGTCCTCTCCTGCTTGCCAGGAGTGGGGAGCAAGGGATGGAGTAGGAAGAGGGAATGCCCCTGTGCGGCTGTGCCGCTTGACAGGCTGACAAGCTTGTGATGGGATGTGGTGGTGTCCCTGTTGCTGGGCAACTCCATAGCTGGATAGGCGATAGGAGGTGCAAGGCTGGTGCTCAGAGTGGCAGCCAGTGAGAAGCACTGCAGCCATGGAGCAGCAGAGATCCTGGGCAAGTCTGCGCCACGGCTCTCTATGATTTCAGTTTGAAAGCTGGCACGAAACCATGGTTATGGCAGTGTCCAGTATCGGATGCAATGCTTCTGCATCCATAGCTCAGGTCTTGGCAGAGAACCTTACTGCAAACTGAAGGTTCAGATTGGAGTTTGCCGAGGAAACCAGAGGTCGCTTCCGGCTCAAAACTGTGGTTGCACAAATTAGGACATAACGGAGTTCCAACCTCTGCCCTGTTTCTGGTTTGAGGTTACGTCTGAATTTGGCCTGAGAGTTCCATGTATGCCACCTTGGATTCTATGATGACAGAAAGGTGGTATATAAAAGGAATAAGTAGAAACTAGTAGGGCCGGGCGCAGAGCATCTGCACCTCTGACAGCCCGCCCAGCCCGCTTCTCTCTTCCCCGCCCCCTGACAGCCTGCCCCCCGAGCCTCTGACAGCCCACCCAGCCCGCTTCTCTCCTCCCCGCCCCCTGCCCAGCCACGGTTTCTGGCCAGCTTTCAAGCCGGCCTGGCCCCTCCTCCTGCCGCTGCCTTCTCATTCCGGTGGCTGGCCTGGCCCGCCGCTGCATCCCCATCTCAGTGGCCGAGCCCACCGCTGCCCCGTCCTGGCAGCCCGGCCGCCGCCTTCTCCTGGTGGCTGGACCGAGCCAGCCCACCGCCACTGCCTCCTCATCCTGGTAGCTGGGCCGGGCCCACTGCTGCCGCCTCCTCATCCCGGCAGCCATTTTCTCCCCGTCCCATCGCTAGTCCGGAAGCTTCTCATGAGAGCTGCCACGTATGGGATTAGCGACAGGTACGCCTAGAAGAAATAAATATATAGATGTGTGAATCTCACCCCTGAGACGTTTCACTTGTCTTATCAAAACAGGTTTGGCTCCCCTTGAAAACTATCAGATGTTTTTGCTAAGGAAGAGGCTCCAGCTTGTTTTGCATTTGAATTGTGGTGGGGGGGATCTGATATCAACCTACGAATGTGTGGAATCTCATTGAACATTTGGCTAGTCTTCTTGGAATTGTTTTGCCTTCTTTCTGGATTCATCAGAAATGTCACATGTGATGAGGAAGACCCACATTGGCTTCCCATTTTATTTTTACTTTGAGGTGGAGAGCTAGTCTTGCAGAAGCAAGCATGAATTGTCCCCTTTGCTAAGGAGGGTTTGCCTTGGTTTGCATTTGGATGGGTGACTACACATGAACACGGAATATTTTGAGATATTCCCCTAGGAGATAGGACTATAGCTCAGTGACAGAGCATCTGCTTGCATGCAGAAGGTACCAGGTTCACTCCTTGGCACCTCCAGGTAGGGCTAGGAAAGACTCCTACCTGACACCTGGGAAAGCCACTGCCAGTCAGTGTAGAGACCATACTGAGCTAGATGGACCAATCTCGGTCTAACCCCCTGCTTAACTGAACAAAGAAGCACCTTTTAAGAGTGGCGATTCTCTTTATTTAGCAGGGGGAGAGCAATTGGCTCACCCCATCCCCAGCACAGCATCCCTCCAGAGGCTGTTGCTGGTGTCTATCTTATGTTTCTTTTTTAGATTGTGAGCCCTTTGGGGGACAAGGAGCCATTCTCTCCCCCACCCCTGCTCTCTGTCTGTGTTAATGGCTTTGGGAACTTTTGTTGAAAAGCGGTATATAAATATTTGTCGTACTTGTATCCAAAGGCATCGTCCTTTATTCCTATGGCTTTGGGACCCATTTGCCCAAAAGGTTGTCCAACCCTGTGCTGGACATAATAGAACTTGCTGTATCCTCTCCTCAGCCTCATGAGGGGGAAAGAAGAAGGAACAAGAAGCAACTGCCATCACACACACACACACACACACACACACACACACACACACACACGCAGTTTCTGTTCTTTGCTCCCAAAGCATTCCAGTTTGCCTTTGCCCACTCCAGAAGATAGCTCCAGATGAGAGGAAAGTAGGAGGCCCACCTGCTACTCTATCCCAAAGGGGTTTCCAACAAAAACAAATTGTGAACCACTGCCTTAATATACAACATGTGTACTATATGGTTGAGCTACAGGGCCTGTGGGAGTCATATTTTTTAAATATTCTGACTTGTGTGTATTTTAAATGTCTACTATAGCGTTACAATAACATTAGGGGTTGGGGAGGGGGCTGCATTTAATTTCTTTCTTTCTGCCCCCCTTCTCCTCCAGAGCAAAAGAAAGCATGTTGGAGCGCCTGTTCAAAGTCTGTGTGGGGGTACATGAGGGAGCATCATATAAACACAGGCAGATAATTTATTTAAATGATTGCACCGTCACACACTCAAATAAATGAAGCTAGTGTATTTATTTGAATGTTCTCACAGGTATTTGGGATCACAGACCATGAGGGCCCAGCCTCTCTCCTCTCTTACGCCGACGCAGGTCAGCACAAAAGGCACTGACGTTGAATGTGCTACTGCCGCAGGAAAGAAGAAAGGAAAGCGAGGCCTGTGCCACTTATTTCTGTGGGTAACTGGGGCATCGGCTTCGCATGATTTGGTTCTTAAAAGGAAAATCTGATCAAGTACACAGGAACATAGTGCCTTATATGGAGTCAGAGTATTGGTCAGCTAGCTCAGCATTGTTTCCTCTGACTGGCAGCAGCTTTCCAAGGTTTCAGGCAGGTGGGTCTTTCCCAGCCCTACCTGGAGATGCCAGGGATTGAACCTGGGGTCTTCTGCATGTAAGCAGTGACTCTAACACAGCAAACCGTGCTCACGTGGATAGGCACAGGGGCGTAGCTAGGGTTGAGGGGGGCCGTGTCCACCCCTCTCCCTGGCGGCCCCTCAGAGTGAGGGAGATAATGAAGAAAATAGGGAGGGGGTAGAGCTGGGGGGCCCTCGGGACCGGGGAGACCCGAGTTCAAATCCCCATTCAGCCATGAGACTTGCTGGGTGACTCTGGGCCAGTCCCTTCTCTCTCAGCCTAACCTACTTCACAGGGTTGTTGTGAGGAGAAACCTAAGTATGTAGTACACCGCTCTGGGCTCCTTGGAGGAAGAGCGGGATATAAAATGTAATAAAACAAACAAACAAACAAACAAACCCATCCGCTCAATTATAGCTACACCCCTGGCTAGGCAGCACTGCCGCACCGGGATCAGGCCCGATTCCAACGGTTCACACAAACCCAGTGGGCTTCCCTAGCCTGGGTTAGGCTGCACATGAGAACAGCCTCTATATCTCTTTCACCCACCTCTTGAACCTTCATGGGTTACACACACACACACACACACACACACACACACACACACACACACACACCCCTCTCCCACTACTGCTGGGAGCTAGGGAGGCCAGTTTGTGAACAGCTGACTTATTTGCCGATAGCCTTGTTTAGGAAAACTCAGTGACAGTGAAAGTAACCAGAATGAAGTCTGGATACCAGATTTCCAAGTGGGTGGCAGGCAGATCAGCCGGACAGTTGGCAGGTCTGACCTACTACATACACTGGCTCATTCTAGCCTGGCCAGGGATAACCTGACCCTTGATTTGACCTTTCACTGATGTAGGTGCAGGGCCCTGAGCTGCTTGTTGTGCAAGAACGCTTGGAGGGCTAAGGCTATGGCCTCTGCTCTAGCAAAGCAGGAAGCAGAAGGGGCAGCAAGGCACTGGAAGCAGGAACTTCTGAGCCTGGGTTCTAGCCTGGTGGGTGGCTCTGGCATATAAGTGCTCAGAGGCACCTTTTACTGTGGTGATTCTCTTTATTTAGCAGGGGGAGAGTAACTGGCCGTATCCACCCCCAGCACAGTACCTCCAGTGACCATTGCTGGTGTCTATCTTGTGTTTCTTTTTAGAATGTGAGCCCTTTGGGGACAGGGAGCCATCTTATTTATTTATTATTTCTCTGTGTATATCACCCTGAGCCATTTTTGGAAGGGCGGTATAGAAATCCTATTATTATTATTATTAATATTATTATTATTATTATTACTCAACAGGCCTAAGATAGTGATTCCTCCTTTCTGTACCTTTGAGAGAGAAGGTAAGCAGTAAGAGGCCACTGGATTGACCAGCAGAGATAAAGACAAAAATTTGGGTGTTTTGCCCTTGCCAGGTCAACCAAATCAAAACTTTGCTAATGAGAGGTAGTGTTGTCTTTAAGGATCTAGTAGACCCAGGTTCAAGTCCTCATTTAGGACGAGGCCACAGCTCAGTGGCAGAACATTTCCTTTGCATGCAGAAGGTCCCAGGTTCAATCCCTAGCATCCCCAGGTACAGCTGGACTCCTGCCTGGAAACTTGGAGAGCCACTTCCAGTCTGGTTAGACAACGCTGAGCTAGATGGCCAATGGTCTGACTTAGTAGCAGGCGGCTTCCTATGTTCCTTAGGCAAGAAGCTCACTGGATAATCTTTGGCCAGTCACTCTCTCAGCTTCCTCCTACTCCTCGGGTTGTTGCGAGGATAAAATGCGTGGGGCAAGCACCCTGTACAATGCCCCTCAACACCTTGGAAGAACTAGAGCTTGTGGTGGCCAATGTTAAGGTTCTCCATCTGTTGTTGGACTACAACTTAAAGCAACCCCAGCCACAATTTATTGCCGTTGGGGATGACGGGATTTGTAGTACAACAACAGATCGTGAGCCTTTGGTTGGCCACTCCTGAATGGTGTAATATATAAGCTGTGTAGTAAACATGTAGCAAATAAGTCCCATTTGATGTTCTTTGGGCACCTAGGTGGGGCTCCATCCCTGCTCAGATGTCCTTCCCGCTCTTTCTGGGTTGCCTTCCTCTTCTATCTCCTCTTTCCTCCACATCCTGCTCAGACTCTGGAGTGTCTTCTTAGCTACCATGTGCATTTCACATTCTGACCACTTACCACTTTTGCTTTCACCCAATCAGTACTGAGTTACTTGGACTCTTTTCTTTGGCGTCACGCATGCCCCCTGCTAAGTGGGCATGCATGACGCCAAAGAAAAGAGTGGGCACCTTTTAAAAGTGGTGATTCTCTTTATTCAGCAGAGGGAGAGCAATCGGCTCTATCCAGCCCCAGCACAGAACTTCCCTCCAGGGGCTGTTGATGGTGTCTATCTTATGTTTCTTTTTTAGACTGTGAGCCCTTTGGGGACAGGGAACCATTTTATTTATTTATATTTATGTAAACAGCTTTGGGAACTTTTTGTTGAAGAGCAGTATATAAATATTCATCGTATTTATATTCATATTCTTTGTCGCTAAGACTGGGCTCATTCTCACAATCAAAATCAGGGTCAGAGGAGCCCCCAGCCAAGGCAGGAGAGCTGTGCACACTCCCAGTCAGTGGTCCCATGTCTGCAAAGATCAAGGTAAGAGGAAGGGAGAGTGATTGTGTGAGAGCCGGGAAGTGGGTAGGATGCACTGATCCCTCTAACAGAGATTCCCAGATGTTGTTCAATGCAACTCCCAGAATCCCCAGCTGCAATTATTTATTATTTATCATATTTTATACCACCTGAGATATAAATCTCTAGACGGTATACAAATTTTAATATTAAAAATCACAGGTTAAAACACAATAAAAACAATATAAAACAAATTATTAAAATTATTAAAATTCTAATTAAAAGCTTGGGAGAACAGGAAAGCCTTGAGGGTCTTCCAGAAAACAAACAGAGAAATTTCAGCAGGGCGCATATTCCAAAGCCCTGGGGCAGCCACAGAGAAAGCCCAGTCCTGAGTCGCCACCAGATGAGCTGGTAGCAACCGTAACCAGAAGATCGTAATAGGTGGGAGGGTTCATGGCCTTTGGCTGGGGATTCTGGGAGTTGTAGTCAACCACATCTGGGAATTCCTGTTAGAGGGAACACGGGTAGGATGGGTGTCGTCAACCCATATTCTGTCCCCAGCATTTTCTCAAGGGTGGGCAAAAAGCCATCCCACCCAGCACTCTCTTTCCTCCTCCTACCTTGATCTTTGCAAACACATGACTGCCGATCTTTGCAAACATATGATGTGGCTCTTCTGCACTGGCTGGGCACCAGTGTTCCCTCTAAGGTGTGCGCGTATGCTCACACGTTTTTTTAATGTCGCTCAGTTAATTTTAGATCCTGCTCAGGTCGAATCAGGAAGGTCCCACTCTGGTCTTGTGGTAGCAAGCATGACTTGTCCCCTTAGCTAAGCAGGGGCCACCCTGGTTGCATATGAATGGGAGACTAGAAGTTTGAGCATTGTAAGATATTCCCCTCAGGGGATGGAGCTGCTCTGGGAAGAGCTGAAGGTTTCAAGTTCCCTCCCTGGCAGCATCTCCAAGATAGGGCTGAGAGAGATTCCTGCCTCCAACCTTGGAGAAGCCACTGCCAGTCTGTGAAGACAATACTGAGCCAGATAGACCAATGGTCTGACTCAGTATATGGCAGCTTCCTACGTTCCTATGAATGGACGTGTGCACACACTGCCTTGGTACTGCCCCCCAGAACAAAACCTATTCTACACACCAATGGGGAAAAAATGAGAGAGAACACTGCTGGGCACTCGCAGTTTAGGATCATGAGAACAACATTACTGTCTGCTGTGACACCAAAGTACCTTTGGACTTGGATCCTTATCTGGCAGCCCCATAAGCACAAGGTACACACTCTAGATGTCCAGCAGATGCTGGTGTGAGCTGGATCCCACACTCAGTTGCACAATGGCTGCCCTCAGGAAAAAGAAATCTATCCTTTGGCAGGAAACAAAATCAAACTCCGCTGGGAACATTTCAAGCAACAGGAATAATTGGAGCCAACGTCTTTAACTGTTTTATCCGACCAAGAGGGCTTTGATTATCTTTGTCAGGAGCAAAACGTTTCACTCACCTCATAAAAGAATATTGCAATAAACCATCCGAATGGAAATGATCCAACCAAGTTGTACCTAGTTATTGTTACCAACATATAAGTATAATGCAGACATGACTCCTTAGATCAAGCTGGGTGTGTTCAGTGTTGCCCTCTTAAAGTGGGGGGGGGCATAGATGAGTGGTAGATGCATCTTGCAGGCAGAAGGTTCCAGGTTTGATCCTCAGCATCTCTGGTTTAAAGGAGTGAGAAACACTTCTGCTGAGATGAATATGACAAATATTTATATATACTGCTTTTCAACCAAAGTTCCCAAAGCGGTTTACTTAGATATATTAAAAAAAAAAATCAAATGGTCTAAAAAAGAAATATAAGATAGACACCATCAACAGCCACTGGAGGGATGCTGCGCTGGGGGTGGATAGGACCAGTTGCTTTTAGCAGGAGACCTCAGAGAGAGGCTGCTGTATTGGGATAGATGGTCTGACTCAGGGTGGGTGCACACAAACAGCAGCACCTGAGATTGTGGTGAGCTGCCAGTTCCCCAGGAGCACGCACTCCCTGCACGAGCCGCTGTTGCAGAAGTATTCCTAGACTTCTATGCCTAGACTCCAGATGTATGCCTAGACTGCTATGCCTAGACTGCTAGTCTATACTGCTATGCCTAGACTGCTCATGTCCTGCAAAACCACCATCCTTGGCATCACCTGCCCGGCTTCCCTCAGGGAACCCAATATCTGTAACTCACTTCAAATTTAACTTAGATGTCGGGTTCCCTGACAGAAGTAGGGCAGGATATGAACAGATTGGTGGGTTTGCACGACATGACCAGTCTTGGAACAACAGAGGCTGGAGAGGAAGTAAAGGCTTGCATGGTGGCACACAGTCCTGGGGAACTGGCTGCTTGCCCGAACCTCAAGTGTTGCCAATTGTGTTAAGCCACCTGCAGTACAGTGTTCCCTTTAAGGCGTGTGCATGTGCATGCGCTCACATGTTTTTGGATGTCCGCTCAGTTAATTTTAGGTCCCGCTCAGGTTGAATCAGGAAGGCCCCACTCTGAATGTATGTGCACACACACTGCTGTGATACTGCCACCCAGAAAAAACTCATTCCGTGCACAGATGAGAAAAACTAGAGAGAACACAGCTGCAGTATAACAGCTATATACAAGACACCTTCAGTGGGAATTCAGAGACTGGATAGCTCAAGAAAATCTCCTTGTGGAAGAGCAAATGGGCTTCAGGGAGGGCCGATCCACAATTGATCAATGTCTAGTCCTACAACACCTCATTGAAAAATATTCCATCAAGACTACAAGCTCTCTATATGCAGCCTTTATTGACCTCAAGGCTGCCTTTGACAACATCTCAAGAGTCAAGCTATAGGAGAAGTTGGAAGCCTCCTCAATTGCCCAATGCCTGCTCTATCTGATTCACATCCTACACACAGAAACCTCCCTTAAGGTCAGGTACAATCCTCAAGGCCACCTCTCAAACCCAGTTCCACCCCACAAGGGAGTCAAACAGGGATGCATACTTGCCCCATTCCTCTTCAACTTTTACATCAGTGATATGGTGAGCCATTTATATAGGCCAGACTTCCATCCCCCCTAAGTTGGCTGAATGATGTATTTCTATCCTGCTTTATGCTGATGATGCTGCAATCCTTTCAATGACTCCCACGGGCTGAGGAGAGCCTTGGTGGCTCTAGCTCAGTTTTGTAAGGATGGACAGCTTGAAATTAACTATCAAAAAACCGAAATCATGGCCTTCGCTAAGAGACCCAAGATCCGTTCCTGGACTATAGATGGCCATAAGATTGAGCAAGTCATCTCTTTTAGGTACTTGGAGGTGGTTCTGCATGCCTCCGGCTCCAGAAGGGCCCACAGCCAACATGTTGCCTTCACCATGCAAAGGAGTTCCTCTGCCATTCTGAAATTTCTCTGGGCTAAAGGAGGCCACTACATCCCTGCAGCGCTCAAATTATTCAAAGCCAAGTCGCAGGCACAGCTCCTCTACGGCACACAATTGGGTCCCCCTAATAGCTTTGGCCCTTGGAACTAGTGCAATCCAAAATTTAAGAGCTGCCCTCCAAGTCCCATGATGCATGTCGAATGCCACCCTTGACTTGAGACAGGAATCATGAAGGTGGAGGCTTCGTCTTTGGTAGAATACAGGAGGGGTTTACCATTGCCATTTCTCATTCAGTATGAGATGATAGCTTTCAGCATCTTCCTATTTCACTGCTGCCCAATATAGGTGTTTCCATAGTCTGGGGAACATAGCAGCAGGGATTCGAACTGGCAACCTCTGGCTTGGTAGTCAAGCCATTTCCCTGCTGTGTCATTAGGTGACTATACTATGTTCTTATGTCCAATAATGAATAAAGACTATGGCCCATGCTAGCATGTTCTGCAGTGCCTTGAATATAAAAGGCATTTTCTTTTCACTTTAAACCCAGGGTGCATTTTAAGCCCAATGTGGCTGCTATGCAACTTCTATAAACTGCAATAGTTCATTCACACACTCATTTGCAAGTCCTAAGAGGGCGCAGACAACTCTGGTTGCTAATATCTAGCAAAGACAATCACCTCCCATGTGGGTTCAGGCTCCGATGGCATCATCTTACCCAACACTTTCACCCAGCAGATCACCAAAGTAGGAGGTATCGCCATTGGAGCCTGTGCCTGCCTCTCAATCAATTTCCTGTCCTCTGACCTTACTTTTAACTCACATATGACCAGAGGTCAGGAGTGCACACAGCTTCCAAAATCAGGTAGGATGCTTGTCCTGCCCAGTTAACAGTCGTGAGAACAGTCCTAATCCACACTTGCATCCATGCTTTACTTGGATGCTTGGAGGCGGCAAGCCCTTCTTGGGAGGACTTTGTCCCCCACAAGTGGAAGCGGATGTGTGCCAGGGTCCCTGAGAAGAGGCAGAGCACTGGAGGTGTCTTTTTTCCAGAGGAGCAGCAGTTATGCTCAAAAGAACCCAAGTCCCAAGGGGGCAGGGAGGTGTTTCATTTTTGAGGAGCAGTTGTGCCAACAGCATGAACACAGAAGCATCCAAGCATATACAGTTCTACATCCCTCTCCCCCTGCACTGTGAATAGAAGGGAGATGAACCAACTGCAACATGCTTTGAGCAGCTGCAAGCCTGACGAGGGATTTGATTCGAAGCAGCAATGTTACACACATAACTGCCCTTTCCCCACCCAGCATTTTTCATTTATAGCATATCACAAGGAGAAACAAGTTTTGTGACATCAGCAACAGAGAAAAGGAATTTGGAAAGAACTATCTGATCAGTGGATAGAGATTGATGAAACCTGATACGATACAGAAAATATAGTATCGGACGGTGCCGATATTAGCAATTTTGTATCGAAATCGATATTATGAAAATGTTGCTGCTGGGACTGTGTCAAATAGAATCTGAGTTGTTCTGAGTTGATGCACAGCCCTATCAGCTTCTTATGCTAGTGGCGTTGGTAGAATAGCTTAGTGGTAGAATACATACTCTACTTTCAGAAGGTCCCAGGAAAAATCCCTGGTATCTCCAGGTAGGCTGGAGAACTATTTAGGGTAGTGAAATCCAAAAGAGATTGTGAGAAGCTCCAAAAGGATCTCTCCAAACTGGGTGAGTGGGTGACAAAATGGCAAATGCGGTTCAGTGCTGGCAAGTGTAAAGTGATGCATATTGGGGCAAAAAACCCCAGCTTCACATATATGCTGATGGGACCTGAGCTGTCGGTGACTGATCAGGAGAGGGATCTTGGGATCGTGGTGGACAGCTCATTGAAAGTGTCAACTCAATGTGCGGCAGCTGTGAAAAAGGCCAATTCCATGCTAGGGATCATTAGGAAAGGGGTTGAAAATAAAACTGTTAATATTTTAATGCCCTTATACAAAACTATGGTGCAGCCACACCTGGAGTATTGCATTCAGTTTTGGTCACCATACCTTAAGAAGGACATTGTAGAACTGGAAAAGGTGCAGAAGAGGGCAACCAAGATGACCAGTGGCCTGGAGCACCTTTCTTATGAGGCAAGGCTACAAGCCTGGGGCTATTAGGTTAATCCCTGCTAACATGGCAAAGAGGCACCTTTTAACGTGGTGATTCTCTTTATTTAGCAGCAGGAGAGTAACTGGCCCTATCCACCCCAGCACTGTACATCCAGTGGCTGTTGCTGGTGTCTATCTTATGTTTCTTTTACATTGTGAACCCTTTGGGGACAGGGATCCATCTTATCTTATTTATTTATTTATTATTTCTCTGTGTAAACCGCCCTGAGCCATTTTTGGAAGGGTGGTATAGAAATCGAATTAATAGTAGTAGTAATAATAATAATAATAATAATAATAATAATAATAATAAGTAGTAGTAGTAGTAGTAGTAGTAGTAGTAGTAGTAGTTTAGGAAAAAAGACAACTTAGGGGAGACATGATAGAGGTCTATAAAGTCATGCATGATGTGGAGAAAGTTGATAGAGAGAAATTTCTCTCTCTCCCGCATAACACTAGAACCAGGGGTCATCCCATGAAATTGATTGCCGGGAAATTTAGGACCAACAAACAGAAGTACTTTTTCATACAACACATAATCAACCTATGGAATTCTCTGCCACAAGATGTGGTAACAGCCAACAACCAGTGTGGCTATAAAAGGGGTTTGGATAAATTCATGGAAAAGAGGTCTAGCAATGGCTACTAGTCTGAAGAACACAGGCCATGTCCAGCCTCAGAGGCACAATGCCTCTGAATACCAGTTGCAGAGGAGTAACAGCGGGAGAGAGGGCATGTCCTCAGCTTTTACCTGTGGGCTTCCCAGCAGCATCTGGTGGGCCACTGTGAAGCAGGATGCTGGACTAGATGAGCCTTGGGTCTGATCCAGCAGGGCTGTTCTTATTTTCTTATGCTGGTAAAACCCCAGAGGGCTACTGTTAATGTAGACATACTGAGCCAGAGGGACCAATTGCAAGTATAAGGCAGTTTCAATATGTCTAAGGTAGCTTCAATATATTTAGTGTCCATCTTGAACAACAGTGGACTCACACACCCTTGACAACCAAGTGCTAAACACACTGATTTGGAAAGCAAGCCCCAATGATTTGACAGGAAGAGCTGTTAGGATTTCTGGTTCAGAGTTACTGCACCTAGATGGGAAATCTAAAATTAAATAACAGAGTTTTGATGTTTAAGGCTCTCCATTCCCTACCACATCAGGAACACACATGAAACAAAAATGTCTTGAGATAAATTAAAACAGCTGCTGCTGATTAGCACACTTCCATTGATGTTTTAAATGAAGCTTCCTAAAATGCATTCAGTTTGATTTTTATGCAGCCTTTGTTATTAACAATTCTATAGAAAAACAATCTTTGCTTCCCACATTTTCTGAGCTCATTAAATAGCCTGGCTGGACAGGATGTGCCAATTTGCAATTCTATTAGCCAAAATATTATTGCTGGGATGATTCCTATTTTTTGCTAGAACACCTACAGTGAACATTTAACAAAGGTCTCCCTCCCGCTTCTACCTTCCAGTTTCATTCGCTGTACATATTAAGCAAATGTATATCCTTCACTGAAAAAAGGAAACTGACAAAGATCTGTTGGTTGATTACAAGATGATCATAAGTTATCCGCAAAGCAGTGTCTGAATGATACTTATGCAGCCAATACAACAGGCCCATTCACACGTTATGTTCAGCACTCGTACACTGCCCAGAGCCTTTGGATGGGGTGGTATATCAATGTAATAAATAAAATAATAATGTGTGCAGTGTACACGGGTACAGATCTGCACATAGGTACAGTCACTGACATGTTTTGTCGAGTGCAAGTACAGAAGTACACTTCCAATTTGTACTAGGGATGTGCACAGAACCAGTTTATCCGGTTCGGCTCTAATCCGGACCGGATTCGAGTCGCCCCGAGTGGCTCAGGCTTTATTGAGCCCGGGCAATGCCAGGTCCACCATCGAGCTGCCTAGTGAGCTGGCTTGAGGGGATTGGTAGGTATGCTTAGAAAGGAGAATCCGTCAATGGGTGGGGCGGGGCGGGGTGGGGCGGCAAGAGGGAAAAGGTCTCAGTCTTTCTTTACCTTTAAAAACAAGCCACCAGTAGTATTGGGGACAGCAGTGGCCGCAACAGGGGCTCCTTCCACCACCCTTAGCCAAACTCCCAAATGACAGGCCGGCCATGCTGCAGCCCGTTCCAGGCTTCTGCGCATGCATGGCCGCCATGACCATGACCACGTGCACAGCAGGGGCATACAATTATTAAGACATAGGGAGACAAATGTCTCCTGGCCCACAGCCTTTGAGGGGGCCCCAAGGCCAGTCCTTGTCCCATTCTCTATTGCAGTGGCAGCAGCAAAGCAACCTAGTGCCCACTTTTGTCAGAAGCATGAAGTGCAACAAATTAAGCCTGACGGATTGTACCCACACAGAGGCACAAGCCAGTGCACTCAAGGGAAATGATGACAGACACTCCCACCCCTTTCCCCCACTCTGCCTCTTGGAATGTTCCCGGTCGCGAGATTCCACACAGTGCACAGACCCACTCACCCCTCACCTTGGAAACGAAAACTGAGCCTCATCCAAAGGACAGACTCTGCAGAAGATCGGAAGGAAACGTGACCTACGGTGGTGTTCTGATTGGTCAGCAGGGTGGATAAAAATCAATGATTTTTTAAAAAACAGGTTTTTAAAATATAAAACGGATTTTTTTAAATTTAAATTGGATTTTTAAAATTTAAATCAGATTTTTAAAAATAAAATGCTTTTTGAGGAAAAAATGATCTAAAGATAGTTTTCTATTTAAGATACATTATAGTCCAAAGGTTATTCATCATGAAATAAGGATTAGTTTTTAATTATGTAGCATGAGGCTGTATATATGCAATGTTTAAATTTTTTGGTAAATGAATTCCATTAATCCATTCACAATGTCATGCTCTTCCAGAGGTTTCTGTAATATTATTTTGGGCAATTTTTCTATCTAGAAGAGGATAAAAAATGAAACCTCCATCTGGTTGTAAATATTAAGATTACACCAGCAAGGATGAGTCTTTATGTAAAAAACCATGGTTTAAATTCTAGTCTTACTGATTAGTGATTTAAATAGATTTGATTTAAATCAAATCCACCCTGTTGTTCAGTGTGCTCAGAGGGGATGACAAGCGTTGAGTTGTCACTGCCTGTAGGAGGTGGGCGTTGGCTGGAGGACTCTGGCGTGGGGCGTTTGTAGGTTGCGATGTTTAAGCGTCACCAGTAAAATTAATGATGCTTCTCAAGTGCTTTATGAGTCCAAGCGAACAAGCCTAACAGCTCAGTCCTAGGCATGTTCTTTTGGAAGAGAAAGTCCAGCAGACTTGATTGGGAATTCTAAGTAAGCATGACTGGATTTGAAGCGTAGTGGTGGTTGGAATCGCTAACCACACCCTTCCTTCCCCAAATGTTTCTCTTAAAGAAATGAAAATTGTCAATGGCCATGGGTCTATTAAGGGAAAACATCCAAAGTAAGGTAGTACCTTTATTGGAACCAACTAAAATATCACAAGCAAACGTTGAAGTTATCTTTTTCAGGCTGAATGTTAAAGAGAGACAAGGACAAGACCCAAATCCTGGCGTTAGGCTTGAGATGGCGTACAGGAGGTTAAGACTGATAGGGCTTAAGTTGGGTGTGTGTGGGTCTGCCTTGAAAGAACTCTGGTTTGTTTGTTTGTTTAGTGCTGGACATAGATTCATCTAACTGCTAGATTTTATATTAACATGGGGCAGGGGGCAGCCACTTTTTTCTTTGTCCCAGTGGCGCCCTGCATACTGAGATCTGTTCTGCACCTAGTAGAAGCTGAAGGAGAGGAAGGCAGTGAGGGGACCATTTAAAAATCTTGTCTCTGGGAGCACTCCAACCTTGGTATGCCCCTGGTGCAGAGAGCCCCTTCGCGTCACCACGCAAATCACTAGGTCCTTTAGATGGACCCCTCATCATCTTTGTAGGCCTCCAGAGAACTTGTTCCAGTTAGTCAATGCTCTTCTCAAAATGTAGTGTTCACAAACTGCATTTTGTTTGTAGCACTACAAACTACAAAATAAAATAAAATAAAATAAAATAAAATAAAATAATGGTGTTTTCAGTGATGTTTAATAGTGGGGGTAGATGGGCAGTAATTTTTTTAAAAAATGAAAATCAGGTTATTACCAATTTATCTTTATTTTTATTTGCAAATGTTTGAACGCTATGCATCCTTCTGATGAACCAAGCTGGTCTCTCAACACTCCAGATAGTGGTAACCAGAGTGGAGAAGAAAATTGTCAAATCATATACAAATTTAACTGCTGAATACTACTCTAATTTTCCCATTCCATTGTGTTTGTAGCCCTATTAAACGTGGCCTTAGAACCTCTCTGAGCAGCTTATGAAATTTCACTTCCATTTTCAGGATTACCACATAGAGGCACAGTTCTTTGGCAAAAGGTTAATGGTGCTTTTGGCCGAAAATTCCAGGAAATTGCTCAGTTATGCCAAACCTTTCGCCTAATAATACTATTATACAGTCCCACCTAGATTACAATTATACATGGAAGTTAATGGAAAAACCTTTGAAATTACACAAATTGGCAGCCAAAAGCATCAGTGTGGATAGCAATAAAACTGGCAAAGGCATCAAATAACGGTGCCCGAGAGGTACAGCAGAGTACACAGAATGGCTTTTATTCACAAACAAAGTGTCATTACTGGCACCAATGAATCGTAAATCACCATTTCAAATTCCTATATAATGTTCAATTTAATGTCCGAAAGCGCTGCTCATTGCTGTGGTGTCTCATTAAAGCTGTAACATGGTTTCATGTGAGCGGTAACTGCATAGCAATCACAGGTGAAATCTCTGTGCCAATGTTGCACAGATTGTCAGTGCCCTGGGCACATGCCTCCCCTGCCCCCAAATTGCATAGCTGACAGGGTCAGCCCCAGTTCTTGTGGTGCCTAAGGCGAGGAGCAAATTCTGCCCTTAGTGAAGGCCAATTCCCTTTCCAGACCAACCCTGGCAAGTTTTGAAAGTGAACATATGAATATAGGAAGCTGCCTTGGGCCGAGTCTGACCATTGGGCCATCTAGCTCAGTACCAGGCTTGCTCAACTTAGGCCCCCCAGCTGGTTTTGGACTACAACTCCCATAATCCTCAGCCACAGTGGCCAATAGCCAGGGATTATGGGAGTTGTAGGCCAACATCTGCAGGAGGGCCAAAGCTGAGCAGCCCTGGACACTAACTGGTTCTCCAAGCTTTCAGGCAGGAGTCTTTCCCGGCCCTCCCTGGAGGTGCCTGGGATGGAACCTGGGGCCTTCTGCATGCAAAGCAGATACTCTTCCACTGAGTTACAGTCCCATTCCCCAAAGTGCATGAGGGGCAAGGAGGGGAGAAGTTTCCCAGCATCCTCCTCTTCTCTTCTCATGGTCCTTGCAAGATTTGCAAATGGTGTGAGGAGAGCCCCTCCTTGCAAAACCTGTAAGGATCAGATTGGTGCAAAAGTGGACCTCTGGTGGTGATGGTGGGGAGCATCATTCCATCCTGCTGGTGCCATAATAATCTACCCCCTGTAGCAACTGCCTCACTTTGCCTCATGGAAGGCCCTCCCCACACACTAGCTGGGGAGGATTTTTCTGGAGACGAGTTTTTCTGGGTTAAAATTATACCCACACTTCATTCCAAAAATTATATGGTTGTGAAGATAATATAGAATAATGCCCTATGCTGTCCCTGAGCTTCTTGGAATATGACCAATATTTATATACCGCTTTTCAACAAACATTCCCCAAGTGGTTTACATAGATATAAATAAATAAATAAAATGGCTCCCTGTCCCCAAAGGGCTCACAATCTAAAACATAAGATAGAAATCAGCAACAGCCACTGGAGGGATGCTGTGCTGGGGATGGATAGGGCCAGTTGCTCTCCCCTTGCCAAATAAATAAATAAATAAATATGAAGTGAATCACCACTTTTAAAATGTGCTTCTTTGCTCAATTAGCAGGGGGTGATGGGATACAAGCATAACAAATAACACCAGGATAATTTGCAATCTGTCAGCTCAAGGTGTGTCTTTTGTTGCACATATATACAACCAGGAAACACAAACTCAGGGGTGGAGCTGTAATAGAGTAGACGGGTCCAAAGAACCCATCATGCTCTGTGTTGACTCTCTTTGGACTGAAACTTTGCAAAGAGCTCTCAGAATGAGAGCATACATGAAAGCAGATTTCTTTTCCAAAAGTCTGTCCAATAGAATTAGAACAAACGCAGGAACAATTTCAGAAGATTAGACCACTTTTCTTCCATCTGTTCCATGAAAAGCCAGTTTTCCCTTTCAGGAAAAAAAAGCAAAGAAGAATTCCTAATATGGGTTAACGACTCGTATCTTGGAAATAAAACATGAAACAGCTGATGTATTTCACTTTGACAAATAGTCTGTGCTGACCTTTACAAATTTGCCAGTAGGGTTAAAATGACAAATTACTCTCACAATGGGACTTATTAGACTCCCCGAATATTATTATAGCATCACCCTTCAGGAAACTGTAGTTCAGACTGTGTCAGCACTTCCATTTTTCAGAGGGGTTTATAGCTCAGCTGCCTAAAAACAAGTCACTGCAAGCAGCAACTTGACACGCAACATCTCAGACCAAAGTTGATCCCAGCCACTTATGTGAAATAGAGGCTTGCTAGTTTACGATGCTTTTGTGCCTGCACGTAATCTCAAACGCAACTTTTCTTTCATGAATGATTGGCTTCACACCATCTTGTTTCCAATGCAAGTATTTAGAAGTGTCTGTGCAGGAGGGAGAAACCTAGGAATCTGTCCCATTTAATTTGGTGGTACTTGCGGGTTAAGACACAAAAGGTCAACGTGCATAAGCATGACTTTTGGACGTTGAGACTGAGCATTTTCATTGATATCAAAGAGCACCACTCTGTCTATAGGGATCTATTCAGTCTCTGGCTGGCTCTATTCCAAACTACCTGGAGTATTTTAAACTGACTTCCAACTGACTTTACAGTCTGTAGACTTTCAGCTGAGGATTAAATACATAGAACTCAACACTGTCATCATATTTCTGAACCAACTGCCTTTGTAGTCTGATTACTGAATTGTTGCCTATGGGAATAACATGTGGTGGACTTGTAGTAAGGCCCAATCTTTCTGGAATAAAATTCACTCAAAGATGGAGCAAATTTTAAACATTAAATTTCCTTTCTTGCCAGAACTTTTCCTTTTAAACATGACCAAACCCAATATTCCTACTAAATGTACTGAGCTATCTCTATTCATGATTACTGCAGCTAGAATTTTATATGCCGCCAATTGGCGTTCACTGGTTATTCCATCTATGCATGATTGGACTATGCTTCGATTTCCAAGGTCACAGCTTATATAAATTATTCTTCAGTAGAGTCATTCGTGTTAGTCTGGGAACCCTTTATAAATTTCAGTATTCAGCAAGGTTACTATTTGTTTCCAAGGTTTGGCTTTGATTTGTAAGTTATGACTTTGTATTACTGCAACTATTGTTTTACTGTTTTTATGGCTTTGTTTTTTTGGTCTTGAACTCCGAAAGATCTACCTACATTACGTTTCTTCATATTTCAAGAGATATAATTATGCTTTGTTTTCTTTTTTTCTTTTATCTTTCAATAAAAATACTTTAAAAAAAAACAATAAAAGACATTCTGGTCTGCAAATATAGTCTAGCTTTGGGACCAACATGATGTGTGCTGACTAATATTTATGGGATTTAAAATCAAAACTGGAGTTGTATTTTATGATGATGATGGGCAACCTAGTCCTACAAACTTGCATAGCTGTGATGCAACTCTGGGCCATCTTGTGTCAGGGAGTACAACATATCTGTTTTGTTATGCTGTTGGTCAGTGTGACAAGATAGCCCACCACACATACTACCCAAACGGGAATGGAGAGAACAAGTCCACACTTTTCTCCATCATGGAGGCTCTACAAACAGTGGGGTAGGAATCAAAGTGAGCCTTGTGCTTCCAAGGCTGCTCAGTGAAAAATATAATGTTTGGCCTCAAACCTATATGTGCACATATATATATCCATGTGCACACATCCATGTGCTTCTGCCACAAAGAAACAAAAATGGTATACCATTGTGCAGGTAGGGCAAAAATGCATTAAGGATGTTCATCCATGATATGCCCCATGCCATAAGTGATGTTCTACATGCAAGAAGAGGTGCACGTCAGCTTGGTGCTCTTTCCCACACTACACCATGTACACACTTCCATATAACAAAGTCTGAGCCAGCCCTAAGAGAGCACTCTTTCTGGAATTGTGCCCTGATTACCCAGTAAAAACTGTGAGATCAGTGGCATAGCGAGGGTATAGGTGGCCCGTGTTCAGGATGCCTGCTCTCCAACCCGGTGGTGGCGGGGGCCCCTGTGGTGCCCCTTCTCTCCCTGCAGTGTGTGGCAGCAGTGGCCTCCCTGATAGAGCAGCCTGGAGTAGGCTAATTTGCCCAGCGGCCATCTGAGTGGTTGGCACAGAGGTCGAGTGCCGTGCCTACCACACAACTGGCCATCATGCAGGCATGGCGGCCAGCTGAGTGGCAGGGGCAGGCAGCCTCTCCCGGGCTGCTTCCAAAGGGAGCCTGCTGCTGCCGCCACTGCTGCTGCACATGGGCTGCAAGGAGAGGAGGAAAGGGGTTCCCCAAGCATGGCGGGGAGGGAAGAGGTAGGGATGTGCATTTCGTTTCGGGCACAGATCGTTCTGTGCCCGAAACAACGAATTTCGGGTGATTCGGAGCCGATCCGAATCACCCCTGCGGACCTCCGAAAATTTCTGTGCCCGATCCGAATCACCCCGATTTCGTGAAAAAAAATTCGGGTGATTCGGACCTCCGTGGGCATGTCTGCAGCCTCCATTTTGTGGCTGCAGAATTGCCTTCTTCTTCCCCCTCCATTTTTCATTCTGACAGCTCTTTGAATTTCCCGCCTTTTTCTCTCCATTGACTTCAATGCAGAAAAATTTTCCCATTCACCTCCATTGAAAATAAAAGTTCCTACCTGCAGAGGAAAATGACCAAATAAGGTTTGGATAGTAAATCACACCCTCCCATTGGCCAGGTACAGGTGGAGGTAGGGTCAAGGGTGGGGGTGATTTTTGGAGGGCTTTGCAGGAGGGTATTTAAGGGGCTACCAGTAGCCATTTTCTTCCTTTCTGCTGCCTTGCGTGGGAGAAGAGACACAAGAGAGAGATCTGCTGCCTTGCTTAGTAAGTCTTGCCTCCATTTTGATTTTGGATTTTTGTGGGTGCTGTTTTTCTGCATTTACGCCAGTGCTCTGCCTTGTTGGTTGGTTTTCTGCTTTATTTAAGCAATTTTTTAAATAAAGAGAGAAGAGGGTGGAAATTTTTTTTAAAGAAACCTCTGCCTTGCAGAGGTTTCCCACTGCTCATTTTTAAATCCTTGTTGGGGCTAGAAGAGGGGGAGAATTTTTTTTTTTAAGGAAACCTCTTCCTTTCAGGGGCAAACCACTTCAATTTTTAATCCATTTTTGGATTAAAAGAGGGGGAGATTTTTTTTTTTTTTAAGGAAAGGATTGGAAACCTCTTCCTTGCAGAGCAAACCTCCTCTTCCCATTTTTAAAAATCCTTTTTTGGATTAAAAAAGAGGGTGAGATTTTTTTTTTTTTTTTAAAGAAACCTCTGCCTTGCAGAGGCAAACCCTCTGCTCATTTTTTAATCATTGTTGGGGCTAGAAGAGGGGGAGACTTTTTTTTAAGGAAAGGATTGGAAACCTCTTCCTTGCAGAGCAAACCTCCTCTTCCCATTTTTAAAAATCCTTTTTTGTGAAGAGAAGAGGAATAGATTTTAGATTTTTTTAAAAAAACATCTGACTGCCTGCAAGCATTGCCAGCCTGCAGCCCTTGGTGGGAAAGGAGGGTTTTTTTTTCTCCTTTTGAATCCCCCCACCCTATTTTTTGCCAAACCACTTTTTTGGGCAATTTTTTTCTGCGGAGAGTCACTGCTGCCTGTGCCTGCCTGCCTGCCTGCCTGCCTGCCTGCACTCCAGGCCCGCCTGTATGACCAGCCACCAGACCAGACCCTCAGAGGTGGACGCCAGAGACCTGGCGTTGGAGAAGCCTACACCTGAGTGAGATTGGCCCAGCCATTTTATATTTTACACATGCACACAACACACAGACACACGTACGTCACACACGGCGTTCTAATCTGTAGTGTTCCATTCTTTAACTGTGCGTTTGGGGTTTATTAATTTTTCCCTGTTTTTAGGTTTTTGGGGTTTTCACTTTTCTCTATAAGTGTGTGATAGTTGTAAGATTGGGTTTTAAATAAATAGTGTTTTAAATAAATAGGGTTTTAAAGTGTTGTGATAGTTGTAAGATTGGGTTTTAAATAGTGTTTTAAATAAATAGGGTTCTAAATAACTAGGGTTTGTGTGTAACCTTCCCTGGTAGCTAGCTATTAGGAGGAGGTTCAACTGTAGAGTAGCAGTAGACTGTAAGAATGGCCTGGCCTAGTAGTGCTGCAACTTTATATTTCTGTTGCTGCTTTTGTGTATTTTGCAGAAATATGTTTTAAGGGCCTAGTCTGCCCACAGTTACTTTTCCATCTTGTTTGCCTGTGTAATTGACACAGAGATAATTTTTTGAAACATTTTTGTAACTGTGTGTTACTTTCAGACCACAGAGAGAGTAACTTTCCCCTGTGGTGGAGTGCGTTCGATACATTAGTAACAACAACACAAGTTACTTGCAACAAATAAATTCTCCAGTCTATTCCATTCAAAGCGACCAACAGTCAGAGAAAGATAATATAACTAAACTTACTTTCACTTCTACTGACTAAGTGCACTGCACACTGTGTGCGCAAGGCTCCAGCCTTAAATAACTCCTCCTGCACCTGTGCACAGCACAGAAGCTGAGCTAGTATCTTAATTTTTAATTTTTATATTTTTTTGTTGCACAGCCTGCTTCTGTTGTATCGCGCATCAAGTAACTCCCACTGTCTCCCAGTCCCTCTGTGACTGACTGACTGTGTCGTGTGATACACATTCATTGCACGGCGTAAGCAACTTCTGACTGGGATCTTGCAGCAGCAGCATTTGTGCCAACAACAACAAGCCCTAAGCAAGGAGGCATTGTAAAGTCACCGGCACCGCAGCACATCCACTGTTTTTCTGGCCCTCTAGTACCTGCTGCCCCCTGAGACAACTACCCCTTCTTCACATTTTGAAATTTTTAAAAAAGTTTTAAAAAGCAATGGTTGGGAGGACAGCAGGAAAAGGGAGGGCGCAAGTAAGTGGGAGGCTTGTCTTCCCTACAGCTGGTCGTGGCAGGGGGCGGCAAGAGGGGCCTACTCCCCAAGTCACCCCCGGCCCTGCTTCGGCGCGCAGGCTTGACTTCTTCTCGGGTCAGCCTGGCCCTATGCCAGGGCCTGCGGCCAGGCAGGATTTGGGGGGGGGGACCTCCCAGATTGCCAGGGAAGAAGATCTTCCTGTGGCAGCTGAGGAGGTGGTGCTGGTGGAGGAGGTTGGCAGTCCAGCCAGATCCACCTTGCGGACCCCCCAAACGGTCACTATGGGGGTTGGTGGGGTGCTCAGTCTGGCATCTGAGGGGGCTCAGGAGGAGGGAAGATCTTCTCCTGCCCCTGGGCCTTCCCATGCCAGCGCTGAGGGCATCGGTGGTGGTATGCCCGAGAAGGAACCAGCAAAAGTTCCACCAACAAAGCGACCTCGTGTCGCTGGGGAGTCTGGCAGTGTGGTCTGGGATCACTTTGAGCTTAGCCCTGGTGATCCCACCCATGCTGTGTGCACCCACTGCAAGGCACTGGTCAGCAGAGGCAAGGACCCTATGCACTTCACAACCTCGGGGCTGTGGTCGCACATGCGTCGGCGGCACCCAGGTGTGGAGACCTCTGCTGGCACTGGCAGTAGGCCCGGTGCCTCACCTGGTAGCAGAAGCAGTAGTAGTGGCAGCAGTAGCAAGCGGCCAGCGGCTCCTGCCCACAGGCAGGAAAAGCTGACCAATCATCAGTGGGTGCAATCTCTTGGGAAGCGGTCTGATCGTCCAAAGCCTCATCTCATGACTCGGGCCATTGGTGAGATGATCGCTCTTGATGACCAGCCGTTCTCCATTGTCGACAATGTCAGCTTCCGGCGTCTGCTCCAGCTGCTTTCTCCAGAGTACAAGATCCCCTCAAGGACCACTTTCAGCAGGAGGGTGGTCCCCTCCCTGTACCGTGCGTGCAGGGGGGCCGTGTTGGCCAAGCTGCGTGCAGCTGGGCCAAACACCAGTGTGCATTTCACTGCGGATATCTGGACTAGCCGCAGTGGGCTGCACACTGCCTTCATGTCCCTGACAGCCCATTGGTGGGGGCATGGGGGTGAGGGGACATCTGGCGCTGCTGGTGCTGTATCCAGCTCCTCCCATGCATGCACGCCTTCTTGGGCAGTGTTGCATGTGGAGGCGATGGACACAGACCACACTTCAGATGAGTTGGCTGCCGTCATGGAGCGGCAGGTGGGGGCGTGGCTGGCCGGGGAGCCAACCCTCCGCTGGGGCTTCATGGTGACGGACAACGCAGCCAACATCACCAAGGCTGCTAGGCGGGTTTACGGTGTGAACATCGCTTGCGCTGCGCACACCTTGAACCTCGTAGTGAAGGGTGCGCTTGGCCTCAAGGAGGCGCCGAAGAAGGCCAAGGAGCACCAGCGTGTTCGGGGCTCTTCTAGTAGTTTAGGTCAGGATCCTGCTGCTCCCATGGCCGCCCTGGTGGAGCGTTGCCGCCAGGTAGCGGGCCACTTCCACTGGAGTGAAAAGGCAAGGCGCCAGCTCAAGGCCAGACAGATCGAGCTGGGCCTGCCCGAACACCAAATCCCCCAGGATGTTCCTACCCGGTGGAACTCCACCTTTCTCTTGCTCCGGCGCATGCATGAGCAAGAGGGAGCACTCAACAGCCTGGGGACGCGTGGTTGCTTGGATCTGTGCAAGTCTCTCTATGATGACTGGCCGGTGATCCGCGAGCTGGTCTTAGTACTAGAGCTGTTCTATTCTGCAACGAACGACTTGTGTACTCAGACCGCCACGCTGAGCCTGGCTTTGCCCACTGCTATTCTCCTGGAGAAGGCAATGAGCGATCTCCAGACCACTCTGACCACTGGGGTTGCGATTGCCCTGGCAGGTCGGTTGAGGACTGGGGTAGTTGAGCGGCTCAAGACACCATGGGCCGCATCTGCATGGCATGTCCTGGCATGCATTTGTGACCCAAGGATGAAGGGCAGCGCTGTGCCTCCTGGCGAGCTGCCCAGGTGGAGGGGCCTCCTGGTTGAACACGTGAAGCGTGAAGAGGAAAGGAGGCTAGGGATAGGTGGTGCAGCAGACGACCAGGAGGAGGGGTCTTGGTCACAGGCTGGCACTGCGCATCCCACCCCCAGCAGCAGCAGCACTGCCACCACCCCCACTTCTTCCCAGTCCAGCGGCGTGGTTTCTCCGGCAGTGGGACCAGCAGAGCAGCCAGTGCGACCTCGAACCACCACCCGGTGGCTCAGGGGCTATGCTAGTCTCATGCCGGGGAGACGGGAGGAGCCTGTCCCTCGCCCCAGCCGTGCTGAGCAGACTGTTCTGCAGTACCTGGAGGAGGCGACGGAAGACGAGGAGAGTGAGCCGTTCCCCTTTTGGGCAACGCGTTGCAAAGTCTGGCCGGACTTGGCGTCCGTTGCTGTCCGGTTTCTCTCTTGCCCGCCAACCAGCGTCTCGAGCGAGAGGTTGTTCTCCATGGCCGGGTACGTGGTGACTCCTCTGCGCTCACGCCTGGATGCTGAGTTGGTCGAGCAGCTCGTCTTCTTGAAGGCCAACCTCCCCCTGCTGGGCTACCCCGAACTGGCCGTGGAGGGCGAGTGACTCGCGTCACCCCCCCCATGCAGCGCCTCCCACGCCACGGCAGTTCATCCCGGCCAGAAGATGTGTCACAGTCCATCCCTCTAAGCCCACCCTGCCACTAAAACATGCCCCTTAGTGCTGCTGGCACATCCAGACACGCATGCATACACAGGCACCGCTGCACTGTCAGCCTGGGATGGTGGACTGCCAGGTGAGTGCTCCCAGCATGAGGGAGGGGTTACCACAGATGTGGCAGAGAGAGACTACAACTCCCATTTCCCACTGTCTCGATGGCTGGCCACCATCAAGACTAGGGACAATGGGAGCTGTAGTCGCTGTCTCTGCAGAAGAAATCTGTGGTGCCCCCCCCCCCCCCGATGCTGGGAGCACCCACTTGCCCAGTGCTGAAGGCTGGGCCGTAGGGCAGCGCACCATCCATCCACAACCTCAGAGACAGGCTGCTGCGTGTGCGTGTGTGGGGGGCACAGTCAGGATTGGAAGGGACATCCCTGGGGGAGAGTAGTGGCTCTGTGCAATGGGCCTGTGCCTCCTGGCGAGGGGGGCAGGGCACACACACTGTCACTGAGTGGGCTTGCCGCTAATTGCTAGCCTGCTTGCCTGCTAAAACTGTCATCATTGCTTCCTCCCATGAACAATAGCATTGAAGCTGAAATCTAAAAAAGGTCTGTCTGCTGCGTTTCTCAATGTGATGTAATTATTTCTGATTTTGGCTTGCTTGTCAGGTGATGTTCTTTACTTCTTTCTTAATCTTCATGCTCTCCTCTGTTCAAATCCAAATATGTGGTTTGCCTTGGTCTACTGAGCTATTAGGTTGTCGCCGCCGCCGCTGAGTGAGATGGTCTGCTCTGCTGCTGCCTGCTTTTTCTGGCCACAATGGGAGTAGTACTACTGCTGTGCCTGAAGCGGCACACACACACACATGCACCCCCCTCCCCTCCCCTCCCCCAAAAAAGCTGTGTTGCCAATGATGAGCTTGATGCTGGTGCAGCCCTCACACAAATGTCTGTCTCACGCAGACAGAGAGAGCACACATTGCAACCTGAGGCGACACAGCCCTTTTCAGCCCTAACCCTCTTGCAGAGTGAGTGACTTGAGCAGCACACCCGCACAGTGCACACACACAGGGGAATAAAGGCATCTTCTAGACTCCGAACTAGTGGTAATGTTGTATCATGTGATTGCACACAGTCTTTCTGCCCAGTATCTGCGGCATGCATTGGGATGCAATCCGAAAAAGCCTGCAAAAATTCTAGCTTGCTTTGTTGCAGAGACCTCTTCGTGGTGTGTGGTGTTGTTGTGTGATGTGGTGTGGAGTGGTGTGGCTGTGTGGGGCCCGGTAAAGGACAGGACAGGTGCAATTCACTGTGCCTGTGCATGTGTGTGGGGAGATGCATCATTGCATTATGTTTCCAAATGAAGATCGGGTCATGTTTGCGAGTTGATTGACAGCATTTTATTTGAAGATTGTGCTTGCCCATACATAGATGCGGCGATCTCATGCCACAGAGTCAGACAGGAAAAGAAATGTCCAGAGACACGTGCGTGCTGCCATTCTCTTCTTATCTGCCATCATCATCCGTTACTCTTCAAAGCTGTGTGGGTGAGGAGGGGGCAACAACAACATGCAAAGCCTTGCTGCTCCACTTGCTGAGTGTTGTTGTCTTGCATGCGTCCTCCACATGCTATGCGTGTTCCCTCCTGGCTGTGCCTGTCTGTTTACTGTAGTGGGCGAAAAAAGTTTGGATGAGGTGAGGTTCAGGGCAGGGCACTGTTGCTGGACTTGGAGTGGGATATGGGGCAGCAGAGTGGGGTGGGGCGGGGTGGTAGTGCCTAATGGGTGTAGGCTGCCACCCCAATTTCAGGGGGGTGGGAGGGACAGAGGGCTGATTTTTTGTGAATTTCTGAAGTTTTTGTGTCTTTGGGGCAGATTGGGGGCAGAAAGTGTATCTGCCCCAAAAGAGTGGGGTGGGGTGGTAGTGCCTAATGGGTGTAGGCTGCCACCCCAATTTCAGGGGGGTGGGACAGAGGGCTGATTTTTTGTGAATTTCTGAAGTTTTTGTGTCTTTGGGGCAGATGGGGGGGCAGAAAGTGGATCTGCCCCAAAAAAGTGGGGTGGGGTGGTGGTGCCTAATGGGTGTAGGCTGCCACCCCAATTTCAGGGGGGTGGGACAGAGGGCTGATTTTTTGTGAATTTCTGAGGGTTTTCTTGGGTGCAGCAGAGCAGAGTGCTAGATTGATTCATTCCCATACTCGTCATAGTAATAAAGGAGAGAGTGAGAGAAAAGTGAGAGTGTTAGGGTCATTTAGAGTTGAGAGTACTATATGTTGCATGCATGAATGAATCAATCAAGCACTCTGCTGCACCCAAGAAAATACTCAGAAATTCACAAAAAATCAGCCCTTTGTCTGATCCCCCTGAAATTGGGGTGGCAGCCTACACCCATTAGGCACTACCACCCCACCCCACTCTTTTGGGGCAGATCCACTTTCTGCCCCCCATCTGCCCCAAAGACACAAAAACTTCAGAAATTCACAAAAAATCAGCCCTCTGTCCCACACCCCTGAAATTGGGGTGGCAGCCTACACCCATTAGGCACTACCACCCCACCCCACTCTTTTGGGGCAGATACACTTTCTGCCCCCAATCTGCCCCAAAGACACAAAAACTTCAAAAAATCACAAAAAATCAGCCCTTTGTCCCATCCCCCTGAAATTTGGGTGGTAGCCTACACCCATTAGGCACTACCACCCCACCCCACTCTTTTGGCTCCAGGGTCCTTTTTGCTGATCCGAATCAATTCGGATTCGGATTAAATCCGAATCCGAAACGAATCGGGGGTGATTCGGGTCAGCAAAATTCGGACACAGAACAGAACAAAGGTGATTCGGCTCGGGTCCCGAGCCGAATCACCGAAAACCCAAAATGCACACCCCTAGGAAGAGGCACCAGGAGGTGCTACTGGGTTCTTGGAACCTATGCACAGAATTATAGCTCTGCCCCTGTCTGAGATACATCCGGAGAAAAGAAGCAATGAGAAAAGTAGCATGGAAACTAGGCTCTGTTTCCAGATGGATGCACTGGGGGGAAAAACCTCCTATGAATGTACCCAGGGGCATGGGGACGACCATCCCCTGGCCGCTAGGGTCCTGGGGGGTCACCAAGTCACCTCCTTGCCCTCAGCCAGAAAACCCTCTTGCCCCCTCCACACCCAGCTGGCGAATGAAGTGCTCACTGGTTGGGAGCATGAGGTATACCCCTCTACTCCCGAGGCAGTCTTTCATCGAAACACTGGCTGGGCTGGGCTGGGTTGGGGGAAGACTGGGGAGGATGGGAAAGGGTCTGAATGGGCCCTCTTCCAGGCAGTAGTCATGCCCCATGTGTCTGACATCAGATGCTGGGAGTGTGGCCAATACTGGGGTTGGGGCCGGTCAGTCCCTGCATAGTTTCCCTAGTCAGTGGGCTGACTGGCCCCATCCTCGGTACTGGCCACATCCCCTGCATCTAATATCAGACACGGGGGGGTGGCTTGGAGCACACAATTTGTGCACATGATTAAAAATGTGCACAGGGGCGAGGGAGCTGCTGACAAAACTTTGTCCTCTAGCAGCAGGTAAGCGCCCTATGCCCCTGACTGTATCTCATAATGTGATCTTGAGAGGAAATCGGTCTTCCTTCCTTTTTTTTCAATAACAAAAATGGATGAAATAACTGCGAAAGTGAATGTGACTTTAACAGATGAAGAACCAAACAAGTGAGGCTTTTAATAAGAATTAAAATAAATTAAATTAAAATAAATAAATTGAATAATGAAATAAAAACATTTGTTCTTGCACACCCCAAGAGAGAAGCACAATGGAAAGCTTTTTCTAGGCGAATTCATTCATTCATTCGATTTATATACAGCCCTTCCAAAAATGGCTCAGGGCGGAATGAAGATCTCTTCTGTACTTTACAAGATGAATGGAAGGAATGGGATTCTGGGAGTGCTCCTCCACCTAGGAGTGTACACAAAAATTGTTTGCCCAGTTCAGTTCGAGTCTGAACCAAACAGGCCTGGGCATGTTGGGTTTTGGCACCCCGAACTAGAACCACTGCTTGGCTCGAGTTTGAGATGGTTCAGGATTCTAATTGTAAATAACAACAACAACAACAACAACAACAACAACAACAACAACAACAACATAGCACACACTGAAGTTAAAAGAAAAATTGGAAGTGAGTTAGAGTTAGAAAAATCCTAAAGTCCAAACTCAATGACAGGAACACCATACAAGCCATAAACACCTGGGCTATACCTGTTATCAGATACACCGCAGGAATAATAGACTGGACCCAGGCAGAGCTAGAGACGCTAGATCGTAAGACCAGGAAAATCATGACCATCAATAATGCTCTGCACCCCTGCAGTGATGTAGATAGGCTATACCTCCCTCACAGCTCAGGTGGAAGAGGAATGCTGCAAGTCCAGTAGAGGAGGAGAAAAGAGGCCTTGAAGAATATATCAAGGACAGTGAAGAAGATGCACTTCAAATGGTCAATAAAGAGAAACTATTCAACACCAATGAAACAAAGCAGGCCTACAAGAAAGAACAAGTCAAGAACCGAGCAGAAATATGGAAAAATAAGCCCCTGCATGGTCAATATTTGCACAATATAAGTGGGAAATCAGATATCACCAAGACCTGGCAATGGCTTAAGAATGGCAACTTGAAGAAAGAAACAGAGGTTTTAATACTGGCTGCGCAAGAACAGGCACTAAGAACATATGCAATAAGAGCAAAAGTAGAAAAGTCAACAACAAACAGCAAGTGCCGCCTTTGTAAAGAAGCAGATGAAACAGTGGACCACCTAATCAGTTGTTGTAAAAAGATCGCACAGACTGACTACAAACAAAGGCATGACAAGGTAGCAGGGATGATACACTGGAACATCTGCAAAAAATACAAGCTACCTGTAGCCAGACATTGGTGGGACCATACAATTGAAAAAGTTGTAGAAAATGAAGATGCAAAAATATTATGGGACTTCCAACTACAGACAGACAAACATCTGCCACACAATACACCAGATATAACTGTAGTCGAGAAGAAAGAAAAACAAGTTAAAATAATCGACATAGCAATACCAGGGGATAGCAGAATAGAAGAAAAAGAAATAGAAAAAATAACAAAACACAAAGATCTACAAATTGAAATTGAAAGGCTGTGGCAGAAGAAGACCCAAATAATCCCAGTGGTAACTGGCGCCCTAGGTGCAATCCCAAAAGACCTTGAAGAGCATCTCAACACCATAGGGGCCACAGAAATCACCATCAGCCAATTACAAAAAGCAACTTTACTGGGAACAGCCTATATTCTGCAAGGATATCTATAGCAACAAGAACAATATTGATAATAAAATTCAGCCATCCCAGGACCTTGGGAAGGACTCGATGTCTGGATAAAACAAACCAGTCTATAACACCTGTCTGACTGTGTAAACAATAAATAAATAAATAACAACAAAACAACAACAACATTTTAATAACTCACCACCAGGTCCAGGCATTGAAATGGCCAGTGTGCATGCATGGTGGCCTTCAAAATGGGCACCACAAGCAGGCAGAGGGCCAAGAAGGCCAGTAAATGGGCCACATCAGCCCGAAAAGGACCAAGGGGAGGCCAGCGGGGGGAGGGGGAATCTTCTGAGATCCCTCTGCGGCCATAGCATCACCTGCCGGAGGCCAGCATTACGATCCAGACCCGGCAGTGAGCTATTTAATTTAATTTAATTTAATTTATTTACAATTAGAACCCCCAAAACAGCCCAGTGTGTTTGGTTCAAAGTTGAACTGAACTGAACCAGGCACCGTTTGGCTTGTGGGAGAGCCTTCGAATAGGCCCAGTTTGAATGTGAACCGGTTCAAACTCGAACCGGTTCATACATCCCTCTCTCCATCTGTTTCCTGGCCAAAACATCCCACATTGTGACACCCAGATATAGGAAAAGAGCAAGAGAGCTTCCAGAAGCCAGCACAACCAGCCAGTGCTGACGATCATAAAGGGGGTGGGACAAGTATCCTACTTGGCTTCAGGAGCTGTGCACGCTCCTGGTTTTTGGTTGTGTTTTAGCAAAAACCTAGTTAGGAGGAAGGAAGTGTGACAGCCATTTTACAGGTACAAGTGCTGGACAGAAAGCTGTGTGAACTGGCTGAGTGATTATCTCAGTTGGCTATCGGGGAGAACTCAAACCTGTCCAAACATCAGCAGAAGATCCTGAGTTTTTGGGAGAGTGAACTTTCATGAAGGGACAGATAACAGGGAGTGGGGACTAATTGCAAGCTTATTTATTTATTGTTATGTTTATATACACCACCTTTCCTAAAATATGTCAAGGTGGTTTACTGTAGAACTATAAATGTTGCGTGCAAACCTGTGTGATGGAGTCCACATGCCTTTTGAGGAAGGAAGGATGAAAGGAAGCATTTAGAGACAGGCTTGATTTGTCCAATAGAATTGGTGAACAAGCCAGTTAAATATTGTCAAATAAAAGCCAATTATTTTTTAAAGCATTGACATTACTAGAACAAATAAGATACTTGATTCATCAACTGGTTTGAGCCTTATGCTAATTACAAAGACAAATTAGTTACCTGTTTTTCTGAAACAATGAAGTTGAGTCTTAAAAGAAAAGTTCTAATGGGCTTCTATAAATTTCCACTTTGCGAATCCACAATCACATAATTCCAGAGAGCTCATGTTTTTCTTCTTCTTAAGTAGTTCAGCAACATAGCAGCAAATGTGTGATGAATTAAGAGTATTGCTCTGGCAGAGTTGTTCTTTCCAACAAGCAGTATCTGCTAGTTTGCTGCTTCTGCGATGCAACTTAAGAAGCTTGCCAAACTGGCTACGATTCTGGGTGGGCAACACTACCTCATGTACTTGTCTGCCTTTACATGAATTTGAAAAAGGGCTTTGGAAGGGATTCCATGTTGCTCAAGCATAAAGTAAACTAGATTACACTGCCAAGAGGCACAATTTCCAGTCCCTTGGGATATTAAAGAATTAGTATTCACCCAGAGACATGGAAAGCCATTGCAATCTAGTGGTTAGGGAGTTGAACTTGGACAATCTAGGTTCAAATCCCTGGTTGCCAGGATGGTCACCTACTGGGTGACCCTAAGCCAGGTGATCACAGCCCAAACCATCTTGCAGGCTTGCTGTGAAGATAAAAGATGGAGGGGGCATGCATGCTCTTCTGGGATCCGTAGAGGAAAGACAGGATTATTTATAATAATGGACAAATTTGGGGAAGAGGAAATCATTGGTAAATATGTGGATCATTTGTAGGAACATAGGAAGCTGCCTTTATACCGAGTCAGACCATTGGTCCATCTAGCTCAGTATTGTCTACACCAGGGATTCTCAACCTTGGGTCCTCAAATGTTGTTGGACTTTAACTCCCATAATCCCCAACTAAAGGCCATTGGGGCTGAGGATTATGGGAGTTGAAGTCCAATAACATCTGGAGACCCAAGGTTGAGAATCCCTGGTCTACACAGACTGAGAGTCTCCAAAGTTTCAGACAGGAGTCTCTCCCAGCCCTAATTGGAGATGCCATGGAGTGAACCTGGACTTTTGGGATGCAAGCAGATCATGCTATACCACTAAGCTCCATCCCCATCCCCTAAGGGAAATATCTTACGGCAGACAGTGCTCACATGTAGTCCCCCATTCAAATGCAAAGCAGGATGGATCCTGCTTAGCAAAGGGGACAATTCTTGCTCACTACCGCAAGACCAGTAGAGTAAACAGCACAGGTCTTTCTGGACCTTTCCTTAAGTAGAGTAAACTTCAGTAGAGTAAACAGCACAGGTCTTTCTGGACCTTTCCTTAAGGGAAGGGGTTCCCAACCAGCGGTACTCCAGATGTCACTTTACTACAACTCCCACCATCTCCAGCCACCGTAAATTAGAGCTGGGGATGATGAGAGTTTCAGTATAGAGATATCTGGAGTACCACCAGTTGGGAACCCCTGCTTTAAGAGAAATTGAAGTTTCTTGAGCTCCTGCACCATCTTGGAAGGCATATATGGAGCGCTGGGATGTGTAGCCATTCCCTAGAGCTCTCCAGAGACGACTCAGTCACCCTTAAAGGATCCTCCCAGCACGGAGAAAAGTACGGTAACCACAGTGGGAAATGGCTCTCACATTGCAGGTTTCATGCCAAAGTGGGCCCCACTTGAAAAATAGTGGAGATCACTGCTCTAAAGCTATTCCAGGTTTGTTCACCTTTAGGGTTGATAATTCAGATTGCTCATCGGTCATTCTCTAAGACACTGTTTCGTCATGTGACAGCTTCTCCCCACTCAGAAATAAAAGTTAATGTTAGCAGCTGACATAAAACACAAAAGTTTGGCAGAGGACAAAAATCAGACTGCCCACCCATAAATTATTCTTTCTCTTCTGCGAAGTGCATCATAAACCCCAAAGCCGCACATTGAATGGCTTGGTTAATTACCTCCCTTTCAAGCCGTTTTTATGTTCCCCCAAAGAGAGACACAGGGATCTTTGTCTCATGGAAATTAAATACTATTTTAATGGTACTCTGTGCAATGAAAACATTCTGTAATAATAAACACGTAGGGTCCTATTCAGATTTGATATGCAGGCATCTACATTGTATGGAGGTAGTGTGTTTAAGCTCTTACATAGATATATATACAGTTCCATTAAGAAAGAAAAAATTGCTGAGTCCAGGAAAAGTCCTGAGCAAATCCATCTCCTAGGGAGAACAGCTCCAGCCACAGAGCCATTTAATTATTTTCCTTCCCGTTGGGAACACTAATCCTGACATGCCAAAGCTCAGCACTATTGCGCAGTGCAGTCAAAGGAAAGTGTGCGGCATGCCCCATGCAAAGGATAGTGCCTGCCTCACACTTGTAGCAGCTGCTGAAGCAAACATATATGATATGCACAAATCACATGTGATAAAGCATATGCAAAATGACTGGAAGATGGTATTTCAAAATATGGGCTCTTGGTAGGTTTGGAAGAGACAGAAGGTATTTAACACACACAACGAAAAGTCTGAGCATGTGAGGCTGGTACAAAGCCAAGTGATAGTATGATATTTTGAAACTGGCCTTCTCCCCTCTTTGTGATACAGGTGGCCTTTGTTACCCGCGGTGCCAAGACCTGCAGTTTTCAATATCCACGGATGTGTCTCAGAGACCCGGTTTCTTTATCTGTGGTACAAAAATAGGCTAAAATTTTACTATTTGTGGTTGCTGAGTGGCTGGAAACAACGCAGAAATGACCTCCGGTATCACTTCCAGCCTCCATTTTACAACACGGAGCCATTTTGAGGCTTCTCCTGTTTTGTTTTTTAAACTTTTTTTGGCTAATATTTGCCAAAAATTCAGCCAATTTGGGGGTTTTCAGGGGCATTTCTGGAGCCATGGAGAGAAAGGTACTGTTCATTCTACTCTGATTTCTCCCCTCTTCCCACTTTTTTGGCATTCTCTCTGTGTTCAGGAACCTAACCCCTAGATTCCCACAGGGGTATGCTTCTTTTATCCATGGTTTCCGTACTTGCGGTTATAGGAGAGAATGGAACCCGCGTGAATAATGAGGATCACCTGTATTTGTTAAAGATGGTCAACTTCATATTCTCAAGAGGAACTATTATACCGAGTATTCAAGGAGCTAGAAGTGTATCTGGCTGTGCATCTTCCACTTTCACAGAATCAGGCACGTAGCTACAACTGAACTGAGAGGAGGGATGTTCCTGGGACCTTGTTTGGGGGGGGGGGACACCGGCTGGGTGACAGCTTGTTCTTTGCTCTCCTTCTGGTGGATCTCTGAATAAGAAGGAGAGGAAAGGGCAGCAGCCCAACTTCACTTTTTGTCCCAGGGCAAAAATTCTTCAACTTTGCTACACCCCTGCACAGGCTATAATAAAATCATTTCCATTCAGCACTAAGACTTCTGCATTCCTTGAGAACATGAACTCAGGAATGATGAGATGTTATATTCAAAACTTAAAGATCAATGCAACATTACACTTTTTAAAAATACTTCTCTTCACCCCTTATAAGTAGAACTGAGGGCAAAACGTTGACCCACAAATGAATTTTTCTAGAACCTATGTGATCCTACCAAATGTTAAGGTCAGAGAGAAGGCTTTCTTGAGCTGCTGCCACTGGAAGCCTTCCGGTCCGCAGACGACTTAAAAGATGAGAAGCTACACATCATGATGAACACTCTTGTCGCCCTTTCAAAAAAGCAAATCGTAACATTTTGGTCATATTTGGATACCTTCAAAGTCCTGCACTGCCGAGACTCTGGGTGCCCCATTATTCTTCATTTCTGGTTATTCCAAGTACATCACCATCTGGAATCTACCCAAGAGGTAGATTCCAGATGGTGTCATTTGGAGACTGTTGCTCTGCAAAAATGTTACTGTATGGAGTCATAAGGCTCCATACTGTCTCCAATGCTCTATAACATCTACATGAAACCACTGGGAGAAATCACCAGGAGATTTGGTGCAGGGTGTTATCAATATGCTGATGACACCCAAATCTATTTCTCCATGACTCATTATCAGAAAATGGCATAACTTCTCTAAATACCTGCCTGGAGGCAGTAATGGGCTGGATGAGGGATAACAAACTGAAGTTGTTGTTATACATATTTTAATACCGCCCAAAAATTACGTCTCTGGGTGGTTTACAACAAAGAAATTGTAAAGTTGAATCCAAATAAGATGGAGGTACTGATTGTGGGGGGTCAAGACCTGAGAGATGGTTTAGATCTACCTGTTATCAGTGGGGTTACACTCCCCATGAAAGATCAGGTATGTAGCTTGGGAGTGCTCTTGGATCCAAAACTCTCTCTGGTTTTTCAGGTTGAGGCAGTAGCCAGGAGCACTTTTTATGAGCTTAGGCTGAAATGTTAGCTATGCCCATTTCTGGTGGTAAATGACCTTAAAACAGTAGTGCATATGCTGGTAACCTCCAGGTTTGACTACTGTAATGCACTCAATTGGGATTGCCTTTGTATGTAGTCCAGAAATGACATCTGGTACAGAATGCAGTTGCCAGGTTGGTCTTCAACCTGAAGGAGCCATATAACACCAATTTTTAAAGAATTGCACTGGCTGCTGATGTTTCTGAGTGAAAGACTTAAGAGAGTGCCTCCTTTGTCATGAGCCCCGTCGCCTACTAAGGTAATCTGGGGAGGTCCGGTTACAGTTGCCGCAGGCTTGTCTGGTGGTGACTGAGGATCAGGGAGGAGAGCTGGTCTTGTGGTAGCAAGCATGACTTGTCCCCATAGCTAAGCAGGGTCTGCCCTGGTTGCATATGAATGGGAGACTTGATGTGTGAGCCCTGCAAGATATTCCCCTCAGGGGATGAAGCCGCTCCGGGAAGAGCAGAAGGTTCCAAGTTCCCTCCCTGGCTTCTCCAAGATAGGGCTGAGAGAGATTCCTGCCTGCAACCTTGGAGAAGCTGCTGCCAGTCTGTGAAGACAATACTGAGCTAGATAGACCAATGGTCTGACTCAGTATATGGCAGTTTCCTATGTTTCCTAGGCATTCTCTGTGGCTGCCCCAGGGCTTTGCAATGCACTCCCTGTTAGAATAAGAGCTTCTCCATCTCTGGTTGCTTTAAAAAAACCCAACCCTTAAGACACACCTGTTTTATCAGGCTTTTAATTAATACTAATTTTAAACTGTTTAATTTGTTTTAATTGTTTTTATTCTGCGAAAGTGTTTTAATTGTTTCTATTTTATTTTTATATTGTATCAGGCAGTATATGAATATGGTAAGCAAATACATACATACATATATACATACATTTTATATTAGAATGGAGGCATAGCTCAGTGATAGAGCATTAGCTTTGCATGCAAAAGGCCTCAGGTTCCATCCCTGGCATCTCCAGGTGGGCTGGCAAAGACTGCTGCCTGAAACCTTGGAGAGCCACTGCCAGTCAACAAAGCTAGTGGACTAACAGTCTGACTCGGTATAAGGCTTCCTATTTTATTTCCTACTTCTGAACATAAGAACAGACCTGCTAGATCAGACTAAGTCCAGCATCCTCTTTCCCACAGTGGCCAAATAGATGCCTCTGGGAAGCCTACAAGTAGGAGATGAAACCATACCCTTTCCCACCATTGCTCTTCTGCAATAGGAATTTTTATTTTTACTTATTTTTCTATTCAGAGGTATATAACCTCTGAACCTGAATGTAGTACACAGCCAACATGACAAGTAGCCGAAGTCAGACTTATCCTCCACAAATTGGTCTAATATCTCTCTGAAGTCATCTAATCTAGCGGCCATTGCCACATCTTGTGGCAGTGAATTCCACAGACTATTATTTATTTATTTATTTAATTCAATTTATATACCGCGCTTCCAAAAATGGCTCAGTGCAGTTTACATCAAAGTAAAAACAAAACAATTAAAATCAAAACTATAAAAACAGTATAAAACTATAAAAACAGCATAAAACCATAAAAACAGCATAAAAACAGCATTTAACTGTGAATTACAGTTAAAACATCTGAACAGCTGAAAACCCTAGAGAACCAGGCCAAACACTTACAGCAGTCAAAAACAACCTACAACAAATAAAAAACCGTGGAAGGCTAGGCCAAACAGATAGGTTTTAAGGGCTCTCCTGAAAGACAGTAATGAATTCAAATTAGGGATTTCTGCCAGGAGTGCATTCCATAGCTCAGGTGCAGCTACAGAGAAGGCCCGCTTCAAAGTCGCCACCAGACGGACTGGTGGTAACTGGAGGCGGATCTCCTCAGATGATCTTAACGTGTGGTGGGGATAACCAGCACTTTGTATTTTACCTGGAAACATATCGGCAGCCAGTGTAACTGTTTCAAAACAGGCATAGTATGGTCTCTCCAGATTGTCCCAGAGACCAATCTGGCTGTCGCGTTTTGAACTAACTGAAGTTTCCAAACTATGTACAAAGGCAGCACCACGTAGAGCACATTGCAATAGTTGAGCCTGAAGGTTACCAGCTGATACACCGCTGTTTTGAAGTCATCAAGGAATGGGCGCATCTGTCAAATCAGCCAAAGCTGATAGAAAGCACTCCTGGCCATAGCCTCCACCTGAGATACCAGCGTAAGGCTTGGGTCCAGGAGTACTCCCAAGCTGTGCACCTGCTCCTTCCAGGGGAGTGTGACCCCATCCAGCACAGGAATATCTAGCTCATCCCTCAGATTCTGAGCCCCTACAATGAGCACCTCCACCTTGCTTGGATTCAGCTTCAATTTGTTATCCCTCATCCAGCCCATTACTGCCTGTAGGCAGGCATTTAGAGGATGAGTGTCATTTCATGATGAAGATGAAAATGAGAAGTAGATTTGGGTGTCATCAGCATACTGATAGCACCCAGTACCAAATCTCCTGATGACCTCACCCAGCGTGCTGTGACCTCACCCAACGTAATTATGTGCTGTGTGAAGCAGTACTTCCTTTTGAAGGAAACTCCTGCCAAGCAGTTTCACAGAATAGCCCAATTCTGGTACTCTTGGAAAGGGAGAAAAACTTCTATCTATGCATTTTCTCTGCACTACGATGATGACAACCACTACCACAAATATTTATCTACCACTTTTCAACATGTTCTCAAAGTGGTTTACAAAGAAGAGTAAAACAAAAATAAATAAGATAGTTCCCTGTCCCCAAAGGGCTCACACGAAACATAAGGAAGGCGCTAGCAACGAGGGATGTGCTAGTGGTTCTGCAACGAACCAATTCGGATGAGGTCTGAACCAGTTTGGCACCACAGGGAGGGGAGCACCAAGCTGGATCTTAAAAAAAGAGGAGAGCAGGTCCTTACCTACTTTCCACCAACACATGCAGCTTCCTGCAGCGATGATACTGCCCCCAAGAATCCACACACTGTGCCAGCACACACATGGCGACTGCACATGCACAGATGCCATGCGTGTGCCGGTGCCACATGTGGGTTCTTGGGGGCAACGCCGTCGCAGCAGGAAGCTGCATGCAGCAGCAGAGAGCAGGTAAGGATCTACTCTCCTCTTTTTAAAAGATGCTGCTCGCCAATCCCCTCCCTGTGGTGCTGAACCAGTTCGGACCTTGTCCGAACCAGTTTGGCGCAGAATCAGTGCCTGAACCTCAGTTCGTGCACATACCTACTAGCAACAGCCACTGGAGGAATGATGTGCTGGGGCACTGGATAGGAACAATTGCTCTTCCACTGCTAAATATAAGACAATCACTAATTTAAAAGATGATTTTTTGCTCAGTCATGCATTTTATAAGCCTCAGTCATGTCCCTTCTGATTTGCCCTCCCACCCCCTGAGTGAATATGCCACAGATGCTGTAGCCTTCCGTCATAAGGGAGGTACTCCAGCCCCCTGATCATTTTGGTTGCCCTCTTCTACACCTTTCATAGTGCTACAAAACTCTTTTTGTGAGATGTAGTGGCCAAAACTGTACGCAGTATTCAAAATTGACCACACCATAGATTTTTATAATACCATTACAATTTAGCAGTTTTATTTTTGATCCCTTTCCTAGTGAACCCCAACAATTTGTCTTTTTCTCTTTCCTGATTAGTCACTAACAGCTCATCACGGTATATGTGAAGTTGGGATGATTTTGTTTTGGTTTTTGCCCAATTGTGCATCACTTTACAAATTATTTACATTGAACCACTTTTGTAATTTGGTTGTCCATTCACAGCAAAGTTTGGAGAGTGAATGGTCTCTTTTAAAAAATTGCTTTTAGAAAGAAAACTACATTACACATTACGATCAAATGGCTCAACAGAACTATTAATGTTGTCCTTGGAGGTACAGGTGTACAGAGGTGCTTACCAGCTACAGCTGGTACACCAACTGTGACCCTATATGGAGAAGTCAGACCTGACCTCAGCCACTCATGCTTTGGTAACATCCAGATTGGACTACTGCAATGTGCTGTACATGGGTCTGCCTTTGAAGATGGTTCGGAAGCTTCAGCTGGTCCAGAATGCTGGTTCAAGGATGCTCATGGGTGCAAGTCAGTTCATGTGTGTTGCATCCATCTTGTGGCAGCTCAGTCTGTTACCAGTCCACCTTCAGGCTAGATTCAAGGTGCTGGTCTTGATCTTTAAAGCCCTATGTGGCCTGGGGCCGGGGCACCTGTCAGACCACATTCACCCACATGAAACTGCCAGGGCCCTTCACTCAGCATCTCATGTCCTGCCTCTAGACATCCATTTGGCAGGGGCTAGAGACAGGGCCCTTTCGGTTGTGGCTCCTCAGCTTTGGAATGCCTTCCCCAAAGATCTTCGCCATGTTCCCTTTCTCACGTGTTTAAAAAACAATTAAAAATACATCTTTTAAAACAGGCTTTTACAGGTGAAACTCGGAAAATTAGACTATTGTGCAAAAGTCCATTAATTTCAGTAATGCAAATTAAAAGGTGAAACTGATATATGAGACAGACGCATTACATGCAAAGCGAGATAAGTCAAGCCTTAATTTGTTATAATTGTGATGATCATGGCGTACAGCTCATGAAAACCCCAAATCCACAATCTCAGAAAATTAGAATATTACATGGAACCAAGAAGACAAGGATTGAAGAATAGAACAATATCGGACCTCTGAAAAGTATAAGCATGCATATGTATTCAGTACTTGGTTTGGGCCCCTTTTGCAGCAATTACTGCCTCAATGCGGCGTGGCATGGATGCTATCAGCCTGTGGCACTGATGAGCTATTATGGAAGACCAGGATGCTTCATTAGCGGCCTTCAGCTCTTCTGCATTGTTTGGTCTCATGTCTCTCATCCTTCTCTTGGCAATGCCCCATAGATTCTCTATGGGGTCAGGTCAGGTGAGTTTGCTGGCCAATCAAGCACAGTACACTGTATACTTTTCAGAGGTCCGATATTGTTCTGTTCTTCAATCCTTGTCTTCTTGGTTCCATGTAATATTCTAATTTTCTGGGATTGTGGATTTGGGGTTTTCATGAGCTGTACGCCATGATCATCACAATTATAACAAATTAAGTCTTGACTTATCTCGCTTTGCATGTAATGCGTCTGTCTCATATATCAGTTTCACCTTTTAATTTGCATTACTGAAATTAATGGACTTTTGCACAATATTCTAATTTTCCGAGTTTCACCTGTAAATGTTTTATCTGACGCTTATATCTGGTAGGTTTTTGAGTTCTTGGTTTTTAGCTTTTCATTAATAACTTTTTATTTTAAACTTTTTTAAAAAATGTAATTTTAAGTATGGTTTTAGCCCGGTCTCCTTAATTTTTAAAACTTTATTAATCTACACTGTATCTGTTTTGTAGATGTTGTGAGCTGCCCTGAGCAGTAGTGTAGTGGAGGGGTATACATATTTCAAATAAACATAAATCACAAAAATATTATGTGAAGGAAACAAAAGAAAAAGAACATTTTCAGAGTTCTAATATATTACTAATGATTTTTCAGTATACCCACACCAATGCATTTTATCTAAACTTATCTATCTACATTTCTATTTGTTTATTTCAACTCCTTCTCCAAATCGTGCAGGGAAGCTTAAGGGTCATTCTCCCTCCCTCCCTCCCTCCCTCCTTTTAGCCTTACAACAACCCTGTGATGTAGGCTGGGTTGAGAGTGAATGGCCCAAAAGCAACCCTGTGAGTTTCATGACTGAGAAGGTACTATATAAGAGTTAATAATTATACCAAAGCCAAAACAAACAAACAAACAAATAAATAAAAATCGAGCACGCCCCACTGCCGCTCTCTTAGAGAGCTCAGCTGCGCGCACGCGCATTTGAACGACCAATTCAGCATTCTTCCAGGCAGCTAGTGATCGAGCCTCGGCTTGAGCAACCCGGTCCGGCCACAGAAGGAGGCGTGGCTTGTAAGGACCACGACAGTCTTTTAAAGACTCTTGTTTTGCGCGCGGCAATAGACCCAAGAAACTGGGCGTGCGCACGCGCACAGACAGCCCTCCCTCGAGTCCCTCCCGTCTCCACGACACCCTAGACAGCGTCGGGCTCCGCCGTGCTCCCGGCGCGCATGCGCAAGCGGTCTCCGCAGGACGCTTGTTTGCGTCGCCTCCCCCCTGCTTTCCTTTCCTCCTCGCGTCCAAGATGGCGGAGTACGACCTGACTACTCGCATCGCGCACTTCTTGGACCGGCACTTGGTCTTCCCGCTCCTCGAGTTCCTTTCCGTCAAAGAGGTGAGGCCCGCGTTTGTCGTTCGCCACAGGGAGGTCGCGGGAGCAGTCGGCCGCCCTCCTCCTCCTCATCCTCGCGCGAAGCCTCATTGGCTTCCCTGCCAGGCCCGACTGGAGGCGCCGGCAGAGCAGCCTCTGGAGGGAAGGCGGGGCGGCGGACGACGGTGGGAACTCATGCTGTGTTTCGCGTGCCCGCCCGTGGCAAATAAAATGCAAGTGCGAGTGGAAGCTCGCGTGGGGGCCTGTCTCAGTCGCTGGCTGCACAAACAGGGGAGCCAGCCCTCTTTCTCCTCCTTTCCCCCCGTAGAACTTGGCCCTGGTGTCTTCTCAGTCCTCTCGGTGCCAGGGAGCACCGGGATTCCGATTCGGAAGCTGCCATAATCTGAGTCAGACCATTCATTCATCTAGCTCAGTATTGTCTACACAGACTGGCAGCGGCTTCTCTAAGGTTGGAGGCGGGAGTCTCTCTCAGCCCTATCTTGGAGATGCTGCCAGGGAGGGAATTGGAACCTTCTGCTCTTCCCAGAGCGGCTCTATCCCCTGAGGGCAATATCTTACAGTGCTCACACATCAAGTCTCCCATTCAAATGCAGACCAGACCAGACCCTGTTTAGCAAAGGGAGCAATTCATGTTTACTACCACAAGACTAGCTCTCCTCTCAGGGATCCGTTCTGCAACTGGTGGGAGTTATGGTCCCCTGTACACATGCAGGGTGCTGCTTCTAATTTGTGTGTGTCTCCCCCCGCCTTGCTTCGTACATGTCTCTGGAATACTTATATACTGCTTTTCTGCAAAAGTTTCTCAGAGCAGCATATGTAGAAAAAAAGATGGCCCCCTGAGCCCGAAGGGCTCACAATCTCTTTTTTGTGTTAATAATTTTGGTAGGGAAGCACTAGCAACACACTCTGGGGAGATGCTGTGCTGGGACTGAATAAGGATAGCATCTCTTCTAAATATATAGAGGACTGCCACTTCGGAAGGTATCTCTTCACCCAGTTGGAAATAGTTGCAAATTCTGTGGCAATCTATGATTTTGTGTGTGTGTGTGTGTGTGTGTGTGTATATATATATATACACACACACACACACACACACACATATACTAGTTTCTGCTTGAAGGGATAATTGAAATATGTTTCAAAGTAAAGTGTATGTGCTGTGTGTATTGAGGTGTGTGTGTTGCTGTACAATAGTGCATAAATTGGTATTTGAATAGGGATCGAAGGCTTAGACTTAATAAGTACGGTTGTGCATTTTATGATAATCTTAGGAGGCAGTGCCTTAACAAGTTCAGGCCCATACCAGAGATGTTGTGTATATATAGAGAGTAATGTGCAGAAGAAGCTGCTACTTGTCAGATTCCCATTCGTCCAGGCAGGAGATTCCTGCTTGATGTGATTTGTAAAGTGCTTAGTAATTAAACTGCTGTAAAATAGTTTAAACCAATACCCCTAGTTCTATATTAGGTGGCCTTATCCAAGTCAGTAAGTCTTAGTCCCATCATCTTCAGCATTCTGGCCTGCCTTACCCAGGTTGGTTGTTCGGATTGGAACAAGATGAAGTGTGTGAAGTACTTTGGATACACTAAACCACTAAATAAAAACAATTATTAAAGTAGGCTGTAAAATGGAGGAAGTGGTTGTAGGTTTCCTGCTCCATCATTGACACTTCTCGTATCTGTAGCTTCATGCAATGTAATGGTAGCTAACATCATTCTGAACCTGGGTACGTCTTCTGGGTCCTCCTAAAAACAGAGAAGGAGGTCCTATTATTTCAGCAGTGAACGCATTCCAAAGCCCTGGGGCAGCCACAGAGAAGGCTTGGTCCCTAGTTTTTGACCTGTATTGTGTTTTGGTTAAGACTGCTGTTATGGCTGGCTCAAATGAATGACTTGAAATCATGGCTTCTTAGTCTTTAAATATCTTTATGCCATCAGTTATATAATTTTGCAAGTCTTTTTAATTTGGTTTTCCTCTTAGTGCTGAAAGTCAAAATGCTTTGTTGTGAAGTGGCAGGATAACATCTGCACTAGAACTTTTGACTGAATTGGCAGCGACTGGTTACATCGGAAATATGTCAAACAGGAAGCATTTTCTTTTTTTCAGATATACAATGAAAAGGAACTACTTCAGGGAAAACTGGATCTCCTTAGTGACACCAATATGGTGGACTTTGCTATGGATGTCTACAAAAACCTTTATTCTGATGATATTCCACATGGTAAGCTAGTTTTTTATGAACACAATTGTGACAAGAACTATGGAGGGTCTTCATGCTTTAAAAAAAAAATTAAAAATCCTGGACAGTTCCCTAGTCTGCTTCACTGTTCCCTAGTCTGATATCCAGTGGAAGCTTGCATTCCAAAATAAGTATGTATTCTGCTTAATCTCTTACTCAGTTCTACTGTTCCTTTTCAGTGATCAGTTATGGACCCAGACTATTTCAGTATCCCAACAAAGGGATTTAAAATGTGAAGAACTAAATTCTTAATTAAATGTATTAATCCATATGACTGTTTCCAACATTCCATTCCACTCTATCTTGACTTTAAAAAAAAGAATCTCAGATAAGTGTATGTAGGTGGCTTGCCATATGCAACCATTGAATACAGGTGACCTTTGTTATTCATGGGGCCTCCATTCTTGCCTGTAGGCGCAAATATGGAAACCGTGAATAATGAAACTTCTCTGGGAATCGAGGGTTTAGGTTTTTACGAACGCACGGCTAAAGAAATAAAGTACACTACCTTGCTCTCCAGCAGTGCCCCTCCCCCCCATTCCTTCAATCTCAGCAAAAAATTGTGGAGATTTGATTTTTTTAAGAGCCTCAAAATGGCGCCATGCTGTCTCCAGACATTTCCAGTGGCCCTGAAACTGGGGATAGGTGAAAACTGCCTATTTTTGCAGCCACAGATATGGAAACCAGGACTCTAGTACTTTGGGGATACACAAAACCGTGGATAATGAGGGCCACCTGCACTTGCAATCTGGAATGAGGAGAATGACAGAAATCTGACTCTCAGTCCAGGCACTGGGACAAGAGGGGAAGAGGGTCGATTTGCTCCTGTGCAGTGGAATATCTGTGTGGAGTATTGCATCATTCCTGTATGGAGTGACACAGTACTCCACACATCAGAAACTCCATGCAGTTTCTGATGTGTTTGTCATTTCTTGGGGCCTGGGGGTTTGAGAGAACATGGAACAGGCGCAGTTTAGCAGGTTTGGAAAAGCAGTCCTGGTCTTCCTGTGCCATAGGCAGTAGCCTCCACGATTAATGTGATGGTTAGCAAGGAGAAGCAAGGGAGTGAGGTTGAAGGAGGAAGGGCAACACTCTATTCTACCCTTTCCCCCAGCTGTCAGATTTGACAGTTCTTGATCTAGTTTGCATAAATGTTAGAGAATCAGTAAATTGACCAAAATGGCTCTTCTTTCCTTACCTGTTTCATTTAATGACAAGATTTCCCTGAAACTGGGGATAGTTCATCCATATTGGAGTACTTCTTATCAGGCAAGTCTTGTTTCTTGACTGTAGACACAGTGGGTTTGGTGTTAAGACTTTGTGCATGTTTTGATGAGGTGCAGCACCGTGGCTGAGACTTGGGGCTCCTTGGAAAAGTGTTTCTCTTCTGTGTGCCTGGATCTGCCTCACCAGTGAATACGATCACTTTTCTCTGGTCTAAAATCTTTCTGCTTAAATCTGTCTCTGTTCATACTCTCCTTTTATTACACATACCATTAGGTGTAAGCTTAAAGGCTTAGATTATTTAGCTTTACATATTCCTGATTTAAAAAAATGAACTAAAAGGTAGTGTTCAGGATTATTTCCATTTGTTTTTTGGGTCCTCAGTATTCAAACAGTTAACCGTTTTTAGGTTGAGCTTCTGTGTGGCTTCCCAATAAATATTCTCAAAATTTGATAAACAAGCCATACTTTGAATTCCTTCATATAGCTGCTTGTTTTGCCATTTCTGAGTTCACTTACCATTTTCAAGCTATAGTTGTCAGAAAACCTTTTTCATGGTCCTCTAGGAGACTTATTCATAGTGGTTTTTTAAAAGATCAGTTTCTGAAATCTGTTTCTCTGTTGGGAGTTGTACTGGATTCAGTAAGAGACATAAAACTAGTGACTTTATTAAATGTATAATTCAGTGTGCCTAACTGAAGTACACAATAAATACATCTCTGAATGCTAGGGTACACAGCATTGTTTTCTTTCTTGCTCAAATGTTGCTGAGCTCTGCCTTTTTGTAAAGGAGACTTATTTCATGTTTTGTTTTTCTGCCCAGCTTTGCGTGAAAAGAGAACCACTGTTGTAGCACAGCTGAAACAACTTCAGGCAGAAACTGAACCAATTGTCAAGATGTTTGAAGACCCAGAAACAACACGGCAAATGCAGTCTACCAGGTAATGCTTTTGGATGTTGTCTTCCTGCTTTGTAGGCATAACCGTTGTTATGGGAGTCTGCAGAGCTGTTCCTTAATTACAGTGAGAATATTCTGTATTCTGAGTTGGATATTCTGGCAAAGTAACTTGGTCACTAGGAGGTTTTCTTTTTAGGAAGTTCTCCCATTATGTTATTCCAATTAGGAATAACGTAAGAACAGCATGACTATTCCTGTTTACGTACAGCTGATTCTGACTCCTATCAGTTTGTGAAACCTAATCTAAATAGGCTTGTCAACAATGGAAGCTGAATTTTTCCATTCATTAGCTTATAGATCTTCTTAAGAAACATAGTGGGCACTATGTATGAAGATCAGAGGCAACAGAAATGGAAATCCAGTCTTTAAACCTCCAATTAGTTAACATTGTATCATGGGGCAGGGGTGGAAGCTGCTTTTTGCCAAGCGTGTACATACAAATATGTGGAGCATATTAAAACAAGCACAATAAAATCATCAGGACAAAACAGCCTATAAATGCCAATCCCAAATACCCAGTGGAACAAGCATATTTTCAACAGATGCTGGAAAATCGGAAGGGATGAGGCAGTGTGAACTTACTGGTAGTGGGACTTGAGTTAAATATTTGAACATGTAGATTAGCAGTAGCAGATCAGACAATCTTGTTGGGAGTCCAGATGCACCTTATGAAGCTCCTTTTCTTTCTTTTAGTAAGGATGGAGAAACAAGGTCCTGTTTTCCACCCAAAAGGAAACTGCCACATCTGTCATTACCATCAACATTTACTTTTCACTTTTGAGCTGGCAATAGTGGAGTAGGGGTGTGCACAAACAAAAAATTGCGGTTCAGTGCAAATTTGAATTGAATTTGAGCCGAACGATGTGCTGCCTAACCAGTTTGGTTGAACTGTCCCATTTGTGTGACTGATCGGTTTGGGCAGCTAACACTTGTAAAGGGGAATCCCGTCAGGATTCCCCTTTAGAAGTACAGGGGTGAGGGACTCTGGCAATGGAAAGAGGTGGCTGGGTGGGGGCATCGAGAGAGGTAGTAAGATGCTTACTTGGCCAGCATGGCTGCTGCTGCCACTCAACTTTTCTGGTGCATGCTCTGCCTTGTTTAGGTGCATCCCCAGGTGCATGCTCTGCCTTGTTTAGGAAACCACCCATGTAGCAGTGGAGCAGTTCTGGCCTCCACGAATGTGCAGAGGCCTTTTGCATGGTGTCTGTGCATGCATGGATGCCACACAAATAGTGTCTGCACATGCACGGACACCAGAAGCATTACACCGCTGCGCGGGCGGCTTCCTAAACAAGGAAAGTACACACTTGGGGCCACTCCAGGGGTGTGTGCGGTAGCTCTGACAGCCATGCTGGCTGGGTAAGCATCTTGCTACCCCTGTCACTGGCCCTGCCCGGCCACCTGTTCATTGCTGAATTGGTTTGCCCGAACCAGGCCCAGTTTGATTCATTCGAGGACAAAACCACCTGAGGTTGGGTTTGTGATCAAACCTCCGAACCAACCCAGTTCAAGGCAACAAACTGTTGGTGCACACCCCTATTGTGGAGCTAGGCACTGTTAAGCAAGGCCAGTTGTTGATCCCTGATCTATACAACCAAGGTTTAGAATAGGGTGCTGTTGAAGACGCTGACGCATTGGCCAAAACAAGCCTTACCCTGACCTTTTTTTTTTTGTTTCTTTTTACCATGAATGGGAATGATTATTGATGTGAAGGCTGAGATTCTTAGAAAGCTAACATCTGAGAGAATATACATAACTTCAGTGCAGTGAATATAGAAAGCACAAGCTTGTATTTTGGAAAGTGGGGCCTTAAAATGACATGCTCACACTGATTTCTACCACCTATTGAAGAATAGTTTTGCTTTAGTCATTTGTACAGAAAATGGCTTGGGCACAAAGTATTAGTCTAAAGTTAAGTGCTCAAAGCTGCGTTTTTCTTTAGACAACTTGCTTGTAAATACATAGGCAGTGATGAAGTACTGTGACGCGCTGAGCGCAGTGTTCTTGCCAAAGCAGCCTTGGTTGCTAATGTGTTGAGCTGTTTATGGTTGTATCTGTTTTGCACTTAGCAGTTTTGTACAGTTCCCATTGTTTACACTTGGGACTTTTCTAATAAAAACATCCTTTAAAGAGTTTGCTTGTTTAAAGCTTGCTTTTAAGACTTTATCAACTGGGATGCAGCCTGCCTACATAGTGCAATTTACATTATGTTTAATATGGTTGTCTAATATGTCATAATGCTGCTGGTGAATCTGCTCACATTAAAGTAATAGCCATGGCATTTTGGGATGCTCATATAGATCACATGACAGTGGCAAGTATTGCCTGATGCTGAGATGTTCATACTCCTCTCATACTATTTACATGTGAGTGGAGTGTGTGAATTCTAACTTGAGTTTAACATTTTTCAACCATTACTAAGCTGGGCACTTTTTAGGAATAGCTGTGGATAAGCAAACAAATGCATCTAGAAGTCCTGATCAGCTAGCTACAGATCTCTGATCATTTCACATCTGGAGGCCAGTGGTACATATGTTCTACATACAGATGGGGTAGGGAGCATACCATAAGCTCATTCTGTACCATTTTGTGGTAGGACAACCTATTGTGAACTGAGGCTTACACACATGTACAGTGGCATGCACTTTTTTCTTGGTAGCATACTGCATGTAAGCCATGCATGCTAGAGTAATGTGTGAGGTGGATTTGATGGGAAACCATTTCATATATGAAATGTCTTAGGAGACATAGTTGAGCACAGCACTGAGAGATTTTCATGGGCACAAAAGAAGTGGTTTTACTCTCAGAATTTTGGTGAATGACCATTCAGTGGACTGTTAACTTTCTCAGATTTTTAAATACCTAACCAGTGATTTATAGCACTAGTTATCACTTTTATTTATTACAGGGATGGACGGATGCTCTTTGACTACTTAGCGGACAAACATGGTGTACGTATTCATAATTAAGTCTGTAAAGTTAAGTGTTATAAAGGTAGACCTCCTTACTCGTAGCCTGGCATCTGCAGTTCTGCTTATCCACGGTTGGGCAGCTGACACCCGAACTCTGTATAAGTAGTAAATAAAAGGGTTAAAAACCATGTATCGGAAGTTCCTAGGTGGGTGGAAATGGCCTCCAAGGTCATTTTCAGCCACCATTTTGCAGCTCAGATCCACTTTGTGGCTCTTATTTGGGGGAGAAAAAAATCAACTTCCCCCCATGATTTTTCATGGAAAATGGTAGAATTGCAGCTTTTGCAGGACATGGACAGCTGGAAGCCGATAGAGCACAGTACGGCACTTCCTTTCAATTATTTATTCAGTTTTTAGCCCTTTTTTTAGCCTCCAGGAACTTAATTCCCCCAACTCGTATTGCCTCAATGTCTCGTTAAACATGGCTTCAGCCGAGAATGTAACCCCCGTGGATAACGAGGTCCACCTATAATTTATCTTTGTTTTAAGTGTAGCCTGTTCAACTTATAAGAAGAAAAATGTTACATTGAACAAATGTGTTTCAGATGTGTGAGACTGTTCATTTGTGAAAGTAGTCAATTTTTTAAAAATAGTGTAGAAAGTTTAATATCTAAAATGACTATTTTGGGGAATACCATTATATGAAAACTTCCTATTCTTCTTACTTTGGTCGTAATAATGTCTGCTCTTAAAATGTTTAGGCAGCCTGTCATTTGGTAATCCCAAACGAACCTGTCATTCAGTAATCCTAAACACATGGCCAGCAGCTAAGTTGTTATGAGGACCACTTGGGAGTAGAGCGTAGGTTGTGGGGCATCTGGAAAGACAAATGACATCCCTTGGGAGGCGATAGTCGTTCCATAAAGCTAGTGGAGTGTTTGAGAGACTGAGCTGCAAACCGTGAAGTCCCTGGTTCACTTTTGCCATGAACTCACTAGCTGGCCTTAGGCAAGGCAGGCTGCTGTCCCTCAGCCTCTCCATTGCAATACTGTGGAATAATAATATTTTCATATGAAATACTAGCACAGCAGAAAAAGAGTTGGGTTCCAGCCAAGCATGCTGGCTTTATGTTGGTAGAATTTTGTTACATTGGGGAAGGGTGTTTTTTTTTCTTGTTTTTTTTAAAGACCTCCACCTGCATTCTAAAGTGGAACAGCCCATTCTACCCCCTTAGGACTCTACCATCTAACTCGCCATCTCAATTCTTCTGCTGTATGAGTGGATCATGTATATCTAAAACAATCATATGGAGCTTGAAGAGAATGTTTCTTGCTCTGGTTTTTCAGTTTAGGCAAGAGTATCTAGATACACTCTACAGATATGCAAAATTCCAGTATGAATGCGGCAACTATTCTGGAGCAGCAGAATACTTATACTTCTTTAGAGTGTTGGTAAGTATTTTCTTATAATATGTATCTCATGTTTTAAAAATATTTTAAGAGTGGTATTGCAATTGGAACATTCATTTTACCTTGCCAACTGAACAAAAATATGAATATTCCTCTTTTCAGAGAGGGTGTGCTCACACAACCTCTGATTTGTCTATTCAGACTGCTATAGTTATTTTGGCAGATAAAGGAAAGATTGTGCCGTTGAGTCAGTGTCGACTCCTGGCGATTACAGAGCCATGTGGTTTTCTTCAGTAGAATACTGGAGGGGTTTACCATTGCCTTCTCCCACACAGTGTGAGATGATGCCTTTCAACATCTTCCTATATCGCTGCTGCCCGATATAGGTGTTTCCTATAGTCTGTCATTCAGTAATCTTAAACACATAGTATGGGAAACATACCAGCGGGGATTCGAACCAGCAACCTCTTGCTCCCTAGGTAAGTTACTTCCCCGCTGTGCCATTAGGTGGCTCATTTTGGCAGATACTTGTTTGGAGATTTGTTTCTTAATTTTGCAAAGCAAGTTTGAAATTTGTAACTTTCAGCTCAGTTTTTTTTGTGGGGGGGCATTGTTTTTGCTTTTATCAAGAATGAGAAATATATATAAAACTAAAGAAAAGAGAGAATAAAAGACAGTTTTAAAATTGCTTCATTAATATGACATCAACATTAAGTGGTGGTTGGGGAATGAAAAAAGGAAAGAAGAAAAGTGGTGGTGGGGGACCTCCTAATGACATTTCTTCAAAGCAGGAACAATTCATTAAAGTTGGACCAAATTGCCGAAAATTCCTCTGCTTTACCTTTCTTTCTTTAAAAAAACAACAGTTCAAATGCTGACAAAGAATACATATCAGTTATACAAAGTTGCAATTCAGGAATACATTTGTCCTTCCAGTGTTATATAATGATCCTTTTGGCAGCTCCCCATGCACAAAGAATTCTTGGTGTGATGCTAAATTCCATATGCTGGGGATGTACCCCCAAAGAACATGAATGCCTTTGACAAGCAATGAAAGCTGCACAGTCCTCTTAACAGTCTTATTAATTTAAAATCAAAATGGGACAATAACTGGACAAGACCAACTTGTATGCGTAAGCGTTCCAGTATCTAGGAGTCTGCAACCAGCTAATACTCAGCTTTTGGTGCATGCTTACTGGACACCTCAGAGAATGTTTAAGAAGAACTTTCAGCTCAATTGTTCTGTTTAAAGAGAGGTAAGCTATTCTGTAGGATGATGCTCCCACAGTTAAACCAACTATGTATTCATGTTTAAGCTTAGTCTTACTAACTTTGACAGCTCTCTTTGAAAACGTTAGAACTGCAACAGCAAGTTTTGGATATCAAGTTGGCTTCCCAATTAATGAGTGCATAGATCCAGTAATAGAGATCTAAACCCACAGTTGATGTAAATGTTCATTGTCCCCCATTGTACTTGATGTGTGCATATTGGATGGGAATATGCATGCCCTTCATTGACGAAAGTCTAGCTGCATGTGACAAAATGTAACTAGAACTGATTATTGTCAAATATAGCAATCAAATCAGTCAGATCAAAACTATCAAGTGAAGCCAACAAGCAACATTCACAGTGCACTAAGGATCATTAGCACACACACACGGCAGCTTGGGAATATCCAGTTTGGTTTTAAAAAAATTAATTCCACTTTAATTCCACAGATTGGACCTTTGACAGGTCTGGAACACTTGATGAGCTTCTCTTGGGAGCGAAAGTGGTCGTTTCTATTGAAACTGTTCTTACATATCCACCAAACACATCATGTATCCACTGTATGCAGGCTACTGTTTAGCGCCAACAGAAGTTTTTTGGAAGGGAGCCAAAGTAGCAGTGTGTCCTTGCTGTTGGGGCACTTGTTCTCTGAAGTGAACTGCAGTGTCCACTGTGGTGGTGGTTCTGCCATATCTTAAATATTTTCTCTTTTGTGCCTTTTGGTAATGTTTAAATATGTTGCTGCTGTTAATCGTTTGGTTGAAACTTAGTGGTTCTTCTCTTAAGCAAAGAGTTGTTTAGGAAATACAAGCTATGAAAGAGCCATTCTATTGGATGGGGGATTAGAATCTTATGTTCTGAATGACTTATGTAGTTCAGCCCTTTTTAAGCTAAAGGAGGTTGAGCCCCAGATCCTACTGCTACCCTGAATGAGTTGGATTAACTATTCTAGGAGGTGAAACATTAAGAGGCTATGTTTAGAATTATATTTCCCATTTTTTTTAAAAAACAACTCATTGTATTTTTCCTACCATCTCTGTCATATCAACCCTTATGGAGTTATATTTTGAAATCTTACTTGCTGGACTTACTATAAGTTCCTCTCTGTTGAATGGGAGCTTGACTTGACCTGAGCCATTTTTGGAAGGGCGGTATATAAATCAAATAAATAATAAATAATAAATAAATAAATATTACATGGAGTTCATGATGTCCATGACTATTTCTAACAGTCTGTGCAAATGATTGCTAACTATATTGGCAGCAATTTTTTGTCTAGATTTTCTTCATTCTGATTAGCAGGAGTTTTCAGTAGAATTGGTGGTTTTACTAGTTAAGCTTTAAACCATTTAAAATCAGTGCATTTAAAATCAGTGCAACCCCAGAAGGCTTGCAGTTTTGTTGATGAAGGAATCCTTATTGCTTGCATTGAAAGTTCTTGTGCAGAAGCTGCAGCTGCCAATTTTCCTGGCTTTCCTAGGGTTTTTAAATCTCCAACAATCTCCTTGGAAGTGCTTAGTGCTGCTGATTGTTTCCTAGAAAATCAAAACTGATTTTCTAAATGAAACACAGCTCATTTTCCCAAAATTGTGGAGCAAGCATGTCAGTGGCACATTCTCTCTCAACTGGTGCCAGCAAGTCTCTAATCAAAATGTTTGACCTAGTGAAATATTAAATTATTGTGGTTATTGTAATTGGATTCACTTATTTAAAACAGGTTCCGTCAACAGATAGAAATGCTTTGAATTCACTCTGGGGAAAGCTGGCATCTGAAATTCTGATGCAGAACTGGGATGCTGCCATGGAGGACCTTACAAGATTGAAAGAGACAATTGATAATAATGTGAGTTTTATTTTGATTATATAAACATTTACCTAAGATGGAAGAGCTGGTGACTTTGGCATATATTTAGCGCCCACTAAGGTTTTTCTCAAATAGTTAAGGTTAACAGTGCTGCTCAAAGGTTTTTTCTTTTCAGACATGTTTTGCAAGTTCTACTGTGTTTAGAAGGCGAGAGCTATAAATAATCAAATTAGCTAGCTGGTAACCATTCCTTAAATGAATGAAGTTGGACTTTTCGAAATGGAGCAACAAATGGTTAAATAGCATAAATGGTCTACAACAGTTTTGGAAGAGTGCTATTTAGGATAAGTGTGTTTTCCCACATTGTTCTTGTTCTTTAAGGATACTTAGATTTTGTTACCACCACTAATAGAATAAAAAAGTACAGTATGTACAAAAGTACAGCATGTAACTTCTGGTGGTGGTAGCTTTTCAGTGTGATATTTTCAAAAATCAAAGTTGTGAAAATGCCAGCCAAATTTTGCTTTCTTCTTCTATCCACATTTCTAACACTGTTTAATTATAATGATAAAAAGTATATAGCACTGCACCGTTGACATGAATTCTGAAGTACTTTTGCCCTTAAAATAATGGCAGTCTATATTGCTAACACCCCGAATTCATCTTGGTGCTGAAATAAGGGTTTTCAGAGTGCTGGTTGCGCACACTCTGATTTGATTTGCCAAGATTCTTCTTTCCTTCCCAACCATACACTGAGCCTTCCTCTGGAAACAATACTTGTTAGTTGACTCTAGTAATTCTTTTATACTGAGTGCAGTGCCTAGCTCTGCTTCCCTAACTCTCTTCCTAGACTCTGCTACCCAGTCAATTCAGGGACAACCAGATCATCAGTGCCAACAACAAATATTTATGTACTGCTTTTCAACAAGAGTTTCCAAAGCAGTTTACATAGAGAAATAATACATAAATTAGATGGCTCCCTGTCCCCAAAGGGCTCACAATCTAAAAAGAAACATAAGATAGACAGCAGCAAGAGCCACTGGAGGTATTGTACTGGGAGTGGATGGGGCCAGTTACTCTCCCCCTGCTAAATAAAGAGAATCACCATGTTAAAAAGGTGCCTTTTGCCAAGTTAGCAGGGGAGCGCCAGCAATCTAGCACCACACATCAGTCACACAACATTCACATTTTCCTCCTTCTTGGAGGCTGCGTGATGATTGCTTGGACTGCATTTGTCAAAACTGGCAAGGACTGTGCCTCTGCTGTTCTGGAGGAAACCCCCTGGTATTGTTTACAGCTGAGGTGGCATGAGTGTGTGATGAGGGTGATACTGACTTTTAGGCTGTGCAGTTATATAGCTCCAAATAGTATAAGCTGAATAATGCACACAGCCCTGCTGGCACAGTGCTAAATAGACTTTCCCAGCATGCACCTCCAGGCAGAACCCAGCTCTCCAAAAGACTCACCACCACTTCTGAGGTCCTCTTAATAAGCATGGAGCCCTGCAGCATTCCAGCCTTATATTGGAAGACACACAAGGAACACTGAGAATGGAGTTTCCAGCTCTTTCTTCACAAAGCGCTGTTTGGAGCCAAAAACCTCACAGGCCTATTGGCTGCTTTTGTGAGGAGCAATTTGGCTGGGCCAGCTGGAATGATAGCATAAATAGTAAAGCCCTGCAGCAACTGTATTTGGGTCTCTTTCTCTGTGTTCTGATCCTAGAAGATCAGTAGCCTGGAAGACAGATACCATTAGCTGGTTTATGTTTCCCTATCCAGGAAATGTCACCAGAAAAGTAGCAGTTGGAGTTTGTCACTCGGTTGCTTTCCAGGGCTGCAACTACTGCTCACCATGGATGAGTGGCAGATTGCATGGTTGGATCCAAGTTGTTTGGTCAAAAAGTTGAATCTCTTTGGCAGGAAAACATATTATGAACTAGAAGGAAGACACTTAAAATTTCTTTAAAATACAGTAAGTGTTCACTTCAGCATGTTCAGCAAAACATATTTCTGTTTTTCAGTCTGTCAGCTCTCCTCTCCAGTCTCTTCAGCAGAGGACATGGCTCATTCATTGGTCTCTCTTCGTTTTCTTCAACCATCCCAAAGGCAGAGATAACATCATTGATCTCTTCCTCTATCAGCCCCAGTAAGTGGTTTTGTATCTATAACAACCAAAGGATTATGAGAATACAGCAGAAGTCCAGTCGGATCTGAGAATGTTAAAAGGTTTCATCAGATGATTGAACATAGGAAACTGCCATGTACTGAGTCAGACCATTGGTCTATCTAGCTCAGTATTGTCTTCACAGACTGGCAGCTGCTTCTCCAAGGTTGCAGGCAGGAATCTCTCTCAGCCCTATCTTGGAGAAGCCAGGGAGGGAACTTGGAACCTTCTGCTCTTCCCAGAGCGGCTTCATCCCTTGAAGGGAAGATCTTGCAGTGCTCACACATCAAGTCTCCCATTCATATGCAACCAGGGCAGACCCTGCTTGGCTATGGGGACAAGTCATGCTTGCTACCACAAGACCAGCTCTCCTATCCAAAGGTCAGTGTGGCCTGTCCTAACACCTGTAGAGCCTAATATGAAAACCATCTTTGGGAAGAAAGAGGAACCATTGATGATCATAATCTTTGCACAGTAACTTATTCTGAGAAATCAGATTTAGATAAACTTTTGCTTGAATTATAATTGCACTTTAGTTAACAGAACTATCAAGAGTGCTACCCATTGAGAGGGCACACTTTAATAGCCTTGTTAACCTATGAAATTCGAAACAAACACTGTACCAAAGTTGGAACCAGCACTTGGAAATGTGTGTGGAAGCTGGTAGGGTGCCTGTAGTGATCCCACACCACCCATAAAGTGGTGAATGGTTCCCCTCTGTACCAGCTGCAGCCCTAACCATTTTTAAGGGAAATTCCTAGGTCTGGTGCAAATGTAGCATTCCCTCCTTTTCATGGCTAAGGGAGTAGGCTGCAAGTTAACAAACTCCCTTTCCTCTCCTGCCATTCTTAACTCTAATAATCAGGGGCCAAAAACAGACAAAAATTGGCACTAGTGTAAAGTTGTATGATGGTGTTGTGCAAAGAAAGACATGTCTGTTCTGGAGCAGCTCTTGTGCTAGCTGAAGATGTTGACATGTTTTGCCAGGTGTTGCTCGCCATGTCCCAGAGAAGGTCTTTCACTGGCCTTTGTGTGCAGCATTACTGTGTACTGCAACCTCACACAGCTGTGCAAACTGCAAGTGTGCACAGCTTCTCTTGTTGTGCTAGTGCAGCTCTAGTCTGGATGTCAGCCAGTGTTTGGCAGTTAACCAGGGTTTGAAGGTGCTAATGTGAAGCACTTTGTACGATATCTTGGAAAGCTAGTTATGTGATTAGCGATTTGATATTGGCAGTTTGATTTTAAGTTGGAAGCTGTCTGCAGTGTTACACTAAAGCAAATACTGGAGGAATAACTGGTACAGGTGCAGAGCCTTTAGTATCAACTGTCATAAATTTGGAAGAGGCAGTATTTCATAGATAACTTAATCTGTGCATGCTGTCACTGGTTTTATATTACATTTAAAGTTACCAAAGATTTTCAGAGTACAAGCTATCTATTTCAGGGAAATTGAGTGGTGATGTCAGTGTTGCATTAGGTAATGCACTGATTCATTGCCATCTTCTATTGTGATTCAAGGACATATGATTCATCAGTTTGTAGCAATTACATACAGGCAAGCAGTATGTGTGAATTCTAGACTGAACTCTCGGCTGAACTGCCACAGTCAAGGCCCCCCTCAAATAATTACACTGAATTTTTATTGTGGTGGCAAAAACTTCACTTTTGTTTGTGCCCATTTCCCCGTCTATAATTATTCCTCCTGGTTTCCACTGAAATGACCTTTTTCTATAATTTTTCAACAAATAAGTTCTCAAAGCATTGAATTCCTCTTCTGTGTACATCACATTTTTAAAAACTTATCAGTATGAAGATTTACGTGCCTTATATTCTGTATATAGCCTCTCATGAGATTTGGTTGATTGTGGGAAGGGTTATATTTTGTGCTAAGGCTGTGCACAAACGGGTTTCAACAACCGGCTTTTCGGCCAGTTCGAAGGTGGGGGTGGGTCGCACTTACCCCTCCCTCCGCTTTTCCCCTGCTTGCACTCAGTTATCAAAGGCTCCTTCAAGGCAGCAGGATACCTCCCTGCCTCCCCATCCCCTCTTTGCCAGAAGTAGCAGGAAGTACCTGGCTACTGGTACTTCCTGCTACTTCCAGGCAAAAGAGGGGACAGGGCGGCAGGGAGGTATGCTGCCGCCCCGAAGGAGCCTTTGATAATGGAGCCCTGTTGGGCGGAGGGAGGGGTAAGTGCACCCTCCCCTGCCCTTAAAGTGCCTCCCCCGCCCGCTTTCAGACTTCCCTTGCCCAGATCCATGTACATCCCTATTTTGTGCCACATCTTTAAAGAGAGACTTCTGCAGTGCAGGAAATGATTGCCTATCTTATATAGCATTTAGCACTGAGGGCTTGCAGTGGGTCACTACAGTACTGAGTCAGTTCCCCCCCACAGTAATTAAATCAACTGGAACACCATAATAAGACATTTCTGTTGGGAAAGCGGTAATTCTTCATTTAAATCCACAACAAAGTGTGACTGAAATCTGAATCAGTGCTGCTCTTTCCTTATGCCCAGTTTTAGGTGTTTTAAATGTTTATTTTTATTGTTTCTTTTTATTTATTGTTAAATTTATACCCCACCTTTCATTAAAATACACAGTGTTTGTCTTGATGAGACTTAATTATTTTACTTGGGGATGCAAGAGAACAATTGTGCCAGTCACAGCTGCTGTGGCAAAACAGTTAAAAATGTTTAGATGGAAGTTTTAAACCAGATTATATCTAAAGTGCCCAATGGACTAGTCACCTTGGAGATTTAAGAAGAGATAGATTAGTAGTTAGTATGGTATTCCACCGCCACACAAATATACCCTTGAATTGAAGGACATATTTTCAGGAGGTACAGGCAGCTGCAGAAAGAAGTGGGGAGCAGTGTTCCTTCTAAGGTGTGTACACGCTCACAAGGGTTTTTTTTATGTCCACTCAGTTAATTTTAGCTCCTGCTCAAGTTGAATCAGGAAGCCCCCATTCTGAATGCACATGCGCACGCACTGCCTCGATACTTCTGCCCAGAACCAAACTCATTCCATGCACAGATGGAAAAAAAAATAGAGAACACAGTGGTGGGGAGTCGCCCAAAATTCTCCAATTGGCACACAGAAGCATTTCCCATCTGCAGCTGTGCTTCAATGTAGGCCATTATCTCTTTTTCATTCCTCTTCCATCAATAACCGTAGTTAAGGAATGGGATCAATGCATACTATAGAAAGCAAGCAAGCACCAGGAGTACCCATTTCAGGGTTTGTCTAAATGGGGTGCAAACTTGTGCTTTTTTGATGGTGTGGATTTTTTTAAAAAAATCTGTTCTAAACAGTAACCCAGGTGTCTAAACAAAAATTAGGATCTCTTTATCCACTCATTCAGGATCTCTCTCACCCAGGGGTGGGCAAACTTGGCCCTCAGCTGTTGTTGAACTACAACTCCAATCATTTCCAGCCACAGTTTATTGTGGCTTGGGAAGATGGAAGTTGTAGTTCAGCAGCAGCTGGAGGGCCAGGTTTGTACACCCCTGCTGTAGCCACTCCTTGACGATCTCGCTGGTCACTCCAAATAAAGCATTTACTTCTAGCACTCAGGAGCCTGAATGATTTGTTAGCCTGATATGATTGCCCTGTTCAGTGATTTATTATTGAAGCTAGAGTCTAAATTCTGTGTTTGTGCCTTGTTTTCAGTTCTCAACTTGAGAAATACTGATTTGTCTATAAAAATGGAAAAACATTGTTGACTCATGACAAGATTGGCCAAGCTGCTTCCAGCTCTCAAAGGCTATAGAAGAACATTGAGAAGGCTTTTCCTGATTTGCCATAACCTGACACAAACTTTGGCGAGACTTAATCCCAACATGCTTGCTTATTATGGAGTCTGCAGAGAGTAAAATGTGCAAATAAGCAGGGCTTGGGTTTCATGAACTAGAGCCAGAGCACAGATACCTTGCCATCACCCTTTTTTCTGCACTTCCTGTCTTTTTTCCTGTTTATTTTTGGGAGTGGCTGAACCCCAATACAGCTGAAAACCTAGTAGGCTAGGCATCTCCTCCTCTGTACCTATCTTTTGACAGGGAATGGGCCAGGGAAGATAATTTTCTTCAGAATATGTTTCTCAGTCTAACATTCCCTTTTTTCCAGGTATCTTAATGCAATTCAGACCATGTGTCCACACATTCTTCGGTATCTCACAACAGCAGTGATAACAAACAAAGATGCTAGAAAACGTAGGCAAGTGTTGAAAGACTTAGTCAAGGTTATTCAACAGGTAAGGGATAATTTGATTTCTATTTGGATTTATAAAATCCATTCTATTATGTGCTATCTCGTTTCCTCCTGGACAGCTTGGAGTCTGTGTTAGAAGGATTAGCGGAAATAAATAAGTTGGGATCTGTGTATTATGAGTAATGGGAGCATATGCCCCCATTTTAAATCATTAAAATAAAAGAGAAGTGCTTTTACACAGACATCATACATGTAAAAGTCAGTTTACCACTTCAGTCTCTTGGGTAGACTGACTTGCTGGAGTGGCAGAACTTCTAGGTTTCTGTATGTTTGCTAATGACTGGGGTTGGAGCACTGAAATTGGAGAGAGGCAATCCAAAAGAGCCATTCCTTCCATTTGTTTTTGTTGTTGACAGATGCTAGAGCTTGGAACTCTAGCACAGCGGTGCTTGTGTAGGCTGGCCTGGGTGAGTGTACACAAATGGACAGGAGCACCAAGCTGCTGCTTCCATAGTCTGCAGTGGGACAGTCCTGAGTAAGAGACTGTAGTTGTGAGTCACTCCCAGGAATTTGCCAAAAGGCACACAGCTGCTGTTGTGATGCGAGTGTAAGGTAGGTGTGGCAGGCTTGCCCTCTAACTCACAGGGTAGTGATGGGGTTGCAGAAAGGAGAGTGTTTCGTTGCAGCACCTAAATGGAGATGATGGATATGAGTCAGTAGTTGCTCCCACTCCCTCCCATTTCTAGCTCCAACCCTGCTCATAATACCACTGCCATAAGCAGGCAATGGGGAGGATAATGCATTCCAGGGCTTTGTGTCATTTACTCCTTTGGTCATAATAGTAGGCATTATATTAGCTAAACATGAAGTTGCATATTTTTACTAAGTATATGCCGAAAGAATATCTGCTTGCTTACGTCCAAAATGGATTATTTGAACTACAAGACACAAAATAGAATTTTTAAAATGTGATTAACACTTTTTATCAAAAGCTTGTTTTATATGCTCCTACTTTTTGTCTAGGAGTCAATTAAATTGTAATGTGTGATCATAATTGATCCGAAGCCAAGTAGGTTTTACATGTTTTAAGTAGAACCATCAAAAGCTGATAAATACTGTAGTTATAAAACTTGTTTAACATAAATAAGATAATATTTGTTCCGTGTAGGTGTGTGTTTTAAAAAGCAAATTAACATCTTTTTAAACCTGAATATCTACTGAAGATGGTGTTAACCAGTTTTCGTATATGACTTATGCAGTCATAAGTAATCCAGATGCAGTTAAAATGGTTTTTAGGTTCAGTGTTTGATTCAAACTGCTTAAAATTGAATTGCAGTTGCTATAAATTGAGCTCTTACTTAATTGAACAACTCTTCTTAAAACTCTGCAGGAATCTTATACCTACAAGGACCCAATAACAGAGTTCGTAGAATGCTTGTATGTGAACTTTGACTTTGATGGAGCACAGAAAAAGCTTAGAGAATGTGAATCGGTAAGGATGCTTTGGCTAGTGTATGCTTAAACTAAAAGCTACCAAGATTAGTGTTGGAGATGCAGCTCCTAATGGTTTATAAAAATAGTTTTTCTATTAACTGATATGTATTTAGGATCTTTTGCTTTGAGTGGAAATACTCAAGCTAGTTGAGTGATTTTAAGGAGCACCCGATGTATACTGTGCACCCACAGCATAATAGCATGAGACTGTTGAGCTTTTCCTGCTCTCCTACCTCTGAACTCCAACAGCCACTATCCCCTCCTTATTAACAGTAGGGCTTAAACTGGAGTGCACATGCCAAGGACTGTCCTGCTGGGAAGGTGCTGCAGACCCAAAAAACTCAGCAAGCCAGGGTCAGGTTTAAGCACACTGTTAGGTGGCTATGGTGGCTCAGAAAGTTTACCTCCACTCACTCACTAGGATAGGTGGCCACCATCTTTACTGAGGAAAAATAATCTACTCTTTCCAGGAGCAATGAGGCCATTTGACGTGCTGCTCTGTATGCTCTCATTTGACATCCCTGTGCAATGAGGACTTCATGGGCGAATAATATTCAATGGATACCCCCCCCCCCAAAGTAGGCGGTCCTTGATGAACATGAATTTTTTTATATCTTTAAAAGGACAAGCGGGGGGAAAGTATATGAAATATACTACCCTGGGCAAAATATAGGTCTCCTACTTATAGGAAAACAGCTCCTTGGGGCCAGTTTTCAAATTTTTATGATGTTGTTTCTCAGTGGATCTGTTCCAGATTTGAACAAGTGGTGGAACTTGTCACCTAGCTTCTTCATATCAAATTTCAGGTGGATTGGACTTATGGTTTGAATGTTATGGCCTACAGAATATCATAATGATGAAATGCAGTTTTCACACCTTACCTAATGAACTCTACAGGCATGGTTCTACCTGTATAATAACCTTAATGTGTGTTTTGTCCCTGCCTACCTACATGCGTCACTTCTTAGGTTCTTGTGAATGACTTCTTCTTGGTGGCATGTCTCGAAGACTTCATTGAGAACGCTCGCCTCTTTATATTTGAGACCTTCTGCCGCATCCACCAGTGCATCAGCATCAAGTAAGAACACAAGCAGCATAATATAATGCTTTTAGTTTCCTTTAAATCAAATCAGTCAAACTTAATTTTTTTGCTCGTAATTCAGCTGTTATTGAAGCAATTTCACTACATTAACAAGCTAAAATGAAGATGATTCCAAGTTTTTTGTGTGTTTAAAGGCATATGTTTATAAGTTTGCTAAAGATTAACATCTGAACTAAAATGGGGAGGAATTCTGGTGGAAACACATGTAGGAAGTTTTCTATGGACTTTGATGTTGGTACTCTTCTGGTGAAAATTGTATTTGTGCTGTTAGGTATTCTAACCCCAGGCCTCCTGCTTTTACCGTCATCGTCTTGTTTACAGTATCTTAATTTAAAATACATAACCTTCCCTACAAGGTGCCCAGGAGCTCAAAGCACAATAAAAAATATATATTCTTAGAGCTCATCCAAACACTTGATTCATGTGGTACGTTCTTCATGGGGCTGTACCACCTTAGCTACACATTTGGAGATGCTGGGTTGCATGCAGACCTTTAATGGAGCAGCATGGAAGCCATTTTCAATGGAAACATTCAGACTTGCAGTCCTTCACATGTTTTGTTGAGTATCTGGATCTGCTTGGAAGTGAGGGGTGCAAATTAGCAATGCAGGAATGTGTTGCTGATGTCTGCCCTTGGTAGAAAAAAACCCTAAATGATTGCTAATCTGGATTCTTCTGTTCTAGCTTGGGCCACAATGTAGTGCTGATTTTAAGATGTTTGCAGAGTGGGTATACCACCGCTTGGGTGTGGGGTGGGGAGCTGGACTGGGCTGCCATTGTGAAAACATCCGAAGCTGAGTCCAGATTTTCTTCCAGACCATGGTATGGAAGATTAGGAGAAGACTGTAGGCTTGCAGTCTCCCATCCCTCTTGTGCACTAGTTCCTTCCTCTGTCTTCTGGTTTTCTTTAGCTGTAGTTCATCATGATGCCCACATTGGCACATGATGGTGTCTGTACCTGTCTGGGGTCCAAGCATCTTTTTTGGCCTGGCCTCCTGTCCTACCCCAGCCCCAAGAGGCCTCAGTGTTTAGGTGAGTTGATAGTCGTTAGGCTTTTTGCAATGTTCTGGCCAAAGCTGAATACTCTGCGCAGCCACCCCCGGGCCTCAAGCACTGTACATTAGCAACTGTTCCCACTGTACAGAGCTGTGCTTTTCCCAGTGCTGGCGGGGCACCTTTAAGAGAAATTGAGCTTTCCCAAGCCCCAGCACCTTCTTGGAAAGTGGACATGGCACACTAAGGAACATAGTTGTTCTTCCTCATGAGGCTCTTTGAGAAGCGCTGTGCTTCTCAATGCTGCTGTGAACCTTCCAAGATGGTGCTGGGGCGAGTTCAGCTTTCCTTAAAGGTGCCTCACAGCACTGGGGATGGGGAAAGCACAACACTGCACAGTGTGGATGGTCAGTCACCTCCATGTGATGCCAAGGGGGCTTGTGTGTGGAGAATTCAGCTTCAACCGAAGCTTTGCGCAGGCCTAATAGTCACAAGAGCTGATGCTCTTGTCTGAGCATCAGCCCTTGTTTCACTGCTTCCATTCTCCTCTGGCCTCCCCGATTCTGCCTCTGATATTGCCAGCAACATTGCACCTGCACATTGGTGCACCAGATGAAGGGTTCATGTTTTTGCGAGACCTTGCGTGCCCAAGACTTCGTTACTTTCAGCCCACCTGACATTGTTCAAATGTGGCTTTCCCTGCCTGGACCTGCTGCCGCCCATTCCCAACTCCTGTCCTGCCCAGTGCCCCATAAAGGCATTAAACTGTATCAGCATTGTCGGGTAAAGTGTACTCCTCCTCATCCAAGGTTAATGAAGAATTGCCTCTAAACCATGCTTTATGTTCACAGCTCTTGACTTTAGCCAGTGTGTTTCTTTCACTGAAATGTAGGGTGAAAATTAGAAATGTTCTCAGGAACTGACAAGATAGTTATAAGTTTTATCAAATATACTTGAGATATTGTTACTCCTCGGTGTGTGTGTGTGTGTGTGTGTGAAATAATCTCTGTCAACCTTCACTATTTTAGAAGTCATTGTAAAATCTTTTTCTTGCTCTTGTGCTCAAGACATAGAAGCCAGAGTAGCTATCTCCTTGTATGTATGTATTAATTTGTTACTTCTCATTTTCTTTTGCTGTCTGCTTTTAAGCCCTACATTCAAAACTACTTTAACTAGTGCAGAGGTTCTTCATGCAGCACTTCTCGCCCCCTCAATTCCACGTTTTATGTTTCCTCACATCTCTCTTTATGGTTTTCACCAGACTATTCACCATTTTCAATTTTAAAATAAGAAAAGGCACCCTGTGTTGTCTTAAATATTGAACTATTTTAATACAGCAGTGTAATAGCAATTGCTGTGACTTGTATCTTTTACAGTTCTTAGGTCTATGTATGGCTTCTTTGGTAGATCATCAACAAAAACTTTACCAATATTTTTTATGGCCTTGTCATGTACCCACTGTAAAAAAATTAAGATGTGGCTTTGCAGATGTTGGAATAAATGTAAAGACGTATTAAATGTTTAAATCCACCCCAAAGGGTATGTTTATCCTTCAGTAGAGGTTTTTCCAAAATCTCTTTAATGTATATGAGAGAGAGAGATCTGGCAGTCTTCAAATATCTGAGATACTATATTGCAATTTAATGGTTTGAGACTTTAGGCTATAGGCTAAACATGTGCTCTCTCGCAGTTCATTTGCTACAGCTAAAGAGATACTTGCTTCTCATTTTTCTTTCTGATTCCTGTGTTAAAAGCTGTTACATAGTTCATTTGATTGGATAGCTAAACACGATACTGGTGCAGCTTGATATAAACAAAATCCTCAGGGCCATTGAGAGTGAGAATGTTAGTGAGCCTCACTAACAATCAGGTAAACATTAGCTGCAAGGTTGATTTAATTTAAGTCAAATTGATTTAAATCACAATTTCAGTCGCTTTCCAGAGACTCAATTTTAATCATCACTAATCAGGAAAATCATCATTTTTTTTAGTAAAAGTACATTCCTGTTGTCTAATATAACTGTAATACATATTCAGAGATAGATGTAGGTTTCATCTTTAGAAAGTAGGTGCACACTATAATAGTACACACTTCTTATAATTTTGTTTCATTCGGGCAAGCAGGCCTTACATTTCTTTGTTGCACTGTTTGCATTTCACACACATGCCTTGCCCTTATCCACAGACACTTCATTTAAATATTTCCAAATGGGGTCTCTTACAGCTTGCTGCCTTGATAGGTGTTTGCCTTCTACAATGGAAGATACACTCCAAAAATGTTTCCTCAGGATTGCATGAATATATTTTGTTCACTTTTGTTTTCTCTTTCTAGTCCACCCCCCAGCCCGCAATCTTTTGCATGTATAACTCTTCAGGTCTATTCCATCTCCCACAAATCCTCTATTTATTTATTTATTGACCACCTTTATCGTTGCACTTTTAGTGAGAGGGAGGGGCAAGGACTTGACTGGGTGTGTATGCTGCATGTACACCACCTGTAGAATAGGACTGATCAGGTCTGTTATCTCTCATCCTCATATACTGCTCTTAACATGCTCATAGAATATGAGAAGTTATGATTAATATTAATGATGATATATTTGACCTAGATTCTTTTTTAAATGATATTAAAAAAACAACACAATTTAAATTAAGAAAATTGATTTACATTTTTAAAATCCATTTTTTTATTTACTTATTTAAAATCATTGATTTTTATCAACCCTGATTAACTGAGTGAGTGAATATGTGTTAAATCAAGATCACCAATGAGAGCTTTAGAAGTGATTCTAGTTGAAAACTTCTTAAGTTTGGATTGCAGGATCAGGCCATGTTAATATCCCATAAACATCCAAACACCTTGAAGTTATTTTTTCATATTTTTCTAGGAACTATAGGCAAGTGAGAATTTCTAGGAACTATAGGCAAGTGAGAATTTGTGAGATATCCTATCGTTTATTGCTAAAAATATCCTAATGTTCCCAGATAGCATCTGAATAATGGGAGAGCAAGTCTTAAGATTAAATGAGTTGCTTATTTTGGGCTGTGGCTGTTACTAAGAAGCAAAACTGACTGAAATGGAATTGTTGTCAGTGTCTTCAATATACTGTTGAGTGAAATATGGTTCTTATATTTAAAGCTGTTGGGCTGTATGAATTGCCTACTTATCTGATAATACCATACAGTAATGTTTTGTTAGGCTTGGCAAGAGGGTATCATTCCCCGTAGAAGTCTTGAAAATCCTTACCGCATACATTATCTGTGTGTGTCTGTGCGCACGCATGCTGTTAGTCTTGGCTAGATAAGGTATTTGTGCTAGGAAGAGTATCCCACATTTCTGAGTGTGGTGGTTTTCCCTCCTTTTCTGGATATTTCAGACAAACAATTAGAAACGCCGCTTCCTGAATGCCATTCTTCCATGTTCATTCTTGTAGACTGCCCACATGGATCTTGATGTGGGAGAGCCTAAGTGTGTGCATCTTCTTCCCCTTCATAGGTCACCACATCATGCTGACTAGTTATGATCAAGCTGAACATGGATTAGTTTCTGTAGATTAGGTCACTGTCTGCAAACACAAGCAGTGTCTGATGCTTTAATTTAAACATTAGTATTCTTGGGAAGGAACACTAGTGAATCAGGGACTCCATAGGAGGAAGGGCATTCACCTGGGGACCTTTCGCTTGATCAGTCAATCTAACCCAGTGGTTGTAGCCCTTTCAGGAAGCTTGTTTTTAACAATAGCATGATAGTTCGCACATAAAGAGAGACTGATTCTAATGCAGTACTCAGAGTCCAAAATATTATTGATTTAGTATTCGAAGGCTTGGATAATAACTATTGAGCAAGCAGCTAGGAACACTAGACCATCTTTTATTGCTGTATCAAAAAAAAAATTAAGGTGAAGTAACACCTCTGTGGGAAGCCTAAACCAGATACAGCTTAATAGTTCTTGCTTCCATACAATCTCTAAGTACTAAACAGGCAGAGATCTTCAAGATGCTTTGGGTGATAACTGGTATTAACATTTGGTCTTCACTGTTCCTGTGAGTAGGATTCCAACTCAAGATGTTTTGACCTGCAATCATTTCTAAAACTTGCTGGAGCATAGCATTACTCTCTTTGCCGTCTCTTGAAAAATATATCATTCACCTGATTAAATGAATGCTCCAGCTCTGAAGGAGAGTACAACCTCCTTGGAAGAAAAATAACAAAAGGTTCCCAACTCTGAAGCATTGCTGTAGAACAGTTAGTCGATTTGCTGTTCACCAGTTATGTGTTCACCAACATAAAGTCTTACTTTTGTAAAATAGATAGCAGTCATCACTAACAATGCCACAGGCAATATCCAGTGGTACAATGATGTTTGTGCACATAAATTCCACATGGTGTAAGCATTGCTGTCTGAAAAGTTATCTCATTTTCCAAGATAATAAAAAGTACTGCAGTGTCAATGCTGGGGAAATGTGATGTTACTGTGCAACAAATGAGGTGTGCATAACCTTTGGAGAATGATTCGGTATAAATTGAATATTAATTCAGAGTGCTATGTAGTCTCTCACAGTCATTGGGAATTGTTATTTCCCTTCATTTCACTTGGAGTTGTTAATTTATTGTGGATTGAATTACTTGAAATTCTACAGTTCAGAATCAAGCCTGCAAATTTAATAAAGCATTTTATTTGAATGTGAACAACTAGAAAATAAAATGGCTAGTATTGAGTAGAACATAGGCAGAGATTGCTGTAGGGAATGGTTAAAACAGAACTTGAGTGTTGCATGTTGATGAGACTTCAGATAAACCTGAGGCTTTAGTGAAATCTGGAAGTTGAAGAGAATAAGGATCTCAAACAAGTGTAGCACCAATAACACACACTGAAGACTTGTTTGAATGCCTTGGGAAATGCTATCTGCGGAATCTCATTGATAAAAGCAAATCTTGACTCTTTCTGCAAAGAATGAAATGTTGGAGAAAGTATGGTCATAAAGTAACTCGTAAAGGCGTGATCAAATTGACACACATCTTTGAGTCAGACTCTCAAGGAATCTGAAGTGCATCTGCCTATTTTTTTATTCCTGAGTTAATGCAAAAACCTTTCCCTGGAATGATAGCTTTGCTGAAAGCCAGACACCCATCCATTGAACAAGTGGAAAGTGGTTCAGATAGGCCTTGTAGTGAGTTTCTGTCTCAGTATTGTGGTGAATTTATGTACTTGCCTAACCAAGTTTAATTCCCTCTGGTTTCTGGAGGGCGATAGGGGATGGCTGGATAAATATTGTGTGTGTGTGTGTGTGTGGATAGATAGATAGATAGATAGATGATCCTATTCATTCAATAAGTATTAAGTGGACGAGTCCACAGTAGGTCTTAAATGTTTAGTCAAATGTTTGCAGACCATAGTTACAGATACAAAGAAATGCCAATTCAAAATGGTAATTATCCAGTTGTCACTCAGGTGCCTCATTTGTAGACTGTAGGAATGAAACTACAATTTTTTAATATGCTGTATAATGGATACTTCCATTACTACTGCAGTGCATGATTGAATTCATGTCTTTTCTGTAAGTAGTTGCTTATGGAGGGTGTGTGTCCTATTGACTTCTCATTGGCCTCCTTCATAAAATTCTCTTCAACTATTGTGACTAGTGTAACATGTGATTTTCGTTTTGGCAGTGTAAATAAAATGATTAGAAACCATGAGTCACACTAGTTTCTACAGTGTCAGGCTGTAGAACATAGGCAGAGATTGCTGTAGGGAATGGTTAAAACAGAACTTGAGTGTTGCATGTTGATGAGACTTCAGATAAACCTGAGGCTTTAGTGAAATCTGGAAGTTGAAGAGAATAAGGATCTCAAACAAGTGTAGCACCAATAACACACACTGAAGACTTGTTTGAATGCCTTGGGAAATGCTATCTGTGGAATCTCATTGATAAAAGCAAATCTTGACTCTTTCTGCAAAGAATGACAGCTGTGACTTATCTTGGAAGAGTTGCAGACAATAACATCAGTGTGTGTTTGTTTTGAATGTTTGCTTATGTGTTTGTGTTAGATTTAATGTGCGTCTTTTTCCTCTTGCAAAGTAAAATATAGGTGTGAGGCATTTTTGCTTTCCCGTGTGTCCCTCCCTTCTTATCCAGCTCATAGAATATCAGGACTGACTGTTGGCATCTTCCTCTAAGAAGTTTAAAAATAAGTTGTATTGTGATGCTAGGTCAATACAACACGCTTTTTAACAAAGCTGGCAACAGTGTTGAAACTGTCAGATATATTATTTACAGTTATTTAGCACATCAACTAATTATTCCAAGTTTGGCAAGTAAGCATAGCACAAAGGTTGTGGCACGGGCCTAACTTTTATAAAAACATCTATTCCTTGTTTTACTTCCTCAGTATGTTGGCAGATAAGTTAAATATGACCCCTGAAGAAGCTGAACGATGGATTGTGAATTTAATTCGGAATGCGAGGCTGGATGCCAAAATAGATTCAAAATTGGTAAGCTTCACATTGCATGGAATTGAATGATCAGATTTATTAAAAAGTGCTCATGGAACGTTTAAAGTGATCTTATTGTCTCCCCTCGCCCCATGCTATAACTATTAGTTTGTTTTTATACTAAGATGACCTATGGCACTTTTTTATTAGGAGCAATGCTACACTATCCCAAGGTGCATGCAGAACAGATGTTTACAAGTGATTCAAGCAGTAATTGCATATAATGGCTCGTATACACAGCAACGCCAGTGTAAAGGAGTTAGTGGAAACAACTCCCAGTGCCTCTACAGCCCATTGAGCCTGCAGAAAATGAGAGTCTGACCTATCTTATTTGTTTGTTATATCTTTGTGTAAACCGCCCTGAGCCATTTTTGGAAGGGCAGTATAGAAATTGAATGAATGAATGAAAAGGCATTGGCAAAGGACCTTGAGCAATAACATGGGACACATGGGGCGGGGGCTGAGAGCCTAGAAACCATGCAGAGGACACCTTTCACTAGAGTGCTGGGTGATGCCCAGTTTCCGAGCTCTCTCTCTTCCCCCTTCAGCCATCCACTATCCAGTCCTCATGTTGCCAAGCAGGTCTCAAACCTCGGTTGTGCCTTTTTGGCAGACTCGGGGCTGCAGTGGTGCCAGGAGTTGCTTGTGCTAACACTTTTACCATTGTTGTCACCGTGTACATGAACAGATATGTATCAGTTTTCCAGGGTATTGGGAAACTCATTTGGGAGCTCTCTTGTTTAAACTTTGAGTCCGGATGATTTGTTAAGGGGAAGCTACTGGTAAAATGCCAGCATGAGGGGTGCTTGTGCATCTAGTATAAACTGGAGTCTAGACTTCATAACATTTAAGAAATGATGAGGTAATGGTAAGTTGAAAGCATGCTGGTCAAGGAATAACCTCTCTACAGTCTCATTTTATATCAAGTGTAAAGCTAGGTACAGACTCCCCCTTACATAGAATTTACAGAATTTTGTTTGGCTTCTGTCTAGTGATCATTGACATAAAATGACATGTAATCATCTGACCATTCCCAAAGTGTGCAAACCCTACCCAGTGTACAGCCTGTGTTGTTTCCGTTTTTGAGGCATGGTACATGTCTGGTGCTGCTTTTTCTTTTTTTTAATTAAATAGGGCCATGTCGTTATGGGGAACAATGCAGTGTCACCATATCAACAAGTAATTGAAAAAACTAAAAGCTTGTCTTTCCGGAGTCAGATGTTGGCTATGAATATTGAGAAGAAACTGAACCAGAGCAGTAGGACTGAGGTAAGTATAAGTTGCCTCATGTTATATTAGATACCAATACAAGTGGAAATATTTAAAATCTAAAGACAAAGAATCTTGTAGCACCTTAAAGACTGACAAATATATTTCAGCCTAAGCGTTTATTGACTAGAGCAGGGCTGTACAACTTTGGCCCTCCTACAGATGTTAGACTACAACTCCCATCATCCTGGACTCCCACTCTGGCTGAGGATGATGGGAGTTGTAGTCAACAGTTGATGGACTGAAGTTGCATAGCCCTGGACTAGTGTCTCCTTTATCAGAAGCTTGAAGTGTTACCCCAGTGGGGTGATGATGGGGAGGATGTGTGTATGTGTAACATCCCATGGTGAGTGAGCGACCCCTCCCTGTAAAGATGGTGTCAGAGGGCAATGAGATGGAAGAGGTGCAGTTAGTGGATGCTGTGATGTGCAATCTAATGGAGCCAGGATGTTGGGGCTGCAGAGGAGCCAAAAGGCAGCCCTGGCACTTTAAAAACCGGGGACTGCACAAGCAACTTGCCTCATTGATCCCTATTCAGGACAATGAAGATAAATGCAGCATCATTGCTTATGCAGCCACTGGAATTTAAAAGTCTCAGGGCTGCCCTCTGGTTTTTCTGCAACCTTGAGAAAGAGAGTGACTGGGCATCATGTGAGCTAGTGACTTTTTTCTCTTAAGCTAAAAGCCCTCTTCAGTTGTCTTAAAAACAGGATGCTGTACTCATGTATGCTGTCCAGAGAGGGTCCAGGAGTTCTGCCCCATTGCATCAATCAGTCCTCCACAGCACTGCTCATGGTTATGATGGTGGGTCCCAGGCTGCTGATGGCAGAAGTGCCCACCATCATGCTTATGGCATTCTTCAGACAAACATTGTAAAGCAACATGGGAGGTGAATGGAGGGGGAATGACTGATAGTAGCCAGCGTGGATAGGAGCCAGCGTGGTGTAGTGGTTAGAGTGCTGGACTAGGACCGGGGAGACCCGAGTTCAAATCCCCATTCAGCCATGAAACTAGCTGGGTGACTCTGGGCCAGTCACTTCTCTCTCAGCCTAACCTACTTCACAGGGTTGTTGTGAAAGAGAAACTCAAGTATGTAGTACACCGCTCTGGGCTCCTTGGAGGAAGAGCGGGATATAAATGGAAAAATAATAATAATAATGTTCTGGGGGAGCAGGGGTCTGTTAGGGTTCCATCCTGTTTTGGACTCCTTTCTAGATCCATCCTGTTTTTTAACATGTCTGAAGAGCAAAAATGTGAGAGGGATGCAGTGAATATTCACAACAGCAGTAGTAATAATAATAATAATAATGGGAAGCACAGTCTTCCTGGCTGCACTAAATTAATGTATAATAAGATAGGAACAATAGCTTCATATAAAAGTTTAGGAACATAGGAAGCTGCCTTATACTGAGTCAGACCATTGGTCCATCTAGCTCAGTATTGTCTGCACAGACTGGCAGCGGCTTCTCCAAGGTTGCAGGCAGGAGTCTCTCTCAATCCCATCTTGGAGATGCCAGGGAGGGAACTTGGAACCTTCTGCTTTACCCAGAGTGACCCCATCCCTATTCAAATGCAAACCAGGGTGGACCCTGCCTAGCAGAGTGTCCACCTTTGAATGGATAGACCCAGATCTGTCAACAGTAGGACTGAATGGCTATAGAATGTGAAGTCCACTGGATGACTACTCTTATGTGAAGTTGTACAGCGGGCAGCATCCAGATTAAGATTTCCATCAATGGAAGATATTTTGCTGCACAAGGATAGCTTTCCCAGGGGGCCCTCTGTGTCCCCCAAAATATGTCCCTGAGGATCCTCAGGGATGTATATTTCCAGGGGGCTACAGAAGGAAGGTGGGACTAGCAGTAATCGTCCCCTTACCTTGGCACAAGTGGAAGAAGTCTTAGTCTGATTATTAGTCTGGCTTTTAATTAGATTTATAGTTTTAAATGTTTTTAATACTGGGTTTTAAATGTTTTTAGTGCCTTAAATGATTTTAATTGTTAATTGATTTGATGTTTTAAATGACTTTAATTGTAAACCTCCCAGGACGCAAGTTTTGGGCGGTATAGAAATGTTTTTAAAAAAATATATTATCCATGGATACTTGTCTCCAGAAAGAAGACTCTGTGTACTTCATGAATGACCACACTGGAGTGGTTTGATGTAGGGCATATCTAATGATGGAATTGATAATTGCTCAGATACTTGGTTGTCTCCATATTTTAATACTTAAGTGTCTTCAACCTTTTGGAAGAAGACTCATGTACACACAGCCCTTGCTAAACTTGTCCACAGCTCTTAATTGCTCTGGTAGCTGTAAAAATGTGTTTGAAATATTGCTGTTTGCTTTGAAGTTCTGGCTAGAAATCAGGGGCGTAACTACTATTAGGCAAGGGGAGGTGGCTGCCTGGGGGGCCCCACGCCTCGAGGGGTCCCCCAGAGGCAAGTCACATGACTATATATTGCGAAGTGTGTGTATCAGCGAGGGGCCCATTTTAAAATTTTGTCTCTGGACCCACTCAAGCCTTGTTACGCCCCTGATAGAATGCTCAGTACTTTGTATCGTGACCTTGAAATTTGTTTTTCTTTTTCTTTTTTTTTCCTTTAAAAAAAATAAAGGCACCTAACTGGGCTGCTCAAGACTCTGGCTTCTACTGAAACACTTCTGGGGAAGATAGACAACTCCATTTGATAAGAGCATACTTTAATTATGTACTGTTTTGAAGAGGTGGTTAATTATGTGTGCTTTGCAGCACATGATGATTTCAATAAAATTGGCTACTTTTATTTGACTGGTTGTGTATCTTTATAATTGGATTTATAAAAGGCTTATTCATGGCAGCAAAACTTACAGTTGCTTCGAAGTAGCAAACATCTAATTTAAAGTTTGGAAGAATAACTTAAACTTCAGTTACAGTTGCTAAAGATCCCTAGCCGTAAGTCCCCAGTGGAGATAATTTGATTTATTTATTAAATATTTATTTAAGTAGTATTTATTTATTTATTTATTTATTTAGCTAGCATATTTCTGATGTGCATCCCTAGGCAGTGTACAGAAGTTAAAATACAATATTAAAACAATTGATATAATATTAATTAAAAGCCTGAGAAAAAAGTTGTGTTTTAAGGGTCTTTTTAAAAACAGCCAGAGATAGAGGAACTCTGATTTTTACAGGGAGTGCATTCCAGAGCCCCAGGACAGCCACAGAGAAGGCTCAGTCCTGAGTCGCCACCCAATGAGCTGGTAGTAGCCCATAACCAGACCTTCCCAGATCTTAGGCGGGAGTGTTCATGACTATGGAGGCGCTCTCTTAAATACCCTGGAACTAAACTGTCCAAAGCTTTATGGGTAATAACCAGCACTTTGTATTTCACTTGGAAACATATTGACAGCCAGTGCAGTTCTTTTAAGATTGGTGTTATATGGTCTGTTTGGGTTATCCCAGAAACCAGTCTGGCACCAACTGTAGTTTCTGGACTAAGTATAAAGGCAGCATCACATACAGTGCATTACATTAGTCAAGCCTGGAGGTTACCATCATATGCATTACTGTTTTAAGGTGATTTTCCTCCAGAAATGGGCTGACATATCAGCCGAAGCTGTTAAAAAGCACTCCTGGCCACTCACTCAACCTAAGAAACCAGAGTGAGTTTTGGATCTAGGAGCTCTCCCAATTTACATTCTTGCTCTTTCTGAGGGAATCTAACTCCATCCAGAATGGGCAGATCTAAACCATCTCTCTGATTCTGACCCCCAAAGTCAGTCAGTACCTCTGTTTTATTAGGATTCCATTTAAGTTTATTATCCCTCATTCAGTCCATTACTGCTTCCAGACAGGCATTTAGGAAAGTTATGGCATTACCTGCTGAAGCTGATATGGAGAAATAGATTTGGCTGTCATTAGCATATTGATAACACCCTTCACCAAATCTGATGATTGCTCCCAGTGGTTTTTGATACTTTTCATAATGTATCACAATTTGCAGTGTATAAACACTGACATAGATGCACATTTTCTGCTGCTTTCTACTTGTGCCTCCATGTGTACTTTCACTTGTCCACTCCACCCATGGGTGTGGTTTCTTACTCTTCCCAAGACTAATTTTAGAAATGGCTCCAGTTATTTGGATATCCTTTCTGCACAGGTGCTGCTGCCATCTTCTCATTGGGATTTCTTTGAGCAGCAGTTCCAAGCAGGGAAAGTATGCAACCTAAGATATGTATTGGGGTTGTGTGTGTGTGTGTGTGTGTGTGTGTGTGTGTGTGTGTGTGTGTGTGTGTGTGTAGGTCTAGAATACTGTATGCAGTTATGGTCGCTGCAATTTGAAAAGGCTGTTGGTGTTTAGTATTTTAATATCTGACTTGTTAGCTGCTTTGAGGTCTCTATTTTAGGGCAGAAGATGTAGATGAAAATGTTTTGATAAATACAGGGACATGAAAATTTCTAGGGAAATAGGGTTGCAATGACTAAGATTTTAATTGTATAAAGAAAAAGTTTATAAAGATCATGAGATGTGAAGACAAACTTCAAAATCTGTTAAAACAGCTGGGCACAAGACTTTGGATAAAGGGTTTGCTACACACAATGGATGATGAACTTGTGGAATTCTGAGTCTACTCATATAACTAACCACTAATATGCATGTATGTGTCTCTTGGCCTTTATTTTCAGAAATACACCCCAAACTACCTTCTGTAGATTGGCACCTGCATTTCTCACCATATTATGATCTGACACAATGGCTCACAGCCCTCCCATTATTTCTACTCGACCTGGGAGTCAAGATGCTGAAATGAAACCAGCTCCTTGTGAGCTCTGCAGCTATGCTTACATTTTTTTCCCTTTTATCTTGCCTCTCCCCTTATTTAGCCTGCTTACTAGTACAGCATCACGATTTTAATTGCCTTCCTGTCAACTTCCTGATTATTATTTGATTAATTTTTGGTTGGCTCTGCTACTTGGGAGAGTACACTGTGCCCAGTTCTCCTGAATACATTATGGCCAAGAAAAGATCCAGCAGGAATCCAGTGTTGGATCAGGATTCAAATATAAAACTTCCTAATCAACCTTAGATTGATTCCTGCCTGACCGCACAAGAGGGTACTGCAAATCCAAATGCTAAGAAAACTCCCTCTCTGTCTCTTTTGCCTTCAGTGCTTAGCCATAAAACATCTCACTCGGCTCACATTCAATTAAGAGAACTATCTCCACTCATACTTTTTCAACTTCCTAGTGCCCACTGTTCCAGATTTCGGCTGCAGTCCTAAACGTGCTTCCTATCTAGTAAATCCTATTGAATTTGAAGGTTCTATTTTAGATTGTGAGCCCCTTGGGATAGGGACATGTCCTACATGAAGTACCATGCACATAATAAACATATATTATAACACATACCAAGTTTTTATTGCGGCCGACAGACCAGAGCTAAAATAAGAGCAAGCAGTCATAGCTGCAACAACAGGTATGACGACAAACCAGCAGTATGATGACAAATGCATATGTTTGAGTTCCCAAGCAATATATCCACTGAGATGTATCATGGCTCAGTGGCGCAGCATATGCTTTGCATGTTAGAAAAGTCCAGGTCTCATCTCTAGTTAAGGATCTCCTATTGCAGGGCTAGAAAAGACCTCTGCCCCACACCTTGGGAGAACTCTCAACCAAAGGGAACCACACTGGGCAACATGAACTGATCACCTGACTCGATTTCAGGTAGCCGTGTTCATATGGATGGATAAATATCCTGATTTCGCTGCAAATGTGGGGCCGTTCACTGTGAGCTGACAATGAGCTGAGCTTAAATGGACCACTGGTCTAATCTGTCTTGGATATGGTGCTCTTATGAGGACTTCTTGAGAGTGGAATAAGAACTGCTGTAAGTAGTGCTTGTTGAGTGTTGGCATTTTTCATTCATTTTTTCACTATTCCCATGAATTATACCTGCTAACAGTTTCGGACTCCAGACAGCCTGCAGAGCATTGTGGGTAACCTAGAATTAAAAGAACATTGCTTAAAACTTCAGCCCAGTCTGAAGTTGACCTGGGCTGCTGTTTTTGTATCTTGGCATACAGTTTGCAGTATTTTTCAGCACTATGTCTAGCTGTAATTAATGCCCATTTTGTTTTCTCACTTATAAAAATGAGAGTTAGTCCATCCCTGGGAAAAGGGACTAGGGAGTATATTTTCTTTCCTATTAAGATTTTTGTCATCACAGTTATAAAACTATGGTTTCTCTTCTAGCAAATGCAGAAGGAGTAAATTGTGTTCTTGTGCTAACTCAATTCTGAACGAACTGCAAATGCTTTGGCGTGTGCAAGAGCCAAATGGCAGAGCACACAGAAGTACTTAAAGATAAAAATGTAGTCAGATATATATTTTAATATTTTATTGATATACTGTTTTTCAACAAAGTGCCCAAAGCAGTTTACATTTAAACAAGTTATAAGAAGAAGGTGGTTCCCTATCCCAAAGAGTTTTCAGTTTAAAAAAACACAAATTACTTGAGTCCAGCAACAGCCACTGGAGAAATACTGTGCTGGGGGGTTGAACAGGATCAGTTGCTCTCCACCTGCGGAATACAAGACAGCCATCACTTTAGAAAGTGCCTTTCAGACCTGTTAGCAGGGGTTCTGTTCTATCTGATCAAACTGTTTCTAGAAGGATATTGGAGCAATTCAAGCTTTAAAGTAGAAGGAGTTGATACTTACCAGTTCAGGCTATAAAAACATCATGTGAGTGTTAAAACCATTACTTTTACAGTTGGGACTCCTGCCCCCCCCAAAGAAATTTAATTTTAAAGAAGAGTAAAACAAGTGAGAGATTTTTCCTAACGTCATTGCAGCTGTAGGCCTGGTACAAGCATTTTTATGAGAGTAGGTGGTTGTGCAAAGGTGTTTGGAAGGAAGGGTGGTACAGGGTCATGATCTGACCTATGGCTTACATCAGTCCACCTGCAGCTGCCTCCCTCGGGAGGATAAAGCCAGAACATGGATGATAGGCCATACATGCCCTCAAAGTGGCTTACAACAACCTGTGCGTTAAAAAAAATGTGTCAATATAATTCAACTGGGTGCATTTTCCATATGGCGAGATGTAGCTGCCCTCTGTATGAAGCCCCCCCCCCCCATTACTGCCATCTGGCATTCTAACTTATTTCTGAAGGCATTTGGTGTGACATGAACTTCACTTCTCGGTCTAAAAAGAATCAGGCACTTGCCAGTTTTGAATGATACTGTGCAGATTATTTTGCATGAAGAGATGGACTTTCCCACAGTTCCTCTCGGGCAGCTGTAGGAGGGAGCATTGGCCTCTTTCAAACATGCCCACAAGGGCCTTTAGCCCTACTCGTCTGAGGGCTATAGGCAACTTCCAGCCTCCAAGGCAAGATGCCTCTGAGTACCAGTTGCAGGGGAGTAACAGTAGAAGAGCAGGCATGCCCTCAATTCCTGCCGGTGGCTTCCAGTGGTATCTGGTAAGCCACTGTGCAAAACAGGATGCTGGACTAGATGGGCCTTGGGCCTGATCTAGCAGGGCTGTTCTTATGTTCTTATGGCTGTTCTTAGGGGTGGAAGCCTGCTGCCTGAAATTTTTTTTTGGAGGAAGTACCACTTGAAGGTATATTTCATTTTGGTTTTTACTCTTTGGAACAAATTGGCACTGAAAGTAATCATGATGTACTGGCGACAATGAGATGGGGAAATGCTTCCAACTGGAGGTCATGAGGATGGAGAAGCAAGGAATTTACTATATTGGCATAGTAATAAACTAAATCAGGATTTATCAAATGTTTTGATACTATGAGCCCTAAAATAAGATATAAAGTTAAATGACCTCTCCCCTTGACAAAGGCAATTGATTTGATTAGGTAGGGAGAAACCACATTTATCTCCCCAGTTGGAGGGATGATCGTACTTGCTCCTGTTTAATGTTTCAAACCTGGACTTGGTGTTTGTGTGTGTTTGTTTGTTTGTTTTGTTTTAACTCATTTGTATACCGCCCAAAATGCAAGTCTCTGGGCGTTTTACAACAAAACAATAAAAACAACAGATAAAAAGATTAAAACATTACAACAATTAAAATTTAAAATTTTTAAACTATTAAAAACATAAAACAATATCTTTTCCCCCCAAATTCAATTTTTATTAATTTTAACAATAGTAATATTGTCATTCCTTACAAATACACACAAAAAGGTGGACTTCCCGCACACATCTCTTCGTGATTCATCAGCTATAAAGTTTACCCTTGCTATAATAATAATTCAAAGCATAAATTTAAACCCTTACAAACATAGCTAATCTACCCAACCTGCAGTTTTTTTGCTAAATTTCAAACCCTGCTGTAAAGTCCATAGTAGGAAAGTAATTCTTTAGATACAACAAGAATGGTTTCTAATCTTTAAAACATTCCAAGTTTTGGTCTCTTATTAGTGTTGTAAGTTTTGCCATCTCCGCATATTCCAAAATTTTTATCAGCCAGTCTTCTTTTGAAGGCAGTTCATTACTCTTCCATTTCTGTGCATATATAATTCTGGCTGCTGTAGAAACATACATAAAAAATGTTAAATTAGTTGTAGAGATTACACCTTGTGTTATTCCCAGCAGGAAGGATTCTGGCTTCTTAGGAAATGTCATTTTAAATATTTTCTTTAACTCATTATATATCATATCCCAATAGGCTTTAGCCTTCCCACAGGTCCACCACATATAAAAAAAGGTGCCTTCAGAATGTCCACACTTCCAACATTTGTTTGAAACATTTTTATACATTAATGCCAATTTTTTTGGTGTCAGATACCATCTATACATCATTTTATAATAGTTTTCTTTTATAGCATAACATGCAGTGAATTTTAAATCATTTTTCCATAACTTTTCCCAGGCTGCCATTTCTATATTACGCCCCACATCTTGAGCCCACTTTATCATAGTTGTTTTAACCACTTCCTCTCTTGTCTCCTCCAGAAGCAACAGTTTATACATTTTAGAAACTAATTTTTCATCATTTTGACATAATTCCTTCTCAAAATTTGAAGTCTGATCCTCAAATCCAACTTTAAAGTCTTTCTTATATATCTCATTTAACTGATGATACTGAAACCAGTCTCTGACCAAATCTTGTATTATCCTTTTCCTGAAAATGTAACAAATCCCTATAGGTACCCCAACTCATTTGCATATTTACTTCTTTACGTGATAAGGCTTCAATCGGAGATATCCATAACGGAGTTTTAGGTTCAAACCAATTTTTGTATTTTAACCACACCCTCATTAAACTGCTTCTCACATAGTGGTTCAAAAAGTCTTTATGTATTTTACTTTTTTCAATATCTAATTAAAAGCCTGGGTGAACAAATCTGTCTTGACTGCCTTTTTAAAAGTTGGAAGAGATGGGGAGGCTCTTATTTGAGCAGGGAGCATGTTCCAAAGCCTTGGGGCAGCAATGGAGAAGGCCCGTCCCTGAGTAGCCACCAGGCGAGCTGGTGGCAACTACATATGAAACTCTTCAGTTGATCTCAATGGGCGGTGTGATTCATAGTGAAGAAGGCGTTCTCTTAAATATCCAGGGCCCAAGCTGTTTAGGGGTTTATAGGTTATAACCAAGACCTTGTATTTTGTCCAGAAACTTATTGGCAACCAGTGTAGATCTCTTAAGACAGGAGTGATTTAGTCTCTCCAAGATGACCCAGAGACCAACCTTGCTGCCGCATTCTGGACCAACTGCAGTTTCCAGATTACATACAAAGGCAGCCCCACATAGAACACATTGCAGTAATCAAGTCTGGAGGTGACCAGCATTCTCTTAAATACCCAGTTTGAAACTGCCAATCTAATTTTTGGGCTCCTGGTTTATTTTTTATCTGTATTTGTTCTTTATAGTGGCAATGTGGAAAGCTCCAGTTAATAGAAGCACGATGTTGCAAAGGGAATCAGTATCTTCACAGCTTTCTCACATAATTACCCTATTTGCCCAAATAGAAGAGGACCCCGAGTTTAAGATGACCACCTCAAAAATATGGTCTAAAAATACAGGTTACACTATTTACCCCAAAAGAAAAGGACTCTAAATTTAAGATGACCCTGTGCCCCAATTCTGACATCAAAGACCTTGGTGAAAACCTAGCCTTGGATTCAGGAAAATACAGTATTTGTGCACACTTCCAAAATCCAGGAAGATAAATAGTCAGGAATTTGATGTGTCTCAAAGAGCTACTCTGATGTCTCCAAGGCATATGAAGGCAGACAGGGAAACAGGACCCAAAAATCATCCAGCTTCTCTAGCACTGACAAAGCTGAGGGCAAGCACAGCAGCTGTGCATCTTTGTCTGACAGGATGAAAGAAAGTTGCCACTTTGGGCAAGGAGCTCCCATGTTTCCTTTCTCATAGCTGGGTGACATCTAGACTGTCAGTCATGGCTGACTGCCACTGACATTAATGGGACTCAAGCTAGTCATGACCAGCTTGTCTCATTGAGTTCAGTGGGGCTTAATCATGACTTACTGGTCTGGATGTTGCACATTAATTGTATTCATTTTTTGGCTACCTTTTAAAGTGTGGTAATCTGGAATGATCCCATATGAGTATGTGAACTGCAAGGTTCCCATCCATGCTGTTAATGCAAAATAAAACTTGGAGGGGGATTGTTTTGTTTTGCAGAACTTGGGATTCTGTTTTTAGATGGACTGTTTGGAGGAGGGAATGGGGAACCTATAAGGCAGCTGAAGCCCATATGATCAGAGGCTGATGAGATGGGGTTAAAACTTTCTAATAGTACAAAGTGAAGTAGTTGCTTCTGCTGGCCACAGGTATAGGGGTGTGCACAAATCGATTTTTGTGATTGGATTAGAGTTTAAATCTAATCAGCCTGAGAATCTGCTGCCCTTGAATCTGGGTTGATTTGATTTGATTTTAATTTGAATCAATTTGGCCAAATTTTTAAAGGCTAGGGGACACCAAAGTGGGTTGGGTGGCAGGGCCTCATGGATGCCCACTGCCACCCAATACCCAAAGGAATTCACTGTGTGTGGATTCTCACTTGTGAAATGACTTTTTCATAGGGAATCCTTATGAAGACGTTATTTCACAATCAAGAATCCACACCAAAAAATCCTAAAAATTCAGAAGCTCAGAAGCTCAGATGGGACAAAATGGAGATCGTTGGGGACAAAATGGAGGCCTGAACTGTCAAATTGATTTGAGCTCAAATCAAGTGATTTGATATGACCTCTCTGGTAAGCATCCTCAAGGGTGTTTTGATTTGAGGTCAAATCACTTGAATTGATTCAGCCACGAATCAATTCACACATCCCTACATGGGAATCTCCATCCAGATTATGTTTATGCTTTTAGTATAGTGTTTATTTTTAAGGATTTCACAAGTTCGCACTGGATGGAATACATCCACAGTGTGGATGAAATATGAAGAAAATGTCTTGCTTATTTGCTGCAGCAGTTTCCACTGTAGAGACGAGATACTTCTCAATTTTAACAGTGGCCTGTTTCTCTAGCATTGGGGTCTGCTGCACTGCTGCAAGCTAAGCTCATGTCAGTGGCTTTCTTCACACAAAGATCTTTTATTGGGATCCAGACCCATTTATATAACCTGAGAATACAAGCACTACAGCTACTGTGGTTGTGCAATGGTTAGTTACCCTACTGCTTGATGACTTTCAACAAAAGTGCTCTTGTGTAATAACAAAGTTTTGAAGAAACTGGAGATTACACTGGAATGCTGCTTGTAAACACCAAGAGAAATGGCCAAAATGCTTTCTCTATTTAAAAAAAAAAAAGGGGGGGGGCTCATTTCTAAATATATTCACGCATTAATGCTGACCTTTCTTAAAACAGACATCAGTTATTCAAAATGCAAAATGCTTCTAGGAGACAACAGTTTTTCTCCTGTTTTTGATCTTCAGTCAGGTGCAGATCAACAATAGGAAAATATTGGCAGCGGCATCACTTCCTCCCCTTTTTTCCTTTCTGACTCATCTTCAGTGGTGAGTGGAGTGTTTAGCAGTCTAAATGGCTTTGAGGCCTGAAAGGTTTCCTTTTGTGTGTCACATGAGAGAGACCAGCTATGCAAAGGACACCAATTAATTTATTAGCATGTATCAATCATGCATAAAATGCATTATACATTTTAGTGTGCCTCTACATTTTTCTAAGCCTTTAAAATGCAAAGTTCTCATCATGTGATGTGATCTGGTTTTAGTTTGCTTTGCGGAACGTTACTGCTGTTACAACATATTGCTGCCGTTTTTCCTCTGCTTTGTGCTCTGCTGTTCTGTAGGCACCTTGGTAGGTTTTCCTGAAGGGTGGCCTATCTATTTTAATAAATAAAGTTGTTTAATGACAAGAAGAGATGCCACTACTGAATACTTCTACTACCAACATGTAAGATGCTAAGGGTATTCACACGATCATCTACATCAGGGAAGGAAACATGCTAACCTGGTTTGCATGATTGTGTGAACTCACGAAAATCTCTCCAACCTTGGTTGCTTAAAGCAGGGCAGCCCAGCTTTTGGTTCCTGCTCTTAACCAAGGTAGGAGGAGGAGATTGCTCTTCAACTTTGCTTTTCTGGTTGTGTGGATGCATTCATCATGTACTGTGTTGCTTCCATGTCAGGTGTCTAATTGAACATGAAGTATTGATTCTTCTGACTGCTCAAACAACTTTAGGTTGAAACTCACCATCTTTGTTTATAGCAAAGACTGTTGCTATTGTTCATGGCAATATTTTCATAATGAAATTATGCATCATGGAACAGCAGTAATAATATATATAACATTTAAAAAACACCCCCGAACCAGTGTACTTCAAGGACTGCATATCTCCATATGGTCCTGCCAGAACTTTAAGATTATATCGGACCTACTCTCAGGTCCAACTTGATGGGGATCCATCTGGCAGCCATGAGAGGCCATGCCTTTGCCGTGGTGGTACCACAACTTCGGAATGCTCTGGATTTGCTTGCAAATAAGTGTGCATAAGGTTGTAGTCTAAATCTAGAAGAGAAACCTTTGATGCAACCATCTATGTGTATTTTTGAACCTTCTGGAGGCTGATCTTATGCTGAGATATAGTGAATCATGGGAATGCTTGGGACATAGCATTGTAACTTTTCAGCAAAGGATCTCGCACTGTTTCCCATAATATCCTTGCTGACAAGATAGTAAAACGTGGGCTGGTTACTAGGTGGATCCACAGCTGGTTGAACAGCCACACCAAGTGCTAAAGCCTTGAGCAAGAAACAAACTATTTTAATCAGTTTCTCATACTCGGCACAATTCACTCACAGTCCAGGCACTGATTATTCTCTCTCAATATGGCAGGGTCAGAGACTGGCCTGAGTTTTGCCTTTTGAGAACGCAACGCCGGGCCAAGCTCGGCAAGGGTGGCCACAACGGTAGAGACTGGACTTGAAATCCTCCAAGCAGTGTTCCCTCTAACAGGAATTCCTAGTAGGCATGTGCCCGAAACGTTTCGGAGGCCATTGTAAAGGCCTCCGAAATGTTTCGGCGCTGGGGCGTTTTTCGGCGTTTCGGTCGAACCAAGGTTGGAGGGATTTTCGTGAGTTCACACAAATCATGCAAACCAGGTTAGCATGTTTCCTTCCCTGATGTAGATGATTGTGTGAATAACCTTAGCATCTTACATGCTGGTAGTAGAAGTTGCACACACAACAGTTGCGCAACAGTTGCGCACATGCGCTCACTACTTCTGGCCACTTCTGGCCGACAGGGGGAACGGGGCAGCAGGGAGGAACGCTGCTGCCCCAAGGGGCTTAAAGATTACAGAGTGCCAGCGGGGAAAATGTGGCTGCGGGGGGGGGGGGGGGTGAATTTGATGTTTGCTTTTGAAGAAAAAAAAGTTGCTGACTTTTTGTTGTTAAAAAAAATGCACCCTTCTAATGAGAGAGGGGAAATGTCAAAAAACTGGGAAGTAGATATCCAACAATGTTTGAAGCCTTTAGAGCAGTGATTCATAGCTTAGTCAGTGTCCAGTACACTAAGGTGTCTGGTGCAGAAGAGAGGCTGCCAGTAAACCTTTGTTAGAAATGCATGATCTCGCTATAAATCGATTCATGAGTGCATTCAGATGGGTTTTACTCAGAGCAAAGAGTTTGGAGACAAAGAATCTCTCAAATTGGTTTGCATTGGCTTTAAACTTCTGGAATATGTCACACTTTCAAAGGAAAGCTGTTCAAAAGAAGAGGTTTACTAGCTTATCTCGATAAAGCCTTGCATAACATCTGTGATACTGGATCACACCAATGACTTCTCTGCCCAATATCTTTTCTCTAGCAAAGGCTAGTACCTGGGCTCTGCAGTGGGATCAAAGAATCGCCACTCCTTAAGTATGTCCTCTCTGGCTTTTGTTCTTATTGTACATGATTTACATCAAATGTATACAAATGTATAAATGTATAAACATTTGTAATTCCTTTTTGTAGGTTTCATTTTAAAAAAATATCTTGAAAGATTGTTTGTGCTTTAATCAGACACCTGAATATCTAGGTGGCATCTCCCCAACTAGTCTGTCTGACAGTTCTTTGATGGCTTTTTAATTCAATAAGCCTACCTCCTTACACACACACACACTTACACTTTCAATTGAGTTCTTTGCCTGTTTTCATGGTAGCCACTGGGGTAGGGATTCTCAATGGGGGTACTAGTACTAGAAAGACTCCCGGGGGGTGGAGTACTCAGAGCTTCCTGCCTCTCTGTGCTTTAGCTGCATTATCAGATTCCATCTGAGGATCCCCAGCTTGAAGCTGGCATATCCTCCATGATGTGTTTGCTGCTCCTCTGCTCTGGATTGGTTGCCTATGTGCTAAAGCTCAGTGTACCCCTCCCCTCCCCTCCCCTCATCCTGACTGACAGATTTCACAAAATTAGCACTGAGTCCTCCCACTGAAATTAATAGGACAAGTAAACTTGCCCCATGAATTTCAGTAAGACTGCTTATAACTAACTTGGTGTGAATGTGAGCCAGTGACTGGAGTAGCTTGCCTCTGCAATTGTAGCAGAGAGAGAGAGAGAGAGAGAGAGAGAGAGTACACAAACATACACAAATTTAAATATTACAATTATGAGATGGGTTAGTCCAGTCACTGGCTTACATCCAGATTAAGTTACTCATAAGTAGTTGTATTGAAATTTATGGGACAAGTTCACTTGCCCTGTTTCAGTGGGAGTACTCATGAGTAACTTCATCTTGATGTAAGCCAATGACTGGAGCAGCCTGTTATGAAGGGTGCTTTTCACCCCACTTGTGGGACCTTAGAGTGTGGTTATAAAACAAGCAGTTACCCAAAAAGTCACAACCACGAGTTTCAAAGTCCAAATAAAAATATGTCTTACTGAATACAGCCAAGAGGCTTGACTATGCCAATACCAAGAGGTTTCCCACATGACTTAGACATGTGTTCAGGTTCATAAGGTGATGGCTATGATAAATCGGGACAGAGAAGGGAAGCGTTAGTGGTTGGTCTGCTTAGTGGAGAAAACCAGCTAGAGTGTGCGGAAAGAGAGGAAGGAGAGAGAAGCTGGCAAAAGCCCCATTGGACAAGCTGAGGGCAAAGAAGGGAGGACCCCAAGAAAACTGGGAAGGGGGGGACAAAAAGTGGTGAAAAGAATCAGGTTGAGGGAAGGGCACCTCAAGAAAGCTTGGGGAGAGCATAGGTGCTCTTACTCCTGGACTTCAGAGCTGAAGTCCAGGACCTCCACAGCCCCCCAGGGGTCCCCAAATTCTCTTTAGTCATTTCTGGGTGGTGTGGTCACCTGACCAAGCATGATGATGCTTAATTTGCAGGGGAGGGGGGCCTCCAAAGGCCTTTAGGTCCAGGCTCCAAAATTATCTAGGAGAACCTCTGGGGGAGAGAGGGATATAGAGAGACTGTTAAAAAAAACTGGTAGTAAGATTGAGAGCCCTTTAAGAGAGGAACTCGGGAGAGTTTGGGGGAGGGGGTGAGAGAGAGAGAAACCAGTCAAAAAGGACTGGAGCCAGAGGAGGAGGACACCACAAAGGGGTTCGGAGAGAGGGAGAGAAGCCAGTCCCAAGAACTGGAGGCAAAAAGGAAGAAAGGGGGAGGGATAAGAAAGCCAATTGAAGGATGAGAGATGGGAAAGAGAAATGACTTCCTTAACTGTGGAGGAGAGCAGTTGCCGGCTCTCTAGTGGAAGGGTGAATCTAGGGGTTGCACTTATCTAGGAGAACCAGGAAGTGTGAGTGAGGAAGAAAGCAGTTCCCTGTGGTGATGCGGGGCACCAAGAAGGAGGGGTTGATAACATGCAATATTTAAATTTGTGCATTCATTCTCATATTCTCTCTCTGTTAAAAAAAAATCTCAATCAGTCGCTCTCCCCCTCTCCCCGTGGGGTACCTGAGGGTACCTGAAGGGTTGTGACAGAAGGGTGTATGCTTGTTGAAAAACTTATATGGGGAACCCCTGCCTTGAGGAATATTGCTGAGGATGGGATTTAGCAATAGCAATAGCACTTACATTTATATACCGCTCTATAGCTGGAAGCTCTCTAAGCGGTTTACAATGATTTAGCATATTGCCCCCCAAAATTCTGGGTACTCATTTTACTGACCTCGGAAGGATGGAAGGCTGAGTCAACCTTTAGAGGAGAGGACTACTAGCAGGCAGGGACAGAGTTAAGCTCCCCTTGCTGCTTCTCTGCTCCAGATGGCAGGAATATGAGAGGTAGAATGCTGCATATACTCCGGCAGGCCTTCAGAGATATTTATTTGGCTAAGCCACTTGAAGATATCATCCTAATTGGCATCAACTTCATCACTACTAATTGCCACATGAAAGTCGAGCACATGGCAATGCACTGAATATACCTAGGCCACTTACACATACGAGCAAAGACATCCAGGAGTTCGGTAGAGTCGCCACTGCTGTCATTCATGCATTTGTCAGTACGTGCTAAATGTTGAATGCAGCGAGCAATACTGATTCTCCCACTCCTTTTCATATCTTTTGTTTGTTTGTTTGTTTGTTTTGTTTTCTATACCACCCTTCCAAAAATGGCTCAGGGTGGTTTATATTAAAAGAAAACTAAAATCAACTAACTATTAAAATCAAAAACTGTAAAAACAACATAAAACCGATATTAAAACAATTAAAACAGTTATATATGTATAAGGAAATACTATTCCACATAGTGCATAATTAATCTATGGAATTCCCTGCCATGGGATGTGGAGATGGCCACTAGCTTGGATGTCTCTAAAAGGGGCTTATATAAATTCATGTAAGACAGGTCTACCAATGGCTACTAGTCTTGATGGCTATAGGCCTCATCCAGCAGAGCTGTTCTTACATTCTTCGGTAAAGAGCAAGAGTGGATACAAAAACAGAGCTCTTCTCAAGGCTGACCTACAGCTACGTTTAAAACACCCCACTGGAATGACAGATTTTGGTAAATAGCCTCAGCCACGTAAGGGACTCATTGATGGGCTTGACTCAGGGAAAGGTTGCTGCTGGTGTGCCCCCCCCCCCGGTGCATGCACTGGCCAAACACCCTGGACCCTCTGTTCTTCCCCCTTGTCCAATGGATGCCATGACCTTGGGGGGACCTCATCCAAATCAGGGCCATGGTAATAGAAGAAAAAACATTAACCCTTTGCCTTCATCCTAGTCCCAACCTGGACCAGGCCTTCCCTGCTGCTACTGCTGCTACTGCTGGTGACCGAAGGGCAGTGTCGTACATCATTCCAAATGGTGTGTTTAACATAATGTGTTCTTCAGCCTTCCATTTACTGGAGTTAGGCGGCTGCTTTAGGTTTGGCAGGACAAGCCGGCATTTGTGCTGTTGCAATTAGAGCAGGCTTGCAAGATCAGGCTGCTCGGCACCAAAGAGGAGCAGAAAAGCAACATAAATGTTTAATACAAATAATTGTTGAGCATCCACATTATTTACATTGGAATCACGGCTGGCTAGAAGTTAAGAATAGCTTAGGGCCAAACTATAGATGCAGAAGATCTGTGATCAGGATAATCCACCTTAAAAAAAAAAAAAAGCAATTAATGGTCCCCTGTGGCTTCTTTGAATATCAGCAAAGTGGTGCTGGGGAGACATATTTAACCCCTTTCCTATGGCCAAGTATTAGCTTCTACCACTAGTTCCCACCTGGTACCTGTATGTGTACCCCTGTACAGCGGGAGAAATTTCACTATTTATTTTATTTTATTTATTTGCTGCCTAAAACGGATGTCTCTGGGCAGATTACAATAGAGCAACACAATTTAAAACAGAATTAAAACATTAAAACAATTAAAAACTTAAAACAATGTTAAATTACATGAGTCTAATTGAATGCCTGGATGAAGAAATGTGTCTTAACTGCCTTTTAAAAAGTTTTCAGCAATGGGGAGGTTCTTATTTCAACAGGGAGCATATTCTAAAGCATATTCAGGGCAGCAATGCAGAAGGCCCATCCCTGAGTAGCCACCAGACAAGCTGGTGGCAACTGCAGACGGACCTCCCCAGATGATCTCAATAGGCAGCAGGGCTCATAATGAAAAAGCATTCTCTTAAATACCCAAGCCCTAATCTGTTTAGGGCTTTGTAGGATATAACCAGCGCTTGGTATGTATATATGTATGTATTTTATTTTATTTAACATATTTCTATACCACCCAAAACTCATGTCTCTGGGTGGTTTACAACAAGCAAACAAACAAAAAGTTAAAACAAACAATTTTGCCCGGAAACATATTGGTAGCCAGTACAGTTCTTTGCAGGGAGGAGATTTAGACTTGAAGAAACAGCCTGCGGAGAAAGGTCTGTATCCTCCCCCCATAGTGCCCAGTGCCACTTCGCGGATTCCCAAAGCAGCCACATGAGATCTTAATTACTACAAACAGAAGCCACATGAGAACTTCGCCATGGATCTCTTACTGTGCCCTGTCTTATCTGGCCCTCAGTCTTGGAAAACACCACCAGGGCATTTCAGAACTCAACGGCAGCTATGGATGGTGGATATCAGCATATCCACCTTAGGGAACTCCTTATCCAAGAGGTTTCAGTCTTCTTTACATGATTTGAGGATATCCAAAGTTGCTGACCTGACACAGAGGTTGTAATCATGGAATAATCACCTTTAAAAATATTCAAGATTGATTAGCCACATATGAATGCCTTATACAAAGTCAGACCACTGGTTCATCTAGACAACTGGCAGCAGTTCTTCAGGGTTTCAGACATGGGTCTTTCCCAGTGCTTCTTGGAGATGCCCGAGATGGAACCTTGGATCTTTTGCATGCAAAGAAGATGCTCTAATGCTGAGCTACAGCCATATTCTCTTGCACATCATTTCAGGTCACTGTGTGTTTGTGGCCAGGGGCATCGCAATGCCACCAGCAGCTTGTGTTCAGCCGCCACTGGTGGCCCACAGCCCCTAGCCATGCCCCTGCATCTGGCATCAGACTCAGGTGGGTCTGACATCAGATGCGCAGGGGACGTGTCCACACACAGCTGAAGTGCATGGCTCCATTTTTGAAAAGCTTCAGCCAGAATCGGGTTCCCAGCCTGGCCGGGAATCTGTCTCTCTGCTTTTACAAGCAGAGAAAGGCGCTCCCTGTGCTGCTACAAATGTGGCGCTGGCCGTACTTTACTCGCAAACGGTGTGTGCGACCCCCTTTGCAGTGTCTGACATCAGATGCAGGGGTATGGCTGGGGTGCCAGGCGTGGCCCCTGGAACATGGTGGCCCGGGTTATTTGAACCCATTCACACAACGGATGCTACGTTGCTGCTTGTAGCACATTCTGAATTCCAGGGTGCCTTACAGGTTGGAGGCTCCATTTAGTGGTGTTTTAGGTTAATCCTTTCATTGATCCAGGCCAGCTTTTGAATGGGGCTTTAGTTACTTGTATTCCAGTCCTGGAGTAGAGGTGAGGCTAACAAACAGCCAGCAGCAAGAGCACTGAAGGCAGCCTGCACTTGCCTCTCTGTACGTAATCTCTGTTTCAAAAACTGTTAATATTCCTGGTTCAACTCCACTCTCTTGTCCTTGCATACCACAACTCTGTCCTCTGGATTTGATACATATACCAATGGAGGTCCAAAGCTAGAAAGACCCATGTTGCTTACTCTACTGGAGGACAGCTGGTCTTGCAGTAGTGAACATGAATTGTCCCCCTTGCTAAGCAGATTCTACTCTGCTTTGCATTTGGATGGGGGACCACATATGTGCACGGTCTGATGTAAGATATTCCTCTTGGGGGATGGGGCTGTAGCTTATTACATTTATTTATTTGATTTATATACCGCCCTTCCAAAATGGCTTACCGTATTTTACGGAGTATAAGATGCACTTTCCCCCTCAAAAAATATTCGCCCAAATTCAGGTGCGTCTTATACTTGTAACTGCGTCTTAAACTTGTAAGCCTGCCCAACAGGTTCGAGGAGGGGAGGGCTATCCCCCGGCAAAGCCTGTACTGATGCTAAAGGAGGGGGTGACCCTCTATTAACCCCCTCTATTAACCCCGTGCCGCCTATTAACCCCGTGCCGCTCCAGCTCACCTGCCGCACTTGGGCCGTGGACTCCTCCTCCTCCCCCGACGAGCCGGTGGTCTCCGAGGATCGAGGAGCGTGCCACTGCAAAAGTCCTTCTTCAAGGCGCCCGAAGGCCAATTCAAAGTGGCGGCTGTCGCTGTGCGCGCCCGCACGCGCCACAGCAGCCCTTCTTCAAGGCGCCTGCTGAAGCAAGGCTGAGAGTCCTTTCCTGGAGCTAGCAGGACTTTTCGGTACACACCCTCGTGTTACCGATCATGGAGAAAATGAAAAGGCATTCCTACAATGCAGGATTTAAACTCAATGTGATTAAATACGCTGAAGAACATGGGAACAGGGCAGCAGAGCGACACTTCGGCCCTCCACCGACAGAAAAAAACCATTCGCGATTGGCAGGCTGCTAAGGATGAACTAGAAAAAATGAAGAAGACAAAATGTGCAAATAGAGGACAAACTGTAAAATGGCCTAAACTAGAAGATGACATTCTGAAATGGATTCAAGGACACTGTGAAAATGGCACTGGAATTACAACGAAGATGATTCAAATACATGCACGTAAGCTTGCGCAAAAGTGTAACCTAACAGATTTTCAAGGTGGAGTAGGTTGGTGTTATAGGTTTATGAAGCGTCATGGGCTTAGCATGCGAAGCAAAACCAAAATATCGCAGAAAATGCCACAAGAGTATGAAGAGAAAATGTTGTCTTTCCATCGCTTTATCATTCTTCATCGAAAGAAAACCAGTGTGGAACTAGGACAAATCGCAAATATGGATGAAACTCCTTTGACATTTGATGTACCGAGTAACAGAACCGTTGCCACGAAAGGTGATAAAACTGTAATGATTAAAACGAGTGGGCATGAAAAAATGCACTACACTGTTGTCCTTTCATGTTGTGCAGATGGCACTAAACTTATTCCAATGACAATTTTCAAGCGCAAAACAATGCTGAAACCGTCTGAGATACTGCCAGGCGTAGTTGTTCACATACATCAAAAGGGTTGTATGGATGAGACTGGTATGAAATTATGGATTACCAAAGTGTGGGAAAGAAGAAAAGGCGCTTTATTGAAGAAGAGTTCGCTGCTTGTACTAGATCAGTTTAGTAGCCATTTGAAAGATTCCGTGAAAGAGGAATTAAGGGAAGGAAATACAGAGCTGGCTGTTATTCCTGGAGGACTTACATCACAACTGCAACCTCTTGATGTCTCAATAAATAAACCCTTTAAAGTGTATATGAGAGAAGAATGGAATAAATGGATGATGGATGAAAATCAACATCAATTTACTCCAAAGGGCGCTTTAAAACAACCTTCAATCAAACAAGTATGTGAGTGGGTTAAACAGTCGTGGTCAAGAGTGAGTGATGCCATTATTGTTAAATCTTTCAAGAAGTGTGGTATAATAGTCTCGATGGCAGTGAAGATCATTTTCTATATGAAGAGGAGGAGGACGATGATGACGAAGAAGAAGAAGAAGTGGGAGGGGAGGAGGAAAAGGAAAGTTCAGATGAATGTTTTCTGGGATTTTAAAGGTCTGTTTGGTTTTATAAATAATGGCAAATGTTATTTTTTTAGTTTGGCTTTGTAAACTATTGATAACAGTTTAATATGTTAAAACTCTGAAAAACTGGATTAAAATTAAGGTGCATCTTATAGTCTGTAGCATTTTATAGTCCGTAAAATACAGTAGTGGTAGAGCATCTGCTTGCATGCAGAAGGTCACTTCACTGGTATCTCCTGGTAGGGCTGGGAAAGGCTTCTGCCTGGAGAGCCGCTGACCGTCAGTGTAGACCAGGAATTCTCAATGTTGGGTCCCCAGATGTTATTGGACTTCAACTCCCTTAATCCCCAGCCCCATATTTGGTTGGGGATAATGGGAGTTGAAGTCCAAGAACATCTGGGGACTCAATGTTGAGAATCCCTGGTGTAGACAATACTGAGCCAGAAGGACAAATGGTCTGAAGTGGCTTCCTAGACTCCTCTGAAGCGAATGGGAAGCCTGCTCACGCAGCAGTTCTGTGTCCCCTCCACTATAAAGTGGGTGTACACCAGAGTTGTACATTTAGGAGGATGCCTGAATATGCTTAGTCGTCTGTTACTCCACCTCCAAGCTCCTATTCAACAACTTCCCAACCTTTCAAATAGGTGGATAAAATATCTTGACTGTCATTCACCAATATGTATAAGTCATTCATCAATATGCATAAGGCACTTTTGCAATGCATATACATTTGAAATGATTCATAAAAATAATGAGTATCCACCCCCAAGCTAGCTAACAGTTAAAAGCAGAAATGGCAGCTAAAGGAAAGCTCAGCAGATAACACAGTGATATTGTCCATGCCCAAAGTGTGCTCACCCATGCTAAGTAGATGAAGAGATTTCTCCTCTATTTAGCAGGTGTCCTTCAGTCCAGAAGAGCATCTTTTCTGTTGCTGTTATCAACCATTTTAAAAGAGACAATGAGCCCCTTTAGGACAGGAAATTATTGTCATATGAATGCCTTCATTTATCTGCTTGTCAACCACTTTGTAAACATGTATTGAGAAATTGTATATAAATAAAGGTAAAGTGTGCTATTGAGTCAGTGTTGACTCCTGGTGCCCACAGAGCCCTGTGGTTTTCTTTTTAGGATACAGGAGGGGTTTACCATTGCCTCCGCCTGCACAGTGTGAGATCATGCCTTTCAGCATCTTTCCTATATCACTGCTTCCTGATACAGGTGTTTCCCATAGTCTGGGAAACATAGGTGTTTCCCAGATTATGAGACTTCTATAGTTTCCCAGACTATAGGTGTTTCCCATAGTCTGGGAAACATGCCAGTGGGGATTTGAACTGGCAACCTCTGGCTTGCTAATCAAGTCATTTCCCCACACTAAACTAAACTAAACTAAACTAAACTAAACTAAACTAAACTAAACTAAACTAGCAGTACGATTTTCAACACTTCCTGGAAGGAATCCAAATGAACCTTTTGAGGTGCCACAGTCTGTGTGTCATGACAAAGACCACCCTGTCCCATGTATCTACCAGTTGCACCTCTGCCCATCAACAGTGGGGGGGGGGCATCAAATGAAGAATGTTGGACTTTAAAAAAAAATCTGAACACAGGACAAGTTTGTTACTTCTACAAAACTTGAGATATGAAGTTGTATACCTCATAATAGCAGTCAACTGGCCATAGTACACCAAGACAGACTTGATATGAATTGAGAGGTGAGGAGGCATTTCCCCCTTGAGACCCCTGGGCCAGTCACAAATCAGGGGAGGTGGGATTCATGTGGAACATAAGTCTGAAATTGGTCAAGCCATGCAAGGAAGAGCTGTGAACACTTCCCCATTGTATTTGGAAATCCGTGCACTGGGAAAGTCAATTAGTTGTATTTACTAGTAGAATCATCACCACCACCACGAAAGCCTAAATAAAGCATTTTATCAGTTTCGGTGAAGCAATGTTCCATCTAGCTCTCAACAACCCAGCGATTGTAAGAGTTCAGCCATATCTTGGATAAGCCACTTGGGAATTTGAAGAATAGCCTGTCTTCTCTTTAAAACTTGGCCCCCTCTACTGTGTTTAGAGCACAGACTCCCAAACTTTACCTAAGCAGTTCTCCCCCAAGTTAAGATCTGTTGGAGGCTCCATAAAGCTTGGCATCCTTCACTCACACCTTTGAGCCTCAAGCAAGCAGCTCAGGAGACAAGGAAGTAACGCAAAGTCCCACAGATTCAAGATATCGAAGGTGCCTGGGGAAAATAAAGTGCGATGCGGCAGAAATCATGTTGTTAATGGTGTAGTGTTTTTAAAATCTGGTTTAGTTGCATCTTGGGCCAGTGAAGGTAATGTTTTTCGTACCTGACGGACCCCAAGCAACTTGTGGGAGAAGATCAAATTATCAGGAGGTTTTACAGACAGGGCAGCTACCCCAAATCTCCTCCGGAAGAGAGTGTGTGCGTTCACACCATCCAAACATACCCCAAAGCCATTTGAGATCTTTGGCAGCACTCCACACACAAATTTGGTGTTGTCTTCCGAATTCTAGCTTATCACAACGTATTTCCGGATTATTAAAGTGCTGCTTTTAAGGGAGTTTTGCTGAAAATGCCGGAGCAAATAGGGAGAGGCATTGACGTAAAAACATTGTGTTCCTATCTAAGGAGCGCTCTCTCGCTCTCCCCCCGCTGCCATTGGCTAGAAGGAATACACGGAGGCATGCAATGCCAACTGTTTCCAAAAGAAAACCTGAGAGCAGAGGGGAGGGGGTGCTTCCTTTGGATGCCTCGAGTGTAATTCCAAGTGGCTTCGGTCAACATTTACCCCGCAGCATGAAGCCATGTGTGGGTTACCCCTGCTAACTTGGCAAAGAGGCACCTTTTAACATGGTGATTCTCTTTACTGAGCAGGGGGAGAGTAACTGGCCCTATCCACCTCCAGCACAGTGTCTCCAGTGACTGTTGCTGGTGTCTATCTTCTGTTCCTTTTTAGATTGTGAGCCCTTTGGGGACAGGGATCCATCTTATTTATTTATTATTTGTCCATGTAAACTGCCCTGAGCCATTTTTGGAAGGGCGGGATAGAAATCGAACTAACAACAACAACTCCCAGCAAAGTAGATGTGGAGAGGGATTCACTGCACCTTTCCCTCACCCCAGGGAAGCTTCTGCTTAAGGGCTGCAAAGAGATTTGAACAAATGGCCCCACCCCTGAGTGCCCCCCCGACTCCCTGCGCCCAACTTGTGTCCCTTATTCAGGCAATGGGATGTTGACAACCCTAAGTGGCTGCCTCTTGGGACTGGGGCGGGGGGCAGAGGGAAGGAAACTGGGGGTAACCATAGGTGGGGCTAATAGAAGGTAGGCCGAATCCTAAGTTAGAAAGAACCAGTCCATGGTTTTCTCCATCTGTCAAGTCGTTTACTTGTCTCCACCAAAATCCCCATCGTTCATGGCAGCACTTGGCCTCTGGCTATTTAGTGCAGATTTGGTGCTAAATTCACCCCTTGGTTGGCTGTGAGTAAAGGAATCCTGTCCTTAGAGTGGTTAATTGTAGGTGTCCATGTGGAAAGTAGCAATCCACACACACACCCCGTCAAGTCCCCATGCCTCTTCTTCACCTCAGTAGCTCCATCCCTTCTTCTATCAGCACTGCTTCCACCAGAGGTGCACCTAGGCACTTTTGGAGTCTGGATTGAAAGGCCTTTGGAGGCCCCCATCCCCTGCATATTAAGCATCATCATGCTCTGCTGGGTGACCACACCACCTGGGACAGACTAAGGAGGATTTGGCCACCCCCAGGGGCTGTGGAGGCCCTGGACTTTGGCCTCGAAATCCAGGGGTAAGAGCACCTCAGGCTTCCACTTCCCCCCACCTTTGCAATCTCACCCCTCTCCTCCTCACCCCATGCCGAACTAGGCTGAGAAGATCAACTGAAGTGGGGGTGGGGGTTGAATCTTGAGTGCCTATTTGCAGGTAGCACCTGCAAACACATGTTTCACACTGCTTGAAAATACCACAGTGTATTTGGTAACACCCACTGCCTTCCTTTCTATGCACATACAGAATATACGTTGTTTTAAAGCAAGCCTTATTTCTCTCTCTCTCTCACACACAAACACAATATATAAACATTTCTGGGATATGTCCTTGGGATGCAATCCTATGCACATGGCAATTACTTGGGAGTAAGCCCCAATGAGTTCAGTAAGGCTTTACTTGAAAATACTGTCTAGAATTAGCTTGGGGTGTGCAGAACTGGTTCGCTGGCGAATCGGTTCATCCCGAACAAGCCTGGTTTGGTGGCCCAAGGGTGAACTGGCCTCGCCCTCACTGGACTAAAATGGAACCCAGACTAGTTGCAGTTCAGGACAAACCAGTCTGCCGGTGAGGATGAACCGGCTAGTCGGTTCTGCAAACTGACGCAAATCGGTCTGACGGTGATGGCAGCGCTGATGGGGCAGGGAGAGGACCTTTAACAAGTAAGTAATTGAAGTGTGAATTACCTCTTCAAGTAGAAGAACTGAACTGAAGTGATCTTGGGCCTGGGCCTGGCGGCACCTGCAACATATCACTTGCGAGCGGTGGCACCCCACCTGGGATCCTGCGCAGTAAGTGCCACCCACAGCTCCCCACTCCCTATGTGCAGAGGCCAGGTGAGGATTGAGCTGCAGAGGGTGTAGTGCCCACTGCACAGGATCCTGGATGGGGTGCTGCTGCTCACAAGTGGCAGTTTGCAGGTGCTGCCACTACCAAGCTCAAAATAACTTCAGTTCAGTTCTTTTATCTGAACAGGTAATTCGTGCTTCAATTACTTACTTCTTAAAGGTCCTCTCCCCGCCCCACCAATGCTGCTGTCATCGACAGACCGATTCGTGTCAGTTTGCAGAACCGACTCGCTGGTTCACTTGAGCCAGTTCAGGCTGTGCTGGAAGCGGCTCTGTTTCCGATTGGACTGCACAGAATTATCCATGCACACCCTTAGAACTGGCTGCAGTTTTATGCAATATTCACTTGAGAGAATCCTTTATCAAGGATTGGTTTGAAAAATAAACGATATCAATCACAAACCTGTCCAAAGAAACTATGCTCAGGACTTCTCCTTTCAATAATTCTAACACTCACCCCCAAACTGGGACTCTCTCTCTCTCTCACACACACACACACACACACAACCAACTAATAAACCACAAACAAAAATGGACATAAGGACTATAGAATGGTGGAGCTACTTGACTATTTTGGACTGGCCTGGTTTCCAAGTTGGGCCTGTTAGGCTGCCCATGAATAGAAGAAAATAAGCTCAGAATCCTTAAATAACAACAAATATTTCTGCATAAAAGACACACCCTTCAAACAGAATAAGCTTGAAGTTGTCCAATCAGTAATTTCAGTTAAAATGCCTTGTTTTATTTGGAAGCCATAGCCACCACCACCCTCTTTGGCCCTCAAGAGAAGTGAGAGAGTAAGAGAAAGAGAAAGGAGCTAGCAAGAGACTTTGCTTAAAGTCCCAGAACAAGAACAAAGGAAGGGGTCTACTTATTTGCCTGTTAGTAAAATAACTACCCCGAGGAAGTGCCAGTCCACCACATCTCCCACCCACCCCCTTCTCAAGATCTTTGAATGCTGCCAAGATTTGCCAGTGACATTTTTTAAAAAGGAGAAAAGAAAGGAAAGATAAAGAAGAGAGCACCTAGCAAATCCTGGAGAAACCAGGCGTAGGGTGGCTGCCGGAGGCCCCCAGCCCTGGCTATTTGGAGGCTCCCCCGGACCTTGGAGGACCGGACCGAGTCCCCAAGGTCCAGGGGTTATTGCACCTCTGGGGAGAGCTATTTTTGCTGAGAGAATGGGGGGCTGCAAGAATGTCAGGATGGCAAGTGTAGGGGAAGAATGGCAGTTCAACTCCCATTAGCAGAGCAAAGCCAGTAAAGTGAGAACTCAGCCAAGCAGGAGGTCTTGAGACAGTTCTTTAGTATTGAAGAACTACAAGGATTTATTTAAAGAAAAGGTTACCAACAAATGTGAAAAAGTCTGCAGCTTAATTTCAGCTGTAGCTCATGGCTGAAGAGAGAGACCAAAACAAACAGCCATCTCTGGAGAGACAAAATGGAGACTAACACTAGAACAACAAAGGGGGGAGGAGTCTAGTACTTTTATCCATGACCCTAACCCCCACCCACCCACCCAGTGGTCACGATGAGACAATGCAGCTGAGAGTTGATGCTGCCAGGGTCCTAGCTCCAACAGCAAGTAGGGGAGGGCCCCCCCAAATGAAGAGCCTCCATTGCTGAAAATATGTCTCCAAGGGCTGTGTAACTCTCAGGGCCAAATTTTCAGGTGCCACCAAGGGCTTCCTAGGGAAGGGGAATACCTCAAAAATTACCACTTCCCCAGTGCACTGGTGCCGTTAGTTGGGAATTTCTTTTAGGCTGCTCTCTTGCTAGACTGGTGCATTCTTGGTTGGTATATCAGCCATCATTCTTATTCACATGCAAGTTTAGGTAGGGCCAGCCAATGAATTAACTAAAACTCATATAATCAAATGACTCAGGCCTTCTCTACACATGCAGGTGACCAAGGTGGTAGGGGAAAAACTATGCCACTTCAGGTGCATTGTTTGGTTTGCCATTGTTTAATGCCCCCCTTTAAAAAAATAAAATAAAATAAAATCTGCAAGTAAGTAACTAGTACATCGGAGAAAGAAAATATAGGCTAACCTGTTCACTGTGATTCTGGCTAGGAGAGTGCAAAGCAGCCCTGATTCAGCTGACGGCCACCAGGCTTGATTCAGAGCTTCAGGAGGGATTTCCCACATCTGCTTGGTCTCTGATTCAAAGCTGTTCCTTCAGTATGGTATGGAAGTTTCACCTTCATCCCCACCATTCCCCAACTCTTGTAGGTACCTCCTGGAGCAGGCAAGGGGCAAGACCCTTCTGAAGTTAGTGCATCTTCATCTCAGCAACAAGGGAGCAGCAGTTCATTCAAATTACTTCCAGCAGGTCTCCCCCCACCCACACACCAGTTCTGGAAATGGCACACGTACTCCTGGGAATTGTGGTCTTTTCTTGGGCTGTGGTGGAGGTGAGGGGTAGGGATGTGCACAAAACCGGTTTGCCCAGATCGGTTTGAATTCAAACCGGGTTCGAACCAGGAGGGGGTGGTTCAGTTTTGGTTTTGCTTGAACCCCCTTGGTTTGGTTCGAATTCAAACTGTTTTGAACCATTTTGAACCTCCAAAAGTGGGTGGGGTGGTAGCTGGCACCCATGGGTACCTGCCAAACAAACCCCAAAGCAATCGGACACTCATACAATTTTTAAAAAATGAATTTTTGAAATTTATTTTTATTTTTTCTCATAGGGTTTAATGGGACTCGAACCAGCCCATTGTGGAGGACCCATGGGTGCCAACAACCAACCAAATCCCGAAGCAATTGGACCCCCCTACAATTTTTTAATGAATATTTGAAATATCTTTAATTATTTTTCTCATCGGGTATAATGAGACCCACACCAGCCCATTATCCCCTATTGTGGAGCACCTAGGGGCACAAAAGTGGGGTGGGTGATAGGCACCCAGGGGTTCCTACCACCCACAAAACCCCAAGGCAATTGGACACTCCTCCAATTATTGGTGAATTTTTAAAGTATTTTTGAATTCCTCATAGGGAATAATGAGTGTGGTGGGTGGTAGTTCCCAAGGTGGGCAAGGAAGCTATCAGAATTATTTGAAAGGAATTGGGCAAAGGGCTGATTTTTAAGTGATTTTTGAAGTTTACGCGTCGAATTTGAACCTGCAGCTCGAACCTGATGGCTGGTTTGGTTTGAATTCGAACCATTGAACCACCCCAGTTCAAATTCGAACTGGTTCAGGTTCGAACCAGTTTGGACATCCCTAGTGAGGGGTGCAGGCCAAAGTGAAGCTTCAGCATCTTCCCTGAATCAACCCAACCCAGTAATTAATAACCTATTCAGCAAAATAGGAACATAGGAAGCTGTCTTATACTGAGTCAGACCATCTAGCTCAGTACTGTCTACACTGACTGGCAGTGACTCTCCAATGTTTCAGACAGGAGTCTTTCCCAGCCCTACCTGGAAATGCCCGGGGTTGAAAATGGGACCTTCTGCATGCAAGCAGATGCTCTACCATTGAGTTACAGCCCCACCCACTAAGGGAAATATTTCACAGCAGACAGCACTCACATCACATGTAGTTACCCATCCAAATGTAAAACAAGGCAAACCCTGCTTAGCAAAGGGGATAATTCATGTTTGCTACTGCCAGACTGGTTCTCCACCCCACACCAGACAGCAGCTGAATCAGGCTGTTGAACCTCTGCATAGCCCTGCTAGTTTACAGAGCCATTTTAACTGGCAAAACATGTTTTAAAATGTGATCTCCCACCAATAGTATTTCAGCTTGGGTCTTATAGTGCTGCTACCTATCTAGCCCTGCCTTCTTCAGCTATGCTTATAGACCAGAACGGATATTTATTTAATTGAGTCACAGCTATTGGGCATACTCTTTAGGGTGCAAGCTCGGTGGAACTTGATGGGGCATTTGGAAGTCTGTAGAAGTGGCGCAGCTGGGAAATGCTTAACTAACAAGCAGAAGGTTGCCGGTTCAAATCCCCACTGGTATGTTTCCCAGACTATGGGAAATACCTATATCAGGCAGCAGCAATATAGGAAGATGCTGAAAGGCATCATCTCATACCATGTGGGAGGAGGCAATGGTAAACCCCTTCTGTATTCTACCAAAAGAAAACCACAGGGCTCTGTGGGTGCCAGGAGTCGAAATCGACTTGACAGCACACTTTACCTTTTAGTTTAGCTGGGATTTTAAATTTTATTTTATTTTATTTTATTGTAAATTTTATTGTGCTGAGCCTTTTAATGGTTTTCTTTCTTTCTTTTTTTGTGATGTAGGTAGCTTTCTATTGTGACTGCTCCGAGACTTCAGCATAGGGCGGGAGAAATCAAGAGAGTGAGTGAAACCAGAGTTGCTTGATGGAGACCAACTGATTATTGCAACGGAATACGAGTTGTTCTGAACTTGTTGAAGATACGGAATAGCTGTGTGATCCTGCAACTGCATTGGCATCTTACCCAGTGACTGTAGACACTTTGTCAAAACACTTTGTCAAGAGCTTATCTAGCTATTGTTAATTGTCCAAGATTCCTTTCAAATTCCCTCCACAATTATCACTTGGCAGAAACTCGCATTTCACAGTCCAATGAAATATTACATCTACAATGTTGCAAAATAGGCATGTTCCAGTATAGGCAAGCGTGACATGGCCCGTCTTCAAACAGGTTTTTAAAAGGCCTTTTAACCATTGTGAAACACGGGAAGGAGTGAGTTTCTGACTGTGAGTTATGCTGCCACCATTCCTTATTTCAACTATGGATATGGTCTGCTAAGAAGCACCCTATTTATGGGTGTATATTCCTAGAATATGGAGTCTACCCTTCATCAAGAATTATGGATTCTTTGAGCATTAGGAGTTCTGAAGAAGATTATTATACAACACTGGAAGGACAGATCTACTCCAGATCTTCAGCTTTGCATATCTGATATGTGTTCCCTGATGGCATTTGAATGGTTTTTTGTTTGTTTGTTCATCAAAGGAATGGCAAAGAAGAAGAGCTTTAAGCAATCTGATCTAATTTTAATGATCTCTTTGTGGTTTAATGAGAAAGATCCTTGGAAGGATCTCCCACTCACCACACTTGTCGCTCCAGAATTATAATTAGCATATATATAAAAACTATGTAAATGGTTGAGAGGGGTTTTTGTTTTTCCTCAGTATTTTTTCCTTCATCTAATTGGTTGTTATTTTGTTGGATTGTAAACCGCCCTGAGATTCAATATAGGGCAGTATATAAGTACAACAAACAAAGTAATTATTTATATGGATTATTATAATGTTTTGTTTCACTGAAATACTAAAAAATATAAAAAGAAAATAAGAAGCACCCATTTAATTGGCTGTCAATAGTGAAATGAATGTGGTTTATTATGTATTTATTTATTAGATTAATAAATCACCTGATATAAAATAAAACATCTTTAGGTGCTTCACATAAAATTCAAAAAACTTAAAACCAGCAGCAATTGAAGCAAATAAACACAATTATGGTCTAAAACAATTAAAACAGTATAGTTGGGAATTTAACTGATGAAACAGGTGTGTCCTAAGAGCTTCCTTGAAGGCAGCCAAAGATGGGGAAGTTCTTTTTCGGATAGGGAGGGCATTCTAAAGTTCCAGGGCAGTAATAGAGAAGGCCTGGTTCGGAGCCACTACCAAACGAGCCAGTGGCAACCACCACTGGATCTCTCCTGATGACCTCAGTAGTAGGTAGGCTTCATGATGAAGGAGGTCCTTTCTCGTTGGGTGGGGAGATACTGCAAAAGGAATCCTCAATCAATAAGAAATCCAGGGTTTCATTTAAGGCCAGAATACAATTAGGAAGAGCACATGCTGAGTGTGTGCTGATCAGGATGTCCTACTTGGATGTTCCGATGCCATCCTGGCATGTCCTTTTATCGCATGGGGTATTTTTCTTCTGAATGGCCCCTGTACATGTACTCAGAATACGTGCCATTCAATGAACAGGCCCCCACACAATAAAGAGGCATGCTCAGAGGGGGTCAGGATTTCTGTGAAGGACGTCCTGGTGGGCATGCTCTTGGTCTGTCTCCTTTCTAATTGAATGGGCAGGATTGGTGTAATCCAAACCGGCTCTTAGGTACTTAAATGAAAGGAACACACACAAGAATATACAGAGCAAGCTAACAAAGTATGCTGCCAACACTCCAGGACAGGCCTAGGGTCTCCAGGAATCTGCATCCATCTCCAGATGGACGAAAGAAATTTATTGAAAGCAATTCTGGAGATTTCAGTGACTTGATATAGTGAAAAATACTGGGGGAGAACTCGAGAAACAGCTTCAGTCAGAGTCACAGCTTCAGGAAGAGTTTGCAGCTCTAACCCAAAGGCAACAAACTTGCCATAATTTATAATCGTAGGTATAGTGGGCATAACGGAAACCTGGTAGGATGGTGAGAACCAGTGGGACACTGTTATTCCTAAATACAAACTCTACAGTAAGGGCAGGGAGGGGTGGATTTGGGGTGGAGTAGCCCTGTATATTAAAGAAGGGATAGAATCAAACAAGCTAGAAAACCTAGGAGGACCAGAGTTCTCCACAGAATCAATAAAATTATTAAATATACTAGTATTTTTAAGCCCGTTATGATAACGGGCGCTAGCTTTCTATCCCATCTTTTCTGTCTCTCTCTCTCTCTTTCTGTCTTTTTTTTTTCCCCTTGTCCCCTCTCTCTTTTTGTTTTTTTTGTTTTTGTTGTTGTCTCTGTTTTTGTTCTTCCTTATTTTGCTTTTACTTTTTTGGGGTGTGTGTGTGTGGATGAATAACGGCCAAAATGGCCCATGAGAAGGTGGCCGCCCCGCCTATCGCCCTCCCACGCACCTAGCTGCCGGAGCCCACCTTACCCGCTCCAGCCCGAAGGAGAAGAGAGGAACTCGGGAACAGAGCTACTCTCTGTGTTAAGCTGCTGCCCATACTGTCGCAATGGACGCAATAGGCGTCCTTTGCATCCATAGCGGCAGTTTGAGCAGTGACTTAGCACAGAGAGGAGCTCTGCTCGTGAGCTCCTCTCTTTTCCCTCGGGCTGGAGTGGGTAAGGTGGTCTTCGGCAGCTGGGTGGGCGGGAGGGCGATAGGCGGGGGCGGCGACCTTCTCATGGGCCATTTTGGCCCTTAATCTTTTTTGGGGGGGAGCAGGGAAGGTGATTTTGGGCAGCTGGGAGGGCGGGTGAGCAGGCGGGGGTGGCTGTGAGCAGGCGGGGGCCTCGTTGGCGGCTTCGCCGCCACCTCGCCCAGCTTCATTTTGGGCAGCTGGGAGGGCGGGTGAGCAGGCGGGGGCGACGGCTGTGAGCGGGCGGGGGCCTCGTTGGTGGCTTCGCCGCCACCTCGCCCAGCTTCCCTGTCCCCCATCTCGGTCTTCCCCCGCCGCCATTGCCCTCACCTTTTTCAGGGCGGCCGCTTCTGGTTGCCTCGGCCTCCTCTCGCCGTGCCGCAGCTCATGGCCGAGGCGGCGGCTCTGCCACCGCCTCGGCCACTTTCCCCCGCCGCCACACACCGGCTAATGGCCGCCCGTGGCTGTGGGACACTGGTGTCTGCGGTCCTGTGTCCCTTGGGCTCTTCTGGGCCTGCGCTTCGCGCAGGCCCAGAACAGCCCAGGGAGGCAGGGACGCAGATCCCCAACGTTCCAAAGCCACGGCCACTCACTTAGCCTTTTATTATATAGGATAGAAGAACAGGCCTTGCTGTAGGAGAACCAGCATGGCTTCTGCAAGGGCAAGTCTTGCCTCACTAACCTTTTGGAGTTCTTTGAGAGTGTCAACAGGCATGTGGATAAAGGTGATCTGGTTGACATAGTATACTTGGACTTCCAAAAAGTGTTTGACAAAGTTCCCCACCAAAAGCTCTTGAATAAACATAGCAGTCATGGAATAAGGGCACAGGTTCATGTGTGGATTAGTAACTGGTTGAAGGATAGGAAACAGAGCACAGGAATAAATGGACAGTTTTCACAATGGAGGGAAGAAAGAAGTGGCGTCTCCTAGGGATCAGTACTGGGACAAGTGCTTTTTAACTTGTTCATAAATTACCTAGAAGTTGGATTCAGCAAAAGTCCAGCAAAATAGCCAAATTTGCAGCTGACACTAAACAATTTTAAAAAAAAAATTGTGAGGAGCTCCAACAGCATCTCTCCAAACTAGGTGGGTGGGTGGGTGGGTGACAAAATGGTAAATGAGGTTCAATGTAAGCAAGTATAAAGTGATGCATATTGGGGCAAAAAACCTCAACTTTACGTCAGTGACTAACCAGGAAAGAGATCTAGGGGTTGTGGTGGACAGCTCGTTGAAAGTGTCGACTCAGTCCACGGCAGCGGTGTAAAAGGCAAATTCCATGCTAGGGATCATTAGGAAGGGGACTGAAAATAAAACTGCTAATATTATAATGCCCTTACACAAATCTGTGGTGTGGCCACATTTTGAGTATTGCGTATAGTTCTGGTCACCATATCGTAAGAAGGACATTGTAGAACTGGAAAAGGTGCAGAAGAGGGCAACCAAGTTGGTCAGGGGTCTGGAGCACCTTCCTTATGAGCCAAGGCTACAACACCTGGGACTTTTTAGTCTGGAAAAACGCTGACTATGGGGTGACATGGTAGAGATGTATAAAATTATGCATGGAATAGAGAGAACAGACAGAGAGAAATTTCTCTCCCTCTCTCACAACACTAGAACCAGGAGTCATCCCATGAAACTGAAAGCTGGGAAATTTAGGACTGACAAAAGTAAGTACTTTTTCACACAATGCATAATCAACCTACAGAATTATCTGCCACAGGATGTGGTGACTGCCAGCAGCCTGGGTGGCTTTAAGAGGATTTTAAATAAATTCATGGAGATCAATGGCTTCTAGTCTGAGGGCTATAGTCCTCCTCCAGCCTCAGAGGCAAGATGCCTCTCAATACCAGTTGCAGAGGAGAAACAGCAAGAGAGGAGGCAAGCCCTCACCCCCTGCCTGTGGGCTTCTAAGAGGCATCTGGTGGGCCACTGTGTGAAACAGGATGCTGGACTAGATAGGCCTTGGGTCTGATCCAGCAGGGCGGTTCTTATGTTCTTAGTTACAGCAAGTGTAGCACTTTGCATTAAGTGCTGAAGGTAATGAATTTTCAAATCTCATCTCAGTACAGCTTTGAAGATCATTTAATAAACTTGGGTTTGAAGTTTATTACACTTCACAACCAATAAAAATCATTTTTAAAATCACCATTAAGGTGGACATATGCTTGTGTGTCCATGCCAGAGTTTAACCAAGCAGCAGCTAAGAGCAAGAGGTCAAGAAAGAGCTGTTGTACCAACAAGGCTAGCTGCAAATGCAGGGGTTATGGAAGATCTAGGAGCCCTGACCCTTTCAGGAGCTCAGGGAGGTCCTGATCCTGAAGAACAAGTTCCCTGAGGTGGCTTCCACCTACTCCCAAACAGACCCATGGGAAGTTTGCCTCTTGTGTTGGAGTTTGGCCTTGGCTGTCACTTATGCTCCTGGGATCCTGGGGGTGATGAAGTGGTTTCTAGGATCAGGCCAGGTCAGAAGCTTCACTACTGTACGCTCCTCTGAGGGGGTGGGAGTATTAACACAGGAAGCTCATTCATACTGAGTCAGACCATTGGTCCATCTAGCTCAGTACTGTCTACACCAGGCTTCCCCAAACTGCGGCCCTCCAGATGTTGCTGAACTACAACTCCCAGCATCCCTAGCCACAATCTATTGTGGCTAGGGATGCTGGGAGTTGTAGTTCAGCAACATCTGGAGGGCCGCAGTTTGGGGAAGCCTGGTCTACACCAAGCCTGCTCTGGCCCTCCTGCAGACGTTAGCCTACAACTCCCATAATCCCTAGCTATTGGCCACTGTGGCTAGGGATTATGGGAGCTGCAGTGCAAAATCAGATGGGGGGGCAGGTCAAAGTTGAGCAGGGCTGATCTACACTGACTGGCAGCTCTCAAAGGTTTCAGATAGGAGCCTTTCCCAGCCCTAACTGGAGATGTCAGGGACTGAATCTGTGCCTTCTGCATGCAAGCAGATACTTTTCTACTGAGCATCTATATCGCCCTATCCTCCAAGGGGAATATCTTACAACAGACAGAGCTCACATGTGGTCTCCTATCCAAATACAAACGAAGGCAACTCCTGCTTAGCAAAGTGGACAATTCATGCTCACTACCACAGGATCAGCTCTCCACCTCAAATTAAGGCATGGATCAATACCAGCTCTGGGAGTGTGTGTATGTGTGTCTCAGCTAGGGGATGTGTCTCCTTCTCCTGAGAGGGTCCCCTCTGAGTTGGAATCAGGCAGGTCCTGACACTAGACAGAATGCTTATGTTACAGCCTCGCTGATGCCATCCTGGACTCATCTGCTAGTGGCCCATTACCTTGTGGTAGGACTGTCATGAGATGCATTATTTAGAACATTTATAGACTGGTCTGCAACAACAGGAGAGGAGAGCTGGTCTTGTGGTAGCAAGCATGACTTGTCCCCTTAGCTAAGCAGGGTCCACCCTGGTTGCATGTGAAAGGGAGACTAGAAGTGCACTGTAAGAAATTCCTCTCAGGGGATGGAGCCACTCTGGGAAGAGCAGAAGGTTCCACCTTCCCTCCCTGGCATCTCTAAAATAGAGCTGAGAGAGATTCCTGCCAGCAATCTTGGAGAAGCTGCTGCCAGTCTGTGTAGACAATACTGAGCAAGATGGACCAATGGTCTGACTCAGTATATGGCAGCTTCCTATGTTCCTAACAGCAAAAGTTCACAATGCAGTTTACAGAGCAAATGTGCATTTTGAGCAAAGAAACGTGCCTTTTTGAGCAAAAGAATGCATTTGAAAGGGAAAATGTAATGTCCACCACTGTATATAATATAATGCTGCATATGTGCTCCAAGATTAACCAGGCACGGTTCAGGGCTCAGAGCTTTTCACATCTGGGACACAGGCAGCTAACATGGTGACTACAGCACCGGAAGTGGGCCTGGAAGTTCTATTCTGGCCCATCATTCATCCCCTCCACTATGCTGCTTGGGGTTACAGCAGTGTTTATTTGAAGAGGCAAATGTCGTAAGTGTGACAGCAAGTGCTTCCATGATTGGCAGTCTGGATCACCCCAGGCTGCCAATCACAGAAGTGTCCGCTGTTATGATTATGGCATTTGCCTCTTCTGCTGTAACCGCAAGTAGCAGCACAGTGGAGGGGATGAGTGACAGGCTGGGGAGGGACTTCTGGACCCACTTTCAGGTAATAATGTACAGTCTTTTTTGTAAAAATGTCTGAATAGGGCCTCTGGCTTCACTTTCAAATGAACCTTTCTTGCCCATGACTCAACTGCTGGGGAGTTATGGAATGTTCATGAAAATTCCAGTTGATCACTGTAAATAAATGGGACTTACCTTCAAGCAAAGAATGGGGTTTCAACTTTCAGAGGATGGGCTTCACAAATCTTTAACATGCTTGTCCTCATTAAAAGGCAGCTTGCTCTTCAATCATTCCCATTTAATGGGTCCAAGCTCCTTCAGGATGAAATACTGTGTTCTGAACACCAGTATATTGTCACTAACACAAACAGGTTTTAGGACTTAGGCCTGCCTGGAAATCAAGTCCTATTATCTGGAAACCCTGCCTCTTCATATCTAATGCACTCTATACATGCTCAGTGTTACTTTATTGTTATTTAATTAACCCTCCTCCAAAAACCCCTAGAACTAGAATTCGATCTTGGACCGAATCCGTAAGCTATTGGCCTGTGTTGGCTCTCTGGGACTGAACAATAAAACATGTGTACCAAAGGATTTTTGGGAGCTGGGTTCAGATCCTGAATCAGCAACAAATGCCCATTGTGTGGTCTTAAGCAATCAGCCTCCAGTGTGTTTATAAGAATGAAATGGAATAAACCCATGTACTGTATCTTTGGCTGGGAAGGGTAGGGTGTAGTTGTGATAAATAAGCATGGCTGTAAGAAATATTTTCTACCCTGGATGCTCTGTTCTTTAAGATCAGAAATATAGGAAATACAGAGAGCTGGCATGAATTGTCTCATTTGCTAAGCAGGGTCCACCTTGGTTTGCATTTGGATGGGTGACTACATATGATCACTGTAAGATATTCCCCTTAGGAGATGGGGCCAAGGCTCAGAGGAAGAGCATCTGCATCCTTGCATGCTGAAGGTCCGAGGTTCAATCCCTGGCATCTCCAGACATTGCTGGGAAAGACTCCTGCCTGAAACCTTGGAGAGCCGCTGCCAGTCAGTGTGTAGTAGACAATACTGAGCTAGATGGACCAATAGTCTGACTCAGTATATGGCAGCTTATTTCCTGAGGTTGATATTCCATAGTTAACATTCTGCATCTGTGGAGAAGCACAGGGTTTAGTAGCTTTGTTTTAACATGTTTAAGGACCGTGAGGAGAGCGATGCACCTTCATGGCTAGTGGTTAGAACACATGCTTTGCCCGCAGATCTCAAGTTCAGTTTCTGGCATCTCCAGGTGGGACTGGGAAATACACCTGTCTGGAATCACGGAGAGCTGCTTCCAGTCAGTATATACATATTGAGCTAGATGGTCTGACAGTAAAAGGCAGCTTCCTCTGTTCGGGATGACTGGCTCAAATTAAGCACTGTTTCTGGACCCCAAAGTGACAGGGCTACCTTTCACTGAACTAAGAAGGGAGTGTCAGGAATTAGTAGCCGTGGCACCAATTTTCACTGCCAAGAACAATATGAATGCATACATCTACCTTGTTCGATTGGTCCATCTAGCCCTGTATGCTCTGCTTTCAAAATCAGCAGCAACCAGGGTCTCGGGAAGGTGGTGTGTGTGGGGGCGGGGAGCTTCCTTCCCAAAACCTGCTACCTGAGATTGTTAAACTGGCGATGGCAGGGACTGAGCCAGAGTCTGGGATTGTTAAACTGGAAATATTAAGAATATAAAGCATGTGAGCCTGGCGACGGGGGGACAGAGTTCCGGTGCCTTTAGACAGCCGCACACGGCAGACAGAAATTCAACAGGAGACGCTTCCCCCACCGTTGCATCTTCAAGTGGGGTGTGAGGGGGGAGAGGTTCGGCGGCTGAAGACACGCAAGTGATGGACCTGTTCGTGGGTGCAGCAGCCCTACGCTGAGCTGGGGCTGTTAGAAGCCAGCCAGCCAGCCAGCGTCTCTGCGGCCGGCCAGAAGCTGTGGAGTACAGCGCCACCTATTTACTGCTCCATCCAGGGCCGTCTGAGGTCCTGCCTGAGGACTAGCCCCGATGAGTGGCATTTGCGCACATCGCCCAGCAGCCTGTATAAGAGAACTAACGGGAAAGCGAGGAGCACCAGGCAGCTCGGCCGGCCGAGGAGGACTGCAGGGGAACTGCACCGCGCGCGTCTCCCGCCGCTCGGCACCCCAGCCCGGCCGGCTCCCTGCAAAAGCGCGCGGGGGCGAAAGCGAGTCCCCGGCGCGCGGCAGCCCCCAAACTTTGCAGGGCGGCCCACGTGTTTGCAGCCTGACGCTCGCGAGTGGAGGAGCCGACGAGCCGCTCGCCTGACCTGCAGCCGAGGGAGCCGCCGGCGGGCTGCTGCGGGGACTGGGACGTCGCGGGCGGACGCTCTCCCGGGAGGTAACCCCCTTGCTCTCCCTTGCGCGGGGCGTGCGCGGGGCAGCCTCCTTTGCGCTTTAGCGTCTCCGGCGTGCGGCGGCGAGGTTTCTCTTTCGCTCCCTGGGGCTGCTGAGGGCCCCGATTCACTTAGTCCGCTTGAGGCTGAACCGTGGTGGGTACGAACGGGTGGCTGGGAGGCTCGTTGTTGTTTTATTATTATTATTATTATTATTAATCGATCCTCCCGTGCATGTTTTTATTGCATTCAGGGAGGGCTTCTTTCTCAGCATGCATGAGATCGGCTGCGGTCCTCGGCACCGCACGATTCCCTAGGAGTAAGTCCGTCTCACTGGACGCGGGGCTTCCTTCCGAGGAAACCTGCATCGGCTTGGCTCGCATGCTTCGCGGATCGCCTGGCTAAAGCTGCCTAGCTAGCCACCGGCTGCAGAGCATCCTCTCTCTCTACGGAGCCCGGACGGAGCCTCCAGCCATGTCGATGATCTGACCAAGAAAAGTGGGACCGCAGCCGAGCCTCTACCTGGGAGTGAGCCCCGCGGCATGCGGCGTGACTCCGCTTGGGCGCAAGCCTGCCCAGGATCGGGTTGCGTGCCGACAGGAGACCGAGAGGCAGCCCGATCCTCGGCGTGTTTCCTGCGAAGGAAGCCCCGCCGCCGCAGCCTTCCCAGGAGCTCGCTTGATTCATGTGAGCCGTTTCTCTCTTTTCCACCCAGATCGAAGGAGATGCTAGAAGTTGCCGGCTCTTTGCAGCATCTGCGCGGGGGCTCGGGAGGCGTGTGAGCGGCCGCCGCTGCGTCCTGCCTGTCACCTCGCCTCTGCCCGGGGTGGGGGGCAAGCCCAGTCCCCGACTGGACCCCTCCTGTTGCTGCCACTGCCACTGCCCGGAGCCGAGAGCTGAAGGATGCAGTTTCGCCTCTTCTCCTTTGCCTTGATCGTCCTCAACTGCCTGGATTACAGCCACTGCCAAGGCAGCCGCTGGAGACGCAGCAAGAGAGGTCAGTAGCGCACCAGGCCACCTCGCCCGGGGGCTCACTCGGCCTCCCTCAGCCCCGCCGCCGCCGCCGCCGGCCCTCGCCCCGCCGGCCTGCTCACCTTCGCTTCCCACTTAGTTCCGGACGGGCGTGGTGGCTTCTTCCAGCCTCTTTAATTGGGAAGAGTAGGTGGCAAGTGGGGCGGGGGGGGGGGATGCGCTTTCGCTTTAACGCAGATTAAGAGTGTGGGGGAGTGAACGTGGCTCCTCATAGGATTGCTCTGGCTCACTTTCTTCTGTCTCGACGGACGGGAGGTTGGCAGGCACTCACCCTTTACTCTCTGTCTACCCCTCCCATAGGGGATCACCCATTAAATACACTTAACCCCTTTCTTACCCAATTCGCATCCGATTTCTAACCCCCCTTTGTGTCCTAAATACAAGTGCTTCTAAGTCGATCCCAGAACTTTTGATAGAATTTGTAGCCCATTCTGTGCATGTTTTACTCAGAAGCAAGTGAGGTCAATGCATCCCAAGTAAGTTGCAATCCTAGGCATATTTCTACACCAGAGGTATAGGATCAGGGTGTGAAAGTGTATAGTTAATGTGCTTGAAATTGGGTGAAGTACCCCTTATTGACTTACAATCAGGGTCTTTTGAAAAGCAGAAAGGTGGCGATGGAAATGCTGATAGTGATGGAAATGCGGATCTCTATGCAGCTGATTGTGAATATGGAGCTAGGCAATAGCCATTCCATGTAAATCTATGTGGAGCACCGGATGTGATCTTTTGCATGTCAGCAGTGCATAGGCAACCTTAGTAAAGGAGAGGAAATTTGAGCTAATTGAGGATAATAAGTTTGCTCTAGGTGTCTGGAGTTGACAGTTCCAGCCCTCCCGGTAGCCTGCTCCCTCTGGGGTACTTGGGCCTGCAAAGGTCAAGTCTTTCAATGAGAGTCATTGAATAAAGTCTTTTTTAAAAAAAAATTAGGAAGGAGGGGGAGGTGCTGGAGGCATGATGCTGTAAATACAGAGGCTAGAGAGTTTACAGGGCAAATTGACTCCTTTGCAAAAGATCTCCTGTTGGTGTATATTACCAGATTTTAGTATGCTGGCTTTCAGGATGCCTTCTTTCCTATGCTAGGATGTTGTTATTGCATAGGCTTAGCTGAATGTCCTGCTGGTTGCAGTGGACCTTGCTTCCTAGACTGCAGCATTGGTTCTCACTTGGGCCAAAATATTGAACAAAGAAAGAGCTGCAGTAAATCCTCTAAGAGCAGCAACATAGTGGCTGTTGGCTATTACATGCTCACCACTGAATGCTGCTCTCCTTGACAACTGAGCCATGTTGACTTGTGCCGCCCTGGCATCTTCTCTGCATGTTTCCTGTTCAAGTCTGGGGGAATTCTCACCTCAGTCAAATAGGAAATAACTCTGCAGCTAGCCAGCTAATCTTGTCCCAGTGCTGGTTAGCACCACTGCCCCAGTCACTTCTGATGTGCTGATCCCTGGTTGGCTGAAGGACCAACTGCCTCTGCTTCTGTCTGTGCAACTGTGTGAGAAATGCATTATCCTGTCTGTCTATCTATCTATCTATCTATCTATCTATCTAGATATACTGCCCTTTGTCCTAAGACCCCAGGGCAGTTAACATCAAGATAAAAACCCCATAAAAATAGAACAAATGCAGCCAACAATTTAAAGAGAGAAGGGGGCTACTCATTGACTGAAAGCCTGGGAAAAAAGGGCAGTCTTTTCTTTCTTTCTAGAGGCTGGGAGAGAGGGAGCCATATGAATCTCAGCTGCAAATGAGATCCACAGCCTGGGGGCAATCACTGAGAAGGCCCTGTCCAGTGTGCTCGACAAACAAGCCTCAGGCCTCGGAGCAGAGCCCTCCCAGTTGATCTAGTCAGGTGGGTAGATTCAGGTAGGAGCAGGCAGTCCCTAAGGTAAAGTTAAGTGTGCCTTCGAGTTGGTTTCGACTCCTGGTGCCCACAGAGCCCTGTGGTTTTTCTTTGGTAGAATACAGGAGGGGTTTACCATTGCCTCCTCCCATGCAGTATGAGATGATGCCTTCCAGCATCTTCCTGTCTGGCTTTCCAGGGCCAGATTTCTAGATGATCTCCCCCAATGGTTTCATGTGGATGTTAAACAGCAAGGGGGACAAAATCGAGCCCTGTGGAACTTCGCAGGCCAATGGCCGTGCGACTGAGCAGCAGTTCCCCCGCAACACCTTCTAGACCCAACACTCCAAGTCAGGCTGGAATCAGTCCAAGACTGACCCATTCAGCCCCAACTCAGAGAGACGGACCAGAAGGATATCATGTTCAATGGCATCGAAAGCCACTGAGAGGTCCAGCAGAACCAACAGGGACACACTCCCCTTGTCCAGTTCCCAGCATGGCTCATACCCTAGGGTGACCAAGGCAGTTTCACTCCCATAATCAGGTCGAAAATCAGATTGACATGGGTCCAGCTACTGTATGCCATCCAAGACCCTCTGCAGCTAGACTGCCTCCACGCAGTCTATTACCTTGCCTAAAAAGGGAAGATTAGAAACCGGCCAGTAGTTATTTAAATCAGAGGTAATGAGGGAGGGCTTTTTCAGTATAGGTCTAAATACCACCTCTTCTCTGATGACCACTCTTTTCTAATGACCACCTGATGACCGCCTTAGTTCCTGTTGGTGCTTTTGCTGCTCCAGAAAGATGGTTACTACAGGTCAGTGGCAGCTTGTAGAAACTGGGAACCACTGCTCTAGCCAAACTTTGATGAGTAGAGCCCTCTTTCCAAGACTTCAAACAATTGTAAGTGCCACTTTCACCACCACCACCACCAGCAGGTTTCTTGTTTTACTTGCTTCTTACCTGGAACAGAGACAATCTGTTAAGACATAATATAGTATGAGTCTAAACCCTTGTACATGTTTTTGTGCGCGAAAGACTGTACCTACATTCATTTAAAAAGTGACAGGAAGTGTACTGCTGTACCTGTGTCCAACATAACGTGTGAATAGCTGTACCTGTGTTGACCTGTGACCTATGTTGATCCATGACCTGTGTACACTGTACACTCATCAGATGAATGTTCAACAGAAGCCCTCTTCAGATGTTATAGAGGGCAGCCACACTCACACTTGCAAGAGGGAAAGAGGGGAGGAAGTCACACTGGCTTGCTGTCACGCCTCCTTGCACCTGACAAACTCTCAGGGCGCCCTTTGAAAGGGGTGCCACTGTAAGTGTGTTCAAGGGCAGTTCTGTGAGCTGCAGTCTCTGTCACAGAATCAGAGAGCTGGTCTGGTGGTAGCAAGCATGACTTGTCCCCATAGCTAAGCAGGGTCTGCCCTGGTTGCATCTGAATGGGAGACTTTGATGTGTGAGCAGATATTCCCCTCAGGGGATAGAGGCACTCTGGGAAGAGCAGAAGGTTCCAAGTTCCCTCCCTGGCTTCTCTAACATAGGGCTGAGAGAGATTCCTGCCTGCAACCTTGGAGAAGCTGCTGCCAGTCAATGAAGGCAATACTGAGCTAGATAGACCAATGGTCTGATTTGGTATATGGCAGCCTCCTGTGTTCCTATGTACCATTGAACACACTTGCGGTGCCTCCTTCAGACAAATGGCACCCTAAATGGTGCAAGGGGGTGAATGACAGCAGGGCAGCAAGACTCCCTCCTTGCTTTCCCCTTCATTAGCATGAGTATGGCTACCCTCTGAAGAGGGCTAGAGAGGTCCTACAGAGAACTACAAGGCACCCCCAGAAAAGTTCTCAAGTACTCCTCCAGTACACACAAACCATAGTTTGGGAATCGCTGGGCCAGACTGCTCTCCTGGTAACTTGAAGTTCTGTTCTGGGAGGGATCACAGCTCAGTGTCAGAGTACATGCAAAAAGTCCTCCATGTATGGCTGGGAGAAAGATACCTGTCTGAAACCCCTGCCACTCAGCCCATATAGACAATACGGAGCTAGGTGGACCAATGGTATAAGACTGGTTCCTATGTCTGTATCACTGCTCTTTTCATTGAGATGGAGGCCAGCTAGTCTTTTGGGCCAGCTCGTCTTGTGTTAGAAAGTTGCTTTCTGGGGAATATGTGGTAGTTTGGGTCTAGGACTTGCCTCCAGGTCCAGTTGGGTAGCAGCCTCAGCTTTCCCCACCTCTTCTTATTTCCCTCGTAGCCTATGTCTTGACTCGGTCACTTGAGCCATCAGATATTAAGCATATCGATAGTCAGGAACATAAAGAAAGGGGTGGGGGGGGGAGACCCAGTTATCTTCCAGTCTATGAAGACTTCCCTCACCTAGTAGCCTTGAAGCAGCTCTGAATTCACCACAGGTGACCTGGAGCTTTCCCAGACAGCAGGCTTCACCGTGGGTTTTTTGCAAGGCTTTGCTGTGAGTTCTAAGTTGCAAAGAAAAGAAACCGCCACAAAAAGTGGATTTTTTTTACCCTAATATAAATTCGGCTACATTCTGACACGTGATGAAATACCCAAATTGTGTATGAAGTGCTCCCCGATAGCTCACAGGGACTTTGGGGTGAATTTGGCCGATATGTGAACGCACATCTCCATTCAGGAGGAGATGTGAACTAAAAGCCGAGTGTGGAAAACCTTCCTGGAGAGTGACTATTTAAGTGCTTGTGGTAAAGTGGTAAACCACCCTGGGCCATTTTTGAAAGGGTTGTATATAAGTCCAATCCAATCCAATCCAATCCAATCCAATCCAGTCCATCCATCCATCCATCCATCCATAAAATGTGCCTTTGAAGGTACATAAGAACATAAGGCCCAAGGCCCATCTAGTCCATCATCCTGTTTCGCACAGTGGCCCACCAGATGCTGCTGGAAGCCACAGGCAGGAGTTGAGGGCATGCCCTCTCTCCTGCTGTTACTCCCTTGCAACTGGTACTCAGAGGCATCCTGCCTTTGAGGCTAGAGGTGGCCTTTAGCCCTCTAACTAGTAGCCGATGATAGACCTCTCCTCCATGAAGTTATCCAAGCCCTTCTTAAAGCCATCCAAGTTGTTGGCTAAGCAGTACTTCTGACTGTAGTATTTCTGCTCGTTCTTGTGGTAGGGAGAAAGAAAAGGAGTGTGAGTTACTTGTACTTTCTGTTTTCATGTTTCTTTGTAATCTTTGGAAGGAGGACTTTCATAGGGGAATGCATGAGCTGCTCTCATATTGGGAGCATGTGCATCCCACAAGAAAGATAACACAACCTCCTACTTCACATGTGACAAGGGGAGCATGGCAACAGGAAACACAAGTCACTTGCACTTCCTGTCCTGCTGTGCAAGTTCATGTATTCAAAATCACCCGTGCTGGTGTGGGTTAACAAGTTGTACTGGTGTGGATGAAGCCTATCGGCTTTTAAATTAGGCTAAGATGTAGACTGTGGGCCCTCAGAGCTGGGTTTGATAGGAGTTGTAGTGCAACCACATCTGGAGACCCAAAGTTGGGAACTCCTGGTCTGGATGATTTGTCTAGATCAGAAGCACACAACTCAAATGCCCTGGTGGGTCAGAATCAACCATCACTTGGTGCTTGGGGGCCGAGGTCAATTTTCAGCAAATTATTACATTAAAATTAATTAACTATATTAATGTAAGCAATTGTTAGCTACTTGTGGATCTTTCCCCTCCTATCAAGAGACCCACAATTTTAACCAAGAATAGTGACTGGAAAATTGGCCCTGTCCTTGCTCAGTTAGTGGGGTACCTAGAGTGCATGCCAGCCCCAAACAAATGCCAAGTCCTCTCCTCACTCTAAATTGCTGTTGCTTTCAGGCTGTAATCCTAGGCATGCTGAGTTGGGAGTAAGCCTTCCTGGGTACACTGCAGGACCTATTTCTGAGTACCCATGAATAAGATGGCATCATAAGACAGTTTCCGGATAGGACAAAGGATGGCCCCTCTTGGAGAAAAGGGAACAAGTCAAGAGCTCTTTGTGGCTCCTGCTGTTGCTGAAGGATACTCCTACCTGGGGGCCAGTGAAAAAGTCCCTACAGGCCAGATCCAAACTTCGGCCCTTACATTGCACAGGCCTGGTCTAGAGTCTTGATTCAATCCCACTAAATGTAATTATTGTGGTGCTGAGGCAGAGACTTGGCATTTTAGAGAAACATTTTTCTTCTTTGTCAATAAGATACCCAACTTCTTTGGAGTGCTAGTCCTTCTTTTTGGATCCCCTGTTTGCTGCTGGAGCTTTGATTCGTTTGCTGTCAGGGTGTTTAACAATGCCACACTTTCCCCATCCTCGGCCTTCCCTGCAACACCAGCCACCTGAGTCATTGGTGTCGTCAGTGGCCCAAGGAGAAGCTCAGAGCTCTGTTTTTATGAGGAACTACTTTTTGTCTTGGCTCTGCAAGTATGGATGAGATTGCAGTTTCTTTCCTGCTGGTTGGCTTGACCAAGTGACTTCCTGAAAGACTTTACTATAAAAGCAAGTCCTGAAAGAAAATGGGGGCAGATTTGGATTATCTAAATTGGCCTGTATACAGCAGATGAGCTAAAGGTCATTGCTTGGGGTGTGGGGATTTTCTTAATTATCTTCTGGTCTCCTGCTGTTTGGGTTGGGCCTTAAGGAACACTTGTTTTTCTCCTTCATGTGGATCTGAGGTGGAAACTACTTCCAATTTAAAGTTTTGCTTACTTATTTTGTTAACTTTGGCATTTTTGTCCGAAAATGCATGGGATATTTTACTCTTATCTAAGAAGGGAAGGAGCATTTGCCTGCCAGCTCTGCCTTGATATTGCTGTGGGCCAGTGGAAATGCCCTAAAACTCTCCACAGGCAGGAAGTAATGGTTGTTCTAGTACTTCTGTGCTGAACATCTCAAATGTTATTTCCTCCATGTGAAGAGCTATAGAGCACCGCAGCTGGCCTACAACAATAACAATGATGTGCTGGGTAAAATATGTGCTCATGCAAATTACCACTGGGAGGTAGCTTCTGGGTGTTGTAGTTGTGCTAGTCAGATGTGACTTGGTCTCTTTGGTGGCATTCATGGGCATGTTCTATGTGGATGGCTTAGAGAACCTTGCATAGGGGCTGTGTTCATTGTTCAAGTAAAGCTTGCCCTGCAAAGGTAGTGGCAACAGCACGAATGGTGATGCAAGCACCATTTACTAGATGCTAATTACAAATATGTCAAATATATGTCAAATATTTTTATATATGTATACAATGAATATTGTTATACCTCTTTCAACAAAAAGTTCCCAACATAGTTTACATATTAAATTAAATTAAATTAAATTAAATTAAATTAAATTAAAATGGCTCCTTGTCCCCAAAGGACTCACAATCCAAAAAAAGAAATGTAAAATAGACACCAGCAACAGCCCCTGGAGAGTTGGTGTGCTGGGAATGGATAGGGCCAGTTGTCCCCCGCCCCCCCCCCCCGCTAAATAGAGAGAATCGCCACTTTAAAAAGGTGCCGTTCTGGCTCATTTAGCAGGGGACAGTTAGCAATAGCAATAGCAATAGCACTTACATTTATATACCGCTCTATAGCTGGAGCTCTCTAAGCGGTTTACAATGATTTAGCAGTTATCAGGGGACATTACTTGATGTTGTGATGAGTTGAGATTTTGGTTTAATGAAGAAGGGCACAATCTTCAGGCACAATCAGTCAGTAAAAGCTGTTGCTGATAGAATGAACAAAATGTGATTACAGCACCCACATGGACAAACATGTGTACTACACCAGATCACCTCTGAAAGCTCCATCTCTGTACAAATGCTTACTTCCTCTTAAAGGTAAAGTGTGCCATCAAGTCGGTGTTGACTCCTGGCAACCACAGGGCCCTGTGGTTGTCTTTGGTAAAATACAGGAGGAGTTTACCATCACTTTCTCCCACGCAGTATGAGATGATGCCTTTCAGCGTCTTCCTGTATCGCTGCTGCTTTCCCTTAGTCTGGGAAACATACCAACGGGGATTCGAACCGGCAACGGAACATAAATTGCTCTTTAGGCATCTCACTCCCCTTGTATCAGAGCAAGGGGTGTGGCAGAGCAATCGGAAAGTCAGGTGGCCCTTTTAGAAAAGCTCTTTGAAACATGATGGAAGGTTTTCTGACATGCATATGGACACTGCCTCGTGACTACCAAATAGAAGTCCTAACAGAATGGTGAAGCTCAAGTGGCAAACGGCTGTAGGAATATGAAAAACTCTGTAGAAATTGCTCCTAAAAAGTCCTCCCTCCTTTCCTGTTCTCACTTTCCAATAGTGGGAACACTTTTGGAATTTTATTTTTCGAGCGAGCGGCTAAAATGAGATCAGTTTTTTATTTTCTCTGTGACCAACCAAACTATCTGTGCTGACCAAAAAAGAAAAGGAAAAAGAAAAGGGGGGGGGGAGCAAGCCATAGTGTGCCTTTAATTAAATTGGAACTACTTTAAAACCCAGACCAGACAGTGAAGTGTGATTGTAAGGTTTCTGCTTTCAGAAGACGGCTTAAGAACTGCCTAGCAGGAGGACTGAAATGAATAGAGCTCTAACCCAGGTTATGTGAATTACCCCCGTCTCTTGCCCACCTCCCACCTCCATTCCCCATAAGCTGGTTTTAATTGATCCCATGTTCCCTGGTTGATCTTAGAGCAATGGTTGTGTTTGTGGGACAACAGGCCTGCTGTAAAGAGGCAGTGTCCAAAGTAGCTCCTTGTTGAACATTCAGCTGTTGGCTAAATAGAATTGGTGTTGACAGTTGACTTATTGAAGCTCGTCTGCGCTGTCACTCTTGGGCTTTATTGTGGTCTCTGAAAATGTAGCATGTTCAGCAAATTTACAGAAATGTGCACTAGGATGCTAATGGCTAATCCGTGCATATAGCTGAGGTTATAAGTGACGCTGACTGTGTCATGCCAAAATGAAGGATTAAAATTCCTGTAACGATTCTCTTCTTTTCCCCTCATCACACACACATACACACACACACCCTGCATCTGCAAATAATCAGGCACGCACTGTGGGGTACTGGCAGTTAGAACCTCTCTGGCATTCTGTTGTGTGCGTCTCGTATGTGAGCTCAGATGCTCCATAATATCACTTTCTTAATGAAATAAGATTCCTGGCATAGATAGAATCTTCTGTGGAGTCGCATCCAGTTGAGAATGGCAAGCTCATCTATCATGTCTTTTGACTAATGGGTTTTAAAATACAGCTCTAAAAATTAGGCAAAATAAGCTGCACATTCATATGCCTGTACATACCAGGCAGGATTTGGGCAAATATTATTCTGGGAGGCTATGGTGACTGTGTGATATATAATTTCACAAATAATCCAGTTGGTCTCTGTTGGGTCTCTGAATGGTTTCGAGGAAGAAAAACACAAGATATAAATCAGGCAGTATATGATAAATAAATAAATAAGTAAGATTCATGTTTTGAATCTTATTTAAGGGGCAAACTGTAGCATATAGCATGGCCCCAATACCCCCCTTTTGAAATGCGAAGCTATGTTGAGAGAAATTAGACCAGAGGAATCAGGGGGGTGATTTAGCTTTTCCTGCCCTCCAATTAACCCACTCCAATTCACCTGTCCTTAGGGATGTTTTAAAAAGAAAACTCAGAACTGTGCAATGACTTATAACTGTTATTTGTGCACGTATTGTACATCACTACAACACACACACGTGCATTTCCCTTGCCTGTGCTTATGTACTTTGTTGCTTAAATTCACATTCTGTGACATTTAGAAGCCTATGTGGAGCAGAAGAAAGTACTGGGAATTTGACAGCACCATTGCAGAAGGGTGTTATCTTCACTGGTGAAGACCTTTTGAGGAACGGTGGCTCTATCTTTTGGCAGCATCTTTGGTAGCAGTGGAGGAGAAATGGGTACACTTGTTCACCACTGGAGCTCTAGAGAAGTTTAAACAATTCACTTTACTTTTCTTATTGTTATCAGTCACTTTTTACATCATCTAATATAGGGCTTGACAAATCCCAAGCACGAGGGACCCATGATGGTACCAACAAATTTAACTATGGCGCATAGCAGTGTTCCCTATAACAAGGATACCCAGATGTTGCAGACTACAACTCCAATAATCCCCAGCTGCAATGGCATCTGGGGATTATGGGAGGTGTAGTCCACAGTATCTTGGAATCCCTGTCACAGTAAAGACGGGTGCCTAGGTTAGGATATTCAGAGGTGGAGTTATTTAATAAAATCTTTATTTGTCCCAGGCAACTAAGTTACTTGCAAAGGGAATACCCTTACCCCTCACAATGCCTGTCATTGCCTAAGTCTGGTAATTTTTGTAAAGTGTCCGTTGTCTGGCTGCTATAGTTATGGGCTGGTTCCCAGATCTAAAGAAAATTTGCCAAGGCCTGATCTAACATAATGTGACTTTTTTTTTTTTTTGCATGACTTTTTGAATTGTGCAAATATTCTTTTAGAATTCCTCTCTCTCTCTTTCTCCCCACCCACTCTTTTGGGACTGCACATTTTGTCTCTGGTTACATGTTAAAAAAAGTCCTGCCTTTGTCCCCAGTGGCTTCCTCACCTTGTAGGATTTTAAATGTATGAACACATATATTGAAGTTCTGGCAGTGAAGATGGGCCAAGCACCCATTTCTTACTGCTCATCTGCTCTAAAAATCTCCTCCTTTCAAAGTCTGCAGCTGTCTGGGTATTGTTGCATGTACATTTAACTAGCCCATAAACACTGTGTAGTCACACTGAAGTCTATTTATATAGCACTTTTGAAAAGTGCTGTCTAAATAAAGACCTTATCTCTTACAGAGATTACTGCATTATCTCTGTAACCAACACAACAGCCCTGTAAGGTGGGCCAGTATAGCCTTCCAATCCTCGTGATCATTGTACTGTCTAAACTAAACTCCTGTTTTGATCAGGGGGATACACACACACACACACACACACACACACGGTTCCAGATGAGGGGAAAACAGGAACTTCAACTCAGTGATGCAATTATGTCCATTGCGATCAGCAAGTTCAGAGCAAATATTTTCAAAGTTCTGCTGTCTCCCTTCAAAACTCAGAAATGAGCTTGGCCTCCCTGCTCTGCTAAAATTGCTTCTCCTGTTAACAAAACTCTGTGTGACCATCAGGAGCTTGGTTGCCTGTCCATGTTTTTTCATGCTTGTTTAAATGCTTCAACACGAGAGCTTTGTAATGTGGTGTGGATTTGGCTTTTAGAATAAAAACTGGAATACCTTGTCGGAGAGCTGCTTCAAAAAGGGAACATGCTTTCTAGTCTGCGTCAGAGTTCAGTTGGCTTCCAGAGATGGGAAGAGAGGAAAACTGCAATTCTGTGTGCCCTTACCTAGGGGTATGCAGTGTTGAACACAGAGTGGCATACCTTTGAGTAAATATACACAGCATTTCATGGCTGCAATTGAGAATTGACTTGCTGAGAAGCAGTTTGTGTCATTTAACCCCTGCTGCTACCTAATGGCACAGCGGGGAAATGGCTTGACTAGCAAGCCAGAAGTTGCCAGTTCGAATCCCTGCTGGTATGTTCCCCAGACTATGGGAAACACCTCTATTGGGCAGCAGCGATATAGGAAGATGCTGAAAGACGTCATCTCATACTGCATGGAAGATGACAACGGTAAATCCCTCCTGTGTTCTACCAGACAACCACAGGGCTCTGTGATCGCCAGGAGTCGACATCAACTCGACGGCACACTTTATCTTTCTTACTGAGCAAAGAGGCGATTCTGTTTATTGAGCAGGGGGAGGGCAACTGTCCCTCCAGTGGCTGTTGCTGGTGTCTATCTTATGGTTCTTGTTTTAGATTGTGAGCCTTTTGGGGACAGGGAGCCATTTTATTTATTTATTTATTTATTTATTAGGGATGTGCTTGGAATTCACCCGAATCTGATTCTAATTCAAATTGATTCAATTTGGAACCATTGAGCAGAGTGGAGATTTGTTTGAATTGATTTGAATTGATTTGAATTTGCCCACATTTGAATCGAGTTGAATTGAATTCAGATTTATTTGAACGAATCTCCACTCTGTTCAATGGCTCCAAGTGGCTCTGTTCAATGGCTCCAAATTCGATTCAAATGCAAATAGAATTCGGGCAAATTTTGTGCACATCCCTATTATTTATATCTATGCAAAGCACTTTGGGAGCTTTTGTTGAAAAGTGGTGGATACATATTCATCGTATTTGTATTAACTAATTGCTCTATAGTAAGTAGGAGACAAGTGCCATTGAACTTGGTGACATGCTTTCATTTTAGTGTGCATAGGTTTGAGCTATTGGTGCCACTGCAAAAATGACTAAGGCTGCACCCCTATGCATACTTGGAAGTAAAGCCCTGGGAGTGTGTGTGTTTGCGTTTGTGTAGGGGACCCTCACCTTGCCAAGGCCAATACAGAAGTAAGACTCATGAGATCCAGGAAGCAGAAGATGCCAAACTGAGCAGAGTAGTGAGAGAAATAGAAGTCATGGTAGTCAGTGGTAATCTACCACTCATTATTTGTTTTGACTATTTATTCTTTCTTTCTTTCTTTCTTTCTTTCTTTCTTTCTTTCTTTCTTTCTTTCTTTCTTTCTTTCTTTCTTTCACTATTTCTAAAACAAAAAACAAAAACCACCCCAACTTAAATTGGTTTACATAGAAAAATAAGAAGAAGAAGGTTTCCTGTCTCCCAAACAATTCACAATCTAAAAAGAAATGCAAAGGAGAGAAGTAGAAATGCAACACCCACTGGAAGGACTCTGTGCCAAGGAAGAAGAGGGATAGTTGATCACTCCCTGCTCAATATAAGGCAGTCACCACATTAAAGATACCTCTGCCCAGCTAGCAAAGAGGTATCTCTTGCTCTGTCCCGTGGACTCAGAGCAGCTTACAGGGCTCCTCCCGCCCACCACTCAAATGTGAAAACTGTCCTCAAGAGGTTTGCAATCTTAGCAGTTATTACTTTGGGGAATCAAAGCAGCCAAATGAAATCAAAATGACATTGGCCGACAACCTGACTTAGGAAGTGTTGGTGCAGTGAGATGATCTGAATAACATCACTTCCAGATCTCCCCTTCCCCATCCCCAGGAAGCCCTCCAAAATATGTTCCTGAGGGTCATGGAGCTTTCAGGGACATACTTTCTGGTGGCACAAAGGGCTTCCAGAGAAAGAGGAGGTGGTCCCCAGTGGGCTGATGCAGTTAGTCTGGAAGTGCTGCTATTCAGATCTATTTACTGCATTAGCACTTGTGTAGTCAGGATGTTGGCCGTTGCAAACATAATATCCATTTAAAGGGAGAAGAAGGAGAAAAAAAGCACAGTCCCGAGCATGGTGGTGGTGGGGTCTCTAGAGCTCTGCTGAAGAGGTAGGTTGATGTTAATTCACAGCTCCTGCAGTGCTGCTTCTCCTTCTTCAGCAGCAGCCCCAACTGCCAGTAGTGGCTTGTGGTATGCACAGAACCAGTGACTGCCGGTTCAAAGGTGGGAGTGGGATACCTTTAAGGACCAGGGAAGGTGCTCTTCCCACCCACCCCAGCTGTGTTTCCCCCACTGGCACTGTCATTAAAACCAGTCCCTGGTTCCAGCGTACCTCTGCTCAGCAGACATTTCGGGCCACTTCTGGTCCATGATGTACCGGGGTGGCAAGGAGGTATGCTAAAAGGGCCTCCAAACCAGTTCCATGCACATCCCTAGTAGTGGCTGTTGGAAAGTGATTCTGGATCAAGTAGTGACTCTGGAAGTGTACTTCAGAGGGGAATGGGCGGGGCTGGGTGGGAACCAGAGATAAGCATGATGGAGTCCCTGATTCATGAGCATCAAGATGAGGGAGCCAGGAAATGGGTGTGGCCAAATAACCAAATATATAAGGCAGAGGTAGGGAAGCCAGAAGAAAGAGCTCTGTGGCTCTCTGTGGATGGGTGGGTGGATGTGCAATGAATGTGGAGGTTATTGTTGTTTCTGCCCAGCTTCCTTGCAGTAGAGGCCAAAAGGGTCAAATCTGGCCTTCTCGCGGTCATGGTCCCATTGCACGCAGTGTAAATATCTAAGTAAATATCTGTTTGATTGGCCTGCAACTCTTGCAGTACTTGGCAAGCATAGTTTTCTATTACTTATTTTGAAACGTCTGCCCTGCCAAAGTGGCTCCGTGCCGTACAACATATCAAAATACTATCATTAAAGCCCTTGGATTAAAACTAAAATCTGAACATGCATAATATAACAGGCCATTTTGTTCCATTTAAAAGCCATTTGTTGTTCCTGGACTGGAAGGTTTGCTAAAATAGAGGGGCATTCAGTGTCTTAAAGCCGTAAGGGGGAACAGGCCTGATGCAGTGACAAGGGAGGAATATATGCATAGCAAGGGTGCCACTGCCAAAAAGGCCTTGTCCCTGCCAGCCTTTAAAGTCTTATGCATCTTGGGACCTGGGTACCTGAGGGAAGGCCTGCTCTCACATGTTTCTACCCATGCACTGAGGTCAGCTTCAGAGGTAAGGCTGGTGGCAATCAGGCAGAAGGTATATTGATTGTGGCACACCACTCATGGAGTGTGCTCCCCATGAAGGCTTGCCTAGCACCTACATTATTATCCTTCAGTCACTAGGAAAAGACCTTTTCATTCTCCTTGGCTTTCTCGTCTAGACACCATTGCCTTTAGTGTTGTTTTAATCTGCTTTGCCAAGCTTCAGTGTGGTGGCCACACTATTATTATAGGCTCACATACTGCACAAGTGTACATCAACCTAGTGACATTGCGTTTGTGTGGAATGTGCGTAAGTTGTGCAAACTCCAAAATTATGCAAATTGCGTTACACAAGAGTAAGGCCATTATTTCCAGTTATTATTATTATTATTATTTATTTATTTATTTATTTATTTATTTATTTATTTGATTTGTATACCGCCCTTCCAGAATGGCTCAGGGCGGATGGAGCTGGGCTCCAATGAAGATGGGCCCCGGGCCCCCTGCCTTCTTCTGCTTCTCTCCCCCAACTATGTATGCTGCAGGAGAACTCTATGGGCATGGTGAAAAGCCATCCTCAGTATGCCCTTTCTATCACTCCTATGCAAATCATATCATACACTTACCACTCTGATCAGGAGTCTGCAGCTTGTCAATGAGTCAGGGAGGCAGAAGAGCTGGCTATTTCCCAGCCAATGGACCCCCCCCCCTCTCTTGGGCCCAGGGACATTTGCTCCCCTTCTTCAATTCTAGCTATGCCCCTGTTTCCAGTGAGCTCAGTCTTGTGTAATGTAATTTGTGCAACTGACTCAAATGGTGCAAATCCAGTGTTACTAGTCTGACGTACTCTTGTACAGCATGTGCACCAGTTTTTATTGTATCCACTTTGTGCTCCAAAATAGGAGTGGCTTGAAAACACCTTGAGGCATTTTTAAAAAAGAACCTCACATAGGGCAAGGACTTTTAGCAAAGGCCCCTTTGACATCAGTGCCTAAGCTAAGCATTGTACTAACATAATGACTCAAATATTTTGCCGCTATTGCAGGCTGGTGTGTCAGCAGCCATCCCAAGAGCTAGGAAACTTACAGCTTCACCCTCTCCTTTCCCTCAAACGTCTCACTAATATTTCAAAATGCATGTGAGTTGAAAGCCAGCAAACCAATTACGCAGAAAAGAAGCCCTTCCTGATTTTCGACTTGGTTTTTGATAGAGCTTCTAGGTGCTTGCTTTCCGAGATTGTTAATGCATTGGTGCCTTTTTGAGCCCCTAATGCATTTCTGGATGGTGGTCATCAGGCCCTTTCTGCAGGCTGCCATCAGCAGACTCTTTAGGAATCCGCAACCTTTTGATTGAACACATTTGGCTGATTGGTGCAGGACAGATACTTTTTGCTCTGAGATGCTATCTCTGCAGGGAGGATCACAGGACCTTTTCCAAGAGTGTGACTTAAGATCAAAATAATGCTACTCAGATTAGGCACAAAAGCTATATCAACAAGATTCCCCTACTATCGAGCAGGGGGAGAGCAACTGGCCCCATCCAACCCCAGCACAGCATCCCTCCGGTGGCTGTTGCTGGTGTCTATCTTATGTTTCCTTTTAGATTGTGAGCCCTTTGGGGGCAGGGAGCCATCTTTATTTATTTATTTTTATTTCTCGATGTAAATCGCTTGGGGAACTTTTGTTGAAAAGCGGTATATAAATACTCTCCATTGTCGTCATAACTGCCTGCCAGCACATAGTGATGCCTTCATGAACATGAGCAAAGGTGGTAATATAGGCCGGATTCAGATGTTGCATCAAACCAGGGTTTAGTATAATGGTGGTGAGCCTTGGACTCGCTTTCTTCCTTTTGTGCAGGAGGGCAGGAGGCCTGCCCTTGTTTAGAACATGTCAGGATTTGTTGTGACATCCCCAGAACAACAACAATATATAATAGACTTGTTCACACGACCCCAAACAGAATTGAAGGAGTGCTCGGCCAGAGTGGGAGTGCTGTGTGTGCTCCTGATGGGTGGTCATGTAAACCCAAACAACTAGGTAGGAGGAAGGGAGAGTGATCTGGTGAGAGCTGGGTAAGATGGGGGTGGCCAGCCCACCTTCTGTCTCCAGCATTTTATCAAGGGTGGACAAAAAGCTGTCCTACCCAGCTTCCGCCCACCACAGGATCACTCTCTCCTTCTCCTGTCTTGGTTTTTGAGTTTACTTGACTGGTTGGCTGCTCCTCCAACCCTGTTTAGGGATACGTGAACATGCCTAGTGTATGGACATAGGAAGCTGCCGTATACTGAGTCAGCTTGGCACCTTCTGCATGCAAGCAGGCAGATGCTCTTCCCAGAGCAGCACCATCCCCTAAGGGGAATGTCTTACAGTGCTCACACATGTAGTCTCCCATTCCAATGCAAAACAATGCAGGGAGGGCCCTGCTTTGCAAAGGGGACAATATAAACTGGCAAATCCCGGCTCGTTCTGTATAAGAGTAGGTAGCTGAAAACGTCTTCCCAAGGTTCATGCTAATCATGCTAAATAGTGATTTGAACTTAATTTTTGCGTGACGTCTGAACCAGGGCGGTGTCATGGAAGACGAAGGGCCAAATGAGCTGTGTAGTGGCAGATGCACTTTTCTTTGTATGCCTTGCCCTCTGCATGTGTAAAGTAAGGTGGCTGTGTCTTAAAATAAACTTGTGGGACCATGTCTGAACTTGTGCCCTAGAATGACATAGCCCTTACTGTTAGACGTTGGTGATTTAATTACTGAGTGACCATCCATGAAAGGATCAAGTTGTACAGCAAAATAGAGATGTGCGTTTCATTTCGGATACAAAACGTTTTGTGCACAAAACAGGCCATTTGGGCTGTTTTGTAGCCAAAACAAAACGTGCAATGCTCAAAACAGAAAATTTTGTAGCCAAAACCAAACGTCCCTGTTTCGGATACAAAATGTTTTGTTGTTTCGGCTGTTTTGGAACTCCATTTTGCAATCACAAAAAGTCTTTCTCCTTCAGTCTCCATTTTGAGTTTTGACATCTGTTTGAATTTCCAGCCCTTCCAGCCCACAGACTGGCCAGTGAAAGCATGGGCTGATCTGTTGGCAATTGCCTCCTTATTCCTTTTAAGCAAATTTAAGGGTAAATTTTACCCTCATTGGCTAGTGGGGCACTGTGCATTGACCCTCATTGGCCAGTGGGGCAGGGTGCATTTCATTGTTGTTTCACACTGTTGTGTGTAGATCTGTTGTGTGCATTTCGGATGGGGAGGACGTGGATGTGCATGACTTTGGAAATCTGCCTGATTTTTTCCAAAGTTCTGCTGTTGTTGATGTTATTTGGGGTGGATTCAGGGCAGAAAGGGGGCTTTGGGGGCAGAAGAGTGGTGCAGGTGGTAGTGCCCCAATGGGTGCCTGCTGCCACCCAGATTCCAAAGGAATTGGGGAAAGGGCTGATTTTTAAAGAATTTCTGAAGTTGACATATCTTTGGGGCAGATTCGGGGCAGAAAGGGGGCCTGAGGGGCAAAACAGTGGGTTGGGTGGCAATGCCCCAAGGGGTGCCTGTCACTTCCCCTATTCCAAAGGAATAGGCAAAGGGCAGATTTCTTAGGAATTGTTGAAGTTTACGCTTCTTTAAGGTCCCCCCCAGGGAATAATGGAGGTTTCAGAAGACCCATAACTCCACCTGGGGGGCACTGGAGTAACTGGGAGCGAGTTGTGTAGTGCACACAGGGTGCCAACCACCCGCATGGGTTGCTAACCCATGGGGTGCTAGGTTCTGTTGTTTCTGAGGTGTTCTGAGTATAGATTCTCTGGTAGCATATGAGATTTCCAATGACAAACCATGAATCCACTCTCATATGCTACCAGAGAATCTGAATCTACACTCAAACATCTCAGAAACAACAGAACCCAGTACCTCTCTCTGGGCCATGCTGGTGCCCCCCCAAGTGCAGTTATGGAGCAGGAATTATGGAGGTCCATCATTCCCTATAGCGAAGAACTTTACAGATGCGCAAACTCCATTACATCTTTAAAAATCAGCCCTCTGCCCAATTCCTTTGAAATAACTGGCAGCTTCCTTGACCCCACTGGGCACTACCACCCACCCTACTCTGCTCTGGGCCACCCCTTTCCCCCCAACATCAAACTATACGTTTGCTGAAACCTCCATTCTTCCCTATGGAAAAAATCCTATAATTCAAAAATTCAACCAAAATCAGCACTTTGCCCAATTGCTCTGAAATTTGTGGTAGTTTCCACCCATTGGGCACTACCACCCCCACCCACTAGTATTTCCCCTGGGCCATTTTTCAAAATCCAAAACGTTTCGGATTCGGATTTTGCAATTTCGAACAAAGAACAAAATTGGGGTGTTTCGGATTGGCTGATTTCGAACAAAGAACAAAACGGGGGTGTTTCGGATTCGGGCCAAAAACAAAATAGAAAAAAAACCAAAACACAACCCTACAGCAAAAGGTGATTGCAAATGGCCAGAGGCCAGTGTGGCAGGGGATGTTGGGAATTGTAGTCCAACAATAGCTGGAGACCTAAGCTTGCAAACCCTTGTTTTAGGGATCGTCTTCTTCCATGGGAACCTTCCTAGCCTTTAAGGCCTGCTGCAGAGGAATTGTTCTGGGCATGCATGCTGACAGAAGCCCCATCCAGACATTATAAACTGTACTTGAGTATAGCCTCTGGAAAAGCTCCAGGAGTCTCACCCAGTGTGTCAGTCATTGCTTTCTCCCAATGAGCTGCTGAAGCTTACAGCCCTTGTCTGAAGAGGTGGAGTCTGTAAGCATGATGGATAGCGCTTCTGTGATTGGGAGGTTCCTGCATCTGCACTTCCTGATCGCAGAAGCACCCTCCATCATGCTTACAGCCTTCACTTCCTTAGACAAGGGCTGCACGCTTGAATAGCACACTGGGAGAAAGCAATGATTAACACACTGGGAGGAACTTCTGGGGGTTTTCCAGAGGCTGTACTCAAGTATAGCCTCTAGTTTGTAATGTCGGAATGAAGACATTATAATGAAGACTGAATAGAGGGCATACTCAGTGGTGATCTCTCTCTTCAGGCGGCTTCTTGTCTTGATGCACCAACATTAGTGTCCTTCAGGAGTGAGGTAAAGTGTGTTTGTTTATATTCTAAGGCGTTCAGCTGGGCAAAATGTGTTCATGCTTGCCACTTTGATCGTATTTGATTTCAATTGGAATTTTTTTTTGCCAGTGTATGTTTTTAATTTGTGTATTTTAAAAATCATTTTTGAAAGCCACATTAGACATCTTTAAATAGCCAGCGTGGTGTAGTGGTTAGAGCGCTGGACTAGCACCGGGGAGACCCGAGTTCAAATCCCCATTCAGCCATGATACTTGCTGGGTGACTCTGGGCCAGTCACTTTTCTCTCAGCCCAACCTACTTCACAGGGTTGTTGTGAGGAGAAACTTAACTATGTACACTGCTCTGGGCTCCTTGGAGAAAGATCAGAATATAAATGTTTAAAAAATAATAATAGAAAAGCAGGATATTTTAGGATAAAACATTATTGACTTCTTGCAGTGGGCATATCCTCTGCAGTGGAGACTTGGTACCTGTCTTACTCTGGCAAACTTCCTGAGGTCTTGGATGGTATAAGATGTTCCTTTATGGATGCATCCAATGATGCTTGCAGAGTAGGGGTGTATGATTTGATCTTGAATGTAATTGCAGGCCTCTTAATTCATTAATCAAAGCAGCCTTGATGAATCACCTTGATTCAACCCAAATTGATTCGGGTGATTCGGGCACCATTTTGAGGCCTGTTTTGTTGGGAAAATGGGCCTCAAAATGGCACCTCTTTCTGGGGCAGCTGGTCCACCAGCTGGTACCAGTGGGTAGACCAGCCCTCTGAGGTGAGCTGACACACTAAGTCCAGAGCGGAGGGCTGGTCTACCTGCCGATCCCAAATGGTAGACCAGCTCTCCTGGTTTTCTCCTGGTTTGGCTCCCCCATGCCACCTACATACCCTTCAGAACTATTGCCTAATACAGGGTTGACAAATCCGAGGCACCAGTGAGCCCTGGAGCTTAGAAATTCAACCATGGCACCTAAACTAGGATTTTCAAAAATAGAGTTATTTAAAAGATCGTTGTCCCTAGGATCTGCATACTGAAAAACTGGCACAATCTCTATCACAATAGCAATAGTGGGGTACAGTATTTCCGATGGCTAAGGCATATTGGGAGTGTTGCTTGTAGTAGCACCTGAATGTAGTTAGCTTTAATTGATACAAACTTTGAGTTCAACAGGACGTTGAGTTCTCAAGCAATATTCAGATGACAGTGGGTTGTGGTTTCTTTGTTGTGGGAATACTGTACTGCTGAATTAGATGGGGTGGCCACAACTCCCCTCCTGCAATTAGATATAATTTTTGATTGAATTTGGTCTACATTATGTTCTTCATTTTAAGCAGCTTGTCAACTGCTTCAGGGAAGGGGAAACCATGACACTGGAGCTTTCTCTGTAACCTGAACATATTCCTTTGATGGAATGCAATGTTTAGATGAGACCTTTGGGGAATAATTATCATGATGAGCTTTTAAGTAGAAACAATAACTTATTCCAGTTTTTAGTATCTGAAGACAATTGGCTGACATCCTGAGTAAGGCAGTGTGGATGCTCCAGAAAGACATGTCTGTGCTTTAAAAAGCTTATTCAATGCCACTGCATGTACTGGGTGTGTGTGTGTCAATTTTTGATGATTTTCTCTGCTGCTAGAAGTGCCCCGTTCCTTTCAAAAATATGTCCTCAAGGGTCATGCAGCCATCAGGGACATATTTTCAGAAGGCACAGAGCACTTTCGGAGGCAGAGAAGATCACCAAAAATTGTTTGGTGTCCTTCAGGAGTCAGGTCAAGACTGTTTACATTCTAAGGCTTTCAGGTGGGTGATATGTGTTCATCCTTGCTGCTTTGATCTGGTCATATTTGATTTAAACTGGATTATTTTTTGCTGTTTTATGTTTTTAATTTTTTAAATTGTTTTTGAAAGCCACATTGGACATCTTTAAATAGAAAAGCAGGATATTTTAAGATAAAACATTATTGGCTTCTTGCAGTGAGCATATCCTGTGTCGTGGAGACTTGGTACCTGTCTTACCCTGGCAAACGTCCTGAGCTCTTGGATGGTATAAGAAGTTGCTGTATGGATGCATCCAATGATGCTTGCAAAGTAGGGGTGTGTGATTCGACCTCAAATTTAATTGCAGACCCCCTAATTGATTAATCAAAAGCAGCCTTGATGAATCACCCCCCGATTTGGTCTGAATCCACTTTGCCTTTGCCAAATGTGCAGGCAACATGGCAGCTCCCTGCTGTTGGGCAAGTCTTAGTGGGTGTATATTTTGGACTCATTGCCTTTTGGATTTTCTTCTTACTTATGTCCTGCATTTTTGGAGAGGTAGAAGGGCTAAGAATGGGGAAAGATGCTGGGAAGCCATAGCACAATGTCCTTCATTGTAAGGCGGGGGAGCCAGTCATGGTTTCCATTGACCCCAAATCTCTCCCCCCTCTCTCATATGAAGCTTTGGCTTGAACTAAAATACTTTGCACTGTTCTCTTGGCACTGTGCAGAGGTTGGCATTCCCACCATGCACTGCTACGCTTTGCCCAGCGCCAGTGGGGCTCCTTTAATGCAAATGGAACCCTCTCAGTTCCCAGCACCATATTGGAAGACATGCATGTAGAGTTCTAGGGGGAAAGAGCCATCTATGCAGAGCCTTTGGATGGATAGGGCAGTATAGAAATGAAATGAAATAAACTGAAATAAATAAAAGCTTGGGGAAAGAAGACAATCCCCAGCCCTCCATGCACACCTTCCGAGATGGTGCTGGAGTTCAACAGGGCTTTCTTTCCCCCCCTGATTCTGATAAAAGTGCAGCACTGCACAGAGGTCAGTGCAGCACTGCACATAGCACTGCACTTCAGGAAAGGGCTCTTATCTTGAAGAGTGTTTTATTTATTTTTTGTTTTTTTGTTTTGGCCAAAGTGGCCCCACTTGAAAAATAGTGAGGATCATTGAAGTAGCATGATGGGACTGTGGCCTTAAAGCCCTGCTTGTGGACTTCCTGAAAGCATCTGATTGGGCACTGTAGGAAACAGAATGTTGGACTAAATAGGTCTTTGGTCTGTTGTGGCGGGACTCTTTCTGTGTTGCATTCATCATGGGGACGCTACTCAGAATGGCCTCCCTGTGATTAATGATGCTGCCTGATTGGCCTGTAAGGTTTAGAGGTAGTTGTCGGCCCTCCTGCAGATGTTGGCCTACATCTCCCATAATCCCTGGTTATTGGCTACTGTGGCTGGGGATTATGGGAGTAGTAGCCCAAAAACAGCTGGGGGGGCCCTAAGTTGAGCAGGCATAAAACATTAAAGGTTCACTTACCATGAGGAGGGCACCAGTTACATTTTGAGGCAGTGTGTGACTTGAGTGCAAATTTTCAAGCATTTGCATGTAGGAATTGAGGACCTGACCCTTGCTTGTTGTCTCTGTGTGTGTGTGTGTGTGTGTGTGTGTGTGTATGTGTGTGTGTGTGTGAACACACACATGTTTGTGGTCCCTGATTTGCTTTGTATATTGTTGTGTACTCTGCATATGAAGGAGCTACATGGAGTACCCCAAATTTGAGTATGGCCGCTTTCGGACATAACGGGCAACTTTAGGCAAACAGGTTGTGAGGGCTTTTGTACTGTTTAAAAAAACTGCAAAAACAATTTGTCCAGAAGCAATAGCAGGCCCCTGGACAAAACAAATGTGTGTGCACAGTGGGAAGCCATTCCTCTCTCCAGTCATTCTCTCTCTTAAAAAGCTGTGGTTTGTCTCCAGGCAGCTGGAGTTGGAACTCAAGTTCTCATTTTCACTCCCTTCCAAATTTCCTTCCATCAAATGTCTTGAAGGGGTGGGGGGAAAGTAGCAGTTCCCAACCTTTATTTGACTTATTGAAACATTAGCAGAGGAATGAACACACAGTTCTCAACTTTTGGAAAGGAACTGAAATGCAACCTTTTCCAACCTGAATCCAACGACGGGCCTGATCTCGTGATGTTTTCTCTTAATAGCTTTTACAAGCAGCCAGTAAGTGAAACTTACGGCATGTTCAGCCGGGTGTAATCTGAGGCTCTTTGGGTAAAATAACATTAGTCTGTGCTACTTAAACACACTCTGGAAAGATTAAGGAGGAGAGGAAGGAAAATATTTGAGGAGATCAACTGGATGTGGTCGAATACAAGAAACGTCACCTGAGATGGATTAGCATTTTGCCAAAGCTTGACCTGAATGGGAGACCTCCATTTAGAACTTGTGTTCTTACCAGATCAGCTCCTGGTAGACTTTGCTTGTGTAGTTTTCCTACCGGAGTTCATACAATGAAAGTCCAGTAATTTACTGAGGTTCAGTGTCTCAGCTGCTGTTAAGTTTAAAAAAAATAAAAATCCCCAGTTTAACATTCCTTCTCCTTATTAGCTGCAGCTGGCTCTTTCTAATTACAAAAGTCTTAACTTCTTTTTTCATTAAAGCTCTGTGGCTTCTATTCTGCTTTAGAGCTAAAATGTGTGTTCACCCTTTCCCCTCTGTTACTGCTAGCATAGGTTGTGTCTTTTTGAGTTGCCTCAGAATGTGATTTGCCTGACTCCAAGGTTTGGCTTCTCCCAGGTTTTTTTAATATTAGAAATCAGAAGGTTGTTCTAAATTCAGAGTCTTGTTCCTTTTGAGTAAATGCAGGTATAGGTTACTTAACCTCTTCTTCTTAAGGGGATCGTCTTACATTCAGAGTCACCTTCTGTTCAGGTAAATATGGTATTGTTGACACTCTGGTAGCCAAACAAAAACTCACTGCATGACTTCATTTTCCCGTGCATTGAATTTTTACAAGTTGAACCTTGGTTCTACTCAGGTCCAGTCCAAATCCTAGTGGTGCCTAAGGCAGCAGACCTAGCTGCTGCTTTTCCATGCTCATGTCAGCAGTTTCTCCTCAAGCCAAGCCCTGAGGACCTTCAACTTCTCCTCCCGCTGCCCTTCCAACCATCCCCTTCTCCATGATGCACAAAGCAGGCTGAAGAGCAACTTCTCCCCCTTCCAAGCCCTGGCCCTTCCACTACTCCTCCCCTGCATGCAAGCCCCGCCTCCCTTCCCCGCCTCCATCCAGCCCCAATCTTTGTCCTTCTCCAACAGTCAACCATCCAACCTTCTCTCTCCAATTCACCCCTCCTTATCTGGTGTGGGGGTGGCTGCAGCTGCCCCTCAGCCCATCCTCATCTCACTCACCAGCTGCTCCTAATTTCCCCTTCTCTCTGACTGCAAGGGATGGGGCATGTGGCAACGGGAAGCGTGAGGCTGCACTTCCTGTAGCTCTGTTCCCTGCCCCCTGCAGGGAGGGAAAGTGGAGGAATTAGAAGGGGCCGGTAAGGGATATGAAGATGAGCTTGAGTGGTGGCAGCAAACTAGTGTGGTGGAGGCAGGGTGCAGACCTCCTGGTGGCATCTCCACTGTTTCAGACTCCAACCCACCAGGTGACAAATATCTACAAATGTTTCAGACTTGGAAATAGTTGCCGGCATGTTCAAATCATGGGCAAAACTATGGTTGGAAGTCTTGAAAAATGAGTTGCTTCTTGTTTGTCTTGTTTTATGCTGGTCTAGGACTGTAATAAAGATGATTGATTGATTGAGTTACTTCTTGTCTGAGCAGGTGTCAAACCATTTTGGAAGAATGGGATGAATCCCCGGCTAGCCTCTGAAGCAGTGAATTTTAAGAAGCTGCTCTATACCTGAGGTGTAGACGTCGACAATGCTCTACAGTGAAATAGCATTTTATGTTGCAATATCTTTAATGCAACTTTTTTTTTTTTTTTGGTAAGGCCATTTCTCTGGACTGGCACAAGTTCTGATCCTAGTTGGGTGATGGCTTTATGCAGATCTTTTGCCAAACAATGCAGTTTGCATCACACTGTGGAGTAGGCTACATAAATTGTCAGCATATCAATGTGGAAGTGATTCACACCATCCTAGCAGTGACAGATATCACCCATCCTTTTTGGCTGCCATCCTCCTCCTACTTATATTGGACCACATCCAGAGGGGTGCTTGTTGTGCAAGGCAGAGATAGTACAAGCAATTTTCTCCTTCTCACCTATTCTTTGAACCTGAAAGGTGTTCTGAGGGTCAAGGAACCTTCAGCAACATCATGGGATGTGATGCTAGTGGCTGCAGGGGGAGAGGGCATCTTCTAGGAGACCCCAGAAACTTTGTGGAGATGCCTTGCACTATTGGAATCTCTGCTAATGAAAAGTGTCTCAATGTAGTTTCTGGGATCTCCCAGAAATCCCTTGGTGTAGTACAGGCCTGCTCAGCTTAGGCCCTCCAGCTGTTTTTGGACTATAGCTCCCATAATCCCCAGCCATGGTAGGTAATAGCCAGGGATTATGGGAGTTGTAGGCCAACATCTGCAGGCGGGCTGAAGTTGAGCAGCCCTGGTGTAGTGGTTCAAGTGTTGGACTAAAACCAGGGAGACCCAAGTTCAAATCCCCATTCAGCCATGAAACTCACAGGGTGACTCAGGGTCAGCCACATGTCTCTCTGCCTAACCTACCTCATGGGGTTGTTGTGAAGATGAACATGGCGACATGCACCACTCTGGGCTTCATGGAGGAAGAGTGGGATATAATTGCGGAGGATACCATGACCCTCAGGAATGTCTCTTTGGGTGGTTTTGGGGGCTGAAGGAAGGAGAAAATTGCTTGTGCTAAGTCCACTCTGTGCTCATGTCACTCTGACTACAGCTCACTTAGTTTTAACCAGTTCAGCTTTATAAAATGTGAAATTAAACAAGACTCTGCTTGATATAGCCAGTCTCTAATGTTTTTTGGCTCTAGGAAGTTAGCTACTGAAGACAGGTTGGGGAAGTACTCTAGACTGGAAAAAATGAAATAATAATTTCCTTTCTTAAAATAAAATTTTATGTTTTCACGTGAATAATACTGTTAAACATTATTATTATCATTATTATTAAGTTGAGAGTGGCTGGAATTTCCCCCCAATTGTCCTCAATAACGAAGTTACCATAGCCAAACAGCAGAGGAAGAGATTTGCTACATCAAACGTAGTCTTGTTTGAATTTTCCTCTGATTTGGAAATGTTCTGCAGAGTACTCCAGCCATGTGAACTGTGCCCCTTCCAGCCTCTTAGCAGATAAGCACTGCTTCGTATTTTATTAGAACAATTTGGCTCCTGACGTGAACTCAAGACTCATTAATCCTATAATGTAGTGGATAGAGTTGGAAAAATACAGGAAGTAAATATGTTCTTCATTATGCACTCTAATACCAACCAGATATGGAGTGTGCAATTCTGTAATATGGTAGTCAGAATGTAGTAGGCAACTAGCAAATTGTTGACAAGACTCATCTGTTCTTCATTTGATTCTGGAGTCTTGAGCAAAAATTCTTAAAAGTTTGAGCAGCCGATGTTGCTGCTGATGCTTATCGCTACAAGATGGGCAGATATGGAGTGGGTGGGGATGGCAAAGACGTTGCCCTCTACGGAAACAGTAGTTGCTGAAATGGAGTATGCATTTCCTAGGAAGCAAACCCATACCAGACCAGCCCAACTGTACAATCAGTCACCTGGCAGTGGCAGTGTTCTTTGGCCTGTGACACCTCCTGTGCCATGACTTTCAGCTGCGGCCTTAGAGTGTTCTGGGGTATATTTTTTGGATGACATAGTGTAGCTGCTGGAGGCAGCAAAATGTGTTGCTGGTTGCATACCAAAAGGAAACATCAGTTTCAAATACTGAGATGTGTTTCTGAAGAACTGAAATTACGAATGAAGCGCTCTACCAAGGGTTTGTTTTCCATGTTATCAAGCAGTTATGGTGGATGAGATGGGAAGTATTTTCTTAGGACTTGTCAAGATGATTCTGGTGAAGGGTGTTAAGTGCATGACTTCAGCACTTCCTCATCACACAGACACAGTTGGTCATGGTGCTTCAAGACTTGCTGATTCCCTAGTGAGCCATCTTGGTGGCACAGTGGTGGAGGGCCAGTCAGTAGACCATGTTGCTTCCTGTCTGTGCAGGTTTATTGGGGGGGGGGTATGTCTGTTTTATTTATTTATTTATTTATTATTTGATTTATATACTGCCCTTCCAAAACGGCTCAGGGTGGCTTACAATTAAAACAAACCACTAAAACAGTAAGGAGCTAAAACAAATTAAAAAACAATATAACAATTAACAATTTAAAAACATTTTAAAACAACAATTAAACAATTACAGTAATTAAAAACCCTGAAATCAGGTTTTGAATTTTAAAATAAACCAAATATTAAACCCCCCAAAATTTAGGAAGCTGAGAAAGCTTTGGTGAAAAGATGGGTTTTCAGGTGTTTTTTGAAAATTGCCAGAGATGAGGAGGATCATATCTCAGCATGGAGTGCATTCCACAATCTCGGGGCAGCGACCAAGAAGGCCCGTCCCTGTGTAGCCACCAAATGAGTTGGCGGTAACTGGAAACGGATCTCCTCAGATGACTTCAATGGGCGGTGGGGCTCATAATGAAGAAGACGCTCTCTTAGATACCCAGGGCCTAAGCCGTTTAGGGCTTTTAAAGTTATAATTAGCACTTTGTATTTTGTCCGGGAACCTATTGGCAGCCAGTGTAACTCCAACAGTAAAGGAGTAACATGGTCTCTCCAAGATGACCCAGAGACCAACCTGGCTGCTGCATTCTGAACCAACTGAAGTTTCCGGACTATGTACAAAGGCAGCCCCACATAGAGCGCATTACAAAAGTCCAGTCTGGAGGTTACCAACAGATGTACAACCGTTTTAAGGTCATTGATCTTGAGAAACGGGCGCAGGTGGCGTATCAGCCGGAGCTGATAGAAAGCACCCTTGGCCACCGCCTCAACCTGAGAAACCAGGGAGAGGTGTGGATCCAGAAGTACAGGCTGCGAACCTGTTCCTTTTGGGGAAGTGTGACCCCATCTAGAACAGTGTGGAATTCCTTTTCATGAGATGTTCCTGTGCCTAGTGCCATCTCATGACTGTTTGCTGCCTGAAACAGAGGACCAAATGGTGTGCTGTCTCTCTTTTCTTGTTAAAACTGCACCAAGAATTCCTTTCTCAGTTCAAATATCTCCTTCCTTCCTTCCTTCCTTCCTTCCTTCCTTCCTTCCTTCCTTCCTTCCTTCCTTCCTTCCTTCCTTCCTTCCTTGATGCTGTAGCCTTGCCTCATAAGGGAGGTGCTACAGAAAAAGTGCTCCAGGCATTGTTGTGAGCCACCCAGAGAACAATTTGTTATGGGGTGGCTAACAAATAAAGTTATTATTATTGTTGTTGTTATTGTTATTTATTATTAGTTTTTAGTGGATGCACTAAAAAGTACCCCTTTCTAGAGGTTAGCCGTAGGATGCTGTTTTCAACAGTAGAGTTAAAAAGGGTATGATGCATTGATGGAGGATAGGAACACTAGTTCACAAGTGGACTAAGAAAGCAGCAAGTGCTTCACATGAAGCACAGTTGCAGCTGTGCTGCAAACTAGCACAGCTTTTCTGTTTTTAACATGCTCTCCTGCTCCCCAGAAGCCAATCTCCCCAGAAGATTGGGAGCCTCAAAATGGCTCCTTCAAAAAAAAATGTGGAAACCCCCCTCTCACAATTTGTGACAAATTTTTGGCCCCTGTTTTTGTATTTGGGGCTACTGGACTGCTGCGGACCCATGAAGCATGATAGCCACTTCACCCCTGCATTTAAAGGACCATTTAACCCTCATTTTTGGCCATTTCCCCAACCTCCGGCAACCTAACCCCTGCATTTGCATTGGTGCAATGCCTCCATATTCGCGGTTTCCGTATCCACAGTAGTAGCAAAGAATGGAACCCCTGCAAATACGGAGGTTCTCCTATACACAGTTACAGCCCTATACACAGGTATAGTCATTCACATGTTATGTTGAATGCAGGTGCAGAAGTACACTTCCGATCTGTACCATGCATTTGAAGGGCCTTTATCCAGGTTCTCTTTTAAAATGAACACAGGTATAATATTCACACAAACACATGCATGACTGTACAGACATCTGTACTCTTGTACAGCATAATGTCTGAATTGGGCTCCTGTGGCAGAGAATTCCATAGATTAATGGGAAATGGCACTGTGTGAAAAGATACTAGCTGGGTGACTCTGGGCCAGTCACTTCTCTCTCAGCCTAACCTACTTCACAGGGTTGTTGCGAAAGAGAAACTTAAGTATGTAGTACACCGCTCTGGGGTCCTTGGAGGAAGAGTGGGATATAAATGTAATAATAATAATAATAATAATAATAATAATAATAATAATAATAATAATAATAATAAATACTTCCTTTTGTCTGTCCTACATTTTCTGCCAATCCATTTCGCAGGGTGACCTCTGGTTCTAGCATTATGAGATTGGAATAAAAACTTCTTTCTCTCCACACCATGCATAATTTACAAACCTCCCCTTGGCTGCCTTCCCCCTTAAATTAAAAAGCCCCAATTTTGTAGCCTTTCCTTTTAAGGAAGGTGCTTAGCTCCCTGATTGTTTTCGTTGTCCTCTTCTGCCCGCTTTCAAGTTCAATAATATCCTTTGTGAGATGCAGAAACCAGAACTGCACACAGTATTCCAAATGTGGTCACAGCACAGATTTGTATAATGGCATTATAATATTAGCAGTTTTATTTTCAGTCCCTTTCCTAATGACCCACAGCATGCAATTTGCCTTTTTCACAGCTGCCACACACTGAGTCGACATTTTCATTGAGCAATCCCTTGCCTCAAGATATCATCCTATCTTGAAGCACTGCCAAGAAGTGGTTAAGGGCTGTATATTACCCATTTTTGGTTGGATGGTCTACTGGTTGGTTGTTCCAAAATGTCCCCCTCTCTTTTTTACTAGGTTTTTACCCTCTTTTTAACTTTTGCATGCTGTGTTAAAATTACAAAACAAATAACTGTGCCTCCTCAAGATGACCCAATCTTGTATATTACTTTGTATATGAATAATGATTGTCCACAGCAGAACCTCGTTGAGTGATGTGACAGCTTATACTTTTAAAATGCTGTTGCTGCTTCAACAAATGTAAAAAAATAACTTAGTTACAGATGAATTGTGCATATTCATCTCTACTGTTGAAACATGGACAGTGACTTGGATGAAGCTTTGAATGTTCTATAGTTTGCACAGAAAATGTGAAAACGAATGGGCTTGCTTGTGTTAACCTTTTTTAAGGAAAAGAATTCAGGATGGTAATCGATATGATTAAGGATTGGAACTGTCAGCTAATGAGATTGATTTTATCTTTCTCATGCGGTGGATTCTCTCTGTCTTGGAAGTCATTTATTTATTTGGAAATTGGTTTCCAAATTTTGTCTAGTTAAAGTCAGTGGCCAAAAATGTTAACAACTGAAGCCTCTCTTTGAACAATTGGTATTTGGGTGTTTGGCGAAACAGTTCAGATGCACAGATTTCAACTTTGTAAAAACAAAAATTAAATGTGTAAGTTGGCGCTCTTTCTCCCACTTTCTCACTTGCATTCCCCTGCATATTACTGCTGCATCTTGAGAAATCCGAGGGAGAGCAACCAAGAAGGCAACATGCAGGGATCAGACTGGTGGATACCTGGCTACTGGGGGATAAGGCCTTTTCCGTGGTGGCTCCCATTTATGGAATACTACAGATTATAGTGCTGACAACATCTTTTGGGCACCGACATAAAACTGGGAAATGACTTGCCTAGCAAGCATGAGTCTGCTGGTTTGAATCCCTGCTGGTATGTTTTCCAGACTATGGGAAGCATCTATATTGGGCAGCAGTGATATAGGAAGATGCTGAAAAGCATCATCTCATACTGCATGGGAAATGGCAATGGTAAACCCCACCTGTATTCTACCAAAGAAAAACTACAGGGCTCTGTGGGCTCCAGGAGTCGACACCGACTCAATGGCACACTTTACCTTTACTTTAGTTCTTGTAATATCCATTGGCTGACTTTCTGGCTAAGCATGTGGCCGCACCCCAGGAAGAAGCATTGTCACGGTGAAGAGCTTTCTTAGCTCTACAGTGCCTATCATATAAGGAGGAGGTGTCTGATTTTCACTGATCTCTCCTTCCCCCCAAAGAGCCCTGTACTACTAAAAAGAATATGTCCCTGAGGGCTGCATGACCCTCAGGGACATAGTTTCAGGTGGTGCAGTGCACTTCTGGAGAGGTCAACAAAATCTCCCCCCTCTCTGCATAATAGGCACTGCAGAGCTAAAGAGGTTCTCTGATGCTTCTTCCTGGCGCATGGCCACATGTTTAGGATGTTGGGCATTGGATGTTCAGATAATGCATGGTGTTGCTATGGTCACTGTGCTTTAATGTTTGTAAGCTATCTTGAAGGTTGGGTATTGAAAAAGTGGAATATAAATGGGAAAGGGTAGGAGTGAGATGCATTAAAACTCTTTCAATGTTCGCATGTCTTTATTGACTGTTAATGACATATAATGAAATATAGCACAACATTCTCAATAAATGAAGAATAAAAAAACCTCATCTCATTTTTCTGGAATTTTAGTGGGAACCTGTCAATTTGGAGAGGCTTTCTTTAAATTATTATTCTTACCAAGAATGTTCAGCGCTTCTAGAAGTCCCATGTAAATGCTCTTAATGGCTTTCAGCTGCGTTTTGTAAAAAAGTAAAATAAAATTGGAATCTTAGCTGCTAATATCTACCAGGTCTTAATAGCTGCTCAGCATGTGCTAACTGGAAACCTAGCCGTGACTGTTGTTGTGCTTTTTAAAAATGAGGTTCTAAATTAAAAGGGTCTGTTTGGATTTCTTTGCTAATTCATCTTCTAGCTACCGTTATAAATTCTGGTTTATATTTTGGCTGTTTTCAACTTTCATATTTTTATTTTTGTATTGTTTTCCTTGAGCAAAAGCCAGCCCTCTTTTGCTGTCTTGCTGACTGCTTTGTAGCAATGTGGCTTACAATTGCTCTCTGAGACGATGATGAGTTTAGCGGGTCACTTGTGAATGCATGCAGTTATTTGGCTCCTGCAGAAACTACCAGCCACATTCTCTGTGTCGAACCATTAAAAACAAGTTGACTGTGCATGGCGCAGCTCAGACAAGTAAAACGGCTGACTTTTGACATGTGCCTATTTCTATGCAACTTAGTTTGCAAAATGCTACCAGAAAGCGCAGGGAGAGAATTATGATTGACTGCAATAACAGAGCACAGTTAAATACCCTTGAGCCCCATTGAGATTCATGGGATTTAAGTGTGTGTAACAATGCACTCAATTCCAGTTTTTCACCTGCTGGTTAGTTCTCACAAAACTCTCATCATAATCACTTGGTTCACACAGTGGTTCAAATCTAGGCTTATTGTGGGTTTACCAACCTTAGCATGATTGTGTGAACCCACACCAAGGTGGGAATCTCAGACTCATCTCAGGCCATAAACCACCTTGGCAGTTTTGCCCCATTTTCCCCTCTCCCTGGTTGGGCCTCCTCCTCCTCCCTCCCCTCTCCCCCCACGATCGGGGCACAGTGGGCTTTGCTTCCTTTGTTAACCTCTGAAAGCCCACTGTGCAGTGCAGTGGGATCTGGTGGGGGGGAGTGAGCTCCTTCCACTCCCCCTCCTCTCAAGTAACTGCACAGACTGCTGTCTGCAGCCCATTTCTGGAACAAAGGGGAAAAATCCTATAGGGTTGTTGTAAGGAGAAACGTAAGTATGTAATACACTGCTCTGGGCTCTTTGGAGGAAGAGCGGGATATAAATGTAAAAAAAAAAAAAAAGCATGGGGAATTTTTCCAGAATTTTTTTTTTTAAAAGAATTCTCCAGAAGTTTGGCTTTCAGGAATCAGCCTGCAGAAGCAGAGCCCATTCATTCACTTGAGAGGAGGGGAGGCAGAAGGAGCTCGATGCTGCCCCCATCCCACCACACTGCCCAGAGGGCTTTCAGAGGTTAAAAAAAAAGGAGGCAAAGGCCCCTGTGCCTGGCCGTGGAAGGAGGGAGGGAGGGGTGGAGGAGGTGGGAGCAGCAGTCTGGCCAGGGAGAGTGGGAAACGGGGCAATGCTTCGTGGCCGGGCAGAGGGTGAAACGGGGTGCCAGGCAGTTGGGTGGTGTTGACGGATGCAGCAGAGACTGCACGCCCGCCAGAAACTGCTACATGGGGTGTTTGTGCACATGCATACCTTAGAGGGAATAGTGGACCTCACTAGTTTCCAGAAACAAAAGTTCAGGTCTGGATAAACTTTTTCTGGAATAGAACCAAGCAGTCTATCTTCCTGAACCCACACATCTCTCAATTTAAGTCTGACTTCAAGATTGTAACCTGCCCAAACGACTGTGGATTGAGAGTACTAGAAAGTAAAAACAAATACACTTATAAAAACTTTAAAATATCATGTGGAGAGGAGATGGGGTCACATAAAGTGAAGGATACAGACCATTCATTAGCCTTTGTCTTTAAAGACTGAGAAGGACTGGAGAACTTCTTAGATTGCTTTATCTGACCATTGTGAAATAGATTTTGCTTTCTTAATATGCAAGACTGGAATTTGGGCAATAGTGCTTGAATTGGTGGTGGTGGTGGTGGTGGGGAAGGTCCTGTCCCTTTTGTAGTTGAATCTGAGGATTGCGGCACTAGTGAGAAGTTCTCCCCCCTCTTAAATGTCCTTGCAGATGTAACCATTTCAGTGTTCTATAGTTAGTCTTGTAATTAGAGTGATGATTATGTTCTTGAAGAATCCCACAAATTAAGATCACAAAAAACGGCAGTGACTCATGAGAACATTTGCAGTATGTTAACGTGTGGTTGTCACTTATGAATTATGTGATTACTGTGTGAAGTATTTATGGGTTTATGGCTTCAGAACAGACGTTAAGTACCATGTATTGTTTCTCAAGAGAAATGGTCTATTGTGCTCAAGTGCCACTAAGGGTCCATTGTGTAGTTGTGAGCTTCATTTAATCAAAATGGGTATTCTTGTCAGGGTCTGGTTGTGAAATAGAGCTAGTTCCTTATAAATACTCTTTATTTTGGTATTTTCACAGAAGAACAAAGTTATCAAACAAGAACAGTCATCATCATCATCATCATCATCAACAATGTTGATTATGTCAAGTGATGTATTTGTATATCTGAATCATTTGGCTCAGATTTTTAATAAATGAGGATGTTCTAGTGCAGAGGTAGGCAACCTTGGCACTCCAGCTGTTGCTGAACTCATCATGCCCAGCTACAATACTTTACAGATGGGATGATGGGAGTTGTAGTTCAGCAACATCTGGAGAGCCAAGGTTGTCTACCCCTGGTCTAGTCAATGATATTGTAGACTTATCTGTATAATTCAGGAAAGGTAGCCAGCGTGGTAACAAGTTTTGTTCAGACTGGGAGTTGATAAGTTCTTTGATTTGTGAACAGATTTTGTCCATAATTAGCATGTCTCAAATTTTATCGAATCTGTCTTTGAATAATGGGATCCTTCCCCCTTCCTTTAGTTATTACAAACTTAGCTGCCATTAGAAGAATTGCAATTAATTCATTGTAACTTGTCAAAAGGGGTACATTGGTGACCCAAGGCAGGAGTTGTTGGACTTACCAAAGAAGCTACTTGGAATAAATGGCCATGTTGTAAGGAAGAGCCATCCCCAACATCACATGGGCCATTGTCAGTGTAGCAGAATTTGTCCATGGTATAGGAAGAGGGCAAAAAGGGAGAGCAAGGGCAATGGAAGAGAGAACTTAGCAGTAGTGAGTCATAGGAACACAGGAAGCTGCCATACAGTGAGTTAGACAATAGGTCCATCTAGCTCAGTATTGTCTACCCAGACTGGCAGCGGCTTCTCCAAGGTTGCAGGCAGGAGTCTCTCTCAGCCCTATCTTGGAGATGCCAGGGAGGGAACTTGGAACCTAGTGAAAAATAGTGAAATGTAAATGGCTAAAACAGTTCCCAGTTGTGTCTCTTCATTTCAGATTCAATGCACCCAAGCAACTAGCCCACAAAGTGGGAAACTGGTAATGCTGGCTGGCTCTTGTTTGCAGTTATTCCGACTTGCATTGGAAAGAAGTATAATGCTAAGGTGGAGGGTCGCTAATCGAAAGTGGTGTTTCTTTTTTCTTATGGACAGCTTCAGTGGGGAGGGAAGCAGAATAATGACTGTGAAGTTTATAGCTCCTAAATTCATGTTTCAACCGTTATGTTGGGCGTTATGTCAGGTGGTAGTTGCTTTAATAGTGGACCAATATGGACGATACCATCGCAGCACATGCAGAAAGAAAGGAATCATGCCAAGAATGTGCCCATCGTAATGATATTGTAATGCTGATAGAGGACATCTGATGCTAGTGCACAAGGTGTCGTGGAATTGCCTTTTAAAAATAGCTAATATGGAAATAGTTTCTCCCTAATACAGAGCTGTATGCCGGTGGCTCATAGTATCAGCCTTATGCATTTGTCTGCAGCAGCACTTTGTAATCCTAGTCAGTTTGCAAACTGTGGTGGGATATGTTCTATTGCTATCAGCATTGACCTTTCTTGGCAGGATAGAATTCAGTGATTGTTTCTCCAGCATGGCAGTTTTGGAGTGGTTTTTTTTCTTGCTGATATCTAACCCAGAATTGATTTAGCTGCTCATCTTAGGTTAATCATTCCCATGTGAATAAGTGAGGGGCAGCACTACCACTGTTCTCTATGTATTGATGACAGTATTGTAGACAGTATTGTAGCAACTCTCTTGCTGTGAAGGTAGGTATACAGTTGCCAACTTTTTTCTGGCAGTGCTCTTTTGACAGTGCCCTTTTGACAGTGCACAACATGATTTAACCAAGGAACTTTCACTGAATCGCCAAAAAGCTTCCCCTACTGTGTCCCCTGCTAACTAACTGAGCAAACAGGCACCTTTTAAAAGTGGCGATTCTTTTTATTTAGCAGGGGGAGAGCAACTGGCCCTGGCCGACCCCAGCACAGCATCCCTCCAGTGGCTGATGCTGGTGTCTACCTTATGTTTCCTTTTTAGATTGTGAGCCCTTTGGGGACAGGGAGCCATTTTACTTATTTATTTATTTCTATATAAACCGCTTTGGGAACTTCTGTTGAAAAGCAGTATATAAATATTCATCATATTCGTATTTGTACTGAATTGCTTCCTGTCATGCAGTTACTTATATGAAAGCCTTGCCAGAAATAAAGTTGGCAACCCTGTTTCAGGATTGTTGCCTTCTGCTTCAACCAATGTTAGGAGCCTGTTAAAGCTGGAAGATGAAGCTTCAGTTGTGCTGTGGTGCTCTTTGCAGCCTGGCAGAAGCACAGCATGGCACTATCATGTCTCCATGCATGACCTCTTCTGGCCTTAGAAAAGTGAGTGCAACTGTGTTGGCTCTGCAGTGCTCCTTCCATTCTAAAATACAGGCACATGTGCAAGACACTGACACTCTATGTGCAGGGTTCATGTGACTTTCTGCATAGGAGTGATACCAGTGTACAAAATTTGTCACATGTGAGGCAGTCTTAAGTGTTTGCACAAGAAAAATATGCATTTATTTCCCCCAAACCTCCAAATGCAGGAGGGTACTGAAGGTGTGGAGTTGGCTGGGGGGAAGACCTTTTAATATGCCCTTGAAAGCAAGGGCCGCATTATAACGAAAACATTAAGACGCTCTTCTGGGGGTCTGTGTGTGTGTGTGTGTGTGTGTATTAGGGATGTGCAGAACTGGTTTGAGCATGAACTGGACCGCTGCACACCAGGCCAGTTTGTGTGGTTCATTGAACCGACTGGCCCAGCCAATTAGTTCAACCAAACCATGTTGCTTTGGCATGTTCGGTCCGAATTCAAACCAAATTTGAACCGAACCACACCAAACAGTCTGTGCACACCCACTGTGTGTATTTGAGTATATATATGTATGTATACATGTATATATATATAGATTGTGCAATGGATTGCATTGTATTTATTTTAAAATGTGTTCTGGCCGTCCTTCAGAAAATCTATTAGGGTACAAACATAAAAAGCAATATATTCAATGAAGTCACTCAGTAAAAGCAAAATGGCAGAAGTAGAACTGCGGTGAGATTACTAAAGATCGAACAAAAGCAGAATTACTATAAATTCAATAAAAGCAATAGAAGATTCAATAGAAACAAGCACAGTGGAAATTTATCCAATTTAAATTATGTTCTGCAAGGCTTGGACAATAAAAACATCTTCACCTGGCACTGAAAAGACATAACAGTTCCTGCCCAGTGAGCTTATTTGAGAAGGGAATTCTAGTATTTGGGTGCTCTAGTCTTGGGGTGCTTTGTTCAAAAAGGCCTTTTCTCAGTCATTATCCATCTGGCTTCAAATAATGGGGGAGAACAAATGAAGGCCTCCATAAAAGGAGCACCAAACCAGTTCACATACATCCCTATTGCACACTACGATAAATCTGAGGAAACTCTTAAGGGATGTGTGTGTTCTTCAGAGAGAAGGCTGGATCTCATAGTTCACCCATATATTGCAATTTTGAGAGTTAAATTATGGATATATATGTCTCCCCTGCTAATTAGGCAAAGAGACACATTTCAAATGATGATTCTCTTTGTTTTAAGCAGGGGAAGAGCAATTGTCTCTATCCAAACTGAGCACAATAACTCTCAAATAGTGGCTGCTTTTGGTGTCTGCCTTGTGTTTCTTTTTAGATTGTGAGCTCTTTGAGGACAAGGGACAATCTTCTTCTTCTTCATCTAGCAGGGGGAAATCAACTGGTTCTATGCACCTGTAGAACAACATCCCTCCAGTGGGTGTTGCTGGTGTCCAACTTATGTTTCTTTTTTAGATTGTAAGCCCTTTGGGGACAGGAAACCATTTTAAAATTTTTATTTATATCTATTTCTTACATATATCGATGTATTACATATAACTATGTTTATTAAATATATCTATGTAAAACTTTTGAGGATACCATGGACAGCCAGGAAAACAAACAAATGGATCATGGAACAAATCAATTCAGAATTTTCACTTGAGGAACAAATGACCAGGCTCAAACTATCATACTTTGGACACATTATGCGAAGGCCCAGCTCCCTCGAGAAATCCATAATGCTGGGGAAAGTTAAAGGAAAGAGAAGAAGAGGACATTGAGCAGCAAGGTGGATGGACTCGATTACGACAGCAATGAATGCACCACTGAGAGACCTGAAAGGCCAAGTTGAAGACAGATTGTCCTAGAGAAATTTATCTGTGTGGTTGCTAAGAGCTGACACTGACTTGAAGGCACTTAATCAATCAAAACTACTTTGGAAACTTTTGTTGAAAAGCAGTATATACATATTTGGGAGGAGAGCTGGTCTTGTGGTGGAAAACATGAATTGTCCCCTTAGCTCAGCAGGGCCCATCCTGAATTGGGACTAGATGTGTGAGCACTGTAAGATATTCCCCTGAGGGGATGGAGCTGCTCTGGGAAGAGCATCTAGGTTCCAAGTTCCCTCCTTGGCATCTCCAAGATACGGCTGAGAAAGATTCCTGCCTGCAGCCTTGGAGAAGCCACTGCCAGTCTGTGTAGACAATACTGAGCAAGATGGACCTATGGTCTGACTCAGTATATGACAGACTCTTCTTCTTCTTCCTCTCCCTCTTCTTCTTCCTCTTCCTCTTCCTGTGTTAAGAACATTTTTGCCTTTGAAAAGCAGTATACAAATAACAATATATGAAAGACAATCAACAGACCTCAGTGAGTTGCTGTTTTAACAGAATTCTAGGCAAACATTTTATGGAGTTTTGGTGCTGATGAAATGTCTTGCTTCTCTGTAACATGCCAAATGTGTGTAGAGCTGTTCCCTTTACTTTAGCTGCTGCTGAAGGTTAAAATCACTTTAGGGGGAAAAATAGTGGCATAATGCAGCTATTCAGGGTTGCACCACAAGAAAGGAAGGAGTTTAATGGTCTCCATATGTATGCTTTTAGTAATGGCAGGATAAAATTTTGCTATACCACATAATGGTAAACCATCAGTGCTATAACATCTTTGGGGGCTTTTGAGTGCCTTCTTTTATAGACACCCTCCTATCCAAGATTAATTCGCTCAAGATTTAAGCCAGCAGCGAGTAGGCAGAGATCGGTTGCCTTGTGCAGCTGCAAAGAACAGCTCATAATTCCTCAAAGAATTAGCACTTTTTTTGGAAAGGAAAAAAAAGGCAAAAAAGCAGTTTGCAATCAAATATAGTATTAACGACTTGAAAGTAGTTGTTTCGAACGCTTCTGAATGCGGAGCCACTTCAAAGCCTGGCTTTCTGCTTGTACATAGCCTGTAAGAATCATTCATCATGGAAAGCAAGTAATTTCCAAGCTTGTGTTTTAAACCTGTTTTTTGCTATTCTGGAGAGAGTAATGTGCTTTTGCTTAAGTGTATTATAAGTACACAACATTCTTTGCAGCTTTTTGCAGTCTGCTATGAAACTTCTGCTGCTGAAAACCTAGTGATAATGAGAGCTATTTTTTGACATCTGATATAAATGCTGCACTTAATAAACTAGTTGCTTTTTTAAAAGGACATCTTTTCCTAGCAGAAGGCTCTGATCTGGTCCACAAAAACTTTGCTGGTCGAATTATTGTGACAATAAAGATTTGATTTGATTTTTGCCCACAAAAACAACAGAATGAGGGAAAGCCTTTGAATGGTAGATCACTAAAGACTACAGGTAGGAGGTACTGCTTTTCAGTCCTAGTACATTTACATAGTACATTGAAAACTAGCACATTGGCTGAATTTAGACATCACATAAAACCAGAGTTAAATGGGGCAGAGGCTGGAACTCCAGTACATCCAAATTTGTGAAACCCCAGTTTTGAGTTGAAAGTGACGTGTGGTTTGCCATGCCAAATTCCAGTTTGAACCTTTGGTTTGCACAAAGGTTCGTGGCCTAGACCTCTGGTTTGGTTGCTGAAGCATTTCATTACATTGAATCCCGGACACCGCCATAACCACGGTTTCGTGCTGATTTTCAAACCACAATAATAGAGATGGTGGTGTAGACCCAACCAGGATCATGGTTGCTCCATGGCTGCAGCCCTTCTCGCTGGCCATCTCTCTGAGTACCAGCCCCTCCCCTCCTGTCACTTATCCAGCTATGGAGTTGCCCGGCAACTGATACTCCACCACATCCCATCCCAGGCTTGTCAGCCTGTCAAGTGGCAGGGTCACATAGGGGCATTCTCTCTTCTCACTCTGTCACCTGGCAAGCAGGAGGGAAAGAGGATGGGATGACAAAATGGGCACTAAGTGCTTTGCTCCCCGAGAATGAAGTGGCAGTGATGTACAGTATGTCCACAAGCACAAATGCTCCAGGTGGCAACATGAGTAGGACATCCTATCACAGCACCGGGTGGGGAACAAATGGCTGGTGGGTGGGTGTGTGCTCAGGGTCAGGTATAAAAGGAAGCCCCAACTAGGGATTCTCAAGCAGCCAAGTTCTGTTTCCCCCCAGGAAGGTTGGGGAAGTGGGGCCCAGCCCTTTCCCCTTTGGGGATTTGCGGACTCTAGGCATACTCCAGAGCAGGGCCATACAGCAGGATCAGCATTGCTCCAGCGAAAGGAGTGATACCTCTACATCTCTGTACTTGGGAAAACATCTCTGTTTTCAGAGATCATCACTACATCTCTGAACTTGGGAAAACTACCTGTTGAATTCTTGCTTGTTTAGTGGAAAGGCATATGTAAGATGGTGTTAAGGCACTGTGCACAGGGTGACTAGAGAGGTGTTTTGGCAGGTGCAGCTTTTCTTGTATTACTATGGCATTTATATATTAATATATGATATCCTGGTTCCAGGGAATGGTGTGTAGACACAGGTAATCTAAGTAGGTTTAGGTCTTTTCAGTGCTTTGATGAGAGGCTTTGAAACTCATGAATGCCATCTTGAGTTGCACCGTGATTGCAGAATAGGGCAACCAAGATGATCAGGGGCTGGGAGCACCTTCCTTATGAGGCAAGGCTACAGCATCTGTGGCTCTTTAGTTTGGAAAAGAGGCAACTGAGGGGAGACATGATTTAGGTATATAAAATTATGCATCAAACAGAGAGATTAGCAGAGATAAATTTTTCTCCCTCTCTTACAACACTAGAACCAGGGGCCATCCCATGAAACTGAAGGTCAGGAAATTTAGGACCAACAAAAGGAAGTATTTTTTCGCACAGTGTATAATTAATCTATGGAAATCTCTGCCATGGGATGTGGTGATGGCCACTAGTTTGGATGGATTTAAAAGGGGTTTAGATCAATTCATGGAGGACAGGTCTATCAGTGGCTACTAGTCCAGTGGCTATAGGCCACCTCCAGCTTCAGAGGCAAGATACCTCTCAATACCAGTTGCAGGGGAGCAACAGCAGGAGAGAGGGCATGCACATACCTCTTGCTTGTGGACTCCCCAGAGGTATCTGGTGGGCCACTGTGTGAATCAGGATGCTGGACTAGATAGGCCTTGTGCCTGATCCAGGAGGGCTGTTCTTATGTTCTAAGAAAAATAAGATCTAAGTAAAACACTGGTGTCCTGCCTTTTCCTTACATTGAGGTCCACTTTGCCGTGTTTTGATAATTCAGAATATGGTCTGAAGGCAAGTAACAAACAGTTCTACTGCTGAAGCAATCTAGGTCTGATTCTTTAAGCTGCCTGGATGGGGTGCCACCTGTGGACCATATGTAAACTACTCTGAGCTCTTCAGAAGAAGAGTAGTGGTATAATTTTACTATAGGAACATTTTCTAATCCAGAGAACAAAAACAATGTGTAAACTGAAATGGCATAAATGAAAACAGAACTACAAAACAAGGAGCAAACGAAAAGCCCTTGATTGGAAACCCAATCATGGCCTTTCTCGCATCATGCTAACAATGCAGAAGGTGGTGCATTTTCCTGGTGCATTACTGGGGTGGGGGGGGGGGGGAGAATGGCTGCTAGCCTGTTCCTTCTCAGAAGCTGGCTCTTCCTTTAAGATAAGCCCCACACCCATCCTCTAATCCAATTCAACACCACACTGGTGTTGGAGCAGCTCCCGATATTGGAGGAATTTTTATCCAGAACAATTTCTGGAGAAGAATGCTCTGGCACGGTTTGGGTGCCTCTGACCTGGTAATCAGTTCAATATGAAGCACAGCCCTGTTAACCAATACATCTTTAATCTCTATGGCAATAATGACTGATCTCAAATGGTGTTGGACCTGTATGTGGGAAAGGTGTTCCTTCAGGGATTTAATTATTTTTTTATCCCATCCTTTCCCCATCTGCAATGATGTATGGTTAAAAACCTATCTCCTTAACATCTCCTTGTTAGGACAGTGCAGACTGCAAAGCTACCCCAGAGTAGGAAAGAGTTTAATTTAGGGCTCATTCCCTGGCAATCAGGAGTTTGCAATCTCTGTTCCTCTCTCTGCTGTCCAACTGGGGTGATGACCCACACTTTGGGGGAGATTGAGATTTTGCTATTAATGGGGCTGTCATCAAGTCCAAGTATTTATGCTCTATTTTAGCCATTGATCATAAGAACATCTATTACCAGTGAGACATGCATAGTAGTTATGTGCAAGTCTGTAGAACTCCCTCGACATAGATTCATGTGCAGCTTACAACGTTTCAGACATCCAGCTTACAACGTTTCAGAAATGTATCTCTTGAACCATATCAGAGTTTGACATTTTGAGTTCCGCTCTGGTAAAGGTTTCCAAGTGCAACATATCCAAGTGGAAATTTGAGCCAGAATCGGGTACAACTGAAACTATATCACATGTGGGGCTTTCACGCAAGTGTGTGAAGGGTGTTATGGTGGCCAGTGAGAAGCAGCTGCCACTCCTTTTAAACTTGAATTAAAAACAACAACCACCAAGGCCTCCTGTGGAGAACCAAGCCTTCAGGAAAGGAAACCACCAATCTTTGGATGGAAAAACAGAAACACATAATAGGCCCAGCAGACATCCTTGGTCACTCTCAAGAGAGGAGCCTCTAAGGCTGTAGTTCAGTCACACCCCAAGGAAGTAACACACCTGCCCTCATTAGAGGCAAGTAACTTGGGGATGCTATCTCCGAGAGAGGGGGGCAGAGGCAGTTACCTGTGAGAAACATAAATTTGAGGAAAGCTAGATCAAAGGGGGAATGAGGATGAGTGGAAAGAAGCTTTAAAATCTGGGCCATCCATCCTGGGGTCTCAGAGGAGTTAATCGACACCGATCCCTGTGAGGTAACAGCGGGGCAAAGGCTAGGCTAAAGAAAGCCCTTGGTCCCTGGGTGTGAAAAAACCACTCAGGTTGGGGCTAGGAGAACCAGCAGGAACCATAGAGACTGGGGACAGGGGTGAAAGGAACCCAAGAGGAAGAACTGTTGTTAAGTGCCAGCTATTAACATTGTTAATTCTGGAGCATTTCTGCTAAGTTTGAGTCTTATCTTTGGGTCTACCCTTACAGTCCAATTTTGAACTTAGCCCATTTGATGTAGAACTGCCTTTGTGTGAGAGGTGGTGGTGGGGAGATATCACCACATTTTCCTGCTTTGCTACAGTAAGCCCCTTCCTTAACAGATGAATGAAGGTGATGAAAACACTAGGAATTTGTTATGAAATAAATGTGATGGCTAATGAATGAGTAACCAAAATGAGGGCTTCAATGATGAAAGCAAATTAAATGGGGGGGGGATTAAATACTCCTAGCACTATCATGGACAAGTCTGTCTCATGAAAGCAAAACTGACATAAAGCTGTCTTCCATTTCAATGGAAAATGTTCAGAGGATACCATCCTACTTTTTTTTTTTTTAATATTTAACCCCATATCCCTTTGCTGTCCACTTCTGTAGATGCAGAGTGAAAGTCTAGTATCAGATTAATTCAGTGGAGGACAGTATCTAGATGATGTTAGTCATGACTAAGCCCCACTAATGAATGAGGTTTAATTTAGTCATGTCTCATTTATTTTAGTGGTGCTTAGTCATGACTAACGGACTGGATCCTGCCTGGAGATGATGGGGCACACCAAAATGACTTATATGGGGAATGTGTTACCTGCTAAATCTTCTAAATATTTGGGGTCCAAGAATTAGGGGTCAACTTCTGAGCATGTTAAATGGGAGTATTTTACTACCAGGGTTCAACACAGTTCCCTGGCTCAAATCACTTAGGAAGTTAGGAACACAGGCAGCTGCCATATACCAAGTCAGACCAGTGGTCCATCTAGCTCAGCATTGTCTAATTTATTTCAATGGGATTTTTTGCTCAAGAGTGCTATAGCAAAATAGCACTCTTTCACACACGCACACACACTCCTTTTTAGTGCAACTCAACTACCTGCTTGCCTCTGCTGCAACTATTTGCAACTTCTATTTGCAACTACTACTGCAAATTTGCTCATTCCACGAGCGATTCATTGCTCTGGATGCCAGCCACTGAGTTTTATTTGCTTCCCACTTTTTTGGGCTACTCACAGCAGTAAAAGTAGAACAAGGCATTTCTCCTCCCCATCAAGGCAAATCTAAGTGCAAAATAGGTGCACTTATTTACTTGGGAGGAGAGGAATTACCAGAAAATAGGGATTGTCCCTAGTAAACAGACACTGAGCCTATGGAGCCCAGTGAGCTATAGGAATTGTTTGAAGAAATCTGGAAAGGTAGTGATGGAGCCAGGCCAGACTTTGGTGCAGAGGAAGTACAGCTGGTTTATGGGTAGAAGTACAGGTGGAGGTATAGCTGATTTATGGGTGGAAACTGACAATCTTGAATTAACTCAGTTTTCAGCCCTGCGTAGTGACAGAACATGGTTTACTGACTGGACCAATCAAATACAGGGAGCTTAGCAGCCATAGCATATAGAGAGGTTTTGTTGTCAAGACACATTTGTTCACCTAGGCTTTTAATTAGACATTGTTTTAATTGTGTTTTAATTGTGTTTTAATAGTTTTAACATTTTAAATTTTAATTGTTGAAATGTGTTAATCTTTTTATTGGTTGTTTTTATTGTCTTGTAAACTGCCCAGAGAACTTGCGTTTTTGGCGGTATAAAAATATGATTGATAGATAGACAGATAGACAGATGAATAAGACATCTTCTAAATATTACTACTATAAGCATGTATTGCATTTTAATTCTTTTCTGTGGTGAGCTCCTTGTGGGGTCGCAAGCTTAAAAGGGAGGACACACATTTATTCAATAACTTCAATAAATGTATTAAGATTTTATCTCTTTGTTTCTCTAGCTACAAAAGTTACTGTATTATACAAGATGACTCTGAATTTAAGACGAGCCCCTTAAAAAACAGAGGTTAAATATAGGTTATATCCTTATTTACCTAAAAGGAAGAGGACTCTGAATATGATGATCCTCTGATTTCCAACATGAAAGAACTTGGGAAAAGCCTCGTCTTGGAGTCAGGTAAACACAGTAGCACTTTCAGAAGCAGGTATCCTTTAGGTTTTTGAAACGTCCAGTTTAATATGGACTATGCAGGGCCAGTGCAAAAAAAAAAAAAAAAAAAGAGAGAGAGAAGAAAGCATGACATATCATGGAACTATTGGTTGCAAATAATCATAATGCTTTCCAACAATAATGTTTCTTAATAATGATAATGAATAATTCCTATCAACACTGAACGTTGTTTCAACCACTGCTGTCGAATCCTGTGATGAAGCTGAATAAATCTTCTTTGTTTCATAAGAGCAGTGTGACCGACAGCCACTCTATGAAACACTGGTAATTAGGTTCATGTTTAATGTGTGGGCAAAGGAACCCATTGCCTTCCGAGCTTAATTCCCTTTTATTATCTTTGTGTAATCTGAGTAGGTTCTAACTAGGAGTTCTCTAAGAATTTGGGTAGCTGGTTTTTACAACTATAATTTAGGCGTAGTTACACATACCTCTGACAGTTCACCACTTCCTGTTAACATATTCAGCCCATAAAATGCAGGGATGATGGGATAGTAAACTCTTTCTCAAAAATGTTTTGGTTGTCTCCTTTTTGAGCTTCTTCCTGCCCCTTCCCCAGAATTTCAGGCTTCAAAAGGAGGAATCAACCCTCTCATAAATGGTATTTGATATACTAGTCAGCTACTGTGTAGTCATGCAAATTGACCATTATTTATGTTGATTCTGTTGTTTTGCTTAATTGAATGTAAAAATCACATCTGAGTAAGGATTTGGGAGTGAGTGTGTGTGTGTGTGTGTAAGATTTTGTCTCTGACATTAATTTATTATTAAGGAGAGGGGAAGAGAAAAAATAATGTGCACTTGAAGGGTCTGAGATATATTCCTTGACTGAACTTAATTACCACAGCTAGAATTGAAACAGCTGGCAAATAAAAAAGTCATCTTGACCTTTTTACTTGAAGTTTGGGATAAATAATGTATATGATCACAATTATCCATTCAGGTACAATTAAAAAAGGAAACAAAGTTCTGATAAGCAGAAATACTGTACTGAGATAAATATATTTATTATTTATATTTATTATGGAAATATATTTATCATTTCTGTGGTAAATGAGTATTCTTATTATTTAAAGGAACAGGTTTAACCAGAATACTACTATAGATACCTAATATTCTCAGTTTTGGTGGATTGTTTTAGATTTGATTTACATGTTATCTGGATGAATGTATACATAATGAAAATGAAGCAAATGTGGGGAAACCCCTAAATATATCCCTTTGATTGGCTTTAGTTTTAGAGCATCTGATTCTGAATTCTTTCTTCTTACCTAAGTGGAAGCATGCTGCTTTGTATACTCTTTTTTCTTTCAAAAAATCATTATCTGATCCTTGTGCATTTGAACTTGGGCTCCTATGACAAAGACACGCTTGTTTGTGCATTCGTGGAGTTTAACAAGAAGCTGGTGTTCTGTAAGTGAGAGTACCTCATTCCCTATAATATGGCACAGTAAAAAGTAACTTGTAATGCATACGTGAGTGTGCAGGGAAACTAAGCACAGAGGGACCCACTTATGTCATCAGAAGCCAGGAAATTCAATTTTAAAAGGAAGAACTGCTGAAACTTAAAATAGTCTGATGCTCATAATGAAAATGTGTATTTTCAACATAGTTATGCACAACTTGTAACCCACCAAGGCAAATGCATGGGGCAGCAGCTGCTTTTCAGAGATGAGTGTACCACTTTCTGGGACTGAGTTGAACTTTTACTCTTGCATATTTATACAACATCGTAGGAACAACACAGGACATCAGAAGTTGCCTTAAACCAAGTCAGACCATGGGCTCATCTACTTTAGTATTGTCTGCACTGACCAACTACTTGGGGTGTGCATGGAACCAGCTGGTCCAGTTCGGTTCAAGTCCGAACTCGACCCGAACTGGACTGGGCCAGTTCGGTCTGGCACCCTCTCGAACCCCTCCGGTCCGGTCCAAGGGGATTCCGCGATATTGTTTTTAATTTAATTTGTTTTAAACTTACCCCCTCCAGGGGAGTTGCACGACGCAGTGGGAAGTGTGTGTGTCCATGGAGGTTCCCCTTCCCCCCACTGGCCTCCTTTACTGCCCAAACCAGCCCATTTGGCTGGCTCTTTGGTCCATTCGGGTCTTCCTCCTCCGACACGGTGGCCATTTTGGAAGCTGCTGCACCTGCACAATGGGCCTCTGTGTGTCTTGGGTCATTCCCAGGCCATGCAGAGGCCCATTGCACTGGCACGGTGGTCTCCAAAATGGCCACCACATCGGTGGGGGAAGGCCCAAATGGGCTGAAGAGCTGGCTGAACAGACCAGTTTGGGCATTAAGGGAGGCTGGTGGGGGAAGGGGAAACCCCTGTGGACCCCACCACCACCTTGAGCAACTCCTCCGGAGGGAGTAAGTTAAAAATAAAATAAATCTATCTTTTTTAAAAAAACCGTGAACCCCCTGAACAGCCGGGGGTGGGGTTCAGTCTGGGGTCAGACCGAACAGGTGGTAGTTCGGTTTGACCCCGAACAGTAGAACCAAACCAGTTCGAGGTCGAACCTGTTTGCACATCATTACTAACTACATCTCTCCAAGGTTTCAGGCATGAGTCTTTCCCAGGCCTTTCTGGAGATGCCAGGGATAGAATCTGGCACCTTCTGCATCTGTGTGGCTTCTGTGTGGACCATCTTTGTCATTTCCACTCCATTCTCTTGCCCTCCAAGAAGCCAGCCTGCAGATGAAAAAATTTTCTCAGTGCCTTGGAACTGAAGTAACTCTGATACGTAGAGGTCCAGAATGCTCTACAGATCCTCCTTAATAAGATCTTGACTGTGGATGATGTATGTATGTATGTATGTATGTATGTATGTATGTATGTATGTATGTATGTATTATGTTATTTAAAATATTAATACCCCATCCCTCCAGTGCACTACTGCTCGGGGTGGCTTACAGTACAGCTTTGGTGATTCCTCAACATGGCTGCATATAACAGCTGCTTTTTCCCTGGGTTTGCCACACTTTCCAGCTTAGAGGGAATGATGCAGCATTTTTCTTTCTGGACTTGGACGTGGATTTGCTTTGAGACAAAGGCTGGGCTTTAATCCGCTATTCACCACACCTGTATATTAAATCCTCCATTCCAATTGCTCTTCCCTGGCTCGCTAGCAGCACTAGCATGCTGATATTGTGGGGTGTAGTGATGGGGAAGAGGTTGGCTCTGCGGTCAGTGCGGGTCCCATGACACTTTCCTCAGGGGCTTCCTCAGCCTCTGGTTCAGTGGTGTGGTTAGGCTGATGCTCCACATCCCCACACTCTGCTGCATTGGTAGGATCAAGGTAGGGGCCTGTGCCAGCCGCACTCCTCAGTATCTGATTTGGAGAGAGAGGGTGGTGACAGGCTTAGCCATGACACAAAAATGATGCTACTGAGGAGGAGAAGGCTGACAGCTCTAGGGGAAGTACTTGGTCAGGAAGAAGAGGAAGAAGAGAGTGATATTTAAACCTCCTCCCCTCCAGTTCAGAGGAATGCAGACGTTTAGAGAGGTAAGGGTTTGTGACCCTTCAGAAGGCAACACCCAGACTAACAACGGATCAGGGGAGGACTTTACAGCCTGCTGTTGTTTCATGATGGTACTGACAGTGCTTTTGTCAACATCTAGAATATCCAGAAGTCGTCTAGTCCACCCTGCTGTATTGTGGTATGGTACTCAACTGCCAAATATCTGTTATCAGGGGCGTAACAAGGTTGGAATGGGCCCAGAGACAAGATTTTAAAATGCCCCCTCCCCCAGCTCAGCTCATGAAGTAAAGAAATCTTAAAGGAGGCTGAATAGTGGTAACAAAAAGCATAGAAATATGTTTCTCTCTCTCTCTCTCTCTCTCTCTCTCTCTCTCTCTCTCTCTCTCTCTCTCTCTCTCTCTGTCTATCTATACACACACACACACACACACACACACACCCCTATAGAACACCATCCTAAATTATTTTTTTAAAGGTTTTGTAAATTGTGGACGATGCAAGTCATTTGATGGTACTAGAGAAGGACATGCTGTTCTGGTAGCTCCAGGTCTTAACACTCATATCAATTTCGGAGGATGAAAACAACTGAAGGAAGCCCGGGCGGGTGCGCAGCTGGGGGATTCAGTCATGTGACTTGCCTCTGGTGGGCCCCCCAAGGCAGTGGGCCCCCAGACAACTGTCTTCCCTTGCCCTATTATTGTTACGCCCCTGATTGTTCTGCTTGGTTACTGTACAGAATAACAGAATGCAGCCTTTTATTTACCACCACCACGACTTATAAAAGTTCTCAATGCTGTTTGCATAGATAGATAGATGGATAGATAGATAAGATGGTTACCTGTCCCCAAAGGGCTCAAAATCTGAAAGAAAGGTAGACACCAGCCATAGCCACTAGAAGGATGCTGTGCTGGGGTTGGGTAGGGACAGTTGCTCTTTTCCTGCAATAATTCTTGAGATTCATTCAGTTCTGAAAGGAGACTTGTCCATTAAGTCCTCCTGACTGAACAAAGGGGCACTTTTTGAAGAGGATCTCTTAAGAGATCCACCACTTCAAAAGGTGCCTCTTTGATTCAGCTAGGTTCACCCTAATCTATCAGAACTGAATGAATCTCAAGTAATCAAAATAAACCTTGACAAAAGGAAGGAATAAGGAAAACAGTGGATGCTGTTTATATACCTAACACTTTTTTTCATTCATGGCTTTGAAGAGAAGTGAATACTGCCTTCTACCACAAGTGTGTGTACCCATGTTTGGAATAAATATTTACTATTTCCTTACAACATTTATAGGCTGCTTTTCTGCCATCAAGCCACTCAAAATGACGTACAACATTAACAGTTACACAAATGTTGAAACATTTTTGCCTGTAGCGTTCTTTGTGCAGGAGGTTAGGCGTGTTTCACCTCAATAAACAAAATCAAATATGCAAAATAAATATGATGACTATAACACAAGTACTGGTGAGCCATGAAAGAAACCTGTTTTAAACAACAGTTTATAAAATGGCAGTTGTTTCAGTACAGTCGGATTTGCAACATTTAAATTGTTTTCTTTGATACTTGGTGTCCCTGCTTGCTGCCTTCAGCAGATCATTTGATTTGTGGCCATTGAGAAAGGCAGCAGATTGTGAACAGGTTTCGCTAACTAGAAATGATCCAACTCTACCTATGATGATCCAGAAAGGAGGGGAAGGAGTTTACTGAGCCATGTAGAGCCAACTTAGCCTGTCAGCAGCACTGATGCCAGAGATAGGGTAAGATAATGGGACTTTTATACATTGATACCATGTAGATACAATGTCCGGAGAGAAGCACCAGAAACATTGGTACAATTAATTAAAACACTGTTCCCACTCAAATTCCTGGACACTTTGTACCCAGGATGACACTTTCCCTACATCCTGGACAGGATGTCCAGTTCCTGGACTGTCTGGGCCAATAGTTGACATGTAGCAACTCTATGTGTGTGTGTATGCTTCCCCTCAAAACCTTATAGCCTTGGATTAAGCAGGTTTTCCGCTGTCTAGGCTCAAGGGAATAATCTTATTGTGAACACCTGAAAGGGTTAGAGCTGTGATGTGTTGACATCTTGTATGAAGCTTTTTTTGTTTTGTCTATCCTGAAAAGTGTTTCTGTGTGGCTTTCCCCTTCCTTGATGTTTCTTTCTTTGGGCTGTCTCTGCTTTTGACATTGTAGCAAGTGGCCAAATGTGTGTGGGGATGGGGGAGGTTGTGAAATGTTAAGATTTTTGGTGAGCTTCATGTTTCACAGGGTACCACAGATCTCTTTCCAAAGACTGGCTATCTAAAGACCACTTTGTACATTATCCTGTTTTAGGCACCTAAGATAATGTTTTCTAAAGAAGAGTGGCTGACACACCCCAGTTTGCTGCTGCATATAATCTGTTAAATTGTGCTTAATGAGTTGATTTCAATTTGCTTTGGTGCTGCATACTTGCTTAAGATGGTATATGCCGGTTAGAGACTGAGGGATGTAACAGCACTGAAATGTTGCATGAGACATGTGAGGAACGTTTTCCTAAGTCCATTAAAACTTTGTCTAAAATATTTGTGCCTGTTGGAATAGAACCTGGAATATAAGAACATAAGAACAGCCCTGCTGGATCAGGCCCAAGGCCCATCTAATCCAGCATCCTGTTTCGCACAGTGGCCACCAGATGCTGCTGGAAGCCACAGGCAGGAGTTAAGGGCATGCCCTCTCTCCTGCTGTTACTCCCCTGCAACTGGTACTCAGAGGTATCCTGCCTTTGAGGCTGAAGGTGGCCCACAGCCCTCCGACTAGTAGCCGTTCATAGACCTCTCCTCCATGAAGTTATCCAAACCACTCTTAAAGCCATCCAGGCTGTTGGCTGTCACCACATCTCGTGGCAGAGAATTCCACAAGTTGATTGTGCGTTGTGTGAAAAAGTATTTCCATTTGTTGGTCCTAGATTTCCTGGCAATCAATTGCATGGGATGACCCCTGGTTCTAGTGTTCTGTGAGAGGGAAAAGAATTTCTCTGTATCCACTTTCTCCACACCATGCATGATTTTATAGACCTCCATCATGTCTCCCCACAGTTGTCTTTTTTCTAAACTAAATAGCCCCAGGTGTTGTAGCCTTGCCTCATAAGAAAGGTGCTTTAGGCCCCTGATCATCTTGGTTGCCCTCTTCTGCACCTTTTCCAGTTCTACAATGTCCTTTTTTAGATGTGGTGACCAGAATTGTACGTAGTACTCCAGGTGTGACCGCACCATAGTTTTGTATAAGGGCATTATAATATTAGCCGTTTTATTTTCAGTCCCCTTCCTAAGTATCCCTAGCATGGAATTGGCCTTTTTGACAGCTGCCACACATTGAGTCGACACTTTCAACGAGCTGTCCACCACGACTCCAAGATCCCTCTCCTGGTCAGTCACCGACAGCTCAGATCCCATCAGCATATACTGTACTTGAAGTTGGGGTTTTATGGTTTTTATGTATTAAGGGAGACGCTGGGAGGGGGGAAGTCCTCCCGCTCCCAGCATCTCCCTCCACCGCACCAGTGCTCGTGTGGGCATGTGATGCTTTGGAGGGAGGACGGCGGCCGCTCGTCTGCTGGGGAAGGCAGATGAGCTCCTGCCTTTCCCGTACCCCACCTGTTCTCCCCAGTGAATAGGAGGTCATGCGAAAGACCTCCTCCTTTCATCAAGGCTCAAAGCCATGACATTCGCTGAGCTAGTGGCTTCTAGGGGTCTCGGGCAGGGATTCAGTTTGTGCACTGCAACCAAACTTGGGCCAGAAGAAAGAATTACAGAATAGCAAACCAGACCGAAGAATCTTCTTAAACAGCAACTCTGTGGCCACCATCTCATCACTGCATGGATAATTACTGGCATAGTTCATGGATCTTGGAAGTGTGGCTATGGTGGTCTGTATAGGAGAAGAGACAATGTACTGTGGCATCTTTTATTCATCCATACATGACTTTGGCAAGAGACCCCTGCTTCAGCTATGTGTCTTAATTTGCAAGGACTGACAGTTTTAAGTGCAGATATGAATCCTGTGCTCAATATTTTCAAGATCACGCCTTGTGATCTCCAAAGAGGCAAAACCATGGATTGCAGATTAAGGGATTCCAACATACATAACTGAGGCTAGCATTGTGGCCACAATGAAGGAAATCCATGAGAACTCCTTCACCACATGGGTTTGCGTTCGCCTAAGGCCTCTGTTCTAGATTACAGGGGTGACTTGGCTGCTTACTAAAGCCACTTCTGCATGGCGACCAGCCATATCATGTGTTTATGTCAGTAGGTTTTCCCTGCCGTCTGGAAAATTTGCATGCCAGGTATCTTCTTAGGTACATTTAGCATGGACGTTTTCGTGCGAAAGGATAGATCCAGGGGAGTGGGAGGAGCTGCTTCTGTGCATTATGGCAGCAAATACATTAGTTGTGCACACACATTCTCCCTTCCCCCACATATCCCATCTTGCACATGCTGCTCTTGCCCCCTTCCCACATCAGTACTAGTGCCAAAGCGGCCTATCTGTGTACAGCAACTTGGGTGCTCAGGGTTCTGAACAGCATGGGGGAACCCTTCCCATGTACATGTGAAGTCCCCTTACATCCTAAAGTTGGACATATGGACGTTGGCGGAGGAGCGGGGCCTCAGGATTGCTGGGTTGAAGCTGACACCTTCATACTTCAGGGCCTTGATGTCTGAGGAGGTTGGAGCTCTGATTTGGGTGGGATATTGGGGGACACTGAGGAACTCTTGATCTACCGCCATCCTTGGGAGTGGGGTGGGGAGTGTGGGGAGCTGAAGGCAGGGAACAGCATCTGTGCAAAGGCATGATGACTAGGTCAGACCGAAAGGAGATGGAATTCCTGAGTCTTTCCTAGTTTCCTAAAGTGGGGAAACCCCAAGCTGGGAGGGCTGAGAAGATGAAGACAGGAGCAGAGCAGGAGGGGGGCTGGCTAGGTAGTGTGAGTAGAGTGAAGCACCGTGTGTTGGTGTTTTTTTTGATGTTGGTGGGTGAATCCTGATCACATGGCACTTCAGCTGCAGCCCAAGAGATATCAAGACACACCTGTGGTGCTAGGTAAAGTTACTTTCTCCCCCCCTCTCACTGGTCTTGCAGTAGCAAGCATGAGTTGTCTGCCTTGCTAAGCAAGGTCCATCTTGGTTTGAACTGAAATGCAAGACAACATCTGTGAGCACTGTAAGATATTCCCCTTAGTGGTTGGGGCTGCTCTGGGAAGAGCATCTGCCTCCCTGCATGCAGAAGGTTCCAAGTTTCCTCCCTGGCACCTCCAATATAGAACTAAGAGGCACTCCTGCTTGCAACCTTGGAGAAGCTGCTGCCAGTGAGTGTAGATAATACTGAGCTAGATGGACCACTGGTCTGACTCTGTCGAAGGCAGCTTCCTGTGTTCCTATCCCATCTGCCCTGGAATCACTGCTCCCTAATCCCAAGTGTATCGGGGAGGACAGTGGTTTTACTGTAGTAGGCTTAGCACCACAGTCTTCCATTATGTATAAGCAATTGGCAATAAACACAGTTGCTGAAGAGAGCTGAATGACATTTTAACAAACAAACAAACATTGAAAGTAATATCTTATAAATGTCTTCCAGATAACTTTCCCAGCCCCAAGTGAAGTTCTATAAGGTGAGAGATGCCCCCCCCACACACACAGCATGAAGAGTTCTGCCATTGATTTTGTCGTCAGGTGGTACCCAGGAATATGTGCAGTAATAATGACCTAAGGTGCCAATGTATGTGCAGAGTGTCTTTCTTTAACCACCATTAATTGCAGAGTGTGTTTCTTTCATTACAGTTAACTGCAGAGCACCCACCCCACTCCCAGGATGGTGGTCGAGAAAAAGTTAGTCAGTGCCCCCCCCCGCAATACCCCACCCAAATCAGAGCTCCAGGTGCCTCAGAAACCAAGGCCCTCTGCAGTAAGGCAAGACCTTAGCAGCCTGCCAAAAGGCCTGCAGATTGATCACTGAACAGTAACTGTAGCTGAATGAAGCCGCCCCCACCTTTCCCACCCCACTCTCAAAGGCTGCAATTTACTTGCCTTAATAGCCTGATAAGCTTTCGGGTCCTGTTTGCTGGCAGCAATGTTAGAAAAAGACAAGAGTGAAGCTAGCTGCAGTAAACAGCGATGTGCAGAACATTCCGACTTGAAATGGGCTGTTTCGTGTGTTCCGAACTTGAAACAGAACACCCTTCAAATGAAGGGCCTGTTTTGAGTGCCGAATGGAACAACCCCATTCTGAGTCAGAATGTTCTGAGCATTCTGAGCACCGTTTTGGCGGGCTGTTTCCTCCTTGCTTCCTGTTTTGGGCACTGGTTTCTGATTGGCTTGCGATCTCCTTGCTTCTTGGTTGGCTTGTTATACAAATCATGTTGATAAGCAAGGGACAAGCAGCCCACCAGGATGGTTCTCAGAATGCTTGGAACACTCAAAACATTCTGAGCTTGTTTCATCGGAACAACCGGCTTGCTGGAATCTATATATTTAATTATCTTAGCCGGCATGCGTGCCCAGGATTTGGCGGCGGAACTCTTGCGAGAGTTCCTGGCATTGGGGCGAGAGAGTTTGGGGCAAAAAAAAATGGCAGAGGATGGTGGCTGCAGAATGGGAGGCGGCAGCGGGATGTCCTGGCCTGGCCGGGCCTTCCCAGGTAAGGGGGAGGCAGCAGCGGTGGCGGCAAAGCCCGGTCTGCCCGCTGGGGGTGGAAGGCAGCGGCGGAACAGCAGGCCAGGCCATCCTGGGTAAAGGGGAGGTGGCAAAACCCAGACTGGCAGCTAAGGGCGGGAGGCGGTGGCGGGATGGCCGGCCAGCGAGACAAGAAAATGGCGGGGGAAGCAGCGGAGAGACTGGAAAGGGGATGAGTGGGAGAGAGAGAGTGTGGCAGGGGGGAGGGAGAGGGGCAGGAGGGGGGAAGGAGGGTGAGATGAGAGGGGGGAGGGAGAGAGAGTGGGGCAGGGGGAGGGGGGCAAGAGAGAGTGGGGCAGGGGGTAGGGGCAGGAGAGAGGGGCAGGAGGGGGAAGGAGGGTGAGATGAGAGACAGGGTGGGAGGGAGAGTTGGGTGGGAGAGGGAGGGGGCAAGAGAGAGTGGGGCAGGAGGGGGAAGGAGGGTGAGATAGAGAGGGAGGGGCAGGAGGGTGGGGGCAAGAGAGAGTGGGGCGGGAGGGTGGGGGCAAGAGGGGGGAGGGGGAGGGAGAGTGGGGCCGGAGGGAGGGGAAGGGACAGGAGAGAGTGGGGGAGGAGGGGGAAGGAGGGTGAGATGAGAGAGAGGGGTGGGAGAGGGAAGGGGGGCAAGAGAATGGGGCAGGAGAGAGGGGAGGGGGCAAGAGAGTGGGGCAGGAGGGAGAGGAGGGGGCAAGAGAGTGGAGCAGGGGGAAGGAGGGGGAGGGAGAGTGGGGCAAGAGGGAGGGGGGGAACAGCTGGCCCCAAATAGCGCACAGATGCTCTGTGCAGGTCGGCTAGTTGAATGTACCCTGTTTCCCCGACCTACCCCGAAAGTAAGACCTAGCAGTAATTTCTGATGTACCGCTAACTGCCCTAGTGCACTTTTTGGGGCTAAAATTAATATGACACTGTCTTATTTTCGGGGAAACACGGTAATTCCCATTCTGTGCACATCCCTAGCAGTAAATTTGCCTCTAAAATGAGCAGAGTTGTGATGTCATAATCACATCAGCCAATCAGGGTGTATTTTCAAGCTCTCATCAGGATTGTAGTTTTCAGCTAACTTTAATGTTATATGTTTATATGTTTAATGTCAGCAATACAGGAAAAAAGAAAAGCACAACAACAAAGTCCAGTAATACCAACAACAATAATAAAAGATCTCATTCATCAAAAAATAATTAATTGAAACTAGAGTGAGAGTTGGTTTTGTTTTCATAGTTTTTTTTTTTTAAAAAGCTGGGCTATTAACCAAAAGAGTATTTCCAAAGTCTCTTAAGAAGCAGAGGCAGTTGTGCATTGGATGCATTGTATGAGCAGGCCTATAAAGGAATCTCAGAAAGAATAAAAAGGTTTGAGGTTTGCTTAACCCCTTGGGTAAGTATGTATTTCTGCTCATCAAGTTAAAATCAATTTCTGTAATAAATGGTTCTATAGATAATTAGTGAGTACTCATGCCTGTTTGCATGTTAACATTTAATGCATGTATCAGTATATGGAATGACGGGTGCTTAGAAGTAATTGAGTATAACTACTGACCTGCTGGACTCGAAAGCCCTTTGGACTCTATATTTGAAGTAGCTTTGGGTGATAAAAACAATCAATTAATGACTTTGGAAGCCATTTAGAACTCCCTACATATACACAGTAGTTACTTTAAAACATGGGGTCAGTTGATAACATACATCAAGGTACTTCTGAACACAGCTTATACAATAGAATTTGCTGGCACAGGCTGTGTCAGTGGCCAGCAATCTAGATGGTTTAAAAAGGGGATTAGCCAAGTCCATGGAGGATAATGCTATCAATGAGGTTATTCACGCAATAATAAAATGTGTTCTACCCAAGTTTGGGAGCTGTGTGTGCTCCCAAATTTCGGTTATGTGGAAGCAAGGTAGGAGGAATACCTGGGTAGAAGTGATTGTGTGGAAGCAAGATAGGAGGGAAAGCTACCCAGGTTTTCCTCCTACCTTGCTTCTACACAACCGAAAATTGAGAGCACACACAGCTCCCGACCTGGGCAGGACACAGTTTTTGATTGTGTGAATGACCTCATTGGCTACTAGCCTGAATGTGTCCATCAGTATCAGATGGGACTCCAGGTGCTAAGAAACACCAATGGGAGAGGGCATGTGTACTCTTTACCCAGCTTGTGAGCTTCCTGATGTACCTGGTCAACCACTGCATGAAGCAGGATGCTGGACTAGATGGGCTTTTGGCCTGATCCAGCAGGGCTTTTCTTATGTTCATAACCATGATTAAAGCTTGATCTTATGATGTTCCTTTGGATAGGGGTGCACTTCCAGGAGGGTGGGGGGTTACTTTAAGGGGCAGGGAAAGTGCCTCCTACCTGCCCACCACTTTCCCCCCAGCAGCGCTCTCCCAAAATGCATGGGTGCGGGGCATCAGCGTTCCTCCTTGCAGCTCCGTTCAGCGTCATAGGAACATAAGAAGCTGCCATATACTGACTGAGTCAGACCATTGGTCCATCTAGCTCAGTATTTTCTTCACAGACTGGCAGAGGCTTCTCCAAGGTTGCAGGCAGGAATCTCTCTCAGCCTTATCTTGGAGATGCTGCCAGGGCACTTGAAACGTTCTGCTCTTCCCAGAGTAGCTCCATTCCCTAAGGGGAATATCTTACAATGCTCACAGATCAAGTCTCCCATTCATATGCAACCAGGGTGGACCCTGCTTAGCTAAGGGGACAAGTTTTGCTTGCTACCACAAGACCAGCTCTCCTTTCTGAGTGTCGCCACACAAATGGTGTGCAGACAGCACGTACACGCATTTGCACACAGCACGTACACGTACATGCACCGGCCATTTGTGTGGTGACACTGAACGGGGCTGCAAGGAGGAATGCTGCAGCCCTGCGCCCACACTTTTGGGAAGAGTGCTGGTGGCGGGGGGGAAGTGGCAGGGCAGGGATGGGCAGGTAAGAGGCACCCTCCCTGCCCCTTAAAGTACCCCCACCCTACGAACCGGCTCAAACACCAACACTTTGAACTGGTTCAGCGTGCCGAACCAGTTCCATGCACAACCCTACCTTTGGAGTATGTGCTCCCCACCTCATGCCAATGTGAGTGTCTATATCAAATTTAGTTAGAATAAACCAAGATTGGTTGTGATGTCCAAATGAAACAATCTTGATTATATTCTAACCTACTTACCCAAAATAAACTGTGATCTGTAACCAAGATTTGAAGTGAGTTGCAGATAACAGTATATTTCAAATAAGTCGGTTTGAATAAAGCAAGACTGGTAGTTTGGGATGTCATGCCTGAAGTTGGTTTTTCTAACCCAAATCAGAAGTAGACACTCACATGGGGGAAGGGAGTGCCAGATCCCAAGGTACTGGAATGTCACACAGGACCAGGCTTTAATTGCAGATCTGTGTGATGTCTGTGTACTGGCCCATGGGACTGGATTTGTATAGAATATCATGAGTAAGTTTAGGAACAGATATCAAAGTAATAGGATGTATCCCTTTCTGAACAGCTGTGACCAAGATGTCCAATTCAGTGGGAGCTGATATTTCAGTATTAGTAAAGTGTAACTTCAGTGCTGAATGATATCGGCTCCTCCCCAACAAGCTTTGTTAGAAATGCTCTCCTCTCACACAGTATCATCCTCGATAAATCTTTACCTAGAGGGCTGAGGAAATGGTTTAATATTGAATTCAGACTTTAAAAACGTAGCTTGGCCAAAAGCTGACACTCATCTTTCTCTGTTGTTGCAGTGACAATCAATCTCTAGCATGTAATGACGGCGAGTATCAGTATTCCTGTGAATACTGATATGTGCAAATGTCCGGTTGTTAATCTGGTGATTCTCTGCATGCATCATTGCTTTTGGGACATAGGAAAATATATATGGACCGTGTATAACACACACCATGTGAAATAATTCTGCATAAACGTTATACCAATTTTTATGTTGGCCTAGATAGATAGATAGATATAGATATAGATATAGATATAGATATAGATATAGATATAGATATAGATATAGATATAGATATAGATATAGATATAGATATAACATTATTTAGAATTATTTCACATGGTGTGTGTGTGAACAGATAATTATACACGGTGCATATATATTGTTCTATGTATATGGTGTGTTTCTACAGTTATTCTGGCAGCTGGTGCCAACAAAGCAGGTGTGTGTGTGTGTGACAGAAAGCAAGCTGTAGGTGCAGTGCTTGATGCTCCCGTTCCACCCCACCCTGGCTACCTCTTTCTGTCTCATCTCACACTGCCCTGAGGCCAGCTGGCTGGTAATTGGCCCAACTGGGGAATGAACTCCCCAACCGGACTATTCGGGAGTTGAAACCCCAATTGGGTGTTTTACTAGCCTGCTGGGTTTGGGGTGGGCGGCGGTGGGGGGGAGACAAGACAAGGAGAGAGGTCGCTGGAGTGTTGTGGAACGGGAGTAACAAGAACTGCACTTGTGGCTCATTTTTCGCCCACCCCACCGCCGGCTTGTTTGCACTGACCGCCAATGAATTTACTTTGTTTACTTCTCCACCCAGACCATCCTGTACTACTTCTATGAAATAGCATGTGTGGCTTCCTTCTGCGCTTGTATCTTCACCACAGTCTCATGAAGTAGGTTAGTGTCCTGCTATAGTGTCCATAACAGGTTGTCGTGCACTTGGGACAGGGCCTTCTCTGTTGCTGCCCCCAGACTCTGGAATGCTCTCCCGGTGGGTATCCGCTCCTCAGTCTCCATCACAGTTTTTAGAAAGCATGTCAAATCATGGCTTTTTACTCAGGCTTTTATATGATTGTCTCCACTGTAGCTTATTGTATTTTGTACTGTTTTTATGCTAGTGTTTTAATTTATTTTTTAAAAATCAGATTTGTTTTTATATATTTAGTTCAAAATTTTAATGTGTCTTTAATGTGTTTATAATCTTGTTTTTAACTTTTATTGTGAGCCGCCTTGAGATTTTCTTAATGAAAGGCAGGGTATAAATTTAACTATCCATCCATCCATCCATCCATCCATAACAGAGTCTAGCAAGGCAGTTACAAGCTGTTCAGCTAGCAAAGGCTAGTTGCAAATGGAGGGATTATGTAGGAGCCAGGAACCCTGCCCATTCTTGGAACTCAGGCTGGCCCTGACCCAGAACAGATGCCCATACTGCCCTCGCCCTCCTCCAAGGAAGGCCCACTGGGAAAAAGACCCTGAGCAGCCAGGTAAGCACTTGGCCTCTGATGTTGTTCACCCCTGGCATGGTGTTGACTCTGCTCCTGGGTTCCCAGGGTCTGGGGACAGAACAGGAGCCGTACTGGAGGACACTGGACCCCCAGAATTCCAGGGCTTCTCTGAGGGGCTAATTTCAGGAGGCTGCTCAAAGTCTGTTGGGCCTAGAGGGCTTTTCTTGGGGCTGGGAATTTCAGCTGGGGCATGGCTGAGCTCTTCTTTCTCAGAGGACCTCTGGAATCCAGGGCTTTCATCTGGGCTTCTGTGAGCCCCATAGAGAGAGGATAATTTATCTGCTGCTGGTTCCATCGCATACAAGAGGATGTTGGCTTTCTGGTTGCTGATCCAGGCCAAGGATGTTGGAGAATCTTTTGGAATCTGCTCAACTTGTATGGCCAGCTTTCAGGGTGCTGACAATCAAATTCTGCTACTTGGAAACAGGTTGTGGTGGTCATGGCTACCCTCCTAAGTACCCAAAGCTTGTTTGGACTCTCTTAGTTCCCTGAACTCTTGTTTGGACTCTCTCTTAGTTCCCTGCAGGTTGCCAACTCTGGCTATAGCTATTTCTGGAGATCTCCCCACAATGTTTTTTCACAATATCAAGTCTTTAATATCTCCAGCATTGCTTTCAGTGGTCCCCTGGAGAAGGACGCCCGTTCCTAGAGATGCCTGGCCACCCTAATGGTTGGGCTGTCTCAGGCCTCTCCTTTGTCTGGTGCTGTAGCAGTGACACACAGGTTGTGACTGCAGCAGCCCAATCTTCGAAGGTTTCTTTTGCTTTTACCCAAGTTCCCTTGACTCTCTTGTCAGGCTGTCTGTACCCTGCGGAGGCTCCAGTGAGTTTCCAGTTAGATGCCGATCCCATGTAGAATTAACAGAGGCTGGAGTACGTCCATGCTGAGGTAAAAGTGAAACTTTTTAAAATTTCCCCTCAACTAGATTGGGGTGTCCAACCTAAAGCTTGCCAGCTGTTGTTGGACTACAACTCCCATCATCTCTACTTGCAGCTGATTGCAGCTAGGGATGATGGGAGTTATAGTGCAGCTACTGGCAAGCCCCAGGGTGGCCACCCCTGAACGAGATTCCTTGAACAGTGCCTCCTAGTGACCACAATGCCATAGTTGTATAACTAAGAACACAAGAACAGCTCTGTTGGATCGGGCCCAAGGCCCATCTAGTCCAGCATCCTGTTTCACACAGTGGCCCACCAGATGCCAGAAGCCTACAGCAGGATTTGACGGCATGCCCTCTCTCCTGCTGTTATTCTAACAGGAGTACTGCTGTTACTCCTGCTGTTACTAACATCACATAGGTCTACAACATCTGTGTGGTTCAAAAGATGGATGATTTGCATTGTATATTCTTAGTGAAGAGGCAAATCCTGGGTTGGCAAGACCTACTACTACAGGTGTGACAAACTTTGTGGAGGAAGTCACCTGTGACACTATGTTTCCTGGGGTCACATGTGTTCACTCTGGACCAGTGTTCCCTCTAACAGGGATTCCCAGATGTTGTTGACTACGACTCCCATAATTCCCAGCCAAAGGCCATTGCAGCTGGGGATACTGGTGGCAGTGTTCCCTCTAAGGCGTGCACACATGCCTGCGCTCACAAGTTTTTAAATTTCCCGCTCAGTTAATTTTAGATCCTGCTCAGGTTGAATCAGGAAGGCCCCATTCTGAATATACGTGTGCACACACTGCCTTGATACTCCCGCCCAGAACAAAACTCATTCCGCACACAGATGGAAAAAACAACAACAGAGAGAACACTGACTGGCGTTGTAGCGCACAACATGTGGAAATCCCTGTTAGAGGGAACAGTGGTGGGAGCCCTCTCCTACTGCTCAGAAGGGATTCCTGAAACTGCTTACCTTCTCAAAAATGGCTGTGGAAAGGAGACTTCTGGGGAGGAGATTTGTGTGGTGCAGCGTGTCCTGCTCACCAGAGGGCTGGGGGCACTCTCCGCTGCCGAGCTGGCAAGTGGATTTGTAGATGCCTGGATATGATTGTGTGAATGAGGAAGCTGTAAGCAAATAGGCCTGGTGTTCAGTGTACTTCAACATCCTTTCTCCTTCTTTGGCTTTCAACTGTGTGTTTTTCTTCTTCCTTTCTTTTCATGCACATGTCACTCCCTGCCTGCCATCATATCCATGTTCCTCCCTCCTGCCTTGCTTCCTGTCAACATATTGCAGCTCCTCAAGTGCATCTGCCGTACATGCCTGCAGCTCTTCCAAGTTGGGCTGACATTTTGGCATTTGCCAGCTATATTCCATCGCAATCTGCCATTGAGCTGGACATCTGACTGTGGGCATGCCTCCAGCTTACTGAGTTTGGCTGCAGATCCTTTGGTTGAAGAAGTGAAAAGTGCCTAAAAGCCAGCTTGCACTGCTTCCAGCATCCAATGTCTGAGAGCTTTCTGCCACAACCAGGTGCTTGTAAGGCCTTGCCCAAAGGGCTCGAGGAATCCACCCTTCTGAGCTGGCATGAAGCTCAGCTTTGAGCATTAAGTGGAAGGAGAGGAAGGAGCCAATAAATGGGCAACATCTTACTATGCCAGATTTTCCCACTTAACATGTTGGCAGGCGGGTGGGATTTTTAAAATGCCACGTCTAAAGATGTTTTCCTGTGTGATTTTTTTTAACCAGGCCCTGGATGTGTCCCAAAGCCTGTAAAACCTACAAAATTCTCTCAAAATTAGATTTGGAGTGCCAACATAAAATGTGCCCTGGGAACCTAGGTTCAGACATGTTGTCACTGAGACCTTCACATCTGCATGTCTAGACTGTAATTGATGAGACAGCTTCATCCACATCGAAAGTGATTTTGTAGATAACCTGGGACATCATAAAAGAAATTTAGTATCTGTTAGTGGCCTGCAGATCTTTCTCATTCACTCTCACTTAATATTTGATGTGGCTTATTTCTGATATAATACTGGGCACTTGCTGGTTGACTTCTTTATGTTTGTGTGGCACTCCAGATGTTGCTGAACTACAACTCCCATCATCCCAAGCCGTAATTCATTCTTTCATTCAATTTCTATACCGCCCCTCCAAAAACGCGTCAGGACGAAATAATACAGAGAAATAATAAATAAATAAGATGGCTTCCCTGTCCCCAAAGGGCTCACAATCTAAAAAGGAAACATAAGGTAGACACCAACAACAGCCACTGGTGGGATGCTGTGCTGGGGTTGGACATGGCCAGTTACTCTCCCCCTGCTAAATAAAGAGAATCACCATGTTAAAAGGTACCTCTTTGCCAAGTTAGCAGGGGTTAGGGTTAGGATTAGGGTTACAATAAATTGTAGCTGGGTATGATGGGAGTTGTAGTTCAGCAATATCTGGATTACCACAGGGAACCCCTGCCTTATTACATAACTTACCTGCTAATCTTTAAAGATGTGTCAATCCTCTTCTTGATGGAGTTTGTGTTAGAGATAAGGAATATTGAAAGTTTGACCCTGGGGTGCCCAAACCTGTAAGGTTTTATGGGCAGCCTACTTCAATATATGTCAGTGATAAGCATGGAGATTGATTTTGTCCAAGGATTTTGTCACCTACCATCTTATTCCTCATACTGTTTTGGCAGGACTTTCTTTGTCTGGAAGCAGGAATTTTGTGGCACAGGAGATCCCTGTGTGCATGACCTCTCCTACTGTCTCAGCACTGTGATTGCTTCTGTCTTCAGAATAGAACTCTGTGCATGGGGTGATGCAGGTGGTGTCTTTTTGCTGGAATACATAAGATGTACACCAGTCTGCTTTCCACCCCACCACCCACACCCTGCATGTGCATGCACACACACACACACACACACACACACACACACACACACACACACAGACACACACACTGGCCAGTGGAGATCTCCTGCCTTAAAAAGACCGGAATCAGTTCCACCTTGTCTTACCATATAGTTACCAATATCCCAAAGCAGGAGTCTCAGAACAGTAGTTATGATTACAGCTCCAATCATCTCCAGTCACAATGGCCAGTAGCACAAATCCAACATCTACAGAAAGGCTGCAGTTTGAGACCCCTGTTCTAGAGTAGGACAAAATTTTGCTTACATCAGAGGGATGTGAATCTAAGTAGTAAGAACATAGAAAAGCAGCCTCCTGGATCAGACCAAGGATCTATCTAGTCTAGTATCTTGCTTCCCACAGTGACTGGTTTTCCTCCGAGAAGCCCACAAGCAATGCTTGTAATCAATCTTTGAACTATGGTGGCTGTCCAGCAACTGGCACCCAGAGGCAACCTGCCTCTGAACGTGAAAATCCCATATAGCCATCATGACCAGTAGCCATTCTTCTTCATGAACTTGTCTCAGTGTTTCCTGACCAGGGCTTTATACTGAATGTTCTCCATTATACACATGAACGTTTCTGCATGTGTGAAGGTACATGTGCATGGTGCTCTCCTATTCCAAAATAGCTGATAAAAATCTTATTCACATGAGTAGTCCAGTGTACTGTCACAAATCCTATGTGTACAATGAATCTGAATGGCTTTAAGGTTAAATGCCAGTGGCTCTTCCAGACAGCAATAAAGAGCATTTTGAAAGGTGCTTGCGAATAAGCTGAAGGTGATTGCTTTCTCAGCATGCACACTCAGAAAAGCATAGGCTTTTCCAGCATGACCTCACATGCCGGTCATATGGCTAGCAGGAACCCTGTGTGATTTCCACAGCGCCACCTGCTGGCCAACTCTTGTGTTCTCTGATTAACCCATCACTCTTTGTCATACTCCCCCTTGGGTATGCTTTCATGTGAGGGTTTGGCAAGGCCTGGAATGGCTCAGCCCAGCCTCAGAGAGAGAGAAGGGCACTCCTATCCCTCATGAAGGCTTGTTCTCCTCACAGCACCCTCTAGAGATGAATGCCACCCTGGGCTTCAGCCGGAGCCACACAGCTCTTGCCAGGGTGAGCTCTCCTCAGGATCTGGCCCCTCATAATCAGCAGGCTGGCCTCTAAATAGTCTCTGACAAGTGGAGCAAATCTCACGAGATCTTGGCCCTGGCTGAGATCTTGGACTGAACTCTTGCGAGATCTCCCCGGGATCCTGCAAGACAACTCTTATGTCCCATGGGATGACGATGCTCTTGGAGGGGAAGAATGGCAGTTCAGTCCCCAAACAGCAGAGCAAAACCAGTTTGGTGAGAAAGCAGCAAAGCAAGAGGTCCTGAGACAGTTCTTTAGTACTGAAGAACGACAAGGATTTACTTAAAGAAAAGCTTACAAGCAAACGTGAAAAAGCCTGTGGCTTATTTCAGCTGCAGCTCATGGTTGAAGAGAGAGACCAAAACAAACAGCCATCTCTGGAGAGACAAAATGGAGACCAACACTGGAAGAACAAAGGGAAGAGGAATCCAAATCTTTTATCCATGACCCTAAACCCCCCAGTGGTCACTATGAGACATTGAATCTGAGAACTGATGCTGCCAGGGTCTTAGCTCCAACAGCTCTCAGACGTTATCTCGCTATTCTCCCAGCAAGGCCAGGTTTGATCGTGTCGGACTGAATAGCCCTTAATGTCAGGGCTGCTTGGGTTTGCTAACCCCATAGTGGGGCTTTCACAGAAGGCAGCCATTTGATCCCTGCAGCTTTGAGCCCTCACTCACCTGATTTCCCCACACTCTTCAATACTACTTTTCTGACAAATAGGATTAAGGATGGGTTAATCACAGAAGGCAAGAGTTGGCCAGCAGGTGGTGCTGAGGAAACTGTGCAAGGTCCCTACTGTGACCTGTGTGTGACATCATGCTGGAAAAGTCAATGTTTGTGACAGTGTGTGTGGATGCTGAGCAAGGTCTTGCTCTCAGTTTATTCATAAGCTCTTTTCAAAGTGTTCTTTGTTGCCATCTGGAAGAGCACTAGGTTTTGTTAGATGGTAAGCCAGTGGCAGGGACTTCTGTTTGTGTCTAATTTGTACATCACCTAGCATGTTAAGGCTTTTGTAAACAACAGATTTCATTAGTACATTTTGGCTTGCATATCTTCAGATTAACTTTTTGGAAAATAGGCAGGCTGGATTTATTTTTGTTATCTAGGGACAACATTAATAACAATAAAAGATAAATAAATGTTAAGTATGGGGAGAAATCTCTTCCATATTTATTGTTGCATAAAATATACAGATTTTTTTTTTTAATGTGTGAAAGGCTTCAGAAAGTATATATTAACTGAAGTAGGTTATCTGATTCCTCACAGTGCCTAATGTTTAAACAGCTTTTGTCTTTTGGAAAGGCAGTGTCTGCTTTGCCTAATTACTGGCAATAAAACTTAAGTACGGGATTTAAGACTTATGGAGTGTTCCAGTTGGAGGAAAATATAATTAAAGTTGGCAAGTCCCTTGTTTCCTTTAGGAAATAGGGACTTTAGAGAGCTTTTAAGAGATGCTAATTCTTTTTTTTAAATCTAGTTTTTCACTATTGACCAGAGCATGCTCTTTATGCTTTTTGAGCACTTTTGGTGTTGAACATTTTAACGAAATGCTAAACTTGTGTTCTCAAGGATATGTCTTCTTTTACATCTCAGGGGATTCTCCCCCCCCCACACACACACACTCTGTAGTAATTATAGACTGTGCCCAGAAATCTTCTTCCATTCTTTACTTACACTTTAACATGGTGCGCAAGAGGTAAGAGGGAGTTCAAAAGGAAGAAGGTTCCAAAGGGAAAACACACATGCATTATATATCCGTGGCATTTGGCTTCAAAGCACTAATAATTATACTTGAGGAGAAAAAGGTGGGAGTTTCAAAGTATTCTACATCAGTTTGAATTTGATACAAATGACTTTGAACTTAGTTTGAAAACTTTTTTTTGGGGGGGGGATAAATTCTGTGCTTTAGGTTTTCTACCGGGACTGTACTGACAATTGAATTGTTTGGTTTTTTGCTAGAGACCTACTGGGACAGCATTTTTACTTGCTACCCATTTTTTAACTATGCTGTTTTGTAATCAAGCTATTATAACTGTTATTTCAGTGTTTTCCTTGGCTGGTGATTTATTTTAGTATTTGCTGGCCTTTCCCTGGCTCAGGACAGCTGATATGTTCAGACAAAATGGATAAACCCTAACTTGTATCCCTCGCACTTTATACACACCTCGGCGATCTCAACAGCCACCATCAGTGGCCACTTTAAAACAAAATAACTTATGCTTCCAAAAAGATGCTCATGTGATGAAACGGAAATATTCCAAAAACTCTCCCTGCTTTGGAGTTACTTCGTGTTTTGCCTCCCAGCCAAATGCAGCCTACAGAGGTTATTTCTTCTTCTTCTAAAGTATACCCCACTCCTTCAGTGCAATACTGCTTGGAGTGGCTCACAAAATTGGTAAAACAATATAAGATTAATACAGATGAACTAAAAAGCAGGACCCAGTTAAAATCAAATTTAAATTGAAAGTTAAAAAGTTGAAAAGCCACCAGATAGAAGTTGCAGATAAAACATTAAAAAAAACACTTCTCTAAAGAGATGAGTCTTTACATGTTTTTTTATTTTAAACCCTGAGAGAGGGAGCATGGCGAAGCTCTTCTGGCAGGATGCCCCACATTCGAAGGGACAAAAGCAAAAAAGACCCTGTCTCTAGCTTCTAGGGAAGCTGCTTTTTACTGAGTCAGGCCATTGGTCTTGTATTAGTATACAGCTTTGTATTGTCTGCACAGACTGGCAGCGGCTTTTCAAAGGTTGCAGGCAGGAGTCTCTCTCATCCTGATCTTGGAGATGCCAGGGAGGGAACTTGAAACCTTCTGCTCTCCCCAGAGCAGCCCCATCACCTAAGGGGAAGATCTTATAGTGCTCCCACTTGTAGTTTCCCATTCAAATGCAAACCTGGGTGGACCCTGCTTAGCAAAGGGGACAATCAGTGCTTGCTACCACAAGACTTGCTCTGTCTATGCTCTGGACTGTGTTCTGCCCATAAATCACCAGGCTCTGCTAGCCCCCACTTCTACATCTGCACACAGATCGAGCTCTCTGCGCACATTGGCTGATGAAAGATGAAGACTTGAGTCCTTACCTCATTCATATTGGGTAGAATGATTTGTTTACTTATTTAAGGCAGAAACATGCATTGGGCAGAGGAGCTGCATAGTGGCAGGAAACTCAAGCTGACATATGAATGTTCATAGAATGTTGTCTGTACAGTGTACACCTCTCTCCTCTTCACATGATGAGTAGCTCTGCAAAGGCGGAGTTCCCAGTCATGTAGAAAGCACCCTGTCCTCATGCCAAGGCTCTCTGCAGCTAATCCAATGAAAGTGTATGGGTCAGGATAGAGCCTCATACCGCAATGCCCTTCTACCTCACTCATGTTCATTTTGCTGCATATGAACAGATGAAATGCTCCACCTGACCTCGCTCATACATGATTAGGAGCATGAGTGCTCATGTCCTGCTACCTCTCCTAGTGTGCTGTTTATAATTGTGTGTGGGGAGGCAGTTCATCCACAGTAGCCCCTTGTATGCTACTTCAATGCTACTTCAGTGCAGTAATTTACGTTGCATGCAAGGGGGTGATTTGGATGAACCACTTCCCCGCACAATTATGAGAAGTAAAAAGGCACATCAAGTGAGCGAGTGTCTCTGATATTGTTTGGGTGGGCAGGTCGAGACATATCCAAACCAGTCCAGTGTATGTAGGGGGTCAATCTACTCTGCAGATACCAGATCTTTTTAATTATTTGACTTCATTGCTTTTTAAAAAAAAAAAATCTATCGATTGATCAATAGATGTTCTATCTAGCTGTATAAGTATCTAGCAGTATAAGTGGTTTGTCGTGACCCATGGTCAAGGCAATAAAACCATTATTTGCTTATGCTTTGACAGGTTGGTTTTATCGCTGTACACACAGGGTAGATCAACACGGGAGCTTCCTGTGATCCTGTTTTGGCTCCAGCACTAGAAGCAGAAGTACAGGAAGTTGTCCTTCCTAAAAATAAAAATGATGTCATTGAGGAGGACTTGTGCCAAAACAGTTCTAGTTCCTAGTGTGAACTGCAGTTGGCAAATTTAACCTGCCCCCACCCCCTTTTTACAAGGAAGACAAGTTGTATTGAGGACAGCGAATGCAGCCTGAGAGCAGAATTTACAATAGAACTGATGCAAATCTAACATCCTGTCTCCAGTGGCTTGTACTACCCTTAAAAGCTGTACTGGGAAATGGCGTGATGTCATGGTTAACATGTCAGACTACATTTGGGGAGATCTGAGTTCAAACCCCCACTCAGTCTAGCCTCCATCACAAGGAGGGAAGAAGAAATGCATAAGCTTCCCTGAGATCCCTGAAGGAGGAAGGTGAAAATGTAATATACAGTGAGGAAAATAAGTATTTGATCCCCTGCTGATTTTGTCCGCTTGCCCTCTGACACAGAAATGACCAGGCTATAATTGGAATGGTAGGTTTATTGTAGCTGTGAGAGACAGAATAAAAACAAACAAACCCTCAAAAGCCCAGTGCCCAAAAGTCAGAGATGGATTTGCATTGTAGTGAGGGAAATAAGTATTCGATCCCCTATCAACCAGCAAGATTTCAGGCTCCCAGGTGTCTTTTCACTATATGCAGGTAACGAGCTGAGATGAGGAACACCCTCTGTAAGGGAGTGCTCCTAATCCCAGCTTGTTACAGTACCTGTATAAAAGACACCTGTCCATAGAAGCAAGCAATCACTCAGCTTCCAAACTCACCACCATGCCCAAGACCAAAGAGCTGTCGAAGGATGTCAGGGACAAGGTTGTAGACCTGCACAAGGCTGGACTGGGCTACAAGACTATCGCCAAGCAGCTTGGTGAGAAGGTGACTACAGTTGGCACGATAACTCGCAAATGGAAGAAACACAAAATAACTGTCAATCTCCCTCGGTCTGGGGCTCCATGCAAGATCTCACCTCGTGGAGTTGCAATGATCATGAGAATGGTGACAAAGCAGCCCAGAACTACACGGGGGGAACTTGTCAATGATCTCAGGGCAGCTGGAACCATAGTCACCAAGAAAACAATTGGTAACACACTATGCCGTGAAGGACTGAAATCTTGCAGTGCCCGCAAGGTCCCCCTGCTCAAGGCAGCACATGTACAGGCCCATCTGCAGTTTGCCAATGCACATCTGAATGATCCAGAGGAGAACTGGGCGAAAGTGTTGTGGTCAGATGAGACCAAAATCGGGCTCTTTGGCATCAACTCAACTCGCCGTGTGTGGAGGAGGAGGAATGCTGCCTATGAGCCCAAGAACACCATCCCCACCGTCAAACATGGAGGTGGACACATTATGCTTTGGGGGTGTTTTTCTGCTAAGGGGACAGGGCACCTTCACTGCATCGAAGGGACGATGGACGGGACCATGTACCGTCAGATCTTCGGTGAGCACCTCCTTCCCTCAGCCAGGGCATTGAGAATGGGTCGTGGATGGGTATTCCAGCATGACAATGACCCAAAATACACAGCCAAGACAACAAAGGAGTGGCTCAAGAAGAAGCACCTGAAGGTCCTGGAGTGGCCCAGCCAGTCTCCAGACCTTAATCCCATAGAAAATCTGTGGAGGGAGCTGAAGGTTCGGGTTGCCAAACATCAGCCTCGAAACCTTTCTGACTTGGAGAGGATCTGCAAAGAGGAGTGGGACAACATCCCTCCTGGGTTGTGTGCAAACCTGGTGGCCAACTACAAGAAACGTCTGACCTCTGTGATTGCCAACAAGGGTTTTGCCACCAAGTACTAAGACATCTTTTGTGAAGGGATCGAATACTTATTTCCCTCACTACAATGCAAATCCATCGCTGACTTTTGGGCACTGGGCTTTTGAGGGTTTGTTTGTTGTTATTCTGTCTCTCACAGCTACAATAAACCTACCATTCCAATTATAGCCTGGTCATTTCTGTGTCAGAGGGCAAGCGGACAAAATCAGCAGGGGATCAAATACTTATTTCCCTCACTGTATAATATTATGAAGTTACCAGTTGCTGTAAAACAGTGATCTTCACTGTTTTTCAAATGGGGGCCACTTTGGCAAAAATCTTTCAATGTGAGAGTCATTTCACTCTGTGCCAGCTTCGGCACAGTATTGCACTTCTCTCCATGCTGCAGAGCTCTTTAAGAGAGACAAAGCCCTCTCTTACGAGCTCTTTGGAGAGAGCCTTGGGAAGGGCTACACTACCTAGCACGCCAAAATACATTCTAAGATTGTGTAGGGACTCACGAGAACTCAGTTTTCTTTAAATGATGCCCACAGGCTCTGGCTAAAGCACAGCAGTGCAGGATGGGAACATTTGTCTCCACATGGTGCTGAGGCATTGTGTAGGGTATTCTGCTTTAGCCAAAACTTCACACAGACCTATTAAACAATTCGTCAAGGGCTGTACTTCGGATTTATGTGAGCCATCACTGGCCCCCATGCCTTACAATGAAGAACACTGATGTAGAATGTAGAAGGTGAATTTTCACATAGGTGTTGTAAGGATGTGCACAAAACAGATCTTGCTGTTCATTTTGAGCTCAAAATTAATTGCAAAATCCTCAAACTGATTCATCAAAACAGTGGCCAAAGCTGACTGTTTTGAAGAATCAACCTCAAAACACTTGAATCGATTTGAGTGATCTGAGAAGCATTTTGAGTCCCGTTTCCCCAAGGAGTGTACTGATTAGGGTCGGCGGGCAGATCAGCTCTCCGAGGTAGGATGATGTGCTAAATCTGGAATGGAGGGCTGACCCCAATCTGACCCCAATCAGTACACCAACTCTCCCCAGGAAAACGGGACTCCAAAATGGCACTTGCATTATTCGAATTGATTCAAGCTCAAAATGGGGTAGTTTTGTTTTGAACTCGAAACAGACCCTTTATTTTAAGGGTGTTTTGTTTCAAGCTCGAAATACTTGAAACTGCCCCTTTTGAGCTTGAATCTATTCAAGCTCGAATCAATTTGCACATCTCTAATGCTTTGCTCATTTTATTTTGCCATCCTTGGACAGTTTTCCCTGTGACAGTTTTACAACATATAAACCAGATTCTACGTTTGTTTGATTGACAAAGTAGATAATGGCTACAAACAGGTAAAAGATGCTCTATCATGTTTTTACATTATGTTTTGGAAGCCAGATGCAGCTTTTCAGCTGGGGGCTCAGAATCTCAACAACGAAGTCTACACTCTTTTTTTTTTTTTTAATGACGTGAATTTCACTAGTTAGCTTATAGTTTCTGCTCAAGCATTTGGTACTATCTGGTGATGGATTTCTAAATGGGTTGCAAGAACTACTGTACTTTGTGAAAAGGCTTTTCAGATCACAAGGTTAGATTTTTAAAAAAAAATTGTTGTGGTGCCTTCAGAGATGTTACCTTTCTTCTCTTTTTTTAAATAATGTGCGTACATATAGGAATGCCAAAATTAGAATTTTTATCCTGTTTTCCTCACACATTGTAGTCCAAGTTTTTTATAAAAGGCCCTTAGAAAAATATATAATAGCAAAAACTAACAATCAATAAAACAGCATTTCAGCAAATTAAAACCACCACGTGCAGACGAAACAAAAATATACAGCAGCAACCCTCAATCCAAACCAAACACTTTGCGAAAAATAAGTTCCAAGACAAAAGTGGAATGTTAAGTTTGTGCCAAAGAGAACATAGGAAAAGAAATGTTTTAATTTTGAACTTAAGAACAATTAATAAAATAAGGGAAATTGGTACAGTAATTTCAGATAAAGGAGAACGAGGTTTATTATCTTATGGTTTATTAAAAGAAATAAAAGGGCAAAATCAAATATTTAAAGAGAGAGAGAGAGAGAAAGGAGAAATTAGGTGTCTATACAAGTCAGGTGAAGGATTCCTTTTTAATGGTGTGCATAGGTACAGAAATATACAGGTGAAACTCGGAAAATTAGAATATCGTGCAAAAGTCCATTAATTTCAGTAATGCAAATTAAAAGGTGAAACTGATATATGAGACAGATGCATTACATGCAAAGTGAGATAAGTCAAGCCTTAATTTGTTATAATTGTGATGATCATGGCGTACAGCTCATGAAAACCCCAAATCCACAATCCCAGAAAATTAGAATATTACATGGAACCAAGAAGACAAGGATTGAAGAATGGAACAATATCGGACCTCTGAAAAGTATAAGCATGCATATGTATTCAGTACTTGGTTTGGGCCCCTTTTGCAGCAATTACTGCCTCAATGCGGCGTGGCATGGATGCTATCAGCCTGTGGCAATGATGAGGTGTTATGGAAGACCAGGATGCTTCATTAGCGGCCTTCAGCACTTCTGCATTGTTTGGTCTCATGTCTCTCATCCTTCTCTTGGCAATGCCCCATAGATTCTCTATAGGGTCAGGTCAGGCGAGTTTGCTGGCCAATCAAGCACAGTACACTGTATACTTTTCAGAGGTCCGAGATTGTTCTATTCTACAATCCTTGTCTTCTTGGTTCCATGTAATATTCTAATTTTCTGGGATTGTGGATTTGGGGTTTTCATGAGCTGTACGCCATGATCATCACAATTATAACAAATTAAGGCTTGACTTATCTTGCTTTGCATGTATGCGTCTGTCTCATATATCAGTTTCACCTTTTAATTTGCATTACTGAAATTAATGGACTTTTGCACGATATTCTAATTTTCCGAGTTTCACCTGTATAACAGATACCTAAAAAAAAACTTTCCTTAGTTTCGGTGTGCAGTGCTTTATATTTATTCTCTCATTCCTTGTCAAAACCTTTTCAAGTTGATCGCTATAATTTCCATTGCACAGATGGGGAACTTGCGTCTTGTCAATGACTATCACCCAACTGATGGTTCGGCTGAAATCCTGCATCCTTTTCTATCAAAGGCTAACAATCCATAGCACCAACTTTGCATTTCTTCCTTTTCCCTATGAGCTATTTCTGTGTATTTTTCCTGCCGCCCTCTTAATATGGTAACCTATCAGTACATTAAATAATACAAAAGCAGGAAGGAAGCACTGTAATACTCAGATTTTCCTTCATAGGTCAGCTGTATCAATTGGAACTGGGAATTGTGGGCAACTCTTTTTCAACAAAGAATTCTGGTTTCAGTGGTATCAATTAGTGAAGTATGTTATTGCAAGACATGCCGATTCCACTCTACATGTTTTCAGAGCTTGGTTGTAGGCAATGTAGACAATGTCTGTTTAAAAAAAAAATTATCTTTTTATTGTTTTTCAGCAAGGTAACAGAAATAGAAAAGAAATACAGAATGAAAGGGGAAAAAAGATAAAAGTAACCTTACAATTAGCAGTTCTTAAACATCTCATAATTACATACATCAGTCCGGAGGTTCAGCAGCCCTTTGTTCTCCACCTTCCAAAAACCACCCACCCTCCCGAAACCGTCCTTGCCAAGAATTGTAAAAACAAACAAACAAACAAACAAACATTAAAAAAAACCAAAAAAACCCCCCAGAAATACCACCTTAATTAATCGTTTATTCTAGAAAGGAAAACCAAATCTTGGATGAGGATGTTAACCCCGTGCTAAATTGTAAATTATGAAAGGCTCCCAAATAGAAATAAATGTTTCATCTGAAATATTCCATAAATAAACAGTAACTTTAGCCATAGAGGCATATTCCCATAATTTTAATAACCACTCATCTACCGTCGGGATTATTTGTTGTCTCCATTTAGCAGCATAGAAGATCCTGGCTGCAATAATCATATACAAAGACAGCTCCAAATACTTAGTAGGAATATAGGACGTAGTCATGTTTAACAAAAGAACCCTCTGGAGAGTAAGGGAAATTTATTTTTAAAATTTCTTACATCTTATGGTGAATTTTTTTCCAGAATTGTTGCACTCTGCTACATGTCCGCCACATATGATAAAATGTCCCCGCATGGCTCTTACACTTCCAACAATCTCCAGATTAATTACTGTCCATCTTTGCAATCATCGTGGGAGTAGTATACCATCTAAAATACATTTTTAAAAACCAATTTCCCCTTAAAATAGTATTTGCTGTAAATTTAATGTTCACCTTCCATTGGTATTCCCATTGTTGCATATCAGTTGTTCTCTTTAAATTTTGCATCCACTTGATCATACAGTCTTTTACCTGTTCTGTTTCTGAATCATATTTCAATAGCAACTTATATATCAATCCTAGTAAATGACTGGTATTTTTAGTAAATAATACTTTGAATTCTGTTAAGTCTCTAAGTTTACCACCTTGTCTCTGTATTTCTTTCTGCTCAATAGTACTAATTTGTAGATATTGAAACCATGAGGGTTCATTGGACCATTCTGAAGCAAGCGTGTAGTGGTTAGAGTGCTGGACTAGGACCGTGGAGACCCGAGTTCAAATCCCCATTCAGCCATGAAACTAGCTGGGTGAATCTGGGCCAGTCACTTCTCTCTCAGCCTAACCTACTTCACAGGGTTGTTGTGAGGAGAAACTCAAGTATGTAGTACACTGCTCTGGGCTCCTTGGAGGAAGAGCAGGATATAAATGTAATAATAATAATAATGATTTTTGTTTTGCCTGTAGGTAAACTTTGCAAATTGTATGCCTTCTTTCTCCAGTGGGCAAAATTTATAGAGTTTTTTTCTCCATGAAAAAAAAAATGTTTATGATAGATGCCAAAGGTGATAGCTCCGGACTTATCCTGTTCTTATATGTGTCTCAAACATGTAATAAACTACTTCTAATTGTATGGGATTTTATGTCATGATCTTTCCTTTTTGTATTAGTCCATAAATACTTATGTAACCCCTCTGGAAGGTCAAACCCTTCCATAACCATCGTTGGACCATATGATTCTCTGATCCAAGCAGCTGGCATGATGATATAATTTCAAATTAGGAACAGCCAGTCCTCCCCAATCTTTTACATCTTGCATGACCCTGAACTTAATTCTTGGTTTTTTTATTGGCCCAAATAAAAGAATTTATCTTCTGCCACATGTTCAATGTCTTATACTCAATTTTAATCGGGATCATTTGAAATAAAAAGCTCATCTTTGGTAAAATATTCATTTTGACCGATGCTATCCTTCCCAGCCAAGAAAGATTTAATTTTTTCCACCTGGTTAGATCTGCCATAATAAGGCTCCATAACGGTAAATAATTATTCTTGAACAGGTCTTTGTTATTCACTGTTAAATTAATCCCCAAATATTTAATTGGTTTTTCTGTCAGTTGAAATCCAGTCTTGTCTTTCAAATATAATAGTTCTGTATCTGACAGGTTCCATGTAAGAATCTGCATTTTGTTCTTATTAATCTTATATCCTGAAACCATGCCATAATGATTTATATGCTCCATTATTGAATCCAAAGAGTGCTTTGGCTGAGTAATTGTAAGAACTACATCATCTGCATACAATTTTATTTTATGTTCTTGATCCACCATTTTAATTCCAGAAACTTTTTGTTCCTGCCTTATCTCCATCACCAATGGTTCAAGAACTGGGATAAACAACAATGGTGAAAGGGGGCACCCTTGTCTAGTACCCTTTGTTATAGTGCTTTTTAAAAAAAATATCGTCCCATTCACCATTATCTTTGCTGTTCCTGATAAATACTTTAAATCCATGAAAGGAAATTAGGACCACAGTTCATTTTTTCTAATAGTTTAAACAAGAAGGATCAATCAAGATTGTCAAAAGCTTTCTTTGCGTCCAAGAAAATCATCGCTGCTTTACTCTTATTCTTTGAAATATCATCTATTGCATTCAATATATAGCTCAGATTGTCTTTTATGTATCTCTTTGGTACATATCCTGTCTGATCCGGATGTGTTATATCAATTAAAAAACCTTTCAGCCTTCCTGCCAAAATCGCCGCAAAAAGTTTGTAATCCACATTCAGCTGAGAAATTGGTCTGTACAATTGTGGTCTAGTTGGATCCTTCCCTTCCTTACGAATAAGAGAAATGAATGCTTCTTGCCAAGAAGAAGGCAGCATATGACAATGAAATATTTCATCCATCACTCAATGGGCTGATCCAGATATAGATCTCTGTTGCCTCATCTAGTTTGGTCCTGACTCTCATCATTGTTAACTAGGGATGTGTCTGAAACGGATTTTGCATTTTGCTTCAAGCTTGAAATGAAATGCAAAAGAGCCAAAATGTTTCACTGAAACAGTATTTGAACCAGCTGTTTCAAGGAAACAAACTCAAAAACGTTTCATGTCTTTCAGCCATAGGGAACAATGGGGAAACTCAAAACATACCATTGTTCTTCATGGGTAGCTCTTAGGGACACCTAGCTCCAAGGTTGTGTGGAAGGGCATGATAGATGCTACCTGCCATCCACCCCACAAAAGAAATGGGCAAGCAGGTGATTTTAAACACATTTTTAACCTTTCTCCCCAACCCTAAAAATGTGTTTAAAATTGCCTGATTACCCATTACTTTTGTGGGTTGGCTGGTAGGTAGCACCCATCATGCCCTACCACATAACCCACTTTGGTGTCCCTAGGACCTACCCATGAGGAACACTGTGATTTTTTTGAGTTTTCCCATTGTTCCCTATGATCAGAAAAAGCTGCATTCACAGAGTGTGCAAATGTTTTACAATCCTGCCTTGAAAACCCCTGTAGAAGCACAAAGTAAAAATCTGTCTCCCACAACAAAGAACACACATTTCAAACAAACTCCAAAAATGGCCACAAAAGAATCACCGATCCAGAATCCACTGCCAGCCACAGTGTCTGTGCTGCAGTAACATCATTAACACAAGCTGCTCTCTCTCACACAATTATAACTCCTTACGTTACTTCCTAGCATTGCAACAGCTGCCACAGCAGCACCCTTAGCAGCAGCAAGCATAGCCATAACTTCAACTAGAGCAACTTCAGCCACATTTCCACTGACTACACCTTGCAATGCAGTTTGCAGAGCAAACCAGAACAAGTGGGTGAGGCACAAGTTAGTCTCAAGGCCAGACATGGAGCTCATCACAGCAATCACTCAGAAATCTCTCTCTCTCTCTCTCTCTCTTACACACACACACACACACACACACACACACACACACACAGCTGCCACTGTTCATTTCTCACCACAACACTATCAAACCACAACTCAAGGCAGGCAGGCACCCAAATTCTGCCTTTATCAACCTGAGATCCAGCAAAACCAGACAGCACAGCATATTATGCTCAGTGCTGAGAAAAGAACCACAAAATCAAACCTACCTTCCTCCTCTCCTGGTGTATCCTCATCAAGAGAGGCACATTATAAGGGCTCTCTCTGCCTCCCATTCCTTTTGGATACATTTTGAAATTCCTTCCTTTTGCTTTCCCCCTCCCCCAACCAATGGGGGCACACTTGCCCATGACAACATTTGATTTGTATGATAAGCCAACCAAGAAGCAAGGAGATCACAAGCCAATCAGAAGCCAGTGCCAGAAAATAAATCAGCAAGGGAAAAACAGGCCTCCAATACAGCGCTCAAAATGTAGAAACACTTTGATCGAAATGGGTTTGTTTTGCTTTGAGCTTGAAACAGGCCCTTTATTTAGAGGGTGTTTTGTTTTGAGCTCAAAACACTCGAAACGGCCCATTTCAAGTCGAAATGTTTTGCAGTCAAAAGGTTCTGCACATGGCTATTGTTTGCTCTCCTCCCATTTAACATGTAAATAATCTCTAATAGCTGATAAGCAGATGCAGGGATCTCTAGAACTTTCCTCCTGTGCTCTTTGTCTTGAATCATTTTTACTTGATGTTAGAAGGTAACTGTGAATCAGGCTGAATGGTCAAGGACCTCTTTTCCACTCTCCTGCCCCATTCTATTTGACATTCAGTTTTATGACTAATGACTCCCAAGTGTGACGTACTGACATCAGTTTTTATTATCGGCATTCATCTTGTATTGCTGCCCTTCTTGATTTTAAGTATTGGTCTCTTTCACCTCGTTCGTGGTTTTTTGTGCTTCAGACATTTGTTTTTTTGTCTTTGGCTGTTTGGGTGGATCTGGATTTGGGCCTGTGTTTTTGTTGGAATCCTGCATCTCTGGATCCCTGCAGGTTTTGGGGCTTGGAAAAAGTTAAAACTTACAATAAAAGACAAAATAAACAAGCCATCAAAGGGGGAAAAATTAAATCTCTGTTTATTCACCTGCATATGAGACTAATGTTAGTCCAGAGCAGCAAGCTGAAATATTTTAGATATTAAAAGACTGACAAAAACAAATTTAGTTTTCAGTATTTGAGACACAGGTTTAGAGTGTGTGGGATAGAGTGTCCTGCAGTCAGCGGGGTATATGTGAGGATGCTGAAGGTGAGGGGGTAAGAAGTGGAAAGAGGAGGAGACCCATAGTTTGGGGTAATGCCAACCAGGATAGAGTTGCAAGTGTGTCTCCATGTACAATTAAATTATAAGTCTTGACAGCCGGTGCATTTCTGAGTGATTATGCTATGTCTCTGATGTTGAAAGTCATAAGCCTGATGGTCAAGTGATTTTAACCACCCAAGAACTGTAATAATCCCCTGGGTTGGGGCCATAGCTCAGTGGTAGAGCATCTGCTCTGCATGCCAAAGGTCCCAGGTTCAATCCCTGGCCTCTCCAGATGGGGCTGGGCCTCCAACTACCCAACAAGTGTATAGAATGGACTCTCGGTTCTCACTTGGGAGGGACCACAATGGAGAAGTAGAGTCCCAGGTTCAAGGCCCTGTAATCTCCAGTCCAGTTAAAGGATTTGGGTAGCTGGTCTGGGAGGAAACATTGCCAGACAGTTTTGAGAGCCACTGCCAGTCAAGGTAAAGAGTACTGGGCTAGATCAAGCATTGCTTGCATTGTTGTGATATATTCCTCATGCAGAAAGGGAACCATTTCAGGGGCAACTTTGTTGTTACAGTAGCATGACCCTTGTAAGCTAGGGACTTGGCACGACCCATATGCAAGCATCTAAAAATCCACTTGCCAGCTTACCAGTGGCAGGTGCCCCCCCAGTGGCAGGTGCCCCCCCAGTGGCAGGTGTGGTGTTGGGCACCCAACACCACACAGATCTCCTCACCAGAGCCCATAGGAACATAGGAAGCTACCATATACTGAGTCAGACCATAGGTCCATCTAGGTCAATATTGTCTACACAGACTGGTGGCTTCTCCAAGGTTGCAGGCAGGAATCTCTCTCAGCCCTATCTTGGAGATGCCAGGGAGGGAACTTGGAACCTTCTGCTCTTCCCAGAGAGGCTCCATCCTCTAGGAATATCTTAGAGTGCTCACACATCAAGTGTCCCATGATGGACCTGCTTAGCTAAGGGGACAAGTCATGCTTGCTAGCACAAGACCTGCTCTCCTCTCCACTCTCATTTTTACTGCTATTTTTGAGAAGATAAGAAACAGCAGCTCCCATTGTTTCTTACCATTCCTGTATCCCAGTCCAAATGCCAGAACACCCACTTATTTCCCAAGCCCTTTGCCTGTGTGCCAGAAAAGGATCTGATGGAAGAGAGAGTTCTGGTGGCGACCACAAATAATTGCGGGCTAGTGAGCTAAGCCTAAATGTGTGGATCCCTACCCACATTCTGTCAAGTGGGTGGGATGAGAGAGCAATTTGTGTGTGTATGTGTGCACACGCGCACATGTGTGTAGCTGCTAAAACCTTTTCCCACCCATGTTTTCCCTCCCAATCTGTTTTTTTTAGCCTTCTTTTCAGTAGGTTTATGAGATCACCCAGCATTTCTGCATGTGTGTCCGTGTGTGTATTTCCATGTGTCCATCTGTGTGTCCCCCACTATCAACTTCGCAATGCCTGGACCAATATGAACCAAATTGGGTACAGCTGAAGGGACACATAGGAAAACCTCAATGGCTTAGTTTGTGATTATGTCATCCACACTGATCCAAGATGGTGGACGCTTAAACCTTTGAGGAGCAAGTGAGCTAACTTGTGGACAGTCTAACTGATTAGACACAAATTTGCTTCAACTGTAGGGACGCATAGGGAAAACTCGACAGCAAAGATTATGACGATGTCATCCACCCCAATTCAGGATGGCGGATGCATAAACCTTTGAGGCACAAGTGCACTAACTTGAGGACTGTCTAAGCAGTTTTGAACCACATTTGGAACAGCTGTAGTTCCTCATTGGTGCAGTTTTTTATGATGAACTCCACCCTGATCCAAGATGATTTGAGGCGCAAGAGATCTAACTTGTGGACCTCAATTTGCACCAAATTTAGTCCAGTTGTAGAGACAGTGAAAGGAAAGTAGGTTGATTAGTTCTTACTAGACCAACTTGTTTCCTGTGGGGTGGTGGAACTTCTGATCTTTGAGACCCACCAATGGGTGTAGGGGGAGGAAGTGAGAGGGGCGAGTTCAGCACCACATGCTGTATTTTAGATCTCCCCTATCCCTTTGGATTGCCAATCCTACAGTAGGATTGGATTGCCAATCCTACGCCTATATTGGCATCAGTCTCCAGGAGACTCTTGAAAGTAGCTTGGTAGGTTTGAATGACTTGATTCTTGTGAAAAATCCTTGTGGGGGAAGGAATATTTTCTCCAGGAATATTTTCATTCAGAGTTGGTGACCCTACTAGCTGTATTTTGTAGAAGTCACTGCTGAATACACTTGCTGCTGTCATGGTATTCTGACCTTCAGTGATACGTGGTGGAGTCAAGTGTGGAAGCGTGGTGTAGTGGTTAGCGTGCTGGACTAGGACCCGGGAGACCTGAGTTCAAATCCCCGTTCAGCCATGAAACTCACTGGTTGACTCTGGGCCAGTCACTTCTCTCTCAGCCTAACCTACTTCACAGGGTTGTTGTGAGGAGAAAACTTAAGTATGTAGTGCACCGCTCTGGGCTCCTTGGAGGAAGAGCAGGATATAAAATGTAAAATAAATAAATAAAATAAAAGTGTGTGAGACAGTCCTCATCTCCAATATGGAGAACTGCATCTGTCAGTCAGAATGTTGACTTCAAAGGGATTACTCCAAGGTAGTAAGGCCTAATTTCTTTTTTCCTTATGGGGCATGTTTCAACAAATGGTTCCCAGTATCAAATGAGGAGGTAAACGTGGCTTCACTCTGTGAGGAATGATTGTATGACCTAGACTTTGGTCCATTGGAACAAATGGTTTGTGGCATTTCAAAAACCGACTGCTTTCTTGCAACATAAGCTTTAGTGTTTTGAAGCCTGTGCAATTCTGCCTTATTTTTGATATGCTGCTGCTGTTGCATTCACATGTGTACTAACTAAGCAAAGAGACACCTTTCAAATAGGTGATTCTCTTATATTTAGCAGTGGGAGAGCAACTGGCCATCTCCAACCCCAGCACAGCATCCCTCCAGTGGCTGTTGTTCGTGTCAACCTTATGTTTATTTTTAGATTGTGAGCCTTTTGGGACTGGGAATCATCTTATGTATTATTGATTGGTTGGTTGGTTGGTTGATTGATGTAAACCTCTTTGCAAACTTTTGTTGAAAAGCAGTATATAAATGTTAGTAGTGTTAGTAGTGGTATACTACTACAAGTAATAGGACTGCTGACCCTTCAGGATGGGCCTGGATTCCCCAGGAAGTAGCATCAATCTCCAGCTGACTATTGAAAGCAATTCTGGAGATTTTAACAGTATGATGATGTGGAAAATATTGGTAATATATATATAGAGATAGATAGATAGATAGAGAGAGAGAGTGTGTGTGTGTGTGTGTGTGTGTGGGTAGTCTCCAGGAATCGCTTCTGTCAGAGTTGGCATCCTGAATCCCAGAGGGCTCACAATCTCAAAAGAAGCACAAAGGAGACACCAACAACAGCAAATGGAAGGCATTCAATACTTGGTCAAATAGGGACAGTTGCTGCCCCTGCTAAATATAAGGGAGCCAGTGCTGTAGAATACAAGCCACCTAATGGCGCAGTGTGGAAATGACTTGACTAGGAAGCCAAAGGTTGCCGGTTCGAATCCCCGCTGGTATGTTTCCCACCTATATCGGGCAGCAGTGATATAGGAAGGTGCTGAAAGGCATCATCTCATTCTGTGTGGGAGGAGGCAATGGTAACTCACTTCTGTATTCTACCAAAGACAACCACAGAGTCAACACCAACTCAACAGCACACTTTATTTACTTTTGCTGTAGAAGACACCTCATTGCCCTGTTAGGCACCCACAGAAATTTTGATCTCATGATGGGACCTTGAGTCAGCCAGTGTCTTGAAATGGGAATCCTTTAACATGTGTGCCAAGAAAACAACTGAGTTAAAGGAAAGCAAGGTTTTATTTAATAAGAGAAATTTAGTACAGATAGGTCAGTGAGGAATGAAAGCAAGCATTAGATTAGCCTAATGAGTCGAGACAGAATCTGTGAAAATAAAGGCTTATGAGTTCCTAACACTTGTCTAACCTCAGCTTTTATTGGCTGAACAATTTCTTGTGACTGGGATGATGGGAGTTGTAGTTCAGCTACAGTTGGAGAGCCAAGGTTGTCAAACCCTGCCCGAGACAGTCTATCATGCTTGTACTGGGCCTGTCTGTTGTCAGAAGTCAAGCCAACAAGCTGTCGCCACCACCAGTTCAAGGGCATTTGCTTTGGAGCCCATTCCTTGTGGGACTTCTTCAAAACAATCGATTCTATCATGCTAGTGTTGCGGCCCTTTCAGTGGTGGTGCCCCATTTTGGAATAGCCTTCCCAGTGAGGCTCACCTCGCCATGTCACTTTGTTCTTTTAGAGCAGGGGCTCCCAACCTTTAAAAACAAGTGCACTGCTTCTGCACAAATGTTCAACTCAGGTACACCATAGCAGTTTGTGTGCGAGTGCACACACGTGTATGCACACACAGAGTTATGAGACCGGCTACTCCAGTCACTGGCTTAAATCCAGATTAACCTGCTAAGTTACTGTCACAAGCAGTTTTATTGGGAGTAAAGTAAAGTGTGCTGTCAAGTCGATTTCGACTCCTGGCGTCTACAGAGCCCTGTGGTTTTCTTTTGGTAGAATACAGGAGTGGTTTACCATTGCCTCCTCCCATGCAGTATGAGATGATGCCTTTCATCATCTTCCTATTTCGCTGCTGCCCGATATCATACCAATGGGGATTCAAACCAGCAACCTTCTGCTTGTTAGTCAAACATTTCCCCACTGCACTATTAGGTGGCTTTTTACTGGGAGTACTCAGTGCTAATTTTCTGAAGCCTGTCAGTCAGGCTGAGGATAGGGGTATGCTGAGCTTCTGCATGCAGCCAGCCAATCCGGAGCAGAGGGAGAAGATTTTTCACCTTCCTCCCTCCCCTTCTGCAGCAGGCACATTCTTGAGGATGTGTCAGCTTCAAGCCAGCAATTCTCAGATGAGGAACAAATAGCACAGTTGCGGCATGGGAAGGCAGGAGAGCTCTGAGTACTTCCTTGGGGTCCTTCAAGTACCCCTAGAGGTATTATTACCTCCTGTGGGGAATCCCTGTTTTAGACGCCAGGTGAAGCCCTTTCTGTTCGCAGAGGCTTTTAACAATTGATTTTTTAAAAAGTATTAAAATGTTTTGATTGTGTTTTCTATTATATATTGTAATGTGTTTAGTTTGTGTTATGTGCTTTAATTGGAGGTTTTATTGTGTTGCGAGCCACCCAGAGAACAATTTGTTATGGGGTGGCTAACAAATACGGTGGTGGTGGTGGTGGTAGTTCTTCTTCTTCTTCTTCTTCTTCTTCTTCTTCTTCTTCTTCTTCTTCTTCTTCTTCTTCTTCCTCTTCCTCTTCCTCTTCCTCTTCCTCTTCCTCCTCCTCCTCCTCCTCCTCCTCCTCCTCCTCCTCCTCCTCACGACAGGACAGAATTGTAATGACAGATCCCATGTTTGGGTGTCCTGAGAAAGTTGGGGCATTGTTGTTTTTGTTTTTTGTCTTGACTTTGCTGAAGGTTTGGAACAGATCTCTAGACTAGACTCTACCTGGGACCAGAATGCTTTGTTTGTTCTGTTCTCCTGTGAGGCTACTGTGGTTGTGTATGTTGAAGGGCACTAAGTTAATGTGAGAAGAGCTCTGCAAGATCAGACTGTGGGCGGTTTCACACATCACAGTGGGAAGCGAGGTGCTGCCAACTGCCAGTTCCCGGCAAGCATATGCTGCTGGCACATGCCACAATTTCCGCTCCTGGCATGTCATCTGAACCCTATAATACCGCATATCCCAGATTCAATTCCTTTCATCACACAACATCTGTAACCAAGATTTGAAGTTGGGTGGCAGAAGGGTGGTGGAAGGAAGTGTGGCTGGGGCACCAGACATTGGAAGCTGGGAGTACACAAGGAGCTGGCAGTTGGGAGCACATTATTTGCCACCATGAAGCATGAAGCCACCCCATATGTCCACCAATCATCTTTTCTACAGTGGTCAGCCAGATGCCACTGAAAAGCCCACAAGCAGTGCAAAAGTCATAGGAACATAGGAAGCTGCCATATCTAGCTCGGTATTGCCTTCACAGACTGGCAGCGGCTTCTCCAAGGTTGCAGGCAGGAATCTATCTTAGCCCTATCTTGGAGAAGCCAAGGAGGAAACTTCTAAAGCCACAATGAGCTAGGAATTCAGTTCTTGTGACTGAAGAATCCACAGGTCTGCCTTGCTTTGAAATGAGCCTAGGGGATGAACAGTTTTTGTCCGAGAAACAATGCTCCCTTGCTCTCTGGACTGCTTGGTTATCTATGCTGCTTTTTTGTTTTAAGTGGGGACAAAATAAATTACTTCCATCCCCAGGAGCATTTGCACCCCCAGGCCCCAATGAAGACAGGAAACTCTTAGAGTAAGTAAGGGCCACTTTATTATCGTACAGCCATAACAAACTTGCAACAAGGTCCCTAACAAATCAGAGTGCAGGTACTCCTCCTATGTGGTGGCCCTCCTAGTGAGGGCCATCCCACACCAGGGTGAAGAGCCGGGTCCTGATTCGATCAGGCTCCATGTCCTGACCTCCGAGGCTTCCCCCACTGAGAGGGGAGTGGCCCAGCCCACCCCAAACCCAAGCCACTAAATCTCTGAGCTGGTGAGTCACGCCACCCCCAAGTGGGGGCCATTCCCAGCCCTCCGGGCTGCCAAAACCCTGAAGGGCTGTTCCTTGACCCCCCCCACCCTAACTGGCCCTCCAACCAAACACTGATACTGAGTCTACCTACCCAACACCCACACTCTCATGCCAAGTGACCAGTTGTTTTACGATTCCTGCCTACAACCTAACTCCTAAGCCTCAGTGAGAAGTAGGCAAAAAAGGTCACACCCAAAGCCAATCTGGCACGACCCAAAAAATTCCTACATGGCCCCCAAAAGGGGCCATCCCTCACTGAGTACTGGGAGGGTGGGTGGGTGCCCGGCTGCTGAGGGACTGAGTAAAATTTCATCCACTGGCTTCACTTAGTCGCACTGTGATTAATTTTATTTTGATCTCCAGCTGCATCTAATATCATGCATCTTTATTAATATTTTTATCTTGTTAAACTATAGCACATGGTTCATAAAGAAAGGAAGCTTTCACTTCCAAAGCAAATTGGAAGTGCCCAGCTTACTAACACGCCTGCCTAAGGATTCTCAATTAGTTTCTTGGTTTTTCATGCCATCTTCATGTTTTGTTTTTTTTAATTTCACAGCTAACTATGGACCAAATCCAATTTGCAAAGGTTGTTTGTCTTGCTCAAAGGACAACGGATGCATCAGATGTCAGCATAAATTGTTCTTCTTTCTCCGAAGAGAAGGAATGAGGCAATATGGGGAGTGCTTGAATTCCTGCCCGTCCGGGTACTACGGTCTCCGAGCCCCAGACATGAACAGATGTTCAAGTGAGTTTTCTCTACACTGTGTTTGTAAGTCTATAATCCACTCGCCAGTGACTTCGTTTTGAAAATGATAGAGTGGAGAACATAACAATGATAATTCCATAGGCAACTCCAACACATAATAAGCATTCTTTCCTAAATGAATCTCCAGCTAGCTCATATGAAATAATCTGTACATTTATTATCCAGTGGATCTTCCTTGCTTTCCTTTCTTTTTTTGGACTTACGATGGGAAACAAATATCTCCCATGGGTTTCAAAAAAAGAATAAGTAGTTTTTATAAGTGTTCATATATTTATGAGCTCAAAAGGATGTTCTCACTGTCCCTCTTGGCTGAAAAGGTCCACCTGTTATCTTTTCTGCTCCATGAGTGCAATGCGTTAAGCACTTCTGCCACACAACTTCTGTTAATTTCAGTAGCCGTTTGCACCATTTGGTTGTAGTTGGAAACTGTTGCTTTACAAATCCATTTTCTCTCTCTTGGTAGTGATTCTGAGTATACGCTCATTTTTTGAAATGTCATTTTGACATGAAGACTGAAATCCGATCTCTAGAGCCTCTTGCTTGCTTGGAAAAAGCTGCTCTTTTGTTTCCCAGTATGATGTTTGCAGTTCTGCACATATACCTATCAATATGACTTGACCTTGGGCAACTTGATGCATAATGTGCAGGCTTGAGGTATGCAGCTCAGGCTTGGTCACATTCATGTGCACCATGATATGGCGCGAAAACACAAAATGAGTGGGGAATCAAAACAAAAGGCTGTCATGCTGGTGGAGTGTGTGTGTAACAAAGTGATACACAAAACAAAGCAGGGTATGAACCTGACCCAAAAAGTAAACCAAAGCAATACAAAAGATCAGGAAAAACTGCAATATGATCCAATATGATCCAAATAAGTTTCCATAATATTTCCAAGGTCCCCTTCTCACTCAGTGGCTCACTCAGTGACAAACTCTATATAAGAAGTTTGAACCTTAAGCCACTGTGTTTAGATATGTGGCTTGATTTTTTAAAAACTTTTATAATAAGGGCACAACACTATACAGAAAAAATGCGTGCCACTGAGTGAGAAGGAGACCTTCAAAATATAATGAAAATTCATTTGGATCAAAAGCACTCTGGAGGGGCTATGTGCTATGCCCTTGTGAGAACAATACTTGGAAAGTCACTGAGGAAGATTATGAGTTGAAATGCGCCCGACTTTATAAAGATCTGTAAGGACTCAAAATAACTTGGAATCACAAGACAACATGATCTAGTCAACATATGTCTGAGAACTTTGACAAAGCTCTTGCAAGCTTTGCAAGGAGTGTGAGGAGAGATGCTCCTTGTAAAGCTTGTCAAGATCAGACTGGTCCCAAAGAACTGCTCTGATGGTGGCAGTTCTGGGCCTCTTGCTGCCCTGCTGATGCACCGGTTATCTGCCACCTGAGACGATTGCCTCACAAGAGGACCTGCCATAATGCTGTAATGTAGTGATGTTGGCGGCCTGTGTTCTAAGCATGGCTGCCACCTGAGCCGCACCATTGGCTCCCTTTCTCTCCCACCACCCTTGGCCCTATCGCTACCTCCTTAGTGGTCGCTTCTGAGGCACCTCATCCCTCCCGCCAGGCCTCCTCTACCTCCTCCTCTCTCTGCTGCCACCACAACAGCTTTTGACAGGAATATGAATATGAATACAATGAATATGTATATATTGCTTTTCGACAAAAGTTCCCAAAGCGCTTTACACAGATATGAATAAATAATTAAATAAAATGGCTCCATCCCCAAAGGGCTCACAATCTAAAAAAGAAACATAAGATAGGCACCAGAAATAGCCACTGGAGGGATGCTGTGCTGGGGATGGATAGGGCCAGTTTCTCTCCTCCTGCTGAATGAAGACAATCACCACTTTAAAAAGATGCCTCTTTGCCCAGTTAGCAGGAGCTGCACTGATGTCTCCTTTGCCTGGCTGCTGGATCACTATAAAAACATCATGGCCTAGTGCACCGGGCCATGATTTAATTTTACAGTCCCAGTGGCTGGGCAGTACTTAGAAGTTGTTGCTCTGGCTTCTACTATCCTGGTGGTGGCACCTAAGTTTTGCCTGGCCACTGCGCACTCGAATAATGCCACAGCCTGGCAAGAGGCATAGGCTGGTGTGGTGTCTTTATAGGCCAGTGGCCAGGCAAAGCTTAGGAGCTGCTGTGGAGGTTGGAGTCGGCAGAGGACCAAGGACCAGGGGAAGGGTGAAGAAGAGAGGCAGCCCTGCAGTGAGGGGGAGGCAGCAGGTGAGTGGCCCCTGGCAGCGAGTGGCACACGTTCTTAGAACATATCCACTCAATTGCTGCTCCACCCGTGTTATAACGAAAACACCTAGCTCAAGATTTAAGAGGCCTGCTCACACATGTATGTTCATTTCTCATCAGGTGGGGATTTGCATGCATGAAAGATCTGCCCTAGATCACATAGTGCAGACACAGGGGCGGAGCCACCAATGCGTGGTCGGGTTCTGAGAATCTGGGCCTCCAATGAAAAGGGCTGCCAGTGCCCTCTTTGTGCCCTCCAATGTGGGAAAGAAAGGGAAATAAATGCATCCAGCCAGCAAATGCTAGCAGGAAATGTGATCAGGAGGGCTGTGGTGGGCCCGAGGGTGACCGGGCCCCGCCCCTTTGCAGGTGACATCACGCACATGGGTGTCACCCACGGATGTTGCCAGTGGGAGGAACATGGGCTGCCCTTCCACTGGCTATGCCTTTGTGCGGACATAAGTTTGTCACCTCAGATAGTACTTCTCAACCGAATCACTTCACACAGCCCTAAATTGTTTGGTGACTACATGGTATTGATGGATTGATTGTTTGCACTGATCTCCTGAGTTGCCCTTGGACAAATGTAAGGTAGAAGAGCTTCTTCTGGAATCTTGGTACACAAGTCTGGCTTGGACGTAAGCACCCAGTAATCTGACAAGAAGGCTGAAGATACAAGTGTTGTAGGTATTGCTTGTGTTATATTGTTTATATCAATCAATCAATTTTATTACAGCCTTAATCCAACCAGAAAAACAAAAAAGAAAAACAGAAGAAGAGCATACAGAGGTGCAATAAATGTCACAAAGAACATCGAAAATGTAAAAACAGGATTGCGACTAGAACTAAAAATACATTATAAAAAACCATGGCGGGATGTCTGTCTCATAGCCCCATAAATGAATTTAGCTACTATTTTAGTGACTTCATCATTGGTGTCAGCCAGGCAATAGTTAAGATAGAAGGAGTCAGGCCTACCAGGGAACTGCTCAAAAATTGGAGACAATAATTCTCTCCTCGAGTCACGGTATAGGGGACAGTATAGCAAGATGTGCATGACAGTTTCAAGGCTACCCTCTCCACATGGACAGCTCCAAAAGCAGAAGGATCTTTAGAAAACCTGGTGAGGAGTATAGCAGAAGGTAATACATTCAACTTGGCCCTAGAAAAGGCTGACCTGAATTTAGCAAAGTGAAGGGAAGATAGATATCTAACAGACTGGTTTTCAACTGTGGGGGAGACGCCGAGATGTACGGGGGAACAGCGTCTATTCTCAAGGGCAACCAGGCGTTGATCAATATCCTTTAGGCTCTGAATGGCAGTGGCTTTTGCCTTTGCATAGCCCAAGGAGAGAATGTGAGAAGGATAGAGCCACATACCCAGCATTTTGTTGGTAACTACAGACAACCATGGGTTAGGAAAAGAATCCCTCCACATATGTTGAACATAAAGAGATCTCTGGGGGTTCAAACAAAGTTTGAGCCAACGTGTGAGTGAAACCTTCCAAGCTAGACAGGAGATCGAACAAGAACCAGTCTCGAGGCAAAGAGTAGCATAAGATAAGCATTTTGGGACTCAGAAAATAACCCTAAGGAATCTAGGCTGGATCGATTCGATATCCGAACAGACCCCCTGAGTCCATATAGAGACACCAAAGAGCAATTGAGCCGCAATTTTAGTGCGAAAGACTCGCAAGGCCATAGGTATAAATTGGGCACCTTTTCTAAAGAAAAAACGCAAGAAGACAAATAATGTATTGCGTGCCAGAGAAATAGCATATAGGTGCTGAGATTTCCAATTTAGATTGGCTTGAAAATAAATCCCAAGATATTTGAACTTGGTGACCTGTTCTATACAGATCTGATTAATCCTCCAATTATAGACTTTCCTAGAGTTCGAAAAAACCAAAACCTTTGATTTATCAAAATCAATGGAGAGTTTATTTGAGTTACAATAATGGGCAAACGCTTTGAGAAGTCTCGTTAAACCAAGCCAAGACTGAGATAAGAGCACCATGTCGTCAGCATATAATAGTGCAGGAACATGTACGTCTGCTAGTTTAGGGGAATGGGCATCCACCTTTCCCAAAACCTGGGCCAGGTCATTTACAAATAAGTTAAACAATGCAGGGGCCAGCAAGCAACCTTGCCTGACTCCTCGAGTGGTAGGAATATGACCAGTTACGGCCCCTGAAGGATCATATCTAACCTGAATGGAGGAGTTAGCATAGAGACATCTGATTAGAAATAAAAGCCTTTTATCAGTAGATGTTTTGCTAAATTTGGCCCATAGCAACTCTCTTGGTATAGAATCAAAGGCAGCTCGCAAGTCCATAAATGCGACATATAGTTTACCTTTAGAGGTAACTGTGTATTTGCATGCCAGATGGTATAATACCATGCAATGATCCTGCATCGAGTGACTGGCCCTAACTCCCACCTGCTCAGGGGCCAAAATATGGTGCTCCGACATCCAACCCTCCAGCTTATGCAAAAATTGTATTTCTTTATAGATTGTGGGCCCTTTGGGGACAGGGATCCATCTTATTTATTTATTATTTCTCTGGGTAAACTGTCCTGAGCCATTTTTGGAAGGGCGGTATAGAAATCGAATAAATGAAATGAAAAGGTAACAAGCATAAAGTCGCCTATCACCGATAGCAAACTAATAGGTCAGTAATTGGAGGAGGGTATTGTTTATATTGTAGGCTTTGCTGTACATTGGATTCCAGCATATACTGAAGTAGAACAGTGGAGGATGTTGACCCCTTGTTCGTTTTCCCTCGTTTGTTTTTGAAAAATCTGTATTCTTCATCCACAGTACTGATGAAGTCACTAATGTTTCCTGAATAGAACTAATGGTTCTGCAGTCTGGATAAGTTCTAACAGATGTAATTGTCATATTGCCGGCTCTTTCTAAACTCTCTGTATTGGTTTGAAGATGGTATTCCTCACTTTGTGTTCTCAAGTGTTGCTGTGCACTGCTTAATCTTTACCATGTGGCCGCCTTCAGTTGCAAGATGAAAATCATCCCAGCTTCTATATAGCTCCTATATTTCATTTGTGAAGCACTTTGGAATCTTGGCCTTAGGTTTACATGCTTTAATTGTGATGTCAGGAACTCTTCCCATTTTAAACCATTTCCTCCGTGTTTGAGTTCACTTTCTAGGCCTGTTTTATGTTATCATTTGCGCTTGTTTGTGGAAATATGCATTTTGGAAAGACATGTTCAGATATCAGCACAAGTTGGCACGGAGTTTTAGCCATTATATGAGGAACTGAGGTGGGAGGGCTTTCAAAATATCTTGATAAAAGCTAGGGATGTGCACGGAACCGGCAGGGGCCAGTTCAACAGTGTGTGTGTGAGGGGTGGCTTTAGTGGTGGGGGAGGATGCACTTACCCCCACCCCACCTGCCGCATCTCCCCCGCCGGTGCACATCTCGCTAAAAGCCTGTTGGGGCAGCAGCGTCCCACCCTGCCGCCCTGTTCCAACATTATCCGGAAGAAACGGGAAGTCACAACTGAAACTGCATGTGTCACTTGCGTGCACATTGGGTGCGTGCGTGTCGCAGCTGTGCCTTCCAGTTAATTCCGGATAATATCAAAACAGGGCAGCAGGGAGGCCACCCTGACGGGCTTTTAGTGAGATGTGCACCAGCAGGGGAATCGTGGGGGGAGGGGGCGGAGTGCATCCTTCCTGCCCTTAAAGCCACCCCCCACCCTCGATCCGGGCAACGTTCGAACCGTTTGTGTTTGTGCACATCCCTAATAAAAACATGTGCTGCTATCTCTGTAACAGGGATTTGCACCCCTGTGTAAATAGTATCCCATTGATTTCAGTGTGACTTGAGTATTAGAATTGAAGTGTTCTGATTTACTTTTGCCTATGCCTAGATTTGGAAATTCTTTAGTCTCAGATCTGGTGGCCTGGAGGTAAGTGGGTAGGCCAAGCCACCGGACAGCAGACTCCACCTGACGAGCTGTTCAGACCAGGGAGCTAGGCCCGAATTGGTATCTTCATAAGACCAGGTAGAATGCTTTGGCTCCTTGTGCGACCTGATTTCTGCTGAGCTGGTAGCTGTAATGCTGGAAAGGTTTCAGAGGGGCGCAACCCCGATGGTGAGGGTGGAGTCTGGAAATCAACTTCTGTAAGGAACCGTTAAAAGATCTTGGTATGTTTAGCTTGGAGAAGATTAAGGGGAGAGATTATAGTCATCTCCAAGGATCGGAAGGGCTGTGGCATGGAAGAGGGAACAAACTTGTTCTCTGTTGCTTCCGAGGGAAGGTCTAGGACTAGTGGGTTGAAATTACAAGGAAGCAGATTCAGGCTAGCCTCAGCTCTTACAGTGATGAAATTTGTCCTCAGGAACTTCCTGCGTCATGAAATGGTGGACTTTTCTTTGCTGCTTTTGAGGCTGGGCAGTCAGCTGTCAGGGATGCTTTGAGCAGGGGGGTGGAAGAGAAGACCTCAAAGGTGCCCCCAGCATTCAATGATTCCATGCTCTCTCTCGCTCTCTCTGACAAGGTGGCTCTGTAGCACAGAGAGAGCAGGACAGAAGCCCCCTTTATCTGGCAAGCTACCACAGTAGTACAGATAGTAAAGCATATGGGTCTCACTGCCAATGGCTCCCCAACATCCAGACTACCTTCCTGTAGATGCGCCATGGTTTTCCATTGTACTAAGGGGAGGGGTGAATTTCAGCAATCCCTCTGCAACTGACTGTGCCCCCTGAAATCTTTGACAATCTCTCCTTTCCTCTGTAGCCACCTGCGCTTCCTGAAACTTCCTCCCTGAGGGTCCCCCATCTCTCCCCCATAGTTTCAGGAGGCAGAAGTGGTGACCAAAGAAAGGAGATTGCAGGGGGGGGGAAACAAAACCCTTTCCCCTGCACAATGGAAACACCTGGGGCATCCATGGGAGGTTAGTCTAGATGTCAGCCAGAGTGGCCAGTTTGAGATGGGCAACGATGATCACTCTTATTCAGTCTCCTAGATAGTCTATATCAGGGGTTCCCAACTTGTGGTACTCCAGATGTTGCTAACTACAACTTCTATCATCCCCAGCCACATCAGGCTGAGCCTGATGGGAGTTGTAGTTCAGCAGCTTCTGGAGTACCACAGCTTGGGAACCCATGGTCTATGTGTTAAATATCTCTGATAATTGCCTCTCTAGTTCTTTTGTGAAAATTAAAAAGATCACCCCATTATTACCTTCAACTCAAGGCGGCTATTTTCACGAGCAACAAAAATCGGGCTAGGAGAGCCTAGCCAATTTTTGTTGATCGTGTAAACCACCGGGCTCGCAGGTGAGCCCGGTGGATTACAAGCGGGTCACCCGCTTTGGTAGCCCTCTCTAAAGTCCGGGTTTGCGGAGCGAGCACTCTGCAAACCTGGGCTTTCTGATCGTGAGTAGCCACGTCACGGCTCTGCGCCGTGGCTACTCATGAGGAGACCCCCCAGAGGGGAGGTGAAAAGCCGTCTCCCGGCTCCAGGGGTCTTGCCAGCATGCCCTGTGTGCTCACGCGGGGCATGCTGGAGCTTGCGGGGGCTGATTGGCTCTCGCTCCCCCCAGCCCCCGCCAGCTCTGTCACGGAGCCGGCAATCATGTGGGCGGCCGATCCAGCCGCCCAGGGCTCCCTCCCCACTCACCGCCCCAAACCGGGTCTCACTGATCGTCCAAGAAGTGCCACCAGACTCCCTGGGATTTAAGCCAATACTGCTAGGGAATCATTTGCAATAGTATTCATAGTATTCAATAGTAGTTCATCATAACTCTTTTTCACCTTTGGTAAATAAGATGGGATTGATTGATTGACTGACTGTTCGATTTCTATACCACTTTTCATTAAAATAATCCCAGTGACTGACTTTGTCTTGCTTATTTTTGATCTGTGTGGCCCTGTTTTGTGTCTGTTTGCCTGTGTAAGACTCCAAGTTAAGCAGAACTGAGGACTGTCTCCTTCGTGGGTTGTCAAAGCAGTATTAGAGAAATACACAAATAATGGCTTTAAATTATTCTTTCCTGATGTTGGATGCCCTTTCTGACTTGGAACATTTCTTTTTTGTCTGTTGCTCTGACAGTGTTCTCCCTGTTTAAAAATAGTTCTGGCTAGATTTAAAATCCCTACTGGTTGTTACAGAGGAGGACTGAGGCGAATTCAGTTTAAAATGCCTACCTTGTTAATTATATATTAGAGCACAACAATATCCTCAACACTTCTTCATTCTCATTTGCCCTGGAAAAGTGTGAGAGCCTATACCTTAGATAAAATGTTGACATAGCTTTAAAAGCACCAGTCTTGCCAAACATAACACTGTAATGCCATGCAGCCAAGAGCAGAAGCTCCAGAATGATGAAAAGTGGTTTATTTCAAAACTAATTTGCATTGCTAGCTAAAATCTGGGCATCTCACATTTGCAAGACCATTTAAAGATCTGTTGTTTGCTGCTTACAGTCCATCATTATCTTCATCCAGAGAGCCACATACATTTCCTGCTGGGATGAACAGAAATAATCAACCTCCAAAGCAACATGAACTCTTTCTTAAGTTCCTAAGAATAGGGTGTTGTAGGTGGGTGATCCAACACAATGACAGACTAAGTAGAGATGACATTTGCCCAATTCAGACATTAAACTGTATGAGTGTACGGATGTATGAGTATACAGATGAATGTACAGAGATCCTTTGGATACATGGTATGGATAGGAAGTGTACTTCTGTACCAGTGTTCAACATAACATGTGAATGACTGTACCTATGTTCAGCTCTGTGCCTGTGTTCACTGTACAAAATGTATGAATGGGCCTATTGTTATGAGATGTAACCTAAATTGGGGATAGGATAGGATAGGTAAGGGGAAGCAATATAAAAGCAATTCCCCATTTTGTTACTTCTCCAGCCTCCAAGATCTGAGTTGCCATGCTAGGATTCTACTGGGTCTGGTAGTACTGGTGTTACTCAGTTCACAGCATCTGTGATCCAGGATTGGTCCTGGAGGAAAGGACCAACCTAGCCTGGATTATCAAGACCTGGGTGAACAAACTGCACCCAAGATCTGTGTGTATGTGTTAGCCTCCCAGCGGTGTCAACATGGGTGCTCAGTGCAGCTCAGTGGACAGGGGGCAGTTACAGTGGTCCACAAAGCTTTCAGCTGTGGCTTCCTGTTAAGAAGCCTAATTGGAGGTTCTTCTTAGCTTGGTTTGACAGTGTGTACCTTTTGCTGGGCAAATTGGACAATTTAGGGATTCTGTTGGTGCATCCCACCACACTGCTGTCCAACAGTCTCCCTGTGTGAGCTCATGAAGGTAGTCTTGGGGAATCTTGATACCCATGTGAAACTGGGAGATGTTCGGGAGCTCATGGAGACTATGAAAACCATGAGGCTTGATGGGTTTGGACAACACATCCATTGGAAGAGTGTGCCCCACAAGAACCTCTGGTTTCCCCCTACTTGCCAGTAGGAGCTCATCCTAATGAGCCAGGGGGATGCCAAAAGAAATGTATCTGCTTCTGATCTACTCCAGTTGTGCCTGTCTCTCCCATTCCACCCTGCCCTGGTGTTAACAAGAGCTGTGCTGCCTGCATACTGCCATTTGGGAGGTAGAGCTGTGCTGGCTGGTCAATGATTAATCAAGCCACACAGCTCTACCTGATGAATGGCCAGCCTGCAGGCAGCACGGCTTTCATTTGCACCGCAGCTGGTCAGAATGAGAGAAAGAGTCGCAACTGGAGCTGTCGGAAACCAGAGGCAACTGCACCTTGTTTGGCACCCTTCCCACCACCCCGGCTCATTAGGATGAGCCACTACTGTTAAGTAGGAGGGAACCAGAGGTTCCCACAGTGTATGCACTCCCAGTGGGTACCTTGTCCAAACCCAGCAACACACTCCGTTAATAACTTCTGCCCAGGATTCTACCAAGAATCTTCAAATCTATATCTGAAATTGGGTGGAGAGTCTCGGTAGAATTGTCCTCTGGCTAGTTAGGATGAGCCACTGCTACTAATTACTTTGTCCTTAATTTACTTCATGAGAAGCTGCCTCCTGTCTGTCAAATGAGCAACACTACATTCAGCACTCTAGTAGGAATGCCTATCAATCTAACTGAGGCAAAATCAAGTACGGAAGGCCCTCATTTTTCACGGGGGTAATATTCTCGGTTATCACTGTGAATACTGAAAACTGCAATAATTGAAACCTTGAGGGCCTACTGAGTACTGAGAAATCTAGCCCCATCATTCCCATAGGCCAGGTCTGCTCAACTTTGGCCCTCCTGCAGATGTTGTCCTACAACTCCCATAATCCTTGGCTATTGGCCACTGTGCCAGAGGATTATGGGAGTTGTCCAAAAACAGCTGTGGGAGGGGCAAAGTTGATCAGGCCTGCCATAGGCGCAAGGTTTAAATTATTGTGGTTTTGGTATTTGCATCTCTGCGGTCATGGAAACCAGGTATAGAAGACCTCACCGCAACTGGCTGAAACCACAAAAATGAGAGTCTCCTGTACAAGAGTAGGCAACCATTTTAGATCAAGCAAGTGGTTCACTGAGGAGACAGTATGGTGATCCTGATAGCTAAGAAGCTTGACCATTGTGATAGGGACTGGACTGGATTCAGAAGTTCAGAAATTTAGGTGCCATGTGGGAGACTGTTCTTGAGCCTGAGGTTTGTTTGTTTTTAGAAAATTGCATAAATGTTTTTAATATTGTTTCCCGCAATTGTTTTACAAGTGATCAATGTTTGGCATTCAGATACACATTGTCTACAGTGTGAGAGCTGGAGGTAATTTTATGACCACAGAAATCTCAGTTCCAACATTCACTATGAAGACCGGCTGGCATTTCCTTAAATATAATGATAAGCATTCCAATCCTGAGGAATCTCCAAAACATAAGAGAGTGTCTGCCAGGAGAGGCAAAAAGAAGATGATTTAACACTGATGATCTCTGTGATATGTGGCGAAGAAACTTAAAATTCAGGTTTCTTAGCGGGGAAACTCTATGTATATGTTCCATTCAGTTAAGACAAGCAGGCATTGTGGGTTAGATTTGATTGAAAAGATACAGGCAAAAAGATGCAGCTTTTTCTGTAACATGGACTGAAATATTTTAAGCCAAATATTTCAAATTCTCAGTGTTCAACTTCCTGCCCCACCACCAAAACACATATGAGAAAAATCAGCTTTCCAATATGTTATTTCCTTCAGTATTGGAAGCAGCATTTAATATGACTTAGTGTGTATGTTTGCTTCAAATGGATATATTTGTATATTTGCTTCAAATGGATATGTGTATAAATGTGTATATTTGCTTCAAATGGATATGAGGAGGCTGATACAACCATAGGTTTCCTTTCAGTGTTTCTGTATTGTGTTGGGCAAAATTATTTTTTGGGAGAAAACATTTTTAATTTTTCACAAGGTTTTGGATTGGTCAAAAAGTAACAACTCCCTAAACATTTAAATACTAGTTATTTATATTGATTCCACCTCCTTCCCATGACGTGTGTGCATATGTGTGTGTGTATCTTTTTGAACACAAGTTTATGGGAAGGTGGTGTATATATTGCCATGCGCACGGGTCAGGGCCTTCTCTGTTGTTGCCCCCTAGACTCTGGAATGCTCTCCCAGTGAATGTTCGCTTGGTTTCAAACCAATTCTTGGTTTGTTTTATGCTATAAACTACCTAGAGACTTCAGTAGTGGGCAGTATAAAAATTGATTGATTGATTGATTGATTGTTTCTTGGTGTTTTATGGTTTTAATGTTTAATTGATTTTAAGATTTAAAATGTAACTTTTACAGAATTTTATTGTATTTTAACTTTTGTAAACTGCCTTGAGATGCATTATGAAAGGTGGTATAAAATTGAACAAGAAATTTTTTACACACACACACACACACACACACACACACACACACAACATACAAAAAAGCAACATCAATGAAAACAATATGCCACTTTTCAAATATTTAGCAAGAGTAAAGCTGAAATCATACATTAAAAGTCCGAGAAGTTTGTTATCATTATCATCATTACTACAAATGCTTTGACGTGCCACTTACAACACAGCAAAGAGGTGGCCTGTCTTCTGTGCGCATTGCACTGCCTTAGATCACAGAGGATCACAGAGGTTAAAAGGCAGTGGCTGACACCCAGAGCAACAGAGCACATGCAGAATGAGCTAGAAGGTAGCTAGATGCACTAAAACACTGGAATTTATAGACGTGCGCGGTCATGCTCTTGCCCAAATGTCCCCATTAAAACAAATGAGATGCACCACAGTTGTGCAAGTGTGCTGGCCCTTCTTACACTCCAGACTTAGCACAACTAGCTAGCACAACAGTTTTGTGCTGGTGCAACGTCCTTCTGCAAGTGGTTCCTTCCTCTGTATGTCAGTCACTGAGGATAGAACTACACCAAATGTATGGGGTGCCTGCTTCCCAAAATGGCGTCTCCTGTTGAGCTCTCCCCCTTCTTCCCTTCATCATCTAGGAACACTTTACCCATCGTGTTCCAAGTATTCCCCTGCCCTAAACAGCAGCATTATGTGGGTGGGGACAGGGAAAAGAGAAATGCTATTGTGTGGCTCAATGAGTTTGTGAAATGGATGTTTTTCTTTTGTTTTCCCACCTTCCTCAGGATGCAGAATAGAGAACTGCGATTCTTGCTTTAGTCGAGACTTTTGCACTAAGTGCAAGCCTGGGTTTTATCTTTACCGAGGTCGTTGCTTTGGAGAATGCCCTGATGGCTTTGCCGCCTTAGAGGAGACTATGGAATGTGTGGGTGAGTGTTTATAGAAGACGTTGTCCATGTCAGCTCTGGTTTTGCAGTACCTGAGTGGCTTTAGAAGGGCCTTTTGAAGTTTTTCTTCATATGGTCCATATAGGCTGCACCACCCATTTGCGTTTCCCAACTGTCCCAATTTTCTAGGGATAGTCCTTATTTTCTGGTCCCTATCCCTAGTAAAACAGTGCCTCCCTCTTATCCCTTTCTGGCAGTCATGATTGTGGATCCAGGACCCCTTCCAGTTAGGCAGAACGTTAAGGAGATGAGACAGGGTGAAAAAAACCCTATGATCTAGACCCTGGATGACTCCTTGCCACTGGGATCCCCCAAACCAGGAGAACCAGGGGAGCTAGAGCCAGCACCATGACCCAAGGAATATGAATACGATGAGTATTTATATACTGCTTTTCAACAAAAGTTCCCAAAGCGGTTTACATAGATATAAATAAATAAAATGGTTCTCTGTCCCCAAAGGGCTCACGAACCTAAAAAGAAACACAAGATAGACACCAGCAACAGCCACTAGAGCGATGCTGTGCTGGGGATGGACAGGGCCAGTTGCTCTCCCCCTGCTCAATAAAGAGAATCGCCACTTTTAAAAGGCACCTCTTTGCTCAGTTAGCAGGGGTCATCTGCTAAGAGGAGTCCCCTGAGGACCTACCACTCTTAGTAGAGGTCTCCCAGCATTACTGGAGCTAGAGCTTAAGGTATCAGGCAAGGCGCCTTTAAGAAACAGAGTGTTTCCTAGGGAAGGGATGGAGCTGATTCACTTTGCCTGATTGGTAGCTATACAAACCATCCCTCTGCTGCAAGAAGCTGCAGACTTCCTATGTTGTAGTGCTCCACCTCTTGCCTCTGGAGCTGCCTGAGGTCTGCTGTGCTCTTGGATCCCTGCTTTGCAGGGCAACCTCAACCTGGAATAGTATAGAAAGATGTTGGGAATGCCCTTTGAATGTTTCTTCAAGATTCTGCTGCCTTCTAGGACAATGCTAAATCTTTGGGAGACAGGTGTATCTCCACTAGTGCATGTGCTTGCAAAGATGGATGCAAAATACGAGGGCATGGCTTCCTTCCAACCCCATCCCCATAAGTGACTATCTATATAGTTTTAATATAAAAGCAGCAACAAAGAACTTCCTGCAATATGTAATGAGGGGGTTCCTCAAGCAGTGAGAATTGGGGTGTTGCTATAACAAAAGTATGTCTCGGTTTCCTTCCTTGAAATTTTGGAAAGTATGCATTTATGCTGCATTTTTGTGTGTGCTTGTTTAATACAAATTATTCTGCTAACTGTCTAAGCTCTTTGGATGTAGAGAGAAGTTTACAAGTTCACACATTACATCACTGCATAAAATCTTTGGCTAGTGTTGGAGCATAAGCTAAATGGAAACTGCTAATGTGCCATCATAAAGTTAGAGCAATGCAATTCATCTTCTTACCATTAATAAAACTAGAGTAATGGTTCCCAGGGAAATTTGTGTTTCTGAAACCTGATGGCTTTTCTCCAGGTAAATTGTAATGATGCTCTGAAACACTTCTGTACTTAGTGATTTCATTTTCCTTGCTCATAAAACAAAAGAAGGCTTAGTTGCTGTGAAACCGTATTCCTCATTAAATTTAAAAAACACCAAAAAAAATTAAATACCCCAGACATTTAATGACTTCTGTCTTCAAGCCAGATTGAAAATTGACACTGGACAAAACTGAGAAGATAGCCTTGGATGAACAACCATGGGGCTGTTCACACGAGTGCGCATGCGTGGGTTTGGGCAGAGGTGAAGGCAGGATTCAACCTACCTTTTCCCGGACAGTCGCTCACAGCTTGGGCAGTATGGAAGCCCCGCACCCACATGGCCATAACTGCTGGTCAGGAGAGGTCTCGGCAGCGCTGGTATACAGAGGGCAGGACTTGGCCCTGGCCTCCGTGAATCCCACAGTGTGGTGTGCAACATGCTTGCTGCGTTGGGGGATTCCCCCAAGAAATTCCTCCAGGCGCCCGCCTCTGTGTGCAGCCAGGCTGAAAGCAGCCTGTGCTCACATACGAATAGGTAGCCTGGAGTAGCAGAGTGCTTGCTCCCTTAACCTCAACTAATAGTTGGGCTTAAACCCAGGCTAGGCAGTGATGGGGATTGGACCCAATCCCAGCGGTTCTCATGTGCAGCGTAACCCGGGTTGGGCGTCCCTAGCCCAGGTTAGGCTGCACGTGAGAACAACCTTCATATATTCCATATTCTTGGGTTTGTGAACCCCTGGATTGTGGCCTATACGTGAATTTCCTGAGCATCACAATTGTGTGCCTCGGGATTTGATGTCCCCGTTATTTATTTTAGCTCAAAAACTCCTTGGAACAGGGATTATCTTCTTATACGTGCATATTGGTGGTGCTTGTGTACACAATAAATATAACCATCCTTGCACTCTCTTGTAACCCCTTGTCTTATGCAGTTCCAGAAAACTGCCTTTGACTCCAGCTGCTGAGCAGCTCCTTTAAATGTCAACTCTGAAGTGTTGCAGGAGTTAACCATGAATTGAACCTCGGTTTTGTTTTTATGCTAGCAAGATGAATTGCACTTCAGACATATTTTAAAGTTGACATTGAAAAAAAATATATATATATACACACACACACACACACACACACACACACACACACACACACATTTTTATCCTGCTCTTCCTCCAGGAACCCAGAGCAATGTACATAGTTATGTTTATCCTCACAACAACCCTGTGAGGTAGGTTAGGTTGAGAGAGAAATGACTGACCCAGAGTCCCCCAGTGAGTTTCATTGCTGAATGAGTATTTGAACTCAGGTCCCTCAGTCCTAGTCCAGCACTCTAACCACAACACCATGGTGGCTCTATCCCACGTCTCTTCTAACTCTCATCTGCTGCCAGGGACTGGCATTGGGCAACCATTCCCTGAGGCCACCTTTGTGACCAGAGCCTTTGTGTGGTAGTAGCACAGTGGCCCACCCAGTTGGCTCATAGCGGTTTGCTGAGGGCCTTCTTCAGAAGGCAGGAGCCAGCCCTGTCTGCTACCTCCCAAGTTCATCTTTTGTTCCGTTTTCACCTTCACCCATTTATGGGAGTGGGTGCGGGGTCAACATATCCACCTTGGTCTGCACAGGTGGAGAAATGACGTTTGGGTCTCCCATGCCCTATCCTTCCCACTGGGAGACCAGGGAGTGTTGCTCATGCTTTAGTGCAAGGGTGGCGAATCTGAAGCTATCCAGGTTTGTTTGTTTGTTTTTAACTACAACTCCCATCATTCCCAGCCAGAGGCTGGAGATGATGGGAGCTGTAGTCCAGCAATAGTTTGAGAGGCTCAGGTCGGCCAACTCTGCTTTAGTAGAAGGTAGACAAAGCAGGGCATGAGAAAGATCTTCAAAAGGCTTGTGTTTAAGGGGACAATGACAGGCATATGCTGAGGTCCAGACTGGTTTAGAGGTCCCTGCTAGTGTTGCTGTCTTACCAGCACTGATGAATTGTGGGGCACACTCTCACTTTGCATCTACCCTGGTCAGGCCCCCCCAAAGTGCAGTGATGATTCTGACCTGGTCAGTCCTTTGAGAAGTGAAGTGTGCCCCAGAGGAACCTGGGATGTGCTCTGAATTTGCTTCCACTCATTAGCCTACCATTAGGAACATAGGAAGCTGCCTTATACCAAGTCAGACCGATGGTCCATCTAGCTCAGTATTGCCTACACAGACTGGCAGCGGCTTCTCCAGGGATGCAGGCAGGAGTCTCTCTCAGCCCTATCTGGAAATGCCAGGGAGGGAACTCATCCACTAAGGGGACTATCTTAAAGTGCTCACACAAGTAGTCTCCCATTCAAATGCAAACCAGGGCAGACCCTGCTTAGCAAAGGAGACCATTCATGCTTGCTCCCCACAAGTGGTGCAGCGGGGAAATACTTGACTATCAAGCAGAAGATTGCTGGTTCAAATCCCCGCTGGTACTATATCGGGCAGCAGCGATATGGGAAGATGCTGAAAGGCATCACCTCATACTGCATGGGAGGAGGCAATGGTCAACCCCTCCTGTATTCTACCAAAAGAAAACCACAGGGCTCTGTGGGTGCCAGGAGCTGAAATCGACTTGATGGCACTCTATCTATCTATCTATCTATCTATCTATCTATCTATCTATCTATCTATCGTATTTATTTCATTTGTACACCACCCCAAACTTTCGTCTCTGGGCGTTTAACAATAGTATAAAACAAGTTAAAATATATACAAAAACTTAAAACAATTTAACAATTTAAAATCAACCACGAATTAAAATCTTAAAATTCAAGGTTTAATTTACCCACAAGAGCAACTGCCTTATACTCAGTCAGGTCATTGGTCCATTCAGCTCAGTATTGTCTACATGGACTGGGAAAGTAGTCTTCAGGTTTCAGACAGGAATTGCACCAGCCACTGAGCTCCGGCCTCTCCTCTCTGAAGTTGGCACTTCTAGGTTGGTCCACCAACCTAGAATTGGACATGCATGTTTATTTCCATGCAGAAACTTCACAGGATATGCTGATGGCCTCTAGCTTAGGTGGCATTAAAAGAGGATTCAGACAGTTTATGGAACACTAGTGTTTTCAGGCCCATTGTAATAACAGGCGCTAGTAGGGGAGAGTTTCTTCCCCCTGCCCCACTCCCTCTCGCTTTTGCCCCCCCATCCCGCCCTCCCAGCTGCCCGAGACCTCCTTACCCGAAGCAGCCCGTGACAGTCGGGCGAACTAAAAGCAGATTTTGCGAAGAAGAGAGGAGCTGGCGAACAGAGCTCCTCTCTGTGCTAAGCCTCTTTCCGAACTGGTGCTTTGGGCGCAAAGGACGCCTATTGCGTCCTTTGCGTCCATAGCGGCAGTTTGGGCATTGGCTTAGCATAGAGAGGAGCTCTTTTCGCGAGCTTATCTCTTCTTTGCAAAATCTGCTTTTAGTTCGCCCGACTGTCACGGGCTGCTTCGGGTAAGGAGGTCTCGGGCGGGTGGGAGGGTTGGAGGGAGGTTTGCGGCTGCGGCAGCGGCCGCGGAGGCATTCTCATGGGCCATTTTGGCCCTTAATCATTTTGTGGGGGAGCGGGGAAGGAGAATTTGGGCAGCTGGGAGGGCGGGAGAGCGGGTGGCGGTGGCGGCCGAGGCGGGAAGCATTTGGGCAAGGGCAAGGGCAATTTTGGAGCCGGGCTAGGGCTCCATAGTTTTCAAGCTGCCCGTCCTCGGCGGTGGCTCTGCCGCCGCCTCGGCCGGCTTCCCCATCCCCTGTCTCCCCGTCCCGGTCTCCGTCTCCTCTGGCCGAGGCAGCGGCTCTGCTGCCGCCTTGGCCAATCTCCCCTGCTGCCTCTTCCCTGGCTTTTTCACGGCGGCCGCTTCTGGCCGCTCAGCATGGCCGCTGGGTGCTGGCGGTCGTGTCTCCCTCGGACTGTTCTGAGCATGCGCTCTGCGCATGCCCAGAACATCCGAGGGAGGCACGTACACACGCTTAGTTGTCCATGGACGGACACCAAGCCTTTTATTAGAGAGGATAGGAAGCTGCCTTCTGCCGTGTCAGACCATTGGTCCATCTAGCTCAGTATTATCTACACAGACTGGCAGTGGATCTCCAAGGTTGCAGGCAGGAATCTCTTCCAGTCCTGTCTGGAGATGCCAGGGATTGAACCTGGAACCTCCTGCATGCAAAGCAAGTGCTCTACCACTGAGCTATGGCACCATCCCCAGAAGCCTATCAGTGGGTAGCCATGCTAGCCAAATGAAGCCTATAGGTTTAGAAACAATGTTCCTCTAAATACCAGTTGCTGGGAAGGCAAGCAGCAGAAGGTAGTTGCTTTCTTTTCCAGCTGAGGCTTCCCTAGGTAGTCATTGTTGGAAGCAGGATGCTGACCTAGATGGACCCTTCCTTTGATTTGTTAAGGCTTTCTTATGATCGTGTGTACTGAGCCTACTATCACTCAACTGGAAAATAGAGATTTACACAATTTTTAAAAAATTGCTATCTTACCCAAAAGCAAGTGCTTTTGGAAGGAAGGAATGAAAATAACAGCAAAGGCGGGGGGGGGGGGAGAGAAATGTATTGCCGAATAGGGTTTGACATATATTAGGAGTCATTTCTGAGAGAGATCCATTTTTTCACTTGGTGGTGCTGGGGTTCAATAAGGTTAACCTGTGGAAATTTCCTCAGCCTGCAATAAGCCCATACTTCACATTTGACAGAATAGTAAAATCTACCAATTTTGAAGGTGAACATTTTCATCCCACACCCCTCCCCTGGTGGCATGTATTTTTGGAAGAGCATAATGCAAGTATCCAAAGACAGAGGACGCTAACTTGTTATGTGTTTGTTTGTTTGTGTCTGTTGTTGTTGGTTTCCTCAGAAGGCTGCGAAGTGGGCCCGTGGAGTGAATGGGGAACTTGCAGCAGAAATAACAAGACATGTGGATTTAAGTGGGGCTTAGAAACAAGAACGAGGCAAATTGTGAAAAAGCCGGCAAAAGACACAATACTGTGCCCAACCATTGCAGAGTCTAGAAGATGTAAAATGGCCCTGAGGCACTGTCCAGGAGGTAAGCACACAGAATGCCAGAACAATCTTCCTGAGCTCTTTTTCCTGACTGAAGCTTTGCTTGTTTAACTTCGATAGAACATTTTCTTGATATTCAAGACTCGGAGAAGCCATCCAACTCTTCTTACACCACCTCAGTCAGCCAGTACAAGTGCTGGAGCAAGGTCTGCAAGTGTGCTGTGATACTGTTCTTAGGAGACAGTCCTACTGTATGGAACTCTGTTCTGCAGTAATGTAAGATGAGATTCACCTCCTAAACCGCATGCTCCTAATCTATTCAAGAATATGAGTAGAAGCCAAGTCAAAAGAAGCTGGGTTTTTTAAAAAATATGCATGTGTGGTAGCAAGATGGGTTGCAAGAGGCCATGAGAGGAAGGATCATAGCTCAATAGCAGAGCAAATGAGCCCTATTCCAACATTACGTTGCACTGTCTTTAGTATATTAGATGTCTAATATACTCACACTGTGTGGATGACTCTACTTGCATTCATTTTAAAAGTGAACCTGGGTACAGGCCCCTCAAATGTATGGTACAGACAGGAAGTATCTATATATTTAATTATCCTAAACGTACCCGTCGCTAATCCCATGCGTGGCAGCTCTCATGAGAGCAGCTGCCTGGGGATAGCGACGGGGATGGGAGACAATGGCGGTGGTGGGCTGGCCTGGCCTGGCCACCGGTCGGCCAGAGGAGGTGGTGGCAGGCTGGCCTGGCCATGGTCCAGCCACCAGTCAGCGAGAGGAGGCGGCTGCGGGCCTGCCTGGCCTGGCCGCCAGGAGGAGGAGCTGGGAGGAGGAAGCGGAAGGAGGCGGCAGTGGTCCGGCCTGGTCCTGGCCTTGTCACCGGTTGTCCGGAGGAGGCGGTGGCGATGGGCTGGGCAGGCCTGGCTGCCTGCTGGGAGGAGGAGGCAGGAGGAAGTGGCAGGCCGTCCTGGCCCGGCCACTGGGAAGAGGTGAGTAGGACGAGGTGGCAGGCCGGCTTTCAGGCCGGTCCCCAAGCCAAAAAAGTTTCTGTGTGGGGGGGAGAGGAAGTGGTCCAGCCAGCTGGCCTGCCAGAAAGTGCGGGGGGCAGGACAAGCGGGCGGGAAGGGAGGGGGAGCAGCCAGGAAGCCAGCCATAAAGCTGGGCATCCCGGCGTCGTGGTGGTGGGTGGGACAGTGGTGGTTGGTGGGCCGGCCGGAGGCGCAGATGCTCTGTGCCCAGCCCAGCTAGTACTGCTGAATGATTGTACTGCTGTGCACTATGCACAGATTGTACAAGTAACTTGAGTATAATGTGTCAATAAGGCCAGGGGTGTATCAAGGGCCCTGCGACAAAAAGTGAAGGCGGGCCTGTTCTCCCCTCGCCGCCTTCTTCAGACAGGGGTGAGGACGAGAGCAAAGAGCAAACTGTCACCAATCAGTGAGCCCCCTCTCCCTCAGTGGCCCAGGGACATTGGTACCCTCTTGTTCAGTTCAAGCTATGCTTCTGAGTAAGTCTGTTGTCTGCCTGCAGAAATTCCCTGGTTCTGTTAAAGGAGATCTCAAACTATGTTGTCAGAGTATAGCTTCCATCAACCCCAGCCACAAAGGCCAGTGTGGCTGGGGATGATGGGACTTGTAATCCAATAACATCTGGGGACCCAGGTTTGAGAGTGCCTAATGCCACCTAATGGCACAGCAGGGAAATGACTTCATTAGCAAGCCAGAGGTTGCCAGTTCGAATTCCCGCTGGTATGTTTCCCACCTATATCGGGCAGCAGCGATATAGGAAAGATGCTGAAAGGCACAAACTCAACTGCACAGGAGATGGCAATGGTAAACTCCTCCTGTATTCTACCAAAGACAACCACAGAGCTCTGTGGTTGCCAGGAGTTGACACCGACTCGATGGCACACTTTATATAAATTAAAGGATCAGAAAGCAGGTTCTGTGAAATCCTCCCCCCTCCTCCTCCTCCTCCAGATTTTTATATCCCACTCTTCAAGCAAGTTCTCAAAGCAGAAAAAGAAATAATATATAAATAAGATGGCTCCCTGTCCCCACTGGGCTCACAATCTAAAAAGAAACATAAAGCAGATAACAGCAACAGCCAGTGGAGTGATGCTGTGCTGGGGTTGGAGATGGCCAGTTGCTCTCCCTCTCTAAATATAAGAGAATTGCCACTTTAAAAGGTGTCTCTCTCTGCTCAGTTAGCTTTTGGTTAGCTTTTTCCCCCTTTAGCTTTGCTCAGTTCTGCCGGAAGAGCCACTGTCAGTCTAACTAGGCACTGCAGAGCAAAATGGACAAGGGTTTGAGGCAGCTTAATCTGTTCATATCTAGGCCCATACCTTGTGTTTTCCTGGTCAATGTGTGGTTAAGGCTGTATTGTGCCCACTGTTTGCTGTCCTCTCTAGAAAAAAAAACCCAAGTCATTTATGGTGTGACTGTATTTGTGTGTACTGTATAAAAGTCGGAACATCCTAGTGTTGGACATTCTCTAGTGTCTCTGTAACTATAGCAGAAATGCCGGAAGCAGTAAAGGAAGTAGTATTCCGTGACTTTAAGAACTCTAATCTCCATAAATATCTGTTAAAAACAGTGATGATAAAAACTCCCTTCCTAATAGTCTCTGTCTATAAACTCACAGTGACATATGTGGTACAAGTATTAGATTATATAACCAAAGACAGTCCTAGATTGTGATGGATTAAACTGAGAGCAGGAAACAAGGATATTTTTGGTGGGATAGGGTCGGGAGGGTGGGCGTTTGACATATGCTTCCTATTTCTGTCTGTTTTGTTTACATTTCATTTTACTATTTATGTGGTCTGCCTGTATGCACAGTGATAACTGTAGAAGCCACTTGTGCAGATCCGTGCCGGAGGAGCTGGGTCTGTGCGTATAGTTTTGTGCTTGGACATTCATACTTACTGTGGATTGAGATGTTATTTATCTGTCTGTGCTGCTTTACGGGAGCTATCAATTACAGTACCTCTTTTCCTTTTATGTGCATGGAAATGCAGCTGTAAGCACAGCGTGACTTGCTGTCATTCCTCTTTCCTGCAGTAATATTGTGAATGCTGTTTCTCAAAAGATAAGAAAATAATCAGGAGAGAATGACAGGCAGCATCATAACCCACACAAGCAAAGGGAGAGTTCTTAAGATGGTGCTGGAAGGTAGCAATCTATTTTGTGAAGAAAGCCCAATGAATTTTCAGCAATGACTGCCCTAGGCAGGGGTAGGCCAGCTGTTGTTAAACTACAATTCCCATTATCCCTAGCCACAATTTATGGTGGCTGGGGATGATGGGAGTTGCAGCCCAACAACAGCTGGAGAACCCACCCCTACCCTAGACACATGTAACTTATTCTGGTACCCTAGTTTAAACAACTCCCTCAGGAATACATTAGCATTGGGCATTCATCATAATTTAAACTAGCTTAACTTGCACAGAGCATCTGCACGCTAGTGCTTGATTGCTTCTCTCACCCCCTGCCCCAGCCCCTCTCACCTCAGAGATCTCTCCACCCTCACCTGAGTCTCACTCCTGTTCCTCCTCTTCCATTCCGTTGCTTCCTTCCCCTTTACCTGTCTTGGTCACTCCGCCATCCCTTTACTCCATCTCCCTCACCCCTCTTGGTCACAGCTGCAGCATTGTGGCACCTATTGGCCATGCCGCAGCCCCCTATCCCCAGAGACCTCCTCATCCCCATCCTCACCCGAGCCCTTCTCTTGCTCCTCCCCACAGGAGCAGCAGCAGCAGTGACTGACCTTCCTCACTGTCGCCAACACCATGACCACCCGTTCCCCTCAGGCCACTGACAGGCCCGGGCCCATCCCTTTCCTACCTGCCTGCCTCCACCAATGGCCTTGGTAACCCTATGTGCAGCTGTGGTTGATTGGGCCCTTCATTGCTGCCACCGCTGCCATGGCCACTCGTTCCCCTCAGGCCGCTGACTGGCTCAAGCCTGTCCCTTGCCCTTCCTTCTTTCTATCTTTCCCTCCCTTCTTTCTCCCTCTTTCTCTCTCCCCCATTTACTCTTTCCCTGTCTTTCTTCCCCTTTCACCCTCCCTCCCTCCCTCCCTCCTTCTTTCCTTTCTTCCTTTCTCTCTTGCTCTCCCCCCCCCTTCCTGAATTAAGATCTTGTTCATCTTGTTTCCTTATCTAATTCACACAACAGCCTCCTTCTCCTGAAGGGGCTCTTTCCTCCCTCACAACCCCTCTCTTCTCAGACCCCTGTCCACTATCCTTTTATATATATAGATTCCTCTCCTCAACAATCAAGAACATCTTCCAACCAGTAACAGTTGCGTTCCAACTGACCTTAACCATCACAGGCTCCTCCCCCCTATCTGCATATGGAATCCCCACTCTCCAATCACCACAATGCTTCTGCTTGAGAACTCTCACGAGAGCTGCCACACATGGAATTAGCCATGGATATGCCTTAGAGAATTATATATAGATACTGTCTTCTAGCATCCTCAGGCAAGGGCAGGTGAAACTTTGATGTATATGGGACCACTGCCTTACAGTGACTAACATCCTCACTAACCATATAGAGGTGATATGTACAAACAACCTCTACAGTGCTTAGTAATCGGGGGGGGGGGGATACGCAGATTTTTCCTTCCCCCAGATGTGCTCTTTAACATAAAAGAATATGTCCCTGAAGCCTGCATGTGTTAATATATTTGCATTTGTTAAAGAGAGGCGCCTCTATAGTTTCCTTGTCCCATGTCATAAACGGTGGGACAGAAGTACAGAGAAGGGCGAAGATGTGGCAAAAAGCTAGAAGAGTGATGACTGAAAACTTGTAAGCCATGTGGTTTCTATCAGAGGTCTGGATTTGATTTGAGGGCTGCTTGCTGCTGTAAGAATTTTGAGGTTGCAATCCTGTGCCCACTTACAAAGGCATAAACCCTGTTGAACTCAGTGGAACTTACTACTGTTCAGACTTCCTTGGGATTGCACTGTGAATGTCTTAAATGACATTTCATTATTGCACACTGAAGTATTGCTTTCCATACTTCAATTTCAAATGACATTTTGGAATGTCTCAGTGGTGGTTTTTCCTGATACTTCTTGGTATGGATATAACTTGACTCCTAGGATCAGGGAATTAGGTTTAGATAATGTAGCTATAAAGAGTTAGCTTGTATCAAGTGGAACCAAAGATCTTTCTACTGCCTAATTGGATCAACTCCCCAAGATCTTCGGCAGAGCCTTCCCCAACTCATCTTGCTGCCAGTATGATGCCATTCCTTACCACACACTTAGCACAGTCCATCCCTGACTAGTTATAATCATTTCCAATAGTGTATAATCTAATGACTCTCTCTTTGGGGTTTTCCCTTACTCTTCCCCACCACCACCCTGCCTACACAAGTTTAGCTGCAGTGATCTCTGTTATCCCATTATTCATCTGATGTCCCCTGGGTTCTGCAATAAATTATCCCTTTTCCTCCATAGCAGTTTCCACCTTTTAAATATTTCTAGGCTTTCCTCACATCCCTTTATTAATCATTGTGGTCCTGGGCCACACTTTTTATGACTATTAAATAGTTCATCAGAAGTCAGTCTTTTTGTTGCTCTTTTAGGAGTGCCTTCATGAAATCCCAGATTTTTCTACCAGTAATTATGCTCCATAACAGTTCTCCCCCCCAGCAAGTGCTTTCTAAAAGTTAGAGATAGAAGGGCAGATGGAATAAATATTCACAGCAAGTTTATGAGCATTAAGGTCGGGGAGGCCAGTAATGAGTTTGCAAGGAGAATGGAATGTTATCCAGGGACAGTGACCTGGAGAGCCACGAAGGAGGAGGAGATGATGAACCACTCCGATACCACTCCGATACGTCTAGGGCACTCTCTTCAAAATCCACAGTGAATGCAGCAGGATTGTTAAAGTCACAGCAAAGCTAACGAAAGAAAAGTGCTGCTAATTTTTCAGACTTGGGTGCCAGCCAAGCTCTGAAATTAATACTGAAATCTGGCAGGCTAATTTGTGTTAACCACAATTTTGAAATGGAAGGAGGAGGAAAGAAATATTTGCAAGGTCTTGGAGGCAGATGGGTGATAGCTCTTCTCTGGCCTTTTTCTGCTCCCCACCCCTTTTTAGGGACTGAAGCCAGTGATGCTTTTGGTCTTGCACTGGGGCTGTTAGGACTTCATCTATGCATGGCAACTCATTTATCATTGTCAATTCCTAGTGAGGACTTCTAGTCTTTCACATTTCCTTGCAATGAGAGGGATGACTAGCCTGAGTCAGTAATCAGTGTGTGGGGCCCAGTAGCCACTGAGGCTGGGAAGGTAAGAGGCACAGTGGTTGAAATGTAGTACATAAGACCAGCCTTGCTGGATCAGGCTTCCTGTTTCCTACAGTGGCCCACCAGATACCTCTAAGAAGCCCACAGCAAGGGCATGCCCTCTCTCCTGCTCTCTGCAACGGGTATTTAGAGGCATCTTGCCTCTGAGGCTGGAGGTGGCCTATAGCGATCAGACTAGTAGCCATTGATAGTCCTGTCCTCCATGGATTTGTCTAAGCCCTATTTAAAGCCATCCAAGCTAATGGCTGTCACCACATCCTGTGGCAGAGAATTCCATAGATTAATTATGCACTGTGTGAAAAAGTACTTCTTTTTGCTGGTCCTAAATTTCCTGGCCATCAATTTCATGGGATGACCCATGCTCTAATTTTAAAAATCTCTACCATGTCTCCCTGAAGTCACATCTTTTCATAAGTAAAAAGCCCAGTAAACATTAAGGATGTGCACAAAACCAGTTTGCCTGGTTTGGTTCGAGTCTGGGCATGCTCGGTTTTGGCACCCCCAAAACAAGGGGCCTGGTTTGGTTTGAATTTGAACCAGTTTGGGCCCAGTTTGGGGGTGCCATCCATGTTAAAATTTGTAAACAAAAAAAAAGGAAAGGGAAGTGGACTTACCACTGCCGAGGGCTTCAGCAGCCTCGGGAGGTGCTGCTGTGGCCACAGCGGGGTGTGTATGTGTCTCTGGAGGTTCGGCCTCCCCCCACCGGCCTCTCCCCAGTCTTGTATGGGCTGGTTCAGCCCATTTAGGGGCTATTTTGGCCCTCTGTGAATGCGCAGCTGCCATTTTTTAGGCCGCCGCACATACGCATGAGCCAATTGCCCATTTTGGTCTTCAGCATTTAATCAGTGCCTCCAGTACTTCTGTGGCATGGCATTTGAATTGTGGTGCTGACATAATGTGGCACCTTGATCTCTCAGTTCTCTTGTGGTGACTATATTACCTATTTGTTTCCCCCTTATGTAAAGGGAAGGGTCAAGTCATAAGCTATTGAGGTAAAATAGAGTATAACTCCAATAATTCATTCCTTGACCCTTCTCTTCCATAGTTGGAATATTCATGAAAATTCTGTGACATCATTGCTACTCAAGTAGTATGGCTTTTTAAAAAAAGCAATGATTAACCTATAGTAATAGTTCTCAGGTGTTGACAAGATGGCACCGTATAATACAGTGGATTTGAGATGTGTTGGACACATTGCCCAGATTTGTCAAGCCCGCTCATCATTATTGCTTCTTACTCATTCATGATAATGTGAGGCACAGTTCTGAATGTATCACATCTGATTATGGGGCTTTGAGAAGGAAGGTGAAGGACCTTGGGACTCAAATAACATTCTCATCAATTCTTCCTATAAAAGAGAGAGAGGACTATTTCAAGAGACTGACCATTAAGCACATTACAACTACAACTACTACTATGAATATTTATATAGTGTCTTTCAAAATATGCAGAAGTTTCAGTTTCTGGATTATGCTATGAACTCCCTTAGTGAAGGCCTATTGGCAAGAGATGGGCTGAAGCTCATGAGGACTAGGGGAAATGTGGGAGAAGCCTAACAAACTAAAGTTGTTTTAGTTTTAAACTAAATTTTGTGAGATGGAGGTAAAAGACAGAACTTAAGTACAAAGGTAAAGTACTGAAGATAGATACTTGGGTGCTACAGGAACAACTGGGGTTGTAGTAGGGTTGCCTAGAAAACTCCTCAGTAAAATATCAGGAGACACATTGCAGCAGAAAAGCAGAAGTAAAATTCAAAATGACCTTGATAAAATTAAAAACTGGGCTGAAATTAACAAAATGAAATTCAACAAAGTAGAATACAAAGTTCTGTGGGTACTCAAAAACCAATCAGTTACACAGGTATACAATAAGAGATATCTGACGATCATCGTACATATAAAGAGGATCTCAGGATCGTAATCTGTGATAAGTAGAACATGAACCCTCAGTGATAGGCAGCTGTAAAAAAGGCTAATGCGATCTTAGGATGCATTAATGGAACCAAATTTTCCAAGTCACAAGAACAGTTTCACTTTATTCCTTACTATTAGACGTCATTAGGGATGTGCAAACAGGTTCGACATCGACTGTTCAGGGTTGAACCAAACCACCCACTGTTCGGTCCAACCCTGGACCAACCCCCCCTGGGGGTTCACGAGTGTGTGTGTGTGTGTGTGTGTGTGTGTGTGTTTGTTTACGCTTACCCCCTCTGGGAGAGTTGTCCAAGGTGGCGGCAGGTGAGTGTGTGTCCATGGAGGTTCCTCCTCCCCCCAGCCTCCCTTATTCCAGAAATTGGCATGGCCTGGGTCATGCCAGGCAGAGGCCCATTGCGCAGGCATGGCGGCCTCCAAAATGGCTGCAGTGCTAAAGGGGGAAGTCCAAAAACCAGCCAAAGAGCAGCTGAACAGCCAATTTCTGGAATAAGGGAGGCTGGTGGGGGAGGGGAACCTCCGTAGACACCCACCTTGCCCCGCTGACACCTCGGACAACTGCCCCAGAGGGGGGGTAAGTATAATTTTTTTTAAATGCAACCACCCTGGTCCAAGCAAAACTGGGGGGGGGATGATCAAGGGGATGCTGGACCGAACTGGCTTGGTCCAGTCTGAGTCCAGTTCGGACTCAAACCGGACCAGCAGGTTCTGTGCACACCCCTAGACCTCATCTGGACATCACACTTTTAGAAGGATGTAGACAAATTGGAACAGGTTCAGAGGAGGGAGATGAAGATGGTCAATGTTAGAGTGCTGGACTAGGACCAGGGAGACCCAAGTTCAAATCTCCATTCAGCCATGAAACTAGCTGGGTGACTCTGGGCCAGTCACTTCTCTCTCAGCCTAACCTACTTCACAGGGTTGTTGTGAAAGAGAAACTCAAGTATGTAGTACACCGCTCTGGGCTCCTTGGAGGAAGAGCGGGATATAAATGTAAAAATAATAATAATAAGATCCAGAAGATAAGCCCTATGAAGAAAGGCTGAAGGAACTGGATAGGTTTAGTTTGGAGCAAAGAAGACTAAGGTAAGACACGATGGCATTCTTCAAGTATCTGAAGGGCTGTCACAAAGAAGAGGGGGAAATATTGCTGTCTGCTGTCCCAGGGGCAGGGCTAGATCTAATGTGCTAAAGTTACAAGGAGGTGGATTTTGGTTGAAGATTAGGATAAATTTCTTAATGGTAAGAGTAGTTTGTCAAATGAACCTGTTTTGGGGTAGACTCTTCCCCAGTGCGAGAAGTCTTCAGGCATGGGGTGGATGATGATCTAGGGATGCTCTAGCTCTCGATTTATTTATTTTTTGCATTGAACAGGGGTTGTACTAATTGACCCCCAAGGCCCTATTCACATGTTATGTTCAATGCATGTTCAATCTGTGTACAGTGTACATACATGCAGATCTGTACACACACAGTTATTTTCATGTTATGTTGAATGTGTGCACAGCAGTACACTTTTTATCTGTACCATGCATTTGAAGGATCTGTACACAGGTTCACTTTTAATGTGCAATCCTGTACATTCACACAAAAGCATGTCCATGTGTACAGACACCCATATACACCTCTGAATGGGGTTGTAGAAATATGAAGATATAGATGTAGTTCTCCTAGCAAGCCTTTTGCATTAGTGACTCCTTAAAATGCCCATTTTTATCCATTTTGGAATGATGCACTCCCCCCTCCCAAAAGAGTGAGTTAAAAAAAGTGATGTTAATGAATAATATTAAAATACTACTGGGGGATGGGACTGGCAATGTTTTAAAATGTCCCACTTTCTCAGTCCACTAATAGCTCAGGGGCACTATTAAGTGTTGATAAAAAGAAGAAAGACAATTCGCTGTTACCTAAATGTATTTTCAGCTACTCCAAAGCTTTCCAAATTGATGGGTTTGGGATGTCATCCAGAATCAGATTTTCCTTGGGAAGAAAACACTTTAACGCGATTAATAGCCTAGCTTTGTTAATATCTTTGCTCTTGCTGTTACCAGAAATCTCAGGTTCTTGTCTTGTTAATGCTAGCTCCAAACTCTGGTTGCTTTGCCAACAGTTGATTCTGGGTGACCTGGACTGAAGCCCTTCATTTCACAGGTGAAAGCATCAACTCAAACACATTAGTATGGTACAGACCACTGTAGAGGCAGTTATGTTTCCATTAGTGCCCAGCTTTGGGATGCCAAGAGACAGTTATGTAGTTCTTATGCCTTTCACCTCCAAGTTTTTTTCAGTCTGAGCTTTAAGAAGGCCATGAATATGGGGCCACTCAATTGGACTGTTACAGACAATGGACATAGATACACCTAACTCTGATGAAGTTTGTTTCAACACTACTATGTTACTAGTCCACAATACCCTATAGCAATGCATTCTACGATAAATCATGACACTTTTAGAGTGGAAGGCCCAGTCTAATGATGGGAAAGTGCTTTTAGTGCCTTTATTAAAGAACCCTGCTTTGCTAGGTCAGTCCGAGGTCAATTTAGTCCAGTATTGAGTTTTCTGGGGTGCTTGACCAAATGCCTTGGGTACTCATGAGCAGAGCGTGACAACAATGGCCACTCCTAGGGTTTGTATTTGGTATTCAGAAATATACTACTTTACTTTGAACATGGAGGCTCCATTTGGCTGTTGTGGCTAATAGTGGTTGATAGATGTTTCCTCCAAGAATTTGCTGTCTTGTCTGTTTGGCTCTTGGTTGTTCAGAAGAAATAATTAGCAGTACCTTTCTAATTTGACATCAGTTGGCATATGGAAGATGCATCCTTCTGATTCTTTGTGTCATGGTGGTACAACTGGGTGTACTTCCTTGGTCGATATAAGTTGCAGGGAATGATTCAAAGTGACCCACTATCCTTTTTGCACGGGTGGACTGAAGCAGGTGGGACTGCACAGCTTTGAGCATCTGCTCAGCTACATGACCTTCTTGTGTGGGTGCATCTGTGTTCATTGCAGTAGCACAGTGTTCACCTGGGTGTCAGCCACTGTGTCTACACTGAACCTACTGTCAGTCAGCTTCATTGGATGACTCTGAGTACTAGTGGTGAATGTGGGGGGCATTCTTGTTTTTCATAACATCCATGACTTTGTAAAATCCCATCATGTTCCTCAGTAGTTTTAATTTGCTAACAAGAAACGGTAACTGTGAACATGGGTGTATGTGTGTGTGTATGTGTGTGTGTGTGTGTGTGTGTGTGTGTGTGTGTGTGTGTGTGTGTATAAAGGTGCCTATATATTTTCATCAGTAGGGTTTATAGCAGCTTCAGGGGATGTTTTCATTCAGGAAACTGATGAGGGACACCTCTCAACACCTCTGCCTCAGTCCAATTTGGGAGGCTCTGGCAGTTGTTCTTGAGTTAAAATTAAAGTGTCTTTTCTATTTTGGCTCTTGGTTGTTCAGCACGAATAATTATCAGTCCCCTTTTAATTGCACATTAATTGGCATATGGAACATGAATCCTTCTGGAATGACCTTGGAGTTCTGATTATTATGGCTACAGAGGGGAACAGGAAGTGGCAGAAAAAGGAAATGAAAGGAGGGCTTTTCTGGGAAAGTGACTTCATGTTTTTACAATAAAATGGCTATTTGTCTTTCCTCACATTCCTATCCCTGTTAGGCAGTGTCAAAACTTTGATTTTTATCTGTGATTTTTAGGACAGGTAAATCTGAAGCCAACATTCCTTAGTTGAAGACCAAATTACATAAGAGGAAACAATGTAAATGTATATCTGCAATTCATTTGGTATCCTTTAGATACTGTGCAGGCAATACTATATCTTCTTCTGAACAGTCTCTTCCTCTTTAATCAAGACTTTCTGTGGTCACCAGGAGTTGACACCGACTTTACCTTTATTATTGGATAGACACCCACCATGAGGTGGAATATTGTGAGCCTGTTCTCACGGCCACAGAAGTCCAGACTCTCCACACACCCTCCACAGGGCCCCCAAATCCTCCTTAGTCTGTCCTGGATGGTGTGGACATTGCCGGGTAGCCAAGTGTTATCATGACCTGTGCCCGATGCTTTAGAGATAGAGTGGGGAGTGGGGAAAGAAATAAGTGGGATGGGACTATGTTAAGTCGTGTGTTGAAATGTTTCTGCTAATGCATATTGGCATGGATATACCTGTTTTATATTCTCACATTCTTGTGAGTTCAGTTGCTGTTTGTGCCCTCAAGAACCCGCATGTTAAAGATGCTGTGTTTATTTTTTTTTATTGCTCAATTTTGTCACAGTGTGTGTGTAGGAGGAGGTATCTCTTTTTTAAATTTTCACCAGTTATCAGTAATGGGTGGAACTTGGAAAGAATATTCACCAATGCATTAATTAGACTTGAAGAGAATATTTTGGAGAATTATTCTATCCATTCTATTAAACACATTGAAGAATATTTTTTTCCAAGTCATCTTTGCTTCTTTGTAACCAAATATTCTATCGCCTTGTGTTCTGCTGAGATATTGCTAATCTTTCTGGAGATTAGCAAGATTGCACACAATGCTTGACATCCTCACTAAATTTGCTAGAGGAAGTCCTATTTAAATTTAATTGTCCTTTAGAGTAATTCCTGAGGTGTGATATTGAGTAACCTAGTCTGGATGTCAGCCAACATGTTTTCTAGTATCATTTTGCAATCTCCAAACAGAAGAACTTTTCAACCTGACTGACATTCTTCCTATCTGCAACTGGTTCTGTAATCCAGTTTCCTGACTTCACAATCCTGGTTGGAGAAACAGTTTTTGCTTACAAATTTTCCATTGTTGTCAAGACAATGCATTTAATTCTCATTGTACTCTATGATCAGCAGACTTCAAGACTGGGCAATTTACATGTCACAAAATGACAATAGTGCAAATGTACTAATTTTACAGTTGTTTTGATAATTTAATTATCCACTAATCCAATCTAATTTGTTCAGGACTGTGGCAACCAGGATCCCATTTCTTTATGGCTGGAGCTAGCTGACAGGATGCCCCCCGCCCCAGTCCCGGTGCAAAAGCTGAAGATGCTGTGATAAAAGTATTGTTGTTCATGGTGTGCACACTCCTTTCTAATTTTTAAATGATTAAACGTATGTCTGTTAAGAGCTAATAGCATACCCGCCAACATGTCCCTATTGTCTGCTGAATGGGAAAATAAGGACATGTTGGCAGGTATGTAATAGTGGGTAACAGAGATGTGTGTGCATAAGAGCAGAAGGTTCCAAGTTCCCTCCCTGGCATCTCCAAGATAAGGCTGAGAGAGGTTCCTGCCTGCAACCTTGGAGAAGCCGCTGCCAGTCTGTGAAGACAATACTGAGCTAGATAGACCAATGGTCTGACTCAATATATGGCAGCTTCCTGTGTTCCTTTGTTCCTATGTACCATGGGCAACAATGAACTTATCATATCACCAGCTCTCTAAAAAACTAACTGTACTGTTGTCCCTCTCCAGCCTTAATGAAATCATAACTCGGTACAAGTATGAAACCTAAATGCTGTATTCCTGTTTAGAAGAAAGTACTATCCCTGTTGAGATTTTGTCTGATGTAAAATCAGGCCCTTGGGGAGAAGCTGTAGCTCAGTGGAAGAGTTCATGTTTTGTGGGCAGAAGGTCCCAGGTCCAGTCTTTGGCATCTCCAGGTAGGAATGGAAAGACCCTGCCTGAAACCCTGGAGAGCTGCTGCCTAGCACTGCAAATAATGACCAGCTAGATGGATCAACGGTCTGATTCAGGAAGGCAGCATCATATATTCAGAATGGTAACCCATGATGAGAATGTTTGGGTTTGATATGCATTACAGGGTATATTAACAAGACAATACAGGCCCACATATTAGTACATAGGAAGCTGCCTTCTACCAAGTCAGATCTTTGGTCCATCTAGCTCGGTATTGTCTACACCAGGGATTCTCAGCATTGGGTCCCCAAATGTTATTGGACTTCATCTCCCATAATCCCCAGCCCAAGTGGCCTTTGGTTGGGGATTATGGGGGTTGAAGTCCAATAACATCTGGGGACCCAATGTTGAGAATCCCTGGTCTACACTAACTGGCAGTGGCTTCTCCAAGATTCCTGGCAGGAGTTACTCTCAGCCCTATCTGAAGATGCCAGGGAGGGAACTTGCAGGTGCTCCTCCACAGAACATGCAGATGCTCCTCTACAGATCTTGGCCTCATCCCCAAAGGGGAATATCCTACCATGCTCATGTGTGGTCTCCCATTAATATGAAAACCATGGTGGACTTGCTTAGCAAAGGGGACAATTCATGTTTGCTACCACTAGACCAGCTATCCTATTAATACTTCTTGTCCATCTGTGGAGCCAAACCTACCACCTATTCTCCCCAATGTTGATGATCCACCTGAGTGACATGACTGTGGCAGGTGCATCTAGAAATGATGTCATGTAGATGCACCGGCCAACCTTGTTAGAAGGGCTGAACCCAGAAATTGAGCTAGATGGGCCTGGACATTGGGGAGGAGGGGTGGTGGTGGAGGTTAGGGCAGAGATAATTGGTGGAGGTGCATAAGAAGCACCAGAAAGGCCAGCAGGTTTTTCCTGTGATTCAACGGAGCAGTTCACAGGATTGTGGAACACGGGGCAGGCTCAGCTAGATCCCTCCTTTCCCCAGAATTTCTCAGCACAGCAATATTGGAAACACAAAGACTATATTTTGCCCTGTTATTCATTGAAATCAAAGGCTTAAAGCAACAGACCTTGGAAATGTGTGTGTCGTGTTGACAGAGATTTCCAGACCATTCAACGTCAAGCTGTCCTCCTTAGATCCTGACACCACCATCATAACCACCAGTCATTGACAGTGAACAAGTTTAGTGACTCAACTGGTTACCTAGAGAGTTCATGGCTGTGTGATGATATGAATGCGGAATTTGTTTTCCTTTCATGACAGTGGAATGTGTCTACTCATTCAGCTAACACATTGAACTTCTATGGTCCTAAGTAAACATATGCCCAGGTTTTAAGATGTGTGCAGCCTTAACAGAACCCTATATTCTGACCTGCCCACAGTCCCTGTAAATAATTCCTGCTAGGCCTGAAGCAAGGTTTGTGAGAGAGACTGGAGAGTGTGTTTGTGCCAGAAAGCCCCAGTCAGTTCCATAATTATATGGGCATAATTGCTGGACAAATACACCTCTGGTTTCAGATGACTAGGGGGAGGATGCCCAGCCTAATCAGCCCATATGCTAACAAGAAAGCAATGTGTCTCTACCAATTGAGGAAACACAGACCATGCTTAGCCACCTGAACAAGGAGAATTCTGTTGCTCATAGATGCTCCCCTCTTTCCTCACATAAGCTAGTCCAGGATAAGGACAGCCGCTCAGATTGTATGCCTACATCCCATAAATGTTACAACTTGGTGGTGGTGGTGGGGGGCTTTTAGTCTGCAATGTGCAGAGGTCCCTGTTTGAATGTACAGCTGACACGGAAGCTTCTAGAAATGATCCCATTTGATAGGAACAAAGAGACAGAAGTTCATGTTGCATTAGCGAGCTCTGACTTCACTGTAACTCCTTAAATCCTCTACTGAATAAAAAGGATTATATCTACTCCATCTGGAAAATTTAAAGAAAATTATCAAATTAGTCAGGGAAAAGCTAGTTATGATCTTAGTGTGCAATGCATAACTTTGTAAAGCAAATAGCACAGTATATGTTTCCCATAGGGCAAGGCTATGTTTTCTTTCAGATGACACTGAATCACAATGTTCTTGTAGAAAAAAAGCAACCCTATCTACTGGTTAGATCATATCTACTGAAACATGAACATGAGGATGGAAGGGATAAGTCTCCATGGCGCAACAATCTGTGCACCATGTCTCCATACTTGCAATCCTCCATTAATTGGATAATCTGCCCTAAGACTATGTAATCACAGATCAGGTAATGAGAACTGCATGAATGAATTCTCAATAATTAATCTACATTAATTGATCAATTCCATGGCACTTCATGCAGAAGGAGAAAAGCTCTTTAGAATGTTAATAGAATACATGACCTCTTCTCAAGCAAGCACTTGTGGCTATTATTTTTTCCCCTGTTGATTAGCTCAAAGAGCTTTGTCTACAGCAATTGACTTTTAATCAGGATAGTTATCAAGACATTTCTCTTATTGGCTCCATTCCTAAGCTATTTGCTTCTGAGATGTCCTGTTTGAAGTTGAAGCCTCACAAGTATAGGTTTGTGCCCTTGGAAAGGTGTCCATGAAGGTGTACATTATATGACTGTCATTTTACTGCAGCATACGTTATAATGCGTACATTATAATGAAGCTGTCACATATAAACTGTCTACTTTCTTCTCCGTGTAGGCCAGTTTTATGCATGCCATAGCTCAGTGATACAGTATCTGCTTTGCTTTCAGAAGGTCCCAGGTTCAATCCCTGGCATCTCCAGGTAGGCTTGGGAAAGACTTGTGCCTGTAACCTTGGAGACCCACTGCCAGTCAGTCAGTACTGTAGACAATACTGAGCTAGGTGGACCAATGGTCTGACTCAGCATAAGGCAGCTTCCTCGGGTCTTATGCTCCCCAGCACTGTCTTTTGTTGCCTCCTGCTCTTCATCCCAACTCACCCAATCAATGCAGGTTGTCATCTTTGCTTCCATCTTGCTCCTGTTTATGTGCATGGCCTGCTGCCATTTCCTCACTGGATTAATAATTAAGTCAGAATGTAGGGATGTGCAAAGCTGCTTTAGGTCGAGCCACTTTGCCATTGAACTGGTCCGGTTCTGCTCAACCTTGAGTTGAACCCCTCCAGCTGGCTCAGGGCTGGCTCGGGAGTTCTAATACACACACACACACACACACACACACACACACACACACACACACACACACACACTCATTGGTGGGACTAGTGGCCTTGGAGGGTGCTAGTGCGGCCCCAGGAGGACACATTCTTCCCCCTCTGGCCTTCCCCAGCCCTCTAAGGGCCACTTTGGCCCATTTCCGGGCTGTTCCAGCCCTTTCCTCAGTGGCTGTGGCCATTTTGGAGCAGTGTGCACGTGTCATGACCCAGCCACTCAAATGGCCAAGGCACATGCTTGGTGGCCTCCAAAAATGGCCACCACCACCAGGGAAAGGCGCAGAACGGGCTGAAATGGGCAAAAACATCCCTTAGAGGACTGGGGCAGGCCAGCAGGGGGAGAGAGAGAGACTGCAGAGACGCCCACCCCCCAGAGGCCACACCAGCACCCCCAACACTGCCGGACCCGCCAGTGAGTCATTCTAAAAATAAAATAAAATAAAATGTTAGAACCCCCAAACTGGCTTGAATTCGAGCCAAGCTGGGGGCGGGGGGAGTTGTTCAGTGGTACAAAACCAAACATGCCCGGTTCTGTTTGAGTCCAATTCAGACTCGAACCAATCTGGGCAAACTGGTTTTGTGCACACCCCTATCAGAATGTACATAATCAGAATGTACATGATGTACATAAAGGGGAAGAAGACTTCCTTCTGAAATTGGAAGGCCTGTCCAAATGAAGAGAACAGAAAAGAACACAAACTCTGGCAAAAGAATTGCAAGGTGACAATAAGGGAGGCAAAAAGAGAGTTTGAGAAACATTTAGTTAAAAGCATCAAGGGGAATAACAAAAACTTCTTTAAATACATCAGAAGCAGGAAACCTGCCAGGGAGGCGGTTGGACCGTTGGATAATGAGGGAGTGAAAGGGATTATTAAAGAGCATATGGAGGTTGCAGAGAAGCTCAATGAGTTCTTTGCATCCGTCTTCATGGCAGAGGATATTGAGCATATACTTGTTCCTGAACCAGGCTTTTCGGGGATGGAGGCTAAAGAACTGAGTCAGATAGAAGTGACAAGAGATGATGTTCTAAACTGTCTGGAAAAACTGAAAACTAGCAAATTGCTGGGACCAGATGGCATCCACCCAGGAGTCCTCAAAGAACGCAAATGTGAAATTGCTGAACTCCTTGCTAAAATATATAACATATCCCTGCAATCAGGCTCTGTGCCAGAGGCCTGGAAAGTAGTAATTTTAACACTGATTTTCAAAAAGGGATCCAGGGGTGATCCGAGAAATTACAGGCCGATTGCCTGGTTCCAGGCAAATTGATGGAAAGCATCCTCAAGGATAAAATTGTAAAGCACATAAAACAACAGGCCCTGCTAGGAGAGAACCAGCATGGCTTCTGCAAAGGTAAATCTTGCCTCACCAACCTTTTGGAGTTCTTTGAGAGTGTCAACAAGTGTGTGGATCAAGGTGATCCAGTTGACATAGTATACCAGGTCTTCCAAAAAGCTTTTGACAAAGTTCCTCATCAAAGACTTCTGAGGAAACGTAGCAGATAAGGAGAGAAGTACATGAATGGATTGCTAACTGGTTGAAGGACAGGAAACAGAGGTTAGGTATAAAGGGAGAGATTTTGCAATGGAGGGAAGTAAGAAGTGGGGTCCCCTAGGGATCTGTACTGGGACAGGTGCTTTTTAATTTATTCATGAATGATGTAGAACTAGGGATAAGCAGCGAGGTGGCCAAATTTGCAGATGATACCAAACTCTTCCGGGTAGTGAAATCCAAAACGGATTGTGGGGGCTCCAAAAGGATCTCCCCAAACTGGGTGAGTGGGCGACAAAATGGCAAATGCGCTTCAATGTTAGCAAGTGTAAAGTGATGCATATTGGGACGAAAAAACCTGATGTCAAGTATATGTTGATGGGATCTGAGCTGTTGGTGACTGACCAGGAGAGGGATCTTGTGGTCATGGTGTACAGCTCGTTGAAAGTGTCAACTCAATGTGTGGCAGCTGTGAAAAAGGCCAATTCCATGCTATGGATCATTAGGAAGGAGGTTGAAAATAAAATGGCTCATATTATAATGTCCTTATACAAAACTATGGTGCGGCCTTACCTGGAGTACTGTGTACAACTCTGGTCACCAGATCTAAAAAAGGACATTGTAGAACTGGAAAAGGTGCAGAAGAGGGCAACCAGGATGATCAGGGGCCTAGAGCACCTTTCTTATGAGGCAAGGCTATATATTGGATACCAGAGAGAATTTTTGGATCTACAGATTGAGAACTTCAACACTTTTATGGTCTCAGTTTGGAGGCTATAATTCATGAACTTGAATGACCATCTATCAGTCATTTCCGCATATCTACCTACCACAGAAAACTTCAGCAACAACATTCTTAACTGTCATAGAGATCTTTTATAACCACCAGTTGCTGATGAAGGCAGAAGCCAAAACATCCAGCCAATAAATCTCTCAATTTATCCCTGGGAACAGATTATATTTTGTGACAATATCTATAATAACCAACAGTATTGATGATAAAATTCAGCCATCCCAGGTTCTTGGGAAGGACTCGATGTCTGGATAAAACAAACCAGTCAATAACACCTGTCTGACTGTGTAAACAAGAAATAATAATAATAATAATATATTCCATTGAATTATTCTGCTACAAATGTAACAGTCTTCCTTCCTTCTCTCCCTCTCCCACCCCACCCCAGTAGTAATCAGCAGGAAGTATTCATTCTGTCTGTCTATCTATCTATCTATCTATCTATCTATCTATCTATCTATCTATCTATCAAATTTATACCCCACCCAAACTTACATCTCTGGGAGCTGTAATTTTGGGGAATACATGTAGCCAATAAGCAAATAATTTCTTTAGCCTAGAATATTTTACAGCTATAGCAACTACTTTTACAGCTGTAGCAACATACCATTCAGAAAATAAGCAGACAAAATTAATAAAATGGGGACATACCATGCAAGGGTATGTCAGCCCAGTAATGTTGCATGCACATGTTACCCAAATAGTACAAATCTTATCTATCTATCTATCTATCTATCTATCTATCTATCTATCTATCTATCTATCTATTTATTTCATTTTTATACCACCCTATCCAAAAGGCTCTGGATATCCAATAGGATATCCTACACAAGAGTAAGCCAATTTTTTCTAATTGGCTTACTTTTAGGCAATGTCATTTGTGCAAATGTTGTGTTTGTGTAAGCTGTGGAACTTGCATGCATGTATTGTTACTGGGCTGACGCACCCTTGTGCAGTATGCCAGCCACTAAATGCAAGAGCATTAGCAACAATAAGCCTTTGAGTCCTGGAGAAGGGATTCTTTGCATTGCTTTCTTGCCATTATAGACAGAGATGGTATTCTGTCCAGAGCTGCTTTGATGGAAAAGGCAGGTCCGCAAAATATTACCTGCTTTGAATATTTTCAGGTTAGACATCTTTAGGGATGTGCACAAATTGATGTTTTGGTTTGATTTGTGCCCCAAACACATCACCCCTGATTTCTTGTGTGTCCAAATCTACTCCCCCAAATCACCCCAGATTCAATTTGTATTAGCTTTGATTCTGTTTGGATTTTGACTGATTTGGACCCCTTAACTAGGTCCTAAGGGTACCAAATTTGGCTGGTGGGTAGGTCCCCATGGGTGCCACCTACCACCCAAATTTCAAGGCAGTGGGACATTTGGTTGATTTTTAATGAATTATTTTAGTTTTTTATGATTTTGAACATCTCTGCCATAGGAAACAATTTGATTTGGTGTTGCCATACCCTAACCCTAATATGGATCCCCAGCTTTCTTTTCTTTTCTTTTTTTTAAAAAAGCTAAGCCCTTGTAGAAGTGGAGTTACGGAGCAAAATGTGCAGTCATTATTTTTCAAGTGTTTGGATTCTTTGGTGTATGCTAACTTTTCCTCATAATGAATCCCTATGGGATTCATTGCATACCTTCATTTCTTCTGTTCATTTTGACTGTCACTGGACAGTGCCAACTGTCAACTGCCATTTGCCAACTACACCCCCCCCACACACACACACCTGCAAGGTAGTGGGGTACTCGTTTTAAATTTTAGGAATATTGAAATATTTAGATTATTTGGTATCTAGTAACTTTTCCTCATAATGAATCCCTATATGCCTTCGTTTCTTCTGTTCATTTTGACTATCATTGAACAGTGCCAACTGTCAACTACCATGTTTCAACTCCCCCCTCCCGCCACACACACACTGGGGTACTCAATTTATTTTTTAGGTATTTTTGAAGTGTTTAGATTATTTGATGTCTTCATTACACACTTTCATTTTTGCTGTTCATTTTGACCCCACTGCTTTGCAGGTGGGGTGGGGGGAATTAGTGGCTTCCCATGTGCCAACTAACCCACAAGCCACTGGGGTACTCAGTTTATATTTTAGGAATTTTTGTGGTGTTTAGACTCTTTGGTGTGTAATGAATCCTCATAGAGATTCATTATGCGGAAAGGTGATTAGACCCCAAAGAGCCTAAACACATGGGAAAAATCCTAGAACATAAACTGAGTAGTACCCCACTGCCTTGCAGGTGGGAGTGGGGTGTAGTTGGCACATGGCAGTTGACAGTTGGCACTGTTGAAAAGACATTCGAAATGAATAGAAGAAATGAAGGTGTGTAATGAATCCTCATAGGGATTCATTGAGGGAAAGTTATTATACACCAAAGAATTCAAACACTTGAAAAATAGTGACCACACATTGTGCTCCATAACGCCACTTCTATAAGGGCTGGAGCTTAGCTTTTTTTAAACTGAAAGCTGGGAATCTGTGGGAATTAACAGGAGGGATCAAAATATCGAATCGATTCAAATCGAATCAGACGCAATTCGATTTGGATCTGAATCTAGCCAATGGACCACAGCGGTGATTTGTTTTGTCTCCAAATCACCCGAATCAGCTAGATTCGAGTACAAATTGATTTGTACCCGAATCAATTTGCACATCCCTACTTTAAAGATGTTGGGAAATTGTTAATGGTGGGGTCACGAGGTTTTACAGCACTCTTCTTATTCTAAAATGGGGCGGGGGAGGAATCTCCACATAGTTAGGTAAGAAGTTGGGAAACAGATTTAGGAGTTAAGCTGGACTAATTTATATGGACCAATATATGGTCTAAAGGTCTATTTTCCTCTTCTTCATTAAATGTAAGGGAATCTGCTTACAGGGCTATGTCTTGATGGTACAGAACACCAGCAAAACTCACCGATATGATTCCCAGATATTCAAATAAGTGTTGGAGACTTTGTGGACAAGTGGAATCGTATCTTCATATGTGGTGGTCTTGCCCATGACTCAAATTGTTTTGGCATAGAGTAATTTAGTGCATTAAGGAAATTACATCCGTTGCTGCGCAGCTGTGGAGACCTGAAATGATGTTGCTCAATTATTTTATTTATTTATTTATTTATTTATTTATTTATTTATAATGCCATTTATATTTAATGCCATTGAGGCGCCATCATTGTCTACTTTATGCAGGGAACTGATAATGCTCATATTATTGGCAGCAAAGCTTTGCATTGCTAAGGACTGGAAAAGGAAGAACCCTTCAAAAATCAAATGTTAGTTCATTAAAATTGGGAGCTACTACTTCAGGACAAGCTCTCTTCCCGGTTAACAGCCTCTGCTCATCCAGATTATAAGTATTTCTTTTTAGAATGTTGGTCACCCTTTTACATTTTTACTGATGCCAGAAAACCTGCTTGTACAAAACTTTTTTTCATTGAAAATGATTTTATTTTATAGTTTTATTAACAACTATTCTAAATGAATTAAGTGAAGTAGTGATCCTGAGTGGTTATATTTGTTTGTTCCTGAGCTGAGTTTTATCTTTTATTTTTTTGGTAAGTTGTTTTCTTTGGTACATTTCTGCAAACATTAAAAATTAAAAGTATATAAGAATAAAATTGTATTTAACCAATCAAAATTTACAATATCAGTTTGGTTACAATATTCATTAGTCTAACCTGGTCAGAAAAAGTGAGCCTTATAACTGTATAGGTAACAAATTGGGTGAGTGTTTGTATAAATGCTTTGTCTTTCAGAAGTACCATAAGTATCATGATTCAGGGGTTGCTGCTGGAGTTATCTGTTTTTAATTATTTTTAATTAAAATCCTTGCACAAGTTTAAACTGTCTCTGGGCAATTTATGCATCTGATGATTAAAAAGATTTTTAGATTTAGATTATTTTTAGATTAAAAATTCTAAAAGGCAGTCAGATGCTAATCAGTGTTAAAATGCTGGTACTTAACACACTTGTAGTTGATCTGTAAGGCTGCAGTTATAGGTATACTTAACTGAGAGTAAGCCCTATTAATTAATTTGGACTTGCTTCTGAGCAAATATGCACAGAAGTGCACTGTGAGTGTATGAATTACACTTCGTAGCAGAAACGAGCCATCAGTAAGCATTTTTCTTACTACGTGACATTATCGGATGCATCTCATTAACTTCAGCTTTTGACCACACAATATAAACCATACACTCCTCTATGTGTGCTGCTGCTTCTTGCTTCTGCTGTCTTCTATCATCTCTATCTGCAACTTGTGCATGGCATTTTTGTCATTGTTACTTCTATTTTGTCTATGCTACACTAAATGTTAAAGCAAGAGCTATGGGCACCATAAGAGAATAAGAGAATGTAAAGACCACTTTATTTCATAAGAGGGCTATTCACACTTTACATTGTATGAGTGAAAAGGTGTTAGTGTGAATTACTGTACACATATTCATGTTAAACCTGAAGTTGGATACTGGAACTCTCAGGTGTAGGGCACATACCATGCGTACTGCTGATTTATTATTTTATTTTTTCAAATTTGTATACTGCCCCAAACTTCCATCTGTGGGCGAATCAAACCTGATTTGATTCGAATCAAACCTGGCTTGATTCGAATCAAACCTGGCTTGATTCGAGCTGGTTGTGCACACCCCTAGTGCAGGGGCATAGCAAGGTTGGAGTGGGCCCAGAGACAAGATTTTAAAATGGGCCCCCCCTCACTGAAGCTCAGTTCATGAAGTAAAGAAATCTTAAATGAGGCTGAATAGTGGTAACAACAAGCATATATAGATATAGATATAGATATAGATATATACATATATAACACCTATGTGCCACCATAGAACATCATCCTAAATTATTTTTTTTAAGGTTTTGTAAATTGTGGACGATGCAAACCTCGAGAAAGACATGCTGTTCTGGTAGCTCCAGGTCTTAACACTCATATCAGTTTCGGAGGATGAATGCAACTGAAGGAAGCCCGGGCAGGTGTGCGGCTGGGGTAGCCAGTCATGTGACTTGCCTCTGGGGGCCCCCAAGGCAGTGGGCCCCCAGACAACTGTCTCCCCTTGCCCTTTTATAGTTATGCCCCTGCCCTAGTGGCTGACATGATGTGCATTCTAATGGAGTGATTAGGCTCTGTGTGGAATGGTAGTGAAGCTGCAAGATACGTCCTGGTGCTTATACAGGCCAGTGGCTGTGGAAGCAGTGTTGCTGCATTTGACCCCAGAGTCATGAATGGTGATAACGTGGTCATGCTGCTTCTGCAGCCACTGGGTTTCTAAAGTGCTAGATTTTGCTGCAGCCCTGGACGGAGCCCTAAGGCTCTGTTAGAATGCACATCATGTCAGCCAGTGGCTTTAGTTTCATGACAGGCTTTGTGGAAGTTTTCTCAGAGAAAACTTTCTCAGAGAGGAGAGCTGGTCTTGTGGTAGCAAGGAGGAACTGTCTCCTTTGCTAAGCAGAGTCTGCCCTAGTTAGCATCTGAATGGGAGACTACATGTGAGTACTGGAAGATATTCCCCTTACGGGATGGAGCCGCTCTGGGAAGAGCAGAAGGTTCCAAGTTCCCTCCCTGGCAGCATCTCCAGATAGGCCTGAGAAAGATTCCTGTCTGCAACCGTGGAGAAGCTGGTGCCAGTCTGTGTAGACAATACTGAGCTAGATGGACCAATGGAAACTGAAAAGCCACAGGATTCAGTGTCCTGTAAATATCAATTCTCATTCATTCTCTCTCTCTCTCTCTCTCTCTCTCTCTCTCTCTCTCTCTCTCTCTCTCTCTCTCTCTCTCAGAAATATCAGTCTCTCTCTCTCAAAGAAAATATTAGTTTCTAGTCCTCAGGACCAAAAATATGTGCTTTAAAATGAGTGGGCAGTGTCTGGTAGAACCTGTCTGATTTTCATTGCTCAGGATGCATGCCTTGCATAGCTTACTGTACCCACCCCATGACTAGCAGGAGCAGAATATATTATGCAGATGAAGGAAATGTAAGCAATGTATATTTAATTTACACAATTATGCAGGCTACAGAATTTAGTTTTCCCTAGTGTAGAACTTGGTACAAAATTCTCTCTCTCTCACACACACACACACACACAGCCCAATTGTAGTGTACATGCTGTGCCATTTAACAGGTTTTATTTTCTTTTATGCTAGTTAGATGAAATTTGAAATGATGGCAATGATGAAGCTTGGCAATTCCACAGATTGCCTGGAATTGCTGGAAGTTCTTTCCATCGGTATCAACTTAAAAAAGAAGTCTGAAGGTTCCCCCCCCCCGCATTGATACAAGCATTGTTTGTCTTCCCAGTAAAATAAATTTGCAGAAGCAATGCTCTTTTGTGGGCGATAGCAATATATTGCTTTCTTGATAAGCTAGTATGATGTATTGAACTCTTTCAGATGGGGAACCTAAGCCTCAATTTCTGAGAACCTTCTATGGAGTCAGCCCTGGCTGGGCAGCAGACAAGCGGGGAGGTATCCAGTTGCAGGGTTTTGGCTGGAGCAGCAGTAGGGTGCTAATGGAAGCGGTTGCTTTATGGAGTGTCAGATTTATTATGAACTTGCTTTAAGAAGTTCAAGCTAGGGGCATGGCTTCCAGACGCCCATGTTGGATGAATTTTGCCAAATGGCTTCACGATTGCTAAGTGTTCCATGCAGATCAATGTTACCTGATAATATCCATGATGGATGTTATCCCAGACAACACACATTTCAAAATGTTTGGCAGCAGTTTTTTTGTTTTTTTTTAAATGGCAATTTTCCTCTACAGTTTTGCATTTTTAAAGCATTTGCTACAAATGAGATTTGTAATATTGTTCAGTCTTGCTTGAATAGAAGGGGAGGAGGGGAGAAGCAGCGGTGATAAATGTTCTCTTTAGTACTTGCCTGGCCTTAGAGTGTTTATATGTGCCAACCATTTTTCAGCACTAACACTTAATCATAGCCATAGAAAGTTGTATTTTTAATTATTGGGTTTTTTTAATGGCCCACCCAAGATGACATACAACAAAATAAAACCAATATGATGAAATGCAGGAGAATAAACCAAAACAGAAATATGCAGCAGCAGACATGTTTTTTGTAGCAAGATTATGATAATCTATACTAAGATTGCAACTGCATTAATTTTCTTGCTGAGGCTACAAATGGACCAAAGATATTTGGAAACCAGTGGAGAGATACTGTAATTACAGTGTGAGATATGACCTGACAATCTTCAGTTAAAATTGCACCAATAAAGCAAGCCAGTGAGGCGATTCTCACAATCAGTGGAAGGGAGCTTAGCCCACTTTCCACGGACTGTGGGAACCACCGGGCTCACAGGCGAGCCTGGTTTCCCCAAAGCGAGTAACTCGCTTAAATACCCCTCCCCTTAGCCCAGGTTAGCAGAGTGAGCACTCCGCTAACCAAGGATTTCCGATTGTGTATTGCTGTGGTGCGGGCTCCCCGGCTTGGGGGTCTCTCCCCACTCGTGTGGGACATCCTGGAACTTCCGGGGTCCATGCAGCCCCTGATCTCCGCAGCCCCTGTCGGCTCCGTGATGGAGCCGGCAGTCATGTGGGTGGCCGATCTGGCCACCCAGGGCTAAGCCCGCTTTCCCCGCAGAACCCCCTCCGGAGGGTCTCACTGATTGTGAGACTCGCCTCACTATCTCTCAGCCTCAATCATCTGTCTGCAATATGGAGATAATAATCCTGGACAACCTTACTGAAAAATAATGTATCTGAGTAGTTTGAGCACTCTAAAGCTTTATAGAAAAGCTAAGTTTATGGCTTGGAAATGGGTTTGTAGCTCACCTGGCTTGGATGCAGAAGATCCCAGGTTCAATCCCTGCCTTTCCAGGTAGGGCTGGGAAAGACTCCTATCTAAAACCTTGGAGAGTTGCTGCCAGTCAGATTAGGCAATGAGGTCATTCATACAATCAAAAACTGCATTTCACCCAGGTTTAGGAGCTGTGTGTGCTCCCAATTTTTGGCAAGGTAAGAGGAAAATCTGGGTAGAAGTGATTGTATGGAAGCAAGGTAGGAGGAAAACCTAGATAGCTTTTCCTCCTACCTTGCTTCCACACAGCCAATAATTGGGAACACACACACCTCCCAAACCTGGGTAGAACACAGTTTTTGACTGTGTGAATGATTTCAGTACTCAGCTAGATGGACTAATTGTCTGAGTGTGTGGCACACATTCTAAATGTGGCCACACTATAGATTTATTTAAGGGCATTAGAATAGTCACATTTTTATTTTCAATCCCCTTCATAATGATTCCTAGCATGAAATTTGCCTCAATACTTCAAATACTCAAATACTTAAATTTGAGTCAATACTTTCAATGATTTATCCACCATGATCCCAAGATCTCTCTCCTGGTCAGTCACCAACAACTCAGACCCCATCAGTCTATAGGTAAAGTTGGGGTTTTTTTTGCCCCAATATGCATCACTTTACACTTGCAAACATTGAACTGCATTTGCCATTTTGTTGCTCACTCACCCAGTTTGGAGAGATCCTTTTGCAGCTCCTCACAATCTCCTCTTCCACCTGACATTCGCTTGATATTCCCTCCCCAGCATCCACTCTTGGTTACAGAAGTCGGGCAAAGACTGGCAGGTGGAGGACTCAGGAACCAACAGTGTGCCAGTTCATAGGAACACAGGAAGCAGCCTTATACCGAGTCAGATCATTGGTCCATCCAGTACTGCCTACACAGACTGGCCGTTGCATCTCCAAGGTTTCAGGCAGGAGTCTCTCTCAGCCCTGTCTTGGAGAACCCAAGGAGGGAACTTGGAATCATCTGCATGCATCTTCCTCATCCCCTAGGGGGAATATCTTCCAGTGCTCACATGTAGTCTCCCATTCAAATGCAAACCAGGGCAGGCCCTGCTTAGCAAAGGGGGCAATTCATGCTTGCGACCACAAGAGCATCTCTCCTCCCTCAGACCTACGCATGTCACACCCTCCAGAAGCACGCACTCCCGTTTCCAAACAGTTGTCCTTACTTGTCAGCAGTTGTGTGATGCTGTCCCCAATGTAATAAGTTCACTGGGTCCCTCATGAACATTGCAACGTGGGTGAGCATCCTCCTGCTTTCACAGTACCTTCTCCTTTTCTCATTTGGGTCCAATGCAGTACAATTGCTTTGCATTCATGCTCTGAATGTATAGTCTATCTCCCTGCTCCTGATAATGTTGCACTTTTTCTTTGGTCAAGCAGAGTACAACCGAAAACTGGAGAAAGAAGAGAGGGAATTTAATAAGTTGAATGGGGTATGGAACAGAGGCAAGCCATTAGGCTAACATTTTAGAGGCCTGTCATGTTGATAGGACTGTTATATGGATCAAACTCGTGGGGTTTGGTTACAACAGAAGAGGAGAGGTGGTGTCTTTGATCAGCACTGCCTGCAGAGAGGCTTTCGGGCCAAGTGGTATGAGCTTCCTAGGAAAGATATACAAGGCAAGTCTGCACATCAGGTATCAAAGAGATTTTACTGGCCTAAATAGCAAAAAAATGATGATTGAAGCGTGGTTTGAGGCCCAAAGAAAGTTTAGCCCTGGAAAGGACTAATAGAAAAAACATTGCAAAGAGCACATTGAAGAGAAGCCTTGGGGCTTTTACCGGAAGCCCACTGGAAGAAGGGATCGACAGTCTGATATCATGTGGCTGAACAATCCTGTCAAGAGGCAGCTTAGCACATTGTATTCTCTTTGACTCTTTCCCTTCAAGCTCAAGAATTCAAGAAAGGGCTTTCCAGACTTTTTGACTAAGTGCTAAATTGCTTTGGAGGTTGACAATAACCTTCAAAGGAGAGGTCACCAGCGCTACTCCTTTTATTAGCTAACGTGGCCTATAAATATTTATATACCACTTTTCCAAAAAAGTGCTCCAAGCCGTTTACATAGAGAAATGGTCAATAAATAAGATGGTTTCCTGTCCCAAAAGGGCTCAGACATTCCAAAAGGAAATATAAGGTAGACACCAGCAACAGCCACTGGAGGGATGCTGGAGGAACTATTAACCTGTAATTGCCATTGGAGGGATTACAGGCTAATTGTCCTGAATGGCTGGCTGATGTTTCCTCCAAATAATGGAAGCTAATGGTTAGGGGATAATTAGGAGATAATTAGGAGACAATAATGGTTAGGAGATAATTAGTATTTGAAGGGGATATTAATCTGAGCTTGGGGAAGTTGTCACTCTTCCAGCTAAGGGGAGGGGCAGAGGTGTTTTGGTAGAAGACAGGAGGGGTTTACCATTGCCTCCTCCCGCACAGTATGTGATAATGCCATTCAGCATCTTCCTGTATCACTGCTGCCCAATGTTACTAAAATGCCATAGTCTCTAGGGATGTACAAAAGATTTTGAGCTTGAAATGGGCCGTTTTGAGTGTTTCGAGTTTGAAACAAACACCCTTAAAATAAAAGGCCTGTTTTGAATTCAAAATGGAATGACCCCATTTCAACTCAAACCGTTTTGAGTGTTTCGAGCGCCATTTTGGTGGTCTGTTTTTCCCTTCCTGGTTGGTTTTCTGGCACTGGTTTCCAATTGGCTTGCAATCTTCTTGCTGCTTGGTTGGCTTGTTAGCATCTAAATCGAGTGTTTTCTTGGGCAACTGTGCCCCCATTGGTTGCAGGGAGGGAGCAGGGAACAATTTTGGAAAGAATCTCAATTCAAAATGTATTCAAAGGGACTGAGAGGTCGAGAGAGAGCTCTTATGTCTCTCTTGAAGAAGAGGATATAACAGGAGAGGAGGGGTAGGTTTGATTTTGTGGTTTTCTTTCCTCAGCACTGAGTATAATATTATGCTGTGCTATTGCTGCTATAACTATCTGGTTTTGCTGGGTCTCAAAGGCAGAACTTGGGTGCCTGCCTGCCTCTCCTGAGTTGTGGTTTGTTTTGTTTGTGAGATAGTGTTGTGGCGAGAAATGGACAGTGTTAGTGTTTCTTGGTGATTGCTGTGATGAGCTCTATGTCTGGCCTTGAGACTAGCCTGTGCTTCACTCACTGCTCTGGTCTGCTCTGCAATCTGCATTCATTGCAAGGTGTACTCAGTCAAAAAAAACGGGCTGAAGTTGCTCTAGTTGAGCTTATGGCTGTTCTTGCTGCTAAGTAAGGATGCTGTCATGGCAGCTGTTGCAATGCTAGAAAGTAACGTAAGGAGTCATAATTGTGTGTGAGAGAGCAGCTTGTGCCAATGATGTTACGGCATCAAAGATGCTGTGGCTGGCAGTGGATTCTGGGCCAGTGATTCTTTTTTTGGCCATTTTTGGACTGTGGTTGAAAGAGACAGATTCCCATTTACTGCGTGCTTCTGAAATTTTTTCAAGGCAGTTTTTCACAATCGTGCACTCTGCTTGTTCCAGCCATAGGGAACAATGGGGAACTTTAAACACCCATTGTTCCCCATGGGTAGCTCCTAGAAACACCAAAGTGCTACCTACCACCCAACCCACAAAAGAAATGGGCAAGTGAGCCTTAACTTTTCCCCATAGTATCCTATGGGGCTTTGGGGGAAAGGTTAAAAATTTGTTTAAAATCACCTGCTTGCCCATTTCTCTTGTGGGTTCCCTGTGGCCAAAACACTTTGTTCCCTATGGCCCAAACAATTGAAATGCACAAAACAGGCTCGAAATGTTTTGAGTGTTTCAGCAAAACGCTTTGAGTACTTTGTGTTTTGTTTTGAGCTCGAAACAAAATGCAAAAATATGTTCCATGCATCTCCCTAATAGCTTCCAAGGTTTTCTCATCCAAAGTAAACCAGACCTAGATAGTGCTGCCATGGAGCTTCTGACCTCTTAAGAAACTGAGGGAAGTGTGCCACAATATCTTCCTTGCAAAGCCATTTTAAAAGTGTGAATCTAGATTTTTCAAAGATCTGAATATGGAGGTGCAAGCCCAAGACAAATCAGGGTGTGTTGTGGAAAATCAAGATGGTATCTTCATGTGCTGTTTTTTAAAATGTTATCCGAAAATCTACCACTGAAGGTTGCTGATGGAAGGTAAGACTTGGAGTTTAGAATCAACACCGGCTTTTGCAGATTCCTGAACTGCAGTGGGAGAGGTTGCTGACTGGTCAATGTTCACCTGCATTTTGTCTTTCGTGCATTTGGAATGCTGCATATATGATACACAAAGTTGTACTAAATATTGTTATGGGAAGAAGGCGAAATAAATCAAAGTGTTCTTTGTTACTTTCATTTGCCTTGTGCTCTTATTATCTGAGTCTTCAAAAACAATATTTAGGGTGTGGAACTTTAGAATATGTCCCAATGGGATTAATGTTGTGCAAAAAGTTCATACATGGGGAACTTTTCCGTTTGTTTTTAAACAGAAAATAAGACATACACATATATTATAGGTCATGTAGTGGGATAATTTGCAGCACAAGAGTATTTTTATTTTCCTGTTTGATAGTAGCAGCTTTTTCTCCAGTTAATTGTTTTCAAATTGACAAAACCAGACTGCACACAGCTTTGACCTTGTCAATTTTATTCCTAAGGGGAAAGTTGCAGGGTATCGTGTGTTTTTTAAAAAGGATTCATGAGAACATATGAGGGCATGCATGTATCCTTTTACATCCTAACTTTTTTTTTAAGTGCACACACTGGAATTTTAAGAATGGGTGTATGTGTGCACACATTGGTCCTCATTGGCACCAGTATGTTCCTCATTGGCACCAGTATGTTCCTCATTGGCACCAGTATGTACAGTTACAGCAGAAGGTATATGTTGGTTGCAGCAGGCCTGGCTTTGTATATGATGGTGTATTTTGTCAGGGGGGTTAGTTTGAAGCACTACGTGGCAGAGGGGATAATCCCTCCAAGTTGACTAGGATCAATGGCAAGGCACAAAAACGAACATGGGTACCATTGATGACAACAATTCTGTATACATATGAAACAGGTATAATGCCCAATGGCACAGTGAGGAAATAAATTACCTAGTGAGCAAGAGGTTGCCAGTTCGAATTCCCGCTGGTATGTTTCCCAAACTATGGGAAACACCTATATCGGGCAGCAATAATATAGGAAGATGCTGAAAGGCATCATCCCATACTGCATGGGAGATAGCAATGGTAAACCCCTCCTGCATTTTATCAAAGAAAACCACCTGGCTCTGTAGTCTCCAGGAGTGGACACCAACTCGATGGCACAACTTTACTTTAAGTTATTTTATAGAGCTGACCTGCTTGCTTTTCTTTCATACTAAATAGCATGCGTGAGAGGGGCAGGGGCGTAACGATAGGGGGGCAGGGGGGGCACGTGCCCCAGGTGCCACTTGGCAGGGGGGCGCCAAAAAGTGCCCCCATCAATCTGCTGCCTTTGGCAAAAAAAATTTTTTTTGTGATTTTTTTTTTTTTTTGGTCATTATGGAGCTCTCCGGCGGGCGGGAGCTCCCATTGGCTGCCGGAGAACACATGCCCACCATGCTGGTTGTCTCAGCTGCTCCCTCCCTGCTTGCTGCATGCAACGAGGAGTGGAGCGGAGTAGCTTCCTTTAGTTGAGAGAGCAGCTGCTGCTGGGGACGTTCTCTGACTCTGCCTGCCTGCCGTTTGCCCACCACACTGCCCTCTGGCTGCATTTTATTCTTCTGTTCTGCATTAACAAAGTAAGTTTCATTGCTCAAATCTCTCTCTCCCATGTGTGTTGTGTGTGAGAGAATGCTGCCTCTACTCCCTTGCATAACGTCCTCCTTTTAGCTCTTCTGTGCTTTGCATAGCAGGCTTCACACACACACACACCCAAACCGAGGGTAGCTGCCTGCAAGTGGAGCTCTCCTGGCTTGCATTGTGTGAGTTTCTGGCTTGCACTGTGTGAGTTTGAGTTTCTGGCTTGCACTGTGTGAGTTTGAGTTTCTGGCTTGCACTGTGTGAGTTTGAGTTTGAGTTTCTGGCTTGCACTGTGTGATAATAATAATAATGGAGCCACAGGTCGCTCTCCTGGCTTGCAAGTGGAGCCACAAGTCGCCCTCCTGGCTTGGATGCATGAGTTTCCTTTTGCAGAGGTGGGATTGCAAAAGGAAACTAGTAGTACTAGTACACAAGATCTTTGCAGCTCTGCTAATAATTACAACTTCTGGATCATCCCTTAGCATGGGGGTGGGGTGGGGTGGCAAATTTAATTTGGAACTCATTAATATAATTTTTGAATAATGTTCAGTCTGTCTGGATTAATACTAGGTTTATTCTTTATAGCAGATTTTTATTAGCAACATACAGTCTACAACATTTTCAGCCTTGTTCATTTGGTGCATATTGTAGATGTTCTGTCTCCAAAACATAAGTACAGCATCTATATTTTTGAAGGGGGGGGAAATCCCATTTAATACAGTGTGAACAAACTGGTCCAAAAAGTAGCAATGGGAAGTTTTTCTTTCTGCCCCTGTAGCTTTAATAAGATGGAGTGTGCAAATATCACTTGATTAACAGCTGCAATATTAATTTCCCTTTTTGGTTGCTTGACTCACAGTGAGAATCATGTCAAGGTAGTGGAGAACCAATTAAATTTATTTTAATCTTTGTTAGGGAAGATAACATGCCTTTTTCTCTCCTTGTTTAAATAATTAAAGTTTCAGTAAGTATTATTTCTGGCTTTAAAGAAATTGGTATCTTAATGTAATGGAATCCTTCTAATTACATACTTAATAGTTTTTAAAAAGTTAATCATGGTTTTTCATTCAATGTGTATTTTGTTTTACATATTAAACTTATATTTTCCTTTGAGAGAGTTTTAAAAATAAGAGGAAATTGGGAAGGCTTTTTTAAAACAAAGAAAAATCTCACCCCTACTTATTCATGATCTTTTTGATTTGCCTGTGTTTTTATTTCAAGCAAGTCAGATGTATGTTGGGGGGTATTTATTTATGTGTATTTGTTTCAAACAAGTCAGATGTAATTGCAAATAACATGCAGAAGATCCCAGGTTCAATCCCTACCTCCAGGTAGGGCTGGGAGAAACTCCTGCCTGAAACCTTGGAGAGCTGCTGCCAGTCAGTGTGGGCAATAGTGAGCTAGGTGGACCAATATCTGACTCTGTAGACAGCTTCCTACGTAATCAAACCATAACTTGCCCTTACGTTCAGTCCAGTTGGATGCATTCACATTCACAGCTTACATCCAATAAACTGCTGAGTAAGCCCTCCAAAGTAGGATCACACAGTGTGGTTTGCAATTCTGGTATATGAAGGGCCCAAACCTCAGTTTTGCTGTTCAGGTGCATAGGCAAACGGTGATTTAATTAAACCAGGAGGTTATTTATTAAGACTGTGTATGAGAGGGAAGCAGAAAGAGGAGGAGATCATGGCTCAAATAATGGTGGCTGAATGTGGCCATTGAGTTTCCCAGGAATACAACCAATGTAAAGTGTGCTACAAATAGACATTATTATAGAATTAATAAACATAGAATATGTATGATAGACTAGAATATAGGTCTATTATAATTTAAGTCTCTATTATAATATAAGCATAAATCTTGAATAGACTAGAATATCTGTGATGGAAAAGACTAGAATACCTGTCTTGTCTTTTCCATTCTGGGACACAAAACCTATTACTATGTTTAAAAGCATTTATTTTCTGGCCATGAGGACTGCAAACTTAGGCTGTTGGTATGCAAGACATTTCTTTAAAATATATATTTCTAAAGAGCCTTGTAGCCTCATGTTTCCTTTTTCCTGTCCCAGTATACTTGCAAGGATGCAGCCCACAACCCACATTTGACTATAGCTGTGACACGTTTCCATATTTCCGGGGGCGGCCGGGGGGGGGGGGAGCGCGGCGGGGGGGCGCAATTTCAGTGCTTGCCCCGGGCGCCGTTTTCCCTAGTTACGCCTCTGGAGAGGGGCACTCCAGGTTGGAGCCATGGTATGGGGGGGGCTTTAACACTCCCCCCCGCCAAGATCTCAGTCTGGATGGAGGGATTCCACATGTGCTACTTATGGAGGAAATACCAAGCTGTGTTAATGGACATAACACATCACGTAGTTTGTTCCTTAGACTCAATCAGACCATTGGTCCATCTAGCCTAGAACTGAGGTCATTCACACAATCAAAAGCTTGTTGTATCTTGGTTTGGTAGCTGTGTGTGCTCCCAATTTTCATTTGTGTGGAAGCAAGGTAAGAGGAAAACCTGGGTAGAAGTGATTGTGTGGAAGCAAGGTAGGAGGAAAACCTTTTCCTCCTACCTTGCTCCCACACAATCACTTCTACCCAGGTTTTCCTCCCACCTGTGCAGTTTTGTTAGTTTCCACTTTTCTTCCTCATCCCAGTTTGATGAAAATAGTAATAAGAAAATCTGTAAAACTAAACTATGTATAGTCAGAGGCTTCAGAAGCTAAATAAATAATGGGAAAAATACAAGCGTAAAGGAGATTTAGAGGAAGAGAGGCCTTGCTGTGAAGTGACTCAATTAGAAAAGTGATCCAGCTGTTATTAGAAACAGCTCTTAAGGCGTATTTACTGTAGTGGTAATTTAAAGATGTTCCCTTGCTGGTTAACCATGTTAAGGAAATGGTAGTGTGTGGATATGTCCTAAGTCGCCTGTGGCTGTTAAAGCACAGGAAGGTCTGAGACTGCTTAACACAGTTGTTGAGTCATTCTGCTTCCTAAAGTTGTTGTTCCTCATTCTTGTTATGAATATTTATGGACCAGGAACATTGGCAGACATGTCCCGCAGTGTTCAGAATTTCCTGTGCTGCTCAGTGGTTCTAAATCACCTGGCAACAATGCTGTGCAAGAGAGCAGTACCAGTCCTGATAATTCTTGTGTGATCGCACATCATGCACTACTTCAGTTATTCCCAATGGAATAATTAGTGTGCAATCATGCCGGAGTCAGCAGTGCCAGTACTGCCCTCTCTTTCACTGTACCACCCCTGGCTGATTTAGAACCCCACAGTGGCAGAGATGGTTCTATACCTCCCACACTATGCTGTGGGAGATGACAGCCACTACATCAACAATTCAAACAATTGTCACTTTTATTCCAGTTTGAGTGTCATAGAATATCCCAAAAGAATCCTTTGGAACTGTAGTTTGGTGAGAGATAGGAACATAAGAAGCTGCCATATACCAAGTCAGACCATTGGTCCATCTAGCTCAGTATTGTCTACACAGACTTGCAGCAGCTACAGTGCTCACACCTGTTATCTCCCATTCAAATGCAAACCAGGTTGGACCCTGTTTAGCAAAGGGGACAGTTTATGACTGCTACCGCAAGGCCATCTCTCCACACCAAGCTGACAGAGAACTACATAAGAACAGCTCTGCAGGATTAGGCCCAAGGCCTATCTCGTCCAGCATCCTGTTTCCCACAATAGCCCAGCAGATGTCTCTGGGAAGTCTCTGGGAAGCAGGAGATGAAGGCAAGACCCCTCTTCTGCTGTTGCTGCCCTCCAGCTGGTACTCAGAGATATTCTGTCTCTGAGCCTAGAGGTAGTTATAGCCATCAAGACTAGTAGCCATTGATAGCCCAGTCCTCCATGAATTTGTCTAAGCCTCTTTTAAAGCCAACCAAGCTGGTGGCCATCACCACGTCTCATGGCAGAGAATTCCATAGATTAGATTATTTATTTATTTCATATTTGCACACTGCCCCAAACTTCCATCTCTGGGCAGTTTACAACAACATAAAACAAATGAAAACAGAAATGAAAATCTTAAAATGATTTAAAACCACAAGTCTAGTTAAAAAGCTTGGGTGAAAAAAATGTGTCTTTAGAAATTTCTTAAAAGTTGTCAGAGATGGGGAGGCTCTTGTTACAGCAGGGAGTGTATTCTTGAGTCTTGGGATGGCAATTATGCACTGTGAAAACGTACTTAAATTTCCTAGCAATCAGATTCATAGGATGTTCCCTGGTTCTGGTATGGTGAGAAAAGGAGGAGAACTTATCTCTATCCATTCTTTTCACAACATGTATGACGTTATAAACCTCTATCATGTCTCCCCTTAGTTGCCTTTTTCCTAAATTAAAAAGCCCCAGGTTTTGTAGCCTTGCTTCTACAGTTCTAAGGGTGGTTATGGGGTGGGAAAGACAGTTGGGTTGTATTCAGTTTGGTGGTTCCTCAGTTGTGTTGAACTGACCCAAGACATACTATACATGTTCCCTTTAAAAAAAACCTTCAGTTTGGAGGATATCTGAAGATGCCAGGGTAGGAACTTGGAACCTGCTGCATGAAAGCATGCAGATGCTCTTCCCAGAGTGGCCCCATCCCTTGAGGACAATATCTTACAGTGCTCATATGTAGTCTCCCATTCAAATGCCAACCAGAGCAGACCCTGCTTAGCAAAGCAGACCATTCATGCTTGCTACCACAAGACCAATTGCCTGTGCCATCCAGCCACCAAGTGGGCTGGATGGGGCTGTTGACATTTCATAATTGTTCAGCGGAATAGTTTTAAGTATTCTGGACTCGTTTGGAGTAAATGAAGTGCTAATATTTAGTGCTGGTGGCTATATGATTGAATAACTCTTTCTCCCCTCCCTCTCTCTTTTTTAAAAAAATGTTTGTTTATGCTTGGTTTGGATGAAGCTAAAACTAGGCAAGTTTTATAATCCAATTTTCCCTTAACAAACATCTTTCCCCTTTAAAAATAGGAGCGAGAAATGACCTTTCTGAGGTCTTATGTATTTTTCAAAGATAACTGCAAGCAGTATTCCATCTTGCTTGAACTTCTTGTCATCCTCTTTTTGCCAGAACTCTCTGGAAAATAAGAGTAACAATTAGACCTGGATTGTTCCTCCTAGAAGCATCACAGAGTGTTTATAGCTGTCTAGAGTTATTTTTAAAGGGGAAAAACCGGCAGGAAATTGAGTATTTAATTATGTATGTAATTCTAAAATTTTGGAAACATTTCTGTTTGAATTGCAATTCTTCATGAACCAATGTTCATATCGGCTTTTGATTTTTATAGTTCTCTACACATTTGGCTCACTAACTTGGCTGGAAGCATTTTTAAGTGTTATGACTTCCAAAGACATTTGCTGATTCACATATTTTAGTTGCTATCACTTTTAGTTTATACCTTAGTCTGACACTGTCCTCGGCAAAGGACAGTATGCAGCAAGAGGGACCAACAGTTGTGCTGTCCAGCTTAAGTTTCACAACTTTTCAGTCCAGTTCCAGAAGCCCATCTAGATGCAGTAATATGGATCTTTTCACATTTAATGCCACTTTTCCAGATTGCTAATGTTTTGCACTCTGGTAGTTTCGCCCACTAAAACCTTCGCCTCCAACAACGTTCGCCTATCTTTTCTGAGACTATAATCCTTCTTGAAGAATCTAAAGAATCTAAAGATAGTTGTGGCCCGTAACCACATGAGTGCAATGCCTTCAAGCAGATACTCCTTAATTTGCAGACATCTGTAGCCCTTAACCATTTGAGTATAATGCCTTTGGATCTTGATCTTGATCTCGATCTCTCCTCCCTCTCCACCCCCCCCCACCCAAAGCACCGGTAAGAACAAAAGGTTTGTGTATAGTACTCTTCAGCCATCATGACATTGGGTACATTGTCATGGGTGTCATGTGAATGAGAGTGTGCCAGCCAACCATACCCCCTGATGATTATATGCTCTCTAGCCATGCCTCCTGCTCTCCCCACGTTTTGTGCTTGTCTGGTGAAGAAACCCAAGGAGGCTTTCTTCCCAGATCACAGTGGGGTGGAGTTTCTCTGGAAGAGCCTCAGGAGCGAAGGGACTGGAGACAAGTTATTCAGACTGGTGGAAAAGGTTGCTGTTGCATTTGGAAGAAGTGGCTTCCCCAGAGAGGCACTCATACCCCCAGATACATAAGAACAGCCTTTCTGGATCAAGCCCTTGGCCCATATAGTCCAGCATCCTGTTTCACACAGTGGCCAACCAGATGCCATTGGGAACCTACAGGCAGGAGTTGAGGGCATGCCCTCTCTCCTGCTGTTACTCCCCTGAAACTGGTACTCAGAGGTATCCTGCCTTGGAGGCTGGAGGTGACTTGTAGCCCTCCAACTAGTAGCCAGTGATAGACCTCTCCTCCATGAAGTTATCCAAACCCCTCTTAAAGCCATCTAGGTTGTTGGCTGTCACCACATCTTGTGGCAGAGAATTCCACAAGTTGATTGTGCGTTGTGTGAAAAAGTACTTCCGTTTGTTGGTCCTAGATTTCCTGGCAATCAATTTCATGGGAGTCCAGGGCCTGCACAGCCCCTGGGGCCCCCAAATCCTCTTTAGTCTGTCCTGGTCAGCCTGCGGAGCATGATGATGCTTAATTTGCAGGGGAGGGGGCCTCCAAAAGCCTTTAGGTCCAGGCTCCAAAATTGCCTAGGTGCACCTCTGTCCCCAATATAGGTCATAACAATGCTGCTAAGAATTTACACAGTTTTGAGGGAGGCACAAAGAGTTGTCCATCCATGTTCTAGACTCTACATTCTTCTTCATTGAAGGCCTGTGAGCCAGTGGCAGTTCCCATCCCTGTGTGATGAGGCCTGTGTGAAGCAGAAAACTCTGCACAGAGGCAGTTGTTCCCACCACACAATGCTACACTCTCCCCAGTGCTGGTGGGGCTCCTTTAAGGGAAATGGAGTCGCCCTAGGGCCATCTTGGAAGGCATTCATAGAGCACTGGGAAATGTAGCCCTTCCCAGATTCCGCCCCCCCCCCCTATATAGCTCTATGGAGAAAGTCCTGGGAAGGTATGCACTTCCCAGTGCTCCAGGTGTGCCTTCCAGGACATCACTGGGGCTCAAGAGGGCTCTTTTTCTCTTAAAGTGCCCTTGCTGGCACTTGGGAAAGTTCAGCACTACATGGAGGTCAGTGTGGTGGGAAATGGCTTCCATATTGAAGGGTTTTTTTGTTTTTGTTTTCCTTTTGCCAAAGTGCTTGAAAAATAATGAAGGTCCTTGCTCCAGACTAACCATATGCAGTTCTTTAATTTTGTCCTCCTACTATTCTTTTACATCCTTTGCCATTTTTGTTTTTGTCATCTTTCACTTCAGAAAGCACCACTTCCCTGTGCCTCATACTAGGGGTGTACAAGGAACCGGTTTTGGCAGTTCGGGCCAAATTTGGACCAAATTCAGACTTGAGCGTGATCTCCAAACCAGTTCGATCAAATCGGCCAGATGGTCCAGTCTGTTCAACCGAACCACATTGAACCAGTTCGACGGTTCAAGGGGCAATGTTTGTAAAGGGGAATTCAGTAAGGAGAGCCAGTGTGGTGTAGTGGTTAGAGTGTTGGACCAGGGAGACCCAAGTTCAAATCACCATTCAGCCATGACACTCACTGGGTGACTCTGGGCCATCCACTTCTCTCTCAGCCTAACCTACCTCACAAGGTTTTTGTGAGGAGAAACACAACCATATACACCACCCTGGGCTCCTTTGAGGAAGAGCAGAATATAAATGTAATGAATACATAAATGAATACATGAATAAATAAATGCAAAACGGAAGCCTTCACAAGAGGCTTCTAATGGAGAGCTGGGGGTAGCAAGCATGACTTGTCCCCATAGCTAAGCAAGGTCTGCTCTGTTTGCATATGAATTGGAGACTAGAAGTGCGAGCACTGTAAGATATCCTCCTCGGGATGGAGCCACTCTGGGAAGAGCATCTAGGTTCCAAGTTCCCTCCCTGGCATCTTCAAGATGGGACTGAGAGAGATTCCTGCCTGCAACCTTGGAGAAGCCGCTGCCAGTCTGTGAAGACAATACTGAGCTCGATAGACCTATGCTCTGACTCAGTATATGGCAGTTTCCTATGTTCCTAAAGGGCGGTGGCGATAGGCAACTAACAACAGTAGATGTAGATGAGAAGGTCCTTACCAGCGTGACTGCGACTGTGGTACCACTCACTGACCAGCCTCCCCTCATACTTGCTGCTGCTGCGGAGCAGTGGTGCGTGCTCCCTTCCTCCAACAGCCCACAAAAATGTGACCCGGGGTTTTAATTTTTTTAAAATATATAATGAGGTGCTCTCGCACAAGAGCACTATTCTAGCCTCACCAGAATGGTGCTCATGGGCCTTCTTGGAGGTTGTCCCACTTCATGTTGGACCACTTTGTGTTGGACCAGTTTGTAAACACCTCTACCTGGTAGAAACATGTTACACGCCCCATTAAATTACCTGGTATGGTTTGGAAAACTGGAGGGTCGATTGGTGCCCTTTGTGTTCCCTTTAGTTTATGTTCCTTGCATCCCTGACTGCCTGAATTGTATTGGTAGGCAAAGGCAGTATGTCATGGATGTCTGTTCATTATGCATGACTGACAGAGGGACACAAGTGTCAAAGGGACTCTGTCCCTGGAAATCTAGTGTCTATGCATTTGGAGGCCCAAGTCCTGCACTTGCATAAGCAATTCTGTCAGCATTGGTGGATCCCTGCTCTGTCCTTAAGAGTTTCAGTGGCCTTGATGATCACATTTGTCCTTCCCTTCTGCTGCCTCTCCCCAGTGTCTCCTTCTGCTTGAGCCTAGGAAATACTGAAAGGAACTCTGGAGCTTATTCTTGAGAGAACATGTCACATGTATGGGGGCATGCCTTTCTCTGTCTATCAAAGCCCTATAATTTCTTGTACTCTCTTTCTCTGTTTTCTAGAGGAGTATATGTGCCAAGGTCTGCTAAACTAACTAGCTTTGTGCTCCTGTTCATTGGTTTTTAGTTTCATCTAATTGTGATGTTTTTAGGTTGGGTTGGGTTGGATTGGATTATGCTGGATGTTTTGTGACAAAATTGCCTGAAAATACTGAAGCATAATCATCTTTGCAGCTCTTCTTGCTTGTCTATGGCCCTATTGGTCTTTAGTATCCAACCTTCTGGATCTCTAGTTGTTCTTAAAATCCAATCACTCCACTGTTGATGCAGTTTTACCTCAAATGGAACCTTTAACATGAAAAGACTAATTACTTGTGCAATATTTTTATTTGCACTATCATTCACAGCTGTTATATTGATGGATAGCAACATGCCCAGGGATGCACGGAAACATGTTTTCCTAGCATTTCACAGCCAGCAGTTTGCTTTATGAGTTTTATATAATCCAGGTTTTATGTATAAACTGTCACTAGATGTGCAGCTATTTTGCTGAGTGTGGCTAGTAATACAACCTCAAAAGGAAGCTTTAAGCTTCATATAAACATCTACTTTCAACAGAATAATATCGATTGGAGAAAAGGCAGCTGTAGAGTTCATTTCTGATGGCAACATTTTCCTCACCTTGGCTCTCCTAGATTTTGGGCACACAGTTCTCCAGTGTAGCAACTGTGTAGTTGGACGTCATCCTGCAGAGGAAAAAGGCATGGTAATACTTACTAGTGGCTCCGTCATGGTAATTTCCATTAATGATTTATCAAACTAATAAGTGCCAGCACCCATATTTTTTCAGGCTCTACTACATTTGGATCTCCTATGCAAAGGGGGTTGCCAGCAAATGGTTATAAAGGTAGTGTTAAATGCAGGATTTTATTATTTAGATTGCTACAACTATAGCTGTGTTAGCCTGTTGTTGGAGGAGGAGGAGGAGGAGGAGGAGGAGAAGAAGCAGCTCTGTCACATCTGCTTTTGTAAGCAAGGCCTTACTTTGTCAGATGTTCTTCATAAAGTACATGGATGAAACCTACGAAAGGGGGTGGCACAATAAATGTGTTAGTCTTTGCCATTAGACTCTGATGTTTCTATTAAGATGTATGGTCACAGAATCTTAGAAGACTTGGAAAGGACCTTATACCCTCTTGCTCATTTCACCCCCCACCCCCAGCTCAGAACAAGAAACTGCTTCAGCATCCAGCCTTTGTTTGAAATCCCCTAGTGAAAGAGAGCCCACCACTGCTCACACAAATTTCAGCATGGAGTGCATTCCAGAATCTTGGGGAGGCAACAGAAAAGGCCTGTCCCTGTGTTGCCACCAGATGACCTGGTGGCCACTGCCGACTAACCTCTCCAGATGATCTCAATGGACGATGGGGCTTATAGTGAAGAAACTTCTTATTAGGCTGGGATGCAAATTAAATGCATTATTGCCTTGCAATTCCAGCCCAAACCACAACCAAGACAACAACAATAATAATTGATAAAGATTTTTCCTTATTAACTTCATCTGTGGTGTTTAAACAGGCACATGTTGGGGTACAGCTATGAGAACTGAGCTCTGAACCTGGGATTGCACATGGAGCCAACAGAGTCATTTGTCCAAGTGATGCTTGAGTTTTCCATTGGGTTCTGTGTCAGTATAGCTGGTGCAGTGGGCTGTTATGCTAACCTCTCATCTCCCAAGAGCTAAATTCGTATCTTCATATTTCATACAATAAGTGATTTTGTTGGCTATAAGATATAGATTCTGAGATGATGAATTTATTTTGTTACAGCTGGAGCCATTCTTGCAGCTAGTGGTGTTTACGATTGGCTCAGCGAGATGGCTTTTGGCTCACGTTGGGGAGCAGCTGTCGGCTTATCTTTTATTAGTATTATAATTATTTTGCTTTGAGCACTGTTGGAGGGCCATGCATAGTGCTTGGATCAGGGGCAGAAAACTTTAGACTGATCTACTTTTGAGATGTTTGCTTCTTTAATAGTAAACATTGCATTTATGGGGGAATAGATCACTTTTCAGAAACTGGCAGAAATGACAGCTGCCAGATGAAATTTCAGAGCCCAGACTCATATTGCAAACATATTTTTGGGTTGGGGGACAAGAAAGTCAGGGCCAGATTGGATTAAAAAACCTACTTCACAGTATAGCTTGCGACTTGATGAATCAATATAATGTCAACAGAAAACACTTTTGCCACAGCATTGTTCATTGACCAGAGTTTTTTTTTTTGGTTTTTGCTTCTTTTCTTGCCATTCCTATAGGTTGAGTCCATTAATGTGATGCCTGGTTGTGTAAGCACAGTTAAAATTTTCCTCCTAACACCACAGTGGTATGTCTTGAAGATTGATTAATAAACATTCTTAATTAAATCTCAGCATAGATGTTGAGTCCATTCGCATGACACATGCTACTTGGGTAGAAGAGAGTTAACCCAGGCAGCTTGGAGGCCTCTCAACCCAACTGGTCCAAAGTTGGGTAGCCCAGATCCATTATCCATCTACAAAGTGAGGTAGGAGGAAAACAGAGCCTGAGCTACCTCACTTTGTGGTCATTTGAAGCACTGTGGTGATTAAAATGACTGCCAAGCGTGATGGCCATAGAGTGCAGTGGAAAGCAAGGCCAGGGAAAGGAGCTGCACTGCTGTTAACTGCCTCTCCACTGTTTGCACAGTACACTGTGGGATAAGGGAGGGCTTTCTCCTCCCGCTCCCACCAGGAATCTGCCACCATGCCAGTCAAGTGGGTGTATGAGCAGCGAAACCCACAGGAGGTGCCAATAGTCTGCAAGAAGGCAGGATCCTGCCCACCCCCCAGCCCACTCCAGTTTGGTCATGACAATGACCTTGTTAGCTCACAAGATGACTGGTCTTTCATGGTGTTGGGAAAATGGTGATGGTAGAGTCAAGAAGAGGAGCCCAGAGGTTTTTGGTGGGTTTGGTGTAGGTCTGGAAACAGAGCCCAGCACAAAAGCTGTCTACTCCTTTAGCTAACAGTAACTTTCTGAAGAGAAGAAGGCTTATTAGATCAATATCTCCGTGTGTGTGTGTGTGTGTGTGTGTGTGTGTGTGTGTGTGTGTCCATGTGTCCCCCTCCAATAACTTTTGAGTTTACAGTGGTATAAAAACCCAGTTCAGAGGGGGATCCTAAGGGATCCTGACAGGGATATATTTTTGCCAATCCACTATGTTGGTAATCCAGGCCGCCCTTGTGTGTCGTCTGGAAACTGCAGCTGGTTCAAAATGTGGCAGCCAGGTTGGTCTCTGGGTCATCTTGGAGAGACCATATTAGTCCTGTATTGAAGGAGTTACACTGGCTGCTGATATGTTTCCAGGCAAAATACAAGGTGCGGTTTATAACCTATAAAGCCTTAAATGGCTTGGGCCCTGCGTATTTAAGAGAACGTCTTTTTCATTATGAACCCCAATGCCCATTGAGATCACCAGGAGAGTTGCCACCAGCTCGTTTGGTGGCTGCTCGGGGATGGGCCTTCTCCGCTACTGCCCCAGAGCTTTGGAACGTACTCCTTGCTGATAAGAGCCTCCCCATCTCTGACAACTTTTTAAAAGTCTTTAAAAACTCACCTATTCACCCAGGCTTTTAATTAAACATTGTTTTAACAGTTTTATCATCATTTTAAAATGTTGTTTTAGAAATTTAAATTGTTGTAATGTTTTAATTTTTACAGTGTCATTTACTTTGTTTTAACTGCTGTTTTAAGTGGGGGTTTTTGTCATTTATTTTAACTAATGTTTTAACTTTTTGTTTGCTTCTAAACCACCCAGAGACATGGGTTTTGGGCAGTATAAAAGTGTATAAAATGAATGAATGAATGTTAGTTCATGATGCTAGATGCCCAGTACCCCTGCTAACTGGGCTAAGAAGCACCTTTTTACATGGTTATTTAGCAGGGGCAGAGTAACTGGCCCTATCCACCCCCGGCACAGTACTTCCAATGATTGTTGCTGGTGTCTGTCTTATGTGTCTTTTTAGATTGTGAGGCCTTTGGGGACCGGGTTCCATCTTATTTGTTTGTTATTTCTCTGTGTAAACCACCCTGAGCCATTTTTGGAAGGGCGGTATAGAAATTGAATGAATGAATGAATGAATGAATGATGACTACTCATAGTATAGGCAACATCCCTTTATAACTCACATGCTGATAGTTGGCTTAAACTAAATTCACAGCACATGCAAGGGGTCTTAGATTAGAGTTACCATGTTAAAAGAAACAGAAGATAGGCTTTGTTAGTTCTACTTAGAAAAACTTGTTTAAAAATGTTCATAGGGGAAACCTCCTAGGAGGGTGTCTGAAATGGAAATAGAACAAACCAACCCTTGATTTTTGGTTTTCTAGCAACTGGTCCCAAAGGGGAAGGATCATAGTTCAGTGGAAGAGCATCTGCTTTGCATGCAGACTGTCCCATGTTCAACCCCTGCATCTCCAGACTGGGCTGGAAAATACCTGTCTGCAACCCTGAAGAGTCACTACTAGAGTACTGAGCTAGATGGACCAGTGCTTCGGCTCACTGTAAAGTAACTGCCTAATTTTTTTAAAAGCACAAACAAAAGACCTGACCAGGTTGTTTTGGTTATTTCCCAGATGGCTGACAATGCTAGTTGCACAACTAGATCTCTGCCATGACATTTCCGTGCTGCTGGAGGAACATCTATATAAAATGCTGCAAGCAGAAATAGAGGTTTAAATGCTTAGAATCAAGGTACCAGTGTTCTTGTAGGAATCTTGGTAATATCAAAAGCCTGCCGATATAAAGATGAATGAATTTATTTATTTATTAAGTACTTCTAGGGGGACACTTTAATTCAGATGAAGACACTAACCAAATTTTTAACAAATATAAAGCAATAAATTTATACAACAGTGCCTTTTTTTGGTTTGGTTGACTTCAGGGGAATTGCCAATAGAGCAGTTCTAATCACAATTTTGGGTGTGTCTAACAGAACATCCCATAGATTTCTATGCAGTTTAAGTGGAAACAAGTGTGCATAGGATTGCAGCATCAGTCTTTTTGAATATTTATTTTCTGATCAATGTTCAAAATGAGGTCTGAGAATCAAGTAAGTTTCCAAAGGAGTGGAAGAAATGCCGTGAATAAACTAACAGAGTTCATTTTCAAGATCTCCAGAATTCGAGAGATAATGAGCAAACAGGCTGCTACTTGGAGACCAAGAAAGATATATTAATACTTGGGTTAAATCCTTTACCAGAAGACAAAAGTAACTGAGTACACATTTCAGTTTCAAAGAATCCAATCTAGCTGAAAGGCTATTGTGTGTTTAGCTGGATAATTTCTTTCAGTCTTGACAGCTCATATAAGCTGCCTTATAGAAGTCAGGCCATCTAGCCCAGGAGTATCAACTCTGATTGGCAGTGGCTTTCCAGGCACTCAGGCAGAGCTCTTTCCCATTACCTGCGACCTTAGCCTTTTTAATTGTCCTTTATTTATCCTTTTTAACTGGAGATTTAAACAATTAATGTAATTGTGGTTTATGTTTTATTCTGTAAACCGCCCATAGATCTGTATATGGGGCAGTATATAAATATAAATTATTTATTTATTTAATTAATTAAGATAGATAGCAGAGGAGATCTGGTCTTGTGGTAGCAAGCATGACTTGTCCCCTTAGCTAAGCAGGGTCTGCTCTGTTTGCATATGAATGGGAGACTAGAAGTGTGAGAACTGGAAGATATTCCCCTTAGGGGATGGACCCGCTCTGGGAAGAGCATCTGAAGGTTCCAAGTTCCCTCCCTGGCAGCATCTCCAAGATAGGGCTCAGAGAGACTCCTGCCTGCAGCCCTGGAGAAGCCGCTGTCAGTCTGTGTAGACAATACTGAGCGAGATGGACCAATGGTCTGACTCAGTATATGGCAGCTTCCTATGTTCCTAGATATATGAGCTGTCACGACATAAAATACTTGCTCACCTGCTAAACTTCAGATGGTGGGGAAATATGAAGCAGGGTTTCTGAGACTGGGCTCAGAACTGGGTTGGGTTGCTTGTGCGGAGCCTGGAATCACTCTCCGCCAGCCCAGCTTTTAATCCTGGCTCTTAAATAGAGTTAGAGGGCTGCCGGCAGCCCAAGCATACACAGAGCTGGGTGCCTAGTGTGTTTGGCTAGAGGGGGAATCCCTCAATGCATCACACTGCTCGCACAGTGCATCTTGGGATTCCCAGAGGCTGGGACTCATTTCCTCAGCCTTAATACATATTCAGAGATAGACGTAGATTTCATTTTTAGTTGGTAGGTACACACTTCTCATAATGCTGTTTCATTTCCTCAACCAGGCCTTGCATTTCTTTGTTGCACTGTTTGCATTCGCACACATGCCTGCCTTATGCACAGGTACAGGAATTTCATTAAAATATTCCCATATGGGGTCTCTTTTACTGCCTGCTGCCATGATAGGTATTTCCCTTCTCGAATGGAGGGTACACTCGAAAAAACTTCCCTCAGGTCTGCATGAATATGTCCTGTACACTTTTGGTTTCACTTTCTATTCACCTCCCTTATTAATGGTATTTATATTCAGACTCCTCCCCCTTGATGAGATTTATTCCATCTCCTCAAATCTTTTGTTCATTCATTCATTCATTCATTCATTTACTTTCTTTTTCTGTGCCCTGTGGGCAGGGGCACTTTCTTGACTCTGTGTGTGTGTGCTGCATGTACATCACCTGCAAGATTGATCAGGTCTGTTATCTTTCATTGGATTGATCACACCACAGGATTGCTCAGGTCTGTTATCTTTCATCCCCATATACCACTGCTAACATGTTCAAAGAATGCAATTAGAAGATATGATAAATATTCAGGATGATATCTTTGATCTAGGATGTTTTAAATGAATTTTAAAAAGAATTAAAATCCAATTTAAATTAAATTTTTTTTTAAAAAAAATCATCTATTTTATCAACCCTGCTGAAGGGGTGATTGTGCTTATCATGGCATGTGGGCGGTGGGGTGTGTGTGATGTTCATGCAGGCTGTGCAAAGCAGGCTTGCTTTCACTCAGAGGGCCCCCAGTTATAGATGTGTGGCTTCCTGGGAGGTTTGCACTAGGGGTGTGCACAAAACTGGAAAACCCATTTCGATTTGAGTAGAATCGGACTTGAACTGAACCAGGTCTGGTCCGGTTGTATGTTCACTAGAGCTGGGCCTGGTCGGGCTTTGATTCAGAGCAGAAGCCTTACCAACCCTATGCCGCTTCTCCAACTCTTGGTTGCAGCCCTGGAAAAACTGGACAACATCCAGAAAACCTCAGGTTGGTCACCCCTGAAATAGATTTTCACCTTGTAGTAAACTCCTTAGTATTTGAATCTTCCCAAACTTGACTTCCTTGAGCATTTTTAGGCCTCACAGAAACTGAAATAAACACTATTTCCAGAGCAGCAAAGCTTAGTGGACTTCACCAGCGACTGCAGACATTACTGTTTTTATAGCATATCCCACTTTTGAAGCTTGGATGCTCATATTAAAAACTAGAAATCTCAAGCAAGATTGGTTTAGTAGTTTTGAAGTTATGACTAATGATTTCATGTTGACTGGTCCAAGCATGACGTGAACCTCCCCAGGCAGTGTCCCTGTGCCAGATGCCGTTACGGACTCTGGGCCAGAAGTACAGCAAAGCTCTAGGCTCAGGGCATATGGAATAAAGATAGACTTCTAAGTTAAACAAATAATAATACAAATAGCTGCTGGCTGTACAAATTATCTCCGTTTTCCTGTTCACATTGTAAGTTGCAGGGCGACTTCTAGCTAGTGATTATTGAGCACGTAAGACTCAACCTAGGGCCCTTTAGAAGAAAGTGTGTGTGTGGGTGCAGAAGGATCAAGGTTCAGTACCAGGCACTGATATTTAAAGGATCTCAAGGCTGGGAAAGACCTTTGTCCTTAGAATGTGGAGAGTAACTGAACTGACAATACAGTGGACAAGTGTCCAGCTCAGTATAAAGACAGTTTTATATGTTTATTTTGGAGGAAAGTGGATGGAAATCCATCCTCATGGAGGCAGTCATGAGAACAGAAGTTCCATTGCATCTGAGAGCCAATGTGGATTATCCGCAGGAACCCAGATCAAATAATCACTCAACCATCAACCTCACTGGTGACCCAGGGCCAGACATATTTTCTCAGGCCTAACCTACCAAGTTTGTTGTGGGGATAGAACTGTCTACACCACCCTCTGCTCCCTAGAGGAAGAGTGTGATAAATATGTAACTAATAGGAATCATCCGATGGAGAAATAGTGTTCTGCCCAGTAACTAATATCCCTTTCTTTTAGAAAATTTGGCACACTGTTTTTAAGTAAGTCATCTTGCTTAGAGACTTTGCTTGTGTACTGAAGGAGCCAGCCAGCCAGTCCATTAATTTCACAATGGCCCCACCTTGTCATTAGCCAAATAGAACTCTGTAATACACAATATATTGGGCTGAGCGATCACAAGTTTTGGAGTAAGCTGCAAACACATGTTAATTGTTACGGCAACCAGTTAGTGTGCACTCTTGTTTGGAAAAAACATGTTAATTACAAATAGAACATGTGATTTAAATTAAATTAGAATTTTTTTAAAAGGGGAAATTAAATCAGTGATTTAAATGAATAGACCCCATGTCCATGATTATGCTGACATCCTCTGCCAAGACGCATACTGCTATTTTAGGCATGTGCACCTGCTTCACGTGTAGAAAGTCCCAAGTTTAATTCTGGCAGTTCTGCTTAAAGGGATCTCAGGCTTGTTCTCCATTACTTGTCCATCCTGGCAATACACAGCTGTTGAGGAGCAATGGACAAATTCCAAAATATGTTTTTGGTTTCTAGGGGTCTATGTCGAATCTGAAGCAGGATGAAGTGGGCCACTTCAAGTGGCAGATTGTGGACTAGGAACATAGGAAGCTGCCATATACTGAGTCAGACCATAGGTCCATCTAGCTCGGTATACACAGACTGGCTGCAGCTTCTCCAAAGTTTCAGGCAGGAATTTCTCTCAGCCCTATCTTGGAGAAGCCAGGGGAGGGAACTTGGAACCTAGATGCTCTTCCCAGAGTGGCTCCATCCCCTGAGGGGAATATCTTGCAGTGCTCACACTTCTAGTCTCCCATTCATATGTAACCAAGGTGGACCCTGCTTAGCTAAGGGGATGAGTCATGCTTGCTACCACAAGACCAGCTCTCCTCTGTTAGTTCTCACAGGGGTGGCATGGCAGCTAGCCCACCCAGCACGACCACCCCCAACCCCTGATGATGGCTTATGGAGGCAAAGTGGCCACATTGCTACTTTCCCTCTTTCTGTCCCAACACAAAAAGAAGAAAGAAGGAGAGATTCAAAAGGAGGAGGGAATTAGAGGTACTGTATGTTTTTAATTAGAAAAAGAGAAAGCGGGGAAGGAAGGGGTGTCATTTGGTGCTGTGTTTCATGCAGCAAAATGTCAGGGGCCAGCACTGGTCCCAGGAGGCCTGGCTTGTAGCGTATGAAGAGAAGGTGCACCCTAAAATAGCCCTGGAATTCTCGGCAACATTTAGCAGTTCAGTAGGCATAGAGGGGAAATGACGTGACTAGCAAGACAGAGGTTACTGGTTCGAATCCCTGCTGTTATGTTTCCCAGACTATGGGAAACACCCATACCGTGCAGCAGTGATATAGGAAGATGCTGAAAGGCACAAACTCAGACTGCGCGGGAGTTGGCAATGGTAGACCCCTCCTGTATTCTACCAAAGACACATTTCGTGACTGCATGTCAGGAAACATGCTGAATGTAAATGAAAAATATAATTGTTGTTGGAGGTGGTGGCAGTTTTTAGGAGGGAGGGAGGAATTTATTTATTTTTTACTTCATCTCTGAAGAAGGGTGTGTGTGTGTGTGCGCGCGCTTGGAGAGAGAGAGAGAGAGAGAGAACTCTCACATGAGTAGCATTCTGCAAACAAAAGATTGGCAACAAACAAGTACCTTCCCAACATTTGACATTTTATAGAAGAGGTCCTTAATGGAGTGTAATGTGATTTGCATCGTGGAAATTAAATTTTGTAGGCGCCACAGTTGGGGTTTTTTTCTTTGTTAAGCTGGGTCAGTGGGGGAGGGGAGATATCCAAAGCAAAGCCCAGTGAAAGGAGAAGGAACAAGGTATGCACTTTTGAAAACATTGAACACATTAAGTTGAGAAAAGTCTAAACTAGAGCACTACATTTGAACCTGAATGCTTTTGCATGCCTTTCTGATGTTTTGACTAAAGGCCAGTATAACTGATCCCTAACTATCAGCAGCGACGCTTTTAATTTAGTGGGCTGCTGCAAGGAATGAACAGATTCACAGCTGTTAAGTAGTAGTTACTTTGGTTTCAAAGGAGTACCCTGAAGCTGCACGGTAATCACAAAGCACTGGTGGTCATTGTTTGGTGTTTGAACAGCCCACTTATTCACCCCGCTAGTTTCCTAGAGGTAATGACCCAAAGTCGGCTAATAAACCCTTTCATGGTGTGGCTGCCCTTTCATCTCTGCCCTTTACTTTATTGATCTGCATTAAAGCACTGAAGAGCTTTGTAGTGTAATTGCACTTAGGGCGTTCTGTAGGGAGGCTCTCTTGTGATCACCCGCTTGGTGGGAGTAAAAAACCCGAGACACAGGAACTTATGGTTATGACTGCAAGTTTGGCAGCTGCATACAGGTGAGAACTTTAGGCACAGAAGGCATCTGCTGCCCCTTTGCAAATATCAGGTGCTGAAGCAGCCTAGGACCAGGAGCCCTTAAAGCGTGTCTTCTTCAAGCATCCTCATAGCCTGAGTTCATTAGGAGCAGTCACGATGATCAAAGCAACATCACTCGGGGCGACCCTTTCATGAGATGCAGTGAGGCAGTTGCCTCAGGTGGCAAATTATTGGGGTGCCAGTGGGGTGGCAAAATGCCTTCCCCTGTTGCTATTGGAGCAGCTCCTCACAACTGATTGCAAGCTTTGCAAGGAGTGCCTCTTCTCAATCTACTTGAAAAGCTTGCTAGAAGCATGAGGGGAGAAGAGGAGGCTGCTGGCAACCTCCCTCCTCCCTGCCCCCCCCCTCCACATGCCGCTTCCAAAGCTTGCAAAAGTCAATTCTGAAAAGGAGCTGCCCCCACCCACCTCAGGGGCATGAGGCAAGCCAGCTTTTGGCACCCTGCCTCAGGCACAGCAATACCTTCAGCCTAGGGTTGCTATGTCCCCCGGAATTTAGGGTAGCCCCCAGATTTTGGCTCCTCCACCCAGCTGCTAAATTACACCCAGATTTACATGGATTTCAATTGCGCTGCCTGGACTCCCCGGATTTTACTCTGGATCTGATCACATGGGAGGGCAGAGAAGGAGAACAAATCTGTCAAATAAATAAATAAATAAAATGCAAAGTAATTGCCACATAATTTCATAATATGCAGATTAGGCCACCCGGATTTGGGAAGCTTGAATATGGCAACCCTACTTTAGCCACCCCTTGCACCACTGCTTTGAGGAGTGAGATTGGCTTGTACTAGGAACAGAGTTTTATCTTGGTGCCTTATTTGTGGAATTCCCTCTTCAGGAAGTTCCGCCAGTCTCCAGCTTTTTAGCATGTGAGAGAAGACCTTTCCTGTTCAGAAAGTTGTTGACCTCCTGATGGCTGCTGGTTTTGACTTGTAATCCTGACGGTCTGTGTTGCTGTTCTATCACATGTTGTGATTTCATTGTCTGATTATATGGCTGTTTTTATTTTATTGTAATCTGCTCTGTCTGTGTGTAAGGGGGTAGATCTCATGTACTGAATAAGCGACCAAGTTCGTTATTTATTACAGCAGAGGTGCTATTTGTGCAGCATGTCAGGCTTTTCAGAACCTTAATATTTCCAGCCACAGCTTCAGCTGCACACAATGTTCTCCCCACGGGGATGCTGCACAATAACCCTCCTGAAATGTACTAATGAAGCAGTCACCAGCATGTTTTGTAGTTCCTTTCATCACCCATCAGGTATTGAGTGGAACTCATCACTTGGAAAGAGACTTGCCAGATGAGAGAGCTGACCAAGAGATGTTGATGGTTGAAGAAAGAAGCTAGGGGTGTGCATAAACCGTTCCCCGTTGAACTGATTTGCCTCGAACCGGGCTGGTTCGGCGGCTCGATCATGAACCAAACTGGGGGCTGTTTGGTCCGCAATCAAACTGGACAAAGCCCGGTTCAGGCAAACCGCTTTGGTAGTTGCCGGGCAGGGGCAGTGAGAGAAGTAGAAAGGTCCTTACTTGGCTGGCATGGCTGCCACCAGTGCTGCCACTCCCCATCCCAGTGCGGCCCCACATGCATGGGAAGCTTTGTTTAGGAAGCGGCCCAGTTCCAGCCTCTGTGGGTGTTTTCTACTCTAAGGACCTTTCTCCATTTGTGAGAACCCATTTGTGAGTTCCCAGCCTGGCTAAGAACATGTCTCTCTGCCTTTTGAGGCAGCGAAAGGCACTCCCAGCCAGGCTGGAAACCCAGTGCTGGCTGAAACACCTTGTGAATGGGGCCATGTGGCCGCATTTCCACATATGGCCATCCCCCCTGTGCCAGATGTCAGGCGCAAGGGGCATGGCTAGGTTGGATGGGGGATCTCCACAGGGATAATGGCTGGGTTCTTTGGACCCATCTGCACAATGGTGACTCCGTCCCTGGGCCATCCCACTCCTGTGGTTGCCAGGTCTTCACAGCTCTGATTCTCTCCAGCAATGGAGGAGAGCTGGTCTTGTGGTAGCAAGCATGACGGCCCCTAGCTAAGCAGGGTCTGCCCTAGTTGCATTTGAATGGGAGACCACATGTGAGCACTGTAAGGTATTCCCCTCAGGGGATGGAGCCGCTCTGAGAAGAGCATCTAGGTTCCAAGTTCCCTCCCTGGCCTCTCCAAGACAGGACTGAGAGAGATTCCTGCCTGCAACCTTGGATCAGCCACTGCCAGTCTTTGAAGACAATACTGAGCTAGTTAGACCAATGGTCTGACTCAGTATATGGCAGCTTCCTATGTTCCTAATATTAGGGTCACCCAAACCAAACAGATCTGTCGCTTCCCAGCCAGCTGTATGCTAGGTCTCTTCATGATAGTCTCAGTATGAAGCTCAAACTTGATGCTAGGTCTTGTAGATCAGGGCTGCACAACTTTGGCCCTCCTGCTATTTTTGAATTACAGCTCCCATCATCCCCAGCCATAGTGGCCAATAGTCAGGGATGATGGGAGTTGCAGTTGAACGACCTCAGGAGTGCCTAAGTTGTGCAGCCCTGTTCTAGATGTTTGATCTCCACCACCTTCAGGGACACATTTTTGGGAGGTACAGTGGACTGCAGAGGGAAGGGGACATGGGCAAAAATAGCCCTCTCCTGTTGTGCACATGCAGTATTCCCCCTGCTAACTGAGCAAAGAGGCCGCTTTTCAGGTGGCGATTCTCTTACATTTAGCAGGGGGAGAGCAACTGACCCTATCCAACTGCAGCACAGCATCCCTCCAGTGGCTGTTGCTGGTGTCTATCTTATGTTTCTTTTTAGAGTGAGAGCCCTTTGGGAACAGGAACCACCTTATTTACTTCTTCTTTATTTTTCAATGTTTCACTTTGGAAACTTCTGTTGAAAAGTGGTGTATAAATCGTACGAGTAGGAGTAGTCAGCCACTGCTTTTTAAAATGGTAGTTGGAAAAAACCTCGTTGGGCCAGTTCAAATGATACTGGCGGCAGCACATGTGAAAGTGAGGGGAACACTGAGGGTATGCCCATTCAGACGACCTCCACAGACATCCTGAAACCCTCCCAGCAGGTCCCTAGATTGTGATTGGGGGCTGTTAATTTGAATGGCCCCTAAACACACCACAAGTATTTGGAGTATGTGTTTAAGGGCCATTTGGATGAACAGCCCCCACACATGATTAAGGGACCCAACTCCCGATAGGTACGTTCTTGGTGCTTCCCCTTCCTCTTCGTTCATGCCGCTGGTGGTATCATTCAGTTGGCCCTTAATCAGTCGTGTTAGAGTTCTTCTTTTAATAGTATACAAACATTTGTAACTGTTTGAAACATAGCCCTAACAAATCATGGGCAGATAAGAAGCGTGCAGTTTTAATGCCATAGATAACAGCAGTGTGGTGAAAACCCAAAGAGCTGTTGAAGGGTCTTTGCAATATACAACTGGTGCACAATCCAGTTTAAGTTAAGCACGATTTCAGTGGAAGAGTTAAGCATGTGCTCAGTTTTTGACATCAGGACTGAAATGTATGTAAATTTGGCTGGAAAATGTTCTTGAATTCCCACCCCCACTCCCACCCCCCATAATATTCAGCTGGAGAAATTAGTTTGCATAGTAACTTGAAAAATTATATTAGGGAGTCAGATCATCAGTGCTAAAAAAAATTAGAGGGAGACTAATGGTTTTTGGGTTTTTTTACACCATAGTCTTTGAAATATTTAAAGCAAGCATTTAGTGTCCTCTTGTGGCTGAAAAGTGTACTTTCTGCTCACAAAAGCTAAAGTCACTGGTGTTGTTGAAGACAGCCAGGAGTCAACACTGATTCGGTGGCACACTTTACCTTTACTGTGCGGAAGCATCCTTTTTCTCACAGTGACCACCAAATGCCTCTTGGAAGCCCACAAGCAGGAGATGAAAGCATGCCCCCTCTCCTGCTGTTGCATGCCTCCATCAAAACGATTTGCCATTGATAGACTTATCCTTCATGATGAAGTTGCCTAGCCCCACTTTAAAGCTATCCAAGCTGGTGGCCATCATCACATTCCGTGGCAGAGAATTCCATTCATTAATTACATGCTGTATGAAAAAAGTGCTTTGTTTTGTTGGTCCCAAGTTTCCTGGCAATCAGCTTCATGGGTTGACCCCGGGCAAACATCTCCCCCCTCCCTCCACACCATGCATACTTTTATAAAAATCTGACATGTCTCCCCTCAGTCGCCTTTTTTCTAAACTAAAAAGCCCCAAATGTTGTGCACCCTTCAAAGCTGTGCTGGTGAAAAGTAAACACAGTGTGGTACAGTGGTTAGAGGTTTCCCTTTTGCCATCATCTGATTTATGTTTGGCTGGAATGCAGGAGAAGGCTTTCTCTGTGAATGGTGACCAAGTTTTGGAACAGCCTCCCAGAGTTGTTTGTTTCACCCTTCCCTTGAAGTCTTTCTGCCACCCGGCCAAAGCATTTGCTATTTAGCAAGCATAAGAACATAAGAATAGCCCTGCTGGATCTGACCCAAGGCCTATCTAGTCCAGCATCTTGTTTCACACAATGGCCCACCAGATGTCTCTGGGGAGCCCACAGGCAAGAGGTGAAGGCATGCCCTCTCTCTTGCAGTTGCTCCCCTGCCTCTGGCATTGTGCTTCTGAGGCAGGAGGTGGCCTATAGCTACCAGACTAGTAGCCATTGATAGACCTGTCCTCCAACTTTTGTTGATGCACTATTAGCCCATTTTAATGTGTGTGAGTGCTGCATTTCCCCTTGTTTTTCTCAGTGGTGTCCCAAACCTGGGACAAGATTTGAAGATGCCCTGCACCTTTACCTGCTGGTCCCTGCTGCACCTGGTCCCTGCTGCTCCTGCTGGTCCCTACCTGTTTGGATGCAAGCGCTTCTGGCCACTATAATGGCCGCAGCCACCCCAACTCTGTGCCGACACAGCCTGATGACATCACCAAGGCAGTGTGACCCCACCAGCTCAGTGAAGCAGGGCTGCTTTAACGGCAGAAATAACAGGCGGCCTTAAAGGGCCATGGGGCTGGAGCTCAGGGGTGGAGGATCTGCTTGGCATGCGGAAGATCCCAGGTTCACTCCCTGGCTTCTCCAGGTAGGGCTGGGAGAAACTCTGGCCTGAAGCCTTGGAGAGCCCCTGCCAGTCAGTAGTCAGTACTGAGCTAGATGGGCTAATGGCCTGATTCCACATCAGGCAGCCCCTCCTATGTTGCTATGCCTGTACTCGCTGGGCCTGGGGCAGCTCTGCCCCACTGAGGCAGCACAGCTGCCAGAGAGCAGCCAGTACTGTTTGGGGCTGGATGCCTAGTGGAGAGGGGGTGAGGTGGCAGGTGAGCCCCGGACACTCACTGCCCCATGCATTTACCTCTGTCTCTGTGGTAGCTACTGTATGCCCCTGACTTTAGTTATTTATTTATTTATTCATCACATTTGTACTTTCATCTCTGGGCAGTTAACAATAGCATAAAACAAGTTAAAATTGTTAACTTGGAGAGGCAGCATGGTGTAGTGGTTCGAATCCTGGACTAGGACCGTGGAGACCCGAGTTCAAATCCCCATGCAGCCAAATACTTGCTGGGTGACTCTTGGACAGTCACTTCTCTCTCAGCCTAACCTACTTCACAGGGTTGTTGTGAGGAGAAAATTAATTATGTAGTACACTGCTTTGGGCTCCTTGGAGGAAGAGCAGGATATAAAATGTAATAAGATAAAATAAAATAAAATATATACAAAAACTTAAAATAATTTAACAATTTAAAAATCATCCACTAATTAAAACCTTAAAATTTTTAAAGAACTGAAAAAGCTTGGTTGAAGAGGTGGGTTTTCAAATGCTTTCTAAAAATGTTCAGAGATGGGGAGGATCGTATCTCAGAAGGGAGCACATTCCATAGTCTCAGGGCAGCAACCGAGAAAGCCCGTCCCCATGTGGCTACCAGCCAAGCTGGCGGCAACTGGAGATGGGTCTCTCCGGACGACCTCAATGGGTGGTGGGGCTCATAATGACAGACTTTACTAATGTCTGTCTGTCTGTTATTGTTCAATTCTTATACTGCCTTTCATTATTTATTTATTTATTTATTTATATAAATAATACATTAATTAATAAATTATCTGAGGAGGTCCGTCTCCAGTTACCGCCAACTCGTCTGATGGCTACACAGAGATAGGCCTTCTTGGTTGCTGCCCCAAGATTGTGGAATGCGCTCCTTGCTGAGATACGACCCTCCCCATCTCTAGCAATTTAAAAAAACAAAACACCTGAAAACCCATCTTTTCACCCAAGCTTTCCCAGCTTTTTAAAACTGTCTGTTTTTAATTTTATGGCTGTTTTTAAATTGTGGCATTGTTTTAACTTTTTATGTGTGTTTTAATTGTTTTTATGTTAACTGCCCAGAGACGAATGTTTGGGCGGTATAGAAGTTTACTAAATAAATGAATGAATAAATATTTATTTATTTTATCGATTGATTGATTGTGAAATTTATATACCGCCTTTCATTAAAACAATGCATCTCAAAGGTGGTTTGTAAAAGTTAAAATACAATAAAATTCTGTAAAAGTTACATTTAAAACCTTACAATCAATTAAACATTAAAATCATAAGACACCAAGAAACAATTAAAAAAAGAAACAGAAGCAAGAAAGCTGAGAAACCTGACAATCTCTAAGGGGTAAAAGCCTGAGTAATTTTTTTAAAAAAGGTCTTTCGTTGTTTTTTAATAGCAGCCACAGCTGTCACAGAGCAGCCGTTCAAAGGAAGAGAATTCCAGTTTCTGGGGGCAACAACAGAAAAGGCCCCGTCCCGTGTGCACAACCATCTAGCCTCTTTCAACGTCGGCACACAGAGCAAAGGCCCCCTGATGATCTTGTTGGGTGGGCAGAAACCCTTGGAAGCAGAATATGCTATTTTTAAATTGTGCTGTTTTTTCTTGCTATGTTTATATGTTTGTAGCCACCTTGGGCATTTTCTAGTTGGAAAACCAGGATATAAATATTGTAAAACAGATAAAAATGTAACAGAGGATGCTGGCAGTAGTTTGCATAGTAATGGGTGCAAAACAGGGTCTGGTGGTAAATATGCTCTGGTCACACTGACCAGTTCCCATCTATGGGAACCCGAATATGTTTCAGCAGGCCTGTCTATGCTTAGGAGCTAGCAGCAGGCTGCATACAACTGTGCATATTAGAGCCCAATGCTGTTTCTCGTTTTAGGAAAGTAGCTTCAAGAAGGCATTTTGAGTTCCTATGCAGTGGAGGAAAGGAGTGCTTAAGCCTTTTACCACTGACCATTTTATTAGTCCAAATGATGCCTCTCAGCCACTTTCCCCCCTTTGGCAAGTAGCTTGGACCAAAGAGACGTCATCTTTGGCAAAATGCTACATAAAGTAAACAGGGGCATATACCTATTATCTCACTGAAAGATGGAAGAATCACATCATTTATTGTTTCTTTGTCATAATGTATGTTTTATCATTTTTTCATCTTTTCTGAATAAGTATTGGCTGATATCCAGATCAAAGTTGTGGGGATAAAAATAACCATGTACACTGCTCTGAGCTCCTTGGAGGAAGAGCGGGATATAAGTAAGTAAGTAAGTAAATAAGCACATGCACAAACGGGCTGTGCAGATACAAGCACAAAGATGTTGCACTATGTGAGACAAGTGCTGCGCTCACACGCTTGTGCAAAAAAGTGCACAGCCTGCAGTGAGCCTGCTCCTGGGAAATGTATCCCCCTCTCTGCTTACATTTGCAGGGAATGTTTGTGTGAGAGTGGAAAAACACGAGCACACAGTAGTGCAACTTCAGGACTTGGTGCAACGATGCATGTTCTGGTGGACGCGCAACTTTGTTGCATAAGAGTTTCGTTGGTCTGGATGTCAGCCATTAAACAATACTCCAGATGAGATGATGAGGGTGGGATTCTCATTGCTAGAAGACTCTAACGCCACTGTAAGTCAGACATGCATCATGTTTTACCCACCAAGGTGGCCATGGCTCGTCAGCCAAGTCTGGTAGCTCCTAGGGCAGGGTGGACTCTCCAGCAGTTGTTGAACTGGGGATGATGAGATACTGCAGTCAACAACAGCTAGCCGGCCAAGGTTGCCTATCCTACCCTAGGGACTTGCTAAACTTCCAGGTTTTCTTGCCTGCCAGAGACGGGGGGAAACTTGTCAGGCACCTAGCAGGCTGCCAACTGGTGTTTGCCATATGAATTGCAATTTGCGTGGGCTTCCCTTGCGCAGGTCGGGATTGTAGCCTGCTGTGTTTTGCTGAATGACTCATTTGAAAACTCTTCCTGATGAAAAGGGTTGTGGGCGGGATCTATTAGATTGCTTTGGAGAAGTACTGTCAGTTTATTTAGAACACGGTGTGTGGCACATGTACCCCTGGGGGAATGCAAGGCATGGGTTGGGGGTACAGCACTGGCTGAGGAAGCCAATTGGCACCCCGTGTTCCTCCCGCCAGCGCCCCCCCCATGCCCGTGCGTCTGACATCAGACACAGCGGGCGTGGCTTTACTCCCAAATGGGGCTGCGTAGCCCTGTTTGGGAGCGAAGCCACATACCCCACATCTTACATCAGACACGGTGTGTGACTGGGGTGCCAGGCATGGCCCCTGATTGGTAGCAGCCCAGGTTTTAACCTGTCTGCTCAATGGTGGCTCTGCCCCTGGGGTACAGAATGAGGAGAGAAGGGAAAGAAGTCCAATGAGAAGGATGGAGATCAGAGTTTATGTTCTCCATTGCTGCTGATTACTCGCTATAATTAGACTTGCTTTCTCTTTTTTCCTCTCTCTCTCCCCTCCCCCCTCTCTTCCATCTTTCTATCTTGCCATTTCTGCCATTCAAAACAATAGCGCAAAATTTGGTGTGCCTTTCAATGTGTGGTTTTCCCCACCATTTTCCCCACCAATAATTTGGCACACCACTGTGCAACCCTCCTAGTTCTGGCCAACATTGCCTCTAGCCCAGGTACTTACTTGAGTTGGGCACCTCTGGTGTAAAGGTGGCAACTCTGTCCACCCTAGATTGGGCAGCCATCATACCATGGCCCTATATACATAGCCCTTCTTCTAATTTATGGCGCACATTACTTTTAATATGAAATCCACTGGAAAATCGAGGTGATAATTTTTTCAGAAGTTAGAGAGTACTTGCTACTTAAAAGACTGAGAGAAGTGCTGATTTATAAGAGTGATTCTGTAAGCTTCAATCATGTGCTTAATGCCGACCAACTCATAGCTTAACATCAGTGTATAAACTGAGTGGATGAATTTGCCACTCAACAGAAATGAGGGAATCCCATCGAACTGTAGTGTTTGCTGTTTGTTTCTGGAATGGTCAGTGATCTCAAATCTCTTAAGTTTATTACATTTCATGGCTTTTCCACCAGGGATATTACTTATTCTCGAAAGCACGTTGGCAATTTGATCCAGTTCTCGCACAGAGGAGGAGAAAATGATATTAGAAAGCTTAGATAATTGAATAGAAAAGAGAACCCAGCTCTGAATTGCTTATTTAATTAGTTTAAGGAATTGCGATGGGAAAAGTTCAGATTGTTCCAAGTGGGACTCTACTTCTGCTTGATGCTTTGTACAGGAAAGTGGTGCTGCGGTTATCCTGAATATTAAACTTTTTCTCTACTGGTGTGCATAAAATCAAAGTTCTGCTTCACACATGATTGTGTGAACCTATACCAAGGTGGGAATCTCAGATTCATCTTGGGACAAAAACCATCCGTAATCTTGGAATGGATTCATTGGGTCACGCCAGTGTTAGTTACTGACTTTAAACATAGATTAGAATGATTATGTGAACCAGGCCATAGTGTCTCAGAGACAGTCATGCTATAAACTGAACTTTATCCCAAGGATCCCTCAGCAGACTTTTTTTACTGCCTCCACACTTCAAGAGTCACTGTGACATGTAACAATGCTGGATGCAACACAGCTCACCATAACGTTTTATGATCTTTGAGTGCTGGAAATCTCAATGTTCATAAAAATGTTTGTGCACCATCATATGCATCAGGTAAATGCATATGTAACAAAGGAAGGCTAAACAGAGGATGCCAGTGAAATGCTGCTTCTGTTTAACTGCATCCTGGAAGGAGGAGGAGATTATCTACTTTCTTTCTGCTTTAGGTAACACTCAAGGTGGTGGATTGCCCAAGGAATTAGCCGTAATATGGCTTCTGTTTTTTGTTTTGTTTCAGTGGAAATCCTCCAAGGAAAGTAGGTCTGTCAACAGAGTTTTCCTCTCTCCAGCAATACATTTCTCAGAAATACTCAGAAATCTAGTTCACAGTCTTTCAAATCTAGGTTTAATATGGGTCACCAACACTAGTGTGCTTGTATGAACCTACGGCAATGGGAATCTCAGATTCAACTCAGATGATAAACCACCTTCGCATGAATTCACACCATCACACTAGTGTTGGTAGTCTACATTAAATCAAGATTTAAACAATTGTGTGAACCAGGCCAGTTTTTGCTACATTCTGAGTTTGTACAATTATGAAGGACCATGTGTGAAGTGATAGTGTTACTGGCAACTATTTAATCATCCCAGATTTTATGCACTTATTCAGAACTGGACTCAACTTACTGGCCACTTTCTGTTAAGGATTCCATCCCATTTCATTTTTCAGACCTCAGCGATTAGATGTCCTCAGCAATTTAGTTGCAGTTTAAATGGATTAATGATTGATGGCACTCCAGCCTGATTGTGCGGCATTAATGGGATCTAAATATGGCAACATGTAGAACATCAATTTCAGATTTGAATAAAAATTGGAAGTAAACTCCAGGGACCCATATAACTGAACATGGACAACAGTCAGATGCTCTTACTTAATATTTTATTTCCCATAGAGAAAAGAAGAGTTTGTAAAAACAAAACAAAAACCCAAAATACTTAGATAGTTTGTGCTAGATGTTGTGACACACTGGGCTCTTCCACATTATTTATTTATTTACTTACTTACTTACTTAGTAAGTACATTTATATACCGCCCCATGCAAAAAAGTCCCTGGGCAGTTCACAATATAATGAATGATCAGAAAGGTGTGATTTGGGGTTGTGAAGGGTCGTTACCATATTGTAAGACAAATGAGCAGAGTCTCCAGTAGGGGTATGCATGAGCCATTAGGCGGTCTATTCAGAGGCCGCTGAACTGGTTAAAAAGACTGGCATTTGATCCGGTTTGGAGGCAGGGAGGGGTTGCTTTAAAGGCAAGGGGAGGGTGTCCTTACTTCCCCTACCACATTTTCTCCGCCTGCGCTGCTGTCAAAATCACTGGCACGGTGATGCTGCATACCCTCTTGTCGCCTCGGTCAGCATAATACACTTCTGGTATTATTATTATTAATTATTTACACAGTCAGACAGGTGTTATTGACTGGTTTGTTTTATCCAGACATCACGTCCTTCCCAAGGACCTGGGATGGCTGAATTTTATTGTCAATGTTGTTGCTGTTGTTAAAGATATCATTGCAGAATATAGGCTGTTCCCGGTAAAGCTGCTTTTTGTAATTGGCTGATGGTGATTTCTGTGGCCCCTATGGTGTTGAGGTGCTCTTCAAGGTCTTTTGGAACTGCACCCAGGGCGCCAATTACCACTGGGATTATTTTGGTCTTTTTCTGCCACACCACCACCACCACCACCATCATCATCATTACATTTATATCCCGCTCTTTCTCTTTCACAACAACCCTGTGAAATAGGCTAGGCTGAGAGAGAAGTGACTGGCCCAGAGCCACCCAGCTAGTATTGTGGCTGAATGGGGATTTGAACTCGGGTCTCCCTGGTCCTACTCCAGCACTCTAGCCACTACACCACTCTGGCTCTTATGCTGATCAGGGCAGCAAGAGAGTATACAGCCGCCCCGTGCCAGTGATTTTGACTGCAGCGCCGGCAGTGGAAATGCGGCAAGGCAGTGGAAATGCACCCTCCTCTGCACCTTAAAGTAATCCCCCACCCTCCCAGTAGTGCATGGAACAGGTTCTGTGCACATCCCTAGTCTCCAGTTGGCTCTGCAAGCCCCGTTCCCAGACAAGCACCACAGCCACATTCTCCACTACTGCAGTTGTGAGGTGGGGGTGGGGGGTGGCTTCCCCAGTGTGTTCCATGCTGTCAGAAGAAGGGAAAACCTCCTGGCACCACCAGCCACTCTCTGATTGGCCATGAGGGGACAGGAGGCGGGCCCAACCCTACTCAAACCATTTTGATCAAAGGAGCATAGAGAGTGCTGTGCAGAGAGGCACATTCAGGAATAGCAACCTTTGTAGCCTCAGTGTTCTATCACAAACATGGCGGGCAGCTTCCGGGAGCAGTTTAAACTGGAAAATCTGACACATGAGCAGCAAGCCATGGTAGGGGGACTGCTCTTTTTCACAATCCTGGGTTAAAAGTAGGGTTTAAGATCTGGGTCACCCTGCTGTCAGGGAGCTGAGCTTGTGGGATACCTGTGGTTTCTCACAACCAGGAATCCCTAGGTATACTGCGTCTAAGCCTTGTTTTCAAGCTCATGAGAGTGGACTCTCTCTGTGTGAGTCCAGACAAGGGAGAGGGAAAAAGGAAAATTCAGATAAACATCAATTAACTTTCTTTCAGCTGAAACTGTTATTGGTACAATCTAGAGTTAAGTGCACATACACTGCAGAAAGGCATATGTACTGCAAATGAGCATTAGGAAAAAATCCACTTGTATATAGCAGATCAGTTAATCTAAGAACTTTGGGCCAAAATAGATGGGACTTGAATCACATCATTGACCCTGGTATGCTTGCTTTTTCTGTTCTAAATAGAACACTTTGGCACGGCTTGTCTGGATCAGAACCATGGGTAAGGGGGCTTTTAAACCTACCTTCCTGCTGTGTTCTTAATCTAGAACTCCCGCTCCCTGAGTGGAACCAATATAAGTCCCTTTTTTTCTAGCACTGGAAGAGACTGTTCCCCTCAGGGGATGGGGCCGCTCTGAGTAGAGCATCTGCATGCTTGCATGCAGAAAGTTCTAAGTTCCCTCCCTGGCATCTCCAAGATAGGGCTGGGAGAGGCTCCTGCCTGCAACCTTGGAGAGGCCACTGGCAGTGTCTGTAGACCAGGCCTGCTCAACTTTGGCCCCTAGAGGAACATGTCCCTCGAGGAACATAGGAAGCTCCCTTCTGACTCAGTAGAAGCTTCCTTGTTCCTCTAGCTAAGCCTCTATGATCTCTGAATATAGGAACAGTCTGTGTGATTAATTGCTCTTGGAAAGTAATGTTTCAATGCATTCTCTCCCTCCCTCTCTCTCTCTCTCTCTCAAGATTCCAGATTGTTGTCCATCATCTGATAACATCACCATTTGCTGATCATTGGCTTTTGTTGTATTTCTCTCCCTTTAGGAAAGAGAACACCAAAGACAAAGGACAAGAGGAAGAAGAAAAAGAATTTAATGGAAAGAGCACAGAAGCAGCACAGCCTCTTCTTAGCCACAGACCGAGCGAGTCAATAGAGACTTTGTCACGTGTCTATCCGTGTGGGAATTTTTGTTTGTCCGTATGTTGCAAAATGCACAGAAGCTGCTATCTGCTCCTGCACACAGATGCACTGCAATTTGGCTGCTTAGACAGTATTGGTTGCAAATAACTTGTGAAAGAAAAGTCCACAAGCTTGTTTGTGTGTGTTATTTATACTTTGGTTGTTTGTTGTTGTATTTGTCACTCCCCAACACCTGGAGACTCCAGGGTCAGAAGAAGTCCACTGAGTTGAATCAGTGGATGTGTGTCAAAGGCATTTTGTTTCCCTCTTGTTTTTGTTTTGTTCTAATTCATTGCCTGTAAGTCGGAGGCAGCCGAGTTCTTGGCACGGAAGTTTGCAGCGAGATCTTAAGGCTGTGCATTGCCACTGGGCAATGGACTTGTGCATATTTATATAAGGAAAGGAAATCGGGGAATTAGCGTTGCATTTATGGCTTTGTTTTTCACCTTGTACATTTCAAGAGTAAATAACACTAAGCAGATACTCATAGATAACGTCCTTTTGTCCTCCGCACCTGTTTTATTGGAAAAGTTGTATAGTCAAACTGTTCTCGACTGATATACCACAGAAGCTGCTGCTTAGTATTTCAGGAGTGCAGCAGTTCCCATGTGTACATACCATGCTGTCTACATATAAATAAACCTATTTACAATACACATGTGTCTTTTTTCCAGATGTGCAACACATGGTTCATGTTCAATGTTATGCCACTTCGGTTCTAGTCATGGGTGCAGTTTTACTTTATTGTTTTGTAAAGCATAAGAGTCAGTGAGGTCATTCACACACCAGAGAAAGCTGTGTTGTATGGTAGAAGAAAACCTGGGTAGAAATGATTGTGCGGAAGCAAGGTAGGAGGAAAACCTGGGTAGCTTTTCCTCCTACCTTGCTTCCACACAATCCCTTCTTCCCAGGTTTTCCTCTTACTTTGCTTCCATACAACTGAAAATTGGGAGCACACACAGTTCCCAAACCCAGTAGAACATAGTTTTTGCACGTGTGAATGACCTCAATGGCTGACATCCTGACTGACACTGGTAGGATTGGGAAAGACTCCTGCCCGAAACTTTGGAGAAGCCATTGCCATTTAGTGTAGACTTGGGCTGCACAACTTCAGCCTTTGAAATGTTTCTGGGCTAGAACTCCCAGCTTCCCCAGTTGCCGTGGCCAGCAATCAGGGATGATGGGAGTTGTAGTCCAATATCTACAGGAGGGCAGAAGTTGTGCAGCCTGGGTGTAAAAAATGCTGAGCTAGAAGGATCAATGGTTCGATCCTGTACATGGCAGCTTCCGGTGATCTTTCTGTGTGTAATCCAAAGAGCAGCGCATGCACAGTACTAGCCCCTACCTTTCCAAAGTGTAGGTTCACTTGTGCAAGAGCGCAAATCCTCCATAGCTCGCCCAGTGCTCCCAAAGCACGCTGTGAGACTGGAGACATATCTCCAGCGACAGAGACATGACTTCGGTCTAATAGAGCTCTTCCAGAGCTCCAGGAGAGCGCCAAACTATTTGTGCTCTTGCAGAAGAGAGCCTAAACTTCAGAAGCATGGGGGCTAGAATGGGGGTAGCACTATGTGCTTGCTGTTCTTTGAAGCACAGAAACTTCATTGGCCAGGCAATGAGGTTTACTAGGATCCATACTGAAGGCAACAGGTGGTGGCGGATGCATGTGAGAGAGACAATGGAGTGGACGAAATCTGTGCTCACTGGTTTCATTCTGGTTTCTTCATCCTACCACTTTTTCTTTGTTTTTAAATGAACACATGTGCAGTCATTCATCCATACAGGAACCTGTTTGAGTGTGCAGACCGCATGTCTACATGCACGACATAATGTTTGAAGCCTGTGTTGAAGAGACTTATTCACAAGATTTTTAGTAGAGCACACAGGTTTATTATTCAAGCTGCGCAGCTGACTAAGCCCGTCCAAAGACAGATTCATCAGGGACTGCCTGATTAGTCACATACTTAAAGCACTCTGTTTATACAAGTATAGTTTAAAAAAATCATCAATAGCTACATAGGTGGAGCACATAAACACTCTCTCAGTTACTCATTCTCTTACTCATGACACAAATCTCCAACTAGCTTTTCACAGTTGCACTTCTTCTTGCCAAAGTCCACATCTCTCACAAACCTCTGCAATACACTTCCACACCTGATTCACACATTATGCTGTATGAGTGTACAGATATCTGTGCATTCGTACATGTGTTTGTATGAATGACTGTACCTGTGTTCATTTTCAAAGTGAACCTGAATACAGACCCTTCAAATGCATGGTATGGATAGGAAATGTACTTCTTTACCTGCATTGATCATAACATTTGAATGACTGTACCTGTGTACACTGTATGAATGTTGACCATAATGTGTGAATGGGCCCTAAAGAGCTCCATGGCTTCTTGAAGATAGATGCATTTATAATGGCGTGTGCTTTTTTCACCAGAGCCATCTGAATAATTGAAAGAGCACTACTGCTACTTACATCCACATGGAATTGTTCTGCTGTTGGGTGCAACATGCTGTTTAAGAAATGCCTCCTCGATCAGTTGTAGGCCCTCCCTATGGTTTTGAAAATGCAACACAGAGGCTAACAATATGCACCTCGGCTTATTTTTAAACTGCTGTTAGTCATTTGGGGAGAATCCCAGAAAAGAACATTGATGCCGTAGCATTTGCCAATGCCTTCTGTTTTACTCATCAATATCCATTCTAATTAGCCTGAGTAGTCTGAGTGAAGTGCCTTGTCATTAAACTTTCAGACCCTTGATTCAAAGATCTTCCATTTGGAAGTGTTAAGAGGCCACCAGGTACCTTCTTCCACACATTAAACACTCACAGCAGGCATTAAAATAACTGCTACAAACCACTTTAAAAGCCCATTGTCTTCTTGGAGGCCAATCTCTGTGTCTGGATTGCCACATTACAGCTAAAAGAGGGGATCCAATCTAGCCAAAGAGAGTGGCTGATGTATTGCACAATATGGTATGTGTGTGTTGCAATGTAAGGTTTGCAGTCTTGTGCAAGTGTAAAAATGACACAAATATAGTCGCACGATGGTGCAGCCTGTGCTCTACCCTTGCACAATCGTGCTTGTGTAATTTTTGCTCTGGTGCAAGAGCACTCTTGCACAGCTGCGCAAATGTTGCAATGGAACATGCACTTCACGTCACACAGTATGTCAGCCATATAAATAGCCACAGTATGCTGTCTCTTTTGCTTTCGCCCAAGCAGAAAACGAAAGGGGCAGCAGCTCATTTAGCCTAGGCCAGACCTCACCACACCTCATTGGCTGGGGATGAAGGCCGTGTTTGCCCTTCTGAGTCTCTGATTGGTCAATGGATTCCACAGGACTCCATTGACCAGGCCTGTCCATCTTTTCTTCCCTCCATCCCAAGTTACCTTAAATACCAGCGGCAGCAGAGCAACAGCAAGAGAGAGGACATGCCCATGGACTTCTTTTTTAATTCATTTCAAAAAATTATTTATTTTTACATTTATACCCCACTTTTTCTTCGAGGAGCTCAGAGCAGTGTACATGGTTTTGTTTATCCTCACAACAACCCTGTGAGGTAGGTTAGGCTGAGAGACACATGACTGGCCCAGAGTCACCCAGTGAGTTTCATGACTGAATGGGGATTCAAACTCGGGTCCTAGTCCAACACTCTAACCATTACGATATGCTGGCTGTGGGTTTCTGAGTGGCATCTGGTGGGCCACTGTGTGGAACAGGATTCTGGACTAGGTGGGCCTAATTCAGAGGAGTTCTCCTCCTCTTCCAGTCTTTCATCTGGATAAAATTACTGCAGCCTCCAAAGAGCCGACTTCTTTAAAAAGAAAAAGCTGTGCCTGTCAGTTCTTGGTAAGGATTTGCCTGCCAAGTTCTGTAAGAAGGAGTCTGAGACTAAGGAAGTTACCAACTTGCTGGCCATCCCCTGGACTGGTCGTGCCATGAATAAGTAAGGAGCCAGGCAGGAGGGAGCTGGGGCAGCCGGAACCTGATGTGGTGCTGCCCCACCTGCGCTAACTGGCAGCCTCTCTTGAGGGGCCAACAGGGTGCTTTTAGTGTAATTGAATCCCATTGGAATCAATGGGTCTTACGCCTTTAATGGTGCACTTTAGTTGGGATGATGATTTCAGTGTGTTACTCAGCCTGATCCATATTTACTTAGCAAGTCCTGAGTTCAATAATATCTACTCGCATGCAATTTCAGCCTGAATTGCAACTATATGGAGAGGAGAGCTGGTCTTGTGGTAGCAAGCATCTTGTCCCCTTAGCTAAGCAGGGTCCACCCTGGTTGCATATGAAAGGGAGACTAGAAGTGTGAGCACTGTAAGATATTCCCCTCAGGGGATGGAGCTGCTCTGGGAAGAGCAGATGATTCCAAGTTCCCTCCCTGGCAGCATCTCCAAGATAGGGCTGAGAGAGATTCCTACCTGCAGCCTTGTAGAAGCTGCTGCCAGTCTGTGAAGACAATACTGAGCTAGATAAACCAATGGTCTGACTCAGTACATGGCAGCTTCCTATGTTCCTATGTGGCCAGGAGTGCGTAGCTGTTTCCATCCTTACTGCTGCACAGCACTGGATCTTACAATGGACTATCTATCTATCTATCTATCTATCTATCTATCTATCTATCTATCTATCTATCTATCCATATAATTTGTTCAACACCCCAAACTTCCATCTCTGGGTGGTCTACAACAATATACAAGAAGTTAAAAACACAGAAAATAAAAACCTTAAAACAATTTAAAACTACAGTCAAATTAAAAAGCTTGGGTGAAGAGATAAGTCTTTAAGTACTTTTAAAAAGTTGTCAGATTAAGGATAGATTGATGTGAACCATGGATTAAAAGATTGCTCTGAACAAATATGGCAATGCCCATGGAAAAGCATCAGTGCAACAATACAAATCAGGCCTTGCTTTCATTTACGTTGAAAACTGCATGGATCTACGCCCACAACAAGGACAGGGCGACAAAAATAGCCTCTGCATCAGACTGCTAGTGGAGGAGCACATTTTTTAAAATGTTCTCTTCAGAAAGGTGCCTTCTACTGAATCCAGCTCAGCATTCTCTTCTCTGACTGGCTGCAGCTTTCCAGAGTTTTACCAGCATCTTTCCCAGCCCTACCTGGAGATGCCAGGAATTGAACCTGGGACCTTCTGCATGCAAAGCAGACACTCTACCACTGAGCCACCCTCCCATCCCAATATTCTGTGAAAAATGTCCTGTAAACAGACAACCAGCACATGAAGGAGCAAGGTTCTAGCCTTGGCTTTGTTAGAGGTTGGTGATTTTTACCCACAATAGGTAAAACAGCAGAGCATTAAGGAATGAGCACACACTCCAGTTACCGAGTAGGTAGCAGAGGATGGTTCGGATATTGCAGCTATTTAAAGAAAAGACATGGAGATCCTTGTATGACTAAACACTAAATATTTATTGGTTAAATACACTTAGATGGGAAAGACCTATCTCTAATCTAAAGGACTACCTAGTGGATAGGTAAGGAGAGAGAGAGAGAGATGTTTCCATCTGCTCTCTAGGAAGAAAGGAAGGATTGTGACTCAACACAGGAAGTGCTGCAGAGTCAGTTCAGGGGTCATAGAGTAGGGACAGATAGGGAGACCCTGACTCACGGTCTCTACTCCCAATGCCCCTAGTGGTCATTAGGACAGTTGGTGCAAAAGGTCGATGTACTGGAAGTTCATCTCCAACAGGCTTTTGCCTGCCAAGCTAGTTTTCCCATTCCCAGTATAGAAAGAAGCCTTGCTATCAGGCTTCATTTGCACCTCATTCTGTTGCATCTGTAAACTTGGCCTGCTGCTTTCATCTGCCACTAACCACCAAGGAATTCATTTCGGAGGCTGATGTTGGAAACTAGAATTGGAGTTCTTCATGCTATGCATTAGTTTAGACCTGCTATCATCTCATACAGCGCAGGAGGAGGCTATGGTAAACCCCTCCTGTATTCTACCAAACAAAAACCACAGGGCTCTGTGGGTGCTAGGAGTCGAAATCGACTTGATGGCACACTTTGCCTTTAAGACTGCTATTCGCTGTAGTTCCAGGGCAGCATGTCTGACCACATGCAGAGTGCCCTCCCTTTATTGTTGAGCCACCCGGGGACTTGGATTCAAGCAGAAGCAAGCCCCAACACATCTGCTTTTATAAAGTAGGCACTTTACAGGTGTGTGGGAGAACATCCCAGCAACATTCAAACTAGTTGGACAAGAATCAATGGGCTGAGATTAAAAGGAAAGAGATTTAGGCCAGACATTAAGAAGCATGTCTGAACTGCTGTTCAACAGTGGGACAGTTTGCCTTTGCAGGGGTAGGCGCTCCTTCCCTGGGGGTTTTCAAAGAGAGGATGGACAGTGGTCAGTCAGGGATGCTATAGCTGTTTCCAGCACTTAGCAGGGGGTTTGACTAGCAGCCTTCAAAAGTCCCTTCCGATTTCTGTGATTCTAAACTTGTGCACAATACATGGCACATTTAGATTTGATAGATGAGTATTGCAAACTGCTCTTTAGATGACTGTTGCCTCCATAATTGTTGCCTGCATCTCAGAAAGCCTTTAATTTATACAACCCCCCCAACACTGTGACAGTTTTTTTTCATTTAATGAGTTGTTTGCTTGAGTGATACATCACAACTGAAACCTTCACATGCTCTAAGAGTTGATGATTGCTACTTGCTAACCAGAGTGAAGTTGAGACTGAGAACTGTCAGTCAACAAACCCCTTCTGAAATTGCATGGGACCAAACGTCCACTTCCTAGCAAATCAAAAGAAGGGGCTGAAATCAAATTCCTTTTGGAGTGTGAAGCATATGGCTGTGGTGTAAATATTTAGGCTTTACAGAAATGCTATGTTGGTTTTATAGAAAACTGTCATGTGTAATTACTATCTGTGGCTCTTATAGGGCATTCTCCAGCTCCACCTACAGAAGGAAAGTGACCTCATGGATTTCAGTCAGAGATGTGCAATGGCAACCTAAGCATATTTACTTAGAAGTAAGTCCCACAGTGTTCCATGGGACTTACATTTGAGTAAATATGCATTGAATTGCAACTTTTAACATGTTCTAAATTCTTCCAGTGACTTAGACTTTAACTTTGGGCCAGTTTGGATGATACTTTCTGGCCTATGACTAAAGGGTGATATACTGAATATGAATATGACAAATATTTATATAACACTTTTCAACAAAAGTTCCCAAAACAGTTTACAATGGCTCCCTGTCCCCGAAGGACTCACATTCTAAAAAAGAATCATAAGATAGACACCAGCAATGGCCACAGGAGGGATGCTGTGCTGGGGATGGATAGGGCCAGTTGCTCTCCCCCTGCTCAATAAAGAGAATTACCACTAAAAAGATACCTCTTTGCTCAGTTAGCAGGGGATAACTGAGAGCACACCCCATACCTGCCAATATGTCCCTATTTGGGGGGAATAGGGACATGTTGGCAGGTATGGCAACCACTCTGACATCTTTTGCACCCATACTGACATCTTTCACAGATGTCCTGATGTCCTGGAGTGTTGTGTGGTAGGTGGTTCATCCAAACTGCTGCTCTACAAGCAGCTCACATAGTGTTTATATTTGAGCTGGGTCAGTAGAACCAGGGGTCATCCCATGAAATTGATTGCCAGGAAATTTAGGACCAACGAACAGAAGTACTTTTTCACACAACACATAATCAACTTGTGGAATTCTCTGCCACAAGATGTGGTGACAGCCAACCACCTGGATGGATTTAAGAAGGGTTTGGATGACTTCAAAGAGCTATTGAGCAATTGGAGTAAAATATTTAATAAAAACATAGAGGTACTTTCATACAAATACAGTTCTCTTTACTCCACAGTTTAGAAACCCATTTTGGATAGGAACCGTAGAACCCAGAGGAAAGAATTGTGGTATGCAAGGACAAGACAGAACAGTTGGATTAGGAGTATTAATGGTTTAATAAGATAGATATTATTTACAGAGAGGCAAGTGCAGACTGCTTTTCCTTACTCTTGCTGCGGGCTGTTCATTAGCCCCACCTCTACTCCAAGACTGCAATAAAAGTAACTAAAGCACCATTCAAAAGCTTGCCTGGATAAATATATTATTTATTTTTCTACGTAAATTGCTTTGAGAATTTTGGTTGATGAGCAGTAAATAAATATTGTAGTAGTAGTAGTAAATGAATGGATTAACCAAAAACACCACCACAACATCCTGATACTTCAGATGTATATGATGTAAAGTTAAAATAGATCAAAGCTCAACATTTGCATCCTGGTTTCTGCTTAGTTCTGCCATAGAGGCATTGCAGGCAGGGCCGGTGCCAGATTACTTTGCACCCTAGGCAAGGCTAAGTACTTGTAACCCCCACTCCCCAAAAAATTTTTAACTTCGATTTTCAAAAACAGATGTTTTGTAGAAAAAATGAAAAGCACAAAACTTGAAACTGCTAAATTTATTTTAAATTGCAAGGATAGGTAATACGTCAATTTTTGATTATCTTTCACAAATACAAAAGAAAATATTTTGGCACACAAATCATTTTGAACTTGAAGGGCACTCGGTACAGCGCCTACCTCTGCCAAGGGCAACACAACCCTCAACACCACATCAAAATCTCACTTTGAGTGCTTTTTCCTTTGCAAATTTTGTCACCATTTCAATCAGATCAAGTGCTGATGCCTGTTCATGTTCAGTTGATCTAGCTGCCAAGCCAACTAGTCTGTTTTGCAACATTGTTGAACGTATGTAAGTTTTTATACGTTTGAGCTGTGAGAAACCACGTTCACCACTTACCACTGATACTTGAAGTGTGAGAAGGATCCTTAGAGCAATGGAAACATTAGGCACATTACCCAGGAGTTTTTGTTGTAGTATGAAGAGAAGTACTCCTTGTGGCGGCATAGACTTTGGAAGTCTTCAAGCTATTGCTATAAGTTCACAACACATATCTTCAGCATCAGTATCTTTGTTTCCATTATATATCAATGATTTTTCCAAATTCTTGCAGGCCTTAAGTACATCTTCACTAGATTTTTTCTTTAAAATTTATTAATTAAGTTTAACAGTATTGTTAGTGTTGAAAACAATGAACTGGGTTCCCCCCTCAAATTTCTACTCATTATTCTGGTTTCTCACACTCTTAACACATTGACACTGTGCCCTCTGAGGTCTATGCCCTAGACGGCTGCCTGGTTGGTTTCATGGTAGCACTGGCCCAGACTGCAGGACACACTGCTGGCGTCTATTTACTCTATGTTCTGTAAAGATCTGGTTGAAACATTAACTAATAAATGAAATGTACAGACAACACTAAATAGGAAAGAATTATGAATGTCAGTTCAGGGGTGGGAATGGAAAAGCCTGCACAGCTCAGAGGAAACAATATGAATGTTCTTAAATGCCACTGAAATTACACGCAGGTTTAAGGCTGTGATCTTATGCATATTAAAGGTGCAGTCCTGTACCTACTTGGGAAGGAATGCACTCTATAGAACTCAATGGGTATTAATTCTGAGCAAACATACACAGGAACAGACCATGTGACTGCAATTCTAGTTACACCCATTTGAAAGACAGTTCCATTAATGTCAGCATACAGAAGTTCCATTCCAAGTCAACAGGCAGAATATCAGTCTAATTGATGCTAATATTTAACACTATTGGGCTTGTTCGCTTCACAAATTCATTGTGAAATATATAAAATAGAAGAAGAAACTGAGTGGGATGGAAGTTGGTTGGCCTTTTTAATTTGCTGACAATCTAATATTTTGTACATTGACATTTCCTAAAATTCATGTAATCATTTTGAGAATGTGGATATCCCTACTGACTCAGCATTATTAAATAAGATAAATTAAATTAAATTATGAAGTTATTAATTTACTGCATTTCCCAAGTGCATGAGTAAATATCAGCATTTCAGTCACATTGGACAAGATCCAGCCAACATTTAACTGTATTTGTTTCATTTATATTAGTTTATGAGCCTATGGCGGTGTTGCTTTCCTTTTTAACTTTGTTTTTAAGTACTATAGGAATAATACTGTACTAGCTGACCCGGCACAGAGCATCTGTGCCCCTAGTTCTCCCCCCTCCACCACAAGTGATCCGGCTCCCTGCCCCATCTTCATTTCATCTCCATTCCTTCAGCCGTTCTCCCCCACCCCTTCATCCAGTTCATTCTCCCCCCATCCCTTCAGCCAGTTTGTTCTCTCCCCCATCCCTTCAGCCAGTTTGCTCTCCCCACTCACCCACCCCTTTGGCCAGTTCGCTCTCCCCCTCCCCACATCCCTTTGGCCAGTTTGTTCTCACCCCCCATGCTGTCTCCTGCTCAGCTGTCCTCACAAGGAGGCATGTGGTTGAAACTGAAGTACACTATCCACTGGCTTGCAGTGGCAGCAGCGCTGCCTCCTTGAACTCCCTCCCTCCACAGCAGACTGGCTCAGAGAGAGGTTCCCGTGCTGTGCTCTGCTCTGTTCTGCCCTGCCAGGAAATCTCATGAGAGCTGCCACGTACAGGATTAGCCATGGGCACACCTTAGAGAATTATATATATAGATTACTGATGTCAATAGGAGAGTTCATTCCCTCCCACTGAACTGAATGGAACTAAAAACTGTGAGCTTGGGCTGGGTTGTGTCCATAGTTTATTTGGGCAAGACTTCCTAGTCCCTATAGAAAATCTTCAGCTTTTAAAAATATAATCTCAAATCGATCCAAAAATAGGCCTTTGGATACGAATACAGCAAATGTTTATATACTGCTTTTCAACAGAAGTTCCCAAAGAGGTTTACATAGATATAAATAAATAAAGACGGATCTCTGTCCCCAAAGGGCTCACAATCTAAACAAAAAACCAAAAACCTTGCCTCTACCACTCAAAAATATTTTGAAATAAAGAATGGTACCCCAAGCCCTTCACAGAAACTCACTGGAGACATAGGAAGATATCTAGCCAAAAATTATGCTATCCAACTCAATGAATGAATGAATGAATGATTGTGCTATCAAGTCGGCATCGACTCCTGGCAACCACAGAGCCATGTGGTTTTCTTGGTAGAATACAGGAGTGGTTCACCATTGCCTTCCTCCCACACAGTATGAGATGATACGTCTACCATTGTCACTGAAATGAGCATCCGCCTCCAGCACCTTCCTGTATCACTGCTGCCTGATATAGGTGACTACAAGTACATATTACTAGGCACAGTCTGGGAAGCACACTGGTGGGGCTTTGAACTAACAGCCTCTTGCTCCCTAGGCAAGTTGCTTCCCTACCTGCTAGCAAACAATTTATGGTTTGCCAGTCTGTGGCTGAGAAGCCACATGGGTCTCTTCATCTATACAAGGCCTAAGACAGAAAAGACTCAAACCATGGGCAAAATGTTTGCTTGTATATATGTTACACACATCAGCCACCATGATGCACAGCATACCAGTAATGGTAGGAAGCTAGCCAGGGCTGCTGTGGACTCGTAAGACAGCCCTGACACTGCTGAGAATTCATGGTCACCAAAGCAGCTCTAATGCAGTTCTTCCCATTCGCCACATCCTTAATAGCATCACACCTGTCTTATGAGTCCACAGCAGCCCCAGTGTGGGTCCCACTGCCACTCTGCCCATCATGTCGGCCACCCTGTTAAAATGCACTTACTTTTTGTTCTAGCCAATCACTGTGCAGTATTAGCATACTGCTGCCATATCTTTGGAATGTGCTCCCTGCTGAAATAAGAGCATCTCTTTCTCTGTTTGCTTTTAGGAGGACCCTGAAGACGTACCTGTTTCCCCAGGCCTTCAACGGAGACTCAGTTTTTAATTTTTAGTTAAATTTTAATGTGTTTTAATGTGTTTTTATCTATTACAAGTAAATTTTAGTCCGTTTAATAACGGGCGCTAGGAAGGGAAGGGCAAATCAGTGGCCGGGCAGACTCTGGGGGCGCCGCTGCCAGTCCGGTCCGGGCCGCCCCCGCCTCACATTCCCGGCCGGTTTCCCCGGCCAGGCAAGGGCCCCAAGGACTCCCAGCCGCCCGGATTCGGCGGCGGTGCCAGGCCTTGGCGGAGGCTCCGCCACCATCTCGGCCGGCTTCCCCCGCCGCCTCCTCCCCCCGCCCGGCTTCGGCGGTGCGGCCAGGCTGCGGCCATGGCTCCGCCACTGCCTTGGCCGCGCCGCATCCTCTGGCCGAGGCGGCGGCTTCGCCGCCACCTCGGCTAGTGTCCCCCACCGCCGCTTACCCAGCTTCTTCGGGGCGGCCGCTTCTGGCCGCCCAAGATGGACGCCGGGTCCTGCTGTTCGTGCCTCCCTTGCTCTGTTCTGGGCATGCACTTCGCGCATGCCCAGAACAGGTGAGGCACGGACGGACACCAAGCGTTTTATTAGAGAGGATGATTTTTATCTTTTTAAGAATTTTAAATGTGTTATATTTTATGTTTTAATTCTGAACACCGCCTAGAGATGTTTATACTAGGTGGTATATAAATTCAATCAATCAATCAATCAATCAATCAATCAATCAATCAATATCCACTTGGCCATCCAGGCAGGCACTTCAAGAAGCTGAAGAGAAGCTAATGTGTTCAATGAGTTAGGGCTATTAGGCCCATAATAGACACTCGGAAAAGTTATTTTTGTGGAAGAGAGACTGTTATCAAGTGGAAGGGTACATGCTTGCATGCAAGGGTTCCTGGGTGTGTGTGTGGGGGTGTCAGTCCTTGGCATCTCCAGCTGGGGCTGAAAAAAATCCTTCTGAAATCCTGAAGAATCACTAGGGTCGACCCCTCTGTTATCCCAGGTGAGGCAGTTGCTTCAGGCTTTGGATTGTGTGGTGTTTTTGGTTAATCCATTCCTTGATCCAGGCCAGCTTTTAAATGGGTCTTTAATTACTTGTATTTTAGTCCTGGAGTAGAGGCAGGGTTAACAAGCAGCCAGCAGCAAGAGCACTGAAAAAAAGCAGTCTGCACTTGCCTCTCTGTACATAATATCTGTCTCATTAAACTATTAATATTCCTGATTTACCCCCACTGCTTTGTCCTTGCATACCACAACTCTTTCCCTTGGATTCTACAAATTGAAAGAAGGCAACTCCCATAGCAGCTTCTAATTTCTCCACTCTCAGGAAGTGCATGAAACTGGAGCCATTGTACCAAGTGTGGAGTTGGTGAATTGGAGAGGGGTGGGGGTGGGGATTGCAGAGAAGGGTTTTATTTTCAAACTGACATATATTAAGCGGACAAAAGTAGGAGATGAGTAACACATCCCACCTTTCTCAGTAATAAGGACTGTGGTTCCCGTCTCAGATAATGCTCAGCACAAGGCCCATAGGGTGAGCCTTGCTTGTCATTGTCAGGCGACTTCTATTTGTGTGCATACTAGCTGCCTAGAAGCATGAGAAGTTCAAGGGGATGCTGGATGAGACAGGAACATAGGAAGCTGCCATATACTGTGTCAAACCATTGGTCTATCTAGCTCAGTATTGTCTTCTCAGACTGGCAGTGGCTTCTCCAAGGTTGCAGGCAGGAATCTCTCTCAGCCCTGTCTTGGAGAAACCAGGGAGGGAATTTGAGACCTTTTGTTCTGCCCAGAGCGGCTCCATCCCCTGAGGGGAATATCTTACAGTGCTCACACTACTAGTCTCCCATTCATATGCAACCAGAGCAGACCCTGCTTAGCTAAGGGGACAAGTCATGCTTGCTACAAGACCAGCTCTCCTTTGGAGATAATGGAGCATTGCTCTCCCAGGAGGTAAAATTAGATATTGTAATGACAGAGGGAACTAGGCTGGAAAGGATGCTGGGTTACATACAGATTTATAAACTATATTCCACTCCAGTAATGGGGAGTCAAATGTGGGAACCTCTGTTTCACAATGGAGGCACTGCATGTGGCTGTGTTATTCACTGCAGGACCAGGATGGTCTTCTAGCTGGGAGGACCCCTTGGATTCCCATACAATCATAGGCTGGTGAGTAGTGGGACTTCTTGATTGTTCGGCCATAGTTAATTGCAGAAGACCATTAAGATAATGATTATGCCTAGATGATTTCCCATAAAATGTCAGTCAAGAAGAGGAAAACCTAATAGTCCCACAAAAGATACCACATCATTAAAAAAAAGTTCAAAAGATTACAAAGAGGCAAGGCCCTAATTAAACAACTGCTGCAAATTAGTTAAGAGGCTAAAGAATCAAAGAGTGTGGTAGACTGCATCCTATTTGGGAAGTCATTGCATTTCTTTAATGTTACCTTTTAATAAAACATTTCCAGGTCCGGAGACTCAGAAAAATAATGAGATATCACTGTTAGCTAAGAGGTGGGTCTAATCCATGATGGATTTCATGACATGTGAAAGTAGCTGAGAGTATTTGGCCTCTGAAGTGGCTTACATTCTGTGAAGTTATCTGATACCTATAAGAATAACAAAAATTGATGTGGCCATATGCATTAAATGCTTACTTATTAATTAATTGATACTAAATGTATACCTGAATGTTTGATCTCGTAGATATGCAAGGCCACTTAAAAGAAACCAAAATACAATCAGGTTCATTCTGAAACAATAAAATAAAATGCTTAAAATCCAACAGATTCAGCACAAATTCATCAGACCAGTCCAGGAAGGATATGCCTAGGAAAAACAGTTTTGGGACCCTATTAGTTATTAAACTTGTATTCATCATGTTATTTGTTTGGTTTTACTGAGCATTTGGTTTGGGAGCCATTCAGCATTTTTATTCTCTTTTCAGAACCTCATTCATTTATTTTCTTTATAAGTATCATGCAACCAGAGGTAAAGGTAAAGTGTGCCGGCAAGTCAATTCTGACTCCTGGCACCCACAGAGCCCTGTGGTTTACTTTTGGAAGAATACAGGAGGGGTTTACCATTGCATCCTCCTGCGCAGTATGAGATGATGCCTTTCAGCATCTTCCTATATCGCTGCTGCCAGATATAGTACCAGCGGGGATTCGAAGTGGCAACCTTCTGCTTGTTAGTCAAGCATTTCCCCACTGCGCTGCTTAAGGTGGCGCAACTAGAGGCACACCTAGGTAATTTTGGAGCCTGGACCTAAAGGCTTTTGGAGTTAAGCATCCCCCCCCCAAAAAAAAGACAGAAAACACCACTGTGACACACACATTATTTTTAACACATGGGTTCTTTGGGGGAAAACCAGCAACTGAACTCACAAGAATTTAAGCCTATAAAACAGGTATATTTATGCAGATATGCATTAGCAGAAACATTTCAACATGCAAAGTAACATATCCCCATCCCACGTATTTGTTTCCCCACTTCCTCCTCTGTCTCTAAAGCAGAGGTCATGCTCTGCACCTGGCGCAAGTCAAAGTCATGCTTGGCCACCCAGCACAGTACAGGCAGATGGCACGGCAACCACACCATACGGGACAGATTAAAGAGGATTTGGGGTGTCTTATGCGGTAGGGAGGCCCGGGACCTTGGCTCAGAAGTCCAAGCGTAAGAGTATCTCTGCAACTACTTACTGCTGCCTGAGGGATCATGCTGCACCTCTTCGGCTCTGCTGCTGTCTGGTGGGCTCCCCTATGACTCCCTGGAATGTAGCATCATCCTAGAGCAGTGTGGGTAAAAAAGGGGTAGGTGCCATTAAAAAACAGTGACCCCCACATTTTATGGCAGCCAGTTTTTAGCCCACTTTCCAGTAGGCTTATGAGATCACCCAACATTGTGTTTGTTTGTGTGTGTGTGTCAGTCCGAGTGTGTGTCCTCCCTCTATCAACTTCACAATGTCTGGACCAATATGAACCAAATCGGGTACAGTAGTAGGGACACATAGGGACACCTCATTGGCATCCACCCCAGTCCAAGATGGTGGATGTGTAAACTTTTGAGGCACAAACAGACTAACTTGTGAACCGCTGAACAGTTTTGAACCAAATTTTCTACAGCTGTAGGGACACATAGGGATGCCCTAATGGCGTGGTGTGTGGCGATGTCATCCACTCCAGTTCATAATGGCGACCACCAAAACATCTGAGGTGCAAGTGGGCTAACTTGTAAACCTCTAAACCAATCTGAACCAAATTTGCTACAGATGTAGGGACACATAGGGACACCTCAACAGTGTGATTTGTGATGATGTCATCCACCCCAATACAAGATAGTGGTCACGTGAACATCTGAGGTGCAAGTGCACTAACTGATTTGAACCAAATTTGCTACAGATGTATGGACACATAGGAATGCCCCAATGGTGTTGTTTGTGATGATGTCATCCACCTTGATTCAAGATGGTGGATGAGTGAACTTTTGAGGTGCAAGTGTACTAACCTGAAGACTGTCTAACCAATCTGAACCAAATTTGGTACAGCTGTAGTGAGTGACACACAGGGACACCTCAATGGTGTTGTTTATAATGATGTCGTCCCCCTGATCCAAGATGGCAGACGTATGAACATTTGAGGTTCGAGAGATCTAACTTGTGGTCCTCGATTTGAACCAAATTTAGTCTAGTCGTAGAAACAGTGAAAGGAAAGTAGGCTGATTAATTCTTACTAGAACAACTTGTTCTTTTAAACCCGTATCATCTTGGTATGATACTCTAGCCCAGAGTGATATGAATATTTAGCATGGCACATGCTAAAAGGCAGCTGCATCAAAGAAGTTATGTGTACATACTTTGCAGCGTGCTGTCCATGGAAAGGGGAGGCATGCATCTGGTTACTGCAACAGCTGAAGGCTCACAAGGGCAGGAGGGGCAAGGACAGGAGGGATGCAGGTGTGCATGCGGCAGAAGGGAAAACAAACCCAAAGAGCCCCATTTCTTTGTTCCATTTTGAAATGAATGTACATTGCTATGGCCTTGCAGTTAAACCTTTGTACTCCACATAACTTGTTTAAAAGGTCCATTTTGGTCATGTACCAAAATGCTCACAGCATAGGAAGCTCCCTCTGGGGAGGGAGTTGCAAAGGAAGGGTATCATTGAGCCAGGGGCATTGTGACCACTAACCAAGGAGAGACAATTGTCCCCAGGCCCCAAGGGTCTGCCCCCCCCAAGGCTGGCCAGGGCACCAGCCTTGCCCCTCCCACACCCAGCCGCAAGCAAAGTGCTTGCTGACTGGGAGCACGAGGCATGCCCCTCTCCTCTCCAGTCAGTATTTCAATGGAACACTGGCTGGGGAGGGATGGACCGTCCCCCGGGCATTGGCCCCTCCCCTGTGTCTGATGACATAGGCAAGGGGGTGGGTCCAGTGCCAAGAACAGGGCTGTCACAGCCCCAGCAGAGCTGCCAGGGTCTGTGACAACCCCATTCTCAGAACTGCATCTGACGTCAGAAGCAGTGGGCATGGCTTGGGGTGCACGTGTGCTTTGTGCACGTGATGGAAGACTAAGGTGGGGCAGGAGGGACAGCTGGTCAGACTTTGTCCCCCAGCCCCCGCCAAGCCCCCTACATCCCTGGATTGAGCCCTCCCTATTGTTTTGACACTAAGAGCAAGGACTTGAAGCAAAATAATATGGGAGGTAGGAGATTTGTCACTGAGTTTTCTGACTTGGTTTACTTTAACAAAACCACAGGGGGTGGAGTTGCTTGTGTGTGTGTTTGTGGGGGTGGGGGTTGCTTTCTAATTTTGATTGGAACAACTGTGGCATTAGGGAAAGGGGTACTTAAGACTTTCCCCCATCCCATTTTCCTTATCCAAATGCCAACCAGAAAGCTGCTCCTAGCCTTGCAGTAGTGTAGGGGGGATGCAAATACCTGTCCTATGCCTATATTCCACACACACCCCCACTACCACCACAATGCAGTTAATAGCTGTCCGGCGGAGGCCCCGCCAGCCTTACCGGCTCTGACATTCCCTCAGCAGCCAAGACGGGAGAAGTCCCAGGTGGGCAGCCGAAATGCTGCGGTGCCAAGGAGCTGTGTGAGTGCAGCCGAGGGAGCGGGTGGTGAGCGAGGCACCTCTGGATGATGTAAGCAAGGGGCCTTTCAGGGAAGGGAGGGGACGAGTGAGGGAGGAAGGAATGGGAGGCAGAGACCCTGCTGTGGGGGATAGGGGTGAGAGCAGCCTGATATGGCAGGGTGGTGATCTAATTAGAGGGAGCAGGTGATGAATTAGTTGTCAGGAGGGATTTAAGGCATGCTCAGCCAGTGATGAGGAGCGGTGGGAGGGCAAGTGGTGAAGGCGTCCAGAGACAGACTGCCACAGTGACCCTGGAGGAGGAGGATTCGGGTGAGCCAAACCCCCTCCCATCAAAAACTCTGAGGCCTTGCCTGGGGGAGGTGAGAAGGAGAGGTGGAAAAGACAACAGCCTTGGAGAGACCAGCGTCGCGACAATAACAAATTGGGAGGGGGCAATTTTGACTGGGAAATGCTCAAGAACCCTTGTGTGTTTCTGCTTCAATTAAAATGGGCTGCCCCTAGCAGTGGTTTTAAAGAAAAAATAATTATAATTGAGAGATATACCAGGGGACAGGTAATAGACCATAATGGCTGTCTCTTGGAAATAGGGAGCAGTTGGAACATATGGCTGTCTTGTATTTGAGGACTCAGGTTTAAAATATGCTTTCCCAGGCTCAGAAGGCCAAAAAGCTGGCATTTGTCATGAGTCAGGGAAGCAAAGTTCTTCAAATGTTTGCTTAGCCAGCTTTCCATCTTGAAAAATGAACTTACACGTGGGAGCAGTGGATAGACTGGAGCATAATTTCTCTCCCATAATAGTTCTCATGTTCACTCTCATAACATTACCCCTGGGCCATCAGCCTCTTTGCCTGGAGGAGAATTGCCTGCCCACTCTAATGGAATCAGAGCTTGGAGCTTATAAAGCATTTTTATTAGAAAAAGAGCAATGCTTTGGTTGGAAATGCTGGCCCAATTTTTTTAGGGTATTTTGGTTGTTCTTTCTAAATATCATCTTTATACTTTCCCGCTTTTGACATCTTGCTGCCAGCTGTCCTTGTTTGTTTTGGTACTAGGATAACGGTAAGAACCTGTCTATTTCCAAAAGAGCTGGAATGGTTATGTAAAACTGAAGAGCACCTGCAGGTGAGAAGGAGGTGCCAGCAGAGTTGAAGTAGCCTGCAGATAAATGGGTTTCAAAGAAAATCTGAACAAAAAAGCCAAAGGGTCAAGATAACCCAACCTCAGAAACTGAAATGAAATGAGCAGCCACACATGGGATTAGCCATGGGTATGCCTTAGAGAATTAAATAGGTAGATAATATAATGTAAATGTAACCCCAATGTAACACAATGGAGCTGTACGCAGAGGCACTCTGAGCCCTGGACTTCTGGGCTGAAGTCCAGGGCCTCCACAGCCCCTGGGGGCCCCCAAATCCTCTTTAGTCTGTCCCGGGGGGTAAATAATACATGATGTAAATATGTGTAATGTATATAAAATATACTATATACTAAAATATAAACTAAATATATACTAAAATATAAACTAAATATATACTAAAATATAAAAATATACCTATATACTAAAAATATACTAAAATATAAAATATTTACATGTATATGTAAATATAATGGATATGATATAAAGTATGAATTATAATGGGCCGGGCGCAGAGCATCTGTGTCTCTGGTTCGTTGCCTGTCACCACCCCCACCCCCGTTCTCCTTGTTCTTCCCCCATCTGTCCCCGCCACCCTTTTCTGCCCGTTGCCGCTGCAGTTTTCTCAGTACAGCCCCGCCCTGCCAGCCAGCTGACCAGCTGCTGCCACTGCTGCCATTTTTGTCCTCTCAACCGTCCCACAGCTAGCCTATCTGGCAGTTCTCCAAACTCTCGTGAGAGCCGCCATGTAAGGGATTAGCCATGAGTATGCCTTAGAGAATTAAATATATAGATTATATAATATAAATATGTATAATGTATGTAAATAATACATAAGATGATTCCCTGTCCCAAAAGGCTCACAATCTAAAAAGAAACATAAGGTAGATAGCAACAACGGACACTGGAGGGATGCTGTGCTCGGGGTGGAGAGGGCCAGTTGCTCTCCCCCTGCTAAAAAAAGATAATCACCACTTTAAAAAGGAGTCTCTTTGTTCAATTATCAGGGGTGTTGTCAGCTGGCTCTTTCCCTGTCCGAGCTCTGGGAGGTACAGCCCTTCAATCTCTTTCCCTGCCTTCTTCTCTTTCCCTGCTTCTCCAAGCTATACCTTTAACTGCCATTGCTCTTCCTCTTTGGCAAAGCCAGTTTGATGTGGGAGCTTGTGGGGAGCAAACACATGTTGTTTGGCCAGCCTGGGTGCTTTCCAGATTAGACCCTGCAATGAGGTCATGGAGTATCTCTGAAGTGTGCTTCCACACTTCCTGTGTTGTGACACCGCAGTCCCTACGCTGACAGCAGAGTGCCGTTCACATTTCCGATTCCTTGTTTAGGATTTAATCGCTGTGATTTATTGATAAAATGTTTGTCTGGTGTAAAAAGGTTGCTGTTCTTTCAGGTTGTTAGTTTCGGCAAGACTGCTCCCCCTGCTGGGTGCTCTGCTATTTACATTTTGAATGCAATTTGCCTGAATGGAAGCATTTTGCTGCTGTTGAGAGGCTAAGCTGGAAAGCACCCTGGGAAAGAGTTCTCCAGCTTGCCTGTGCAGGGTCATCTGATCTGTGCAGGGGGTGGTGTTGCCTGGAGGTGGGGGGAGCAGACATGCGCTGCTTGGCTGGGCTGGGAAGGGCTCCTCCGCCCGGATGACCCTTTCTGAGCCCAGCCAACACACAGGCATTTGCTCCCAGCCTCCAGACAACACTGGACCCTGCACAGAGCAGAGGCCAGTGTTGCCTGGAGGTGGGGGGAGCAGATGTGCACCACTTGGCTGAGCTGGGAAGGCCTCCTCTGCCCAGACGAGCCTTTCCCAGCCCTGCCAACTGACATGCATTTGCTCCTGGCCTCCAGATAACACCATCCCCTGGACACACCAGAAGCCTGCACAGATGACTCCTTTCTAGGCCAGTCAAACCATGTACATTTGCTCCCCTCTTGTGACCCACAACAAACTCCCCTCTTGTGACCCACAACAAACTTGTGACCCACAACAAACTGGAATTTCAAAGGGCTGTTATCTATCTATCTATCTATCTATCTATCTATCTATCTATCTATCTATCATCTATCAAATTTGTGTGCTGCCTCAAACACTCGTCTCTAGTGGCTCACAACAGGACAAAATGTTAAAACACAGAAATGAAAAACATGTAATAGTTTGAAACCACAACTAAATTAAATTAATACATTTATTTAAATTAAATCATTTAATTAAATTTATTAATTTAATATTTAAATTAAATTCATATCAATTTAAATTAATAATTTAATTTATTGAATAAATAAATTAAAAGGCTTGGGTGAAAAGGTAGGTCTTCCAAGATGTATTTATTTTTGTCAGAGATGGGGAGGCTCTCAGCTCAATAGGGAGCACACTCCAGTGTCTCGGGGCAGCAACAGAGAAGGCCTGCCCCTGTGTAGCCACCAGACCAACCGGTGGCAGCTGCAGACGGACCTCTCCGTATGATGATCTCAATGGCCAATGGGGCTCATGGTGAAGAAGGCATTCTCTTAAACACCAAGGGCTTTTTGCTTTGTCCAAGAGAGTCGGAGGAGGAGCAATGGCAGTTCCAGTCTGGTCAAAGAGTGGGAGGCCCTCCAGGAGGCCAATAATGTACCCATGCTAACTGGGCAAAGAGGCACCTTTTACCGTGGTGATTCTCTTTATTTAGCAGGGTGAGAGTAACTGGCCATATCCACCCCCAGCACAGTACTTCCAGTGACTGTTGCTGGTGTCAATCTTATGTTTCGTTTTAGAATGTGAGCCCTTTGGGGACAGGGAGCCATCTTATTTATTTGTTGTTTCTCTTTGTAAACCGCCCTGAGCTATTTTTGGAAGGGCGGTATAGAAATCAAAATAATAATAATAATAATAATAATAATAATAATAAAAAAGAGCTATGATGTGTTCAGGTGCAGCAAGAATGTCTAAAGCAAGTAGATGAGCACATGCAGAATACTTCCAGTATGTTCTTAGTATGCCAGGAAATTTAGGACTGACAGAAGGAAGCACTTTTTCACACTGCTGTTAACCTATGGAATTCTTTGCCACAGGATGTGGTGATGGCCACTCCATTCCATAGAGGCTTGAATAAATTCATGGAGGACATCATAATATCAGTGGCTATTAGGCTGATGGCTACAGGCCACCTCCAACAGGCAAGATTCTGCTACATACCAGGTGCAGGGGATCAACAGCAGAAGAGAGGGCACCTTGGGGATATTGTGTATAGGATTAAAACTGTGGCTTCCTTTATGCATTTTGTACTTATGAGCATTTTGCATTTATGTATCTAATAATAACAATGTATCTAATAATAACTAATAACAATGACCCTTCCTGCAGTGTGGGAAAACAAGGCCAGGATTATGGTTGATTGCTAGTTGGGGAGAGATGTTCAGTAGGGAAAGGAGGCCAGTAGGGGTGCACCTCTATTCTTCATCATAGCAAAGGCAGATTGTCGGGTAATTTTGAGGATGGGTTGACTCCTGTACTCTTTCCCCTCAGTGCCCTATTACAATGGGATGCATTTTTAAAAATATATATATATGAAACAAATATTAATCTTCAGTTTAGGATGGCAGTTAAGGTAGGTACTGATATGTTATACTCTTTCTCTTTTTGCTATAGAATTGCATACATATAGAGGTGAGGTAATTAATGAAACTCTTACTTTCCTGTCTGCACTGGCTTATGCAGCTTGCTTTGGGGTGGAGAGGTGAGTGAATGAGGCTTCTTTAAACAAAGGAGGCCTTTTAAAAACATGCTAAGAGCCAATGCTACCTTTCTCCAGTCCCTGCCCATCACCCTCTTTCCCACAACGTCCAGACAGATTTTCCTTTTCAAAAACTCTGTAAATTCAGTAATAAAAAACCTCTGGTTGATATTTCCACTCATGCTCTAAAAAGCATGGACATTCAAAGTTGTGCTCATCTTAATTTCCACACCATTGAAGCTGAAAGACTTTCTACAGTCTGGTATATCATGCTGGCTTTAGAAATGAAGCTCCATGCACCAACACTTTGCCTTGATCCAGGGGCGGAGCTACCATTATGCGAATGGGTTCAAAGAACCCGGGCCGCCAAGGGAAAGGGCCGTAGAAGGCAGGGCGGGGCATGGCTTGGGCTCCAGAAGAGCCTGAAGCGAACCCCCCTGCCCACGCCCGGGCTCTGGAGATCTCCAAGCAAGTTCCTGCCTGTCCTTTTCAGGCGCTTGCTGCCTGAAAGCATCTATATGCTAAATCATTGTAAACCGCTTAGAGAGCTTCCAGCTATAGAGCGGTATATAAATGTAAGTGCTATTGCTATTGCTATTGCTATTTCCCTTTCTCTCTGTCATGTGCAAAGGAGGCATGCCCTCGAGTTCCAGAGAGCCTGAGCAAGTACTCCCCTGTCATTTCAGGCAGTGCTTGCTGCCTGAAAGCTTCTATTTCCCTTTCTTTCTCTCCCTCGCACTCCCCACACACTCCCCACAGATGCTACACAGAGGCAGCAGGCCACAGCCTCACAAGGGAAGCAGGAGCAGGCCAGTAGCAGCAGAAGGAACCAACAGCACCCACCTAGCCTCTCACCCCAGGCAGCACTGAAGGGGGAAGCGGCTGGATGCTTCTTCACCTCTGCTGGGCTTCTATGAAGTCTAAACTGCGCTGGATTCCCAACATTCACCTGACATTCTACACCCGACTTCAAATGTAGGTCTCAATTTGGGCAGAGAATATCAGCAAATGTTGGGAACCTGGCATAGGAAATGGACTTGGGCAGATTAAGATGTCACGTTCTCTATTGCCAGCATTTTACTGACAAGTTCCCAGCTTACAGATTGGCTGACAGTCATGTGAAGCTGTTCCCCTATGTAAACCTCTCTGAAATTAGCATATTTCACACAAACAGATCCCTAAGTAAAGATCTGGTGGCACACACAATTAGCTGGGCAAACTCAAAGGAATCGTTCTTGTATCTCCGATTTGTTATGTAATCAGATGAAATCTGTCGTTTAATGTTTTAATGTGAAGTTGTTTTAAAAGTGTTGAATATATTTTACCGTTTAAAGAAAGAAATCAAACAAATAAACAATACCAGGCAACTCTGCACATTTGTGAGGAGATCCCCACAGCTACCCTGTAGAGTCTAGCCTCCCTCCCTCATCACCTCTGTCAGCCCGGAGGTCGGGGATGCTGTTTCAGGTGGGCATGCTGGGAAACATACAAGGAAGTTTTCAAAACCTTCAGTTCATTTATTGGAGGTTTAAATGGAAAGATGAACGAGAAAGAGGAGGATATCCACCCTCCTATCTACTAGAGCAGCAATGTTTTAAATTCTCGTATGGAGACGTAGGTTTCTATGCTATTCCATTTCCAGACTCAGAGATCATGAAAGGCTTGTCTCGCTCTGTGGTGAGATGATTAATACCTGCCAGAATTAACTGTGTCTTAATTGAAAAATAAATGCTATTTGTTGCACCTGGGCTCTGGTTTTCAATCGTATTTGTACTTCATCATATTTCCCCCCCTGCAAACTCTTTAAGGCATAGCTTGCTTCTTTGATTCTGCTTCTTCTGTTAAGAACTTCGATCTGGATTCAATTTTGACATTAAAGTCACATTTGGCCTTTAATTTGGACTACTCTGACAGCTGCCTCTAATTTTTCTCTGTTTACACAGGAGCAAATGAAAAGTACACATATTCACTTCAGCCCTTGCGCCAGCCGAGGGCTCTGAGGATCGGGTTGCCGAATGTGTGTGTCGACTGTTCTAATTATGACATGAAGTGCTACCCACAGGACTTTTTTTAAAAAAACTTGGTTGTCAAGAGAACTAATTCTGATTTAAATAAATACTGTATTTATAGCATGAAGTTGGGGGAGATGTGTGGGAAGAAACCCACAGTTTTCAAAAAGTTAAAGAGTAAGGTTCTACTGGTGAGGGCACACAATGCAAAGGGCAATTAAATGCTTGCACAGCTGCTTGACTGTATGATATCCTGTCCAGTTATTACAATCATCTTTGTTCTTCTGAATTGTTGGGGTCAAAATAAAAGCTATGGTGCTTAAAGGCTCCATATTCAAGGCCGTGGAGCAATTCTTGGGTCTCTGAACTAAAGGTACTCTTGGGGAAAATGCCCACCAATAAAATTCCCAGCATTCAGTTTGGCAGACTGGCTGCACTAAAAATGATGTTACTCCCCCAATTTAATTTTTAAAATTTCAAATGTTGCCCATTGGAATTGATCTGATCAACTTGAAAAATTGGCAGCAGTTAATATCAAAATTTGTTTGGCAAAATAAAAAACCAAGAATAAAGAGAAATGTATGGAAGAGGATAAAAAGAGAGGAAACATGGGACTACCTAACATTAAATTATATTATGAAGCAAAATTAATATTACGCAAAATTAAATTGTATTATGAAGCAAGTACATTACAATAGATTATGGAACGGACTGACATAAATCAGAAGCCAGGTGTATATTGAACAAAACCATGCGCTAATTAATACTCAGGCCTTATTATGGATGAAATGTAAAGCAAGGAAAAAATATACTGAGCAGCAATTTTTAACAGCTGGAATGCTGAAGATTTGGGACAAATACAGAAATAGAACTAGTCTTCCTAAGTATCAATAAAGGTAAAGTGTGCCATCGAGTTGGTGTCGACTCCTGGTGACCACAGAGCCCCGTGGTTGTCTTTGGTAGCATACAGGAGGGGTTTACCATTGCCATCTCCTGCACAGTGTGAGATGATGATGCCTTTCAGCACCTTCCTATATCGCTCCTGCCCAATATAGGTGTTTCCCATAGTCTGGGAAACATACCAGCAGGGATTCAAACTGGCAACCTCTGGCTTGGTAGGCAAGTAATAGCACCAGTAATATTTGATTTAGAGTTTAATAAGAACTTACAGTGAGGAAACTTTGAGATAATGAAAAACAAAGAAATAAGAAATATGGATTTTTTAAAAAGATAAATTATTAACACACCATGAAATGAAACACATATTAGATGTCCATTTCCTCTCATAGTATGAATATATGCAGTTGAGAGAATAGGATAGAAAAATGATACAGAAGGATTATCAATTAAGAAGGGGTAATGACTTTGAAAATATTTTTGTTAATGGGATTAAAGAACATATATTATCAAGAATTTATAAAATATTGCTCTCATTTCATTTTGAGGAAGAACAGGTTAAGAATTACATGTTGAAGTGGGGTCAAGATGTAGATATATTAATAATGTTTGAATAATGGAAATATATCTAGCAAGCAAGAGGTTGCCAGTTTGAATCCCTGCTGGTATGCGTCCCAGACTATGGGAAGCACCTATATCGGGTAGCAGCGATATAGGAAGGTGCTGAAAGGCATCATCTCAAACTGCATGAGAGATGACAATGGTAAACCCCTCCTATATTCCACCAAAAGAAAATCACATGCCTCTGAGGTCACCAAAAGTTAACACCGACTTTATGGCACAACTTTACTTTTACTTTATCTGGAAAATAACAAATAATGTATTGTTGTGTACAGATATAAGAGGAAATAGCCTCAGAGTTATGACTAGATGGTATATGACCCTGAAAAACCAGAAGATGAATGGAAATATGGATAACTACTGCTGGAAGTGTGTGTTAGCTGTTGGTACTTATTTTCATATTTGGTGGCAATACAGTAAAGCAAGAGCAGTTTGGTCTGAAGTGATGGAGGTAACAGTGGAAATAATTCCACTGTTACCTCCATCACTTCAGATCAAAATGCTCTCGCTTTATTGTATTGCCACCAAATTATTATTATTTATTTGATTTTTATACCGCCCTTCCAAAATGGCTCAGGGTGGTTTACAATTAAAACAAACCATTAAAACATTAAAGAGCTAAAACATAAGTTAAAAACAATTTAACAACAATTAACAATTTAAAAACATTTTAAAACAACATTTTAACAATCACAATAATTAAAAACCCTGAAACCAGGTTAAAGTATTAAAACTGATTTTAAAACCCTGGAAAGCCAGGCCAAACAAATATGTTTTAAGGGCTCTCCTGAAGGCTAATAGAGAATTCAAATTACGGATTTCAGCAGGGAGCGCATTTCACAGCCCTGGAGCAGCTATAGAGAAGGCCTGCTTCTGAGTCGCCACTAGACGAGCTGGTGGTAATAGGGATCCATCTAGAGTTAGACCCATTTAAACTTAAAGAGCACCTGTATGCTTGCATACAGAAGGTCCAAGGTTCCCTTCCTGGCATCTCCGGATAGGGCTGAGAGAGACTCCTGCCTTCAACTTTGGAGAGGCCACTGCCAATTGAGGTAGACAATCCTGAACTAGATGGACCAATGGTATGACTCAGTAGCAGGCAGCTTCCTATGCTCCTTCCATGAAGCCTCTTCCTCAGTCCCTCATGCAACTCTCAGGGACATATCCCTGGCATGGGGGGGGGGCGGGCTTTTACAGTGATCTGGGAGTAGTAAAAATTACATCCTCATTTCTTCCCCGTGCACTGCACAGTGAGGCAAGCCTGAAGGCAGCTAGTTTGCTGGCTCCTTGTGAGGGCAGAGCTCTTGCTCCATCTGTGTAACTTCTGGGCCATTATTATTATTATTATTATTATTATTATTATTATTATTATTATTATTTCTTGTTTACACAGTCAGACCGGTGTTATTGACTGGTTTGTTTTATCCAGTGTAGATCTGCATCTCCATTGAAACCCACCAATTGTCACATGCAATCAGAATGTGTGAGGTTTACTCATCATGGCTGGAAGGGAGCAAAGCATATAGTTTGCGTGTTCTCACAAGTTACAACCACTGCATGTGTCAATCATGCTCTGCACCCCCGCAGTGATGTCGATAGGCTATACCTCCCTCGCAGCTCTGGTGGAAGAGGAATGCTGCAAGTCCATCAAACAGTAGAGGAGGAGAAAAGAGGCCTTGAAGAATATATCAAGGACAGTGAAGAAGATGCACTTCAAATGGTCAAGAACGCGAAACTATTCAACACCAACGAAACAAAGCAGGCCTACAAGAAAGAACAAATCAAGAACTGAGCAGAAAAATGGAAAAATAAGCCACTGCATGGTCAATATTTGCACAATATAAGTGGAAAATCAGACATCACTAAGACCTGGCAATGGCTTAAGAATGGCAACTTGAAGAAAGAAAGAGAGGGTTTAATCTTGGCTGCACAAGAACAGGCACTAAGAACAAATTCAATAAGATCAAAAGTAGAAAAGTCAACAACAAACAGCAAGTGCCGCCTTGGTAAAGAAGCAGATGAAACCCTGGACCACCTAATCAGCTGTTGTAAAAAGTTCGCACAGACTGACTACAAACAAAGGCATGACAAGGTAGCAGGGATGATACACTGGAACATCTGCAAAAAATACAAGCTACCTGTAGCCAAAGATTGGTGGGACCATAAAATTGAAAAAGTGGTAGAAAATGAAGATGCAAAAATATTATGGACTTCCGACTACAAACAAACATCTGCTACACAATACACCAGATATAACTGTAGTCGAGAAGAAGAAGAAACAAGTTAAAATACGATTATTTTACATATAGTAGCTATACCAGGAGATAGCAGAATAGAAGAAAAAGAAATAGAAAAAAAATCACAAAATACAAAGATCTACAAATTGAAATTGAAAGGTTGTGGCAGAAAAAGACCAAAGTAAATCCCAGTGGTAATTGGCGCCTGGGTGCAGTTCCAAAAGACTTTGAAGAGCACCTCAGCACTATAGGGGCCACAGAAATCACCACCAGCCAGTTACAAAAAGCAACTTTACTTGGAACAGCCTATATTGTTTTAGTGGCTTGTTTTAATTGTAAACCGCCCTGAGCCATTTTGGAAGGGCGGTATATAAATCAAATAAATAAACAAATAAATAAATATATTCTGTGACGATATCTATAACAACAGCAACAACATTGACCATAAAATTCAGCCATACCAGGTCCTTGGGAAGGACTCGATGTCTGGATAAAACAAACCAGTCAATAACACCTGTCTGACTGTGTAAATAAATATAATAATAATAATATATTGGGCAGCAGCTAAATAGGAAAGTGCTGAAAGGCATCATCTCACACTGCACAGGAGAAGGCAATGGTAAACCCCTCCTGTATTCTACCAAAGAAAACCACATGGCTCTGAGGTCGCCAGGAGTTGACACCAACTCGAGGGCACAATTTACCTTTACCTTTAGAGCTGGGTGTCATCAGCATATTGATAGCACTGCAGCCCACACCCACAGATGACCTCTCCCAGATGATTCATGTAAATGTTAAACAGCATGGGGGACAAAATAGATCCCCGTGGAACCATATAGGCCAAAGGCCAAGGGGTTGAGTAGGCACCCCCAGCACCAAGTATGACCCTCTAGGTAAGAACGGAGCCACCTGGAGATTGCAAAACAAACCATTCACTTGAAATTACCACATTTCCAAAGGGAAGCGAAATATAATACTGATCACGATATGCTACGATCTACTTCCATCTAGTGGTTGATTATGCAACTAACATGCAAAATGCTACTGAGGACGGGGAAATGCTTGACTAACAAGCAGAAGGTTGCAGGTTGGTTCAAATCCCTGCTGGTATTATATTGGACAGCAGAGATATAGGAAGATGCTGAAAGGCGTCATCTCATATTGCGTTGGAGGAGGCAATGGTAAACCCCTCCTGTATTCTACCAAAAGAAAACCACAGGGCTCTGTGGGCGCCAGGAGTCGAAATCGACTTGACGGCACATTTTACCTTTATTTTGAAATCTAAAATGGGTGAAAGACATTATTTTACATTAATTAGCTAACAAGTTGGTATTAAGTGGGAGCAGAATATAGAACAGATTTCCCCTCTAATGAAAGGAGAGGGAAGAACTGATGAACTGTCTTGATATTAACTGGTAGAAAAGCAAAAAATGCAAATATTATGGAATGTAATATATAAAGCTATGTAAAGGGCAACAATATCATATGTTTTAATTTCATTGTTTTAAAGTGCATGCTATCCTGAGAGTCTTGTCACTGAAGGGCAGCTTATAAAACTAATAAATAAATGCATAAATACACAAAAATGGGCTTATAATTGGATTGACTCCTTTGCAAAAGAGGGCAGGTCAGAAGCTACATACAAGCCATGATTGCTTTGGAAGTCAGGACAGTAAATCAATGTGGGTCCTAGAAGGTGGTCTATCCTTTTCTCTGAAATTTTGCAGGTCTTCATGTGTTATAATAATACCAAAGATCAGAAACCCTTTACCATATAGAGCTTTGGAATATCCATTCCCCAGAAGTACACAATGTGAAGAATTTAACTGGCAAGAACTGTGTAGCAAAAAGCCTTTTCATGAAAATCCCTGCTGCAAGAGACAGAAAGAGCATCTTTTGTAGGCCTCAGACTACCTTTGCATTTGGACCACAGTCACTGGGTAATAACATGGTGTTCTATGCCTCTTCCTCCCACAAGTACCATATCTCTATTTTCTTTACCTCCCCATGCTTAATTTTCACCACATATCATACTTTTACAGAGATTCCTTAAAGCAGTCATCATTAATGAAACAAATTTACATTCTTTGGCTTGAGATGAAAGTTTTGTCAGGGAATATCTACCCTTGTGTCTTAGGTATTCTGTTTTGTTCACATTTTAAAAACTTTTTCTACTTTTTAATTTTCATGTTCCACTCAATGCTCCTTTGCTCTTGTGGCGGCAAAGATCAGCTTGGGAATATGTTAGCAGTGCTTGGTGGTATCTCTGAAGTACAACCGAGATTCAATTAAATCTCTCCTCGTCTGTGGCCAGGTATTTGTAGGATCCAAGGGAAAGAGTTGGGGTATGCAGGGACAAGGCAGTGGAGTTGAATCAGGAATAGTAATAGTTTATTGAGAGAGATATCATTTCCCAAGAGGTAAGTGCCTGTAGACTGCTTTTCCATGCTCTTGCTGCTGGCCATTTGTTAGCCCCGCCTGTACTCCAGGACTGGAATACAAGTCCCACTCAAAAACTGGCCTGGATCAAAGAATGAATGAGTCAAAAACACCACAGACTTCAGTGCTCACATGCCTCTTGGCATAATGTATAGATGTTGTGGATTTCAGAGGCTGATAATAATCAGACTAACCTGCTGGTATGCTAGAATTTTGCTTTGAACAAGGGGTGTGTGTGTGTGTGTGCGCGCACACACACACACAATTTGTGGTGATTCCCCTCTTTCTTGCTTAGTTGGGAGACCTTCAGGAACATAGTTTCAGACTAACAGCCCGAGACAATGTTTTATCAATCTGTTATTTGTGTCTTTTAATATTGTAAACCGCTTTGGGTGCCTTTGTCAAGGCAGAAAGGCAGTATAAAAATGTAATAAATAATTAATAATAATAAATTGTTTCAGGAGGCGCAGGCAGCAGCTGCAGGAAGAGAAGATTGCTGAAAATTGCCCTTACTAACTCATGCAACAAAAAAACCTGGTGTGGGGGTGGAGAGGTACATAGGAAGCTGCTTTATACTGAGTCAGACCATTGGTACATCTCGCTCAGTACTGTCTACACAGACTGGTAGCAGCTTCTTCAAGGTTGCAGGCAGGAGTCTTTTTCAGCCCTGTCTTGGAGATGCCAGGGAGGGAACCTGGAACTTTCTGCATGCAAGCCTGTAACTGCCCTTCCCAGAGTGGCCCCATCCCCTAACAGGAGTATCTTGCAGTGCTCACATGTGGTCTGCCATTCAAATGTAAACCAGGGCAGACCCTGCTTAGCAAAGCCAAAAATTCCTGCTTTCTATCACAAGACCGTTGGTCAGTGTTTCTTGGTGCGGAATTTCTATCTATCTGTCTATCTGTCTATCTATCTATCTATCTATCTATCTATCTATCTATCTATCTATCTATCTATCTATCTATTCATTCTTAAAAAGACTACACACAGTTCTCCTTAAGCCTTCCTTTGCCTTCTACTGTTCTTAAGCAGTTGAACTATGTTTGTACCTTCTTCCTTCATTCCACCAGAATTCACACTTCCGACATAACTAAGTGAGATAAATACAATTATGTCTATTTAAACTGTGGCAAATCTTTATTATTTTCAACTGCTTCTTTATGAATTGTTTTATACAATAGGATAGAAAACATAAATCATGAGCTTGAAAGTAGTAAAGTCAAGTCGTGCCCTCGAGTCGGTGTCTACTTCTGGCAACCACAGAGCTGTGTGGTTTTCTTTGGTAGAATACAGGAGGGGTTTACCATTGCCTCCTCCCATGCAGTGTGAGATCATGCCTTTCAGCAACTTCCTATATCACTGCTGCCCGATATAGACTTTTAAGTCTAGCTGATAATGAAACACCCTCCCCCTCATTTATTCCCCCTGCCCTGCACACACACACTCAGCACATTCTGTTCAGGCCAATGGGACTCTGCCTGTTTCCCAAGGAATAAATCAATTTTAAAGTTTCAAGTGTGCTTTGGACTGAAGTCTGATGATTTCCACCCCACATCCTTGGCAATATTCCATGCTCTTTGTCTAAGTCTACCAAAACAACAACAACAACAACAACAACAACAACAATCCAGCGAAATCTTGTTAAGATTGCCCTTACCAGCTGAGTAATGCAGACCTTGCAAATTGAATTGATCTTTTGACCCTTGAGTTCTTGTTGCTGTGATACACACTGTAAATACAGAAATACGGAAATAACATTTTTGAAAATTCAGTAGTGTTCTCACAGTTAGATTTTACTTACAGGCACATACGCTTTGCATTGATGACCAAAGTCAATTAGACAAATACTGATTAACGATAAGAATGTTTGTCTTTTCATCGTTGGATAATACCATGTCCTCTCTGATCTCTTGGTGGTGATCATTTCAAGGTCATCATTTCATTGTTCAAGGTGATCATTTTGAGGGTGAACCAACGATCATGTGATAATCTGGTTGACAGGAAGGTTCATCACATTTATTTGAATTATTTATATTACTTTTATTTAAAAATAGCAAATAAATTTACATCACTTGATGGCCTTTCCCAGTTAGGGCTTAAACACCCTACCCCCGCAGGTGAATTTCTTAGCGGCCAACATGATCTGCAAACCTGTGTCTCCAGTAGGGACCTGCCAGGGCTGCTGCACATCTTAGAAGGCAGCCCTAACCATATGGGACTGCTATGGAAGGATTTTAAACCACTTATAGGAAGCAGCTCAGCACTCCTTTCCAAAGTCCTGTCACTAACTATCTCCTCTTTGTTATTCTTTTCCTATGTAAACTGCTTTTAAGGCTTTTTTTTCAGATCTCTCAGTGCTTGTGGTTTTATTTGAACTCAGCTTCCATGTCTCTGATTTTGATATAAAATAATAATAAATAGTATATCATATAAATATAACTTGTATATAAATTGTAGTACACCATCAGGGCTGCCTTCTAAATTGTGCAGTAGCCTTGGCGGGTTCCTACTTTTGACTGAGAGCTGCCTATCATGTTGGCCGCTGTTTTTGCTTCCTGGCTCAGTGGCATCAGTGTGCGAACTATGTGAGGAATCACTCTTTCCCCTCCTTGCTCAGTGCACTTGTAACGAGTTGGGAATAAAGCAGAAAAGGAAAAGTAGTGCAGAAGGCCGTGACCTAGAGCATCTCTGCTCTATGTTTTCTCCATGTTTCCTTTCCCACTCCATTCCTCACTGCCTTCCTCCCTGCCTAAAATGACCATCTCAGGTTACCTTTGTTAGCAGAGTTAGGTTCGGAAGAAACCATTTGGAATCATAATTCATAACTGTAAGGAACTTTACTTGAAATAAACTGGGTCACAAGCAGTGCTCCCTCGAACTGCAATTCCCAGATGTTGTTGACTACAACTCCCTGCATTCCCAGCTGCAATAGCCTTTGGCTGGGGATTATGGGAATTGTAGTCAACAATATCTGGGAATCCCTGTTAGAGGGAACATTGGTTACAAATCTGCTTGGATGGAGAGAGAAGTCAGTGTCTGGCTGCCTATGAGACTCTAAGCTGGTACACAGAGCACCTGTTAGCATATGGAACCCCCCCCCCCACCCTTCCATTCAGATCTAAAGGTAAGATTAATGCTTTACTTTCTGGCTAGGAATAATCCAGTTGCTTTTGCAATCCCAACACCCCTCCTCAATGGCAAGTGGCTTATTCCCAAGGTTTGTCTTCTTCACAAGATCACTGTGATGGTTTCTGGACAGCGGCTTGGTCAGTATGGATGCAGTCATCTTCTCCATTGGGTAGTATTGAAACTCATATCTCAGTAAGTAGAACTTCACGTCAGTGTGCTTGATGTGAAGATGCTCCTTTACAGTCTGTGAAAACTTTATGCACTCTGAATGTCTATCAGGATAGGGACAGGATAGGGGCATATGGATGAGAGGCTGTAAGATACTCCCTTTAGGGGATGGAGCCGTTCTGGGAAGAGCCGAAGGTTTCAAGTTCCCTCCCCGGCAGCATTTCCAAGACAGGGCGAGCTGAGAGAGACTCCTGCCTGCAACCTGGTAAAGCAGCTGCCAATCTGTGTAGACAATACAGAGCTAGATGGACCTAAGGTCTGACTCAGTATATGACAGCTTCCTCTGTTCCTACACATCAGTCCCAATGTCTATGAATGGCCTTATGGAAGGACCAGCCTTGGGAAGGATGATGATGGTGAGATGAAGCATGCCTCCGAGTACCAGTTACAGAGGAGCAACAGCAGGAGAGGGGGCATGCCTTCATCTCTTGCCTGCTGGCTTCCCTGAGCCATCTGGTGAACCACTGTGGGCTACAGGATACTGGTATAGAAAGTCCTTGGGCCTGATCCAGCAGGGCTATTCTTATGGGCAAGTTCAAGACTAAATTGGGAAAAGAAACAACACTGTATTTGAAGAACTTTTGCTGCGATCACATTTGTACCTGTGGTCTTATCCTGTGATCACACAAGATAACGATAGCAGGGAGAACAGGTAGTGTTTGATGTGTGTTTTTTTAAAGCAAAGTTGTACCTTTGGAAAGCATTTTTAGTACTAGTCATATTTAATGGTTCCTTGGCTGGCCACCTGGACTCTGTCACTGTGCCTTTAAGAAAGGCTGCTTCTGAGAAACAATTGCTTGTGGTCTGAAATTTGGTATGTGTGTTTGGGAGTAGAGACTACCTAAATAATACATCCAAGGATCTGCTGCTTTTATTTATTATTAATTGTTATTAATATTCTGTGGGAAGAGAGCTGGTCTTGTGGTAGCAAGCTTGACTTGTCCCCTTAGCTAAGCAGGGTCTGCCCTGGTTGCATATGAATGGGAGACTTGATGTGTGAGCACTGCAAGATATTCCCCTTAGGGGGATGGAGCTGCTCTGGGAAGAGCATCTAGGTTCCAAGTTCCCTCCTTGGCATCTCCAAGATAGGGCTGAGAGATTCCTGCCTGCAACCTTGGTGAAGCTGCTGCCAGTCTGTGCAGAAAATACTGAGAAAGATGGACCTATGGTCTGACTCAGTTTATGGCAGCTTCCTATGTTCCTAAAATGCTTGCTTACCTAATGCTACTAGTTCTTTAATAATAAAGGAGGAACAGTTGTTCTATAAATTGGACAGTAGAGGGCAGTGTTAGAGTGATTAATGTCAAACCAGGCCCTTTCAAACTTTTCTAAAAATACACTTTTTAGCAATTAGAATGACTCCAATATAGATTGTATAAAAAGTGTATATGCAGTTATGGAGGCCACTGCTTGCTCTGTAGAGCACAGCAGGCATGCTAGAGATTTGTTTTCTTGAAACAGACTTTAATAGCTGCTTTCCCCCCTGGTGATTTCAATATTAGTTGAGTTAGTCATGGACTGTCTGTGTAGGACATCAGTAAGTGTCTTCAGTGGTTGTTCTTGCGCTGGACCTGGTTTCAGAATATTATATCTGTATAGTTCTGTTCTAATAACGTATCCAGGATGTCCTACATGCATTCCACTGAATGTCTGTATGGTGCTGTAACTGTGTGTGTGTGTACAACCTGCTTTTCTAAGTGGTCAAAATACCATTTTAAAGCAGTGGTTTCCAGACTATGCAATGCAGTCCAGAAGTCTGGAGCCCTATCATAGGAACATAGGAAGCTGCTATATACTGAGTCAGACCATTGGTCTATCAAGCTCAGTATTGTCTTCACAGACTGGCAGCAGCTTCTCCAAGGTTGCAGGCAGGAATCTCTCTCAGCCCTATCTTGGAGAAGCCAGGGAGGGAACTTGAAACCTTGTGCTCTTCCCAGATCGGCTCCATCCCCTGAGGGGAATATCTTCCAGTGCTCCTACTTCTAGTCTCCCATTCATATGCAACCAGGGCAGACCCTGCTTAGCTAAGGGGACAAGTCATGCGTTGCTACCACAAGACCAGATCTCCTCCTGTCCATGCTGCTGTGTGTGTTTAAACACCATAGACCAGGATTGGGCAAACCTGGCAAAAACAGCACTGGCTCGATTTAGCCCCATTTGCAAGCTAAACTACTCCCCCATGGCTGATGTCAGACGTAGGGTGCGTGGCTGGGGCACAAAGCATAGCCCCTGAAGGGTGGTGGCCTAGGTTCTTTGAACCTGTTTGCATAATGGTGGCTCCGCCCCTGGCTTGCTGTGTAAACAAGGGCTGCTACATGTGAAAGAAGGGAATAAAGAGAGGACAATGGAAAGAGAGGAAACCCATATAGGGGACAAGGAGAGAGGAAGGGACGGGGCCAGGAAGCCAGGGTGTGGTATATAAGGAGAGCAGAGTCACTGATTAGGCTGCTGTAACTAGACTCTGGAATAAGCCTGGGAGGCAAATTATCTTTGATGATTACATATGAGTTTTATTATGTTCTATATACGTTTCCTCTCACGTTGTACTAATGTTTTCCTTTATGTATGGTTTGTGCTTTGTATTTATAAGGACTCTTTCTTACTCCCTTGGAGAAATATAAGAATGTTTGGAAACAACTTACACTCCTTTTGGAGGAATTGAAGAAACACTTTTGGAGGATATTATGAAGAACTCCATACACCAGGGAGGAGTGGCTTATATTTAGCAAATGGAAAGTTTATCACGTTCATGTACTTCTGAGGAAGCTCATTTGTGAAACAAGGACTTATCGCGAAACCTTGTCAAATTTAGTGATTTATTGTATACACAGTGATTCTTATATTAAGTGATTTATGCAATTGAGTGATTAATGAAGTTACATCCATATGAGTACTGGCATTGGTGTCTTTTGTATGTGTTTATATTTCTTGCATTGGGTGGTATTTTTTTCTTTGTTACTTTGGGAGGCAAACAGAGGCTGAGGGAAGGCAAGCTACTTTGGGAGGTGAAGGGCGAGGGTATTTGGAACTCCTGGCTCTGAGCTAGACCTACAACCAAAGCAATAGAGGCCTGCAAAGAGGCTTTGCATCACAAGTAGCAGTTTGGATAAACTATACCTGCGTGTGATAAAGGAACCGTGTGCCAGAGGGGAAGATGTGAGAGCCAGTGTGGTGTGTCGTGGTTAGAGTGTTGGGCTAGGACTGGTGGGACCCAAGTGCAAATCTTGGTTCAGCCATCAAACTCATTGGGTGATCATTGGGTGATCACCCCAATCCCCCAATAATTGGGATCCTCCCCTTTTCCAAGGTTCTAGATCATGTACAGCGAGCCTGACATGTGAACAGTTGTATGTACCTAAACATGAGGCAAACATGATTCAACTAAACCTCCATAGGCTGGGAGCAGGGCCTGCTTCTGTGATTCTGTTCCCTTGCCTATACATGCATTCATTAGCCTTGGATATATTGAGAGATCAGGGTTATATACCTAAATATCTCATCCTTAGTTTTCATAGTGTTGTTAAATATCTTATGATCTTTATCCTGGAGAAATAAAACAGACGTTTATTCCAAGACTGAAACCCCAGCGGTTACAGACTGGCATTCTGAGATGTGTACACAATTAATCATCATTATGATTTGGCAAGTTTTGAGTCTCAGGCAAGCTAAGGGGAGATATGCTCCATTGCGGGAGTGCCAGTTTGTCTTGAACATCCTATTAATTCTGTACAAACAGCCTGGAAATCTCCAAGCACCAGCCTAATGGCCAAAGCAGAAGAAATGACTGACTTCATTTTGCTTTGATTAAGCTTTTGAAAATCTTAATACATCTATTTACTCTCAAAAAAAAATTATTAAGCAGAACTCTGAGTAAAGCAGGAGGCTCAGTTCCAGGGGCTGGCTCAGCAGGTAAGCGTTTGGAAGCTGACTGACTCCCACCATCTTGTTGATTCTGCCACCAGCTTCCCAGTAACCCCACTTCCATATTGTTGATTGTGGCTGCCAGCAATAGTGCTTATCATGGAGTGTAAAAATGATATAAAAAATTAAACGATAGATAGACAGACAGACATAGTTATATTAAGGATCCTTTAAAAATAACCTGATCCAATTAAGCTTCCATCTTAAGACAGTTCAGAACTGTGGCTGACATCCAGATGAAGTTATTCAACCTTACTATTCAGAAGTTACGCGAAAGGATGACTTAATTTCAACTGGGCTACTCAGGAGTAATTTAGTCTGGGATGTTTAATCCTCAGTTTCCCCAACTGAATTTGCCCCTCTCCAGGTGTGATGCGTCCCACTGTGGGGGGAAAGACAAGTACCTATATCAGCAGGGTGGATAGCAGTTTGGGGAGGAATTTGAGCTGGGGAAACAGCAAGGGATCCGTTCTCCTACTGTTGCTGCTTCCAGGACAGTTGTAAAGTTTACTGAGCTAATGGGCAACGTTCAGACCAAATTAGTCATTGCTAAGTCCCATTAAAGTTAATGGACTAACTTGTCTCATGAATTTCAGTGGTGCTTAGTCATGACTTGTCTGGCTGCTGTAAAATCTGCCTGCAGTTCAGCCATTATCTCGACCTTACCCAAAGCCCTATAAGGTGGGGCTCCTCCTTCCTCCCAACTATCCAAATGGGAAGCCATTCCAGCTTGTATGGAGGCAAATGAATGCAGTGGCGCTCTTGTTCTTCTTTCCCCCTTCTCCAAACATCAGTACACATGCAGCACAATGCACCAGAAGGGGAGGTGTTGTGTTTTCTGTTTCCATCCAGACCTCCTCCATGGATTCACTGGGGAATTTATGCAATCTCATACGGGGTCAGATTGAGCCTTTAGATTGTAAACTGCTTGGGAACAGGGGTCTGTTTTTTAACTGAGGTCTGTGAAGCAGTTCACACTGGTTCTGCTGTATACTTACCAATAGTACGATTCTCTACACAGAGTAGTGTGTTTAAAGTCATTGACCGAATTCACAATCAAGGAAGGTTTGATAGAGGGACTCTATCTCCTGCTATTAGCCATGACACTATACCAGCTTCCCTAAGCCCCTCTGCTTATCTTTAAACCACCACCTTTTTCAATCTGTTCCTGCCACTTGCCTTGTTCAGCAAACTTTGCAGAAGAGAGATTGTGGTTGTGACATTTCCTGAGAGACACCTATTGCAATGTTGAGGGGGTCATCTGAAAACATCTATAACAAACAGTGGCGGCTTTACAAGGGCAAATAATGCATTTCTTGGCAGTAGAGGATTGCAACCATTCCAGAGGTTTATCTGTGAGTTTGTTTTCCTTGATTTCCCCCCCATTTAGTGGTATGAGATACTGGACAGACATCACTTTTAATAAAAGTCTACAATGTGTTTGCATTTCTTAGATGTTCCCTCTTAATATAATATTGGCACAGCCCTATCAACATTCTGGGAAAATATTGGCAAGGCATCTGTTGGCATGCGTGTTAAAACAATATTACAATAAGAGCTATGCTGAATGGGGGATTAACACGAGAGATTAAAATAACTTTCTGCTTTAATTCCTTGAATGCACACTTTCTCTCTTTTAGTCCAGAAAGTAGGTTTTTTAAAACACGGTTTCATTCAGTTAGTATTTCCCACTATGCGTGTGCTGAAGAACTGCACTTTTGGTCTTTGCAACATTTTTGCATTCAGCAAAACTCCAGACTTTCCATGGGAAGATGGCAACCCAGAAATCCTCCCTATGCTTTGCATGGACTATCCGAAGAATGGTTTCTATGGCATGGAAACCATCTCATGAGCCTAGCTGCACAGAGGTTGTTTAGGGCAGCTGAATGGAGGGATATAGTATATATGGCAGGGTTGGCAGCACAGTGTCAAAAATGTAAATTTGGAAGCAATTGCCAGCAACTCCTGGTTTCCAAATGTGCAAGGGAAGCCAAATGAGTTTCTGTAGGTTGACTGAGACTTTTGCAGATTTATCAGCATTTCACACAAAGCAAAATCTGGAGTGAATGTCAAGGTTTCTCCAATGAGATCTATCTCAGAAATTCCACAGGAACATAGGAAGATGCCTTATATATATCAAACAGACCACGGGTCCATCTAGCTCAGTATTGTCTTCACTGACTGGCAGTAGTTCTCCAAGGTTTCAGGCAGGAGTCTCCCCCAGTCCTACCTGGAGATGCTGCCATGGACTGAACCTGGGACCTTCTGCATGCAATCAGATGCTCTAACACTGAGCTACAACCCCATCCACTAAGGGGAAGATCCTATAGCAGACTGTGCTTACAATGCAAACCATGACAGACCCTCCTTAGCAAAGGGGACAATTCATGCTCACTACTGCAAGACCAGATCTCCTCCCTTTTTCAAGGGAAGCCAAATTAATTTCCAGAAGCCTGTGCAATTCTCGGGTGGTTTCTGCACATTTCTAGGGTCATCACTGAATTTTCACACAAAGTGAAATTCAATGGGAATGGCAGAAACCTTCCCAAGGGAAAAAAAAAATATTTCAAAAGAAGCCAACATGTGACCAAAACTGGAACTCAGGATACGGTTAAAAAAGGAGGAAGTGTTTTTTTTTTGTGTTTTTTTTTAAGAATTAAAAATCCTACTGCTGCTTTTGTGCTTTCTTTCTGCCTCAGTGAGATCAAGAATGGGGAGCAAAGGAGAGACCCATGAAGCAGCAAACAAGTTCTTTCCCTGCTCTGACGTTTGAACCAGTCAACCAATAGCACATCCTTGGTGTCTGCCAGTTGTCATGGCAGCATGCTAGGGCCGCCTTTCTCCTCAGCAGTGTCACTATCTGTGGACCAATCATGGGTACCAAAAATGACTTTGCCTGGGCAAAGGCTTTGTTTCAGATTTTCCTTGGAGCTATTACTTCCTAGCAAATTCAGTGAGAAGGTCATTCATTGATTGTTGCCCTGCAGGGTGAGGAGGGTTGAACCACCACCAAAACTGCTGATGTCTCACACACACATGCCCCAGACTCTCAGGGCGGGGAGAAGTTTTGTCCTTCTTTAAAAAACCCTAGTTTACTTGCCATAAGGAAAAATCATGCTAAATTGGTTGAAAACATTGTGGTGAGGACAATACTATCCCTTCACATAATAATGAGTGGTGTAGACCTCAAGGGCAACTACTAAAGGACCTTGAGATATACATAAACTCTCCCTCAATGCATACAAACATACACACCCCAGCCATCATAATGTAGGCATTTTGCTAGTCACTCGGGCCATTCACATGACCAGCCCTACTTGGGCTTGCACTGCTCTACCAGGATAGGGCTGGCAGTGTGGAGTAACAGGATTGGGACCGATTTGCACACTTCCCTGCCAGATACCCCAGGTTTTCTACCTGGGCTAAAAGTAAGGTAGGAAGGCACATGCAGTTCAATTTGCACACAGTTCAGTACAATTCACATACAATTTGGTTCGGGTGGCCGGCAACCCATGCTACCGCAGAGGCCAGAGGAAAGTGCATTCCAGGCTCTAGAATGGACACACTGCAATGCTGCTCATGCAATGCATTGTAGCATTCCTGAAGGCTGGGATGCTCTTCCACCCCTCCGGCCTCTGCATAATTTGGGTACATGAGCAGCAGTATCAAGGAAGGAGCACCGGTTGTGTGGGGAGAAGGTAAGCAGGGACCTGCCTTTCCTCCGCCCTCCCCAGCCCCAGCTCAAATGGTTAAGTGAATGACCTTACTCTGAGTAAAAATCAGTTCTCAGTATTTCATAACATGACTTTACTCTCAAGTTCCAGCATGACTAAGAGCCAGAAGAGATGTTATGCTCACTATGGAAAAGGCATCCTTATGGTGAATTCTCCCCATCCCTTGTACCATTTGGATGATGTGCTTGCTGCTGTTTGTCTTGGGTGTCACCTTTCCATGCAACAACATTGTCTGCAGTTTGAGGAAACAAGGAAACTCATCTTGTCGTGAGTGTATCTAAATACTATAGTACAATGGAGAGGAAGGAGAAACGCTCCATAGGGCTGCCATTTTCAGATGTTTTATCTTCTCCAGCTCTAAGAAATGGGATTTGTTGGGACTATTCTAATAAAGGAGTAGGATAGACGTTGCTTCAGTTGTCAGTGGTTCCCCCTCAGGGATGAAGTAAGTAGTCTGTTATCCGGAACACAACTGAGAGAAGGAAAACCCTGTTTGTATTCCACAACAAGGCAAGAAACACATTCTCTCTTCAGTGGGGTGCAGAGTTGGTGAGTAGAACCCTGCTAACTTGGCAAAGAGGCACCTTTTAACGTGCTGATTATCTTTATTTAGCAGGGGGAGAGTAACTGGCCCTCTCCACCCCCAGCACAGCATTCCTCCAGTGCGTGTTGCTGGTGTCTATCATGTTTCCTTTTTAGATTGTGAGCATTTTGGGGATCCATCTTATTTATTTGTTGTTTCTCTGTATAAAAAGCCCCTGAGCCATTTTTGGAAGGACATTATAGAAATTGAATTAATAATAATAATAATAATAATAATGTCAAAATAATCAACATAGCAATATTTATTTTATTTTATTCTATTCATTTATTTACATATTTTTATACTGCCCAAAACTTACGTCTCTGTGCACTTTACAACAGATAAAAACAACATTAAAACATTAGTTAAAAACAAAAATCAAGAAATTTAAAACAACATTAAAAACAATCAAAAGAGTATCAGTTAAAAGCCTGGGTGAACAGATGTGTCTTTAAATACTTTTTAAAGGCTGTCAGAGATGGGGAGGCTCTTATTTCACTAGAGAGCGCATTCCAGAGCCTTGGGGCAGCAACGGAGAAGGCCTGTCCCTGTGTAGCCACCAGATGAGCCAGTGGCAAATGCAGACGGATCTCTCCTGATGATATCAATGGGCGGTGGGGTTCATAACGAAGAAGACGTTCTCTTAAATACCCAGGGCCCAAGCTGTTTAGGGCTTTATAGGTTTTAACTAACACCTTGTATTTTGCCTGGAAACATATTAGCAGCCAGTGTAACTCCTTCAATATGGGAGTGATATGGTCTCTCCTAAATGACGCAGAGACCAGCCTGGCTGCTGCATTCTGAAGCAACTGTAGTTTCCGGACTACATACAAGGGCAGCCCCACATAGAGTGCATTACAGTAATCCAGTCTGGAGGTTACCAGTAGATGTACCACTGTTTTGAGGTCATCTATCTCAAGAAACGGACGCAGTGGTGTATCAGCCGAAGCTGATAGAAGGCACCTCTGGCCACTGCCTCAACCTGGGTTACCAGGGAGAGACTTGGATCCAGAAGCACCCCCAGACTGCATACCTATTCCTTCTGGAGAAGTGTGACCCCATCCAGAACAGGCAGATCAAAATCGTCTCCAGAGTTTCGACCTCGCACAATGAGTACCTCCGTCTTATCTGGATTCAGTCTCAGTTTGTTATCCCTCATCCAGCCCCTTACCGACTCCAGGCGGGCATTTAGGGAGGTTATGCCCTCTCCCGATGATGCCGACATGGAGAAATAGATTTGGGTGTCATCAGTATACTGATTACACCCTGCACCAAATCTCCTGATGATCTCTCCTAGCGGTTTCATGTAGATGTGAAACAATATTGGAGAAAATATGGAGCCCTGAGGGACACCATACAAAAGTTCAGATTTTGAAGAACAACGGTCTCCAAGGGACACCATCTGGAACCTACCTGAGAGGTAGGAGCGGAACCACTGCAGAGCAGTGCCTCTCACCCCCAATCCCCTCAGATGCTCCAGAAGGATACTATGGTCGATAGTATTGAAAGCTGCCGAGAGGTCCAAAAGGACCATCGGAGTCACACTTCCTCTGTCCATTCCCAGTTGGAGATCATCCATCAGGCCAACCAAGGTAGTCTCCACCCATAGCCAGCCCAAAAGCCAGTTTGAAATGGGTCTAGATAATCAGTTTCCTCCAAGACTGCCTGGAGCTGGGAGGCCACCACCCTCTCAGTTACTTTGCTCAGCCATGGAAGGTTGGAGACAGGCCTGTAGTTACTGAGGTCTGAGGGATCTAAGGTAGGCTTCTTCAGAAGCGGTCTAATAACTGCCTCCTTAAGACTAGGAGGCATCCTACCTTTCCTCAGAGGCACATTTATAATCTCTACCAGGCTGTCTACAACAACCCCCCTGCCAGATAGTATAAGCCATGCCAGGCAAGGGTCAAGAGGACAGGTGGCACCATTCCCATCAGCTTGTCCACATCCTCAGGAATCACAAACGGGAACTGATCCAACCTAACCACATAAGAGGAGTTGCTGAACACCTCCACATCAGACACTGAAGTAATTGTGGAGATGGAATCTAAGTCAGCCTGAATACAAGAGATTTTCCCCACAAAGAATTCATTAAACACATCACAGCGGGTAATCGATGGTTCCAGATTCTGATTCAAGGGAGGAGGGGCACATACTAGTCCTCTCACAACCCTGAACAACTCCACCGCACGTGAACTTGTGGATGCAACACGAGCAGAAAAGAATAGCTTCTTTGCTGCACGTATTGCCTGTGCATAGATCTTCAAATGAGCTCTTTGTTGCAATCGGTCGGATTCAAGCCAAGTCTTCCTCCACCTGCGCTCCAGTCGTCTACCTTGCTGCTTCAGCCCCCTTAGTTCTTCTGTATACCAAGGGGCCAGTTTTTAAGCAGGTCAGAGAGGATGCTTAGGAGCGATCATGTCTACTGCCCTGGTGAGTTTGTTGTTCCAATTCTCCACAGGGCATCAACAGGATCACCAGCAGAGCCAACACAAAATCTCTCCAAGGCTTCTTGAAACCCTATTGGAGCCAATAAACATCTCAGGCGGACCATCCTAATAGGTCCCTTGCCCCTGAGAAGGTGGGGTGTGACTGTGAGTCCAACCTTAACCAGATGGTGGTCCATCCATGAAAATGGGGAAATCACAAGGGTCCCCACCCACGGAACACCACCCTGATCAGAGTGAAAGACCAAATCAAGTGTGTGACCTGCAATATGCATCGGTCCCGAGACCACTTGAGATAGGCCCACAGTCGTCATGGCTGCTATGAACTCCTGAGCTGCCCCAGACAAATTGGTCCCGAAATGAACATTGAAGTCCCCCAGCACCACAAGCCTAGGGGACTCCAACACCAAACCCGAGACCAAGTCCGTCAGCTCAGTTAGGGACTCCGTTGAGCAGCGGGGCGATCGGTACACCAATAGATGTCCCATTCTATCCCTGGTCCCCAAATGTAAGTAGACACATTCAATATGATCTGACACTCTAACAGGGATCCTGGTAAGGGAGATATTCTTATAGACCACAGCCACTCCACCTCCCCACCCCTGTTCCCTCACCTGCACCTCAACAGAGTACCCTGGGTGGAGAAGCTGGGACCACACTGGGCCCCCAGCCTCCCCCAACCAGTTCTCTGTAATACATACCAGGTCTGCACCATCATCCAGAATCAAATCGTGGATGGTTTCTGATTTGTTCTGGACAAACCTGGCATTACAGAGGAGCAAGGTGAGGTTCCAAGGGTGGTTGGCACTGCTCCCCAAGGTCAAAGAGCTGGCAGGACAACCGGAAGGGGAAACAGCTATTAGAGTTCTATGTCCCCTTCCCTTGTAACGACCCATTGACCTGCCAACGTTACTTCTTCTGTTCCCCACCACCACAGTAATAGCCACCTCAAAGTCAGTGGACACACCCCATCTCACCATCTCCAGGTAAGCCCAATACCAGGTGATAGTGGAATAGAAGAAAAAGAAATAGAAAAAAATAACAAAATAGAAAGATCTACAAATTGAAATTGAAAGGCTGTGGCAGAAGAAGACCCAAATAATCCCAGAAGAAATTGGCGCCCTAGGTGCAATTCCAAAATACCTTGAAGAGCACCTCAACACCATAGTGGCCACAGAAATCACCATCAGCCAATTACAAAAAGCAACTTTACTGGGGACAGCCTATATTCTATGACAATATCTATAATAACAACAAGACAAAATTGATAATAAAATTCAGCTATCCCATGTCCTTGGGAAGGACTCTATATCTGGATAAAACAAACCAGTCAATAACACCTGACTGTGTAAACAAGAAATAATAATAATAATAATAATAATAATAAGTGCCCAGTGAGGCACTACCTTGGCGTGGTTGTGGGGCTTGCGTGCTCTGAGGAAGGTGAGAGCTATGCCAAAGTCCAACCATACTGGATAGGTCTCACCAGAGGAGCCAGACAAAGAGTGCCTCTCCCATCAACAATATGGTGAGACGTAACTTTAATAAATCTATACCGGATTGGTCGTCGCCTGGGTCAACAAGGACCGCGCCAGGTTCTGGAGTCCCTGGACATCTGGTGGCAAGTGGGCTACAGGACTCAGGATCTTCAGTTGAGCAACCAGGGCTGGAGACTGCAAGGTTACTGGTAGAAACATCGCTTAACCGAAAAAAATATACAAAAAATGCCAACAAGGAAATAATGATCTGCTACTACAAGTCTAGTCCAACTAGAAGAGGTTATTTAAAAAAAGAATGTACCAAATTTGGAAAGAGAAGCATCCAGATACAGAAATAACAGTACAAAGGCTAGCAGACCAGAGAAGATACATAATAAGAAATAAAGTGTTCACAGAAGTTGAGCTGCAAGAACTGGAAAGAGCAACACAGGCTCAAGATATGGAAGAAGAATTACCACCAACTGAAAAAGTTGCTCAGGTGCAGGTGGAGGAGGTGTTGGAAATAGAGGATGCCACTGTTACTGAACTGTTTCAAAATCAAAACCAGGCAACCTCCCCTTTCCCTTCACCTCAAAAACCCAAATGCCGTTTAACAGAAAAGCAACAAGAACTAAAGCAAAAAATAACTGAGCACATGAACCAAACCACCACCAGGGTTCAACTTCCAGCTCTATACACAGTTGCCAAAAAACAACTTGCTCAGGCATTAAAAGATGTCAATGCTGCACTTGCAGAAATAACAATCAAGAATTTGCAAGAAACAAACCAACTAATGTACAGTGCAGCAACGATAACAACACAAGAGCTCGGATATAAGATCAGTGGACCTGTCAAAAAAGAAAGCAGTACATCACCTAAATGGAAGATTAGATTAGAAAATAAAATCTCCAGGCTTAGATCAGATGCTAGTAAATTGAAAGATATGAAAAACAAGAAGCTGTAGAATGAAAACACCAAACAGTATCTGATCCAAAAATACCACCTAGATTCAAGGAAAATTAGAGAATCCTGGAAATAATAAAACAGCAAATAAGAACAGTGTCAATGAAGATTAGCAGATACGAAGCCAGAATTACACAACACAGGCAGAATCTCCAATTCCAGTCGAATCGGAGACGTTTCTACCAAAGCATAGAAGGAGAAATTACAAGAAACATAGAAACATCAAATAAAGAAGAAACAGTGCAATTCTGGGGGAAATTATGGGACAATCCAATAGACTATAATAAAAAAGCAGGCTGGGCGAAAAAGGTCGAAAAATGTAACCAACAAATGCAAGATCTAATAATAACACCAGAATTAATAAGTGAAAGAGCAAAGAAAATAAAAAATTGGACTGCACCAGGCAACGATGAACTGCATGGCTTTTGGCTTAAACACCTAACTAGCCTTCATAAACAATTATCAAAACAGTTCAATCACATTTTGTAAGGAGGTGATATTGAACAATGGCTAACAACTGGGAAAACTCATTTCATAATGAAAGACCCAGCAAAAGGTGCAGTACCAAGTAATTGTAGACTGATTATCTGCCTGCCAACCATGTTCAAATTAGTAACGGGAATAATAGCAGATGAAGTAATGCAACACTTACTAACTAACAAGCAGCTTCCAATTGAACAGAAAGGACACTGCCCGAACACCAGAGGCACAAAAGACCAGCCGCTAATTGACAAAATGATTTTAGAAAATTGCAAGAGAAGAAAAACAAATCTAAGTGTTGCATGGATTGACTACAAGAAAGCCTTCGACTCATTGCCTCACACATGGATACTAAAATGTTTAGAAACAACTGGTGTCAGCAAAAACATACAGATATTTATTTAAAAAAGCAATGAGCATGTGGAATACACAGGTAACAATCAATGGCGAGACACTTGGACAGGTTAACATTAGAAGAGGGATTTTCCAAGGGGACTCACTATCCCCTCTGTTGTTTGTAATTGCCATGACTCCACTTTCACAAATACTAAACAAAACAGGCCTCGGATACCAAACATCTAAAATATCAAGTAAAATCAACCATCTGCTGTACATGGACGATCTGAAGTTGTATGGAAAGTCCCAGTCATAAATTGAATCACTGCTAAACACTGTCTGTATATTCAGTAGTGATATAGCAATGGAGTTTGGACTAGACAAGTGTGCTGCATTAGCACTTAGCAATAGCACTTACATTTATATACCGCTCTATAGCTGGAAGCTCTCTAAGCGGTTTACAATGATTTAGCATATTGCCCCCCAACATTCTGTGTACTCATTTTACCGACCTCGGAAGGATGGAAGGCTGAGTCAACCCTGAGCCCCTTGGTCAGGATCGAACTTGTAACCTTCTGGTTACAGGGCGGCAGTTTTACCACTGTGCCACCAGGGGCTCTGTTAATAATGAACAGAGGAAAAATAACAAAAACAGAAGGAATAGAACTGCCCAATGGATGCAACATCAAGAACCTGGAAGAAAAAGAACATTACAAATACTTGGGCATTCTCCAGGCTGATAATATCGCACACACTGAAGTTAAAAAAGAAAAATTGGAAGTGAATACATCAGGAGAGTTAGAAGAACCCTAAAGTCCAAACTCAATGGTGGGAACACCATACAAGCCATAAACACCTGGGCTATACCTATTATCAGATACACTGCAGGAATAATAGACTGGACCCAGGCAGAGCTAGAGACGCTAGATCGTAAGACTAGGAAAATCATGACCATCAATCATGCTCTGCACCCCCGCAGTGATGTCGATAGGCTATACCTCCCTCGCAGCTCAGGTGGAAGAGGAATGCTGCAAGTCCATCAAACAGTAGAGGAGGAGAAAAGAGGCCTTGAAGAATATATCAAGGACAGTGAAGAAGATGCACTTCAAATGGTCAATAACGCAAAACTATTCAACACCAATGAAATAAAGCAGGCCTACAAGAAAGAACAAGTCAAGAACCGAGCAGAAAAATGGAGAAATAAGCCACTGCATGGTCAATATTTGCACAATATAAGTGGAAAATCAGACATCACCAAGACCTGGCAATGGCTTAAGAATGGCTACTTGAAGAAAGAAACAGAGGGTTTAATACTGGCTCGCAAGAACAGGCACTAAGAACAAATGCAATAAGAGCAAAAGTAGAAAAGTCAACAACAAACAGCAAGTGCCGCCTTGGTAAAGAAGCAGATGAAACAGTGGACCACCTAATCAGCTGTTGTAAAAAGATTGCACAGACTGACTACAAACAAAGGCATGACAAGGTAGCAGGGATGATACACTGGAACATCTGCAAAAAATACCTGTAGCCAAAAATTGGTGGGACCATACAATTGAAAAAGTGGTAGAAAATGAAGATGCCAAAATATTATGGGACTTACGACTACAAACAGACAAACATCTGCCACACAATACACCAGATATAACTGTAGTCGAGAAGAAGAAAAAACAAGTTAAAATACGATTATTTTACATAGCAATACCAGGGGATAGTAGAATAGAAGAAAAAGAAATAGAAAAAATAACAAAATACAAAGATCTTCAAATTGAAATTGAAAGGCTGTGGCAGAAGAAGACCAAAATAATCCCAGTGGTAATTGGCGCCCTAGGTGCAATCCCAAAACAACTTGAAGAGCACCTCAACACTATAGGTGACACAGAAATCACCATCAGCCAATTACAAATAGCAACTTAACTGGGAACAGCCTATATTCTGCGATGATATCTATAACAACAGCAACAACATTGATAATAAAATTCAGCCATCCCAGGTCCTTGGGAAGGTCTTGATGTCTGGATAAAGCAAACCAGTCAATAACACCTGTCTGACTGTGTAAACAAAAAATAACAACAATAATAATAGATGTATTATGATGAGGAAGCCACACAGAGGTGTCCATCACCAGGCAACTTCATTTAACATAAGCGAATACAGGGAAGCCCCTACAAAAATGAGCTGCAGGCAACACTGAACTGGATTGAAAACTCAAGTCCACTGTCTGATTTCTAAATCCAAGTACCTCCTGGTATGGCAAGCAAGAAGGGCCAATATATTGTGGCCACATTTGCATATAATATAGAGCTGGAATTTAAGTGGTCAGAGGTTGCCAAACCCGCACGTCCGAATGCAGGAAACATTTAATTCTACGAGGTGATCGACCCAAGGTTTTGTTTTTGTAATTCCAATAGTGAGTTTTGTTGCTCCAACCTGAGGTTTAATTCAGCCTGTGTGGTGTCTGAATTTGGAAGTGGAATTGAGGGAGGAAGCTCCTCACTCTCTCTGGCTGTCTTTCGCTGTTCAAGGTGTCCTTCATGAAAGAAAGAAGCCTGCACAGCCAATTCCTCCTCCTCTCTGCAGATTCACTGACTGCAGGCTCCCTGCTCTCTGTTATGTCCGAATTCGGGAGTCTTTGGGGATTGGACCCACAGGTCCATTGGATCCACAGTTCCCCGTTATGTACAGTAGTGAGTTTCGTCAATAGGGTTAGAAAAAGCTGGTCAGTAGGAGAAGTTTGAGGAATGATGAGTGTGAGTAAGGTTGAAGGAAAGACTGGAATTCCCCATCCCTCCTCTTCCCCTGCCCATAAAGTGTGACAGGCTATTGTTTTATATTTGTATCCTGCCCTTATTCCAGGACAGTAAACATTTCCCCAATTGCTTTATCCTCAGTACAACCCTGTAAGGTAGGTTAGACTGAGCGAGGATGAATAGCCCAAGGTCATCCAGTGAGCTTCTTGACTGAGTAAAGATTTGAACCCAGATCTTGCTGGCCATACATGAACACTGTAACCACTACACCAAACTGAGTCTCATTAGCTAACTTTGTATAATCAGAAGACAGTTATGGCCCAATAAACATGAAATAATTTATCAGTGGTAGCTCTTATGTTTCTTTCCATTAGAGATAAAAGATGCAGTCTATCAAAATAGCCTCCTGCACTTTTGCACAGCTCCTATTTATTTCCATGGCGCTTGCAAAGCAAAAGTTCCTGAGAGATTGTGTCCATATCACCCAGCTTATTGCTACACCATCCATGCATCTGTAAGATCTGAGGCTGTTGCAAGCACTGTGCCAATAACACAAGCTTTTAGGAAGATCGTATTCAGCTGAAGTACGCCAACTGCAATCTAAAAGGGACTGCCAATAATGCAACTCTCTGTGTTGGGTTACCTATCATTGTCTGCATAAGTAACAGCAGCTTTAGTTATCAGGGCAATTGTGGCAGAAGGTGTTTGTGGTGGAAGTCTGGAATCTGATCTACAGCCAAGAGGCTCTTGACTTGAAGCACTCATCTCATTTTACCCCTGGCTTAGTCGATTAACTTCTTAGACCCATATCTTTGAGGTTTTGTAGTTTAAAATAAATTGGGGAGGGGAAACCCCCCTTGATTTTATTAAAAAACCCAACAATTTCATACCATTTTGTGCTGAGTATTTAATTTCATGCAAGTTGGATGTTTCCATCAGACAATGCTGATCTGCACACAAAGGTGCCCAGCAATAGAATTTTATTAATGGATCCAAGAAACATTAGATGCTTGTCATGTGAGAATCCCCAGGGTTTAATCCTGATACTCCTTACATTACACTTTTTCTAAGCAACTTGTTTTGTAGCAGTAAACCTACAAGCTTCTCTGATTTGAGGAGATGAATGGCAGGTTTGTAGTAAAAGGCATTGTTTCTAGTAAATTGAAAGGAAAGAGTTGTCTTTTTTTCCTTTATAAATATGCAGAATAACTTTTTGATAGGTTGTAATTATAGACTGAGCTTACAACGTCATTGCAAAACTATCTGCATCTTTGCATGAGCTTCTGTATGTCCTGGGCTCCAATTCACTCTAGTCGAAATATTGAGATTTCAGATTATCGGATTATTCTTTCTTCCAGCTATGTAGAGGCAAAGATTTCAGCATTTGCAAAGAACCAGTTCATAATTTGCCCACTTGCCATAAGATGTGTTCCAATGTATTGCCATTTGTCTTAACCTGTTCGATCTTCAGGCCCCAGGTGCGGTGTCGGTGGGTGAAACACAATCACTTCCTCTTTGCTATGCAAAATTTCATTTATTTAGCCCTGTGGCTTTTATTAGCTGCAACTGCTTATCACGGTATCCTGTTCACTCACTTGCTTAATGACAACATAAGTGAATTTGTGTCTTGTACTCAAAGCTATCTTGGAAAGCTAAAATGTTAGTCTGTCTACATTACAATGTAGGGGTGTGCTTGGAACCAATTCTGGTGGTTTAATTTGGATTCAAGATGAATTCAAACCAGACCACCGGCCCCTGAGCTGGTTCGAACTGAACCGGTCCCCGGTTTGGTCCGAGGGTCAAACCAGGCTGAACCAGTTCAGAACCAGTTTGATTCAGCTCGAGAACCATGCATGTAAAGGGGAATCTAGTAAGGATTCTCCTTTACAAGCAAAGTGGTGGTGGTGGGGACGACGACCCTACCTGCCTTTAATAAACTCCTAATGGGGCACTACATCATGGGGCACTACATCACTACACTGGAATCCTCTAAACTCTGGATGGGATCCAGCATTCCAGCCTCTGCACAAGCCTTAATGACCTAATGCATGGAAGCCAGAACTGGGCTGTGCTGGAGCACTGACTGGACCCAGTTTGGAGGAGTCTTGTTGCTGCTGCCTCTGATGATGGCCAGGTGTCCCATTAGGAGCTTTTTTCAAGACAGGCAGGATTTCTCCTTTTGCTTGTAAAGGGGAATCCTCACTGGATTCCCCTTTGCAAGCATGCCCCTCAAATCACTAAACAAGTTCTGAACCACTTCTGTCAGAACCCGGGCTGGTTTGACTCAAACTTGGACCAGCATTCCTTTTGGGGGGGTCTGGTCCAGTTCAAGTTCAAACCAGTCAAACTAGGCCAGTTCTATTTGAACCAGGTTCAAATAGAACTGGTTCTGCACAACCCTAGTACAATGTAATATCCAATCAATTGTTGTTCTTTCTTTCAAGCAACGAAAGTAATCTCTTTGAACAGTCTATATCAGGGATTCTCAACGTTGGGTCCCCAGATGTTACTGGACTTCAACTCCCATAATCCCCAGCTGCAGTGGCCTTTGGTTGGGGATTATGGTAGTTGAAGTCCAATAACATCTGGGGACCCAACATTGAGAATCCCTGGTCTATATCATCAAGAGTGCTGTAGGATGCTCAAGGACATATTTTTGGGAGGCCCAAAAGACTAAAAAAGAATGGGAGGGATTGGTGAAAATAGTCTAGATGTTGGCCATTGAGAATTATGGACATCAAAAGTACTATAGTGTAATGAGTATGCATCAGTGAAAAAAGCATTTTAGACTGGTAGGCCTTCAATCAATCAAAACAGTGATGCAAAGGCTATAACCATAGGAAAGCCAAACGGGAGCTTGCTATAGCAGCTGAAAAATCATGGGTAAATAAAGCATCACATCAAATGAGTACATTAGAATGAAAATGAGGAATGATGGCTTTGAGACAGTTAAGGCATGCGTTTCCCAGGACAGAGGAAAAGATGCAAAACAGAGACAGAACAAGCAAAGAGAGGGTGATAGGAACTTCTAGGGGGAAATTAAGTGAATGAGCTAACCTTGAGGGCATGTCTGAAGAGACATTATACAACACAACACACCTGTGGCTACCTGAGAAGCTGTAACATTTAAACAGCCAAACTAGCAACATTTCTCCTCCAACCCTGGGAAAAGAGGGGGAGTGTAAGGAAAATGCAGATAATGTTATTAGACAGCACCCAAGCACACATCCAAAAAGTGGTTAAACATAAACAAGTTTTATAAGAGAAAATAAAGTGACTCATGGTTTTGTGTGTGTGTTTGTTTGTGTGTGTGGGGGGGGGGTTGATGTCCAATCTTTCCTTAATTCAGCAGAAATTGGAGAGTGGTGAGTTCTGTGGTTGTATAGACTAAATCCGAGAAAGCAAATCAGAATATCCTGATGACAGGGCTACCTTCTTTCTCTCCTCAGCTCCATTGGGACCCATTTTGTCCATCAAAATCAGCATTTTCCAAATAGTTTGAGACTTTGTGATTCCAGGTGGAGTCAATACTTCTCATGACATGGGTTTAAACAAAGGATTGACTGGGAACCCTCTAGAAACTATGTCTGAATATTGATGAATATTTCACTCCAGGATTGATGGACACTGGGCAATTCATACTGCAGAGGAACTTCCATTGTCAATAACAGTCAAGTCAGATTAAGCTGGTTTGAATAAGCATGTCTCACTCATGCCCAGTGTACTCTAAAGAGTAGGTGTGCTTATTTTAGTTCACCTAAAGCCAGACTTGACCGGATAAACAACAACAACAACAAATATTTATATACCGCTTTTCAACAAAAGTTTCCAAAGCAGTTTGCTCAGAGAAATAATAAATAAATGAGATGGATCCCTGTCCCCAAAGGGCTCACAATCTAAAAAGAAACACAAGACAGACACCAGCAACAGTCACTGGAGGTACTGTGCTGGGGGTGGATAGGGCCAGTTTCTCTCCCCCTGCTAAATAAAGAGAATCACCACATTAAAAGGTGTCTCTTTGCCCAGTTAGCAGGGGTAAACCCCTCCTTTTAGAAGGTACATGTGTCCGGAGGAGGCAAAGCAACAAAAGCCAAGATGTCACACACATATTTCCCAGGAACCACCATTTTTCTCTGTTCTGACATGAGATTATTCACGTGTCCCCCATGTGTAACATCACTGGGGGTGGGGGGCCTCAGACATTACCACGTAGGCATTCTACAGTGAACATTGCCTATGAAGGGCTTTTCCATGTGCCTGGGCCGATAACATTTGGTGTGTGTGTGTTTATAAATATATAAAGGATAATGCATCTTGAACTGTCTATGCCGTTTTCTTTACTAAACACCCACCTCCCTCTGCTAATAGGCTTTAATACTTCCAGAAATCAAGATTAATGACATGGAGTCGATTATGGTGCCAGCAAACGAAATTGCAGGAAACAAAGGAGCTGTCTGGAGGAGAGCGTACACTGAAGGAGAGTCAATTTCTTTAATTCCAAGTTATTTTTACAGTGTGCTTTGAAGGGCTGCCAGTCATATGGGAGAAGCAATGCTGATCATGGACTCAGTGGGAGGCTAGTGGGAATAGTCTTTAAGGCTGATTTCTAGGAATGACAGTGGGATGGCACTTTTTGATTCTATAGCACTAGGCGGAGAATATTGACGGCCATCTACTCCCCCGCACCCCACCCAAGATGTACAGTCCTGGACTTTGGTGAGTTTCCAGGGGAAGTAAATTCCAGATAAGCCGGCTAGGACTGATCATAGTGGTATTGCTGTGGCCCATTCCCACCCCAATATGCTTCTGAGAGTTGAGCATGAGTTGGGCTCTCCCTCTGGGACAGGAGGGCATGCAGCACAGGAGGTTAAAGCCGGAAGAAAGGAAATTCACCCCTTGCAGAAAAGGAAGTGTTTCTAGTTTCACAACAAGGTAGCAATCAAAACTAAGTTACACAGGAACATCTAAAGCAGAGGTTCCCAACCTCGAGTCCCCAGATATTTTTGGACTACAATTCCCAGCATCCCCATCCACAATAGCCCTTATTGTAAGAACATAAGAACATTTTGTCCTTCCATCAAGATGATCCCAGGTTCTAGGGATGTGCCGAAGTGTGATTCGGCTGTCTGAATTGCTGGCACCTCCCTTTAAATTTGAGGGCTTACACGGCCCCTTTAAAGCAGAGGAGAGAGGTCTGTACCTGCTGCTCTGCTCACTGCCATTGCTGCCCTCCCGACACTCCCCCCAGCTATGCCCGTTTGCTGGCAGGCCACCTCAAAAGCTGCCCCTGCATGGTGCTGGCACGCAGGGGCAGCTGGGAGATGCCCCGCTGGTGCATGGGCATAGCTGGGGGGGAGCACTGGGATGGCGGCAAGTGGAGAAGGAGCAGGTATGGACCTCTCTCTTCTGCTTTAAAGGGGCCGTGCAAGCCCTCAAATTTAAAGGGAAATGCCGACGATTTGGACAGCCGAATCGTGCTTCAGCACATCCCTACCAGGTTCTAGTATTATAAGAAGGATTTTTTTCTTCTTTCTATACTTTTCATATGTTAGTTTAGAAAGATCTTTTGATAGACTTGAACTTGGGCTAAACATAGTTTCTGGTTTGATTCAGGACTTGAGATCTTTTTTTCCTTTAAACCCACTTAATCTGTTAATCACTGTAAGACATGTCTCCACATTGCACGGCAGTAACAGAAGATGCTTGAATTTCATGTTGCTAACTTGTAGGCATATGACTTAACAGTGAGTCACCTTGTTGGCCGACGGTGCTGCTGCCTCAGTGTCTTGTTTCTTCAGTGTAATAGGGGTTTACCCCCACGTTAATCCAGATTTTGTGTTCTGTATGTTATAAACCAATTTAAACTAAAGTACACAAAATTCACTGCAGGATGGACCTGACAAGTTGAATTATGATAGAAGTCCACATTTGTGCCAAACTCAATTCACAATGGTTGCCAAAATATGTTGCCAGTACTTGGGCTTGTTAGAACTGAAGTTAATGCCCAGTGGACCTACCTCTGACAGATTCAATTTTATTAATACTTCAGGTTAGTTTGTTTAGCTGTCCTTGTCTGCCAGGAGAAGTCATGGTTCGTGGAGCAGAATGAACATGGAACAGCAAGAAAACATCTCCCAATATCTGTCGTGATGTAACAGGATGAAATAACAGAAACAAAGACCTGCACTTTATGTAGCATGTCAGGGTTGTAAAAAAAATGATAGACTTTTATCTCATATAATGTAAGCTTTCTCCTTAAAAGGTGGGTTGTTTTGAATGGTCAAAAAGGAAACAGCAGTGTTCCATATTTCTGGAGCTCCCTTCTCAAACTGGATGCAAGCAGCTAAATTGCTACTGTCAGCTCTGCAAACCCATGCTTTGTTCTTCTAGGCTGAGGTATAGAAGTCATCTGAAGGTTTCAGTGCCTGAAGCATGGCTCAGCAGCAACCACCATTAAATGGGTCCGGTTCAGAAATTGTTTGGAGCTTGAGGGCTATATGAAGGCTTGATTAATCTGCCCACAAAATTCAAGGAAAGGGCTTGCAGTTGATTAGAGGGCCTGAAATAAGGACCAAGACTGGTGCTTGTGGGGCACAGCATCTAAGAGCACATTCTATGTATTTCACTTGCTTATTAAATATTTCCTCCATCTCCAAGGAGCTCAGTCATTACACATTGCTCCTTGACAGCAACCATGGCCAAAAACTGCAGAGTCTGCTAGGGGTTTCCCCATGGAAGAAATTGATAGAGGGACCCAACAGGAATGCTGGTTGCCTGACATTCATCACTGACTTCTTGCAACAAACAGAAAAGTAGCCACAGACAGTGCTGGCATCTGCGGAGTCTGTCAGTGTTAGAGATGTTGAAATGTTTAGTGAATCTGCATTTAGGTTTCACTCTGTATTGAAGTGCATTGAAACTGCCAAGTTTTAATCAGAGCCCATCCACACATAACACAAAGCCTGACTTGAAGAGACCAGAAGTTTCCAAATATGTACATGAATGCAGGACACCCCAGTGAAACCCCAGTTCCACATGTAGAGTGACCCAATGTTTTGGTCTCCAAACTCCAGTCTGAACCCTTGAGTTGTAGTGGGTTTCGCCAAGTCAGCCTGAAGTTAATAGCCACCTGCGTTACATGCAAATGCTGAACTGCAGGCTCAGCTGTCTGAGACTGGAGTGGAGAGAGGAAGCTCCTCCCTCTCTCTGGCTGTGATTGGCTGTGTGGGCTGTTCTGCATGCAAGAAGGAAGCCCACACAATTCCCCCCCCCCTTTCTTCAGTCTCCATTCCATTATGTCCAGATACAAACAGGATAGCAGCGGTGGGGAGCAGAACCGTAGTTCCACATTATTTCCAAAAGTAGTCTTAGTGTGTTTGTTGCTCAGTGCGTTGTTAAGAGCTTTGTGTCTGCCTGGAGTTATTCTGTGTGAATACTACACAAGAGCTTACAATCAGCTCTTTCCATGAGGCATAAAGGGAGTGACAAAGGCAAATAAGAACTCCCTTCCGTCCTTCCTTCCTTCCTTCAGTGCCCCTCAGCTCTACTAGGCCCATGTGTGACTTCAGAGCTAAATTAGCTATATGAGAATTTTGACTGCATCTGGCCCATACCTCTGCAGGTGGTTCACTGAACCGCTGATGCTCTTGCTCACTCACCTGCCTTTTCTGACTGAGTGAATGACTGGAGCAAGGAAAGGGAGGAGCAGTTGACGCTGACTACTCACTTGTTCACTTCCTGTCCTGGAAAGTGAGAAGGCAGCGTTAGTGAGGAGAAGGAACAGTAGCAGCTATTGGCAAGCAGGAGGATGGTCTTTTGAGGAAGTGAAGAGCTCACTGAGGATCTCTTGCCCAAGAACCTCCGAAACCTGGCTTTGGCACTGAAGAGAATACAACTGAACTTTGATGGAGAGAGCTCTACTTCTTAGTAGCTGTCTTGCACTAGTGGATTTCATTGCAAGTGGAGATTTGTCAGAGCCTGAATATATTTTTGAAGCACAGAAGTATTTTCCTTTAAGCTGACTTTTGGTAGACAGGATTATGCTGACTACTCTGGGATGCGTATGTGTGGGCGAAAGGAGAGGTTAATAGTTGTAATGTTATACAGGTGGCCCTCGTTATTTGCAGGGGTTCCATTCTGGCCTAGAGGCGCAAATAAGGAAATGGTAAATAATGAAACCTGGAGTAAATGGGAATTTGGGGAGAGGGGTTGGGTTGCTAACAAAAAAGTGGCTTAAAAAGCAGGGAGGGGCAGGAATAAGAGAAATAAAGTACTGTACTTTGCTCTTCAGGCGGCTATTCACACGATGGGAGAAAATCGGGCTAGCCCATCTTGAGAACCACAGGGCTCAGCTGTAAGCCCAGTGGTTTTTAAGCAAGTAACCATCTAAACTACCCCTGCCCTTAAACTAGGTTTGCAGAGCGAGCACTCAGCAAACCTGGTTATTTTAATAGTGTGCCGCAGCAACTCACGAGTAGACCCCCAACCGGGAGGCTTAAAAGTTCACCCCCCGAACTCCCAAGCCCCCGCCAGCTCCGTGACGGAGCCGGCAGCTGTGTGGGCAGCCGGTTCGGCCACCCGGAGCAGCCTGCTGGGTCGTCTGCAGGGAGTGCCTGCTCTCCCTGCTAACCCTGCCGAGGCGGTTCCCACTGATTGTGGGAACTGCCTCCAGGTCTCCAGCAATGACCCCCGCAACCCCCCCCCCAATTCATCTGATTTTCTGTGAAAAATTGTGGGCTCTGCACTGTAAAATGGCAACCGGAAATGACATCGGAGGTCATTTCTGGGTTTCCACCCCCCCGGCCATTCAAAGCTGTGAATAGGTGAATTTTAGCCCATTTTTATACCGCGGATAAAGAAACCGGGTCTCTAAGTCCTGTCCACGGATACACAAAACCGCGGTTGTTGAAACTGTGGGTAACAAGGGCCACCTGTACATAACTTTTTAAACCTTAGGCCAAAATTTAGGTAGGTTAAAACTCCTAACGAGTAATACTGTGAACTTGGAGGTGTGGTGATAGGAAAGAGAAATCTGTTAAATAAGGTCAGTTCCACTCATTTGCTCCTGGCTTTCTGTTGCTGGGCCAAGTCAATCCCCGCCCCCCAGAGAGATTTGCGAGTGCTCTAAATGCTTGTTTTGAGGGTTCTCTCATTTTCATTTCAGTTGATTTTACTTCTTGTTCATTTTATTGTATGTATTTTGATGATTGGTTTAATCTGTCCTTTTCCTTTTTAAATGCATTTGCAGATCTATTGAGCCAAAAGGCAAGGTAGAACAATTTTAATAAGGAAATAAACTGGTATTATCTATTATGATCACCTTTATAACATTAAAACCAGGCATGTGCATTGTAGTTTGGCATGAAGTGTTTATGCTTAATAGATCCCCTTTCCCTTCTAAAAATGTGGTCGGAAGAGACTCCATGGAGCACATTTTAATAGGTTCAGCCTCTCGTACCTGTCTGCAGTCTCAATAAGCAGTGCTGTGCTAAAAGGCTCTTAAAAATCTTTACTGCTCAAAGTGGCACTTCTCTTCTTCCACCCATAGCCACAATCCACCATACTTCCCCACTCTGCCAACGGATTATGAGCCTGGGATTGCTATATGAAATGAGATTCAGAAAGCTTAGCCCCTTCCAGTTCTTGGCTGCAAAGTTTACCACCTTCTGCGAAAAAAAGAAGTAAGCATACCCAGCTGTCTTGGGTGTGTATTTCTTATGGCTATAAGTAGGGGCTGGAGATTATAACTGGATACCTTGCATGAATCTGATCTTGCCAAATAATGAATAGCATGGGAAACAATGGACAAAGAATGAGCAAACCCTGTCTGAGTTTTGGTTATGCTCCAGATGTTGTGTTCTGTAGTGTCCTCGCTAGACCTAGGGCCTAGTACACTCAGTGCGAGCGCTGTTCCTATACGCTCTACAGATCTTCTTACAGATAGTAAATCAATACATTATGAACCTTTTAGTGCTGATGTTGTGAACTGGAGCCAAATACTTTTCAGTGTAATCCAATACGACTCTTAGCCAAACCCAGAACTGAACAGACAAGATGTACTGCTCAAGATGGGCGCAAAAGGGGACTGCATTTAAACCGTTTTTGCTAATCTCCTCACGTGCATTAAGACGAAGGCAACCAATAAAAGGTCATTCATGTGGAACAGCAAACATGCTTGAGTCGTGTAAACACATTATTGGCCTGGCTTCATTTTAAGTAATATCGTTAACAAAAAAATAAACAGGATTGTAACCCCCCACCCCACCCCCCAATTAAAATAAATAAACATGCCATATAAGAGAAGAACAGAGCCACATAAACCAGAAACAAATACTGGATAATCCTCTTCCTGCTGTGTTCAGGAGGCGGGCCGGTATGGGATGTGTGTTTTGTTTCTGGCAGTGTGTAGCCAGGCGAAAGTTCTCTGCTGAGGCACTCCAGTGAACAGGAGGGGGAAAGAAGTCTCTTCTGGTGTTCAGTTTGTGAGCATGAGAAGCAACACTTTCTGCTGCCTTTGATGAATAATTACATTTCTCCGGCATTCCATGGGCTTAGAAAGAGTGGATAAAGAGCCCCTGGTGGCGCAGTGGTAAAACTGCTGCCCTGTAACCAGAAGGTTACAAGTTCGATCCTGACCAGGGGCTCAAGGTTGACTCAGCCTTCCATCCTTCCGAGGTCGGTAAAATGAGTACCCAGAATGTTGGGGGCAATATGCTAAAATCATTGTAAACCGCTTAGAGAGCTTCCAGCTATAGAGCGGTATATAAATGTAAGTGCTATTGCTATTGCTATTGCTATAAACATGGTGCCCACCAGTAGTGAGGATCATGTTTACTGTAGCCAGAAAGTGGGGTGAACTGTCCCTCTCAAGTCAACAAAATGAGGAGTCCTTTTTGCAGCTAGTCAATAGGGTGGCCAAGTAAGTTGAGGTCCCATTTTGGCCAGCTCTGCTTTAATATTAGATGGATTTTAAGACTGTGGGCTGATACTTCACTTGTTGCAAGGAGCCTCAATTAGAGCTGAGTTCCACATGATGTCCCTGAGGCTTGGGAACATGGACTCCCCCTCCCATCTCTGTGGAAACACCTACTTCCTATCTAGGTTGAAATAAGCCAAGATTGGTTGCATCATCTGAACCTCCTGGTCTCAGCTGATTCTATCCAACTTGCTTCACATAACCTGAGAATGGTATCTAAGGTTTGAAGTGAGTTACAGATCTTGGGATATTTTGAAGCAAGTGGGTTAAATAAGCCAAAATTGGTGGGTTTGCATAATGTGACCAATCTTGGCTTATTTTTAACCTAGATAGAAAGTAGGCACTTGCATGGGGATGGAAGTGGGAGCATGAAACCTGGTTCTAACTGAGGTTCTAGGTAACATCTGAACCAGCCCTGTGTATGGCGTCCGTTATGATTCACTGATTGCCAGCTTGCATGCTGTGTTATCAGGGAAAGCATCTTGAGGAGTGTTGTTTTTTAAAATATTGCTTTTATATTAGGTAGGATATGCATTTTGAAATAAGACAGAAAATAAACAATATTGCACAAGCACAGAGCTGGGAGACGAAATTCTGTTTGCAAAATCACCACAGTGGAACAAAATAACCGAAGCTTTACTCACACACCCTCGGGGTGCGAATGAGTTCTGAATTAGCCACTGCCACTCAAGTCCTCCTATAAACTTCAACACTATTGTAAACTGCCATTTTAAAGTCAAACAGTTATTAGGAAGGATTATTAGGAAGGGGTGGGGTATAAAGATACAGCAGGGATGGAATCCTGGGAGTGAGTGTTGTTTGAGATAAGACAGACCTCATGACCTGTGCCAAAGCCAGTGAGATAGCTGAATCCACCCCAGATAGGAGCTTTGTGAAATTTCACATTAAGTCTAAATTAGCAAGTTTGTTTCACTGCCTTCCTTTGGACTCAATCACTGGGATACAGGGTTTACAGAAAGGAAACGATTGAATCTACAGATCTGAATGAAAGAATCACATGAGTTGTCAGGCCAGCATGTAAGCAGTGAGGGAAAAACTCTCTTCCTGGTTACTATTATTTTTTCGGCTCCACCTCTTCTCATTGAACCATGTCTGTTTTGTACTGGCTGTGCCTGTTCCTTGAATAAACAGTTTAATCCCGATGTAATATAATGTTAATATATTTGTAGCTCCATGCCAAAAAGCAGATGGCATCAAGCCTTACCCAAACCACAGAGGAAATCATAACCTGCTGCGGACTTAAATTGTGCCAGACCTCAACCAGGCCTCAGCTGCTGTGCTTTCAATGACCAGGAATGAGACCTAGAAAATACAAAGTAATAAATTAAAAATACCTAAGGATATGCAGAGTGGCTGACATCCTAAATTATTCAGTAATCCTACTCAGGATGATTATGCTAAAGGACTACTAAATTTCAATACGACTTCCTCTGGTAAACTTAGTCAGAATGTCAGCCAGTGTTTTTATTGACCACAGAGCAATTGTGGTATTGTTTTTGGACTGGTGGACCTTAGGACCAGGGAAAATCAAGTTCAAATCTTCAACACTCCAACATCGACCTCACTAGATCACCTTGGGAAGTCACCGACTGACATACTGCACAAAAGTATTGTAGCCCGGTAACATTGCATTTGTGAAATTTGCACAAGTGCAGAAGTTGCACAAATTGTGTTACAAAAAAGTAAGCACACTATTTCCAATTGGCTTGCTCTTGTGGGACATTTCAGAAACGTTACATTTATACAATTTGTGCAGACTGCAGAAATGTAGTGTTCCTAGGCTGACATCGTCTTGTCAGCCCCTATTTATCGGACTGCCTACTCTGCAGGGTGGCTGTGAGGATAATATAGGGGGAGAACTTTGTATGCCATGCTGATGTCCATGCCAACTGGTGAAGCAGCCAAGAGGACATAATAAATGTAAAACAAGGAGAAAACATATTTAAGATTCCTTTATCAGAAGCTCAGAATCGGTACAGGAGACTTGTTGAGAAAGACACTTTGCTTATAAACTAAATCATGTGAAAATGATTGTGCAAGAGAGGGAAATCAATAAACAATATCCTGCAAGACTAAATCTAAAAGAACGATTACTTAAAAAAATTAGATTACAAACACAAAAGAGAAAACAGTAATGATTACAATGAACCTCATACTTCCAGTGGCAAGGCTGCTGAGTGCCTTCTAAGGAGAGAATGCATGCAGTTGTGAAAGTACTCCCATTGGGAATCAGGGGAGTACCGTTGCTCTGCATCTATGCACTCCTTAGTAGGCATGCAGGAGCCCCACAGAAAATCACCTGCTTGCTTGGATCAGCAATTCGCTGAGCAGTTTGGCCAGGAGTATAGAATGATTGGCAGGGGCTGGGGGGACAAAGTCTGACCGGCAACTCCCCTGCCCCCTGAATGTCCCTTTGCCCTAAGAATGTCCCCATTCTCTGCACTGCCACGCCCCCTTGCATCTGGCATCAGATGCAGGGGAGGGGCCAATGCCTGGGAGGGGGGAGAATCCCTCCCTCCCCAGAAAGCATAAAACACTGGCTGGAGAGTAGCGGGACATGCCTCGTGCTCCCAGTCGGCAAGCGCTTTGCTCGCTGGCTGGGTATGGGAGGAAGCAAGCAGAGCTATGTCCCCTGCATCTTATGTCGGATGCAGAAGGCATGGCTGGGGCTCCACGCGCGGCCCCTGATTGGTGGCGGCTCAGGTTCTTTGAACCTGTTTGCGCAATAGTGGCTGCTCCTCTGCCTAGACAAACGAATGGAGGACAGATCTATCCATGGCTACTAGTCTGGTGGTTATAGGCCACCTCCAGCCTCAGAGATAGGATGCCTCTAAATACCAGTTGCAGGGGAGTAACAGCAGGAGAGAGGGCATGCCCTCAACTCCTTCCTGGGGGCTTCCCAGTGGCAGCTGGTGGGCCCCTGTGTGAAACAGAATCCTGGACTAGATGGGCCTTGGGCCTGATCCAGCAGGGCTATTCTTATGTTCTTATGAAGCAAGGGGGAGCCCTAGCCGAGGGCAAAAGGGAGCATTGGGCTCCCCCCTCGACCCTTGGGGCCTGGAGACAATTGTCCCCCCCTTGCTCAGTAGTCACTATGCCCCTGATGGGTACCACAGCTACAACAAACATATAACATACAACATGTAAGAAAACCAGAAGAGATGTGCTCAAAGCGTTCTGGCACCTCTATTTCCAGGTGCTGAAATGCCTCGAGCTGCCCAAGCCGGCACTTTAAAAGAAGGAAGCAGGCACTTTAAAAGGACCTGGCACTTTAAAAGGAGGAAGACAGGTCTTGTCTGCCTATCCGTTACACCTTTTCTGTTTGTATTAAGCAGCTGGGCTCTCTGTTTGCCCTGCTGCATTTGCTTAGACACAGGAAATTCCCTGTTCCCAGCAGGAAATGGCATCTGAGAATGTGTGGACGCCATCTTGGGTGGCCAGTTCTTCCATGGATGGAGGACTGCACACTATGTCACCCTTTAGAACTTCTTTGCACAGTTGATTCAATCCAGTAAAGTTGGCTGTTTCTGACTCAATAATAATACAAACATTCAAAACCAATGAAATCTTATCTGACATATCTAACAGCAGTGAAATAGTTACAATGAATAATCAAGGCTATGGGTGACTAAAGGGAGGATGTACTTTTTAATGTTTATTTTATTTTATTTTACTTTATTTTATTTTATTTCCACACCACCCTTCCAAAAGTGGCTCAGGGCAGTTTACATTAAAATAAAAACTACTAAAATCAATTAACAGTTAAAATGTGAAACTGTAAAAACAACACAAGACCATTAACAATTAAAACATTTTAATCAGTTTTTAAAACCCTGGAAAACCAGGCCAAACATTTACAGTTTAAAAACAGTATACCACCCCCCTCCCCGCACACATACACACAACAAAAATGTTAGGTGGAAAATGTTCCCTGCACATGACAAGAAGCCCATTGTGTTGCCCGAAAATATGACCCCGAGGGTCCTGCAACATATTTTTGGGAGACACATGCAGCTGCAGAGGGAATGGGAAACTGGAAAAAGAAATATCCGCTCCCCCATTGTGTTCAGGGAGTCACAATGAAAGAGGTCAAATGAAATTTAAAAGAGGTCAAATTTCTAGATACGCTAAATGACTGTGCACTAGAACAGTTGGTCTTGGAACCAACCAGATTGAAGGCGACCTTGGACTTAATTCTGAGTGGCACCCAGGAACTGGTGCATGATGTCAGTGTCATCGACCCTTTAGGGAACAGTGACCATAGTGCGATCAAATTCAGCATACATGCGGGGAGAGAATCACCAAGGAAGTCTAACACAGACATTTTGAATTTCAGAAGAGGAAACTTCTCCAGAATGAGGAGTATGGTGAAAAGAAAGCTGAAAGGGAAAATCAGGAGAGTCACTTTGCTCCACAGTGCATGGAGTTTACTCAAAACCACAATACTAGAAGCCCAGTTGGACTGTATACCCAAAAGGAGGAAAGGTACCACTACGTCCAGGAAGATGCCAGCATGGCTAACAGGTACTGTCAAGAAAGCCATAAAAGGGAAGAAGACTTCCTTCCGAAATTGGAAGGCCTGTCCAAATGAAGAGAACAGAAAGGATCACGAACTCTGGCAAAAGAAATGCAAGGCAACAATAAGGGAGGCAAAAAGAGAGTTTGAGGAACATTAAGCTAAAAGTATCAAGGAGAATAACAAAAACTTCTTTAAATACATCAGAAGCAGGAAACCTGCCAGGGAAGCGGTTGGACCATTAGATAATGAGGGAGTGAAAGGGATTATTAAGGAGGATATGGAGGCTGCAGAGAAGCTCAATGAGTTCTTTGTGTCCGTCTTCACAGTAGAGGATAGTGAGCATATACCTGTTCCTGAACCAGGCTTTTCGGGGATGAAGGTTAAAGAACTGAGTCAGATGGAAGTGACGAGAGATGATGTTCTAAACTGTCTGGAAAAACTGAAAACTAACAAATCACCAGGGCCGGATGGCATCCATCCAAGAGTCCTCAAAGAACTCAAATGTGAAATTGTTGACCTCCTTGCTAAAATATATAACTTATCCCTGCAATCGGGCTCCGTACCGGAGGACTGGAGAGTAGCAAATGTAACATCTATTTTCAAAAAGTGATCCAGGGGCGATCCTGGAAATTACAGGCTGGTTAGCTTAACGTCCGTTCCAGACAAATTGATGGAAAGCATCCTCAAGGATAAAATTGTAAAGCACATAGAAGAAAAGGCCCTGCTGGGAGTCAGCCAGCGTGGCTTCCGCAAAGGTAAATCTTGCCTCACCCACCTTTTGGAGTTCTTTGGGAGTGTCAACAAGTGTGTGGATCAAGGTGATCCAGTTGACATAGTATACTTGGACTTCCAAAAAGCTTTTGACAAAGTTCCTCATCAAAGACTCCTGAGGAAACTTAGCGGTCATGGAATAAAGGGACAAGTACATGTATGGATTGCTAACTGGTTGAAAGACAGGAAACAGAGGGTAGGTATAAATGGAGAGTTTTCAGAATGGAGGGAAGTAAGAAGTGGGGTCCCCCAGGGATCTGTACTGGGCCCGGTGCTTTTTAATTTATTCATAAATGATCTAGAAGTTGGGGTAAGCAGCAAGGTGGCCAAATTTGCAGATGATACCAAACTCTTTTGGGTAGTGAAATCCAAAACTGATTGTGAGGAGCTGCAAAAGGATCTCTCCAAACTGAGGGAGTGGGTGACAAAGTGGCAAATGAGCTTCAGTGTTGGCAAGTGTAAAGTGATGCACATTGGGACAAAAAAACCCAAGTTCAAGTATATGCTGATGGGATCTGAGCTGTCGGTGACTGACCAGGAGAGGGATCTTGGGGTTGTGGTGGACAGCTCGTTGAAAGTGTCGACTCAATGTGAGGCAGCTGTGAAAAAGGCCAATTCCATGCTAGGGGTCATTAGGAAGGGGACTGAAAATAAAACAGCTAATATTATAATGCCCTTATACAAAACTATGGTGTGGCCACACCTGGAGTACTATGTACAATTCTGGTCACCAGATCTAAAAAAAGGACATTGTAGAACTGGAAAAGGTGCAGAAGAGGGCAACCAAGATGATAAGGGGCCTAAAGCACCTTCTTATGAGGCAAGACTACAACACCTGGGGCTTTTTAGTTCAGAAAAAAGATGACTTCGGGGAGACGTGATAGAGGTCTATACAATCATGCATGGTGTGGAGAAAGTGGCTAGAGAGAAATTCTTCTCTCTCTCCCATAACACTAGAACCAGTGTAACTCTCTCTCCCATAACACTAGAACACGAAATTGAGGAAATCAAGGACCAACAAACGGAAGTACTTTTTCACACAATGCATAATCAACTTGTGAAATTCTCTGCCATGAGATGTGGTGACAGCCAACAACTTGGGTGGCTTTAAGAGGGGTTTTTATAACTTCATAGAGGAGAGGTCTATCATCGGCTACTAGTTAGACGGCTAAAGGCCACCTCTAGCCTCAAAGGCAGGATGCCTCTGAGTACCAGTTGCGGAGGAGTAACAGCAGGAGAGAGGGCATGCCCTCAACTCCTGCCTGTGGCTTCCAGTGGCATCTGGTGGACCACTGTGTGAAACTAGATCGACCTTGGGCCTGATCCAGCAGGGCTGTTCTTATGTTCTTATGTTTAAGGAATAGATTTTTTGACTGTCCAGCATTTCAAAATATGATCATGCTGTAACTCTGTGTTATATGATTGGTGGGAGAAGAAAGATATCAGTTTGTCTTTACACAGAGCAAAATTTGGCATTTCAACCCTGTTAAGAGAATGGATTCATATAGGAAAGAAAGATAAAGTAAAACATGAATATAATATTTCTTTCCTACCAGAGTCCATTCTCTTAACAATGTTGAAATGTCACATTTTTCTATATGCCAAGAGACTCGAGACATGCATCTTTCTTCTCCCACCAATCACATAACACAGAGTTACAGCATGATCATATTTTGTAATGCTAGAGATTCAAAACATCAATTCCTTAAACCATTGGAAGCTTCCAAATGTTTGAGCCAATCCTGGGGTCGCAAAATATATTGAATCATAACAAATGCAGAAAGCAATGTTTCTAATAAAACTATAATAGGGTAGGATTACCTTGTCAAACCTGGATTATTGCTTTCACCCTGGGGTGAATTATATTATGTTCTGGTTCAAAGATAAAGAAAAAGCTAATTCTTGGGACAAACAGGCATAGCACATCTTACTCATAGCTGGAGGAATAGCTATGCATGATGAATCTGAAGAGACGTCCTGGATCAGCGAGAAGTTCCAACTACTGGATTTAATTTCCTTGGGTTGAGAGAACACTGGAAACTTAAGGTATGTTTGCACTATTTGCTTTATTATGCGGGCAAGGTATAATTAAGATGAGGTATAAAAACTGCATCCCAACTATAATAAGCCCCGAACAATTTATTTGTCATAAAATCCAAACCAGTCACCTAAACTACCTGAAGTTTGGCATGGAGTAACTTGGCCAGAGGCTGCTGGTTTGAATCCCTGCTGGCATGTTTCCCAGACTATGGGAAACACCTATATCGGGCAGGAGCGCTATAGGAAGATATTGAAAGGCAGCATCTCAGTCTGTGCAGGAGGAGGCAATAGTAAACCCCTCCTGTATTCTCCCAAAGACAACCACAGGGCTCTGTGGTCGCCAGGAGTCAACATCGACTCAACGGCACACTTTACCTTCACCTAACCTGGTGTTATGTGCCAATGTATCACCACATTTCGTGAAGCTTTATTGAGGAATGGCAGAAACGCAGGTCTGAAAACAGCCCCTCAGAAGCTGATTTCACATGTAAGTCTTACTTTGAGTGAGGGTAATATATCTTTCTCCAACCCCTGTCCATTTAAAGAGGAGGTTAAAATGGGACAAAAGAGGAGTAGGTGCTTTTACTGTTTTGAAAACCATCCATTGAGTATTTCTTAAGTTGTTAACCTTTGAAGTCCCCATTATAACATGTCATTCAAGTCCTGGCATGGCTCACAGCAAAGGGCAGAAATGGGCTGTGCCAATACCATGTACCAGTGCAGATATTCCCTGCTGCACCAGTTCATCCTTGCTCTGTATGCCAGCCACTGGTTTCAATGGCAGGGACCTCCAAATAATTTTTGAGTAGGTCAAACATAACTTTCAGAGCCTAGAATTTGGTGTCTTGAAAGTCTGCAAGGAGAATGAGAAGAGGCTGTTGGCAACCTTCCCTCCTCCTTGACCGCTGCACCACTTTTAAAGCTGGCAAGAGTCTGTTTGGGGTAAGGCAAGATAAGACACCTCATCTCAGGTCCCACAGTTCCTTGGGCTGCCTCTGAATACAAGGGAAATAATAATGCCTTGACATTCAGAATGTTTGCAAAGGGAAAAGAAAATCAAAATAGAAGCTCTGTGCAGTGAGGATTTGGCCAACAAGCCAGTTGATACAACTCGACCCTTTTGATTCCATGGAGATAAACCTTTTATTTTATTTTATTTTATTTTATTTTATTTTATTTATTTGCATTTCTATTCCACTCTTCCTCCACGGAGCCTAGAGTGGAACCCTGAATGGTTATGTTTATTCCCACAACCCTGTGGGAAAGAAAAAGTGATTGGCCCAGTGTCACCCAGTGAGTTTCATGGCTGAGTGGGGATTTGAACTTGGGTCTCCTTGGTATTAGTCCAACACTCTAAGCATACACCACACTGGCTTAACACACTGTTGATTTAATGTACTTGAGCGTAACTGTTTGCTTATCGTGCTGGTTTATACATTCTATAATGATACTAGTTCAGTTCCATTTTATTGCAGTCATTGACCAGAAACGAGAATATCAAGAATACAAATAACAATATCAATATAACAAATATAAATAAAATAAAGGAATAAAATTATAATTAACAATGGCAAAATATCCAACTAAGGAGTATTCATAACCTCCAGACGTACTATAATTCTTTCTACACCTGCCCAGTCAATTCCTTTGAATTCTTTATATCTAAAAAGGAAAAGGGAAAAATCCCGAGTTTGATTAAAAAAATAGCTTGTCTCCTCCTGTTCTAGAAAAGAAACTAGAATAGCCATTGCAAATATACTCCCCACGTTTCCTGGCTCAAAGCTCCCTATCTGGGTTCTCACACATGCTATCAATCACTCCATTTCCAGCTTAATAGAATCAAACGTCACTCTCCTGCCTTTCAACACCAGGCATACTCATCATATTCTTCGAGGTCAGCAACTTGACTAGCAAGACACAAGCTTAAAACCTGCAGCTCGAATGTTCAATATTTGTGTTGGAAATAAAGCTTGCAGTGTTCACTTCTATGGGTTCTATTTTTTAAACAATAACTGAACATAAGGACTGTAACTGGCTGCTAGAAGATCCAAGTTTAGTTCTTCCCATATAAGGCAGAGATTTATGTTTCCCCTTATAGAATACCCAAAGCACAACACAGACATAAAGGTCATTCTTATGACCATTTTCAGTGGGTGGGGAGGGCACGAGGGCAGGCAAGATCAAGCTTACCTCTTGATCCATGTGTGGGAATATCTAAGCTCATAATATCTAAGCCCATCATTGATATGAAAGTTCAGGACCCTGCTGATATCAGTTTGGTGCCCAATGATAATGCGCTGCTTGAAGGTGGCTTACGCCCGGTCGTAATCCATACTAAACAACGTCAAGGGGGGAAAGACCCAGGGTAGCTATTTCTGTCTTGATTGTCCGAATCCAGCTAGATTGGTAATCATCACGTAGGGTTGCGGCAGGGCGGGGGGCAAGACCAACAGGACAAACTGATAGTCTGAGACAGTAGCAGAGGATGGCCACCCACACCCTAGCCTCCAGCTTGATCAGGCCTGTCTCCAGGTGCAGAGTGGCATTGGAGACACATCTTGGTACTTGGAGCTCTGCCCACAGGAATTTATATTGTACAAGTTCCAGAGTCACAAAACTGGGGCACCATAGAGGAGCTGAGCTAGCAGCTTGGCTGTGAACCATTCAAGAGCTGCTGGTACATAATGACTTCCTCTCGTCCGCAGGAATTTGAGAAGGGCAGAGGAGCTTCTCTGAGTATTCCCCATGAGCTCTCCTAGAGCCACCAGAATGAAAAACTACCCCCCTTTGAAGCGTGAAACTTGCTCGATCTTATGCCCCTCAATCCACCAAGAGTGGATCTTGGTGCCTCCTGGCAAAGGCCATAATTTTAATTTTGTGATAGTTGATTTCCAGGCAGTCCCCCCTGCAGTGCAGCGTCAGGGTCCCCAGCGGTCTTCTAAGGCCAATGGGGGTTCTTGAGAAGATAGCCGCATCATCCACATATATCAGGATGGCAACGTGTCTCTCAGCGAGCTTTGGAGGGTGGGGACCTGGATTGCTGAGCTGGCCCACCATAGAGTTAATGTTAAAGCTGAGGAGGCATGGGGCCAAAATACATCCTTGCTTGATGCCCTTCTAAGTTGTAACTGCTCTTGTGAGGTGGCCTTGGGGGCATGGATCTGGGTAAAAGATCAGGGTAAATTCCCAGGCTACCCTGGGAGGTAGCGCCGGGATCGGCCTCCATCTCGGTGCTTCACAAGAGCAGCCCTACTTAGATAGGGCTGCTCAAGCCTGGTAGGGCTGCTCGTGTGAACAGCCTCATAGAATAGCATCTAGCCGTGTGCATGCCAGCTCTTTATAAAGGCTGAGAAGCAATAGTAGTAATCTTTGTGGAATTAGTAGTAACTAGCTAGGCCATGCATAGAGCATCAGCACCTCTAGTTATCCCGCTGTTGCCACCACCACAGTTTTCTCCCCCCACCTACCTGCTGACATTTTCTCACTCCCCCCGCTAGCCTCCACCATTTCCTTTGCCTGCCCACCACTGCCATTTCCCCCACTCACCTGCAAGCCTGTCTAGCGCCACCGCTTTCCTCTCCCCCTGCTGGCAGCTTGCTTGCAAACTCTCACGAGAACTGCCACACATGGGATTAGCGACAGCTATGCCTTAGAGCAGGGCTGCTCAACTTCGGCCCTCCTGCAGATGTTGGCCTACAACTCCCATAATCCCTAGCTATTGGCCACTGTGGCTGGGGATTATGGGAGCCGTAGTCCAAAAACAGCTGGAGGGCCTAAGTTGAGCAGGCCTGCCTTAGAGAAATATATAGAGAGATTTTTGTGGAATTGAAGGCAATGGTATATATATCCATTGAGGCCCCCTCCGAATGGCACTGTAATAGAATGCAGTGAAGACAATGGAGAGGGAGTGTAGTATAGTGGTCAAAGTGTCAGACGTGGACTGCAAGTCCTAGGCTCAGATGCTGTCTTGGCTATGAAACTCACTAGGTGGCCTTCAGTAGATCCTATTTCAGCCTAAACAATCTCAGAAAGTTGGTTGTGAGAGACAGGGAAAAAACCCACTTTGATAATCCCCATACCCACAACCCTGAGTTCCTTGGGGAAATGATGGGATACAAATGCCATTGTCATCATCATCATCATGCATATTGGAATTCTAAAGGGCACCCCTTGTTTTTAATGTATTAAATGTACATCCTGCCTTTGTATGAACATACTCATGGTTGCTTACAAAAACGACATTGCATAGTTATAACTCAGCAGCACAACATGATAAAGATAAACATAAGAGAGTAGAATCCATCAGTGAAAGAAGTCCTGCTTGCAAAGGGGAGAGGGGCAATTTCTGCCAATCTCCTTTCCCTCTGCTTCCCCTTGCTCCCTCCAGAAATGTGCACTTGAGGGCTCCCCAACCCTCAGAGAAATATTGTTGCAGGCACAAGGAGCCATAGAGGGAACAAGGATGGGTAAAAAGCTCTCTTCCCCATGTGCACAACCAAAACTCCTTCCATTTGCAGAAGGACTACAAGTCTGGATGTTTTAAATCAGGGGTGGGGAACCTTGGCCCTCCAGCTGTTGTTGAACTACTACTCCCATCATCCCCAGCCTTGTGTCTGGGGATGGTGGGAGTTGTAGTTCAAGAACAGCTGGAGGGCCAAGGTCCCCACCCCTGCTTTAAATCATGTGTCAGAATTATTGGCTAGAAGAGTGATGGCTGCCACCTTCATCTGCTGCCAGCAATACATGATGCTGAGTGATGCTGAGTGGCTGCATCAGGGATAACCAACGGAGGCCTGTCCTTGGCCCTTTCCTCTGCTCCTGGAAGTTGATGTCCTTGTGCCAGTAGAAGCATGGCAAAATGCCAGGCTTCTGGAAGACATGAGCACAATCTTTTGAGTTATGCTTGGGTCTGCAGATGAATAGTTGTGTATTATGCAAATCAGAACACACGCACACACACTCGTCTGTCTACATCCAGCACCATTCATGAATCATGAGAAGCCTGGTTTCCATACTGCGGCCGCTCCCCGGCCTCATATTGAAGGTGGTGTTTTGCTTTACTGTCCATATTGGGAAGGCAGGAGGCATCCTCCATTGGAGGGGGTGGAGCTTTAACAACAACAACAACGATGTTTATCTATATACTGCCTTTCAACAAAAGTTCCCAAAGTGGTTTAACAGGTAATGCACCACTTGTCCACCTGGAAGCTCAGTTTTCATGCAAGCTGACTTTCCCTACCTCCCACCTGAGCTCAGGCCAACAGAATGGCTGAGCTGGAGGTTTTTTCCATTTACTCCATTCTGTTTCCTTATACTTGGATAGCTAATTAGATCACAACTGGGCAGCTATAATGAAGGCTGGGATTAGGTGTTGGGTGGACTAATTGGTGAGCACTCTTGGTCTGTTTCAAAAGTGGGGAGTAATCTTGCGAGTCGGGCCACCATTGGGGAAGCCGCCCGCTTTGGGGGCTCCACCCCCTCAAAGGCTGAGCCGCTTAGGGCCTGGTGTTTGGCAAAGAGGAATGATGATCATAACCCAGGGCCAGTCCACCTGCTGTGTGAACTAGATGGCCACCTAGGGCGCCAAACAGGAAGGAGTGCCAATGACCTGGGTCACATGTGCCAGCCAGACAGCCCGCTAGACAGATAGACAGACAGACAGCTGGGTGATGGGGATCGCCCCCATCACCACAGCCAGCCAGTCACACCTGGCTGGTCAGCCAACCAGCCAGGTGTCAGGTGGCCACGGGTGTTGGATGAACAAATGTACCAATGAGAGCCAGCCAGTCAGCTAGGGCAGGCAATGGGTATTTCCCACCTGCCAGTGGAAGTCACCTGCTCACATAGGTGAAGGGGAGCCCCAAAGCCAGGCTTTGCCTGGGGTGCACCCAACCCTTGGGCTGACCCTGTCAGTGCCAGTCTAATCTGTTGCTCTTAGTCAGAGTGTGATCACCCAGAAGATTAGGGACAAGTACACTGACCCCTGACAACTGTTTTGTCTTGTTGTTGCATCATACCTTCTGGTGTGGGGGAAAATTCACCTATCTCTGAACATGGGCAAAATTTTATAAACATATATTTATGATCTTTTCTTTTGGTTTTTCTTTTGTTTTTTGTTTTTTGGACCAGGTGTTATGACTGAGCATTGAGAGGAAAGAGAAGGAATGGAGAGAAGGCGGAATAAGGCAGAGAAGCCATTATCCTTTCTCTTCCCTTGCTCCATTCTTTTCTCCATTCTGTTCTCTGGAGGGAATGGATTCTAGCCAATATGGCTTCAGTTATAGTAACTGAATGAATGATGCATTGTTTAGATTATGAAACCTTTTGTGGCAAGAAACTGTTCTCTGGTACCTGTTGCAATAAATTGCTTTGAGAACTTTTTTGCAGAGAAGTAGTGTGTGTGGATGTGTCTGTAATTTACTACTACGGCTGCTACTGCTACTACCGTATCCATCGAAAAGGAAAAGATAACTACTAACATCCTTTCTGAAAGTCCTTTCCCTTTGTTCTCCACCCCCCTTCTACTTCTCCTCTTCCTCCCCCTTTTCTCTGACAATCTCTCTCTCTCTTTCAAAATCTAGAATTAGTTTTCAAGACTTTTTTTTTTTTAGGGGGGAGCCACAAACCTATGAAAAATGAAACAAAGGTTATTTTCTGAAATGATTATTTTGGTCCTTCTGATACTGATAAAGGTTGCTTGATGACGACAATGACTACTACTATGGATATTTATATACCGCTCTTCAGCCAAAGTTCTCAAAGTGGTTTACACAGAAAAATAAGTAATGCATAAATAAGATGGTTCCCTGTCCCCAAAGGGTTCACAATCTAAAAAGAAATATAAGGCAGATAGCAGCAACAGCCTTGGACCTGCAATCCTATGAATGCAGTGAGGCTATTCAAACAAGCAGCCCAACTCAGGCTAGGGCAGTGCCCGGAACACTCCTGGTCCTGGTGCTTCTGCCCATGCTAGCCCGACTTTTAACCCTGGCTCTTGACCAGGGTAGAGGTCATAAGAACATAAGAACAGCCCTGCTGGAGCAGGCCCAAGACCCATCTAGTCCAGCATCCTGTTTCACACAGTGGCCCACCAGATGCCACTGGAAGCCTACTGGGCATGCCCTCTCTGCTGCTGTTACTCCCCTGCAACTGGTATTCAGATGCATCCTGCCTTTGAGGCTGGAGGTGGCCTATAGCCCTCCGACTAGTAGCTGCTGATAGACCGCTCCTCCATGAAGCCATCCGGGTTGTTGGCTCTCACCACATCTCGTGGTAGAGAATTTGACACGTTGATTATGTGTTGTGATAAAAAGTACCTCTGTTTGCTGGTCCTAAATTTCCTTCTGATCAATTTCATGTGATGACTCCTGGTTCGGTATCATGTGTGTGCTTGGGCTGCATGTAGCCTAGAAAGCCTGACTCACAGGGGAATCTGCCAATGCACCACATTCATCACACGTTGCAAGATGGGATTCCTGGAGGCCGGGACTCATTTCCCCAGCCTCCAGTGATCCATGCTGCCAGGAGCAGCATGAATCATTTGGGCACATGACAGTGCATCAAAGAGTAGCTCCTTGCTCATCTGGGGGGAAGTATGTTCAATCCTGCCTCCCTCCCACACACACCCACCTGCCCTCCCAGCCCCTGTTATGGTTGTGAGAACCAACTTAGTGGCTGATATGATGCCCAGCCTTTGTCTCTGGAGCGTTCTGGGCCAGGGCAGCTGAGGACACACAGGCAGCCCTGACACTGTTGAAAATGAGTAGCTGAGCAGGCATCAGAACCACAGTTATTTCCACTGCAGCAAATGAGAATAACTGCAGGAGCACTGCTTTTGCAACATCTTGTCCTAGTGTTGGGGCTAACTGTGCATGCGCAGCAGCCCGGACAGAGGAACATAGGCAGCTGCTATATACCAGACCATTGGTCCATCTAGCTCAGAACTGTCTACATAGACTCGCAGCGGCTTCTCCAAGGTTGCAGGCAGAACTCTCTTTCAGCCCTAGCTTGGAGATTTCAGGGAAGGAACTTGGAACCTTCTGCATGCAAGCATGCAGGTGCTCTTCCCAGAGCAGCCCCATTCCCTAAGGAGAGTATCTTACAGGGCTCACATGCAGTCTCCCATTCAGATGCAACCAGGGTGGACCCTGCTTAGCAAAGGGGACAATTCACACTTGCTACCACAAGACCTTGCAGTGTTCTGGCAATAAAGTGCTGCACATCATCTCAGCCATTGGGCTTTCCCCCAAGAAAACATTATTAAGACTGAGGAGAAGCACGCTTTTAATGTTTACATTAAAATTAAGTGTTAGAGTCTGAGGTGCTTTGTATTGGAATGTGTAGCTGCTGCTGCTGCTGTTGTGGAAGTGGGTGGACCTTTCTCAGAGAGCCCTGCTTTTGGAAGGGAAAACAAATCCTGTTTAAAGCAAACAGCGTTAGGTGTATTAAATCTTCCAGGCGAATCCCAAGATAGCCCTGTTACTGTGCGGTCATAATAAAGCTGTAGGTTTGTGACCATTTTGTCTCTGAGCTTTATAAAAGAAAGAAGCTGCTATCTGGTTGTTAACACCTTCCGCGAGCTGTTTGGGCCACCCAGATGAAGCTGCCACAAATCAAAATGGAGCTTGCATTTTGCAGTTAAACACTCCCGGGAGATAAGAGCAAGTGGGCTGCTACATCAATTATCTCTTTGGTAAGAGACAGCAATGGGAGTTCACAATATCACGTTCCATTCGCCTGGCAGTTACTATCTACCATGCTAAAAAAAGCATGGTGATGGAATGAAGATTTTCTGTGGAAAACAAAATACGGTCAGCCAGGATGCTGACTCCATTGGACTGCTATGAAAACGAAACAAATTGGATTGGTACTGTGTTGCACTCAATACAAAACAAAAACAAATAAACACCATACTGTATCCCCAGAGACACAGATGAAATCATCAGTACAAAGGCCAAGGCTGCAATGCAATGAACACACATTTACTCTGAAGACCTGGAGCTGTTCTGCCTTAAAGATCAGCAGGAGGGACCCTGTTTTGAGTCTCTTCTCCAACTGGGATCCAACAGGTGAAAGCTAAATTCAGGGCTTCTTGGCTATATGCTACCTCTAGGTATAGGCAGTTTCCCTCTCAGTATTAGGGGCTGAGGAGATGGTGCTGTTATCATACTTGCTCCAAACAAGTGTGATAATTTGCACATAATACAGACCAAAGCTGAATGGGCCAGCAGTTCCATGGATATTATGTCCAAATATGGGCAGATGCGGTTTAGCGCAGCAATGAAATGGAGGGTTTAGATTTGGAGCTCCAATCTGAACCCTTAGGTTGTAGCGAGTTTTGTTGCCGCAACCCAAGGTTCCACACAGTCTGTGGTATGTCTGAATGCGGAACTGCAGTCGGTGCTCCGCCTGCAACTCTGGCATGATTGGCTATGCGGGCTCCAGAGAGGGAGCTCTCTTGTATGTCTGGATCTGAATGGGGAGGGCGGACCTGCAGGTCCATGGGCCTGTGGTTCTGTGTTATGTGCGAATGCGGCCCATGTGTGTATCAGTCATTTTATCTGACTTGGGGGGATTGGCTCATAAACCAGATTGCCATCTGAGCACAGGCAAATGCCAACATTCAGGTATCCTAAAGGAATAAGGACTGAAGGCTCCAACAGCTTGTGTTGGATTGAGGGCACAAGGGGGGGCAGGGAAGAGAGAGAGAGAGAGAGAGAGAGAGAGAGAGAGAGAGAGAGAGAGAGAGAGAGAGAGATTGGTTAGCTGTCCCTATATGCAGTTTGTGTGTGATGCCCAAATGGAGGACTTCAAAACCTTAGGGAAAATTTAGGGTCCCTCATGCCAAAAGAGGACAAGGAGGGACAGCTGGGTGCTTGCACGGCACTCAGGTTTCAATGTGAGCTCACTGTTAGCAAGGGGACTCCCTACCCCTGGGGAAGATTAAGGCAATGGAGTGCCCAGGGGGCATCAAGTTCTGTGACTCTGCATGAGCCCATAGTCTGCCCAACAGGGAGCAGTCGGGCTCCCCCTTGCTTGAGGGCAGTGCTGTTAATCAATCCTGGCTACAGTACTGCTGTAGCTCACAGAGCACTGGCACTTAAGATGTCAGTCATTGGTTTTATAGAGTGTTGACTGTCATGGCTTTATCCAGATTACCCCATAGTTTGCCAAGGGTGTCAAGAATTCTCTGTTTGAGATTGCTAGATCCTGCACAGAATTACAGTCCCCTGAGTTCCCTGGAGAGAGGGAATTAACATCAAACCAGTTTAAATATTTAGTGTTGAACAGATTTGCCCTTGGCATGCTTTCTGTAATTTTTAACTCCTATGAACCACTCACAATTTTATTCAGTCAAACAAGGCAGGTTGGGCCAGGAGGCTGCTGGTATACAGGGTTTCTTTGCCTCCCACTCCATAAATTGAAAGCTTAGAGACAAACACACAGAACTCAAAGAGCACACTTGTGTGGTTACAATCATGCAATAGTTAAATAGGTATTAGAAGAGCCATGGAATTCCATACACGATCCTAGACATGTTTACTCAGAAGCAAGTCCTCCTGGGTTCAGTGAAGCTTATTTCCTAGCCAGTGTGCTTAGCAATGCAGACTTGGAACTCTTTAACAATAATAAGCATCCTAAGTCAGACTATTTGTCCATCTAGCTCAGTATTGTCTAGACTGACTAGCTGTGGTTTTCCTGAGTTTCAGCTCTTTCCAGCCCTACCTGGAGATGCCAGGGGTTGAACCAGGGGCTGTCTGAATACAATTCCTGTGCTGTAACACTCCATACCATCCCACCATTCACAGACCAAAATAGGGACATGCATGCCATGTCCTTACTCTCTAGGGATGTGCTGAGTCTCTCTGAGAAATATCACTTTGCCTTGCAGGAACTCGTTTGGTACTCCTTAGTTCTCACACTCCAGGAGGAATGCAAAAGCATCATAGCCTCAATTTATGCCCCAAATGTTAAGGAGAGGAGAGCTGGTCTTATGGTAGCAAGCATGACTTGTCCCCTTAGCTAAGCAGGGTCTGCCCTGTTTGCATATGAATGGGAAACTTGATGTGTGAGCACTGCAAGATCTTCCCCTCAGGGGATGAAGCCACTCTGGGAAGAGCAGAAGGTTTCAAGTTCCCTCCCTGGCTTCTCCAAAATAGGGCTGAGAGAGGTTGCTGCCTGCAACCTTGGAGAGGCCGCTGCCAGTCTGTGAAGACAATACTGAGCTAGATAGACCAATGGTCTGACTCAGTATATGGCAGTTTCCTATGTTTCCTAACAGCAGCAGCAGAAATAATTCTAGATTAGGCAAGAATGGCAGGAGAGATGGTCTGTGTGTACAGTCTAACCGGGCTCTGTGGGGAGAATGGGCTTAGCCTCTGCAGATGAACAGGGAGTTTGCCCTGGGTGGCCGGATCGGCTGCCCACACAATTACCTGCTCTGTCATGGAGCCGGTAAGGGCAGTGGGGATTGGGGGTTGCCCGGCCCCTGGAAGTCCCAGAATGCCCCATGCAAGTGTATGGGGCATTCTGGGGAGGGCCCCAAGGCTGGGAGGCTTGTTTGAGCCTCCTGGTTGGGGGTCTCCTTGTGAGTCACCATGGTGTGTAGCCACGCTGTGGCGACTCATGGTCTTCAAAATGGGGTTAGCAGAGCACTCACTCAGCTGACCTCATTTAAGGGGTAGGAATTAAGCAGGCTAATTGCCAGGAGCCATACGGCTCCTGGTTCTCACTACCGCTCGAAAGTGGGTTGGGCTCCCTTAGCCCACTTTCGAGTGGTTGTGTGAATAGCCTCAGAGTGTGCCCTGCACAGTAGCTGCCCATGCCACTGACTGCCTCTTTAGGATAATGAAGGCAGTTGCACCAAAAGTGGTCAGCACATGGGAAGAGGGATATGCAAGGAAGGAGTCCCTCCCAATACTGCTTGGAAGGTCAAGCGGGAGAACTCATTTCCCACTTGGACCAAGATGTTCATCACTCATCACTCACCCGCTGCTCACCCACTGCCCAGCCACCCCTCCTGTCTCCCTTTGTCAGGCCATATTGCATCACGGTCTGGTGTCAGCACACTGGATGAACCAGTGCAGTGGTGTTATCAGACCACACAGAGGCTGGGAATGGGAGGCAGGCCAGTAATGGCAGCAGCAGTGGCAGTGACAGCGGGTAAGGGACCAGACCACCGGTGGAGGCCATGAAGCAGGCAGGCCCCATGCCTGGAGGTAGCTAAAGTGTCCAGTGGGTGTCCGCACAGCTTGGTGGCATCAGGTACTTGGTGTCCAGGCACCCTAAGAACATGGGAGAATGAGGGGGGCGTTGGCGGCCCCAACGGAGACCAGTGGCCCAGATACATATGCTCCCCCTCAGTTGTACCTACGTCGCTGTCTATGACAAAAGTGTGTGGCAGGCAGCATAGCAACATGGCTTCAGGGGTCTTCAGCCATTAGAACAACCTCCTCCCTTCAAAGCATGGCGCCCTGTGCAACCGCTCAGAGCACACACTCCTAAGGCCTGCTGCAATGTGAGATGGAGCTGAACCCTGATGCGCAACAGCAATGCCACCAATTCATCCTCACAGAATTAACAAGGCTAAAACAGGGGAAAATAGGGGAAATGATTCACTTGGGTCAGGGGCTAGAAAACTGGAACTAAATACGGACAGTTGGGGTGGCCAAAGAGAACTTCTAGATTCCACTAGTTGCAAAATAAGCTGTTGTGTTCTGAATTTAAAACCCAAGATAATCTCATAGCTACACGAATAATGTGTTTGTGAGCCATGAGAAACAGATTATCACCAGGTTGAGTTTGAGTTGTACAAGGCAACTCTGAGACTCTTCACCTCCCAGGCAACTTTGAAGGCAGGCCCTGGATGCTGATAACATATTTTATAACCTCCGTGTCTGGAAAAAGTTTTCCTTAAGTCAAAAGCATTCAGCTAAGCCCTAAGTGTGCTGTAAATATTTATCTGGCAGCTTGGCATACAAGTTGCCCAGAAATCAGGGAGTCCTAAGTTCCTTCTCAGTTATATTTTATGTCAATATTATTCTGAGGAAACCTGTGGGCAACATTATACTAAAAGAGCTGGTTTGGTGGCCTAAATAAGATTTGTCCAAGTGGAGACCTCTGAGAATTGGGAGTGATAAAACTTATCAATAACACAGTTCTCACCCTCTCCCCATTTCTAGTAGTATTCCAAATGTGGCTGCACCAGTGATTCCTTTAGAGGCATTGTACTGTTGGCAGTTTTATTTGCAACCCTTTCGTAACAATCACTGAATGGAAATGCCTTTTTCATTGCCTTTGCACACTGGGTTGCCATTTTCAGCAAGCTGTTCATCATGATCCTGCGCCTCGTTTCCTGGTTAGTCAGAGATGCATTGCACAACACTTTCCCCAGATCTGGACCATTGCCTGGAGGGAAGCAAGAACAAGCCTGCCTCCCAGAATGGCAGCCTCATCTCTGGCATTCCCACACATCTTCACAATAATGTCATTTTTGAATGTAGAGTCTGCATGTAAAATCCTATACGGGGAAAACTGACCACATGGTTTGGGCCACTGCATAGGATTAAATGCATAGGTGATATTCAACGTGACATTCCCACCTGGACATTAGGAACATAGGAACATTGATCCCGCCCCCCCCCCCCAGCTCAGTATTGTCTACATTGACTGGCAGTGGCTCTCCAAGGCTTCAGGCAGGAGCCTCTCTCAGCCTTGCCTGGAGATGTCGGGACTGAACTGACTTGGTATTGGTCTGACTCACTTGGTATAAAGCAGCTTCCGATGTTGAAGTGATTTGAAGGGCTGCCCTTAGTTACACATGTGTGGGGCGGTATAAAAGTGTAATAAATAAATAATAATAACTGAGATCTTTCAGGTTAATTCTTCTTTTTGAGCAACAGCAACTTCCTTAGTTTGAAAACTAATCTGAGAGTAATTAATATATATGTGAGATGTACTATAGACAAATATCTAGTGTACTCTGACTTATTTTAGTAGAATTATTTTCCACAAACATGCACAAATGCTTCCCTATTTCACAAAATGTGTGGGCTTGAGGTGATTATCCAGTGCTTTGCAGTGTTAAATCAGCAATTTGCATACAAGAGCCATTGTGTGGAGGATCCTTGTCAGTAATTTCCTTTTGCTGTGTGAAGGAAAGAACATAAGAACAGCCCTGCTGGATCAGGCCCAAAGCCAATCTAGTCCAGCATCCTGTTTCACAGAGTGGCCCACCAGATGCCTCTGGGAAGCCCACAGGCAAGAAGTATGTGCATGCCCTCTCTCTTGCTCTTGCTCCCCTGCAACTGGTATTGAGAGGCATCTTGCCTCTGTGCATGTGTTACCTGAGCCTGTGCCTGAACATGGGGGATCCTGTAGAGAGTATGGGAGGGGTCAAGAAGAAAAAGGAGGGGAAGGAGAAGGAGGAAATTGAGTTGTTGCTATATAAACCTTTAGTTAAATCTATTTAACATTTCCGTGTGTATATGAAGGAAGCTGCTATAAAAGAGGCATCTTGCCTCTGAGGCTGGAGGTGGCCTATAGCCACCTGACTAGTAGCCATAGATAGACCCCTCCTCCATGAATTTGTCTAAGCCAGGGGCGGAGCCACCATTAGGCCAACTGGTTCAAAAAACCTGGACAGCGCCCAATCAGGGGCCGCACCTCGTGGCCCCAACACCGCCCCGCATCTGACATCAGACGCAGGGGTGCTGGTTTAGCTCCCGAGTGGGGGCCACGCAGCCCCTTTGGGAGCTAAACTAAGGCTGGCGCTGCATTCGCAGCACAGCCAGGAGTGACTCTTCCCAGGGAAGAGCCACTCCTGGCTGTACTGTGAACACAGCGCCAGCCTAAGTAGCTACTGAAGGGCCGCGGCCCGCACATGCAGCACCGTGGCCCGCAAATGTAGCACCAGCCTTAGTTTAGCTCCCAAAATGGCTGCTCCAAAGGGAGTTCAACTCCTTTGGGAGTTGAACTCCAACTTCTGAACGGAGCCCCAAGGCTCCGTTTGGGGGGCCAGACCACGCCCCCCGCACCTGATGTCAGATGTGAGGGCGTAGCTAGCCCCCACATCTGCTGTCAGATGTGGCGGGTGGGGTCAGCGGGGGCCCCGCTGCAGCCACACATGGGCCACTGGCGGTCTGGCTTCACACCTGGTCTAAGCCCTTTTTAAAGCCATCCAAGCTAATGGTCATCACTACATCCCGAGACAGAGAATTCCACAGACTAATTATGCACTGCATGACCTTTTGCTGGTCCTAAATTTCCTGGCCTTCAGTTTCATGGAATGACTCCCTTTCTAGTGATGTGAGAGGAGAAAAACATTCTCTCTGTTCACTCTACGCCATGCATAATTTTATACACATCGATCATGTCTCCCTGTAGTCACCTCTTTTCCAAACTAAAAAGCCCCAGATGCTGTGGCCTTGCTAAGGAAGGTGCTCCAGGCCCCTGATCATCTTGTTTGCCCTCTTCTGCACCTTTTCCCAGTTCTACAGTGTTCTTCTTAAGATATGGTGACCAGAACTGCACGCAGTACTCTTAGTAGTAGCATTCTTAGCACTGTGTCTATTTTTCTTTTGGGACTGCATTTAACTTTCAAAGTGTATTTATTGCTCCCTAAAGATGCCGGCTTTGACAGCTCTGAAGTCTAAAGTTCCCTGTTTGTTGACAGAAAACTTCTGACAGACAGCAATAGTGTAAGCTTATATACTGACCTGGTAATATCTTAACATTAATTTGAAAAAGCGGCTTTGCAAGTGAAGAGGATGTGTAGTTTCTGAAAGGCCCATTTTTCTGACCATGCACCACCAGTGGTATTGTTTTCAGATTCGGTGTGTGAACATTTCGATCAGTGAAAATTCCATGTAGGAATGTGCAGGAGTTATTACTACCAGTTGTAATGGGGGCGGGGGGGAAGTGTGTCTGTCAATATGACTAAACTCAGTAAAGGTAAAGTGTGCCGTCGAGTCAGTGTCGACTCCTGGCAACCACAAAACCCTGTGGTTGTCTTTGGTAGAATTCAGGAGGGGTTTACCATTGCCATCTCCCATGCAGTATGAAACGATGCCTTTCAGCATCATCCTATATTGCTGCTGCCCGATATAGGTGTTTCCCATAGTCTGATCTGACCCGGGGATTTGAACCGGCAACCTCTGGTTTGCTATTCAAGTCATTTCCCCTCTGCACCATTAGGTACTAGCTCAATATTTTGCAGATGTCATTAAAACTCGCCATGAAAGCATGGGGTGCGGAGGTGGTGGCAAGGAAGGTGAGCAGGTGGATGATGGGGAAACGCCCAAATGCTCAGCGCTGGCCCACCTTCCTTGCCACTGCCGTCACCTCCTCCACCTGCCACTTCCGCCGGGAGCTATAATGACACAGCTTACTGTGAAAGCAGTGAGAGGAGATGGCAGCTAGGGGAACAAGCATGTGCTCCCTGTTGTCCGCCCACCCTCTGCTGCCTTTGTAGCATCCAACTGCAGCTTTCAGCAGTAGGGGGCAGTGGAGGTGGTGGCCAGGAGGGCAAGGGGGCGATGGGGAGCATACGTGTGCTTGCCTGCCCACTCACATTCCTGCTCACCCTCTCACCAGCGATGGTGAAGAAGGCAATCAAGCAGGCGTTGGGGGAGGCAGGGGGTGCCTGGGAGGGCTTGGGCCAGCCCTGCCTGATGGCTATAGGCTACCTCCAAGTTCAGAAGCAGGATGCCTCTCAATATGAGTTGCAGGTAAGCGATGGCAGGAGAGAGGACTTGCCTGTATCTTCTTCCCAGGGCATCTGGTGGGCCACTGTTGGGAACAGGGTGCTGGACTAGATAGGCCTTGGGCCTGATCCAGCAGGGCTTTTCTTATGTTCTTATGAGTTTGGTTTGTATATAACTGTAGGCACATGGGTTACAAAAGGGCACTGCCTATATTCTCAGAGGTCACCATGATGGTGGATTGGCAAACAAAAAACCCCAGTCAGGGTCCCTAAGTCACCCTCCAACGGGCTATGAATTTGGTTGGTATCTGATTGCCCGTGCATGAATTACAAAGAAGTGCTGCCTATAGTTTGTGTGACCATCACTTTGAAACAACATGGCAGAGCAGCAAAAGATTCCCTAATGAGGTCCTCCACACCTGCCTCCATTGTGGACACAGAAGTTACTGGAGGGAAACACACACAGACAACATGATCTCATCAGCCTTCTTCTCTTTGGAAAGTAGGCTAAAAATAGTCAAAATCAAATACAGTGCTGTAGGAAAAGAAAAGGACGCCAGTGAACTTCGTGCATTTGGGGAACTTGTTTCTTGCTCTCCAGCAGCTTTTCCTTGAAATCTGGAAGCAGGCAGTGCAATAAATCATTATCCACATGGGTAGGAGATTCTAGGTGGCTGCCCAGGATGATAGTTTACTGTAGCAGTCAATGAAAACCACATCCTTTTCCATTATAACTCAGCGACACATAATAACAAAAATAAATAATACTTAGCAGCCAATCCAAGATCAAAAGCAGAATCCTCTACTTGCTGGAGAACTGTAACTATGATGTGAATGGATTGTGTGTTTGTGCAGCAGTGATAGGAAACTCCTGTGCACAGAGCAATCCATACGGGAAAGTTTGGAAAGGATGCAAAGGGTGATTGGATCATGCCCTAAGTCAGGGGCAGGCAAGGTGTGGCTCTCCAGATTTTGCTGATCTACAACTCCCGTCATCCCCAGCTGTAGAAAAATTGTGGTTGGAAGCCAATGTGATGTAGTGGTTAGAGTGCTGGACTAGGACCGGGGAGACCCGAGTTCAAATCCCCATTCGGCCATGAGACTTGCTGGCTGACTCTGGACCAGTCACTTCTCTCTCAGCCTAACCTACTTCACAGGGTTGTTGTGAGGAGAAACATAAGTATGTAGTACACCGCTCTGGGCTCCTTGGAGGAAGAGCGGGTTATAAAATGTAATACATACATACATACATACATACATACATACATACATACCCCTGCTATAAGTATTCCTATAAGGGCAGTTCACACAATCATAATTTGGGTAGGAGAAGCCCCCTACTCTAATTTGGGAGCTGTGTGTGCTCCCGTTGGAGGGAGTCCTCTGACCCAGCTGCTGCTTAGCTCATGAGCATGGACAGTGCCTCCAACCTTGATTTTAACTGATGGCTTCTCCTACTCAAATTACAGTATGATTGTGCATACTGCCCTATAGTGTCTTTCTTGAATGCTCTGAACCCAAACTGTGTTATTCTAGATGATACTGAATTGCAACTCCCATCATCCCCAGCTACAATTTAGTGTAGTTGGGGATGCTGGGATTTGTAGTTCAGCAATATCTGGAGTACCACAGATTGGGAAACCCTGCTCTAAACCAGTGACATAGCGAACGTTGAGTAGGGCTGTGCATGGAACTGGCTGGTCCGGTCTGGTTTGAGTCCAAACTGGACCCAAACCAGACCAGGCCAGTTTGGTCTAGCACCCCCTTTAAACCCCCCTCCGATTCCAGTCTGGGGGGTTCATGAACAATAATTTTTTTAAAAAACTTACCCACTCCTGGGCATGATCCAGGCCATGCAGAGGCCCATTGTGCAGGCGCGGCAGCCTCCAAAATGGCTGCAGCACTAGGGGAAAGGCCTGAATGGGCCTAAGAATGGTCGAACAGGCCGGTTTGGGAAGGAAGGGAGGTCAGTGGGGGAGGAGGAACTTCCATGGAAATCCCTCCCCCTGCCACCTTGGAGAACCCTCCCAGAGAGGTTAAGTTTTTTAAAAAAATATTTTACATTCACAAACCCCGTGAATGGGCTGGGGGGATTTCAGTCTGGGGCAAGCCAAACTGGGAGTTGTTCGGCTTGATCCTGAGCCTTTGAACCAAACCAGTTCAATTTTGAACCCATTTTCACATCCCTAACTTTGAGGTGGCTGGGGGGACAAAGTGCGGCCAGGGGCCCCCCATTTTCAAAAGCATGTCCCAAGTGTGCACAACCCTAAACCACACCCTCTGCATCTGACGACAGGTGCCAGACACAAGGGGTGGGGCTAATATCCTCCCAGGCCGGGGTCAATTACTTACATCAGGGAGAGGAGAGCTGGTCTGGTGGTAGCAAGCATGACTTGTCCCCATAGCTAAGCAGGGTCTGCCCTGGTTGAATATGAATGGGAGACTTGATGTGTGAGCACTGGGAGACATTCCCCTCAGGGGATGAAGCCGCTCTGGGAAGAGCAGAAGGTTTCAAGTTCCCTCCCTGGCTTCTCCAAGATAGGGCTGAGAGAGATTCCTGCCTGCAACCTTGGAGAAGCCGCTGCCAGTCTGTGAAGACAATACTGAGCTAGATAGACCAATGGTCAGACTCAGTATATGGCAGCTTCCTATGTTCCAGGGAACATCGCCGTCTTAGGTGCCACTCACCTGCAGCCAGAGGCCTGGCCCTACTCCAGTGCTACTCTCCAGCAGCCCACCCAGTGCCCACCTTCAGCACCTCTACACCAGCCTGCTAAGAGCAGGCCATGGGTGGAGACCAGCATGGTTGTCGAGACAGGCAGAAAGAACCGCCACTAGTTCTTCCTGCCTTGCCCACCTTACCCCATCCCATCCCATCCCATCTCTGAAATGAAACCCTGCCAGGTTTCTTGGCATTGGCCCTGCCCCTTTCATCTGATATCAGATGCAGGGGTGGGGCCAATGCCTGGGAGAGGTCCATCCCTCTTGCAGCTGGCTAGAGAGGAGAGGGGTGTGCTTCACGCTCCTAGCCGGTGAGCGCTTTGTTTGCTGGCTCTGTGTGAGAAGGGGCAAGGAGGCACCCTGGCCAAGGGGGAGCCATGGGGCCCCCCATACCCTCCGTGCCTAGGGACAATTGCCCCTCCTGCTCAATAGTTGCTATGCCCCTGCTCTAAACACTTTGCAACAATTATTCTCTCGAATTTTTTTCATCTGTGTGTGGAATGAGTTTTGTTCTGGGTGCGAGTATCAAGGCAGTGTGTGTACACATGCATTCAGAATGGGGCCTTCCTGATTCAACCTGAACGGGATCTAAAATTAACTGAGTGGACATTAAAAAAAACTTGTGAGTGCAGGCATGTGTGCACTCCTTAGAGGGAACACTGTTTGCAACTCTTACAACAATACTACTACACATATTCTTGTAGCAGACCTGTTCTGTTTTCCATGCAATATCTACAGCCAGGTATGAAACATGGATAGCAGCCTCTTAGAACCCAGAGCCCCTATCACATTGAGGGATGACTTCTTGTTGGGATTTTTCCATGGACATCATCTCAGTTCTTTTTGTGGGGCATGCTAGTTTGTGTTTGAATGTGTCTATGTACTAGTTTGCAGGTGGTGTCACAGTTTGTCTGCTCCTTACTTGGTGACTTAAATTCAAACTGAGAGGTTCTCCTTCTCTTGCATAAAAGACTGTTAGTCTGTTTATTGTTTTCTTAGCCTATGCTTTAGTTCGTAATAAAGATCAAACACTTATTTCTCAGTTAAAGTTGCTTCCTGTTCTAGAGGATAAGTAATTTCTCTGCTACAACCTCTAGAGGATAAGTAATTTCTCTGCTACACTTCTCCCTGCTACTCAAAATGAATACTGAGAAATATCCAAATGGCTAATTTCAGGTTTGATACTTGCATCTAGAAAAGCCCAGGGCTCTGGAATGCACTCCTTGTCGAAATAAGAGTCTCTATCTCTAGCTGTTTTTAAAAGACCCTTAAGACATACCTGTTTTCTCAGGCTTTTAGTTAATTAATTAATTTCAAATTGCTTGTTTTATATCATAAAACTTTTTAAATCTTTTTTTTTGTTTTATATTTGTTGTATTTTAAATTATGTACACAGCCTAGGGATACACTTACCAGGAAGTACCTGTATATAAATATGATAAATTTTAAAAAAATAAAATAAAGATTCCCAGAACTGTCCACCTGTTGTGTGTCCCAAACTTGCATTTGGCAATCTGGATGCTGCAAAGATGTAAATGACTTGCCATTATTTAGTTTTTCCTCAGTCTGGATTTTAAATGTCAAGATCACTGATAAACACAGCAACAGTGAGTCAAGGTATTGGTTTGGATGAGGTCATAGACCTTGTTTGTTTCACAAAGATCTAGTGTTGGCCTGAACAATTTGTGTTTTGCCAAGCCAAATGCAGCCCACCAACCATATTTTGGGTATCTACAAGGTACTTGCTAATCAGCCAGTTTTGCCCATCCAATTGATAAAACCAGGAGTTTTATTAATTCCTGGTAGGCTGCCATACATACATACATACCTGTGTCTGTGTGGTGAGGGGAAGGATTTGGGGAAGGACTAGGTCTCACCTAGAGCAACTGTTGGGAGGGTGGGCCTTTCCTAATAAGGGGGAAAGCCCAGGAAAATCAATACAGTTGGACCAGTCCAGAGGACCGGGTGGGAGCTATGCTCACAGCCACCAGCAGAAAAAGAGAAAGCTTTGTTCTGTTTGTTTAGTCTGTCTCAAGAGTGCCCTGAGGAAGTAGCTGGCTGAGAAGCTGCTCACGACTTGGGAGGCCACAGCCAGGAGGCTGGAAACAGCAGGAACAGCTCTGCCTGTGAGTAATAATATAGGGAAACAGCCCTTCCTGTGAGTAATAATATAGGGACAATTTCAGTTAGACACGTGAGGGAAGTTATTTTCCTTTATTGTATTGCTTGAATCTGAATTGCCTGGTTAATGATTACAATCTGCTCTATGAAAAGACCATTGTTCCTATTGCATACTTTTTTCCTTTTAAATATGATAATAAACCCTTGTTGATAAAGTGTGCTGCTCTTCATTTTGGGTCTGCCTTAGTCATATGCCTCTGGAGGTCTAGGAGTAATACATTATGCAAGTGTGCTGAGATCAACCAATCAAATAGATATTCGTGTGGGCATGGGAGGGGAACATGAATGATCCTGAGGTTCAAGGACAGTGTGTGGTGTCAATCTTTAACCAAGGTCCATGTGACATACAAGAACACCCTTTTTACATTTACCACATGCACACTAAGACTGTTCATATGGTACAGTCTCTGTGTGACATCCATATACCTCAGGAGTATGTACCCTTTCCCCTATGCCCACATCGGTGTCTCTTTATTTTTAGGTTGAAATGAACCAAAATTGGCTGTGATGTCTGAACTGACCAATGTTGGTTTATTCCAACCAACCTACTTGAAATAAACTACAATCTGTTTCTCACTTCATACCTTGGTCCCAGATTGTAGGTTATTTCAAATATGAAGGTTAGAATAATAATTTAAAATGATAGGCCATTTTTGGCATAATGATTGATCTTGGTTTATTCTAATCTAGATCAGAAATATTCACTCATGTGGGCATGGAAGGGGGAGGTGGTTGCTCCCAAGGATCAAGAATGTTGCATGGAATCCGGCTCTATCTATCTATCTATCTATCTATTTTTCAATCATATTTTTACACTGCCAAAAATTTAAGTATCTGGGTGGTTTACAAGAAGATTAAAAGTAAAACATTAATTAAAAACAAAAAGAAAAAATTTAAAAGCAAGAAATTTAAAACACAATTTAAAATTTTAAAACAATATTCTAAAAACAACATTAAAACTTTTAAAACAATATCACTTAAAAGTCTGGGTGAAGAAATGCGTCTTTAGAGACTTTTAAAAAGATGTCAGAGATGGGGAGGCTCTTATTTCACTAGGGAGATTCCAAAGCCTTTGGGCAGCAACGGAGAAGGCCCATCCCTGAGTAGCCACCAGACGAGCCGGTGGCAAATGCAAATGGACCTCTCCTGATGATATCAATGGGCAGTGGGGTTCATAACGAACAAGACGTTCTCTTAAAAATCCAGGGCCCAAGCTCTTTAGGGCTTTATAGGTTATGACCAAAACCTTGTATTTTGCCCAGAATCATATTGGCAGCCAGTGTAACTCCTTCAATAAGGGAGTAATATGGTCTCTCCTAGATGACCCAGAGACCAGCCTGGCTGCCGCATTCTGGACCAACTGTAGTTTCCAGACAATGTACAAGGGCAGCTACACATAGAGCGCATTACAGTAACCCAGTCTGGAGGTTACCAGCAGATGTACCACTGTTTTGAGGTCGTCTATCTCAAGAAACGGATGTAGCTGGCATATCAGCTGAAGCTGATAGAAGGTACTTCTGGCCGCTGTCTCAACCTGGGACACCAAGAGGAGACTTGGATCCAGAAGCACCCCTAGACTGCATACCTGTTCCTTCTGGAGAAGTGTGACCCCATCCAGAACAGGCAGATCAAAATCGTCTCTTGAGTTCTGACCCTGCACAATGAGTACCTCAGTCTTATCTGGATTCAGTTTCAGCTTTAACAAGGACCCCTGGTGGCGCAGTGGTAAAACTGCCACCCTGTAACCAGAAGGTTACAAGTTCGATCCTGACCAGGGGCTCAAGGTTGACTCAGCCTTCCATCCTTCCAAGGTTGGTAAAATGAGTACCCAGAATGTTGGGGGCAATATGCTAAATCATTGTAAACCGCTTAGAGAGCTCCGGCTATAGAGCAATATATAAATGTAAGTGCTATTGCTATTGCTATTGCTATTGTTATCCCTCATCCAGCCCATTACCGACTCCAGGCAGGCATTTAGGGAGGTTATGCCCTCTCCCGAAGATGCTGACATGGAGAAATAGATTTGGGTGTCATCAGCATACTGATAGCACCCTGCACCAAATCTCCTGATGATCTCTCCTAGCGGTTTCATGTAGATGTTAAACAACATTGGAGACAATACGGAGCCCTGAGGGACACCATACAAAAGTTCAGATTTTGAAGAACAGCAGTCTCCAAGGGACACCATCTGGAACCTGCCTGAGACATAGGAACGGAACCACTGCAAAGCAGTGCCTCTCACCCTCAACCCCCTTAGACGCTCCAGAAGGATACTATGGTCAATAGTATCGAAAGCCGCCAAGAGGTCCAAAAGGACCATCGGAGTCACACTTCCTCTGTCCATTCCCAGTTGGACATCATCCATCAGGCCGACCAAGGCAGTCTCCACCCCATAGCCAGCCCAGAAGCCAGTTTGAAATGGGTCTAGATAATCCATTTCCTCCAAGACTGTCTGGAGCTAGGAGGCCACCACCCTCTCAATTACCTTGCCCAGCCATGGAAGGTTGGAGACAGGCTTGTAGTTACTCAGATCCGAGGGATCCAAGGTAGGCTTCTTTAGAAGTGGTCTAATAATTCCCTCCTTAAGACTAGGAGGCATCCTACCTTCCCTCAGAGATGCATTTATGATCTCTACCAGGCCTTCTACAACAACCTCCCTGCTAGATCAAACAAGCCATGTCGGGCAAGGGTCAAGAGGACAGGTGGTGGGCCGCACCGTTCCAATCAGCTTGTCCACATCCTCAGGAATCACAAACTGGAACTGATCCAACCTAACCACATAAGATCCACTTTAATTTCAGTTCCTCATGAAATCTGAACAAAGTGGTCTTGGTGGCTCTTCCTCAGCTGTAGAACTTATTTTCCCAGGAAATTTGCCCAAGTATGAATTTGAGCATCTTCTGTAGTAGTTTTTATAGGAAGATTAGACAAATTCATAGAGGATATCTTATTAATGGTCATTAGTAACAACAGCTAACTAGTTCTTCAGTGTTCAGAGGTAATCTGAATACCCATTGTTGGGATCTGCAGCTGAAAAGTGCATTTGCCTTCATGTGTCTAACCTTCCTGGCATCATCTGGTTGTCCACTATGAGAAACAGGATGCTTGATTAGATGGTCCTTTTGTCTGATCAAATGGGACTCTTCTTCTGGTGTCAAACATTTTCATTCCATCTGGCTTCAGTGGACAAAGATTAGCTCACACAGTTGTGGAACTTTAATGTGTTAGGTCTTGTTTTATTTTATTTTATTGTAACATGTGTGTTCATGGTTTTCAATATCTTGTTTGTCACTCTGGGCTTTGAGGATGGGGCAGGCAATGAGTGGAATTTAGAAATCAAACAAAAAACAAACTATTCCACAAGATGAGACAAACTTGACTTGGTATTTTGGGGGATTTAGTAGTGTTTTGGTTCATGGGAGTCATTAAGCCCATTTCTAACTCCACAACCTTGATTTATCAACCCTCTGGACGAACAGAACTCTGGATGACCTTCTTCTATTCTGGGGGTGCTGGGAAAATCTTCAGAGTGCTTTACAGTGGTATGAACATGAACAGTGTACATCCAGATTGTACATTGAGTAATCCCCAGTGGAAACAACTTCATTGCCTTGCATCTATTGGTGACATACAGAAAGAGAGCCTTACAGCAACACATACAAGCAGAAACATATATTAGTACTTGACAATTTAATAGAGGTAGCCATTCCGAAAATAATAGGAAATAAATAATGGCTCCATTAAGGAGCACAGCTATCTTTAGCATTACCTCTATTATTTCAGCTCTTCTTTTTTCAAGCAAAGATGCCATGGTTCTTTTCAAACTTGTCTGACGTTTTGATATTTATATTAACTGCACATCTTGTAGTGATCATTTCGAAGGCTACTATTACCAGAGTGCATTTTTCAAAATGATACTTTGTGAATTTTGTACCAGGTTCCAGGTTTTTGTTTTCAGATTCCAAAATGCAGTTGTGTCCAAGAATGAGTGGTTCTTCTTTTCAATGGATGCTCTGTTGATGTTGATACAAGCCACATTTTTTTGACCACAAAATTGCCCCTTCTCATGCCATATCAAGAGAATTAGTATGCAATTATTTATAATTCAGAGGATATTTTGTGGCCAACGCAGCTCATTGTGTGGAGCATTGAATTGTCAGGCTAGAAAGGAACAAAAGGGGACCTGGACCCAAGGCTGTGCAAGAAACAGACATTTCTTCCCTGACGTTTCTAAATGAGAAGAAGATTGCACGGCATTCAGTACATTGCACGGCATTCAGGGAAGAGCTACTCCAATAATACACAGATAATAATCACAGAACAGAGAGCATGACTGGTTCACACATTACCCTCTAAGAATCCAAGACCAGAATAGGCAGAGGTAGGGGGCACAGTATAGAAACTGGAACATGGGGACATAAGAAGCTGTGGGATACTGAGTCAGACCGCTGTTCCATCTAGCTTAGTGTTGTCTACACTGACTGGCAGCAGCTTTCCAGGGTTTCAGGCAGGAGTCTTTCCCAGTCCCACTTGGAGAAGCTGCCAGGGAGTGAACCTGGGACCTCCTGCAGGCAAAGAAGATGCTCTTCTGTTGAGCTACAGCCCGATATTGTGTAAACCCACCCTGACTTCCATAAAAGGCTACGATTGCCATCTATTGGGAAGGAACCATGAAACTGGCTCTACCCATGTGCATCTGGACACTGCCATCCCAAGCAGTATTGGCGAAGCCATCAGGAAGCAGCTCCAGTGCTGCTTCTGTGTGAATTGTGCCAGTTGCATTTTTGTGATTGGTAGGACTGAGACCCACCTCTACCCCAGGCATGTAGCACCAGAACAGAAAATGTGTGATAGTAATCACACCATGACCGGTGGTATAGCGAGACTGAAGGCAGCTTGGGTACAAATTCTAAAGCACCTTTCTGCCCCTTCTCTTTCTCCTCACCCCTACACTCCCTGGCCCAGCAGCAACAGCACAGCTCCAGCTCATACGTGGCAGGAGTGCCATGCACAGTGCTGCAGTGCTGCTGCGTGCTGTGGGGTTTTTTGGTTAATCCATTCCTTGATCCAGGCCAGCTTTTGAATGGGGCTTTAGTTACTTGTATCCCAGTTCTGGAATAGAGGCGGGGCTAACAAACAGCCAGCAGCAAGAGCACTAAAAAAGCATCCTGCAGTTGGCTCTCTGTATATAATGAGGCGAGTCTCACAATTAGTGAGACCTGCCAGAGGGGGTTCTGCGGGGAGAGCAGGCTTAGCCAGCAATCCCTGCAGATGACCAAGGCTGCAGCCCTGGGAGGCCGAGTTCTCTGTCACGGAGCTGGTGGGGGCTGCAGGGATCAGGGGCTGCACGGCCCCCAGAAGTTCCAGGATGCCCCACACAAGTACGCAGGGCATACTAGAGAGACCCCCGAGCCCGGGAGGCTGCTTTCAGCCTCCCAACGGTGGTCTCCTTCTGTGTTGCCGTAGCGCGGACCCGTGGCAATATACGATCGGGAAACCTGGGTTAGCAGAGAGCTCGCTCCACTACCCTGGGCTAAGGGGAAGGGTATTTAAGCGGGTTACCCGCTTTGGGGAAACCAGGCTTGCCTGCGAGCCCAGTGGTTCCCATGGTCCATGGAAAGTGGGCTGAGCTCCCTTAGTCCACCTTCCACTGATTGTGAGAATCACCTCAACTTCTATTTCATTAAACCATTAATATTCCTGATACAATTCCACTGACTTGTGCTTGAATACCACAACTTTTTCTTCTCGATTCTACATGGGCCACACGCCACCCTGTTGCAAGCCACTTTGCTCCCCTGCTATGGCAGAGGCATGCACATGCTCCAGACGCAACTGGGATTGAGAAGTGGCAGCGGGCAGCACGCTGCTCTGGAGATGGGCACCACCAACACCATGTTGGGCAGGGGAAGCAAGCAAGGTGGCCCTTCTCAGGGCCAGCTGGCTCTGGAAAGCTGGGCAGCACAGGTTCTTCAGAACATCTCCTCTCCTTTTGGAGAGGAGAGCTAGTCTTGTGGTAGCAAGCATGACGTCCCCTTAGCAATGCAGCGTCTGCCTTGGTTGCATATGAGTGGGAAACTTGATCTGTGAGCACTGGAAGATATTCCCCACAGGGGATGGAGCCACTCTGGGAAGAGCAGGAGGTTCCAAGTTCCCTCCCTGGCAGCATCTCCAAGATAGGGCCGAGAGAGATTCCTGCCTGCAACCTTGGAGAAGCCACTGCCAGTCTGTGTAGACAATACTGAGCTGGATAGGCCAATGGTCTGACTCAGTATATGGCAGCTTTCTATGTTCCTATGACCCGTCTACTCTATTGAAGCTGCTCCACCCCTGACCGTGGCCACATCTTTGAATGTTTCAGTCCGCAGATTGTAAGGCTGCTTGCAGGGTCTGTGCTATATTTAATTCTTCTACACTGCCTAACAACTCTATGTGTTTTATATAACAACAACAACAACAAAAACAACAACAATATAACAAACAAAGTTCTTGTGCAAATGCGTTGCACAAGCACAAGGAAGCCATGCTTGTTCCACTGTGTTGGGAGCTTGCATTCTAGGCTAGTGTCGCACTAGTGCATATATCCTTGTGTTTATGCAAAATGGTGCACGATCTGTGGTGCGCCTCCTGTTGGGCAACCTCTGGCTCAGCCCGTTTACATTTGCAGGGAACGTTTGCTCAAGAGTGCAGCTTTGGGAGTTTGCACAGCTCTGTTTTATTTAGGGGCACAACTTTGTTGAACCAGCACTTTGTTAGTCTTGACGCCAGCCAATAATAATGAACCTTAAATCATTGTAAGGCTGAAATCTGAGAAAAATCCATCCATCAATGCGGTTACTGTATTTTTTTTAGCGGCAGCACTACTTTATGGCAGGATGCTTCATGCCAACACTATTGAGTTCAAGCAATATTTCAGCAGTTTTGCAGCACTTCGTTATACATGCTGCTTTCAGGCAGTAGCACTGCTCTTGCAAGATCATCTCAAGAAATCGGTAAGTGTTCGCCTGACAGACAAGCTAAGTATTTGGTTATTCTGGTTGCACCTGTTGTTTTCGTGCTGGATCTTCCAAATTGCTTTATTCCTAGTTCACTGGAGTGAACATAAGAACATAGGAAGCTGCCTTATACTGAATGAGACCATTGGTCCATCTAGCTCAGTATTGTCTACACAGATTGGCAGTGGCTGCCCCAAAGTTGGAGGCAAGAGTCTCTACCAGCCCTATCTAGAGTTGCCAGGGAGGGAACCTGGAACCTTCTGCATGCAAGCATGCAGATACTTTCCCCAGAGCGCCACCATCCCTAAGGGGAATATTTTACAGTGCTTGCATGTGGTCTTCCACTCAAATTTTAAAATTTTGTTTTAATTTGTGGATGATTTTTAAATTGTTAACTTGTTTTAAGTTTTTGTATATACTTTTACTTGTTTTATGCTATTGTTAACCACCCAGAGATTAAAGTTTGGGGTGGTATACAAATGTGATTATAAATAAATAAATAAATAAATAAATAAATGCAGAACAGAACAGATCCTGCTTAGCAAAGGTGACAATTCATTCTTGCTACCACAAGACTAGCTTGCCCCCTCAGATTGTTTCTGTTATTCCAACAATGCAATTATTTGAATGCTACAAAAGTTGTTTGATGGTGGCAATAGATGGAAGACACCTCTAGCAAGAACTGTTTCTGTTCTTCAACTATGTTAACCAAAGGTTTATAACAGCAGCACACCATGTAAATTACAGACTTCTGTTTGCTCTAGGGATGTGTGAACCGGTTCGGATCCGAACTGGTTCCAGTTCAGAGGTTCGGATCCGAACCGAACCACCCCCGGTTCGGAACCGAACTGGGGGTGGTTCGTTTCGAACCGGTTTGGACCTGTTTGGACCTTTTCAGATCTCAAAAAGTATCTAGGATGGTAGCTGGCACCCAGGGGTACCTGTCACCCAAACCCCAAAGCAATCGGACACTCGTACGATTTTTTTATGAATTTTTGAAAATTATTTTTATTTTTTCTCATAGGATATAATGGGACTCGAACCAGGCCATTATTAATTATTGTGGAGCACCCATGGGTGCCAACAACCATGCAAACCCTGAAGCAATCAGACACCCCTATGATTTTTTATGAATATTTGAAATATTTTTAATTATTTTTCACATAGAGTATAATGGGACCCGAACCAGTCCATATCCCCTATTGTGGAGCACCTAGGGGCACAAAAGCAGGGTGGGTGGTAGACAGACAGGGGTGCCTATCACCCAAAAAATCCCAAGGCAATTGGAGAACCCTCTGATTATTGAATTGTTAAAGTATTTTTGATTATTGAATTATTAAAGTATTTTTGAATTCCTCATAGAGAATAATGAGGATTGCAGCAAATGTATAGCTTCACGTCGGGGGGAAAGGGGTGTCGTAGAGTGCAGTGTGGTGGCTGGTAGTTCCTAGGGTGGGCAAGGAAGCTACCTGAATTATTTGAAAGGAATTGGGCAAAGGGATGATTTTTGGTTACTTGTTGAATTTTACGTGTCTTTAAGGTTTTCCCCCATTAGATATAATGAAGAGTGTATCACTTCACATCGGGGGGGAAAGGGGTGGCCTAGAGCGGTGTGGGGTTGGTGGTAGTGCTGGATAGGGGCAGGGAAGCTACCTGAATTTTTTCAAAGGATTTGGGCAGAGGGCTGATTTTTGGTTAATTGTTGAAGTTTACGCGTCTTTAAGGTTTTTCCTCATAATAAGTTATAATCGAGCTTTCAGCAGCCCCATAAGTGCACTTGGGAGGTGCTGGGGTGGCCCAGAGAGAGTGGTGGTGTAGTGCACATAGGGTGCCAACCACCCCCATGGGTTTCTAACCCATGTGGTACAGGGTTCTGTTGTTTCTGAGGTATTGAGTGTGGATTCAATGATAGCATATTAGAGTGGATTCATGGTGTCTCATTGAAAATCTCATCTGCTATCATAGAATCCACACTCAATACCTCAGAAACAACAGAACCCTGTACCCCATGCATTAGAAACCCATGGGGGTGGTTGGCACCCTATGTGCACTACACCACCACTCGCTCTGGGCCACCGCAGCACCCCCCAAGTGCATTTATGGGGCTGCTGAAAGCTCCATTATAACTTATTATGAGGAAAAACCTTAAAGATGCGTAAACTTCAACAATTAACCAAAAATCAGCCCTCTGCCCAAATCCTTTGAAAAAATTCAGGTAGCTTCCCTGCCCCTAATCGGCACTACCACCAACCCCACACCGCTCTAGGCCACCCCTTTCCCCCCGAAGTGAAGCGATACACCCTTCATTATATCTAATGGGGGGAAACCTTAAAGACACGTAAAATTCAACAATTAACCAAAAAAATCACCCCTTTGCCCAATTCCTTTCAAATAATTCAGGTAGTTTCTTTGCCCACCCTAGGAACTACCAGCCACCACACTGCACTCTACGACACCCCTTTCCCCCTGATGTGAAGCTATACATTTGCTGCAATCCTCATTATTCTCTATGAGGAATTCAAAAATAATTTAACAATTCACCAATAATCAGAAGAGTGTCCAATTGCCTTGGGATTTTTTGGGTGGTAGGCAACCCTATATGTCTACCACCCACCCTGCTTTTGTGCCCCTAGGTGCTCCACAATAGAGGATATGGACTGGTTCGGGTCCCATTATACTCTATGCGAAAAATAATTAAAAATATTTCAAATATTCATAAAAAATCATAGGGGTGTCTGATTGCTTCAGGGTTTGCATGGTTGTTGGCACCCATGGGTGCTCCACAATAATTAATAATGGCCTGGTTCGAGTCCCATTATATCCTATGAGAAAAAAATAAAAATAATTTTCAAAAATTCATAAAAAATCGTACGAGTGTCTGATTGCTTTGGGGTTTGGGTGACAGGTACCCCTGGGTGCCAGCTACCATCCTAGCTACTTTTTGAGATCTGAACCAGTTCAGTTCGGATCTGAACCAGTTCGGATCCAAACCGAACCAGGGGGTGGTTCAGACAAAACCAAAACCGAACCACCCCCTCCTGGTTTGGACCCGGTTCGTATCCTAACTGAACCAGGTGAACCGGTTTTGTGCACATCCCTAGTTTTCTCAGGGATCATTTATCAATGTCTGTATCAAAGGGAGTCATGGCCAGATGTGGTGATATAGTTTTGCCACTCCATCTCAAAGATTATATATACTTGTTCTAGGAATCAATTTACAGTACTTACTTTTGGCTGGTTCCTGAGGTCCTTGCTTAGGATCTTGCTGTTCCAGTTTTCACTCACTGTGATGAGACTCTGCTTTGGTGAAGAGTGAAGCATGATTTCAGGCTTTGTCTTCATGTGAAGCTATCATTTCACAAAGGTCCATGCTAGGGGTGTGCACAAACTGAAATTTGCCATTTGGTTCGAATTCAGACCAAATTACAATCAAACCGCTGGTCCGTGATCCAACCATCCGATCTGGTCCGTTAGACTGAACCAGTCCGATGGTTTGAGAGGCTATGCTTGCAAAGGGGGTCCTGGTGAGGATTCCCCTTTACAAGCCAAAGGTGATGGGGGAATCCTTGAGAAGTCTTCTAAAGGGCGGCTGGGGGGCAGTGAAAGGGCGCCTTTACAAGTAGATTAAGGTTCTTACTAGCTCAGTGGTGGTGGCCGCCACTCCCTGAAGCTTCCGGGCACAGCCCAAGCATGCGGTGCTCCCTCCAGCAACTTGCCAGTGTGGCAGCAGCCAGGTTCTGGCCTCTGCTCATCTATAGAGGCCAGAACAGTGCTGCCACTGTATGGACAAGTTGCTGGAGTGAGCTTGGCTTGCACTAGAGGGGCTTTGAGGAGCAGCTGCGGTCGGGCCGGTAAAAATCTTCTACTTTTAAAGATTTTTAAGCCCCCAAGTTGCCCAGCTGTCAGAAGACATTTCAAGGATTCCCTTGCCCTTTTGTTTGTAACCCGGATTCCCCTTATTTATTTATTTATTTATTTGATTTTTATACTGCCCTTCCAAAATGGCTCAGGGCAGTTTTCAGTTAAAACAAACCATTAAAACAGTCAAGAGCTAAAACAAAAATTAAAAACAATATAACAAATTAACAATTTAAAAAAAATTTAAAACCAAAATTAAACAGTCACAGTAATTAAAAACACTGAAACTGGGTTAAAATATTAAAATTGATTAAAAAACCCTGGAAAGCCAGGCCAAACAGATACAGAGTTTTAAAGGGCTCTCTTGAAGGCTAATAGAGAATTCAAATTACAGATTTCCGCAGGGAGCTCATTCCACAGCCCCGGGGCAGCTATAGAGAATGCCCGCCTCTGAGTCGCCACCAGATGAGCTGATGGTAACTGGAGACGAACCTCCTCAGATGACCTTAATGTGCGGTGGGTTATGCTTTTACAAGCATAATCTCTTGATCCCAAACTGGTCTGCCACAGACTGGGCTCGGTTCGGTTCAATTGTGGACTGCCTCCAGTCCTGTCCATTTCATGATCAAACCATCAAACCAGCCCAGTTCAAGGCAAACCTGTTTAGATTCAAATGGTTCATGCACGCCCCTAGTCCATGCCCCACATTTGAATGGCCATAGAATGGGATCAGTCTACACAAATGCCCTGTGGGTATCTGCATCTTTTTTCTTTTTTCTTTTTTTGAACCTTGCAAGTTCTGCTCCTATTTAAATTGTTTAAAGGCTTTCTGCTGATGCCATCAAAACATTGTAGGATTGTGGATCTGCTTCTAATTGCACTCAGATGAGGGGAATCTAGCTTCAAACCTCTGTGGGAACAGGACTTCCCTAAACATGCATTGTCTACATGTAGTGGCACAGGCAATCATAATTTGAGGACTATCCATTTTCAGGGATCAACCGTTCAATAGGCAGATTTAGGCAGTCACCTGGGGCACCAGTTTTTTTTGGGGGGGGGCACATAAGCAGTGCTAGAGTATAACACCGCCAGTTATTCTTTCGCTCCATCTTGTGTTGCACCCCTGAAGTACTGCCTAGTGCTGTAAGAATATAAGATGCAATACTGCACGCTGCTCCCAAAGGGTCTGCACATCTGCACTTGAAAGCTAGTCTCGTAAGCTGCACTCCCTCTCTTGAATATGGATCACCTGTCTCAGCATTCATTTCCAAAAAGAAATGGTCTCAGTCTGGATTTCCAGATTAACAGCAGCATCGTTTCATCTCTGAAGTGTTAAGACTCCCCTCCCCCCGCCCCAATAGATTGGGAACTCTCTCCCACTTTCTCCTCAAATCAGTGTGGGCTAGTTATTCACTGACATCCATGTGGGCTGGTAATTCAACCACGTAAATGAGCATCCAGTAGGGCTCAAGTGAAAGCTGGGCTCCACACTTCTTCACCTAGGATGCCAAAAGCCCCAGGATCCATTCTGCAGGAGAATGGCCACCTAAGAAAGAAAGTCTTACATGGGATGACTCTGTTACTGAAGCAGCAAAAGTGCAGCCTTGTGTACCTGTGGTTTCTTGGAATGGTGCCTAATTGCTTTTATAATGAAACTGTTCCATGGAGTGCATCTATTTTTAACTCTGTTTCCATTTGCGGAGGGTTAAGGCTAGAGGAAAGTATTTTTATTAAGTAAAATGGAGATGACCCCCCCCCCTTCTCAGTCATGCATCGGATGAGTATGCCAGGGAAACCATGACGTCAGGCGTTTGCTCCTGCAAGGGCTGGTTCTGCTTTTGCTAATGCTGATTAAAAGATTAAAAAATGGAAATGGAAAGTTCAGATGAAGCCTCGTATTTTTGAAAGATTTTATTTCCTACTACAGTCAAAAACGTCAAAAAACAATAACCATGACTGGCTGCCAGCCATTATACTTTAATGATATTTATGGATACTGAACAAAATTACTGTACAACATAAACATCATGTAATATAGATAGAATTAGAAGTACCACATCTGAACTATCATAGTTTAGGATGAAATAGAATGTTTTGTATTAGAAGAAACATTAAATGTTGCATGAGGAGGAAAATGCAGTCCATATATTACCACTGTTTTAAAACTCTTGCTCTTAAAACTGAGTGCTCTTAAAGATACTTATTGATGTTGTGTTTCTTCTGAATAGGAGAGCAGTTGATTTTTATTGTGCATTATAATTTCCCCCCCAGGAGCCTTTAGCAGAATGCTGTAAATATATGTTACACATATGAACAAAGAATTAAAATTAACCAATAGGTTAATCAATTAATTAACCAATAGGTTAATTAACCAATAACTAACCAATTAATTATTAACCAATAACCAATAGGTTAACTAATCTAATCTAATCTAAACTAATCTAATCTAATTTAGGTTAACCAATAGGTTAATTAATCTAATAACCAATAGATTAATCTAATCAACCAATAGGTTAATTAATCTAATAAATAAATAATAAAATAAATTTAAAAGGAACACATAGTCATACTGGCCTATCAGTGAGGAAAATTTTTTTTAAAAACCCTGTAATTTGATAATACTTTTATTTGGACCAACTGAAATGACACAAAACCTTAAGTGAATGTTTTTGAGCTCTCTAGAACTTTTCATCAGCTGTATGTTAAGAAAAGCAGCAAATGTGCATGGTATAATAGCCCTAAGAGTCTGCAGTTCATAACATTCTTAAGATGGAGTTAAGTTTAAAGGACAGTTAAGCAGATTTGGTTGACCCTGATCTGATGCTACACTCAAGGCTCCTGGGATGGAGAAGAGACAATTTGGCTGTCCCCCCCATTTTTAGAAAATATCAAGTCCAGCAGTTGCTCTGTTATGTCCCCAGTACTTTTTGAAGAACACAGGCCCCTTATAAGGTGGAGAACAGAAGTAAAAGAAAAACGCGGTGGTCTTTGCATTAATTAATTAATGCAATTAATGCAATTAATTAATTAATTAATTAATTAACTAACCTGCATAGATTTTATGTGATATACTAGATAGAAAGCCATCAGAAGCCAAATTGGTAGCATCCTGTTCCATCCTGTGAAAAGGGTACTCAAGGTCTGTGGGTTGCAGCACCATGGCCAGCTCCATGGGACAAGTTGCTCCAACAACAGCCAGAGGTAGACTGAGCCTTACAGGGGCAGCCTTCTGGCCTGGAATCTGACACTTCCCCTTTCAGTCTGATGCTGCCTAGCTTGTTGCTGATGCTGGTGTGCAGATATCAGGGAGTGCCAGCAGCACTTCAGTGCTCTTCACTTCAAGGTAAAGCTTAAAGTGCCACTTTGCCATACCCCTGCAGGGCTTGAAGGCAATGTCCCCCTCTTGTTTGCAGAGGGGTTCTTACCCCTGGACTTCGGGGCTGAAGTCCAGGGCCTCCACAGCCCCTGGGACCCCCCAAATCCTCTTTAGTCTGTCTCAGGTGGTGTGGTCACCCAGCTGAGCATGAAGATGCTGAATTTGCAGGGGAGGGGGGGCCTCGAAAGGCCTTTAGGTCCAGACTCCAAAATTACCTAGGTTTACCTCTGCTTCCTGTGGCTCCTCAGCAGCTGATATTCAATGGTATACTGCCTCTGAACACAGAGGTTCCATAGAACAAAATGAATTGTAAATAGTAGTGCATTTTGAAATCATTTTGTGGTTATTTTATATTCTTATGCTTCATAAAAGCAACAAAAATGTTATTGACCAAAGACAATCCCCCCTTCTAAAGCAAAATCTTTCTGAATAAAGCATTATTGGCATGCGTACTGAGTACATATGTCTGTTAGATTGTTTTCACTATTATTGCCAGCCAGGGGTGCTTCTCTTTTGTGACCTGAAAGAGTAGTGGTGTGGTATAGTGACTAGAGTGTTGGTCCAGGAACAGGGAAACTTGGGTTCAAGTCCCCATTCAGCCATGAAACTCACTGGGTGGCCTCGGGCAAGTCACCCTCCCTCCACCTAACCTACTGCACAGGATTGTTGTGAGGACACAAGGAGAAAAACTCATGACGTCACCCTGATCTCTTTGGAGGAAGGGTGGAATATAAATGCAAACAATCGCTGCATACTAGTAGAGGGAATTGCTTCCCCCACGCCTTAAATGGCACCATGCTAATCTGACTGACCCTTTCCTACATAGTTAACCTGTTTTGAGCGGGGGGGAGAGAGAACAATGGGCTGAGTGAATGTTCCTCAAAGGGGCCACTGTTTTATTTGTTGCAGTTTAGTTGTCTTCCTGAAATAAATATATGATACACTGTGACACTTCATATGTGCATCACATTCACTCTGAACTGGTTCCCAGGACCTCCTAGAAACAAGAATTTTGATGTCAAGGGATTGCTTCTCATTAAATCACTCAAAATATTGGAAATATATTCAACTTAATGGCCATATGCCTTGACATCTCACCGTTACTATCTAACAGATGGTTTAGCAAAAATCTGGCACACGTTGTTTTCTATTGCATTGCGCTCTATAAGCTGCAGCTAATGAAAATTTGGTCTGGAGAAGTCGTTTCAGTGTGTGGGGTGCTTTCCTAATTAGCCCAGTGCCTCAGAAATGAAATGCAAGGGGATAGGACCACAGAGCTTGGCATTTTGGGCTGGTGCCATCACTGGGAGGGGGTTGTTGGCCTCTTTCATGCAGATACAGGGGGACCTCTTTGAGTACGTGCTGAAGGCAGGGAGACCTACTGCAGATTGCCACATTTTGTGGTTTGAGAAGTATGTATGGGAAAGTATGTTACCAAAAAATCTCCCAAGAATACAGGATGTCTATTGCAGATGTTGCGTGAGGGTTTGGTAGTATGCATGAAGGTTAGGGAAAGGTTGATAACATGTGTGGACTAAGCGTGACAGCCAGTCACAATAAAGCCCTGCAGAACGTACTTATTTTTGTGTTTAAATAAATATTTAAGTACCTGCCCCTCCAGTATGCAATGGCTCAGGGCTGTTCACAACATTCATACAATAGATAAATTAGAAAACAAAAAAGTAATAATATTTTTAAAAGTTAATAACCAAGCTAAAATTTTAAAGTTACAAATTTTAGAAGTTACAAATGTTAAACGTTTTAAATTAAAATGCATACATCAAACGCTAAAAACTAAGAACTAAGAAACCTACCACATATAAGCAGCAGATAAAACATTTAAAAACCTCTCTAAACAGATGTTTTTTAAAAAAAAATACTGAAGGAGGGCGAATGACAAAACTCTTCCAGGAGGGCATTCCAAAGCCAAGGGGCCACAACCAAAAAGGCCCTGTCCCTAGTTCCCACCAACCAGATCTCTGCTAGGGGCCATGAGGAGTGCCTAAGATGCCGCAGCCTGAAATGCTGACTTCAGCTCAGCCAGAAATTGTGTGTGGATATCATGAGATGACTCAGGATCAGACAACCCAGGAACCTAGGTCTAGGTTAGACAATCTAGATGGTTTTTAAAGGGGATTAGACAGATTCACAGAGGCTAGGGCTACCAACAGCTAGGGCTACCAAGGCTATATAGCCTTGTGAGCTATATTCTTCCATCAGGATCAGAACACAAGGTACTAGGGAACACCAAGGAAAGGGATGGATTCCTTCTTTTCCCTGTTTGCCAGGTCCCCAAGTGTGCTTGTCTGGCTACTGAGACTGGCGTTTTGGGCAGTATACAAATGTGTCAAATAAATAAATAAATCCTGTCTGAGACAGGATGCTGGTCTGTTTGGGCCTTGGCCTGACTGATCCAGCAGTGCTGTTCTTATATTCTTAACTCATGAACATAAAATTATGCTCATAAAATCATGACCCCCACAGACAACAATAATTTGCCATCATCTTACACAACTTCCAGAACCTTCTTGGCCCTCTTTCCTGGACTGCTACTTGTGATGACTTGATAGAGCTACTCCTTGTAAACATCTGCAGCCTCTATTAACCCTTCTTTGTTGGCTAATCCTGATTCTGCTTCTCTTTGTCTGATTTTGGACTTAAATATCTCAGTTTTGGAAAGTAACACGAGTTCATGCATGGTCATATAATACACCTTGCTGAATTGTGGTCAGTGATCCTTTCACCCAGTCCTCTCTGCTTTTGACCTTGCTGGGGAAATACTAGGTTTTGGCCAATAAAGGCAATAAGCACAGGTTCACATCAGAGGGTCAACCATGCTTCACATATGAAATCCATTCTCTACATGGAGATAGAACCTTTTGTGTATGGAAAGGCATTTGTGAGGAAAAGAAAGCGGTGGGAGGAAAATGACACAGTACCAAAAAGCCAAGATTACAAGGTTGTGTGTGTGTCCTAAAGATGCTGAATGAATTCTTCTCAATTATTTATTCAATTATTGCCTGACACATTTCCAGCTTCAACATGCTGTTCCTCAGAAACAGTTGTATACTATAACATCTTTTTCTAGGGATTGTTTCCCAGATCAGCAGGAATATCTGTGTCTTTCTCCCAAAGACAACTTCCTAAATTAAATATTTCATTTAGAGCAAGCACCTGTTCCTAATGTGCTCCCCTAAAATGATCTAATGAAATAATCACACTCATAGATTAATTATTCAGTAATGTTGGAATGTCCCCCCTTTTATCAAAAATGTTTGTACTCAACTTCATTGGCAGACATACTGCACAGAGAACTGTTGATGGAAGACAGACGTGTGCACTGCAGTGATATACCCTAAAGCACATCTCCCTGCTACAGAGGTGGGCTGCTTTGTGACTACTAAGCATTGCATAATTGCAGTTGCTACACTACTTGGGAGTGATGGGAATTGCATCACAACTGAGACTATGCAATGCTTAGTAGGCACAGAGCAGCCTGCTTTCACAGTAGTCTGGGCATTACTACTACTACTACTACTACTACTACATTTATATCCTGCTCTTCCTCCAAGGAGCCCAGAGCGGTATACTACATACTTAAGTTTATCTTTCACAATAGCCCTGTGAAGTAGATTAGGCTGAGAGAGAAGTAACTGGCCCAGAGTCACCCCGCAAGTATCATGGCTGAATGGGGATTTGAACTCAGGTCTCCCTGGCCCTAGTCCAGCACTCTAACCACTACACCATGCTACACCATGCTCTAACCACTAGCCCATCTTTTAGAGTGCCTCACTGCACCTCCATTTCCCATCAAAAGTTCTCTGTAAGGTATGTCAGCCATTGTAATTTGCAAGCATCATGTAAAATTCTGCTTCACTACCATCATACGTGGCTAGAAGCTGTAGTGGCTCACCTATATCTGTTACCATTGATTGATTAAGTGCTGCCAAGTCAGTGTTGACTCTTAGTGACCACATAGATAGATTCTCTCCAGGATTATCTGTCTTCAACTTGGCCTTTCAGGTCTCTCAGTGGTTCATTCATTGCTGTCGTGATCTAGTTCATCCACCTTGCTGCTGGTCATCCTCTTTCCTTCAACTTTTCCCAGCATTATGGACTTCTCAAAGGAGTTGGGTTTTCTCTAATGTGTCCGAAGTATGATAGTTTGAGCCTGGTCATTTGTGCCTCGAGTGAAAATTCTGGATGGATTTGTTCTATGATCCATTTTTTTTGTTTTCCTGGCTGTCCATGGTATCCTCAAAAGTCTTCTCCAGCACCAAAATTCAAAAGCGTCATCACTTTTTCTGTCTTGCTTCTTCAAAGTCCAGCTTTCGCATCCATAGAGTGTCACGGGGAAAACCATGGTCTGAACAATTCTAATCTTTGTAGGTATAGACACGTCATGGCACCTAAATATCCTTCCCAAGGCCTTCATTGCAACCCTACCAAGTGCTAATCTGCAGCATGTTTCTTGACTGCTGGATCCTTTACTGTTTATGGTTGATCCTAAAAGGCAGAAGCTATCTACCATTTCAATGTCTTCATGATAAATTCTGAGACATGTTGCTGTTCCCATTGTCATTAGTTTAGTCTTCTTGACATTTAGTCATAGTACAATCTTTTCACTGTGCTCCTTAACTTCCATTACTAGAGCTTGCAGATCATCCTTATTCTCAGCTATCAAAGTGTTGTCATCACCATAAGAACATAAGAACAGCCCTGCTGGTTCAGGCCCAAGGCCCATCTAGTCCAGCATCTTGTTTCGCACAGTGGCCCACCAGATGCCACTGGAAGCCACAGGCAGGAGTTGAAGACATGCCCTCTCTCCTGCTGTTACTCCCCTGCAACTGGTACTCAGAGGCATCCTGCCTTTGAGGCTGGAGGTGGCCTATAGCCCTCCGACTAGTAGCCGTTGATAGTCCTCTCCTCCATGAAGTTATTCAAACCCTTCTTAAAGCCATCCAGGTTGTTGACTGTCACCGCATCTTGTGGTAGCATAGCACAGGTATTGATATTTCTTCCCTCAACTTTATAACCATGCTCATCTTCTTCCAATCCAGTTTCTCTCAGTATATGTTCAGCATATAAGTTGAATGAATAAGGAGAAAGTATACAGCCTTGCATAGCAAAATAAGCATTGGCTGACACCCAGACTTAACTACTCATAAGCAGTCCCATTAAAATTAATGGTCAAGTTAGTCATGACTAACTTGTCCCATTCATTAAAATGGGACTACTCATGAGTAACTTAGTCTGGATGTCTGCCATAGGATTTCCATAAATGTGCATACCTTTTTTCCTTGGTCTTTCGCAATAAACAGAATTCCAGCGGAACAATGAGGACTAGTGATTTGTGCTTTTTTTCAAAATGGCAAGTAAGGAAAGCAGGAATTGTCAGGGTTCTCAAGCAGCCATTGTGTTGTGTGCTAGGCATCTGCAATTCTGTGACTCACAGCCTGCTGGACTCCCTGCATCCCTGCATCAACCAGCATGGGCTGTTTTGTAGGTGTTCTTTCTCACCAGCTTGAACTCATTAATCAAATCTGATATCAAGATAAACAATCAATGTATTATGGTGGCTGTGTTATGAAAATAGAATTACCTCACAAAGGCTTTTGGTTTCCCCTCTCACCCATTTTTACAGCTCATTCTTCATGTTTTAATAGAAGCTTCCTGTTTTCCAGATCTTATTCATTGACACTTTCACACAATCCGCTCTTCATGGGTTGCATTCCTGAAAGCCCCCTTGCGATCCACATTAATCAAGCCCAACACATGACATGCATTGTGCTGGTGAAGCTGGGCTTCAAGACCTGCTGGAAGAATAATGAAGCCTGAAAACTATGAGAATCTACACAGATATCTGGCAAGACACTATCTCCTTGGGAGCAGTGGAAACTAATCAATGGGAACTCTGTCTCAACTCTGCAATGCTTTTGGAAGTTCTTAGTTTGCCTTAAAGGGTTTAGTTGGGACCCACTAATGTCTTTGGAAAGGCAGGAATCCCATTCTCTCTCCCTCTCTCTCTCCCCGCCCCCCCATTGTAATGATGAATATAAGAAATTCTCCTTTTCAGACAAATCTTGCTCAGACTAATGTTTTCCTCAAGCTAAAAGTCTCAACGCAAAAAAGTATTTTTTCCCCATAACAAAGATACCTCTGCCATCCAACCATCTTTTTCTCATTTTTTTAAAAAAGGTAACTAGAAGATCATAGAGATTCCTAGATCTAATCACACTGTAGATTTATATAATGTATTATTTATTTTAAAATTATACTCCACCTTCCTTTAGAACAAATTTAAGGTGACTAAAAACTAGTAATCAAAACAGTAACAAAAACATCAAAAATAAAACAAATTGCAGAAACAATTGCACAACAACCCCCCCCCCCAAATTACAGCAGCAATCAGTCACACGTGAAGCTGCCTTACACAGAAAAAATACCCTAAGAATATAAGAAGAGTCTTGCTGGATCAGGCCCACGGCCTAGCTAGACCATCACCCTGTTTCCCATAGAGGCCCACCAAATGCTCAGCAGGAGATGAAGGCATGCCCCCTCTCTTACTGTTGCTGCCTTGAAATTCAGCCCAACTAAAAAGGTCTTAGAATGGTTCCAGAAGTGCTCTGGCAAGTCTCCAGTGGAAGGGAGTTGCACAGCCCTGAGGAATTTTCCATATGTACTTCAAAGCTAACTTCTACCAAGTCCACCTTGCTCAATATTGCCTGCAGTGACTACCAGTGGCTTTCTAGGGTCTCAGGCAGCGATGGGTTTTTCCCTGCCCTACCTGTAGATGTCAACCAGGGCCTGAACCTGGGACCTTCTGCATGCAAAGCAGGTGCTCTGCCACTCAACTACAGTCCCTTTCCAATTGGCCCATATCGTCCAGTACTCTACTCCCACTGAAACTCTAGGGCAGTGATTCTCAAACTTGGGTCCTCAGGTGTTATTGGACTTCAACTCCCATAATCCCCAACCAAAGGCCACTGAGGCTGGGGATTATGGGAGTTGAAGTCCAATAACACCTGAGGACCTAAGTTTGAGAATCCCTGCTCTAGGATCTCAGGCACAGTTCTTTCAAAGCCATGGTACCTAATATCCTTTGAACTAGGGATCGAGTCTGGGACTCTGGGCCTCCTGCATGTGTTCTGACACTTAACTATGGGTATGGTTAATCCCCAATAATGCTCATCTGCCTAAAGAAATCACTGCATGTAGTAAATTATCAAATCAGAGAAAAGGAGCTCATTCACCCAATCAAAAACTGTGTTCTACCCGGGGTTGGGAGCTGTGTGCACTCCCAATTTTTGGTTGTATGGAAGCAAGGCAGGAGGAAAACCTGGGTAGAAGTGATTGTGTGGAAGCAAGGTAGAAGGAAAAACTACCCAGGTTTTCCTCCTACCTTGCATCCACACAATCACTTCTACACAGGTTTTCCTCCTGCCTTGCTTCCACGCAACTGAAAATTGGAAACACACACAGCTCCCAATCCCGGGTAGAACACAGTTTTTGATTGTGTGAATGACCTCAAGATTTAAAACATAATCTCCTTTCAATATAGAGGAACAACCCAAACTAGAACACCTGCACTTGAACTTGAAATATGAAGTGGTCCAATCCAGAATCCTACTGTCTCGGTCTACTACTTCATCTTGCATGACTGTACAAACTGGAGCTGCATAGATGAGCAGATGTGCCATAGATAACCTGCAATTTTCTAGACCATTCATTGAAAGCTGTACATCAGAATGTCAATGTACACCTGGACTTCTTTATCCCCTGACTTGATGCTACTCTAATGGTCAAATGAAAGCGAACACCATCTTTCTTATTTGAGTGAGCCATATTTATTACATGATATTCTGATAGCAGCCTCTCTGCAAGGGGAGTGAATGGAATTGTCCAGGACAAGATACATGTCAGCCTCACAGCAGTTCCTTGGTAACAAAATGTGAAAGAATGTGTGCCTACAGAAAAGCAAACCTTTCCTTAATGCGAGGTCGAGAGAACTATACAAACATGAAAGTCTATCCGATATAAATTAAAACCATAATGCATTGTGACTCTTTTAGGGAAATATATAGCATACGTCTTTCCTGATTTGCAGCCAGCAATCTAGGCAGATATTCTAAAAGAATACAGATACGTGTGTGTATGTGTGTGTGTGTGTGTGTGTGTGTGTGTGTGTGAATTCAAATAAGGACAGGGAACTAATCATGCAAAGGCCTGTATTCTTGCTATCCAACACAGATATGTAGTAGCTGTAAGACCTAAAGCCAAAGATTTGACTCTATTTTGAATTAATTTGTGAATTGTAAGCATCTGTATCCACAGGTCCTCTCAGGAACACAGGAAGCTGCCATATACCGAGTCAGACCATTGGCCCATCTAGCTCAGTATTGTCTAACCTACACTGGGGCTATTCTCACGACCAACAAAAATTGGGCTAGCAGAGGCTAGCCCGATTTTTGTTGGTCGTCAGAACCACCGGGCTCGCAGCCGAGCCCGGTGGTGCTGGAGTGGCTAACTCACTCAAGAACCCCTGGCAAAAAGCAGGTTTGCGGAGCGAGCACTCCTGCAAACCTGCTTTTTGTAATCGTGAGTAGCTGCGCCGTGCCTTCGCGCCATGCTTACTCATGAGTAGACCCCCAGCCGGGAGGCTTAAGAGCAGCTTCCTGGCTCGGGGGTCTCCCCAGTATGCCCTGTGCACTCACGCAGGGCATACTGGGGCTTGAGGGGGCCACACGGCCCCCACTCCCCCCCCTACGGCTCCGTCTTGGAGCCGGGCATCGTGTGGGTGGCCGATCCGGTCGCCCAGGGCTCCCTGTCCGCTCGTGAGCGGGGAGAGCGGGCTTAGCCTTAACCGATCGTGAGACCAGGTCCACTGACTGGCAGTGGCTTCTCCAAGGTTGCAGGCAGGAGCATGGCGTGAGGTTTCCTTTCCATCTCAGTTTTGCCTTTTGGTTTCTTAATGCTCAGCACTGCACTTCCCAAGCTTTGCATCTGCCGTCTTCCCCAAACCACATCGCTCATGTGATGCTTGCATTTGTTCATGACCCATACCACATGGGCATAGTAGCCCCATCCAAACATTGCTGAACACTTGTTGAACTTCAGTATACTCGTGTTTGCTTTACAAAGTATGAACATGAGTAGGGTTACACAGATATTCAGCCATCCACATACTGGTCAAAATCAAAACTGTTCTTGGTCCCCAATTCAGTGTGTCTCCCTCCATCAGTTGCAGTATCAGCAGCTCTCTCCTACACCAAAGGAAAGCTTCTTTAGCAACAAAGATTTTAGCACAACTACACTTAGCCTTAAGAAAGGTGCTCCTTGTCCTTGTCCCCAAAAGGATTATTTGGGGCTTCCAGCTTCCCTCTGAAGCTTTTCTAAACAGCTCCCTGCAGAGGTGGCTGGCAGGTGGGTGGTCCGTTCTATATGGAAAGTAAAGGACAGGGTGATTCAAAAAGCCTCTCTATAGTAAGATGTCTATCGTCTTAGTGGCTGCCATAGACCTACATGAGGGAGATCACATGTGGTACAATGTGGACAGGAGCTACTTTATGAATACAGTTGTTTGTGTGATCCCTGTATCTGAATGTAAAAGTTAACATGTCCACATGAAGGACTTTAGGGCAAATGTAGGGAGAGTTTAGGGATGTGCAAAACATTTTAATGTTAAAACATTTCAACTCAATACGGGCTCTTTCGAGTGTTTTTAGCTCGAAACAAAACACCCTTTAAATAAAGGGCCTGTTTCAAGTTTGAAACAAAACAAGGTTTCGAGAAAAATACATTTTGATGTTTTGAACGCCATTTTGGAGGCTGGTTCCCCCTGCCTTGCTGATAGTGATGTGCCCGGACCAGTCCGGATGCCATTCTACAGGCCTTCAGACTGGTCCGGACATGGGCGGTTCAGGTTTGGGTGGATTGTGGTGGGGGGGTTACTTTAAGGGCGGGGGAGTGTTTACTTACCCCTCCCGCCGCTTTCCCAACTCCAGCTCATGTATTTTCGCTAGTAATGGGGCGGCAGGATACCTCCCTGCTGCCCCTTCCCCCGCGTGGTTGCAAAAGGCTTTAAGAAGCCTTTTGTGCGTGTGCACATTTCCTTCAGTAATGGGGGGTGGCGGCAGGATACCTCCCTGCCGCTCCTTCCCCCACTTGGCTGCAAAAGGCTTCTTAAAGCCTTTTTCAGCCAAGAGAGGGAAGGGGCGGCAGGGAAGTATCCTGCCGCCCCATTACTAGCAAAAATATGTGAGCCTGGTCCTTCCACCCATTGGGTCCTTCCACCCATTGGTCACTACCACCCACCACAACCCACTCTGCGACACCCTGGTGCCTCCCATGTGGAACAATAATTTTGCTGAAATCCCCATTATTCCCTATGGGAAAAAGCTTAAAGTAGCGCCAACTTCAAACATTCTTTAAAAAACACCCCTTTGCCCAATTTCTTTGAAATTTGGGTGGTAGCTTCCACCCATTGGGCACTACCCACCCAACCCATGTTTGGGGAAAAATGGAGGTGCAAATCTCTGAATTTTTCAGGTCCAAATCTGGGGTGATTTGTTTTATACCCAAATCTGGGCAATTGAGGACAGGGGTGATTTGTTTGTCTACAAATCACCTGAATCATCCAGATTTGGGTACAAATCACTTTGTACCATAATTGTTTTACAAATCCCCTTAGGATCCTATGAGGAAAGGTTAAAAAGGATCCTATGGGAGTTTGGGGGAATGGTTAAATGTATTTAAAATAGTCTACTTGCCTGTTTCTTTTGTGGGTTGGGTAGGTAGCACTCATCATGCCCTACCGGGGCACTTTGGTGTTCCTAGAAGAGCTACCCATGAGGAACAATTGGGTGTTTCAAGTTTCCCCATTGTTCCCTATGGCTGAAACACTTGAAACATTTCGGGTTTTGTTCTGTCGAAACTGATTTGACCGCTGTTTCAGTGAAACGTCTTAGCCATCTGTGTTTTGTTTTGAGCTTCAGGCAAAATGCAAAATCTGTTTTTTGCACATCCCTAAGAGGGTTCTTCAAACAATCAACTGCAATCATATATATCATTATGCCTGTGTAACCATGTATTTTACACCACAACATCTTTTGTATCTGTACCTCAGATATCCACATCATGCGTTCTGCAATGATGGTCTTTCACATTACGGTCATTTGGGATGCTGCTCTGTTCAACTGCCAGAGTGGCTAATCTTATGGAGACCATCTATAATGTAAGTTCTCTATGGTTGTCTCACAAGATAGCTGTATCTTTTTTGTCTGACTAATGCAACAGTACATAAGAACATAAGAAAAGCCCTGCTAGATCAGGCCCAAGGCCCATCTAGTCCAGCATCCTGTTTCGCACATTGGCCTACCAGATGCCACTGGAAGCCAACAGGCAGGAGTTGAAGGCATGCCCCCTCTCCTTTGTTACTCCCCTGCAGCTGGTACTCAGAGGCATCCTGCTTTTGAGGCTGGAGGTGGCCTATAGCCCTCTGACTAGTAGCTGTTGATAGACCTCTAGTAGTAGTAGAGTATCAACTAGTAGCCGTTGATAGGCCAGTAACATCGCCATTTGGGAAAAGGAAGAAACTAGAGCACTCCTTGCTAAACAGGAGCTTAGAGCACTCCCCACTAAATAGCAAGCTATGCATCATAGGATATCTGAAAGGGAAAGATGGGGGGGAAATCCCTGATAACATCTTAGACATGAGAAGCTGTTCATTCCCCAATCTAGAGTGGCTGACACTGAGCTGCATCCCAGTGCAAAGAGGCTGCTCTGAGCTCAACCAGAGTACTGCCAAGCAGCAGAGACCCGGTGGGGTGGGGTGGGGGGAGTGATTTGTGCTGCCTCTCTAAATGCTCGCATCTTCTAATAATATGAGGGTCACACAGCCCTTACAGACATCTTTTTGGATGGCAAAAGAGCACATACAAAGGGCAACAAATATAACTTCCCCTCCCCCGAATGGTGCAGCGGGGAAGTAACTTGCCTAGGGAGTAAGAGGTTGCTGGTTCGAATCCCCGCTGGTACGTTTCCCAGAATATGGAAAACTCCTATATCAGGCAGCAGCGATATAGGAAGGTGCTGAAAGGCATCATCTCACACTGCACAGGAGATGGCAATGGTAAACCTCTCATGTATTCTACCAAAGACATCCACATGGCTCTGTGGATGCCAGGAGTTGACACCGACTCGACGACACAACTTTTCTTAACCCCCACATGCACTCTGCCGCTCATCTACCCTTTACTCTAGTTGAACTCAGAGCAGGCACTCTGTGGGCACTCCCAGTTTATGAGCTGCTCTGGATGTCAGCCACTGGCAGGCTGAAGCTTTCCAACAGGAGTTTTCCCCAGTCCTCCCTGGAGATGCCAGGGATCGAACTGGAAACTTTCTGCCTGTGAAGCAGATGCTCTTCCACTGAGCTATGGTCCCACATGTCAATGAGCTACTTCCATTTCCACATCTGTTCATATATGCATTAAAAAAGGGAAACTTGGGATGTGGAATGAGGGACGGACAGCCCTCTAAATCTATTCTCACTTCTTAATACAAAGCTGTGCAAAATTAATTTTAGCCATGCAGGTTTCCAGAGTATACAGTACATGGCTGCCAGATCTTTTCTCATTATCCTCAGTTAACTGCTCTGTCTGCAATTAATCAAAGTGATTCCTATTCCCCATCATGCTTTCCCAGGGAAATTCAAATGAGGTATTTTAATTACTATGCATTCCACTAATTTTTTTTATTATTCTTTTACAATACATTCTCTCTCTCTCTCTCTCTCTCTCTCTCTCTCTCTCTCATTTGCTGTTTGAGTTCTGGGTTGGCCTGTTCAAAGGGGAAGGGGTAATTCCTACTTGTTTGATTTTAGTGTAGGGCTGCAGTAGTAATCATGGTGAGTACAGTTACAAAAACAGGTTATTATCACTTTAGTGCAATCCATCATTTTCATCAAGGCGCTTTCCATATTAGACCCTGCAGTGGAGTCACGTTGTATCTCGGAAGTGTTCTTCCACTTCCTGTGTTGTGACACCGTAGTCCCTACGTGGACAGCAGGGTGCTGTTCACATTTCCAATGCTTTGTTTCAAATTTAATCACTGAGATATAGAGCTAGAACGTCGTATATCTGGTGTAGGAATGTTGCTGTTTTTTCAGGTTATTCATTTCCGCGAGACTGCTCCCCCTGCTGTTTACTTATTGATTGTGACTTGCCTGAATGGAGGCATTTTGCTGCTGTTGGGCAGCTAGTCTGCAAAGCACCCAGATATACCTCAGAGTCAGACCATTGGCCCATCTAATTGAGAGTGTTGTCATCATGATTGGCAGCACTTCTCGAGGTCATTCAGACAGCCCTACTTGAAGGTGCCAGAGACTGAAATTGGAGCTTTTGGCATACAAAGAATGTGCTTTACCACTGAGCTATCTGACAATTCCCCTCCTTTCAAGAAACTACTTGAATATCCATTGAACCTCTTTGGAGTAGGGATGTGCACAGACCTGTTTGGAGGCCCTTTTACGGGCCTCCAAACAGGTTCAAACACGGGGACGGTTTGAAGTTTGACATTGGGGGGTGGCTTTAAGGGTGGGGGTGGGTGCAGTTACCCCCCACCACATTTCCCCTGCCAGCGCGTGAGTATGTAAGAGACCATCGGTGTGGCAGTGTACCTCTCTGCCTGTAAGCTGAAGTAGCAAAGGCGGCACGGGGTGGCAGGGAGGTATGCTGCCACTCCGATATGCTCTTACATACTTGTGTGCCAGTAGGGAAAATGTGGCGGGGGGTACACGTACCTGCCCCTGCCCTTAAAAGCCACCCCCCTCTGCCATCAAACTGGCCCTCGCTGGTTCCATGCACATCCCTACTTTGGAGAGCAAGTACATCCAATTTGCGCAGACAAGGAGGCAATTATTGATTGATTGATTGATTGATTGATTGTTAAATTTATATACTGCCTTTCATTAAAAAACAATCCCAAGGTGGCGATTCTCATGATTGCCATTGTGTGCTGGCAGGTGGGGTTGAGGAATGCAGGGTAAATCTTCCTTTCCCCACAGATGATGAAGGCGAAGCTGGTGGGAGTGCGCACCATGCTCGCACATGGGCAGCCCTGCTCTGTGTAGCTCTGTGAAGCACAGAGCAGGGTGGAGGAATCTAGGGCTAGAACCTGTTGTTGTTTTGGCCTCCAGGCATCCCAAAATGCAGTGCCTGGCACACGCATTGTATTGAGGGAATCCCCCATCAGTCAAGTATACTATGCACTTGTCTCCGTGTCTGCTTAGGCTGAATTCAGCCTGAGGAGACACACAATACCCAGAGGCTAGGTTAAGGGGGCGAGCGCACCCTTAGGATCAGCTAGCAGCCAGGTTTGTTTACAGAGTTAGGCGGGCGGAGAACAGAGAGATCTGTGAGGATCCTGGCTGCCCAGGCTGGGTTAGGCTGGTCATGAGAACACCTTCAATGTCTGTTTTGAGAGCCAGCATAGCGTAGTGGTTAGAGTGTTGGACTAAGACCAAGAAGACTCAAGTTCAAATCCTCATTCAACCATGAAACTCACTGGATGACTCTGGGCCAGTCATGTATCTCTCAGCCTAAACTACCTCACGGGGTTGTTGCGAAGATAAAAATAACTATGTACACCGCTCTGAGGTCCTTGGAAGAAGAGCAGGATATAAATGTAAATAAATAACAAATAAATAAATAATCATCTTTATTGTCACAGTCGTTTGAGCAGCAAAAATAAATAAATAATACTCATCCCCTTCAAGAGTTTTTTCTTAAAATTTCAGATTATATGTAACCCCTTCGTGGGAATTCTGCATTCAAATCCATTTTCAAAATTCCTATGAAAAGGCTGAATTGCACCTTGCCTAGTTCTGGGTGAACTCCCATTGTGCTCTGCTGTCTTAGCTGTTCAATGTTTTCTAGGCCTGAGATGTTGTCACACATGTGCTTTCATATGGTGCCTCACTCTATCATGAGTCTTAAGTACAGCATACAGCACTTAGAAGATGGCCTAATTCTTTGTTACTTCCTATGCTCTTCATTTCATGCATAGTGTGATGAAATGGTATGGGCTTAGAACCCTGGAGAGCTGTAAGAGGCAGTTAGAAAGTGACTGTTAGAGGCTGGAAGTGAAGTTTAGTTAAGAGTGGGGATTTGGGTCTGGGTAGAAGCCGTCTCTCCCCACAAGTCCTGCTATACTGCCTGTTCGTGGTGGAGGGGTGTACCTGGGAGGGATGAGTGAAGTACACTGGGAGGTATACTCTCAGTAGGATCACCCAAAGTGCAAAGGTCATCCCAGCTGCCCAGCTAAAGCAAGCAGGCACCTATATTGGGCAGCAGTGATATAGGAAGGTGCTGGAGGTGGATGATCACTTCAGTGACAATGACAAAGGCATCATTGCATACTGCGCGGGAGAAGCCAATTGTAAACCACTCCAGTATTTTACCAAGAAAACCACATGGACAGACAAAATGGAATGATTGTTGATATAGTGCCAGATGATGGGCCCCTCAGGTTGGATGGTACTCAACATGCTACTGAGAAAGAGCTGAGGATCTCTCAGAGTACTGATGGTGTTTATGACATGGTTAGACTAAAGCCTTCTGGACATCTAGCAGCTGATATTGCCATATGGGAAAAGAAAATTCGAAGCTGCAAAGACAGAATTACAATGGGAATGTGGAACGTAAGAAGCATGAACACAGGAAAGCTCGACACAGTGAAAGATGAAATGAATTGACTACAGATTGACATCTTGGGCACCAGTGAATTAAAATGGACTGGAATGGGACACTTTCAGTCAGAAAACCTTACCGTTTACTACGCAGAACACGAAAACCAAAGAAGGAACGATGTTGCTTTCATAGTCAGGAAGGATATAGCAATGACAGTCCTTGGATACAAAAGGAATTGTGGAATGAAATCAAAGAAGTTCTTAAGGACGAATGTGAAAATAGACTGCCAAAGACCAAGGTCTTTGGCATTCTATTTTCACATTTGTCCTTAAGAACTTCTTTGATTTCATTCCACAATTCCTTTTGTATCCAAGGACTGTCATTGCTATATCCTACAGAAGAAAAGCAAAACAGATGTCAGAACAGATGGTGGAAATTGCTAAGAAGAGGAGAGAAGCCACAGTCAAGAAAGATAAAGAGCTCACAAAGGAACTTAATAGGGAATTTCAGAAAGCTGTTAGAAAAGACAAGGAGCAGTACTACAATGACATCTGTAAAGACAACAGAAGAATCAGTCAAGTCTCTAACCAAACTATGCCAGCAAACTTGGAGAATGACACAATGGCCAACAGATTGGAAGAGGTCAGTCTACATACCCATACCAAAGTAAGTAAGTAAGTAAATTTATTACGGTCCTTAGACCAGCTTAATATTTAAAATAAATACATTTAAATAATACATTTATAATTTACAAAATATTCAAATTGCTAATACAAGCTCTATGAAGTTTGGATGCAACAAAACAAAACTTGGCCACATTTATAGAAATAACAGATTTAAAATTTGACAGCAAAAAATCCAAGTAAAATTGATCCGTATGGCCAGGATGAATCTTTAAGAGAGGAGCAATAAACTTAATACAAGCATCCCTATAAAACTGACAATACAGAATCACGTGAACAACTGACTCTATATCTCCTGAGCCACAAGGGCAACGATGCAATGCATATGGAACTCGTTTATATTTCCCATCTAGGAGTGCAGAGAGAAGGGCATTCAAACAAGCAAGGGTCAATTCTCTCCTAAACTTAGGTAAAAACATATGATCTAAATATTCAGCCGATTTGTGGCTGAAGTTTTGAGAGCCTGTATAGATTCCCCTTGGTAGTCGGGCACACTCCTCCTGCAGATCTATGTCCAATAGTTGTTGCCTAACAAAATATATTGCCTGATCTTAAACCCCTCCCTATGAGGTTTTCTTGGGACGTGCCCAGTTGATGTAATTTTGTTTTCAGAGCTATTTCCCATTTAGATGTAAAGCTGTCAATTAACACTAAAGGCGCTAAACCGACTGGGAAGAAAACCAAATGTAGCCGAAATTTGATTATACAAAACCAGATTTTCATTTTCAAGGTGGTAACCCCAATCTCTCTACGAAGAGCCACATTAGTTGTGCCTCTGGGGGCTTGAAGGATGGCACATAAGAATTTAGTTTGAACTGCTTCTAATAATGAAAAATTATCAAAAGGCCCAATTTGCGCGCCATAAAGAACTTGAGGGCATATTTTGGCCTTCAATAATTTGACAGCCACTGGGACAAAAAGAGCACCTCTCAAGAAGTAAAAAGATTTGATCACATTTGCCGTCTGTTGGGCATACTCATACCAAAGAAAGGAGACTTAACAGATTGTGCAAACCATCGCACTATATCCTTAATTTCACATGCTAGCAAAATAATGCTCAGGATCATTCAACATAGATTAGAGCCCTACATGGAAAGGGAAATACTGAATGTTCAAGCTGGTTTTAGAAAAGGCTGAGGAACAAGAGACATCATTGCTCATGCATGCTGGATAATTGAGAAAGCCAAAGAATACCAGAAAGAAGTCAATATGTGCTTTATTGACTACAGAAGAGTCTTCGATTGTGTTGACCATGTCAAGTTGTGGAACATCCTTAGAAAAAAGGGCATCCCAGAACACTTAATTGTTCTCATGAAAAACCTATATACAGGACAGGAAGCCACAGTCCAGATGGAACATGATGAAACAGATTTGTTCCAGATCAGCAAAGGAGTAAGACAAGGCTGTATACTTTCTCCTTTATTCAACGTATATGCTGAACATATACTGAGAGAAACTGGATTGGAAGAAGATGAGTGTGGTTTTACAGTTGGAGAAAGAAACACCAGTAACCTGCGCTACTCTGATGACACCACTCTGACAGCTGAGAATGCAGATGATCTGCAAGCTCTAGTAATGAAAGTTAAGGAGCACAGTGAAAAAATGGGACTACAACTAAATGTAAAGACTAAACTAATGACAACGGGTACAGCAACTAGCCTCAGAATTGACAATGAAGACATTGAAGTGGTAGATAGCTTCTGCCTTTTAGGATCAACTGTCAACAGTAAAGGATCCAACAGTCAAGAAATTCGCCACAGACTAGCACTTGGTAGGGTAGCAATGAAGGCCTTGGAAAGCACATTCCACAGTCTTGGGAACAAAACAGTTTTGAAAGAAAAATACATAAATAAAAGAAAACAACAACTAGTTTTCTTTTAGTAAAACCCTAATTTGTTCATGCAGTCTGGTCTCTGTGTCCCTCCCCCACTTGCACTGCGCTCAGGGATCATTGCACTCTACCAAAATGCAATACCTTTAAAGAATTTCTGAGGCTACTTGGTGGAGGCAGCCACAGAAAAAGCTTTTCTGCCTGGTGGCAGCTGTAGTGGCCATGGGGAGAATGGAGTAAAAAGTGGTTTTTTGCTCATCTTCCCTCCCACTCAAGATGCAGGGCAATGCCAAACCATAACACAGTGTATGGGCCTCAGCTGGTGTCCAGCCTTGCCAACCAGGAATGGAAGACCTAATGTGGAGGAATGAGGCACCAAGTTGTAGGAATGATGGTCTCCTAGAATGGCCCTATTCAGTAGGTGGAAATATGTGTGCAAATGGATGCTGTACACACATTTTTCAAGACTAAACGTTTGATCCTTGTGAAGACGATGTCCTATAGCACCAATAATTTCTTCAGGGGTGGGAGCAGAGACCAGAGGTCTGGGTTCCATCTTGGCCCTACATCTTCCCCACAAACAATGATGAATGACCAAACAATGTAGTATATTAGAGGAAAATGTGTGTTGTTGACTTTTTTAGACTGAGGAAATGATAAATGGGCAGCTCCAGTTTTTACATGTGTATTTGATCCCTTTGAATCTGGTTGAGCAATAATGTAAGCTGATGTAAGTGGATGGCTGCCAGCTAAACAATGTTTCCATCAGTTAGAAAGAAGAGGAATATTTGTTTGATGTTCTAATAAAGTATTTATCTCAGGTTTTTATAATTGTCTGCCCTGTCCTTGATATCCTGTGGGCTCTTGGTTGAGATATTAAATATACAAAATCATTCCTTCCCCTAAATTCTGTACGATCATACAAAACAAAGCTAAAATATTTAATGCAGTGTAATCAAACTTGAATCTTGGCACCAGGTAGCAATGCATTTGCTTCATGTTATTTTGCAAGGTCCTGTCATTAATAACATCTTAATTAGGAAGCAAATACAAAAGACTTGGAGACCGCAAACATCATGTAAAAGTTAAATTCAAGATCAGTATTTAATTACTCAAAACAACAAAGATTCATTCTGGTTTGAGTGCATGCCTGACATCAGGGAACTTTTGGAACCAGTCAAGCAATGCCAGAATGTAAAGCTTCAAGCTGCAACTATTTCTGCCACTTTAGTTCTTGCCAGCTCTCAACTTGGGTTTGAATGTTCAGGGCTTGGAGGCTCAGCAGACCTGATTTATTTATTTATTGAATTTCTATGCCACCTGATGTAGAAATATCCAGGCGGTGTGCAAGTTAAGACATAATATAAAAACAATATAAAACAATTAAAAATCATAAAAACAGATAAAAATCTCAATAAATAAAAACATATTAAAATTTCAGTTTCAATTGAAAGCCTGGGAAAACTGGTATGTCTTCAGTACCTTAAAAACAAACAGAGAAGGAGATGCTCTTATTTCAGCAGGGAGCGCATTCCAAAGCCATGGGGCAGCCACAGAAAAGGCCCAGTCCCAAGTTTGTTTGTTTATTTATTTAAAACATTTATATACTGCCCAAATCACAAGTCTCTGGGTAGTTTACAACAAAATAATAAAAACAGATAAAAAGATTAAAACTTTACAACAATTAAAATTTAAAATTTAAAACTATTAAAACACAATTAAAACAATATCTAATTAACAGCCTGGGTGAACAAATGTGTCTTGACTGCCTTGTAAAACGTTGTAAGAGATGAAGAGGCTCTTATTTCAGCAGGAAGTGTGTTCAAAACCTCAGGGCAGCAACGGAGAAGGCCCATCTCTGAGTAGCCACCAGATGAGCAGGTGGCAACTGCAGACGAATCTCTCCAGATGATCTCAGTGGGTGGTGTGGTTCATAGAGCCTCTCAATTTTTAAGGAACAGTGTAGGATTGACCCCCTACCTACCCCAAACTGAGAAGGAAGATCAGGACCTGAGGCTAAGCAAGGGACAAACCAGGCTTGCTGCAGAAGCTGACTAGGGGTGATTGCACAAGGACTCTTGGTAAGGACTCTGAGTTAGAGTCCAGTATTCGTGCAGGATAGATTGGATGCTTTCCCCCTCCTCTTTCATTTGTTCCTTATGCTCATTTGGCTGATGTTTCTTTGCACTAAACTTTCTTCATACTAAAATTTCCAAAAGAACTACTGTTTAGAATTCAACTGTTTTGTTGAAGCGAAATTCATCTCTCTTTTTCATTTAACAAACTGTAGCCTCCGTCTGTTTTCCCCACCCCATGCTTAGAAGCCTTTCCACCCTACCTAGCTTTGAAGGAAACAGGTCTTCTGGAATGATGTTTTAGTAGACACAGCCAGAAAAAAGTACAAAAGTCTTCTTGGTGGCAGCGGTGAAGCTTAAGATCATGGGGCTGGTTGAGACCAGGCCATGACGCATGGTGGGATCCATGACACCCCCTGTTGAGAACTCCTGGTATAGATGAAAGTGAGTTAGACAGGCTAATGGTCTGGCAATGCAGCTTTATACAGAGGGCAGCATATTAATGTTCCAAATGAATATTCAGGCCTTGTGGGCTCTGAAAGGTAGAGTGTGCCGTCGAGTCAGTGTCGACTCCTGGCGCTCTTAGCCTGGATGCAAAAGAACAATCGTTCTACTCAAGGGGCAGTCATTCTTTTAGTCTCTAAATAAGTACTAATCAATATTTATTTTAATTCCCCAAACATTGGGTCCAAAGCATTGTGATACTTTGACATTCATTGCTATTGCTGTTTTTCAGTTGGCAAATTGGTTTCATCTGTTATAGGTAGAAAGATGGAAATACATGGCTTTAATAAATAAATATGGGCAGAATCGTGTCACCAGTTCTTTACTGGTACGTCTATGGCATTCCCAAATTAATGTGAGATACTCCGGGGTGGTTGGTGATGAACAATTCCTCTGGAATTGTAATGCCTTGGTCCCACAGGAGGACATAATCCCAAGGATATGGAAGGCAGGTTTGTAGCATTGCTCATTAATTTGGTAATATACACAAAGATAATTCTGATAGGTCAGCGATGGGTTCCAGAGAAAGAAAGACAAAACATTCTTAGCATGATACAAAACTGAAGTATTTGAGACTTTCCCTTTTAACTTTAATTTAAGTAGGGGTCATTGCAGCAAGAGAAAAGGAAGGTTTGTGCAGGCAATGGAAAAAAGATTTAAATAATCAAAAGAATGTAATCATTGTAAAGACATAACATCGAATAGCAGTTAAATTTGCACAACTTCTATAGGAAATTTCTTAGAACTCTGACGGATACAGTGCATTCAGATAATATGATTGGTTAATCAAATTAAAATTTTGAAGAACATTAGCTGTCCTCTCAAGATGTTATTTCAAGACATCTCAAAATGTTTACATTTTGCTAAAGTACAGGAGACATTTGACTACAGCACAAAAATTATATAGTGCAATCTTGTAAATAAAAGGCAGCTCTTTCAGGGCTTGGTTTCTGTTGATGGAAAACTGTCTGTTACAGAGAACAAGAGGTGCATTAAACCCTTCAGTAAAGAAAAACTTACTGAGAAGGCCAACTATCTACTTGAGCAAGAGGACAGAGGACACTGGGGATAGCCCAGTGTTTCTGCAAAAATACTGGTATCCTAGCTAAAAGAATTCCGGGCTATCCTTTAAATGGCCTCCCCATGTATGTGCAAAGGCCATTTAGAGGGTTAGTGAGGCGTGAGTGGGCTGGCCATTAGGTTGGGGATGACAGGGTTGGATGACCTGGAAGAGATGGTGGATTGGGTTACCACCTCCCCACTGCCATGAGCTCTGCAGTTACCGCTCTCAGGAGTGGTTCAACAGCTCCTCTGTGCCTCTTATTTTTAAAAGCAGTGGCCAACTGGCCACAGGGGGATGGCGGGTCAGGTCTCCATCTCTCCCCCCCCCGCCTGCACAGTAAAGGTAATTTCCCGGCACCTTGGCACCTCTTTCTTTTAAAAAGAGGCTGACAGGAGGCTCTCCCCTTCCTTCCCCTTCCCTCATACAGGTTGAATAGATTCAGATTCAATTTGAATAGAATCAGGCTCCTTGGGAGACCAGTCCAGTTCTAATTGATCTGCCCTCCCTCCAACAGTACTATTTGGCTGCCAGGAATATGTCTCTGAGGGCCACACAGACTTCAGGGCCAGCTTGCACATCTCTAGTGGTAGCATGATGCTTCTTGGTGTGTCAGCGATGGGGCAGGGCTTGCTGATCCACCCTTGGGATACTGTACATAAGTATAGTATACTTTTTTATTGAGGCTCTGAATAGGGCTAATGTCAGAGTCAAACCATCTTTCTAAAATTACGATGCTGAAAAAAGTTTACATCAGAACCTGACAAAAGTATAAAAATAATACAAAGTCAACAACAATCAGGGCAGCTTATCCCATTAATAATGTAACCCACATCCCAAATGTACATACAGAATATTACAATAAAGAATTCATAATCACAAGGCAATAATAGATATCAAGACATTGAGTAACAAACCACTACAAACATCACTATAGCTTTGTAAAGCATAAAAACAATAACCAAATGCGTGACAAATCACTTCTTAATGATTGGGCTGTAACAACTGAGTGCAGCATTAGTGTCTCTATGTAGCTCTTTCCCCCTCCCTGCTGTACCCCTAGTAGTTGGGGGGAAAGCCACAAAAAAGCAACCCTATGTTTCTTGGCAATGTTTCACATGTTCTATGGATGTAGAAGGGCAGGACAGCATTTGCATGCTCTCAAAAGACTGCTTTGGAGCTCAGTCAGAGCATTGACAGGCAGCCAAACACAAGTTGGAGGGAAGTGGGTAACAATTTTAGCTGATCTGCCCTCCTTCCGAAAGTGCTTTTTGGGTGCAAGGAATATGTCCCTGAGGGTCACACAGCCTTCAGGGTCATATTCCTGGCAGCCAAATAGCAATGTTAGAGGTGGGGGACAAGCTAAAATTACTCCCCCTCCTCCTATGCGCATACAGCTACTCAGCAATGCGCTAGCTGAGTTCCGAAGTAGCCTCCTGTGAACATGCAGCTCCTGTTTGCCTTTCTAATGCTGTCGAATATGTGAGCCAGTATTTCTACAGGTTGCCAAATTAATTCTTTCTTAGAGGAATGGGAAACTATAAAATAGAAAGATGACTCTTGTTAAAAATACATATTTTCAGCTAGCATTATATTTTGGATTTAGGATGACAAACATTCCTTTTCCTGATGAAAAAGAAAGCAGGAATGTTCCTGTAATATACACTAGTTTTCTTGACATATGCTAACAAATATAAGCTAAACCTGTGGCATGACATTCTCCTGGAGAATAGAGGGCATGACATTTCTCGTTTCTCTATCACGACAGGGGAAGCTTTCAGCTGAACAACACAAGAATACAAGCTGAACTGTGAAGAAACATGCTGGAGAGAGGAAACCAGCTCAGCTTTCACCACTCCTGGCATAAACAGGTCAGCTGCAGTGAAGGAAAAGAGTTGGATCCCCTTACACCAATGGCTTAATCTGATAGCCTTTCACCTATGACTTTAAAACAAACCAAGAGGGAGAAGGAGAAGAGAACACTTCTTTTCTTACCATACAAAAGATATGGAGGGCACCAACTGCAGGAGAGAGAAAAATACAACAGGCCAAGCCCGTTAAATGAAATAATAATTTAATGAACAATTCCCCACACATTTGGCTATAACTGTAAAAATCTTAACCCATGCTAATGTTGTTGATTGAATTTTGATTTCTATTAGAGTATGGTTAGTATTTATTCAATATCCATTAAATTATAATTGCACCTTACTGACTTTGTGTGAAGCATTGCATTCCCCCTCCCCCTCCCTGCCCACTCATGATAAAATATAAAAAGATGTTTGTTCAAGTCAGATTCACCAGATGAACACTGTCCACCAGAAGCTCAATATATCTCCAGCTTTTGCTGCCTGCCTGTCCAACAACAGAGATCCTACCAGCCACAACAGATGGCTGGAAAGCTGCCAGTGTAGTGTAGTGGTTAGAGAGTTGGACTAGGACTGGGGAGACCCAAATTCAAATCCCCACTCAATCATGAAGCTCACTGGGTCACACATCAGCCCATCTCGGGGGACTGGTCTACCCTGGTCTACCAGACCTCCAAGGCATGCTGATGCACTAAGTCCAGAGTGGAGGGCTGGTTTAACCGCCGATGCCAGTTGGTAGACCAGCTCTCCCTGGAAAAAAGCACCATTCTGAGGCCTGTCCCCCCCCCCGCTCAAAATGTGTCTCAAAATGGTGGTAAAATCACTTGAATTGACTTGATTTGAGCTTGATTCGCAGTGGCAGCTGGCCACGCCGGCTGTTTTTGACGAATCCATTTGAGTTTTTGCAATTTGATTCTAGCTTGAATTGAATAAAAATACTGATTTGTGCACACCCCTAGCCAAGAGGCTGGCTGGCTCGTCTTCCCCCTGCATCCCATCTCCCATTAGCCAGCTTGCCAGCCATCTGCCAGCCACTTGCCATACTTGCCCACCCCTGTGCTAGAGCAACAGGAAATTGTTGTGCAAATGTTAAGTCTGTGGAGCTGCGTAAAGTTGTGGGACTCTGTGATGTTGCACGTCCATAAGTGGAAGACCTTCTCTGGAATATATACAAGGTCATGCTACATGATTGCACATCGGACTGCATAACTTGTCAATACAAAGGTTCTCAACCACTTTGAGGGATTTTGTAGGCAAATGGTATATAATATTCATAGTAACTGTAGTAGTTGTCAATCTCTTCTGCTAGTGCCACACTAGTCTGGGTACTGGCCCATGTCTTTACAAACTTGATATATATCTCTTCTTTAGAATCAACATGTTATTTAGAAAACATCAAAACCCATCAAATGTGAGTGAATATATATTTTCAGTTGTTGCTATTTACTCACACATATATGCATTCTCACATGCATGGGGGGACACACACACACACGCCTGTCTGAGGTATTTGTTTTTGTTTTACTCCTATTACAAAGAGAATAAGCCATGAGAGAAATCAATCTTGGACCTTTATCACTGAAACTTGTACCCCAGGGACTCTAATGTTTCTAAGAGGTGCCTAGAGCATAATTTTGCATAGCTGTGCAAATTCCCATTCTGTATGTTAGTTCACGACAGGAGCACATCTATAAGTAAAAGTGAGCCCTAACTTCTAAGAAGGAAATGGAACTCAGTCAGATCATTCCTGTGGACTGGAACAGGGGCTGTGGTGTGAAACCCTTGAAATCCCTCTGAAAATGTTAGGGTTAAAGGGATCTGTCAAATCCATATAATGAGGGAAATTCATATTGATTGATGACTCTCCAAAGGTTTGGAATTTGGGTGAGCTTTGGCCAAGCATCTGAAAGTACAGATCTTAATCTAAATATCTAGTTATCTGCACTGGCACAGTAGAATGCTTACAAGACTAGGTTTCTTCTGGGAATAGCAGAAATTCTGAGGTCATGTATCACAGAACCCCCTTTGTTCCTATATTTTGTCTCCCAGTCCCTATTGGATCTGGAATGCAGAAATGAAAAAGAAAGTTAAGAACTGTCTTGTTTATAATTGACAAGATTTCTGCCGATGAGGAGTTTTTTAAAACCTACACAAAATATGTATTTTTAATATTTATATACCACCTGATATGTGCATCTCTAGGCAGTGCACACAATTTAAAACACAACAAATATAAAACAGAATAAAAATTGTTAAAACAATTTCACAGAATAAAAAGTTAAAATAATCACATGAAATAAAAACAATTAAACAGTTTAAAATTAAAAGCCTGAGAAAACAGGTGTGTCTTGAGGGTCTTCCTAAAATGTATGAGAGTGACCCATCTCCTTTGTTTTTGTTGATGGCACCATATCGGTGCCTGGAGTGATGCATTCTGGGACAGAATGGTGTAATCATCACAGCTCTCACTGGCTTGGAGCAGTGGCATATATAGTGTGGGCTTTGGCTACCGAACTTTCATGGTTGTATCTGTGCTGATTACTGCTTAAAGACTTATTACATTCAATAACCACCTGTCTTTTAGCTGATTAAATAATGCAATTGATTAGTAAAGTTTGCACATTACCACTAGAAAAAGATGACTTAAAATGCACTAATTAGAACTGGACCTCTTCAGTTACATCCCTAGTTGATCAACTTGCTGATTATTCAAACTTAAAAGAGGAGAGCTGGTCTTGTGGCAGCTAGTATGACTTGTCCCCTTAGCTAAGCAGGGTCCACCCTGGTTGCATATAAATGGGATACCAGATGTGTGAGCACTGTAAGATATTCCCCTTAGGGGATGGAGCTGCTCTGGGAAGAGCATCTAGGTTCCAAGTTCCCTCCCTGGCATCTCCAAGATAGGGCTGAAAGAGATTCCTGCCTGAAACCTTGGAGAAGCCACTGCCAGTCTGGGTAGACAATACTGAGCTAGATGGACCTATGGTCTGACTCAGTATATGGCAGCTTCCTATGTTCCTATGTTCTTAAACTAGTTGCAGCCCTAATTCAAATGGCCCCATTCAAAATACAAATCATCATGGTATTTAAAGCTTAGAACCATAATACCTAAAGGACCGTTTCCTCCTACATGAGTCTGCTTGCCCGCTGGCCAAAAATATGGAGGCTCTCTTGCATGTCCCACTGTCTACTACTGCTGCTACTACTGTGGATATTTATATACTGTTCTTCAACCAAAGTTCTCAAAGCAGTTTAGACAGAAAAATAAATAATACAGAAATAAGATGATAAATAAGATGATAAATAAGCTCAGTTAGTGGGAAGATGTGAGAGTGGTTTCTTTTTGGTCATGCCAAAGATTTGGAACTCCCAAACCCTCTTAGCTTACATTTTGTCAGAGTTTGAAAACCTTTCTGTTCTAATGGGTCTCTGGCCTGCAGAATGTATGATCTCTTATTATGGTGTTGTTGTTGTTGTTGTTGCTGCTGCTGCTGCTTTTGAGAGTCTGCTTGGTTCTATATTTCTTGTACTTCTTTGTTTTTAGACTTTTAAAAAACCTCTTAATTTTGGTCTATCTTGGCATTTCTTCAAGATGGAAAGGTGGGATAATCCTCCTTGCAAAACCACCACATTAAGTGCATGTACAGCCTAGCAATCTTGGAACTGACAGATTCGGATTTAATACCTTCTCAGAGCTGGTCTGCTTGACATCATGGACTACTTTCCCATAGGCAGGGTGTTCACAGAGAGCATAACTCTCCAGAAGGAGCTCAGCAACAAAGCGAAACCAAACCGATCAAAACAAAAATCCCAAAGACCTAACCCCTGATTTGAACTAATCTGCAGTTGGAGAAGTGATAGCTGATCAACTATTCCAGTGCATTCATGAAATCAAGGTGAAGAAATATATTTGAAGGATTTAATACTCCTAAGCAGAATACTTACTGCAGTGGTGCAAAAAGAGATGGATATTTTAAAACATTCACATTAATAACCTTGGCATGAAAAAAAAATGTCACTGAATAAATAACTGATTATATAAAGCACAAATTAAGTGGTCCCAAAGAATAAATCAGTGATCTTTCCAAACATTGTCAAAGATACTAACCAGACTTAGAAGAAAAGGAAATGTTCTTTTAACTAGCATTCTGTTTTATTCAGTATGTTGCCAGTGTAACAAGCAGAAGTGCACCTGAATGCAATTCTTTGTTCATTCATCTCTTATTGCAGGACTGAGATCAGAACCAAGATTTTAATTGGATTTAAAACATGTATGCACACCGTGCTGTGTCAAAAAGGTGTGAAGACCTAGGTTACTCAACTGGCATGAGTAAATGAACAGGTTGATCCAAGATTCATTTTTACAGAATCCTAAGAATCTCAGGGATCATTTAAAGAAAGAAAGAAAAAAGGTGACAGAAAAATAAGAAAAAATCAGGAAAATAATACTGCATTTTGTTTTTTAAAAAATTCTCCCCTTGAATGCCTTTTTAATGCTGGTGAGATGGTGATTACTCTTTCAGTGCTCAACTAATTCTCACTGGCTCAACATATTCCAAAGTTCAAGAGTAGACAGTCAGTTGTTATTGACCAGAGATATCTGTGAAGTGCTCCCAGCTTAAGCGAACCTTGGAGGTTCAGAACCCCCTACCCAAAGAAAGGCTATACATTTCCATAGCACTCAGGGCTCATATCTGAGCTCACAGCTTGGGAAAGTCTGCCCCTTCCCACCAGCCCTCCAACCTAAATGTACATTTTCCTCATCCTTTCGGAAGTGCCAACAGAAGGAAGCCAGTGCTGAGTGCCACTGCAGTGGCTCTTTCAGCGGCTACAACTCACAGGATCTGAGCCCAAGTGACATGCTGAAGAGAAGACCCAGTTAGCCAGGTCACTCATGAGAATGCAGCTGAGGGAATGAGGAGGAGAACATGTCTCCTCATGTGCCCCGTAGTGACACAGATTACTCTGCATATCCCTTAATTATTTTCAGAGTATCTGGGAAAAGTCCAATTCTCCATTTGTTTTTAAAACTTATGTAATAGCTATGCTACAATGCACAGTAGAGAATTAGACAGAGACTTCTGTTTAGTTTTCCAAGTATACCGCCACATAGTATTCGGGTCTTTCATGAGCCCCAGCATACTGAAATTTGTAGTTTTCCAGCATTTTTTGGTCTGGCTACGTCCACTGCTAAATAGTTTTGGAAATATTAAAAGATTAACGAGCTTGACTTGTATTTTTCAGCTGATATTATGGGTAAAGTTATCTGAAAGATGGGTGTCAGATGTTTGGACAGGGGGTGCAATTTCAGTGCTTGCCCTAGGCGCTATTTTCCCTAGATACGCCTCTGTTCCCCCCATAGAGAATAATGGGGATTTCAGCAGACCCATAACTCCACCTGGTGGCCCAGAGCGAGTGGTGGTGTAGTGTGCATAGTTTGCCAACCACCCCCATACCCACAAGCCCATGGGGTACTGGGTTTTGTTGTTTCTGAGGTGTTCTGAGAGTAGATTCTCTGGTAGCAAATGAGAGTGGATTCATTTTCAGTGACAAACAATGGCTCCACTCTCATTTGCTACCAGAGAATCTACTGTTAGCAGCAGGGGCAGGTATAGCTACTGGCAGGCTGGGTGGCAAGGCAGGAGAACAGACAGCAAGGCAAAGCAATGCTCGCTCGCTCTCTCTCCCCTCCCACGTGGCAGAAAGGAAGAATGATGGCTGCTGCCTCTTTAAATCTCTTTGAAAATCCCTCCTTGAACTCCCCACCCACCCTTGCCCCTTCTTTGACCTTCTTCTGGCCAATGCGGGGTCATTTAGCACTTGCAAGAGCCCAAAGAGCCAATCTGGAACAAGGAGACAATCGTCAGCAGATCAGCCAATGCTTTCGTTCACCAATCTGAAGCCTGGAAGGGTGGGAAATTCATAGGAACATAGGAAACTGCCATATACTGAGTCAGACCATTGGTCTATCTAGCTCAGTATTGTCTTCACAGACTGGCAGCGGTTTCTCCAAGGTTACAGGCAGGAATCTCTCTCAGCCCTATCTTGGAGAAGCCAGGGAGGGAACTTGAAACCTTCTGCTCTTCCCAGAGCAGCTTCATCCCCTGAGGGGAATATCTTGCAGTGCTCACACATCAAGTCTCCCATTCAGATGCAACCAGGGCAGACCCTGCTTAGCTATGGGGACAAGTCATGCTTGCTACCACAAGACCAGCTCTCCTCTCCTGTTCAAGTTCAAAATTCAAATTGACGTCAAAAACAAAAATGGAGACTACACCGAGATCGCCACAAAATGGAGGACCAAAACAACAGGACATTTGGCTCCGAAATTCAGGCGATTTGTTTTGGAGCCGAATCTTTCGGGACTTGCAGAGGGGCAATTTGTTTTGTGCACAAATCGCCTGAAACAGGCAAATTCGGGTACAGAACATTCTGTACTCAAAACATTTTGCACATCCCTAATGTGTACCAGATTACATGCAATTGGACAACATGCATATATCCCTATCTGTGTAGCTGCCCAATCTTAGGGTATATATGGTAGTGGGTGCATGCAAGCTAAGTTTTGTTCCTCTTGTCCACCCTATACAGAAGGTATGCACTGCAGCAGTGAATCAACAGGCCCTCAAAGCAGGACATGCAGTGGTCATGGAATGGGACTCTAGCTCAGTGGTAGAGTATCTGCTCTTCATGCAGAAGGTCCCAGGTTCAATCCCTGGTATCTCCAGGTAGGGCTAATAAAGTCTCCTGTATGAAACCTTGGAGAGCCACGATCAGTCAGTGTAGACAATTCTGAACTAGATGGGCCAGTGGTTGACTTGATATTAAGCAGCTTCCAATGTTTGTGATAGAAGTCAGAGTTCTTTCTCCTGGCTATGGCCCATTCATCAGCCCTATGTCATGGAACAATGGTGCAGCTTTGACCTCTTATGTCTCTGCGGTGTGTGAGTGTGTGAAAGGGGAGGCTTATTATGGGAAACAGGGCAAAGCAAAACAGCTTTAACACTTGTATCAAAGCCCCTAAAGTAAATTCATAGGATCGTACCACAGGAGAATTAATTTCCTGCCTCCTATAAATTATTACTGCTTTTGAGCTTATGTCAAAATCTTTATCCACAGGTCATCACTTGATGAAAATGCAGCTTGAAATCTAATACAAACATATTGTTGCATGTTGTTAGCTGCTGAGTTCTTCCTGTAATGAAACTGCTGTGCATCCATAGTCCCCAAGATCTGATAGGTTCACTCCAGTAATCAACCTGCCGCTGCAGTCAAAATGTTCTACAAATAAATATGTTGTAGAGAGACAGTGGTCCTGACCTATCTAGTGTCACTTACTTATGTGAATCTGTGCTTGCTTACAGATCAGTTGAATATCTGGCACAGTATATAGATAATCTTAAATGGCAATTCATCAGTAATTGGTGCAGTCTGGCTCAGGTTCAACAGAAGATTCCTTCAAAAAGGTTTCCAGAAATAGTTTAAAAATGTTTTGAACTGGTAGCTTTAGCACTTATAAAGACTGACTATTATATATGCTAATATATAAGACTATTATATATGCTAAGTACTGATATAATAGCTATAAATACATAGGGATATTTTTAAAAAGCAAAAATCTTCACAGGTGTGTCCAGTTGCCTAAGACTGTCTTCATTTTAAACAGTTTACATATTATGATTGAACCTACTCTATGCAACTTCCTTACAGCAGTCTTGGAGGCTATTCACACGATGGGAGGAAATCGGGATAGTGGAGGCTAGCCCGATTTCCTCCCATCGTGAAAACCACCGGGCTCGGCTGCGAGCCTGGTGGTTCTTAAATGGGTCACCCACTTAAGTAGCCCTCCCCTAAGCCTGGGTTAGTGGAGCGAGCGCTCCGCTAACCCGGGCTTCCCAATCGTGAGTTGCCGTGCTGTGGCTCTGCAGCGTGGCTACTCATGAGGAGACCTCCCCTCCCCGACCGGGAGGCTGAAAAGCAGCCTCCTGGTTCTGGGGTCTCTCCAGCATGTCCTGCGCACCCGCGCAGGGCATGCTGAAGTTTCCGGGGCCATGTGGCCCCCGAACTCCCCAGCCCCCACCAGCTCCGTGATGGAGCTGGCAGTCAAGTGGGCGGCCACTGCAGCTGCCCAGAGCAGACTGCTGCTCATCTGCGGGGAGAGCGGGCTTAGCCTGCTCTCCCTTCTAACCCCCCTAGAGGCTTGTCTCACTAATCGTGAGAAAAGCCTCTTGGTGTTTTATTTATATTCATTAAGCAAGACCCAAATACCTAATTGCAAATGATAGTTGTAATCTAGGAATGGAACTAGAAAATGCTGCTTAGATTATTGCTTGGACTGCAAGACCAACCAATTAATTTATTATATGAATTCTTGGATTTAATTAAATCCAACTCAGAGATGTTGAATTTGCAGAGGACTGTAAGACTTTCATGGGATAAGAGCACCAGGGACATAGCAAGGTCAGCGAAGGTCTGTGTTCAATAAATGAACATTGCTGCCACCCCTTTAATTTTTTTGTGCAGTGCAAAATTTATTACTTTATTTTTTAACCTACTGCACCACCACTGCTCCCCTCCTGCTGCTGCCCTCACTACTTCTCGGCCCCACTGCTTGCCTCCTGCCCTGGTGCTCCTTGCTCTCACTGCTTCTCCCCCCTGCTGCTGGTTTGCACAGTGATGGTGGTGGGGTTTCCATGGCTTCTCGCTTTGCATACTGGCTAGATCACCGCATCCAGTGGCAGAGAAGTCCATAGATTAATTATGTGCTATGTAAAGTACTTCCTTTCGTTGGTCCTAAATTTCCTGGCCATCAGTTTCATGGGATGAACCCTGGTTCTAGTGTTGAGAGAGAGGGAGAAAAATTTCTCTCTGTCTTCTTTCTCTACTCCATACATAATTTTGTACACCTCCATCATGTCTCCCTGTTTTTACCTCTTTTCCTAACTAAATATCCTCAGATGCCGTAGCCTTGCCTCATATACAGGTGAAACTCGGAAAATTAGAATATCGTGCAAAAGTCCATTAATTTCAGTAATGCAAATTAAAAGGTGAAACTGGTATATGAGACAGACGCATTACATGCAAAGCGAGATAAGTCAAGCCTTAATTTGTTATAATTGTGATGGTCATGGCGTACAGCTCATGAAAACCCCAAATCCACAATCCCAGAAAATTAGAATATTACATGGAATCAAGAGGACAAGGATTGAAGAATAGAACAATATCGGACCTCTGAAAAGTATAAGCATGCATATTTATTCAGTACTTGGTTTGGGCCCCTTTTGCAGCAATTACTGCCTCAATGAGGCGTGGCATGGATGCTATCAGCCTGTGGCACTGATGAGCTATTATGGAAGACCAGGATGCTTCATTAGCGGCCTTCAGCAATTCTGCATTGTTTGGTCTCATGTCTCTCATCCTTCTCTTGGCAATGCCCCATAGATTCTCTATGGGGTCAGGTCAGGCGAGTTTGCTGGCCAATCAAGCACAGTACACTGTATACTTTTCAGAGGTCCGATATTGTTCTATTCTTCAATCCTTGTCTTCTTGGTTCCATGTAATATTCTAATTTTCTGAGATTGTGGATTTGGGGTTTTCATGAGCTGTACGCCATGATCATCACAATTATAACAAATTAAGGCTTGACTTATCTCGCTTTGCATGTAATGCGTCTGTCTCATATATCAGTTTCACCTTTTAATTTGCATTACTGAAATTAATGGACTTTTCCACGATATTCTAATTTTCCGAGTTTCACCTGTAAGGAAGCTGCTCCAGGCCCCTGATCATCTTGGTTGCCTTCTTCTGCACCTTTTCCAGTTCTACAATGTCCTTCTTAAGATATAGTGTCCAGAACTGTATGCATTCCTCTAAATAAGGCTGCACCCTAGATTTGTATAAGGGCATTATAATATTAGCATTTTTATTTTCAGCCCCCTTCCTAATGATGCCTTTTTCAAAGCTGCCATGCTCTGAGTCAACATTTTCAATGATCTGTGTGCCACAACCCCATGATTTATCTCCTGATCAGACAGATCAGATCCCATCAGTGTATGTGTGAAGTTGGGAGGGGGTTTGCCCCAATATGCATCACTTTACACTTGCTTACACTGAACCACATTTGTCATTTGGTTGCCCACTCCCTCAGTTTGGAGAGATCCTTTTGGAGCTCCTCACAGTCTGTTTTGGATTTCACTACCCTAAATAGTTTAGTGTTATCTGAAAATTGGGCCGCTTACCCCAACTTCTGCTTACCCCATCAATCCTGGGGCTGAGTTTTCATAGTACATAAAATTCCTTATGCGCAAGTGCCCAGTTGCTTTCCCCCCTTCTCCTTCATATATGGGACTGCTTTGTTTTGCAATCCATACGGTTGAAGCAAAGCACATATGACTCCTTCAGGCAAAAAGCAGGTCCAAATGTGAAATGCATTCCTTTTATTCTCTGAACTCTAAAGGAGAAGATTAAGAAATATCTCGGGAATGGCTTATATGTTTGCAATCAGGTGCCTCTGCAGACACATTTGTCTTCCCTCCTACAGAAATTTCAGAAGGATTTACAGGTCTTACTGTGCAAAGAGCATCAAAGACAGCTGTAAGACCTGACTCAAGAAAGACATTCTTCAGAGCTCCATTCCATCCGCTGAAAGCTTTCTTGGCTAGGACCTCTCATCACCTGAAGGTGTGCTTCGAAGGGGACTCGCTTCAAGCTGGGGAGCTGTGATGAGTCTTCACAGGCACCGTATGCTTTTTATTAAACCGCTTTGGTAGTTCAGCAATCCTGCCTGTACTTTCCACGGTAATTATCCAAAGCAATAACCACTGCAGTAAATGAACAGCCATAAACATTTCTTTCCTCTCAGGTGGTTTAAAAGAACAAATCAAATTATCGCTGACTGATTTTCATCAGTGTCAAGGTGCATGCATTCAGATCTTCATGGAACCCCGGTACATATGTGAAGTTTGGAGTTGCATTAGAAAGGCAGGAGGCATTCCCAAAAGGGGGGAAATATACATTATAGCAGGGGTAAGCCTTACATTCCAACTGTTGTTGAACTACAAATCCCATCAGCCCCAGCCAAAAGAAGTTGTGGCTGGGGGTGATGGGAATTGTAGTTCAACAACAGCTGGAATGCCATGGTTGCTCTCCCCTGCATTTTAATGTGGAGTATCCTGCACAAACACCACCAATATAGAAGTCAATATTTGTGACAACCACAGATTTCCTGCTTCTGTTGGATTGGCAGGTAGAGGATCATAATGGATTGTGAATGAAACACTGGCCACCTAGGTGGCCAGATTTGGCTTTTAAAAAAAGCCAAATTCTGGCTTACGGCCCATTTGACCCACGAGTATACCCCTTAGGTTCTGGCAACTCTGCTGATGGCCACATTCTCATATAATGCTGAACCCCATCCCCGTTTTCCCATCCACATTTGGACATACTGGAGAGCATCTTTGCAGTCAGATGCTCAGAGCCAATCAGGGAGGGAAGGATGGAGGAACCTCCTTCCTCAACTCCAGTCTGGCCAAATGCAGCCTCCAGTACTACATTCAGATGGCAGGGAGGTTCCATGAACCCTCAGTTTGGAGCAGCGAAAGTCACTATGAATGGAGAGTTCAAATTCGAGTCTCCTCAGCGCAACCCTGGGTCGCGCTGTTGATGGGACCGGAGTTGCACACGTTCGGACGTAACAGTAAACCATGGGTCCCTGCAACTCTGGTCCCCCATTATGTGTGAATGTAGACATTGTATCTTGACCTAAATAAGCACAGCCAGGACCCTAAACAATTACCCTGTAAAAGTACTGCCTGCTCCCCGCTCAATCTACCTGCTTGACCAGATCAGCTGGGAGGGCTCTGCTCCTTGTGCTGATAATTGCTGAGGTTCATTTGTCAAGCACATGGGAGAGGGTATTTTCAGTTATTGTCCCTCATAGTTGAGGTCTGCATGGCTCCCTCTCTCCCAAACCTTTGGAGGGAATTGAAGACCACCCTTTTTATACAGGCTTTTGGCCAATGAGTGGCCCCACCTCTCTTTTTAACATATCTGTGTTTTTAAAGTGAAATTTTATTATTGTTTTTACTTTGTTTTTCATTGCCCTGAGGTTTTTGGATGAAGGGCAGTATGTATGTATGTATGTATGTATGTATGTATGTATGTATGTATGTATGTATAAATAAATAGGTGCCATTTCCCCTGGAAGTTCTTCTCCACCACATAAAATGAAACCCAGCATGTCACATGATGGGAGTTTCCAGAATTGGCAGCCTGGAGCACCCCGGGCTGCTGATCATGGAAGAGCCAATCATCACAGGTATGCATTTCCCTCTTCAGATGAACACCACTGTATCCATGAGTAGAGAGATGGAGGGGGTGAGTAACATGCCAGGGTGGGACTTCTGACCTGCTTTTGGCACTTGTAAGCATCTTCAGGGCTATTTTTTTGAATGTCTGAATTGGGCTGATGATATGTGCATGTGTGGTCAGTGCTAAGCATGCACATTGGGACGTAGATTCACATGAGCTTTTTAAATGGTAACCCCTAATTCTCACTGAAAATCTCACTACTTGCTGTGGCACCATCAGCTCTCATATACCAACAGTACAAGTCAGTAGAGAGCTGTTAATAAAACAGATGACCTTTTCCCAAATACTCGGTGAAAGAGCTTATAAATACCAAGCCAATTCCAATCAAACCAAGGGAGTTCACCCATCTCTGAAGGTGTGCATGTGTGTGCGTGCGCACGCGCGCACGTGCGTGTGTGTGCAATGTGTGATCAGAATGGGTCTGGGTTTACTTGAGTCCCCAGGGTTCTGAAATTAATTCAGTAAGGGGTGTGAACAAGCTGTGGAAGTATCACTATGTAGTCCCTTAAGGGAGATTTGCCCATAGAAACAGATTTCCCCAGACACAGCAAGTGCAGATGTAGTGCACATATGCATGTCCATCCACTTCACTGACCCGTGCAGATGTGACATTTTATACAGAGTGGGATGTGCTTCTCCATTCAAAGCCACTAGTTGTGTGCAACTCTAACAGAAACAGTCATGGAATTGTAAGGCTAAGTGGTACACAAATAGTCCAATGCACCCTCGTTATGTGGAAATCTGAAACCAGGACATAACTGCTCCATCTGATCCCAAATTTGCAAAATGAAAGTGTACTTCATGATAGCAGAGATCAGGTCAAACTACAGTTACTGAAAATTATGCAGCTCCCAGCAGCAAATCTCCCAAAGTGCCCCTCCCCTTAAACTAGGTTAGCAGAGCGAGTGCTCCGCTAACCCTGATTTGGTGATTGTGAGTCACCACGGAATTGCTCTGCACCACAGCAGCTCATGAGGAGACCCCCAACTGGGAGGCTCTAACAAGCCTCCCAGCCTTAGGGGTCTCCCCAGAATGCCCCATGCACTCGTGTGGGGCATCCTGGGACTTCTGGTGACTGGACGGCCCCGATCCCTGCCACTCCTACTGGCTCCATGACGGAGTCAGTAATCGTGTGAGCAGCCAATCTAGCCACCCAGGGTCAGCTCCCTGCTTGTCTGTGGGAAGAGTGGGCTGAGCCCGCTCTCCCCAGAGAGCCTGGATATGCTCTCCACACTGCTCATGTGGAGAGCCTCTATATCTTTATCAAGACCACTATTTCTTTTTTTACACATAAAGGTCATTCAAACAAACAAAAACTCTGTTCTAGGGATGTTCGAAATGTTTCGGATACAAAACGTTTTGTACCCAAAATAGCCCGTTTCGGGCATTTTGTAGACAAAACAAAACACCCATTTTCCAGATACAAAAGTTTTGTATACAAAACAAAATGTCCTTGTTTCGGCTACAAAATGTTTTGTTGTTTTGGACCTCCATTTTGTGGAGATCTCTGAGTCAGTCTCCATTTTGTGTTTGACATCTCTTTGAATTCTACCTCACTGGAGAGAGGGAGAGAGAGAGAGAGAGAGAGAGAGAGAACTAGTTTGCAGCATTGCATGCCTCAAGTTGCCATGATGCCATGCCATTGACCTGCTGATGATTCCCTCTTTGTTCCCCATTGGCTCTTTTGCCTCTTGCCACTCTTTACTGACCCCACATTGGCCACGGGCAAGGATGGGGGGAGTTCAAGGAGGGGTTTTCAATTCATTCAGCAAGTTAGTAGTCACCATTCTGCCTTTCTGACTCATTGGAGGGGGGGGAGAGAGAGAGAGAGAGAGAGAGAGAGAGAGAGAGAGAGAGAGAGAGAGAGAGAGAGAGAGAGAGAGAGAGAGAGAGCTACAGTAGTTTGCAGCATTGCATGCCTCAAGTTGCCATGATGCCATGCCATTGCCTATGCCTGCCTTGTTGCCAGCCTGAGCCCAGCCTGCCAGCCTGCTATGGCTACTGCATGCCAGCCTGGGAATAGATTCAGGGGCAGAAGTTTGGGTTGGGTGGTAGTGCCCCAATGGGTGCCTGCCAGGCTGCTACAACCCAGATTCCAAAGAAATTGGGCAAAGGGCTAATGATTTGTGATTTGTTGAAGTTTATGCATCTTTAAGATTATTCCCCATAGGGAATAATGGAGGTTCCAGCAGCCCTGTAAATCCACTTGGGGGGCACTGTGGTGCCCCAGAACAAGTGGTGGTGTAGTGCACATAGGGTGCCAACAACCCCCATGGGTTGCTAACCCGTGGGGTGCTGGGTTCTGTTGTTTCTGAGGTGTTCTGAGTATAGATTCTCTGGTAGCATGTGAGATTTTAAATGACAAACCACGAATCCACTCCCATTTGCTACTAGACAATCTACACTGAAAATATCTCAGAAACAACAGAACCCAGTACACCATGGGTTAGCAACCCATGGGAGTGGTTGGCACCCTATGTGCTCTACACCACCACTCGCTCTGGGCCACCCCGGTGCCCCTCACATGCAGTTATGGGGCTGCTGAAACCTCTATCATTCCCTATGGGGAAGAAAGACATATAAACTACATTAAATCTTTAAAAATCAGCCCTCTGTCCAATTCCTTTGAAATAATTCTGGCAGCTTCCTTGCCCCACTGGGCACCACCCACCCTACTCTGCTCTGGGCCACCCCTTCCCCCCTGATGTGAAGCTATACTTTTGCTGAAACCTCCATTATTCCCTATGGGAAAAATCTTAAACTTCAAAAATTCACCAAAAACCAGCCCTTTGCCCAATTCCTCTGAAATTTGGATGGTAGCTTCCACCCATTGGGCACTACCACCTCCACCCACTAGTTTTGCTCTGGGGCTGTTTTTTAAAATCCAAAACGTTTTGGATTCGGATTTTGCAATTTTGAACAAAGAACAAAATTGGGGTGTTTTGAATTGGATGGTTTTGAATAAAGAACAAAATGGGGGTGTTTCAGATTCAGGACAAAAAGAAAACAGAGGGGGGGAAACCCCAAATGCACAACCCTACTGTGTTCTACCCTGGGTAGCTTTTCCTCCTATCTTGCTTCCAGACCATGAGGCTGTTCATATGTGCAGCCAAGAGCAGGCTAAGGCAGCCAAGCCCACTCTTGGCTGTGAGTGAGTGTGTGTGTGTGTGTGTGTGTGTGTGTGTGTGTGTGTGTGTACCACCAGGGGGCAAATGGCTCTCAGTGGCAAACCCACATGGGGAGCCCACCACTTAGGGTTAAAGGTGTGAGGGAGCCTTTAACCCGGGCTAAGTGCTCGGGTGTCTGCACCACGTGGCACCAGCTCAGGAGTAGGCTCCCAGCCAGTGCCAGGGTATCTGCACAATGCACTGCACACTCATGTGGTGCATTATGGGAGTTGGGGGGAGCAGGACAACACAGCTGGGTTCCATGTGGGCATGTGATCCATGCACCCAGCACGGACTGAGGATCGTCTGAGGGAAAGGTAAGTGTGAGTTGCTTTTGTTGTGAGCCAAGCCTGATTTGTACACTAGATATGCTCCGGTGCTCGTATGTGAAATTAGGCTTGTTTCATCAGTGTCACAAAGTGACCAGTTCTTTATATGGTGACCATGTATAGTCTGGGCACGAAAGTAGAAAGACGACCAAAACACTCTCAAATAATTCAATGGGCTTTATTGTATAAAAGAATATAAAAGAGCAGCAACATCAACCTAACGGAGCAGAAAACACTACAATCAATCAGAGCTACTAGTGATATTTCAATCATAGCTAGTAATAACATCAACCCAGTGTTCCTAACTATCACATTTGTATGGGTGCATGTAAGATCAGTATTAATATTCCTAAAACCTAACACAAATCAGAGATAGCTGGAAAGAGAAAGTGGGGTTGGGGGAAGATAAGGAAGGGATGGTTGGGAATCAGTAGAGGGAGGGAAAGGGGTGGGAAAGGGAAGTGGAGACCAAGGCTGTAGAAGCAGCATATTTACCAGGATCTGGCGTGGAGCAACAATTGTACACAGCTTGGGTTCAGGGCTTGGGAACGATGAGGCTTCAGGTGGAACAAGCTGGTGCTGGATTTCACAGACAGAGTTAGCCCTTGACTCTTCACCCCATGACAAAAATCACTGAGCAATCTCTTGTCTGCAGGTTCCAGGCCTCTGTTAGCTCTGCAGATAGACAGCAGGCACCTGGGATGCGCACATGCGCAAAAATCTGCTGGTTAAACAAAGTTTGCTGGCTCTCTGTCTGGTGAGCTCCCTTCTTATAGTTGTTCCATCATTTGATTGCCCAGCTCCCGTTGCAGCACACAGCCTCCCAAAAGCAGGCTGGGCTCCTTTAACCCGCTTTTGAGAGGTCATGAGAATAGCCTTTTCGGCTGACATCCAAATTAACAAAAGATACACAAAGTGTGCTGTGTTCCAGAATAAAATAGAGGATTGGGATGCAGCCTATGCAACCTTCAGGAGCATATTTTCTGGTGGCCCTGAGTACTTCAGAGGGAAGGGGAGATCATTGTTCCCCTCATGTGAGCACCTGTGCTGATTTAGTCTGGAATGCAGCATGCTGAAAATGCACTTCCTTTCCTGCACACATGCTTCATTAGTCTGGATGTCAACCATAGCCACAGACAACTGGTCACATATAGAACTACCACCTGCTCCAGATGCAAATACATATCCCTGTTCAAAAAGCTGCACCCAGCCACATTCAGTGAGGCTCAGATGAGCACTGTGTTGCGGATAGAGCTGCAAATCCACCTTGGCAATGACTGGAAGGCAACATACACACGTGGACCTTCCTTGCTGCAGTGGGAGAAGGAAAATAAATAATGCCTGACATATATTCTTAAAAAATCTGATATCACCCGATTCCCAGCTTCCAGAAGCCAGACAAAAACGCCTAGAATATTTACAAGATCAGATTTGGACCTTGATGAAACTCAGCAGATACAAACTGACAAGTCAGCTTCTAGTCATGAGCAAGACAATAATAAGAACAATAGAATAATAAAAAATAGCATTACATCATTACAAAAGACACACAGTCCATAAAAATAGCAGGTAAAGTAATAGCACCTCGGGATGTTACCAAATTCCTTTCTTGCCAAAAGTCGTGATGGAATGCATGGATCTGGAACTTTTCTGCTACATGGTGAATTGAAATTTATAAGATACAGAAATGTCTACAGTTTTTATTGACCCCATATACTGTATTTCTGTATAAACATATATTTAAATGCGGACTTTGCATCATAATATCACACCAGCTGTTTGGATAGGAAATCTATGAAAATACTTTTAAATGTTTTGGATAAGAAATCTATGAAAATGTATTTCTATATGTGTATATTTTTTTGAGGTTATGGGAAAATGTATTTGTATATAAATATACTTTCATATAATTCTTACCCAAAGCATTTAAACATATTTTCGTATATTTCCTACCCAACAGCTGGTGTGATAATATGTTGCAAGATCCATACTTAAATATGTGTTTTTACGGAAGTGTATGGAATCCATAAAAACCATAGACATTTCCGTATCTTCTAGAATTTAACCCACCGAGGAGCAGATGGAGTCCAGAACCATGCATTCCATCATGACTTTTAGCAAGAGGGGAATTTTAATGGAAGAGAGCTGAATGGAAATCAAAGGAAACTGTAATGTTCAGATAAAATAGTGTAGTGATAGTAAGGATTGGAGGGAGGACTAGGCCTCACTTGGAGCAAAGGCTGGGAAGGTGGACCTTTCAAAAAAAGTTGGGGGGGGGGTTAAGAAGTTCAAATCAAAGGGACCAATGCAGACAAATGGGCAGGGTTTTCTGGCTCATCCACCAGCAGAAGCTTTGGCTTGTTAGTTAGTCTGTCCCAGGAGGGCCCTGAGGAAGCAGCAGACTGAGAGCTGCTGAGGATATGAGAAAGCTACAGCCTGTAAGTAATGTTAGGACCAAGTCAGTTAGACATGTGAGAGAAATTATTTTTCTTTACTGATTGCTTGTAATCGGCGTCGCCAGCTTAATGAAAACTCTCTTTTACAGAGGCTATTCTCACACGCAGTGGAAGTCGGGCTGGGCTCCCTTAGCCCGGTTTCCACCATGTGGGAGGACTGCCGGGAGCCATGTGGCATACCTCTAGGGTAGCCCACTGCTTAATCCAGGTTTCTGGCACAGGAGCACCTGAAAAGCACACTGCCTGTGTGTCAATACGGCACGACTCAGTGCCACAATGACACACAAGTAGCTTCTTGATCTGGAGGCCACAACAAGCCTCTCCCAGGGGCCGCGAGGCCACCGAATCCTGTCGCCCCCAACGGCTCTGTGACGGAGCCAGTAATCATCTGGGCAGCCAATCCAGCCGCCCAAGGGAGGGCTCCCTGCTTGTCTGCAGGGAGAGTAGGTCAAACCTACTCTCCCCGCAAATCCCATTCAGGATCTACACATGGATTGTGTGTAGAGCCTTAAGATCTGTTTTATGTAATCTGTTCTATGAAAAGACAATTGTTCTTATTGCATATAATTTTCTTTTAATCTAATAAGAAATCCTTGTTGATGAAAATCCTTGTACTACTCTTCATTTTGGGTCTGCTTTAGTCACACACCTTTGAAGGCCTAGGACTGCTCAGCTAGGAGTGTGCATGGTTCGGTTCGGGCACTATATGAAAGACCGCCGGACCGGTTCAGAAGTCCGGCGGTCCGGTGGTCCGGCAGGGCGCGGGCATGTAGCTTTAAGGGAGGGTGGTAGTACTCCCCCCCTGCTGCTCTTCCCTCTCTGGCGCTGGTGCTGTTAAAAATCTTCTTGGGGCAGCAGAGTTCCTCCCTGCCGCCCCTGCCCCCGTCGTTGTTCTTCAAAGTCCTCAATGGAGTACAGCTAGCGGCGCGCATGCGCCCTGCGCGGCATGCGTGTCTCCACTGCTGGTGTGCATTGCGTGACGTCACACGGTGCGCGCGTGCTGCACAGGGCACATGCACGCTGCTAGCTATACTCCATTGAGGGCTTTGAAGAACAACGACGGGGGCAGCGGCGGCAGGGAGGAACTCTGCCGCCCCAAGAAGATTTTTAACAGCACCTGCACCGGAGGGGGAAGAGCGGCGGGGAGGGGGTAAGTACTACCAACCCCCCCTTAAAGCTACATGCCCCCCAGTGCCAGACCACGGCTCCGTGGTTCCGTGCACATCCCTATGCTCAGCCTTTATTTATTTGTTTGTTTATTTATTTAGTTGGGGGCCTTGGCCACTTTAACCTCCCCCAGAAAACTTATGTGGAAAGAGTGGTCCATCCTACATAAAAACAAGATGGATGGTGGCCGTCTACTGTGAATCCCTTACAGACAAGGATTCAACCGCAGTGAACTGGGGTTCACTGTGAAAAACACAGTGAATGTGTTTTAATTGTTTGATTTTTAATAATTTTTAACCTTTTAAGTTTTAAATTGTTGTAATTTTTTAATCTTTTTATTTGTTGTTTTTATTGTTTTGTTATAAACTTCCCAGAGACTTGCGTTTTGGGTGGTTTACAAAGATGTCAAATGAATGAATGAATGAATGAATGAATGAATCTATCTCCCCTCCCGCCACCTCTGGCTCTGGCAGGATTCATGACAAATGGAAACAGCGAGATCTCTAATAGCAGCAACCATAAACCACAACCCCATTGTTTACTAAAATCCATGCATGTAGGTACAACAGTTTCGACCTGATGCCGAAAACTTCATCAAGTATGTGTCAGGTGAGCATCTCTTGAGAGGGTGTTCCACAGATCTGGTTTGATCTCTGTGGTCATCACCTGTCCCTGCCTAACCTCTGAAGACAGGGCACATGGACTATGGCCTCCGAGGGTGATGTTAATGTTAATGGCAGGAAGGATCATACGGATTCAATCTCAGGTGTATTCCGTTAAATATATCTGTAACAATTGCCGGGTAAAACCTCTGCTGAGACCTTAAATTGCTGCAGCCAGCCAGAGTGGGCAATACTGCACTAGACAGACCAATGGTCTGACTCAGTAAAATGCAGCTTCATATGTACCCCTGGTGACGAAGCAAAGAGACACCTTCAAAGCAGTGCTTCTCTTATATTTAGCAGGGGGAGAGCAACTGTCCCTTTCCAGCACCAACACAGTATATCTCCAGTGGTTGTTGCTGGTGTCTACCTTTTGTTGTTTTTTAGATTGTGAGCCTTCTGGGGACGGGGAACCATTTTATTTTATTTTATTTTATTTTATTTTATTTTATTTTATTTTATTTTATTTTATTTTATTATGTAAGCAGCTTTGAGAACTGCTATGAAAGCAGAATATAATTTTTCATAGTCACAGCTGCAGATCCCTCATTGTCACTTTTATAGAACATACAAATGGTTCCCTTTCCATAACCTTCATGGAATATCCAAAAACATAGGCATATAGCAGAGCCACATTTGACTCTTCCAGGCACTTCATTTTACAGCTATTCTCTTGAGTAGAGCTAATTGCTCTCTAAGCAGCAAATGGCTTATGTTTAAAGCAGGAAAGCAGATCCCTCTGATCAGCCTATGACTATATGTGAATTGCTGTCCAGATGATGGGCTTCCTTCCAGCAATGTCTTTGTTGCCTAAACTTTCAAAGATGGATGGTGTTTGCACAACTGGTGCCCCAGACCCTCCTCTCACTTTCCAAACCAGTAATCATGGCTCTAACCAGAAAGAAAGATCAATCCTTGCTTAAAGAGGGTGATGAGGTTTCCTCATCAGGGTACCATGAGAGGACAGCTATAAATTGTACTTGGAGTCTTACCAATGAAGGCTGCCAACGGAGAGCTCACATCTCCCAGGTACTTGGCTGTAGCACGTTCCAAGATGGTTGCTGCCAAGTGTGGCAGATGTTATGGCAAACCCATGCACAGAGCAGGTGTTAAAACATGCTTTATCCTATTATATCTGTTTCTGAGATTCTTTCCAAGCCAATTTCCACTTGCACTAACTTGGGGGGTAGCAAACTTTATTTCTAAAACTTGTCAGGAATAATTGCTGATAAAAGGTATTGTACTGTTTTGTTTTGTTTTTTACTGGATAGTTTCATAATGAAAGATTGGGCCCTCCCATTCCTCACACAGGTCAGAAGAACCACCAACTGTCCTGTGATCAAGAGAAGGAGGAGGAGGACCCATCAAGGCAGGAACCCCCCCCCACACACACACATTTTATTATTTTTTAATGATCTGCTAGTTTTATTGATTTTATGTAAATTGTTATGAGAACCTTCTTGCCTGAAGAGCAAGCTAAAAATGTCTTCGATGAATGAACAGATTGGTGAATGAATGAAACACAGAGAGAAACTCAATCATTATGAACGTTTCTCCCATAAATGGCTGCAATCACACCAGAAGGCGTGATCAGTTCACACAGATCAAGTGAAACATCAAGGCTGTTCTCATGACCAGCTTAACTCAGCCTGGGGCAGTCCAGCCTAGGTTAGGCTGGTCGTGAGAAGCAGCAGGATCCTCACATATCCCTCTGCTTCCCACCCACCTAACCTTCCTAAATAAACCAGCAGTTAGCCAGTGTTAATGGTGCACAGTGCACTCGCACCCTTAACCCAGATGCTGGGTATCGCAATGGTGCAGCCACACCTGGAGTACAGCGTACCATTCTGGTCACCACATCTAAAAAAGGACATTGTAGACCTGGAAAAAGTGCAGAAGAGGGCAACCAAGAGGGCAACCAAGAAGAGGGGCCTAGAGCACCTTTCTTATGAGGCAAGACTACAACACGTGGGGCTATTTAGTTTAGAAAATAGACAACTGTGGGGAGACATGATAGAGGTCTAACACTGCGACACACATTATGTGGAAGCACCTTAAGCAGGCTGTCTAGCAGGGTTGCCTAGAAGTCCAACCCAACTGCCATTTTAAAAGGCATGATCAGAACTTTTCTCGATGGCCTGGTACCTGATTGCTGAATCTTTACCATGCAACAGATGACCTTAACACGAAATCTTAAAGCCACAAGCCAAGAAGATTCATAGAAGATTCAGAGGTCACCTAAGCTGACCCACAGCCCCTAATACCCCTCTTCAGCCTTGTCAGTCCTCTCTTGGCCCTGGGCTTATCATGCCAAGCACTTGCCCAATGTTTCTCCAGCTTGCCTCCTCAGACTCTTTTCTCCTCTTTGTCCTTGATTCCAGACCATGCCAGTCCTCCCTAGAGACTCTGCCCTATATCCTGTTATAGCCAGTAGCTGGTGTCTTCTTCCTTTGCCTCTGTTGGCCAAGGTTGCTGTTACATACTCTCTTGTTTAAACTTCAACAAATAGTCCAGTATCTATATCGAATAGACCAGTGTCTATATCTCTGTGCCTATATCTTTTTACACCTGGGGCTTTTTAGTTTAGAAAAAAGATGACTGTGGGGAGACATGATAGAGGTCTATAAAATCATGCATGGTGTGGAGAAAGTGGAAGGAGAGAAATTCTTCTCCCTCTCACATAACACTAGAACCAGGGGTCATCCCATGAAACTGATTGCCAGGAAATCTACGTCCAACAAACAGAAGTACTTTTTCACACAATGCATAATCCACTTGTAGAATTCTCTGCCACAAGATGTGGTGGTGACAGCCAACAACCTGGATGGCTTTGAGAGGGGTTTGGATAACTTCATGGAGGAGAGATCTATCATCGGCTACTAGTTGGAGGACTGTGGGCCACCTCCAGCCTCAAAGGCAGGATGCCTCTGAGTACCAGTTGCAGGGGAGTAACAGCAGGAGGGAGGGCATGCCCTCAACTCCTACCTGTAGGCTTCCAGTGGCATCTGGTGGGCCACTGTTTGAAATAGGTTGCTGGATTAGATGGGCCTTGGGCCTGATCCAGCAGGGCTGTTCTTTTGTTCTTATGTTCTTATCCCTCTGCCCTGCCCCATGCTTCAAAGAGCTTCATGGAGTGCGCTCCCACCACCTTTACATTGCTCATCTGTGGGGAAGGTAAGGTTTACCCTGCCTGCGCACCCTGGCGATCATGAGAATCACCTGATACTGTATTCAGTTTGAAGAATCTTGGACTGGTTGATTTAGCACAAGAATTTATGAAAAGATGAACTATTTGGTTGGATTTCTAACTGGATCATTCTGTCACATTTTTCCAGAATTTTTTTTTAAAGTTAAAAACAAGGGAGCATATTTCATTTTTAATTAGAATTGCTGGTTCAGTATATACTAAAGATGACTTTAGAACTATCCTTGACAATGGATTGCTTGGATGATGCCTAGCTTTGCTGTGAGTTTGATGTGGTCCATCAGCTCTTGTGTGGGATTGGCTACTGAGACTCATGCTGGAACTTTAGAAAGATCACATGAAGGTAGATGATCTTCCTTAAAATACAAGGATCATCTAAATTCTATAATTTAGACAGGAATGTAGGGACTACAGAGGAAGCTGTCTTCTTGGTCCAGCTCAGTATTGTCTGAGCTGGACTGACAGTGGCTCTCCAAGGTTTCAGGCAGGGGTCTTTCCCTGGAAATGCCAGGGATTGAACCTGAGACCCTCTGTGTCACTGAGCTACAGCCCCACCTCCAAGATCGATGAATTAGTCTCATGTCTACAGACTGGAAAAAGTGACATCTGAAAAGGAAAGAATGGTAGACAAGTGTTAAGGCAGCAGCAAAGAGATGTCAGGACTTATAATGCTATATAATAATATCATTCTGAACCTCTGCCTAAGAAAACCATGTCTCAACAGCTCCATTCCTGCCCCCCACTCAATTCCCTGTCCATGCCTCATATCCATACAGCCGTGTAGATCACATATAACATTTCATCACTGCCTTTTCTTTGTTTTTAATGCTTGTGAAAGGTATCATTTTACAGATTTTTCTCTGCGGGACATTCTCTGAGACTAACATAACAGTAATTTTCCATATGCAATGTTTATTACTGTTGTCATATAGCATGCACTCTCTCTTCCCTGGTATCCCAATGTTTCTGCTTTTCCACGGTATGCTGGTTCTGCTCATTGCTTTTGACTTGATTGTTTATATGGACAATATGTGTGTCTGTTTTCTTTTTTCATTCATTAGAGAACCAAATAGTGCCATTTGGCAGGCGGACTCCTTGTCCATGTGCAGTTGCAGGTGTTTCATTGGAGAGCGAGCGCCAACGCACACAACTGTCAATGTGCTCCCTGATGTGGGCTGAAGAATTTATGCAATCCAGCCATATTGCCGCAGACTTTTATGATAGTCACTGGTTCACTCTGCCAATGAACATGTGTGACTGACTGACAGTTGCGCAAGTGTCAGAGCTGCAATGAGCATCGGCTTTAGATGAGGGCATTGTCACAAGGGCTGTTTAAAAGGCCCTTTCATCTGGAATGCATCCTTCCAGATGAAATGAAGACCTTGTTGTTCACTCAGAACTTGCTTTCTGCCCAGACATGCTGGAATTGTATAGTGGGGTGGGTGGAGATAAACCCCCAAAGCTGATCTGGAACTGGGGGAATATGTTAAGTTACATGTTGAAATGTTTCTGATAATGCACATATGCATGAATATACTTGTTACATCTTCACATTCTTGTTCGTTCAATTGCTGTTTGGGCCCTCAAAAACCCACACAGTATTCTAGAATAGCTGGGCAAAGTGGATTTTGTAGTGCTACTGCATTTTTCTGCCATGGAGAGGGTTAGGGATGTGCGAACTGGTTCGAACTTGAACCGGTTAGAATTCAAACTGGGGTGGTTCGATGGATTGAATTCAAACAAAATCATCCATCAGGTTTGAGCTGCAGGTTCGAATTCGAACCAAACTGGGGGTGGTTCAATTCAAACCGGTTCGAACTGGTTCGAACCTCCAAAAGTTGGTGGGTTGGTAGTTGGCACCCATGGGTACCTACCACCCAAACCCCAAAGCAATCGGACAACAACTGCACTTGTTCCCCCTAAGTGTAGTTATGGGGCTGCCGAAACCTCCATTCTTCCCTATGGAGAAAAACCTTAAAGCCACTTGTGTGGTGCTGGGGTGGCCCAGAGTGAGTGGTGGTGCAGTGCACAGAGGGTGCCAACCACCCCCATGGGTTGCTAACCCATGGGGTTCTGGGTTTTGTTGTTTCTGAGATGTTCTGAGTGTAGATTCTTTGGTAGCATATGAGATTTTCAATGACAAACCATGAATCCACTCTCATTTGCTAACCTAGAGACACATAAACTTCAAAAATCACTTAAAAATCAGCCCTTTGCCCAATTCCTTTCAAATAATTCTGATAGCTTCCTTGCTCACCTTGGGAACTACCACCCACCACACTCTGCTCTAGGCCACCCCTTTGCCCACAACGTGAAGCTATACATTTGCCGACACCTCCATGCTTCTTCATGGAGAAAAACCTTAAAGATGTGTAAACTTCAAAAATCACTTAAAAATCAGCCCTTTGCCAAATTCCTTTCAAATAATTCTGATAGCTTCCTTGCTCACCTTGGGAACTACCACCCACTACACTCCTCTCTAGGACACCCCTTTCCCCACAACGTGAAGCTATACATTTGCTGCAATCCTCATTATTCCCCATGAGGAATTAAAAAATACTTTAAAAATTCACCAATAATCGGAGGAGTGTCCAATTCCTTGAGTTTTTGTGGGTGGTAGGCACCCCTGGGTGCCTACCACCCACCCCACATTTGTGCCCCTAGGTGCTCCACAATAGGGGATAATGGGCTGGTTTGGGTCCCCCTATACCCTATGAGAAAAATAATTAAAAATATTTCAGATATTTATTTTAAAAAATCGTAGGGGTGTCCGATTGCTTTGGGGTTTGGGTGGTTGTTGGCACCCATGGGTGCTCCACAATAGGGAATAATGGGCTGGTTTGAGTCCCATTATACCCTATGAGAGAAAAATATAAATAATTTTCAAAAATTCATAAAACATCATACAAGTGTCTGATTGCTTTGGGGTTTGGGTAGCAGGTACCCATGGGTGCCAGCTACCACCCCACCCACTTTTGGATGTTTGAACCAGTTTGAACCAGTTCGAAATGGTTCAAATTTGAACTGAACTGGAGGGGGTTCGAGCAAAACCAAAACCGAACCACCCCCTCCTGGTTCGAAGCCGGTTTGAATTTGAACCAAACTGGGCAAACCGGTTTTGTGCACATCCCTAGAAAGGGTGGGCAGGGGCAGTGTTTCACAAAGCACAATGTTTAAAACTGAGACTCTATCTGAAGTCTGAAGGCTTAGTAGGCTTGATCTGCTGGGTTTGAGATGGTCCTTCAGAAGTCTCAAAGTGGTTTACGCTTTTACATATTAATTGAAATGTTAAGGAGGCCCCACACATGCTGATTTGCTCCCAGACCCTTGCCCCCCCACCCCAGGGACAGCCCTGACCTTGTGACTGTAGTCTCCTGTCCTCTGTTAATCTGCTGTGCTATATTACACGTGTCCTTAATGTTCTTCTGCAGCAGAGACATGGGGCCAGGAGAAGAAGAGGAAGGCAGCGAGGGGGCCCATTTTAAAATTTCACCTCTGGCCCCACTCCAACCTTGGTATGCCCCTGCGACCATGTAAGTAGGCAGAGGTGGTTGCTTCTACTCCTCTGCACTGGCTCCCTAGCTCAGACCAGAGTGGACGGACAAGAGAACAGGAGGTGGGTGATGCAGGCAGCCCTTGCCACCATGGTTATCCACTCACTCACTTCACCCTCTCTGGCCCACTCTGACATTCTGAAGACATAAACACATGACAGAGACTCCAATACATATTTAGAATTGGAATAATATAATTTTAGAGCTGAAAGGGACTTCAGAAATCTTCTAGTCTAACTCCTTGCTCAGTGCAGGATGCCTACTTTTGCATGAAGCCAACTGTTCTCCAGAGCAATAGGGCAAGCAGTCTAGCAGCAGTGTCAAGGTCCAGTGTGGTACAAAAGAAGTCATATCCAAGGACTCCCAAAATTTGGTACTGTTCTGGCACTAGTTCCAGATGAAGCTTTCCCAATGGGCCCTATTAAACACTTGACAAATGCTGCAGGCGCAAGGCGCAGTATCTCCCTCCCTCCTGCCGGTAGCACTGTGGTGCCAAAGTGCAACCAATACCAGATCAGCAGCTCCCCCTTCTGGTCATCTGCCACTGTGGTCCAGACAGTAAGTTTTTAAGATTGCCTGCCAGACTCCCTGGTCTGAGACCTGTGATTTGACACCCCGCAGAAATGTTCATGTGGTTCAAACATATGGAATTTTAAAAATATATGCTTTTGGCTGTTCCAGCTTACCACAATTAACAATGCTGGGCTCTCTGTTTCAAACATGAATGGAAAAAAAACATGAAATATAGTGTATTACATGAAGAATGTTGATGATTTGTTAAGTACATGTGGGCACATTTTCAAAGCATTGTCAGTTCCTAGCTTCACAACTAGTAACAATACAAAGTACTTCTTTCTGAAAAGAACTGAATAGTTTCACCATTTGTGCAAAAATACAAATACTTTTGTGAGCCACATGAAAACAATAGAGCCCATAAAAAAGTGAGAACGTCTGCTTTGTATAATGGATACACATTTAAGTGGGCATGTTTTTACTATATTTTAGGTGACACAGGATAATATTTTCTCCAGTTCATAGTAAGTTTTGATTTGGAAGCTGTTGATGTTTCAACCAGTGTTTTCTCGTTCCAAAACACTATTTTTGCCAGGCCAAAAATATTACAGTGTGCCTTGGTTGAGCTCTATTTATTTTGATGACAATTTGGCTTCTCAAACGGCTGCATGTCTATTATGTCTCTTTCTTTCAATGTTTAAGAAAGTATAAATAGTATGTACTGTATATTATTCAGAATGTAAATTTGTGACAGATTGTTCTCGCGGGAGTTTCAGGCAAGACAATTTCAAATGCTGTCATGCACAATCATTTCATTTATCAAGATCCAACAGCCATGTATATAAGTCCATTGTGTGTTCTATATGAACACGCGCATGTATTTATTTAAACAATTTCTGCCCTGCCTTTCAGCTTAAAAGACTGCCAGACACTTTCCAAGTATATCAACGTTAATGTTTTAATTGTCAACTTGTTTTAATGTTTTAAAAGTCAACAAGCAGACAACTAAGAACAGTAAGCAGCAGTGAAGAAGATCATCCATCAAATTCTTGGGGGAATAAAAATGAATATATATAACTTGTTTCCTTAAAGACAGTTAACGTGGTGCCCTTGGATATCTCTGTGGGCATCCACACAGCAAAGAGCTTGTTCCTTGTCACTACCTGCCTCACCTAGCCTCAGAGGTGGTGGAAACCCAGACCAATGCTCCTGGAGAAGATCTCAAATCTCCTTCTGGGAACAGGTGGTTCTTCAGAGACTTGATCCCAATCCATTTAGGGCTCTAAAAGTCAGTACCAATCCTTTGAATTGTGCTGAGGAACAAGCAAATCCAGCCAAAATTCTTTTTAATATTGGCAAAATATGTTCCGTTCACTGAATACCAGAAAACAGATGGCTGTATTCTCAGCCAACAGATGCTCCCACACACTTTTCAAAGGCAGTCGGCTTGGTGCTGGTCTTTGTAGGAGAATGACCTAGTCAGTAGATGTAGTGAAAAACTGACTCTCAGAAACAAAAGTTTTCATTAGAAATGATTTATGTGTTTATATGTTGCTTGGTCTAGGGCTTTGCCAAATACTTGGATTGACAGGCGGAGTGCTATAGGTGTGTACTGTAGAGTCAGTTAGATGTTTATTGTTTACTGTCAAGGAAGAAGCTGGCGGAAAGGGACGAAGCCTGGATAAAAGTAAACTGTAACTGGTTGCTATATGAATTGTGTATTTCTTGGAAAGGACAACTTTTGTTCTGTTTTGTTTTGTTTGTTTTTGAGAAAAAATAAATCTTCTTTATTTATTTTTATTTATTATATTGATAAACCTGAATCTCAAGGTGGTGTACAAACTTAAAACAATAACTAAAACTCAATAAGAACAATTAAAAAGGTGTTCCTCCATTTTGAAAGTAATGTCTTTTAAAAATGGATAAATATAAAATCATACAATTTTTAAAAATAGCTTTTACAAAAGCATTTAAAAAAAAACACAGTTTAACAAAAGGCCTGAGAAAACAGGTGTGTCAAGTTATTTTTTTGAAGTCAGCCAGAGGTGGAGAAGCTCTTATATTGACAGGGAGAACATTCCAAAGCCCTGGGGCAGCCACAGAGAAGGCCCGGTCCCACATTGCCACCAAACATGCCAGTGGCAGCTGTAATTAAAGTATTACCAAATTACAGTTTTTGGATTTATTCTAATAGACCAGCATGACTATCTGTTCCTTTTAAAATAACCTATTGGTTCATTTTAATTCTTTGTTGATGTACAAAGGAACATAGGAAGCTGCCTTATACTGAGTCAGGCCGTTGGTCCATCTAGCTCAGTATTGTCTTCACAGACTGGCAGCGGCTTCTCCAACATTACAGACAGGATTCTCTCTTGGCATTATCTGGAGACGGAAGGGAAAGATCTTGGAATCCTGCATGCAAGCCAGAGCATCCCCATCCACGAAGGCAGGAGTGTCAAACTCAATCACATAAGGGGCCGAAATCTAAAACACAGGCTAAGTCGCAGGCCGAATTTTTTATTAAGATACTTAGTCTTAGTAGTAGAAGTATAGATCCTTCCTCACCCTGAGACACCATATCACACACCATCCTCGTGCATTAATCATGTTCTGAAAATAACAACAAGCACAAAACAAACTGTAAGCAAAAGAGTTAAATTACAAACTCAATAGGTTTTTAAAAATACATTTATCTATAATTCTATATTTGAAATTTAGGTTTTAAAATTGCTCACCTATTTGTTTTCTGGCCAGATGTTGGAGACCGTTTTGTCTGGAGACATTGCTACTGTAGGATCCCACTGAGACTCCATACCTGTGTAGTTGCTACTGGCAGCAGGTGCAGGGTCTGGACTCTGGCACGGTCGTGCCTAGCTCTGGGTCTCGGCAGGGAAGGGGTGTGCAGAAGCAAGGATATGAAGAAGCAACTTAGCTCACTGTTTGGGACTGGGTCCTTCTGCCTGTGGCACGGTCAGGCACTTGTGTGGAGCGCCTTGCTCCAACCTAGCTTTTACACTGAGACTGGGTCTTTCTGCCTGTGGCACGGTCAGGCACTTGTGTGGAGCGCCCTGCTCCTACCTAGCTTTCTGGGACTGGGTCCTTCTGCCTGCAAATGGGTACTGAGGCAGGTGCTTGGATGCGGCACAGTCACCGCGGGCCACATAAAACGTCCAGGCGGGCCGAATTTGGCCCGCAGGCCTTGTGTTTGACATGTGTGCCCTAAGGGGAATAGCTTACAGTGCTCACATGTAGACTCCCATTCAAATGAAAAGTAGGTTAGACCTGGTTTGTTTCATGCTTTCTAACATGACCAGTTCTTTTCCCATTGAAATAGAGCTTATAAAATGTCATGTATGATCACGATGAAATAATAAAGTAAATAGGCATATAAATCCAACAATGTCTACAACGGTGACCCGGTGTTCCTCCATTTTGAAAGTAATGTATTTTTTAAATGGATAAATATAAATGTCCAATTCTCCAAATGATATTCTGGATGATATATTTCCTTGTTGGAGATCTTACTTTTTCAATCAAAAACAATGCTTGCTGATTCATTCATCTTCTAAAAGGGCTTATGTGAACCCCATTCTCCAATATCTTCAATTAATAATGTAACCCTTCTTAGGGCCTTCTTAGACCGATTCGAATAAGCCCCCTCCTTTAACAGGACTTCAATAATAATTCAAGAAGGTCCATGCATATATAGATTTGGACCCAACTCATAGTGCTTCAGTCTTTGAAGCAAGGCAAGCAAGCCATTCTTACATGTAGACAGTGTTAGTCTGGATGCTGCCTGTTATGCTTATTGAGGTGCATCTGTAATAACTGGTATAGCATATAGAAATCTCGGGACCCTAGGCCAGGGCTGCTCAACTTCGGCCCTCTTGCAGATGTTGGCCTACAACTCGCATAATCCCTGACTATTGGCCACTGTGGTTGGGGGGTTATAGGAGCTGTAGTCCAAAGTGCTGGGGGCCTGAAGTTGAGCAGCCTTGCTCTAGGCAGAGGGTGAATTCAACAACAATCTAATTAAACACATTCCCGAGTGCTACGTTTCCACGGAGGGCATCATGACTGAGATTCTATGGTGCTTATGGAAAAATGATTGGTTGAGAAGCCTTGCTCCCCCTGCTGGGAGTGAGGTTGCTCTGAGTGGTTCCAGCTGTGTATTCAGGCAGCTAGTATGATCCTTGGAAGCCTGCTTCAGTCTGCTGTGTCTGTACTCAGCGTGTTGCCAAACTGGCATTGTTGCCTTGCTTGGCTTTGAGCTCCAGATATTTAGCTAAGGCCATGTGCCATGTGAGATTCCGACTTGACGAGAAGGAGATCTGCAGAATATATTACAAACGCAAACATTGCTTAGAGTGTAGGCACTTGGAACTGGCTCTTCATATTGTCTGTATTATAACGAAGATGGCAAAGGATATTTTCCTGACTGTCACCGTTCCCGTTCTTCAATTCCTGGATGATTATAGTGCAGAATATATTACAAACACAAGCATTGCTTAGAGCGTAGGCACATGGAATGGGTTCTTCATATTATCTCTATTATAACTAAGCTGGCAACGGACAGAAATACTGCAAAGATCTGTTTGCAGCCCAGTGTGTTGGTCTCAGGAAAAGGACAGACAAGGCTACTGAGAATGGTTAGATATTGATGTGGGTCTCACAATCAAGGAGACCCGCCTCCATAGGGTTTGCGGGGAGAGCAGGCTAAGCCAGTTTTCCCTGCAGATGAGCAGGGCTGTAGCCCTGGGCAGCCAGATTGGCCGCCCATGCGACTGCCAGTTGCGTTAAGGAGCCAGCGGGAGCTGGGAGGATCGGGGGCTGTGTGGCCCCTGGAAGCTCCAGTATGCCCTGTGCGAGTGCGCAAGGGCATACTGGAGTCGCACTGCGGCAACTCACGATTAGAAAAACTGGCTTTGCGGAGCACTTGCTCCGCAAACCCGGTTTAAGAAGTGGGCTACTTTAGCGGGCTAGCCGCGTGTAAACTAGGGATGGGCCCGGACCGGTCCGGAGGCCATTAAAAAAAGCCTCCAGACCGGTCCGGACCTGGGCGGTCCGGTTCGGGTGGGGGGGTACCTTTAAGAGTGGCGGGAGGGTTTACTTACCCCTCCTGCCACTTTCCCGCTCTGGCGCCCGTAATCCTTAGAGTAATTGGGGCGGCAGGACACCTCCCTGCCGCCCCTTCCCCAACGTTGCTTGAAAAAATTCCCAGCAGTCCTTTGTGCACGCTCTTAAAGGTACCCTCTTAAAGGTACCCCCCCATCCCAGTGCCGGACCACAGTTGGTGGTTCCGTGCACACCCCTAGTGTAAGCCACCGGGCTCGCCTGCGAACCCGGTGGTTTACACGAGCCGCAAAAATTGGGCTAGGCTCTCCTAGCCCAATTTTTGCTGCTCGCGGGAATAGCCCCCTTATCTTCCATTGGATATGATTTGTTTGTTTGTTTGTTTGTTTGTTTATAAAATTGGTATACCGCCTCAAACTTTCGTCTCTGGGTGGTTTACAATAATGTAAAAACAATTTAACAATTTAAAAATAACCAGCAATCAAAACCCAAAAATATTAGGAAGCTGAGAAAGCTTGGGTGAAAAGATGGGTTTTCAGGTGTTTTTTGAAAAATGCCAGAGATGGGGAGGATTGTATCTCAGCAGGGAGCTCATTCCACAATCTCTGGAATTGTGGACCGAGAAGACCCATCTCTGTGTAGCCACCAAATGAGTTGGTAGTAACTGGAGACGGACCTCCTCAGATGACCTCAATGGGTGGTAGGGCTTGTAATGAAGAAGACGCTCTCTTAAATACCCAGAGCCTAAGCCATTTAGGGCTTTATCCTCTCTAATAAAACGCTTGGTGTCCGTCCGTGGACGGACACCAAGCGTGTGTCCGTGCCTCCCTGGCCTGATCTGCGCATGCACGGAGCGCATGCGCAGGACCGCCGAGGCAGAACGGAGACAGACAAAAGCCAGCCATGTTTTTGACTCTGTCCGACGGCGGCGGGACCAGATCACCCGCAGGCAGCGAGGACAGATGCGGCTTTGGCAGCCGCTTCAAGACAAAGGCGGCGGCGGGACCCAAACACCCGTTGGCGGCATTCCCAAAATGAACAGCGGAGCAGCCAAGCAGCCGCCACGAAGCCAGAGAAGAGACGGCAGGGGGAAATGGCCGAGGCGGCGGCAGAGCCGCCGCCTCAGCAAGAGGAGACGCAGACCGGCCGGGGAGACGGAGGCCGGGACTGGGGGCCGAGCGGAGACCGTAGAAAGCACTTTTTAAAAAAAACCAACCGCCGCCGCCGTTGCCGCCGAACTCCCACCCTCCCTCCCAACTTCCAAACCCACCTTACCCCGGCCCGTGACAGTTGGGCGAGAAAACTCCATAACTAAAGAGGAAGAGAGGAGCTCGCAAACAGAGCTCCTCTCTGAGCAAAGGCTCTGCCCGAACTGACACTATGGACGCGAAGGACCCAATAGGCGTCCTTCGCGCCCAAAGCGCCAGTTCAGGAAGAGGCTTTGCAGAGACAGGAGCTATGCTTGCAAGCTCCTCTCTCCCTCTTCAATTAAGGACTTTTCTTCGCCCAACTGACACGGGCTGGGTTAAGGTGGTCTCGGAAGTTGGGAAGGAGGGTGGGAGTTCGGCAACAACGGCGGCGGAAGCTTTTTCTTTTTAAGATTCCTATGGCCTCCACTCAGCCCCCGGTCCCAGCCTCCGTCTCCGCAGAGGAAGATGCGGCTGTGACAGCCACAGGAAAGCAGAAGCAGCGGGGCCACCAAAGCGCATAGAGACACAGGGACAAGGGGGGGGGGGAAACCTCGGAGGACAACAAAGACAAAGAGCAAGTGAGAAACAAACAGAGAGAGAGACACAGACAGAGAGATTTAAAAAAAAAAAACACAAACACACACACACACACAAAGGGGTGGGGGGAAGGCTAGCACCCGTTATTATAACGGGCTTAAAAATACTAGTAAGTTATAACTAGCACTTTGTATTTTGTCCGGAAACCTATTGGCAGCCAGTGTAACTCCATCAGTAAAGGAGTAACATGGTCTCTCCGAGATGACCCTGAGACCAACCTGGCTGCCACGTTCTGAACCAACTGAAGTTTCTGAACTATGTACAAAGTAGAGTGCATTACAAAAGTCCAGTTTGGAGGTCATCAACAGATGTACCACTGTTTTGAGGTCATTGATCTCAAGAAACGGGAGCAGCTGGCATATCAGCCAGAGCTGATAGAAAGCACCCCTGGCCACCACCTCAACCTGAGAAACGAAGGAGAGGCATTGATCCAGAAGTACTCCCAGACTGTGACCCTGTTCCTTTTGGGGAAGTGTGACCCCATCTAGAACAAGTAGATCAAAATCGTCTCTATAGTTCTGACCCCGCACAATAAGTACTTCCGTCTTAGCTGGATTCAGCTTCAGTTTATTCTCCCTCATCCAGCCCATTACTGCTTCCAGGCAGGCATTTAGGGCGGATATGCCAGCTCCTGAATAAGTTGACATGGAGAAGTAGATCTGGGTGTCATCAGCATACTGGTAACACCCAGCTCCAAATCCCCTGATGATCTCTCCCAGCGGTTTCATGTAGATGTTAAAAAGCATTGGAGAAAGTACGGAGCCTTGAGGGACACCATACTTAAGCTCAGATTTCGAAGAGCAACAGTTTCCAATCGACACCATCTGGAATTTATCCGAGAGGTAGGAGTGGAACCACTGTAAAACAGTGCCTCCCACCCCCAACACCCTCAGACGTTCCAGAAGGATACTATACGAAAGCTGCCGAGAGATCCAAAAGGACCAACAGAGTCACACTTCCTCTGTCAATTCCCAATTGGAGGTCATCCATCAGGCCGACCAAGGCAGTCTCCACTCCACAGCCTGTCCAAAAACCATTTTGAAATGGGTCTAGATAGTCAGTTTCCTCCAAGACCGCCTGGAGCTGAGAGGCCACCACCCTCTCAATTACCTTGCCCAGCCATGGGAGGTTGGAAACAGGCCTATAATTGCTCAACTCTGAGGGATCTAATGCAGGCTTCTTTAGAAGAGGTCTAATGATTGCCTCCTTAAGACAAGGAGGCATACTTCCCTGCCGGGTAGCCACGATTTTGTACCAAGGCTAAAAGTGAGGTTGGTGAGCATGTGTTAGCCCTCCAACCTCACCACTCGGTCATGTGACTGAGTCGGCTGCTGGCAGCCAGCTTGACCATAGAGCTGGGGGAAGGAGCATCCAAGCAGCAAGTATTCCCTTAATGCACCACACTGCTCACATGGTGTATTGTGGGATTCCTGGTGGCTGGGCTTTGCTCCCCCTGGCTCCGGATTACTGCACCGCTAGCTGCAGCCCAGAGGGAACCCTGCTCGTCTGGGAGACGGTAGATACAATCTGCCTTCCCCCCAACCCTCCAAAGTCGCAGCCCATGTGACCATGTGAATAACCTTACTGAATGGCAATGGTGTTGATTGGACTAGGTCGCATGGTAGAAGCCAGGCAGACAGCCAATGGGCAAGACAAAGGAAGAGTTAGGCAGGCCAAGGTCAAACCAAAGAATAGCAGGTACTGAGGGTAAAGTGAGGCAGAATCAGGCTCACACCAGTTCCGGCTAGGAACCAAAGCACAGGCTAAGGCAGACATCCAGGAAGAGCTCCACGTGAGTTGTTGCTCTAGCAAGGACCTAGAGCAGACTGCAGGCTTTTATCAGTGTGGTTCTGGCTTGGAGGAAGGTAAGGCTTGGAGGAAGGTTCTGCCCTCAGAGCAAGGCTCCAGTTTGTTTAAAGGGACATTGCCTGCTACTTTCGTCTCTGGCTCTGTCAGGGCTGTGGTGCCTCTGTTTCACTTAGGGATCCTTCAGAATCCAGGTCTGATGGCAACACAATGTTTTCTGGCCTTACACAGGAGGTCTGGGTGAGGTATTAGGACATGGGAACCACAGAGGGCTACCAGGGTCCTGGATCCTCCAAGCTAGGCTGTGCTTCAGATACCTGTACCTCTTCCTCCTCCTCCTTTGTCTGAGGTTGTGGCCTGAGTTGATTGGGGTGGGGGCCCTCACTGCACGTCATGACACCAGCCATATCTCATGGTCTGCAATGTGTTTGGCAACCCTCCTGGTTTTGCTCCCTGACAAGGACTGCAGAACCAGTAGGCTTACGAAGTGTGTGGTGTAATGGGTGGGACAGACTAGAGGCGCATGAGCCAGCTGGTAGATATTTAAGGAAGGCAGGATAGAAATGTTTTAAATCAAAATTTATTAATGAAATGTACTTTCGTAAGTTACAAAAGAGGGTGACATCAGCACGCAGCAGACTGTCATAAGTTCCAGAATGTTGAATAAGGCTCATGCTGTTGATTAAGAGGAAATGTTGCTGAGCAACTTGTTGAGAAGCCAGAGATATTCAGCCTGTGTGCATTCAGAAAATTTGGGTTTGGATTTGACCCAATCCAAATTGGGCAATATCGAATTCTGATTCTATGGGCTCTGGAGATGTCAGCTATCAGATCGGATTTGGCACTTGAATCTGAATTCAACTTAAATTTGGATTTCCCCCCATAACGACCCATAGTGAAAGAGGGAAAGATCACCAAAAATCACTGGTTGGTCATAGACTTTTGAAACTTGCCACCCATGTGGGGAAGAAGGTCAAGGCCTCTGTTGAGGATAGGGGTGTGCACGGAACTGGCTGGCCCAGTTCTGTTCAAATCTGACCCGGACCGGATTCGGTCAGATTTGGTCTGGCACCCTTTGAACCCCTGAGGTTTGGTCTTGCACCCTTCAAACCCCCACGCATGCACAAAAGTGGAAAGATGGCTTCCAGCACTAGGAAATTACCCCTATATTCTTAAATAATAGCAATATTACTTAGAATTTATTACAATTAATGGCAGGGCATGAATGAAGGGCATGAAGCAAATGTCTGTGGGCCCAAATGGTTGAAGAACAAAAGGCTGCAATGTTCCAAATCAGCACTGACAGCTATCTAGAAGCCTCTCCAGAAACCAACAGTTATAAGAACCTGCAGAAGATGTGGGAATGAACAAAGTAAAGTGAAGAATGCCCAGCATTTATTATAGAAGATGAATGTTGGGAAAGCAATGGCAGATGAGTGGAATCAAATTAATATATGGGAGTCTGGGCTTGAACAGTGCCTCCAGCCAGCAGGTGGTGCTATAGTTGACCTCGTTAGTTGGCTGGAACTTTACAGGTTTTCTGCTAGTTAAGATTATTTCTATTCTTGGTCTGGGGATTTCCTGTCTCATTATAATTTCATGTCTTCCCTGTTCTCCTTACCCTGCTGGACCATGTTGCACAATATATTTTTCCCATCTATTTATAACAGAAAAGCATTCCAAAGACTTTAGCTCTGTGTGACTCAGTAAATTTGTTATCAAACCACCACATTTTACAAAAAGACCCAATTTGCATAGGTATGCCCTGCAGAGAACAGAAATCTGAGAAACGAGAATGAGGAAAGAGAGGAAGCCATGTGGCATAAACCTTTACTTCGTTTCTATCACAAGGTTGGATAAGTTGCAAAATGAAGCCCATGTGGATATGAGAAGTAGGCAAAGAAAAGAAAAATGTTCAGTTTCTATTAGATATGAGGACACGCATCACCAGCTCAACATTGTTTGAGATGGGTCATGACAGGCCATGCAGAGGCCCATTGCACAGGCACGGTGGCCTACAAAATGGCCACCGTGCTGGTGAGGGGGAAGGCCCAAATGGGCCGAAGAACTGCATATGGGTCGGTTTTGGATGAATGGGAGGCAGGCAGGGGGAGGGGGAACCTCGGCGGACCATGCCACTGCCTCGTTAGCCCCATGGAGGGGATAAGTTAAAAATAATTTAAAAAATTTAAAAAAACAACAACAACTCACAAACCCCCTGAACGGGCTGGGGGGAGTTCAGTCCGGGGTTGGACCAAACATGGGGTAGTTCGGTTCAACCCTGAATTGTCAAACCGAACCGGTTCGACGTTGAACACGTTCGATGTCGAACCTGTTTGCACATCCCTAGTGCCTGGATACTGCTGAACTGGAAGAAGATTACGAGACTGATGAGCAAAAAGTGAAAGAATGTTTTACAGAAGCTTTGACAGGTCTAGGGTGCAGATCAGACTAGTGTTCTATAAAGCTGAAACCAGATGCAATGCAAAACCAGTTACACACACATATACAAACACACACAGAGACAGAAAGGTTTCTGATGCTCTTAAAGGGAAATCTGGAATAAAACTTAAGTATAAGAATGCTGCTGAAATCAGATGAACACAGAGAATCGATAAGCTCACCCTGAACTCTGAACAGTTCCAGATTTGCCCCCATCCAATAGTTTTGAAGCACACTAGCGTGATAGAAAGCTACACTAGAAGACAACACAGTCTATTCAAAGCCAAGTATTTACTCTTCTGGGTGCACACATAGGTAATAGTAACAGAAGCTAGCTCAGGGGTTCCTAATCCTGGGTCCCCAGACGTTGTTGGACCTAATATGATCCTGATCTGGGGACCTAATCTGGTCCCCAGATGTTGTTGGAGATGTTGTTGGAGTACATCATCCCCAGTCACAATGGTCTTCACTTAGGGATGTTGGGAGTTATATTCTAACAACATCTGAGGACCCAGGGTAGGGAGCGCCTGAGATAGATGAAGGTAGTTTGCAAACTTTCAAGTCATCAGCTGGCCCGTTGCTATTCTGCTAGGATTTCGAAATTTGAAATGTCTTCAGCCCAGGAAATATTTCAGGAGAAAGCACATATAGACTGTGAAAGACATTATAGAAGTTGCTATAGTCCATTGATCCACCTAAGATAAACCCTCAGAGACAAAGACTTGAAATTAAATCTAAATAACACACAGATTTGAGGGCAATAGTGTTACCTATTTGACCACATATTGGATGACATCCTGACTCAATTACTCAGTAGTACTACTCAGGAGTTACTCTGAAGGACTACTAAATTTCAATAGGACAGATGTAAGCCCTTGATTCTTGAAGAAGAAAAACCAGATCCAGCCAATGTGGTCCACTTTGCTAAGCAGGGTCTACATTAGTTTGCATTTGAATGAAAAACTACATGTGAACCCTGTAAGATATTCCCTTTAGGGCAGGGTTTCTTAACCTTTGGCCCCCAGATGTTCTTGAACTACAGCTCCCATCATCCCCAGATATGGCCTTTGTGGCTGAGGATGATGGGAGTTGTAGTCCAAGCACATCTGGGGGCCCAAGGTTAAGAAACCCCACCTTAGGGGATGGGGCCGCTCTGGGAAGAGAATTACATGCTTGCATACAGAAAGTTCCCAGTTCCCTCCCTGGCATATCCAAGACAGGGCAGAGAGAGATTCCTGCCTGTAACCTTGGAGAAGCCACTGCCAGTCTGTGTAGACAATACTGAGCTAGATGGACCATCGGTCTGACATGGTATAAGGCAGCTTCCTATGTTCTTAACTGGAATCTCCAAGTCCAAATCATACCTAGAAACTATAATAGGAACATTAAACTACGTTGTTGGATTTTCTCCAAGGTTAACATATGCTATTGCACCACTGACAGAATAACTCTGGAAAGGCACTGAATTGACCTGGAATGAAACCCATGACAAAAGCTTTCAAGAAATAAAGAAGTAAGAACAAGTACTTCTGGACCAGTGCTTTAATATTTTTATAATAAACAAGATGGTAGTACAAACTACCATCGTGGCATCATTCCTGATGCTTGCAATCAGGAATAAGAGCTGTATTTCCACAGGAAGAGAAATTCTACATTATGCTTACTGACTCCTACACAGTACAACTATGTGCAGATCAAAAATAAAAGTTTGCAGTTGTGAACAGTAATTTGTGAGAAGGTCCACTATGCATCTATGGCAGAACAGGAACAGGAGAGAGAGATCATAAATCTCTTGAAAATATAGCGAATAAATTTCTAGCTGAGATCCCAGAAAAACTGCAAAGAGTGATTTTATGTCTTCAGAAATATGTTCTGAAAATCACGTGCAAAGCAGGGAAAAAAACATCTTGGTAGCAGACGTGCTGCTGAGAATAGATCTACCTGGAAAGAATGCCAATGCGGAAAAAGGTCTGGAGGATCAGGTAGATATGATGATAGGAACTTTCTGCCACTGAAGAGAAACTGGAAGTGGGGAAAGCCATGGAAGAAAGCAAGATGAAACTATGCAAACATTGATTTGGGATCATAAAGGAGGATGGCCCAAAGCCAAATCTCAAGATCATGGAAAATTAAGAACTTCTGAAACATCAAAGAAGAATTGGCACTTCTACCCTAAGTGAATTGAATTGTTATTCAGGAACCTTTGAGACCAAGCATGTTAGAAGAAATTAATTCATACAAGATACTTTGGCACAGTGTTGTGCTAAAGAAGGACGTGAGGCATAATATACTGGCCAGTCACAAGTGTTCAGATAGAAGATATGGTATCCATATGTTCCACATCTTCAGATTATTTAAAGAAAAGCCACAGATCCAATGCTATTAGAGGCATTTCTAACAGACCATGGTAGCAAATTAGATCAGATTTGTTCACAGAAATATTTTTTCATTATGTACTGTTTATAGTTGGCATCCAGATACCAGATACCAAGGCAAGCACAGTAATCAGTTTCAGTAAGTCAGTTCAGGCAAGGCACGGCATACACATAGAACTTGTATGTAACAATGGCCCTCAGTATCTTTATATATAAAAGCCTTAGGAGGTATGTAGAAAATTCCATGCTGTGTGGCACATCTCATGAGAGTTCTGGCAAGAGAGAGGGGGGGGCCATGGAGGAGGAGGCTGAGGAGCAGATGGAGGAGCAGCTGCTACCTTAGAGGAGCAGGAGGGCTGAAGAAAGAGCAGGGGCATTCCTCACTCACTTCCTCAGAACACCCAGCTGCAGCTCACTCCCTCAGCTCCAACCGCCGGCCTCTGATGCCTCTCCTCGTGGGGAGGATGGCTGAACTGGGGCTTCCCATCCAGCCTGCATGGAGGGAGCTTAGTACTCTCTCCCGTGCTGGCTTGGCCATCCTCCTTGTGAGGAGACCTGCCAGGGTGTCAGAGGCCAGCGATTGGAGCTGAGGGAGTGAGCACCAGTTGGGTGCACTGAGAGAGTGGGGGAGTTAAAAGGAGTGGGTGGTTGCGAGTGGGATGGCTGAGAGTGGGAAAGTGGAGGGGAGATGGCTGTGAGTGGAGTGGCTGAAAGTGGAGGGGGAGTGATGGCCACGAGTGGAGTGGCTGAAAGTGGGGAGTGGAGGAGAGGGGTGACTGTGAGTGGGGTGGCTGAAAGTAGTGGAGGGGAGAGGAGGGAGTGGCTGCGAGTGGAGTGGCTGCGAGTAGGGGAGTGGAGGGGTGGCTGCAAATGGGTTGTCTGCGAGTGGAGGAGTGAAGTGGAGGGGGTGACTATGAATGGGGTGGCTGAGAGAGTGGGGGAGGGGAGGGGAGGGGTGGCTGAGAGTGGGGGAGTTGAGGAGAGGGGGTGGTTGTGAGTGGTGTGGCTGAAAGTAGGGGAGTGGAAGAGAGGGTGTGGCTGTGAGTGGGGTGGGTGACACTGAGCAATAGAGCAGGGGCTGTGGCAGGACTTTAAGGAGAACAATAAAGTCCTAGCATGCAGATGTTCTGCGCAGGGCCAGCTAGTACAGATGAATTTGCCAGAATTGTTAAAGAAAGGAGTTTAAAGAAACGTTCACAAACATATTTCTTATAATCAGATGCACTAGCTGGGAAGTATGTGCAGGCTAAGTAAAAATGTTAATAATGGCAACATAGAGAAAAGAAGACTCAAGCAGGAAAACACAGTGACAGAGGAGCAAAATTGTTCACACCAGGAAGGAGATGCTGTGAAATTCGGCAGTGAGATGGACCTTTGGAACCAGCAGCACTAAAGGGAATTGCCCACATTCATAGATGCTGTGGTCATTTAAAAATTAAGGCTGAGATAAAAGTTTTCTGGTGAGAACTGTCAGTTTGAATTTGGAAATATAGGGGAGATGAAAGTTGGAATCCCCACTCATTTTTGGAGGTGAAAGGCAAAAATCCAGACAGGGGAAGAAACTTAGCACCACCACTGAAAACTGTCACCACTCTTCTCAGCGACGATAGGTCAGTGGCTATCATTTCCCCCAGTCCCCAGAACAATGCTACATGGTGGTGTAGTGTGACTATGGTTGGACTTCTGGAGGGGAAATGATGGCCACTCCTAGGGCCCACCATATTTTCCCCAGTTGTCTCCATCAGAGTGATGTATAGCATCATGTAGCATCATTCTGGAAGCTTTCTGGAGGATATAGTTTGCAGCTAACCACTGATCATGGGGAGAAGCTCTTGTGGTTGTCCATTTCACTGCACTCTAGCCCTGAATTCACCCACCCAGAAAATCCCCCAAGCCCACCCCACCTTTCATGGCCTCTGGCCTCTTTTGGACCAGCCTTAAGAGATGGAAATAAGATAACTGAGGTATCTTGGACAAGAATTGCAAAAGGAATGCTATTCACTGAAAGCAAAAGAGAAGACATTGCTTTACAGAGGCGTAACTATAGGGGGGGCAGGGGGGGCATGTGCCCCGGGCGCCATCTTTTCGGGTCACATGGGGGACGCCGCCATGACCAAAATTAATTTTTTTTAAAAAAAATACAAATTTCTCCTGCTCAGTGCAGCAGCGCTGCAGCAGTCAAGGGAGCACATCGGCGCCCCCTCCCCCACGAGTGGTCCCTTCCGCGCCGCCTGCACGCCCCCCCCATTGCTTTGCTGGTGGCCAGTCAGTGGCCTGGCTTGGCGGCAGCGGGTGCCTTTCATGCTGCTCACTGCGCCTGCCCTTGGCTGAGGCTCGCTCACTCCGTCGCTCGCTTAGTCTGGAACAGCCAGAAAGAGGCCCTCTAGTGGCTTGCCAGCCAGAGGGTCTCTAGTCAGTGACGCACGCACGCGCGACTCGGCCAGCGTGCCGTGCGTCCGTCCTCCTCTGTTTTCCTGCACATGGTGGTGCGGTCGCCGTCGCAGAGGAAAGCGTGGTTGCTGGGGCTGGGGCTGCACTGCAGCAGGCGCAGGCAGGACGACGAGGACACACACGGACACCCGCACGGAAGAAAGGATTCGGCGGCGGGCGGGTGGAAGCAGCAGACCAAGTGTCAGGGTGAGAAATTGAATGCGTTGCAAAAACTACAGAAGCCACATGTGGGGGGGGGGGACATATTAAAGAATCAGGCTTTTATTTAGCTGCCCAACTATGGTCTCAGGTGCCAAACAGGTGTTAATGTTTGCATTATACGCTCCTCTCTCCGCCCCAAAAGAAAGAAAAACATTCATAAAGATTCTTTGGCACTCAATCTTAAATGCATGCATGTATATGGAACTGAGAGTCAATTCCCACAGCCTGGGTAGTACAGCAGTGTGAGTTGACTCAAGCAGTGTAACATAGCTGCCTGTGCATTGTTACAAGGTGTTTCAAGAGAGTTTTACCATGAGTTCTGCTTGCTGGCATGCTCGTTTTTGCACTGTGAAAGCTTGCCTTGTGATCTCAGTTTACGCTGAAGTGCTCCTATAACAGCTCCATCTCAGAAAAACCTGCAGTGTTAGCTTTAACAAGTGCCTGTGGTATCCTGCTAAAGACACAAAGTTTGGCAAGAAAAATGGGGGAGGGGGTTATATGCCAGGACCTTTGGAGATTGTCTCTTGCTTGTGAGGAAAAACCTAAGTATAATGTGGTGTGTATCATCAATCATTGCATCATAATTCTGTTGTTTGAGATACAAGCCAACTCCACAGGGTTGTTGCTTGTGAGGAAAAACCTAAGTATAATGTGGTGTGTATCATCATGGCATCATAATTCTGTTGTTTGAGATACAAGCCAACTTCACAGGGTTGTTGTGAGGAAAAAACACATGTGTGTCAGTCAGATGTATGCTGGGGGGGCGGGGGGGGGGCGCAATTTCAGTGCTTGCCCCGAGCGCCGTTTTCCCTAGTTACGCCTCTGTTGCTTTATCCTGCTTGTGGCCTGGCCTGATAGATCATTTCCCTTTTAGTAGAAGTATATACTTCTTTGAATGGGCATGATGCTGAAGTGGGGGGAAAGAACTGATATCACATAGCTGTCACTTTGACCTCTTAGTTTTGAGTAGTGTTAAACTTCAGGATTAACAAAGAGTTCTAAGAATTGAAGTTTGGGGAAGTACTATGAAGGTCTGGGGATTAAGGTGTAGTGTAAACACTGATTTATTATTGTCTATTATGAGTTTACACATGCATATATAAATTTTGCTTATGTTCCCTTGCTTTGGAAGGGTTTTTTTGGGGGGAAATATTTAAAATACAGTTTTTTAAGAAGGAATGTTATCCACCAAAGACAGTTTGGTGGGAAAATGCTAAGTGCCACAAACCATAATACCACAGGAATCTGAGCTCATAAGTATACAAATGAAGAATGATGACAATATTTTTCCACTACAAATTACTCCAAAACAGCCTGAAACAGAATCTATCTCAACAGCTTGTCAACCAGTTAAAAAATGATATTTCAGAATGGCACATGTCCTATCCAGACATTACGTTCAACACTTGGACAAGTGAAAAGTGTACACAGGTACAGTTTCTCACACACTGTACTGAACACGGGCCAACACGCAGGTGCCTCTTTGCCAAGTTAGCAGGGGTATATACCACATAATACCCTATTCAGACATTATGTTGTATGAGTGTACAGACGTCTGTAAACCCATACATGTTTGCGTGTGAATGACTGTAACTATGTTCATGTTAAAAGTGAATCTGGGTTCAGGCCCCTCAAATGCATGGTTCATATAGGAAGTGTACTGCTGTACCTGCATTCAGTACATGTGTGTATTGGATACATGTGTGAATAACTCTACCTATGTACAGATCTGTACTGTATACTCATTGTACAAATGTTGAATGTAATGTGTGAATGGGGCTAATGTCTGAATTGGGCTAAAATCATCAACTAAAGCCAAACTTTGAAAGGACACAGTAGCTTTATGAGAAAAGGTTGTCAAGTAGTTCTAGAATTTTTTGTTCATACCTCTCCCTCTCTCTCTCTCTCTCTCTCTTTTCTCTCTCTCTCTGCATCCCCCCCCGCCCGCTCATACCTTCCTCATTTAATATACCAAACAGGCTATAAGTGCATTGTCTTGAGCTCAAGAAAGGGCGATGAGAATTCACTCCAGATAACTGAACATTCTAGAACACTGAATCAAGTTTAATAAACTCAGGTTGTTGCAAACCTGTTTGTCAGAATCTAGAGACACAACGCCTGTGAGGCTATGATACATACACCATAACTAGCAGGTCAGCCTTACTGGCCTCATTTGACCACATACAGGACAAAAGAAATGGCAATCTGGTCACTGTGTTTGACTCAGTAAGACACAAGTTGTGCAGGTCTGGAGTTGTGAGGGGGGCAGAGGCGTAACTAGGGAAAACGGCACCCGGGGCAAGCACTGAAATGGCGCCCCCCGTGCCCCCCGCCCCCCACATACTACATTATACTTAGGTTTTTCCTCAGAAGCGCCCGCCGCCACCAAGCCAGGCCACTGACTGGCCGCCAGGTGCCAGCAAAGCAATGGGGGGGGCACGGGCAGCGTGGAAGGGACCGCTCCCTTGACTGCTGCAGCGCTGCTGCACTGAGCAGGAAACATTTGTATTAACAAAAAATTAAAAAGAAAATTTTTGTCATGGCGGCGCCCCCCATGTGACCAGAAAAGATGGCGCCCGGGGCACGTGCCCCCCCTGCCCCCCCTATAGTTACGCCTCTGCAGGGGGGGGGAGGCATTGCACTGCTACACCTTTAGCCTCCTGCTGGAGGGTGTGGCTTTGTCCCATCCTGCCTTTGGAAAACACATGGGGCAGTGAGTGGGGTTAGGGCAGGTGTTCAGTGGCAGGTGGGGGGGGGATGGCTGTCCCTGCCAGTTAGGCCACCTTCTGCTCCACCCCTGATTCAGTGTAATCTCCAGCTTCCTTCACTCCCTTCCAGGGGACAGAATGGGCATTACCAGTTGTCTTATAAGAATTTGCTGCTTTCTAAGAGATCAGCCAAGATGGAGGTTTTTTCCACTTACTCCAGTTTATTGCCTTTTAGTTAGTTTGTCCCGACATATTCAGTTCAGGCAGGGCCACTGAGAGAGCTGCTTCAGGCCCCAGTGAAAAAAAAATCCCCCCCCCCACACACCAGCAAGGGTGAAGCGGCTATAAATCTTTACATGGGATTTGTACTGATGTGCGAAAAGAAAAGAAAAGAAATAACAAATATGCCCTGCCTGATATACAAATGAAACATGGAATAGGAAAAGAAAACAGGAATCCAAATTGCTCTGATCTGCTGCTCTGAACCAGAGTGTGATCACCCAGATAGGCTGAGAGGGGGACACTATTGTCTGACCACCTTCTCGAGTTTGGTTCCTGCATTGCTCAGGGAGGTGTGCTTTAGACCTGCTGCAGTTCTCTGAGTTGCCCACAGCTGACCCAAGGATGCTCGGTGCCCCAGGCAAAGCCTGCCCCCACCCCCCATACCTCTAGCCTGCCCACCTTGCCCATCACCCCATTGCCTGGCCCTTGCCACACCGACTGCCCCATCCCCACACTTACTGCCACCTGCTGCCCCCATCCCTGCCACCACACTCACCGCCTCATCCCTGTCTCCGTTGCTGAGCCCCCCACCCCCATCCCTCTCCCTGTCACTGTCACTGCTTCATCTTCTGCCTGATGGATACTTTTGCTCCAACCAGTGGAACTTCTATTTGCTGCGACGTGTTGTATTCATGTTATTAAAATATGCCACAGCAGTTAGAGGCCTCACTGGCAGCAGAAGCAGCGGGCAAGCAGAAGAGGAGGTGGCGAGCATGGGGGTGCAGTGATGGGAGCAGCAGGGAGTGCAGTGGCGGGCAACCAGTTGGGCAGGCTGGCCCTTGGCCAAGGCCATCAGCACCCCTCCCTGCCTGGTGCCCTAGATGTCTGCCTAGTCCACCTAGTGGATGGGCTGACCCTGGAGTTGCCAGTGTTAATTTTAAAAGTTGTGTTGCTTTTGCCTATATACAGTTGTCCAGGTTATTATTGCCTTGTGTCTTTCTTGGTGTGGAGGCAAAGAAGCTTTCTGTTTTTTGGTGATGTATATCAGAGTGAGTACCATAAGCAAGGATGTGTAAAAAAACCCATCAGATTTCACTGGTACATTCATTTCATAGGGATGAGCAGAAGCTTTATGCAAGGTAGCTCTCTGCATTGAATTGGCAACCATACTACAGGGGTCTTGAGTTGCACATGTGCCAATGACATCATGTATAATTTCTGGTGCAAACATAGAGACGCATTTGCATGGCAGTAGCATGCAAAATCTGCAGTGCATGGATTGGGCCGGCCTTCTGGCAGCCATGTGTTGTGTCTGGTTTACATCTCTGCTAACTGATTATGTCATTGGCCCACTGCAGCCTCAAGAGGCTTCTGCATAAGATGATAAGGCCTTTCCAGCTCATCCCATACTTGGCCACTGCCATGCAGTCATGGCATACACTACCTCCATAATGCCTTGAGAGCGCATTCATAGGAAATTCATAGTGCATTCAAGTAATTTCCCCAACTTTTTCTTGAAACAGTTCACTCATTCTCTAACCAAGTTTTGTTACAACTCAACACATTCTGCTTTTAGTTTGCAAAAGAGTTTGCACTCAGACATCTGGCTAAATATTTTTTCCAGGATATTAAAGAAAAACATTTTCTTTTAATTATCAGACTATTATTGAAAACCACAGCTATTTGTGATTTTCCTATTTTGCATGTTGCTCAGATGACTGGTTATTTTATTTTCAAATGCAAAAGTAATAATGGAAAATATTTAGTGGCTGAGAAATATTGATATGATAATTTTAAAATAGTTGTGGAATACAAAGCTAGAAATAAACCTGGTAGCTTCTAATATTTTACATTGTGTGTACTGTACACACTCACACACATTCTTCTTGATCAAGAGTTCACATTTCTTCATAATCCTTAAATGTTGAAAAGATTCCAAAAGACTCATCTCTGGGATTGTTTCAAAAATGGCTTGTTTCACAGCAGTACACCTGCTGGGCTTTATTACAGAAATTAAGGAAATTTTAAGGAATGATATGAAGACTGGTGAAAGGAAACAATATGATGAATGCAGTAGTTGCATGAAGGGGGAAATGAAACCTTGAATCAACTTTTGAATCTTTAACCTGGCTCTGTAGCATGTATACTTCTCTATACAAATAGTTTACGGAATTGTGACATCTCTCAGATATGGGTAGAAACTTCTGATTACATTCAAGAGCCTTTTACACAACCATATGGGGTGGGTGGGTTGGAGGGTTAGAGTTGTTACTCTAGTAGCAACAGGTGATCAGAACTTCTGTGTCAACAAACCCAGGAAACACACGAGTAAGCTAGGAGAGGCCTCCATTGCTGAAATTAGGAGATGGAATTGGCCCTCTGATTGGCCATGAAGGAGCAGAAAGTAGGCCCAGCCCTGCTGAAGCTGTGGCAAGTATAGGATCATAAAGTGTGCATTGCAGAGTGGCATATTCACAGATGGCATACCCTGTAGCCACAGCTCTCTACTACTTCCAGGCCTGTTGCTGGTAGAAAAGGTGAGTGGATCCACATGACCAGAAAAGTAAGGTAGAATAGTTCTCCTTTCCTCCTACCTTGGTTAAAAGCAGGGTACAAAAGCTGGGCTACCCTGCTTTGAGCAACCTGGGTTGGAGGGATTTTCATGAGTTCATACAGAAATGCAAACCAGAGCACAAGGTCTCCTACCCTGACATTGATGGTTGCATGAAGAGGCCTCAAGTCTTACACATTTCGGGTATTTGGAACCCGCTTTCCAATCATAGTGATTCACAAAGCTGGGTTCAATTTATATTTACAATGCAGAAAAGAACAACAACAACAAAAGCAATTAAATAGAAAAAGAACAAGATGCCCACATACAGGGCATTATCTTGTCATCACTGATACAATTATTTAATTATTATTATCATTATCATTATATGACATCCAAATAATTTCAAAACACTTGGGTTGTGCAATAGGGGATTTGGGATTATGGCCAATCTCCTCTTCCCTTTGCAGCCCCCTGTGCCTCCTGAATCTATGTCCCTGAGGGTTGCAGGACCCCCAGAGGTTTTCAGGAGGCACAGTGGGCTGCAGAGGGAAGTGAAGATCAGTGAATCCCCCACACACACACACACACAATGCATGCCAAAGCTTTTTGGAACATGCAACATTATTCTGAATGTCAGTTGTGATTATTGTTATTGTTGTTATTGCATTCCTATAGTACCTTTAGAAGACATTCAAGAATGTTATGAGCCATTCAAGGTGCCCTACAATATGAAAACAATATCTAACATCAAAATAACAAATCAACAGTATAAAAGAAACCTGAACCAAATCTTAAAGCACAAAGCATTACAATAAACTGAAACAACAAACTCAAACAATAACAGTAACAGTTAAATCTTGATTAATATCATAATTCTAAGAAGACCCACTAAGGCCTGTTTTGCTCCTTGGTTCTCCTTGGAGCTTAGGGTAATGAAACAACTCAGACGATAGCTAGAGTGATGTTGGAGGAAGACTCATAACGAATCTGACCGAACACAGGCTAGAGCCTATTTTAAGGACTGCTCTGTAGCAGTGGGGGCGGTGAAGAAACATTTTCTCTCTGCCTACATTGTGTCTTCCCAGTGTAGGCCAGTGGAGCTGTTTTGTGCGGCAAAATCATTGCTTCACACAGGCCACCAGATGATGGGGGAAGAACCATCAGCAGTCCACTGTGACCAATTTGCATGTCACTTCACAGATAAAATCGCTGGCATACATGCTGATCTAGACTCCAGGATTTGGGCAGTTCCAGGAGATGTGCCTCAGTAACTATCTGGTCTGACTGTGGTGGATTCCTTTCAGTTAGTGGAGGAAGTGGACAAGATCCTAGGCACTGTGCTGGCAACATCATGCGCTCTGGACCCTTGTCCTTCATGGCCAGTAAAATCTGCTAGGGAAAGGAAGGTAGGTGGTTGGAGTAAATTATTAATGCTTCACTAAGGGAAGGCAAGATGCCATTGAGCCTCAAGCAGGTGGTGGTAAGAACACTACTAAAAAGCTCTCCCTTGATTCCACCAACTTTTATAAATATCGGCCTGTTTCAAATCTTCCCTTCTAAAGCAAGGTGATAGAGTGTGTGGTGTCTCTGCAGGTGCAAAGGCTCTTGAATGATATGGATTATCTAGACCCTTTTCAATCTGGCTTTCACCCTTGGTTTGGGACTGAAACTGCCTTGGATGCCCTGGTGGGTGATCTACACTGGGAACTAGACAGGGGGAGTACATCCCTTTTGGTTCTGCTGGACCTTGTTAGAAACGGTCTATAACATATCAGAACCAGAGGTACCAACTCAGAAGCATGTGAAATATAGGCCTGTGTCTGATTTTATTTTATATTAAGAAATGAAATAATACCTGAACTTGAGGTGAACTGGCATACTGCTCCCTGCTCTGTGAAGGGAGGAGACAACCCAGCATTGTGTTGTTAAAATGGATATGCAAGGAATACAAAGGCTTGGCCTGGGCTACTCATATGCAAAAATGCAACTGACTACCAGGTCTCTGTGAAGGAGGCCTGAGGCTGATTCCCCCCTTCCTGTTGCAAGAAATCCATGCTAATCCTTGCCAGTGATTAACTCAATTGCTCTCTATAGTGATTCACATGAATACAAAGAAAATGCCTGTAGACTTTATTACACTGCTGCTTCTGCCTAGCTAAATGTATTGGACGTCTGACACATACATGTTACTTTAAATATAATTACACACTAGATAAGAGGTACACAAGAAATAATGTAATTGCTGTCTCACAAGTAATTTTCTCACTAACTCCTGTGACTTTTAACACCTTTTGGGGGCCAATCTGCTCAGAGATGCAGATTTGCTGTGGGCAATGCCTCCCCTCCCTTCTGAGCACACAGTTTACAGAAGATGGGATTCAGATCTCTCTCTGGACTGGCCAATATCCTGAATAATTAAGACATTGTCCAGCAAGTTGTCACCTTTTGGGGGGACCCAGGAAAAGATGAGATTTGAATAGATTCTATTCAAGGATCAAAGAGAAATACACTATAAAAAGTGAGGTGAATAGACAGAGAGTTTAGCTATCTTGTGCCTACAGCAAGATTTGCTCACAGCAGCAGTTCTTATGCCTACAGCAAGATTTGCTCACAGCAATGCCAGGTTTTGCTGCCGAGCCGCTGGGCTAAGCAGGAACCCCGCCCATGGTCAGAGGCTGTCTGTGACTTCTACTGCGCAGTGCGAAAGTCATGACTCCCCAGCCATGGTGCTCTGGCTCTCAGCCATGATCTGAGCACTGCAAAAAGGCTCTTGTCTTCAGCCAAGCGCCTCACTCCTTCAGCTGACGAGAAGTCTCTGGTCCTGGGTAAATATGCTGCAAGCCTTGGGTCCCTCCATCCTTTCCCCTTCCTTCTCCTCCCTCCCTCTTTTCCCCTACTAATTCCAAAACCATGCCAGCCCCCAGCCTCTCTCAACCCCCCCTTCTTTTCCGCCTGTATCTGAATTGTATTAGGCTCTAGGAAGATTTAATTGCACACACATATATTAGTTAGGCACACGGGTGAACACTGGTAGTGGTTAGGATGTTCTGTTTAAATACTGTTGCTGATATGATAGAGTGTTCTGCTTTCTGCTTTGCTAGATTATGTTGTTAGTCTTTTTATACTCAATAAAGCCCATTGAACTCTTTGAGGATTGGTTTGATCTCCTTTCTTCCATGCATCCAGATCACACATGGTCACCATATAAAAGAACTTGGTCACGTTGGTGACACTATTTATGAGCCAGACCTATTTTGTATACTAGCTAATGAGCATATTTAGTATATAAATCAGGCCTGGTCTGTAACAACCTCTCAGCAGCATTTGATACCATCGACCATGGTATCCTTCTGGACTGCCTCTCAGGTATAGGGATCGAGGGTAGTGCACTGTAGTGGTTCCAGTCCTTTCTTGCGAGAAGTTTCCAGAAGGTGGAGCTGGGGGACTTCTGCATAACTCCTTGGCCTCTGGCCTATGGGGTCTCGCAAGTCTCTGATTTGCCCCCCAAGGCCCCAGAATGCTCTCTCAATGAATGTTCACTCTGTGACAGCTGTGGCTGCTTTTAAAAAACAGCTCAAGGCCTTTTTATTTACTCCGGCTTTTATCTCCCAGAGACTGCCAGGTTTCTCAGCTTTCTTGAATGTGTTTCCTGGTGTTTTATGGCTTTGATGAGTAATTGATATTAAGGTTCTAAATGTAACTTATATGGAATTTTATTGTATTTTAACTTTTGCAAACCGCCTTGAGATGCTTAATGAAAGGTGGTATAAAAATTTAATTAATTAATTAATGGATAAAACAAGTTATCTTCACTGCCTTTATAAAAGCAGGTAGTTATTATACCAAGCATACCTCTCTTGGGACAGAATTTGAAGTCTTGGGAGCCATAACTGAAAAGGCTCTTTATCTTAACTTCAAAACATTAAGCCTTTAAAGTGAACCAGAGTTTCAAGCATACAAATTGTCCCTCCTCACACAATCTGGCCACCTTTGGATGTAATGGACCTGCAGTTTGCCTCCCTGTCCCCCCCCCCCATGTTTCCCCAGACAATTACAATCCAAATCTGGGAGCTGGCAATGGGGACACAGGCTTCCTCCAACCCTGGAAGGACAGCCCATGCCAGCCAATAGAGTTGCAGCCTTAAGGGAGCTTCCTAGTTAAGGGAGAAATCTTAATCTGGATGACACGGCGCTGTCAATGGACCCTTGGTCTGGTGAGTGCAACTCACCTCTATCTAGCTTAAATAAGGGGTAGGCAAGGGTAATGTCTTTCAGTCTTTATTATTACAGTGATATTGGTTTTCTTGGCAAATTATCTAAAAAAAAATTTCTTGCATGTGGCACCCCTGCATGTTTCAATAACACAAGCCCTCATTCTTGAATCTTACATCCTTTCAGATATAGATAATTCCTATATCCCACCCTTTGCTGTTAGTTTGCCAACAGACAATCAGACAACCAGACACACATGCATACACACACACACACACACACACCAATTTCCCTTGTAACTTAATCACTTTTGTTACATTTTCTTTTAACTCATTTCAGGTTTCTAATCTCTGCAATAATGACTCGAATATCGCATTCCAGATGTTTCCAAAGAGCTGTGTGGAGAAATGCCTGCTGTTTTCTGATGTGGCAACTGTTCCAATTCCAGCCCAAAGCATTCTGGGTTTTTAGCATGACATTTGGCTGTCCACATTTGCATCTTGTCCTCTACTGTGAACGGCTTCACTAGAAATTCATTACAATCTCTTGTGTGGAGTACAATCCTAATCCAAAGCATGTTTACACAGAAGTAAGTCCCATTGCGTTCAGTAAGAATTACTGGGCCCATTCTCAGGTATTTGGGTAATTCATGTTGTTTGAGACACTGCTCCAAACCTGGGTAGCCCAGATCCACTACCCAGGTAAAAATTGTGGACCTGGCCCAAAGGAGAATGGGGCTTGCATATATACATATTTCACATTGTCTTATTATTTGATCACTTTATCACATTATTTTAATCACATTATCACATAAGGTGCTTCTATGCTTTTCATCAAGAATCCATATCAAAAGACTTTGGTTCAATTCTGTTCACACAGGCCTATTGCTGACAAGTTATTTTAAAATTGCTTTGCAAGCTCTGTAACTGGGAAGAAAGGGGCATTTGACATGGTTGTAAGTCATCTAAGCAAAGTAGGTGCCCTAGTTAGAATGTTTTCAAATGGGAAATATCACCCCAAACACAGAAGGGTTCTTTCCCACAAAAGGTCTGCTCTTATAACAGGTGGGATCACATAATCTCAGTATATTTTTTGCAACCAATGCAACAGTCAGCAGCTCAATTTTTTTTTTTTAGTAATCAGTTTTAACTATATTCTAAAGGACATATTTTTGATTAAGATGGGTGGTATCTACTAATTAGAAGATCAAAATCTAACAAGTACAGATGGCCCTCATTATCCACGGTCTCAGCAACTGCGGTTTCACATATCCATAGTTGGCCATGCACATTCATCCTTGTTATCTGTGAATCAAAACATAATTGAAATTTGCCTCCTAGGTGGCCAGAAATGACATTTGAGGTCATGTCCAGCCACCATTTTGATGAATGGAGCCATTTTGTGACTCTTTCTTTTTTAAAAAAATGTTTTTTCCATGATTTTTTGTGGAAAATCAGCGAAATTGAGGTTTTAGTTACTGGACTGCTGGAGACCTGGCGAGCATGGTACATTACTTCCTTTCTCTTATTTCTGCATTTTAAAGCCTTTTAAACTTTTAAGCCTTTTAAACCTAACCCCCCAATTACCATTCACAAAAGGTCTCGTTATCCACGGTTGTCAGTGAGAACAAAACCCCCGTGCATAACGAGGCCCACCAGTACCCCCAAACCATCCCCTTGGGAGGCTAAGACCTTCGCCTGAGAAAAAAGGACTATAAGAGTTTCAGCCATGGATTTGATTTTTGAAGTTCCCCCTCCTTTCTGCACTTTTGCTACTTTTTGCATTTTTTCTCTCCTTTTCTTTCTTCCCCTAACTTTAGACTTCCAGCTCTGGCTATAGTTTTTTGTATGTTTGTTTTCAGGTTTTTGTTTTTGTTTTGTTTTGTTTTGTGTTTTTTGGGGGGTGCGGGTGGGTTGGTGCTTTTCCTTTTAATTTTAATCAAGTTTCCTATTCTAGGTTCCATCCTTTGTGTTGCTGAGACTGATTTGCTGACTACCAGGAGTGGTGGTGAGATGCCTTTCAAATGTTTAGACTTTGTCGGATCAGCTCCTCTAACGTGTTTCTAATGTAACTCAAATAAAATGTTAACTTGATATTTGAAGTGTGTGCTTCATTTTTGGGGCAGAGGGCAAGCAGCTGGTCAGGACACAAAAACCCCATAGCTAAAATTCAGAAACTGGTGAATATTAGTAATCAAAAATTCTAACAATTCCACCTCACATTTTGGTTGTCTGTGCCACCACTTCTTGCAAAACTACTCCCAAGCAGCTGGCACCCATTTTAATCACAGAGTTAGGGAGAGTGAGAGGCCAGGCATAGTGGAGCTGCTGCAATGCTGAGGACAGCAGCTCTGTTGCTTGTGCAGTGCATTGTGGGATCCCAGAGGACAATGAGTTCCCTCCCCCTCTCATCTGAGCTCTGGTGCTTGCCACCACATAGGTCATGTGGGCCTGTTGTTGTGAACTACACCTGGTTTTGCACTCTGTATATGCTCAGAGGGACAGAGGCAAAGTCACATCATACACAAACTGAATTGGTTCTTGGAGATGGTGACCATGTAGGATCTGGGCACGCAAACAGAGACATAGAGAGAGACACTCAGAAAGTTCAATGGGCTGTATTATAGAAAGTTGGTCATCAGGATAAAATAATCCACATTAAAAAACATGTTTCCAATTTAAAGTGTAGTGTAATGTGCCTAACTAACATATGTGTGTGCAATCAGTAATTACAGCTATCTAATAATCTAACAAATCCTAATAAAACATTTAGAGAGAAGAAGGAAGGAGGGAGGGCTTAGGAGAGGGATGGCAGTGATTAGTAGAAAGGAGGGAAGAGGGATCCAAGACTTGTGAAGGCAGCATATTACCAGGATTAGAGGCTTGAGAGCAGTGGGGCTTTCAGCTGAAGGAGATGTTGTAGCTGGAGAACAGGAATTTAGGAGCGATGCAGTCTTCTAGCAGCCAAGCAGGCAATTTGCTCAAAGCGAGGCAGAGAGTGAGATCACCATGGCTGGGGAAGTCTTGACTTCTCACTGCACAGCAGAAGTCACAGACAGTTCCTGTCCATGGACAGAGTTCCTGCTTGTTGCCCCGCGGCTTTAGCAGCAAACTCTGGGATGGCTCTTGAGCAAGTATGCTTGTTAGGCAAGATTGCTAGCTCTCTGTCCAGTAAGCCTCATTCTTTATAGTTGTATCTTCCTTTGATCTCCATAGAGTCTATTCAAAATATCCTCATCCTTCCTGGATCCCCAGAAAGGAGACAATCTGCTGTTTCCTTCTGGATATTGTCTTTTTAATTATTCAGGATATTAGCTCAGTCCAGGGAGATTTTAATCCCATCTTCTGTAAATTGCTATCTTGGGGAGGGGATGGTTCTATTTTGCCCACAAAAAATCTGCATCTCTGAGCTGCAAATGGGCATCTTCTCTTGTCCCCAGATTCCTGGCCTGGTCCCAGAAGGTGTTAAAAGGTGTTAATAAAAAGGACTAAATCTATAGGTGTTTTCTTAGAGTGGAATTTCTATAGACAGCAACTGAGTATCCCCTTTGGGCATAGCAGAGCCATCATTGACAAGGATTAACATAGACTTCTTGCAACAGGAAAGGGGAGATCTGCCTCTGGCCTCTTGCACAGACATTATCTGATAGTGAGTTACATTTTAGCATATTGATAGCTCAGGCCTAGCCCTTGTGTTTCTGTGAGTGCCCATTTCACAATATAATGCTGGATTGCCTCTTCCTTCACAGAGCAGTTAGCTGAGGCAGTCATGAGACGTGGGTGTCAGTTCACTTTGAGTGAACTGGCATTAATTCATTCCTTAATAAAATGGAATCAGACACAGGCCTGAATTCCATATACTTCTGGGTTGGTACCTCTGGGTCTAGTGTTGGGGTACAGGTGTCTCCAACACCGTGAGCAGCAGAGCCCAGAGGAGGATCAATCATCTGGGGATTGAAGCCTCCAATCCCCCCAGCCTACCTTACTGCCTAACAAATGGATTGTGAATTTCTTCACTGTTGAGTTCTATATCTACATTTTTAAAAGATTGAAGAAATGAACTGATGCCTTAAAGCTGAAATAAAATGTGGCACTCTTCTACGTAGAGGCAAGCTGTTTTGCATCTTGTTAGCTCCCATCATGTAGCAACATATCATGTACCTTAGGAATTATGGCATGCATAAGAGCATTATGAACTTGAAAGGGAATGTGAACTGTCTCATCAAAAGCAGATATCGGAATCAATTGAAGAACCACATGGCTCATGAGAAGAACCATGTGGCTTTGGTAAATGTATTGATAAGAAACACAGGCTGCTGTCCTTGGTGTAAGGCTTTAATTTTCTTTTCTTTTTCTTTTTTTGGACTCAGAAATTTGTGGCAAGCTGCACGGCTTTAAAACAAACCCAGTGTCCCTAAAAGAAATCACAACAACAATCTACCATCCTTGGAAAACAACTTCATGATTGCTTATTAGTGCTCATTAGGGTTTGATCTGGGACTTGAACTCATTGATATGTGAAGCTGCCTTATACTGAATCAGACTATTTGTCCATACAGCTCAGTATTGGTTCCTTCCCTCCTATGGGGGAAGCTCTGGGAGGAACTGCATCATCCAGGCTTCCTTGCGCTTCTTCCTGGCTGCTCCACCCTCATTCCCAACCCTGCCCCCGTGTCACTACCCAGTCGCTCCCTCTGGATGCTCCCAAGAATCTCTGCAGCTGCCCAGCTTTCCCTGCTCCAGTGCATTTAGAACCCCTCACCTCCCACCTCACCTCAAACCTTCCCCTCCCACCTCACCTCCAGCCTTGCCTCCAGCTTCCCACCTCGCCTTGCCCTGCCTCTATCCTTCTGTTTCCAACCTCTCACTTTGCCTTGCCTAGAGCCTCCCACCTCACCTCCAGCCTTGCCTTGAGTCTAGCCTAGCGCCTCCCACCTCACCTTGCCTTGAGCCAGGGGTCCTAGCCTCACCTAGACTCCAGCCAAACCTTGTATAACCTCTCCTCTCCTCCAATCTCACCTTGCCTCCTGCCTAGCCTTGCCTCCTCCAACCTCACTTCCTGCCTAGCCTCACCTCCAGATTCCCACCTCACCTCACCTCACCTCCAGACTCAGCAAAGGTGAGGTTCAAATTAATCCTCCCCCATGTGATGAAGAAATCCTGGGAGTGGGATGTCATCAAGATGTCTGGGGAAATTGTCAGTGCATATCTTCTTAATCACACAGGGAAAGAGTATAATCTAAACTGACCCATTAATAACCTCTGTGTCAATGGAGGAGGACAACTTTTCTTCTTTCTTAGTCTTCCTGACCTTCCCCTCTTCTGCCCCCCCCTCAGATAATTCAGCATTTTAATTCTATTTTATTGTATGCAGTATTAAATTTATTCCCCCTCTATTAACCAGAAAGCTACAATGCTGGATTCCAGAAAGCAAAAATGCAAAAGTAAAAGCAATAATTATATATAAACAACTGCATTTGAGGAGTCAACGAGGCTATCCTCACGTGCACCCTAACGCAAGCTAGGGCAACTCAGCCTCAGTTAGGCTGCACTGGGAGAGTGCCAGGATCTTGGTGGGGCAGTGCCACCAAGCCTGGCTTTTTAGCCTGGCCATTAACTGAGGTTAAGGGAGCCAGCGACCCCTTAACCTGGGCTTGCTGCTTGTGGGCGAGCTCGGGCTGCTTCCAGTATGTGCATACACAGAGATGGGTGCCTAGAGTGCCCGTCTCCTGGGGGAATTCCCCAAAGCACTGTGCTCAGCACGTGGTGCTTGGTGGGATTTCTGGGCCTCTGGAGCTTTGCGCTGCAACACGCAGAGCAGATCATCGGGGAGCGCAGTCCACACTCAAAGGGACATGCAAATGCTCATCTGGGGGGAAGGTGAGGTGAGTTTAACCAGCTTCCCCCACCCACTGCCCCACCTTCTGGGTTGTGTGAACAATCTCAATATAAAACACTTAGAAACAATATTGACTTGTATAGGGTAAATTCCGCCTATTATACTGATGGGCCCATGCAAGCTAATTATTACTCAATCATCAAGTCAGAGATTTGAATCTGAAGAATACCTGGAAAGCCCTATTTTATCTGCCTCAAAAGCAAAGATAAAACACATAGAGCATATTGACACAAGAAACCTAACCACAAACTTACATTTATCGAGCTCATCCTCATGACCTATGATAGGGCATGGCTAGCCCAGGTAAGGCTGGTCATGAGATGTCCTGGGATTGCTCCCGATCCTGCTGCCCTGCCCCCAGGAAGCCCTGCTTTTGAACCTGGGCTAAAAGTGAGATAGGAGAACGAGCATGTCCCTCCTACCTCACTCCCAGGTTGTGTGGGCACTCAAGATGCCGGCAGCTCCTAACAGCTGCCAGCAGCCATCTTTGCCATAGCCTGGCAGTTTGAACTTTTCCAATGCACTGCGCTGGTCCCATTTGAACTCAGACAGGCTGAAATGGGTCACTTCAATTTGAATCGCAGTACGAAACTAACCAGTTCGCACATCCCTAGTGCCTACTTTTTCCTAATGGATCAGGGCATGTAGCTTTGATCATCCAGTTCACACACCACGTTCGGACAAAAATGCTCAGAACTCCCTATCAGGTAATCTCAAACGTGGGTCCCGATTGAGTCTCGGGATTATATATATATATATATATATATATATATATATATATATATACTGCCTTTCATTAAAACAATCCCAAGACGGTTTACACAAAAATTAAAACAACACCAGCGCCTTGAATTGGACCCAGAAACAAACTGGTAACCTGTGCAGCACTTTCAAAATGGGTGTGATGTGATCCCAGTGGGCAGCTCCAGATAAAATCCTAGCTGCCGCATTTAGCACTAGCTGCAGTGTCCGAATATTCTTCAAGGGCAGCCCTACGTAGAGCACATTACAGTATTCCAGCTGTGACGTGACCAAGGCATGGGTAACTGTGGCCAGATCTGCCTCCTCAAGAAAGGTATGCAGCTGGCACACAAGCCAAAGCCGTGCAAAAATGCACCCCCATTAAAAAAATATAAAGCACATTATTTTATTTTATTTTATTTTATTTTATTTTATTTTATTTTATTTTATTTTATATTTTATATTTTATATTTTATATCCCGCTCTTCCTCCAAGGATCCCAGAGCGGTGTACTACATACTGATGATGATGATGGGCATTGTGGTCCAACAACATCTGGGGACCCAAAGTTGGGAATACTTGCCGTATGTGAAACATGAAAGTACTGCATGAACAGGCTGTCCTTAGGTTTACAGTTAAGGTTCAGAGAAATATCCTTGACTGTTTACGCAACATTCCATGTACAGAAATGTGGGGTATTTTTTGATTAGCTCTTTCTTCCTTCAGAGATTCAAACCATCTCCAGTAATGAGAGTAACGAGAGCCAGCGTGGTGTAGTGGTAAGAGTGCTGGACTAGGACTGGGGAGACCTGAGTTCAAATCCCCATTCAGCCATGAAACTAGCTGGGTGACTCTGGGCCAATCACTTCTCTCTCAGCCTAACCTACTTCACAGGGTTGTTGTGAGGAGAAACTCAAGTATGTAGTACACCGCTCTGGGCTCCTTGGAGGAAGAGCAGGATATAAATGTAAAAATATAATAATTGATAAAATAAATAAATAATGAGCTTAAAAGATTATAAAATTGAAACGGGAAGCTGCCGGTCTCATGAAAATGTCTGTTCTCTGGATCCTTTAAGAGGTTTGATACTTTTATGTTCCAAATGCCGAAAGGCGCCCGTATAACGCACAGCCAAAATCCATTGCCTTTCAATTTCTTTTTAAACTAAGTATTAACTGGGCTGTCACCCATGCATGGGTTGCCATCCATGGTATGTTGTATGTCTGTCAACACGTATTGCGTAAAAACTGACAAAGAGCACTTTATGTAACTTCACAACAAATATATCTTTGCCAACACTTCAGAGCTATTTTGGGTTGGTAGGCTTTAATTATCTTACTCCTAGATTTGATAACAGAATAAACTAGAAAGGCCACGGCTCAGCGACACCTGGATGTTACGATTTTGGTTAAGCTCAGATCATCAAGCATACAACTCCTTTTTGTTTCAAATCCAGTAAATGGTTCATTTACGTGCTGGCAGTTTTCTGCCAACCTGATGGGAAGAACAGGAATGGAAGCCAGTGATAAATTGCTTAACACAACTGTAATCACTTGTATCTTTGTCTTGGCAACAAAGAGAAGATATTTTGTCACCCAGCACAATATTGTATAAACAAATTGCCTTTGATTCCTTTTTCTCTCTGCTACAGATAACAAAAGGTGGGGGGCAGGAGAAAGAATGGGAAACTCGGGCAGAATTGGGTGTAAAATAAAGCACACCTTTATTGAATTAAGAGCTTCCAAATGTCATATAAAGAGCAGGGAGAAGGGAGCTGCTGATTGCGCAAATGCTGCCAGAATGAACTGTTCGGTTCATTTGCTGAGTAACCCTTGGGAAGAAAGAGTGGCATATAACTGCAGTAGGGATATGCCAAAATGCGATTTGGCTTCCGAATCATGGCACAATCCCTTAAAAATCAAGGGTAATGTGGAGGAGAGCAGGTCCATCTCTGCTCCTCCTCCAAGTTAACCACCGCCCTTGCAGTAATTCTGGCACTCCCCCCAGCTATGCCTCCCAGCTGCTCCTGTGCAATGCCGGCATGCACATGGACTCCGCACATATGCCATACCCACTTGCATGATCAGCGACCACTCTGACCACACCAATGGCCATCACACATGCATGGAGGCCATGTGTGTGCCAGTGTTGTGTGCAGGCTGCTGAGGGAGAGCTGGAAGAAGTGCAGGGATTGCTGCAATGGGAGCGATCGGCAGAGGAGCAAGGATGGACCTGCTCCCCTCTGCATTAAAGGGGCTGAGTAAGCCCTCATTTTTAAACGGGTTGTGCTGTGATTCGGAAGCCGAATAATGTTCTGAGAACATTCCTAAAATGCAGTCAGCTCAGGTCCTCAACTCTTCAACCTGCAGCTGACAACTATCCCTAGGAGCAGACTGCTTGTTGCTCAAGTCCTTGGGATGGAGAACCCGTCTTGTAGTAGCATTTGTCCCCTTTATTAGCAGGGTTCACCTTGGTTTGCATTTAGATGGGTGACTGCGTATGAGCTCTGACTACTGTAAGATATTCTCCATAGAAGATATGGCCATAGCTCAGTGGATGTGTATTCGTTGTGCATGCAGAAGCTCCCAGATTCAATCCCTAGCATCTCCAGGTGCATAGGAACCTGCTTTATACATCACCTGACCAATTGGTCCATCTAGCTCAGTATTGCCTATGCAGACTGGCAGCGGCTTCTCCAAGGCTGCAAGCAGGAGTCCTTCTCAGCCCTGTCTTTCTTACTTTTGTGCTTGCTTGCTTGCTTGCTTGCTTGCTTGCTTGCTTGCTTGCTCTATCTATCTATCTATCTATCTATCTATCTATCTATCTATCTATCTATCTATCAATTAATTACATATTTCTATACATTAAATGTATTAAAAACTATAAATTTAATCAAAAGCCTGGGTGAACAAATTATGCCTTCAGTGCCTTTTAAAAAGTTGGCAGATATGGGAAGGCTCTCATTTCAACAGGGAGCACATTCCAAAGCACAGGGGCAGCAATGGAGAAGGTAAGTCTCCAAGTAGCCACCAGCCGAGCTGGTGGCAACTCTAGAGGAACTTCTCCAGATGATATTGATGGGGTTCATGGAGAAGAAGACAACCCTATCTTAGCAATAGCACTTACATTTAGCACATTTGGCATCTTGAAGGTGCCAGAGAGGGAACTTGGAACCTTCTGCATGCAAGCATGCAGATGCTCATCCCAGAGCAGCCCCACCCTCTATGGGGAATATCTTACAGTGCCCACACATGTCGTCTCCCATTCAAATGCAAACCAGGGCAGAAAGGATAGGGCTGGGAAAGACTCCTGCCTGAATATGTGAAAAGCTGCTGCCAGTCAGTACACACAATACACAGTCGGTATGCACAAGGCAGATTCCTATGCCCAAATCCTCAAGGTGGAGTTGCAGGAAGCCCATCCTTCCTTGCCCCCAGCCCTAGTCCCTGCCTAATGCTAAAGTGTTACTAGAGTTCAACCACTCCATAGCCTATCAGCTCTGCCACCAAACTACAGGGAGCTTCTATAGCCCCAATATGCCGCAGCGCCCCTGCAAGTGCGCCTGCACAGAAAGGAGCACCTCGCAGTTTGTAAGACCCGCTTGTCCAGACAGGCAGGCAGGCACAGCAGCCACTCCGCCCACTGCCGCCACGGGGCGGAGGGAGGCCTGCTTGTTTCACCACCACCCCACCTCCCATCTGTACACACTGGCAGCTAAAGTAAGGTAACTTTTGGCAGTTCGCAGTGGGGCAGCAGTGGGCGTGGGGTGGCAGGAGTACTTCCCCACAAATGCAGGGTGACCTCAAGGTGGGGAGGGGGCTCATGGCGGAGGCAGTCCGGGCGTCCGTTTTGCCTAGGTGCACCATTGGCAATAGAGGTAGATCAGCTCTCACACTATGGCTCATGACGACATCAGGAGGACGGCAGGCTGTGAGCTCTGCTTGAGCAGAGGGACAAGTTACTTCCCAAATATTTCCCACTAGCTATAGCCTAGCATGTTCATCTGTGCAATGTCACAAAGTAATAATACAAAAGAATTTTAGCCTGTCCAAACAAAGCTATGTATACTGAACTGGAAAAGCGCTCTGTGCTCAGGTAACCCATATACTTGAAGAAAAACATAGATCTGATATCCATTATGCAGATTTTATCATTAAGAATATTGATGTTACTTTTCAATAAAAAGGTTCACAAAGCGAGAGAGCCAGCGTGGTGTAGTGGTTAGAGTGCTGGACTAGGACCGGGGAGACCAGAGTTCAAATCCCCATTCAGCCATGAAACTAGCTGGGTGACTCTGGGCCAGTCATTTCTCTCTCAGCCTAACCTACTTCACAGGGTTGTTGTGAAAAAGAAACTCAAGTATGTAGTACACCACTCTGGGCTCCTTGGAGGAAAGAGCGGGATATAAATGTAAAAATTAAATTTAAATTTTAAAAAGCAGTTCCCATAGCATAAGGAATGATAAGATAGTTCCTTGCCCCAAAGAGGCATACAGTCAGAGGAACTCGAGAGAAACCAGCAACAGCCACTGAATGGATATTGGCTGAATAGGAATAGTTGTTCTTTCTCCTGTCCCTGCTAATGATAAGAAAGTCACCACTTAGAAAGGTGTGTCTTTGTCCAATTAGAGTGTTAAATTAAGCACATATTCACCAAGTCTGCACAGAGGCGCTCTTACCCATGGACTTCAGGGCTGAAGTCTAGGGCCTCCACACCCCCTGGCCCCCCCCAAATCCTTTTTGGTCTGTCCTGGGTGGTGTGGTCACATTAAAAATATGTTTAAAATACTATTTTTTTGGGGGGGGGGTCCAAAATCCTTTAGGTCCAGGCTACAAAATTACCTCGGTGTACCTCTGAGTCTGCATAATTTATTCTGTTTCTCCTTACCCTAGAAAGGAAGGAAGGAAAATACTCAAGTTATGCCCCCCCACAAACCTACTGGCTACCTCTAAACTGCCCTGGCATGACCCAGGTCACATAGAGGCTGATTGCGCAGGGGCGGTGGCCTCCAAAATGGCCACCGCATCAGAGGGGGAAGGCCCAAATGGGTGGAACAGCTGGACGAACGGGCCAGTTTGGGAGGCCAGGAGGCCGGGGGGGGGACCCCTGTGGAGCCCCACCACCACTACCTAGAGCAGGCATCCCCAAACTGCGGCCCTCCAGATGCTGCTGAACTACAACTCCCAGCATCCCTAGACACAATTTTTTGTGGCTGGGTATGCTGGAAGTTGTAGTTCAGCAACATCTGGAGGGCCGCAGTTTGGGGATGCCTGACCTAGAGCAAGTCCACCGGAGGGGGTTAATTATAAAAATATATAAATTAATTTTTTCTTTAAAAAATTGCGAACTCCTGGACCGGACCAAACCCAAACGGGGGGGGGGGTTTGAGGGGGTGCCAGACCAAACTGGCCTGGTTCAGTTTGGGTCCAGTTTGGACTCGAACTGAATTGGGCCAGCCGGTTCCATGCACACCCCTAATGTGTGATCCCTCAACAGACTCTGTTGTGCACCATGGCTGGCTCTGGCTGCACATCAACACCATCATTTGTAACGAAAAAATTTGCCAGTCAAACTGAGTCTCTTATGGGTGGATTTATCTATATGTGACTATCTCTGAGCCTGGTTGCCACAGTCTGAAGCCTACTCTGGGAAGAGGAGAAGCAGAATTGAGAAGGTAGCAAGCTTTTCTAAGAAAAACAACTGTTTTTCCCCCCCCAAACAAACAGGAAGAGGAGGAGGAGGAGATTTTGAGGGGCTTGTATCTCTTTAGGTGAGAAGTCTGTGTGTGTGTCTGTGCTTTTTTGGGGGGGGCAGGTTTTTGTGTGCTTGTTTTTGTTTGTTTGTTTGTTTTTGTTTTTTGCAAGGGCTTGTTTAGGTGGCTGTGTGGCTTTCAGTTTTAGTTTCTCTTTTGCCTGGAGAGAGACATCTCAGCCAGTTAGGGATGAGTTTTGAAGCCTACTTTCTACATAAGAGGAAGTTGCCAGGTAATTCATTAGTGAATAGGAATTAGCAAACAGGTATCATAGGAGTTTTGTGTGGAATTTAGCAGAGAAGTATGCGGGAAAGCTTGAAAGGAGCCTTCTTGATCACACAGGGCCCAGTGAGAAGATAAGATACTACTCCCTCTTTTATATTCTCAGGAAAGAAAGTTTAAACATGAATAGTTGACAACTTCAACTAAGGGAATTTTTCTTACCACTTTTGGTAATGAGCTTTGCCTTCTTTCTTCCTGACTACCAAGCCAGGGACATTGGCCCTATCAGAAATTACATTGTATATACAGGTATCTGTACACATCCCCCCCCCCCACCGCCAGAATGACTCTACATGTGTTCATAATCTGGGTATCAGCCCCCCTCAAGTGCAGGGTATGGATAGGAGGTGTACTAATGTACATGTGTTGAATATAATATGTAAATAACTATGCGTACAGATCTGTACATGCATCCACTTTGCATAGATCGTAGGTTTGTTGAACATCATGTGTGCATAGGGTTAAAGTGTGCCAGTCTTTGAACCCCATTGAATGTCCCTTGCAAAGAGTTGGGGATAGTTTTTGCCCAGGTCTCACATCTGACTATTCTGTATTGGAGATTAGCAGGAGACTGTTGCCCCTAGACCTCAGCACCCCAAAGTAGAATTCTGGGTGAGAGTGTGGGGAGCCAGTTCAAAAAATGTAAAAAACAAACCATGGTTGTGTTTGCAAATTGAGGAAGATGTCTTCTCCTGATCATGACTGTGTGCCTAAGTACACAAAACCACATAGGAGGGCAGCAAAGTTACTGTCTGGAATACAAAGTTACTGTCTGGAATTGCTCCTCAGCCCCACCTTGCCTTGGACTGGAAGGTCATCTGAGACCACTTGAGCTCCCTGCTCTCATCTGCTGCAGCCTCAACCTTTTAGGAGGACACAGAAAAAGCCTGTTGACAGGCTGGTCTTTGGCTGTGCCTTAAAGGTGATTACTCATTTTTTCTGTTGCATTTGCCTTGTTCTTTAGGGTTGCCAACTAGGGACTTTTCTAGAGCACATTTGGGGACCAAACAACATTGTAGTGGTGTCCAAAGCTCTGGGGGGAGCAGCTGGAACATTTTGTCCACGCAGAACACTTTGCTGTCATGAGCAGCTTCTCTTCTACTGTCTCTTTCCCCTTCCTATTCACCATCCATCTAGTGGGGAAGCCAGAGAGGAGGTTCTGCAGAGCTATATGATGCAGGAGCACAGATAGGTGGGGCTTGTAGGTGCAGCTTGCTTCCTTCATGGTGGCGGCGGCACTGAGAAGTTAGCAGCTAGCTAACTAACTTTACTCAGGTAGCAGCTAACCTGTGCCCAAAGCCTTTGGATGGGGCGGTTCAGAAATGTAATGAATGAATGAATGAATGAATAAAACCCCTTCTGAGTAAAAATGTACCTTTTAAAGTAGTGAATCTCTTCTTCAACTTATTTTTTCTTTGAAAACCATTGTGAAACCTTGTGTTGAAAAGTGGTTTTCAATTTATAGATTGGCTTTATAGAAAATCTATAAATGTTTGTCGTCAAAGAGAACAGCATGCGAGTGTGAGTGTGTGCACCCCCCGCTGTGCCAGCATGCAAAGAGCCTGGCTTGGTAGCTAGCTGGCTACCCTGCCTGGAGCCAAAAGCTGAAGTTGCTGGCCTGGCTGGGGAGAGATGGCTGGGTGACCCTTGGGGAGGAGGACAGAATACTGTGTGTGTAGTAAACCTAACCAGGAGATGAGTTTAAGGTAAAGAAGCAGGGGCCTTCAGAACTTTGCACCTAGACAGCAGGCATACAGCTCACTTGGTTATCAGCTTCACAGTGATGAGCGGTATTTATTCTCAAATTCTCTACTAAAAAAAAAAAATCAAAATATGCATATATAATACCAATACATTTAATCTTACCCCTACAGGATTGACACCATTAATTTTGAAGGACAATTTTAAATCTGCCTGGCAGAAGTCTATAATTTGGTAAACTGCCTTATTGTGGCCTCTCACCTGATCGTTTACTTCCTTTAGGTTCTGAGAAGTCTAAAAACATTATCCAGCAGCGTATAATTGATACTGAACTGCAGAATGGTTTAAATTTGGTATCTAGCCACAGGGCATTGAGGGAATCTTCTACATAGGCATCAGCACTGTATCTTACAACTCTTACTAATTCTTGTTGGGCTTTTTCTAGGGCCCATTTGAATGCCCTTCCCACAGTATTATTGGAAGGTAGATTCCTTCCCTATATTGCAATGCCAATGTCCATGTGGTTCTGGCGAGATTGAGCTCCATGTCCTTCTTTGATGTTTTTATCGTGACCTGAGGTTTGACCCGGTTTTACCTACATTAATGACATTTCCAGGACACTCAGATGACTTATATTTTAAATTATACAGATGCTTCCGTTACTTATAAAGTAGCCAAACTTTGTTTTTTGGCGTCTAGGGTCCATTGTAAGTTGTTAGTTTCTGCTGAGATTATTTGGGTCAGTGCTGTATATTATTTCATACAAAAGTATTTTTCTTTTCTCTCATTTTTGATTTGCTGGTTTCTGACCACAACAGAGATTGACTGACTATCAAAACCCGCCTATATAATACCAAGAAATATGTGTACTTTTTATGTAAAGTGGAGATCTTTTTTGGGTGATATGTCCTCTATTTCCACTTTTTTGGTGAGGTATATTGACTTTTTTCACCATCTGGACTTGGCAACCCTATCTGGTTTGTCGCTCCATTAATCCTGGTTCACGGTTTCCTTTGCAAGCTTTCCATAGTGCAAAGCACCCACACCCTTTGTGCTCTTTACAAAGAAGCCAGATGATTGCTTCTTTGCAAATGCAATTATCACCTTAGCCAGAAATAACATTGACTGTGTGTACAAGTGTCTGCACGTGCTTTTTGTGCTGGGAAGATGCTGGGAAGATGCTGGGAAGAGTATTTGCATGCCTGCATGCAGAAGGTTCCAAGTTCCCTCTCTGGCATCTCCAAGACAGAGCTGGGAGATACTCCTGCCAGCAACCTTGGAGAAACCGCTGCCAGTCCGTGTAGACAATACTGAGCTAGATGGACCAATGGCCTGACTCTGTAGAAGGCAGCTTCCTATGTTCCTACGTTTGTGTGAATGATTGTACATGCATTCATTTTAAACATGAGCCTGGATACAGACCTACTCAAATGCAGGATAGAGATAGACAGATTGTGTACATGTGTTGAACATAATGTGTGAAAAATGATACAAGTGTACAGATTGTATGTGTGCTGAACATATGTGAATTGGGCTCTTGGAAATGACACAATCTGTTCATAAACTAATCAAAATGGATGAGTCTTTCCTGTTGTGGACTGAGCAATTATATGATCTTTCACCAAAGGCTTTTCATTACCAAAGAAAGGGTTATGAAAATTACAGTAATTAAACAGTTGATAATATCTTGCTGAAGGCCGGTCAGATTGTAACAATCTGCTTTAGGGCAAAGCACTTTAACTACAAAGTACTCAAATGACAAAGGAACTCAAATTACTTGTTATAGCACAACCGCCAGCCACTAATCATCAATCTTAGCCTAGGGCTGGGATTCACAGAAGGAATGTAGAAACACAGGGGGAATCCTCAGCACTAGTTTATTTTTATTATTATTAGAAGAGTCATACAGCAAGTAAAGTACAATTGTTCTGGTCTCCTGCTGTATCCAGGGGCTGAGCCGCCATTGAGCAGACGGGTTCAAAGAACCCAGCCGCAAGCCACAGAAGGGCCACACAAGCCCTCCGGAGTTCATTCCCAGCCACAGTTGGCTGACTGGGTGAATTTATTTCCCATTCTCTCCCTCGCTGGAGGGAGAGGAAGAGAAATAAATGCACCAAGCCAGCAAATGCCACGTGCATTTTGAGCATGATGTCACATGCACATGGGCATGGCCCAGTCTCCAGAGGGCCCACGTGAACCCTCCAGAGCTCATTTCCAGCCAGCATTTGCTGGCTGGGTGCATTTATTTCCCTGTTACTCCCTCCTGCAAGGGAAAGAGAAATAAATGCACCTGGCCAGCAAACACTGGCTGGGAATGTGTTCCGGAGGGTTTGCACAGGCACTCCAGCGATCAGGCCATGGCCACATGTGTGTGACATCACACACAAGGGGCATCACTGGCACATGCAATGCATGCACAACGGGGCCGCCAGGGATGGGGCAGAATCCATGCCTCCATTCCTTGGCTCTGCCACTGGTGGTATTGTATATGATGAGTGCCTCACCAACCACGACAGTAGCTTCAAAAATACACAACCATGGCATCAGCTTGCACCCATCAGTTACATTTGACCTTACCAATTAAGCAGCTGATGTTTTAGTTGGCAATTTTAGCCTCTAAGGCTGGGCTGCACAACTTAAGCCCTCTGACTGTTTTTGGACTACAGTGCCGATTATCTACTGCAGGGGTGGGGAACCTTGGCCCTCCAGCTGTTTTTGAACTACAATTCCCACCATCCCCAGCCATTGTGGCTGGGGATGGTGGGAGTTATAGTTCAAAAACAGCTGGAGGGCCAAGGTTCCCCACCCCTGATCTACTGGCTGACCACAGTGGCCAATATTCAGGGAGTTGCAGTTCAACATGTGCAGGCAGGCCAAAGTTGCATGGCCCTGATTGAAACCAATTAAAACACAAACCTTATTTTCTATATATTTCTGCTCTCCAAAAATACACAGATATACACAAACTCCTAATCCAGGTTCAGTTTGCTGTGTCTTTCATGTACATTGCAATGTATAAGATGCCCTCTTTTTGATATGGGAAATATTCCCAAGAGTGCTTTCATGGCAGGAAAGTCATTCCATGGGAAATGGCATTGAGAGCCCAAATGATGAACCTCTGCTGTAAGAGAGCCCTCTGGGAATGAAATGAAAAGAATTTCAGCACAAATGTCTAATACCAGAAGACATAATGTATAGGATGATATATTTCTGATGAAGTGCAAGCTGTGTTCAAAGAGTATTGTAATATTTTTTCAGGATAATCTGGTTCCATGTCACATCTGCTTTATTGGAAACCTAAGGGGGCATATAATGTTTATTTAGCTGAAGAGTATTTTCCTGAAGTCAGATTTAGAAGTTTCACAAATCATTTTATTTCAGTTGCTCTATGAAAAGAATTTAATTAAGCAAAAACAGAAAAAAATGATATCAAAGAAGTTGCCCTGATGTTTTTGAACATTTCACCCACATATGAGAGCATGAGAACAGCCCTGCCAGATCAGGCCCAAGGCCCATCTAATCTAGCATCCTGTTTCACACAGCGGCCACCAGATGCCATTGGAACCTACAGGAAGGAGTTGAGGGCATGCCCTCCCTCCTGCTGTTACTCCCCTACAACTGGTACTCAGAGGCATCCTGCCTTTGAGGCTGGAGGTGGTCTATAGCCCTCCAACTAGTAGCCAATGATAGACCTCTCCTCTATGAAGTTATCCAAACCCCTCTTAAAGTCATCCAGGTTGTTGGCTGTCACCACATCTTGTGGCAGAGAATTACACAAGTTGTTTATGTGTTGTGTGAAAAAGTACTTCCATTTGTTGGTCCTAAATTTCCTGGCAGTCAATTTCATGGGATGACCCCTGGTTCTAGTGTTCTGTGAGAGGGAGAAGAATTTCACTCTATCCACTTTCTCCACACCATGCATGATTTTATAGAACTCTTTCATGTCTCCCTGCAGTCGTCTTTTTTTCTAAACTAAAAAGCCCCAGGTGTTGTAGTCCTGCCTCATAAGAAAGGTGCTCTAGACCCCTGATAATCTTGGTTGCCCTCTTCTGCACCTTTTCCAGTTCTACAATGTCCTTTTTTAGATGTGGCTAGTGACCAGAACTGGACGCAGTACTCCAAGTGTGGTCGCACCATCATTTTGTATAAGGGCATTATAATATTAGCCGTTTTATTTTCAATCCCCTTCCTAATGATCCCTAGCATGGAATTTGCCTTTTTCACAGCTCCTGCACATTGAGTCGACACTTTCAAGTGAGCAGTCCACCACGACCCCAAGATCCCTCTCCTGGTCAGTCACCGACAGCTCAGATCCCATCAGCATATACTTGAAGTTGGGGGTTTTCATCCCAATGTGCATCACCTTACACTTGCTAACATTGTACTGTATTTGCCCTTTTGTCGCCCACTCCCCCAGTCTGGAGAGATCCTTTTGGAGCTCCTCACAATCCGTTTTGGATTTCACTACCCGGAAGAGTTTGGTATCATCTGCAAATTTGGCCATCTCGCTGCTTACCTCTGTTTCTAGATCATTTATGAATAAATTAAAAAGCACCGGTCCCAGTACAGATCCCTGGGGGACCCCACTTCTTACTTCCCTTCATTCTGAAAACTCTCCATTTATCCCTACACTCTGTTTCCTGTCCTTCAACCAGTTACCAATCCACACATGTACTTGTCCCCTTATCCTATGACTGCTATGTTTTCTTAGGAGTCTTTAATGAGGAACTTTGTTGAAAGCTTTTTAGAAGTCCAGGTATACTATGTCAACTGGATCACCTTGATCCACACACTTGTTGACACTCTCAAAGAACTCTAAAAGGTTTGTGAGGAAAGATTTATCTTTGCGGAAGCCATGCTGGTTTCCTGAATAGCAGGGCCTGTTCTTCCATATACTTTACAATTTTATCCTTGAGGATGCTTTCCATCAATTTGCCTCAAACAGATATTAAGCTAACTGGCCTGTAATTTCCCGGATTGCCCCTGGATCCCTTTTTGTGGTTTGTGCCAGGAATGCACACCTGCTGGGAATTGGCAGTTCGTGGCAACTGAACTTGCCGCATTCTGTGTGCAGCCGCCCTAAGAATTTTGCATGCCCACGCCTTGGGCATGCCAAATGTTCTCCCAAATTTGCTCCTTCAGTATGGGGCCCATTCTGATCAGCACTAGTAAAGATGGAAGATGGCTTGGACAATTTAAAATGCATAGTTAGGGACTTGTTTGGATGTTCCAGGCGTGTGATCATTGAAGACCAGGGATGTGTGCTCTACGTTAGGAATGTGCGAAGCAGCTCGAGGTTGAGCTGGTTTGCCATTGAACTGGGCCTAATCTGTAGGGATGTGTGTTTCGTTTTGGATACAAAACGTTTTGTGCACAAAACAGGCCATTTCAGCTGTTTTGTAGCCAAAACAAAACACCCAATGCTCAAAACAGAAAATTTTGTAGCCAGAACAAAACGTCCCTGTTTCGGATACAAAACGTTTTGTGGTTTCGGCTGTTTTGGAACTCCATTTTGCAATCACAACAAGTCTTTCTCCTTCAGTCTCCATTTTGAGTTTTGACATCTGTTTGAATTTCCAGCCCTTCCAGCCCGCAGATTGGCCAGCGAAAGCATGGGCTGATCTGATGGAAATTGCCTCCTTATTCCTTTTAAGCAAATTTAAGGGTAAATTTTACCCTCATTGGCTAGTGGGGCACTGTGCATTTACCCTCATTGGCCAGTAGGGCAGGGTGCATTTCATCGTTGTTTCACACTGTTGTGTGTAGATCTGTTGTGTGCATTTCGGACGGGGGGATGTGGATATGCACGACCTTTCGAAATCTGCCTGATTTTTTCCCAAAGCTCTGCTGTTGTTGATGTGTGATGTTGATGTTATTTGGGGTGGATTCAGGGCAGAAAGGGGGCTTTGGGGGCAGAAGAGTGGTTCAGGTGGTAGTGCCCCAATGGGTGCCTGCTACCACCCAGATTCCAAAGGAATTGGCTGGTTTTTAAAGAATTTCTGAAGTTGACATGTCTTTGGGGCAGATTTGGGGCAGAAAGGGGGCTTGAGGGGCAAAGCAGTGGGTTGGGTGGCAGTGCCCCAAGGGGTACCTGCCACAACCCAGATTCCAAAGGAATAGGGGAAAGGGCTGATTTCTTAGGAATTGTTGAAGTTTACGCTTCTTTAAGGCTTTTTCTCCCTAGGCAATAGTGGAGGTTTCAGCAGACCCGTAACTCCACCTGGGGGGCACTGGGGTGGCCGGGAGTGAGTGGTGGTGTAGTGCACATAGGGTGCCAACCACCCCCATGGGTTGCTAACCCATGGGGTGCTGGGTTCTGTTGTTTCTGATGTGTTCTGAGTGTACATTCTGTGGTAGCATATGAGATTTTCAATGACAAACCATGAATCCACTCTCATATGCTACCAGAGAATCTGAATCTACACTCAAAACATCTCAGAAACAACAGAACCTAGTACCCCATGGGTTAACAACCCATGAGGGTGGTTGGCACCCTATGTGCTCTACACCGCCACTCACTCTGGGCCACCCTGATGTCCCCCAAGTGCAGTTATGGGGCAGGAATTATGGAAGTCCATCATTCCCTATGGGGAAGAACTTTACAGATGCGCAAACTCCATTACATCTTTAAAAATCAGCCCTCTGCCCAATTCCTTTGAAATAATTCTGGCAGCTTCCTTGCCCCGACTGGGCACTACCACCCATCCTACTCTGCTCTGGGCCACCCCTTTCCCCTCAACATGAAGCTATACATTTGCTGAAACCTCCATTCTTCCCTATGGGAAAAATCCTATACTTCAAAAATTCACCAAAAACCAGCCCTTTGCCCAATTCCTCTGAAATGTGGGTGGTAGTTTCCACCCATTGGGCACTATCACCCCCACCCACTAGTTTTTCCCTGGGGCCATTTTTAAAAATCCAAAACATTTCGGATTCAGATTTTGCAATTTCGAACAAAGAACAAAATTGGGGTGTTTCGGATTGGCTGATTTTGAACAAAGAACAAAATGGGGGTATTTCGGATTTGGGCCAAAAACAAAACAGAAAAGAAAAAAACGCACAACCTTACTAATCTGTGGCTCATCCTCAAACCAAACAGGACCTGGGTTGGTTCGGTTCGTCTTGACATTGAGCCAAACCACCTGGGCTGATGGGGGTTCTATACGTTTTTTAAAATTTAAACTTACGGCTGGGTCCAGAGGTCATCTGGGGGTGCTGCCATGGCAGTGGGAAGATCTCAGAAAGTTTTCTCTCCCCCTCCAGCCTCCACCCAGTCTTCTTAGGGCCAGGTTGGTCCATTTTGGGGCCTTGTCGGCCCTCTCCCAGCTCAAGGTGGTCATTTTGAATGCTGCTGTGCACGTGCACTGGCTATTTGTGTGCCTGGGTGACTTGAACTGGCCCAATAAGACTGCGGGGAGGCTGGCGGGGAGAGGGGAAACCTTTGGAGGACACCCCCCCACGGCCATGGCTGCACCTGCCAGAGGCCACCAGACCCGGCCTTTAAAAAAAGGCCTTTTAAAAAAAACCTTATAGGACCCCCTCATTTCGAACCAGGCCAGAACCGGTTCGGCCTTGAGCTGGACTGAGGCCCAGCTTGAGATGCACTGAACCTGCTTCAATTTGAGTCTGGTTTAATTTGAACCGATCCAGGCTTCCTGGTTTCGTGCATACCCCTTCTCTGCTTTTTTAGATTATAGGCCCTTTGGGGACAGGGGGCCATCTTATTTATGTATTTTTATTTGGGAACTTCGAGAACTTTGGTTGAAGAGCAGTATAAAAACATTCTTCTTCTTCGTCGTAATAGTATTAATAGGGTGGTGGGGGTCTCGCTTCTCTACACATACGAATACGAATATGATAGAAATTTATATAACGCTTTTCAACAAAATTTCCCAAAGTGGTTTACAGAGATATGAATGAATGGATGGATGGATGGATGGATGGATGGATGGATGGATGGATGAATATGGCTCCTATATAATTAAAAACAAATAATGGAGCTGCTGCTCAGTGTGAGAATGACTTATAGCAAGCCACGCTGACACGCAATGACACAGTGGGCTTATATCAGGGGTTCCCAACTTGTGGTACTCAAGATGTTGCTGAACGACAACTCCCATCATCCCAAGCTACAATGTATTGTAGTCGGGGATGGTGGGAGTTGTAGTCCAGCAACATCTGGAGTACCACAGATTGAGAACCCCTGGCTTATACAATGAGGACTCTACTGCAGCGTAGCTTTCCTGCAAGAAATGCTACATTTGAAAAAAAAAAACCTGGATGAGGAGATGTTTTGCATTATCTGGTAATGTGGAACATGTCACAGCTTTATTTTATAACAGTCAATTTGATTTGGCTGTGGAAAGGGCCAGATCCTCAGCTGTTGCCCAGTGTTGCATGGTGTTGTGCAGCTGTGCTCAGCTGATCTATGCAGAGATAGCATCTTTCTTCAGTTGTGGAAACGGTCACAAATGGTTCAAGGTAAATGAGTCTTGCTTACCAACTATAAAATTGCATTTTTCATTTTCTTTAAAACTGCTATGCCCAGAGTGTTTGGTATGCCTTCATGTTATGCTATGCCTTCATGTTTGGTAACTAGGGCTCATTTGTGGATTGGTACATTGTTGGATTTCAACAGTATTCTTCCTTTCTTCCTTCTTCATTTTAACAAGCAGAGCTAATTCCAAGTATGTCCTATATCTAGCCTAGTTACTTCTGCTTGTTTACCTTCTAAGGAGAAAGAGTCTTTGACACCATGCCTTCTTTATAGGGACATAGACTGGAAGGAAAGAACCCTCTTAATTGCAATTAATCAGATAATATTTTGCAGTTTGATTGGAACATGGAAGCAGCAATTCTTTTTAGAGGCACAGTTTTACAAAGCATATGGTTCCTGCTAATTAAAAAAAAACCAAATACAAAACTACCAGTTATAAAAGTATTTGGTGGGTTCTTTTAAGAGCTGCAAAACCACTTCAGGAAACTACATCACAGTGAGGAAAGCAATTAGAAAGCAGCAATTGCCACATGATTCTCACTCATTGTAATGACAAATGGTGTTTATTTTTTCCTTTTTTAAACCCATCTAATTTCTCTGTATGCTTCTTTCCACATCCACATTTTTAGTTTGCTTTCCATTAGTGATGTGAAAACTGAGGGCTGTCAGAGTGCCCTCAACGAAATGGGTTCCCTCCCATCCAGGTGCGGGCTGTAGCTCAGTGGTAGAGCATCTGCTTAGCATGCAGAAGGTCCCAGGTTCAATCCCCGGCATCTCCAGGTAGGGCTGAGGAAAAAAATCCTGTCTAAGGCCATGGAGGGCCACTGCCAGTCAGAGTAGACACTACTGAACTAGATGGACCAATGGTCTGACAGTAGCTGACAACTTCCTATGCTCCTATGTTCCTAAGGCTTGTTGTGCCTTACCTTGGCAGATGGGATGGAAGACAGAAGATGATGATGGAATGGCCAGGAGAGTCATTCCATCCCACCACATGAGGGCTATGAGCAGCCTCACAGATTGCCACTGGCCCCTTCTGAAGTGCCGGACCCTCCAGCAGCTGTCCAATGAAGCTTGTTCCTGACGTCAGTTCTCAGCAAACCATTCTCTACTCGATTTGGAACAGACTCAGTGTCTGTGGGCTTTTTCAGTGAGTGTTTTGGGAAAGCTCATCTGTTTCCTGTTCTCTTCTGGCTCATAACATTGCGCTATGCATGTTGATGCACCTTATCATATGGCCCTCTGGGAATTGTAGTTCCCATCACCAACCATGGCAAAGATCTAGAAACTCAACCCCTTTCCTCCCCCAAACGCCCTAAACATATCAAGGAACAGGAGAAGGTTTCATATCTGGATGGGGAATAGCAACCACATGTTTACTAGAACAAGTGGGCGAATTGACACAAAGTGCTAAGATGAAATAATCTGTTTAGTTTTGCTTTAACGTTTGTTATTGTCAGAGATTATCACCTCTATGTTTCAGTGTGTTTTTGACTGTCCCTCACTTCAAACGTGGTTTGTTTGTTTTTGGTCGAAGTCCTGGATACTAATCACAGCTCAGATGTGCTTTAAGGCTTCAGTGAACTGTAGAGTCTCTGAGCTAAAGCTTGAGGCATAGCTAAGAGAAGATCCTAAGCACAGACCATCCAGGAATAAATCTTCAAGTGACTATTGAAAACCATTTTGGAGATTTCATGGCCTGAAATTGTGAAAAATATTAGGGGATATGGGGGGGGATCCCTATATCCATGGAAAGCCCCCCCCCGTCTGAACCCCAACTGCCCTGGTTTGCATTTGACTACATGTGAGCATTGTTAAGATGGGGCCACTCTGGGAAAAGCATCTGCCTGCTTTCATGCAGGAGGTTCCAAGTTCTCTCCCAGGTATCTCCAGATAGAGCTGAGAGAGACTTCTGTCTGTAACCTTGGAGAAGCCACTGCCAGTCTGTGTAGAAAATACTGAGTTAGATGAACCAATAGTATGACTCAGTATATGGCAGCTTCCTGTGCTCCTAACATTATCAGCCATGAAATGCAAGGTAAGGCTGTCCAAGCCTGGATAGGGCTGGTTCTGTGAACAACCTTCATGTCTAATGAGATTTTTTTTTAGACAAGACTAAATATAGAATGAAAAACAAATTGACAACTGATAATCACATAAACGTCCCACTGACAGAAACTCGGAAGCTGCCAAAGGGTATCTAAGAAACATGCCTATAAATCAGCATAATGTCCATCCCCATGAGTGGGTGTAAGGGCCAAAAACTTCATCCATCGTCCAAGGATGCAGGGTGACTTCACAGAGGGTCACATGACAACCTAACAGGCATCACTTCTGTCCCCCTGGGGCTTGGGGGTTTAGGAGGCACAAAAGTTGTCAAGGGGATGTAGATGTTCCCAGTCTTATTATTTATTATTTGATTTGATTTCTATACCACCCTTCCAAAAATGGCTCAGGGCAGTTTACACAGAGAAATAACAAACAAATAAGATGGAACCCTGTCCCCAAAAGGCTCACAATCTACAAAGAAACCTAAGATAGACACCAGCAACAGTCACTGGAGGTACTGTGCTGGGGGTGGATAGGGCCAGTTACTCTCCCCCTGCTAAATAAAGAGAATCACCATGTTAAAAGGTGTCTCTTTGCCACGTTAGCAGGGGTTAGTCTTCATGAAACTTCTCTGAGGCAAACCGGGTGGGCACAATTTATCCCATCAATTTCCTCACTATGTAATCTTTTACCCCACCTCTTTTTGTGCTCAGTGCAACCACAACTAGGGATGCCCCCTAGCTTCCCATTCTGACTGCAGACACATCTGGAAGCCATAACAAGAGAATGTGGTTAAGGATGATGGGAGTTGTAATGCAGCAACATCTGGGGACCCAAGTTTGAGGCTCCCTATGCTATAGCATGGCCCCTAAGATGAGCTTTGTCCTCACCAGGACAGAGTGGTGGTGTGGAACCAGGCTCCTTCAAGCATTCTTTTGAACCCTGAAACCCCCTCAACATGTTTGCTGTCCAAGTCAAATGCTCAATGGATCCCAGTCAATTTCGAGGTCAATCGACCTGCTCATACACATCCCTATCTAAATCAGTCAGTGAACAACTAGGCAACCAACAAAACAAAACAGTTCAAGGTAATAAAAAAACCCCAGCCATAGGCATATGTCCTAATTCACTTTCTTTTCCTTTTGCTGTTGTATAACGGAATAGATAAAGATTGTCAGTCTTTTTTCTTTCTTTCCTTTTTTGCCACCCTGCCTGCCAAATCCTAACTACTTGGGGGTTCGGTTTTATTTTTGCAGCATCTGAAAATGTCTATAATTGGCAATCTTATTGCATGATGTGAATTCTATCAAGTTAATTTTTTTAGTAATGGTTATTTGACACTGTAAGTACTTCAGATTCTGAAATGAGCACTCACAGAGCTTCATTTCAAAAATATTTGAATATTTGATTTTTTAAAAAAATCAAGAACAAAAAGTAAAGCAGAAATCTGACTGAGGGAATGGGTGATACTTTTTCCACTGTCACTGAAATGGCTAACAAAATCACCTGTTATTTTGCAAGACCTCATGGAGTCATATGCAGAACTCTGCATAATTAATTTCCGTTATGTCAGTTCCCAAGGGCATGCAAACATGTCTTCTGATAAATCTGGCTCACAAACCTGACAATGTCTAATTGAGTTATTGGCATGTTTATTGATACAAGTATCAGCTGATTTTGTACTAACTGGAGAGTTCCAGCATTTCTAACTGTGCCACTTCCCAAGGGCTGTATCAGATCCACTTTATCTCATCTGTAACCTTCACATTGTCCAATAAAAGTGACAAGCAACATGACATCTTGAATAATATGCTGGCCACAGCATCATTCTCATGCTCTTCGGCTTCCATACTTCTTCCAGATGTAAAGACTTTCAGGCCAGAGCAGAGTTAGCCAAGTCACTCAGTACCAGTGTTATAATTTTTTTTCATCTATGTGCAGAATGAGTTTTATTCTGTGTGGCAGTATCAAGGCACTGTGTGCACACATGCATTCAGAGGGGGACCTTCCCAATTCAACCTGTGTGGGATCTAAAATTGACTGAGCAGACATCAAAAAACATCTGAGCATGCACACATGCGCACGCCTTAGAGGGAACACTGCTCAGTACTCTGGGTCCTTTTATCAATTACTGGGCTAAAGCCAACAAAAGCTAACAAAGTTCTGTTAAGTTGCTCCAGAGAGGGAGCAACTCCTACCCTTGCCCACCAGTAACTGGTATCCAGTGTCCTATTGCCACTGGTTGAAGCTGGTCTTGTGGTAACAAGCATGAATTGTCCCTTTGCTAAGCAGGGTTCACCTTGGTTTGCATTTGGATGTGTGTCTGCTGTAAAATATCCCCCTTAGGGGATGGGGTCATAGTTCAGTGGCAGAGCATCTGCTTGCATGCAGAAGGTCTCAGGTTCAATCTCTAGCAGCATCTCCAGATAGGGCTGGGAAAGATCCTTGCCTGAAACCTTGGAGAACTGCTGCCAGTCACTGTAAACAGTACTGAAGTAGATGGAGCAATGGTATGGCTTGGTAGAAAACAGCTTCCTATCTCCCGATAGTGCAGTATAGCCCTAGTGTGCATGTGTTATCTGAGCCTGTGTCTGAGCATGGCGAAAGTATTAGGCACCTTCCATCCTCGGAAATAGAAGTGGGGTTTTGTCCTAAGGGAGCATTCTTCAAGCTGAGAAATGTTTCCACATTTTTGTTCAAACTCTTCTCACCACCCCACACATGCCACTGACTGAGCTAGCTCTGTGAGATCTGCCCCCTGGTTGTCTGTTGCCTGCCCTGTGAGTCTGCAAACATTCTGCTCCACTGAGTTACATTGGGGAACTTTGGGGGAGGGCTGGCCCCTTTATGTTTTCCCTTCAGTTTTATCTGAATCCAATGTGTCTGTGAGATACTTTGAGCCTACTGGCATCTTCCTCTTGCCAACAGATGTGTCCATAAGGATCATAACATGCCCAGTTCTTTTAGAAACAGACAGAACATTGCTATTCTGCCCCCCCCCCCATTGCTGCCCCAGCAAATAAAATACTGCCAAAAAGACAAACCAAACCAGGTCGCAAATCTTCAACTGCACACACAGTTTTCTCTTACATGTGCATTTTGCCATCTCCTTATGGTAGACATAGTAAACAACAAGCTGGATTCTTTTTAAAACTGCATTCATTTCAAATGTGTCGATAAGACTGGACCATGCAAGCAACCGAAGCAGTTACCAGAGGTAGCATCATTTTTTAGGGACATCACTGAAGCAGTAAACAATTCAAGAGATGATCCATAGGACTGCATGCAGCCATGAAGGGTATGCTGGGTAGTAACGCTATAGTTTTCAAAGAGTTTTATTGTTGTGAGCCACTGTGGGGGAAATTCTCCCTGTGCCCAGGAATGCTTTCTCTGTCACCACTCAGATTTCCAAAGAACACAGTATCTGAGCTGAATATTTTCTTCCCCCTTTTCTATATGGCAGCATGGTAGAGGGGTTCCCCTTCCAGTAATATGGGGGAGGAATTATCAACAGCTCTTGACGATATTAAGCAACATGATTTTTATTTGTTTGATGGTTACACTTACAAGAGGTGCTCACACATAATGGTTTCGCTAACTCTGGTTACACACACGTTTATAGAAACAGTTCTTTTCTATCTTTCCCCTCTGCATTCTTGTGGGAATGGTGCCTTGCTTGTTCTTTTATTCCCCCTTTTTCCTTGGATCATTCCCTCAGCATTGGGTCCCCAGATGTTATTGGACATCAACTCCCATAATCCCCAACCAAAGGCCACTGGGGCTGGGGATTATGGGAACTGAAGTCCAATAACATCTGAGGACCCAACATTGAGAATCTCTGGTCTAGACTACCTGCCATGGGTGTAACTATAATAGGGCAAGGGGAGACAGTTGTCTGGGGGCTCACTGCCTTGGGCTACCCCCCAGAGGCAAGTCACATGACTGACTCCCCCAGTCACGCACCTGTCCAGGCTTCCTTCAGTTGCATTCATCCTCCGAAATTGATGTGAGTGTTAAGACCTGAAGCTACCAGAACAGCATGTCTTTCTCTAGTACCATTAAATGACTTGCATCGTCCACAATAAAAAAACTATGCTTTTTGTTACCACTATTCAGCCTCATTTAAGATTTCTTTATTTCATGAGCTGATTTTCAGTGGGGGTGGGGGCATTTTAAAATCTTGTCTCTGGGTCCACTCCAACCTTGCTATGCCCCTGCTACCTACCACTCTTCACCAACTCCTCTCAGTACCAGAGAAGTCCCATCAGTTCAAAATATAAGATCCATAATGAGCTTTCACCTTTTCTTCAATTCCTCCTCTCCTTCTCCTACCATCAACTCATCTTAACTGTCCCTCTCCTCAACTGTCATCTGCCTCCCCACAGCATTCTAAGTAAGGTTTCCCTTTTCTACCAGCAGGGGACTCTCCACTGCAGCTGTCAATCGAACACAGTTTACATTATAAAATAACTACCAAACTCACTTTACAACTATTATAAAAACATCATACAATCTATTACATAACCATCACAGCCACCCCAAACTGTATTGCACCAGACGGTACAGGGTACAGATAAATATTAAAAAAAAAAAAAGCTCAGATGATCACATACAAGCATGCATGATTCAACAATTATAGCATCTACTACAGTTTTATGTTTTTTATCTATCTATCTATCTATCGATCGATCTATCTATCTATCATATTTCTATACTGCCTGATACGTACATCTCTAGGTGGTATAAAAAATTTAAAATATTTAAAAGTTACAAATTAAAACATGACAATAAACATAATAGAAAAAATAGATATTAAAACAAGTTTTTAAAATTATTAAAATTTATTCTAATTAAAAGTCTGCAAAAACAGGAGAGTCCCCTGCTAACTGAGAAAAGAGGCACCTTTTAGAAGTGGTGATTCACTTTATTTAGCATGGGGAGAGTAACTGGCCCTATCCATGCCCAGCACAGCATCCTTCCAGTGGTTGTTGCTGGTGTCTGTCTTATGTTTCTTTTTTAGATTGTGAGCCCTTTGGGGACAAGGCGCCATTTTATCTATTTATTTATTTATATCTATGTAAACTGCTTTGGGAATGTTTGTTGAAAAGCAGTACATAAACATTTGTCTTATTTGTATTCATATTCTTGAGCTTCTTCCTGAAAAACAAACAGAGAAGGAGATGCGCTTATTTCGGTAGGGAGCATATTCCAAAGCCCTGGGGCAGCACAGAGAAAGCCCGGTCATGGGTCGCCACCAGATGAACTGGTGGCATCCATAACTGGACCTCTCCAGAAGATCGTGACAGGTTGCAGGATTTATGACAAAGGAGGTGCTCTCTTAAATAGCTTGGACCTAAGTCATTAAAGGCGTTATAGGAAAGAACCAGCACTTTGTATTTCACCCAGAAACGTATCGGCAGCCAGTGCAGTTCTTTCAAAAATGGTGTTATATGGTCCCTTCGTTTTTCCCCAGAGATCAATCTGGCTGCCACATTCTGTACCAATCGTAGTTTCCAGACTATGTGCAAAGGCAGCCCCATGTAGAATGCATTACAGTAGTCAAGCCTGGCGGTTAGCAGCATATGTACCACTTTTTTAAGGTCATTCACCTCTAGAAATGGACGTAGGTGACGTTTCAGTCAAAGCTAATAAAAAGCGCTCCTGACCACCGCCTCAACCTGAGAAACCAGGGAGAGCTTTGGGTCCAGTTTTGCAAGAGATCCTGGAAAATGCTTTTTCAATTGCATGGTACATCCAATCAGGGGAGCAGTATGTCTTGGCCTGGCCATATAGTTATTTCAAAAACAGCTTAACCATCAACAATTCCTGACTAGAATCAACCTCCTTGTAACATGGTGGGCAGTGTTTTTGATTAATGATTCCCCCCAGGCTGATATTGGTCAAGGTTAAACAAGCAAATGCTTCTGAAGAGATTAGCCAAAACTGAATGTTTACTTCACGAGATACAGATAGTTCATGTCATCCAATTAATAATGATACTGTCATCTATTCAGGAGTACTTCTTATAGTTCTTACTGCTTGAGCCAGGTACTACTCACAATATTCCGTAAACAAAAATCTGGTGTGTATATTGCTTTTTAGTTTGTGAGCCCTTTGGTGACATGGGATCATCTTATTTTATTAACCTTTTCTATGTAAACTGCTTTGAGAACTTATGTTAGTGCCCATCTGTTGGGTGGTTGTGGTAGTAGTAGTAGTAGTAGTAGTAGTAAAGGTAATGTGTGCCGTTGAGTCAATGTCAACTCCTGGCTACAACAGAGCCATGCGGATGTCTTGGGTAGAATACAGGAGGGGTTTACCATTGTCATTTCCCGTACAGAATGAGATGATGCCTTTCAGCATCTTCCTATATCGCTGCTTCCTGATATACGCGTTTCCCATAGTCTGGGAAACATACCAAGCGGGGATAGAATTATGCCAGTATGTCATTTGAAGTGGACAAGACTCTTTGAACTTAGGATGCTGATGTATTCTACCTAGCAGTCTTTTATGTTTTGTGATTTTAGAAGTTTGTTCCAATGGGGATCCTGTAGAGCAGGGCTGCTCAACTTAGGCCCTCCTGCAGATGTTGGCCTACAACTCCCATAATCCCTGACTATTGGCCACTGTGGCTGGGGATTATGGGGGTTGTAGTCCAAAAACAGCTGGGGGGCCTAAGTTGAGCAGGCCTGCTGTAGAGAGTGTGAGGGGTGGAGTCAGAGAGGAAAGGGAGGGAAAGGAGAAGAAGAAAATTGAGTTGTTTCTGAATAAAGTCATTGGGCTGGTTCACACGTACAGTTTAACTGCATTTAAAGCTAACAGTGTTTGTAACAGCAGTATACTTGGATACGGAAAACCGCAGTTAAGCCTCAAAAGTTAACTCCAATCTGTCCCAACTCCAATTTGCACCCAAGATTTTTTCCTATGGCTTGCTGCCAACTGCAGTTATGTTGCCGAAGCCTTATGCCCGAAACCAGACCTGTCCCTAACCGCAGTTAAGCTCCCAGTTCCTATCTGCAATCACAGACACAGCAGTGCAGACCCGCCCGAGGATGTGGCTGCTCCAGGCTTTCGGCACTTCTCGCTGGCAGCCACTTGGAAAATCAGCCCCATCCCTCCTGTCAGCCATGAAGCTACAGAGTTGCCAGGCTACAGGGACACCAACATGATGATGAGTGTGGCAGTGCCCACACAGATTATGCCCACTCACGAGAGGCAGTCCATGGGTGCTTTAAGTTGAGCTGTGTTGGGATCCAGTGGGCAGGGATGTCCTGGCGACTGCTTTCCTGCTCCTGGTGTTGGCAGGCTGGCAGCCGAGGTGCCAGGGAAACCAACTCCCTACCTGGCTGTCCACACCTGTCACTAGCAGCCCCTGTGATCGGCCAAGCTGCCCCGGGCTCAAGGAAGCTGAGGAAAGTGCCCTCTCCTTAGATCCTCCATGCCCAATCATCAAAATATAGCACACGGATGGACTAGACCGGGGAATTCTGAAACTATGGTGGATGTGCTGTCTCGTTGGACCTTATCATAGCCATGCATGTGGCCAGGCTGTTGATGGCAGCATGTGGGGAATGTCCTCCAGGGTGAGCAAAATGCAGAGGAAGGATGAGGGGAGAGGGAAAGTGTTTTTATTGTTCTTATTATTTATTGTTTTCTATTGTTTTTATTCTCCTTTTAAACAAAGGATAATCTGTACTGGGCCCGGTGCTTTTTAATTTATTCATGAATGTTCTAGAAGCAGGGGTAAGCAGTGAGGTGGCCAGATTTGCAGATGATACCAAACTCTTTCAGGTAGTGAAATCCAAAATGAATTGTGAGTAGCTCCAAAAGGATCTCTCCAAACTGGATGAGTGGGCGACAAAGCGGCAAATGTGGTTCAATGTTGCAAGGTGTAAGGTGATGGACATCGAAACGAAAAACCCCAACTTCAAGTATACGCTGATGGAATCTGAGCTGACAGTGACTGACCAGGAGGGGATCTTGGGATCGTGGTGGACAGATCGTTGAAAGTGTCAACTCAATGTGTGGCAGCTGTGAAAAAGGCCAATTCCATGCTAGGGATCATTAGGAACGGGGTTGAAAATAAAACGGCTAATATTATAATGCCCTTATACAAAACTATGGTGTGACCACACCAGGAGTACTGCATACAATTCTGGTCACCACATCTAAAAAAGTACATTGTAGAACTGGAAAAGGTGCAGAAGAGGGCAACCAAGATGATCAGGGGCCTAGAGCACCTTTCTTATGAGGCAAGGCTACAACACCTGGGGCTTTTTAGCTTAGAAAAAAGATGACTGCGGGGAGACATGATAGAAATTCTTCTCCCTCTCACATAACACTAGAACCAGGGGTCATCTCATGAAATTGATTGCCGGGAAATCTAGGACCAACAAACGGAAGTACTTTTTCACACAATGCATAATCCACTTGTGGAATTCTCTGCCACAAGATGTGGTTACAACCAACAACCTGGATGGCTTTAAGAAGGGTTTGGATAACTTCATGGAGGAGAGGTCTATCAATGGCTACAAGTTGGAGGGCTGTAGGCCACCTCCAGGTTCAAAGGCAGGATGCCTCTGAGTACCAGTTGCAGGGGAGTAACAGCAGGAAAGAGGGCATGCCCTCAACTCCTGCCTGTGGCTTCCAGCGGCATCTAGTAGGCCACTGTGTGAAACAGGATGCTGGACTAGGTGGGCCTTGGGCCTGATCCAGCAGGGCTGTTCTTATGTTCTTAAGGATAGTTGGCGCGCACTAGAGCAGGGCCCCCTTGGATTCCCTGGTGGTTGAGTGGCCAGCTCAACTCATGAGCTCACAATCTGTGGGTGGGAATAGTGCCTCAGTGGGCACAGGCATCTCCTCAATAGATTGGCCCCTCTCATGAGAGTGTGAGCCCACTAGGCAGCAAGCTGCTTGCAGCAGTTTTTGGATGGCTCTGGCTGGAGTGCTCTGGTGGGGTCTCCCCTCTGCCCAGAGATGTGGGTTTTTGGTGGTATAAAAATATGCTCAAATAAATAAATAAATAAATAAATAAATAAATACAATGAACAAACAAATATCCCATTCTGGCAAATGTGGGTTCTCCCCTCCCGTCCCTCAAGGAAAGCGGGATTCCACCTCCCTATGCCCCCACTCCTGCCCGGGGATGAGAGTTTGTGTGGCACTTTTAGGGTGTGGGGTCACTTTTGGGGGGTGGCAGCGCCATGGCTGGCAGAAGTAGCACTGGCATTTCAGGGCATTTAAAGGGTTTTTGCTGCGCTTCCTCTACCAATGGCAGGCTAGGCACTTCAAAAATGCACAATCATGCTCGGCACTCTCCATGGGAGATTGTGGCCATTTGCAGCCAAATGGCTGACGCAGTAATGCTTTGCCCACAGTCTGGCCACGGAGCTGCCTGGGATCAGTCTGGGAGGCGAAGTGGCAAAGAGGGTCTCCCCTCTCCTTCACTCCGGTTAGGCTAATGGCGGTTAGCTGTACATCTGCGGCGCAAATTGGAGTTGGGGGGTTTCACTCCAGTCAGCGTTAAATACAGTTAAACTGTATGTGTGACTCCAGTCAGCGCTAAATACAGTTAAATTGTACATGTGAACTGGCCCTTAGTTAAATCAACGTAAGGTTGATTCATGTTGATGATGGAGCTATAAAACAGATGCATGTGACATTCTTTTATTACGTTTGGACATTCACATATGGTCACATAACTCAACACTGTGATGAGCTTTTGAGCACAATGGAGAAGACGCCATTTCAGATTTCAACTGGGGAGGGAAGAGACTTTACTAGGGTGGTCCAAGCATGATTTAAAGACCCATTTCTAGATATACTCAGGATTAAATTGCAGAAAAGCAGCATATTAAAGAACACATGTAGTTATGATTTTGCATTCAAAATAACTATTAAAATGTCATTAATCTCTGGCATGTAGTATAATAAGCCCATTTAATTGTTTAAAATACTAGTGACCCAGTGTACAATTAGTTAGTTAGTGAGAAATAGAGCTTCTAACAAATGAGAGAGCGGGGTGGGGGGGGGGAGGATAAAGGGAGGAGGAGGAAGAGGAAGAAGGAAGCAGAAGTGCAATACTGGTGCACTATCTGCTCTGTGACCTGTCTGCTTTGGCATTGTGTGTGAAGTTCACAGCCTACTGGGGGCAGGGTAAGATAACAGAAGACAAATATGCAGGCTTGCTTAAAGGTATTTGCAGGCGTGCACATCGGCCAGGTGTGCCCCGAGCAACTGTCTGCTTTGACCACTGGATAAGAGGACCCTGGCACTTGTTGGCCACACCCCATGGCAGCCATATATTTGACAATTATATGAAAGGGCCAAGCTGTATACATGGATGACCAATCCACCTGATTTGGAACCCTGAACTGTTCCAAATATCATAGATATGTCCCCTATACTTTGGTCCCTTTCATGCAAACAGCAAATCTGCAGCTAGCCACCTGGGGGGGATGGCCAGTAGCCATGAAGAACATAAGAACAGCCATGCTGGATTAGGCCCAAGGCCCATCTAGTTCAGCACCCTGTTTCACACTGGGGCCCACCAGAAGCCTCTGAGAAGCCCACAGGCAGGTGGTGAGGGCATGCCCTCTCTCTTGCTGTTGCTCCCCTGCAACTGGTATTGAGAGGCATCTTGTCTCTGAGGCTGGCCATTGATAGATCTGTTCTCCATGAATGTATCTAAGCCCCTTTTAAAGCCATCCAAGTTTCATGGGTTGACCCTGGTTCTAGTGCTGTGAGAGAGGGAGAAAAATCTCTCTGTGTCCACTCTCTCTAAAGTGTGTTGTCGAGTTGATGTCGACTCCTTTCGACCACAGAGCCCTGTGGTTGTCTTTGGTAAACTATAGGAGGGGTTTTCCATTGCCTCCTCCCACGACATATGAGATTATGCCTTTCAGCATCTTCCTATATCGCTGAGGCCTGATATAGGTGTTTCCCATAGTCTAGGAAACATATCAGTGAGGATTCTAACCAGAAACCTCTGGCTTGCTAGTCAAGTCATTTCCCCACTGCGCCATTAGGTGGCTAAACCATGCATAATTGGATACACCTTTATCGGGTCTCCCCGTCATCACCTCTTTTCTAAACTAAAGATCCCCAGATGCTGTAGCCTTCCATCCTAAGGAAGGTGCTCCAAGCCCCTGATCATGTTGGTTGCCCTCTTCTGTAACTTTTCCAGTTCTACAATATCCTTCTTAAGATACCGTGACTAGGGATGTGCAAAAAAATTCGGGCACAGAACGATCTGTGCCTGAAACGAGCAATTTTGGGTGTTTCGGGGCCGAACTGAATCACCCCCAATGTCCCCCGATATTTTTCGGGCCCGAGCCAAATTACCCAAATTTCGGGCCTGAAAAATTCGGGTGATTCGGTTCATGGTTGATTTTGGGGGATTTTTTGAAGTTTTAGTGACTTTGGGGCAGTTTGGGGGCATAGCATGGGATCTGGGCAAAAAGAGTGGGGTGGGGTGGTAGTGCCTAATGGGTGCAGGCTACCACCCCAATTTCAGGGGGATTGGGCAAAGGGCTGATTTTTGGGAGATTTCTGAAGTTTTCATGTCTTTGGGGCAGATTGGGGCAGAAAGTGGGGCCTGGGGCAGAATAGTGGGGTGGGGTGGTAGTGCCTAATGGGTGGAGGCTACCACCCCAATTTCAGGGGAATTGGACAAAGGGCTGATTTTTTGAGAATTTTTGAAGTTTTAGTGACTTTGGGGCAGTTTGGGGGCAGAAAGTGGATCTGCCCCAAAAGAGTGGGGTGGTAGTTCCTAATGGGTGGAGGCTACCACCCCAATTTCAGGGGGATTGGGCAAAGGGCTGATTTTTTGGGAATATTTGAAGTTTTGGTGTCTTTGGGGCAGATTGGGGGCAGAAAGTGGATCTGCCCCAAAGGAGTGGGGTGGGCTGGTAGATAGTGCCTAATGGGTGGAGGCTACCACCTGTCCCCAATTTCAGAGTGATTGGGCAGAGGGGTGAATTTTGGTGAATTTCTGAGGTTTGTCTTCATAAGGTGAAGTGTGCTAAATTGATTACTTCCTCATATTCATAATAATTGAGAGTGTGAAAAAGTGAAAGTGGGGTCATGAGAGTTGTTTAATTGAAAAAAATCTCATTTGCTATGATAGAATGAGAATTCACACCTCAGAAGTTTTTAGAAGCCTTTTTAACAGAAGGCTTGCTAACTCTTATGTTTGCTATTGCTCTTCAAAATTTCAAATGAGAAGCACCCTGAGTGATCCAGCAAGTGTGCAGAACCACTTCCACATATGAGGATATGCTCCTCAGATTGGCAACCATGCTTTCAGACTAGATATGCATTCATTGACTTGTACTAAATTCAGATGTGTGGGATTGGATGCATCCCTCACTTGCACTACACAGCTTGGAAAAGGAGCATGCATTTCCAGTGGATTTCAAGGTAGTTGAGAATGCATATCCCACATCACCATCTCAGGTTGCACTGCACATGACTAATTCTTTATTAGGGCATGATCGTATGGCACATGGTAAAGATTTAGCAAAGCCCTCTACAAATTGTTGGGTCTAGATTTTTCCTACACGTAATTAAGACCACAGAGTAATGTGTTCTTGATGAGTTCACATTGACTACTATATTACTGTATAGCAATTTGATCGGTCCATATATCAAAGCTATAAAGCCAGAGAGACTTAAATTTTTATTTGGCAATTTTGTCTCTCATTGCCTATAATCTCAGACAACGCGAAAGGGAAGAGGATTGTTATTAGTGCAACACACCCCTGAGACAGGCCAAGACAGTTAACAAATGGTGTTTGGCAACTGAGTTTTTTTAAAGGGTCTTATTTAGCTTGTTCTCTGGATTAGGAAGGGAAGGGTGGGGGGGAGAGAAAAAGGGGAGATCTTGGACGCAAAGTGCAATTGAAACAAGCTCTCCTAAGTGTGCTTGTGGAGAGAGGGAAATACTGTTATAAAACATGTCATTAACTCCATGGAGGTAACCAAATGTTCTGTATTAATCATTTAGGAAGTTCATGGAATTGAAAATTCAGAATTCATCTTGAATTACTTCTAAAATAATTAGCTCACTATAGTTCAGATGCAATAACTTTCATACATCATTACAATATATATGGGATAATGGTATTTCCAGCATCATGTGAAATGACATTAAATTCCACATCTCAAAAGATCTGCATTTTGAAAAGTTTGCTTTGCTTTTCTGTATGGGGGGTAATGGTGGTAATGTTTACATTTTACGACTGCGCTTTTTGTTGCGGTCAGACAGCTGCTTCAGTTCTTCTGATACGTTTTGCAGTCATGTACAGCTGCACAGTATATAATGCATGCATCTTGCATCATGAATGGCTCGCATGCATATAAATAAAAGATTTGCCCTTGAAAATTCATGAAACTGTGGGCTGATCTTTTCCAGCTTCTTGCCTGTGTGAGTGTTAGAAAGAGAAACCATGATTTATATGCATGTGTGCGTGCCTGTATGTAAGGACCAAGTAATCAGCAGCTGACGAATTGGAACCAAGAAACTGGAGCTGACAGGAGGAAAGAGCAGAAGGTCAAGCCAGGAGTCAGAACATGCCAGAGTTAGTTGCCAAGACAAAATATCAGCCTCAACAGGAAGCCTTTTACAGCCCTTCCTGCTTAAGGAAGCCAATGGCTGGTGTGGATGGGTGGAGCTATTCCAGTACCAGGAAACCCTTATTGTCCAGGCAGATGCTTTAAACTGCAGTCTTGGGTGCCTAACCACATGGGACAGTTGTGCACACAGCTGTTGATTCCTCATTTTAGTCCTGGCAACTTCTGACATCATCACAGCACGTGCAGTGTAGATGGACTGTGCATTGGTTATCTGTTGAAATGTATCAAAAAATACCAGAAGGGCAGCTACATAGATGAAGGAGCAGATTTGTTCTCTTTTGCTCCTGAGGATAGGACTAGAACCAGTGAGTTGAAATTATACATTAGGAAGAATTCCCTAACTGAACAGTGGGGAAGCAATCTGCCTAGAGAGCAGGAGGCTGTTGGTTCGAATCCCCCTGGTGTGTTTCCCAGAATACGGGAAACTCCTATATTGTGCAGCAACAATATAGGAAAGTGCTGAAAGGCCTAATCTCATACAGCACGGGAGATGGCAATGGTAAACCCCTCCTGTATTCTACCAAGAAAACCGCATGGCTGTGTGGTCGCCAGGAGGCAACACTGACTCGGCGGCACAACCTTTCCTTTCCTTTCCTTTCCTTTCCTAGAACTGTCTAGAAGTGAAACAGTCTGCCTTGTGCAGAAGTGGGACCTCCTTCGCTAAAGGTTTTCAGACAGAGACTTGACAACCATCTGTCGGGGTGCTGTTAGTGTAACACGTGAGTGGGCCCAATTTGCAAGAGCCCAATTTGCAAGAGCATTAAAGGTAAAAGCATAATATATAAGTATATTTAACTTAGCATACTGGCCGAATAGCATGAAACCAACATAGCATGAAACGGGAGGTTGGAGAACCTGCGGTTTCAATTTTAAACTGTACATCACACTGCAGATGTTCAGCAACCTCCAGTTCAAGGAGAGGGAAGCCTTTCCATGCTGCTCAACCACTGAGACTAATCTCAGCAAGCTCCATGGCCAAAATGTGGGCGAAAGGTCAGCATGCCAGTGGAGTGGCCATGGTTGGCCATGATACTGAAGTGGTCATGCTGAACACGATCATGCATTTTTGGAGCTCTCCACCTGCCTTTGCCATAAGGAGGCAAAGAGGATTTACATTTACATAAAGAGGCAAAGAGGATTTACATAAAGAGCATTTACATTTAAATCCATGTAAATGTCATGCCATGCCATGCCATTCCAGCACTTCTTCTGACAGTGATGGCATTGCCCCCTCAAAGAGCCCTGCTCCCAAACAGTCCTGCACAAACACTAATTTGTGTGTATGTTGGGGGAGCACTATTTCCCTGTTAATCAGGAAAGGGAAGGGAACATGAAGACATCCTAGGAGGGGATATGTATATGAGAGACGACCAAGGATACTGGGCGGGGGGGCTGTCCCACCGTGACCTAGGATGCTGTTGTAAGGAATCACCCCATCAAAGCAGCCTATGCAGACTAAACCAAATTCTTGCACCACTGGCAGCTTGCTGTTGGTGGGTTTGCCCTCTCATGGGAGGGCCAGTCTACTGGGGAGGACTATGGGGTGTGAGCCCTAGGTCTCCCTTCAGACTGCATGCTTACAAGTTGAGCTAACCAAAGGAGCCCCCACTTGTGTGGGGCCCCCAACTCTCCATGGTAACATAATCTGCAAAAAAAAAAAAAAAACCCACAAAAAAACCCCACCCTTCTGAAGCTTTGTGTGCCATGTGGAGATTTAGATGCTCCATGTTTTAGACCCTGACCATGTGTGCAGATGGTGAGGTGACACAGGGTGTGTGGACGGATCTTTAAACCCATTCAAAATTCCCGGCTTAAGTCTAGTGTTGCAAATATGCAGATCTGCTGGTGTGGGGAATGGAGGAAGAGGGGAGCCCCGAATTCCTGTGGCCCCGGGAGAGTGGGGTCAACATTTCAGGGCACAAGTAAGGGTGCACATGTCCACAAGGGTGGGGAGGACCTGGCGGGGCAACACTTTGACAGCTATTTGGCGGCAGTTGCCAAGACAGGGAGAGCAGTCGCCAGGGTACTTGTCCCCATACCTTTCCGCCATAGAGCAATCTGGCTCAGTATGGAGCCCCAATGGCCTGGCATTCTCCTGAGAGAGCGGTCCATGGGAGAAGGAGATGTTTTACCATCAGGCATCATTAAAGATTTTGCTTGGCAGTTCTCTCCTCTCCCTTCTGATGGTTCTTCTCATGAGTTGTGAGGCGGTGTCCTCATGGACTGACACTCTCTTGAGCAAGTGTGCTCTCCCCTCAGTCAGCATACTCCTTCCTCACAGCTGCCTTCTCTCTCCACTCCAACTGGAGCACTGCTGACCCTGATGACCAGCTCTGCTGGTTCATAAGCCTAGGGACTGCAAACCCCCAAGGGGAAAGGGCTAGTTCCCCCTTCTCCAAGTGTTCTGTGAGGCGGGGGCAACTTGGCTGCTTGAGAATCCTTGCTTGGGGCTGCCTTTTAAACCTGATTCTAGGCTCACACACCCGCCTTGTGTTCCCCTCCAGGCGCTGCAATGGGGTGCCCTGCTTATATAGCCACCTGTAGTCTTTGTGCTTGTGAACATACATCATTGCCACTTCCTTCTCAGGAAGCAAAGCACTTAGTGCCCGTCTTGTCACCCCGTTCCCTTTCCCTCCTGCTTGCCAGGTGGGGGCAGTAAGGGACAGAGTGGGGAGAGGGAGTGGCCCTGTGGGACTGTGCCACTTGAGAGGCTGAGGTAGGGCAAGTCTAGGGTGAGATGTGGCAGCATCCCTGTTGCTGGGCAACTCCATAGCTGGATAGGTGACACGAGGGGCAGGGCTGATGTTGGGAGAGGTGGCCAGTGAGAAGCGCTGCAGGCATGGAGTGGGTGCAATCACGGGCGTGTTTCCACCACCTCTATGACAGCAGTTTGAAAATCAGCACGAAACCGTGATTATGGCGGCATTCCTCGTAACCCCTGCTAACTTGGCAAAGAGGCACCTTTTAATGTGGTGATTCTCTTTTATTTAGCAGGGGGAGAGTAACTGGTCCTATTTACCCCCAGCACAGTACCTCCAGTGACTGTTACTGGCGTCTATCTTATGTTTCGTTTTAGAATGTGAGACCTTTGGGGACAGGGAGCCATCTTATTTATTTATTATTGCTCTGTGTAAACTGCCCTGAGCCATTTTTGGAAGGTTGGTATAGAAGTTGAATGAATGAATGAATGAATGAACAAACAAATGAATTAATACATACATACATACATACATACATACATAAAAATCCGGGATTAGACGTAATGCTTCAGTGGCGAGACCAGATGTCTTGGTGGCAAACCTTTGTCTAAACCAAAAGTTTAATTTGGAGTTTGGTAAGGCAAACTGCAGGCAACTTTTGCCACGAAACTGCAGTTTCACAAATTCAGATATACTGGAGTTCCAACTCCTGCTTCACACTACACAGGTATCTGAATTCGGCCACTCTCACACACATATTCCCCACTCCGCCCTTTTATCTTTAGAAAGTCCAGTTTTTAACTGATCCAAACAGCATTGGAGAAAATAATAAAAGCAATTGCCTTCTGAATTTGCAGGCCTGATCCAGCTCTTCTGTTTTCAGGCACTTTACTTGCAGCTTTCCAAGAAGGCCCACAAGATAAACTCAAGAATTACAATGCCCTGTAATTAAATAATACATACACATAATATCAGCAAAACAAAATAAACCTCCGAGCACTTATAATTAAGCAAACATTTGCTCACCTAAGCAAGGGCTTAAGTCTGGTTTTATATCTGTCTCATTCATAAGACATCCATCCATCCATTATCTCCCTCTGGGTCTACTCACAGCAGAGCTAACTACCTGCTGACCGCACCCACCAGCCTGAACCAATTACTACACCCTATGGGGGGAGGCACAGTTACATTAGCAGTTTCTTGAGCTGAGTTGGGAGGGATTGGTCTAGAAGAAGATCTCTGAGGTGCCTCTCAGTTCTAAAATTCTGTAACTCTATAATCCTACCAGTATTCAGATTTTACCCCTCAAAAGCACTGTTCATGGTTACAGAGCTGAAATGGAGAGAAGTCCTGTCCTGGTGCATCACTCACCCACTTGACCTAGCCACTCATGGTTACAGAGGTAATTGTAAAGGGAAACATTGTAACCATGATGGCCAGCACTTCTGAGATCAGCAGTCCAGTTTGGCCCAGGCTGCCGAACTTGGAAGTGCTGACCGTAATGGTTACAGGGTTTCCCTGTGCAGACAAACTCCGCTGTGACTGTGAGTGGCTAGACTGAGGGTGTTAGTGACATGTTGACCCGCTTCTGCGCTATGACCTTGTAATAAAACCTATAGTAATAAGAACCCCTGCTAACTGGGCAAAGAGGCACCCTTTAACATGGTGATGCTCTTTATTTAGCAGGGGGAGAGTAACTGGCCCTATCCACCCCCAGCACAGTACCTCCAGTGACTGTTGCTGGTGTCTATCTTATGTTTCTTTTTAGATTGTGAGCCCTTTGGGGACAAGGAGCCATCTTATTTATTTGTTTGTTTGTTATTTCTCTGTGTAAACCACCCTGAGCCATTTTTGGAAGGGGAAATCGAATGAATGAATGAATGAATGACCATGAACAGTGCTTTTGGAAGTTAATGTCTAAATAAGGTTTACAACTCTGAATTGCAAGAAGCAGCTGTGAGGATGGAGAGAGAAAAGTAGAACAAAGGTGTAATGAAGCAAGAAACTGCATGCACAAACCGTCCTAAGCCATTTTTGGAAGGGCAGTACAGAAATCGAATGAATGCTTGAATGATTGAATGAATGAATGAATGAATGAATGTGTGGAACAACAAATAGGCATAGCAAATATCCTTTGGAGTGGAAAAGAAGCTACATTTAAGTGGTTGCATTTGATACATACCTAGACATTAAGGTCACCAACATCATGTACATTGTGACATTTGGAGCTTACATTTTAATGAAAAAACTCTACAGTTAAATTGTGGTTTAGTTGCACAGGATAGTTTCAAATCACTACATCTTTAATAAGGCCTGATCTCCCAATACCACAGAAATGTGAAGCGAGCAGAAGCCACTAACCACTAACATTCTGGGATGCCCCCACAGGACTCGGTGCTGCTGTTCCATGATCAGTGGGTTGAGGAGGGCTGTAACCACATCTCCCTTTTGTCTTGTAATAAGGGAGCAGCTCTGTATTCTGAGATGCAGGCATTCTTAAAGAGCCCAAGGCAAAAAGTCAAAAAAGTGAAATCCCACGGAGAAACAGCTGAGCATTTTCAAAAGAAGTAAGATGAATAATTTCAAGTGGTTTCTTCACATCCCTAAATCATGTACATGTTGCATACCGGGTAACTCCTAAATATTATTGAGGAAGATGTTCAACTTCACCCAAAACCTATGTAATAATTAGGGATGCGCAAAACGTTTCGGGTACAGAACGATCTGTACCTGAAACTGCCCATTTCGGGTGATTCATTGCCAAAATGAATCACCCTTTTGCCCTCCCGAAATGTTTCAAAGCCAAAACGAATCACACCCGTTTCAGATCCAAATTATTTGCAGTTTCAGCCCTTCAGTATGTGACTGATTAAGTCCTTCTTCTTCCTCCTCCATTTTGAGTTCTGACGAATTTCCTGCCTTTTTGCCTCCCATTGACTTCAATGCAAAAAGTTCCTATCTGACATCTTCTTGAATTTCAGGTCCCAGGGCCAAAATAGTGGGGTGGGGTGGTAGTTCCTAATGGGTGGAGGCTACCACCCAAATTGTAGAGGGATTGGGCAAAGGGCTTATTTTTTGGTGAATTTCTGAAGTTTTAGTGTCTTTGGGGCAGATTTGGGGCATTAAAAGGGAGCTGTGGTAGAAGAGTGGGGTGGAGTGGAGTGCCTAATGGTTGAAGGCTACCACCCAAATTGCAGAGGGATTGGGCAAAGGGCTGATTTCTGGTGAATTGTTGAAGTTTACATGTCTTTAAGCTTTCCCCCCACAAGGTATAATGGAGGTGTATCGCTTCACATCGGGGGGAAAGGGGCAGCCTAGAGTGGTGTGGTGTTGGTGATAGTACCCAAGGGGGGCAAGTAAACAACCAGAATTTTTTCAAAGGATTTGGGCAGAGGGCCGATTTTTGGTGATTTGTTGAAGTTTACACGTCCTTAAGGTTTTTCTTCATAAGGTACAGTATAATGGAGGTTTCAGCAGCCCCATAACTGCACTTGGGGGGTGCTGGGGTGGCCCAGAGCGAGTGGTGGTGTAGTGCACATAGAGTGCCAACCACCTCCATGGGTTTCTAACCCATGGGGTACAGGGTTCTGTTGTTTCTGAGGTATTCTGAGAGTAGATTCTTTGGCAGCAAACGAGATTTTCAATACAGACCATGAATCTACTCTCATTTGCTACCAAAGCATCTACACTCAGAACACCTCAGAAACAATAGAACACTGTGCCCCATGGGCTAGAAACCCATGAGGGTGGCTGGCACCCTCTGTTCACTACACTGCCACTCACTCTGGGCCACCCCAGCGCACCCCAATTGCAGTTATGGGGCTGCTGAAACCTACATGATGCCCTATGGAGAAAAATTTTAAAGATGCGTAAACTTCAACAAATCACCAAAAATTAGCCCTCTGCCCAAATCCTTTGAAAAAATTCTGGTAGCTTCCTTGCCCCCCTTGGGCACTACCACCAACCCCACACCGCTCTAGGCCAACCCTTTCCCCCCGACGTGAAGTGATACACCTCCATTATACCTTATGGGGGAAAACCTTAAGGACACGTAAACTTCAACAATTCACCAAAAATCAGCCCTTTGCCCAATCCCTCTGCAATTTGGGTGGTAGCTTCCACCCATTAGCCACTACCACCCCACCCCACTCTTTTGGCCCTGGGACCCATTTTCTTGATCCTAATCGATTCAGATTCGGATTAATTTGGATCCAAATTGAATCTGGGTTGATTCAGATGGGTCAGATTTGGACCCAAAAACGAATTGGGGGTGTTTTGATTTGGATCCAAATCAAAACACTGAAAATCTGAATTGCACACTCCTAGTAATAATACAGTATTTCTTTTGTACACCAAGGAAATTATCTATGCTAAGCAGGATATGTTTTGCTTTTATCATACTTTCCTTAAGGAAAGTAAGCTTATGAGATCATTCAGCTTTCTCTCTCTCTCTCTCTCTCTCTCTCTCTCTCTCTCTCTCTCTCTGTGTGTGTGTGTGTGTGTGTGTCCCTATCAACTTTTCAATATCTGGACTGAATTGAACCAAATGTGGTACAGTTGTAGGGACACGTAGGGACACCTCAACAGTGTAGTTTGTGATGCTGTCATCCACAGCATGGGTGTCAGTTGGCTAAATAAGCGGGTTTGCCACTGTGGAACAACCGTGTTTGACCATGATCCCAGTAGTTCACATCTACATGCAAAATGGTTCTGCACACGTGTGAATAGCCTCAGTGAAAGGAAAGTTGGAAGATTAGTTCTTACCAGAAATTCTTGCTCTTTGTCGAGCAGACATCCCCATAATTCTGGACCATATTTCTCCAGAAAAAGGTTTGGTTAATAAGTTCCTCAAGAGAGGGACCTGTCCGATTATATTTTGTAAAGCTCCGTGCATACTGATTATGCTGTACAAAATAAACATCATCTACTACACTGAGCAGCATTGGTTCAGTCAAGTACCATCTAACTCCTTGAGAGGCTCTCCACACGAGCAGTGTAAAGAGCCTGCAGGGGTTTTGCGGGGAGTGCAGGCTTGACCCACTCTCCCCACACACAAGCAGGCAGCTCACCCTGGGTGGCCAAATCAGCCACCTACACGATTATAGGCTCCATAACAGAGCTGGTTGGAGTAGTGGGGATTGGGGGCCTCCTGGCCCTCAGAAGTCCCAGAACGACCCACTTGAGTGCACAGGGCATTCTGGGGGAACCCCCCCCCCAATGCTGGGCAGCTTGTTGTAGCCGCCTCATCAGGGGTCTACTCATGAGTCACCACAGCACAGGTGACTAAAAAAATTTGGTTAGTGGAGCCTGCACTCCGCTAACCTTGTTTAATGGGCGGGCGGTATTTAAGATGGCTGGCTGCTGGGAGCCGTGCAGCTCCTGTTGCAGCAGACAAACAGCAGAAACTGGGCTGGGCTCCTTTAGCCTGGTTTCTGATGCATGTGAGAATAGCCTCAACCTGATCTCAATAATAAGGGTTTTTCCCCCACTTCCAGCTCCAACCACTCACTTCTGCTCTCTCTGTAGTGAACCACCATTCACACGCGTGTGCATGCACACACACAACTAATAAAGACAAAGGCACCTTTTCAGCCACTATTGAGATTAACACTTAGATGTTCCAGCCATATTTTTAAAAGTTGGGTAAAATAGGTTACCTAAAAACTCAGCTTCAACAAACACAGTGGGGCTATTCTCACGATCAGCAAAAATCGAGCTCGGAGATCCTAGCCTGATTTTGGCTGATCGTGTAAACCACCGGGCTCACATGCGGGCCCGGTGGCTTACAAGCAGCTAGCCCGCTTTTTTAGCCTTCCCCTTACCCTGGGTTTGCGGAGCAAGCGGTCCGAAAACCTGGGCTTCCCAATCGTGAGTAGCCGCGGTGCAGCTCTGCGCAATGGCTACTCACAAGGAGACCCCCAGAGGGGAGGCAAAAAGCCACCTCCCGGCTCCAGGGATCTCGCCAGCATGCCCTGCGCCCTCACGCAGGGCATGCTGGCACTTCTGGGGGCCGATTGGCCCCTGCTCCATCATGGAGCCAGCAATCGTGTGGGCGGCCGATTCAATCGCCCAGGGCTTAGCCCGCTCTCCCCGCGCACTCTCAAGAACCAGGTCTCACTGATCGTGAGACCTGGCTCAGTAACAATTTATAAGCACCCTTATATTTATCAAGTGCTTTCCATAAATTTGATGTTTAAAATATTCACAAACCAAAACATATGGCTAAATTTATTCCAATTGATGTCAAGGGACTCAACGAGCTTAAGTTTAAGTGTTCTGACTTTGTTGGTTTATTGATTAGGCTTTAAGCGGAATATATTTTATTACAACAATGTTTGAGAGTATTCTCTAAATTGGGGGGAAATGTTCTCTCAATTCAGACCTCCAAGATATTTTTATTACTTTTGTTATATAAAAGAAAATCAGCTGTCAAGACGAAAATATAAATTGTGAGATTACATTGGGTTGTGGTCTGGGATGGTTCCAAACAATGTGTCACACATGGAAGTTGTTAGTCAATTGTATGTAGTTGTTGTTTTGAAAATCACTGTATTCAAGTGTTAATTGTGGCAAAACTGAACAATGGTAGCAATATGTACTAAACCCAATTCACTAGAAAAAACAAAGAATTGCCTTCATTGGGAAAGGTTTCTCATGAGAAACCTGATATCTAGGATATTCCATTATCCCATATGTGAAAATACGCAAAATACATCCAAGCAGGGGCATCATTAGGGGTGGCCCATGGAGATCAGCTCCCACAGTGAATGGCTCAGAGCCCTGAATTTCATCAGCCACCTCCTTCTCTGTTGGGATATGGGTGGTCACTTCTACTGCTGCAGCAGCAACAAATGGTAGCTTCTTGTCCCTGTCTCCTCTCTAAAAAGTGCTACACTGGGGACAAAACAGATGCTTTAGCACCTGATACAGCACTTATCTCCTCCCTTTGGGGAAGAGCTAGATGTAATTATTCTTGAGTGGGGGTGATTAAATTTAAGTATCAAAAGGAGGCCGGGGGTCAAGGTCTTGGATCTTTTTAGTACCCTTTTAGTACCTCTTCAGAGGAGGAAACTCCTTCTGCATCCCTGGCAGCTGGCCGTCCAACCGCTGAGTGAAAACCTCTAGAAAAGGAGAGCTCACCACTGCACGAGGCAGATTGTTCCACTATTGAACAGCTCATATGGTTAGGAACTTCCTCTTAAAGTCTAGTCTAAAATGGCTTCCTTGTAATTTCAGCCTATTGAAATTCAGGTGCTTCTCTCCGGTGCAGCAGAAAATAAGTCCACTCTTCTTCTGTATGGCAATCATCCAGATATTTGGAGACAACTTTCATCTCTCCCCTTTGTCTCCTCTTCTCCAGGGGAAACATACCCAGGTCTTTTAACTATTCCTGATTGGTTTCCAGTAGGGATGCGCACGAAAGCATGCAGCTTCGGACAAGCAACTTCTTACTGGGTTGGCATGGGTTCCAAGAAGCCCCATGTGGCGTCAGTATGCACATGGCATCCACACATGTGCAGGTGCCATTTGCGTGTCAGCATGGTGTTGCTGACATTCAAATGGCGACCGGTCATACACAGATACCATGTGCATGCTGATGCAGTGCTTCTTGGGACCTGCGCCACACAAGCAGGAAGCTGAATGGGGGATCTGCCATCCTCTTTCTTAAAGCTCCTGGGCCCCACTTCACACGATTGGTGTGAAGCACCATTCGGGGTAGTGCAGGGAGCTGTCTCTGGGCGGCCGGACTGGCCGCTCACATGACTGCCAGCTCCATCATAGAGCCAGCAGGGGTGGCAGAGATCGGGGGCCACTCAGCCCCCAGAAGTTCCAGGATGCCCCACACATGTATGTGGGACATTCTGGAGAGACCCCCAGGGGCTGGGAGGCTTGTTTCAGCCTCCTGGCAGGGGTCTCCTCATGTGTTTCCACGCTGCGGAGCCACACTGCAACAGCACACAATCAATAAAATGGGGTTAGTGGAGTGCTTGCTCCGCTAACCTCATTTAAGGGGAGGGGTAGTTTTTGCAGTTTCCTGCTGGGAGCTACGGGCACCCTTGGCAGCAGATGACCAGGGGAAATTGGTCTAGGCTCCCTTAGCTAGATTTCCCCTGGTTATGAGAATAGCTTCACTATATTCCTGAAGTCTAATCCTGTCAGGCCCTATTGGGCTAGATAAGTGACTCCTTGTACCACCCTTTTTCTGAGAAGGAAATCAGAAAGGAAACCTTCCCAGCCCTACTTAGGGATTGAACCTGGGACTTTCTCCATGCAAATCATGTTCTCAACCAACATCACAGTTACGGCCACCGGTATGGCTCCTTCCCTATAAATGGTCCCAACCCCCACAGGTTACAAAGTCTGTTAAATTGACTGAGACAATTCAAGGAAGAAGAAAAATGAAGGTAGAATTTAGAGTGTTGAAGATAGTATGAGAAACCCATCATTTCCTGTGGAATACACAGTTGTTATTTGACCCTGCTATCATAGCTGAAATATAGGGAACACTGCCTTATACCAAGTCAGACCATTGGCCTGCCTGGAAAGGCAGAGGGATTGACAGCCCGGTGGGACTTCCACCTCTCTTCAGAGGCGTTACTCAAGTACTGCCTCCATTTTATAACATCTGAAGAAGACTTGAGGGTACAGTGTGCACAGATACAGATCTGCATAGCTGCAGTTATTCACACATTATGTTGAACATAATGTACAGCAGTTGTACAGCAGATAGACATCTGGGGACCTGTACCCAGGTTTACTTTTAAAAGGAACATTAAGTACTGCCATTCACACAAGCATCTGCATGAGTGCAGAGATTCAACAGTGGCTTAGCCAGGTGGAAAGTAGCCTAGGTGCTGGCTCCGGAGCACCCCCTGCCCTGTTGCGTGCTGCTTCCCCCTCCATCCCTTTGCTCACTGCTTGCTCTCCCCATCACCTCTTCACTTGTTCTTGTCCCCCATCTGCTCACCAGGTATGTTTTTTGTTTTGTTTCCCACCATGGTGCAGAGTTGTGGTGAGTGGCAGTGGGGCTAAGTGATATATGGCAGGAGTGTCGCTATGATTGAGCGAAAGGATTCAAAGAGCCTGGACCGCCAAGCTCCTGAGAACCCTCCAGCTCTACCAATCCCTATTTTCTTTATTATCTCCCTCACTCTGGGGGGCCACAAGAAAGAGGGGTGAACATGGGCCCCCTCTCCCCTAGGGGCTGGAGAGGCAATAAGGGCAGCCGTCTAGTAAAGGAACAGCTTGCAGGGAGTTCTCTTTCCCTTCCTAGCCAGAGAGCTGTTCCAACTGACAGTAGGCCAAAGGCCTGCAAAACAGAAAGAAGCAAACTGTGCCATTGGATGGAGAATTAATGGTTTCTGGGTTGTGTTTATGCATGTGTATTTTGTATACAATGACTGCATTTATGGACATCTATTGTGAGCCACCTTGAGGACCATTCCATCCAAAGGAAGGGTATTTTCTAAATGTATTAATTAAATCAATGCAAATAAATAAACACTGCTGTTTTTGAAGGATGGAGGAACTGGAGTACAGAAGACAAAAAGAATAGCAGTGTCCAAATGTCAAACTAGTTAACACAGCGAATGAATTCTAACTGCTGATATTACAGGGAAAATAAACAAGGGTGTGAATAAAATGTGCAGGTGCTGTGCTGAAAGGTTGCACGTGTTCCATGGCTCCTGTTGCCAGGGTTACCACTTAATCTGTCTGAAAATGCTCAAAGCAACTGCCTTTATTACCCAGTTATTATGCAAAAAGGAACTGAACATTACAAACCAGCTCAAGGAAAGATAAGGCCATACTGGGATTGGAAAACAGCCAGTTATTGTAAACAGAGGCCTTGAGCATAACTGTATCATCTGAATCTTGCACATGGAATTATCATTATAAATAAGATAGATGACATTCATAATGCTCAAAGCAACTGCCTTTATTGCCCAGTTATTATGCAAAAAGGAACTGAACATTACAAAACAGATCTGTCACTTATCTCTCAGCCTAACCTACTTTCTAGGGTTGCTATACATAAACCATTTACACTGGAGAAGACTTGAACATCAATATATATTAAACTGTCTTAAAATGCATCAAGGCTACAATATACATAGGACTGGGCTGTATGTTAAGATTTTCTTTAACCTCCATTGATTTCAGTGGGAAGGAATGCATCCTTCTCATTTCAGCAGCTGTTTCCATCTTTTTCTCTGCTTTTAAGTATGTGATTATAGCTGACTCTTTGTCTTTCTAATTTCTTTCAGTTATACTTATTTATTTGCATTTTTATTCTGCTGAAAGCTCTTTAGGTGGTTCATATCTCAAACTAGTTCATCAGTTCTTAGAATGTAAATACCCATAGAATTTGGAAACCATGTGTAAAAAAACCCCTTACCCCTATAGGAATCCAGGGCTTAGGTTTGTTGCTCTGAAACCTCCCCCCCACCCCCACTAAAAATGCATGGAGGGTGCAGAAATGAGGGCAAAAAAGCTTTATTTCTGCACCCAGGTCTCCAGGAATGCCCCCCAAATCCCCCGGTTTTTAGTTTAATTAAAAAATAATGTAATGTAATGTAAAACTTTATTTCGGTCGTAGACCAGCAATACAACAATATTAAAATAATAATGATAATAACAATAATAAGATGATAATATAAAATCAGACTACATTTATACGCATTTGGCATATTATATAACAATATTTGGCCACGATATGAATAACATCCGGATTAGGATTAGTGAGCAAATAGTTTAAATAGAAATCCTCTCCACGACCCGGAAAATTAATCAAAAGTGGGGCAATTTGTTGGCGTCTTATGTCTCTGTAATATTCACAATGCAGTAAAACGTGAACAGTTGTTTCAATGTTACCTGATCCACAAGGGCATAATCTTGATGCGTATGGTATACCCTGGAATCTCCCATGGAGCACAGCTGTTGGGAGAGCATTTACACGGGCAAGTGTTAGAGCTCGTCTAAATTTTGGAATTAAAATGCTACTTAGATATGTAGCAGGCTTGAGCTCGGTGCACTGACTACCTATGTAAATGCTACTCGGTAACTTTGCATGATCCATCTGCAACTCCACATCATGGATACATTGCACAATTTCTCTTCTGGCCTGATCGAAACCTAATCTAATAAAATCATCATGAGAGAATCCATATAATAGAAGTTTTTCTGTAATTGCCAATTTCCAATTGGATTTAAAGGAGTCTTCCAAAATTAAATGCACTAAGCCGACTTTCGTGAAAAAATTAAAAAATAAATAGAACCACAAAATGGCTCTGTGCTTCAAAAAGGTGACTGGAAATGACATCAGAAGTCATTACCAGCCACTCAGGGTAGGCAAAAATTGCCTATATTTCATGCCGCAGATAAACTGGGTCTCTAATACCCATCCACAGATACATGAAACTGCGATCCATGACACCACGTATAACCCGGGTCTCCTGTATTACTTCTGCCTGCAGTATATAATGTTTCGATGAATGAAGGCAGCTTTTGGAAGCTGAGCTCAATGTTATTAGGCTAAAGATGACCCAAAGCAACATCAGAACTGAGCTGAAAATGTTTATATTCTGCTGATGGTTTTTCTTAATATTCCCCAAAATGGATTTTGGTCCATTTTGCAGGGAAACTGTGGTTGCCCACATTTGGACATCCAGAAATTGTAACCGGAGACCCCTTCAACACCGGTTTCATGTGATGTGCGAATGCGGCCACCGGGTGACTCAGGATCTGTCACTTATCTCTCAGACTAACCTACTTTCCAGGGTTGCTATACATAAACATAACAAGAGCCACCTGTATATTTAGTTCTGTCACTTGTTGAGAAAGTTAAAAATCTACTTTGTGGGGCAGGGGTTGATATAAATGAGTCTCACCTAGATGTTTGATACTTCTCAGCAAAATGGACAGTACTGGTGTCTGAATCCTATTCGACTTGGACTATGTGTGATTCAACATACTAATTAATCAATCAACCAACTTCAGATATTCATACAAAAGGCAGCTTCAGATATTTACTAATGCCCCGCTGTAGCCATGTACAGTGGGGTGAAGGGAGAGGAAGGCCTGCCCCTCATTGTGTCACTTACCCACGCACCCTGCCATTCATGGTTTCAATGGGGCTTGCCTGAAGAGAGAAAGGGGACAGGGGACCATCTTTGGGGACAGGGGACCATCTTATTTATGTATTATTTATTTTTCTATGTAAGCTGCTTTGAGAACTTTGGTTGAAGAGCAGTATATAAATATTCATAGTAGTAGTAGTACCTGTGTTCAACCTAGGGATCATTCACATGACCTGCCTTTTCTGGGTAAGAGAGGGTTAACCTGGGTCCAGCGGCTCATCTGGAGACTCAGAACTCTCTTCTCCTCCATTCCTTTCAAACTGGGCTACCCAGATTTTCTACCATGCCCTTAACTTAGGTAGGATAGAAATGACTGCTGTCCTACCTTGGTTTTCAGTCATGTGGGTGCATGTGGCAGCTTTTGCAGCTCTCAGGGCCAGCAACCATAGAGTGTGAGGCCAGGGGAATGAGCCCTTGTGCATTTGCATGGGATGCCACTCTGCTTCCTGTGCAATGCATTCTGGGATAATGGAAGAATTCTTCCTTCTTATCCAAGCTCTGTGAATAACTGCCACACCAGTCATCTGGGTGCATGATCAGCAGAGGCAAAATAAGCCCCCAAACATTTGGGGGATGGTATGTAGTTTCCTGCCTTCCCCAACCCCACCGCTCCCCTCTATCTGGTCATGTGAATGCTCCCCTAATGTCTAAATAACTGAATTTGTGTACAGAGCCGTATTTGTGGACACTGTACACTCATTGTATTTGTGTTGAACATAATGTAAATAGGCCTTGCATTTGACCTTTCCTAAAAGATGAACTTCCAGCTGAGTTGTTACCATCGACATGTAGCATGTGCTAGCTTTACTTTACAAGTAAACCTGAGACTTTAGCATGTTTATACTGCTTTACATACGTTATCTCTATAATCTTGATAAGGTATGCCAGTATTACTATAGCCCAATTTAGACATTATGCTGTACAGTTGTCCATATACTTGTATATGCGTTTGTGTGGGTGACATTGGGGCTATTCTCGCGATTAACAAAAATTGGGCTAGGAGAGCCTAGCCCGATTTTTGTTAATCATAAGAACCGCCAGGCTCGCAAGCAAGCCTGGTGGTTCTTGAGCAGCTAACCCGCTCAAGTAGCCTGCCCCTTAGCCCGGGTTTGCAGAGCGAGTGCTCAGCAAACCCAGGATATCTGCTCGTGAGTAGCCGTGGCTACTCACAAGTAGACTCCCTGACCGGGAGGTGAAAAGCCACCTCCTGGCTCCGGGGGTTTCCCAAGTATGCCCTGCGCATTTGCGCAGGGCATTCTGGGGCTTCCGGGGGCCGCATGGCCTTTGCTCCCCCCAGCCCCCACCAGCTCTGTCACAGAGCCGGCAACTGTGTGGGGGGCCGATCTGGCCACCCAGGACTCCCTGCTCAGTCGTCTGCGGGGAGAGCGGGCTTAGCCCGCTCTCTCCACAGTTTTGGAGAAAGCGGGTCTCACGGATCGTGAGACCTGCCTCTGTACCTGTGTTCATTTTAAAAGTGAACCTGGATACAGGCCCTTCAAATGCATGGTACAGACAGGAAGTGTACTTCTGTACCTACGTTCAAAGTAACATGCAAATGACTGTACCTGTGTGCAGATCTGTACCCATGTACACTCATTGTACGAGTGTTGAACATAACGTGTGAATGGGCCTCCTGTCCACCTTGCATATGAGTGCTTGAGATTGCATTTATTTATTTATATATCTCCTCAGTGGTGGAGCAGTTCTCTCAGCCTCCTTTCCTGCCTTATGTGAAGCAGGTCTGCTTCCTTGAACAGGTGAGAAAGAGAGCAGAAGGTTTCTGTACTAGAGCCTGAAGATGAGAGTCACTTTTCCATATCCTTTCACTTTTCTGGAGCTGTTAAAGTCTCCGATTCTCTCTTTGGGGCCTGGAGCAGAGTGCGTGACTGCACTGGAATCCTTCATTTAGACAACATTGAGCAAGGTGGGAAAGAAAAAGGAATGAGGTGGTTTGAGGCAGAACCCAGTTTTGGGGCAGGCACCCCAACCCTGCTCTCAAAACACCTAAGGAAGTTTCATAACACCATGGTTCCTGTTGGGAGAATGCACTTTTTAAATGAAAAACAAACAAACAATGGGCTTTCTCCCAAAGGCCCCTATGCTATTACAGAGGCCAGGAAAAAAGCTTATTGGCCAATTGAGAGGGGAGGGGGAGGGGGAGGGGAAGGAGGAAATACCACACACATTGAGACTCATGTGCCATTTTCTCCTCCCCATCTCATTGCCCAATAGGAGCATCTCCTGGAGGTCTCACAATGTTGCAGAGGCCTCTGTGGGATGTTTCCATTTGAAGATGGGGTGTGTCTGGTAGCAAAAACACCACTATAGTGATTTTGCTGGCCAAATTACACCGGTGCTGTCACTGAAAAATTGGTGGATGAGTCCCCAGAAGTGGGTGACCCTGGGCTGTCATCTCTCAAGCCCATGCCTGACTTGACTCACCTCTAATGCCAGCCCTAAGGAGGGGGAAATTTTCTACAGGAAAACAGATTATAGAAAGCTGCACCACAATCCTGGTCCGAACTGCCCTCTCCCAACTACATAAGAAGCTGCCTTATACTGAGTCCGTATAAGCTCAATATAGTCTGCTCTGACTAGCAGCAGCTGTCTAGGATTTCACAAAGATATTTCCCAGCCCTACCCGGAGATGCCAGGGTTGAATCTGGGAACTTCTATGCAAAACACATGCTCTACAACTGAGTTACAGCATCATTCCAAAAATCTCCAATGTTCTTGCACTTACAGTTGCTTTTCCAAACAATAGAAGTAGGTGGGAAATTTGATCCAGATGGGCAGCCTTAGTCACTAGGAAGTGTTAGAAGCATTAAATTCATCTCAGTCCTTAATTATCTCAGTCCTGATACTCCACATCAGAAATATGTTCATGACAATAACAAACCTTTGTCCCTAAGTGGTCTTTTTTGTAATGCAAGGAATTCTTGGCAGCACAGGGAAGAAGGAGAAAAAGATGTTTTGGATTAACCTCTTCTATGCACAAAGCTGTAGTCCCTCCCACCTATTCCTTTTCCTCTGCTCTCTCCAATAACCAGGGACCACATTTTATGTTTGACCATCAAGGTGATAATTCTGGAGATGCTGTGATTAGGGATTAATAGCTGCTTTAAAGCAGCAGTTATCACTCCAACAAGCATTTGTAGCCTACTTTCCTTAAGGAAAGTAAGCTTATGAGATCACCCAGTTGTGTGTGTGTGTGTGTGTGTGTCCCTATCAACTTCACAATGCCTGGATCAATGTTAACCAGATTGGGTACAACTGTAGGGACACCCTAACTGTGTAGTTTATGATGATTGTCATCCAGCCCTGTTCAAGATGGCGGATGCATGAATATTTGAGGTGCAAGGGAACTAACTTGTAGACTGCCTGATTAGAACCAAATTTGGTACATTTGTTGTGAGTGACATATGTACATTTGTTGTGAGTGACCTCAGTGGCACAGTTTGTGATGATGTCATCCACCCCGATTCACGACAGCGGGTGCATGAATGTTTGAGGTGCAAGTGGGCTAACTTGTGAACTGCCTCACCAATTTGAACCAAATTTGCTGTAGGGACAGCCCCATGGAGTATTTGTGATGATGTCATCCATCCCAATTCAAGATGGTGGGTGTGTAAATGTGTAAGGCTGAAATTCTTACCAGAACTTGTGAGGATGGTAATTATCAATTAAAATTATAGTGAAATGAATATATTTATTTTATTTTATTTTATTTTATTTATTTAACACACTTCTATCCCACCCAAAATTCATGTCTCTGGGTGGTTTACAACAAGCAAACAAAAAGTTAAAACATTAGTTAAAATAAATGACAACAAAAAAACTTAAAACAGTAGTTAAAACAAAATAAATGACATAGTAAAAGTTAAAACATTACAACTTTTTAAACTTTAAAACAACATTTTAAAATGATGATAAAACTGTTAAAACAATATTTAATTAAAAGCTTGGATGAATAGGTGAGTCTTTAAAGACTTTTTAAAAGTTGTCAGAGATGGGGAGGCTCTTATTTCAGTAGGGAGCACATTCCAAAGCTCTTGGGCAGCAACGGAGAAGGCCCGTCCCCGAGTAGCCACCAAACGAGCCGGTGGCAACTGCAGATGGACCTCTCCTGATGATCTCAGTGGGCGGTGGGGTTCATAACGAAGAAGTCATAGGAATGTAGGCAGATGAATTCTTACCAGAACAACTTGTTAGTGTTTAGTTGATCTTCAGTCCTATGAGAATACAGCAGCTTGCTGATGAGTTTATGGGAATCCAAATGAAGAGTTACAGACCCCAGTTTTAAACATGCAGTAACTGCGGCAATAGGTCACTGGTGTGCTATACGGTTAAAAGCAAAATACTATTGTGAATGTATTTCACAATACATACATGGAAAGTATAATATGCTTTTTTTCCTGCCATTTTGCACCCTTCCAACTGCTCTGGGTTGTGTTTTCACTGGCTACTGGAAAGCTACTAACCCAGGGCATAAATCACATGAGCTCTTAGTTTACATGCATTCCAAGAATGAAGGCTCATATTTCAATGCCTGGGTGTCAAGAAACTGTATCGTTCATGGCGGAATTATTGCATATGTGACCTGTGTCATCCTCTTCATAGTAGCTGAGTGGGATGTAGAATGTATAGCCAACAATACAGAATGTTTAGTACAAAAATGGACCATGGGGGCCAAGCTACATGCTAGTATTAAGAATATACTTGGCTGTTGTGATTGGTTCCCCCCCGCCCCCTAAACAGATGCTGTGGGAGGGATGTGGATTGGGTCCATGGTTTCAGAGAAGAGGGCTCTAACCTTTGTCCCTGCTATAGTCCCAGTCTGGATTGGGCTTCCTTATGGCTGCTATATGCTCCAGGAAGGAATTTCCAATCGGTGCCCATGGGAACTTTCCTCACAAGGCATAAAGGCATGGGGGATCTGGACTGGGACCATAGCATGGACAAAGGTTTCAAGCTTGCCATTGTGCCCTGCCATTTAAGAATGTAAGAACAGGCCCAAGGCCTATCTAGTCCAGCATCCTGCTTCACACAGTGGCCCATCAGTTGCCTCTGGGGAGCCCAAGGGCAGAGCTGCTTTTACCCCTGGACTTTGGGGCCAAGGTCCAGGGCCTCCGGAGCCCCTGGGGCCCCCCAAATCCTCTTTAGTCTGTCCTGGGTTGTTGTGGTCACCCGGCGGAGGATGATGATGCTTAATTGCAGGGGGGGCTCCAAAGGCCCATAGATCCAGGCTCCAAAATTATCTAGGTGCAAGTCTGCCCATGGACAAGAGGTGAGGGCATGCCCTCTCTCTTGCTGTTGCTCCCCTGAAATTGGTATTGAGAGGCATCATGCCTTTGAGGCTGGAAGTGGCCAACAGCCAACAGACTGTAGCTATTGAGAGACATGCCCTCCATGAATTTGTCTAAGCCCCTTTCAGAGCCATACAAGCTGGTGGCCATCACCACGTCCCATGGCAAAGAATTCTATAGATTAATTATGTACTGTGTGAAAAAGTACTTCCTCTTGTTGGTCATAAATTTCCCAACCTTCAGTTTCATGGGGTGACCCCTGGTTCTAGTGTTGTGAGAGAAGGAGAAGAATTTATCTCTGTCAACTCTTTCCACTCCATGCACGATCTTACACACCTTGATCATGTCTCCCTTTAGTCACCTCTTTTCCAAAGTAAAGAGCCCCAGATGCTGTAGCCTTGCCTCATAAGGAAGGTTCACCAGGACCCAGATCACCTTGCTTGCCCTCTTCTGCACCTTCTCCAGTTCTACAATGTCCTTCTTAAGATACAGTGACCAAAACTGTACACAGTACTCCAGATATGGCCACACCATAAATTTGTATAAGGGCATTACAATATTAGCATGTTTATTTTAATCCCCTTTCTATTGATCCCTAGCATGGAATTGGCCCTTTTCACAGTTGCCACACATTGAGTCAACACTTTCAATGAGTTGTCCACAACAATCACAAGATCTCTCTCCTGGTAAGTCTCCGACAGCTCAGATTCCATCAATATATATGTGAAGTTGGGGTTTTTTGCCCCAATATGCATCACTTTACACTTGCTTACATTGAACCACATTTGCCATTTTGTTGCCCACTCCCCCAGTTTGGTGAGATCTTTTTGGAACTTCTCACAATCGGTTGTGGATTTCACTACCCTAAACAGTTTAGTGTCATCTGCAAATCTGGCCACTTCTCTGCTTACCCCAACTTCTAGATCATTTATGAACAAGTTAAAGAGCACTGATCCCAGTACCGAACCCTAGGGGACCCCACTTCTGACTTCCCTCCCTCGTGAAAACTGTCCATTTTTACCTACCCTCTGTTTCCTGTCCTTCAATCCACACATGAACCTGTCCACACATCCCATGATTGCTAAGTTTACTCAAGAGCCTTTGGTGGGGAACATTGTCAAAAGCTCTTTTGGAAGTCCAAGCATACTATGTCAACCAGATCGCCTTTATCCACATTCCTGTTGACACTATCAAAGAACTCCAGAAGGTTAGTGAGGCAAGACTTGCCTCACTTTGGAAGCTTTCCTTGATTTGGACTTCCTTCTATTTGGATTGGGCCTTGTACTTCTCACATTTTGGAAATACTAAACTAGTCCCCAGGGCTCGGTACATTTGTAATGCAATTCATAGTTTGGCCCTAGTGGCTAAAAAAATGAATCCAGTCCTCAGGTGGTCTGTCATAGCAAAACCCCAATGACTTAATTCATTGTACCAACAGACATCAGTTAAAGTAATCTAGAGCCAAATCCAGTGCATGCTCTAACATTTTAGATTTCAAAATCAAACTGCAGTAACTGGTTCCAGGAAGGCTAGATTGCCCCAGTGAATATGTTCTGAGTGTACCTGACATGAGGCTGAAACTCAAAACCAGAGCCTCTTTCCTCAGCGGTCTATATCAACATAGCCCTGTCGGTATCCAACATCAGCTAAAGTTATCTAGAGCTGGAATCCTTGAGAAGGGCCATCCTCGCCTCAGATTTTAACCTTGGAATTAAGTATTAGATTTCAGGAAGGGTAGATTGCCCCAGTGAATATCTTTCTTAGGATTTGGATACATTGAGGAGGAAAGAGGAGACCTGACTTGAAAGATGCAGGGACAGGGTAAATTGTATGTGTATGCCTTTCCACAAAAATGTACACGACAGAGTATCTTGTGTCAAGTCAGAATTACTTTTTGTGAAAATATTTTAACAATATGTGGTGCAGATATATTACCTGTTCAATGAACAGGAAGTAGCAATGACAGATTTTCAGTTTGGCTTGCACTAGGATGTCTGTAGCAAATTCCAGCTTCTATCTTGTCCGGCAGTACCTTATTGGTGAAAGTACGCAATATCCTCCACCGACTTTGAGCAAGGGACATAATATATTTTCAATCATTTCTCGTAAAAATGTTAACCGTCCAGAGACGGAGGTTTAGGGCGGTGTACAAATCTGATAAATAAAAATAAATAAATGAAATAAAATGTGGCTGACTTCCAGACTAATGCTGCACTGGATCAAACATGTTGCCTTAATGCAAGGGTGTTGCACTCAGTCGGGAGCTTGGCTTCAGGACTAGTGTTGCATAGGTGCAAGGAGGTTGCACTTGTGCAATTTGTGGTACAGCTCCTGCAATGAAATCTCTTCCTCATTCCATTGGTGTCGCAGGGAAGGATGCAAAGCGACCCTTTGTCCTTGCTGAACAAACACAATGCATGCACAAGCAGACTGAGAATGTGAGAGATACTGCAACTTCTTACACTCAGCTGCCTTCTTGCGTGTGTACATCGTGTTCACTACATTAAAGGTAAAGTGTGCCGTCAAGTCAATTTTGACTCCTGGTGCCCACAGAGCCCTATGGTTTTCTCTGGTAGAATACAGGAGGGGTTTTCCATTGCCTCCTCCCGTGCAGTATGAGATGATGCCTTTCAGCATCATCTATTTCACTGCTGCCCAATATAGTACCAGCGGAGATTCGAACCGGCAACCTTCTGCTTGTTAGTCAAGCATTTCCCTGCTGCACCACTTAAGGTGACAATGTTCACTGCATTCGTGCACCATTAAACTGGATGTCTGCCTATGTGACTTAGACATTAGCCTTATTCAGACATTATGCTGTACGAGTGTACAGACATCTGTGCACTCGTGCACGTGTTTGTGTGATTGACGGTACCTATATTCATTTTTAAAGTGAACCTGGATACAGACTCTTCAGATGCATGGTACAGATAGGAAGTGAACTTCTGAACGTGGGTTCAACATAACATGTGAATGGTTGTACCTGTGTACAGATCTGTACCTGTGTACACTGTACACTTGTTGTACAAGTGTTGAACATCATATGTGAATGGGCCTTAGATGTACACGGTATTTGGAGTTTCTATCTGATGTGCAAGTAGCCATTCTGATAACTCCATCTGTAAGTGAAGCTCAAGTGTAGTAGTGTGTCCGAACCGGTCCGGCGGCCATTCCAAAGAATGGCTGAACTGCCGGACCGGCCCGGCCCTGCCTGGTCCGGGTCCGGGTGGGGGGTATGCCTTTAAGGGCAGGAGGGCTTGCTTAGCCCTCCCGCCTCCTTGCCCCCGCCAGCGCCCGTATTTAACAGTATAGGGGCGCTGGAAACCAGCCACCCCCCCGCTGCCGCGGCGGCGGCGGCGGCGAAAGAACTCCCAATTGTACTGCCAGCCCTCCCGCCCTCCCTCCCAGCTAGCTGCCCGCCCGCCAGCTCACCCGCTCACCGCTCACCCGATAGGAAACGAGAGGAGCTCCGGCACAGAGCTCCTCTCGTTTGGAAGGCCTCCGGCATAGTGGTGTTTTCCGCGCGCGCACATGCGCGCGCCGCAAAGCACACCGTTCGCCGGAGGCCCGGTCTACCCACCGGGAAAGGGCCGGGTAGACCGGGCCTCCGATCGCTCGGTAGACCGGGCCTCCGGAGATCGGAGGCCCGGTCTACCCAGCGATCGGAGGCCCGGTCTACCCGGCCCTTTCCCGGCGGGTAGACTGGGCCTCCGGCGAACGGCGTGCTTTGTGGCGCGCGCATGCGCGCGCGCGCAAAACACCATTATGCCAGAGGCCTTCCAAACGAGAGGAGCTCTGTGCCGGAGCTCCTCTCGTTTCCTATCGGGTGAGCGGTGAGCGGGTGAGCGGGCGGGCGGGCAGCTAGCTGGGAGGGAGGGCGGGAGGACTGGCAGTACAATTGGGAGTTCTTTCGCTGCGGCGGCGGCGGCAGCGGGGGGGCGGCTGGTTTCCAGCGCCCCTATACTGGAAAATACGGGCGCTGGCGGGGGCAAGGAGGCGGGAGGGCTAAGCAAGCCCTCCCCGCCCTAAAAACAAGGCCCCCTTCGGTGCCGGTCCGGACTTCTCCGGACCGTGCACATCACTACTCAAGTGTCTTCATAGAGAGAATTTGATAGAGAGAAGGGCAACCAAAATGATCAGGAGGTTGGAGTGAATCCCCTATGAGGAAAGACTGCAACATTTGGGCCTTTTTAGTTTAGAAAAAAGCAGGTAAGGGGGGACATGAAAGGAAAGGAAAGGTTGTGCCATCGAGTCGATGTCAACTCCTGGCAACCCAAGAGTCTTGTGGTTTCCTTGATAGAATACAGAAGTGGTTTACCATTGCCTTCTCCCGCGCAGTCTGAGATGATGCCTTTCAGCACCTTCCTATATCACTGCTGCCTGATATAGGAGTTTCCTATATTCTGGGAAACACACCAGTGGGGATTCGAACCAACAGCCCCCAGTTCTCTAGGCAGGTTGCTCCCCGCTGCACTGATAGAGGGGTATAAAATTATGCATGGTGCGGATGGAGTGGCTAGAGAAAAGCTTTTCTCTGTATCTTATAATATTAGAACCCAGGGTAATCCATTGACGCTAAATGCTGGGAGATTCAGGACAGATGAAAGGAAGTACTTCTTTACACAACTTGTAGTTAAAATGTGGAATCTGCTGTCACTGGATGTGGCCACCAATGGTTTTGAAAGGGGCTTAGACAGATTCATGGAGGATAAGGCTATCTATGACTACTAGGCTTGGTAGCTATATACTTCCATGAGGATCAGCGGTGGCATGCCCCTGAACAGCAAGTGCAAGGGAGCACGAAGGGAGGGGCTGGCTCCCCTCCCTCTTTTCCCCACTTGCAGCCTTTCCAGGTGTGTCTGGCTGGCCACAGCATGAGGCAGGATGCTGCTCTGGAGGGGCCTTGACCTGATGCAGCCGGGCTTTTCTTACGTTCTTAAAAGGTAAGCATGATCATACACCTTGTAAATAAAGAATGCAGCCTTCTTAGCATCGTGCACAGCATTAGGCTTTTCCATTATCCCCATCTCCAGAACATCAGAGCATGTAACTAAAGGTTCTGCGTAAAAATAAATATAAAGTGCTGGCAAGCTAAGAAGTGTATAAAAATGGAAGTGATCTTTTATTAATAAGCCACCTTGCTTAAATAAGACATAACTGCAATTCCTGAATCTGAACTTGGTCTCGCTCTTTGTCTCTCCCTCTTGGTGTCTGCACGGTTGTTTACTTGCCTTCTAATCCTGGGTAGCTGACTCCTGCTTTGATTGGTGCCATTTCCATGATCCAAAATAATTAGCAGTTCAGCCAAGAATAGAGGAGAAAGGCATGCTTGGGGTGCAGGGCATGCCATGTAGCTGGAAGCTGGAGGATTTAAAGTCTTCTCCAGAAAGCAGAATGAATGGGTTTTCTATTATTTTCAGTTGTTAGAACTACACAAGTACTAAAAATATTTAAGGTAAGGTAAAGTGTGTCGACGAGTTGGTATTGACTCCTGGAGACCACAGAGTCCCGTGGTTTTCTTTGGTGGAATATAGGAGGGGTTTACCATTTCCTACTCCCATGCAGTATGAGATGATGCATTTCAGCGAGCCAGGTCTGACGATCAGTGAGACCCGGTTTTTGCAGGTGAGTGGGGAGAGCAGGCTAAGCCTGCTCTCCCTGCACATGAGCAGGGAGGGAGACCTGGGTGGCCGAATCGACCACCCACACGATTGCCGGCTTCGTGACGGATCCGGTGGGGACTGGGGGGAGTGGGGGCCAACCGGCCCCTGGAAGCTCCAGCATGCCCTGCTCGAGTGCACAGGGCATGCTGGCAAGACCCCCGGAGCTGGGAGGCGGCTTTTTGCCTCCGCTCCGGGGGTCTCCTTGTGAGTAGCGTGGCACGGAGCTGCACTGCAGCTACTCATGATTTTAAAAATGGAGTTTGCGGAGTGCTCGCTCCACAAACCCGGTTTTAGGGGTGGGCTACGTAGGCGGGTTAACCGCCTGGGAGCCACCGGGCTCACCTGCGAGCCTGAAGGCTCCCACGATAAGGCAAAATCAGGCTAGGCTCTCCTAGCCCGATTTTGCCTGATTGTGAGAATAGCCCCACCATCTCCCTATATTGCTGCTGCCGGATATAGGTGTTTCCCATAGTCTGGGAAACATACCAGCGGGGATTCAAACCAGCAACCTTCTGCTTGTTAGTCAAGTCATTTCCCTGCTAAAATATTTGCATACTGCTTATCAACAAAAGTTCTCAAAGAGGTGTACACACACACAAAAATAATAAATAAGATGGTTCTCCCACAAAAAGAAAGAAACATATTATAGAACTCATCAACAGCCACTGGTGGGGTGCTGTGCTGGGGGTGAATTGGGTCAGTTTAAGTCAGACTGTAGGTGCTGGACTGCATACATGAATACTTCTCCATATTAAACACCCTGTCCCTTTAATGGTCTCAACCCTACCCCAGTTAAACAGCTTGGGTTCAATAACAGGGTTCCTACACTTTTAAGAGAGGGCTCTGTGTGTGTCTGTGTGCAGGGTCGGCCTTAGGGGTGAGTGAGCCAGGCGGTCACCGGGGGCAAAAACCTGAAGGGGGTGCTGATGGCTAAATGTTTATTGAGCAAAAAAAGTGGCAAAATCAACAAACTAACTGGGAGCGGGGGGGAGCCAGTCCAGGGTGCTATTGATTCTAGAGCTGGTGCTGGCTGTGCCTTTGCAGTTATAATTTATTTGGGGTTGGATAAAGAAAGTTTATTTGGATAAAGAAAGTTATCCTGAGACTGAGAGTGCGGCTGTTCACATGTGAAGCCAAGAGCGGGCGAAGGTAGCCAAGGTTGTTTTTGCCTGCGTGCATGAAGCCGCGGCAGCCGAGCGGCTGCCAGCGGCACCATTGTGGAAAACCCACCTTGAAAACCACCCTCTTAAATGAGATTAAGGGAGTGCTTGCTCCCTCGTCCCTGCTCGTGTGCAGCACTGGCTGCCTTTAGCCAGCGCTGCAGCAGCATTGGGCACCCTAGGAGTTCTGGGAGTTCCGAGGGTCAAGAGGACACATCCCATCCCCTGAGCCGCTTTCTGTTGGAGATGGCGTTCCAGTGCATAGACCTTTTGCTCCAACTGTCCTAATGACCACTAGGGGCATTGGGAGCAGAGGTAGCTAGTGAGGGTCTCCTTACCTATCCCTGCTTGCCTCTGCTCTATGACCCCTGCCATGACTCCTCGGGTACTTCCTGTAGTGAGTCGGTCTTCTTCCTTTCCTCCTAGAGAGAAGATGGAAACATCTCTCCCTCTCCCTACCTATTCATTATGTAGCTGATAGATAGGATAGGTCTTTCCCATCTCAAATGTACTTCACCAATAAATCAATTTAGTTTAGACTCCACAGTGATGTCCATGCGTGTTCCTTAAATAGCTGCACCAACTAAACTCTGCACTCTGTAACTGGAGTGGTAGCTTCCTTGGTGCTTTGCTAAATAATCACAAACCGCAACATGAGTGGCTGGTGGCTACCGGCGATGGTCTGGGTGGGCCCAGGGAGCAACAAGGGATTGTCTGCAGGGAAGGTAAGTGTGAGCAGCTCTCCCCTCCAAGAACACTTCTCACTGATCATGAGAAAGGGCTCAATGTATGTTGCATGAAGCCTGTACATATCAGGGTGCCTTGGTTATGATCGATTGATCTGTGAAGAGAATTGGGAGGCATATAATATGAACGTAGGAAGCTGCTTTATACTGAGTCAGACCATTGGTCCATCTAGCTCAGTATTGTCTATGGTTCTCCAGTTACAGGTCTCTCCCAGCTCTTCTTGTAGATGCCACAGAGTGAACCTGAGACCATCTGTATGCAAGCATGGAGATACTTTCCCCCTGAGCTATGGCCCCATCCTCTGAGGGAATATCATACAGCACTCACATGTAGTCTCCCATCCAAATGCAAACCAGGCCAGACCCTGCTCGGGAAAAGGGACAGTTCCCAAGCAGGTTTCCAAGATGGTCTTGCTACCCCCAGAGTCATCCCCACTGTAGCACCAGGAAAGTCACCTCCCTGGCAGTTTTGGCACAGTACAATCCAAATTGTTCCTCCAACATCTGATCAGCAGTGATTCCATCCTTGGTAGGTGCCATCAAGGGAACTTCTGGGTCTTCCAGAGACATTGCACGTGGTTGGCCAAGATCCAAACTGGTTGGGATGTTCCAGTCTGCTTAGGGTTTTTCCAGTATTTGTATTCTTTACATTAGGTTCCTGCTTTGCTTTTTGAATTCTGAGTTTTCATCGCTGGGGACGCCAGCTATTAACCGAGTTGCGCCAAGCTTGTGTTGGATTCAACCTGTATTGTAACATGTGCACACTTGTGTCTGGCAAGAAATCTGTTGTCATGTTAAAGAAAAATTGGCAATGCAGTGGAAATGGGGCTGGAAGTAATCCAACTATTCTGTGTGGTATATTGCAAAAAGATTTGATCTAGCAAAACCAACAGGAAGAACAAAACAAACAGACCCTAATATCATAGACAGAGCATATGCTTATCAAATGTATGTAATTTTCCGAAGGAGAATGTACTGATTTACGCACACTGTCTCTCTCTCTTTCTATCTACATGCACACCAAGCATACAGAAACACACACACAGACATTCAAATAGATGCATGATAACATGCCAATTATGAGCAAGTGTTGCACTAGAAGACTTCCAAGATCCCTTCCAACTCTAACATTTGTTGATTCTCTAAAATAATAATATTTCTTTAAAAATATATTTAAAAGCCATTCCAAAAATGCAGTGGCATATACAGTAGTATCTGCTACAGGTGGAACAGGAGGGGAGGGCACTAAATGAGCTACACCATTCCCAAACTGATCAAATAACCAGCCCGTGTGCTGCTAAGGATTAACCCTGCAGCTGCAACAGCAAACTCACTCCACACACCACTGTATGCCAGCTGATGAGTGCAGCAATGGGGTGGGTGAGGAGACCAAGATCAACCTGCATCTGCAACACTTTTAGTGTCTCCTCCCCTGACCCAGCTGTATCAGCTGCTACTGGGTGTACAGGGTGATATAATATATTATTCTTCCAAGGCCTCATTCCGTAGATCTTCACAAGAGTCACACTGAAACATACACACATGTGTTATAGCTGTACACCATACTTATGGTGAGCAGTTCCGCCTTTTTCAGGGTGCAGCTTGAAGCATCCTGAAAACTTGCTTGAATGGAGGATTTGTGGCCTCTGCAAATCTGCCTGAGTGCAGATAACAGAGGGGGATGGGGTTCAGCACATTCCCTTGCATGCCTGGGACAGACCTACATGTGTTCAAGCACATGTGGGTAGGCATCTTTCCATGTGATCGGGAACTCTGGAGGGTTTCTAATTGCAGAGTGGGGTGTCTATGTCTATACATGCATAGGCACAACATGGATCCAGCTCTAGGGGTTTGGAGTGCCCTGATTTTGACACCCCCTCCAGCTGAGAAGTACGGAGCCCCAGCTTTAACTTGAGCCATGTAGGCTGCTGGTTCATGAGGTCAAATGATCAGCCCACACAAATGACCAGCAAATGACTAGCCCACACTGATTTGTGGACACAGTGGGAGAGAGTTCCCAGTGCATTCTGGGGGCAAAACTTTAAGGCCGCCTTCGCATGTAATGACAAACCACAGGTGCAACGGACACAAAGTTTGCCACACACACACACACACACACACACACACCCCGCACACACACCCATATGATCACAATCCCTGTCTGGGAGCCAGCAACGGGAGCAGGACTGGCTGTGCAGGCTTCCTCTGACCATACAGAGAAAGCTAATGGCTGCTAAACGCTGTGACTTGGAGTGCCTGTTGAAGAGCTCCAAAATACAAAAGGAGGAGGAGGAGGAGAAGCAGCAGCAGCAGCAGCGGGGCGGCCGGTGGGCGGGAAGGCTGCTTAAACTCAACTTTCCCCCAGATGAGTAATTTCATGTTCCTGGGAGCACAGACCATGCTTCAGACAAGCAGCACTGTGTGGTGCAGCATGAATCTCCAGAGGCCAGGACAATGCATCCCGGTCTCCAGGAATCCCACAATGCACCATGCAACACGCACAATGCTTTGGGGGATTCTCCTGGGAGATGGGCACTCTAGGTGCCTGTCTCTGTGTGCGGCCGCGCTGGAAGCAGACTGTGCTTGCACACGAGCAGGTAGCCGGGGCTAAGGGAGCGCTTGCACCCTTAAGCATGGCTAACAGCCACGCTTAAAAGCCAGACTAAGTGGCACTGCCCTGCTGGGATAGGGCCCCATCGAGGTGGTTCTCACTTCTCAAGCGAAGTCTAACCCAGGCTGGGCATCTCTAGCCTGGGTTAGGTGGTGTGTGAGAATAGCCCAGGCCTGCTCAACTTTGGCCCCCAAGCTGTTTTTGAACGTCAACTCCCATAATCCCCAGCCACATAGGGATTATGGGAATAGCCAGGGATTATGGGAATTGTAGGCCAACATCTGCAGGAGGGCCCAAGTAGAGCAGCCCTGGAATAGCCTCACTGTAAGACCTTAATAAAATGACATTAAGTGTGTCCATCGGAACATGAAGAATAATTTATTAGTAGTGTAATCTATTCATGTATTAAATTTATATCATATATGTATAGACGGCTTTTCTACGAATTCATGGGTAGCATTCAGACTCAGTTAGCCATTACTGAGTTCCATTGAAATTTATGGGCCTTAAGACAGTAAAAATAACTCTCAGTGATTTCAGTGGTGCTTCTCATGAGTACCTTTGTCTGAATGCTACCTCATTATAAGCAATAGCAATTTTGAAAAGCAGCATTATAAAAAAACAACAAAAAACCAGCACAGTTGCTAACAATACAATCTCAACCCATTTAAAATGGATAGCATATTAAATTAAAGTTGCTTTTTGACCTTATAATGCATCTCTTCTTTTCTGAGATTTTTTCAGTTACCCCTTGCAGTATTTTTAGTTCCTCCATATTTGTACAATTTTGATACTTTAAGCTGCCTTGAATAGCTTGGGAGGAGAGCTGGTTTTGTGGTACCAAGAGCGTTGTCTCCATTGCTAAGCAGGGTCCACCCTGATTTGCATTTGAGTGGGAGATGACATGTGAGCACTGTAAGATATCGTAGTGAGCTTGTAGAGGTACCTGCGTTGGCGCCCTTGTGAGCAGATCCCCTTGACCCATTGCCTGCCAACTCTGGCTTGCCTGGTGAGGGGCCAGGTGACCCACGAGCAGCTCCTGCCTTGAAGCAATTAGCCACAATTAGGTCCAGAGTGGGAGTACTCATGTTTGTATCTCCAGGAGCAGCAAAAACATCTACCAGCTGTGTTGAATTCCCAACATGCCCCTTTGCCCTTACCTTTCACTGGGGAATCCTTATCTATTGTCTGTAGGCATGGGCCTTGGCCATGCCTACAGACAATAGGTGCCTGCTATCAGCCCACTTCCCAGCAGCTGCCGCCTAATCCTGAGACATTTTATCCCAGCATAATTCTCTATCCTTCCTATCCCAAGGAATGGCCTGATCCACTGTGCTACACAACTGGAATTGTTCATCATAAGACAGCCAGTAAGAGCCCGAGAAGCAGGGCCGGATTAAGCTAGTGTGGGGCCTGTAGCATATGTTATAAAGGGGCCCTAAATTTTAAAAAATTCACATAAATATTAAAACATAAATTATGTACTTGCATAATAAAGTAACTCAATTTTTTCATTTGCTATATTTTGGAGTATGGGAGACCAAGCCACAAACTCACACTTACTACAACAACAGTGATTGGAAAATATACCATTTTTCAATCAAAATTCTCAAAAGTGGTTTACATAGAAAGACTGGAAAAGGTAGGTTTGTGGGAGGAATATGAAGCGTTATTACATTCGGATAGAGAAACTGGTAGACCAGTTTCAGAGATGTAAAATAAAGCTATGCATATCTTGTTCACAATCATAGGTGATCACATGCAGCTGATTCATGTTTGTGTGTGCACTAGAGCTTAGAAAGATATTTCTCCCGAAGCATGTCCCCTAGCTTGAAAGTAGAAAATGGGTCTACAAAGGAATCTCCTGGGGAAGAATTATCACATGGAAAGCTGATATACACAGAATACCATTTGCACATCTGCCTGGTTGCCTGAATGGCCCTGTGGAGTCCACCAGAGAGCACAGCATCCCTCCTTTGGGGCTTCTGTCCCCCACCCCCCAAGGAAGTGAGGATGAGATGGTTCCAGACTGGCCAGGTCCCAATGGGGTTGAGCAGGTAAGGCAGGGAGAACTGCAGGGAACAACTCCAGTGGGGCAGCCATGTTGGGCATGGCAGGAAGCAGGAAGTGGGGGAGGGGCGGGGCTTGGAGTAGGCTTTATGCCCTGTCAGTTCTGTACTGGAGCGTTCAAAGCCAAGACAGCCAATGATGAGGGCTGCTCTTGAGCATGGGAGTCAGAAGTCCCCTGGAGAAGGAACTGGCTGGATACAGCAAGCCAGGAGGAGAGCTGAGGTGATGAAATAGCCTCCTCTCCTGGCCTGCGCTGAGACTGACCTTGTATTTTCCCATCCTTTAATTCTGGGTTCAAGAAAGTCCCGGAACACCACCTCCCCCTTGGAGCCTTACATATGCTGGCACTCTTTTCAATCCTGTACCAACATGCAAAGAAATAATTTGCTGACTGCCATTTCCTTAACAGCTATTTATCTCATCGTTTCTCTGGTTCAGCATAGAATAGATTCTGTACTTTGATAAAATAGAGTATCTTGCTTTAAAAAAAAACACCCTCTGCTTTCTTAACATGCATTTCCTCTGTCATCTGACGAGAATCAACCACATTTTGATCGTGCATTCCCTAAGAAAGTCCTATCTAGTCTGTGATAGTAAGGATTTGCTGCGCACAGCAGTCTGTATGTTTATTGGGGGGGACAGGGACGGCAACAAGCCTGGACCCTCTAAGTACATTTTAATAGTTCAGTCTCAACTTAGGAAGTCTATTAAGGTGGACTGTTTGACTCGTTAAACTTTGTCAAAGGCTCCAAGCAGTGGTGGGTGTGCTGAGGGAGCCAAGCAGGCGTGCATGATTGAGGTCATGCATCCAGCCAGAGAGTGTAAGATGATCCCTCCTTGCCGAACCCACCAGGCATCCTTTAGCACAGGGACACACACACATTCCTGTCATCTTGTGAAAGGCTGCCGGCTTCCAACTTGGCTGAATGTGCACCCTTAAAATACACTGAGGTCTCCGAGAAGCTCGCAGTTCGGCCGCAGTTAGGGCAGGAGAAAGAGACGGAGGCTATGCCTGGGCAGCTGACTAAGAGAGCCTACAGGCTGAAGTGCCACCGAGAGGAAACAATAAATCTCAGCTACTATGCAATAAATTGCTCCAGCTTCAGCTAAGGACGTGATCGGCTCCCGTGAAACAGTGATTTGGGGGTGGGGGGAAAGTCCCGGTTGTGATCTGAATCTTCTTCACTCAGCCTTTGCTCTACCTTCTCATCCCCCAAAGAGGTCATTAAAGGCAAAGCCAAATAACTAAGTTGTTTTTCAAAGCAGCAAGGAAAAGGTGGAGGGGAAGTGTTTCTAAAAGCAGGAGAGAAGAGGGCTAGTAACATGACCATTTTCCTTGGGTTTGCTTTCCTCGCTGCTCTCCTGCTTCACGTAGGCTGCAGTAATCCACACCGGAGCACAGAGTCCAATGCAAGAAGGTATAACCGGATTCAGCATGGGCAATGCACCTACACATTCATCCTTCCAGAACAGGACAGGAACTGTCGCGAAAGCACCGCTGACCAATACAACACCAATGCTCTCCAAAGGGATGCCCCCCACATGGAACCGGATTTCTCTTCCCAGAAACTGCAGCGCCTGGAGCATGTGATGGAAAATTACACACAGTGGCTACAAAAGGTACGTGCTCTTTCCCCCCCATTTATCACGCACCTTGTTTGATTGCTCAGATGCTGCTACAGCAGGGAATTCTAATGCAGATGTTATATATGCTGAACTTAACACTTTCTTCATGCTTTAAAATGTTACTGTGACAGTATGCACTCTGCAGTTTAAGACAGTCTATGCTTTAAAATGTTGCGGTCTCCACAGAGAAATAAATTAGGATTAAGGTTTTACATGTTTTTGGGAGATTTTAGTTTTCCAGGTTCAGTCCTTGTATCTCAGTGTCTGTGCCAACGCTTCTGATAATATTTTAGAAACACCTGTGGACATCCATCTATATTCTACATAGGTGGCTAATTATCAAATGGCCAGGTGCATCACCAGGTATGTTGACAGTAAAAGCATGCTCTTAAAAATAAATGCATGCACAACATTTAAAGAAGAATTTTAATGCCATTGGGCAGCAATATTGTTAGTTGCTCAGACTGCACTTTCGGTATATGTGTCTGTTAAGATAATTGGTGGAAAGGCGGCGGGGGTTAATGTTAAAAATAAAACTGATTGCACCGGACATCAAACACTATTGATTAGGTTACACAGTCTAGACTTACAGAAATGTCAACATTGTATTGGATCAGTAATGAATGATTTGAAAATTGATCAGTTGTTCTGTGGTCTGTGCTACTTGGATAATCTGTCAGAATGCTTCCCAACCTTCTTTGGTTCCGTTAAGGAAAAGCTGACACAAGTTAGTAATGTCACTAGTGTGCGTAGTCTGAACAACTCTGCTGGAACTGTTTATATTTTTGTAGCAGTGCATCTAGGTAGGGAGGATTTTTTTTTAACCCCTTGGCAGCTGATTACTGTCATCTTAAAAGTAGTTCATGACTAGAACCATGCATATGAATATATTCCTGACAAATAATTTGGAATCATTTTGATTTTAACTGAATTGGCTGAACATTCTGAAATTGCCTCAGTCATCTCTGACAATCCATTGATTAATGTCCTAAGTTTCTCCAACAGAAATGAAAACCACATGGTTTCCTCCAGATGATTGTGAGATGTCAGTGAAAGTAAGGAACTCAAAATGTCCCAGAGCTTCACCATATATAATTAAATGCTTTGCATATTGTTTAAATATGCAAAGCATTTAATTATATATGGTGAAGCTCTGGGACATTTTGAGTTCCTTACTTTCACTGACGTCTCACAATCATCTGGAGGAAACCATGTGGTTTTCATGATTTGATGAAATTGTACATAATCTGACCTGCTGAATTACCTTTCCACTTTTAGTTTCATTGTATTTCATTCTCCATATACATTCAACACAAGCCTAAGTGTGTTTACTCAGAAATAAGTCCCCCTGAATTCAGTGAGACTTGTTTCCCAAGTATGAGCTTGCATACCTTTGTAGTCTGAAACAGCATACCCAACTTTAGGAAGAGGACAATTTAAGGAGAGGAGGAGTCTAAACTCTTTTGTGGTCATCTTTAGTTGTCCAGGGCATTGTTTTGGGAGTTTAAAAGCAAACCTGATGTGAGAGAAACACCTCTATTTTCATATGCTGCTTTTTTTTTTCTATCCAAAAGTTGCTCTGCTAGATCACATTCACGATTGTGTTCCGTGTTCTATGTTTGACCACTAGGGACTGAACTAAGCCCACTATTTTGCTTGCATACTGTGCGAGGAGAAGAAGAAGAATGAGTCTCCAGAGTGGGGGGGGGGCTCTGAATTGCAGCTGACCCTCATGGTATAAGAGAAGATCGATGATGAACAGGCAGTTGGTATCTAAATGGTTGATCCCAGGCGTGCATTCTTCAGTGGTTATTCTGAAGTTTGAGAATAGGTGAAAGGTTTACCATCCTGTCTCCTGAAAGTTGCAATTGCTAAAGCATCATGTATCTCTGCTTGTCCGTACAATAAAAGAACCTGCTTTGCAGTATTTGTGTGGGGTTAGGAGTAGTGGAGAATGGCATGACTCACTGTTATCACACGACTTGGCTACATTATTACATCTCTGAATAATCCATTTGCTGCCTTGTGGCTGTCATTGCAGGGCGCTTAGGCAACCATGGCCCTTTCCAATGAATGAATAATGCTTAACTGCGAAGAATATATTACAGGGACCAATTAAAGCTCCAAAGCTATGATTTATGTCCCTTAACGATTTTTTTTTAAAGCCATCAGTTCCAATACTGCTGTGTGGAACAATATATTGCCACAGACACAGTAAATGGGAAATATTACTGGTCCCATGGCCACGACCCAAGCACATCATTATAATTGTGTTAAAACTGAGGGGGAAATGTGCCTGCAATGTGGTGTATTCTTGAGCCTTTGCCGTAATATATCACATCTATTAAAACTGTTTAACATTCAAATACGTCAGAACATATTATTTCTATTAGAACACATCCCAAACACAGGCTTGTACACTTTGGACTGGAGACTGGCGGGGTAAAAAGGAATTAATGTAAGCATTGTTTAACTAGGAACTTGACATTGTGAGGGTTTTAGCTTGGCTAATCTGGAAGAAATGTAGTTTGATCCTTTTTGAAATTTATTTTAAGGGCAGATTTTGGAAATCAAATAAACATTTTAAAACCCATCCTACAATAATTTGTCAGTTCAAATCAAAATGGAAGATTTCCTTGTCCGACTGCAAGCAATTAAGTTTCAGTATTGTCCAATAAAATTTGCATAGCCATTGTTGGCATGGATGTGATTGGCTGGAATTGGTAGTGGGCCTCTCGCGCTGAAACTACCAGAAGATCAAGAGTTGGTAAACATATTTATAGCTTTTTCTAGAAGCATTTATTTTAACAAGGATAACTTCCTTTATTGTTTAACCCCAGGTTTCACGTCTGCCATGTATGTTCTAACAGTGTAAAACAGACCACAAACGGGTTTTTTCGATTCCTTACAATAACTGGCTGTCACGCAATATTGAAATGCTTAAGTTGTAATTTCAGTGTTTAAACATTGTCAGAGAATAGCTGTCTGAAATTTTTAGCTTGGCAACCATTCAGGAGCTCCCCCTCCCCATGCTGAACTAAGCCAAATGTATGGCATCAATAGAAGTACAAATAGTTTCACAACTGTGCAGATGTGTGTATGGCATCCATTTAGTCATCGCTCTACACAATTCCAGTGTTCGTTATTGCTTAAGAAAGTTGAGCATTGGCATGATGTGGCCAGCAATTCTTTTTCCAAAATTGGAAAAGTATAACCTTGGTGTTAAACATAAATAACTGGTTATTGGATTTAATGTGCCAAAACGTTCAGAATGGGGCTAGTAATGTAGGAACATAGGAAGCTACCTTATACTGAGTCAGACCATTGGTTCATCTAGCTCAGTATTAGTTACACTGTCTGGCAGCAGCTTTCCAAGGTTTCAGGCAGGAGTCTTTCTCAGTCCCACCTGGAAATGCCAGGGACTGAAACTGGGACCTTCTGCATGCAAATCAAATGCTCTGTCACTGAGTAAAACCTCACCCCAAAGAGCTATGGCCCCATCCCATGTGATTTTCCATAGAGTAGAAATAGATTTTTGTCTTTTCCCCAAGCTGTCATGGCTTGGGGTGTGTTCAAATACAATTACATGTTTAATATGGAGATAATGGCTTTTGGTTTTCATCTCTGATATTCTTTCTGTCTGAGTCTCATTTGTATATTGCCTTTTCTCTGAAGAGCTCAGGTGGCTTACGTGGTATTCCCCTCCCATAACAACCCCGTGAGGAAGTTTAGACAAAAAATAGGAACTGACTCAAGGTCATCTGCTAAGCTTCATGGCTGAGCTGGGACTTGAACCCAGCCCTGCACAATGCTAATGTAACTCTTATCATCATTAGTTATGAACCAAACCTCCAGGCTTGATTTATAATTGAGCTCAATTATCTTCTTTCCTTAAAAGCTGAAAAATAGTTTTGTCCTCTGAACACTCTAATGGGCCCATTCAGACGTTGTACCAAACTGTGGGTTCAATGAACCCGCGGTTCTCTTGCTTGTCCCTGACCCTCTCCCAGACAAGCTGGAACTGTGATCTCTGAGCCTGGAAGGGGGCTGAAACTGGCTGCGAGGGCTTTCTGAGACCCAGGAAGGAAAACCACACCAGCCAATTAAGTTTAAGCAATGGAAGGAGCTTCCTCCCTTGTCTGACTTGGGCAAGTTGCCCAAACCAGATGACATACTGCATACTGCAGTCTCCGGAAGCTCAGTTTGGTAAACATGTCCTGTAGCCATGGTTCTGATAATTCACATGTCACATGGGAACATGTGAATTATCAGAACCATGGTTACAGGACCCAACCACGGTTCTGATCCCTCCCCACCAACCTCTGGATGAGGTTATAATGTGTTGGCCCCTGATTATTGTTGGCCACTCAGGGGCCAACCTGAGGTGGTTTTATCTCAGGTTCTTTGTGTGGCATCTGAAAGCAGACTATGAGCTCTTTTCAGACCCTGAAGATGTACAAATAACATTCCCATGCCAATCACCCCATTCTTTCCCCAGCACCTTTAAACCTCCTTACTTGGCTACTATGACAGCAGGTAGGTCCATTCTTCCTGCCTTGGTGTATGTTTCTAGAACCACTTAAAACTGGGGATGGAGCCATAGATAGGGGTTGATCATCTGTTTTGCATACAGAAGGCCCCAAATTCAATCCTGGCATCACCAGGGATGGGGGGAAATACCTCCCTGAAACCTCAAAGCCACTGCCAGTCTGAGCAGACATTACAGAGCTAGATGGACCAAATATGAGGCAGCTTCCTATGTGCCTGTGCATAGATACACGTCTCAGAGACTGGGATAGAGGAGATGTTGACTACAACTCCTATCATCCCCAGACATGGCCTTTGTGGCTGAGGATGATGGGATTTGTAGTCCAACAACATCTGGGGACCCAAGGTTAAGAAACCTTGAGCTAAAGTGTATCCTGAATCCTGAATGTTGGGTCCCAGATTACTAGAATATCTACCCTTCCAACTACTTTCCCTTTTATCCCAGTATATGACCTATAAATTCTGTAACTTCATAATAACTTTGTGAAAAGAGCAATAAAAATAGGAAAGCAATTTGAGACCACCTCTAGTAAAAAGTCATGTAGGAGGTACACGAACATAAGAACATAAGAACTGCCCTGATGGATCAGGCCCAAGGCCACCATCCTGTTTCACACAGTGGCCCAACAGATGCCTCTGGGAAGCCCACGGGCAAGAGGTGGATGAGGGCACACCCTTTCTCTTGCTGTTGCTCCCCTGCAATTGGTATTTAGAGGAATCTTGCCTCTGAGGCTGAAGGTTGCCTATAGCTACCAAACTAGTAGCCATTAATAGATCTGCCCTCCATGAATTTGTCCAAGCCCCTTTTAAAGCCATCCAACCTAGTAGCCATCACCACATCCTATGGCAAATAATTCCATAGATTAATTATGTGCTGTGTTAAAAAATACTTCCTTTTGTTGGTCCTACATTTCCTGACCTTCAGTTTCATGGGATGACCCCATGTTCCAGTGTTGTGTGTAAGAGAGAGAAAATTTTCTCTGTCCACCCTCCCTGTTCCATGCATAATCTTATACGCCTCTATCATGTCGCCCCATAGTCACTTTTTTCCCCAACTAAAAAGCCCGAGATGCTGTAGCCTTGCCTCATAAGGAAAGTGCTCCAGGCTGCAGATCATCTTGGTTGCCTGTACCTTTTCTAGTTCTGCAATGTCCTTCTTACAATACGGTGACCAGAACTGTACAGGTACGCAGTACTCCAAATATAGCCACACCATAGAATTGTATAAGAGCATTATAATATTAGTAGTTTTATTTTCAATCCCCTTCCTAATGATCCCTAGCATGAAATTAGCCTTTTCACAGCTGCTGCACACTGAGTCGACACTTTCAACGAGCTGCCCACCACAACCCCAAGTTCTCTCTCCTGGTCAATCACTGGCAGCTCAGACCCCATCAGAGTATATGTCAAGTTGGGGTTTTTTTGTCCCAATATGAATCACTTTACACTTGTTTACACTGAACAGCATTTGCATTTTGTTGCCCACCCCCAGTTTGGAGAGATCCTTTTGGAGCTCCTTACAATCTGTTGTGGATTCCACTACCCTAAATGGTTTAGTTTTATCTGCAAATGTGGCCACTTCACTGCTTACCCCAACTTCTAGATCATTTAACTTCTTTATGAAGAAGTTAAGTAGCACTGGTCCCAGTGCATATCCCTGGGGGACCCCACTTCTTATTTCCCACCATTATGAAAATTGTCCATTTATTCTACCCTCTGTTTCCTCTCCTCGAACCAGTTACCAATCCACACATGAACGGTTCCTGTCCCCTTATCCCATGACGGCTAAGTTTACTTAAGAGCCTTTGGTAGGGAACTCTGTCAAAAGCTTTTTGAAAGTCCAAGTATACTATGACACTATTATAATATTAACTATAATAAGGTTTTAGTTGTCCGGTTAGGCTGAAAATGCTTTAACAATGAAATTGGGCTTGAATTGGTCCATTGTGTAAAATCAGCTGCAGGGCAAAATGTAAATCAGGTCACGGCACATTTCACTAATAATATCTTACAGATACACATCTCATGAACTCAGTGGACCATTGATTTCTGATTTGCTATGCTCACAGTGCTCTTCAAAATTGAACCAAGGGGTTCAGGCTGGTTTTGCCCAACCCTTTCTTTAGAGGTGGGAAACTAGCTGAGTTGTTTTCCTGATTTCCTTCTAGCTAGTTTTTTCTTAATCGTCATTCAGCTTTGGTAATGTTATGCATCTCAAAACTGTGATTTTTGAACGTATAGACTAGGGGCTTCTTGGTTCTCCCGAAGTTGTTGGACTACAGCTCCCATCATTCCCAAGCACAGTGGTAAAAAACCATTGTGTGGGGCATGATGTGGGTTGTAGTCCAACACATCTGGGGAACCAAGGTTGGGTATAGACAATTGCTCCTATAAAACTAAAGGTCCAAAATACTTTGCCATCCTTTCCTTATTCATGAACACCACTCTTGTGGTTTTGACCTCTGTCATTTCCACTTGAATGATGAAGGACTGAAATAGTATGACTTTGAGTAACTCATTCTTAGCTCATGCACAAGGTCACCCATCAAGCTCTTGTGCTTGGCTGCCAACTTGGTCAGGATTTCCCAAGTATATTCTTCATCTCTACCACACTGACCTAAGAATCATTGTATTATCTGACATCATAACATTTGAGATCTGACTTACTCTACAGCCTGTTGACTCAGATAATAGGATTTTGGCTTGGAGATATGGGTAATCTGTGGTCAGCCCTAGTGGGCTGACTGGGTGAAATTGAGCAAATGAGATTTCTGTATACAGTGTATGTTGGATCTATACATGCAGCAACATGAGGTCAGTATAAGCTGGTAGAATTGCTTCAGACTCAGCTAGGGAAAATAAGTTTTTTTTTAAGATGCTACAATATTTAAATATCTTCCTGGAGATAGAAAACTAGCACATCAGGGAGAAAAATTGTAATCCAGATCAGGGGCGCACCTAGGTAATTTTGGTGCCTGGACCTGAAGGGTTCCAGTGCACCCCCCTCCAGTCTAAAGAAAGCCTCCCCAGAAACATGCCACCACAGTGCTGAAAACTTCAATAATTCTAGCTGCCATGTGTGTGGCTGAGGTGTAGGGGGGTGAGCTGAGCAGGCCTCTGCTACCCCTGTGGTGGCGGCAGTGGGTGGAGTGGGAGTGGCCGCTCGGCCTAACAGTTTGGCCCAGTGTCTCTTGAGAACTTTGAGGTGCTCCAGAGTGGCGGTGTGGTTGGAATAGAGTGTTGCAAGCCCCAATGTCATGGGCTTGAGACACTCTATTCTAACTGAAGGTGTGCTGGAGCGCCTCACAGTTCTCAAGAGCCGCTGGGCCAAACAGTCAGGCTCAATGGCCGCTCCCACTCTGCCTGCCACCACCGTGGGGGTGGGAGAGGCCTGCTCAGCTCACCCCCCACCCCCAGCCGTGCACATGGCGACTACAATTATTGTTGTTTTTGGCGCAGCTGTTTGCCGCCAAAACAATGGGACAAAACAGTGGGACAATGGCGGGGCAGGCATGGGGTGGGGGTAGGAGGGCCCCCGGACCTTTGGAGGGCCTCCTGGACCTTGGAGGCCACAGACCAGGATGCCAAGGTCTGGGGGTAAGAGCACCTTTGCCTGGAGGTCATAGAATGAGGGGTCTGGGGTGGGGGGCCTGGGGCAGCATGCTTGTGTCCTTGGAACAGCTCCCAACACTGCCAGTTACACCTCTGTAAAGACTATAAAGTAGTCTGGAGCCTCTGGTCAATAGACATTTTTTCTCCATCCTGAATGGCCCACTGACATTTCTAGTTCTTCCAAAGCAACACCAGCACTCTGGAATGGTGCAAGCATTGAAGCTAATGTGGTATCTTTTGCCAGTGCCCGGTATTGGTCTATGGGTCTGTCCCATTTCCCAGATATACTTCCCAGAACATAGTGGCTGACATACTGTGCAGTGTTGCAAATATGTTGCAATGGGCCATGTGCACAGTTGCATAACGGTGTACATACAAAAAATGTAGTGTACATACAAAAAATTGTGTGAAGGGAATTCTGCAATGAATAGTCGTGGGAAATAATCGCCATTCTTTGTGCAACTCCCTGCAATTTCTTGCATTTGCACAATAGCGCTCCTGTGTAACTGTGCATATGTTTTGGTACAATGCAATGCATATGGAACTTGTGCACAGTAGGTCAGCCACAACTCCCTCCCACACTGATGACACATCATTGTCAGAGGTGCATCTAGGTAATTTTGGAGCCAGGACCTAAAGGGTCAGACTAAAGAGGATTTGGAGGCCCCTAGGGGCTGTGGTGGCTCTGGACTTTGGCCCCGAAGTCCAGGGGTAATAGCCCCTCTGTTCATTGTTCTGCTCTATGGATGCTCCTGGAGGGACTGCGGTGGTTGTGGCATCTTGTCTGGACTAATGTTGCTCCCTTCTCATCCAGAAAAAGCTCTTTGCATAGCAGTGTTGAGTTGCCTGGGGTTTTTTAAGGAATGATCCCACAGCAGCACTACAGGGCTTTACAGAGCTGCCACTAAAAATGGGTGCGACATTAGAATTCCCTGGCTGGCTGTGTTGGGACATTTAATTTTACACCTGCAACCAATGATGGGGCCAAGCTGCCAGTAACTCTATAATTAAATTGCAACCACATTGTCTCAAAGTCAGAACACACTTTGTGTCGAAAAGCAAAATAGTTGGCTGCTTTTGACATTAAAAACATCTTTCTTCTATTCATGTGGCTGGACGGTGTTAAATGCTTTATTCACTCATATTCCAGTAACCCACAGAGATGCTTAAAGTGCTCACAACAAAAGTCCAAGTGACTTCTAACATAGAAACATTTAAGGACTGGCCATTGAGAGATTACTTATTTGGCAACAATTAAGAACACACACACACACACACACACACACGGAAATTGCAAAGGGTTGGTTGTTGTTTTTTTAGAACATCAATCTCACTTCTATTGGTACCACTACATTTATTTGTAGTTTAGCCTTTCCAAAGGTTTCTCAGGCTTTGAAAGCCCTCTCACAACGGGCCACCTAACCCCAAGTTATTCATTTTCATTAATAACAGTGGTAGCTTGGTGCTCTGTGGTAACATTAAATCATACAAAACTATCAGGAACAAAACTTGTCTTTAGAATGTCTTCCTGACAGTCTCTCAGTCTGAAAGCAGCAGTGTGTATTTTACTAATCAAATGCAGAGAGAGTTAAACAAAATCCATGCCAATGTGAAGGGTAAATGACACACACGCGCACACGCACACACACTCACACATATATATTAATCCCAATCCAGCAAAAGGGACAGGCAGTAAGAAGCTGGTATCTTCTTATACAGCGCTTGCAGCTGGAAGGCTGTGCACATCCGTATTCAAACTCCACTGAAGTGGCTGGATGCATGTCATTGATAGTGATGTGCATCCCCATCTAGGGACACTAGTCGCTGTGTGCAGTTAGTTGCGTGTGAGAAGAGAGATTCCCAAAGAGTGCTTGCCAGTAAAACTTGTGTGGATTTTCTCTTCAGCACGTGTCTTCCCCCCCTCCCTAAGGGTTGGTGCTTTGAAATCTAAAAATCTATTTATCAAGCCCAAAGGTTTAGCCCTGACATTTCTTACTTTGCAGTAGCCCCTATACTACGTATGTTTCATTAACACTTTTTAGTGTATCAAGTGCTTTGGAGTTCTTATTAGGGATGTAGATTGCGAAAGAGAGAGAGGGAGAAGGAGATCCTCCAGCAAAATCAATTCTATGTCCCATTTGTTCACCCCTTGTAGCGGGGCAGAGTAGCAGGCATGCCCAGTGAGGTGTGTCACCAGACACCAATGTTTAAGCCCCTGGGGCAATGTTTTATAGCTGCTTACTTCATAAACATGAAGTAGTCTTATGCTAGTTTAACTAAGGCTGCATTCACACGTAACAGGGGGCTGGAGTTACAGGTTTCCTTACCCGAGGTTGTGCTCCAGAGATCCAATTCCAACACTTCGTTTGTAGTGAGTTTGCTGCTCCAAAACAAGGGTCCAGGGAGCCTCTGTTCTGTCCAAATGCAGCAGTGGAGACTGTATACGGCCAGACTGGAGTTGAGGGAGGAAGCTCCTCCCTCTCTGATTGGCTGTGTGGACTGTCCCCTCAGTCAAGAAGGAAGCCCACACAACCAGCTCCCCCACCTCTCTGCAGTCTGCAGAGAGCAGACTCTCCAATGCGTCCAAATTCGGATGGGAGAGCAGGGGAGGGGGTGTGGAACCGCGTTACATGCAAATGCAACCTAAGACTTTATTCAGAAACAACTCCATTTTTCTCCTTCTCCTTTCCCTCCCTTTCCTTTCTGACTCTCCCCGCTCCCCGCTACCAACTCTCTGCAGGATCCCGACTGGGACAAACTTCTAAAATCACAAAACATAAAAGATTACTAGATAGAATACAACGGGTAAGGAGTCCCACATAAATAAGTCGCCTAGGAAATAAGTTGTACCTGTAAAAGTGTATTGGAAGCTTTGCATTCGTCTCACAAATATGAGATCACAGGGAACCAAAGCATATATAAGTATTCTTGGGTTTGCAGGATGGTTCTGATCCACACCCGTATTTTATAATAGCCCCCAATTTAAATGACAAGCTGTGCTATGGCACTAGAAGAACCCCTTGGTCTTCCGCCTCACAAAATTCTAGAGCTTGGGAAAAAGAAACCGGGTTTTGAATTTTGTGGCTCAACTCCATCTCCGTTTTTTTCTTTTTCTTTTTTATTAATTTTAAAAAAACAGGCTTCTCTGCTCTGAATCACTTGTGGTCTTGGCATTGGCTGTTTGGCTGAAAGAAATAACAGATTAGTTGTTAGGGTGTATATGTACTAAAGCTATGTTTCGATGCTGCACATACATATTTTTTTTAAGTCTGCCTTTCTGTAGCTCTTCCCCGCCCCCCGCCCCCAACCCGGTCTGCTTAGGAGAGCTGGAGCTTTTGAATGTTTATTGGAAAAGGAACCATGAATCCAGTTCCTGACTGTGCTATCTCCATGTGTATAAAGCTGCATGCATATTAAAATGGATTAGTTCTTAAGCTGTTAAACATGTGCATGTGTTTAAGGGGTGCACATTTCTTCTGAGAACAAACGGCATATCTGCTGCATGGGGCCCATTCAGTTCATTATCATCTGTTCCAAAAATGAATGCCAAGTGTAACAAATGAGAATGAATTACATAGATTTGGTTAAACCTTGGGAGGGACTTCTTAACACTAAAAGAAACTCAGTAATGGGAGCTAATCACCTGGGTGCCCCCCTGCTCACTGTAGAACTTCAAGCAGATGTTGAAGAAGGACCAGCTGTTCTGTTGGGGATGCTGCAGCTCTGGATTCCCCACATTGAAAAGGAGGTTGGCCTACAAGACCCCTCCAATTCTATGCTTACATTGCAATTTGTGTTGTTCAATCTCATGCATTATTCCCATTTGTTTTTGGACTGTGCATAGGAATGTAGGAAACTGTTTCATACTGAATCAGTATGTCCATCTAGCTCAGTACTGTCTACACCAGGGATTCTCAACGTTGGGTCCCCAGATGTTATTGGACTTCAACACCCATAATCCCCAGCCCCAGTGGCCTTTGGTTGGGGACTATGGGAGTTTAACATCTGGTGGCCCAACATTGAGAACCCCTGATCTACACTGACTGGCAGCAACTCTCAAATGTTTCAGATGGGTGCTTCCCAGCCCTACCTGGAGATGCCAGGGATTGAACCTGGGACCTTCTATAAGCAAGGAGATGCTCTGCCACTGAACTACGGTAGCGCTACAGCCCCATCCCCTAAGGGGAATATCTTACACAGCAGGCAGGACTCACGTGTATTATTTTATTTATTTATTTATTCATTCATTCATTCGTTCGATGTATATACCGCCCTTCCAAAAAAAAGGCTCAGGATGGTTTACATCAAAATAAAAACAATTAAAATCAATTAACATTTAAAATCAAAATTATAAAAACAGCATAAACCTAATTAACAGTTAAAACATTTGAACAGTTGAAAACCCTGGAGAACCCGGCCGAACACTAACAGCAGTTAAAAACAATTTACAAGCAATTAAAAACCCTGGAAGGCCAGGCCAATGAGAGGGCTGTCCTGGGGGTCAGCAATGAATTCAGATTACAGACTGAATCAGTTTGCATATCCCTACTCAATACATGGTGAATGTGTGAACTGTTTCAGAGCAGTGATACTGGGCACAACTATTCTCTTGCATTGTTGGGTCTTCTGGCCTCACTGTGTAAAAATGTTCTCTCCATCCTTCCTTCTGTCCATGTGTATGTGTGTGTATATATATATATCTGTAAACTGAGAATAATGCTTCACGGATATGATGAAATGGGCTCCTACTTACTAAAACATATACACCAATGAATTTGTTAGCATCTGCACTTTTTAATCCATTTAGGCAGAACAAATTAAAAGCTACAGTTCCCAGGACTTCTGATGGTAGAAGGCTTCTAAGCATGCTCAGAATTCTCCATTGCATTGCTGGGAATAGTGGGAACTTAGAGGTCTAAAAAGCCCCAGGTGTTGTGGCCTTGCCTCGTAAGGAAGTTGTTTTAGGCCCCTGATTATCTTGGTTGCCTTCTGCACTTTATCCAGTTCTATAACATCCTTTTTGAGATATGGTGACCAGAACTATAAACAGTACTCCAAATGTGCCCAGATCTGTATAAGGGCAGCTTTATTTTCAACCCCCTTCATAGCCTCCCTTTCTTAACACAAGAACCAGGGGTACTTTTTCACACAATTCATAATTAACCTATGGAATTCTCTTCCACAAGATGTAGTGACAGCAACCAGCTTGGATGGCTTTAAGAAGGGCTTACATAAATTCATGGAGGACTAATCTATCAATGGCTACTAGTCTGGTGGCTATAGGTAGGGATGTGCAAACCAGTCTGTCCCAAACTGGGGTTCAAGTTGAACTGGTCCAGTTTGACCCGTTGGAGCTCAAACCAGACCAGTCTTTCAAAAGGGGGGGGGCTTGTCTGAGCTAAACCAGGCCCAGTTTGGATTGAACCAGTTTGGCCCAGTTCAACTGGGGTTTAAAAAGGGTTTTAAAAAATTGATGTTGCAATTTGTGTGGTGACGCAAATGGCCTCTGTGTATGTGTACAGGCTATTCTGATTACCTCCCTGCTTGTGCAGGGGCCTGAATTGGGCCCATGCCAGCCCACGATGATAGGAGGAGTGCCAGCAGGGCCTAGGGGACCCACCGCCATCCTGCCACACACACACACACACACACACACACACACACACACACACACACACACACACACCAGGAGCCATGCCATGCCAGTGGTGGTGCCCACCCACCTTTAAAAAACCCCATACAGTTCCCCCAGTGCACTAGAACCAGGGTCGAACCCATTTGACTTGGTTCGACCCCAGTTCTAGGCACAAATTCAACCACCAGCTGGTTCATTAGAATCGGAACGTGGACTGGTCTGTTTGGTTTCAGTTCAGTTTGAACTCGAACTGAAATGCCTGGAGCGGTTCTGTGCACACCACTAGCTATAAGACATTTCCAGTCTAAGAGGCAAGGTGCCTCTAAATACCAGTTGCAGGGGAACAACAGCAGGAGAGAGGGCATGCCCTCAGCTCTTGTCTGTGGTTTTATGAGAGGCCCTGGTGGGCCACTGTGTGAAACAGGATGGTGGACTAGATAGGCCTTGGGCCTGACCCAGCAGGGCTGTTCTTGTGTTCACCACTTTGAGCCTTCCATCCTCCTGTACTGGAGGGTAAAATTGGGAAAGGGGAGGAGGAAGGCTCAATATTACAAAGGGAACTTCTCTGGGTGTGGTCTATCTGCTTTCAGATAACTCTTCAAAAATGATCCTGAACTGAGAAGGGGGGTGGTGGATATTACTGTCTGTGACTGTTCACTCACTAGAGCTGAAATGAGTTTTACTTTAGAAAATTATCTTAGATGAATTAGAACTGGATATTCACTGAGGCTGTTCACACAACCGGAAACTGGGTAGGACAAGTGTCCTACCTAGATCTGAGCTGTGCGTGTTCCCAATTTTTGGTTGTGTGGGAGCAAACAACTAGGTGGGAGGAGGGAGAAGTGATTGTGTGGGAGACAGGAGTTGGAGATAGGACCAGGGAAGGGCAGCACCACTCTACCCAGCTTTCAAAACCAGCATTTGACCAAAGTAGGTGGAAAAGCTGTCCTACCCAGCTCCTCTCCCACACAACCACATCTCCCTACTCCTTCCTAGTTTTTGCTCTCACACAACCAAAAATTGGGAGTGGGCAGAGTTCAATACTGCCAGTTTTCGGTTGTGTGAACAGCCTCATGAACTATTTGATGTCTGTATTTGACATCTGATGGTGGTTTCATTTCAATATGGGACAACAATATTTGATTTTGGTATTTGATTGTGTTTGATCATTGACATAAGATAGCATTTAGTAGCTGATAGTAACTTGCAGTGATATTTAGTATCTGATAATACTGATAAGTGCTATGCCATAGTATTTATTGCTTGACAGCTGACTGCTTATGAGGATTCAAATGCCATGTCTGCCAGAATCACAATGCTTCCTATGTTCCTCTGTTGAACATGCATGTTCATGAGCCAGTCCTTCATGACAGCTCTCTGCAATATATATATTCTTTGGAAAGTGTAATGGAAATGTGCATCATCCCCCATTACCATGTGTTTCATTTCTGTGTGCGGTTTATGCATCCCAGCACTTCACTTTTTATGGTTAAACTATAGGCCACTGTGAAACATGTTGGCCAATGAGTACAAACTGGACTGGCCCCCAAAGGCGGGGTGCCAGTCAAGTTTGAACCAGACCAGCCCCGGTTCAAAGAACCGGCTCGCAGGCTCTACTTGCAAAGGGGAATCCAGCTAGGCCTCCCAAATGACAGTCCGGGCTGGCTGCAGCCTGGTTTGGTCCTCTGCCCATGCACAGAGGCCCTTAGAGTGGCCTCTGCCCATGCACAGAAGTTGTTTGTGTCACCATGCAAATTGCATGGTGACAGAAAGGGCCTCTGAACACTCAGAGAGGCCTGAACTGGGGCGTAACCAGCCTGGACTGTCATTTGCGGGGAAGGGGTTGGAGGAGCCTCCAGCTCTGCCTCCAGTGTGTCCACGGCCACTGCCTGCGCCATCCCCGGCACCTTCATTTAAAAGGTAAAGGATTCCCTCCCCCCACTCCCCACATAGGCGAGGGAATCCGCAGTACTTGTAAAGGGGAATCCTAGCCGGATTCCCCTTTACAAGTATAGCCCCCAAGCCAGCCTGCGAGCCTGCTTGATGCTGAACCAGACTGGATCCAGTTTGGCTGAGCCCAAACCCAGGACAGGTTGGCTTGAATCCGGTATGGATTTGAGACGAACCAGCAAAAACCGGTTCTGTGCACACCCCTACTAAACAGTCCTAGCTCATATTATTATAATCAGGATTTGAATGTTTCTGCATATTGAGACAGATATGAGATGTGGAGCTTGGTGGCAAATAGTACTATGACATTATTTCTCCTTGACCACCCTTGAAGCTATCTCTGGACTTCAATCTGATAATTTGTGAAGTATATACACTGCTGACCTTTGAAGATTCCATCTTCCTGGAAAATATTTTGTAGAGCTGCAACAGTTCCAGAGATAACTGCCGGAGCTATATCCTAAGCAGCTTTGGAAATTTTGCCTTTCAGAGGTACAGACAGCCTGCTTATTTGGGCAGCCTTATTTATACTTGCTCTGAAGTTGTCAGCCAATGTGAGTAAAAGCTATCTTCCTAAAGATACCTTCTCAGTATTGAATATACTGCTCTGCCCAGGTCAGATCTAAGAAGCAGCTGTTTGGAACATCAACTCTCACGCCATCAGGGGAAGATAACATTGATAAGATGCCAATACGTTTGGAGACATGAACTTTCCCTTCAAAACAGGAGAAGCTTTTGGGCACAGAAATGCATGCACGATCTGGTGAATGTGTACAGAAGTCTTTCTGCTAATTTGTTTGGATTCTCTTGTAGAGTGGGGGTGGGGGCAAAGTCATTCTTGCTAAAATGTACCCTGTTTCCCCGAAAGTAAGACCTACCCCGAAAGTAAGACCTAGCAGTAATTTCTGATGTACCGCTAATTGCCCTAGTGCATTTTTGGGGGCTAAAATTAATATAAGACACTGTCTTATTTTCGGGGAAACACAGTAGGTGTTATCCTTTAAGGAGCCAGCACTTCCTTTGAGCAGATTTTTTTTGGCTGAGAGAACTTCAGCTAGGTTACAACTAAATCCTCTCCCTACTTCTGTTAATTTTCTCAGTTTAAGTTCTGGTCTGAATCACAATATAGTTTTTGGCTTACAATCTCATTTTTGGTTTAGTGGTCTTTCTCAAGTGAACATCTTAGATATGCAGGGACCCACAAATTTAAGTTCAGCTCACTAGCCAGCCATTATTTGTGGTTAACACCAACCCCTTCTATTCCCTCAGATCCTTTTCTAGCACGTAGGCAGGGGTCTTAGGAGATAAGCATGACTAGATGGTGGGTGGGGGGGAACCATTAGGAGCCCTTTCCTGCTACTTAGAAAGGATTCTTGCTGTTTCTTACCTTCTCAGAAATAGCAGTGGAAAGGAAACCTCTAGTGAGGAGATCTCTGTGTTGCTGGGTGTCCTGCTTGCCAGAGATCTGGGTGCGTTTGCCACTGGTGAGCTGGCAAGTGGATTTGTAGATGCCTGTATATATGCCACAGCTAGGGAATATTTGCCTGCCAGCTGCAAAGGCCAGCATTGCTCATATTGAGCCCCTGGTGGCGCAGTGGTAAAAAACTGCCGCCCTGTAACCAGAAGGTTACAAGTTTGATCCTGACCAGGGGTTCAAGGTTGACTCAGCCTTCCATCCTTCTGAGGTCGGTAAAATGAGTACCCAGAATGTTGGGGGCAATATGCTAAATCATTGTAAACCGCTTAGAGAGCTCCGGCTATAAAGCGGTATATAAATGTAAGTGCTATTGCTATTGCTATTGCTATATTCACAGGTTAACTGATTGCAAAATTATTGGCAATCGTAGATCACGTTCGCTGCGGACTCTCAAGGCTCGTTCTTTATCCGACACCCACAATGCTACTGAATTTTCCTGCTACTGAATGTTTGCCTGCACTGAACTTTGAAGTGAATTTGTAGGGTCCTGCTCTTGTAGAAATCTTGAGGGAAGTTCATCATGAGTGTTGATACAGTTAGCAATACTTCTTGGTGAATGGGGTGGGGCCGTTAGCTTGTCACTGAATTTTGCCTAAAGTTAACCACATTACCCAACTGTCTGTATTTATCAAGAACATTCCATATTTTTAGTACTGCTGTAATGTGGTCTCCCTCCTAACGTTTCCACCCCACCCACAGGGCGTAATATTGAGGAAACCATTTCCCAAATTCTCAAAAGGAGAAATGAACCTCCCTGCCAGCAGTGGTACGTCCTTCAGTGGCCATGGGCTGATAGCTGCGTGGATTTTTTTGCCCCAGAACCCTTGATGAGAATAGCCCTATTCAGGTGTTAGTTTAAAAAGGCCACATGCAAATACAGCCATCCACATGTGTGATGGAAGTCCTGCCTAGCACGTATCATCACTCACCCCCGGCAGGCTCTGCTCCCAGTTCCAGCAGTGTCTGAAGTGGAGGCGGTGGCCATTATGACAGGCATTTCCATGATTCTAAAGGGGGATCCATTATTGCTTCCAGTGGTGGAGGGAGCCAAGCGGAGGCCTGGGTTCAGTCCGCTGCCGCGGCCCTCCAGCCCCACCCCCTACATCAGCATCTGATGTCAGACGCAGGGGGTGAAGGTTAGCCATGCCCCCTGCATCTGATATCAGATGCGGGGAGAGTAGTTTAGCTCACAAACAGGGCCCCGTGGCACTATTTGCAAGCAAGATTGGCCAGTGCTACACTCACAGCATGGCCAGAGCGGCTCTACCTGCCTTTAAAAGGCAGGGAGAGTCACTCCCATCCAGACTGCGAATATGGTGCTAGCTGGATTTAGCTTGCAAATGGGGCTGAGTGGCCGCATTTGAGAGCATGATTGGCCAGTGCCTCATTCATAGCGTGGCTGCGAGTGTGGCGCTGGCCAATTTTTTCCACAAAGGGAGTCGCGCGGCCCTGTTTGTGAACTAAACTATGGCCCCCGTGTCTGGCATCAGATGCAGGAGGCATGGCTGGAGCATGAGGCGCAGCCCCTGAGGGGTGGCGGCCTGGTTCTTTGAACTTGTTCATGTAATGGTGACTCCGCCCCGATTGCTTCCTCAAAAGCTACAGAGTGCTTCTTTTGTGGGATTTTTCCTTTCTCACCAGGCTGCTTAATTTCCATTTCCTAGCCAAGGAGTCATGGAGGAAACCCTGGGTGGACCAGTTCAAATGTCTTTCTTGAATGCCATATTCTAGTACCACCTGTTAAAGATCCATGTTGGGAAATTTTGCAGACCAGCTCTGTGTGCTTACTAGGCTCCTGTCAAGAGAGCCTAGTTTTTTCTTTTTCTGCCAATGAAAAAAGAAGAGAAGAGAGATGTTGTTTAAAAGAGAGCTTCTGTAAAGGATAAGCAGCTTCGAATCACAAGGAAGGTGATGACAGCATGCAAGTTTACTAATGAAGTCACGCTTCATGCAATTCATTCAACCTAAACCAAGGCATACCTAACTGAAGACCCATTTTTATTGGGGTATTTTTATATGATGCCTTTAAATATATCTGTGTGGTATTCATGTTTCTGAGTATCGTGTCCAGTCCTGTACGCAATAATCCATGCCAGGAGGCAAGGTTAGACAGTTGGGGTTGCAAAACCCTGGAGAGCACCATGGGAGCAACTTGCTCCAACAGAGGAAGAATGATGTCTGAAGTGCCTCCAGGCTCAGAATACCCCTCCAAGGCTCCACCTCTGTGCCTGAAGAACAGAGAGGTTTAAAGGGCAGCCCTCTGGTGTAGTCTTGTACTCTTCCTTCACTCCATCCCATTCCTGCTGGCTCTGGTGTGTAGACCTGGAGGAGCACATGGTACTGAAAGTGGAAGGGTCCAGTGTGTTAGGAGACTTGGGCCCAGTGAGTATGGGCTCTGGGGTCTCCAGTTCAGGGATTTTTGGCTCTGGGGTCTCCTGCCTGGTATCAGGACCTGAGGCTGGGTCCATGGTTGACTCTTCAGCTCCTTCCTCCTCAGGGTCAGACTGAGCTACTGCTAGTGGCATAACCAGCTGAAGGGTGGCCTGAGACCGTCCCACTCATGGCCCTCATGCATGACTTCTTTGTACATGATGTCATGCACAAAGGTGGCATGGCCCGATCACTGGAGGGCCGGTGCCAGCCCTCCCGTTTGCATTTCCAGCCAGCGTTTATTACCCTTTCTCCACCTCTGGCTGGAAATGAGCTTGGGGGAGCTCACATGGCTCTCTAGAGCCTGGGCCATGCCCCCTTTGTGAGTGTCTAGAGAGGGAGAGAAAGGGAAATAAATAAAGGCAAACTCTGGCTGGAAATGCAATCGAGAGGACTGGGGCAGGCCTCAGGCTCGCCCCCTTTGCATGTGACATCACACGCAAGGAGGGTACCTGGATTCTTTGAACCTTATTTCTCAATAGTGGCTCTCCGCCCCGCCGCCCCCCCCCCGGCTGCTGCTCAGGGTAGGGAGTCATGACATGGAGGTGCCTTGTGTGCCCAATGCTTTGAAAAGGTGTTTGATCAATTTAAAAAAGGAGATCAGTGAGATAGGCTGCCAGCAGATTACTTTTCAAGAATGAATCTCAATACATCTGGGTCAGCCGAGCAATGGCACAGCAGCTGGGGTTGGGCTGTGCATCCAGAGTACTCATTTTAAAAACAAACAAACAAACACCATGTCAGTTCCTCCACTGGAGGAACTGACATCGAGCAAACTGTTGTAATTCTAGAATTCATTTTAGAAATTCTCTTAGTTGTTTCAGAATTCAAGATGAGCAGAATGCAGGGCAGAGAACACCGGACCGCAAAAACTGAATGAGAACAATCTTCTCCTGCCTAGTTTCTGTGTGTAGTTCCTCATCTGGTTCCTCACATACAGATTACAGAACACTGTATCTGGGTCAAATGATTTGTCTTGGCTTGGATAGAAGTGGGATTGAAGTCTTCACTGGTTTGTTGTTTGTTTTAAATGTGCTGCTTTAAAGTGCTCTGAAAGCTAGAATATTAAAATAAATAAAATAACGGCTATAGAGTTCAGATCTTTACTGATATAAAACTTTCTTGCATTCATTATTACCAACTATTCAAAACTGTGAAAAAGAGCAGCTGCTACCTTTATAAACTTTTTCTAAGCTTTAAGCCCCTTTGCCCTTTCACAGCAATTAAAAAGGGGGAAAGCACATTGCAACTTTGACTGTGATCTATAGAACTAGCAGAGTATATTACTAGATTCAGTTTTATGAATAAACATGTTACACTCCCACACATCTTGGAAACATTTAGTGGGTTGGCCCACAGAACCTCTGGAGAATTTCATGAAAACAGCCTCGTGAAAGGCTGAAAATGTCTTTTTTGTTGGTGCACACAAAAAACCAACAACATTTGGACATAAATGTCTTCAGTGTTACGAGATGTTTAACTACACAGACACACAGACACACACACAGACACAGACACACACACACACAGACACACACACACACACACACACACACACACACACACACACACACACTCTTTTTGTGTTTCATTCACAAGATTGCTTCCAAAGTAATCATGTAGAGCGTATGAACTTCTATGAATAAAAGTCCTTGGTTTTAGTCACTTGAGTTTTCTTTGATCTTGGTTCACTGAGCAATAATTTAATGTGATGGAATATTGGAAACTAGATGTAGACTCAACTTCCCAGTTTTACTCTTGGTGAACTCCAAGCTGGATTCCATCAGCCTTCCTAATGTCAGTGTGGTTTTGAATTCTGTCATAAAACTCACTCCCACATTGGAAGGCTATCAGAAAGTCATAGTGTTGTACCTATTTTGGGAAAGGTTTTCCCTCGCCCTGCAATATTGTACAAACTTTCTAGTGCACATATAATTTTCCATTATAAATCAAAACCACTTCATTTGTTTGCATCCTGGAAAGACTGTAGCTTCATCCTCTTCAATGTGATTATTCTGCATAATAAAACATTTTATTGATAGTATGTTGGGAAGTGTTGGGAAGCAAAGTTTTTGTGTAAGATGCTAACCAGCAATAAATCTACATGAACTCAATCTAGCTTTGCCCAGTTAGAAAAACCATTCACTCCATCATCCTTTTGTGATGTGAGTTGTCCCCTTAACTAAGCAGGGTCTGCCCTGGTTGCATATGAAAGGGAGACCAAAAGTGTGAGCACTGTAAGTTATTCCCCTTACGGGATGGAGCCGCTCTGGGAAGAGCATCTAGGTTCCAGGTTCCCTCCATGGCATCTCCAAGATAGGACTGAGAGAGGTTCCTGCCTGTAACCTTGGAGAAGCCGCTGCCAGTCTGTATAGACACTGAGAGAGATGGACCTATGGTCTGACTTAGTATATGGCAGCTTCCTATGTTCCAATCCTTAGAGAAATGACAGCAGCATCACAGTGGATTCACTGACAAAAATCCTACATATTTTGGTGACACAAGATCAGTCAAAGGTAGCAAACTAGTACTTGTCAATAGGTCTGTCATGTTAATGAAACTGCCTTAAGGGTGATTAGCCTGCACCCCCTGGTTCAGACGAATGTGGGGAATTTAGTTCAAAAGGGGAGACAGCTGCAATCAGCCTTAATTTGTGCAAGCGTATGAACTCAAGAAAATCGGCTTGAGAGGGAAGTTTTAATTAAATCAAAAAGGATTGTATTAAAACTAAAATCAGACTAAATTACTATGTGGCCCTAGTTCAAAGGTACTACAAATATGCTAAGAAACAGACTATTGTAAGGCACATTTAGCTTAAAGTTCCAAATTATGTGTAAATTCCCAGGTGGGCTAGAGAGGTACTTTAAGACAGAGGGGCAAGATTTCATAAATAAGAGAAAGGCCTGGTAGAGATTATAAATGCTTCTCTGAGGGAAGGTAGGATGCCTCCTTGGCTTAAGGAGGCAATTATTAGACCACTTCTGAAGAAGCCTACCCTGGATCCCTCAGAGTTGAGCAACTACAGGCCTGTCTCCAACCTTCCGTGGCTGGGCAAGGTAATTGAGAGGGTAGTGGCCTCTCAGCTCCAGACAGTCTTGGAGGAAACTGATTATCTTGACCCATTTCAAACTGGCTTCTGGGCTGGCTATGGGGTGGAGACTGCCTTGGTCAGCCTGATGGATGATCTCCAACTGGGAATGGACAGAGGAAGTGTGACTCTGTTGGTCCTTTTGGACCTCCAAGTGGCTTTCGATACTATCGACCATAGTATCCTTCTGGAGCATCTGAGGGAGTTGGGGTGGGAGGCACTGCTTTGCAGTGGTTCTGCTCCTACCTCTCAGGCAGGTTCCAGATGGTGTCCCATGGAGACTGCTGTTCTTCAACATGTGAACTTTTGTATGGTGTGCCTCAGGGCTCCATATTGTCTCCGATGTTGTTTAACGTATTCATGAAACCGCTGGGAGAGATCATCAGGAGATTTGATGCAGGGTGCTTTCAGTATGCTGATGACACCCAAATCTATTTCTCCATGTCAGCATCATCAGGAGAGGGCATAACCTCCCTAAATGCCTGCCTGGAGTTGGTGATGGGCTGGATGAGGGATAACAAGCTGAGACTGAATGCAGATAAGATGGAGATACTCATTGTGAGGGATTGGAACTCAAGAGATGATTTTGATCTGCCTGTTCTGGATGGGGTCACATTGCCCAGAAGGAACAGGTATGCAGTCTAGGGGTGCTACTGGATCCAAGCCTCTCCCTGGTTGAGGCGATGGCCAGAAGTGCCTTCTATCAGCTTTGGCTGATACACCAGCTGTGTCCGTTTCTTGAGATGAACGACCTCAAAATAGTGACACATCTGCTGGTAACCTCCAGACTGGATTACTGCAATGCACTCTATGTGGGGCTGCCCTTGTATGTAGTCCGGAAACTACAGTTGGTCCAGAATGTGGCAGCCAGGTTGGTCTCAGGGTCATCTCGGAGAAACCATATAACGCCTGTATTGAAGGAGCTACACTGGCTGCCGATATGTTTCTTGGAAAAATACAAGGTGTTGGTTTTAACCTATAAAGCCCTAAACAGCTTGGGCTCTGGGTATTTAAGAGAACGTCTTCTTTGTAATGAACCCCACCGCCCACTGAGATAATCTGGAGAGGTTCGTCTGCGTTTGCCATCGGTTCATCTGGTGGCCACTCAGGGATGGGCCTTCTCCGCTGCTGCTCCGAGGCTTTGGAATGCGCTCCCTAGTGAAATAAGAGCCTCCCCATCTCTTGACAGTTTTTAAAAAGTCTTTAAAGATACATCTATTCACCCAGGCTTTTTATTAATATTGTTTAAATGGTTTTAATGCTGTTTTACAATATTGTTTTAAAATTTTTAAATTGTTGTAATGTTTTAAACATTTTGTTTTTGTTTTAACTAATGTTTTACTTTCTGTTTTTATTTTGTTGTAAACCACCCAGAGACCTAAGTTTGGGGCAGTATAAAAATATGTTAAACAAACAAACAAAGGGATAAATTCAGCCCTGAAGGAGCTCGGCAAGAGGCTATATCACCTGTCCTGAACACCAAGGTGGTCTGCTGGAGCCTCTTGTTGCAGTCTGATGGGGTCCAGAGTGAGAGGCACTGAGATCTTTCACAGTGGGAGTCCCAGGTGTAATATGCATGAGGAAGCACACTGGGTCATGGAGTTATGGATACCTATATCCCAAAGTGTGCCTTGTCTTTTGTCCTGGTCTGCTGAACAGGGGAGCCCAGACAACCTTTCTTTGGAATGCATTGTGTCTTGATAGTCCTTTCTGGATAGGAAGATGTGTGATCACCTATGGCACTCAAGGCTGATTGTGAGAACAATTTGAGTGTGCAGGTGCGTTTAAAGAATCTCCTGTGCTTGGACTGACTCTCCCAATAATTCTGTCAACAGTTTCTATAGGCACACTTTCAAAGTTACAGGTGAAACTCGGAAAATTAGAATATCGTGCAAAAGTCCATTAATTTCAGTAATGCAAATTAAAAGGTGAAACTGATATATGAGACAGATGCATTACATGCAAAGTGAGATAAGTCAAGCCTTAATTTGTTATAATTGTGATGATCATGGCGTACAGCTCATGAAAACCCCAAATCCACAATCTCAGAAAATTAGAATATTACATGGAACCAAGAAGACAAGGATTGAAGAATAGAACAATATCGGACCTCTGAAAAGTATACAGTGTACTGTGCTTGATTGGCCAGCAAACTCGCCTGACCTGACCCCATAGAGAATCTATGGGGCATTGCCAAGAGAAGGATGAGAGACATGAGACCAAACAATGCAGAATTGCTGAAGGCCGCTAATGAAGCATCCTGGTCTTCCATAATACCTCATCAGTGCCACAGGCTGATAGCATCCATGCCACGCCGCATTGAGGCAGTAATTGCTGCAAAAGGGGCCCAAACCAAGTACTGAATACATATGCATGCTTATACTTTTCAGAGGTCCGATATTGTTCTATTCTTCAATCCTTGTCTTCTTGGTTCCATGTAATATTCTAATTTTCTGAGATTGTGGATTTGGGGTTTTCATGAGCTGTACGCCATGATCATCACAATTATAACAAATTAAGGCTTGACTTATCTCGCTTTGCATGTAATGCATCTGTCTCATATATCAGTTTCACCTTTTAATTTGCATTACTGAAATTAATGGACTTTTGCACGATACTCTAATTTTCCGAGTTTCACCTGTATATCACTTACTCGCCCCTATTGTAATGGAGGCAGCAAATAAGAAACTTATCTTATCTGTCTTTTCTCCCTGGCCTGATGGCCAGGTATTGTCTTTCTTTGCAAGAGGAAGAGGGGAGTTTAGATTTCATTCCAGGGCTGAAATGATCTTAGATGCCAGACACTTGCAGTAACTATTCCTGAGAGTCTGCTTAGCTGGGCATCCCTCATAGAGAGTGTGAAGCTAATCCCCTTTCACATTTGTGGTGCTTGTAGTCAATCTAGGGGTGACCAGTCCACTGGCAACTAAGCGACTTGTCCCCATGTATAGCATAGACTGGGAGCTCACATTGTGGTGCAGCTCCTGAGCATAGCAGAAGTGCAATCTCTAAGCCTGGAGATGCAGTTGCAACCAGGGAGGCTTCTGGGAGGGGGCAGAATACGCTCAGCTGGTAACAGTCAATGGCTACATTGATTGATTGATTGATTGATTGATTAAGTGCCATCAAGTTTGTGTCGACTCTTAGCGACCACATAGATAGATTCTCCCCAGGCTGATCTGTCTTCAACTTGGCCTTTAAGGTCTTACAGTGGTGCATTAATTGCTGTCGTAATTGAGTCCATCCACCTTGCTGCTGGTCATCCTCTTCTTCTTTTCCTTCAACCTTTCCCAGCATTATGGACTTCTCAAGGGAGCTGGATCTTTGCATAATGTGTCCAAAGTATGATAGTTTGAGCCTGGTCATTTGTGCCTCAAGTAAAAATTATGGATCGATTTGTATATTGCTTAGTATCACAAGTATAAGTAACTTGTGCAGAGCAGGACATTTAGCAGCCCTTTCGTTGGTCAGTCTAAATGCCTAACATTATCATTCTTTCCTGGTCATCTAATCATGCCATAATACCCGCTGCCACCACCCTGCCACAGATCTTTCTTCACTATCCCCTTGTCACCCTCTATACTGGTCCTGTTCGTTCCAAAGCATAGGAGCCACAACAGTTCAGCCCCTGTTCCCATCCATCTGATTCCATGAAGAGATACCATATAAGTCCTATTCAGACATTTTAGAACAGAAGCTGTGTTTCTATCCAGCAGTCATAAGCAGGAGCAGAAGTCCTGCCCTGTCCCATCACTCACCGCCTCTTCTGTGCCGCTCATGGATACAGCAACATTTGTCTGAAGAGACAAATCCTGTATCCACGATTATGGGTGCTTTCATGATTGGGAGGCTCACCTCATAACATCATAAATTGTTTAATCATTATAGAATGTTGCATCTCACTCTGCATTTGGCTATATTTATTCTAAAATAGCTGCAAAATTTGCTGCCTTAGGGAAGGACCATTGCTCAATGGAAGAGCCTCTGCTTTGCATGCAGGTATTCCCAGATTTAACACCTGCCATCTCCAGGTAGGGCTAGGAAATATCCATCTGAAAACTTGGAGAGTCACTGCCTGTCAGTGTAAACAGTACTGAGCTTGGAGGACCGATAGTCTGATTCAGTATAAGGCAGCTATGTATCTGGATAAACAGCTTTGGATAAGATGGAAGAGAACCAGAACCGTTTGTTTGTGTGTGTACACATGAGCATCAGAATCAATATGCATTTGTATTCAGCTCAAATATACTGTACTGGGGAACACACACCCCCGCAAGCTTTGAGTTTGATTTATATCAAATAATTCATAAGTATATATTTTATTTAATTAATTAATTAAGTTAGTTAGTTATTGTTATTTTTTTTTACCGTGCCCTTCATTAAAACAATCTCAAGATGGTTTACAAAACATTTTAAACCATATGAGGCCATTCACACAATCAGAAACTGTATTTTACCCAGTTTGGGAGCTGTGTGTGCTCCCAATTTTTGGTTGTATGGAAGCAAGGTAGGAGTAAAAGCTACCCAGGTTTTCCTCTGCTCCTACCTTGCTTCCATACAATCACTTCTACCCAGGTTATCCTCCTACTTTGCTTCCAACAATCGAAAATTGGGAACACTCACAGCTCCCAAACCAGTTTTTGATTGTGTGAATGACCTCTATAAGACACTAAAACAGTTACACAATAAAATATTAAATATAAAAATACAAATCTAATTAAAAGTTTTAAAATACACAATATGAACATAAAATACAGAGCAGCAGCAATAACACACTCATTAAAAAGCCTGGGTAAAAAGCCAATATTTCATTTGCTTTCTAAAAACTGTGGAGGAGACTGAGGAGTGGGTGCCCACCAGGAGAACATTCCAAAGTCTGGGGGCAATAACTGAGAAGGCCCTGTCCAGCGTGCATGACAGCCAAGCCTCCCTAATTGTCAGCACGCAGAGCAGAGCCCCCACCAATGACCTCATTAAGCGGGCAGAAACCCTTGAAAGCAGGTGAATGAGGTGATCCCTTAGGTATCCAGGGCCCAAACCACTAAGGGCTTTAAAGGTCAAAACCAGCACCTTGAATTGGACCTGGAAACAAATTGGCAGCCAAAGTTGCTCTTTCAAAATGGGTGTAATATGATCCCAGTGGGCAGCTCCAGATAAAATCCTAGCTGCCGCATTTTGCACTAGCTGCACTTTCCAAATATTCTTCAAGGGCAGCCCCACATAGAGCACATTACAGTAATCCAGCCATTACATGACTAAGGCATGGGTAACTGTGGCCACATCTTAGAAGATCTGCCTTCTCAAGAAAGGGACACAGCTAGTGCACTGTACAAAGGCACCCCTGGCCACCACCTCCACCTGAGCCTCCAAAAGCAGAGCTGGGTCCAGCAATACCTCCAAGCTGTGCACCTGCTCTTTCAAGGGGAGTGCAACCCCATCCAGAACCAGTTAAGTTCCCTTATCCTGATTGGCTCTCCTACTGACCAACAGAACCTCCGTCTTGAAGGAACAGGCCTCAGTTGTCTGAACCATTTCCCCCTGTAATGGCCTGTCCAACTCCCCCCACCATATCTGCCTCTGCCCGTTACCCATGAAATCACTGCCCCCAGACCTTCCCCACTCCTCTGCTTTCCTAGACACATCTCCCCAGCCCAACCATCCCAGGACCCTCTGTCTCAGAACACTAGGCCCAAAGCTTCCTTAGCCATTCAGAAGAGAGGGATATTCAATTTATTTTCTCTCTGCTTCTGAGGCCCCTGTCTGCTCACCTCATGGCTGAGAACCGAAAGGACAAGAACCCTTGGGCTCATGCCAAGAGGCTCGTGACCTGGGGCAGTCTGTTCTTAAGTAGTAGTTGTCACCAGGAGGGGCTGGAGCAGAAGCAAACAATCTGGGCCCCTGCCTTAATTTCCCGAAAAGCAAGCTGCATACTCAGATATAAGGAAGTAGATCAAATTTACATCTGAACTCGCCTTTGGGAGTAACTCAAGCTGGAGGTTGTGGACTGATGCCAAGGAAACACTGCTGAATTGAATGGAGGCGAAATGAATGAATCCACTTCTGAGGAGCAACAGTATCATGCACATAATGTCTACTTTCTCTTTTTAGGAATGGAAGGATAGCCCACAGAGTTAGAATTTTGTGATGCATGAAACCCCCAAACATATGTATCATAGTTTTAGCTAACCAAATTTCAGTGTGGGCACGCTTTTCTGAAAAGCAAGTTGGCTTAGAAAATGGCCTGCTTTTCTCATGAGAACTTCATTTCTTGAGTGACTCTTTCCCTCCCAAAGTATTCTTTTTCATTGGCTATGTCCAAAATACCGTCAGAAAAAATTTGTCTGTGGTTTATCACCATTTCTGGTTGTTGCTATTGTATGATATGCCAAGAAACTTCATGAAGACCTGAGGTGCATATAACTCAGAACAGAAAACAAATGAAAATGACCAAACCATTTCAGACAAGATTATTTCCCCTTTGGTTTGAATTTTTCAGAGGAAAGTTGAGTTGTTATGGGAAACAGGTGGACCTTTCTGCTGCCTTGGACAAACAAAACTAGAAGATGCTTTCAAGATGTTCTGACCACAGTTTGTGAAACAGTGGAAGGAAAGAGAGTTTGTCAAGCTAGTTCTTCATTTACTCAATCTTCTATTGAGAAGGTGTTAAGTAGATCCTGAAAGGCAGTCTGTAAAAGTCAATTATATAGTCCAATCAGGAAGATTGTTTGATAGCTAAATCTAGTGTCCAGACTCACATTCCTGCATTTAGTTGGTGGAAGTCCATCTTTGACTGTTTTTTATGTCTGTCTGTCTGCCTGCCTGTCTAAACACATATATGGAATATTTACTTGGGACAATATTGTACTAGTGGTCCTTAGGAAATCACACAAGCATATACATTAAGAAAAATTGTGTGCAACTTTTTCTTCAAACTTGCAGGAGTTTCTATTGTAATTAAGAACAATTTTTCTCATTTGACTACTATTTTAAGTCATGCTAGAGGAAAAATCCCCTCCAGAATACTCAGGAATTAAAGTGGAGGAGGGAAAACCCAACTTCTGTTAACAACCATGTTGGGAAATAAACAAGTCAGATGAAGGATGAGGGGTCTTTACAATATAATATATCACTGCTGTTGTTTCTTTCTCTCCAGTGCTCTACTTAAAATGCAATCTTAGAATCACTGAAGGAGGAAAAATATCTCTGAGAATTAATGGTTTGATTGTAAAGAATAACACTGTATTAAAAGTATGGCATATTGTTTGCTGTGGGCTTAGATATTGTTCCAAAATCCACCTCACTGACCTCCTATCTGTAATCTGTCTTCCACCACTAACCATTCTCACACACATTCATCTTAAACACATGGAAGAGGAAATGGGAGCACACTGATTGGCCACAAACCCATGCTGATGCATCCCTTTAGCCACACCCCCTTGCTCTTTCCAGGCCCAGTACTTGTCTACCGAGGCAAGCACTGAACATGGGGAGTGTTTCTCCCTGTGATTTGGGACATTGACCAACCAGTGTTTTAAGATTTGGGGGAGAGATTCTTCCTGGAGTTAGTACTGGACTGTGCAGGTAACCTGGGGGGAATGGGGTGAGTGGCTAGAGTGATATGTTGGCACAGAGACATGGCTAGCTGATGAGCTTCTGTTTCCTCTCTCCCTGCGATCAGGCTGAATGTAAGGATAATACCTGAATGGGATTCTAGATGTACATACTTAAAAGTCTGGCATGCCTGATTTACAAGAGAAAATTAAACTGAGTTCTTGTGGAGTAGCCTTACACCAAGGCAGACAATTGGTCCATCTTGGCCATTATTAAGAACAAAGGGAGAGCCTTCTAAATCAGACCAAAGTTCCATCTCATCCAGTATCCTGCTTCCCACAATGACCACCCAGATGCATCTGGAAAGCTCTCAATCAGAGTACAAACCAGGAATCTCTCCATATAGATACCCCACCTAGTAAGTCCTGTCACACCATAGCTCTTCAACAATTAGTATCCAGTGACATACTGCCCTACCCTCTAAGGGGAATATCTTTCAGCAGACAGGGTTCACATGTATTCACCCATCCAAATGCAAACCAAAGTGAATGCTGCACTACAATACTCTCCGTTTTATTTTCAAACCCTTTCCCAACACATCCCTAGCATGGAATGTGCCTTTCCATAATGAGGTTTCCTTTGATCTGGCCACCATTACCCAAATATACCTTTCCTACTTCGGCAGTCTCTTATTCAGCTGTGAATCACCAATTGAACTGAAAACATTCTAGGAGTAATTTCCACAAAGTTCAAAGGTTTAAGGGGAAAGGAACTAAACAGTATACATTTGGGTGTGTGAGAGAAATTCTTCTAAAATTTTGAAAGATATGACTTACTGCTGCTTGGTGGTGGCATCCGTGGTTTTTCTTTTTCTTTTTTCTTTCCAGTGTGTGCCATGCCTTTGCAGGTGATGGCAGAAGCAGTACTGGAAGGGCTGGGCCCCTTCCTGTTAGTTGGTTCCATATCTGATGGCCATTTTTGTCTCTGGAATGCCCATGGAATAATGCTGTGTCAGAAGAATATAGCATCACTCTGGGGGGGACTTCCAGGGGAAGAAGCAGCAGCTGGATGGAGCTGACCACCAGGAATAACTCTAGGGCTTCCAGTGCTGCTTCTTTCCTTGCTTGCAAAGGCATAGCATAAGCTGGGTGGCAGGGGGAAATGACATACAGGGATATAGCATAAAATAGTTTTTAAACAAAGGGGAAAGGACACCGGGTGCCACTCTCACTAATCAACAGTTGGCGACCCTCACAAAATGTGAAGAGTTTTGTGCCTTCACTCCCAAACATGCCAGAAGCCTGAGGACAGGGTCTGTTTGCTGCCTAAAAATGGAATCTGAGTATTAGCCATATTCACAATGTAGTGCCCTTGTCAGAGGGTGTCTAGGCAAAAGTGGCAGATACAGCGTAGACCAGAGCTGCTTAACTTCGGCCCTCCTGCAGATGTTGGCCTTCAACTCCCATAATCCCTAGCTATGGGCCACTATGGTTGGGGATTATGGGAGCTGTAGTCCAAAAAGAGCTGGAGGGCTGAAGTTGAGTAGCCCTGGTGTAGACATTTGGAAGAGAGTGCCCTTGGGGCTTAGACTTCCGTAGGCCTGCCACCTGGTATCCTTTAAATGGAAATGGCAGAAATTGAACCTGGAACCTTTTAAACTTTCAACTCTTACATTTGGTTTTAAATGGTTCATGTATTTAGTTAAAACTTTATTTCTTAATAAAATTATACTGTTGTATCTGTTTTACTAATTCTGTGATCCACTCCGAGCAGTATTGTACTAGAGAGTAGGGACATAAATATTTGAATGAATGAATGAACCTGGTGCTCTTCCATTGAATTATGGGAATCCCTCAAAACAGCTAAGCTTCTCTGTCCAGAATCCAAATTAACCTGACACAGCAGAAGCACAGCTTCCTGGCATCAGTTTAATCATATATGACTTTTCGCTGCTATTCTAGTCCAAACTATTGAGATCCTGCCTCTTTACAATGCCATTTCCATTTTCTTAAACTAGTGATACACTGGCAATATTTTTTTAGTGCGATGGAGAGTTTTGTACTGCACAGATCAAAGTGACGTGTGTGGCAGTGGTTTTGAATGATTAATCAGTTGTCCCGGATCGCTCATTATCTCAGCTTGCTGTTGAGATGTACACGTAGGTAAGGAAATACAATACTGTCAAATAGTTTCTTAATTTTATTCTTACAATGAATACAATGGCCTTGTAAAATGACTGCTATGTTCTCAAGCTGCGAAAACCACAAACATGACTTTATTTTAAGAATCTTGTTTTTTGGTCTGTGTGGCCAAATAGTTTCCCGCTTTTTGTGAGCTAACAGTCCTGTAAAGCCATATGTTTCTGCTCTGGGATGTAACAAGGATTTCCACAATGACTTGAACTTTGTGCCAGAAAGGCAAGATCACAGTATCCATCTTACCCTCCACAGTTTGACAACTGAATGATATACGCTCAACATGATGTGTGGTGTTATACAAATATGACAAATAGTTATATACTGCTTCCAACAAAAGTTCCCAAAGCAGTTTACATAGATATAAATAGATGAATAAAATGGCTCCCTGTCCCCAAAGGGCTCACAATCTAAAAAAGAAACATAAGATAGACACCAGCAACAGCCGCTGGAGGGATGCTGTGCTGGGGATGGATAGGGCCAGATGGTCTCCCCCTGCTAAATAAAGAGTGCTAAATAAAAAGGTGCCTCTTTGCTCAGTTAGCAGGAGACTAACTGAAACATCTGGTGTTAAAACTGGATTTGGATTCACAATAACCATTTGGTGGGTGGACTGAGCATGGTGTTACTGCTGCTGCATTAGAAAAGATGTGGAAGCATTCAATGGAATGGAAATGTGTCTTTAAACAGTCAAGAGCTTCAGGACAGTTACATTAGTGTCCATATATGCCCCTTTTGGTGCTTATATTCTTACCGACAGTATCGACAAATCCTTGGCTGAATGGCAGCTGCTTTGCATTCCCTTTTGCCTCCGCCATTTGGTGGCTCAGCTGCCATTTTCTGAATTAAGGGAAGAGCACCTTCTGATATTTCATTCACAGTATGGGAGTCACTGCAGCATGCAGCCTTCCTTACAGGCCCATAATGTCAGCTATCTGAGAAGCTGTGGGAGGACTTGAAATATGGCACTTCCCCATGCACTGTTCCCTCTAAGAGGGATTCCCAGATGTTGTTGACTACAAGTCCCAGAATCCCCAGCTGCAGTGGCTTTTGCTTGGGGATATGGGAATTGTCAACAACATCTGGGAATCCCTCTTAGAGGGAACACGGTTCCCATGCAATCACCTTCCCTCCCAGAAACTGAGGCCAAACTGGCATGAGAAGGAGCCACACTGCAGAACGTTCCCACATAATTGGTGGCTCAGCAAAGATTCACATCACAACAGCATCCACATGTATAAACAGGGCCCTTGCACCCAGACTAAGGGTGAGGTGAGGCAAAAGGTGGAGTTAAAGGGCCACAACTGCATTGATACTTGTCACGGAGGAGGCTTGGCTCTCCACCGCCTATAGAGACTCACTACCCACAGTATGAGTCCCATATAAAATGCTTTGGGTGATACACCTTGGCTCCGGACACCCTCAACCACAGACAGAATGCTGCCCATCTTAGCCAACTGAATGTCAAGGCACTTGCAGAAGACATTACCCACCCCCCACAAGCTACAAAGCCTTTAAGGTGATGCCTCAGCAGGACCGAGGAAGTCCCCAGGCAGTACCCCTTAGTCGTAAAGTGCCTAGGGACTGCCAAGGACTCCTCCTCATGTGAAACATGTGCTGTTAGGTGCTCACACTAGCTTCTTATTCACCATGGAACCTAACTAACTAAGGGACAATAGTGCAAGACAGGCAAAAAAGATCCCCAGGCAAGGCCAATGCAATTTTTCCTCTTGTAGCTGGTACAGTCCAAATTCCTAAGAGTGGCCCTCCAAGTGCCTCACTGTGTCTCAAATGCTGCTCTACGCTTGGAAACAGTCATGATAAAAGTTGAGGCCAGAGTGTGGCTGTCTATTCTTAACCTCAGTCTTAAACTATCCCTCAACCCTCAGGGCTTGGCCCTTCTGACCCCACCGGACAATTTTCAATCTTCCTGGGAAAGGACCATGTGGACTAAATTGTCGCTCCTGGGCTTTACCCCCACACACTTGCTCTGGGCCATGACCAGGTGAAAACAGTAATCAAACAGAGGATAATGGACACTGAGCACCAGGCTGATCAAGACAGGGTTCCATCCTTCCTGTTTTAGGAAAAGTTCAGATATTCTACCTCTCCCGCCTCCGTATTCTACTTGTCACAGCTAGAAATCGCAAGCAACAGAAGGGCTTATACCCTCACCCGTTGTCATGCCCTTCCCTCTGCCATACTGGAAGGCAAATTCAGAAAGATCCCAGTTGCAGAGAGACTTTGTCCCTGTGACACTGGGGAGGCAGAAACCACAGATCATGTACTCCTTTTTTTGCCCCCTTTACAGAGACATTCAGATTAAATTTCTATTTCCACTATTTCACAAGTACCCTGGCCACTCCAACCATGACTATACCCAGTTGCTGCTCTCGGATGAAGATCCCATCTTCATGTATAACACTGCCAAGGTCTGCATGGCAGCGTGTAGGATTCACCGGGTTGTGACTGCCAGGCCATATCCCTGCATCTGCTCTGCATAGTCTGAAATATATCTTTAATATATATCTTTAACATTTTTAGTTAGATGATTTATTTTATATACTCTATTTTAGCCACTGTTTTTGGCATTCTATATAGTCCACTTTTTATATGCTTAGAATTTTTAAGAACTTTATAGCTACCCGATCTTTTAAGGGTAGCAGCCTCTTAGTAGGTTTATAGCATTAGTGTAGAAATTTAAAATAACATAGTTTTATGGTTTCATAATTTGTTTTAATCATGCTCTTCTGCTCTATCTTATGCTTGTCTTGGACCGTAATGAAGATGATTGATTGATTGTTTCTACACAACGCTGGGGCAAGGAGGCTGTTCCCCAGACACACTAGAGCATGCGGCTGTATTTTGAAGCTAAGTTGTTAAATCAATCTGTCCAGACTGATGTGGACTTATTTATTTATTTATTTATTTATTTATTTATTTATTTATTTATTTATTTATTTAATATACCACCTAATATCAGAATTTCTAGGCAGTGATATATGCAGCTGCCTTATCCTGAGTCAGTACGTTAGTCCTTCCCGCCCAGAACATTCTATTCTAAGTCGCAGAAGTTCTTCAGGATCTTAGGTGAGGCCTATCTCAACCCTATTGACCCTTTAAGTGGAATACCAGTGATTGGCTCAACAGCTGCTACATGCAAAATGTGCTCTGCTATTGAACTATGGTGGAACCAAAGGCCAATCTAGTGGAGTCAGTAAACATCTCATACTTGAGCCTAGCCTTGGATGACCTTTGACTAGGATTGTCACTGACGTCTCCCTGAATATGAATTCGGTGTGGAATGTGGAGAAATTTCTTCAAAATCAAAATTATTTCCAAATTTCAGGGTTTATGGGGTTTCCCCATGGAGAAATGAAAATTCTCTCTGAATTTCACTACTCCTCCCAAGGAGAAGTTTTAACATTTCCATTGAAAGTACTGGAGATTCTGTCACTCCAGATTAAAATGCAGCCTATTATCAGTACCATAATCTCTGTCATTTATGTTGGGTTCCAGTGTGCCACCCTCAATTAAATACAGTGTAACTCATTTTTTGAATGAGTAGGGCATCATTCCCTTCCTCTGTCATTTGCTGAATGTGCAGGGTACCTTTTCCAGCAATGTTGGTGAATGAATCCCATATGGATGAAAACCACATTTTCTGTGAATGCACAATTCTCTCATGGGCACTCTACAACAGTACCCACGAGGCAGTGTAACTGAGTTAATTTCACATTCATGAAAGCATCCAAGGCCTGTGTACTCTTTTTAATAGGCATGCAGAAATTAGTTGACATGGTCATGAGTAAAATGCAGATAACCAAATTAGAATCATGTATCTTGTAACATTATTTTCCTTTGCCATTCTTATTTATTAAGTATCAAATCTGCTTGCAATGAAAAATTTTTTGTTCTTTATCAGTGCATGGTTTCCTTTGCCTTTCTATTCTGCATATGGGGTAACAGGCATATTCATCTTTAGGCGTCTCATGCTGAAGAATGGAAAATGAAACCTGTTGACAATGTTATTCAATAAACTGCGTAATTTATGAGGAATGAAATTCCTCTCCACTGTGATTAAAAGCAGTGACAGATAAAATGGAGTTTTTGCACCTTTTGTAAAGATCAGACTCAAAACTTGCCCAAGTGATTCATAAAAATTGAGAGATTTGATGTAATTAAGGTGGAAGAATGAGTCATGTTACTTGTTACTTAATCACCTCTGGGGAAAGCAAAAGAGATCATATTTTTAAAGCACTAGACATTTGCAGGAGTTTTTTTTTTTTTTAGTTCTTTAAAAGAGGATTCCTATTAGGCTGAAAAGTGTTGGCATCTTTTTTCTTTGCTATATGAAAATTCAAAACAGGTGTGTGCAAACTGGTTCGAGTAGAACCGGCCCACTTCGACCAGTTGGAGCTCGAACAGGACCGGCCCTCCAAAAAGGGGGGGCAGTGTGCATTTGAGCTGAACCAGGCCCAGTTCTGATCAAACTGGTTCGGCCCCATTCAACTGGTTCTAGTGCTTGCAAGGGGGAATCTGGTAAGGATTCTCCTTTACAAGCATCAGGGGAACCCTACAGGGTTGAAAAAGGGCAGGCCGGGTGTGGGTGGGAGGTTAGCATCACCCCACTGACCTGTGATGATGGTGGGGAGTGCTGGTGGGGCCTATCCAGTGCCGAGGAGCCCCGCCGCAGCAGTGGCATGTAAGGTAACCTCCTGCCCACCCTCACCCAGCCTTTCCAGATTCCCCTTTGCAAGCACTAGAACCAGGCCAAACCAGTTTGACCAAATTCTAGGCACAAACCGACCTGCAGGCCAGTTCTAATGGAACCAGCTCACAAACTCAAACCAAACTGCCCGGAGCGGTTCCATGCACACCCCTAGTTCCAAATGCCCACCATTCAAAATCACTTTGGGCTGGTTAACATTTGCTTATTCATCACTTGATGACTGCATCACATATAATAGGTTGCATATGAGAAAGAGCCATCACCAGTCAATCCCCACAAGGAGAACTTTGTTTCGTATCATCTCAAACCCAAAAGCCAAACTGGTGCACTCATTCAGCCATATAAAAGATCATACATTTTTCAGAAGTACATTCGGGAACTGAATGAAGCCCAAATGCATCTGTTACAGCTAGAATTGCTGTTTTTTTCTCTCTAAATAGCTCTGATGTTTGTTTTTAATGGCAGCCTGACATAAATAAATTTGGCCAGTAAAGCTTTTCATGGCATGGAGATGAAAAGCGCTGCCTAGTAAATTTCTGCATGTCCAGCTGCAATTTTATTCTTGCAGCAAAATAGGGCATGGCACGGCCCAGTATTTACCAGAGCCCTGCCCATATCAATCTCATATTAGAAGCACCACCCTCAAAGTTGTCAGTTCTTTCTTTCAACAGATACAGGAAGGTTGTGGCTGCAGCCAACAGCAGAATAATGGGAAACACAGGTCTAGAATTTTAACCGATCTTGAATGCTGTTTTCATTGCTTTGAAATGAGCCAGCGTACCAGAATACAAGCAAGGGCCTGCTGCTATCTTTCTGATAACCACTTCCCAGCGACCCTGAGTTTCCAATGATTATCATGCTCTCAGTCTTTATAATCTAGTGTCATGACATGTGGGGCTAGACTCTCATGTCTTGTTAAGGCAGCTTCGGAAAAAGTTAACCTGTACATAGGTGCTGGAGCAATACAAATGGTGTGTGTGTGTGGGGGGGGTTACTTTCAATCCAAAAGATTTAACATTTATTAGAATGCAATCAAAATAGGAACATAGGAAGGTGCCTTATACTGAGTCAGTCCATTGGCCCATCTAGCTCAGTATTTTCTACATCAGGCCTGCTCAATTTTGGCCCCTCTAGCTGTTTTTGGACTACAACTCCCATAATCCCCAGCCACAGTGGCCAATATCCAGGGATTATGGGAGTTTTAGGCCAACATTTGCAGGAGGGCCAAAGCTGGGCAGGCCTGGTCTACATAGGCTGTCAGAGGTTTCTCCAAGGTGTCTGTCAGCCCTATCTTGGAGATGCCAAGGAGAGAACTTGGAACCTTCTGTATGCAAACATGCAGGTGCTCTTCCCAGAACGGCCCCATCCCCTAAAGGGAATATCTTACAGTGCCAGGGGTATAACTATAATAGAGTGGATGGGTTCAAAGAACCTGCCCCCCGCCCAGCTCCTGAGGGCCCCAAGCTCCACCCCTCCCTATTTTCTTCATTATCTCCCTCACTTTGAGAGGCCACCAAGGAGAGGGGCAAGCACAGGCCCCCTCTCCCCTAGCTATGCCCCTGTACACTGCTCCCACATGTAGAGGCTTGGGCAGGCCTACTTCAGGCTATCACTACTCACCTCAGTCCATAGGGCCCAAGCCTGATTACCTAAACACTTACTTTAGGGCAGTAAAGAGAAACATGATCTGTGACTCATAACCTAATTTATGTGGGAGCAGATACCTTAGAATTAAAACCAATGGATAGGCTGAGCAGCCAATTGGAGCATACAATGGGGTTGTATGCTCCAGTTGGAGCATGCCAATTGGGTTCTCTTTAGGGGGCATACCATGGGTTCTTTCAGCATGCCAATTGGGTTCTCTTTAGGGAAGGCAGGAAATGGGTAGTACCCCCTCCAGTGGTCCCTCTAATTTTTTCCATCTCTGTGCAGAATGAGTTTTGTTCTGGGTGAGAGAATCAAGGCAGTGTGTGTGCACTTGCATTCAGAGTGAGGCCTTCCTAATTCAACCTGAGCAGCATCTAAATTGAACTGGGCAGACATCCAAAAATGTGTGCATGCCTTAAAGGGAACAGTGGTCATATCTGTGGTCATATGATTTCAGATCATATCTGATTATTTATCAGGAGCATCTATATCTGGGATTATGAAGAATAAAAAGTAACCACAGAAGTGGTAAGCCAAACATTCTTTAATAAGAAAATAGTTCAAATGGATGTGGAATGTGGGTGGGTGAAACCAAACTGCTCCTACTCACCGCTTTCCTTGCAACCACCAACTATCTGTGTGTGGTCACTCTCCCCACTGCTGCTGGGCTCTTTCCCAAAACTCTATCACTCTCCTTCCATGCTCAGTGTTCCATGTTGGGATAGGAGGGAGGGAGAGAAAGAAAAATAAATGCTGCCTGAAATGACCAGGGGGAGAGCTCACTAGGGCCCTCCGGAGCCAGGGCTACACACAAAGGGGAAGTCACGTGCAAAGAGGGCTTGGGATAGCTCAAACTAGCTCTCCCCCATTCATTTCAGGCTGTCAGGCAGCAAAACGCCTGAAATGGATGGGGGAGAGTTCACTCAGAGCCCTCTGGAGCCCAGGTGTGGGCAGGGGAGAGTTCACTCTGGGCTCTCCTGAGCAAGAGGCCCCCCCTATGCACGTGACATCACAAACACCTGAGCTCAAGGCCACAGCCCCGTGCATGTGACATCACTAACATGGGGGCTTTCGGTGGCCTTTTCCATTGGCAGCCCGGGTTCTTTGAACCTGTTCGCACAATGGTGGCTCCCCCCATGGTGCCAACTACAGGGATGTGCAGAAACCCTCAGGAAATTTCTTTTATCTTCTAGAAACCTATTTGGTTTCCCTTGAGCATTCTCAGAGAAGTTTCCTTATGAGGAGCCTAGGGATTCTCTTTGAAATTCACTTTTTTTGAAATGTTGGTACCAATCCTACTGATTGATCAGTAGCTGCTCCTTTTAAATTGTGTGGCTTTCTTCTCCAAACTCTTTAAGCTGGAGATGAAGCTGTGAGAACAGATCAAATGCTGTGTGGTCTGTAGAGGACTGGTGGAAGGAGAAAGCTGGCTGTGTCTTTCACTGAACAGAGTTAATTAAAATAAAAATAAAATAAAAAAGCAGTCCCTGCACTCCTCAGGGGCTTGGATGATTAGAAGATCTCCAGGGTCCCATCCCGATTCTATTCCAAAGGGAGCATGAATAATATTGTAGACTATTTATATAACCACTAATCAAATTATCTGAGGAAGCTACAATTCTGAGAAATGCCTAATTAAATACATATTCTCTGTTTAAAAATAAAAAACAAATGAAAATGTCTGTTTGTTTTGCAGAAATTCTCAAAACAGATTTTTCAGGAGTTCTTCTAAAAGTTGACTTAATTTCAGTAGCTCTGCTCAGGAGTACCGTATTTTCATGAATATAACCCGCATGCAATTATTACCCACACATGACTGTAACCCACAGCTGATCATCATTTGTGTAAAAAATCCTTGTATAGCCCTCACCTGTATATTACCTGCACTTTGCAGATAGCAAAAGCTTTTCTCTTTTGGTTTGACAAGGTGTTCTTGTGCACCCACCTGCTACAAAAGGATCTCTTTCATGTTTTCAAGACATGAAAGTAATCCTTTTGCAGCCGCACAGTGTGCAAGGACACCTTGTCAAGCCAAAAAAAAAAAAAAAAGCTCCAGTGAATGATAATCACAATTGCTGCTATTTGGGAGAGGAGAGGTGCCTTCACCAGTTATTCTGTCTATAGATGGCTGTTCCATGCTCCAGAAATTTAAATGTGGATTTAAATTCAGCTGTTCCTATGTAAAAATTATGTTGTACACACATAGTTCCCCAAACACCCTCCTCCTGGAATGCAATAACCTGTATAACCCATGAGTTATATTCATGAAAATACGGTAATTTAGTCCAGATGTCAGCCAGTGGCCTTTGATTCCATCAGCCATTGAATTCCTCTGGACCACCTTTGGGCTCTGCAGTGGTCCTGGAAGGTAGATTGCAGAAGCTGGTACCCAAGTCCTCAGGGATCAGTTTAATCCCCCATGCTATGTAACATCCCTGAAAGAGGAGTTTGTTTCAGCAACGGTGCTCCAAATTTCAGATTGGCAGGTCTATAGAACTCCACAAGCAGTGGGGTCCATGAAAGCAACTCATGTATGGTGTTCTACCAGAGACTCATTTCCTCTGCTGTGCCTTCTGCTTACCTGTAAGAGCACGAGAAATTGACTAGCACAGGCAGCCCACAGATTTATGGTTGCCAGCCATAAATCATGTGGGTTTAGTATATAATATGACGTGAGATTTTGCAATGAATTTTGTTTTGGTTATGCATTATTCCCACATTACCAATTTAACAATTAACTCCACATTTCCTGTTAGTCATTTACATCATTGAAACACTAATGTTACGAGAATGAGCCTTAGGCCTCAAGTCGACCGTTTTAAAGTGTATTAATTAACAGCAGGGGTTGTTTTGAAGACTGGGTGAGATTTACTCTGAATCATGGTTTTCACTTCTCTTTTCACAGCTACACATCGAACATTCATAACTGTCTGCTTGTTTATGCTCTAGGTTTTTGTATTTTGTGATGGTGACCTACAAAAAATCCCCCCAAACCCAGAGACAATATATTTAAAAAACAAAACAAAAACAGAGACAACATATTAAAAAACAACAACCCAGAGATGACACCCAGCCTACTATTAGCTTCCTGATAGACAAAGACAGGAGCATCACCTTTTTCTGACTTCCCCCGGCCATATCTATAATTGCAGCTTTGAGTATGTATATGAGATTTCCATTAGGGAAATAGTAAAGGATGTCCAGAGCAACACTTCCTTGATGATTAAAGCAGCTTTGTGGGGCTGCTAAATGACAAAATAAGTATTGCAACAAGTCTGGTTTTGCAACTATCTGCAGGGTAAATGCAACCTGGGGGCAGCAGGTTCACACACTCATTGGCCCCATGGATGCTCCTCCATGGGCCTCCCTTCCACCACCCTTCCTCGCCCACTGGGGCATGCTGTTGATTTCTCCTTGCTCACCCAGTGGGGGGAACACCTCTTATTTTCCCTCTCCCCCTCCAGGAGCTAGGAGCACCCTTGCTACCACTGCCTGGTTTGGTGGCATAGTCTGAGAGTGCTCAAATGTCACTGCCACTGCCTTGGCAGCATGGACCAGGTATGCTGAGCACCCACATGCAGATGTGGGGAGGGAGATCTGCCTCTGGCATGGGATTCCTGTGAGCATAATGTGTGGATACAGATGGTCTTGTTGGACACACTGAATCCTGGTTATAAGGAGAACAGTGAGAGAATCCCTGGAAGTTACATAGGAACATAGGAAGCTGCCATATACCGAGTCAGACCATTGTCCACCAAGCTCAGTATTGTCTATGCAGACTATCAGCAACTTCTCCAGTGCTGCAGGCAGGAGTCTCTGCCAGCTTTATTTTAAAAATGCCAGGGAGGGAACTTGGAGCCTTCTTTGTACAAGCATGCAGATGCTCTTCCCAGAGCGGCTCCATCCCCTAAAGGGAATACCTTACAGTGCTCATGGATGTAATCTGCTTAGCAAAGGGGACAAGTCATGCTTGCTACCACAAGACCAGCTGACAAAGAAGAAAAGAACAGATCAGTAATGACTATTTAGCATGTTGCTCCAGCACAATATAGGAATGGTTAGATCTAGATTGTGTAGCATTGGAAGCATCCGCCCACCCTACATATTTGACCCAGCTAGAAATACCAAGTCACAGAAGGGCGTTCACCCTCGCCCGCAGCCATGCCCTTCCATCCGCTGCTTTGGAAGGTAAATACAGGAAGATCCCATTTACAGAAGGGCCTCCAGGGAGGTGGAAACCACTGAACACGTACTCTTGTCTTGCCCATTTTATAAAGATAGCCGAGAGAAGCTCATACTTCCTCAACTTCGCAACTACCCCAGCCATTCCAGTCAAGTCTACAGTAAGATGCTGCTCTCAGATGAAAAGCAAACCTTCACATACAATGTTGCTAAGTTCTGTGTGGCATTATGCAAGAGTCGTCGGACCCTGACTGCCAGCCCATAACCCATGCTTTAACTACTGACCAATTTATTCTAACATGTTCTTTTTAAATACTTTTACTATACTAGTTGCTTTTAACTTATAGTTAGATATGTACTTATATATATAACTATGTTTTATCTCTTTTTTACTAGTCATCCTGTTAGAGTGATATCTCCTTATCGACCAATTTTATATATAGATTGTACTAAATTGCTTATATCAGTTAGTTGTTTTATCAGATTTATTAGTCATCAGTTGTCTTCCATTATTTTTAGCTAGCCCACCTTTACCCTTTATCATATCTTATAGCTTATTTTAAATATTTTATACATCTTAGACATTTTTATATTCACTGATAGTTGTATGTATTTACCTATGCTGGTCTTTGACCATAATAAAGCTGATTGATTGACTGATTGCATTGGAAGCATGCTGGAGCTCTGTCAGGTTTGTGTGGAATACCCCTTGATTTAGAAAACAAGGCTGACGTAAGGCATAACGCAGTGGCTTTTCACAGAAGGAAATTCCAGCTCCTTCAACCGCAGCACCAACCCATTTAACTTGGCGCGTAACTCTGTAGAGTTTTAATAAAATGGGTAATCCTGTCCTGTGGGTGACCTGCTTATTACAATTACAAATGTTAACTCCTCTTTCCTGAGATCCATATATAGGCCAAATTGTTAAGTTCAGCCTCGTAAGAATTGCATTGCATCATATTTACAAATGTTAAGCAAAGTCTGAAAGCTTCAGCAATAATTTTATTCCTATTCCCTGTTGTTGTTTTTCAACCTATACATCACTCTCCATAAAATGTATTTGAAGAGAGATTCCTTACAGTAGCTAAGAAGAGGCCTCAGAAAGAACTGTGAAACCTGGACCTCTTGACAGGGTTATAAATTTGCCATGTCTTCAGTTTTGATTTTGTCAATGTGTTGCTGGCAGAGGAGATAGCCAGCGAACATTTTGGCAGCCAACATAAGTTGTTTTTTGCTTTGAGTGAATGCCTTCAAAGTCTGCTACCATAAAGTATAAGTCAAGGAGAAATCCAGCAGGGCAAAGGCCAGCAAAACAGTGAGAGGCATTTGCAAAAATTCACTTGCCAGCCACTGGACAACAGCTTTTCTGTTCAGAGGTGGTTGGCTAGCTATCAGATGCAAAGAACACGACCCTTTGTCAGAGCCAGAAGGTATAAACTAAGGCACGGACGAGAAACAGTAAGTCACATTGGGGGTATTCCAAAAGAAGACATGGACCTGGCAAGTTAGTTAGGTAGATGAAATATGGACCAACTCCACAGCTGCTATAGCGACAGTAAGGAAACACTCTGGAAAAGCCTAAAAGCTTGATGCTGAAGAATATTTTGAAGAGTATATCTGAATCAGTGGCAATACGTGGATGAATGTTACTCAGTGGATGAATGTGACTATTAATGCTGAGTGGTAGTTAAAAGAGAAAGTGGGGCAGTTAGTCTTTGGTATTATTAGAGGAGAGAAGAACTGGTCTTTTGGTAGCAAGCATGACTTGTCCCCTTAGCTAAGCAGGGTCCACCCTGGTTGCATATGAATGGGAGACTAGAAGTGTGAGCACTGTAAGATATTCCCCTCAGGGGATGGAGCCACTCTGGGAAGAGCAGAAGGTTCCAAGACCGCTCCCTGGCAACATCTCCAAGATAGGGCTGAGAGAGATTCCTGCCTGCAACCTTGGAAAAGCCACTGCCAGTCTGTGAAGACAATACTGAGCTAGATAGACCAATGGTCTGACTCAGTATATGGCAGCTTCCTATGTTCCTAAAGGGTGTTGCTTGGTCAAAATAGAAGTAGAGGGGAATCCAGGTCTGCACAGAGGTGCCACATCTGGAAATGGCTAACAGTGCCTAGCACATGCCGTTGACATTACTTGTCGACACCTCTGCCGAGTGCTGCTGATGGGTATCCCTCTGAATGCAACACCTTCACCATGCAGCCCTAGGAATCCATGGTCCAACCCCTTCCTTTACGATCATCAAATAATGTCCTCCATTAATGACAGGGGCCTGCTTCTCCCTTCCCCTCATGGTTATGACTACTAGTGTATTCATTCATTGCTGGATGCACCTCCACTGAGCATGTACTTGAGGAAAACATCACGTGAATAAACTTTACTTTAGCATAAAATGGATTCTTACCCAGGAACAACTGAAACTATTTCTGGGATTGTGGTGGATTGCAAGAGGCGTACTGTATGTGATGAGAAAGTAGAGATGGCTGGGTCTGTACCTGCATAATAAGTTTTTCCATGCAGTTTTTCCATTGATATGTTTGTGTGAACACTTCCCAAGACTGAACTGCATTAATTTCAGACATATGCACACCTCAGCTCTGCTGCACTGCACAACAAGCTCTTATATTGTGGAAACTAATGAGGGCCACAAAAATTGAGATTTGTCCAAAACCAATCCACTTGTAAACAAAGTAATAATGAAATGAAGCAAGTTTTTAAATAACAAAAATTAATGAAATCACACACTGAAAAAAGTTTTCTTGCACATCTTGGACATGAGACTATTTTGGGGGCCAAATGACTCCCTCCCTCCCTCCTTCCCTTCCCTTCCTTTTTGCATTAGGAGGAATAGAGACTATTTTGGGGACCAAACAACTTTTTCCGCTTGTGTTGTGGTGTCCGAAGTTCTGGGGGGAGCAGCCGGAACATTTTGTTCGCTCAGAACACTTTGTTCTCATGAGCAGCTTCTCTTCCTCTGTCTCCTTCCTACTCACCATCCATCCAATGAGGAAGCCAGAGTGGAGGTTCTGCTTCAGTGGCAGGTTGCAAAGCCACGTGATTGAGGAGCATGTATAGGTGGGCCCACCAGGTGCTTCCTTCAGGTTAGCAGCGAGCTAACTAGCTTTACTCAGTTAGCAGCAACTCCTGCTGAGTAAAAAGCTACTTTTTAAAGTGGTTTGCATCTCTTCTGTTTATCATGGGGACAGCAACTGGCCATATCCAACCCCAGCACAGCATTCCTTCAATGGCCGATGGTGATGTTACCGTGCATTTCTTTTTAGATTGTGAGTCCTTTGGGAAGCATTATGTTATTGGTTTTTCTTTGAAAGCCACTGAAACTAGTGGTGTGCATGGAACCGCACCTCCGTGGTCTGGCACTGGGGAGGGGGTCTCTTTAAGGGTGGTGGAGGGTGTATTTACCCCTCCCACCGCTTTCCCCCCTCCAGCACTCCTGTTTTTGAAAGCATTTGGGGCAGCAGGGTACCTCCCTGCCACCCCTTTCCCCATTCCTCGGTAAAAGGCTTCAAAAGCCTGAGTGCGCATGCACCTGTCACATACATGCACCACGTCCCTGCGTCGTGTGTGTGCACACATCAGACATGTGCGCGAGTGACGTGTGCACACAGTCAGGCTTTTGAAGCCTTTTACCAAGGAACGGGGGAAGGGGCGGCAGAGAGGTACCCTGCGGCCCCAAATGCTTTCAAAAACAGGAGTGCTGGAGGGGGGAAAGTGGCGGGAGGGATAAGTACACCCTCCCCCACCCTTAAACGTCCACCCACCCACCCCCGGCGTCGAACCAGCCCCAGGCCCAGACAGGTCTGGAGGCCCTTAGAATGGGCTCCGGAATGGTCCGTGCACATCCCTAAGTGAAACCTGTTGAAAAGCGGTCTATAAATGTCTGTAGTGGTAGAGAACAGCAAGTGTGGGGGAGACTGTGCATGCGCCACTGTGCCAGCATGCAAAGAGGCTGGTTTGGTAACTAGCTGGCTACCCTTCCTTGAGCCAAGAGGTGAAGTTGCTGACCTGGCTGCAGAAAGAAGGCTGGTTGACCCATGGTGGGGGAGGACAGAAGACTGTGTGTGTGGTAAACCTAACCAGGAGATGAATTTATGCTTAAGAAGCAGGGGCCGTGACAACTCTGCACCTAGATAGCAGACTGAGCAGACATACAGCTCACCTGGTTATCAGCTTCACAGTGGTGAGCTGAATTTATTCTCAAATTATCCACTTTTTATCTATCTATCTATAAAATACCAATAAACATATGCAAATTTTATGCAGTGGAGACATTTTTTTGGTGACAAGTGTCCTCTATTTCTATTTTTGGGGTGATGGGTATCAACTTTTTTCACCACTTGGACTTGTCAACTCTGCTGTGAGGATTTTTAGGGCAGTCCTTTCCACCACCTTGCCAGGGGTACTTCATGTACCTCATGTGTTCAGAGAAGAAGGTAAGAAAGGAGACACCTAAGGAGAGCGCCCAGACACCAGAGAGGAAGGCAAGAAAGGAGACACCCAGGTCAGCAGATGACATTGGCTTCTATGGAAACCTGTATTGGCTGCCAGAAATGTTGGATTAGCCCCTCCCCACCATCCTAGAAGTACTGAAAAACTTGTGTCCTGAGAGAATATAAGAACAGCCCTGCTGGATCAAGCCCAAGGCCCATCTAGTCCAGCATCCTGTTTCGCACAGTGGCCCACCAGATGCCACTGGAAGCCACAGGCAGGAGTTGAGGGCATGCCCTCTCTTCTACTGTTACTCCCCTGCAACTGGTACTCAGAGGCATCCTGCATCAGAGAGGAAGGCATCAGAGGCATCAGAGAGGAAGGCAAGCAAGTGAGCTCTTGTCCTCAGCTCCTGAAAAGACCATCAATATGTGAGACAACACTGTTTTATAAACCTTATGTAGCTTTAAAAATAATAATATTGTAAACCACTTTGAATGCCTTGGCTTAAGAAGAAAGATGGTATAAAATGGTATAGATGGTACCTATCAATATGAATATAGAGAAACTCACTCAGTACTCAAGTTTACAATGGAAGAAAGCTGACCCCAAAAAAGAGTTGAACCATTTCATTGTATTCAGTCTTTCTCTTATTGACTTATTTTCCTGTAATACATAACAATTAGTTGCACAGCAGCATTTTTAATAAGACTTACAAGATTTAAATACAAGATGTGTTTCATGGATACAGCAGAGGAGCATAATATTTGGGTCACAGAATAAAGGGGAAATTAATTATATAGGGCATCAAATCATTACTTGCTAAAATTAGATATTGGATAATATTTTCCATTACAACTTGCTTTCATTCCATTCTTTCTTTCTTTTTTTACTGCAGCTTAACAATGCAGCAGAGTATACAGATGGTAGATTTTATCTACATGAAGGTTATAAAGCAGACCTGCCCCTTGCAACCCACCAAGTCCAGCACACTCTACCAGCCATATATGGTCGACCAAGGGCTTCATTAATCTCCTGATTTGGTTCAGGAATAGGTCTGTAGCTTAGTGGAAGAGCATCTGCTTTGCATGCAGAAGGCCCCAGAGAATTCCTCATTATTATCTGTATATGGTAGCTAAACGAGATGACTGGTTGAACCCTTGTTTGGTAGCTTTATAGGCCCAGATTCAAGGGGGGAAATTGCAAGGACAATCTTAAGAACATAAGAACACCCCTGCTGGATCAGGCCAAAGGCCTGTCTAGAACAGCATCCTGTTTCATACATCCTGCTTCCAAACAGTGCTAAACTTTATTCCTGACCTGTCCTGTGATCCCTGCAGTGGAAGTGGGGCAAACTTGTACACTGAGTTTTGTGAGGACACATGTTTGAAATTTTTGGACATATTATAGCTGTGGGCCTCAAAAGCTGGAAGTGGCCAGGGCCACTCTAAGAGGGCCTGCTCACAGCCTTTGGCAAGAACAATATTGACTATTAAACATTATTAAGCAATATTGAACGCTGTTAAAATGTTGTTGTGCTCTAACACATGTTTAGGGTCTGAGAAGCCCTCCTGGCAGAAAAAGATCAGATTGATAGTTAAGTTCAGTAGCAATACAAAGAACACAACGTTATATATATATACAAGTACAGTAATGACAACAGACTCTGAGGCTATTCTCACGATGGAGGAGCCCAGCCTGGTTTCCCCCCATTGTGAGAACCACCAGGCTCACTGGCAAGCCCGGTGGTTCTCTGGTGGCTAGCCTGCCAAAGAAGCCCTCCCCTTAAACAGGGTTAGCAGAGCAAGCACTCTGCTAACCCCGTTTTCCCGATCATGAGTCACCACGGTGCTGCTCCTTGCAAGGAGATCCCTGCTGGGAGGCTAAAACAAGCCTCCCGGTCTCGGGAGTCTCCCCAGGATGTCCGGTGCACTTACGTGGGGCATACTGGGACTTACGGGGGCCAGGCGTTCCCTGATCCCTGCAGCCCCTAGTGGGTCCGTGATGGAGCCGGTAGTTGTGCAGGTAGCTGATCCGGCTGCCCAGTCATGAACAACTGCTTGTCTGTGGGGAGAGCCCGCTCTCCCCACAGAACCTGGTAAGGCTCTCCACACTGCTCATGTGGAGAGCCTCTCTATCTATTTAACATTTAGAATGAATATATATTTCTCCCAGGGGGAGAAAGATTGTATGAAAATAGTAATACTTCAGCACTTGTTAATTATAGTCTTATTAAAGCGATCCATTAGCATGGTGTGAAAAAGTCTTCTCCATAACTGAGTGAATATTGTTGATCATTATTTGAGAATGAAACATATTTATTGTAAGTTTTACTTGCTAATTAAGACACATTGCATTGAACATAGCCTAATTGCTCCCATAGTCCCCTTCTAACTGGGCAAAGAGGCACCTTTTAAACATGGCGATTCTGTTTATTTAGCAGGGGGAGAGTAACTGGCCCTATCCACCCCCAGCACAGTACCTCCAGTGGCTGTTGCCGGTGTCTGTGTTATGTTTCTGTTTAGATTGTGAGCCCTTTGGGGACAGGGATCCATCTTATTTATTTGTTATTTCTCTGTGTAAACCGCCCTGAACAATTTTTGGAAGGGCAATATAGACCTAGAATAAATAAATAAATAATTCAATTTACATTAACTTACCTAAATATACATAAAGTGGTATATTTGCTGATAAATGATTATTATTGTGTTATATAGAAAGGAACATAGGAAGTTTCAAATAGGGTCTCTTTGTCCCGGTGCAGCGATGTTCTCACAACTTTCAGTCCTGATTTTCCAGATACTGGATTAGTTCAGATGTGACACCAAAGTGTAGTTTGTGGGGCCATTCACACAACTGAGAGGGGTGGGGTGGGGGGAAGGCTGCTCCAACTCATCTCCCCCCCCCCCAGACAATCACAGATATGCTGCTTGGAGTGAAACCATGCTCTCAGACTATCTGTGCTGCACCACACAGAGTGGGGCTCTGGAGGCCAGGATGATGCGTCCCAGCCTCCAGATATCTCACGATGAACCGTGCCGTGAGTGCAGTTCATTGACGGGTTCCCCCATCAGATGGGCACTCTAGGTGCCCATCTCTGAGTCTTCTCGGGCTGCGTGCAGCCTGAGGAGACACACAGTCCTGGCAGCCAGATAAAGGGAGTGCTTGCTCCCTTAACCTTGGCTAAGAGCTGGGCTTAGGAGCGGGGTTAGGCTGGGTGGGAGCACAGGGATCTGCGCGGATACTGGCGCTCCACATGAGCATCCTAGCCCTGGTTAAGCTGCCCTAACCTGGGCTAGGCTGCTCATGAGAACAGTCTCTCTGTGTTAAATAATGGTTTGTGATATAAACTACTTTTAACACAGAGAGACTGTTCTCATGAGCAGCCTAGCCCAGGTTAGGGCAGCTTAACCAGGGCTAGGATGCTCATGTGGAGTGCCAGTATCCGCGTTCCCTCTTCACCCACATTCCCTGAGAATTCCTAGACACTATCCAAACATCAGCCTCTGAGGGCCGAGCAACATCCCAAACCAAGGCTTGTTGGCTCAGATGTAACTCCAATCTACTTTGGTTAAGTTGTGGTTTGCAGCAATTGTCATCCTGCAATTCCAGATGCTCATTTGACATTCACTCACAATCCATGATTTGTCAGATGGTGTCACACTACTCAGGGTGGCTCACAAAAATAATGAATAATGATAAAAACAGATAAAACCATATTTATTCATACTTTTAAAATTATTTTGATAAATATTTTTTTTAAACTAGCTAAAAATTTCTTTTTAAGACTCTTTTTAACAGAGACTTTAAAATAATTAGAAGACCATATTAAAACCTAATTTAAAAATCCACCATATATAAATTGCAGAAAAAACACCAAAAAGCCTTTGTAAAAAGAAGGGTTTTCAAATTATTTCTAAAAAATCAGAGAGAGGTGACTTTAGGAGCTGGCACAAAATGCCAACAGAGGGAGAAGAAATGTGATCCATATAACTTCACAAGTTATTCCTTACCCTCCTGAGATGCACACCTGTACAATACCTGGAGTGATTCACTTCATATTCTTGTAGTAGGTGTACTTTGTCACACAGCGCATAATTAATCTATGGAATTCTCTGTCTCGGGATGTGGTGATGGCCACTAGCTTAGATGACTTTAAAAGGGGCTTAGACAAATTAATGGAGGACAGACCTATCAATGGTCTGGTGGCTATAGGCCACCTCCAGCCTCAGAAGCAAGATGCCTCTCAATACCAGTTGCAGGGGAGCAACAGCAAGAGAGAGGGCATGCCTCCATCTCTTGCCTGTGGACCTCCCACAGGCATCTGGTGGGCCACACTTTGTGAAACAGGATGCTGGACTAGATAGGCCTTGGGCCTGATCCAGCAGGACTGTTCTTATGTTCTTACGTTCATCCTGTTTCCCTTTGCAGCAAAGATATATAGCCTAACCTACTCTAAAGTTACAAGAAGGTGACAGGAGTAGAATGTCATTGGCATGATTTACTGGTATTTCTGCAAAGGGAAAGTGTGATATCCCTGTGACAAAAACACTCATGGCTGATGGAGGTAGCCCACATTTTGCATTTTGCCCTAACCTCCTTGGGATGTTCTCAGCACTAGTTCAGTGGAATTAGTTTCCCAACCAAGACAGAGGCAAAATGCAGTGGACTACAACATATGTAAATAAATGGAAGAATTCAGCCTGCAGCACTGTGAAACCTTTTCACTGTCACCAAACACTTCAGCACAGATTTTTTTTTAAAGGAGATAAAAGACACCTAGGGGTCTTCTGCATTCTGCCAGTGTGTATCTGCCTTTCTTTACCACTTGTGATGACTGCCCAGCTCTGTGTTTCATCAATGAAAGATGTTCTGGAGTGCAAAGGTTTTCTTCGGCGATACTCTTCAGCATGTTTAATAGAGTCTGGTTAAGTAAACATCCTCCCCCAAAGCAGCAAATGTACAGTTTAAAATATAAATAGTGCTACTGTGCCAAGTTCCTAATTACTTGCACATTTAGCACTTTACCCATCTCTTCTGAATGGCCCATCCAAAGCAGATCCACGTACTTCTTATAATGGTCTTGAAACCAAAGCCTCTCAAATAATGCCATGTTGTTTACATTTTTGAAATATTTGCCTTTCCCGTTTATATAAACCCAGCATTTGTTTCAAAGCGGACATCTCAGGGTACTGATGATACAATTTGCGGCAACAGGCAGCCAAAGCAAGAAAGCTCCCAGGCTGGGATTTGGTTGCCTTTGAAATGTATTCATTTGTTTGTTGACTGTATGTATATACCCTGCTTTTCTATGGGCTCATTCACATGACTGCTGGCAAGGTAGGAGAAGTAGCCAGACTGGCTAGGAAAGCCAGGCATGCTCCTGATCAGCCATTGTGTGCTTGCAAACCACAAGGTAGGAGGAAGGGAGTGTGATCGTGTGCAAGGCAGCAGCTGGGACAAGCACACCCTACCCAGAGGCGATCGGGAATGTGCCCGACTCTCCTATCCTGCTGGCAGCTTTGTGGACAGAGATTATGAGTTGTAACAAAAGTCACTAACAAAAACAATAATGAAACCATTATGACACATTTGAAAATAGAGAAATAAAATTCACATCGCTGCCACTACGGCAGGACAAAATGACAGTCACCAGCCTGGATGATAAAAAGAAATCAAGCCTTAAGCCTATACATTAAAAGCCTGCTGAAACAAATTTGGCTGCATATCTCCAGGGAACTATTGAAAGCAATCCTGGAAATTTCAATGGCATGGTATTGTGGAAAATATTGGGGGAAAATCTCCTGGAATAGCTTCAATCAAGGCTGGCAATCCTAGCACAGCCTGCGCTGCCTGATTATTGGGCTGGATTATCTGTGGCTAGGGGTATGCACGGAACCCAATTTGGCAGTTCGAATTTGAACTGAACTGCTGGTCTGTGAATTGATTTGGTCAGACTGGACGGTGGTCTAATCTGTTCGGCCAAATTGGTTCAAACCGGTTTGACCCACTTCAAGGGGCTATGCTTGTAAAGGGGAATCCAGTGAGGATTCCCTTTTAAAAGCAAAGGGGAATCCTGCCTTAAAAAGGTTTCAAAGGGCAGCCGGGGTGGTGGTGGTGAGAGGGCACCTTGCCAACAGTGTGCCGGTGGATCCTCTAAACCCCGCCGGTGCCCCCCTGAGCAGCACGGCTGGTGGGGTGTAAACACCAGTGAGGGAGCACCAGCAGTGCCAGTAAGGTGCCTTCTTGCCTCTCCCCCCCAGCCGCCTTTAGAATCCCTTTAAAGGCACTGGATTCCCCTTTACAAGCATAGCCCCTTGAACCAGATTTATTTATATTTATTTTATTTTAATCGATTTCTATACCGCCCTTCCAAAAATGGCTCAGGGTGGTTTACACAGAGAAATAATAAATAAGTAAGATGGATCCCTGTCCCCAAAGGGCTCACAATCTAAAAAAGACAGACACCAGCAGCAACAGTCACTGGAGGTCCTGTGCTGGGGGTGGATAGGGCCAGTTACTCTCCCCCTGCTAAATAAAGAGAATCAGCACATTAAAAGGTGCCTCTTTTCCAAGTTAGCAGGGGTAGATTGAAGTGGGTCCAACTGGTCCTTATCAGACCAGGCCTGGTTCAGTTCAAACTCAGACCTGCCACCTTTTGGGGGTTCAGTTTGGTTCGAATTTGAACCGGGCCGGTTTGAATAGAACCAGTTCTGGGCACCCCATCTGTGGCTTGCCTCCATAACACAGGCCTGACAAATCACAACCACACAGGTTGTGATTGTTTGGGGGACAGGGATGTAGCTTAGTGGCAGAGCATCTGCTCTGCATGCAGAAGGCCCCAGGTTCAATCCCTGACCTGTTTCCAGGCCCAATTCAAAGTGTTGGTTTTAACCTTTAAAGCCCTGAATGGCTTGGGACTGGGTTACCTGAGAGAGCACCTTGCCCCATATGTCCTGATTCAGAACTTAAGATCTTCTTTGGAGGTCCTGCTCCAAGTACCCCTGCCAAACAAGGTGAGGCACATGGCTACTAGGGAGAGGGCCTTTTTGGTAGCTGCACCCCATTTGTGGAATCGCCTCCCCAGTGAGGTTTTCCTGGCTTCATCACTTTGTTATTTTAGATGCCAGGGAAAGACCTTTTTGTTCGCCCAAGCCTTTAAAAATTTGATTTGTAAATTTGATTTTTGAAACTGACTTTTATTTTATTTTATTTTTTTTAAAAAAAGCATTAAAATTGCTATGTATTGTATTTTGTTTTTGTTGTGTTGTGATTTCAGGTTGTGAGGGGACTGTGGGTGACAGCACGAAAGGGCCGGTAATTGAGACAAGAATGCCTGGGGAGCACTACCCCTTTAAAAGCAGTGCTGGGGCAGGGAGACTCTCAGGAGGAGGGAATCAGCATGTCCGACTCGGCCGATTCCCTAGGCTGGCCCGCGAGGTGGGAGGTTGAGAGCTCATATTCCAGGGCCGAGCTCTTGCAAGGCGATGGGGAACTCTCATGAGATCTTGGAACAAACTCCTGAGACCGGCCAAAATCTCATGAGACTTGCCTGGGATGTTGGGGCTTATTTAATGAGATGCTATCCGATGATGAAGGGGCAGTACATGAGGAGGGCTCGAGCTGGCAAGGAGTGGAAAGAGAGGCAGGAACCCCAGTAGGCCTGTGAAGTTAACAGGCCTTGTGCAAGAGACTCCCTCTTCTTACCTCTCTTTCTGAGCATTCTGAGGCCAGCCTCCATAGGAGTCACTCACTGTCCGAGACCCTGGCAGATGACAGTGAAGGACCTGGGGGAGATCCACACGTTTTATATGTTTTTACTTGATGTTTTAGTGCTTTGTTGTGAGCCACCCAGAGAACAATTTGTTATAGGGCAGCTAACAAATAATGTGTATTAGTATTAGTATTATTATGCCAGATAGGACAGGGAAAGACTTGTGCTGGAACCCCTGGAGAGCTGTTGCCAGTTAGTGTAGACAACACTGAGATAGATGGATTAATGATCTAACTTGGTATAAGGCAGCTTCCTATATTCTTATGTTTTATGAAGATAGAGCACATATTCTTCCACGCGGGTCACCCCCATCCACCCAATATTCAAAGTTATTCTGTTTTTATAGAAGCCATCTGGTCCCTGAATGGCTGAACTACAAGAACAACTCTGATGTATAGTTAATACATTTAATTCAACTATCAAAACACAGCCATTGAGGTTTCTGCTTAAAATAAAATGCCCTTCCCCCTCTTCGCATAGCTAACTATTCATTTGTGAGCTGGGTACAAATTGTCCTGCCAACTCCTGATTTTTACTGCAAGCCCTATCTAAATCCAAATTATCCCTAAATGAAGCATAACTGTTCTGATAAAAATCTCTTTGGAATACATAAAAATCCTGGCTAACATCCAGATGTAAAGACTTGTACCTCCACATCAATCTATGCTCTTTGGTGCAGAGGTTCTATACTCAGGAAATATCCCCACAGTTTTGAAGCAAAGACACAGACTCCATCTGGAATGTTACTGAAATCCCAGTGAACTCAGGAGAGTCTTAAAGACTCATCTTTTTAGTCTGACTTTTAATGATATCCAGTTTTAATGTTATCAAATTTTAATTGTAATTTCAATCTGTTTTTAACTGATTTTTTATTTTAATAGTTAGTTTGTGTTTTTTAAAAATCTTAGTGTAAACCATCATGAGCCACTTTTGGAAGGATGATATATAAATCAAATACATACATACACACATACATACATAAACCCGATGCAAATGTTTCCACTGGGCTCACTGCTGCTAGATGAGGTACTTCTTAAGTCCTGAGTACTTCTCAAGAAGTATTAAATGAGGTGGAAAAATTAGGGATGATTCACAAATGAATGACTGGCAGAATAAAGAAATAAGATAACTTATGCAAGTTATTTAAAAAATGTTTGTTGCATGCATAAGATGAAGGATCTAGTTCAGCATCTTTTCTCAGCAATGGCTAGGGATGTGCACAAATCAATTTTTATTATTCGATTTGTGCCCCAAACAAATCACCCCTGATTTGTTTTGTATCCAAATCTACCCCTCCTAATCACCCCAGATTCGATTTGTATTTGCTTTGCTTTGATTCAGATTTGGACTGATTAAGACCACTTAAGAAGGTCCCAGGGGCACCAAATTTGGGTGGTGGATCAGGCCCCATGGGTGTCACCTACCACTCAAATCTCAAGGCAGTAGGATACTTGGTTGATATTTAATGATTTTTCTTTTAGTTTTTACTGATTTTGAACATTTCTGCCATAGAAAAAATGGGGATTCGAAGTTGCCTTATCCCAGATTTCTTTTTTTTTTTTAAGCTAAGCTCTAGCCCTTGTAGAAGTGGAGTTATGGAGCAAAATGTGCAGTCATTATTTTTCATGTGTGTGGATTCTTTGGTGTATAATAACTTTTCCTCATAATGAATCCCTATGAGGATTCATTATATGCCTTTGTTTCGTCTGTTCATTTTGACTGTCACTGCCATGTGCCAACTACACCCTCCCCCCGCCACACACACACAAACATTGGGGTACTCAGTTTAATTTTTAATCTATTTTTGAGATGTTTAGATTCTTTGGTGTCTTCATTACACACCTTCAATTCTTCTGTTCATTTTGACCACACTACTTTGCAGGTGGGGGTGGGGAATTCCCATGTTCCAACTACCATGTTCAATCCCATGTTCCAACTACCCATTTTTCCAACTACCCATGTTCCAACAATCCTATGTTCCAACTACCCCACAACCCACTGGGTACTCAGTGGGGTGCTACTCAGTTTATGTTCTAGGATTTTTTCCAAGTGTTTAGACTCTTTGGTGTGTAATGAATCCTCATAGGGATTCATTATGAGGAAAGATTATTAGACACCAAAGAGCCTAAACACTTGGAAAAAATCCTAGAACATAAACTGAGTAGCACCCCACTGCTTTGCGGGTGGGAGTGGGGTTTAGTTGGCACATGGCAGTTGACAGTTGGCACATTCGAAAAGACAGTCAAAATGAATAGAACTAATGAAGGTGTGTAATGAATCCTCATAGGAATTCATTGAGGGAAAGTTATTATACACCAAAGAATCCAAACACTTGAAAAATAGTGACCACACTTTTTGCTCCATAACTCCACTTCTACAAGGTCTACAGCTTAGCTTTTTTCTTTTCTTTTTTTTAAATGAACACTGGGAAACTGGGGGAATTAATAGGTGTGATCCGAATCTCGAATTGATTTGAATCGAATCAGGTGTGATTCAGTTTGTACCTGAAGCTAGCCAATGGACCACAGGGGTGATTTGTTTTGTCTCTAAATCACCCAAATCAGCTAGATTCAGGTACAAATTGATTTGTACCTGCATCAATGTGCACATCCCTTACAGTGGCTTGCCAAATGTGCCAAGGGAACTCTCACACAGGATATGAAGGCAACAGGCCTCCCTTTTTGTTAGTCCCCAGCATCTGGTATCCAGAGGTATACTGCCACTGAATAATTTAGGTTCCATTTGGCCACCATGACTATTAGCCATTAATATACCTACCCCCCACAAATTTGTCTAATCCCTCTTTAAAGCCATATAAGCTAGTAGCTGTCATTTCTTCTTGAAGCAGGAACACCATTAGGCATGGACTTGTGGGTCTTGGTCCATGTGTCCACTCTCTTAGAGGGACCCATAACATTCCCCACGGGAAAAGGGGGCCACTTTATATTTCTGGGATGGCTTGTCCTAGAGTTCTGAAATTTGGCAGAGATGTTCTGGTTGAGGCCTCATAGGCAGTGTTCTGATGGGGGGCGTGTTGTGGCTTTCAACTGCTTCCCAACTGTAATCTGATGCAGTGTGGTGGTTTGGAATATATCTTTCCTGGTGCGTCCAAATAAGGTGTAAAATGAAAAATTTGGATAGCAAAAGAATTAAATTCTTGCATATGCTTAAATGCAAACCTATTCTTTGAGTTGGGAACAGCCTAGGTCACAGGTGATCAAACTTGAATCTCCAGATGTTGTTGGACTATAACTCCTCCTGGAGAGGAGCGCTGGTCTTGTGGTAGCAAGCATGACTTGTCCTCTTAGCTAAGCAGGGCCCACCCTGGTTGCATATGAATGGGAGAATAGATGTGTGAGCACTGTAAGATATTCCCCTCAGGGAATGGAGCCGCTCTGAGAAGAGCTTCTATGTTCCAAGTTCCCTCCCTGGCAGCATCTCCAAGATAGGACTGAGAGAGACTCCTGCCTGCAACCTTGGAGAAGCCACTGCCAGTCTGTGTAGACAATATTGAGCTAGATAGACCAATGGTCTGACTCGGTCTAAGGCATCTTCCTATGTTCCTATATACCATCAGTCAATTTCATTGAGTGACTCAAGTTCTAGAGAGAAAGAGAGAATTATATCCCTTTCCTCTATATCATGCATAATACTTGAACTGATGATGAGTGAAAGAGAAATAAAACTATCTTTTAGTATTATGTATAATTGTGTATATATTAGGGAAGTGCATGAATCGATTTTTTCAATTCAATTTGTGCCCGAATCAAATTGCCCCGATTTGTTTTGTGTTCAAATCTGCGCCCTACAATCACCTTAGATTTGATTTGGATTTGATTTGATTCAATTTGGATTCAGATTGATTCAGACCACTTATAAAGGTCCTAGGAGCACCATATTTGGGTGATGGGTAGGTCCCCATGGATGACACCTACCACCCAAATTTCAAGGCATTGGAGCACTTGGTTGATTTTTAATGATATATATTTTTTAGTTTTTACAGATTTTGCATATTTCTGCCATAGGATATAATGGGGATTTGAAGTCACCCTATCATAAGCCTAACATGGATTCCCAGCTTTAATTTAAAACAAAACAAAACACCTAAGCTCTAGCTTAGAAGAAGTGGAGTTATGGAGCAAAATGTGTGGTCATTGTTTTTCTAGTGTTTGGACTCGTTGGTCTATAATAACTTTTCCTCATAATGAATCCCTATGAAGATTAATTGCACACCTTCCTTTCATCTGTTCATTTTGACTGTCATTGGACTGTTCCAACTGTCAACTGCCATGTGCCAACTAAGTGTTTTGATTCTTTGGTGTCTTCATTACACACCTTCATTTCTTCTGTTCATTTTGACCCCACTGCTTTGTGGGTTGGGATGGGGAATTAGTGGCATCCCATGTGCCAACTACCCCCCAACCTGCAAGCTACTAGGTACTCAGTTTATATTTTAGGGATTTTTGAGGTGTTTAGACTCTTTGGTTTGTATTGAATTCTCATAGGGATTCATAATGAGGAAAAGTTCTTAGACACCAAAGAGTCTAAACACTTGAAAAAATTCCTAGAACATAAACTGAGTAGTACCCCACTGCCTTGTGGGTGGGAGTGGGGTGTAGTTGGCACATGGCAGTTGACACTTGGCACTGTCCAAAGACAGTCAAAACGAATAGAACTAATGAAGGTGTGTAATGAATCCTCATAGGATTCATTGAGGAAAAGTTATTATAAACCAAAGAATCTAAACACTTGAAAAATAGTGACCACACATTTTGCTCCACATCTACATTTCTACAAGAGCTAGACCTTAGCTTTTTTTAAAAGGAAAAAGAAAGAAAGCTGTGAATCTGGGGAAACTAACAGGAGGAACCCGAATCTCAAATCGATTTGAATTCAATATGGCGTGATTCAATTTGGACTCAAATCTAGCCAATGGACCATAGGGGTGATTTGTTCTTTCTCCAAATTGCCCAAATCAGCTAGATTCAGGTACAAATCAATTTGTACCCAAATCCATTCGCACATCCCTAATAATATTGCTTTCACACACATGGGTTGAAGTGGGAAATGCTTTTGTAGCTGACAGCATTAGGATTAACGTTGCTATAACTATAAGCAAAGCCAAAATGAAAGCTTCCAGTAACTCTCTCCAAATCCTCTGCTGTCTTGTGGCCTGCCCCTTTATTCGTGATATGACCCATTCCATTTGTGGTCCATTACTGCAGAATGTTAATGAGTTCCATGCAGGGCTTTGCAAAACCAAAAATATAATAACCATAAATAAAGACACAAATGGAAACGTGGTTTCTTACAGTATGTGCTTCTGCTCTATTATTTCTGCACAGATTTCAGCTGGCCTTGATGTTCTTTCGGTCAATTCTCTATTTAATCTTGTGCTAACTACAGCAGCTTCAGCTGGAAACAAAAGCCCCCCTCTCTCAACACGACTATATGTTGTGGTGCTTCAGAGCAACAAAAGCTGCTTAAACCCTGCTACAGCTGATATGCTGAGTTGGGGATCCCTCTTAACAACTGCCCTCACCCCATTTTCACCAGATGCTTTTGTATGAGCAAGGTATCACACTTCATCTATTTAACTTCATTTGTTTATATGTATTCATTTATTATGTATTTATTCAATTTATATATCGCCCTTCCTGAATTGGTTCAGGGTAGTTTGCATTAAAAATCAAAAACACATAATAAAACAATTAAAATCAGAAAACATTTAAACCAGATTAAAATTAAAACTAGATAGAATTAAAAGCCAGGCTAAAAAAGATGGGTCTTTAGGGTCTCCTGAAGGCCTCAAAGGAATACTGAAACATAGGAAGCTGCCTTATACTGAGTCAGACCATTGGTCCTTCTAGCTCAGTATTGTCTATACAGACTGACAACGGCCTCTCCAAGGTTGCAGACTGGAGTCTTTTCCAGCCCTCTGTGTGTGTGTGTGTGTGTGTGTGTGTGTGTGTGTGTGTGTGTAGGTTCCCCTCCCCCTGCAGGCCTCCCCTAGTGTCATTATGGCCCAGTTTGGGTGGTTTTCGGCCCATTCCAGACCCCTATGTAGTTGCAGCGGCCATTTTGGAGGCCACTGCACATGTGCTCTCTGTGTGGCTGGGTCATGTTCAGTGACTGTACAACCCTTTCCCCTTTCAAGTCAATTTATTGTAATATCGGAATTTGCCATTATACCACCATAACACAAGAAAACAAACCTTAAAGACTGAGCATTTAGAAGCAATGCAAATCATTACAAGAATCATGACACCTGGGGAAAACCAAAAACACTATAATGGTCCATAGTTATCCATAGCATTTTCTTTAGCCTTACAATATAATAACAATAGGAACATAGGAAGCTGCCATATACTGTACTGAGTCAGACCATTGGTCCATCTAGCTCAGTACTGTCTACACAGACTGGCAGCAGCTTCTCCAAGGCTGCAGGCAGGAATCTCTCTCAGCCCTATCTTGGAGATGCTGCCCGGGAGGGAACTTGGAACCTAGATGCTCTTCCCAGAGTGGGTCCATCCCCTGAAGAGAATATCTTATAGTGCTCACATTCAAATGCAACTAGGGCGGACCCTGCTTAGCTAAGGACAAGTCATGCTTGCGACCACAAGACCAGCTCTCCTCTCTCTCTTGAGCAATGTGACATACCTTAGTGTCCTTTAAGAAAAACAACTTACCATGATAAGAATATCCCATCTTTGAAACAAATAGTGATGGATATACATTGCATGGAGGTCTTTGTACATCTCGCATTCAAATATAAAATGGACAAGATCTTCAATGGACTTGAGATTGCACTCTGTGACTTCTAGGGAACGCATGTACAATTGATGTACAGTGTACATAACTACAAATTTGTACACACGCACAATTATGTACACATTCTGTGGAGCTCACACATAACAGTACACTCCCTATCTGTATCCTGCATTTCAGGTGGCCTGTACCCAGGTTCACTTTTAAAATGAACCTGTGACATTGAAGCTTGGGGTGATAAGAGTTGTAGTCCACAACATCTAGGAATCTCTGGGTGATGGGGAACACTGGTCCAGAGATGTTACTGGGAAAGAACTTTGGCCATTATGGCTGGGAATGATGGGAGTTGTTGTCTAACATTTTAGACAACTAAAAATGAATGCACATGCAGTCATTCCCACAAAAATGCAGATATCTGTATAGACTCCTGAACAACATAATACCTGGATTGTGATTGGCCACAGTCAGCCAATGAGCTTCATGGCTAAGTCGGGATTTGAAGCCGTCCTAGCCCAATATAGAGTATGCACTAACTGCTGCACTATACCATCTTTCTATGCTGCCTAATGTTATTTTTTCTAAAAGCGCTAAGTAGTATACCCATGAAACCAGAACACATTATAAGGTCACTTATTAAAAACTTAGAAATTAAATGCACAACGCACTCTCAAAAACTTGCAGCAGTTTAGCCCACCCAAACCTATTCCAGCCCAAATACTACCTAAGAAGCAGAGTTTTCAACTGTTTCCAGAATGGCACCAAGGTTGGCCTCAGTCAGAAGTCTACAGGGATAAGCTTCATCACTGAGATGTGGCAACCTCTTTGTGGGTCCTGAAAGATATGCCACACTTTAGTAGAATCTGAAGCAAACCATTTTCACCAGATCATAAGAAGAAGGGATAGTTCTGGGTGGATGGGGTAATTCTGAGTGGCTAAATATCTCCCAAAAGCTGGACCTTGAAGAAGCAAGATAGAAAAAGTATTGATGCTTTAGAATTTTGGTGCTGGAGAAAACTTTTGAGGATACCATGGGCAGCCAGGAAAACAAAAAGATGGATCATAGAACAAATCAATACAGAATTTTCACTTGAGGCACAAATGACCAAGCTCAAACTATCATACTATGGACACATTATGAGAAAACCCAGCTCCATTGAGAAGTCCATAATGCTGGGGAAAGTTGAAGGCAAGAGAAGAAGAGGACAGCCAGCAGCAAGGTGGACGGACTTGATTATGATAACAATGAATGCACCACTGAGAGACTTTAAAAGCCAAGTTGAAGACAGATCATCCTAGAGATAATCTTTCTGTCCGGCTTTTGAGAGGAGAAATTCTCCAAAGTGACCTTTCTGCTCTCTCACAGTGAATTATAGGCGTGGGCATTGCCTCAGAGTTGGGGAAGGAAGGAAGTCTATTCACTCCCCTCCTTCACCTATCAGTGGGAGCCAAAAGCTTGCGCTCCTGTCCAGGAGACTCTCATGCCCACAAACCCCATCCCGACTGATCTGCTCATCCTTGGCAGCCTCTGCCTTAAATAAATCCCTGCATCTCAGACACTCCTCCCTGCTTTCGGCCGGCTCCATCTTCCCTGGCCAGGCACATGTCCTGGACACCCAATCTCTGGCCTCCAAAGGGAGCTCATTCCCCAACTCCACCCGCTGCCTTATCATTCCTCCAGCTGCTTGCAGCTCTGGAGCTGTTATCCTGGCTATTCCCTCTCCACCAATCTGCTGCCTCTTGGGCGACACCTGCCCATCCCCCAGCAGCTGTGGCATGTCTCTCTGAATCCTCTCTGGCTTCTGAGAGGTAATTGCCAGGGCTGTCCTGGAGTCTGGAGCCCCCGGCTTCTCTTGGGACTCTATTGGCTGGCTGGGCACACCTCCCTGTCTCAGGGAGAAGGGGAGGAAACCCCGATACTATCTATATGGTCACTAATAGGGGTGCATGGAACTGGCTGGCCCAGTTGGTTCAAGTCTGAACTGGACTTGAACCTGACCAGCCCAGTTCTATTCCGCACCCCCTTGAACCATCACTCCCTCCTCCCCGGCAGTTCACTTAGGTCCTGGAGGTTTGCATTTTTTTTAACCTTTTAGCCCCTTTGGGGGGCTTCATCTAGGCTGTGGGGGGTCTGTGAAGATTCCCCCTCCTCCCACCAGCCTCCCTCATCACCGCCATGGCATGGCCTAGGGCCTCACAGAGGCCATTTGCACATGCGCAACAGCCATTTTTGTTTAGGCAGACATCTTTTTTTAAAAAAAAAAATGGCCACTGCACATTTGCACATGGCCTCTGCAAGGCCCTAGGCCATGCCAGACCATTTGTGCATGCGCAATGGAGGACAAAATGGCCACCGCACGAGTCTATGGAGGCCCGAATGGGCCTAGTAAAGTAGCTGAACGGGCTGCAGCGGTGATGCGGGAGACTGGTGGGGGAGGGGGAACCTTCACAGACCCTCCCGTGGTGTAGACGAAACCCCCAAAGGGGCTAAAAGGTTAAGAATATATATGTGTATGTAGTATATATAATAGAGAGAGAGAGAGAGAGAGAGAGAGAATGCACCAGGGGGTCCAGTTCAACCCTGAACCATTGAACCCCCCCAGACCAAAACCATGAACCGCGAACCCCTGAACCAATTTGCACATCCCTAGTCACTAAGAGTCAACACTGACTTGACAGCACTTAATCAATCAATCAATCAAATATCTCCCTGCAAATTAATACTTTCTTGTTGCGCCAATAAACTATGACAAAATGCTGCAAATTTATTTGTTTAATTAAACAGTTGCCCCACCATAACAGAAATCACAAGACAGAAAACGCCATTTTCACCATCATCTTCTTTGCACAGTTATACTGATGATGTGGGGCACATGAATTACCATGAGATAGTAAATTACTAAATCGTGACTACCAGGATGAATATAGCAAGACTGTGGAAGGATATTGATGGACCTATGGATTGGCTGAATATAATATAAGATAGGTTGCATTGGTGAAACATAGTCAAGTCAAGTCAAATTTTATTTATGGTCCTAGACCAAACAAATTGGTGAAACATATTCATTTTGCAAGATTTAGAAAAGGGAGAGAAAGGATTGGGGGACTATTAATTACATTTTTAAAAATATCCTGCATTTCTTCCAAAGTAGATCAGGCAGTATAGCGCGTGTGTTTCCATTCTGTTATCCATATCACATTTGTATCATGTCTTTTGTCCAAGACACACACGAAGGCTGTGCCATATCATCCACCCCAAATCCTGTGAGGTAGGCTAGGCTGAGAGATAGTGAATGGCCCACGTCACCCAATCAGCTTCATAGTTAAGCAGGAATTTACCCAGGTCTCCCCAGATTAAATCCAGCTCTACATCCATTACATTCCACTGATGTTTTAATGTCCCTGTGTGGATACTCAAGCAAGAATGGAACAGGAGAAACAAAGACTTTTGAGAGCTTATGATTTCTACTCCTGCTATGAAACCTTATTTCCTGGTTTTATGTCTGTTTTGGTCAATTCCATTAACAATGCTACACACTGACTACAGACTCTACTTTTAGAACTGACTCTGGTTTTAATACGTTTTGAGGCCGTTCACATGAGTTGAAGAAAAAGAGAAGAAGAGGACGAGAGCTTTGAGAATGCCGGGGAGGGCAGGAAAGGGGAAGGCAGGATAGCACTTACCTTCACCCAAGATGATCCGGTGTGGTCCCGGGCCACATAGCTCATGCACCCACATGACCAGTGCTTTAGTGAGCTGCACAGCATTCTGGAGACCAGGAAAATGACTCCCGGCCTCTAGATATCCCATAATGCACTGCACAATGAGCGTGCTGCATTGAGGGATTCTGCCCTGAGTTGGATGCTCGAGGCATCCGGCTCTATTTGCTCAGGCTGCATGAAGCCCGAGCATACACATGACCCTGTACCTGGGTAAAAGGGGGTGCCTGTGCCCTTTCACCCAGATAAATGGTCAGGTTGAAATTCCAGGCTACATGGTAGGGCAGCGCTGGGATCGGCTTTGATCCCTGTGTTTCACAATACAGTCCTACCCAGGTAGGGCTGCCCAGGGCTCATGTGAACATTTTCTTTGTTTTCCTCTTGCTTTTTTTCCCCTAAATGCCAACTCTGTTTAAATCTTGACTGGTGGGGGACACATCATCTCTGCACCACGTGCTAAGAAGATCATGTAGCTAGATATGCAGAAAAGACCACAGAGATTTAATGATTTCATTTTTATCCAGATCCAGAATGGCACATTTTGGATAGTTGCACTCCATTTATTAAGAACACAACAGAGTTGCTCATTTAATCCAGTCATTCAGAAACCAGATGGTTCCTATCAAGAGCTGAAGCAAAATTAAGAGCTATTCTTGAGAATATCTGACACTCTAGGAAATGGTGCCAAGGACTAACAGTTAGCTCAAGAAAAAAGTAGCCACCCAAGCTACATGTTCGTCTCATAGAAGAAAAGATGTGGGTACCCATTACTTTTTCTCTGCAGGGCTCAAGCAGCTTGGGAAGGTTGCTTTGATAATAAAAACAGCTTGTGATGAAAAAGTTCCCATGGTCTGCCTCAAAGGTACTTTGAGTGAACTAAGATTGGGGAAAATAATGCATGTAATGGAGCATCACCTATAGTTTGACTCTTGCAGTGGTTCCCAAACTGGGAGCCTCCAGATGTTGCTGAACTACAACTCCCATCAGCCCTGGCTACAATTTATTGGGGATGATGGGAGCTGTAGTTCAGCAACATCTGGAGGCTCCCAGTTTGGGAACAGCTGCTAGGGTCTGCTTCTCATTGAGATGGTGAACATTGGCTTGGGTATACCACTTTAGAGTGCAGGTAGGGGCTCACATGGTTGAAAGTTCCTCAGCGTACAAACATGCCAAAATGGAACATCAAGGCAACAGGTAGATGAGAGCCCTTCTCTTTGACATCTACATTTATGTATGGAAGGATTTGTTGCTGCTGCTGCTGCATGTAGTCAAGTGAACCATCACCTCCAGTCTGGGAAGAAGACTTCCTTCCAAAATAGGAAGGCCTGTCCAAATGAAGAGAACAGAAAGGAACACAAACTCTGGCAAAAGAAATGCAAGGTGACAATAAGGGAGGCAAAAAGAGAGTTTGAGGAACAATTAGCTAAAAGTATCAAGGGGAATAACAAAAACTTCTTTAAATACATCAGAAGCAGGAAATCTGCCAGGGAGGTGGTTGGACCATTAGACAATGAGGGAGTGAAAGGGATTATTAAGGAGGATATGGAGGTTGCAGAGAAGCTAAATGAGTTCTTTGCGTCCATCTTCATAGCAGAGGATACTGAGGATATACCTGTTCCTGAACCAGGCTATTTGGGGATGGAGGCTAAAGAATTGAGTGAGACAGAAGTGACAAGAGATGATGTTCTATGTCTGGAAAAACTGAAAACTAACAAATCGCCAGGGCCGGATGCCTTCCATCCAAGAGTCATCAAAGAACTCAAATGTGAAATTGCTGACCTCCTTGCTAAAATATATAACTTATCCCTGCAACCGGGCTCTGTACCGGAGGACTGGAAAGTAGCCAATGTAAGACCGATTTTCAAAAAGGGATCCAGGGGCAATCCGGGAAATTACAGGCTGGTTAGCTTAACGTCTGTTCCAGGCAAATTGATGGAAAGCATCCTCAAGGATAAAATTTTAAAGCGCAAAGAAGAACAGGCCCTGCTGGGAGTGAACCAGCATGGCTTCCGCAAAGGGAAATCTTGCCTCACAAAGCTTTTGGAGTTCTTTGAGAGTGTCAACAAGTGTGTGGATCAAGTTTATCCAGTTGACATAGTATACCTGTACTTCCAAAAAGCTTTTGACAAAGTTCCTCATCAAAGACTCCTGAGGAAGCTTAGTGGTCATGGGATAAGGGAACAAGTACATGTGTGGGTTGGTAATTGGTTGAAGGACAGGAAACAGGATAGGTATAAAGGGAGAGTTTTCAGAATGTAGGGAAGTAAGAAGTGGGGTCCCCCAGGGATCTGTACTGCGTCCGGTGCTTTTTAATTTATTCATAAATGATCTAGAAGCAGGGATAAGCAGTGAGGTGGCCATATTTGCAGATGATACCAAACTCTTTTGTGTAGTGAAATCCAAAGCTGATTGTGAGGAGCTCCAAAAGGATCTCTCCAAACTGGGGGAGTGGGCAACAAAGTGGCAAATGCGGCACAGTGTCGACAAGTGTAATGTGATGCACATTGGGATGAAAAACCCCAACTTCAAGTATACGCTGTTGGGATCTGATCTGTTGGTGACTGACCCAGGAGAGGGATCTTGGGGTCGTGGTGGACAGCTTGTTGAAAGTGTCGACTCAATGTGCGGCAGCTGTCAATAAGGCCAGTTCCATGCTGGGGATTATTAGGAAGGGGACTGAAAATAAAACAGCTAATATTATAATGCCTTTATACAAAACTATGGTGCGGCCACACCTGGAGCACTGTGTACAATTCTGGTCACCACATCTAAAAAAGGACATTGTAGAACTGGAAAAGGTGCAGAAGAGGGCAACCAAGATAATCACGGGCCTAGAGCACCTTTCTTATGATGCAGGACTACAACACCTGGGGCTTTTTAGTTTAGGAAAAAGACAACTGTGGGGAGACATGATAGAGGTCTATAAAATCATGCATGGTGTGGAGAAAGTAGATAGAGAGAAATTCTTCTCCCTCTCATATAACACTATAACCAGAGGTCATCCTATGAAATTGATTGCCGGGAAATCTAGGACCAACAAACGGAAGTACTTTTTCACACAACGCTTAATCAACTTGTGGAATTCTCTGCCACAAGATGTGGTAACAGCCAACAACCTGGATGTCTTCAAGAGGGGTTTGGATAACTTCGTGGAGGAGAGGTCTATCATCGGCTACTAGTTGGAGGGCTATAGGCCACCTCCAACCTCAAAGGCAGGATGCCTCTGAGTACCAGTTGCAGGGGAGTAACAGCAGGAGAGAGGGCATGCCCTTAACTCCTGCCTGTGGCTTCCAGTGGCATCTGGTGGGCCACTGTGCGAAACAGGATGCTGGACTAGATGGGCCTTGGGCCTGATCCAGCAGGGTTGTTCTTACCACCTCAGTAAGAACTGGGTCATAGTCATGTCAATGTCTCATAAACGTTACACAGAAATTCAGCTCACATGATCAGGAAGAGGCTAGGACAAGCATCCTACCCAGGGATGGGAGCTGTGTGCAATCCCAATTTTCGATCATGTTCTAACGAACAACTAGGTGGAGGGGAAGTGATTAGAATTAGAATAAGCTCATCCAACCTTTGCTCAAAAGCTTTCCTGGAGTTTTGATCTGCTTTGGAAGCTCCTATTTGCATTTAATTGCCTATCAATCATGGACATGCCCATGTAATTCTAGAATTTTATTTTTTTTTAAATTACATGGCTTCTGCATGTTTTGGGGTGGAAATGGATTAGCCTCTTGGATAATCTAGTTTCATTCTCCCCTTCCAGACTTGGCTTCTGATAATTTCATTTGAATTTTGTCTGGATGAAAGCCATCCTAATCAGATCCCATGGAGCACAGATGAAACAAATCCAAGGGGATGTCTCATTAAGAAAACAAGTCAAGGCGAATTTTTCCCTACTTGTTCTCTTCGCAGTATTGACAGACCCTAACCTCACCAGCAAGCCTTTTCTCTCTCCAAATGCTGAAGGGTCAGACCTTCCTTGGAACATATTGCTGGAGTGCTTTGGCACAGGCTCTGCACTTGCCATGGCTGCTACATTTCAACAAGGCTTTTAGGTTGTTTGAAAGTTGCAAAGCAATGTGGGACTTCGCTGTATCCCTTTGCCAATTTCACTTGGCGTTGGCTGGTGTTGCAGGTCAGGTTCTAAATCCCTCCAAAAGCCTAACAGACATTTTTATTAGGCTCCCTTAAAAAAAACAAGAGTTATTTTTCGTTGTTGGCAGATGCAATGAAAGTATTTGTATTAGAACAACTAATACAGCCCCATTGTTGTTTGGACAAGAGAGGAAAAGAAAAGATGCGCCTTTTTTCATTAGCCTGTGAAGGAAGCCCTCTGCAGCCACTGGTAGAATAAAGGTTACTGTGTCATTCCATCCGGCACAGCAACAAGATGGCACATTTCATAGTGCAGAAGGAGAGAATATGCAAAAGAGTCTGCATAACAGTAAATAATTAGCATATCCATGCCAGCCACTCTGTCCTTTCGGTTGTGTCACATTACTATGGAGACTGGAGCAGAATGTTTCAATTTCAGAAAATGAGGAAAGTGCGATAGCAGCTGTTTTCTTCCATTGGCTATCTTAAATTGAAACTACAAAGAACAGGTGCCAAAATATTCTTCTATTTGGGAAGAAGAGCTGGTCTTGTGGTAGCAAGTATGAATCGTTCCCTTTGCTAAGAAGAGTTCATCCTGGTTTGCATTGGACAGGTGACTACATGTGAGCACTGTCTGTTGTAAGATAGTTCTCTTAGGCAATGGGGCCATGAGCTCAGTGATAGAGCATCTGCTTGCACATAGAAGGTCCCAGGTTCTGTCCCTGGCATCTCCAGGTACAGCTGGCAAAGACTGCTGTCCAGAGGCACTCTTATGCCTGGACATGCAGTCCAAAGTCCAGGGGCACCACACCACCTGGGGGGCGTCCTTTTATATGGCCTTTCATAATCTCAAAACTTAAGGTGGTTTGCAAAAGTTAAAATACAATAAAATTCCATAAAAGTTACGTTTATAACCTTAAAATCAGTTAAACATTTAAAACCATAAAACACCAAAAATAATTTAATAAGACAAGCAGAAGCAAGAAAGCTGAGAAACCTAGCAACTTCTAAGGGGTAAACTCCTGAACAAATAAAAAGTTTTCTTTTTTTAAAACAGCCACAGTTGTCAAGGAGCAGACGTTCACTGGGAGAGCATTCCAGAGCCTGGGGAAACAACAGAGAAGGCCCTGTCCCACGTGCACAACAATTTAGCCTCTTTCCATGTTGGCACAAGAAGCAAAGGCCTCTCTGACAAATCTCGTTGGGTGGGCAGAAACCCTTGGAAGCAAGCAGTCCTTCAGCTATTGAGGGCCCAAACCATTAAGGGCTTTAAAGGTAATAACTAGCATGATATTTCAAATGCAGCTTCACTGAATCACCTATACGATTTACTTTCATTTGTTATCCTGAACATGGAATTTTCCTGAAACTGCATGATCAGGCATCCTGTTTAAATAGTTGGGATCATTCACAGACAATATTATTTATGTCATAACTGTAGTTCTTTTCTGATGGACTGTGTACACAGTCAACTGCTGCCACCGATGGCCACATATGCCCCATCATCAGAGATATTTACATCAGTTGCTGCCATGTCTGACCATCATCTGACTATTGGAATCATTAGGAAGTGATGAGCTGATGAGATTTTGGCTGATCAAGCTTGTGGCAGAATCATAGGGTCATTATATCCAGCCTTCTTGAAGGACCATGCAGACCAACCTTATAGCTAACAGGTACACCAGGGCCATGCCCCATCCCATTGGAGTGCCTTCTGCTTAGGGCTAGTAGGTTGGGAAGGGATAGTTTGACCAGAGGGTAATGAGCCTTGCCAGCCCTGTGGGAGAAGATGCTCCTTCACTTTGCCTGGCCTCAAACTGTATGGAGCTTTGAAAATAACCACTGGCACTATGAATAACACGCTAAAGCAAACGGATAACCAGTGCAGCTCACATGAACCAGTGTCATGTTGTCTGTAAGTCTCAACCCACCTAAGACTCTCACAGCTGCTTTCTGGACCAGTTAATGTTGATTCGCTGCCCATATGAGAACAAAATCACCAGCCTACAAATTGCCCAATGTGTCAACAAGTCCTCCAGCTTGATCATTAGCCTGCTTGGCTAGCCAGCTCCACTGGAGAGTACCTCACAGTGGTAGTGGTGGTGGTGGTGTACAACTATAACCTCACTTAGAAGGGAATGTCCTGTGCTTTCATTTTCCGTCTTTGTGTCTGTTTCATAGCAAACCACCAAACCTTCTCCCTGGCCATATGGCTATTGTTTTTGACCTAATTACTTTAATTTATTCTTTAAATATTTGGCAATATTGTTGGGAAATGAATTGGGGTGTGTTTTTTTGGGGGGGGGGATTTTCCTATTATCCTTATTCTTACCAACCCCCCCGCCTATTCCAAAACAAAAAAGCTAATATGTCCCATAGCTTCTATTAATGTGATTTCTCCAGCTTGCTCTTGTTAAATTTAAAAACACATTTTGTAATTACTTCATCGTGTCTGGACATATCAGATATAAACTACAGTTCTCTTGCAAAGCAGAACTGAATCACATCCATGCCTAATGAAGCCATTATGTCCGGTCCAGAAGCAGTGGTTTATGTAGTAAGCGAATCAGCTGCACAAAATGAGATTTTATGGCTGCCAATTGGCCTGATTTGTATGGCCTCGCAAAATGCGATCATGGTCATCTTTCTATACTTTTGTATCACATAATGACCATTGTTGGCCAGTTGACTCCGAGAATGCAAGTCACTTCCATCAGCAGTGTAAGTTCAGATCAGGGCACTGATTGTGTGTGAATAAAGAGAGAAGCAGTTTGGCACTTTGAATGTAGCTAGTGAAGAGGAAGCAAGTCTGAATTTTTCAGCTGGCTAGCAAGATGCAGTCTTGGGAATGGCAGCTAGGGATGGGGAATGGGGCTGCATGCTTGCTCTAGTGTGAACGAGCTTCCCCTTTATACTGGATGGGTTTACCAATGGCTACTCTTCATGATGGCTATTTGTTATATGTGTGTGTGTGTGTGTGTGTGTGTGTGTGTGTATAGATAGATAGATAGATATAGATATAGATATAGATATAGATATAGATATAGATATATTGATATACCGCTAATTGCCCTAGTGCATTTTTGGGGGCTAAAATTAATATAAGACACTGTCTTATTTTCGGGAAAACACGGTATCAAACTAAACCCTACTGGATGATGATCTGTTCATGACAAGGGAGTTATCTCAAACTCTCCCACCTCTGGATCATTCATTTCCTGAATGATCATTTCCAGATCCAAAGTATGTACCACCATGTGGGTAGAGCGCGATACCAATTGAGATAGGCCTATGGTTGCCATGCTGGCCATGAAGTCCTGAGCTAGGGGGGCCTCAGTGAGGACATTGAAGTCCCCCAAGAGAAGAAGCTTGGGGAACCCAATACCACCTCCAAGACCACTCTATCAGTTCAGGTAGGGCGTGAAGTGCAGTAGGGTGGTCGGTACAGCAGCAGAATCCCCAGCCTATCTCGGAGGCCTACACTCAAGGACAAATACTCAAAATTTGGAAATTGCTTAATTGGGCACCTGGAAAGGGGAAAGGTCTCACAATAGATGACTGCAACGCCTCCTCCCTGACCCTCAAGGCAGGGCTACTGCAGGATCAGGAAACCTGGAGGACAAAGCTGAAAGAGCCCAACCCCACCTAGTCATCCCACCAGGTCTCTGTCACATAAATCAGGTCAACATGCTCATGCACTATCAAATCACAGTTGAGAGATGTTTTGCCATTTACTGACCTGGCATTCAGCAGCCTCCTTGAGAGGTTACTTGAAACCTTCAGCTTCAGAGGTGCAGGGATGGCCCTTCCATGAGGCGAGGTGAGGTAAGGTGAGTCGAGGAGCAATAGTAGAAGGAGTTGCTTGCCTTCATGTTCTGCTCAGATGTTCTGGAATAACCCATTTGTCCATGTAGAAAGGAAGATCCTGGACTAAATAGACCTGTGTGTGGTCTGATCCCCCAGGGCTCTTTTTATATTCTCATTCTGGTGCTTTGGGAAGAAATGTTGCTGCTTTAAAGACCATCACTGTCTGAACTCCACAGGTCACTCAGCAATTTCAATCCTCTCCTGCCCTGCAAGTGGTTCCTGCGGCCCAGAAGTAGGTCCCTAAGGACTGTGCAGCCCTCAGGAACCTACTTCCGGGGGCCGATGAGATAAGTATTGCCAATAATTGCCACATGCTACATTACTGCAGAATGCAGAGGCACCATGTAGCAACAATGTTCCACTGGCATCTCCAGGTAGGACTGGGTTAGATATTTATGTGTCTGAAACCTGGGGTGCTGCTGTCAGTCGGTGTAGACCAGGGATTCTCAACGTTGGGTCCCCAGATGTTATTGGACTTCAACTCCCATAATCCCCAGCTCCAGTGGCCTTTAGCTGGCGATTATGGGAGTTGAAGTCCAATAATATCTGGGGACCCAACATTGAGAATCCCTGGTGTAGACAATACTGAGCTGAATTGACCAATGATCTGACTCAGTATAAGGCAGCTAGTGTACCTATGTAATCTTGCCACCAGTATAATGCAAGAATGGCCCCTGAGACATAGATTACAGCAGTACAATGACAACTGTATATTGTGCAAAAATTCTTAAATCTTGCCTAGTTTCCTAACTCAAGATTGACATTTGACATGTTGATCTTAACATTCAGGACAGCTGGAATGTTAGCATACAATGGAAAAAAAGCGTGTTCCACTCTGATTGGGAAATCAAATATTTGGTCCCGTGTTGACTGTATTCTCAGAGCAATACAGTAAATCCTAATGTTTAGATATCCTTTCTTACAGTAATGCTGATATTATACACAACAGAGTTCACTGCTGTTCTGGGGGGAATCATAAGCCTCCTTATCCAAAGCCACTGGGTCATTCTGGCTTCTGTATTAACCCTTTCTTTCTTTCTTTCTTTCTTTCTTTCTTTCTTTCTTTCTTTCTTTCTTTCTTTCTTTCTTTCTTTCTTTTTCTTTCTTGCCTAAGTCCAGTTTCCATGCAGTCAGCATCATCTGAAACATCAGTTCTGTGTGCTGCATAAATAAACACCGAGGGCACAATAAAATAAAACTTAGTCACATCTAAGCCCCATAAAATCAATGGAAGTCAGACATAAAGCTCAAGGTTTTTTCATCACATTGGTCCGAATGGGAATCATTAACAACTTTTGCTATATTGTGCCTCAGCTGCAACCAAATACTTTTATTGTCATGAGTTTATTTAGAACGCATTCTTTTTTTCATCACTTGTTATAAGACAGCGGGGCTATTCTCACGATCAGAAAAATTTTACAAGCGGCTAGCCTGCTTTTTTAGCCCTCCCCTTAGCCCAGGTTTGTTGAGCAAGCACTCCACAAACACGGGCTTTCCGATCGTGAGTAGCCATGCCACGCTCTGTGCCATGGCTACTCACGAGGATACCCCCGGAGGGGAGGCGAAAAGCCACCTCCCGGCTCCCCAGTATGCCTGGAGCTTCCGGGGGGCCACGTAGCCCCTGAGCTCCCCAGCCCTGCCGGCTCCGTCACGGAGCCAGCAATCGTGTGGGCGGTCGATCCAGCTGCCCAGGGCTTCTGCTGGGATCGTGTGTGGGGAGAGCGGGCAAAAGTGGCAAAAGTGGGTCTCACTGATCGTGAGACCCACCTCAGCAAATATTTTAGGGATATAAGGAACCGCTTTTCTTGACATGATAGTTCATCAGATGCAGCTTCTACAGCTAGTTTCCTACACTGGGTGGGCAAGCAGCTCAGCATCTGCTTTGCATGCAGAAGGTCTGAGGTTCCCTCCCTGGCCTCTACAGGTAGGGCTGAGAGAGCCTCCTGCCTGAATCCTCAGAGAGCTGCTGCCAGTCAGTGTGGACAATACTGAGCTGGATGGACCAACAGCCTGACTCAATATGAGGCAGCTTCTTCTGTTCCTAAGGTGTGTTTGGAGGCTGGTGGTACTGCATAAGTACTTGCTCTGTGTACTGTCTGAGCCATCAGGAAAGCTGATTACAGAGGTATCAATTGCGGTACGGCACACAAATGGCTTTTAGCTATAAATGTTCCAGTGCCATAACATTTGAAATAAGCCTTTCCCCCCTAAAATTTAAGGCAAGCTAAATTGTCTCTAAGGAATTCCCTTAGTTTTTAATAATTATGGAAATGATTTTGGGAATGACTCTCTGATTCTATGTATATGTGATTTAATGATAGTGTGGTGTAGTAGTTAGAGTGTTGGTGACGAATTAAGGGGACTCAGGTTAAACCGTCCTGCTCAGTTGTGAAGATGATGGGATGATCTTGGGACACTGACACCTTCTGGCCTCCCTTGCCAGGCTGCTGTGAGGATAAAATGGCAGAGCGAGAGCAGACCACATTATTACTTTTTAAATGGCAATAATTACAATTTCAGCATATAGGAAGTTGTCTTATACCAAGTCAGACCATTGGTCCATCTAGTTCAGTATTATCTTCACTGACTGGCAGCAGCTTTCCAAGGTTTCAGGCAGGAGTCTTTCCAGCTCTACCTGGAGATACCAGGGAGTGAAATTGGGACTTGTCTGCATGCAAAGCAGATGCTCTACCACTGAGCTACAGCCCCATTGTCTAAGGGGAATATATATCAGCAGACAGCACTCACATGTAGTTACCCATCCAAATGCAAACCTTGCACCCTGGGCAGACCTTGCTTAGCAAAGGAGACCATTTATGTTCACTACCACAAGACCAGCTCCCCTCCCATACTGCTTTTCAGTTTAGGGAGCGCTTACATGACATCACACAAGTGTGATGAACTTGACATCACACTTTACCTAGTTGATCAAGTAGGTATTGATCAACTTTTCAGTTAAAATGGCTCTTGTAGGGCCTACTGTGAGCATGTTGCAACTAATGCTCGGAAGAGTGCCTCTGCTATCTTAAAGTTCTTCTTCCACAAAGGTGGCCACAGTATACCTGCTGCACTTAAGGTTTATGAGACTAAAGTGCTCTCACAATTGATGTATAGTGCTGCTATTTGTGCTCTGCATAACTTTAAACAAATGGAGGTGGTCCAATTAAAATTCTTGCATGTTCTATTCTTGGTGCCCAGATGCGTGCCCAATTTCATTCTATGGCTGGAGGCCGGCCTAACAAGAGTGGAGGCCAGGTTTGGATGCATGTATTTAACCTTGAGATTAAAATCATTTTCTGTCCTTAAGGACTAGCCCCTCTTGTTTTGGAAGATGGCTTCCAATCTAGCTGGTGTAAGCAACTCTACAGGCAAGCATGATTTCCCCCTCAATTTCTAATGCCTCTAGGTCTTGATGCTGCTAAAAGGCTTATAAAACAACGTATAGCAGACAGGGAAAAGCAGAGTGACCTGGCATGAATTCCTGCAACAAACTTTCTTGTAGTTTCATGAATTACCCTAAACCAGCTCACTATTTAATGAATTTAATTACCTTGTCCCAGAGAAGGACCTTCACCCTCGCATGATTTAATGCACTTCCATCTGCTGTACTGTACCCTGCTAACTGAGCAAAGAGGCATATTTTTAAAGTGGTGATTCTCTTTATTTAGCAGAGGGCGAGCAACTGGCCCTATCTAGCCCCAGCAGAGCATCCCTCCAGTGGCTGTTGCTGGGATCAATCTTATGTTTCATTTTAGAGTGTGAGCCCTTTGGGGACAGGGGACCATCTTATTTATGTATTATTTATTTTTCTATGTAAACCGCTTTGAGAACTTTGGTTGAAGAGCAGTATATAAATATCCATAGTAGTAGTAGGTACTGTAAAATCCCTATTACCAGTCAAATCTGTTCTTATGGGGAGGGTGTTGAAACTATGACTCATGTTTTTCTATATTGTATATTGTATACTCTATATTGTACAGAGATATTTGTAAATTTCTCTTATCTCCCCCCTCTTATCAAACATCCCTGTTAGAATGGATGATTGATATACAACTTTTTAATTATCTGATTGCTGTGTGTGACCAAATTTTGTGCAGCCGCATGTAAGATCAGGTCTGAGCTGATTTGAGTTATCAGTGATTTGTATTTCTGGATTATTTTCATTGTGTTTTGTATTGTTTCTGTGATGTTGGGTCAATGACCGTAATAAAGCATTCATTCATACTGCTTTTCAGTCTTCACCACTTAGAGTCCTTGGAGAAAGAATGAGACACAAAAGTTAAATAAATGAACTGTTGTGAAATATATGAAAGAAAACATCAACACTGACAATCCCCATCCACAAGTAAAGGATACATAACATAGCTATTTTCAGAACTTAATTTCTAAGAATCCATTTAGACAAGGACTGCTGGATATACCCAGTATATTCGGGTTTTTAAAAACAATGACATGAACTTGAATCATTTTTAAAGCAGGATACATTTAAGTCATTCATGCACAGTGTACCACATTTTTAGCCACAAATGCTCTAGGAATAAATATTCCAACAGCACATGCTCTTTTAGGGGAGATTTCCCTCTTGCCATTTTCTCTTGATGTTATCTAATACATTGTGCTTAGCTGCTGCCAAAACATGGCCTGAGGACCATTTATGATTATCAGCTTTTCTTCGGTATACACATGGAGGAAGCAAAATTACCATAATTTTGTGCCAGATTAAAGCTTTTTTTTTAAAAAAAGCAATAATCAGGGATGCTTATCTATAGTCCAGTTGAAAGAGAACACATATATGTTGGGGCTCCAGGGTGTGCCCACCCAGCAATGGGCTCAGGGAAGGATACTTACTAGAGGCTGGGGGTGGTGAGGGAAGAGGGCAGCAGCAAGAATGGGTGGGTGAAGTGGGGGTGAGAACAGCCTGGCAGCCCAAGTTACTGAGATTCTACTGACTCTTTTGCCCAACTTCAAATCTTGGTGTGGGAAGCCACTAGAATATCAGGAAATGTGAGGCGGGAACCGGTTTTGGACAGGTTTAAACATAACTTCTGCTGGGAGTCCACACTCCCATCTCCCAACATTTTACTGACATTTCCCCCCACTTCCAGACCAGGCAGCGGTCATGTGAACCTGCCCACAGAGTATTTTCTGTGTGGAATAAAAGATCGGTTGAATGCTTGCCTTCACTAGCTTTGAAATGTACAAAAGTGGTGTTTAAGAACAATAATAGGCTTCAAACTTTCATTTCAGGAGCCTAGTATCTGTTGGTAGTACCAAGGGCATAGCTGCAGTTGAACATAGGGATGGGGAGGCGACAAATATTCCTGTGCCCCTAAAGGAGGGCAGGGGGTCCACCAGCTGAGTGACAGCTTGTGCTTTGCTTGCCCCCTTGTACCCCTCTGAAGAAGGTCCCCCCCATACCATCCAGGGGCCCACTCCAACCTTGCTATGCTCCTGGATGGTACATTCAAATTCCCCCCTTTAATAGTATGGAAAACTTAGGCCAAGAAGGGTCCGTTATTTGTTAGTTAAATACAGTGTTGTGTATCTTACGATGTCAGAAACCACTGTGGGTTGTGCATGGTATTCAGCCCCAGGACACAAATGTATGAGGTGTTTTATTTATTTATTTATTTATTTATTTATTTATTTATTTATTTATTTATGAGATTTCTATCCTGTGCCTTTACAAAAATCCCAAGGAAGCTTAGAAAAGTTAAAATTAACAATCAAACCGCAAACAGCCTAAACACATCGATCTCAAAGCCTGTTTGAATAAAGCTGTCCTCATCAGCTGTCTAATACAGGGGAGAGAAGGAGACAACTGAGCCTCCCTTGGGAGAACATTCCAAAGGGAGGGAGACACAGCAGAGGAAGCCAGACCATTGGGCTGCCCAATAAAGCTCTGCATTGCCTAACTTGTCCTTTTAATTTCAGTGGGACTACTTTGACTAATTTTCCTTATCTTGTCATCCATTTAAGATAACATGATTAGAATCTCCTAAAAGTTTGTTCTTTCTTGCTGTGTCTAACAACTAAGTTCTCTCAGATTTTTAGGAGCTTTTTATAGTCTTATAATCTAGTTTCCTGGTCCTAAATCTACCCTAGGTTATCACCTAAGTCATCATAATGTATACATCCTAGAATTTTTAAATGCATATTTATAGCATTATGAAATTTCTACCGCATTGTATAACTATTATATGTTGTAGTCTGAAAACAAGACAGATCACCACTATATTAAAAACCTTGCATTTTTAGTGATCCAGAACCACAGCAGTTACCTTTCATTTCACACATAATAAAATTTAGGAATGTATGAATACAGCAAAAGCTGCCTAAGTCAGCAGGTTCAAATTTGCGGTAATTGTCCTGTTTGCATAGTATCTTAGTGCCAATGTGTATGAACTCCAGGTGCCTAGGAGATGCAGTGCCTTAAACCTGAGTATATGCCAATTACCTGATTGTGGTAGAGTGATTTTTCAGAATGACTGATGTGCAAAATCATACTCCTTTGCAGCACATTCTGCATATAGTCTCAAAAGCTCATCCTCTTGAAATCAGAAAGTTATGACGGTTGCAGAATAAATCTACCTTGTTGGTGGTTCGTCTAAAAATATAGGACCAGTTCAGATGATACTTTCACTGTGTGATTAGATTCCTCTAGGGATGTGCAAACAAGTTCGAATCCAAACCAATTCAAAGTTGAACTGGTTCCGTTTGATGGCTTGATGTTGAGCCGAACACTGCCAATCCCCTCCACTCCACCCCCCAGTTCAACTCGACATCGGGTCCAACCCTTCAAGCCATTTGGGGGTGGTTCATTAATGTTTTTAAATTTTTATTTTTTGTACTTATCCCTCTGGGGGGTTTCTCCGAGGCCACAGGGAGGTCAGCGGAGCACCCCTCCCCCCGCCAGCCTCCATTTTGCCAAAAAACACCTGCTTCGGGTGGTCCTTGACCCTTTCTGGGCCTTTCCTCCATCATGGTGGCTATTTTGGAGGCTGCCACACACGCTCAATGGGCCCTGCATGGCAGAGTCATGACCCAGGCCATGCAGGGGCCCATTGCGCATGCATAACAGTCTCCAAAATGGCCACCGCAACAGGGGAAAAGTCTGGAAAGGGCTGAAGACTGCCTGAACCAGGTGCTTTTTGGCAAAAAAAAGAGGCTGGCAGGGGGAGGAGTGAACTCCACTGACACCCCCCATGGCCACAGAGAAGCCCCCCAGAGAGGGTAAGTACAAAAAATGAAATTTTAAAAAATATTAACAAGCCCCCCCTGAACAGAACGGGGTGGGGGGAGTTTGGGAGTGGCAAAACTGAACTGGCCCAGTCCAATTTTGAGGCCATTTCAGACTCAAACTGAATCAGGCCAGCCAGATTTGTTCACACCTCTAGATTCCTCTACCTGTGTACGATCATCCAAATGGAAAACCATATATTCTCTACCCTGGATTTAAATACTAGATGTAATGCAGGATTTAGAATGTGGGGTATTTACTATCATGTGACTAGATGATCGCCTGTATTGCAATGTGTTCCCCACCCCAATCATAGAGTTTGAATTGTAAACATGACAGAACCCAGGACTGGATCATCCAGTTATGTAGGCAGGACTTTCTTTTGGCACAGTTTTTTCTCCCTGCTTGAAGTGGAGAGAGTTCTTTTAATATCTCCCACACTAACTGTCAGTCAATTTTATTACAGCCGTTGGCCAGCAAAGAGATAAAAATCAGAACAACAAACATAGCTAATAAACACAAATGGTAACTGATAATAACACACAATAAAACAGTATACAAGCATCCAAAAGATTTTAAAAACCCCACACTAACTGATACAGGTGGGAAACGTGTGGCTTACAAGATAAGCATGTCGTTTACAAATTTCACCCACTTTCTGGTATAAAATAAATGAGAAAAACTCTGTGTGTGCACCCATGTTTGAGTTTCAAACATGAATTTTAGTTTTTATTTTTGCTGTGACAGGAAATAATAGATAGTCTTATCCACCAAGGAAAAGCCTTAAGGGTCACCCCTGGTATGCATTCTTCTGCCTTCCAGAGCCCCAATTACAATCTCTTCAGTCACGACCTCCGCATTTCTCCCTGCTAGGATCCAACAGAGCATTTTGCCCAGGAAGATCCCAGTCACGTGGGGGAAGGATGGACAAGAGACGTTGAAACGTAGGGTGGGGCAAGCCAGGCAGGTCCCTGATCACCCCTGATCCCTTGCTTTGTTCTCCCTTCATCACACTTAACAGCTGCACAACAGTGTCTTTTCATTCTCCAGCAGAAATCTGGGGTTGTGGGCTTGGAAACAGTGAGAATCCTATCCTATAAATTGGGTTTTCCAAGTTTGGAGCTCACTATATTGCTATCTATCTATCTATCTATCTATTGCTCCTTGGGCCTCACTCCATACCTGCTCCTCCACAGCTCACTGTAGCTTTCTGCTGCTTAAGCGCAACCTCCAGCACCCCTCGCACGAGGTGTTGACCATGCAAATGGCTGCCACGCATGCATGAAGGCTATGTGCATGCTGCCACACTGGCACACAAGGAGTGCTGGGGAGCATGCCACCACAGCAGGGAGCTGAGGTGAGAGATGGAGGAGCAGGTATGGACCTCCTCTCCTCACCTTTAAAGGTGCCCCAGCTGAACTTTGAATCCCTAGTTTGAAGCTGGAAATACAACAAAGGAAGCCTTGGAACCATAAAGAGAGGGGAGTGATAGGCCTGCATCTGGGCAAGGAAGGTACAGCTGAATTCTAAACGTATGATTGAAGGATACACTCTACCCACATTGGACTGTTCATATGAATCTGTTTTCCACGTGGGCATAAAAAACCACAGAACTACTAAATGCATGTTTAAAAGTATCATCTGAACTGGTCCACAACAGTTTGTGTGAATTGTAGTGGTATTCATAGAAATGAGGAGTGCAGCAACGTCACACTGGAGCTGGCATGTCACAGTGAGAACAAGTCAGTAACAGATATGAGAACCAGAGGTGCCTGGCAGCACACACGTGCTCCCAACAACTCCAGCTTCTCTGTCTTCATTACAAGCTACCTGGAGGACCATTTGGTCAAAAGGTGGAGTGTAAATCCAAGAACGGAAGGAAAAAAATGTAATAGACTATGTTTGGGGAACCTGAAACCTTTCACTCAGGTGAGAGTATCTGAAGCGTTTCCCCCCAATAACTTCATCTTGAAAGAACACTTCAACACTGCTTAAAAGAAACATCTGTGCCTTTTGAAAGAGCAGCAGCCACTTTCATCTCAGCTCTGTTTCTGTGCCAATCGACTAACAGCCCTCATACCAAGGAAAGTGGCACATTCTGCCATGCAAGTCTGGAAAGCAAAGATTCAAGAAATAATGAAGGCATACTGAGGTGAATTAACACCAGCACTCCCAACTTAGCAACAGTGCAGGGCTTGAGGAAGCAGGGATGCATTGTCTGAGGTTTGGAGAATGAGTTGGATATCTCCCTATCAAGCAGTGACATAGCTAGGGCAGAGGGGCCCTCTATTCACCTCCCCTGGTGGCAGCACATACCTCCCCTACTTACCAGTGGTGGTGGCTGCTGGTCCTGCACTGCCACCCACCGCTACTTGCCAGCCAGCTTGGGGGGCTGCTCAGAAGCAGGGGGGAGCCCTAAGTAACAAGGCCTCTCCGCTTCCAAGTGGCTTCTAAGCTGGCTGGCAAGCAGTGGTGGGCAGCAGTGTGGGCGGTGGTGGGTGGCAGCAGTGGGTGGCAGTGGTGGGCAGCAGTGGCAGGTGGAAGGAGACATGGCAGCAGGTGGGGGAAGCATGGAGGAGGAATTGGGAGTGGTGAGTGATGGCTGTGGGGCCCTTGGTGGATTCCTCAATGGCTCACATATTTGGACGTAGGCCAACTCTGGTGGTTCCAACCCCGCTATCAAGGACACCAGGAGATGGGAAGACAACTGAAGTAAGGATGAAGATGAGGCAGCAGACAGAGGCAGGGGTCCCAACTGACCCAGAGAGGGAGGAAGTGGGAGTCAAAGGAAATAATTAAGAGGCGAAGGCAGCTGATGAATGAATCTGGGGCTTCCTGCTCCTATTCAAGGTGAAAGCGGGTGTAACATTTTATGTAGCCAGAAGGGCTGTCGGCTAGCACCTGTACCATCAGCCAGTCCCTGGGCCTATCTGCGGCTGCTTCTGCTCCCTCCTTCTGGAGGGCAGAGTCTGGTACCTGCTGCATGTGTGGGCCAGAAGGGATTGCCATAAATGTCTCCACAAATCCCTAACATATTTACTTTCCTGTATACGGTTTTAACTGTAAGCTGTTTTCAGAGTCAGGTTTTGCTGAAATGCCGAATAAAATGGATTAAATGGCATGACATAACCGAACATAACATTTTAAATGGGATGGAAGTGCTTTGAATACACATTGACTGCCCTAAAACCAAATGTGTTCTCAGAGCAGTGAATGTGTGTTCAGACACTTTAAATGTTACATCTGTCTTCACCTTCAAGTACGGCCCATTTTTACGGCTACATTTCCATCATGATCAACATCATCATTAGCAGATGTATAGTGCTTTAAAGTGCCCAAAGCACTTCACATGTATTATCCTGTCAATCTGACAAGAACCTTGGAAGGTTTGTATTATTATTCCTAGACTGCAGATGGGAGCCTGAGGATGAAGCAGAACGGCTTGCCTAAGGTCTCTGAGTGAGTTCGTGCAAGATCTGAGATTCAAACATTCTGATTAATAAGAACATAAGAACAGCCCTACTGGATCAGACCCAAGGCCCATCCAGTCCAGCATCCTGTTTCACACAGTGGCCCACCAGATGCCTCTGGGGAGCCCACAGGCGAGAGGTATGTGCATGCCCTCTCTCCTGCTGTTACTCTCCTGCAACTGGTACTCAGAGGCATCCTGCCTTTGAGGCTGCAGGTGGCCTATAGCTCTCCGACTAATAGCCGTTGATAGACCTCTCCTCCATGAAGTTAGCCAAACCCTTCTTAAAGCCATTCATAGCTCATTCTCTTAGCTACTGCACTACACAGCGCTCATGCCACAAAGTAAAATTTGAAGGAGAATTTCAGCTCTCCTCCCAAGGAGAAACATTGGAGAACTTTCTCAAGATTGTTTTTCTACATATTAACCAATGGCCGTTAGTGTTGTGCTACTGCAAGAAAATTGCATAGATAGGCTAAAGCACGGATTTTCAGAATTGCCCTCTTATTCAAAAGTTCCCTGCAAAACATAGGAGACATGCCACACAGACTGCACACCTTCTTTCACAAGTGCAAACATATTTTCACTAATGCTAATCCAGAACATAAGCTTAGCACAACTAGTTAGTGCAACAGCTTTGTGCTAGTGCATCATCCATGTGCAAGTGCAGCATTGGTCAGTATGCCAGCTAATAAATCTGTAGCCATATCTACTACAAATATACTGCACTTGTCTCAGCTGTGGAGATGTATATCATATGTATCCAGAGAGAGGACAACATTGCTGCCCTAAAGATTAGTAACGAAATCCTCCTTCAAGCTCTTTTTGGATGTGATACCTGAATGGATGCCGAGTCTCAAGATTGCAGATCAGCTATAATAAGTTCCAAGCATATGTAGAAGCAAAAGCTTTTTGGAATAGTCTCTTGGGCTCCTCCTAACAGCTGCAGGGTTTGCAGAGATCGCAGGTCTAAGTTGAAACCTCTTGATCCCACTGGCAAAGCAGTTTATAATTGGAGTAAATCCAACTTGAAAAAGGACTCTGAAAAATTAGTGCTCTATCTCAGGGGTTCACCTGTAGCCCTGCCAGATGGCAATTTTACTTTGGAAGGGCAAGTGCGTGTTCACATATCGTACAGATTAATGTTGAAGTCCCTGCGAGCTATCAGAGAGCACTCCATACACACCTCGGGTTTTTCATTGTGCATTGGAGCTTAGGCCGATTTATGTCCAGGGTGAAAAATTCCACTTTTTACATTGGGTTTTTGGGCAAATTCAAAATATCCTATATGCCCTGTAACTCACAGTATTTCACCCTTCTTAACCTCGCAGTAAATGTGCAGCAGGGAAATGCTTGATTAACAGACATAAGAAAAAGCCCTGCTGGATCAGGCACAAGGCCCATTTAGTCCAGCATCCTGTTTTCACACAGTGGCCCACCACCGGATGCCTCTGGGGAGCCTATAGGCAAGAGGTATGTGTATGCCCAGTCTCCTGCTGTTGCTCCCCTGCAACTGGTATTGAGAGGCATCGTGCCTCTGAGGCTGGAGATGGCCCACAGCCACCAGACTAGTAGTCATTGATAGACTTGTCCTCGATGAATCTGTCTAAGCCCCTTTTAAAGCCATCCAAGCTGATGGCCTTCACCACATCCCATGGCAAGGAATTCCATAGATTAATTATGCACTGTGTGAAAAAGTCATTCCGTTTGTTGGTCCTAGATTTCCCAGCAATCAATTTCATGGGATGACCCCTGGTTCTAGTGTTGTGATAGAGGGAGAAACATTTCTCTCCTTTTACCCTCTCAACTCCATGCATAATTTTATACACTTTGATCATGTCTCCCCTTGATTGATTAAGTGCTGTCAAGTCAGTGTCGATTCTTAGTGACCACCTAGATAGATTCTCTCCAGGATTATCTGTCTTCAACTTGGCCTTTAAGGTCTCTCAGTGGTGCATTCATTGCTGTCATAATCGAGTCCATCCACCTTGCTGCTGGCCATCCTCTTCTCTTTCCTTCAGCTATCCCCAGCATTATGGACTTCTCAAGGGTATTGCATCTTCGCATAGTATGTCCGAAGTATGATAGTTTGAGCCTGGTATTTTGTGCCTCAAGTGAAAATTATGTATTGATTTGTTCTATGATCCATTTGTTTGTTTTCCTGGCCGTCCATGGTACCCTCAAAAGTCTTCTCTTAGTCTCCCCTTTGTCACCTCTTTTCCAAGGTAAAGAGCCCCAGATGCTGTAGCCTAGCCTCATAAGGAAGGTGCTCCAGGCCCCTGATCATTTTGGTTGCCCTCTTCTGCACCTTTTCCAGTTCTACAATATCCTTCTTAAGATACAGTGAACAAAGCTGTGCACAGTAGTCCAGATGTGGCCGCACCATAGATTTGTATAAGGGCATGATAATATTAGCATTTTTATTTTCAACCCCCCTCCTAATGATTCCTAGCATGGAATTAGCTTTTTTCACAGCTGCCACGCACTGAGATGACACTTTCAATGAGCTGTCCACCACGACTCCAAGATTTCTCTTCTGGTCAGTCCCCGACAGCTCAAATCCCATCAGCGTATATGTGAAGTTGGTGTTTTTTGCCCCAATGTGCATCACTTTACACTTGCTTACATTGAACCACATTTGCCATTTTGTCCCCCAGTACCCCAGTTGGAAGAGATCTTTTTGGAGTTCCTCACAATCTGTTGTGGATTTCACTACCCTAAAGCATTTAGTTTCATCTGCTAATCTGGCTACCTCGCTGCTTACCCCTACTTCTAGATCATTTATGCACAAGTTAAAAAGCACTGGTCCCAGTACCGATCCCTGGGGGACCCCACTGCCTACCTAGCTCCATTGTTAAAACTATCCATTTATTCCTACTCTCTGTTTCCTGTCCTTCAACCAGTTACTGATCCAGGCATGAGCCTGTCCCCTTATTCCATGACTGCTAAGTTTACTCAAGAGCCTTTGGTGGGGAACTTTCTCAAAAGCTTTTTGGAAGTCCAAGTATATTGTGTCAATCAGATCATCTTTATCCATATGCCTGTTGACACTCTCAGAGAACTCCAAAAGGTTAATGAGGCAAGATTTTCCCTTGCAGAAGCCATGCTGGTTCTCCTTCAACAAGGCCTGTTCTTCTATATGCTTAACAATTTTGTCCTTAAGTATGCTTTCCATCAATTTACCCAGCACCGAAGTTAAGCTGATCGGCCTGTAATTTACTGGATCCCCCCTGGATCCCTTCTTGAAAATTGGAGTCACATTGGCTACCTTATAGTCCTCTGGTACAGAGCCTGATTGTAGGGACAAGTTATATATTTTTGCTAGGAGATTGGCAATTTCACATTTGAGTTCCTTCAGAACTCTTGGGTGGATGCCATCTGGCCCTGGGGATTTGTTAATTTTTAGCTTCTCAGGACAGTTTAGAACGTCTTCGCTTGCCACCTCAAATTCACCCAGTTCCTCAGCTGGTAAACCTGAAAAACTCAATTCTGGAGAGGTATATGGTCAGTATCCTCCACCGTGAAGACAGATGCAAAGAACTCATTCAGTTTCTCTGCAATCTCCTTATCCTCCTTATTAATCCCTTTCACACCCTCATCATCTAAGGGTCCAACTGCCTCCCTGGCAGGTTTTTTACTTCTGATACATTTAAAGAAGTTTTTATTATTCCCCTTGACACTTCTAGCTATATGCTCCTCAAACTCTCTTTTTGCATCCCTTATTGACTCCTTGCATTTCTTTTGACAGAGTTTATGTTCGTTCCTGTTCTCTTCATTTGGGCAGGACTTCCATTTTTTTGAAGGAAGTTTTCTTCCCTTTTATATCTTCCCTTACTCTACTTGTTAGCCACCCTAGCATCCTCCTGAACTTGGTGGTACCTTTCCTCCTTCTTGGTATACATTCCAACTGTGCTTCTAGTACTGTAGTTTTAAACAAGTTCCATGCTTTCTGGAGTGATTTGACCCTCCTGACTTTCCCTTTCAACTTCCTTCTTACCAGTCCCTTCATATTTGAGAAGTTTCCTCTTCTGAAGTCCAATGCGTCTGTGTTGGACTTCCTTCACAATTCTCCACTCGCATATATGCTGAATTGGATCACACTATGGTCACTGCTACCCAATGGTTCTGCAACTCTGACCTCTCGCACCAGGTCCTGGGCACCACACAGGATAAAATCCAAAGTTGCCATCTCTCTGGTTGGTTCTGTGACTAACTGTTCTAAGGCACAGTCATTTAGCACATCTAGAAATTTGGACTCTCTCTCTCATTACCTGAATGTGAATTTACCCAGTCTATGTGTGGGTAGTTGAAGTCACCCATTATTACTGCCCTGTCTTTCTTTGATGCTTCTCTTATTTGTTTCTCCAACTCAAGGTCACTCTCAGCGCTTTGATCCAGAGGGCAATAGCACATCCTTAGTAACACATTTCCTTTCAGTCCTCATAATTTTACCCATAATGATTCTGTGGAGGACTCTGATCCATCTAGGTTTTCTAGCTTATTGGAATCTATCCCTTCTTTGATATACGGTGCCACTCCTCCCCCAACCCTCCCCTCCTTTCCTTCTGTAGAGTTTATATCTAGGAATATAAAGCAGAAAGTTGCTGGTTCGAATCCCCGCTGGTAGTATATTGGGCAGCAGCGATATAGGAAAATGCTGAAAGGCATCATCTCTTACTGCGCAGGAGGAGGCAATGGTAAACCCCTCCTCTGTTCTACCAAAGAAAACCACAGGGCTCTGGGGGCACCAGTAGTCGAAATTGACTTGATGGCACACTTTACCTTTAAAGCCTGCTGACTGGGAAAGGCCCCAACAGTTCCTGCTTATATTTCTAGAGTACTTACAAAGTATTGTAGCTATCATACAGCTAGAGTCTATTTATTTGTTTAATTTAATTTACAAGAATTATTGGTCATTGCTCTACAAACTGAACCCCCCAACAATTTACATAAAATGATTGCAGTACCGATTACCTATGTTTAAATAAACTGAATGAAAACCAATAATTCTTTAAAGCAATAAGGCAATAAAACCACAACATTGTGATTTAATGTATATAGGCTAGGATTGAAAGAGCTGCTTTAGGAACTCCCACATATTTGGATATGCCTAGTAGAATGTTTGCTATTCAAAGTGAGAAAAGCCAAACTGGGAAAAGAGCCTCATATCATATCACAAATGGCTTTTACTCATCCTTCATCTTTAAAAGAATTTGGCAAGCATCATAGGAAATTTCTGTTCAAGAAATGTAGGTCGATCGTACATACAAGTTTAAAAAGAAACACGAGCTCAGAGCTCACTGGGCATGTGTAAATAGTCACATGGTTCTCCAGGTCTAGGCTATGGTAGCGAAATGCATCTTGTTTCTCCACATTCATGGGTCTCATCTGTATTTGAATATCTCCCACTGGGAGAAGTGCATTCTCCTGATGCAGGGAACAGAATGCTTATCTCCTCAATTCAGATGGGAATCTGAGATATCAGGGAGAGAAACCCTTCCTGCATTCTACCAAAGACAACCATAGGGCTCTGTGGTTGCCAGGAGTCGACACCGACTCAACAGCACACTTTACCTTTATTAGAAGATGAGAGAATCACTGGTAAATTTAACATTAGATTTTGAATGCATTTTTTGGCTGACATCCTGACTAATGAAGCACAGGAGAAAGCTGTATGCAACAGGAGAAAGCTGTTTCCAGGAGAAATCCTGGAAGCTCTCTGTGTCATCCAAAAATATGTTCCTGAGGACTGTGTGACCTTCAGGGGCATATTTATAGATGAAATGAAATAGAGGATCGATATCAACTGAGATGGCCTCAAACACAATACATCGAAACGCATCAGAATAAATATTTCTTCAGCAGCTGCTTTTGTATTGTTTTTGAGGCAAATTTTTGGGTGGCACAGGGTACTTCCTGGGGAGCTCATTAAAATTTGCCCCACTTCTGAACCAGCAGTGGAGCCGAAATGACTTTCCAATAGCACCAGTGCTTTCATTCATTCATTCATTCATTCATTCATTCATTCATTTGACAGATTTCTATACTGACCAAAACTCACGTCTCTGGGCAGTTTACAATAAAAAATACCATTAAAACAAAATTAGAACATTAAAATAGTTTAAAATTTAAACCATCTTAAGAGTGTTAACTAAAACTGTAAATCTAATTAAAAGCCTGGGTGAGCAGATGTGTCTTGACTGACCTTTTAAAAGATGTCAGAAATGGGGAGGCTCTTATTTCAACAGGGAGGGCATTCCAAAGCCTTGGGGCAGCAACAGAGAAGGCCAGTTTTTTCCCATTGCACTTGGGAAAAGTCAGTATGTCAGCCTTTGCTTTTCCTTAGCCCATGTACCTTTATTTTTCAAATGGCTAATTTAATTTTTCAACCTTTGACGGTAACAATTTTAGAATATGATTACTGTAGAATAAGCAGAAAAGACTTAACACTGTGGTTTGGGATCTGCCTTGTTAATTCAAACAATCTGCAATTTCATTAATTACATTCAGCTACCTGTGGCAGCTGTCTGACTCATGACTGATTTCCAATGGCAATCTCCTAACACAATTGACTCCTCTTTTCTCCCTTCTCTTAAAAACCTGATGCATATATTTTCTGCAAAGAAGGCATCTGTGGACTTTTTGCTGCATAAAAATAACAAATGTTGTCCATTGAATTACTGTGTTGTGGAGAACCCTACCACCAGTTTGCCCCAACTTAAATCCCAATGTGCGGATTTAAGGTTGTGCTATAATGGAGCTTTCGTCACTTCATCACAGACCTGTAACATAACAAATAGTGTGCAACAATTTTAAAAACATGCCCTTTTCATTATAAGGGAGCAGTCAGTATATCTGATGGCTGAAAGATGCTATTAAGTTTTAGGAATCCCAAGAGTATTTTCATTTGCTGAGAGAGGGTGTGGAAAGAAATTTTCAGGAATAGTTTAAATGTACTGAAAAGACTAATGGTACTGATAGAAATATTTCCCATTTGTTTGGATGACAAGTGCCTCCAGTAATATATCCAAAATGTCTAGAAGCTGAATCAAAATAAGGCACAAAGCAAAAAAATCTGATAGAAAGGTAGGCCTTATAAAAATACAATTTTCTATTTTTGGAGCTCCTATGGGATGTTTCTCTGGACTTCAGGCTTTCAGCCATGCAAGCTGCAGATTATATTATTAGTTCTGCCTGAATCACACTCAGACTAGATGTGATGTTATTGGACTTGCTTTAGAAAAGTGGCATCCCAGTCATCACTCTGTTTCATCTGAGTCTTATGCCATGGCAACCACATGATCTGTGCAACACAATTTAAACAGCAGGAACCCTGGAAATGTTTTTAAGGTGGGAAGGTTCAAATTGATCTGGATGTGACAAATGTGGCCTACTGTTGTCTTCTATCTAGTAATCTTTTATGTTTTGTTGTTTAGAATTTTGTTCCAGTGGGGATCCTGTAGAGTGTGTGTGTGTGTGTGTGTGTGTGGCAGGCGGGGGGGGGGGGAGTTGGAAAGGAAAAGAGAAGGAAAGGAGGAGAAAATGGAGGGGCTTCTGAATACTCAGTTAAATCTATGTGAGGTTACTTTGTGTTTATGTGGGAAGCATTTATAAAACATTTGGCGATAAGAATTTTGAGCCAGCTAAGTGTGTGAGCCTGCAAAGCTTGTGAACGGTGCTGCAGTCTCATTGCATCACATTACTGGGCCTACATTTCCGAACTGCTTTCTACTATAACTGCTGCTGGTTTGTTTCTCCAGCTTCCTGAGCTGCCTGACCCCTGAAAATTGCTTTTTTCTTCTCAGTCCTGAATTCTGTCGTTCAGGGGCATAGCTAGGGAGTGGGTAGATACTAATGCTACTGATATGGAGACTCTGCCCACAACACAGAGTCCCCTGCCTTCTTTTTAAGAAGAAGACACAATGGAGCAACTTTGGAGGTAAATTGTCTAACAAATTTAGATTAATTGCAAGCTGAGAAAAGAGGCAGCTTTTAAAAGTGGTGATTCTCTTTATTTAGCAGAGGGAGAGCAACTGGCCTTATCCATCCCCAGCACAGCATCCCTCCAGTGGCAGTTAGGGGTGTGCACAGAACCAGCTGGTCTGGTCCAGTTCCAGTCTCAACTGGACTCGAACCAGACTGGGCAAGTTCTGTCCGACACCCTCTCAACCCCCCACCCTGGCCCAGTCCAGTCCAGTGGGGTTCATGGATGGGGACTTTTATTTATTTATTTTTTAATATGTAACCCCTCTTAGGGGGTTTTCTGAGGTGAGGGTGGGGGTCAGTGGAGGGTCCCTCTCCTCCCATCAGTGTACCTTGCTTCAAAAACTGGCCCATTCCCCACCCCCACACCGTGGTGGCCATTTTGGAGACCGCCATGCCTGCTCAATGGGCCTCTGTGTGGCCTGGGTATGCCAGTTCGGTTTCGAACGCATTTGCACATCCCTAGTGACTGTTGCTGGTGTCTCTCTTAGGTTTCTTTTTCAGATTGTGAGCCCTTTGGGGACAGGGAACCATTTTGTTTATTTATTTATATCTATGTAAACCACTTTGGGAACTTTTGTTGAAAAGTGCTTTAAAAAAAAAAAAAAGTTCATAGTGCCAATTTTGCTCACTGTCCTACATGGAAAGTCACTTGCAAAAGATGCAAAAAACGGGGAGGGGGCACTTTGCTAAGGTTTGCAAGTCTGCAGTCCACTCCATTACTGATTCACCATAGGATAAAGATAAGACAGATGAACCACTTCCTGACAGCATTTTGTGACAGAATCAGAGACTGCTTCTCCACATTGTCAAGTTAAAATCAATGGCCATGAAGTGTGGATGCTGGCTGGTTCTGGTTCTCCATACATCTGTTTTACAAGAAACTCCTTACTACATTAAATGTCAGAATGCTGTGCCCTCCCGTGCTGCACACTTACCAGATGATGCAGAGGGCAGTGGTAAGGCATGGAGCATCCTTCTTTTCCCATCCATGGAAGTGCGGGAGGACAGGGATCAGACAGCAGGAGAATTAGAACAGCTGGGAGTCAGGGAAACAAGAAAGGGGCCTCAGAAAGGCGTGGAGCTAAGGTCCACTTCAGGTCTTGCTGGGAATGCACTGGGCTATTTAGGCAATAGGCAGACAGTCAATGGCACAATGCTATGGGTACGTTCCTCATTGTGTTGTACAGGTATTGCATCTGCCTTCTTCTGAATTTTATGTTTGAAGTGTAGTGCCAGGAGTATCAATAAAAACATCTGAGAAATCAACAATCATATCAGCATATGGATGCTCCATCATCTGTTCTGTGTTATTTGGGTCTAATGCTACCTGTAGATCTTTCTGATGTTTCCAGCCCAATATTGAGACTCCTTTTTGTGAAACATACACTTTCCCTTCTGCAATATATCCTTTGTATTCCAACACAGCAGTGAAGTATCCATTTATGGCAACAGGGGAACCTCCATATCCCCAAGGGTGGCTATCTGAAGACTGCAAGTGCAAATCTATTGTCAGTCTTCCCATGACACCAGCTGGCTCAGGCTACAATGCCATTTCAATCTCCCTTCAGATGGCCTCAGAAATATGGTGTGTGTGTGGGGGGGGGGGGTTTCAGTGCATCTGATATTGTCCTCTGGACTTCCTGCTTATTCCGTTGCCGATCCCTTTGCCTGGGGCTCTTCAGCTTCCCCGTCCCCACAGCAACCCTCGTCACTTTCTGCAGGGGCATAGCAAGGTTGGAGTGGGCCCAGAGACAAGATTTTAAAATGCCCCCCCCTCACTGAAGCTCAGCTCATGAAGTAGAGAAATCTTTAATGAGGCTGAATAGTGGTAACAAAAAGCATAGAAAAATTTATATATCTATATCTATACCTATCTATCTATATAACCTATGTGCCACAATAGAACATCATCCTAAACTATTTTTTTAAAGGTTTTGTAAATTGTGGATGATGCAAGTCATTTAATGGTACTAGAGAAAGACATGCTGTTCTGGTAGCTCCAGGTCTTAACACTCAGATCAGTTTCAGAGGATGAATACAACTGAAGGAAGCCCAGGTGGGTGCACGGCTGGGGGAGTCAGTCATGTGACTTGCCTCTGGGGGGCCTCCCAAGGCAGTGGGCCCCCAGACAACTGTCTCCCCTTGCCCAATTATAAATAGTTTAGGATGATGTTCTATTGTGGCACATAGATTATATAGATAGATAGGTATAGATATAGATATATAAATTTTACTATGCTTTTTGTTACCACTATTCAGCCGCATTTAAGATTTCTTTACTTCATGAGCTGAGCTTCAGTGAGGGGGGGGCATTTTAAAATCTTGTCTCTGGGCCCACTCCAACCTTGCTACGCCCCTGCAGACAGTGACGATGGTTGCTGTGGGGACGGGGAAGCTGAAGAGCCCCGGGCAAAGGGATCAGCAACGGAATAAGCAGGAAGTCCAGAGGACAATATCAGATGCACTGAACCCCCCCCCACACACACACACCATACTTCTGAGGCCCTCTGAAGGGAGATTGAAATGGCATTGTAGCCTGAGCCAGCTGGTGTCATGGGAAGACTGACAATAGATTTGCACTTGCAGTCTTCAGATAGCCACCCACGGGGATATGGAGGTTCCCCTGTTGCCATAAATGGATACTTCACTGCTGTGCTGGAATACAAAGGATATATTGCAGAAGGGAAAGTGTATGTTTCACAAAAAGGAGTCTCAATATTGGGCTGGAAACATCAGAAAGATCTACAGGTAGCATTAGACCCAAATAACACAGAACAGATGATGGAGCATCCATATGCTGATATGATTGTTGATTTCTCAAATGTTTTTATTGATACTCCTGGCACTACACTTCAAACATAAAATTCAGAAGAAGGCAGATGCAATACCTGTACAACACAATGAGGAACGTACCCATAGCATTGTGCCAACCACTTAGAGAGGAGCTCTTAAGACTACAGCATGCTGACGTCATAGAGTCTGTTGATTCATCAGAATGGGTCTCTCCCATTGTTCTTGTCAGAAAATCAAATGGTACACTTTGAATATGCATAGATTTAAGAGATGTGAAATCCAATATGGTAGTGAATTATTATCCATCACCCAATATCAATGAAATGCTGCTTACTCTGAAAAAGGCCTCCATGTTCACATGCTGAGGAGCATGGATGCTAAACTGACAGAAGTCTTAAGAAAATTCAGACAACAGACTTACTATCTCTCTGCATAGAAATGTCAGTTCTGCACACATTTGGTGACGTACTTGGGACACACACTATCTCATAGTGGCATACATCCCCAAACAGACTTTTGTGATCAAAATTTCCCACAAAGGCCTGGGGCATGAGCTTGACTAAAAGGCAAATCAGAGAAAGATTTTGGTGGCCAGGTATGTACAAACACATTAAAAATGTAATCAGGCACTGTATGGCTTGTGCTGTATCTGACAAATTGCAGAAGACCTTTCCAACCCCCTTGACTCCCTTAGAGTATCCCAGTGGTCCTTGGGTAAAACTTGCTCTGGATATAAAGGGGTCTTTTGATAATATACCCACAAAACAGAGTGATGGTGTATTACTATTCCAGGTGGCCAGAAGTTTCATTTGTTGATAACATTGCTCCAATGTTAACGTGGTGTTCCAATTCATGGCCACTATTTTTTTGAGAAGGTCTTCCTAAAGAACTACTGACTGACAATGGGACACAGCTTACCTCATTTGAAATGGAACAATACTTGCATAACCATGGGATAAAACACAAAACTATTTCCTTGTACCATCCTCAAGGGATATGGCTTAGTGGTGGAAAGAATGAACAGACTGGAGAAAGGAAGTTTACAACTGGCTATTATGCAACAACAGCCCTGGAAAGAGGCAATTCATGGAACTCTATTTGCTTATTGAACTACTCCTCATTCTACTACAGGAAATCACCTTTTGAACTGCTGAGAGGATGCAAAGCTACCACCAAATTTACCCAATGACCAACTGATAGGGCTTTCCATGTCATCTCACTCTGAGGATGCAGAGGTTTGTGACTGGGTAAGGGAGAAGCAACAATAATACAAATTATATATGGTTCAGAAATGGGGTACAAAACTGCAGACATTTCAGGTAGAGGACTTTGTTTGAGTATAGCTGCCTTATAAAGTGAGAAAGTGTCATACTGGATTATGGAAATGGATTATGGAAAGTTGTCATATTGGATTATGGAAATAAATGAAACAATTCAAGACTATGAGAAAAGAAGGAAGGGATTCTGATCTCCAGAGAGGAACTGAGAGGAAATCTTGCCTCCAATTTTGACCTCACAGAGGAGGCTGGTGAAAGTGATAACAATCCCCTGTACCAGAAAAAAAAACAAAAACCATCACTAACCGCTCCTGTGCCAGAGAACCCAAGAATTAGAAGTGTGCAAGACAGGAGACCACCTAAAAGATTTCAAGACTTTGACACTGAATTTCAAATTAATTCAATTCTTGTTGAATTGGTATGTCTTGTATTCTACCTAGTAATCTTTTATGTTTTGTTGTTGAGAAGTTTGCCCCAGTGGGGATCCTGTAGAGAGTGTATTCATAATACACTCTACATGTGTCTACATAAGATTACTTTGTATTTATGAAGGAATCAGCTCTAAACCACCTACTTTTTCAGATGTATTTTACATCTGTTCATTTAATCTTCGTTCAAAATATCTAATCATTTGTGGCAAGTCACACTAACTTTGGGAAGATTCATGACTTTTCTCAGAGGGGTTTCCTACCTATGCCTGAAAGAGGATTCATGCTACCCTTATCCCAACAGCTGCCTCTTTAGATGACCTTCACAGTTTGAGTAACAGATATTGATGAAGGAAAGGAGTTGGAATGTGCTACTCACATACTTGATAGTAGTCAAATGTAGTGCAGTGGGGTTGCAGGAAGATAAGTGACATGTAACATGATCTCTTGCTGGTTCCAGGCCAAGTCATAAAGTGGAATAAAAGCTCAAAAGTCACAGCAGTATTCCCTAGTGGATGTAGTGGCATTATACTGATAAATCCACCCAGGAAGCAGCCTCCTTATATGTCTTTTAAAAGTCCTCTTACCAAGATGTGGTCCACGGTTCTGCAAATAATAAAGTGTGCAGCACTACATCATGGTAATTTGACCTTCCATATTCAGTATCGGATTTCCGGGAAACAAAACCATCTCTTTCAAATATGGTCATTATGCATAAAATAGAATTCTTTGGACTTTCTGGATCCTTATGAAATGTAGACTCTGACCTCATTTTCTACATGTTTGGTACTGATAAAAAATGACTTTGAAACAGATCTAACACCGAGGCTTATATAATCTGTGGACAGGAGATCAGAAAGTTCTTTTCTTGAAAATACAAACTGATAAAGTGCTTGAATGTGAACCCGTGTTTGTATCAGCTACCGCTGGCCCAGTCTTTCAATGCCTGTTTTGTATGTATCACATATCTCTTGTGCAGGATTTCTTCTGCAACCTCTGTTAAAGCTGTTGGAAATGACTCCCCCTGCCTCCCCTACAAAGATCAGCTGCTATCTACAGCCGGCTGCAATCTACAAACCATTTCTCTCTGGTGAACTTGAAATGAAGCCCGTTTCAGCCTCATTCTTATCAGTGTAGAGTGGAGCTACTGTATTTCTTGTCCTGACCAGCCTGCTTAGCATTCTTGAGAATAAGTGAGAAAAAGTCAGGCAGAAAGATGAATCAGTAATCTGCTTATCTCAGGCAGGGGTGGGCAGTAGAAAGCCTGGGAGCTGCTGGTGGCTCCCAAGCTTATCTGAAGTAGCTCTCCAGGATTTTTAGTTTGCTTCTTCCTCCCTTCATTTCCAGCTAATACTGTAAATCTGATTGGCTGACTGAATGGGAGCATGACCACAACATTTTTAATCTCTCATCCGCTTTGAGCTCTCAGAATTGCTTTTATTTCTATCCCATTATTTTCTCTCCAGTTTCTTCTCTCACAAATCAGCCCCTCTTGCTCTGCTCTTGTCCTGAAGCACCATTCTTCTGTAATTCAGCATTTTGTACTCTTTGCCTATACTGCAATCAAGGCTGGCTTGAAGGGTCCTTGGCAAAGTGGTCTTTGTTCTCCTTTCTGTGGTGGTGGATGCAACCCTACATGGGATGTGGTGGTAGGGAACGTTGCAGGCAATAGCCACCAGTATAAAGCTGTTGTTGATCTGCCAAGATCAAATAAACCTACTTTTGTCACCACAGTAAGAGGAAAGGAGGACCCACCCAGATGGTGGCCATCAGTTTCTGGCTGAACCCAATCCTCTTCAGGGGGTCAGGGCAGGCATCAGCAGTGGGTCCTTGGAGCTGTACAAGGTCACCTTGTGAAGACACCTGCACTTTTGCACACTTTGCATCAGTCTATCCCTTCTTCCATAGTCACCTCTTCAAGCCAGTGTCTGCAGATAGCTGACAATTCATGCTCAGGGTGGTGGTGGGGATGGTTAAGGCATGAAAGTCCCAAGAGTTTTGCAAGAGAAATCTCTCCCACACATGTTTTCAGAAATGAACATGAGAGTTGCAATGCCTCATGTAACTGTACTTGGTACACTCACTTTTCTCTAAAATACAGGATGAGGATAGGAAAACCTGCTGGAACTGAATGAAAAATTGCCATGGAGAAACATAGGAAATGTTTATAGGATTGGGCTTTTTAATTTTTTTAATTTTTGCATTTTATACCAGGGCAAATCCAATCCAGATATAATACAAGCAGCTTATGCCGGCAATAGACTTCCTGAAGGTTTCTTCTAATATATCTCTTTACTGATGTGTGTTTAAGTTATATGTTCTGTTACTTAGAGAAGATACATTTGCTAACTGCCAAGACATGAATCCAGCCAACCAGTTCCTTCCTCCAAATTCCAGGGCAACTCAAATGAGGATTGGGTTGCATACTTTTTCAGAACGCAAAATCCTTCACTGGGGGTGGGGGTGGGGAACAGCCATGCATCTCAGAATCCATATTGCATTGCCGTTTGGCCCAGAACATAATAGGACATGATCAATCAGACATTATTTGAACTTCAGGAGTTCATTCTACAAGTTAAAAAGCAATCAAATAGTACTACTCTGCCTCCACTCTCCCATAGAAAAGCTCTATTAGATTTATTTGTATTTTTTCCCTTTCCCTTTCCCTCCCCCCCCCCCTTTTTTTTTTTTTTTGCCCTTCTGCTGGTTGACTAAAAAAGCATTGACTCCTTTCTTAGAAAGCAGGGGTGGAATGCTCTTATGAGGTCATTCTGTTCATCCCCTGCCAGCTGAGGATTATTCTGTCTAGCATATTGCCCTGTTGCCAACTCCACTGGAGCCCATTATATACTGTACATTTCTTTTCAAATACGCATCTCCCTCTTTTCTCAATAAAAGCTTTACAGTGCGTCCGAGAATAGAACAGCATTTTTTAAAAAGGAAAATGACATGAGATGCCACTCTTATTACCATTTTGTAGCTTGAAAAGCCAGTTTATATTAAAAATCTTTCTCCCCCCCTCTTGTCCCCCAAAACATGTGCTAAAAGGTGGGGATTAGTAAAGGCACTACAATGAAGGGCTTTTGATATTGGTTCTGCTGGTCCCCCGTACAATCTGAGCCAAGTTCTCTGGCTTTGTTAAATCAAATGTATCCTTGCATTTATCCCTACTTGACATTTGATGCTGGCAACTTTGATTTCGAACTTCATTCATTAATTGTCTGAAAGCTATAATGCGGGTTAAAATAGTCAACCTCTTGAAGAGGCTGGTTGCACGTTTCCTTTGAGTCTTCTGCATTTTCTCAGCACTCAGACTACAATATAATTGTTGCTGTAGAAATTGGGTTATTTTCCCCCAGCTCAAGGGTGCTCAAGGGAGAAAGATTGAGATTTAGTATTAGTAGCTGCACCAGCAAAAGGTATTGGGCAGAGCACAGAAGGGGCAAATTGCATTTTGGGAGAGCAAGCTTTATCCCTCATGTTAGACTTCTGAAAGAGAAATAACATTATATTTAACACTAATGCTCCTATCCTAAACAAAATCAGAAGTGAGTCCATGGTGAACTGCTCTTTATGTATAAGGTACTCGGAGTATCTGAAAAGTGCCTTTCCTTCAAGTAAACCACCAGCAATGGGAGGGCAATTGGGGAAGTGAGCTACTTATCTGGGATAGTGCTTGCCCCTGCCTTGTCCTCAGGGACATTATTAGGGGTGGCCCAAGGGGCTCAGGGCCCCCGTGAATGGCTCAGAACCCCAAATCTTATCAGTCAACTCTTTCTCAATTGGGGAGGGGGGCAGGTGGTTGTCTCTGTTGTTGCTGCTCCAGAAGCAGCTATCGCTTCTCACTGTCTCCTCACCAAAAGCTGTTTTAGCCCCCAACAGAGCATTCATCTTCTCCAGTTTCCTCTTGGGCAGGGCCGGATGTAAGTATTCTTGGGGTGACATTATTGAGCTTAATTATAAAAAGGGGACTGTAGGCCTGGGCCACAGATCTTGCGAGTACTTGCTTTGCAATGCCCCTGCTTGTCCCTCTGTTTGCAGTGCTGTCCAACATGAGATTTGGAGTGCTGCTGGATGACTGTCATGGGGCACTTCCAATTTGACTGCTGCTGATGGAGCTCTCAAGACCTGTGGATGAATTTGCCCGGCATTCCAACAGTCTTATCCAGCTGTTATGTGAAACACATGTAGAATGTATTATTTGGGTTTGTTTATGTGGGCGTGCATGGGGTGATTCTCCCAGTTCATTGTATACATATTCATTTTATTTATTTGTGTGTTTAGTCCGCCTTCACCTCATTATACATGCTGATGTAGGCAAGTTTCCAGCTGGTATACCAGCTGGCATTACAGTGAGGAGAAGAGAGATAAAAGGAATACAGGAAAGACTACAAAACTTAAATGCTAATGATCATCAATGGTAGACAAATCACACTGGTCTGTGCTGCTGTCTTTATGGCTGGAAGATAACTCAAGACATGGATAGGCATATCCTTCTTCATGCCCACTGCCCCCTCCAAGATCACTGGCGTGCCCTGATCATGCATGCAAAGAAGACGGCAAAGTTGGGGGGAGGCATTTTGCTCAAGCTGATGTAGAAATGTAGAAATGTGAGGAAACGTGAAAAGAATTTAAATTAGACAAATAACATTTTCCAGCTTGTTTAACACAGGGGTTCACAACAGGGGGTACTACTACTTCTAAGGGGACTTGAAAAGCTTCCAGGGGTCCTCAGAGCCTTCCTGTCTCCCCACACTGCAGCCAGATTATTTTTTTCCCATCTGAGGAGTTCCGGTTTGAAGCTGATGCATCCTCACTAATGTGTCCACTGCAGAAGGGGAGGGAGGAGGATGAAGACCCTCTCCCCCTGCTCCTGATTGGCTGGCTACATGCTGAAGTTCAGCATACCCCACCCACTCCTCCTGAGTGACAGACTTCAGAAAATTAGCACTGAGTACTCTCAAATCAATGGGACAAGTTTGCTTGTCCCATTAATTTCCATAAGACTCCTTAGAAGTACCTTAGTGCTATTAAGGAGTCAATAAGACTCTTTAGAACTAGCTTAGTGTAGATGTGAGCAAGTGACTGTAGTAAACCACTTGGAGAGCTTTTGCTAAAAAGTAATATATAAATAGTAGTAGTAGTAGTAGCCTGTCTCATAACTGTAACATTTAAATTTGTGCATGTGTACACACACACACACACATCTCTGTGTAGTACCTGAGATGAAGGTTTGCAACAGAAGGGGTACACTTATTTAAAAGAAAAGATTGGGGACCCCAGATTTGACACATTATCCTGAAAGTGCACAAGGCATTTTCCTCTTCCAGCAGTACTTGCACCTCAAAAGAACCTTAAGAAAGTAAGAAGGAACCTTCGGGATCAGGAAAAGAGTCATTGTAGTTCATTAATCATTAGCAAAGCTGGACATAAATTGGAAAACACTTCAGAGGTATAACAAAAAGTGAAGATGGCCTCCTGCCCCCCACCTTCTTGCCATCATCTTCTTCTCCCTTCTCAGAGAGGCAGGAGAGGGAGAGCAAAGAGCAAGGTGCCACTGAGCTGCCTGCCCACCCACCCACCCCCAGCCCAGGGCCTAACCCAGCCTGGGATAGGCTGCTGGTGTGCGGTGCCAGGATCAAGGTCGATCCCGGCCCTGCCACCTCACCTAGCCCTACTTTTAACCCTGGCCTTTAGCTAGGGTTAAGGGAGCTGGGGCTGTGTGTATGCTCGGGCATACATAGAGTTGTGTGCCTAGAGCACCTGACTCCTGGGGAAATCCCCAATGCACCATGCTCATCATGCTGTGCATTGAAGGATTCTTGGAGGCCAGGGGAACAAGTCCCAGCCTCTAGCAATCGGTGCTGCATGGAATAGTACAGATCATGTGGGCACATGGCAGTGTGCCGGAGATTTGTTAGCCAATAATATGCGGGGAAGGTAGGTGAAACCCTGCCTCCCACCACCATAAACACCGCCCTCCCCACCCGGGTGGCAATAGTGAGTATAGACTTAATGTCTGGATGGGGCTCATGGCTGGAGTCTGATATGTCCAAATGTTTGCTTTTCTGTAATGCTGAATTGCAGTTCCCAGCACAGACACACCACACGAAGCCAAGGCCTCTGAGGATGGAATTTTGATGAATTTCAGACCTTGAGTGAAGAGCTAGGCAACCTTGCTTCTCCAGCTGTTGTTGAACTACAACTCCCATCATCCCCAGCCAAATTAAAATTGTGATTGGGGTCGGTGGGAGTTGTAGGCAACAACAGCTGGAGAACCAAAGGTTGCCGAGCACTGTTCTAGACCATCTTCATGGCAGTAATAGTAGTCAGCTTTTACAGTCCTTGATTTGTGGAAGAAATGCCTATTGTATGTCCTCACTTACATTTATCCGTGACTGAGCTTTAGCTTAGTAATATGATTCATTTCAGTTTTACCGCCAAGCTAACAAAATACATATTCGCACCAGCCCACGCCTCAAATCCTTCATCCACGATGTGGAAATATTTTGCATTTTCTACCCTTCATGCTGCACTTCACCTTTTCTTCCTTCAGCTGGGAATTCATGGAAGGATGATAGTTCATTTCAGCTGGAACAGAAGCACTTACTAATTTCCTTTTTATGTCTAACAAAACTGGTGGTCCATTCCAAAGGAAACAATGATTAAAAAATCCCCCTGCTTATGCCTTGCACTAATGTTAACAGCTCATGTTTTAGAAGAAAATCATCACAGACAACATCTTAAGAGGATTTACAGTAAAAGGACAAAACCTGTTGCCAGATATATCAAGCAAGGATGCGGAGGATGGAGTTGCTGAGAGACTGCTCTGCTGCATTTTTGTCAACTTGGAAAAGAGTTATTTGCATCTCTTTGGGGGCAGGAAATAGCTTGTCTGTTGACCTCCCTGTCTCATCCTTATAGAGGGTCGCCTGCTGCTTTCCAACAGATAAATCTTTATATGGCCTAACCTAGATCTGCCCCTAACAACTTCTTCTCATTGGGGAAGACTTTTAAGAAAACAGTGGAGAGTAGAGCCATATGTCGGATGTCATCTTTAGTGCCCTATGATGCATCTTCTTCATAGCTGATCAACTGTAGGAATGTGCAAGCCAGCTCGCAATGAGCCAGGCTTGATATCAAGCTGGCCTGGTTTGGGCAGTCTGAGTTCAAACTGGTCCAGCCCCCAAAGGGAGGTGCCAGTCTGAGTTTGAACCGGCCCGGCCCTGGTTCAAAGAACCAGCTCGGGGGCCAGCTCGGGGACTGTATTTGTAAAGGGGAATCCGGTTAGGATTCCTCTTTACAAGTACAGGAGATTCCTTAGCCTAAGAAGGGGTGGCGAAAGGGTAATCATTTACCTTGAAAATGAAGATGGGGGAAGCAGCGGTGGCAGACACATTGGAGGCAGTGGCGGGGGCTTCTCCAACACACACCCCGACCTCCCAAATGACAGTCAAGGCTGACTGCAGCTCAGTTCGGACCTCTGTGCATTCAGTGAATGAACTAGACCAGACCCGGTTCAGCTGAGCCTGACACCAAACCGGGCCAGTTCAGCTCGAATCTGGTCCGGATTTGAGCCGAACCAGCAACACCAGTTCTGTGTGCATCCATAATCAACTGCCTTGGACTTCATGGTCCCATAGACATTTGGTACAAAAGAGATATTCTGCATGTTTCTGAGCTACCTTTTTAAATGGTGGCATGTCATAGGAAGCAACAGAGGAAGCTGCCTTGTACTGAGTCAGACCATCTCACTCAATACTGTCTACTCTGACTGGCAGTGGCTTTCCAGGGTTTCAGGCAGGGGTGTTTCCCAGCTTTATCTAGACATTTACCAGATGGATGACTTTACTGCATTAGGAAGTGCCTAAAGTTAAGTCATTTTGAATACTGCACCATAGTGCTACTTTTTGGGGGATGCATATCATGCACAGTGAGTTTGAATCATCAGGGGGAAAGCTGAATAATACCATTGGCTGTATGGATGGCATCTTCTGTTGCCATCCTGACATTATTGTTAATGGTTCCCGCATATGGAAGGGTATTGGTCTTGTGGTAGCAAGCATGAATTGTCCCCTTTGCTAATCAAGGTCTGCCCTGGTTTGATTTGAATGGGAGACTACATGTGAGCACTGTAAGATGGGGCCACTCTGGGAAGAGCAGAAGGTTCCAAGTTCACTTCCTGGCATCTTCAAGATACATATCCAAGAGAGACTCCTGCCTATGACCTTGGAGAAGCCACTGCGAGTCTGTGTATACAATACTGAGCTAAATGGACCATCAGTCTGACTTGGTATAAGGCATCTTCCTAGGTTCCCATGAACTCTCCCCCAGCCTAAGTGTAGCAAAGCTTCATTAAATGTCCATTTGGCAAAGCTCTGGGTCAGATGCCAGGGAGTGAATCCGGGACCTTGTGCATGCAAAGCAGACACTGTCACTGAGCTACAGTCCTTCCCTGACCAAGCTTCATTTATGATTCACTGCTATGGACTTCTTCTCAAGCCAAATGGCAAATGAATGATACAAAATCTGGTGTGAGTTAGAGCTGTTTCTGGAGGCTCTTCATTAGCCCTCTAGGCTGCAGCCACTTTTGAGCCAGTCTTTTATTGCTTTGTATGTTGTGATGTTTTATTGCTTTTTATGTTGTGGATACTTTGTATCCATATGGGTCATCCAGAGACTCAGTACAATTAACAGCTAATATTTATGCTTTTCAAAGTAATACAGTGTACCAGCATCACAGAAACAAGCCTGAACAAACTCATGCCTTGATGACTGAAATGTCCCTTCCATTTCTCCTCATGATCTTTGCAGTGTGTAATTTCAAAGAATAGGGGGGGGGGGGTTTCTCCTCCTAAAAAGAAGAAGTAATGCTCTTATCTTGCTACATTGCACTGTTTTTTGTACTTCTGATTACATGGTTATGTTTTAGTGTGATTACAAAGTTGTTCTTCTTGCCAAGGGTTTTACTTGGCAGAATAATATAAATTTATTATTGTCACTATCTAGGATGGATTTATTGTAGAATTGAAATGGATCACAGGAAAATCCAAGAAAATGAAGCCAAGTACAAAAATGAGATATTTTTACAAGACTCAGATGAAGAACTAAGCTGAAATAACAGCAAGCAACATTTCATATAGCATTGATCTAAAACTGGATGCGTGAGTGGAACTTGCTTCTTGCCCACCGTAATGACCATATGACCTCTAGCCAAACCTTCCCAATTTTTGAATTCCAAACTGATGCTTCGTCAATACCTGTTGGATATTACAGTGTCAAGAAGGAGGGAAAGAAGAGGTGTGAGTGACTCATTCTTTTTCTGCTCCCAATGTAATATATAAAAGAAGAACATATGAAGCTCACCAAAATTGAGATCCATAAATCCCAGATGGCCTTTGGAACTCACTGTTCTAAATGCAAGTAAGATCCACAGATCCCACTTCACACATTATAGTATCATTCACTTCAGCTTCTTTTCTTCCCAGTAATGAATGAGCAATCCCTAAGGTACCTAGTTCCTGTGATTCTGGTACCACCAGGAATGTTGACAGCTTGCTGCTGGATTCATTTACAGTCAAATCAATAATTTCAATGCATCGCATAAATGAAGCAGACTGATGCAGTTTGCAGAACTAGACAATATCCTAGGGATTCCTTATGGATTCTTGTTCAGACCTTGAAACATTTGCTTTGGGCCAGTTCACACAAGAAGTCTGAGATTGTTGATGCCATGCACTTATCTAAAGTATATATGAATGATGCAATTGTGTCAACATGTTTCAGAATTATTACTCAGGTATTAGTACCCCCATGTTGTAGATGGGAGTTGAGGCAATAGGGGTCATTTAAGCTATCTAGTGAATCCATGGTTGAAGAGAGATTTGAAGTAGCAACTTTCTGGTTGCACCTTACACAATTATCTGGCTGTTAAAACTATTGTATACCAGCTATGGCTCATGGAGTCAGCTGAAACCATGCAACTCCAGATAATGTATAAACAAAGCAGGGCCTGAGTCCTTGAAAGTTGAAACAGGTCTTCTCCCTAAAAGGGAACAGTCAGTTTGAAGGGGAATCTGTGGGACTTCATAGGGCCAGGATGTGGTGTGGTGTGGTGACATGCCATCCCTGGTTCTTATGTGTCTTACATGAGTACTTATGTAACTCCTGACTTCTCATCAGGACGGATAACTGGTTTGTTAAATTAAGGTCATATACGTGTATATCCAGCTTCACCAGAGCACTTTTCTCAAGAAAACCAAATATAGGTTTATCTAAATTCTGGAGAAGCTCAATCTTGAAAGTTAAGCACTTCACATTTTCAGTGGCCATGTTATGTTGCTTTGCATTGTGGGTAAATGGTGCCTGAACTCTGAAGCTGAAGGTTTTTGTTGTGTTTGGAGAGTTTGTTGTGTGGAGAGTTATGCAAAAGATCTCATTAGGAATAAGGTATGGGTTAAGGCCATGTGGGGGTTAACTGAGGTATAGAGAACGATGACAACGGGAAGGAAGGAAAGGGCTGTAGTTTCCATAAGCATTTTGCTATTTTTATGGCACTGTGGGATACTGAAATTACTTCTTCATTGCCATGGCCATTCTGTAGTTGTTCAGTTTATTTGTGCTCTAAAACTATAAAGCAATTCCAGCAGAGATGTATTGATACAATTTGTTTTATACTTGTGGAGGAACTAAGGTAAACATTGCTGTCTAACTAGGAAATTCATCATTAAACCACTTGTGCTTCACATTAGTGCTGTAAAAACTCAAGACCATAAATATATTGAAACTTTATAGGGCACCAATGACTATGGTTGTCTAGTGGCATTAAGAGAAGCCATAATCAAAGGGAGCGATTAGGTGTACATCCATGTAAATCTAGGCACAGAATTGCCATGCACTAGAATAAGTAATCCTTTGTCTAACTCTTAATTACTGATGGCTTAAAGTAGTTCACCAAACTTCAAGGAAGTCAATTCTGAAATTTCAAGGAAGTACATCCAGAGAGGAAGCCATACACCGTATCCATACTCTGAATATAGAAATTCTAAAGTTTATTATCTGGCATCACTGGTTAAAGGATTTCATGGAGCAGAAGCAATGTTTTTCTTTCATTTTTTGTTGAAACACACCTTTGTTTTTCAGTGCTTCTGATAGCTCCTTAGAATTTTGTCCATTATTAATCCATGTCTTAGACAATAACCACAGTTCAGAGGAAACCATGCCAAAGCCCCCAAATGATGATGATAACTGTGATTGGCTGACATGGTCTAAAGCCTTTATGGAGATGGAGGGAAGTGAAGGGATACTGCTGTGGACTCTATGCAGTGAGGATGCACACATAGGTGTGAAAGGAGCATCCCTGAAGTCCTCCCCATTCATCACAATGGGGGAAACTGTGAGGATGCTGCTTTTGTGCCTGCATGCCAGCAGCAGTCCTCATGGCTTTGGAGTCCACAGCAGCATCCCTGCTAGCCTTAGCATCCAACAGAATTAAAATATGGAGTTCAATATAGAGCCAGAAGCATTTCTTGTCTTTCTTTTAATCCCTAAATCATCATAGAGCAAGGTTTGATATTCTCCCTTCAAGAGGGTTAGAGGTCAAATAAAATAACAACCATATAAATAGTGTGTCTGCCCATGTGGTGTGGAGGTGGTTGAATCATTAGGGCATATCTTACTTTACTGCACATTATATAATGATCTTAGGTGGTCCTTAATTATTCCTCTATTTGTAAGTTTTCTAGGGCATTCCAATTAATTTTATTTAATCTGGCTCCTCTCTGATGAGGAGACCCAGGAATCACATTTAATGTTGCAAAATTCTGAGCTGCAGCATGCAAAAGACTATGTGAGTTAATTAAGGATAAGTAATGATGGTACTGGACAAAGATTGTATGCTCTTTATTGCATTTGTAATTTTATTATTTCTGTGTGTGTATGAGGTTGGGAAGCTGGTTGAAGACCGAAATAAAGATAATATTGTCCCAAGTAGTATGGCCTTCTGTAGTTGACATGTTGTAATTTTATTGATGCCCAAAGTGTTGAGATTGGTGTTCAAGTTCTTTTGGTACTGCACCAAGGGCACCAACAACTATTGGCACCATTTTTTAAAAAATCTGCAATATTTACATAATAACATAGAACAGTATCACATTATAACACAGTACATTTAACAATCATATTTTCCAAATATCACAAGAAAATCCAAAATCAGATCTAGTACGGTTAATATAAAAAATATAATCTGCCCAAATACAGTGGAACTGTGATTCTGCTCTCACAGCCTGCATTAATATAATCTTATCAGTGATCTTTTCTAAGAGCGCAATTGACCACACCTTATTATACCACTGCTCAATCTGTTAATTGATCCAAATATTTCCATTATTGAACAATTAGTGTTTTCTCTGCCAAGATTTAAAAAGTTACAAGTTCCTTATTTTTTAATTTGTCATTATTTCCTACAAATATATGTAATAACCCTAATTCCAGAGAACACTCCACATTTTGTCTCATTATAGTTCTTATTTCTTCAAATATTTTTTACCAAAAACATACCACCTTTTCACAAGACCACTACATGTGATAAAATGATCTGTTTTGCTTACACCCCCTCCAACAATGAGCCGAATAATTATGAGAAATATCTGCTAATTTTACTGGAGTTAAATGCCACTGATGTAAAGTCTTTCATTGTAGCATTTGTATGGAAGCTGACAGGAATCCCCCAGACTTCCATATTGATTGCCATTTAATCTCTTCTATATGACTTCCAAAATCCATTTCCCAAATATCCTTCAAAACTCTTGGGGAGTCCCCTATTTCTAACTGTAAGAGTAGTATATAAATTTTGGAAACTATCCCTTTTGGCTGATCCAGATAAGACATAATTAATTTTTCAAAATGTGTAAGTGATTGAGTTACTGGATTTACTATCTCTTTATTACTCAAAATAGATTTAATTTGAAACCAAAATAACCATGGTAATTGATAACCTATTTTATGCTCAATCTGTTCCCTGTTACATAACCCCTCCCCATTAAAAAAAATCTCTGAATCTATATATACTGTATTTCCTCAATAAATCCAGCTGAATAAACACATATTTATTACCAGGGACAAAATACATCTTTAAAGGTGTTTTCTTTTTCCAGAGCTGCTCAATTTCAGGCTGAAGGTCCTTGTATTTAGTTATTTTCTCCAATTTTTTTTCATCGACCCATCTATCCCCTGGGATTGCAATTTGAATATCAATTATTAGAACCCAGTTCTTCTCTATGACTGTCAGATCAGGTGTATTGTGTGCTAAATGCCTGTCAGTTTGTATCTGAATATCCCAGTGGATTTTTGCCCCTTCATTTTCTGTGACCTTCTCAATTGGATGATTCCACCAATTCTTGCTTGCCGACAATTTGTAATTCTTGCAAAAGTTCCAGTGAATCATTGCAACAACCTTGTTGTGTCTTTCCTTATAATCAGTCTGCCTGATTTTCTTACAACATACAAGGTGCTCAACTGTCTCGTCTGTTTCCTTGCATAATTGACACTTACTGTCTTTCTGGGTCTTATCAATTTTTGCTTTTACAACAATTGTTCGTAGTGATTGTTCCTGGGCTGCAAAAATGAGACCTTCCGTTTCTTCCTTCAGTGTCCCCTTCTTTAACCTCTGCCATGTTGTGCTATTGTTGACTTTCAATTGTATGTCATTAAAGAACTGACCATGCAATGGTTTGTTGTGCCACTTTCCTGGCAAATGGCGCAAAAAACTATGAATAATAATAATAATTATTATTATTATTATTTCTTGTTTACACAGTCAGACAGGTGTTATTGACTGGTTTGTTTTATCCAGACATCGGGTCCTTCCCAAGGACCTGGGATGGCTGAATTTTATCATCAATACTGTTGGTTATTATAGATATCATCGCAAAATATAGGCTGTTCCCAGTAAAGCTGCTTTTTGTAATTGGCTGATGGTGATTTCTGTGGCCCCTATGGTGTTGAGGTGCTCTTCAAGGTCTTTTGGGACTGCACCCAGGGCGCCAATTACCACTGGGATTATTTTGGTCTTTTTCTGCTACAGCCTTTCAATTTCAATTTGTAGATCTTTGTATTTTGTGATATTTTCTATTTCTTTTTCTTCTATTCTGTTATCCCCTGGTATTGCTATGTTGATTATTTTGACTTGTTTTTCTTTCTTCTCGACTACAGTTATATCTGGTGTATTGTGTATAACTGGTGTATTGTGTATAACTGTAATAATAATAATAATAATAATAATAATAATAATAATAATAATAATAATAATAATAATAGAGCTAGAGACGCTAGATCGTAAGACCAGGAAAATCATGACCATCAATCATGCTCTGCACCCCCGCAGTGATGTAGATAGGCTCTACCTCCCTCGCAGCTCAGGTGGAAGAGGAATGCTGCAAGTCCATCAAATAGTAGAGGAGGAGAAAAGAGGCCTTGAAGAATATATAAGGGACAGTGAAGAAGATGCACTTCAAATGGTCAATAACGAGAAACTATTCAACACCAATGAAACAAAACAGGCCTACAAGAAAGAACAAGTCAAGAACCGAGCAGAAAAATGGAGAAATAAGCCCCTGCACGGTCAATATTTACACAATATAAGTGGAAAATCAGACATCACCAAGACCTGGCAATGGCTTAAGAATGGCAACTTGAAGAAAGAAACAGAGGGTTTAATACTGGCTGCACAAGAACAGGCACTAAGAACAAATGCAATAAGAGCAAAAGTCGAAAAATCCACAACAAACAGCAAGTGCCGCCTTTGTAAAGAAGCAGATGAAACAGTGGACCACCTGATCAGCTGTTGTAAGAAGATCGCACAGACTGACTACAAACAAAGGCATGACAAGGTAGCAGGGATGATACACTGGAACATCTGCAAAAAATACAAGCTACCTGTAGCCAAACATCGGTGGGACCATAAATTTGAAAAAGTGGAAGAAAATGAAGATGTAAAAATATTATGGGACTTCCGACTACAAACAGACAAACATCTGCCACACAATACACCAGATATCACTGTAGTCGAGAAGAAAGAAAAACAAGTCAAAATAATCAACATAGCAATACCAGGGGATAGCAGAATAGAAGAAAAAGAAATAGAAAAAATCACCAAATACAAAGATCTACAAATTGAAATTGAAAGGCTGTGGCAGAAGAAGACCAAAATAATCCCAGTGGTAATTGGCGCCCTGGGTGCAGTTCCAAAAGACCTTGAAGAGCACCTCAACACCATAGGGGCCACAGAAATCACCATCAGCCAATTACAAAAAGCAGCTTTACTGGGAACAGCCTATATTCTGCGATGATATCTATAACCATTGACAATAAAATTCAGCCATCCCAGGTCCTTGGGAAGGACTCGATGTCTGGATAAAACAAACCACTCAATAACACCTGTCTGACTGTGTAAACAAGGAATAATTATTATTATTATTGTGGTGGTTGTTGTTATTTTCAACTTACCGCCTCCGGGGGGCTTCTCCAAGGTGGTGGTGGTGGGTTTACCGAGGTTCCCCTTCCCCCCCAACTGGCCTCCATTATGCACCCATCACCCAGTTTGGGCAGTCTTCGGCTCTCTCCAGGCCTTTCCCTTGGCACGGGGGCATTTTGGAGGCCACCATGCATGCACAAATGACTCTTGCATGGCCTGGGTCATGACGTTAGAGAAGCCCCCCGGAGGGGGTAAGTTGAAAAAAACTAGTTGAAGTAAGTTACTTACTTACTTACTTACTAGTTGAAGTAAGTAAGTTGAAAAAAACTAGAAATAATTTTTATTTTAACTTTTGATCCGTGAACCCCCTGAATGGCCGGGGGAGGTTTGGTCTGGGGTTGAGCTGTACTGGAGGTGGTTCAGGTCAACTCTGAGTCTGAACTGTTGAACTGAACCAGCTCGAAGTCGAACCACTTCAGTTCCAAACCTGTTCGCACACCCCTAGCCCCAAGGGCTGTTTTTGCTATCCTGCAGATAGGAATATCCTGTAGCAACAGCAGGAGCCATGAAGCACATTTGGCTTGTGCTGCTGAGCTGACAAGCGACAGTGGCTCAGTGCAATTGGCCACTTGAAATCAGATGCCCACCTTGCTGCCCCACCTCTGGGCCAGAGCCCACTATCCCTCATCCCTCTCTCCCCTCACTTTACCCCCTGACTCCAAGCCTCTGATCCCTCGCTTCTCTTTAATATTTTAAATAATTCTAATGTAATAATTAATGTGCCAAAAATTGACCTCATCCCTCACACTCCAAGACATGAGCACTGGGACATTTGAGTTGTGCAGCCCTAGTCTAAGCTATGATTAATGCACAGGATATGGACAAAAAGGAGAGAGAGAGAGAGAGAGAGAGAGAGAGAGAGAGAGAGAGAGAGAGAGAGAGAGAGAATTTATGCAATACTCCTACATAGACAAAAGGTTCTGTTTCATCAAACATGTTATTTTATTTATTTATATATATTTATGTAAACTGCTTTGGGAACTTTTGTTGAAATATCCGTCATATTCGTATTTGTAAACATGCTGTGCAGGGAAAGGAAAGATCTTCACCTGAGAACTTGGGGGACTGCTGCCAATTCAAATAGACAGTTCTTGGCTAGCAAAACCAGTGCTCGGACTCAGTGAGCGCTTTCTCACAATCCCATGAATGGGCTTGAAGGTAGGCAGTGTGGAAAGCTAGAGCAGCTTACCTTCCCTGCAGACAATCTTTCAGAGTTGCTGGGTGTGCAGATTACGTGCCCCATCAAACCTCTGTTGTCCCAGACACAGGGGCGTAGCAAGGTTGGAGAGGGCCCATAGACAAGATTTTAAAATGGGCCCCACCCCCTCACTGAAGCTCAGCTCATGAAGTAAAGAAATCTTAAATGAGGCTGAATAGTGTTAACAAAAAGCATAGTAAATCTACCTACCTACCTACCTACCTACCTACCTACCTACCTACCTATCTATCTCCTATGTGACACAATAAAACATCATCCTAATTTTTTTTTAAGGTTTTGTAAATTGTGGACGATGCAAGTCATTTAATGGTGCTAGAGAAAGACATGCTGTTCTGGTAGCTTCAGGTCTTAACACTCACATCAATTTCGGAGGATGAGGACAACTGAAGGAAGCCTGGGCGGGTGCGCGGCTGGGGGGAGTCAGTCATGTGACTTGCCTCTGAGAGCCCCCCCCCCCAAGGCAGTGGGCCCCCAGACAACTGTCTTCCCTTGCCCTATTATAGTTACGCCCCTGCCCAGGCAGCATGGAAGTTTGGGAGCTGGGACACATCATCCCAGCCCCTGATGATGGCCAGAAACCTGCTCCTGTGTCTGCTCTGCAAGCCACTCTGACACACAAGCACTTAACCCGAGTTAAGGGCATGCTTGTGCCCTGAACCTTGGCTAAGTGGCAGGCTTCATTGGTGGGTTTGCTGCTGAGGCACTGCTGGAAGCCCCAGGGCTCCTGGTGGTTTTCACAGACAGCCAAGCCTGGGCTTAACTGCACTATCCTGGTCCTGGCTGCTCATGAGAAAAGCCTCAGGTATCTCCTTCATTCCTGACATAGTACCATAAGAAAAGATATTTTGATCAAAGTTATATGACAACATAAGAAATGACTTTTTGTTTCCACAAGCAAATCTAACATAGTTCTGCTTGAATTGTACCTACATTTTGATTTTCAAAAGGCAGTGTTGCCCTATGGTGATCTGTATGGAGTACAAGTCAATGTGGATCGCTGAGTGTTATTTGGATTTAAAACAACAAATTTGCAAATCGGATACTCCAAATGCAGCTGTGTTTATCTCAGTGATTACAAGTTCAAATAAACATCAACAGTTTATTTGTATGTGTGATCCCATATACATATGTGAACACTCGGATAAGTGTACTCAATTTGTTTATTTAGATACCATGTCAGAGATGCAAATTGATCATGTGTGGTCTACTATAGGAGTTTTTGGTAAACCACTTGCTAACTCTGAATTATTCCTATTGGATGGGTGTGATTTTAAAAGCAGATTTTGCCAATGATTCATCCTTTACAAGGAGAAGTTGGTTTAATATATGGAAGAACATATAGCTTTGGTATATCGCATAGGTTCAAATCCCTGCTGAATGCACACTGGGTGGCCTTGTATACAGCCTAACCTTTGAGCTGTATAAACTTTGCTCTAGAAAGAAAATTAAAATGGTGCAGCCCAGAGACTCAAGTTTTGGATGGTATAGAAATATGTTAAACAAACAAATGAATGAATACAATCAAAATATTCACCAATAAAAATTCTGATATATCTATATACACTAGGAAAATGGCTTGCAGTTTGCAAGCATATTAATGTCTTATGTGGCTGTGACTCTTGCTTTTTCTTAGCTCTATGAGGTCTCATGCTGTCCAATGGGAGAGTTTTCTCGCATTTCCTGGAGCATTAAGACATTTTGGATTTTTTTCCATAGTCTTGGTGAGATCTGGAATGTATCTCCAAAAATGGTATATTTCTGTCTTTTGTGGTTTGGTGTGGAGTTTCATGTCAGTGAGTAAGTGAGTCAGTGAGGCCCAAGCAACTTTATATTATAGATATTCTTGTGTTCCTACTAGTTGTTATAAAGACCCATCTGGGCTTTCATGTGGTGTGGATGGCATAGAGACATGGGGCAGATTAATGCTGCACTTGCATAATGTGAGAAAATGTATGCCTCCAAAGTTGCACAATCACTAGTGGAAAATCTTTGTGGGACATATGCATGATTGTGAACATGTGCAATGTGTTATGCAACAATTAGCTAGTGACTTGTGTTGAACTAAAGGTAGTGCAGCAGCTGCCAATGTAATATCTAATCTGGAACAGAAGTTACTCTTTTCACGCAGCCTCCTTAACAACGGCCTTATGCAGTGATGATGATGATGATGATGATGATGATGATGATGATGATGATGATTGATGATTTATACACTACTTCTCAACAGAAGAATTCTCAAAGTGGTTTACATAGACAAAGAAATAAAATGATTCCCTGTCCCCAAAGGGCTCACAATCTGAAAAGAAACAGAAGGCAGACGTCAGCAACAACCATTGGAGGGATGTGCTGCTGAGGCTGGATTGGGACAGTCCTTCCCCCTGCTAAATATAATAGAATTGCCACTTGAAAAGGTGCCTCTTTGCTCAGGTAGCAGGGTTACTAATGTCATACTAGTCAGGTGCCTGTTCATGGTGATGTAAACTTGGTTATACTTCTTTATTAAGGGCTCCTGCTGGTAACTTTAAGGTGCCTTTAAGAGGGGCTTAGATAAATTGATAGACACCATACTAGTCTGATGGCTATAGGCCACCTCCAGGCTAAGAGCTTTAGCCATCTTGGAAGGGCGGTATATAAATCAAATAAATAAATAAATAAATACCAGTTGCAGGGGAACAACAGCAGGAGGGCATGCCCTCACCTCTTGCCTGTGGGCATCCCAGAGGCATCTGGTGGGCCACTGGGTGAAACACTATTATGCCCTATGGGGGGAAAGCTTAAAGATGCACAAAATCCAGAAATTCTTTTAAAATCACCTCTTTCACGAATTTATTTGAAACCTGGATGGTAGCAAGCATCCATTGGGGCACTACCATCTTACCCACTCTTCTGCCTCTGAAACCCCTTTTCTGCCCCAAGTCTGCCCCAAAGACATGCCAACTTCAAAAATTCTTTTAAAATCACCCCTTTGCCCAATTCCTTTGATATTTGGGTGGTAGTTTCCTTGCACCCATTGGGCACTACCACCCATTGCAACCTGCTCTGGGCCACCCTGGTGCCCCCCATGTGGAGTGATAAGGTTGCTGAAATCCCCATTATTCCCTACGGGGAAAAGCTTAAAGACGTGTAAACCTCAAATATTATTTAAAAATCACTCCTTTGCCCAATTTCTTTGAAATATGTGTGGTAGCTTCCACCCATTGGGCCCTACCACCTAACCCACTTTGGCCACAAAATGAAGGTCCAAATCTCCAAATTTCTCAGATCCGAATCGGGGGTGATTTGTTTTGTACCCAAATCTGGGCAATTGAGGACGGGGTGATCTGTTCCTTCTACAAATCACTCAAATCAGCCAGACTCAGGTACAAATCATTTTGTACCCTAATCGCTTTACACATCCCTAGCTGAAACCTTGTGGCTGAAACACATCTACAAGTAATAAAAGGACCTCATATATTCCAAAGCATTTTGAAATGTTCTTCACTAACATTTTAGTGGATGCTTCCTGTTTTTTGGTGGTTTTGTGCCTGAAGTGATGCCAAATGTTGCCTTTAGTGGGAGTCAGCTCCCTTGCAAGACCGATCCTTTCATGCTTTGAAAGTGGCTCTAGGGACCAGGGAGGGGCACGATTGCCAGCAGCCTCCTCATCTCTCCTTGTGCTTCTTGAAAGCTTTGCAAGGAGTATGATGAGAGGTACTTCCTTGCAGACCAGTCCTGAGGAGGGGCTCTGGTGGCTGGTGCCTGGCTGGCTGCTGTCCCAATAATCTGCTTCCTGGGGCAACTGTCTCACCTTGCCTCATGAAAGGACCGCCCCTGTACAATGAAAAAGACACAAAGAATGAGTAGAGTGAAATTTCCCAATCAAATATGAAAATGCCCCAATACTCTATAGGGTTCTAAGTTCTGTGGCTTGAGAACAGTTCCTTCATACATTATAAGCCTCTTCCAGCAGAATAAATAATCCTGCACTACACTAACTAAGGCTTGATCAAAATAAGAGAGAAAGATCCTCATATTATTTATAACCAGAAGCCATTAACATTCACTCACATCCAGAAATTTTGCTTGTGTTTTAATCATTAGTGGTTGGGTGGCTTCTATAAAAATCGTTCAGCAAACATTGGATAGCAAAAATGGGTTACTCCTAATGCATAATCTTCTGGAATGTTTATTAAACAATAATACAGTATTCAACTCTGTGACAGTTTTATTTCTGAGAAAGTTAGAGGTTTATTACATAGCTGCTGAGTTATACCACATTGGTGAAAACCCAGATTCAGCGTAATGAATGTTTACAGAAAGCAGATGCTGTAGAGTTTAATAGTGAGAGCATCCATGCTATTAAGTATGGATCTGCAAAGTAATGCATAGCAAGAAAAAAGAAGAGTAAATTTAAATGTAGATTCATAATTTTAAAAAAGAAAGGAAAGTCATAAGGAAGTACTACTGAATGCATAAGGCAGTTTTTCCTGTGGAATCAACATTCTGTGTTTCATATGCAGGCCTGTCCGGGACTCCAGGGCTTGAATCAGGAACCTCACCATCTAGGCGCCCTTCTCTGCATTGTTGTGGGTGGGAATGGAAGCTGATGTGCTGGAGCACTTTAGCTGAATGGAAGTTCAATGGGCCTTCCTTTCCTACTTTCTTCTTCAATGGGAAGTTGGGAAGGAAGCATGGAGGGCTGTCTTCCTCACCAATCCTACACTCGGCCTCCCTACCCTGGCTATAAATAATGTCACAGGGAGTAGTGCACTCATGAGCCATCTGAATTTCATGCCCAGGTAGGCCCAGAGGTGTATCAAGGTTGTAGTGGGCCCAGAGACGAGATTTTAAAGGTACTAGAGAAAGACATGCTGTTCTGGTAGCTCCGGGTCTTAACACTCACATGAATTTCGGAGGATGAATACAACTGAAGGAAGCCCGGGCGGGTGCGCGGCTGGGGGAGTCAGTCATGTGACTTGCCTCTGGGGGCCCCCAAGGCAGTGGGCCCCCAGACAACTCTCTCCCCTTGCCCTATTATAGTTACACCCCTGGGTAGGCCGGGTATTTCTCCCCACTCCTCTTCATTATGTCACAGGAGTATGGGATAAGAAGAAGTTGCACTGCCACTTATTGGGAAGAGGGGAGGAGGAGGGAGCACACCACGACTCCTTTCCATGCTTTGGAGGAGAAAATGGAGGCCAATACACTGGGGCACTTCAGCTGAATGGCAGCCCAGTGGACAAGCTCCACACCTTCCTTCTCTAATTCCTCCTCCAAAAGGAACTAGGGAATGAAAGCATGGAGCATTCTCATCTTGCTCTCCTCTCCTGCTGTCAGCCTCATTTCCTTGCCTGTAAAGAGACGCATGTGGAGACTTACACTCAAGAGGCATCTGGGATTCAGGCTCAGACAGGCCAGCTATTTCTCTCTTCCCCCACCCACCACACTTATGTCACAGCAGAAAAGGAAGGAGATGAAAAGCAGCACTGCCAGTCATAGGAAGGAGTGGTGTGAGCAAGCAAACATTGTTTACTTCAGTGCCAACTGGCCCCACAGATTACATGGGTGAAGCTCAGAGACCACTGGGCCATAAACCTCCAGACTAAATCATAATGCCTTGAAATCAATGGAAAATATCTACATAATTTAAGCACATTTTGAAATAATTCCAGGAGAAGTAAATCTAACTCCGTTCTAACTCAGAGTGACCGTTAAAAAGGGACCAATCCAACACTCATTGGCTGAATGACTGATAAGTAAAAAATTAACATAAGCCTTAAGATAAATATATTTTAAGGCTTATGCTTAAGCCTTGGATTCCACCTTGGATTAAGCATCTCATTAGACTCTTTAATCAAGGATTGTTTTAGAGATATTGCTGAGCAAAAGAAGTGAATATTTATTGAGATACTGGGCAATTCCCATGATGGCCCTGGGCAGCTGGGGAGGGTGCAGGGGGAAGGCTGCTTTCCACTTACCTTCCCTCCCCCAGATGACAAAGCAGGTTGGCTTCGGCACACCTCCCTCATGCCCACACAGACAGCCCTGTAAAGCATAGGAACATAGGAAGCTGCCGTATACTGAGTCAGACCATTGGTCTATCTAGCTCAGTATTGTCTTCACAGACTGGCAGCAGCTTCTCCAAGGTTACAGGCAGGAATCTCTCTCAGCCCTATCTTGGAGAAGCCAGCGAGGGTACTTGAAACCTTCTGCTCTTCCTGGAGTGGTTCCATCCCCTTAGGGGAATATCTTACAGTGCTCACATGTGGTCTCCCATTCAAATGCAACCAGGGCAGGCCCTGCTTAGCTAAGAGGACAGGTCATGCTTGCTACCATGAGACCAGCTTTCCTCTCTAAGGAGGAGATCTGGACCTGGAACTTGTTGTTCTGGCCTCCAAGCATCCCTCAATGCAACGTGCAGAATGTGCATTGCATTGGGGATTTCCCCCCTCAGACAGGTGCTCTATGCACCTATCTCTGTGATTTCCTGGGCTACACACAGGCCAAGGGATCACATTTTTTCCTGGTAGCCGGGTTAAGGGTACAAGAGCACCCTTAACCTTGGCTAAAAGCTGCGTGTATTCGTGGGTTTCGGCAGGAGGGAAGCAGAGGGATCCGTGAGTATCCCGCTGCTTCTCACGACCAGCCTAATCCTGCTTGGGTCAGCCTAAGCAGGCTTAGGCTGGTTGTGAGAAAAGCCTCACTATGTTGTTACTGCCCTTCGGAATCCTTTCATTCTTTATTTGAGAAATCCATGGAAGCAAAATCTGTGTGATCTGCCTGGTCCAATAAATCTCTCTTGAAGACATGGTTATTTTAACCCACTCATTTTATCCATCACTGTAGTTATTGGTCCCCTGATGTTCTGTATGTGTATAGAATCATGAAATCCCACAAGGAATGCCTGTGGCTTTTTCCTGCAAAAGGGGCCAGGCCCTAAAACAAGGCCCAGTTGATTTCATGTTGACTGCCATTGGCTGTGTATCAAATAACCCAGTAGCAAGTTTCTAAATATTTGTACAAAGGGGCCTTTAGATTGCCAAGTGGCATTGCAGCAAGTAGTCAACCCAATAGTATTGTGGGCAAGAATTGCAAGGTTTCTGTGTACGTCGCTCATTTCTTTCAGTGGTTGCAATCCTTCTGCAAACTGAAAATAGCATGTCTTCATCAGTACTGTGCTAACTGGACAAAGAGGTACCTTTCCACGTGGTGATTCTCTTTCTATTAAGGGAGGGAGAGCAACTGGTCCTATTCAGCCCCAGCACAGCATCCTCAGGTGGCCGTTACTGGTGTCTACCTTGTGTTTCTTTTTAGACGGTGAGCTGTTTGAGAACAGGGAACCATTTTCTCCTTTTTTAAAAAAAATGTAAACTGCTTTGCAAACCTTCTTTCAAAAGTGGTAACAGCTGGTAATAGTTAGTAATAGCAGTTATTGTAATAGTAGTAGTAGTGGCCCTCATGATGGTTCAGTTGGATCTGAGGGATGGTTTTAAAAAGGGTAGTTTTGTGGGGGATAAAGGCATAGCAAGGTTGAAATGTGTCACCTTAAGTGGCGCAGTGAGGAAATGCTTGACTAACGAGCAGACGGTTTCCGGTTCGAATACTCGCTGGTATGTTTCCTAGACTATGCGGAACACCTATATCAGGCAGCAGCAGGGGCATATCTAGGGTGGGGCAGTCAGGGCATGTGCCCCGGGCGCCACTTGAAAGGGGGGCGCAATTTTTAAAAATGAACTTTTTTTTAAAAAAGGCTGCCAAAAACAAAATGGCCACTGCGCATGCTCCAATGGTCCCTGTGAGGCCCTAGGCCTTGCTAGGCTTTGCAGAGGCTATTTGAGAATGCATGGCAGCCTCCAAAATGGCCACCACGCTGATCTTTGTAGTCCCAAACAGGCCCAAAAATCAGCCCGGGTCAGGCTGCAGCAGTGAATTAAGAGGCTGGCGGGGGGATGGAGGTCCTTTGCAGCCCCCACCATGGCCTTTAGGAAGCCCCCAAAAGCGGCTAGAGGTAATTTTTTTTAATTTAATATGTCACTGTACACATATTCAGTTTGGCACTATGTACAAGAGGGCTTGTGAATACTGAGCTGAAGCTTATGAGCTAGGATTGTATTCATTTGCTCTTACTTGCTTCTTGTGATAAGTGAGTTAAATGTGATGTCTTGCTAATATGGCTATTAATGGTGAGTTTGTCTTTGAATCAGTGTGAAATCCTTAGTCTTAAGGCCCATTGGGAGTTTCTTGCTCTCTTACTCTCATTTTAACTGTCTTTCTGAAATACTAGAATATATTCCAAGCAGTGACACAGTTTACTCTGCATATCCTTTAATTATTTTCAGAGTATCTGGGAAAAGTCAAATTCTCCATTTATTTTTAAAACTTATGTAATAGTGATGCTGCAATGCATAGTAGAGAATTAGGCAGGCACTTCTGTTTAGTTTTCCAAGTACACCTCCACATAGTATTTGGGTATTTCATGAGCCCCAGCATACTGAAATTGGTAGTTTTCCAGCATTTTTTGGTCTGGCTATGTCCACTGCTAAATAGTTTTTGAAATATTAAAAGATTAACGAGCTTGATTTGTATTTTCGAGCTGATATTATGGTAAAGTTATCTGAAAGATGGGTGTCAGATGTTTAGACAGGGGGGCGCAATTTCAGTGCTTGCCCTAGGCGCTATTTTCCCTAGATACGTCTCTGGGCAGCAGCGATATAGGAAGATGCTGAAAGGCATAATCTCATACAGCGCGGGAGGAGGCAATGGTAAACCCCTCCTGTATTCTATCAAAGACAACCACAGGGCTCTGTGGGCGCCAGGAGTCGAAATCGACTCGACGGCACAATTTACCTTTACCTAAGGTTGAAATAGCTCTGGGACGAGAAGTGAAGATGGGACCCTACCTTCTCCTCCTAGCCCGCCCAGTGTCTTTGCTGCAGAAGAACTATAAGTACATGGTGAAAAACAAAACATTCTCAACATTTCCTTTCTCTCTCTCTCCTATGCAAATAATATCACACACTCCTCACACAGAGAGATACTTTCACACACATGCATGCCTTCCTTAGCTCAGAAGCCTTTTTTTGTATTTTTAAGGTAGATAAAAACCTTTTCGGGATCCAAATAAACAATAAGTGGTTCACAAGAGAACCCTAAATAGAGAGCGAAGATGGTATATAAACAACATAAAACATAAAACACCTACTTTGATCTAATTTACATAGTGCATGTACATTGTACATAAATACAATTTCCTTAATTCCAATGCATTGTTTATATATCAACACTCAGAAACATTTCTTTTACATATATACCTACTCCAATCATAACATCAACAGTGAAGAGCAAGGAGCGAGCTGTCACTCCAGGAACATTTGTCCCCCTTGGTTCACAGCAGCCAACTCCTGCCAGCTGCACCAGGCAATAATTAATATCACAACCACGGAAGGCCACCATTTCCCCCCAGAATGCACTGCGGAATAACATGTTGTCATCATGCTCCACTGCATTTTCCGGAAAATACAATGATAGCCGGAAGGAGGCAGCCATTGTGAAGAGTGGTAGCACTTGAAAAGCTTCTGTTGCTGCTGGCATCGCTTTGTAAAGCAAGCCTCTTTTATGTAGTAAAAGATCATCATCATCATGATCCCCTGCCCCTCAAAAAGAGCACAGAATTGGGCTCCCCACAAGGATACCTCAAAGCACCCCCTTTTAGCGGGTTGCAAAAGAGCGAACATAGGAGAATTCCGTGACACATTAATCTAAATAATTTGTATTCAGTCTGGGGGGAGTATCTTCATATCTTCTCCCCCCTGCAAACATTTTTTTTTACTTGGTAGGAAATTCAAGTATCAAATTTGTTACAAATCTTTCCTGACCTCAGCCGTTGTGATTCATTAGCATGTAACAGTCTGGTATCTGCAGAAGTATGGCAAGAGATAAAAGATAAAAGGGACCTTTTATATCCATCTCATGCTGTATATTTCACTTCTACTATCTCCCGCTGCCCCTAAATCAAGGCACATATGGTCTTTACTGCATGCTGCTTGCCTTCTGTTCTCAGTGCTCACTGTCAGTGAAACAGCTCATGCTTTACTGAAAATGAATCATGGTAGAAACTCAGAATTTTGAACACCTTGCTGAAGCAGAATGGGGGGAGGGACTAGGAACAAGGCAGTCTCATGGGGAAGAGGAGATTCAGTGCTTTGTTGTAAGCATCTACACATTTTGATTTGATTTGATTTGATTTATATATTGCCCTTCCAAAAATGGCTCAGAGTGGTTTATATCAAAATAAAAACAATTAAAATCAATTAACAATTAAAATCAAAACTAAATCAATTGAACAGTTAAAATCATTTCAAACATTAAAATCATTAACATTAAAATCATTTAAAACCAACATTCACAATTTAAAACCATACGTCTAATTAAAAGCCTGGGTGAATAGATGTGTCTTCAGTGCCTTTTTAAAAGTTGTCAGAGATGGGGAGGCTCCTATTTCAACAGGGAACACATTCCAAAGCCCATGGGCAGCAATCAAGAAGGTCCGTGCTCAAGTAGCCGCCAAAAACGGTTGGCAGCAACCACAGACAAATCTCTCCAGATGATCTTAACAGGCAATGGGGCTCATGGTGAAGAAGACCTTCTCTTTAAGACATTCACATCTCCCATAATAGGGAATGCGATGAAATGGTACAAGACTACCTTTATGTAAATTGGCTTAGAACTCTTTGGAGCTGTCAATCATAAGAGGCAGTTAGAGGTCGGAAGTGAAGTTCAGTTAGTGTGGGGATCTGGGTCTGGGTAGGAAGAGAGACAAAGAGGAGTTGTTCTGAGATTCAAAGGATAAGACAGTCTAAAAAATAAAGGACTGGGTTATTAGGACAGTCTGTAATAAGGACTGGGTTGCAGTCCGTACAGTTCTAGGAAGGAACTGGGTTCAAAGGTGAAAAGCTTTCTATATTATGTGTAAAGTAACTTAGTGATGTGTGACATTCAAATCATCAGCTTGGTAACTGAGCAAGATTTCAGCCCTACTAATCAGCGGTGGAACAAACAAACTGCAGACAACATCTTTAAATAAATATTCTTCTTGTTGTTTTAAATTACGGACAGTGATTTCTGTAACAAACCTTCCTCACGCCTGCAAAGCCATGTTATCAGGGTAAAAAAAAAACCCAACAGAGTTACAGAGGCTTCATCCTATAACATGGCAGCAGAAACAGAAGTACACTTATCCAAGCCAAAGTAACATTTAAGGGGGAAAACAGCTGAGAATAAAGATTACACACTTCCCTGACTCAGACCAAGCATGGCAGAGGATGGTGATGTAGCCCAGTGGTAGAGCATTTGCTTTGCGTGCGGAACATCCTGAATTCAATCCCTGGCATCCAAAGTAGGGCTTGGAAACACTCATGCCTGAAACCCTGGCGAGCCACTGCCACCTGCTATCAACAATACTGAGCTAGACGGACCAATGGACTGACTTGTGTTAGAAGTCAGGCAGGGGCATCGCAAGGTTGGAGTGGGCCCAGAGACAAGATTTTTAAATGGGGGGCCCCCTCACTGAAGCTCAGCTCAGACATTCTGTTCTGGTAGCTCCAGGTCTTAACACTCACATCAATTTCGGAGGATGAATACAACTGAAGGAAGCCTGGGCAGGTGCGTGACTGGGGGAGTCAGTCATGTGACTTGCCTCTGGGAGCCCCCCAAAGCAGTGGGCCCCCCAGACAACTGTCTCTCCTTGCCCTATTATAGTTATGCCCCTTATCAGGGATTCTCCCTGTGGTTCATTTTCGTGGTTAGGTAATTTACACCAGGCACCAGTATCACACTTTCAAACAGAGCTTTATTAAAATTTGCTAGCAGTCAAGGTCTCTGGGTGCGGCCGCCGTGCTCTAGCAGTTTCTCTGTCTCTTTTCTATTGAGATAACAGTACTTTCCACACTTGCACATTGCATACAAGCCAATACATCCCCTTTTAACTCAAAAGGTCCCAGATACTTTCGAGTGTGACTTCTCTCTCACCCACACAGACATAATCAAGCACCTTCAAGGAAAGGGACAGAATGTACCAGATACGAAAGGCGCCATCTATCTTAGCTAGCTTGACACTATTCAAACTAATCTTTCATGTTCCTATGTCATTCTCCCTCCCTCCCTCTCACTCACTCTCTCTCTCCCTCTCATCAGTAGTGAAGGGAGCTGATCTTGTGGTAACAAGCATGATTTGTCCCCTTAGCTAAGCAGGGTGCACTTACCCCTCCCTCCAATTTCCCCCCACTGGCACTCGGTATTCTTAACGTCCTACGGGACAGCAGCGTACTTCCCTGCCACCCCGTTTGCTCCTTGGCCAGAAGTGGCTGGAAGTAGCTGGTGCGTGTGCACCTGCCAGGCACATGTGAGCCTGCCCCATGTGCACAAGTGCGATACACGCACCCCAACTACTTCTAGCCACTTCTGGCCAAGGAGCAAACAGGGCGGCAGGGAAGTACGCTGCCACCTCGTAGGACGTTAAAAATACCGAGTGCTGGCGGTGGGAGGGTGGGAGCGGAGGGAGGGGTAAGTGGACCCTCTCCCACCCTAAAAGTGAGACACACACACCCCGCCATTGAGCCACTCCCGCTTGGTTCTGTGCACATCCCTACCCCCACTGCACTAGTCTCCACACATTCAGCATTTATTGAAAGTGATAAAGGCTGCACGTGTGAAGAAATATTTCCCCTTCACTCCCCATCATGAGCAGGGCCTTTCTGTAGGTAAGTGTGGACTGCAGGGAAGCAGGGTTTCAGATTGTGCCACAGTGGAGACAGGACTATGAAGCATGCTCTCAAGAGTGCTGTATGCCAGTACTTTTTGCAGGGCTAATCTGCTGTGCCAAATTTTAAATGGGTGCAGCTGCAAATTATGGGCACACTTGGCTTTTCATTTTGGCTTTGGGGAGTGAAAATACTAAAATGGCCTTTGTTTCTAACGAGTGGCAGCTTTCCTTAAATTATGTTACCATTCTTTCACTAGCTCTAAGAGGTAAAACTATAGTGAGTTTTTGGCAATATGTTTATATTGGACAGTTTAACAAAAAAAGATTAATTAGGCATTCATGAGGAATAACAAACTGAAAACTGAATCCCAATAAGATGGAGATACTTAATGTGTGGGGTCAGAACTCAGGAGAATATTTTGATCTGCCAATTCTGGATGGGGTCACACTTCCCCAGAAAGAACAGGTGCTTTTCCTTCCTGGGAGTGCTTTTGGGTCCAAACCTTTCCCTGGTGTCTCAGGTTGAGAAGGTGGCCAGAGGTACTTTCTATCAACTCTGGCTTAGGCCAGTTGCATCCATTTCTTGAAATAAAACCTCAGAACAGTAGTTCATATACTGGTAACCTCCAGACTTGACTACTGCAACATGTTCTGTGTGGGGCTGCCTTTGTACATAGTCTGGAAACTGCAGCTGGTGCAGAGTGCGGCAGCCAGATTGGTCTCTGGGTCATCGCGAATAGATCATATTACTCCTATATTAAAAGAACTACACTGGCTACCAATAAGTTTCCGGGCAAAATACAAGATGCTGGTTATAACCTGCATCTTTACCACTGAGCCCCTGGTGGCGCAGTGGTAAAACTGCCACCCTGTAACCAGAAGGTTACAAGTTCGATCCTGACCAGAGGCTCAAGGTTGACTCAGCCTTCCATCCTTCCGAGGTCGGTAAAATGAGTACCCAGAATGTTGGGGGGCAATATGCTAAATCATTGTAAACCGCTTAGAGAGCTCCAGCTATAGAGCGGTATATAAATGTAAGTGCTATTGCTATTGCTATAACCTATAAAGCACTAAACAGCTTAGGCCCAGGGTATTTAAGATAATGAGGCAAATCTCACAATCAATGAGACTTGCCAAAATGAGGTCTGCGGGGAGAGCAGGCTTAGTCTGTGACGTGAGTCGGTGGGGGCTGTGGGGATCGGGGGCCACGCAGCCCCTGGAAGTTCCAGGATGCCCTGTGCGAGTGCACGGGGCATGCTGGAGAGACCCCTGAGCCCGGAGGCTGCTTGCAGCCTCCTGGCTGGGGGTCTCCTCATGTGTGGAGCCGTGCCGTGGCAGCACACGATTGGAAAACCTGGGTTAGCAGAGCACTCGCTCCGCTAACCTGGGCTAAGGGGAGGGGTATTTAAGTGGGCCACCTGCTTTGGGGAAACCGGGCTCGCCTGTGAGCCCAGTGGTTCCCATGATCAGTGGAAAGCGGGCTAAGTTCCCTTAGCCCATTTTCCACTGATCATGAGAATACCCTCATTGTCTTCTACAGCAGGAGAACCATCACCCATTGAGATCATCCTGAGAGGTTCATCTGCAGTTACCACCAGCTCATCCAATGGCTACATTCTGGAATGCGCTCCCTGCTGAAATAAGAGCCTTCCCATCTCTGACAGCTTTTAAAAGTTTTTTGATGACACATTTATTCACTCCAGCATTTTAACTAGACTTGTGGTTTTAAATTGTTTTAAGGTTTTAAGTTCTGTTTTAATTTGTTTTATTTTGCTGTAAACCACCCAGAGACAGATGTTTCGGATAATGTACAAATATAACAAGTAAGCAAACAAACAACATGTATTCACTCATAGAGCAAATGATTAATGAGCTAACATACTTTTAATTGGTTTACAGGCCTACTTATGTTTTTGATCATTCAGTGATAAAACTGATCATTCAGTGATGAAGAATAATGCTAAAATATCATTGCTGAACATAACTTAACAGACTACACTATAGCTCTGACGTTTTTCCAGAAATGGTATAGTGTTGTGGCTGAGTTATGAATGAGGACTTCCCCACTTTGAATCTTAGCATGAACTCACTGGATGGCTCTAGCCATTAGCCATGGCCAGAACTTATATTTTAAAAGGCTGTACTTGCATATAGTTGTCGAAAGAGGGGACAGGATGTCAGTCATGGAAGCACCTCCACCATCATGCTTATGGCGGTTGCCTCTTCTGACAATCTGTGAGCACTATGGGGAAGGGAAGGAAGTGAGGGAGACTGATTGGCATGTTGGGGGTGGGACTTCCAGACTCTCCCTTTGACAGCTGCATTCAAGTACAACTTTTTACATATTGGGCTATTCTCTCTCAGACTCATCTGCCGAACTGCAATAAGGGTATAAAAATACTTACCTATTTTACAGGGTTGATGCAATTACTACATCAAGATAGAAGTGTTTTACATCCTTAAAAGGTGCCACAGAGATGCTAAAGTATTATTATTTTCACTATCTGAGAAAGGGTCCATTTGCACAGTACCTCCAGTGACTGTTGCTGCTGTCTATCTGATGTTGTCTTTTCGATTGTGAGCCCTTTGGGGACAGAGATCCATCTTATTTATTTATTATTTCTCTGTGTAAACTGCCCTGAGCCATTTTTGGAAGGGCAGTATAGAAATCAAATAAATTAATAATAATAACAATAATAATAATAATAATAATGCACTACCTTGGCATGGTTGTGGGGCTTGCATGCTCTGAGGAAGGTGAGAGGTATGCCAGTGGTCCAACCATACTGGACGGGTCTCACCAGAGGAGCCAGACAAAGAGTGCCTCTCCCATCAACAATATGGTGAGACGTAACTTTAATAAATCTATACTGGATTGGTCGTCGCCAGGGTCAACAAGGACTGCGCCAGGTGCTGGAGTCCCTGGACATCTAGTGGCAAGTGGGCTACAGGACTCAGGATCTTCAGTTGAGCAACCAGGGCTGGAGACTGCAAGGTTACTGAAAGAAATGTTGCTTAACCAGAAAAAATATACGAAAAATGCCAACAAGGAATTAATGATCTGCTATTACAAGTCTAGTCCAACTAGAAGAGGTTATTTAAAAAGAATGTACCAGATTTGGAAAGAGAAGCATCCAGATACAGAAATAACAGAACAAAGGCTAGCAGAACAGAGAAGATTCATAATAAGAAATAAAGTATTCACAGAAGTTGAGCTGGAAGAACTGCAAAGAGCAACACAGGCTCAAGATATGGAAGAAGAATTACCACCAACTGAAGAAGTTGCTCAGGCGCAGGTGGAGGAGGTGTTGAAAATAGAGGATGCCACTGTTGCTGAACTGTTTCAAAATCAAAACCAGGCAACCTCCCCTTTGCCTTCACCTCAAAAACCCGAATGCCGTTTAACAGAAAAGCAACAAGAACTCAAGCAAAAAATAACTGAGCACATGAACCAAACAACCACCAGGGTTTGACTTCCAGCTCTAAAAACAGTTGCCAAAAAAACAACTTGCTCAGGCATTAAAAGATGTCAATGCTGTACTTGCAGAAATAACAACCAATAATTTGCAAGAAACAAACCAACTAATGTACAGTGCAGCAACAATAACAACACAAGAGCTCGGATATAAGATCAGTGGACCTGTAAAAAAAGGGAGTAGTACATCACCTAAATGGAAGATTAGATTAGAAAATAAAATCGCCAGGCTTAGATCAGATGCTAGTAAATTGAAAGATATGAAAGACAAGAAGCTGAAGAATGAAAACACCAAACAGTATCTGATCCAAAAATACCACCTAGAGTCAAGGAAAATTAGAGAAGTCCTGGAAATAATAAAGCAGCAAATAAGAGCAGTGTCAAAGAAGATTAGCAGATAACAAAGCCAGATTTACACAACACAGGCAGAATCTCCAATTCCAGTCGAATCAGAGACGTTTCTACCAAAGCATAGGAGGAGAAACTGCAAGAAACCTAGAAACACCAAATAAAGAAGAAACAGTGCAATTCTGGGGGAAATTATGGGACAATCCAATAGATTATAATAAAAAAGCAGGCTGGGTGAAAGAGGTCGAAAAATATAACCAATAAATGCAACACCAGAATTAATAAGTGAAAGAGCAAAGGAAATAAAAAATTGGACTGCACCAGGTGACGATGAACTGCATGGCTTTTGGCTTAAACACCTAACAAGCCTTCATAAACAACTATCAAAACAGTTCAATCACATTTTGCAAGGAGGTGCTATTGAACAATGGCTAACAACTGAGAAAACTCATCTCATCATGAAAGACCCAGCAAAAGGTGCAGTTCCAAGTAATTATAGACTGATAACCTGCCTGCCAACCATGTTCAAATTATTAACTGGAATAGCAGCAGATGAAGTAATGCAACACTTATTAACTAACAAACAACTTCCAGTTGAACAGAAAGGAAATTGCCCGAACACCAGAGGCACAAAAAACCAGCTGCTGATTGACAAAATGATTTTAGAAAATTGCAAGAGATGAAAAACCAATCTAAGTGTTGCATGGATTGACTACAAGAAAGCCTTCGACTCATTGCCTCACACATGGATACTAAAATGTTTAGAAACAACTGGTGTCAGCAAAAAAATTCAGATATTTATTTAAAAAAGAAATGAGCATGTGGAGTACACAGTTAACAATCAATGGTGAGACACTTGGACAGGTTAGCATTAGAAGAGGTATTTTCCAAGGGGACTCACTATCGCTTCTGTTTGTAATTGCCATGACTCTCCCCCCGCACCTCACTCGCTCACTCTCTTTCCACAACTCGCTTGCTCGCTCGCTCTCCCCTCGCACCTCACTTGCTCGCTCTCTCCCTCACCTCGCTCGCTTGCTCTCCCCCCGCACCTCACTCACTCGCTCTCCCCCCCGCACCTTGCTCACTCTTTCTTCCCCCTCCCTTTATGTTTTTTCTCTCCCTCCCTCCCTGAGTTATTTAATTCACACAATGGCATCCTCCTTCTCCTGAAGGGGGTCTTTCCTCCCTCACAACCCGTCTTTTTGCAGACCCTGCCTGCTACCCTTTTATATAGATAGATTGCTCTCCTCTACAATCAAGAGCATCTTCTGACCAGTAACAGTTGCATTCCAACTGACCTTAAGCATCACAGGCTCCTCCTCCTTATCTGCATAGGGAATCCCCACTGCCCAATCACCACAGTGCCACAGGCTCCTCCTCCCTATCGGTATATGAAATCCCCACTGCCCAATCACCATGGTGCTTCTGCTTTCACAGTTTCCTTCTCCCTATCTGCATATGGAATCCCCAGTGCCCAATCAGGTGCTTCTGCTTGCAAACTCTGTCAGCCAACCGCCTCCTTTCTATCACGTCCCCACGCATGGCCCATCTTGGAGAATTAATAATATAGATTCTCCATGCTGGAAATGCCATATGCATTATGTTATGTGGTCTTTGTGCATGCACCTATTGCACATGCTATGTAATATGAAGCATGCACATTCTCTGTGTATGTAACCTGTATGCCACAGATCAGAACTCCAGTTTCCAGGATTCCTGAGAAACAGGGAGCAATCATTTCATTTTAAATATATTGGCTGGTATTCTGGCATGCTTTGTCCCATTGACTGAGATTTTGAAAACAAAACATATTTTAAACTGAAATGTTCATTCTGGGAAATGTACATTTTATTTTACTAATTTTTGTTTATAATGAAAATAATATATAATGTTCTGTGTATTCATGAAATATAATGTTCCAAATCCCTGCCAACTGGGCAAGGAAGTACCTTTTAAAGTGCTGAGTTTCTTATATTTCACATGGGGTGAGCAAGTGTTCCTGTTCAGCACAGCATAGGGGCTCTCCAGTGGTGGTGGTGGTAGTAGTAGTAGTAGTGTGTGTAGATTGTGAGCCTTTGGGGGGCAAGGAGCCATCTTCTGTTTTATTTTGCTTTGCAAATTACTTTGAGAACTTTTTTCTTGAGAACATATAACTATTTAATAACAGAAATAAATAACATCCAAACTTCAACAATATAATATACTTCAACAAGCTCATCCTTTGCTTTTCTATAATATGTTGTTTTGTCAACCAACAAATCTAGGCCCAATTCAGACATAATACCAAGCTGTGGTTAAATGTGCCCAAGTTTCTGACTGTCCAAATGTGTGGGTCCCCCCCCCCCCGCCACGCAAACTGTTGTTCCGTTATTGCCTCTAAACCTCAATTTTAGAAACTCCAAGGGTTTCTGCCCGCCCAACAAGATCATCAGGTGGGCCTTTGCTCTGTGTGCTGATGTTGAGTGAGGCTAGATTGTTGTCCACATGGGACAGGGCCTTCTCTGTTGTTGCCCCCAGACTCTGGAATGCTCTCGGAGTAAACATTTGCTCTGTGACAACTGTGGCTGCTTTTAAAAAAACTGAGGACTTTTTAATTTACTCAGACTTTTACTTCCTAGAGGCTCCAAGTTTCTCAGTTTTCTTGCATTTGTTTCTGTTTGTTTCTTGGCATTTTATGGTTTTAATGTTTGATTGATTTTAAGGTTTTAAATGTAACTTTTATGGAATTTTATTGTATTTTAACTTTTGTAAACCGCCTTGAGATCCATTATGAAAGGTGGTATAAAAACGGAACAATAGATAGATAGATAGATAGACAGGTAGATTTGAATCCTTAGTTTCAGGTTGGTTAGGTTGATGAAACTACCGGTCCACTCACCCCTTCGTGTCATTCTAATTTGGCACCCGTTGCAACCTGGGGTTCATGCTGAAGGTCATCCTGCAATCATAGAGCGAGAGGTTCAGAGCAGCTCTGAAATGTGTCAGCTCTAGGCAGCTTGCATTTCTTGCTGGCTGTTTCTTGGAGCAAAAACTCTGCCTTCTGCTGCCTAGAATCTTGTCACCTCACTGCCTGGCAACAAGCATACCATGTTCCTTGATTTTCCTCATTTAAAGGCACAGATCCATAAAAGGGCATGAAGGCACAAGGGAGGGTGGAAAAGTCCCAAGTCTGCTTGCTTGCTTTACATTCTCGGCTAACTGGACAAAGAGGCACCTTTTAAGTGGGTGGGTTCTGAGGAGTGAAATGGTTGTGGGACTGAGGGAGGGCTGGTTGGAAGTAGTGTGGTGTAGGAGACTGGATGCCCACCCCCACCCATTCTGGAACAAAGGCATATGAAGCTTTCTTCATATTTATCTGGGTTCTGTTTTTAGCCAGTATTTGTGGGGCCGGATGGCCAGGCTTCATACACAGTTTCCAGCTTCATACACTTGGGAAACAATTTCAGCCTTGGAGCAGAGGTGTGTGCTGGTTGAGAGGAAAGTAAAAGGTTAATTTGCCTTTGCCATGCCAATGTTGACCACTGGATGATGAGAAGATACAAGGGAATCCAAGCACAAAGAGCACGCCCCCATTCACATCATAGACAATGGTCGCTGTGAGTGACATGCTGATGCCATGCCCACAGTCTGGCAATGCAAGCAACACAGCAAGTGCTGGGATTGAGCCTGGCTGGACTAGGAAGAGAGAGGAATGACTCTAGACAGTGGGCAGAGGTAACAAAATCTCACTTGCTGGATTGCGTGTGGCACAATTCTCAGTTTCAGTGCTTAACCTTAGGTTCGTCCACTCACGGTTTGGCGCTATGTGGCCCTATCCACCCCCAGCACATACTGGCCCTATCCACCCCCAGCACAGTACTTCCAGTGACTGTTGCTGGTGTGTGTCTTATGTTTCTTTTTAGAATGTGAGCCCTTTGGGGACAGGGAGCCATTTTATTTGTTATTTCTCTTTGTAAACCGCCCTGAGACATTTTTGGAAGGGCGGTATAGAAATTGAATGATGATGATGATGATGATGATGATGATGATGATGATGTCTGAATTGGCCCCTAGTGTCCAAATCCAGTGGCTAACTTAGGTTTTATGTTCTCATTATAAACGGATTTAAGCAAAAACTCGATTTCATATGTCTCATGTGTGAAAATGCTACTGTTCATTGAAATCATTTTATTGTGTATCAAATACTGAGCTAGCAGTGAGTTGCACCAAAACATCTCAGCTGCTATTGAACTTTAAAAATAAAATGACTCCTTCCTGGAATTATTTAAATAAGCCACATTCAAGCTAATTACATAAGCAGCAGTCCATGAGGTCAAATTCTCCAAGTTCACGTTAACAGACTGTGAATTCCAAAGAAATGTAATCAAATAGCAATAGCAAAGGCACCTCTTACATCTGCAAACACTCCAGTGCCTGGCATTTAGTCAACAATGCCTATCTATTCCTCAGTTGAGAAACCACTGGGTCTCGTGCCACTTTGAACGGCAGACAAAGTGCATCCTCTAGTTCCCTGGCCGAAGCCTTGAAAATCCAAGGTAGCTATTGGCCTCTCTCTAGTGGTGGGTGTGAGCATGTAAAGACAGAAGCCAACAAAGGAAGAACTGTTTGGCCATGATGCAAAGGGAACATGAAATACGTATTTGAATGAAACTGCTTACAGGGGAATTCACCAGAACCATTTCCCCTCTGTGTAGAGTTGCCAACTTGCCCTAATTAAGAATCAATTCAAGGCAGACTTTCACAGGTCATCCAACAAACACCAACACTGTCCACATTATATGGAACCCCTATAGATAATCTTATCCCACTGTTGAATGGATTTATTTTTAAAAATATTCTGCCTCTTCCCAAAGTTCCAGGCATTTAACAACAATTTAAGGAAAAAACCCAATAAAAATCAGTGGCTTAGATTCTGCACAGCACCTTGTCCCGAGGTGCTCTTACCCCTGGACTTCTGGGCTGAAATCCAGGGCCTCCACACCCCCTGGGGCCCCTCAAATCCTATTTAGTCTGTCCCAGGTGTGGTTGCTGCTGACCTGTGCTGCTGCACCAGGCAGCCCAGCGAGACTGTGAATTGTGCCGGACAACTGAGCGTGGCCTTTGCTTTAGAGACGGGGGTGGGGGGTGAGGAGACAAATATGTGGGATGGGAATATGCTAAGTGTTGTGTGTTGAAATGTTTCTGCTAATGCATATTTACATAAATATTCTGTTTTATATTCTTAAATGCTTGTGAGTTCAGTTGCTGTTTGTGCCCTCAAGAACCCATGTGTTTAAAATACTGTGTGTGTCACAATGTGTGTGTGTGTAGGGGCATGATGCTTAACTTGCAATCAGTGGTGCACCTAGGCAATTTAGACACCTGGACCTGAAGGGCTTTGGAGGCCCCCCCCTTATTTTATTTTTTTAGGTTTTTAAAAGTTTTTTTTAAAAAGAAAAAAAAAAGAAACCTGAATTTGGGGGGGCCTCCAAATGTCCTGGAGGGCCTCCTCAGAAGCCTGCCACTGCCCTGCCCCCATCAATTTCTGCCATAATTGCAGCCGCCATGTGAGCGGCTGGGGGGCGAGGGGTGAGGAGTGAGCTGAGCCAATCAGGCCTCCCCCACCATGTGGCAGCAGTGGGGGCAGGCAGAGCGGCCACTGGGCCTGTCCATCCAGCCCAGCAGCCCTTGAGAACAGTGAGGCACTCCCGCATGCCTGTGCAGTAGGAATCGAGTGTTGCAAGCCCGTGACATGTGTCACAAGCCTCACCACTACCACCAACTTCACAATGCCTGGACTAATATGAACCAAATTTGATACAGGTTTAGGGACACCTCAACAGCGCAGTTTGTGATGTCATCCACTCCAATTCAAGATGGTGGATGCGTATGCATCTGAGGCACAAGTGGGTTAATTTGTGAATTGCCTAACCAATTTGAACCAACTTTTCTGCAGCTGTAGGGACATATAGGGATGCCTCAACGGCATAGTTTGTAATAATGTCATCCATCCCGATCCCAGATGGCAGACACATGAATGTTTGAGGTGCAAGTGGGATAGCTTGTGGACCGTCTAACCCATTTGAACCAAATTCGGTACAGTTGTGGTGAGTGACACATAGGGACATCTCAACAGCATAGTTTCTGATGATGTCATCCACCCCAATTCAAGATGGTGGATTTGCGACTCTTTAAGGCTGAAGTGGGCTAACTTGTGAGGATGGTAATTATCAATTAAGATTATAGTAAAAGCCAGTAGGCAGATTAGTTCTTCTTACCAGAACAACTTGTTTAATTTAAAAGAGGATTACCTGCACTTTTGTTTTCACTCTCATTGAGGTGGGCTGATATGCATGCTGATACACATTAAAAAGCTACTTTTAAAGTTCCCTTGATGTACACTGATATGCATAAACACCTGGCTTTAGAAATTATTGCAGAATGAAATTGATATAAGAACATAAGAACAGACCTGCTGGATCAAGCCCGAGGCCCATGTTTCACACAATGGCCCACCAGATGCCGCTGGAAGCCTACAGGCAGGAGTTGAGGGCATGCCCTCTCTCCTGCTGTTACTCCCTCACAACTGGTACTCAGAGGCATCCTGCCCTTGAGGCTGGAGGTGGCCTATAGCCTTCCGATTAGTAGCCGTTGATAGACCTCTCCTCCATTAAGTTATACCCTTTTAAAGCCATCCAGGTTGTAGGCTGTCACCACACCTTATGGCAGAGAATTCCACAAGTTGATTATGCATTGTGTGAAAAAGTAACTCCGTTTGTGGGTCATAAATTTCCTGGCACCATGCTTTTAAATCCCTTTGATGTGCATTAATGTATGTGGTGGGAAAGAACAGCATTTGGAAGTGGTGTTAACAACAACAAACCAACAGAAGCATACAAGCCAATTCACACTCCCACACATGCAAAACTATTAGTTTGCATAAAAGTAAGTGAAGAAGTGCCAGAACAGGTAACTCTGTCCTCTGATGCACAGGCATATTCATAGTAGGTTGATTCAGAGACCACACAGGAACTCAGTTATTGCCAGGCTCTGCACTATGTCCCTGAGCCTCAGGAAGCATCCCCTCCCATCCCTACAGGAGCATCTATCTCTATCTAGGTTAAAATAAGCTAAAATTCATTTTTACATCTGAACCGACCAATCTCAGCTTATTCTAATCTACTTGCTTCAAATAATCTCAAATAAATACCCAAGATTTAAAACGAGTTACAGTTCTTGGGTTGTTTGAAGCAAGTAGGTTAGAATAAGCCAAGACTGGTTGGTTCAAATGGGATGACCAATCCTGGTTTATCTTAATCTAGATAGGAGGCCACAGGGAGAACAAGTGGGTGTCCCAGTGGGCAAGAGGGACCACCCACCTGTCCAATGAGAGGCACCTGCTTGCAGGTGAAGGGGGTGGGGGTGCCAAAGCCAGGCTTTGCCTGGGGCACCACCAATCCTTGGGCCGGGACTGCGTCTACATCTAAAATGATACACTCTATGACTCTACTAAATCAAGAATTCTGTCTGATCCAAGTGATGCACAATAGGGATGTGCATGGTACCTGTTTGGAGGCCCTTTATGGGCACGTACCGGCTCACGCAGGTGTGTCAGCAACTTCCGGTCATATCCGGGAAAGGAGGGCAATGGGGCGGCAGGGAGGTATGCTGCCGTCCCGATAGGCTGCTTAAAAACCTGACGCCGGGGAGGTGGAGCGGCGGGAGGGGTAAGTGCACCCTCCTCCCACTCTTAAAGGGAAACCCCCGCCACCTTCAGATTGCCCCGCCACGGTTCCATGCATATCCCTAATGCACAACAGGCACTACATTTCATTCAAAAGACTTGAATATAGCAATGAAGCCTTCAGTGGTGGCTGGTTATGGTGAAATGAGCATATTTTAAAAACAAGATCAATCATTGTTTACTCCTTCAACTGATTATATTTTTATCCAGCTTTCCAGCTAGGACTGTCTCCTAATGTGACTTACAGTTAAGATCTACACAAAGGTACGATATATTTAGGGGTGTGTTGGTGTGTGGAGAGGGCAGTTTCTGGCTTCTGGCAGTTGGTGACACAGTCCACATTCTAGTGGGAGTTGGGAGAATCCACTGCAGATGAGGGGGCTGGGTGATGGTAAAGGTGCCAACCCCACAGAAGCAGCTAGAGTTGTGTGAACTGGCTCGAGGTGGAGCTAGCTTGCCATCAAAACGGTCCAGCGAAAGGTTGAGCCGACCCCCCTGGGCTGGTTCAGGGCTGGTTCGGAGATTCTAAAGTGGTTTTTTAAATAAATAAATAAATAAAATAACACTCACCACTGGGTCTGGTGGCCTTTGAGTGAGGTGCTGCCACAGCTGCGGGGGAGGGTCTCCACCATTTCCCACTCCGCCACCGGCCTCCCCCCAGTCCATCTTGAAGGCTGTCGTGCATGCGCCCTGGCCGTTTGTATGGTGCCATGTGATGAGTGTTAATTAAAAAAACACACACACAACTTTAGAACCCCCAAACCAGTTTGAATTTGAGCCGAGCCAGGAGTTTGTTCAGGGGCACAAAAAGGAACATGCCCAGTTCAGTTCGAGTCCGATTTTGTCTCAAACCAAACGGCAAACTGGTTTTGTGAACATCCCTAGAAGCAGCCCCTTGCTGAACTGCCCAAGAATAGATGCCTCTGAGCTAGAAGGCTTTGTCTTTATCTGATTCATTTGGATAGTTTTGCGTACAATATGTTATATAGTCCTCAATGACTGTCAGATAACCAGTCATTCTGAGGTCATTCACACAAGGGAAAAGTGTGTTCTACCTGGGTTTAGGAGCTATGTGTGCTCCCAATTTTCGGTTGTATGGATGCAAACAGCAGGTAGGTGGAGGAAGAAGTGATCGTGTGGAAGCAAGGTAGGTGGGAAAGCTACCCAGATTTTATTCCTACTTTGCTTGCACACAATCACTTCTCCCTCCTCCTACCTAATAGTTTGTACTCACACAACTGGAAATTGGGAGCACACACAGCTCCCAAACCAGGTTAGGACACAGTTTTTGATTGTGTCACTGACCTCATGGGTTCTGAAGTTCTCTGAGATCTATGATCTGATATGACACATACACATTATTGTAGCATTCAAACAGGGATCATACTATAAAAAATGTCATCAGCTCATCTGATCTGGGGGAATTTATTCTATTCCGGTTTCTGACATCACAAAATTGCTCTTTTGATATCATGATGCGATTGCATATTTTTGCTCTTCTTCCAGTTATGAGCTTTTTAGAATGGTAGTTTCCATGAAACTTAACTGTATCTTTGCTATGGCAGAAATTATTGCAGTTTGGTTTCCATCCAGCATAACATAGGGAAGCCGTGTCAGTATTTGTAGTCCCCAAGGCAACATCAGAGGCTAAGGAAAAGGTAAGAGTTCATTTGGCCCCCTCTGACTTTATTATATGGCTCATCACACATCTTGTTGAATCAGCTGTGGTGTAAAAGTGCATCGGATGATTGATTTTTACAAGGGAAATGGAAGTGAACTTTGGTTTCCGGAATGGCAGGATTGATTCCTAAACAGCCAGAAAGGACCATATCTCACTATGAATACCAAAAAGAAAGAAAGAAATATATTGTCTGAACTTCTACATACAATTCTGGTCACCACATCTGAAAAAGGACATTGTAGAACTGGAAAAGGTGCGGAAGAGGGCAACCAAGATGATCAGGGGCCTAGAGCACCTTTCTTATGAGGCAAGACTACAACACCTGGGGCTTTTTAGTTTAGAAAAAAGATGACTGCGGGGAGACATGATAGAGGTCTATACAATCATGCATGGTGTGGAGAAAGTGGATAGAGAGAAATTCTTCTCCCTCTCACATAACACTAGAACCAGGGGTCATCCCATGAAATTGTTTGCCGTGAAATCTAGGACCAACAAACGGAAGTACTTTTTCACACAACGCATAATCCACTTGTGGAATTCTCTGCCACAAGATGTGGTGACAGCCAGTAACCTGGATGGCTTTAAGAAGGGTTTGGATAACTTCATGGAGGAGAGGTCTATCAACGGCTACTAGTCGGAGCGCTATAGGCCACCTCCAGCGTCAAAGGCAGGATGCCTCTGAGTACCAGTTGCAGGGGAGTAACAGCAGTAGAGAGGGCATGCCTTCAGCTCCTGCCTGTGGCTTCCAGCAGCATCTGGTAGGCCACTGTGTGAAACAGGATGCTGGACTAGATGGGCCTTGGGCCTGATCCAGCCGGTCTGTTCTTTTGTTCAGGGAAAATAGAAGTGTGGTAGAAGAATCCAGAAAGAACACAATTTCTTTGTGACTTTTATATTACGTATATAGTAAACTCTACAGTGTTTAATGATGAAATGAGAATGGTGCTGAGCATTCCCAGGTAGCCAGCTGCATCCTTAGTGCCTATGCTGTATAACTGATGATATATTCGGTGTAGAGGATGAATGTTGGCTGTGGAGACAGGAGGTGAAATCTTTAGTTCACTGTGAAGCCCACGAAATGGCCTTAGGCTATTTCTCTGTCTTTCTCTGGCTCTGCCTCACACAGCTGTTAAGTTTACAAACCTAGGCAGAAACATGGGAAGCTGTGTTATGGGCAGGGCCATAGCTTTGTGCTGGGGGATGGGCTCTTTGCCCCACCCCCAAGCACAGGCTCAAGGACCCTGATTGGTCAGGGCTAGGAAGGGGGCGGGGACCACACACTCTTCGCACGGCTCCTTCGCGTCCCCTTCCTCTTCAGGCTCTGGCTGGCTTCCCTCCCTCCCTCACACAAGCACAGAACAGGCTTTGGGTGGTCATCCTTTCGGGGGCTGAGTAGGAATTTTTTGGCCCCAACAGGGCCTCAGCTCATGCTGAAGGGTCTTTTTCGCCTACTACGTTCTGCACCTTCCGTAGACTCGGTGGCAGCCCTAGCTGGGCAAGGCAGGAACAGTGCAGGCTGGGTGGATATACACATGTGATGAGTATGGTGAGCACCCTTGGGCAGTTTGAAAAAGGTGAAGTGAGCAATCGATCTCATGAGGCTTGGTGGCTCAGGGACCTTGATTTGCTAGAAAACATGCTTCAGGGGTTCCCACGCCTCAAAAGCTGCACAGTTTGGGGTTTTGGAAACTCTAGGAGCTGCTCTGACCCGGACGGGTTGGCAAGGATGGGGATAAAGTGGGCTTAGTCCTGCTTCTATCCTGAGCCAGGGTGTGTCACCCATTAGGGAGCCTGGGAGAGGACAGCAGTGTCCCAAACCAGCCTGGTTAGGCCCACACTGTTTAAAGGTTGGAGTTGCTGCTCACAGTTGGCTGATTGTACTATATCAATAAAATCTGGCCCCCTTTACCCAAGCTGATTGTGTCTGAGTCTTGAGTCTGGGGTGTGGGGACAATACTCAGAACAGTGGTGCATTCAGTTCAGAATTGTCTGCTCAGGCTGGCAGCTGCTCTGTAGTGTTTCCGACAAGGGTCTCCCACTTGGAGACTGAGCCTGGGACCTTCACTACTTGGAGATGTCAAAGATTGAGCCTAGGATGTTCTCCATGCAAAGCAGGTGTCCTGCTACTGAACTAGGGCTCCTCCCAGATACACAACAGTGAGCTTCTCTGGGAAGAATATGCAGGTGGGAAGAATATGCAGGGAAGAATATGCAGGTGACTAGGAAAAAGTGGGGGAAATGAGAAGGAACATATGTAGAAAGATGACATGCCTGTTGTATTTTGGGTTTAGTAATACATCAAAGTGAGACTCTGGGCCATTTCTCATGATCAGTGAGAAGAGCTACCAGGTGCATGAGGAGGAAGGCTGCTGAACCTACCTCCCCTGCAGACAATCGTTGGATCTGTGCTAGGCGTGTGGATTGTGCACCCAGATGGACACCAGCTGTCCCTGGCAGTGCGGAGGGTTGGGGGTCTAAATGTGTTGTCCTGCCCCCCAGAAATCCCATAATACACTGTGTGAGTGCATGGTGCATTTTGGGGATCTCTCTGGCACTGGCCAGGAGCCCTGCAGGGTCTCAGCTCTGGCTGCAAGCAAGCCCGTAGCCAGCTGGTGGCATGGTGTGTACCTGCCACACCAAATAATTTTCTTTCCTCTCCAGCCTCACTGACTGTTTTCACTGAACATTTTATAACCTGCCTCCCCTGGCTTCTGCAATCTCACCCCCCAAATTTTGAGGCTGGCTACAGGCCTGGCTGTAAGCAGTTGTAAGGGTGCAAGCACGCCCATAACTTTGGCTAACTGTTGGGCTTTTTTGACGGATTTGCTGCCGAGGTGCCGCCAGGATCAGGGCAGATCTCAGCGGTTCTTACACACAGCCTAACCTGGGCTGGGTTTCCCTAGCCCAGGTTAAGCTGCGTGTGAGAACAACCTCTCTGTTTTTTTGCTGATTCTCTCAAAAACACCAAGTACTCTTATATAGATTTGACTAAGAGTTTATTCAGAAACTCCATTTTCTCCTTCTCCTTTTCCTCCCCTTTCCTTTCTGACTCCACCCCCCACACTCTCTACAGGATCCCCATGGGGACAAACTTCTAAGCAACCAAACATAAAAGATACTGGATAGAATACAACAGACTCTGATGGTCCTAAGAAGAGCTATAATGGAACCAGCTATGACTCAGGAGTCCAGCACCATGTTAAGCTGTTCCCCACTTTTCAACTGGGAGGAGAGCTGGTTTAAGGGTCCCCTTTGCTAAGCAGGGTCCATCCTGGTCTGCATTTGAATGGGAGAGCACTTGAAGATATTCCCTGTAGGGGATGGGGCAGCTCTGGGAAGAGCATCTACATGCTTGTATGCAGAAGGTTCCATCTCCAGATAAGAGATCCTGCCTATAACCCTGGAGAAGCCATTGCCAGTCTGGGTAGACAATACTGAGCTAGATGGACCAATGGTCTAACTCAGTATAAGGCAGCTTCCTATGCTCCTATGAGTACTAGTATGGTATAGTAGCAAATGTTTTGGGCTTTGGCTTGGGAAACTCAGGTTCAAAATGCCACATAATCATAACATTTACTGGTTGGCCTTGGGTCAGCCACTCTCTCTTGGCTGAACTCACTACCCAGTGTTGTTCTGAGGACAAAATACAACAGAGTTGTTGTGAGGAATAAAATACCCACCAGCCACTGTGCCACCACCACAGGGTAGGCCTGCTTGGCTCACACTCCACCCCTCAGCCATGCACATGGCAGCAAAAATGGCTTAGATCAGCACAGCAGCGAATGGGCAGGCGCTGGGTGGCAGCAGGCTTCTGGGGACGTCTCCCAGGACATTTGGAGGCCTCCCTCCTGGTGCTGAGGACCGGATTTGATCTCCCAAGTCTGGTCCTAAGAGTGCCACTGGAACTATGTACCACTTCAACTTCTTGGAGGAAGAATGGAACATAAATGTAAGAAAGAAAATGGCAGGAGAAAGCTGCTGGTTAAGGTTCTAGACTCCTCACATTCCCCAATAGACTGAATTTTAAAAGATACGAAGAGTTCATTCTATGCATTCTGCATATATGTGTAAAATAATAGATAGATAGATAGATAGATAGATAGATAGATAGATAGATAGATAGATAGACAGATAACACACCCTTTAAATGCATACTTTGCAATATTATTGTACCAGCTGTTTGGATATAGAATTGCCAACTCTGAAGCTATTTCTGCTGATTCTTTTTTCCAATGCTTTTTTCAATACTCTTCACAATAAGAAGTCTTAAAAATCTCCAGTATAGTCTCCTGGAATTTGATGCTGACTCCAGGCAAATCCTGGAGGATTGGCAACTTGCGTGGGTAGTAAATACATACAAAATAATTGGAAAATATGTATTTAAACACAGGAAGACCTCAGACCTACGGCACAATTGGTTCCTGAAAACTGTGTCATAAATTGAAATGGCTTAACGTGGAACCAATTTCCCCATAGGAAAGAATGTTATAAATGGGGGTGGGGGGTGGAGGGTTGTTCCTGAACCAAGGTCAGATACTGTACCATATTTACCCAAATCTAAGACAAGTCCCCCACCCCGCGTAGTTCTTTCCTATTAAATATGGGGAGTGGGAGGTCATCTTCAATTCAGAGTCCTCTATCTTTTGGGTAAAATACAGGTATAACCTGTATCTTTTAAGGCAATATCTTACATTCAGTGGTGCCTTCTATTTGGTAAATACAGTATTTTTTCTGCCATTGTCAAAACTGGTGGTGTGCCAGTCACAGCTTTGCAGACATGCAGCAGAGAAATTGATGGTGGAGACTCAGAGGTTGATCACCCTTGCCACTCACTCCCTTCCTTTCCTGGCTCTTGCTTGCTTTTCCATGGGAAGAAGGGAGGCAAGTGGGTAGCTTGCTTCCATCATCTTCTCCCCCTGGGCAATGGTTAGATGGGGAAGTAAGGAAGGTGGGCAGGAAATGGCATGTGAGCTTGGAAAGGGCTGGGCTCCAGTGTTCCCTCTAACTGGGATTCCCAGACGTTGTTGACTACAACTCCCATAATCCCCAAGCAAAAGTCATTTCAGCTGGGGATTCTGGGAGCTGTGGTCAACAACATCTGGGAATCCCTGTTAGAGGGAACACTGCTGGGCCCTGTCCCTCTTGCTGTCTTAGTGCAGTAGCTGCTGCACCTGGAGGAGAAGGAATGGAAGCAACGGCAATGGCCGTGGCAGAGGAGAATCTTGGATGGGTGAGTCCATCAATCCCTGCATAGCCTTAGTTACTGCAGCAGTTACCACCAGGACTGCCAGTCTTAATGGCAATGTGAAACTGAGCCGCCATTGTTGCCTTCTCCTCCTCCTCCTAGCCCAGGGCTGCTCAATTTTGGCCCTCCTGCAGATATTGGCCTACAACTCCAATAATCCCTGGCTATTGGCCACTATGGCTGGGGATTATGGGAGTTGTACTCCAAAAACAGCTGGGGGGGCAAAGTTGAGCAGGTCTGTCCTAGCCCATACATAGCCATCCAGCAGAGCCTCCATTCCCACATCAAATGCTATAAACCTGAAACAGAGTTGTAAAGATAGAACAAGGTGGCAAACATCTTGTGCTACTTGTCTTAGCTCCGAGTGTCTTAAGTGGAGGATGGCCTATACATTTTTTGAGACAGGAAAAAAACCCGTGGAGATTTTTAGTGGAAGAGAGTGAAATGGAAGTCTGGATGGAATGGAAACTGAGCAATCCATCCATCTCTAGGCCAGAGGCGTATCTAGGGAAAATAGCACCTAGGGCAAGCACTGAAATTGCGCCCCTGGCCAAACATCTGACACCCATCTTTCACATAACTTTACCATAATATCAGATCAAAAATACAAATCAAGCTCGTTAATCTTTTAATATTTCAAAAACTATTTAGCAGTGGACATAGCCAGACCAAAAAATGTTGGGAAAATACAAATTTCAGTATGCTGAGGCTCATGAAATACCCAAATACTATGGGCAGCGGAGGTGTATTTGGAAAACTAAACAGAAGTGCCTGTCTAATTCTCTACTATGTAGTGTAGCATCACTATTACATAAGTTTTAAAAATAAATAGAGAATTTGACTTTTCTCAGATACTCTGAAAATAATTAAAAGATATGCAGAGTAAACTGTGTCACTGCTTGGAATATATTCTAGTATTTCAGAAAGACAGTTAAAATGAGAGAAAGAGAGCAAGAAACGCCCAGTGGGCCTTAATACTAAGGATTTCACACTGATTCAAAGACAAAATCACCATTAATAGCCATATTATTAAGACATCACATTTAACTCACTTATCACAAGAAGCAAAGTAAGAGCAAATGAATACAATCCTAGCTCATAAGCTTCAGCTCAGTATTCACAAGCCCTTACTCTCTGTACATAGTGCCAAACTGAATGTGTGTACAGTGATTTATATTATATTAAATTTTAAAAAAATACCTGTAGCCCCTTTGTGGGGGATTCCTAAAGGCTGTGGGAGGTCTGCAAAGGTCCCCACCACTGGCCTCTAGGGCCTTGCAGGGACCATTTGAGCATGTGTGGTGGCCATTTTTTAAAATATTTTTTTAAAAAAAATGGCCACTGAAAATAAAATGGCCACTGTGCATGCTCAAATGGCCTCTGCGAGGCCTGGCATGGCCTAGCACCTCACAGAGGCCATTTGAGCATGCACAGTGGCCATTTTGTTTTTGGCAGCCATTAAAAAAAATATTTTTAATGGCACCCCCCTTCAAGTGGTGCCCAGGGCAGGTGCCCTTCTTGCCCTATCCTAGATATGCCCCTGCTCTAGGCACTCTATACATCCAGTTGCATGCCAGTGAGTGAAAAGTTACCAGATGATTCAAGTGATGTACATGTGTGTTTGAATTAAAAAAACCTTTCATCATAGATGGAAAAGCAAGTTTTCCAAAGTTGTATGAGCCCTGGTCTCAGGTCAGGCATAGCCTCTCATTTGTCACTATGCCTGTTGCTGATGTATTTTTTTCTGTTTTGTTTCTTTTCTTAAAAAAAAAATAAAATACTTTTTGTGTTCCATAGCTTGAGAACTACATTGTGGAAAACATGAAGTCAGAGATGGCTCAGCTTCAGCAGAATGCTGTCCAGAACCACACAGCCACCATGCTGGAGATAGGAACCAGTCTCCTCAGTCAGACTGCAGAACAGACAAGAAAGCTTACAGATGTAGAAACCCAGGTATGTTTCCACATTTGCATTCACCAGGACCTTCACTGTGACCAAACATTTCCCCTCAGCTTTCCCTTTTACCAGCTCATCCCCACTGTGCTTCTGTGCTTCTGAACATTCCTTCACCAAGGAACACACAAATGTATGCACACAGCTTGATTGGTGGCAATAGCAATGAAGACTGGTTCCAGTTAAGTGTTTTGCTTTTCACCCAAAGGGAGATGCTTGGTATATTTTACTCTGCATGTGTTTGTTGAGTTGGACTAGCCAAGGAAGTGAGTTGCTGTTAACTCCAAATAAACAGCTTGGTGACTAGCTGTGAACAATGGAAGTATCAAGCTCAATAAATGTGTTTACAAGATTGGATAGTGCTGGACATGCATTACCATTTGTCATTTTACGCTAGCTTCGGTTGCTTTGATTTCATGAGAATACAGTTGCTGGGAATGTGCTACTGTGGTGTACTTGCACCTTGAAGAACATGCAACATTTGGCACGCATTTGTCGCAGGCAAGTGAGATGTAGTTCTCACTGAGGTGGAAAACCTGTATGTGGGCTGTACCATTTCAGACCACAGGTATGGGCCCTCAGGGCTCCTCTCTCCCTCCATTCATCCTCAACGGGAAGGGTTCTAGCCTAGCCGTTCTCCAGAGGTGTTAGTTTTCTATGTAAATGGGGCATTTTTATATACCCTGCACGCAGAAAAGTAACATTTGGGACAAGGGCTAAGCTAGAACCCTTCCTAAAGAAAGAGGATTTCTCTGGTTCTCCCTCTGCTCTGTGTTTTAATTTGGGGTGTGCAGAACCTGTTCAATTGTGAACTGGACTGCTGCAAACCAGGCCGGTTTGAGTGACTGTGAACTGCTCTCTTAGATGTGAGAGTGAATTGCTCTCTTAGTTGCCGCACTCTCAGATGATTCGATCTGGAGTCTGAGAAACTGAGAGGAGAAACTGGATTCACTGGCTTCCTCCTTCTTATGAAGGACAGCCATGGCAGCCAATCAGGGATGGACAGCCATGGCAGCCAATTGGGGATGGAGCTTCCTACCTTCTGGTTCCAAGCAGCAGCAGCCTTCAGACAATATGGTCTCACTTTCTAACCAGAGTTTTTGCCACTGAAACTGAAAAGCAACCAAGAGTTCAAATTCAGGTTTGTGGTCATTAGCTTTGGGTTGCTTTTTTTGTGGAACCGTAGGTTCTTACATTCGGACAAGCACAAACCTGAACCTCTGGCATGGTTGCCTCTGGTTTGGTGTGATGTCTAAAGGCAGCCTATATTTCATTTTTGATGGCCCCCCTAGGACCCCAAGGAGTTCCATGGACTCCAGGTTAAGAATCCCTGGTCCATGGGCATCCAGTGCCACAGAAAATACCTAATCTCTTCTGATCAGAGTAACTTCTTGACTTTAACTCACAGTGGTGGTTCCCTTCTGGTTATAACTGAAACTGAACAGGACCTGGTAGAATCTGCACTGAAGTAAATGTCCATGTTTGTTTACTGCCTCCAATTGCTTACTAAATACATACAGGGTGTGAATCTGATGGGAGCAGGGAGATAATTCCCAGGATCAGCATCCTAGGTTTTGATACATGATTCATTGATTTTGAGGAGGGGTTTAGGAACACAGGATGCTGCCTTATACTGAATCAGAGCGTTGATCCATCTAATTCAGTATTATCTACACTGACTGGTAGTGGCTCTCCAAAGTTTCAGGCAGGACTCTTTCACAGCCCTACCTGGGATACCAGGGATTGAACCTGGGACCTTCTACAAGCAAAGCAGATGCTGCGACCACTGAGCTATGGCCCATTCCCAGTTATGGTCCCATCCCTATGGCTTGTTCACAATTCATAATTCCCCAACACTCCTTCCCTTTTTCCTTACAGGTTTTAGCATATGGGATCTAACAGTTGCTGTGCATCATTCATGTGTGCAATCACTACATTGGCAAGTCAGTTGTACAGTAGAGTGTTGGAGATGGATCTTTTTTTTTTTAATTCAAGCCTTGAAACAAGTTTACAGTACCCTTTCCCAAAATAATTACTTAGCTGCATATCAGCATATAGAGTAACAAGATCAATTACACAAGAAAGCCCAGTTAATTTAGTCTAGCTAGAGATAATATACACATGGTGATGACAATATAGCCTTACTCGAGCTCTCAGCTTCTTAGTTTTCCATAGAAGGGGTAATTAAAGTTTCATATAAGATGACCTTAGCTTGAAGGTGATAGAATATGAGTGCAGGAAAGTTCTGGAACAAATATTTTATATTTTTGAACTTATGTCATAACAGAGAATAGAAGCAACAGTATATATTTGCACTGTATTAAAATAAAATATGCACATCAAGCAACGTCAACCCACTCATCAACCTTGATAAAGTCTTGTTGTGACATGTGCTATGACTGTTGACTTCCCATAGTTTGATTCTGCAACTATGGTGTTCCATTAGTATGAGACCTGGCTTAGTTTAATTGAGAAAAGGGGTACACCTAGAAGCTGAGAGAAACATAGAAAATGGGCAGGATCTAGACTGTTGTTCATGATTTAACACTACTGAAATAAATGAGACAACTTAGTCATGACAAATCAGTTCCATTAATTTCAATGCAACTAATTGAGTCTGGAACCTGCTCAGTATGCTTGATATAGGGCTGCCACTGAAAAATGGAAATTCTGTTTCAAGATCTCCTTCCTGTTAATATTTAGTAACACATACCCCTGTCATTTCTCTGCCCCCGGCCAGCCAAAGATGTGGAACAGACATCTTGGCTCAGTGGTAATTAGTCAACCATTTCCCATTTTCAACCCAGTCAGCAGAAGCTGCCAGATCCACTCTTAAATTGTGTAAGAAACCACCCTGAGCCTTTTGGAAGGGCAGTATAAAAGTTTTAATAATAAATAAATAAATAAATAAAATAAAATAAAATAAAATAAAATAAAATAAAATAAGAATACTAGTAAAACAGTTTGCATTTTGCAAGCCTTCTGCCAGTTCCAGGGGCACCAGCAAGGGCAGGGCAAAATACCTGCAGAAGATGACAAACATCACCACCCCCTGCAACTGCCATTACCATGTGATTCTAGTCTGTTCCTAAGTCGATAGGGATGTACACAAATCTGCTTTGGCTGGTTTGGCTGGAAACCAAACTGGATTTGAGCCAACCTGGCTTGGTTCAGTTTTGGTCCCGGTCGAACCAGACTCAGTTTGAGTTCAAACCAAGCCAGTTTGAACTGGCTCTGAGCTCTACTGGTGAAGGGGAATCCAGTGAGTTTCCCCCATTACCAGTAAAGGGGCAGTGGGGCTTGCCTAAGGGTAGAACGGGTGGGAGGGAGTCAGCAGAGGCCATGGGGGCAGAGTCTAGGGCAGTGGTAGGTCCCCCCACCCACCCCAGCAGCATCCCCGAGAGTAGGCAGGGTCGTTGGCAGCCCAGTTCAGGCCTCACACATTTGTGGATGCCATTTTAGTTACCTCACCAGATTCCCCCCATTACCAGTAGAGCTCCAAGCTTGCTCAGTTCAAACTGAGCCCGGTTCAGTTTGAACTTGGACCTACTGAGGCTGGTCTTGTTTGACCCCGGACCTGTCAAGCCAAGCCGGCTCAATGTCAAGCCCAGCTCAAACTGAACTGGCTCACACACCCCTACAAGTATATGAGGTCTCATTCCCCATGCTTTCCAATGCTTCCACATTTTCCAGGGCATTGATGAAGTTTTTTTCAGGATTTTGGATTTTTTTTTTGGTAGTCTGGGTGAGGTCTGAAGCCTACCTGTGAAAACGGCATGTTTCTATCTTTCATGGTTTGGTCTTGGAGTTTCATGTCAGCCAGTCAGTGAGGCTATTCCCACGATCACCCCAAAGCAGGCTAAGGGAGCCCAGCCCACTTGGGGGCAATCGTATGCTACAACGAGAGTTGCGCGGCTCCCAGCAGCTAAACTCGTTAAATCCCCCTCTCCTTAAACAAGGTTAATTGAGTGATTGCTCCGTTAGCCTTGGGTTTTTTAATCATGTGTCACTGCGGTGACACATGAGGAGACCCCTGGCTGGGAGTCTGCAAGCAGCTTCCCCGGCTCAGGGGTCTCTCCAGGATGCCCTGCGCATTCGCACGGAGCATCCTGGAACTTCCAGGGGCCGTGCGGCCCCCTATCCCCACAGCCCCCGCCAGCTCCAGCCCACTCTCCCCGCAAGCCCGACATAAGCTCTTCTCACGGGTTGTGAGAAGAGCTTCAGTGAGGGCTTGCTGTTTGCAAGCATATTAACTTATCTTTCAGTGACTGTGACTCTAGTCCTTTAAAAAAAAGACTTCTATGAAGTCTCATTCCCCATGCTTTCCAATGGGATGGTTCCTACAGATTTTCTGGGAAAGTAGTGAATTTTTTCCCCCTGGGGGTTTGGATGTTTTTGGTAGTCCGGGAAAAGTCTGGAACCTACTTGTGAAAACAGCATGTTTTTCTCTTTTGTGGTTTGGTTCGGGAGTTTCATGTGAGTGAGTAAGTGAGTGAGTCAGTGAGGTCCAAGCAGCTTTATAGATGAGAAGAGCTCTGTCAAGGTCTATCTTATCCAGCATCCTGCTTCCCACAATGACCAGCTAGATGCTATGGGAAGCCCACAAGCAGGAGATGAAGGCATGCCCCCTTTGCTGCGGTTGTTCTCTTGCAACTGGTATTCAGAGGCAACAAAATAATTTCGGCAAATTCACCATGAGTGATCCAAAACCTGGTTCAGTTACATGTGACTGACGCCTTTATCCACAATCCAGCTGAGACAAAATTATTGGATTTGAAGTAACTCAGGAGCACACATTGCTTTGGCTCCTGCCAAAAATAGTCCATCAGCAGTGACTGATCCTTTATGTTCTATATTTGGTCAAGGGTGTCCTCTTTACAATTCCATTCATGTGTTATGTTTGAACAGCAATGGCAGTGGAAGACAGAGACATGATGATCTTCCCACAAACTCTCCAGAGCCTACTTATCCTTCAGAAACAAGAAGTCGGAGAAGTGCCAATAAAATCAAACAGAGATAACAGCAAGTTAATTGAGCTCAGGCCTGGATAGGAAGCTTGGGAGCTCATAATAAAGAAGAGAGTTTTGGTTTTTTTTTACATTTCTATCCCGCTTTTCCTCCAAGGAGCCCAGAGCAGTGTACTACATACTTAAGTTTCTCCTCACAACAACCCTGTGAAGTAGGTTAGGCTGAGAGAGAAGTGACTGGCCCAGAGTCACCCAGCTAGTTTCATGGCTGAATGGGGATTTGAACTCGGGTCTCCCTGGCCCTAGTCCAGCACTCTAACCACTACACCATGCTGGCTCTCACTTGAAGCTCCTTGATTTTTATCTGGCTCAAATTAAAACATCAAATTCCTGGCACACACCTCCACACCAGCCTCTAGACCAGTGATTCTCAAACTTGGGTCCTCAGGTGTTATTGGACTTCAACTCCCATAATCCTCAAGCAAAGGCCACTGAGGCTGGGGATTTTGGGAGCTGAAGTCCAATAACACCTGAGGACCCAAGTTTGAGAATCCCTGCTCTAGACCCATTCCCTTGAACCCAACACTTAGCCTCCCCTTCCCGTTAAATTCGATTAGCCTGGCTTGCAGCAGTGGGGCAGTTGTGGAGATGTGTTCCCCCCAAAAGACATCTCCCCCCACCAGATATCCTGGCATAGCCGCTCATTAGGATGAAACGCTACTACAACTTTCAAAGTTGGATTGACTTTTCTCAGAAACTTTGAGGTTCTCTACATTTTGAGCTCATTCTGACACAAGCTACCCCCAGGTAGGAGAGAATTAACCCTGGCAGCTCATGTTGTCTGAGCTACCAGAGGGCCTACTGACCTGCTCCAGACCTGGGTAGCCCAGATCCACTACCTGGTAAAAAGTGAGGTAGGAGGAAAATGGAGCCTGCCCTACCTCACTTTTTGGTTGTCTGTGCCACTGCCACATGCAAAGCTGTTCTTGGGTTTTTGTTTCATTTGCTGTCTAATTATGTGAAACATTTCTTTACTGTGCAAAGGATGGGATCCTGATTATGACTCCTTCCCTATGGGGAGTCTAGGTGGTATTATCTGCAAAGGCTGCAGTAAGAGCCTAGTGAGGCCAGCTGGGTTTGAAAACACACACTGGAGGATTGTAGACGTACTCTCACAGAGATGCAGAAAATCTGAGGCTATGACAAAGATGAATAAATAGGGACAAAAAATAGCAAAAGAGATACTGAGGCTATTCCCACAATCACTGGAAAGCGGGCTAAGGGAGCTTAGCCCACTTTCCAGGAATCATGGGAACCATGGGGCTTGCAGGCGAGCCTAGTGCTCCCAAGGTGGCTAGCCCACCTAATTCCCCCTCCCCTCCCTGAGCGAGCACTCCGTTAACCTCATTTGGTTGCTCGTGTGTCACCACAGCCTATAACAACACACAGGTAGACCCCCGACCCTGAGGCTGCAAGCAGCATCCCAGGCTCGCGGGTCTCTCCAGGATGCCCCGTGCGCTCATGCGTGGCCACGTGGCCCCCGATCCCCACAGCCCCTGCCGGCTCCATGACAGAGCCAAAGTCATGTGCGTGGGTGGGTAGATCAGCCGTGGTTCCCTTTTGATCACCCAGGGCATCCAGGGCTGCCTTTTGACCAAGGGCTAAGTCCGCTCTCCCCGCAGACCCAGAAGAAGCTCTTCTCAATCGTGAGAAGAACTTCACTATGGGATAAGAAATTTTGTTTCTAGAACAGTAGCAGATTGGCTTGTGTTTCAGTTTTGTGCAAATACCCTGGCAGGCTTCTTAGCTAAGGTTTGGATAGTAACAATGCAAAACCTGTCCTTTTGCTGTAGTAACTGAAGTAAAACTACAGACTAGTGTTTTTCTCTTGGTTTTCAGTGCCACCATTATTAATATGCTGCTGCCTAAGATATATTTCTCAGCTGAATGGTTCTGTACATCTAGCATAAGGAAAAGCAGGAAAGTGATGTTACTATTAATGTTAACAATCACACTAAAATACTGCAGGTTGTAACTTTTTTGTTGTTTGCCTCTTTAAGGTACTAAATCAGACATCCCGACTAGAAATTCAGCTCCTGGAAAATTCATTATCTACTTACAAGCTGGAGAAACAACTGCTCCAACAGACCCATGAAATCTTTAAAATTCAAGAGAAAAACAGGTGAGGGCAAAATTCTTGGATCATTATGACTGCTGTTTCTGACAATTCCCACTATTGTTTCTGAGAATTATTGAATTATTTATTTATTACTTTCCTCTCTGCCTTTCTTCCATCAAGAAGCTCGGTGCGGCTTACATGGTGTTTCCAAGTGGTCACCCATTCAGACCATGACCAGACCTAGATCTACTTAGCTTCATCAAAGTGGATGCATCATGTGCCTTCAGGCCATGTCCTGAGACCTCACGGGGCATGTTTTAAGATACCAGAGTTGCTATCACACCTTCAGTAGTGTGTGGCCTCAATGTATAGATGGAGTGAGATTACAATTCTATATCCATCCTCTAACCACACATTCAGCAGAAAGAGAACCATATGTGTCTATAAATGTGTGGAGGTAGGTTATATCTGCACCACTGAGAACCTTGCCAAAGGGTTAGGGTTAGGGTTATTAATCACATATGAGCCTACATGTGCAGAGATATATGCATATGTAGGCAGTTAGTAACAGGTGAACTCCCCTCAGTTTGATCTGAAAATGGGTCACCAATTATGTATATTTTTAGATAATTCACAAGGGTGACCTTACCCCCCCCCCAAGTTATAAGTTGACTGGCTGCATTTGCATATAATGCAGAACCATGCATCCAATGCACCTGTAGTTGCGCACCCCCTCCCCCCACTCTCCTGTCCAAATTTGGATGTACTGGAGAGCATCCTATCTCCAGGTGGCAAGACTGCAGAGAGGCGGGAAGTTGGTTGTGTGGACTTCCTTCTCGACTGAAGGATAGCCCTCACAGCCAATCAGGTAGGGAGAGAGGGAGGAGCTTCCTCCCTCAACTCCAGTCTGGCTGAATGCAACCTCCAGTGCTGTATTTGGAAAGAACAGATGCTCCCTGGATCCTTGGTTTGGAGCAGCTACAAACCTTCACCTACAAACCAAGGGTTCAAACTGGAGTCTCCTCAGCACACCCTTGGGTCACACTACAGATCGGACTGGGGTTGCACATGTTCGGATGTAACAGGAAGGAAAATGCAGGTCCCTGCAACCCCGATCCCCCGTTACATGCAAATGCAGCCTCAGTATTGGTTGCATTGTAATCAATTGGTTCCAAATTTAATCTCTTTTATTACTTTCACCATGAGGAGCCAGGAGGAAAGGCTCAGCAGGAGGGTTCATCAGCAGGAAAAGCTCAGCCTTCCTTTTCCCCTGAAGCGACTGCTGGAGGAGGGGGAGTGGTATTGCAGGAAGAATTGTGTGGGAGACCATCATCCTGAGCAGGGGAAGTTTAGACGTCCTCTTCCCATACTGTATCACCAGCTCCAAAAATGAAAATGTATCACCAGCTGTACAGCATTATTGCGCTATTGATCATATGAGGAGGTTTGGGGACTTGCTGCAGAGCAAGCTGTTCAGCTGGCCTCACTGTGTGGTGTGGAGAAACTGTGGGGTGTGGAGAAACTTTGGGGAATTCTTCAGAGAAGAACGCTGAAACTTTGAAACAATTCCAGTTTCTCTTTTTTCAGGGAGGAACCCTGAAAACTGTGGTTTCTCCTTGAAGGAATACTGAGAACCTGAAGTTCAGGTGGGAGTTTAGATGAATTGGTTACTTCCTCCATGCAGTGTTTGGAAGAATTCTTTTATTCCTTTCTTGAATGTGAAGCCCTTTCCATCCTCTTTCTTTCTCTGCATGTCAAGTCTTTTATCTGCTTCTGTAGGAGGACTTGGGTGTTCAGAGCCCTCATTGTAAGAGGCAAGTATCTACAAATGCATGTTTTTTTGCATACATGGGGAGTTCTCTGAATGCACAGAAACTCCTACTCTCTCTTTGGGTGTCCCTGTTTCAGTGTCCTGCTGGTCAGCACAAGGTCACCAAGTCTGCTATTAAAGGAAATTATATATTGTCTAATCAGGCACATTGGACTAAATGGACCATTGTCAAATGCAGCAGGGTTTTTCTTGTTATCTTTAGAAAGGGATTGTTTGTGTAAAGGTAGGGGGTAGCATAAGAAAGTACAAATGGAGCAATGAAACTAGATATTGTTCTGCATCACAAAATCAACCCAATGACTCATTAAGCACAAAGCTGTTTTGGACTGCTTTTTGTGTTGTTTGAAAGGACTTCATGTTCATTTCTCTGACAACTGCTCCACATTTTTTTTCCAAGGTATCCTCAAGGGCTCAGAACAGCTTCATTGTCAGCAAATAATGAGCAAATTTGAACTGAATGGATTCAGAGGCTCTTTTAACAATCTGTTCATATCATCTTCTGGGATCTTTCTTTCCATTACTTACTTTTAGCAGACCACAAGCTTATCTTATAGGTCATGTGATTTCTAGCGACCTATTTATTAAGTGATAATTGCAGTCATCATCTGATTAACCTGGTTATCGAAAAGCACCCTTAGGACTCATTTATACATCACCAATGGTGGTCCCTGACCCATGGTGCCTGGTGTTGCACCATTTTATTGCAGTAATGAGAATCTCAGAATCTCATGGCCTGGAGTCTTCAGGAATCAGCATCGATCTCCAGTAGACTATTGGAAGCTATGCTGAAGATTGTAATGGCTTAGTATTGTGAAAAATATGGTGGGGGGAAACCCTCCAGGAATAGCTTTGGTCAGAGCTGGCAGTTCTGTATTGGTGGGACAAACTGCATAAGGCCTCATTTGGTAGGGAGGGTAATGTCTGGGTGGACATGGTCCTTACAGCTGACTCTGCCCACATGGTTCCAAATAGTCTACCATTGCTCCAGTGTCACTTGGAGAAACCGTGATAAAGTGGGCCCTGTACCACTGTGTGTGCTGTCTCAACAGCACCACGGGTTTGATATGCATGCAAGTAGCAAGCCTTGTTAATATTTTGCGACTTTATTTTGGTGTATGTAACTCTAGAAGAATAATTTAGTCTATGTTTTTAGATGAACCAGAAGCATGCTGACCACATAGGCGGAGGACAGCTATTACAGCCTATTTAGAATCAATGTATTGGGAACAGCTTAGTAGGGCTGCCTCAGTCGGAGAGCCAATAAAGCACTGTCTCCTCCTTTGCTTGGGCCTTTCACCTTTTCCCTGCCAGTCCTACCAATAGCAGAAAAGGGTCCTCTCTGGGAAGAAGGGGAAGAAGCCTTCAATCCTCACTGAACCTATCTCTGAAGACAATGGTCTTTTTACCTAATGGGTTTAATGTCTAAAGTATCACCGATCTGAATGAACAAATTCTAAGGAAACAGCATCTATGACATATGATATGATATCTATGATATGTGACATTCTTTGCATGTTAGACAATAAAAATCATTTCACCTTCTTGGATGTTCTCTTTTGATTTAACTGCATGAAATCATCTGATGTTCAGAACACGTGATTTTTTAATGACAGGTCTCTTAGTCACATGTGAAAGCAACAAGCTGAGATTTAGAACCCTTTTAGTTAATGTGCCGTATCAACTTCCTTGTGTTCACATATTGTGGAATTACCTGCCATGCCATTATAAAGCGTCTGTGCTGAAAGGAAAATGTGTCTGGCTTTTAACCCACTGACCTTCTGATTGCATTATTGAACTGCCAAATATCAGCTTAGGCATAAGTATTTATTTAGAGTGTGGAAAAGGCAGAGATTCACATAAGCGATGGCTGGCGTACTTACTGTTTTCATTTATTTATGTATCCTAGCAATGTATCATGCTGTGAAGATATGTGTGGCAGTAAGTAAACATGCTCTGCCTTGACCTATGTGCAGCTAGACTGACTTGCGCACTGCTGTGGCCTATGATGTGTTGAAATGGCATGAGCTTGTATGTTAAAAGAGAGGATGTGCTGAAAAGCAACTGTGAAAAGCAGCTTGTTTGTATGCTACAGTAAAGGGAAGGAGGAAAAAAGTCTTTGCTCATGAAAGCAGGCTGGAACACAATTGATTAAGAAAAGTGGCAGAGGTGGGTAGATTGAAGAAGTTGCACTTCCTGGTTTTGGATGCCACATTTTTTTTCTGTATTGAAGAGAGGTGGTTTTTTCATTAAATGACTGAATGGGAATATTTGGGTTAACATACTGAGGAGCCAAGATATATACGAACAGCCAAGACTAGTCTAAGGAAGCCAAGCCCGGGCTTGGCTCCCTGTAAGAACCCCCAGGAGGCACACAGCTCTCGGCGGCACCTCGGCAGCAAATCCACCTAGGGAGCCCACCTCTTAAACGAGATTAAGGGAGTGAGTGCTCCCTTAACCATGTTTCCCTGGTTGTGTGCCAGCCAGGGGCATAGTTAGGGGAGGGGGGCCTGTGTTCACCCCTCTCTCTAGGGAGGTAATGAAGAAGATAGGGAGGGGTGGAGCTGGGGGGACCTCAGGAGCTCAGGGGTCTGGGTTCTTTGAACCCATCTGCTCAATTATAGTTAAATCCTTGGTGCCAGCACTGACAGGGTGTCCACCAATTGCTGGGGGAATTCCCCACAATGCACCACGCACTCGCATGGTGTATTGTGGGATTTATGGGGGCTGGGATGAGGTGTCCCGGCTCCCATGCCTCCGCACTCCCTGGAGCAGCAGCAGACTGTCTGGCCGCGCAATCTGCATGGCCTGACAGTCATCAGAGATCATCTGAGGGGAAGGTGGGCTTCTGCAGCCTTCCCCACCGACCCACCCACCCGGTCTTGAGAACAACCTCACTCACTTGCTCCACAAGCTTCCCTCATGGGCATGGATAATTTGTAATCCACAAGCTACAGGTGGACCTCATTATCCACAGGGGTACCATTCTCGGCTACAACAGCAGATAATGGAACTGAGGATAAGGAGGCATTGAGGCAATGGGGATCGAGAGGTTAGGTTCCTGGAGGCTAAAAAAAAGGGTAAAAACAGCTAGAAACTTGAGGGAAAAAGTGAAACAAAGTGTTGTACCATGCTCTGCGGGTCTTCACCTATCCACCAACGCCCCAATTCTGCCATTTCCCCTGCAAAACGTTGCAGGGATTTAAAAAAAACAACAACTAATGAGCCACAAAATGTTTCCTTTTCATCAAAATTGTGGCTGGAAATTATCTCAGAGGTCATTTCCGGCCACCCTGAAACTGCGTATATGTGAAAATTAACATACCAAGGCCGGGTGCACATGGCCCAACTGTGGACATGCGAAACTGTGGTGTTGGGGCTGCGTATAAACAAGGTTCACCTATAGTTACTGGGAAAATTTGGTGTTGATTAATCTGGGCTTGACCTCTAACTGAGTAAAGAAACATCATGTAAAACATTGGCTCTCTTGTATTTAGCAGGGAGACAGCAACTGTCCCTATTCAGCCCAGCACAGAATTTCTCCAGAGGCTGTTGCTGGTGCTCTCTTGTTTTTTTTTTGCTTTAGATGTTGAGCTCTTGGGGGACAAGGAATAATTTTTTCATACCTTTTGCTATGTAAATCACTCTAAGAAACTTTTTTGGTTAAAAGGCAGTATATACTTATTTCTAATAAGTAGTGGCTGTCACTGTGTCTGGGGACACACACAAAACTCTCCCCGTTCACCTTTCTCCCCAAATACTGTTCTGAGTAACTTCAGGATTCAAATGTTTTGGGGGCACCACCAATGCATCCATTTCTTAAATTCTGGGGCTTCATTCATACTGCTATGTTTCCACAATTTGCCACCATTTTCAGACTGTTTTACTTAGGGATGTCGATCAGTGCATATCTACATTTAGGATATCACAGCATAAAAAGGAATATTGATGTGGTCTCATGACCACATCAAGATTTCTCTTTACATTGCGATTTCATTAATCTGCACATTTCACACATTGTAAAATCAATATATGTTAGCGACAGGTTCACTTTTGTTAATTCCATGAACATATGGTGTCCATGAACATATGGTCAGCCATGACTATGTGCAACTTCCCAACCAGTGTACCCAGAGCAAAAACGCCCTGTATATGAGACCATAACAAGTAATAATCCACACATGCGTGCCTTTTTCTAAAAAGTGGACTTTTCCTTTAAGAATTTTGTAACATATGGAGTGGCCTGTTGTTAGGAAGGATGTTCTTGCCTTTATGTGCACAATGATAAGTCACAGTTCAACCAAGAAACGAATCACTTAGAAAATCTGGCACGAGAACTGCCACACCAGATACATGACGATCTCTTCACCAATAGTATCTGTAGTGTGAGTATAATGAACTGTCAAAAAACATCTGGTTCTATAACATTGCCTGCAAGAGAAAAAACACAATGAGGTTGTTCTCACAACCTCACACTGCCACTAGGGAGATCTGCGGGGAAGACAGGAGCTTTTCTACCTTCCCCGGCAGAACTGCATTGTCGTATTTGCCTTTGCCACACCACACACCCACATGGGTGGTGGCACAGTGAAGGCAAAAGCTGGAATGGGAAGACTGTCCCCTCCCGCAACCCAGAGTGCCCCCCTGGCATGAGAGTGGTGGCCGCTCTCATTAGAGCAGCTACTATGCTCAGAGTGGCTGCTCGATCGCCTACCAAGGTAAAAACAAACCACAGGTTCATTTTACCTCAGTAAAGTGTCGGGTTAAAAAGTCGGGCTACCCTTTTCTGGAGCAGCCAGGAGCCCTCTGCTACCAGCGCTCCGGACAACACGAGCTGCCAGGGGTAACACAGGTAGCTTGTGTCGTGGGAACAGCCTCAATTTCTTGGATATAATTTGTTTATAGATGTCCTGAAAACTAAGGGCTAAAACCGACATGATCCATGAAGTTTGTGATCAGATCTCCCAACGCTTTAAGGAAACTTAAAAGCAGCTGTGGGGTTCCTGAGTTGCAACAGGAACGTAGTGCCGAGGGAGAGTGCTCTACATGTGACTTTGCCTGCATGCAATTTTCTCAACTCAAATGCCCCCTCAATATTTGCACTGTAGCCAAAATTTGTATATAAATGAACAAGACCACAATTGATGGTATGATATCATTATCAATGCAACTGTCATTGCATTTGGAAGGGGGAAATTATAATAAAATTTTATTTTTAAAAAAATTAAAGAAATATTAGCACTGCAGGAAAGGAGAAGACAAGCACCAAACACATTTCCCACATGAGTGAGGCTTGTAGAAACTTTGTTTGTACTTCTGTGATTTTTATTGGAGTGGAGGAAAGAGTTTATTGGAGTGGAGGAAAGGTTTTACCTTCTGCAGTAGTGCTTCCTCTATCCAATTCCATCCTTCCCTCCCCTCACTTTTATTTTTTAAAATATATTTTTCTTTTTTTAAGCCTGGGAGATCTTATCAATGGTCTCCCACACCACATCCATTTTAGCTAACAAACCAGGTTTTCTCTTATATAACAAACAAATACGTATTAGGGATGTGTTGAACATAATTATGCATGCATAATTTCATCCCTTCTAGAAGTTGATGTGGCTTCCCTTAAAATTAAGCATATTTATTGAATATACTAACTGACTATATGAAAAACATGACCATTGGTCATTCTCTCTACCAGGTAAAGAATCATAATTAAATATCCACTTACATCCACATAAAAATAGGTAGAAGATGAGATGGGCCTTCATCTCAGTGAGGACACTCATCTGTACCTGTTGGAAGATCAAAGGAAGAGTGAATAATGTTATCTGTACTTAATGCAGAGCTGAAGACTCCTACTGGTGTTTACACACACACACACACACACACACACACACACACACACACACACACACAGACACACACACACACCTGGCCCACATCCTGTTCCCAGCCATATCTGAACTTGGAAGTTAAAATCCTCTTTAAGCTTCAAGCATGGTCTGGATTGGATTAGCAGATCTAGTCTGTACCTTGCAGAGGAAATTGTCTGAGTCAAGCAATCCATTCCCTCAGGGAAACATCATTTGTGCCATCTCCATGGTCTATTTCATCACCTTTCTCACAGACAGAAGCCATAATTGAAAGTCTTTACATTGGCCTCTTTGCTATCTGCCTAACCTTTCCATAACAGTGAAGTTTATGAGTGGGGTTATATACTAGAATGCTGAGCTATCCTGCTGCTTTACATCCTGACAAATTTAATGCTTCGTTCCTCTGGCGGAAAATTGGTTTCAGACCTCATTAATATCAATAGACTAGACAGCATTATATAATATGGTTACATTTGGGACAAAGGTCCTTTTTTAAAAAACCCAAAAACTAATGCTTCAGATTGTACAGTTAAAAGAAATATGCCCCACATTTAATTTACCACAAAAATAATACACTATTATTTGCACCTTTAACCTGTTCTAATTCTATTTCAATTAACAGGATTTTCTTACATGGAAAGCAGCAATTTCTGTGTACTTAGGTAAATTGTCAGGTCTGATGATTATATGTATGCATTTATTTATATATTTGTTTGTTTATTACATTTTTATACCGCCCCATCCAAAGGCTCTGGGTGGTGCACAAAAACTTGTCCTACACATTCATTAGACAAAATAAACATCTTAGGCTACTTTCCAAAATTATATTTTGTAAGTGTTCACATGAGCTTTTTAGAGGGCACCTAAAAACAGAAAGCATGAATGAAACAAATACATGTTTGCAAACATGTGTATCACAGAGATATACATATCCTTCTGTGTCTTACAGAGAATGTAAAAACCCTACATGCACAGACAATGATAAGTACTTCACTTGTACTACTACTACTACCACCACTACCACTACCACCAAGGCATCATACCTCCTTTATTTAGCAGAGGGAGAGTAACTGGCCCTATCCACCCCCAGCACAGTACTTCCAGTGCCTGTTGCTGGTGTCTGTCTTATGTTTCTTTTAAGATTATGAGCCCTTTGGGGACAGGGAGCCATCTTATTTATTTATTATTTCTCTATGTAAACTGCTTTGGAAACTTTTATTGAAAAGTGGAATATAAATATTCGTTGTTGTTGTTTCAAGTGATTAACGTCCAAAGCTGTGTCTCTATTTTGATCTAATCAAAGATTTACAATGAATAATATTATCTAAGGTATCAGACCTCCACAATCAGTGTCATAAAAGTACCTCCAGTGACTGTTCCTGGTTTCTATCTTATGTTTCTTTTAGATTGTGAGCCCTTTGGGGACAGGGATCCATCTTATTTATTTATTATTTCTCTGTGTAAACCACCCTGAGCCATTTTTGGAAGGGCGGTATAGAAATCGAATAAATAATAAATAATAATAAATAATAAAACACAACAGCTGACATAATGAAGAAAATTACTCAAAGTAGTCCCATTAAAATTAAGAGGACAAGTGGGAGAAGGCAAACAAAATACAGGTGTACTTCACTATACGTGGTACTGCTATTCGTAGTTCCACATATTCGCGGGTGTCCAATTGACACCCGACCTCATGATCCGTGTATACAAAAGGGTTAAAACCCATGTATCCACAGTTCCTAGGTGGCCAGAAATGAGCTTGGAGGTGATTCATGGCCACCATTTTGTCAAGAGGAGCCATTTTGTGTATCATTTTTTTAAAAAAGCATTCCCCCCACGATTTTTCATAGGAAAATGGGGAATTTGGAACTTTGGGGAGGCATTCCTTGACTGCTGAACACCCATGGAGCATGGTGGGGCACTTTATTTATACCTTTTCCCTTTTGAGGTCCCCTCATGTTTTGGGGCCAATTTTCCAGCCTCCAGGAACCCAACCCTTCCAATCCAATTAACTTTAATGCCCCGTTATCCGCAGTTTTGTTATCCATGGTTCCCCTGCTGAATGGAACCCCCCTCAGATAATGGGGTTCACCTATAGTCCCATTCAGACTAAAATATGTTAGGCAATGCTTAACTCATCCTTTTAATTTCAATGGGATTACTTTGAGTAATTTTCCTCATCATGTATGCCAGCATGTTCAGCAGTTTCAGCGGTCCCAACAGCAGACTCTTTTATTCTCTGTTGGTATTTCTGCTTTCAGTGCTGGCATGGAAGTCTCCTATTTAAATACACATCTGAGGTTTGGGGTTGAAATTGAGGGGAATCTCCTTGCTGTACAGCTAAATAAAGGATAAATGAAATAGAGTGGTCTGACTGCTAGTGGTTAGTGATTATCAAACCAGTGGGAATTCCATCAATTCTAGAGTTGTATTCCATCCCTATAGCTTCTATAAGATTTTCATTAGTGTCACAATATAGGAAATGATCTTTCTGCAGGAAGCTTCATGTTAAGGCATTGCATATGTATTCCTTATCAAAGTACTGATTCTGTGGTACATTTAAAGCCACATCTGGGGAAACTATATAGGGCCAAGTATCTAAAATGACCACCATCTTTATAAGTGCATCTTTTCATCTTATGGTGGTTGACAAGACTTTCACAAATATAAGGATGTGTCTTTGCTAAAGCAGTAAAACATCTGTGGGCTTCCACAATCCACAGTCATCCACCACGGAAGTTCTAAGCATAATCATAGTGCCTTTTTCTCTTGAGATAGTTGATGCAACTCATTTAACTGCCATTTCCAGGAATTAATTTACTGTTATGTAAAGAAGTGTGTGGTAGGTAACAAACAAGACAGCAGTGCACATAGTGGAAATCAGCTGACACCCATATACATGCACACCCCCACAGAAGCATTTCAACATGGATAGCTTCATATTTATTTAACACATTTTATTTATTTAACACATTAAACAACAGTGAAATCAATCAACATGTAGCCCATGAGACTCATGCTGTGTTTGAACTTTTTGTATGTATCTATTTTTAAAACTAACTCTTTGGTCCTGCAAGCAGTGCAGATAACGCAGGAAGCATGGGGCAATCAGCCCTGCGGAAAGAGCTCAGTGGGATGAACTCTTTTAACGCTCATTTTATATTTTGCATGCAGAAACAGCACTTTAGAGAGGCTTTTTAATATCCTACCCATTGCTTGTATCTGGTAGGTTTCTTAGTTTTTAGCTTTTTATTCAATCAATCATCTTTATGCTAAATCATTGTAAACCACTTAGAGAGCTCCGGCTATAAAGCGGTATATAAATGTAAGTGCTATTGCTATTGCTATTGCTATTTATTACAGTCATAGACCAGCATAAAATACAGGGGATGATTACACCGTGCAAAGTATAATGCATATCGATATGTTAAAGGACCTACAAAAACATTAAAGAGCATTTAAACGCATAAAAGGGCATAGGATAGCAATAAAAGGCATACAAGACACAAAAGTATAAAAGGCATAAAAAGGATAAAAAGGGATAAAAGGCACAAAGAGGTGTAATTGCATAAAAGCATGATAGATACAGTGAGACTCTATAACTATATATAAAAAGTGAAAAGCTATAATGCAAAAAAGTGGCAGGGACATAAATCTTTCAGATGGTGTGTTGTGTTGGATGAACAAATCGTAGCCTACAGTAGCCAGCAAAAGGTCAGACTAGGGCTGCTTGGAACCACCATTAACCAGCATCCGGCGGATTCTGGACACTGCCAGTGCCACACAGAACCTGGCAACGCTGTATGTAATAGCAGGCTTAGAGTTAGAAAGCAGCATAGAGACATAGATATGGCTCAGAGGTCCTGGGTACTTGCATAGCAATGGGCTGATAAGGGAAAGGCAAATGTCGCTGTAATATAAATAGTGAAGTAGGACATGCTCAGTTGTTTCAATCTGCCCAGAGCCACAGGGCCTTGTTGCTCTGCAAGTGGGATCTTTCTGAAAAGGCCTTCAAGCGCAGCGGGGGGGGGGGGATGTGACAACGTGCCCAGCTGAATGCCTTCCTACACTTTGGGACTAAGCTTTTTCTTTTAACTTTTGATCCTTTCAAAAGTAGTAACTTTTAAATGTTTTAATAGTTTGATGACTTTCAATAGTTTTAATGTTGTTTTAAGTTTTAAATTGTTGTAATGTTTTAACCTTTTTACTTGCTGTTTTTATTGTTTTGTTGTAAACCACCCAGAGACTTGCGTTTGGGGCGGTATACAAATATGTGGAAAAAAATGCGTTCTTAGCCTGGTCTTTTGACCTTTTAAATTTTTAGAAATTTTTATTGTTCTATATTGTATCTATTAATGGTGCAAGCCATCCAGAGCAGTAGTATACTTGAGGGGTGGGGTATATAAATTTTAAATAAATAAGAGCTCAGGTTGGATGACTTGCATCCAAAAGGATCTAGGGAAGCCGAAAGGAGAAAAGGTTCTCTTGAGATTTTGGAGAGCTGCTGCCATTTGGATTAAACTGGATTGGGCTGCATGCCCTGAAGATCTGAGTCAATATAAGATAGCAGGTTAGCAGGTCTGCACATGCGTGGCGGCCATGTGCATGCCAACGCTGCACACAGGCTGCAGGGAACAGCATCACAGCCGCTGTCGCCTTTGCTAGAGCGAGTGCTGTGCCCAGAAAAGCAGCATGGTGGCAGCAGAGCAGGTAAGGACTTGCTTACATGTGTCTTAAGGGGACTGTTCCCCTCCCCACTGAACAGGTTCAGCTGCGGGTGACCAAGCCAGTTCGGCACTTTCCAAAGGAGGCACCGAACTGACTTGTGCACATTCCTTGCTTGGAGGAGCCAGAGACTAGGAGTGTGCAATTCGGGTATTCGGTGATTCGGTTCGGGACCCGAACCGAATCACCCCTGTTCTGTTTTGCGCCCGAATATGGGCCACCCGAATCACCCTTGATTCGGTTCGGATTTGGATTTAATCCGAATCCGAATTGATTCGGGGGGTAAAGGGGCCCAGGGGCAAAATTTTGGGGTGGGGTGGTAGTGCCCAATGGGTGGATTCTACCACCCCAATTTCAGGGGAATTGGGCAAAGGGCTGATTTTGGGGAAAATTTTGAAGTTTTAGTGACTTTGGGGCAGTTCGGGGGCATAGCATGGGATCTGTGCAAAAGGAGTGGGGTGGGGTGGTAGTGCCTAAGGGGTGTAGGCTACCACCCCAATTTCAGGGGGATCAGGCAAAGGGCTGATTTTGAGGAAATTTCTGAAGTTTTCATGTCTTTGGGGCAGATTGGGGCAGAAAGTGGGGCCTGGGGCAGAATAGTGGGGTGGGGTGGTAGTTCCTAATGGGTGGAGGCTACCACCCCAATTTCAGGGGGATTGGACAAAGGGCTGATTTTTTGAGAATTTTTGAAGTTTTAGTGACTTTGGGGCAGTTTGGGGGCAGAAAGTGGATCTGCCCCAAAATAGTGGGGTGGGGTGGTAGTGCCTAATGGGTGGAGGCTACCACCCCAATTTCAGGGGGATTGGGCAGAGGGCTGATTTTTTGGGAATATTTGAGGTTTTGGTGTCTTGGGGTAGATTGGGGGCAGAAAGTGGATCTGCCCCAAAGGAGTGGGGTGGGCTGGTAGATAGTGCCTAATGGGTGGAGGCTACCACCCGTCCCCAATTTCAGAGTGATTGGGCAGAGGGGTGAATTTTGGTGAATTTCTGAGGTTTGTCTTCATAAGGTGAAGTGTGCTAAATTGATTACTTCCTCATATTCATAGTAATTGAGAGTGTGAAAAAGTGAAAGTGGGGTCATGAGAGTTGTTTAATTGAAAAAAATATCATTTGCTATGAAAGAATGAGAATTCACACCTCAGAAGGACTAAGGCTGGCATTGGGAGGTTGATGGATAGGCTTCACACACCAGACATGACCTCTGTACAGCAAGCTTGACTATCATATGTTAATGTTGGATGTGTATAGGATATATAGTCAGGAAGGTTGTATCCCAGTAAAGGTGTTGAAAGCCGAAAGCCGAAAGCAGCTTGTTATTTCTAAACAGTCTCCACAGCCTTTGTTAATGTTCTTAAGGGAACCACTCCCTGCCCCGCCCACACCGCATCAGCCGTTCAGGCACATCCCTACTCCGAGCCCTATCTGAACCTGTCAGTTAACTCCCAACTGAATTTTATAGCCTCCTATTCACTCAGTTCCAAAGCCCCTCCCTTAGAATTCTCTCCAGAGGAGGTACCTAGATTTATATTTCGCTTGACTGACAGTGTTCACTAGCCAGTCACCACACCCCTTGACTTTAGTGGAAGGCAAAAAGCTCATATCCATCTTTTGGTATTGTCCCATTTACCCTTTCAGTTAAAGCAAGCAAGAAGCACTTGCAGGAGGGCAGGTCAGAGGCCACAGTAGAGCCTGCAAGACTTCATGGGCTCTAGTGAACTGTGTGTCCAGAATAGGGAAGGCAAGTAATCCAAATCCAAATCAACTGGTGATTGGGATGCTTGACTCACAGTTATTACTTGTGGCATTAATTTCAAATAGATATTTCTGTAGAATAAATTAATACATTTTCATAGAATAAATTGCCAAATCCTTTTGAACTTGCAAAGGGATCTGGGAGGGAGTCTTTTGCGATAGCCCCCAGGATACCTTTGGGAACTCAATCCAATTGGAATGCTCATTAAACTACCAATGGATCCTGAATAATGGATTTGGGGGTGGGGGCTTGAAAGAATCTGATCATAACTTAAAGGGCTACTGGCAAGCGAGTGGCTAAAAGAGTTGCAATAAAGCTCTTGCTCTTGCTAAAAGAAATGCTGAGCTGGTTGGGTGGAGAAGCTTTTCCAGAACGTGGTTAGACAAAAGTCTAACTCTTCATGTTCAGCATTCATACAAGTGTACAGTGTACACAGGTACAGAACTATACAGAGGTACAGATATTTGCACATTGTGTTGAACACAGGTTCAGCATCACACTTCCTGTCTGCATCATGCATTTGAACGGCCTGTACCCAATGTCTTACTTTTAGAATGAGCGCTGGTACATTCACACAAAAACATGTACGTGTACGGACATCTTTACACTTGTACAACATAATGAGGTCATCCTCACAACCAGCCCTACCTGGATAGGACAGGGCAAGCCCAGGTAGGGATGGTCATCTTCAGCCCCAAGATTGCTCCCGATTCTGCTGCTCACCCCCCCGACCCCGATGCAGGCTTAAAGTGAAGTAGGAGGACAAATACGTGCATCCTACCTCACTTGATGGTCATGTGGAGCTCCTCACTGCTGGAAGCTGCTCTCAGTCTGGCAGTAGGCCTCTTTATCATAGAGCCAGGAGGAAAGAGTGGCGAGGAAGCATGGAGCTTTACCAATGCACCATGCTGCAATGCATTACGAGGTACCTGGCGGCCCCAGCTTGCTTCTCCCACTGCCGTCTGCCAATCACTGCTGGGCTTGCTGCCGCAACGCTCATGTGGGCATGAAAGCAACAGAGCTCTGATCATGTGGGATGGAGCAGGTAGGTTCCTGCCTCCCTTCTAGCCCCTCCCCCAGTTTGGTCATGAGAATGATCTCTGTGTCTGAACAACACTATAGCCTGCAGTGGTGCACACTTCTCTGGGATAGTACACACTTCTCTTTCCTAGGATTTCGAAGGAATCTCATGTCTTATATGTCTAGGGACCTCTAAAGCCTTAAAAATGTAATTGTGCTTTTGTTTCTTCTGCTTTTTATGAGCTATGGTGGTGCCTAAGATCTGGTGAAATTTAGTTGTGTTCTTGTCTTTATACGTTATTTGTGTTTTCCAAATAATTTTGGAACAGGGACAGGGTTTTGCAGAGAGGAGGCTCAAATTGGTTCGTGACATGGCCCAATTGTTTTCCTGACTTTTGGGGGACCAGTTCATTTCTGAGGTATTTTGAAATGAGTATGGGGGAGATCATACTTTTAGAATAAATGCTAATTGTGCACCAGCTGCTGCTTAACAATGGCTCTGTATTGCTTTGCCCAACTCATATGCAAATCACAGGCACAATTCTCCTGTCTCAGAAGGGGTTTTCAAGGTTGCTGAAAAAGAGTTGCTGAATAATTCACCCCAAATCTTGCACAGTGAGAGTGAGGTTTTGTTACGCATTGCATGCATGACCTAACAAGAACCTTAGGAACTTATTTCTTTGAAAGAAATAGCTGCCTAACTGTTGGGCACAATTTTGCAGCTGTTCAGCTGGATATTATGGAGTATGTAATTCAACATGGCTTTCTGGCATGGATATAAACGATGGTCCATGTTTGATCTCTTAGGATGGGTACCCCAGAGTATGACTCACATTAGTGGAAGTCAGTTCACACATTGGATACCAATTGAGAAGTAGTTGTGCAAATGAGAAATTCAACCAAACAATCCATCGTGATCGCTGCCAAAAGTGAAACCATATTCCCTCCAGCCTTTAGCTACGTGGTTTTGATAGAGTTGAAAAACCATTCTTTCATATGGGCTTTCATAAATTCAATATGTTCCTCTACTTAAACATTTTGATAATTTTTTTGGGAAAGTCTCATTTTGATTCCTTGTTCCTTTTTGGGGAGGGGCAGAGACACCCCCTCCTTTTAAAAACATGTTATTTTATTTATTTATTTGACATATTTGTATAGAGCCCAAAACTTACGTCTCTGGGCAGTGTACCATAAAACAATACAAACAAAACAAAATAAAAAGATTAAAAACACTACAATAATTTAAAATTTAAAACAAGTGCTCGCTTTGGCAGCATATATACTAATATTTAAAACAATGTTAAGAACTATTAAAACAGTTTCTAATTAAAAACCTGGGAGAACAGATGTGTCTTATCTGCCCTTTTTAAAATTGTCAGATTTTTAGTCTTTCCTAACATCCCACACTGATATTCCATAATCCTCATTAAAAACAAGTAACGTGGATGCTATTAGATCCGTAGGCTGGGTTAAATGATCTGTAGTTAACGTTACTTTGCCACTGATCTGTTATCCAGAAGTAAAAGCAGTAGTGGGAGCAATAAGAGAAACTGTGGCTCACTGGCAGACTTGAATCCACCAGTTAGTCCCTGCATGTAAAGAACATCATCTTTGGCAGGCAGAATCAAACGACTGGTCAGCAGATGTGATCAATTTAAATCTTCTTTCTTAAAACAGGAAGGTTTTACTACTTAAAACTCTAACAGATACCAAATGCTGGTGATCAGGGGCACAGAAAAGGGTCCCTGATGATCAAATGTATGATTCAGTCTTGACTGGGACTGGTTCTATCCTGAACCGTGCACAGCACTACTGCTTAGTGTGTAGAAGGTCACGGGTTTAATCCATGGCATTTCCAGGTAAGTCTGAGGGGGAAAATCCTGTCTTAAGCCCTGAAGAGCCGCTGCCAGTCAGAGCAGACAATACTGAGCTGGATGGATCAATGGGTCTGACTCAGTAGACAGCAGTGTCCTATGTTCCTGTGACTTTAAACGGTGCTCCCATATAAAAGTTAGAAAGCAGGAAAAGGTCATAGTTGGTAAAATACCAGCAACCCAGACTAGTGATACTCGGTCCATTGAAGCTTGAGAACTATGGGTTTAATAGATCTTCACAGGGTTGTTGTGAAAGAGAAACTTAAGTATGTAGTACACCACTCTGGGCTCCTTGGAGGAAGAGCAGGATATAAATGTAATAATAATAATTATAATTATTATTATTATTTCTTGTTTACACAGTCAGACAGGTGTTATTGACTGGTTTGTTTTATCCAGACATCGAGTCCTTCCCAAGGACCTGGGATGGCTGAATTTTATTGTCAATGTTGTTGCTGTTGTTATAGATATCATCACAGAATATAGGCTGTTCCCAGTAAAGTTGCTTTTTGTAATTGGCTGATAGTGATTTATGTGGCCCCTATGGTGTTGAGGTCTTTTGGAATTGCAACAAGGGTGCCAATTACCACTGGGATTATTTTGGTCTTTTTCTGCCACAGCCTTTCAATTTCAATTTGAAGATCTTTGTATTTTGTTATTTTTTCTATTTCTTTTTCTTCTATTCTACTATCCCCTGGTATTGCTATGTTGATTATTTTGACTTGTTTTTCTTTCTTCTCAACTACAGTTAAATCTGGTGTATTGTGTGGCTGTTTGTAGTCGGAAGTCCCATAATATTTTTGCATCTTCATTTTCTACAACTTTTTCAATTTTATGGTCCCACCAATTTTTGGCTACAGGTAGCTTGTATTTTTTGCAGATGTTCCAGTGTATCATCCCTGGTACCTTGGCATGCCTTTGTTTGTAGTCAGTCTGTGCAATCTTTTTACAACAGTTGATTAGGTGGTCCACTGTTTCATCTGCTTCTTTACAAAGGCGGAACTTGCTGTTTGTGGTTGATTTTTCGACTTTTGCTCTTATTGCATTTGTTCTTAGTGCCTGTTCTTGTGCAGCCAGTATTAAACCCTCTCTTTCTTTCTTCAAGTTGCCATTCTTAAGCCATTGCCAGGTCTTGGTGATGTCTGATTTTCCACTTATACTGTGCAGATATTGACCATGCAGGGGCTTATTTTTCCATTTTTCTACTTGATTCTTGACTTGTTCTTTCTTGTAGGCCTGCTTTGTTTCATTGGTGTTGAATAGTTTCGCGTTATTGACCATTTGAAGTACATCTTCTTCATGGTCCTTGATATATTTTTCAAGGCCTCTTTTCTCCTCCTCTACTGTTTGATGGACTTGCAGCATTCCTCTTCCACCTGAGCTGCAAGGGATGTATAGCCTATCGACATCACTGCAGGGGTGCAGAGCATGATTGATGGTCATGATTTTCCTGGTCTTATGATCTAGCGTCTCTAGCTCTGCCTGGGTCCAGTCTATTATTCCTGCACTGTATCTGATAACAGCTATAGCCCAGGTGTTTATGGCTTGAATGGTGTTCCCGCCATTGAGTTTGGACTTGAGGATTTTTCTAACTCTCCTGATGTATTCACTTCCAATTTTTCTTTTAACTTCAGTGTGTGCAATGTTATCAGCCTGGAGAATGCCCAAGTACTTGTAATGTTCTTTCTCTTCCAGGTTCTTGATCTTGCTTCCATTGGGCAGTTCTATTCCCTCTGTTTTTGTTATTTTTCCTCTGTTCATTATTAATGCAGCACACTTGTCTAGTCCAAACTCCATTGCTATATCGCTACTGAATATACGGACAGTGTTTAGCAGTGATTCGATTTCTGACTGGGACTTTCCATACAACTTCAGATCCTCCATGTCCAGCAGATGGTTTATTTTACTTGATATTTTAGATGGTCCAGGGCCTGTTTTGTTTAGTATTTGTGAAACTGGAGTCATGGTAATTACAAACAACAGAGGGGATAGTGAGTCCCCTTGGAAAATACCTCTTCTAATGCTAACCTGTCCAAGTGTCTTGCCATTGATTGTTAACTGTGTACTCCACATGCTCATTTCTTTTTAAATAAATATCTGAATGTTTTTGCTGACACCAGTTGTTTCTAAACATTTTAGTATCCATGTGTGAGGCAATGTCGAAGGCTTTCTTGCCACTAATAATAATAATAATAATTATTATTATTATTATTATTATTATTATTATTAGTTTGTTTATTTATCTGTCAGATTTGTACACCGCCTCAAACTTTCATCTCTGGGTGGTTAACAATAGCATAAAACAAGTTAAAACACACACAAAAATCTTAAAACAATATAGGCAATCTAAAAGTCAAAACAGATTAAAACTTAAAAATTTAAAAAGCTGAAAAAGCTTGTGTGGAGAGGTGGGTTTTCAAGTTCTTTTTAAAAATTGTCAGATATTGGGAAGATCATATTTCAGTAGGGAGCGCATTCCACAGTCTTGGGGCAGCAATCGAGAAGGCCTGTCCTTCTCCATGACAGAGAGCTTCTTCCATGATCTCATGATGTACTAGCTGCCTTCATGCCTCCGCAATTCCCCATTTGTCTCTACTTATAAGAGTTCACAACACTCTTGCACCTGTAAAGTTCAGCTCTCCTGCTATTTTTCACCACTAGTCTTCCCACCACAGTAATTTTTAGTTCAGTGGTAGAGTCATATTTTGTATGCTGAAGATTCCAGGTTCAGTTTCTGGCATCTCCCATTATAAACAAAGGAAGAATCAGGCAACAAGTGATGGGAAAGACCTCTGCCTGAGACCCTGGGAAAATGCTCTTAGATACATCATATTGGACTAGATGGCCTGATGGTCTGACTCCATACAAGGCAGCTTATAATATGTTTAGAGAGAGAAAGAAGGATGGATGGGAAAGACATGTGAATATAAGTCTCATATCATGAAGGATTATAATGTGGTTCTAATATGGTTTGAGGGTCATTCTGCAATAAGAGCACCCCCCAGATGTAGTGTGAAAAATCTATTTTTAAAATATACAACCTGACTTTGCTAAGAAAGATTGTGGCAGAATGAAGGATCATGTTAGCTTACTCTGATTTCCCCTTTGGAAAAGTAATTGCGTTCTTTATCTGGATTACCTCTCCTGTGTCAGTTTCCACTTCCCTGTTCTCTAAAGGCACTATGTACCTCATATAACCCTACCGTCCGAGACCATTTGGGGTGCCATATTTCTTCTGACACCTCACAGAGGAATGAAACAGATTTGGCAAGCTGATATTTCTATACCTCAGTGTCCTCTAATACCTTTAGAGACTGTGGAAAACAATCATGTGGATATGGATATAATTCTCAGATAGAAAGAGATGAGATTGCTATGTCATGTTGTTTTCTTTAAACACCATTTAAAATATATATACTCCTGTGTTGTACATGTTATCTTATTTTTAAATCTTCACCTTAATAAAATGGATTTTCTTTAAATTTCCATTCAGTAACAGTCACTCTAGTCATCTTTACTATTCAGCCAAATATTAGTTTTCAAATGGGAAGGCTTCCATATTACAACAATAGGATGTTGCCAGGTATCAAGGTCAGGCCAGGGCTGTGGGCGATATTATCCAGAACCAGGTCTGGGTTATGTTGTATCTGACTGAGGGCCTCTGTTGATGATTTCAGGGGCCTGCTAGTCTTTTTTTCAACCTTTTTTTCTTCCCTTAAAACCTTCAGACTTTTAAAATACAAAAACACCCAACTGCACCTCGAAATTTCACTCTGGATTCAACATGGAAGCAAACTGTAGCTCAGGAACATGGAGGAATTTCCGTCAAAATTCCTCTGCTACTTTGCTTGAGCTGAAATTTTCAAATTTGCCTATCGCAGTGCTGGTGCTGCTGACTCTGCACTTGTGCTACAGCGAAGAGGCGATTTCCGTTGATCTCCCCTTCCCTCTTACATCCACAGTGCCTCCTGAAAATATGTGCCTGAGGGTTGCACAGCCTGGAGTCCCAGCATCCAAGAGGGCTTCCCACACTGCTGCCTGCCTCCCCACCAGTGTACCCCAATCCTTGCTGGCCCAATCCTCTTATCAGTGCTACCATAGCTAGAACAGAGGCACCAGATTAGTTTCCCCACAGTGCTCCAGGTCCTATCATAGCATTGATCTTTGGGACGTGGAGACAATTCAGATGGCTCTGCCATTCCAGTGGTGCTAAGCACCTACGGCTGCTCTCATTTCTGCCACTACTGTCCTGTAAGCCCACAGGTGGGCCTACTCATTGTAGAGGAATGCTGCTGCTTGCCCAGTACCAGTCTACCCATGTGGTGGTGGGGGTTTTTCCTCACAGACATCCCAGAGGAAGGCACTTTGTCCAGGCCCCAAAACCTAGAGCTGACCCCTTGCTTGTGGGAAGATTTGCATAGATAGATCTATGGGGGACTGCCTCCCAGCAGAAGCTGTGACTAGAAGCCTTTTTTGCTCCCTCCAAATATATGGGCAGTTGGCTCGTCTCCCATCCTGTCATTCCCTAGCCAGCTGTTTGCATACACTTAGATTAACAAACATATGGTATTGATGTTTCTTCCTTCCAGCTTACTGGAGCACAAAGTCCTTGAAATGGAAGAAAGACATAAAGGAGAGCTGGATACTTTGAAGGAGGAAAAAGAGAACCTGCAAAGTTTGGTTTCACGTCAAAGCTACATCATCCAAGAACTGGAGAGGCAACTGAACAAAGCCACAACCAATAACAGCATCCTGCAGAAACAGCAGCTGGAACTAATGGACACAGTTCACAGCTTAGTCAGTCTTTGTTCTAAGGAAGGAGGTAAGGCAGCGTCTACTTGGAAAGGGAAGCTTACAGGATGCGTACCAAATTCTCCCGAGACTGCCCAGATTTTGAGGTTCCAATTTGCCTCATATATTTTGCAGTCTGGCACTAATGTGTTAGCTATCTGCCATTCTTTCCGGGTTTTAAAAAAAAACCAAATAAACGGGCCTTGTTCAGATGGCCGTACGTGGGCAGTTCACAGTTTGCATCTTTTTTTCTTTTTCTTTACATGTTTGATACACATGTGGCTGGCTCTCACGACCAGCAACAGGTCGCATCCTACCCATGTTCGGGAGCTACGTGGATTCCCGCTTTGTGATTGTGTGCTCTTAAAACACAAGGCAGGAGGCAGAGGCAAGTGATCATCTGCAGTAGGAATGCTCTGGCCTACTCAGCAGCTGCACCTAGCTACTTAATGAGGCAGAAGGAAAAGCCTTGCAGTGAGGCGGAAGGAAAAGCCAGTGGGAGCCTTGCAGATGATCTCCTCCCTGCCTCCTATCTTGCTTTTTGCCAGCACACAGTTGCAAAGTGGGAGTGCACACAGCTCCCAAACTTGGGTAAGATGCTTGTCCTAGCCAAATAAAGTTAATGTGAACTAGTCTATACAAAATGTGCTCAAGCAACCAAAAGGGCAGAGTGATAGCAAGGAGAAAAAGCAGGATTGTGGCAGCAGGCTCACCATCTGTTCATTGGCTCCTCTGTGCAAAACCAACCAGCTTGTACACACATATACTCTCTCTCTGCAATGCCCTGCAGTTGCAAGTTGCATTGAGATAGCCTACACACATGCAAGTTGTACCTGTGTAGGCTCTCGGCAGCACAGCTAACAGATGCTAGCAGGATGGGCCTGCTGCTAAAATTCTGTTTGCCCGAGTCACAAGTTCTCTCTGGCCTGTTATGTGAACAGGGCCACACTCATTAGAGAGGGATCAATAACTATAGTTGGGTAGGCTAAAGCAGGTATTGATGGCCTTCACACAATCAAAAACTGTGTTCTATCCAGGTTTGGGAGCTGTGTGTGCTCCCAATTCTCGGCTGTGTGGAAACAAGGTAAGAGGAAAACCTGGGTAGAAGTGGTTGTGTGGAAGCAAGGTAGGTGGAAAACCTGAGTAGCTTCCACACAGCCTGAGCCGAGAACTGGGAGCACACACAACTCCCAAGCATGTGTAGAGCACAGTTTTTAATTGTGTGAATAACCTCAGTGTATCGAAATGCCGTCCCCATTTCCGCTTTTGTTTTCATCATCAGCAGAAATGTGGGGGCAATTTCAGCAGAAATTGGGCTCCCTCAGAATTGCTACAGGAGCTTGCAGAGAGTGGCAGTGCTGGTTTTCGTGATTGTATGAAGGGGTGGAGCAGTTTTAAAGCCTGGATTGCTGACCCGAGGAGGAGGAGGAGGAGCAAGCAGCAGTTGCATTTTGAACATGCCTCAGCCTAGGAGTCCCCCCCCCGCCCATTATAGTTGGGTTACATATTGCAGATCTCTGTTAAAGGGTTCATAAGCCATGGCTTGAACTTTTAATCAAATTCCTGTGCTTTATCTTCTATTTCTGAGTATGAGTACAATAGCTTCATTACTAGAAACAAATAAGCCCAATTCATTCATAGCAAAATGAATGCACACCCCTCCAAACCCACTAAGCTTGTATATTTTAACACAAGCTTACAAAGCTATTGGACTCCCTGAAATCCAGCAGCAAAAGTAAGTGATTTGTGCATCACAGCTTTTGTCTTGACAACAACAACAACAACAATGGATATTTATATACCATTTTCCAACAAAAGTTCCCAAAGTGGTTTACATAGAGAAATAAAAATAAATAAAGATCTATCCCTGTCCCCAAAGGGCTCCCAATCTAAAAAAGTAACATAAGACAGACACTAGAGGGATGCTGTTTTGGTGCTTGATAGGACCAGTTGTTCTCCCCCTGCTCAGTAAAGAGAATCACCACTTTTAAAAGGTGCCTCTTTGCTCAGTTAGCAGGGGAATGCTTACAAGAAAGTTTAAAGTATGCTCTTACATATTAGCTGAAGTTTGAATGGAACTAAGGAATCTCTGTAACTAGTATGATCAAACACACTACCAAATATTCAAGAGTGCAATCAGGAAAAGTCAATTTTAGGTTAATATAACAGCCATATTTGACAGATATTTTGATAAGTAACAAAGCACTACATCCTTCCATCATTGTATCAACATGTGATTAGAAGTGTCAGAAAAAGGTGAAATATGCTAATATCAAGATATCATCCTTCAATCAGTACTGAGACTGATTAATTTTCATCAGAACAAAATCCAGCAAATATTATATTTGGGGTTTCTTATTCATAGCACCAGATCTTAGATTACTGAATCAATCAAATTTAATTTTGCTTGACACAGGCATTTCTCATCATCCTTTGCTATGTAATACACCACTGTGATTATGGCTTCAAAAGTAACTAGACATTCACTGAACTTTAATTAATTAAAAAGAAGTTCATGGTGATCAAGTGGGCCTGGTTCAAGTTCTTTTCATGCAATCACTGTAGCATGTGTTAGCTGCAGGAAAATCCTAGGAGCAGCAGCCTATGTTCATTCACTACTACCACAACACTCAGATTTTTTCACACCACCTCAAATGCTGGAAAAGTAAGATTTGTGATGACATGCCAGAATATGTATTCTTCATGGGGTGGCAGGTACAACAGCTGAATGGCCACTGATGCTGTTCAGAATGTAGTGGTGATGTGGCCTTTCCTTGTCCATAATAGATTAAAGTGTATCTTCTGATTTTTCTACTGATTTTGCACTAATTGATACCAAGTCTTCTGATTTTTCACTCATTGATGCCTGATTGCCCAGCCATATGCTGAGTGTCTAGTGCTATATTTCAGCCATTAGTTTGTGAAAAGAAGGCATGGTTGAACAGAAGGCACAACTTGTGGTTATGATAGTAACCCTGCTGTATTATCATTCAGTATCACACACTGTCTACATCACAAACATTTACATTGGTTTGACTATCATGCCACCCCTACCCCCACAATCCTTAGAACTGTCTTTGAATGTGGTGCTGGGAATTCTCTGTGAGAAATCCCATGTCCCATCATAGAACTATGATTCCTGTTGTTCTGTGTTGTGAGGAAATGATAGTTAAACCTTTTTAACAGTAGTGTGGCTGATTATGTCCCCAGTGTGAATAGGCAGATATGTAGCATTGAAGTTGGTTCCATTCTTCCCTAGTTGAATGCAGAATATCAAAGTTTTGGATCCAGGAGCACTCCCAAGCAACACACTTGTTCTTTCTGGGGGAGTGTAACCTCATCCAGAACAGGCATATCTACACCATCTCTTGGGTTCTGACCCCCCACCCCAATAGTCAGTACCTCTGTCTCATTTGGATTCCGTCTCAGTTTCTTAACTTTCATCCTGCCCATTACTGTCTCCCAACAGGCATTTAAAGAAGTTATTAGGGATGTGCAAATTGATTTGGGTACAAATTGATTTGTACCCGAATCTAGCTGATTCGGGTGATTTAGAGACAAAACAAATCACCCCTGTAGTCCATTGGCTAGATTTGGGTACAAATTGAATCGCGCCTGATATTATTCGAATTGATTTGAGATTTGGATCCCACCTATTAATTCCCCCAGATTCCCGGCTTTCATTTTTAAAAAAGAGCTAAACTCTAGCCCTTGTAGAAGTGGAGTTATGGAGCAAAATGTGTGGTCGCTATTTTTTCAAGTGTTTGGATTCTTTGGTGTATAATAACTTTCCCTTAATAAATCCCTATGAGGATTCATTATACACCTTCATTTCTTCTATTCATTTTGACTGTCTTTTCAACAGTGCCAACTGTCAACTGCCATGTGCCAACTACACCCCACTCCCACCCACAAGGCAGTGGGGTACTACTCAGTTTATGTTCTAGGATTTTTTTTCAAGTGCTTAGGCTCTTTGGTGTCTAATAATTTTCCTCAAAATCAATCCCTATGAGGATTCATTACACATCAAAGAGTCTAAACACCTCAAAAATTCATAAAATATCAACTGAGTACCCAGTGGCTTGTGGTGTAGTTGGAACATGGGATGCCACTAATTCCCCACCCCCACCTGTAAAGCAGTGGGGTCAAAATGAAAAGAAGAAATGAAGGTGTGTAATGAAGACACCAAAGAATCTAAACACTTCAAAAATACTTAAAATATAAATTGAGTACCTCAGTGTGTGTTTGGGGGGGGTGTAGTTGACACATGGCAGTTGACAGTTGGTACTGTCCAATGATAGTCAAAATGAACAAAAGAAAAGAAGGCATATAATGAATCCTCATTATATTCATTATGAGGAAAAGTTATGAGACACCAAATAATCTAAACATTTCAATATTCCTAAAAATTATAATGAGTACCCCACTGCTTTTTTTTTTTTTACTAATTTTTTTTGTAATGTCACTTATCTCCACCAGGGGAGTTCTTTGAGGCGGTGGTGGGCGGGTCTCAGAGGCCAGTTGCACAGGTGCGGCAGCCTCCAAAATGGCCGCTGCACCGAGGGGGAAGTCCACCCGAACAGGCCGGTTTGAGCTGCATTGAGGCTGGCAGGGGGAAGGGGAACCTCCGCGGACCCCCACTCTGCCTCCAACAACTCCCTCAGAGTGGGTAAGTGACATTAAAAAACATTTAGTAAAAAAAAAAGTCCGCAAACCCCCTAAAAAAAAAAGTCCATGAACCCCCAAACAGTCGGGGGGTGTTCGGTCTGGAGTTGGACCGAACAGGGGGTGGTTCAGTTCAACCCTGGACCATCGAACCAAACCAGCTCGACATTGAACCTGTTCAAAATCAAGCCGGTTTGCACATCCCTATCTATAAGGGCTAGAGCTTAGCTTTTTGTTTTCGATGAAAGCTGGGGATCCGTTTTAGGGTTAAGATATGGCAACTTCAAATCCCCATTGTTTCCTATGGCGTAAATGTTCAAAATCAGTAAAAATCAACCAAGTGTCCCACTGCCTTGAAATTTGGGTGGTAGGTGGCACCCATGGGGACCTACACAGCACCCAAATTTGGAGCCCCTAGGACCTTGTTAAGTGGTCCAAATCTGTCCGAATCCAAATCGAATCAAAGCAAATACAAATCAAATTTGGAGGGGGTAGATTTGGATAAAAAACAAATCAGGGGTGATTTGTTTGGGACATAAATTGAATAAAAAAATCGATTTGTGCACATCCCTAGAAGTTATGCCATTACCTGATGAAGTTGATATGGGGAAATAGATCTGGGTGTCAGCATATTGATAACACCCTGCACCAAACCTACCAATGATATCTCCAAAAGGTTTTATGTAGATGTCTAAAAGCATTGAAGACAGTATGGAAGCCTTATGGAACTCTGTACACTTACTCCTGCTTTGCAGAGCAACTGTCTCCAAGTGACACAATCTAGAATCTGCAAGAAGAGTACTGTTTTACAGAACCACTGTCAAACAGTGCCACCCAGTCCTAACTCCCTCAGGGGACCAGAAGGTTACCATGGTTGAGAGAGCCGCTGAGAGATCCAAAAGGATCAACAGAGTGACACTACCTCTGTCAATACCCAATTGGAGATCATCCATCAGGCCGGCACTGTAAAGGGATGGGGCTGCTGTGGGAAAAGCATCTTCATGATTGCATACAGAGGTCCTAGATGCCCTCTCTGGCATCTCCAAAACAGGGCTGAGAGATTTTTTTGCCTGTAACCTTCGAGAAGCCACAGCCAGGCTGTTTAGACAATACTGAGCAAGATGGACCAATTATCAGACTCAGTATAAGGCAGTTTCTTATGCAAGGCAGTCTCAACCACATAGCCCACTCGAAAGCCAGTTTGAATGGGTCTAGATAATCTATTTCCTCCAAGGCTGCCTGGAGCTAAGAGGCCACAACCCTCTCAATCTCCTTGCCCGACCATGGAAGATTGGAGACAGGTCTATAATTGGCTAACTCTGAGGGATCCAGTGCAGGTTTCCATGTGAGATCTAATAATAGCCTCCTCAAGGCAAGGAGAGCCACCTAATGTTGCAGTAGATAGATGACATGATTAGCAAGCCAGAGGTTGCCAATTCGAATCCCCGCTGATATGTTTCCCATACAATGGGAAACACCTAAATCGGGCAGCAGCAATACTGGAAAGATGTTGAAAGGCACCATCTCATACTGCACAGGAGATGGCAATGGTAAACCCCTCCTGTATTCTACCAAAGACAGCCATGGGGCTCTGTGGTCACCAGGAGTCGACACCGACTCGAAGGCACACTTTACTTTAGTTTACAAGGCAAGGAGGCACCCTACCTTCCCTCAGAGAAGCATTTAAAATATGTACCAGACCCTCTTTGATAGTACTATTGGCAGATAAAAAGGCAAGCTAGGCAAAGGTCATTAGAACTGGTGGTAGGATGTACAGTCCGAAGCAGCTTGTCCACATCCTCAGGAGACACAAACTGAAAGTGATCCAATCTGATCCCATAAGAGGAGTTGCTGGGCACCTCTCTAGTAGACTCTGCAATAAATGTGGAATCCAGTTTGGCTCAAATACGAGATATTATATCCACAAAAAAGTCATTTAAAACATCACAGAGGGTGATCAAAGTTTCCAAAATCGAGTTCAAGGGGGGAAGGGCACGTTCTAGCTCTCTCACTACCATAGACATCTCCACTGGACATGAACTTGTGGATGCAATGTGGGCAGAAGAGAACTGCTTCTTTGTGCCACCCATATTGCCAGAGCATAGATCTTCAAATTTCTATTTATGGGTACAGCGGCGGCGGCCGGCGGTGGGGGGGGGGGGTTGATTAAGGCAATATTACTACTAAAATACATCACAGAGATTAACCAGGTGGCTTGCAAAGAGGCAATTTGAGTTTGGTGTCTGAATTAACTGAACTCCAGGCTGGCTAGAGAAAGAAGGCTTCAGAGAAACTGGTTTTTAGACTTAGTGAAGAACAGGGAGAGGGAGAGGCCCAGAGGGGCACAGTGGTTATTATACTACCTCAATCATTATGGCTCCAATGCAACTGAAGGACCTCTTTCCTCTGGAATAGACCGGGAGTCGGGAGGCAGCAGCAGGAGTCAGGACTCAGGAGGCAGGAGAACTGAACGCCATTCGGGGGTTAGGCAGCAGGGATAGATCCAAAAGGAGTCTGGTCTCGTGTAGCCAGCTACTCATAGCAGTGAGGCATGCTGGGCAGATTGGGCCAGTGAGGAAAGTCAGTCTGGAGGCTGAGAGTAAGAATGGCACAAAGAGTAAGACACAGCCAGATGTTAGGGCAGGTGTCAGGTCAATCGCCCAAACAGTGGGTGGCTCCAAGGTGTAGAGACCAAAGGAAGCACACTGGTTCATGAAACTAGGGCCAGCTATAGCCCAAAACGTGCCCTGGTACAATATGCTGATTTCTCCCTGCGGAGGAGAATTCCTGTGGATCTCAAAAGAATACATTGTCTTTGTTGGGTGTTCTAGCATCAGCTCAATGGCATGAAAAGGACAAGAACAACCTGTATGTAAATGGACTGACTGGACTTGTTGCAAGGACTTAACTGTCAGGTCAGAAAGACCCAGTAAACCAATCAGTATTTTTAATGAGTGCTTCTCCTGAGTTCCTATGGCCCATCAACCTCTTTTGTTGGGGAGAAGAGCAGTGTTCACAGTGCTATAACTGCTTTCCTGCTGAGATGATTAGTTTAGCTTGTTTGAGCATCCAAGGAGGGGAAGTAACAGGGTCAGTCCCTGGGCAGAGAGACCTTGAAGTTAACTCTGTGGATAACTTGGGTCTGCTTAGGCATTCCCAACAGAGGGAAAGGCATGAGGCTAATCCCCTTCCGATTCATGTGATAGCTGGTGAACTTGGGAGTTAGGGCTAGGGTTGCTGTTGTTATTGTTGTTATTATTATTATAGTGGGAACTACAAGCCTGTAGTCCCAGATATGAGCAGAGAGGCTTCTGGGAGCCCGCAGAAAGGCAGTTCTGGCAACAATTATCTATGCCCCATTTGGCTGATCATGTTCTAAGATTTCTATTGCAACTTTATATTTATTTTCTGTCTTGCAGTGTTACTAAAGAGTGCAAAAAGAGAAGATGACAAGCCATTCAGAGACTGTGCTGATGCATACCAAGCTGGTTTTAACAAAAGCGGTGTCTATACTATTTATATTAATAATATATCTGAACCTAAAAAGGTAAAGAAAAAATGGGGGTGGGGAATTGTCTGTTCAAATTTATATTCTGCAGAGCTCAAGGGATCTTACTTATTTATTTATTTATTTATTTATTTATTTATTTATTTATTATATTTATATCCTCCTGTTCCTCCAAGGAACCCAGAGGGGTGTACATGGAGCCCAGAGTGGTGTACATGGTTTTATGTATATCCTCACAACAACCCTATGAGGTAGGTTAGGCTGGGAGATAAGTGACTGGCCTAGAATCACCCAGTGAAGTTCATAGATGAATGGGAATTTGAACTCAGGTCTCCCCAGTCCTAGTCCAACACACTAACCACTACACCATGATGGCTCTCAGCTGCCATTTTGCATCCAAACACTGGACTGGTACTTGTAAATTTCTGGATACTTTGGGAGATGAAGCATCCATGGCTGCTTCTGCCCATTATCTTGGGGTTTTTTTTATCACCCCTTCCTCCCCACTCTGCTATGCAGGATACAAATCATAGCAGGTGAAATAGTTAGGAAGATGGAAGAACTGGGAGCAAACTGGGAAAAGCTGCATCCTATTGATCTTCCACAGCAGAGGGAATTTAAAGATATTAATCAGAAATCCAAGTTACAAGGTGCCAGCCCTACAAGATATCATTATATACAGAGATGTATAATCATGCCTATCATATTAATAATTCAAGTTACACAATTTTTGAAATGTAGAGAAGCAAAGTAAGTCGCAATAGTTTGTTCTGAGAACATGGCACTTAGTGGTCCGATTGAAGTAAGGGGCCCTTGGATTGTGTCAGAGAGATTTATATAGAGAGCAACAGAAACATTAAAACTGCAGTTATAACATTCTTGAAATCATAGCTGTTCCAATCTGACTGCAAATTCCAATCTGATCTGTGATGCTGTGCCCACAAACCCCAACAATTCTAATTATAATGCCAACAGTATCAAAAATAATACCAACAGTTGAAAAGGTATCAACAGTTCATGTGTAACATACTGTTGAATTTGCCTTGAGGTGTGCATTTAAATAAATACTTCTTATTATGGGCTTGAACTAGCTTATCACATCTGTTCATGATGTGTGTTGAATGTGCTGACCACATCTGCTCTTGTTATGCATTTCTTAAACAGAAAGTCCATCTGTACAAGAATGCAGTCATATGCAACAATTATTTATTTAGCAGATTTTTATATTGCCCCATGCCCCATATACAGCTCTTTGGACGTGCTCCCAATTTTCAGTTGTGTGGGAGCAAACAACTAGGTAGGAGGAGGGAGAAGTGTGGGAGCTAGGAGCTAGGTAGGACAGTGCTTACCTACCCAACTTTCATACTCATCATATGACCAAAGTGGGATGAAAAGATGTCCTACCCAGCTCCTTTCACAATCACTCCTTCTTCCTCCTTCTACCTAGTTGTTTGCTCCCACACAACTGAAAATTGGGAGCATGCACAGCTCCCAAACCTGGGTAGGACACTTGTCTTACCCAGTTTTCAGTTGTGTGAACACCCTCAGTATATTTTAATCTTAGATAACAACAATGAACTAGGGTGTGCATGGACCGTTTGGCATGGTTCAGTCTGAATTTGAACAGAATTCAAACTGAACCATGGGTATCCAAACCAGTTCAGTCAAACCAATCAGCTGGGCCGGTCAGTTTGGTGTTCAAACTGACCCAATTTGTGGTGGTCTGGTTCTCAATCGAACCGGTTCTGCACATCTTTGCAAAGAACACACTTCCAAAGGTCTGTTGTACATCTAGTAAATCACTTTACTCATAAAAATGGGTTCAATTAAATTGAGATGTCTGTAATTTAAAGAAATGTTGAGAATCCAAACCAGGAGCCAAACCTGATCATTGTAGAGAGTTTCACTTCATCTGAATCTACTGAATAGTGATTATTCAAATTAGATTCAGTCAACACAAGGAGATAGAAAAAGAGAGTAATTCAAGTTCTTCCTGTTCCTCCTGTGGTTTTTTTGTTCAGATTTCAACCTCAGAACAGACTAAAAGGTGTTTAATGGCTGGATGCCTTGACCTTGTCTGGGACATGAGCCAGTTGAGGACATTTGTTGGCTTGAAGAGTGGAAAGCTAACATTTATAATCAGCTTGCCGCTCCTGTTAATGTGGCAGGTGTTCGCATCCATCGCTATGGAGAGCGCCAGACCACACAGTGAATAATTTAGTGCTGTAAATCCCCCTGTCATTGTATGAGTCCTCTTTTTTAATTTGCTACATCGCTCACAACAAGAAAACATCAAAACTTGTTTGGGAAAGGAATTTTTCTATAATTGCTCTTCAAGCAATTTCCTGTATACATGTACACTACCTATAACTTCTTTTTTTCCTTCATATGGAAACATGAGCTTATTGAATGGAGGGGGCAAGGGGGGTGGGGGGAGAAGTGAACGTTGTGTTTCTGGAGCTTGATGTGCATGTTAAATACGATACATGAATTGCTTGGAAATGCCTGCTTATAAATCAAGGAGCAATGAAACCACATGCAGCAGATAAATGTTTGCAATCAAATGTCGTTGCGGAAGGAAGCACGAAGCCAAACTGTTTTTTCTTCAAGAAAAGACACGTCTTTAGGGATTTTGCTTTTCCTTGCTCAAATAAGGTCCACAGTTTTTGAGCACTGTACAATCCCTTTCCTCAGATACACAATCAGGAGCCCTTGGCTGCCTGTACCAGCATCAGAGACATACAATGGGGAAACAGTGAAGCATCCATATGGACAATACGCCTTAGATTGGAAAGCATGGAATTGATTCCGCTAAGGATGAAATGACATCCTTGGGTTGATTATGAAAGAAACAGTTCAAAGGAATTGGGTAGTGACCCCCATGTGATAGGGCCATGTACAACCAGCCAATGTCATGGGGTCTGGTTCTTTCTATGGTCCTGCGTGAGAATGCCAAGACCTACACTGAATTGATAAGAAATTCTCAGACCTTTTATTAAAATGGGCCCCCTAACTCCAGTGGAGTATGTCATTTTATTAAAAGAACACAGTAAGAGAAAATCTGGAACTGTTACAATCATTATGGACTGTGTGCATCTTACTATGAACATTTATAGGACATTGTTTCGAATAAGGCCAAGCCAATTTATAATGAAAATGCTGGGCAGAAGCATAAACATCACTAAACCGTCCCCCGCCCCCATTTCCTGGAGAAAATGAAAAGACTAAGAGTATTTCAATCAACCATTTTTAAATATTTGAAAATGCGCACTGTTCACACCATGCAGTCAATCGAAAAGGCCATTTGTGTATTGGATTTTATCCATTTTGTATAAGGACTAGTGTTAATAGAAAGTGTATGCAGCAAGAAGTGATTTAGATGAGTACACACCTGCCGATATGTAAGAACTGCTTCCTCTGTGACACAATCCCCCGAGGCCACGGAATGTGTGCAAATCTTGAAACCATGTGGGCAGAGTCAAGAGTGTGAGTCTTTCCCACCTCTTTGTTTCTCTTGCTCCCAGCTGGGCAAGAATCAGGTTGGAAAGACCTATGCAATCTCAGCCCCATCCATGTGGTCATGGTCATCACACACATCCTGCAGCTGCACCAGATAACACCAGAGAGAAGCAGAACAGCTGCAGGTGTGTAGAAAGGGGCCTTATTTATTTACATGCTTAAATGAATGCTGGATGGCAGCCATCATTAATTACAAAAGTAGTTTGGGAATTATAGGTTTGGGTCTGGGTGTACATTTTCCTCTATCCTGGGAATATGCCGGTCAGAGGGCAACATCTGTCCTGTGACTGAAAGGCTGAACAGGAGATGCACCATGAATAATGTGCAACATAATGCACAGTTGGACAATATGTTCTAACCATGCAAATGGACTGGTGGGTTATAATTTGCTATAAATAGGTTCACAATTGCTCTGGATAGTCAAGAAAGGGATCATCAGGTTAAGAGTAGGAAGTTACAGATGCAAAGTTATGTTACATAAAGCTACATATGCAAACACTAGAAAAGATTAGGAAAGGGCTGAAAATAAAGTGGCTGGTATGATGTGATTCTCTCTACCCAGCAAGGTATGTTTTTCCACCATTCCACTCACAGGTGCCCAAGGCATGCAGGAACATAAGCCCTGCTGGATCAGGCCCAAGGCCTATTAAGTCCAGCACTGTGTTTTGCACATACATCACAGGAACTAAAGAAAGCTTAAGAAAAACCACACACTTCCTTCAAGAGCTTCTTTTAACATAGAGGAAATTCCCCCACCCCTCAATTAGGCATTAACTTTTTTCTGAAACTAAACTCAGGAAGTTGCCTTATATCAGATCATTGGTCCATCTAGCTCATTATTGCCTGCACGGTCTGGCAGCAGCTTCTCCAAGGTTGCAGGCAGAAGCCCTGCCTTTCCCAGCCCTGCCTGGAGATACCAGGGACTGAACCTGGGACCTTCTGCATGCAAAGCAAGTGCTTTACCATTGAACTACAGCCCCATCCATGAGAAGCTATTACCTGCCAAGGTGAGCATAGATTAAGTTGGGGAAAGAAAGCAAAAGATCTGCTCTGGGCTCCTCCAAGGAGAAACTGAAATTCTTTCTGAATATCAGGGGTTGCTTCCCAAGGAGATATTTGGGTGATGGCAGAGGCGCTCTTACCCCTGGATTTGGGGCCAAAATCCAGGGCCTTCACATCCCCTGAGTGCCCCCAAATCCTCTTTAGTCTGTCCCAGGTGGTGTGGTTGCCTGGCGGAGCAAGATGATGCTTAATTTGTAGGGGAGAGGTGGCCTCCAAAGGCTTTTAGGTCCAGGCTCCAAAATTACCCAGGTGCACCTCTGGGTGGTGGGAATGTTTTCTCTACATACCCTGGTGAACAACTTAAAGTGATTTAATAAAAATCTAGTAAGAGGAGACATACTTCTGCAATAGATTCTGGTTCAACAGTGGAATCCAAGTCAGAATGGATGTGAATGACTTTATCAGCATGGGAGGCGGGGCGGAGGGAGACATCTACAAAATGACCACCACAAGCTCACTGATCACAATGGAAACAATAGCTCCCAAAGAGTTCTGAACAGCTCAGTTGGACACAAATGCATAAATACAATAGTAGAAGAAAATTATTAATGCTTTGCTGCAATCACTAAGTACATAAGAATGTAAGAAGATCAGGCCCAAGGCCCACCTAGTCCAGCATCCTGTTCCCCACAGTGGCTCACCAGATGCCTCTGGGAAGTCCACAAGCAGGAGATGAAGGCATGCCCCCTCTTCAGTCATTCCTCCTGCAACTGGTATTCAGAGGCATAGTGCTAAAGAGGATGCTTTAAAAGGACTCTGAGCTAGGGATGTGCAAACAGGTTCAATGTCAAACAGGTTCAACATCAAACCTGTTCGGTCCGATGGTCTGATATCAAACCAATCCCTGCAGCCGTTTGTGGGGGTTCATGAGTTTTTTTAAAAAACAAGCCAACCCCCGCACAGAGCATCTGTGCGTTTTTTGGGGCTGGCAACCTCCCCCCTCCCAGTCTTTGGCCCGGCCGCTGCTGCCTCCTCGCCTTGCCTCCATGCTGGGCCGGATCCGCTGCCTCTCTCCCCCTGCCCCAGTCTCTGGCCCGGCCGAGTGCCGCCGTGGCCAGGCCCGCCGCCGCCTGGCATCCGGGCCCGCCGCCGCCGCCTCCTCGCCTCAGCGGCTGGGCCAGACCCGCCGCCTGGCCCACTACTTCCGCCATGCCGGGCCCGCGGCTGCCCGGCCAGCCAATTCTCCCGCCGCTGCCGCAGCTTGGCCCACCGCCGCCGCGGCCTGGCCCACTACTGCTGCCGTGGGTCACAGCCTGGTCCACTATTGCCCATGGGTCGCAGCCTGGCCCACTACTGCTGCCGCGCATGGCCGCCACCTTGCCTCAGCAGCCACCCAGCCAGCCAATTCTCCTGGGTACGCCTTAGCCAATCAGGCGCCTCTGCCTGCCAGCCAATCAGCTGGGCTGCCGGGATGCATTTTCCCTGGGCACACCCAGGAGAATTATATATATAGATAACAATGGGTGATTTGGCACATAATGGAGGCCAGTAGGGAGGAGGGCAAACTTCTGGAGACACACACCCCCCCCCCTGGTTGAATCTAAGTTTAAAAGAAAACTAAAAAAAAAATTAAAAACCAAAAACTCGTGAACCCTTCCCAGATCGAACCAAACCATGAGGATTGGGGGGGTGGGGGTGGGTTGGCAAAAACAAACATGCCTGGTCCAGTTCGAGTCTGGTCTGGACTTGAACCAAACCAGGCTACTCAGTTTTGTGCACACCCCTACTCTGAGCTACAGCACCCATCATCCCTAGCCACAACAGCCAAAGATATTACAACTCCCTGGGATTTGTAGACTCAAAACAGCTGGGGACCCAGGGCTGAGAGCCCCTGGTCTACACAATTAGTTTAGGGATTTAATTGCCACAGGATATTAGTGCTAACAAATAATGGCTCTAAATGGATTTGCACCCCCATGGTCAGAGACAGAAATACCTTTCCCCTAAATGCTAGGAATATAATCCAGGAGTTGCAGATTGCCATCTTGCCGCAATTTGTAAACCTGCCTGGGCACTATAGGAGCCAGAAGGCTAATCTGGATTAATCAGGGGCCCAAGTCAGCATGGTGATTCTTGCATTTTTGTCCTTATTCTTAGGTTTTTTGCAATATGGAGATCACAGGAGGAGGCTGGACAGTTATACAACACCGAGAAGATGGGAGTCTAGATTTCCATAAAACGTGGAAAGAATACAAAATGGTAAGATGGGGAATTATTTACAGGAATTGTATCTATAGAATCACTGGGGACTAGTTTTATTCTTCTTCTTATTTTAAAGCAAAGCTGAACTCTCTGTTAATATTTGTGCTGGGAACATAGCCATTAAAGAATAGAACCAAAAGAAACAATGTGGCCCTAGTTTATTATAGCCACTACCCTATCTTAAGACTTCTTTCTTGATTCGTTTTAATATGAATAATCCTTTAGGGAGCTCTTCTATTCAGTAAGCAATGTTTGTTTGTTTTTTGCCCCTCTGGAATTTGAGATGAATCCTCTGCCTTTGACACAGCTTTCTGCTTCTTTTCCCCAGAGGATGCATCACACTTAATAATAAAAATTGTAAAAACCAAACACATATTGGGTGAAATCCATATGCAAGTGTGTGTGTGGGTGTGTGTGTCTAATAATAGCCCTTTAAACCTTATGGAATACAGCTCTAGAAGCCCCCTGACCGTATTAGGGAGTGTTTGGGGGTCAGAGGGTTTGCCATTTGAAAGAACATCCTAAAAGCCTCTATACATGATTGGAGGAGCTGTTTGTGACAGTTTGGATACCAACCAGTGGACTCAAAGAAACAGCTAAACTTTAAAAAACAAATATTAAAAAAAATATGTAATTAATTTGCAAAAACAAAACACCCCACCACCCCAAAACAACCAAACAAAGAGCAACAGGAATTCAAGATGAGGCTGGTTCCAACATCATGTGGAACCTCAAATAAAGTTGGGCTCCGTGTGATGACCCTAGGCTTTAGGAGTAAATGCTCCCGCCTCCCATCTCTATGCAAGTGTTAACTTCCTATTTAGGTTAAAATAAGCAAAGATTGGTCATGTCATCTGAACCGAACTATCTTGACTTGTTCCAACCTACGTGCTTCAGGTTACCTGAGATCCTGTAACTCATTTCAGTCCATGGGTTAAGATCTCAGGTTATCGGAAGCAAATAGGTTTGAATAAAGTAAGATTAGTCAGTTCGGATAACATGACCCATATCAACTTATTTTGGGAAGTTTATGCTCATGCAGGGATGGGGGTGGGGAGTGCACACTCCTGAAACCGAAGGAAACTGTGTGGAACTTGACTTTACCCGAGGTTCCACATGACGCATGAACCAGTTTGTGGTTAGTCTGGGGGAGTTCATCAGTGGGTGAAAAGCACCTTGTCACTATAAATCAAGAGGTCTTCTCTTGCACACCAACTGCATTCCAGCAAGCCCATTATTTCTCATTTTGCAAATGCAGGCCTCAGGAATAACATAAACACATCCATTGATTTAAAAGATTCAGAAAGTGATTCTGAATCTCTGAGATTCTGAAAGTGATTCTGAGTGACCTATCCTGAATTCTGAAAGTGATTCTGAGTGACCTATACCCTTTCAAGGGTAATCTAGGCATCATGCTGTTGTCCTATGAAGCCCTAAAAAAGCTTCCTCACAAGATTGTTTTGAGATGACATGCAATAAAGATTGAATTAAAAATAACAATCAATAGCATTAAGAACTGCTACACACATTAGAAGTAAGAGTTTTTCCTAAGATTTCATCTAGCTGAATCCAAGTAGGATAGATGTGATCATTGTAGGGGTTCAGAATCTGAGGGATGAGATAGATCTCCCTGTGCTGGATCAGGTGACACTCCCCTGGAAGGAGCAGGTATGGAGCTTGGGGGTACTGCTGGACCCAGGCCTCATCCTGGTATCTTAGGTGGAGGCTATGGCCAGAAGTATTTTCTATCAGCTTTGGCTGATTTGACAGCTGCGTCCATTCCTTGAAAAGGATGACCTCAGTGGTAACCTCTGGTAACCTCCGGGCTTGACTACTGCAATGCGCTCTATATGGGGCTGCCTTTGTACATCGTTTGGAAACTTCCGTTAGTTAAAAATGTGGCAGCCAGATTGGTCTCTGGGGCAACCCAGAGAGACCATGTTATGCCTTTTTTTGAAACAGCTGCACTGGATGCTGATATGTTTCCAGGCAAAGTACAAAGTGCTGGTTATTACCTTTAAAGCCCTGAACGGCTTAGGTCCAGGTTACCTTGATCCCCACCACACATTAAGGTCATCTGAAGAGGTCCATCTCCAGTTATCACCAGTACGTCTGGTGGTGACTCAGAGGCAGGCCTTCTCTGAAGCCGCTCCTGGGCTGTGGAATGCACCACAGCAGAAATCCATAATTTGAATTCTTTACTGGCTTTCAGGAGAGTCCTCAAAACCTATCTGTTTGGCCTGGCCTTCCAGGGTTTTAAAATTGTAATAAATGGTTTTAATGTTGTAACCTGCTTTTTCAGGGTTTTTAAACTGTTCTGACTGTTTAATTGTTGTTTTGTGGTGTTTTATAATCTCTGTTTTAACTGTTAATTGATTTTAATTGTTTTGTTTTAATTGTAAACTGCCCTGAGCCATTTTGGAAGGGCAGTATAGAAACTGAATAAATAAATAAATGCATAAATGAATTAATTGATACTGCAGCAACAGGTTCACACATGCATATACATCATTTGATATTTCTACTGAGGCTGAGCAGAAACACAAACCCTAACTTTGTAGCACAATTCACAAGCTGCAGAGCTACCCACCTCTTTAATTGATGCTTGGGAGAGGGGGCTCAAAGATGGCCAAAGTTCACCCATTGTGCTGGTGGCATGGGAAAAGGAATGCATCCTTGTGTTGCTTAGGCAACAGAGTGACGCTTCCTGTCTCTTCCCACACTGTGCTGTGTGTTGCGGCACAGTGCACAGAGACTGAGATGGTTGTCCGATTGCTGAGACAAATGCCATATCTTCCCACACTGTGCTGTGATATGCTTTTTCTGTGGCTGCAGAATTTGCAAGCTGCTACAGAAGAAGCAAGTTAAATACACAGGTGAAGGGATTTGTGAGGGGGAGATTCACAATCTACACTAGGGCTTTTTAAAAAAGTAGAATTCAGAACTGCACCATGATATGTGAATGTAATTCATGTGCAGCTACAACACACACGTGTGCATTTTCCTTACCTATGCACACATGACATTTAGAGGCCTACACAGAGCAGGAGAAAATCTTCTGAACTGGGAATCTGAGGACACCAATGCATTCATTGATAAAGACTATGTGTGGTGTAGCAGTGGAGTATGTGGGAAGCATTTTCAGCAGAGGGAGGAGAAATGGGTGGGCTTGACCAGGGACTGGATTCTATAAGAGCCTGAACTCCTTGTTTTCTGATTGCTGTCAGTTACTTTTAACATAATCTAACAAAATACAACCTTGGCATGACTTTAATTTTTGAATTTCACACATGTTATTTGCGAATTGCACTTTAAAAAAAAGAAATTAGATTTTGAGTTTGATGGCACATTAAATAAAGCTTTGAGGCCTATTCACACATGTTCAACACTCGCACAATGAGTATACAGTGTTCACAGGTACAGACCAATACACTGGTACAGTCATTATTAGGGATGTGCAAAATGTTTCGGGCACAGAACGATCTGTGCCCGAAATGATCAATTTCGGGTGATTCGGAGCCAAACCGAATCACCCATGATGAGACCCAATAATTTTCGGACCTGAAACGAATCACCCCTGTTTCGGGTCTGAATTTTTGGGGTGTTTTGGGTCTCCTTTTTGTGCCCTAGAAGAGTGCCAGCCTTGTCTTCTTCGTCCCCCTCCGTTTTCAGTTTGATGTCTCTGAATTTCCCACCTTTTTGCCTCCATTGATTTCAATGCAGAAATTGCTTTCCTTTTACTTTAATTGAAAAGGTCCTGGGGCCAAAAGAGTGGGGTGGGGTGGTAGTGCCTAATGGATGGAGGTTATCACCCCAATTGCAGAGGGATTGGGCAAAGGGCTGATTTTTGGTGAATTTCTGAAGTTTTAGTGTCTTTGGGGCAGATAGGGGGCATAACGTGGGATCTGGGCCAAAAAATTGGGGTGGGGTGGTAGTGCCTAATGGGTGGAGGCTACCACCCCAATTGCAGAGTGATTGGGCAGAGGGCTGATTTTTGGTGAATTGTTGAAGTTTATGCGTCTTTAAGGTTTTCCCCCATTAAGTATAATGGAGGGTGTTTCGCTTCATGTCGGGGGGGAAAGGGGTGGCCTAGAGCGGTGTGGGGTTGGTGGTAGTGCCGGGTAGGGGCAAGGAAGCTACCTGAATTTTTTCAAAGGATTTGGGCAGAGGGCTGATTTTTGGTTAATTGTTGAAGTTTACGCGTCTTTAAGTTTTTTCCTCATAAGTTATAATAGAATGGAGCTTTCAGCAGCCCCATAAGTGCACTTGGGGGGTGCTGGGGTGGCCCAGAGCCAGTGGTGGTGTAGTGCACATAGGGTGCCAACCACCCCCATGGGTTTCTAACCCATGGCGTACAGGGTTCTGTTGTTTCTGAGGTATTCTGAGTGTGGATTCTATGATAGCAAATGAGATTTTCAATGACACACCATGAATCCACTCTAATTTGCTATCATAGAATCTAAACCTTAAAGACATGAACTTCAACAATTAACCAACAATCAGCCCTCTGCCCAGATCCTTTGAAAAAATCCAGGTAGCTTCCTTGCCCCTACCCGGCACTACCACCAACTCCACACCGCTCTAGGCCACCCCTTTCCCCCCGACATGAAGCGATACCCCCCCATTCTACCTAATGGGGGGAAACCTTAAAAACACGTAAACTTCAGAAATTCACCAAAAATCAGCCCTCTGCCCAATCACTCTGCAATTGGGGTGGTAGCCTCCACCCATTAGGCACTACCACCCCACCCCACTCTTCTGGCCCAGATCCCACTTTCTGCCCCCGATCTGCCCCAAAGACACTAAAACTTCAAAAAATCACCAAAAATCAGCCCTTTGCCCAATCCCCCTGAAGTTTGGGTGGTAGCCTCCACCCATTGGGAACTACCACCCCACCCCACTCTTTTGGCCCCAGGACCCGTTTTTCTTACCCAAATCGATTCGGATTCGGATTCGGGTAAATCCAAATCCGAACTGAATCGGGGGTGATTCGGGTGAGCAAAATTCGGGCACAGAACAGAACAGGGGCATTTCAGTTCGGGTCCGAACCGAAACACCAAAAATACCCAATTGCACACCCCTAGTCATTATCATGTTATGTTGAGTGCAGGCACAGTATCTGTACCATGCATTTAAAGGACCTGTATCCAGTTCACATCTAAAATGAACACAGGTACAGTCATTCACATAAACACATGTACGGGTGTACATACATCTGTATACTTTTACAGCATGTCTGAATAAGGCTTTGGTCTACAAACATTTTGTAACTGGCAATACTTTGTCTCAGTATTAATTCCTATCATTGCATGAGCAGCTGAATGTATGAAGAAGCTCACTTGAAAAGTAATCTTAAGGGTTCTTCTCAGGATCATTAACCATGAAGGACAAGTGTCATATCCAACTTCAGGATCTGTGCACAGTCCTGAATTTCAGTTGTGTGCTTATAAAAACCCAGAGAGGAGACGGGGATGTGATTGTCTGTCAGACATCTGCTGGGTAGAATCAGCATGCCCTACCCCAATTCTATCCCTAGCATTTGAATGAAGGAGGAGGAAAAACCAGTCTACCCAACTAATGCCTGACAGATGATCATGTTCCTCACCTCTTACTTAGGTTTTCACAAGCACACAACCCAAAACTGGGAGTGCATACAGCTCCCAAAGCTGGGTTGGATGCTGGTCCTACCCATTCAATGGTGGTGAGAGCCAGCCCTTTATGAAATGAGGCACCGAAATTAAAGTTTGAATGGTGGAATGGTCTTTTAAAACATGCAAGGAATCTCTTCATTTTGTAGCTCTTAAGTGATGAACTCACATTCCGGTTCCTTGATGACTAGCACCTGAATCTGTGAATTGACACCCACCAATCTGTGAATTGACACCCACTGCTAACATGGCAAAGAGGCACCTTTTAACGTGTTGATTCTCTTTATTTAACAGGGGGAGAGTAACTGGCCCTATCAACCCCCAGCACAGTACCTCCAGTGACTGTTGCTGGTGTCTATCTTATGTTTCTTTTTAGATTGTGAGCCCTTTGGGGACAGGGATCCATCTTATTTATATATTATTTCTCTGTGTAAACCACCCTGAGACATTTTTGGAAGGGCGGTATAGAAATCGAATGAATGAATTAATGAATGAATGAATTGTCCCTGAGGTGGTAGAACTTCTCTGTCTTTGGTGGCGTATTTGCCTTTGGGAGACATTGTTGAATGTTGCAGTTCTCCAGGGGTGAATAAAACTGTGTAAAATGAAACTTATACTCAATGCCTCTCATCTCTCTTAATTCAACAAATACAACAAATGCAACAGATCCCTCTATTTGGGAGAAGAATCCCTGGAGACAGACAGAACCAGGAATCCATAATGTCAAGCAGCTTATTAAATCAGGAGACAGTTACTCTTGATTAACTATTCTTGTTCTTGATCAACTCTTCGCCTTTTTCAAATGAGGGTGTGGGCTGCATTTTTAAAAAAGCATTGTACAAAGTGTTTTCAGAGCTAGTCATGCATACTTGGCTGTATCCATTCTGCTCTCACTACCAATTATTTTAGTGGGAAACAACTTTCAGATGTATTTGTCAAAGAAAATACTGACTTTGCTTGAGGGGGCATGTTTTTGATTCCAACAAATATTAAATGTAGCAACTACCCATGTGATTAAGTATTGCTGTGCTTTGTTAGTTTAAACAAACTACTTTAGATTATTTCAGTATCTGATTTGTAGAATGCAGGATAGTTAAAGAATACCATTAAGAATAATCAAAAATAAAGATATTGGCTCACATGTTGTACAGTATTACATGGATATTTCTGATCAGCCTACACTGCTGCAGGCATCTAAAGAAGCATCAGGGGTCCTGTGTAAGAGCACAAGTCCTTAAAGCAGTCTGCTTGCAGTTCAGGAGCACTTCTTACATTAGAAACCAGCTGATGTTTCCTAGATGCCCACAGGAGTGCAGGTAATTTGGAAACATCTGCTCAGTGCTGTGCAACATGTGGTCCACTAGCACCATGCAATGAGTGCAGTTCACTGGGGGATTCCCTCAGGAGATGGGTGCTCTACGCACCCGTCTCTGTGTCAGCGTGAGCTGCAAGCAACTCGCACTGGCACAAGATCCCAGAGCTGAGGTTCAAGGCACCCTTAATCTTGGTTACAAGCCAGGCGGCAGTGCTGGGTTTAGCGCTGCAACACTGCTAGGGTCTGCGTAGATCCCGGTGGTTCTCACAAGCAGCCAAATCCCGGCTTGCCCCCAAGCAACCTGGGCTTGGCTGCTCATGAGAACAGTCTCTTAATGTATTTATTTCTTAGGGTCACTTTATATGCAACAAAATCCCTACAGAGACGAACTCTCTTTGGGATAATTAGCAACTTCCCTGGGATGTGTAGGTCATCATCTGTGTAGGTCATCATCATCATAACTACAGGTTTTTTGCTACATGTATACCAACTTGAAGCCACTTTGTGAGACAGTGGGTCTGAAAGATGTGTATACATGTTTTGTGTACTATGGAAAGACATGATAGAGGTTTATAAAATAATGCATGGTGTGGAGAGAGTGGAGAGAAAGAAATTTTTCTCCCTCTCTCATAACACTAGAACTGTTATGTGGGGAACTCTCACCCCACGCAGGATTTTTAAAATGTGGTTTTAAAACAGGCAGTTTCCCTCAAAAGTCACAACAATCTGTTAGCAGAACTGAACAGGAGCTATTGGCTAGGTGCTCAGGCTGTGCTTTTGGGCTAAAGTGGGAAAATTAACTCAAAGCTTCAAATGGTGATGCAGTTCTGTCACACTATCAATTTTAGCAAGTCTGGTGTATTGGAAAGAAGGAGGAGATGTAATTAAAGTTTCAAAGCTTTATTTAGGGCAGAAATTTTAGGTTGTGAGCCCTTTGGGGACAGGGTTCCATCTTATTTGTTTGTGTAAACCACTCTGAGCCATTTTTGGAAGGGCGGTATAGAAATCGAATGAATGAATGAATGAAATGGGGAAATACAGAAGGCAAAAGAGTTTGGTTAGAAAATTTTATAACTTTGGCTAGCGTTTCTGAGAGAATGAGAGAGAGACTCTAATTAGAGGCTTTTACTAGGAAGTGCCTGGAGCAGGGAGGGAGGCAGAGAAAGAGGTGAGAAAGCTTAGGGGTGGGTGGATGGAAATGTTAGTATTACCTATCCTTCCAGGTTGCGTTCGGTTCACAAAAGTTGGGCAAGGTGCCTCCTCATGAGTACAGAGCAGGGTACCATGGAGAAGAGAGGCGAGGGGCAGCAGCCATAGCTCACCTGTGTGTGAGAGTCCTTAGGATGTGAAGGTGCTGGAGATTCTGGACTCTGAAGCAGTGTGCCTTGTTCAGAGTAGTTATACTTGCAAACATTCTCTGGGGCAACTACTGATTCCATCAGGTGGCTATTCCATCCTGTGGAGCAGGGAGATCCTTGCAAATAGTGTCCAGTGTAGGGATGGATGTGTCATCGTAGGTGTGTCATCGTAGACAAAGACAAGGCAGACTTGTGTGTGTATGAGGAGATTGTTCATGTGTATGAGGAGAATGGACCTACATTTGGTTGCTAAATTAAAGTTTCAAAGCTTGATTTAGGCTAGAAATGGGGAAATACATTTTCTCATAAATTAGAAGGTACCTTAGAGATCTTCTAGTCCAACTCACTACTAAGTGCAGGAATCTGCTACAGAATCCCTTACTGATAGCTGCCCAGCCTCTGCCTGAAAGTGAAGGTGGTTCCATATCTTTGTCTGTGAGGCAGACTGTTCCACAGCTAATATTTGCCCTGATCCCAGAGTACTTCTTTTAGGACTACTGAGAAAGGAATTGGTTTGGTGGTCGTGATAGGAAGCTGCCTTCTACCAAGTCAGACCATAGGTCCATCTAACTCAGCAATGTCTGCGTAGACTGGCAGTGTCTTCTCCAAGGTTACAGGCAGGAGTCTTCTCAGCCCTATCTGGAGATCCCAGGGAGGGAACTTGGGACCATCTGCATGCAAGCAAGCAGATGCTCTTCCTGGAGCAGCCCCATCCCCATCCCTTTAGCAGAATAATCTTACAGTGCCCACATGTAGTCTGCCATTCAAATGCAAACCAGGACAAAGCCTGCTTAGCAAAGGGAACAATCCATGCTTCCTAACCTAAGACTAGTTCTCCTCCCATGGAGAAGCAGAGGCATATGGGGCCACAATGCAGTGTTCAGAAGCTAAGATGCAACCTCTTCTAGGAACCACTTACAGGAACCTACAAGCTGCCACACGCATTTCTGTTTAATCTATATGTATAAAAGTTTCAGTTTGTACATGGTAAGCCCCACCCACACAGTGCTTTACCAATCAGCAGTGATATTGGAGGATATTGGAGGCCCAATTGGGGGGATGGGACTACCAAGGCAAGAGGGCTTCTCCAGCGGCAAGGTTTCTGTGCTGTGTGAGCAGCCAGTAGCTGCTGCTGCTGCTACTGCTGCTGCTGCTACTACTTGGAGCTACTGAGGCCATTGGTGGAGGGAGGGAGGCAGGTGAGGGACAGGCCCGGGCCCAGGCCTGGGCCTGTCAGTGGCCTGAGAGGAATGAGGAGCCATGGCGGTGGCAGCAAGGAAGGGCATGGTCAAATGCTGCTGCTGCTCCTGCAGGGAGGAGAGAGGAGCAGGAGCGGGGCTTGGGTGGGGAAGTCTCTGGGGTTAGGGGGCTGCAGCTTGGCCAATCAGCGCCGGTGATGCTGAAGTTGTGACCAAGAGGAGTGAGGGGGTGGAAGCAAAGGAACAAGGAGGAAGAGGAGCAAGAGCGCAGCTCAGGTGAGAGTGAAGAGGTCTCTGGGGTGAGGAGGCTGTGGTAGGGGGTGAACAGAGCAATCAAGTATGTGTGCTGATGGGTGGCTTAAGGTGGGGTGAGAGAAGGCGGTGGGGGCAGAGAACTAACACAGAGACGCTCTGCACTGTCCCAGCTAGTTAATACATTTTCTGCTCCTGAGGAAAATATTCAGTAAGCTTTTGTTGCCTAAACAATGTCATACTTTAACTGTGGTACAGGGTCATACATAGCACTGTCACACAATTAACATTTGTGAGCATTACTGGATAACATATGTTTCAGCAATGGTGTTGACATGTGGTTATATATCCACTTGATTGCATTGCCTTCAGCATTTTGATTGGACATTATTAATGTGTTTTAAATCACACCCATGTGGTGGCCTTCCCCAGTCAGAAAGGACAAGGAGAGTTCAGAAGTACCAAAAAGAACAAGCTGCTTAAGAAAGCATCCTGTTTGGTGATGGTTTCACTGCTGCATTGCATATAAATCTGTGAAAACAGACGCATTTGCTTGCTGACTTGGAAATGCTAAAAATCCTTGTTACTAGACCAAGACCTAGATATTAGGCATCTTGGGTCTGCATCGTGGTGTACCCCAGACCTGACCACTCTGTGGCCTTCACCAGACACCTGTCACACTTTATTTGCTCCATGGGTGCTGTTCATGCTGCGGTTGAAGAGCAGAATGCAGCAAAACTTTGTTGCCCCTTTCCATACAGATGCAGCACCACATTGAGTTGTACGTAGTAACTGTGTTTTGCACATGCTTAGCAACTGCTGCTACTACACCCCACCCCAACATCTTCTGGGTTTGCAAAAATGCATGGGCAGAATAAAGCTGCCACCCTTGGGGCACTCCATCTGATTTCCTTGGTTGCCAATTTCTCTCTTTCCTTCAATCACTGCTGCCCTTTTTTGAAATGACTTGCAAGAAAAGCTGGTTCCAGTCCTGACTCCAGGTCCCCTGGAATCTGCGATGCTTTTCAACTCCTCCGTCCACCCCACCCCACCCCAATGCCGTCCTCTTATTTCAAAAGTAAAGGCAGGGACTGGACTCCGCAAATATGTAGAGCGCAGATCATGAGCCCTTTCTCATAATCATGTGAGAGGGCTAGCTGGCAGGCAGCAGGGAAGGCTCTGAAAACCTGCCTTCCCTGCAGACAATCTCCGGGGATGATCTGGGTACATGGATCGCACAGGCCAGGACATGTCATCCCCACCCCTGGAAATCCCACAATGCACCACACGAGTGCATGCTACATTGTGAGGATCCTGCCAGCAATGGCCAGGAGCCTGCTCCTCTGTCAGAGCTGGCCCGCGCTGACACACAAGCAGTTAGCCCGAGTTAAGGGCTAATGGCTTGCACCCTTAACCATGGCTAACTGGCAGGTTCCCACAGTGAGTTTGCCATCGAAGTGTCGCCGGGAGCCATGGCTGCTCATGAAAACAGCCTCCATGTTGTGTACTGCTGTATTTTCATTGAAAATGATGTGTATCACTGCACATGTACAGGTGAAACTCGGAAAATTAGAATATCGTGCAAAAGTCCATTAATTTCAGTAATGCAAATTAAAAGGTGAAACTGATATATGAGACAGACGCATTACATGCAAAGCGAGATAAGTCAAGCCTTAATTTGTTATAATTGTGATGATCATGGCGTACAGCTCATGAAAACCCCAAATCCATAATCCCAGAAAATTAGAATATTACATGGAACCAAGAAGACAAGGATTGAAGAAAAGAACAATATCGGACCTCTGAAAAGTATGCAGTATACTGTGCTTGATTGGCCAGCAAACTCACCTGACCTGACCCCATAGAGAATCTATGGGGCATTGCCAAGAGAAGGATGAGAGACATGAGACCAAACAATGCAGAATTGCTGAAGGCCGCTAATGAAGCATCCTGGTCTTCCATAATACCTCATCAGTGCCACAGGCTGATAGCATCCATGCCACGCCGCATTGAGGCAGTAATTGCTGCAAAAGGGGCCCAAACCAAGTACTGAATACATATGCATGCTTATACTTTTCAGAGGTCCGATATTGTTCTATTCTTCAATCCTTGTCTTCTTGGTTCCATGTAATATTCTAATTTTCTGGGATTGTGGATTTGGGGTTTTCATGAGCTGTATGCCATGATCATCACAATTATAACAAATTAAGGCTTGACTTATCTTGCTTTGCATGTAATGCGTCTGTCTCATATATCAGTTTCACCTTTTAATTTGCATTACTGAAATTAATGGACTTTTGCACGATATTCTAATTTTCCAAGTTTCACCTGTACAATGATGTGTACACTCTACAAAGATTGTATGCATCTCAGACATAATATGTGAACAGGGCTCCTGTGTCTCATTCTCCTTCATGAGAGAAGGGACACACCGCTGCTCCACTCACTCCTGCCTTGAAGTGGAGGCTGCCTAGGGTTTGGCTCAGTTGTGTCAGGGACAAGGGGGTTGGTGGTAGGCAGGGCTGGCCCTAGAATCAATAGCACTCTGTGTCTCTGGTGCTCCCAATGGTTATTTTATCAGTGTTGTGTGGCTTGAGCAAGCTCAGCTCAGTGCCTCCTTCAGGTGGGTGCCCTGGGTGACCGCCCAGCTCACCCAACCCTAAGTCTGGCCCTGGTGGCAGGAAACCTTGGCATGCATATGCAGGAGATAAGTGTGGAGGATGGATCATGCCTCATAACTTTGCATCTGAGTTAGACTTCTCCAAGAGACATTGTAAACATCGCAACAAGAAAGACAGATTTATCCATGAGAGATATTATTCATTTATTTATTTATTGTAAAATTTATATACCACCTTTCATTCAAACAATCCCAAGGCGGTTTACAGCAAAATTTAAAAACAAGATTGTAAAAAAGACACAATTAAAATATTAAGCTAAAAATATAAAACAAATCTGATTAAAAATTTAAAACACAAGCATAAAAGCAATACAGAGTACAAAGAGCAGCAGCAGAGATGATCATATAAAAGCCTGGGTAAAGATTTCATAGCAATGGGAAGGAAATGTGAAAACTATATTAAGTAAGGGAAAAAAATAATGAATGGGAAATAAATTAGAAAATATTGCCACACTCTGAGGCTATTCCCACGATCCCAGGAAAGCGGGCTAAGGGAGCTTAGCCCGCTTTCCAGGGAGCATGGGAACCACCGGGCGCGCGGGCAAGCCAGTGCTCCCAAGGCGGCTAGCCCGCCTAATTCCCGCTCTCCTTAAATGAGGTTAACAGAGCAAGCGCTCCATTAGCCTCATTTGGTTGCTAGTGTGTCACCGCGGCGCGTGGCGACACACGAGTAGACCCCCAACCAGGAGGCTGCAAGCGGCCTCCCAGGATTGGGGGTCTCTCCAGGATGCCCCACACGCTCACGTGGGGCATCCTGGAACTTCCGGGGGCCACACCCCACACCCAGTCGTGTGGGTGGCCGATCCGGCTGCCCAGGGCGGCCTTTTGGTCATCTGTGGGGACAGCAGGCTAAGCCCACTCTCCCCACAGACCCGGAAGAAGCTCTTCTCACTGATCATGAGAAGAGCTGCACTTACCTACTTACTTACTTACTTACTTAACTTTATTTATTTGTAATATTTATACCCTGCCACTCCAGTACACTCCCTGCTTGGGGCAGCTCACATTAATACAGCAGATAGAATGAAAAATAAAACTAATAAAGTTAAACAAGTTAAGTTAAAATACCAGGCTAAACCCACATTTAAAATTACTTTTTAAAAAAGTTTCAAATTAAAAGTTATTTTAAAAGCTAAGAACTGAGAACTATAAAAACTAAAGAACTTACCAGATATTACAAAGCCTCTTTAAAAAGATGTGTTTTAAATTGATTTTATATGTTAAAAGTTTGTTATATATTTTAAACTTTTATGTTTGGTACTAAGAAATTAGAGGTTGTACAGGTTGAAACAGTAAATAAAAATAATGTGCTGGCTATGGAATAGTTTACTAAGAAGCAAAACCTATCTACATAAATGTTCAAAGGCTGCTTCTTTTTCTCGACTAAAGCTTGAAGATCATTGTGATTATTCTTTATCGTCTCTGGGAAGACATGATAGCTGAATTTTTAAAAGCACACCGTGACTTATTAGCTGTTTTCTTCAGTGGGCTGTTTGACAGGAGGAGATGAACCCATAGGATATACTGACTGTGTCTGGTTTCAGTTTTGTTTTTTTCTATAAAAAGTCAATGCTTCCTCAGAACATTATCAGGCAAAATAAATAAAGTGAGAGAGATAATTGTTTAATGACGCTGAAGGAACATGATTCAAAAGAGGAGACCCTACATAATTTGCCAAAGCTAATAACACTCTTTTGCACCATGCATAGTATTTCCCACCCCCTTGTTAACATCAGCTCTGCAAAGCCTTTGTGTCACTTTCAAAAGTCACATTATTCTTAGTGTCGCATTTAAAACTCACAGAGACTTTGTTTGACCCTTTTTGGTATTTGGACTGCTAATTAAGAATGCCATTAAAGCAGAAGCCAAATGGGCTCTGGATGGTTCTTGCTAACTAGTTGAAACATAAAATGTCATATCCGCTTTGTCTCTAGCGCTTGGTATTATATATCATTCAGAGCAGAACTTCTGAGCAGAGCAGCCCGATTTAGCAATTGACTGTTGTTACTGGATACTGTCAGATTTCCATAGCCATATCTGTTTACGGCCGTACAAATGGAAGAATCACCGCTAATGCAACATCTTAAGCCTACCGAAAAGGACAGACCCAGTGGAAAGCTCCCACCCCTTTCTCTACTGCAAGTAGAGCCATGTGAGGCATTGCCGCGTCTATGCCCAGTGACCCAAAGGCCTCTCGGATGATTGTCACAGAGTTAGGAAGATGTAAAATCATAGACATTGTTTATGATCTTAGTCTGTATCCGAGTGAACCAACCTGCATTCATTTCTAAGGAGCAAACATGAATTTTTGCTGGCTGACTTTTGTTTTATCCCAGCCATTAGATCTGCAATACGTAGGACAAACCCAGACTTGTCCTGCTTTTTAAAAATTAAACCTAGGAATCACTCCTAAAGTACATAATGTCATTGCATCAGTTTTGCAGGCAAATTCCTTCAGTTTTCGTGTCATGATCCTGGACACTGGAATCCCCCAAGTAGGGGATGAGGCGGCAAGTCCAGGGGAAGATACAAAGTGGGAGGCATCAAGAACCCAAGTTCAGAGAGGTTCTGTGCCACTGGGACCCTCCATACTAGGTGAACCAGAGAAAGCCAAACCAGAGTCCTCACCAAGACCTGAGGAAACATCCCTGCTGTTGCCCTCACTCAGAGGAGTCCTCCAGGGACCTATCAGTCACAGTGGAAACCCTTCTGAGAAGCACTTCCAATATTGGGCAAGACCCCTTTAAGAACCAATAAGACTCATAGGGGCTTTTCTCACGACCAGCAAAAATCGGGTTAGGAGAGCCTAGCCCAATTTTTACTGGTCGTGTAAACCACCGGGCTTGCAGGCGAGCCCGGTGGTTTACAAGCAGGTAATTGCCCCTGCCTTTAGTCAAGGTTAGTGGAATGAGCGCTCCGCTACCCCCGTCTTGTTGATCGTGTGTTGCCGCACCATGGCTACTCACAAGTAGACCTGCAACGGGAGGCTAAAAAGCAGCCTCCCGGCTTGGGGGTCTCTCCAGCATGCCCTGCACACTAACACAGGGCATGCTGGAGCTTCCGGAGGCCATGCGGCCCCCGATCCTCCCAGCTCCCACCAGCTCCATAACAGAGCTGGCAGTCGTGTGGGCGGCTGCTTCAGCCGCCTGGAGCAGACTGCCTGCTTGTGTGCGGGGAGAGTGGGCTAAGCCCACTCCAAGCTCTTCTCACTGATCATGAGAAGAGCCTCATAAGCTTCTACCTGCTAACTGGGCATCTTCCCAGCTAAATAGGCAAAGAGTCATCTTTTTAACGCGGTGATTCTCTTTATTTAGCAGGGAGAGTAACTGGCCCTATCCACCCCCAGCACAGTGTCTATCTTAAGTTTCTTTTGGTTGAAAAGTGGTATATAAATATCTGTTGTTATTGTTATGCAGCTGGGGGTGGCGGGGGGCGCTGAGTCACACTGCCTAAGCAATGGGCTGTAAAAACCCAGCAGTCTGAAACACTCTCCTCTGCTGCAGCACCCAGCTCTTGACTGAACAACCCTGATTGGCTCTGGTCAAGGTCCTGACCTGTTGCTCTTGGAGCTGTAGAGAACGAGATATGAGAGAGAGAGAGAGAGAGAGAGAGAGAGAGAGAGAGAGAGAGAGAGAGAGAGAGAGAGAGAGAGAGAGAGTTGGGGTTTGGATTTTAAAAGGGGGGACTGAGATTGGATTTTTAAAAGGGGGACCGAGATAGTTCGAGGCCCAAGGTGTGGCCAAGGCTCATATTCACCTGATCTGGATGACGAAACTTCTAGGCTGCAGAATCCCGCTCCTCATCGTGACGGGAAGCAGGAGGAGCGTAAGGATTAGTATAGAGAGGGATGCCCACAAGAATGGGTTCTCTGTGGGTCCAGCTTCATATAGGTATGTGGCAAGCTGGATGGATTGGCACAAGCACCAGTCCAAATAGTATTTTCAAGCTCTTTTCAGGGTGCAGGAGGGCAGAAGCAGTGCCCAATGGAGTCCCACGTATAGCATGAAGCACGGAGATGGTTTGCTGGGATATCTGCTGGAGTCCCAAGTGTAACAGGAATCTGGAGCTGAAGCAACTGTAGCTCAGTACTGCAGTTGGTTCTTTCCCCCATAATACACAGTTCTGTTGCCTTTTAACCCAGGAGGTGGTGGCAGCTATTGTTCTTTGGGTATTCTGGGGTGGACATAGTCCCATTGATAATGTTGGAGCAGCTAGACAACTAGCTAACTCAGGGGTTCCCAACTGGTGGCACTCCAGATGTTACTGAGCTGTAACTCCCATCATCCTCAGCTACAATGTATTGTGCCTGAGAATGATGGGAGTTGTAATTCAGCAACATGTGGAGTAGTGCCTGCTGAGAACCCCTGATCTATCCTAGTTACCTTAGTGTGCCACTGGGATGCCAGGGTAAGGAAAGGGGTTAGTGCTCTCCATCAGACCTCAGGGACGTGATAATGCTGAGCAGCAGAGCTATGCCTTCTAATGAATCAGCACCAACACCAACTGTTATGGCTTCTCAGCTCCCGGATGAAGGACAGATCCAGCACATGGCAGACTAACATGGTGACAGCAGGAACATAGGAATGTAGGAAGCTGCCATATAATGGGGCAGACCATTGGTCCATCTAGTTCAGTATTGTCTGCATAGACTGGCAGCGGCTTCTCCAAGGTTGCAGACAGGAGTCTCTCTCTGCCCTATCTTGGAGATGCCAGGGAAGGGACTTGGAAACTTCTCCATGCAAGCATGCAGATGCTGCTGAATGAAGTAGGAGGAAAGGTCCTCTAGTTCAGTTGCTGCTTAGTACGCAAGCATGGACTGCAGCTCCAGTCTTGATTTTAATTGACAGATGGGCAAAAGGGAACATGCACAACTCCCAAATTAGGGTAGCAGGCTTCTCCTGCCCTATTTTGTATTCTGGTAATCATGTTGACTCACAATTGCATGTTTTGATGTTGCACATATATTTGGAATACGTGCATCTCTTGCTTCTTTCTTGAAAAATGTCTTCTTTTCCAAGGTACCCATAGCACAAACAACAGCTAAACTTGATTCTCTCTTCTTTGCTCCTTAGCATCTGTACCATTCATGGTGGTATTTTTTTAAACAAGATATATCCTACTTATTTGTGCATGTATACCAAATCTGAGCTGTCCTAAGGAGAAGGAAGGAAGGAAAGAAGGAAGGAAGGAAGGAAGGAAGGAAGGAAGGAAGGAAGGAAGGAAGGAAGGAAGGAAAGCCCCATGTCTTGGAATGGCAATAATAAAACTTTCCAATGAGAATCTGAGCTTGTATACAAAAATTGTATCTTGGTCATCAAGAACACTGAAGATGACAAGTTTTATGACAATCATGAAAATTTATTTTCCCTTTATATAAAATGCTAACATTTGTTTATTGCTGTAAAAAGATAAGCAAAGATAATTAATATGAGTTTCATCCATTTTCTTCTAGGGCTTCGGTAGTCCCTCTGGTGAATATTGGCTGGGGAATGAATTTATCTTTGCAATAACCAGTCAAAGGCACTATTCCCTAAGAATTGAACTAATGGACTGGGAAGGAAGTCGGGCTTATTCACAATATGATAGATTTTACATAGGAAATGAAAAGCAGAGTTACAGGTGAGTCCAGATGTTTTGCCACTGCATTTGTTCCCTTTGTATATGCAGCCTAATTGTACATTTACTCAGAGCAAATCTATGAAATGGGAAGGCAATTTTCAGTAGGTGGAATATGGGAGAAAATATGAAGCTGCCTTATAACAGTCAGCTTCATATTATAAAGCTGTGTATATTCTTGATTTAAACTCTTTGCTGCACTATACAGTAGACTAGAAAGCTCAAAAACCAGAGATGATACAGAGTTTCATCGTTCTTTGCCTCAGAATATTATTATTATTTATTTATTTACACAGACAGGTGATATTGACTGGTTTGTTTTATCCAGACATTGAGTCCTTCCCAAGGACCTGGGATGGCTGAATTTTATTGTCTATTATTATTATTATTATTATTATTATTTACATTTTATATCCCGCTCTTCCTCCAAGGAGCCCAGAGCGGTGTACTACATCCTTAAGTTTCTTCCCACAACAACCCTGTGAGGTAGGTTAGGCTGAGAGAGAAGTGACTGGCCCAGAGTCACCCAGCTAGTTTCATGGCTGAATGGGGATTTGAACTCAGGTCTCCCCACTCCTAGTCCAGCACTCTAACCACTATATCACGCTGGTTCTCATGGACCTTGGCAGCTGTTATTGCTTGTCTTAAAAATGAAGTGAGCAGTACAGTCCCCTGCCCCCCAAGTTCTTCTCTGGTGCATATTTAATTCAAGTTGGAGAAGGGTTCCTCTACCTACCGACCAACATAGTCAGCTACTGCTGTTGCTCTAATAATAATATGGAAGAACAGTAGTATCCTCTAGTAGTATTCTCTGTCCTTTTCCTCCTCTGTTACCTAGAACACTGTGATGACAGCAACTGAGGAACTAGGAGCCCTAGGAAATATCATTTCCCCAAGACACTAGGACATGGGTCACTACCATAACAGTGTTCCCAGTGCCAGGTGGAAGGAGAAGGGAGAGAGACATGGACCTCCTTTCCTGCCACCAGAGTAGCAGCAACACTGCCAATGAATGAGGCTTGGGGTGAAGAGCTGTGGCTTAAGAAATCACAGGAGACTTGGGGGAAGGATCAGACTTCCAATGACATCAGCTTGACAGGGTTCGATTTGGCTTTTAATTGGACTTGGAAGACACCAGGCTATAACTCAGCCAAGCCCAAGTTTGAACTGTGCCAAGGGCAATTCACCCCTGACTACCAAGATTAAGATAGCCATACCTGCTTTTTCTGCAGAGGAGTGATTTTGGCACAATTTAATGCACATTTTGCTAACACTGAGAAAATACTGTTAAAAAAAATCTATACAAGAAAATTCTGCTCACATCACATAAAACCTCAAAGATTAACATTTCCCAAGTTGGAAATATGAAACTGACACCATAAATAAAGGTTAAGCCATTATTTTTTCATTTAAAATGTAATGACCTAAGATATGGGAAAGTTAAGCTTTACAGTTCTTTCTCTAGCCAAGCTCAGTTTCTTATCTCTTGGAGCCAACACTGATGGAGGAATCTGATGGACTGGACCCATCCATCCATGTCTTCCTTGTTTTAGTTCATTGTCTAGTAAAATTGCAAAGTTTATGAAGTCAGGACAACTTCATCTTGATGCCTTGGATGCAGTGGCTGACATCCAACCTAAGCAAGTGTGCATGCTTCAAGGGACGGTGGGATCATGATGGGAGCCCTCACACAACTTCCCCATCCCCACTTCATGAGTGCTCTTGCACAAGAGCCATTAGAGTTCCAACCACTCCCTGTACTCTGGAATGGCCCTGCAAGAGCAGAAAAGTAGAGATGTTCACAAAGTGTTTTGTGCACATCGGGTGGGGGCGGGCGGGCAGAGAGTGAGCACTTTAAAAGAAGGAAGGCAGGTCTTACCTGCCCCTCCCTTGCTCCTCCACCGCTCCCCACCGCCTCCGAGTAGCATTATTTGTATTCAACAGCCAGGCTCTCTTTTTGCTCGGCTGCATCTTGCTGGGAACAGGAAGTTCCATCTTCCCAGCAGTCTTTGGGCAATGTCAGGAAGGAAATGGCATCTGAGCATGTGTGGAACACTGAGCACTCAAATGGTGTCTGCACATGCTCAGACTCCGTTTCCTTCCTGACACTGCCCAAAGGCTGCTGGGAACAGGAAACTTCCTGTTCCCAGCAAGATTTGGCCGGGCAGACAGAGAGCCCGGCTGCTGAATGCAAACAGCGCCACTCAGGAGTGGCAGGAGGCAGCACCGGAGCGAGGGAGGGGCAGGTAAGACTTGCCTTCCTCCTTTTAAAGCACCCACTCACACCCTGCCCAAATGATTCAGCTGGGGCAGCTCGAAGCATTTCAGCACTTCAAAATACAGGTGCCGAAATGTGCTGGAATGCTTCGAGCACATCCCTACAGAAAAGCGTTGCTGGCCCTCAGCAATACGTTCCCGATCTTAGACAGCCGTTTGCAGGCAGCACTTGAAACTGGAATTCAGGGCTGCTCAACTTCGGCCCCCCTGCAAGTGTTGGCCTGAACCTAGCATGATCTCTTTCTATTGGGCACTGTGGCAAGGCATTGAGGGAGTTGTAGTCCAAAACAGCTGGAGGGCCACAGTTGAGCAGCCCTGCTCTAATGGCTCTTGCACAACATGGCACCTCCAGCGGGGATGAGGGAGTTGCATGAGGGCTCCTGTCACACACCTGCAGACCTTGAAGTGCCCCCACTTAGTCAGGATGTCAACCACTAAGCCTTTTTCAGGTGAAGAAGGGCAAACGTGCCATAGCCCTCAACGCCAGCCAAGTTAGGAATGACTAATGCTGCAATCTTGTGGATGCTGATGGGAATAAGTCTTCTTCAATTTAGCATACATGCATGCATGGTCGTAAAGCAGACATGCATGGTTGTAAGTTCCATTGAAACCAGTGGACAGAGTTTTTTGTAAGCCTTATTGCCTTTCCTAGGATTTGGCCACGACTAACTTCGGCTAGATGGAAGCCTATATTTGAAGTCACTTTCTATTCATCTTAAGCATTGACTTAATAACGCCAAGCCTCTCAGCTCTCCTGCTTCTGTTTGTCTTTTTTATGGCGTTTCCCCCCCCCCCTTTTTCCTTTTTCTTTTTGGTGTTCTATGGTTTTTACAGTTTAACTGATTTTAATGTTTTAAATGTGATTTTTATGGAGTTTTGTATTTTAACTTTTGTAAACTGCCTTGGGAAGCCTTGGGAAGGTGGTATGAAAATTGAATAAAGAAAATGAATGAATGAATGAATGAATGTCAGCTAATAGCATGAATTATTATTATGTACCTATCTACCTATAGAGTAGCATCAAAGTACAGGGCAATTTCCAAAATAACACCAGCCAACTCAGGCAAGGCTCTGTAATGAGGCTCACACGATGTAAATGCTGCTGACATGAGGCATGTTAGCAGCATGCAAATCTATTCATTCTGAAAGGTTTAAGTATCAATCTTGGCCAACTGTCTGGCTGCATTTTTTTTTTAAGTAAAAAGAGACTGATCTACTGCAGGAACTTGTTACAGCCTCACAAATAAAGTCTTATTTCCCTTGCCAAATCGAGAATGTCTGCAGAAGCTGGCTAAGGCACGAAAGAGGGTAGGGAACCCTAACACTGAATGCCAAACAGTGGGCCCACCCACCATATAACAAAGTGTGTCCCTGCCTTTGATGGGGCAACTTTCATTGACCAGGGTCAGTCCGTCCAGTAGGCAGACCTAGGTGGTTGCCTAGGACACCAGTTCTTGGGGGTGGAGGGAGGTGTATCAACAGTGCCAGAATATAGCACTGCCAATTATTCTCTCTCTCCCACTTGTGTAAAACGAACGATGGAATACTGCACCTTGCTCCCCAAAGGGCCTGCCCATTCTGCTCTGCAAAATACACACAGTCTTCTTTGCTCATTGCACCTCTGCCCCTCATAGACAGCTAGTCTCCTAAGCTGCACTCCTTCTCCTGAAGATGAATTGCCTGCCTCGGCATTCATTTCCAAAGAGAGGATTTCCACATTAACAGCAGCAACTTTTCATCTCTGAAGCGTTAGAGTTTTGCCCCCATAGTTGACTGGGAACTCTCGCCCACTGTATCTGCAAACAAGTGTTGGCTAGTCATCTGCTGGTCACTCCCACTGGTCGTTCCACTTCATGAAGGAGCAGCCTGCATGGCTCAAATTAAAGCCAGGGCTCACATTTCTTGGCCTGCGGGGAGTGGGGGGCACCAAAATCAAACTTGGTCCAGGGTACCAAAAACCCCAGGGCTGGCCCTATCATAGGAACATAGGAAGCTGCCATATACTGAGTCAGACCATTGGTCTATCTAGCTCAGTATTGTTTTCACAGACTGGCAACAGCTTCTCCAAGGTTGCAGGCAGGAATCTCTCTCAGCCCTATCTTAGCGATGCCAGGGAGGGAACTTGAAACCTTCTGCTCTTCCCAGAGTGGCTCCATCCCCTGAGGGGAATATCTTACAGTGCTCACACATGAAGTCTCCCATTCATGTGCAATCAAGGCAGACCCTGCTTAGCTAAGGAGACAAGTCATGTTTGATACCACAAGACCTGCTCTCCACTCAGTGATATTATTATTATTATTTATCATTGTCATTGATATGTCTCATACTTAGTGAGCTCAAGAAGTGCTTGCTGAGCTGAAATCCACCACTGAGCATTCCTCACTCTATTGCTTCTTTTTGCATTGGTAGTTGCTGGTGTGTTTACTCCAAATTGCTCTCATGAGGAACGTTCTGTTTTATGCATAGTCATTTCGACAAGCAAATGATCTGTCTTTCTGAAACTATTGACAGTGACTAGAGCTCAGCATCCATTCTCCTGTTAACAAATGCATGCACAACACAGGGATGTACTGCAGATTAATTTCAAATTGCACCACCATTTTCATCAGGAATACTGGCTTCTAAGTTGGTTTGGGCATTAGATCAAGCAGCCCTACAATGTAAAGAGGAAAACAACATGAAAAGGGAGTGAAAAACTCAGGAGGTGGAATAAATTGTTTGCTTGCATTTTTTGCAGTGATGACTTATCAAAGGTCAGATAACAGTGAATCAGGTTCCAGATTTCACTGCAATAAATTATATAAGAATTCAGATATCATGAAGTGATAAATTTTATCTGAGAAAATATGGAATATAATTTTTCATGCTGCTCTACAACACACTATAGAAAGCTTTGATTCAGCCTGGATCACTCCCAGTTGGTGACTTCAAGAGTGTTCTGCTTATTCTCCTAGTTGTTTGTATTTCTTTCTTTCTATTACTTTTTATTAGCCTAAAAAAATCTCTGATTTGAAAACAGTAATGCTGAACACATGTACATTAAAAAAAATATCCTCAATTTTCAAAACCAAACAGCTGCAAAATCTTTTCTGGGAAGGTAGAATAAAATACATTCATCCCAGATGATGTGTACCAAGTGTGAAAGAATTTAGAATATTGGTTGATAATAGCTGGCATTTACTAATAACCCCTGAATTATTAACTACTTCCTGCATGTCAAAACATTTCACCTGATTTATATTTTCTTTGATACTACTATCTGCAAGGACTTTGTGAAGTACTTAAAAAGATCTGGGACCCACGCCCACAGCCTTCCCCTTTGATAATTAAACTGAATCATGCCCCCAACTCCAAGAATAATTACGTGTTTTTTTTAAAGTCTCTAGTATACAGCATCACCTTAAGCGGTGCAGCAGGGAATGTTTGACTAACAAGCAGAAGGTTGCTGGTTCAAATCCCCACTGGTACTATATTGGGCAGCAGTGATATAGGAAGATGCTGAAAGGCATAATCTCATACTGCATGGGAGGAAGCAATGGGAAACCCCTCCTGTATTCTACCAAAAGAAAACCACAGGACTCTGTTGGTGCCAGGAGTCAAAATTGACTTGACGGCACACATTACCTTTAATATATAGCACCTATGAAGGTCGAAGCAGCAGAGAACTAGGTGAGGCTAGGTCATCTCTCCCATACTCTGTGCAGGTATCTCCACTGCTGTACTTCCTTACTGGAAGAGGTCATGGAGGAGGGAGGTGGCTGATGAGATTTGAGGCTCTGAGCAGTTAACTGGGGACACGTGCCCCATGAAGCACCCCCAAATGATGCCCCAACTATCAGTCTCTTTTCCATGTTGAAAAATGTTCATATATTTAGAACATCTCATAAGTACCCAGTTAAACAAGGATCATGTGTTATTTGTAGATTGACACATCTTTTAAACAATGGATAAGCAAATCAAATTGTTCAATCCAGTTTCCAAATTAATCTCTTAAATATGCATATCAATAGAAATGAAGAGATTAGACAAAGGAATTTACCATCCTGGAAAATGTTAATTTGTGTCTGGTATGTATTTTTGAGTGTTTATGTATGTTTGTTTCAAATTAAAATATTTGGCTGAAATAAATATCAACATCACGGTTCATATTCAGATGCATTTGATTGCAATCGTGCAAATCAGGATATAAACCTCTTTTTAATTTTGCAAGCAAAAGTCAAATGTGTATTTAGTGCATAAAATAGCTCAGGAAATAAGAAAAACATGGAAAGAAGCATCAAGAAGATTAGTAGAATAACTGGACTAACAGAGTGAAGCTACATTATACCGGCACAATTGTGCCAGTATAGTTAAGCTGAAGAGTGTTTTCAGTGTTCCACCATTATAAGCCATGAACATTCTATTGCTTATAATATCAAAACCATTTGTTTGACCAACCAGCCGTTGGCACACATTCACTAAGTGACAAGAGACATCTCCCCTGCAAATGTGGTGAAGATCCATTGGGAAATGAATTAGAGCAGTGTCAGGCTCTCAGTATAGTCTTCCACTCCCAAAGGAGGTTGAGATGGCATCAGAGTTTTCAGCTGGAGGAGCTTTAAGGCTTACAGGCAGGGCTTGTTCCATTCACCTGCCCTAGTGTTGCTACCCACAAGGCTCAGTCAGAGTCCTAGGGCTGTGTCCATGCCAAGCCCTTCTCCTGGACTAGCCCCTCATCGCTGTCCAGTCCTCCATTATATAGCTGTGGACAACTGGGGCAACTCTCACGAGATCTCACCTTGAGATCTCATGAGAGCCTCTCCTGATCCTGTGAAGCTATGCTGTCTGTTGATGGCCATGCAACATCTCCCTGCTGGGGCCAGCGTGAATACTCCAGGTGGGCGTATTGATGTCAACGTCTTCCCCTGCCCGATAGGATCCTCCCTGCAAGACCCAGGCAGGGAAGCCCCGACGTGAAGCTTGCTGCGTCTACCCACAGCAATCGGCTCCACCCCAGGGATTCCCCTACAAGCAGTTAAAAGTTTTCCTCTTTGAACAGAGATTTAAAAGGTTGGAGACATTTTTTTCGAACTGAAGAAGTACTGTTTAAATGATTTTGTAGTCCATTCGCATCATTTCAGCTTTTAGACTGTATGCTAGAAAATTGCCTTTTGTATATCCTGCTGGGACCGAATTGATTGTGATTTTACAATTGATCCTCAAAGTTGAGTTTAAGAGGCAGAAAACTGCATTTTTAGTACTATCAGAGTCTGTGTAGTAGGAGGTTTGAGGTTACAGTGCCCACAGAGCTGCCACAATAAACATGGCAGCTGACTCACCGATCTGCCCCTCCATCTGCCCTGACCCTGCAGCCTACTGCTGCTGCTCCTGCCTGCCACTCCGTTCCGGCACACAGACTTCACCTGTTCCAGCATGCACCTCGCCTCGGCCCCCAGCCCCAGAAAGCCAGCATTCCCTGTAGGCTGCTCCGGCCTCCTCCCCCAGGGCTCAGATGGCCTCCGCGCATCTGCAGAATGTGCACATGCATGGAGGCCATCTAAGCCCTGGGGACGGGCAGCCAGCAGGGAACACTCCCGCCCACCGCTCCATTCCAGCACATGCCTCTCACCCATTTGGGTGTGCACCTCGCCCTGGCAAGCCGGTGTTCCCTGCTGACTGCCCTGGCCTCTGCCGCCAGGACTCAGATGGCCTCTGCACATGTGCAGATGGCATGTGCATGGCTTTCCGGGGCGAGGATGAGAAGCATACTGGGATGGGTGAAAGGGTGTGTGTTTGGGTGTGTGTGAATGGTTACATCACTTGTGTACAACTTTTACACTATTTTGCTGATAACACCATCCATAAGGAAATTAAATCAAGCAGCCCTGTAAGGTTTATGGGAGATTTCTGGGGAAATAATATGTAGTTTTGGACACAGTTGTTAAAGCATTTACTCTTTTTAATTATCATTGTTGTTTCTGTGTGTGTGTTTAAGAAAAGGGGGGGAAATGAAGTACACAAGTGAACACAAATTACCTGCTTCTTGCTGTGTCCTTATTCACTACTGAATAATCATGAGGTGCGATCACACTGTCACTATTACTGAATCCACTAATTTCATTTACTTGTGTTTTTTTCAGGAGGGTGGGGGAAGTGTGACTTTATCTTAGTTGAAGGTTTTACAAAGTTTTTGGTGTTCAACATCAGGAAGTTCTACCTTGTGGTTTGGGTAAGCTCTTCCCCATAGTTTCTAATCAGATTTCCCTTTTTAAAACATCCAAAAATGTTGTTAGGTATTTTCTGCTCTCCCAGAAAGCAACAAAGCAATTTCCAAGGTTGAAGATTTGTATTGTGGGAACAGCAGAAGCAACCTGAGATACTTCAGTGCTTAACAAACAATTGATTTGTCCACAAAACCCCTCTGTCTTGAAAATCCAAAGTAAACCTTAGACTGGTACAATCTAAAGGTAACTAAATGCTTCGGTGTTTTGTTTGCTTCTCACTTGATTAATCTATTGATTGATTTCACTTTATTAATCTAAGTGCTGCAAAATGCAGTAAAACTGCTGGAACTCAGTAGTACAGGCAGGAAGCTCTCTGCCATAAAGCACCACTTCTGCTGAAAAATGCAGTAAGACACAATAGAAGAAAGCAAGCCATGGCAAATGCATGTGCCCTGAAACTGCTGGAGATGGGTAAATTGATACTGAGAAAGGGAGAAATGCAGCTTGCTAGAGGGGACTTGGGTTGTTTAAAATAGAAACTAACTTATTAATAAGGCCTCATGTGGAGAATGGCTAGTCAGGCACGGCAGCAGGCCAGAGCATAAACTCCCAGCTTACTTTTAATCTGTTTGTTTTTGTGGATGAAGACACACACCGAACAGATATGGCAGAAATTCAAGACCTTGGGTCCCCAGATGCTGCTGGACTATAACTCCCATCATACCCAGCCACAATGGCCTTTGGCTAGGGATGCTGGGAGTTGTAATCCAACAACCTCTGGGGGCCCAGTTTGGGAGCATCTGAGATACGCCGAATGATGAAGTTGTACCCAGCACACCCAGGTGTAGTACTATCTTTCCTTCTTTTTCTCTGGCTGCAGCCAATCCCATTACACTATTTTTAAGTAAGTTCCTGTTGGAGATGCAGCTCTTGATGGCATCAGATCTTAGCACCAGCAATCCTATTGACCACTAGGAGCACTAGTGGTAGAGACAGTGACCAAAGGAATCCTCTCTCTGACTATGCTTTCTCTACTCTACATCCCCTTTGTTGGACTGATAATCTCAGGTTTCATACTCTCACCTGGAGAGAGAGACTTCCTTCTTCTCCCTTCCCTGCTTCCTATATGTAGCTAGCAGCAGCGCATGTAGGCCTTATCTATCTCCCCGAAGGATTTCCTAAATAAACTACTTCATTTAAAACTTTAACTCCATGTCTCCAGAAAATATTAATTAGCAGTACTCTCCATACCTGTGCACTTCCACTGCAGCTGGGGTACGTAAAGAAACTTTCGCTCCAAGCTCTCTAAAAGGATTATGGGCCCAGTGAACCCAGAGAACCTAGAGAAAGAACTGAAAGGCAACACAAACCCAGGGAAAGAAAGAGGCACAGTAAGTAAGTGGAAAGCCTGCTTGATCGGAAAGGAGTTACAGAGAAAAGGCAGAGAGCTTTTTTGCCATGGAGACAGCAGCACGGGGAAACCAGCAAACCCGAGACTGGATGGATTTAATTATGAAATGTGGTAATTCAGAATGGAGTCCTTTCTTGTGACTCAGGGACTGGAAAGCATCTTGCAAGAGGACAGACCTAAAGCAGCTGGAGAACAAGCAGCGCAGGATGCTAAAAATAGAAAAGTCTATGGACTCATCTGCTTGCGTGTGAGTTACCCAATCATTGCACATTTGAGAAAGACCAGGATAGCTAAGGAAGCTTGGGAGACTTTAAAATGCCTGTATGCAAAAAAGATAACTAATACTAGTGTTGGTCTGATAGTCAGATTGTGTAATATGAAATTCAGAGAAGGACAGAATTTAATTGTGCGTGTTAAGCAAATCCTAGACCTTACAAAAAGGAGTGCACAAGAAAATGCAGAACTTCCAGATGAAGCAATTGTTGGATTTATTTGGAATAGTCTGCCTGAGAAATTTCAAGTGATACATTTTGTTTTGGAATCAAAAGAGGAGATTGATTTGGAATTGGGGATTTCTAGACTTCAGAATTTTGATATGAGATTGGATGCAGCCTCTAGTGAAGTCTCTGACCAAAACAGTTAGGTGTTTCAAACCAAACAAAAAAGCAAGCTGTGAATTGTTCTCAGAACAAAGGCCCTGGCCACAGCAGAGCTGCTGAGAGAAATTCCAATAGGGATGACTCATCACCAAGAATATCTCCAAGCCAGAAAAACAGGGCTAACAGGGATTCAAAGGAAAAAAGCAGGAAATGGTATGAATTAAACTCAGAGATATATGAAATTCCTGAACCATCTGAAAGTGATGTTGAAAGTAATTGCAGAAGTGACTATGAGAATCTAGTTGTTGATAGTGGACAACTACAAACCTAATTAAAGACAAGGAATTATTTAGTGAGTTGAACTTGAATTATAAAACCCAATGGGGCCATGAACATGACTGGGCGGGTGGGTGGTGGAAAGGCTTCACAAACCTTGCCTTCCCCCAAACGATCATCCTGTGCTTGGTGGAAGCATGGACCATACTCCCACACGATCCTCACTACTCCATGCAGTGAAGAGCAGGGCAGATTGCTCTGAAGCCAGGACTCTTTATCCCAGCCTCCAGGTATCCCATAGTTCACTGCGCACAGGTGCTCTAAGTGAACTGCACATCCAAACGGGTGAGAGGTACGTGCCGTAATGGAGTGGTGGGTGAGAGCATTCCTTGCTGCCTGCCCTGAACCCAAGCACCCATCTCTGTGTCAGCATAAGCTGTAAGTAGCCCGTGGAGCTGGGTTAGGGGCGTGTTTTGCACCCTTAATCTCGGCTAAGAACCAGGCTTCAGTGTTGGGTTTTGCACCATGGCTTCACCGGGATCCATGTGGTTCCCAACGGTTCTCACAGGCAGCCAAGCCCTGGCTTGGCTACCTAAGCCTGAGCTTGACAGCTCCTGAGAATAGCTTCAGTATCTTTGGATGGTGGCAGAAAGATCATTGCAGAGGGAAAATGGAAAGCAAAAATCAGATGCAAGCTGACAAAGGGAAGGAGAATAACCATGAGAACTGAGGAAGTTCTTTATGTCCCTGCACTTGAAAGCAGTTTAATTTCAGTCAAATATGCCACACACCAAGGCTATGAAGTAACATTCAAGAATGATCACTGTTACATCAGAGACAAACAGGAGTTATTAATGAGAGGTTCTTTAAGAAAAAGTGGGGAAAGTTGTGGCACAGAAGATTCAGACATGGAGAACTTAAAGTAATGTCTCAACTTGAGAAGAGGGATTTAGCAGAAGGCTTGACAGTTCAACCCTACAAAGACAATGGGGCTATCCTCACGATCAGCAAAAATCGGGCTAGCCTCTGCTAGCCCGATTTTTGCTGATTGTGAGAACCATTGGGCTCGGCTGCGAGCCCGATGGTTCTAGAGAGGGTAACCCAGTAAAATACCCCTCCCCTTATCCTGGGATTGCGGAGCGAGCGCTCCGCAAACCTGGGCTATCTGATTGTGAGTAGCCAGGGAAACCCCTGGAGTAACTGGGGAGACCCCCGGAGCCGGGAGGCAGCTTTTCGCCTCCCCTCTGGGGTCTACTCATGAGTAGCCACGGCACGGAGCTGCACTGTGGCTACTTATGAGTAGACCCCTGGAGGGGAGGCGAAAAGCCACCTCCCGGCTCCAGGGGTCTCCCCAGTATGCCCTGCCCACTCATGCAGGGCATACTGGAGCTTCCAGGGGCTGCTCGGCCCCAGAGCTCCCCAGCCCCGCCAGCTCCGTCACGGAGCTGGCAATCGTGTGGGCAGCCGATCTGGCCACCCAGGGCTCCCTCCCTGTACACTCGGAAAAAATGGGTCTCACTGATTGTGAGACCCGATCCAATGACTCACAATGTGTCTGTTGTTTGAAAAGCAAAGGAATCCGTAAAAGCTTTCACCAGAAAAGAGAGAAAGACTCACAGCACCCACTACAGCTGTTTCATAGTATGTCTGTGGACCAATGTAAGTTGAAGCATCAGGAGGAAACAGATTTTTTAAATTCTCATTGATGACTCCTCCAGATACATTTTTACTTCTATACTAAAAGAGAAAAGCCAAGTTCTGGAAAAATTTAAGAAGTATGTTGCAATAGTGAGCAACAAGTTTGGCAGAAAATCTCCAAGTCTAAGAACATAAGAACAGCCCTGCTGGATCTGGCCCACAGCCTATCTAGTCTAGCAACCTATTTCACACAGTGGCCCACCAGATGCCACTGGGGAGCCCTCAGGTAAGGGGTGATGTTATGCCCCCTTTCCTGCTGTTGCTCCCCTGCAAATGGTATTGAGAGGCATCGTGCCTCTGAGGCTGGAGGTGGCCCAGAGCCACCAGACTAGTAGCCGTTGATAGACCTGTTCTCCATCAATTTGTCTAAGCCCCCTTTAAAGCCACCCAAGCTGGTGGCCATCACCACATCCCATGGCAAGGAATTCTATAGATTAATTGTAAGAAGTAATAACAGTGGTGAGTTTACATCAAAGGAAATGGCCAATTATCTAAGGAACAAGGCTCTGAACATCAACGAACAGTGACTTACACGCCACAACAGAATGGTGTAGCAGAAAGAAAGAATCATTCCCTATCAGAGATGACAAGGTGCATGTTTCAGGATGCAGGATTGGCAAGCAAATTTTGTGGAGAAGCAGTCATGACTGCCAATTAGCTACAGAACAGACTGCCAACCAAAGTAACAGATGTGACACCTTTTGAATTATGTCATGGGAACAAACCCAACTTAGGACATATTAGAGTGTTTAGATCAGATGCATATATATGTGTTCCTTTAAAAAAAAAGAAATAAATTGAACTGCAGATGTGAAGAGGAATATAGAATCTCTGATGTGGCCACTGGAACAATGAGAATATGCAATGTCAGAAATTGGACCAGAGATTCACATGGAAAAATAATCAAGAGATGAAGAAATAACCATAAACCTGGAGCTAAGCAGCGAACCAGAAGCAGAAGAGGAACCAGAAGTTGATCCAGAAGTGAGAAGCTCACAGAGACCCAACAAAGGGGTTCCACCCAGGAGACTCTCCTACATGGCCAGAAAGGAAGAGACCCAGGAACCATGTACATGGGAAGACACTGAAAGATTACCAAAACGCGAAGCTAAAAATTGGAGAAAAGCTTCAGAAGAAAAGATAGAATCTCTACACAAAAATAAAACATGGACACTTGTGGAACTACCTGCTGGAAGAAAGTCAGTAGTATGCAAATAGGTTTACAAATCCAAGTACAATGCAGGAGACATTCAGCCCTTCAAAGCCAGATTAATAGCCAAGGGATAAAAAAATATGGTGAAGACTATGATAAGACATTTGCAACTGTCAGGAAGCATACTTCAATAAGAATAGCAAGCATAGGAGCAACAAGAAATATGCAAGTTGATAACCTAGATGTGAAAACTGCATTTTTGCCTGGAGAAATAGAGGAAGATCTACATGGAGTGCAGCCACAAGGATCTGAAGAACCTGGGAAAAAGATACTTGTATGCAAACTCCAGAAAAGCATCTATGGCTTGAAGCAAGCTGCTAGAGCATGGAATGGGGAGCTGGACCAGATATTACTCAAGGAGGGGTTCACACAAGGAAAAGCTGGCCCCTGTCTATACTCAAGATTCAAAAATGACAAATGGACTTACATTTTGACTTGCATTGATGACTTGGTTATTTGCTGTGAAAGGAAACAAGATAGCCGTGAGATTGTGGAGCACCTGAACAAAGAAGTAGAAGTAGATAATAGGAAGCATGTTCTATTATCTTGGCATTCAAATAGAAAGAGGAGAGGATGGGAGTTACCTTCTCATCCAGAAAGAGAAAATAAAGGATCTCCTAGAATGCCTGAAACTGACAGAAGCCAATGAGGTCAGTACACCAATGGAGACAAGCTTCCTGAAGCAAGATCAGGACAGTGAGCCATTGCCAAACAACAGTCTGTATAGAAGAGCATTGGGGAAACTTCTGTACATAGCAACAGTCGCAAGGCCAGACATAGCTGCAGCAGTGGGAATTCTGAGCCGAGGAGTAACTGCACCAACCAAAATGTCTGGACCACAGTCAAAAGGTGGGAAGATACATGAAGGGTACAGTGCAATTCAGATTCATGATACCAGCAAGCAGCAACCCCAGACTAATGAAATACATGGATGCAGATTGGATTGGAGACAGAATTGATCGCAAGTCCTCAAGCAGCAGACACCTGTTTTTCTATGGAAGTGGAGCCATCAGTTGAACTAGCTGGAAGCAGTCAATTGTTGCACAGAAGCAGAGTACACATAAGCTGGCCTTTGGCAGAGTACATATAAACTGCTCTTTTATGCACAGAAGCAGAGTATATATAAGCTAGCCAAGCATGTCAAGAAGCCACGTGGCTAAACAAGTTACTCTTAGACTTTGGAATTGATGATCCAAGGCTGACTAAGATGTTTGAGGACAACCAAGGGTGCATCCAACTCTCTCTGATGGAAAGGACTATGTATCGAACAAAGTGCAGATGCAAAGCACCACTATGTTCCAGAGGCACAAGGGAGTGGGCTAGTTAAGCTGAAGTACTGCCCAACGCAAGACATAATAGCAAATGGGCTGACAAAGTCTCTAGCAAGAGACCAGTTCCAGATTCTTTGAGAGAAGATGGGAGTTGTAGATCGATGCATGAGACAATGAGAGGGAGTGTTGGAAATGCAGCTCCTGCATGGCATCCTTGCATGGCATCCCTCTGGCATAGCACCAGAAACCCTATTGACCAATAGGGGCACTAGGGGTAGAGATAATGAGCAAGGGAATCCCCTCTATGACTATGCTTTCTCTAGTCTACTTCCCCTTTGTTAGACTTCTCCCTCCCCACTTCCTGTGTGTATCTAGCAGCAAGGCATGTAGGCCTCATCTATCTTCCTGATGGATTTCTGAAATAAACTACTTTATTTATTGTCTCCAGACAATATTAATTAGCAGTGCTCTCCTTCCCTGTGCACTTCTGCTGTTGCTGGAGTAGATAAAGAAATCTCCCCTCCAAGCTCTCTAACAGCTTCTGCATGAATAGTAGGCAATCTACTGTCAAGCTTATCACACACCTGAATTTTGTCAGATACAGCTTTCTACATTTTGAGACCCTTCTCATTTTAAAGAGTGACGTATTTCTTCTTTCAAAATCCTACTATGGCTTCTCTGAAATGATTTCCTTTGCTTCCTGGCCCCTACTCCCGCTTCCCTATATACTAAAATTACAGCTATTTCATCAGATGACCATTAACAAAAGACCTGTTTTGGAGCAGTGCCGAGCTGGAATATCATCTGAGTGATCGAAGTCCAGAGTGGCAGTATGTGTGCTGTCTCCAGGCATTAGTGGACGTTGAGATATGTTATTTGACTAAATGAAAGCTGATGCTATTTTTCTTGTAAGGTTTATAAACTCACAGTGGTAGCTTAATCCAATCAAATCTCAATTCGCACAACATGTCGACAGCTAGTCAGGATGCATTCATTCATCACCCATCTCTTTCCAACCATACCTTTAAAATAAAATAAAATGCTGTCACCTAATATCCCCTGGCAGTGGCAGTATGCATGGGCCATATTGTTGCATGGTCTCTCCCCACTTCCCCGAATGTTGAGAAACTCCAGGCGGGCAGTACAGGCGGCCTTCACTATTTGCCTATAGGCATGTGAATATGGAAACGGTGAATAACAAAACCTTCCCGCTATGGGAATCCAGGAGTTAGGTTCCTAATCAAAAAAAGGGGGAGAGGAAGCAAGGGGGCAGAACTAATAAGAGACAATCACAGTACCGTATTCTCCAGGTCTCCAGCAATGCCCACCCAAACCCTGAAAAGGGTCAAATATGGGTGAATATTCATTGATTTTTTTAAAATGTGCCACAAAATGGCTCTCGACTATAGAATGGCCTCCAAAAATGACATTGGAAGTCATTTCTGGGTCATTGCCAGCCACTTAAAACCATGGTTAGGTGAATTTTGACTATTTTTCCACCCGCAGATAAAGTAATTGGGACTCTAATACCCAACTATGGATACGCAAAACCGCAATCCACGCATCTGAGGATAAAGAGGGACTGGCCCACTAGTATTACTTGGATTCCAATTTTCTTTGTAGGAATGGAGGAACTTGGAGAGCCCAAGGCATTGCAGTGCCTGAAGTGACGCACAAAATGCCACCTTGCCCCATGTCCCTGGTGGGGCCCAGCTTCCTTTTCAAGCCAACCCTTGGAAGCTTTGGAAGGGGAGAGAGGGAGGAAGGAAGGCTGATCACAGGAACCGGACTTGGGTGGGTCAATGTTTGACCTGGAGGCAGGGCCACATTATGACATGTTGAGGCCCTAAATAGGCTTAAAGGCCCCACAGCATTGCGTGCGTGTGTGTGTGTGTGTGTGTGTGTGTGTGTGTGTGTGTGTGTGTGTGTTCAAACAAAAAGGATAATGAAAATAGAAATAACAAAGCTTTATTTTAGATGGTGAAGATGGTGAAGATGGAACTAATAACCTAACAAAAACAGTTATCTTGCAATAAGTCTATTTGCATTAGAAATGCATTTAAATGATACATGATGTAAAACTTGAAAATTGGTCTTTTAAAAAAAATTCAGAGACCCTTCATAATGTGAGGCCCTAAGCTGTAGCTTACTTAGCTTTTGTCTAAATCCAGAACTGCCTGCAGGGAACTGACTTGGTGGTGATCATGTGAAGTTGCCCTGTACATCTATCTATCTTTCTGTCTATCTATCTAATCTACATTTATAGCCCACTCTTTTTTCAAGGAGGCCAAAGTGGTGTACGTGGCTATGTTTATCCTCACAAAAACCCTGTGAAGGGGTTTAGGCTGAGAGCAATGATCTGCCTGGAATCACCCAGTGAGTTTCATGGCTGAAATTACTAGATCCTGGGAGAATAGATATCTTACCATGCCCTGTCTATAAGCATCATATAGATATCTGGCCACTGCTGAAACAGAATTTTGGACTAGGTGGGTGTTTTTTTGTGGGTTTTTTTGGTCTTATCCCATAAGATTATTCTTAATAGGAGGCAGCCAGGATGTCATGACTCAGGAAATTCCACACAAAGAAGCAATTTTGTTACAGCTATGCTTTAGTGACTGCAAAAGCGAAGACCTAGCAAATACCTGATTATGTGAACTTACCCTGACCATCTGCCACAAGTCAAAAGCATGCACGGACTAGATTAGCTATTTATCCTTTATTATTCCATTTAGCACTTATAACTTGGTGGCACCAAAAACAAACTCTATATACCTAAATCCTGATCTGTTTTAAAGTGGCAGAGTCGTAATTTTAAACTGCCCATTTTTTCCAAGAAGTTCATGACCCTGATTTGTAGGAGAAAAATACATTTGAGGTTCAAGCTGAACTGGCCCGTCCTGGCCCATGCGGCACCAGCTAAGAGCTTGGACTATAAATAGATGACAGTGAGAGAACCTTTCACTCATATCTGACTCTGTCAGCCACAAATGACGCCATGGGAGTAGAAATATGTTTAACAGGCTGTTTGTGTTTTTCTAACTGAGGTCCGAGTGCCACATAATTCATCTTGGCAGTTTTGAAACCCATGTTATGTCCTTAGAAAGCAAAGCAGGGGCAATATTTATTTATTTCAGATTGCTATAAACATTTCCAGGAATATCGTTTGCACTTCTTCTTTCCCTGTGCCGATTGCCTGCATTTAGAAATTAGCTGTTTCTTAAGGAATTTGGAGTTGTTGGTGCTGAATTAGGCAATGCTAAACTTAGTACCACACAGGTAGTGGCTGACATACCACCCAAGGGTACACCACCTAGTAACATTGCATGTACACAAGTTGCACAAATGCAAAAATTGTTACACATGTCTAGGTCCATTGGAAATAATTGGCTTACTCTCATGTAACATCATTTATGCAATTTGCATAATATGCATAATTTGTTCAGCTTGCGTACATGCAGCATTACTGTGCTGATGTACCCTTGTCACTAAATTGAAATGGTTAAGGGTCTTTTTTAAAGCTTGTATAAACTGTTTAATTTATTTTTGTTTTATCAGACTGTTTTTACTGTATTGTGATATTTTCACTGTTTTTACTGTTTTATATTGTGTTTTAAATTTTGTACACTGCCTAGAGATGTACATATCAGAAAGTATAAAAATATGATTGATAGATAGATAGATAGATAGATAGATATACACCTGATGCAAAAAAGAAAAATAAGAAAGAAGATGGATTCCAAAAAGATTCATGATGTATAAGATTTATTTCATTCCTTAGGGGCAGGAGAATTTCTTCTGCTGGCATATAATCCTACTAACATTTTTTCATCACAGTGGGATTCCATACCAAGAGAAGAAATTCCTTCTGTGTTTCTGAGGCAGGCAGTTTGCTAAAATGCATTGTACATAGAGAAATATATCAATTTGCAATACATCCTAGATATCACTTGAGCTTTTTGAGAATCAGTGGCTGACCTCCAGACTAAGTTAATCAATTGTACTACTCAGGAGTTTCTCTAAATAACTATTTAATTTAAATAGGACTTCCATTGGGTAATTTAGTCAGGATATCAGCCCGTCTCTTTTTGCCTCTTGCAAATGCCTTGTTCCGTTTTTTTCACATGAGTTGTTAGACTTGTTATTCTCCAAGATCCAGTTTCCTTCCCAGAGCAGACTCCTTAGAAATTAAATATCCAAGTGGGTGGTTGAATGCAACATGCCTCTAGAGCACTTGAATCAAGATGGGTATACAATGTTAAGTTATTATGCAATGCACAGCATATAGCGCAGTGGTTTCCAACCTGGGTTCCTCCAGATGTTGCTGAACTACAACTCCACTCATCCCCATTGACAATTTAGTGTTGCTGGAGATGCTGGGAGTTGTAGTTCAACAACACCTGGAGGAACCCAGGTTAGGAACCATTAACATAGTGGGCGAAAACCAGTCTTCAACAATATACAATAGTGGACGGGGACCTCAGGCAATTATCCTTGGTATGAGAATTGGTTGTTACAAGTGTATCCCCGTTTTCTTCTGCAAAATGTTGGAAGGGATGGGCTTGGCTCACCTGCTTTGATAATCTGTAATACGGTGTGCTGCATCGCCCTACCTGCTTTTCATTTGTGGCATCCTTGTAGTCGGTACTGAATCCCACATTTCCCAGATAGCTTGGCCACGTCCTTTACACAATGAGCAATATGCCTCCCAGGTTGCTTGGCCACACCTTCTACACATTCACAGGTATGTCCCTATTTGCACTGGTGAAATGTTGGAGGGTATGGGAAAGCTCCAAGGTAAGGAAGCTTCAGTCACTGACTATGTCAAAGAAAGCAATGCATCATGCATATTTTCAACAGAAAGATAGATACCCAGCTGAACACAAAGGAATTATGGGGTAGTAACAGATCACTGCTTGGAAAAGCTGCTATTACTTCCCTTTCCAGAGGAAAGCAATGAAATGCATGACCCCCTAACCTAGTAGAGTGAGGGATGGAAGTGAAGAGTCTACAGGAAATGAAGAGTGTAGGTGGAGCCTGAGCTTTATAAATGCAAGGGTTGCCTGAGTCAGAATTTGTGAGGTGAGGTGAATTTTGTTAGACAGTGGGGAGTCATAATAGTTACCAAATGTACCAGTTTAAAATTACCCTTATTTTCTAAGGGTGGCTTCACATGACTGATGGCAAGTGAGGAAGGTGGGAAAATGTCAGGAACTGGCAGTGTGCACTATATATCTATACAGGGAGAAAGATTTTCTCCATCTATGTGGAGAAAATTCTCTGATGTTTCTCCTTTGAAGGAACTATGAAATTACTTAGAATCTCACTGTCTCCTTGGAGGAAACCTGAAATTATTTTGCATTTCACTTGGGAGGAATTCTGCATAACTAGCTTAACCTGCACAGAGCATCAGTGTGCTAGTACTTGAGTGCTGCTCTCACCCCCTGCCACAGTCCTCCTCTCTCCACCCTCACCTGAGCCTCTCTCCTGCTGCTGCTCCTCCTCCATCCCATTGCTTTCATCCTCCTCACTCCTCTTGGTCATGGCTGCAGCGTTGCTGGAGCCTATCATCCAAGCTGCAGCCCCCTATCCCCAGAGACCTCCTCACCCAAGTCCTGCTCTTCCCCACAGGAGCAGCAGCAGCGGTTTACCGGGTCCTTCCTCACTGCTGCCATGGCCGCTCGATCCCCTCAGGCCACTGACTGGCCCAGGCCAATCCCTTGACTGCCTCTCCCCTCCACTAATGGTCTCAGTAGCCCCAAACAGCAGCATTGCTTGACTGGGCCCTTCCTTGCTGCTAATAGGCACTGCGATGGCTGCTCATCCCCCTCAGCCTGCTGACTAGCTCGGGCCCATCCCTCGCCTTTCGTTCTTTCTCTCCTCCTCTCCCAACTTTTCCCCTTCTCTTTCCTCCACTCGTTCTTCCCTCCTCTCTCTCCCCCCACTTCCTGAATTAACAGATCTTGTTCATCTTGTTTCCTCATCTAATTCATACAACGGCAGCCTTCTTCTCCTGAAGGGGCTCTTTCCTCCCTCACAATCCCTCTCCACACAGACCCCTGCCTGCTATCCGTGTGTGTGTGTGTCTTCTACAATCAAGAACATCTTCCGACCAGTAACTGTTGCATTCCAACTGACCTTAACCATCACAGGCTCCTCCTCCCTATCTGCAGATGGAATCCCCACTGCCCAATCACCACAGTGCTTCTGCTCACGAACACTCATGAGATCTGCCATGCGTGGGATTAGCAATGGGTACATCTAAGAGAAATAAATATATAGATGGCTTCAAAATGTCTTCTCTGTGCAAGCTAGCCACACAAGTCATGATGCATTAAAATTCCTTTTGCTTACAAACACCAGAGACATAGCGAGTTTGGAGTGGGCCCTGGGACAAAAAGTGAAGAGGGGCAACCTTCTTGGGAGAGGCAGGAGGGAAGAGCACAGAGCAAACTGTTGCCCAGCTAGTAAGCCCCCTCTCTCAGGGACTCAGGGATGTTTGTATTATTATTTTTATTTATTTAGGACATTTATATACCTCCACATACAAAAACGTCCCTGGGTGAATATAAAACCATTAAAATATTAACATAAAACAATTTAACATACAATAAAAACTCTAAAACCAAAGCTTTAAAACTATGGACTAAAGGCCTGACTAGTTTTTAAGTCCTTCTTTAAAACATTCAGAGAAGTGGAAACTCTATTTTTGTTAGGAAGCGTGTTCCAGAGTTCTGGGGCAATGCTAGAAAAGGCCCGGTTTCAAGTCACCACCAATCAAGCCGGTGGCAACTGCAACCAGATCTTCCCAGATGATCTTAATAGGTAGTGGGGTTGATGAAGAAGAAGCCACTCTCTTAAATACTTTGGACCCAAGCCGTTTATGGCTTTCTAGGTAATAACCAGCACTTTGTATTTCTCCTGGTAACTTATTGGGCAACCAGTGTAGTTCTTTTAAAATGGGTGTAATATGATCTCTTCAGGCAACCCTGGAGACCAACCTGACTGCTGCATTCTGTACTAACTGCAGCTTCTAAACTGCGTTTAAAGGCAGCCCAACTTAGAGGGCATTGCAGCAGCCAAGTCTGGATCTTTCCAGCATATGCACCACTGTTTTAAATTCATTTATCTCCAGAAATGGATGTAGCTGGTAAAATCAGCCAAAGCTGATAGAAAGCACTCCTCACTGCCTCAACCTGAGAAATCAGGGAGAGGTTTGGGTCCAGAAGTATTCCCATACTAAGTATTTGCCCTTTCCAGGAGAATGCAACCCCATCCAGAACAAGTAGATCCAAACCACTTCCTAAGTCTCAGCCTCCCACAATGAGTACCTCAGTCTTGCTTGGATTCAGCCTCAGTTTGTTCTCCCTCATCCAGCCCATTATCGCCTTCAGGTAGGCATTTAGGGAGGTTAGGCCATTTCCTGATGAAGTTGACATGGAGAAATAGATTTGAGTATCGTCAGCATATGGATAACACTCTGCACCTAATCCCCTGATGATCTCTCCCAGCAGTTTCATATAGATGTTAAAAAGCATTGGAGACAGTATGGAGCCTTGCAGGACTCCATACCAGAGCTCTTGTTTTGAAAAGCAACAGTCTCCAAGCAACACCATCTGGAACCTACCCAAGATGTAGGAGTGGAACCACTGCAAAGCTGTGACTCCCATTCCGAATCCCTTCAGGCACCCCAGAAGAATACCATGGTTGATGGTATCAAAAGCCACTGAGAGATGCAAAAGGATCAACAGAGTCACACTCCTTCTGTCAATTCCTAATTGGAGATCATCCAACAGGCTGACCAAGACCGTCTCAACCTCATAGCTTGCTCGAAAGCCAGTTTGAAATGGGTCCAGATAATCCGCTTCCTCCAAGACAGCCTGGAGCTGAGCCACCACCACCCTCTTGATCACCTTACCCAACCATGGGAGGTTGGAGACAAGCCTATAATTGCCCAATTCTGAGGGATCCAATGCAGGCCTCTTCAAGAGAGGTCTAATAATTGCCTAATTGAGGCAAGGAGGTATCCTTCCCTCCCTCAGAGAAGTATTAATGATCTTAATAAGGCCCTCTCCAATAACCTCACTGCTAGATCGTATAAGCCATGTTGGGCAATGGTAGAGAGAACAGGTGGTGAGGCACAGTGTCCCAAGTATCTTGTCCACATCCTTGGGAGTCACAAACTGAAATTGATCCAATTTAACCACACAAGAAGAGCTGCTGGACACCTCCACAATCCACTCTGCAGTAACTGCAGAGTCTAGTTCAGCTCAAATACGAGAGATTTTATCTTCAGAAAACCTCATTTAAAAAGTCACAACAGGTAACTGAAGGATCCAAATATTCAGGGAGGAGGGGCATGTACTAGCCCTCTCACAACCCTAGACAACTCCACTGGACGTGAGCTTGTAGAAGCAACGTGGACAGAAAAGAACCGTTTCTCTGCTGCGCAGATTGCCAGAGCATAGATCTTCAAGTGCGCTCTGTGTTGTAATCTGTCGGACTCACTTGCGCTTGAGCCGTCTACCCTGCTGCTTCAGGCCCTGTTGTTCTTCAGTATGCCAAGGGACTAATTTAGAAGCGGGTCAGAGAGGGCGCTTAGGAGCAATCATGTCTATTACCCTAGTGAGTTCATTATTCCAAGTCTGAACCAGGGCATCAACAGAATTGCTGGCAGAACCAACCTGAAAGTCTTCTAAGCCTTCTTGGAATCCTATGGGATCGAATAGCCTTTTGGGGTGGACCATCCTAATAGGTTCTTCTAGGAATGTGCACGGACCGGTTCGGAAGCCATTCTAAAGGCCTCCAGACCGGTCCGGACACAGGGCGGTTCGGGGTTCGGGAGGGTAGGGTGGGGGGTTCCATTAAGGGGGGGAGCTTTACTTACACCCCCCCCCCGCGCTTTCCAGTTTGGCGCCGTAATTACTGAAAAAATCCCGGTGGCAGGATCCCTCGCCGCCCGCTTCATTCAATGACATGGCTGGCTCCTCGGTGGTTAAAAAATCACCCCCTTGAAGACCCTGCTGCTGCCGCTGCCCCCTTGAAGCCCCCCTGCCGCCCCCTTAAATCTTGCCCCGGACCCGATCTCAAGTTAGCTAGAAATGGGCGGGCGGCGGGGGATGTCCTCCCGCCCCCTTCCCTGCCATCTGCAAAAGTCTTGAGGAAGCCTTCTACACGTGCCACTAGCCTCCCCCACCCAGGTCTCTGTAATACATACCAGGTCATCTCCATCATCCACAATCAAATCATGGATGATTTCTGTTTTAATTTGAACTGACCTGGCATTACAGAGAAGAAAAGTGAGGATCTTGGGGGGTTTGGTACTGCTCCCCAAGTTCAAGGAGCTGACAGGGAAGCTGGCAGGGGTAACAACTATTAAGTTTCTGATCTCCCTTCGCCTATAATGACCTGCTACCCTGCCAATGCCTCTGTTCCCCACCATGACTGGAATCACCCCAGGGCCAGTGAACACGCTCCCCCCAACTACAGGTTCATCTAAACACATACCTGCATAGTGTCTAGCAAATAAACAGAGAAGTTCTTAGAGCAGCAGCATAACTTGCCTCAGCCCTCTGTCCCGCCTCTGAAGCCCACCCCCAAAAGCCAGCCCCCTTTGGCAGCTGGCTTCGGTGGCCACCTACAGCTGGCTTGCCCAGTGGTCTGCCGTCAGGTGCACCCCTGGCACGACGCCTGGTTTTATAGGTATTGTGGCAACCGAATCCTCCCGGCAGTAAACCCAGGTGAAAGGTGTGTTACAATTAGCCAGGAGGGAGGAGGCAGCCCACAGAGAAGTGGCAGAAAGACAGCAAAAGAAACACAACAAGCCTAGCAGAATCCCTTTGCCGGCAGGTCTCAGAAGTGTTGTTGGCTGTCTGCAGCTGAAAAAACAAACAGATAAAGTAAAATAAAGGTTGTGGTGGTGATAGTGGTGGATCTCACACCGCAGCCCGTTACCAGTTCCTCTCCCCCCATTACCAGTTTGTATCCCCCCGCACGCCCAAAACACATACATTTGCTGAATTATAACACAAATACTCAGAGGAATATAGGAAGCTGCTTTACACCAAGTCGGACCATTGGCCCATCTAGCTCAGTATTGTCTACATTGACTGGCAGCAGCTCTCCAAGATTTCAGGTGGGAGTCTTTCTCAACCCTACCAGGAGGTTCCAGGGATGGAACCTGGGACCTTCTGCATGCAAAGTGGATGCTCTACCACTGAACGACAATCCATATTCTAATTTGTTTTGCTATGTAAACCGTTCTGTTAATTTTTTTATTGCAAAACGTTTAATAAAAATTCTAAATAATAAAATAATAATAATAATAATAATAATAATAATAATTAATAATAATAATAATGGAATCAAGTCAGATTTGTATTACTGATGTCAAAAGCCAGGTTCAATTTTTTATGCTGACATCTGCTTCTGTGAGCCCGGGGAGTATGATGATCTGTGACAATTTAAAATAAGCTTGTAGATACCATGTTCTGGAGTCATTTTTCTATCAGCGCTACTCCAAAGGTTTATTTTCTTCTGGGGGGAAAAAGACGATCGTTTACCAAAATAAGCCATCAGTGTCCAAGCCCAGTAAATCTAGAAGGCTTTAATCTTAATTTCGTTTGTTTATATTCAAGCAAAAAAAAAGTGAATAAGGACGAGCAGAATACTTTTAAATATAATGCTTGCCAACTTAGCTTGTATATTGCTTTAGAAAACAAAATCTAATTGGCACTGCATTTCAACTGTGCCTCATAAAGCTTGGCTCTTTTTTATGTCCAGCTTCTTTCTGTTTTGACTTTTTCCAAGACATTTTATCTTTGCCCTCATTCGAAGTGGTCCCTCCCCTGCATTTATCACAAAGTTTTGATTGGTTACATTCTTTCTACCATAGTGCCCTAAATATTTTTCTGGAGTGGTTTCTGGCTATTTAAAAACAACCATGTCAAGGGAGTAGCAGCATTGCCTCTTTTAAGATAAATGGATGTTGTGTGTATTAGAGTTCTTTGGCACAGTGCACTGGGGACGTTCTGGGCAAGGATGGACAGGAATGAATAGAAGATCCCAGGGGTGGCCCAAGGTATTGTGGGGCGTGAGATGATATGTCAAATGCTGCCGCACCCCATGGCCTTGGTGGGGACCAGCTTCCTTTCAAAGGCAAGCTTTGAAAGTGGTGCGGGTGGTAGGGAAGATTGTCAGGAGCCTCCTCTCCCTGTGCTTCTTGTAATCTATGCAAGGAGTGTGACTTTACAAGCTCCTTTTAAAGCTTGCAAGGGTCTGTTCAGTTGCAAGGGCCCAAAGAGCTGCTCCGGTGATGGTTGGGTGGGGATTTTGCCACCCAGCTGGTACCCAATTAATCTGCTGCCTGAGGCAACCGCCTCCCCTTGCCTCATGCAAAGACCGCTCCAGAAGATCCTGTTCACTTCCATTGGGTTTATGCCAGAGAACTTTCATGGCAGACCTCTTCTGTTCTCACAATCTTAAAGTGTGGAGCTCAGATTCAAGTGTGGATGTTTGATTCAGGCTCATGTAAACATGATGAGCTTATCTTATTTTGCAGATACAACTCACCTAGGTTTTTCTTTCCCTGTTAGATACTGTATTCATTGTGTAACTAAAGCAAAGAGCAAACAGGACCATTCCTGAGCACCATAACAGAACTTTCCCTAGAACATCTGAACCTTCTATTGACATCAATGAGAGTTTTCCTCCCAGGACAAATAGCAGCTTTTGGAGGTGGGGGCTTATCTGGATCAGGACTGTGTTGGGAGGCCCAAGGGTTAAAGTAGACACTGCTACACTCCAGCCAAAAGCCCCATGCTACATATATTTGAAAAATCAAGCATTCAGGGTCTTTTCCTGCAATAGACATTTCCCCTAGTTTTCCACTTTGGGTGGGTGCTATCTCCAGAGGGCTGGTGAAAGTATGGTGGTGGAATGTTTGACTGCAGACATAATACTCCCAACACATTAATAAATAGATTATCAGAAGGGACAAGGGAGCATTCTATCTAATCCGGCATGTTAATTTTCTATGCAAGAAGGGTTGCTTTTGTCAGGGGTGCTCCAAACATATAGCCACCACTTACAGCCACAAGTGGTACAGAGTTCCATCCAAGACATCTCACCAGTCAGAGAATCTAGACACAACTTTCCCCATTTCTTGCCAAGTTTATGGATAGCAGAAAAGTTGAGTTGCATGCCTGTCATTTTCTGTATATCCTTATTACTGCTCTTCTATTCCTGATATGTTTCCGCCAGCACAGTTATTAATGCCTTGGTGCAGAAGCCCAAATGCCCTTGATGTCCTAATGCTATAAATGGAAAAACATTACTTCACTGATGTAATGAAGTGTCTTCAGGATTTTGGAAGTTTTCCAGATTCATATCGCCAGAGAAGCCCAGGGAGTGTGAATCTTTCAGTAGTATTTAATAAAATATCCACCCTTCTCTTGTTTCTCTTTTAGGCTCTATCTCAAGGGTTACTCAGGAACAGCAGGCAAGCAGAGCAGTCTGATACTGCTTGGGGCAGACTTCAGTACCAAAGATGCTGACAATGACAACTGTATGTGCAAATGTGCCCTTATGCTAACAGGAGGTAAGCAGCAAATTAGAAACCCGCCCATAAGAACGGAGGCTTTTTAAAAAAGAACTGCTTTGTGCTGGCTCTCCAGGGTCTCAAGCAGCTCTTACTGTCTAAGACTATTTTAACCAGGTTTGCCATTGACATTTCAACCCAAGTTAGTTTAGAGATTCCTCTGTAGGTGAAATCTCAGAAAGATTCTGAGTGAAGCCTAAAGCTTTGATAATTCTAGTGACACTATATGCGTCCAAAGCTTTTTCTCTGGTACTGAACAACATTCCCTATGCTTTTGAGGGATGGTGAGGGATATACGTATCCTCAGAAGATGTGAAAGAGTAAAGTGTCATCAGATCTCACGTAGCCCTTTCCTCTGGGCAATTTCCCGAGTAGAAATTCCTTTGGGTAATTCCCCTTGCCCAAGGTGTTCTTCCTCCTTTTAGGTAAAATTTGCAGGTACATTGGGGTAAAGAGTTGGTCTTGCGGTAGCAAGCATGAATTGTCTTCCTTGCTAAGCAGGGCTCACCCTGGTTTGCATTTGAATGGGTGACTACAAGTAAGCACTGTCTGCTATAACAGTTTTGTTGTGAACCGCCCAGAGACTTGCATTTTGGGCAGTATATAAATGTATTAGATAGATAAAGATAAGATAAGCTATTCCCCTTAGGGATGGGGCCATAGCATCAGGTAGAGCATCTGTTTGCATGCAGAAGGTCTCCGGTTCAGTCCCTGGCATCTCCAGGTAGGACTGGGAGAGACTCCTACCTGAAACCTTAGAGATCCATTCACAGTCAGTGTAGACAGTACTGGACTAGATGGACCAGTGGTCTGACTCAGTATAAGACCGCTTCCTATGTATATTTCCCCAGGCAGGACAAAGAGCTTTTAGCAGGGGGAAAGCTAAAAGGACGAATGATTTTCATAGGGAACTAAGGGATAAGCTCACCCTTCCCCAGCACTGTGGTGCTGATCCAGATAAGACCCTTCACAGCTGCTTTTAACAAAAATGTAAAGAGACAGGAGTCTGATCCCAGATTTCTATAGTCTCATCTGGTTTAGTCCTTGCTGTATAGTCATTATAGTGCCCCAGAGAGACAGTGCCTCTGAAGTATTGATCGAGTTCCAAAAAAAGGGGGGGGGGATGGAAAGCCTGAATCAGCATTAACAACCACAGTGCTAACCAGCCAGGATGATCTTAACCATTTGAACTTCTAAGTCCCAGCCATTTCAATGGGGAACGTTTCCAAGCTAAAGCTATATGGACATATAAGGAGATTCTCATACTCTTCAACTGATTTTTGTAAGCTGTATGACCAATGATGCCTGACTCATTGTTTCAAGGGCCAGTAATACTAATTGTTAGCATTTATTGTTTTTAAAACCCTAAAGAGGATCCTGTGATATTTTTTGTCATGGATTTGCCATGTACAACCCACTTCCTGTGAGATAGCAGTTTCAAACGCTTCACAATACTGAACGATGTATTCCGGGTTTTTGTTGCAGTAAACTAGCTGATAACAAAAAGTAGCTGTGATCACAATGTAATAAAAATAATTCATCTTTAAAAATAATTGTGTCCTGTTCAGTAGAAAACTTTATCAGGCTGTCTGTTGGTCTTGGCAACACCATAGACAGCCCTTAGATTATAAATTGTAGAAAATGTGCATGAGGTCTGTAGCTATCTTGACAGTCTGGGGATCTTGTCGTCTCTGTGAGAAGAGAAGAATATTTTATGTGTGGCAATTGTTATTAAAATCAGAAATGAAGTCTAAAATAAATAGGGATAAAACTAAACCTAGTAACAGCTATTGAATCTCTGCTTTGAAATATTGCTTTTAGTTTGGGTTACATCAAAGCATATCTCAGTGGGACAAAACTATTTTAAGGTACATTATTTTATTTATTTATTTATTCGATTTCTGTACCGCCCTTCCAAAAATGGCTCAGGGAGGTTTACACAGAGAAATAACAAATAAATAAGATGGATCCCTGTCCCCAAAGGGCTCACAATCTACAAAGAAACCGAAGATAGATACCAGCAACTGTCACTGGAGGTACTGTGCTGGTGGTGGATAGGGCCAGTTACTCTCCCCCTGCTAAATAAAAGAGAATCACCACATTAAAAGGTGCCTCTTTGCCAAGTTAGCAGGAGTTACATAACAGATAAATAGGTGTTCCTCTTGGGAGCAATCCTTATTCCGCTTACTCAAGAGTAATCGCATTTACTTCACTAAAAAACTCCAGTGTAGGTAATCTGAGAATTTCTGGTGATATGCTCTTGGGAGATTTAAACTGATGTCGTAATAATTTCTTCTTCCTAGGGCACCCTGGGAATCTGGGAATCTTTTTTTTTTTTTTTTAAAGAACAAACAGCAATCTCATCAAACTATACCTTTCAGAATTTTTGGTGGAAAATAATGACAGACTAGTATAAAAGTTACTTTCTTAATTTACATATGCCCATAAAATTTGACTTACATATACCTTAATACTGATCCTATTTCTTCACCTGTCTCAAAATACACCTAACTGAATGAAACAGATCCTAATCCTGAGACTGGTCAGTTCAAAGAAACGTAAAAATATGACTTAAAGACTCAGAAATAGCAAGGCTCCAAGAAGGATTTGCCAGCTCAGAATAATCCAGAATTGTGGACTCCAAATTTGGCCAAGCTTTTAAATATTTAATTATATAAATAGCATCTGACATCCAGAGCAAACCACTGCAGACACATGCTAAGGAAGGGAAGCCTTCTCAAGAATCCAATTCATTTCCATAACGTAAATAGCTTCTGAATAATAATAAAATGCAGAGAGCAAGATTCGATAACTGGGATGTGTGAGATAAATTGCAAGATATTCCCCTTAGGGGATGATGGAGCTGCTCTGGATCTAAGTTCCCATCTTGGCATCTCCAAGACAGGAGAGAGAGAGAGATTCCTGCCTACAGCCTTGGAGAAGTTGCTGCCAGTCTGTGCTGCCAGTGAGTCATGGACCTATGGTCTGACTCAGTATATGGCAGCTTCCTATGTTCCTATGAAAGCAGATTTCAGATGAACTGAAATTCACCTACCCGGCTGGTAAAGGGAAGCCACACTCCCAAATGCTCGACACACTGTTATTATTCACCCATTGAATAATATCTGATGGAGAACAAGGAATGAATAGGATGAGTGTTAGATCAATTGTTTGGAAAGTGTATTGCAAATGGACTGAACGTGCTAAAGGAAAACCTGCCCACCCCACCACCCCAGAGGCTACACAGGTAGCCTCTGAATTATATGCGGACGCAGCAAGGAATAAATGAGGGGGATCAGTTCTGGAAACTGGAGCAGATGAATTGCTCCAGATAAACCAAAGGCAAGCCCTGTAAACACAAAGATCCAAAAGCAAATGTAATCTTACAAACTTGTAATAGTATGAAAGTATAAGGAAGGCAAGGTGAGCTTAGGTGGAATTAAAATAAAATGCTCTGGCTAGAAGCAAGCCCAGAAGAAAACAGTGGGCAAATAATAATCTGAAATGGAACTGGAAGAGAGGAATTAGTGTACTCTATGGAAAGCACAAATCTGCAACTCTTCTCGCCTTACCCTTTCCCCTTGAACAAGGGCAGATTGAAGCAACTATATGGCTTCTTTCAGTTTTCTGCACGTCACCCCTTGCCATTCTGTGTGTGGTTCAATGTTTCCCTTTGTCAAGAAGTTCCACCAGGTTTTGGACACTTTGGATAGAATGTGACTTGAATCTAATTTTGGAGAGTTTAAGTTGCCAGTTGCACCCCCCCCCCCCGCCACACACACGCACACACACACTCCCTCTCCTCCCTCCCTCCAAGTTGCTGCTAGCTAGTAAAAATGAAGCCAAAAGGAATGAAGGTTACCCAGATGGGACCAGACTGATTACTGTTTATTCAAGTCTCATCTGTTCCCATTGTGTTCAGTTTGTCATAAATGCTGAATTGAACAAAAGAGGTCCAGTTCACATTTTTTCCAGGCATCCAAAAATGAATGCACACCTCTAATTCACACCTCCATTAGTATGGAGCTGCAATAACAGTGTGGCCAGGGGTTAGAGGATCTGTCCAATTTCCCATTCACAGCTTTCAGAGATGGGTGGGACCTGGCTTGTGAATCAGCTAAATTAAAGCATGACTAAATCTTTGATGCAATCCAGAGTGTTTTAGGTGAACTTAAATTCCATTAATGGGATGTAACTGTGCATTGAAGTCCCTTTGTTGTCAACGAGAAGCATAACTGTTCTGCTCTGGATGGAACCCATTATTTACATTACACTGCTGAAATGAAATGGTGCTATAGACACCATCTGTGTTTTTCCTTGCAGGTTTTTCTCCATTCTGTCAGCAATTACTATTAATGATCAGTTCAGCTTATACAGAAATAAAGGACCAAAATCCATTGTGTTATGCCTGTGGGCATACCGATGCGGGGTAATATACTGTTATGTTTTCATTGCCTCTTGCATTACAACATGCTATGTGTGAATGTACAAATTGCTGACCTGTATTTGACCACTGGGTGTCCCTTAGCGGATTGTCTTTCTAGACTTCAGAGCTTGTTAACTACATTATTATTTTGGCCAGGATTTAGGCAAAGTTACATACATTTAAGTCCCACTACTTTTGATATGAGAGGGCTAAGCATGTGCAGGTAGCCAGTTTTACCTGCACTTGGGGGAATGAGCAAAACATATTCACTGAGGACTGGGTTACCCACCCAAATTCAGAATGTACCTGCTGCACCAAGGTGATGATTAATATGTCACTGAGCCTTTACATCCCTAATACCACAGACTGAACAGACATATCATCCAGCATCCCCTGCTAACAGAGCAAAGAGGCACCTTTTAAAAATGGCGATTCTCTTTATTTAGCAGAAGGAAAGCAATTGGCCCTATCCATCACCAGCACAGCATCCCTCCAGTGACTGTTGCTGGTGTCTATCTTATATTTCTTTTTTAAATTGTGAGCCCTTTGGGGACAGGGAACCATTTGATTGATTGGTTGATGTAAACCACTTTGGGAACTTTTACACTCTGTGTAAACCACTTTGGGAACTTTTGTTGAAAAGCAGTACATAAATATTCCTCAGAGCTATTCTCATGACGAGGAGAAATTGGGCTAAGGGAGCCTAGGCCGATTTCTCCGGGTCATCTGCTGCCACGGGAGCCGCTTGGCTCCTGGCAGCAAATGACCAAGAGTACCCCTCCCCTTAAATGAGGTTAGCGGAGTGAGCACTCCACTAACCCTGTTTGGTTGATCGTGTGCTGCTGCGGAGTGGCTCTGTGCCACGGCAACACATGAGGAGACCCCCTCTGGGAGGCTAAGACAAGCCTCCCCACCCTAGGGATCTCTCCAGAATGCCCCACATGCTCACACAAGGCATCCTGGCCCCCAATCCCTGCCACCCCTGCCAGCCGGCAATCGTGTGAGCAGCCGATCCGGCCACCCAGAGACGGCTCCCTGCCTGTGTGCGGGGAGAGCGGACTAAGCCCGCTCTCCCTGCACTAACCCTAACGGCACTTCACACCAATCGTATGAAGTGCCTTGTCGTATTCATAGATCCCTTCAAATACTGTTTTTCAATAGTTGCTCCACATATTCAACTACCCATCATCAAGTGTTGAGTAATGAAGTTGATGGTGACTCAAGTGATGTACATGCATGTGTGAACTAAACCAGTCATCCCAAAATAATACTTTATTCATGCATCTCTAAACCACCCAACATCTTCTCTCTAATTGCAGTAGTCTCTACCAGAGAAGACTGGAAAGATCTCAAAAACAAAAGATGGCATAATTCAAATAAATAGAAAATCTTGCTAGTTAGGAATTTTGAATTAAAACCAGCAGGCGTCCAGCTAGTATTGTAAACTGTAAACAGGTATTTAGAAATTCTAAAAGAATTATTTACTACACTTCCTGCCCTGCCCTCCAATTTGCTACAAAGACCCCCAGAGTGTTTTGAGATGGTATAGTTTCTGATATGAATGAATGAATAAATATTTAACATTGAGACCACTGATCATAGCAGTATTTGCTCTGGTTCTAAAATAACAAATGCAACAAGCAGAACAATGGAAGAACAAACAATAAAAGTAAGAGATGGGATAGTATATAGAATCACAGTTACATCACATGTTTGGCAGCATATTGCATTTTTAGGGGCTGAAATGGACTTGATCAGAAACTGACTGCTATCCAGTGTAGACAATCACCACTCTGTTGACTTATAGAAGATTGTAGAAATCTGTGGGGGAAACACCCACAAGTAGACTATAGGATCATTAACAAGCTACACAGTTCCCTCTGCCCACCACCATTATATTCTGGTGCTTGCTCCCTTAACCCTGGCTAAGAGTCGGGCTTAGGAGTGGGGTTAGGCTGGATCACGACATTCTACATCAGGGATTCTCAAACTTGGGTCCTCAGGTGTTATTGGACTTCAGCTCCCATAATCCCCAGCCTCAGTGGCCTTTGGTTGGGGATTATGGGAGTTGAAGTCCAATAACACCTGAGGACCCAAGTTTGAGAATCACTGCTCTACATGAGCAGCCTGGCATAGGCTAGGCTGCTCATAAGAACAGCCGCATTGTTTTGTAAGCAGAATTAAAACCTCTTTGATCATCTTTGAAGCTGTAGTGACTCCTAAACACTTGAAACCACTGGAGAAGTCCGATTCAGTAGAGTCTGTATCCAGAGGCCTATTCCTTATCAACACTTTTGTTGATTTTGGCCTGGTTCAAACATGCATGTGTGCCACTTGATCACTCAGCATTCAACAACTCTCTGCTGAGCGTGTGCACTGTCTTCACTGAAAAACAGTGAGTTTTTGTCAGCACTGAGTAAACTGAAGCCTGCCATGACTGATCTGTGATGGTTAATTCAAGCATGCAAGTCATTATTTGATGTTGCAGTCAACATGTGGTGAATAGAGATTGTGAACTGGCCCACAGAGCTCAGCTGTAATAGACATATCTCCAAGACCCCATAAACATGAATACACTTAATTGTGGAACCCAGCCAAGGGTCCTTAAAAGAGGGTTGCTCTTTAGTTGACTATTCCTGCAGGCATAATTTAGGTAGCCTGTCATCTAGAGCTGCTTCAGGCTTGTGAGATGTTGAGGTTGCCTTGCTAAGGGGGAAAAGAATCCCCCAAAGAAAGTCCATCTTTCATGCTATGATTGTTGTTGTGAAGTAGAATGGTAATGGATACCGCCTTCCTAGTCCATACTCTTGACAGTGTAAGGGAAGCCGAGCTGCTTAAAGGTTCCAGCTCTGAAAAACGAGGATTAGATTTTTCCATGTTTAGCTTTGTCTTAAATTTCTACAGGATTATGCTCTTGTTATAGTCAAACATCAGCTGTACAGCTTTCTTTTTCTTTGGTTATTAGCCCCTTAGGTATAGCTTTGTAATCAAAGAGAGGTCAACTGTATCAAGATAGCAGAATGCCAGAATGCATTTGGCACCAGTCCTTCCCTAAAGATTTGATTATGAAGTGTTACTTCAGGAAAAAAAGAAAGCCCACAAAGTATTGTTCAGAAAATAAAAGAAATTACTTTACAAGGTTCAAATAATAAATTCTCTCTGGTCCAACTGCACAGAGTAGTGTAAATCTTGGAGCTATGTGCTAATCAGTGTTACTAATGTACCCAGTGGTTAAAACACATGAAGGGCTCCATGCCTTTAGAGAGAGTGCTAAGGACAAAATCTGCTGACACAATGCATGAGCTATATGGGAAATACATTTAACCCACACATACCAAAGGATTCCAGTTTTTAATTCCTCTGCAGCTCTGGAGATTGGATAGGGAGCCTTGAACACAGAAGGTGTATTTCTTTATGTTATTAAAAGAAAGAAACATCACAGATAGTTCAGTTATTTGTGGCACAGTTCCATGAAATTTGTTGTCCCATATATTTCGTCATAGTCACAGGGGGTGGTATATAGAAAGCTGCCTTATACTGAGTCAGACCCTTGGTCCATCTAATTCAGTATTGTCTACACTGACTGGCAGCAGCTTCTCCAAGGTTTTAGGTAGAATCTTTCCCAGGCCTACCTACAGAGATTGAACCTGAGGACGTCTGCATACAAAGCAGATGTTCTACCACTGAGCTACGGCCCCACTTGCAAAAGTGACATGCATTGATCTACCATCCAAGCTCTTATCACACCAGGGCCTGTTTTGCTTTATCAAGGTGGCTGTATCATGTGCCTTTAGACCATGCTCTGGAACCCATGACTCACTCAGTCTGGTTACTACCCACAGTTATTAAGCATCTGAGTTTGGAAGAAGTCATGTTCTTCTAGGAAGTCAAAGAAATCCTACAGCCCACAACACAGCACCAACAGCATGCTCTGGACTTGATTGTTACTTAAATCTGCTGGGGCACCATTGCAGATACATTCAGCAGGTTCATGAATGCTGCATTGCACATGCAGCCATGCTGAGATATCAGATAAAGGGGTGGGGGGAGATTGTAGCAGGCTGCTTTTCCTTTTGGGGAGGGGAATATGAGACCTGGGCAGGTCAGGTGTGGCAGGAAGCACACCATGGGAGCCGGCAAGACAGAGTCAAAACCAGCAAGGGGTCAAAAGCCAGAAATCAGTCCATTGGGTTGGACAAGGCAACGTCAATCAAGTAGGAGTTCAGAACCAAAGATCCGTCCATTAGGAGCAAGCAGCAGTATCAGAGTCAGAAGAGGCAAATGGACAGTAGCCAAAGACCAGCCCGTTAGGAGCAGGCAGCACTGAAGTCCAAAAACAAGCAAAGGGTCAGAATCAAGGGGGAGCGGGAGCAGGAGCACACATCCACAACAAGGTTGCTTCAGCTAACAGTGGTGGCAAACTGAAGCCTTAGAGCCAGCACTGCAAGCCTGCCCGAGCCTCAAATGGCTTAAAGGGGCTGTGCCCTGTTTTTTAAGAGCTGGCTGCGGTGTAGCTGGGTGGCTGCTGTTGGGGATTTTGGTGCTTCTGGTTCCTCCTCTGATTCAGATGACACAGGCATTGTGTTGAGGGGGCCAGCAGGTGCTGGCGTTTCCATTGGTGGAGGCGAGGACCCCTCGAACCCTCCCTCGTCCTGTGAGTCACTCAAAGAAGGGCTCAGGGGCCATGACCACATCGCCTTGAAAGCCTGTGGTGTCAATTTCAGAGGCCATGACCCCTTCATCCTGGGGTGAAGGATGAAGGCCTCAGAGGCCATGACCCCTTCATCCTTTTTGTAATGTTTTACAAAAACTTATTTGGTTTCACTTGAAAATTCTTGGAAGTTTTGCCTTGAGAGGAAGTTTGCAATTCACTTCAAATTTCACTGTGTGAAAACACACAAGTGTCACAAAATGGCCACCAATACCTAAAATGGAGGCTGGAGCCACCAAGCCAGTTCACACCAGTTTGAATCAAAACGGGTTCACTTCGGTTCTAGCTCGGACCGGCACTGCCATTTCAAAGGAAAATTTGGTCTGAGCTAGAATCTTCTAACGAAACCAGTTTGAATTTCTGGTTCGAATTTGAACTGGTTTGCACACCCCTAGCTTAAATTGGCTCCTGAAGCTGGTGTTAAAGATAGGTACCCGCATTGTATCTTTCTTCCCTGTTTGTGGCTAATAAGAGCTTAGGGAGATTTAAAACAGGAAATTAACATGAATGAAAGGATTATCTCCATTCCCTCAGCAGCACAGCTCCAGTCCAGATTGTCATCCCTACCCCATATTTGTTTGTTGTTGTTTTTAACCAACAAAAAAACACCATGAGACTTTATCACAAATTTTCTGAATCACTTTTAGTTTAGGCCTTAGAATTGCCACTGACATGTCACCTAAACTAAAATTCAAAGCTAATTTGGGAGTTCCTCCTCAAGCAACTCATCTAAGGACTTTTGAGGGGAGCCCAAAGGATTTTGGTAAAATTAGTGAATTTTCCTCAAGGATTTCATATATCCCCAATTTATCTATTTCAAAAGAAGACGGGGGAGAAGGCAAATTGAAATAAATGGTGTGTGGTGGTGGGGAGTTCATAATATTAAACCTGGAACTGTTTCCTTTTGCTTTATTTCTTATATTATATTATATTATATTATATTATATTATATTATATTATATTATATTATATTATATTATATTATATTTAAAGTTTCATCAGCCTATATGCCCCATGAGTCCCTTTCCCCCAAAGAGCTTGCAGTCTACATTTCAACAGTGGAAGATATTACAAAAGGAGGAAAGGAGTAGAAAAGTTAATGAACCACAGAGAGATGATAGGAAGAGAGGAAAGAGTAGCAAAGAATAAATGGAAGGGAATGTATATACTACATTTCATGTTGTTGGCTATGAGGGATAAAAGAAAAAACAAAAAAGTTTGAAAGAAAAGGTGGAACGAAGCAAACTAAAGGGTAGTGTTATTTCAATATTACTTTACCTCCAGTGAGAAAGTCCTCCATTCTCTTTTTCACTAGTGTTATATCAAGGCATTATTATATCAAGGCAGGAAACAACATTATGAAGCCATCTGAAATTGCCAGAATAATTCACAATTTATATTCTACTGGCACAGTAGGGCTGGTATAGTTAAGATGGGACAGTAGCAAAATGGCATGCAAGATGGCGACTAGGTGGCAGAGGGATTGACGAAGGCATGTGATGCCCCAATGAGGCAACAGGGGCCTTGCAAGGGCATCCAAGGCATTTGCATGGGCACATGAAGTATAGTTAGCATCAAGGTGGCAGCAAGATTTGAGAGGGTATGCAAAGTATCATCAAGGTGACAGACCTGCAAGGGTAGACAAGGTTGACTGCCACTGAATTTGGAGGTTCTGTAGCAGAGTTATAGTACCTCTGATTGTAAAGTAAAGTTGTGCTGTCGATTCGGTGTCAACTCCCCTGTGGTTGTCTTTGGCAGAATACAGGAGGGGTTTACGATTGCCATCTCCCACGCAGTATGAGGTGATGCCTTTCAGCATCTTCCTATATCACTGCTGCCCGATATAGGTGGGAAACATACCAGTGAAGATTCAAACCTCAACCTCTTGGCCAAATTAGCCATCATGTTACATCTCTCCTCCAAGAATTTGAGTAATGCACTTTTAATAGGAAAATGAAGTGCAGGGAACCTCTGAACAAGTGCAGAAAGGAAATACCACCAACCCATTCCCATTCCCACCCCCACCCCAAGCAACTAGAATTCTGGAGTGGTCTGTCTTTGAACATGGAGGTTCTACATTATTATTATTATTAATTCGATTCCTATACCGCCCTTCCAAAAATGGCTCAGGGCAGTTTACACAGAGAAATAATAAATAAATAAGATGGCTCCCTGTCCCCAAAGGGCTCACAATCTTAAAAGGAACAGAAGATAGACACCAGCAACAGTCACTGGAGACACTGTGCTGGAGGTGGATAGGGCCAGTTACTCTCCCCCTGCTCAGTAAAGAGAATCACCATGTTAAAAGGTGCCTCTTTGCCCAGTTAGCAGGGGCATTACAGGTATACTAACCCCTATGAGCAATTAGAATTCTGCATTTGAACATGAATACACCACATTTCAGGTATAATGCCTATGAGACTCCACTTAGCTAGCATGGATAAGATTCAGTGCTTCACTTCTCTTTCCCACAGTACCTAATAAGAATTTTCCTCTCAAAAAGCCTAGAAATTCTGTAATCCAAAAACCTTTGGTTCAATATGAGAGTTAAGAAGCTTTAAATATAAATTTTTGTGCTTTAAAAAGCAGGAAATGTCCAAGTTAAGGTGCCCATATTAATTTCCACATCATATAAACAGTAAAGACTTCGTACACTCTTGCATATGACCTGAATAGAGGGCAAGTCCATTTGCCTTACTTACCCCCCCCCCGCACCCCCTCCCACCTCCTGTGTTTTTGCAGATTTATGTACCACTAATGCTGCCGTTTCACATGCCCGTGGAAGGCACTTGCACAGGCTGCCCTCCTTAAAAGGACTACGCAGCCCACAATGAACCACACGAGCCGCCAGGGCCCTAAACAGCTTCAGGTGGTGGGGGTGGCATTTTAAAACTGAAGCCCCAGCAAAAGGCAAGCAGCTTCAGTTTCTGTTTCCAGTACTTCATAGGAGCCAGGAGCGTAGCTTGGGGAAGGGAGGCCCATGTTTGCCCCTCTCCCTGGGAACCCCTTGGAGTGAGTGAGATAATGAAGACAATAGGGATGGGTGGCCCATCCCTGGGAGAAGCAAAAAGGACATTGCAGCTGTTGGCACTGGCTCCCTTGTAGTCCCAGGTAGGAGAGGGACACAGGGAGAGGGCTGGGGGCAGGCAGTTCTTGGCAGGCCCGAACGTCAGAACTCCAAAAGAGTTCAGAAATGATTTGGGCAGGGGGAGCTCAGCCAGGAGGTTCCTCCCTTCCGTTGTGTCTGATATCATTCCTAGTGCCCAACAAAGGGCATATCGGTTCTGATGGGCCTATTAAGATGACGTGACTGCACAGCCCTACTGAATATTTGTAAAAGGTTTTCGTTTATTCTACCATGAAACACCAGGGCTCAGAATACAGACATATTTTCAAAGTATTTCCTGCCACCCAGAGGGTTGGGAACTTAAAAAAAAAGAAAGAAAGAAAGAAAACTAACACTCTCGGGATTTTTACCAAGTATGCGCGCCCTCACAAAGTTCTGCTTTGCCCAGTTGAGAATCTAAATGTTATGTTGAGAGTAAAATGAGATGCTGCTTCCCTACATTCTAATTAAGACTAGTTTAGATTGCTTGACTTAATTTCTTTGCAGTGCCATCCACAAAACGAGTCCATAAATATTTGTTTCTGAATGACTTGTTTGCCAAGTTTACCTCTTTAAAGTCTGCAAATATTTAAGCAATCAAGAAAGAATCTGCGGATGCAGAATTTGAGCTTACATAATACCATCCTTACAAGCTGTATATGATACATTCCCCCCCTCTGAGCATTCATGTTTTTTAATTAATAAAATAATGCTTTCTCACCATAAGTCCATGCAATACTTTCACACATAAGAGAGCTCATATCCCTGCCCCCACCCCAAATAAGCAAATAATATTATATATCACTATCTGTTGGCCTAGTGGGCCATTTTGTTCCCCTGCTAACTGGACAAAGAGGCACTTTTCAAAGGTGTGATTTTCTTATATTTAGCAAGAGGAAAGACACTGTCTCTACCTAGCCCCAGCCTAGCATCCCTCCAGTGGATGTTGCTGGTGTCCTCCTTGTGTTTCTTATTAGATTGTGAGCCCTTTTGGGGGACAGGGAAGCATGATATCATTATTATTATTATTCTTTTTCTATGTAAATCACTTGGAGAAACTTTTCATTGAAAAGTGGTTTGTTTGCTTGTTTGTTTATTATCATCATCAGCCTTCTACTCTCTTACATTGTCTAATCAGTTCTAATTGTCTAAAGAGCCAGCGTGGTGTAGTGGTTAGAGTGCTGGACTAGGACTGGGGAGACCCAGGTTCAAATCCCCATTCAGCCATGAGACGTGCTGAGTGACTCTGGGCCAGTCTCTTCTCTCAACCTAGCCTACTTCACAGTTGTGAAAGAGAAACTTAAGTATGTAGTACACTGCTCTGGGCTCCTTGGAGGAAGAGCAGGATATAAATGTAATAATAATAATAATAATAATCTGCTTTCATGGCTCTCTATGATTTTAAGCAGAGGTTTTGTGCACTCTTGCTACCTGAGCTATTTATACCCAGGGATGCCAAGGATTCAGCCTTTTCTGCATATAACATTCTTCCACTTAAGTCTTGGCTTGTCCCATTACCAGTCATTCTGATTAACTCCATCACTGCAACATCTTCCAGCCCTTTCCCCTGGGGGTCCACAGGAAGGGATCAAAACTGGGACTACTTATCCACAGAGTCAATACTTTTACACTGAGCTATAGCTCTACATTGTAAGGTAAAGGTAAAGTGTGCCGTCAAGTCGATTTTGACTCCCGGCACCCACAGAGCCCTGTGGTTTTCTTTGGTAGAATACAGGAGGGGTTTACCATTTCCTCCTCTCGCGCAGTATGAGATGATGCCATTCAGCATCTTCCTATATCACTGCTGCCCGATATAGTACCTGCAGGGATTCGAACCGGCAACCTTCTGCTTGCTAGTCAAGGATTTCCCCACTGCTTGTACAAACACCTTAAGTTGAGGGTTCTCAAACTTGGGCTGCATATGTTGCTGGACTAAAACTTCCATCATCCCCAGCCACACTGATTTGAGTTGTAGTCCAACAACATCTGGGGACCAAGTCTGAGAAACCCCAACTTCAGTTGACTTGAGAATCACAGAGCAGCTTTGTTTCTGCCGTGGAACCAGCATCACTATCAGAGGCAGAACAGCAGCATCATGCAAAGCAGTTAAGTGGGCTGAGAATTGGGCAGCAAGGAGAAAATGTCCAAACTGTGATCTCCACATCCTGGAGCTGGAAGTATAGAGACCTGGTGTGGTGGCTCTAGAGTGTTGGGCTAGGACTGGGGAGACCCAGGTTTAAATCTCCACTCAGCCATGATGTGCGCTGGGTGACAATTGGTTAGTCACTCTCCTTCAGCTTAACCCCAGGGTAACTGGGGGGATGAAATGGGGGCAGTGGGGAGGGAGGACCATTGATGCCATCCTGAGTTCCTTGGAGGATGGGCAGAATATAATGTAACCAATGTTTTGCCCAAACTGACTACATGAAAAAGTTGCCACCATCATTCAGGACTTCCCAGTTACGAGGCATATGGTTCAGCCATACCACTGTATGCAAATATGTACAATTACATGTTGCATACAAAATCCAAAAGAAGTAACATCCCTCATAATTCTACTCTATTAAGATCTTGGAAGGCTTTGTTCCATATGTCCATGATGGCTAGAGTAACAGCCAATGAGTACATGGGACAGAGCTTTCTCCGTGGTAGCACCCAGAACTCTGGGAGATCTATTTAGCTCCATCCATCTTGGCCTCTAAGCAGGTGATTATTAGATCTTGGTTATTTCCCTGGGCCTTTGATATGCAATGATTCTGGAGTGGAGAGCTCCTGTTGTGGTTGGGTTGTTTAAAAAAAAAAAATTCTTTCAGTATTATCTGACTACATGCCCATGGCTCATTTGCCCACATCTACCGATAAAACCCAAGGCAGTCTGGGCAGTTTAATAGGCTTGACAGCTTGGGGTGGACATTGCCTTCTGCCTTGACCTAAGGTCAGTTAAAGGGGCAGCAATAATCCATAAGGCTATGACAATGCTTGAAGCCAGGGTGTGCCACTCAATGCAATTTAGATTGAGACTCACACCATAGATGTGAGTTCCTAGTATTCATACTGCAGGAGGTGGAGAGATAATCCCTTGTTGTTGCTTATGGGATGTTAATAAAGTTGTGGTTCTAGACTTCCAATTATGCCTTGTGTCTCCATTGGTCTGGGTGCAATATAGGTATTGTGTTTATTATGGGGTTATTTGGTTGTACATTTTCATTGTCTCACATTTTTAACGTGCTGTAAGCTACCTTGAGAGTTGCTGCAGAGAGGTGGCATACTAGTATAAATAATAAATAAAAGTGTGGGATAACTTATTTCTTACAAGTTGAAAACATTTTTTTCTTTTTCCTTAGGCGGGGGTGGGGGGACGGGGACTGTTGGTAATATCTTTACCAGATGTTGGGATGTAGAGAAACCATCTGAGAAAGTTTTCCACCATTTCTCTTGGGAGAACACTGAAATTTCATTTTGGAGAAATGTTGGTTCTAATCCTAATTTGGTGGGGCCACTGAGAGCCAGTTCCAGCCCACTGACTGCCAGTTGGCTTTCCCTGAAGTAGAAAATGTGGACATACTCTAAAGTTACAGGTGGGACTCAAAGAGGCCAGGCTTGGGCGTGCCCTTTGGGACTTTTCATTTGTTTTTCTTTTAAGGAGCAGACCCAAAATCCATTTTGCAACATGTTCTTGAATGTCCCCTCACTTTCAGAAGCAGCTTGCCACTTGGCACTAGGTGCTGCTTTTTTCTTTGGAAACACCAGCCCAAAGGCTTTCTGGGCATGTATAGCTAGTTGTGTGGTTCTCTGGATCGCAGCCTCAGATTGTTTAGCTCAAGAGAGGCCAAACCGAATGCCTCCTCAGTGGCCTTTACCACTCAGATACTACATATTTGCCAGCCAGCTTCATGTTGCAAACCAAAGTGAGCACGCTTAGTTAGCATACCATCTAATTGTTTTGTTCCTAATGATTTCAGGCTGGTGGTTTGATGCCTGCGGACCCTCCAATCTCAATGGAATGTTCTACCCTGCTGGACAGCACCATGGAAAAATAAATGGAATCAAATGGCACTACTTCAAAGGCCCCAGTTATTCATTACGTTCCACAACTATGATGATCCGACCCATAGACTTCTAAACACAAAAGGCAAAGCAAGAACAATGTGCAGTATAGCTACCATATTCTGAAGAACTTCGTACTTAATCTTCAGAAGCAGAGGACGGGGACTTCCTAGAAGCATCAAAATTGCAGCGGTACTCAGATCTCATGTTACTGGCTGCAGTAAACAGACAAAAGTCGCCACCAAATACATCAGGTGTGGATGAAATTGTGGTTTCTTAGTCTAGAGAAGATGGCTATGATGACTATTCAGTGGACAACATTATGGTTCAGTTGCCACAAATGAACCATTCAATGGAAGCCTTTTATTCCTTGGTACAAAAGGCACCGAAATTACCAGGCTCCGCACAAGCAATATGACGTTTTGAAAGCAGAAATAAATCATAATCAATGGGGGAAGTATGCCTGATGACAATGAAAATAGCATTGAATCTATGCAAAAGCACAACCAATATTTATTTTAATTGGTATAAGACATGCCTTAAAAATACAAAGATGGCCACTCAAACAATTGTCTGCTATCAGCAAACCAAATTTGGATGGATAATTTCTCTGTAATGCAGGATCAATATGGTATGTTAGAGTGACGTTTCATTAGTCCCCTTCTAGATGTGAAACATGCCCCTAATAAAGAGACTATGAGTCATACCAAACAGAGAATGATAAGAGCAATATGTGGAGAGTTGACAAGTGCCTTGCAGGGCTTGGGTGAAGTGAATGTAGGTAATTCAGATAATTGGCATAATCCTTAATTAGGATTTATAGGATGATAACAAAAGAAACCAGAGGATTTTTCTTTCTGACTGCTTTAGCTTTGGCCTGAACCAAAGCCAATCTGAATTTCACATATTAAAAGAAAAAAGAAAGTGTGTTTTTTTCTTTTTAAGAAAAGGCGATGAAATAATGGTTATTTTGCATATGGAACCTTCTTTGAAAATTACACAGAAATACAGCATGTATGCAAATGGCATAACCACATATTGTAACTGGACTGGGTTCATTTTACAGTTTTATTTGCATGTGCACATTTTAGAGTTAATTATTTCTAAATTGTTATTGGACTTTCATTTCTTGTCTATGTTATTCACTTTAATTTGAGAGTACTGTAAATCAAGTAGGAGACTATCTGTTCTTTGCTGTGCTTAAGTTACTGTCATGGAAAAGCACAGACAGGGAAACAAAGGGAATTATTACAATTAAAAATTGTATACTGTGAGCACAATCCAGCCAACATGAAGCACAATAGTACTATTGATGGAAAAATTAAGTGCTCGCTTAACTCTTTCCCCTTAAAATGAATGAAGCTTAAAATTACTTAAGTAGATCATATCCCATGTGTATAACCACAATAAGAAAATAATAATAATTTGGTCAATCACTTGGTCCAATTACCAATAGGTCAATTACTTGGTTAATTGACACTTGGCCAATTACAAACTTGGTCTTATAGTTCCAATAAAGTGGATTTCCTGTTAAAAATCTCCATGTGCATATTTAAAGTTCCATGTAGTCTCTGATGCGTACTGAGGTCCAGTTCAGGCAGATATTTGGTCCTTAGGTAAGCACTTATGCATCATTTGGGTTGGGCCTGGGCCTCAGAAATGTGTTAATCATTCACCTCTGTGTGAATGACATCACAAGTGAGATGGCTGCTTATACATACAAATGTATCTGACCCAACAGAGATATGTGATCCTTCTACCCCTTTTGGAAGAGGAAGGATCATGGAAATCAGCTGATTCATCAGTGCATTGATACGTATAAACACGTGGCCTGTTAGTAGCATACATGGATATTCATATTTCCCACCATGCACAGGAGCTCATTGTGCAATAAATATCAGAACCAGCCTTTATTGCTGTGCACATGGATTTTCCATTGATTTCCATGTGGATACTCATCTTCACAGAAATTTGATGGACTGGTTTGGTTATTTGGCCCTTGGCAAGCTTCTGGGCGTGGTAGGAATGCATACACATGCATGCCATACTGTAAATAGCATTGTCAGTACACAGTGAACAAGGGCATGATCTACACACACAAATCTTGGGGTGTGGGTGTGGCTTAGGTCTCTCTGGTAGTGTGGGGATGCCTGCGCTGCACCTGAGGTGTCCCATGCCATAAGCGGCATCTGAATCAGAAGGGCTCCTCTTATGAGAAGCCATTCTCAAAATCCACATCTCCAAAGAAAACTGGAGATTTTGCCAGAACTGTGGTTTTGCTTCATTGTGGAAGCAGTGGTGACATCATCCTAATTCCTGGGAATCTGTTTCAAACTGTTCCCATTTAGATCTCTTTTTCCACCACAATCTTTGATTTATTTCCATTAGTTTAACAAAGCAGCTCAGCCTGTCCTCCTGACACTAGCAAATACCCAGTATTTCTTAGATGTGTTGCCTCCCCATGATTGCCAGAGACTTATTTCTGGGTTCCTCCATAATCCAGAACAAAGGACTGGCATAACACATGACATGCCTGGGACCAAGGAGGCCCACCAAACTGGTGACATTTCACGGTGTGGGTTGGGCAAATAACTTTTTCTTAGTAGTTAATCTTGGGGCACCTAGCTGAGGCATCAGGACTGCTCAGAAGCTATCTTTCCATGTTGTAGCCATGGAATTGCCTGCCCCATATACATGTGTGTGCATTGCCCATCTTTCTGCTATGTTTCTGGTTTTCTCTGGCAATTAAGTCCTTGACCACTCCACAGCTTTATTCATACATGATCTTCACATACAGCAGGACATGGTTTTACCAGTGACCTTGAAATGGGAACGGGACTGGGTGAACCCAAAGTATGTGCCTAATTTTAATGAAACAAATGATATTGCTCACTGTTTCTCATTTCGTGTGTGATACAGTTGAATATCCATCCTCTTAAGTCGTGATAGGCAGCTTTCTTCCATTTATGGAATGAACATTGCATAGTTTTTAGTAAAGAAAACATGAAAGAACAAGGAGGCACCACCTTTTTTTATTTTGTTTTGTTACTGTGACAGCTCCATGATTCTCAAGTTAAGAAGGTCTTTGTGTTTATGTATCTATATGTATTTTTCTTTGCATAATCCTGCCCGAGGGGTTAATTTGTTTGTTCTGCTAGTTAAATTACCCAACCATTTTTTGCTCAGCAGCGCCTTCATACTACTGCTTTGTCTTTCATTCCAGTGGTCTTCATTTGTGTCCAAAAATTGTGGTCCTTAAAGATGTAATTTTTAACGTCTCCAAATCAGGAATGCCATTGTGCAGATCGTATTACAAAGGATAAAAAAGAAAGAAAAAGAAAAGGAATACCAAAACATGAGCATGATATTTACTGTTTATTTATCTCAGTTTGAGCAAATGGGGACACGGTTTCCTATCCTTTATAATAAAACATTTAAAACACATTGGTTGGCTCCACGGTTTACTTTGTTTAGAGTGTGCATTCTTGTGGCAGCCCCACCATGAAGTTTAACATTTTCTTTCTAAGTAGAACAATATTCAGAAGTTCAGGCTGATTATGTAAGGAAATCAAAGCGAAGATCTCTGCACAAATTAGTTGTCTTCTTTTTTGGTAACATACAACTCCATTTATTGTGTTCACAAATACTGGTTCCAACGAACTGATTAATACATGCCTTGATTTGAAGGTATATTTCTTTTTTAATCACTCACATTCCATTGACTCAGCCTCAAATGAAACTGGATTACTTGTTTCTTCTTCCCTAATGACTTTTCTTTCTTTAATCATTCATTCATTCATGAAGCCTGGCAATGTCCAGTCTCAATTAATTTTAATTCTTTTACCCAGATCTCAGCTATTGTTTCATAGATGCATTACGAGGAAGGAGGGACCATTTCCAACATCTCTTTGTAATAGATTTATCCACATTTTCCAGGCAACATACGCTTAATTAGATTTTATCATTGTACACATTCAAGCCAGCCTAGCTTTTTAAAAAATCAATACAAAAGCTACGGTGCAATGAATCAGTGAGTTTTAGCCCCTTACACATAGCACAGCTGTGCCAAGCCAATAGAATTTGTGGGCCATGCCACTCAAGTGGTACAGCTTAAACATGCTTAAATGACTTGAGATGCAATTAAAAGATTTTGATTTGGAGAGACGAATGCCTAGTCAGCTGAAATGCATTTTTAAATTTTGATGACATATTAAGATGACAGAAATACCATGTGAGAAGCCAGTGTGTTGTAGTGGTTAGAGTGTCGAGCTAGGGCCAGGGAGGCCCAAGTTCAAATCCACATTCAGCCATGAAACTCACTGGGTGACTCAGGGCCAGTCAGTAGTGGTTAGAGTGCTGACTAGGACCGGGGAGACCTGAGTTCAAATCCCCATTCAGCCATGATACTTGCTGGGTAACTCTGGGCCAGTCACTTCTCTCTCAGCCTAACCTACTTCACAGGGTTGTTGTGAAAGAGAAACTCAAGTATGTAGTACACCGCTCTGGGCTCCTTGGAGGAAGAGCGGGATATAAATGTAATAATAACATATCTATCAGCCGAGCCTACCCACAGGGTTGCTGTGAGGATAAACACAGAAGCTATTCTCACTAGCAGGGAAAACAGGGCTAGGGAAGCCCAGCCTGGTTTTCGCTGCTTGTGAGAACCGCTGTGAGCTGCGCAGCTCCCAACGGCAGCATGGCAGCGAGCTCTCCTAAGCAGCCCACCACTTCACACAGGTTTTGAGTGCAAATGTGCCCAAAAACTGGGTTAAGAGATGGTATGTCTGTTGCAGCTGCTTGCAGCCAAGGCAGACACACTGATTTGGAGGGGGGTCCCAGTAATGCACTGCACACTTGTTGGGGCTCTGCACATTATTGGGTTTCTGGGGGACGGGGCACCGTGCAGCAGTGCTTCCCTGCCCCCAACCCCTGGAGCTTCTGGGAGAGCCACGGGCAGCCCGCAAGAGAGCTGCTGCTCGTCTGGGCGGGCGATGCACCCGCCCAGGGCAAGCTAAGGGATTGTCAGCAGGGAGAATCGGGAAAACGCGGTCTCCCTGCAAACCCACCCGAAGCTCTTCACACAGATCGTGTAAAGATCGCTATAATGGGTTCCTATGGGTTCACTATCTCTGGGTTCCTTGGAGGAAGAGAAGAATACAGATGTATGGATAAATAAATATGGAAACATGAAAATAAATAAATATATACATAATGTTCAGATGGGAATTATCTATAATACAAAGCTGGTTGGGCCTCACTGGCTCACTCACTGGCATGAAACTCCCAGACCCAACCACAAAAGATAGAAACATGCCATGTTCACAGGTAAGTTCCAGACCTCATCCAGACTACCAAAAACATCCATAACCACACACACTGTCCCACTGGACAGCATGCGGAATGTGGCCTTATAGAGCTAGGAAAGGACTAGACTCACTGCAAAATAAGACACTTATATGCTTGCAAACTACAAGCCATTTTAGTAATTCTGTGTGTGTGCGTGTGCGTGTGTGTCTGTGCACAAACTACATATACATCTTACCTTTGTTCCATGACGGAACCATAAACAGCATGCATAGAGGCATGCTGGCAGTCTCCCATCCATACACTGACCAGACACAGGCCTAATTAGCTACAACAAGATTGTTGCACAATATGCATCCAAACCATCCCCTGGGATATAAAAAGCATCATCAGTAGTACGTAAGGAACTAAGAAGAGGAAGTAAGAGAGGATAGAACCTCAAAAGATACTAGTACATTGTTTATTACTATTATTACAACTATGACAGTGGTGTCTGGTGCTGAGGAGGGGCTGGGGGGGGCACAAATGGGATACAACTACATCTCTCTTACTGTCCTGACTCTCTCTCTCTTTTCACCCTGCCTTAGCTTTAACTTGAGCTGTGTGGGCCAGTCATTTGCTGGGTGAATGGTCAGTCTAAGTGGCTCCAATTAAAGCCAGGGAAGCCGTGGCGGGTGGGGAGGAGAGATGCAGCTGTGGCTTGCGCTCTGTCCGCCCCAACCCCACCCTCTACCTTGCCAGCCCCACCCTCCTACCCCTGCTACTGCCAGGCACTGACCACCATGGGACACTCTTCTCCTTCTGTGAGCTATTCACAGCCTATGAAGTTTTTGATCAAAGAGTTGATTCAAACACACAGGCCCCATCCTACAGCCTGATTGGCTGAGGTGCACCTAGGAGGATTGGAAGGGCTGTACCACGTGATATTTCAGAACCTGCAGCTGATGAGCAAATCTCTGTTGCAGAGAAATTACTCATCCTCTAGGAGTAATTGTACAGGAAGCAACTTGAACTGAGAAACAACAGTTTGCTATTCATGACTAACTAACTAAAACACAGGCTAAGAAAACAATAAACAGTCTAACCGTCTCTTACGGAGAGAGAGGGAGAACCTTTATGTATGACTTCCGGACAGCACGTGAAGAGCAGACAAACCAACCCAGATTTCTCCCTTCAAGCCAATACACATGATACATTCAAACAGATAACCATGTCCTATCCAGAGAACAGAGGCAATGCTATAGCCAATCCCACTCTCCACTGACTTTAGAAGCAGAGAATCAATTTGCTTTCAAAATGGGAGTATAAAGTATTTCATTTGCATGTATTTTACTAACATAGTTGAAGCCAATATGTGTATGTACAGTTTTTTATAGTTACTATTTGTATATGGAAATGTCAGTGGGCATCATGATCTAATGCTTGACAAAAACCAGAAAACTTCTCCTTTCTTAAAGAGATTTTCCTGGTGGTGTCTCAAGAAACAGCCCACATTTCTCCTCTGAGGCAGGAATCCATCAGTCAGATAAATCAGCTTCAGATAATATTTATTCTCCCATGTTTAGATGGAGATCCGCCCTCCAGCAAGCCTTTCATGCTTAAATTTAGAATCACTGTCTGCTCTCAAGGAAACTACAAATCTCCAATTTCTTCACATGCAGATGCATTATTGAACTGCTCATTTATTTTCTTTGGGGTAATGGAGCAGAACTCCTCATTGTATATTTTCATTTCCTTTTGTGAAGCAAAACCTTTATGTTCTCCTTTAAAAGATGTTGGCTTTAGATTTTGTCTTACATCCACTGCATGATATTATATTTTTTCCTCTTTTAGGAATATGATGATTCCAATGGAATTATTGTTATGCAGAATTCTACCCTCATAAAACTGGAGAAAAACTTCTTCCCAGACCTAAAAAGAACACCCCTATGGCACTAGCTGAGCTTTGATGTATAAATACAGGGCTTCCCACAGAAAAAGGGAGACACCTTTGCAGATGGGACATGATGGTACTCAAGTCAGGTATCACAGCTGAGCAACCTATCTAGATCTTTCTGGCTCAACATGCATGTCAACAGCATAAGTCAGCAACTGTGGGAAAAGGACAGGTTTGAGAATCATGCTCACGTATAGGAACTGAGGTAGTAGCACAGTGTATCTGATCCCCTAAATTAGAATCACCCAAGTATCCTTCTTGATGAAATCAGCATTGAAGGAAGCATAGCCTTTTTTACAGGACCTTTGTAAGACTGAAAGACCTGGGGGCAGAATGTTCATTTGAGCATGTACACACATACACCTTTTCTTCTCCCTGGCTGACATACTGTGCAATGTTACTTATGGGGTAGAATGTAACTTTTTCACAGCTGTGCAAGAGCACTGTTGCACAAACACAAAAATGGCACAAATGGAGTTGTGTGACACAACATTGCAGCCATAAGGCTATGTACATGAGCAGCCAAGCCCAGGCTAGGGCAGCCCAGCCTGGATCTGACTGTCCTTATGAACTGCTGAGCAGAGGTGCTCTTACCCCTGGACTTTGGGGCCCAAGTCCAGGGACTCCACACCCCCTGGGGGCCCCAAAATCATATTTAGTCTGCCCTGGGTGGTGTGGTTTGTGCCCTCAAGAACCTATATGTTATAAAATGATGCATTTTATATGTTATAAAACTTGCAGCTATATAAAACTTGCAACAGGGGGGCCTTCAAAGGCCTTTAGGTCCAGGCTCCAAAATTTCTTAGGCTCACCTCTGCTGCTGGGATCAAACCCGATTCAGGTGCTGCCCTTGTGTGTAGCCCAACTTTTAACCCTGGCCTTTAACCCTGCACAGAGCCTGAACATACACAGAGTCAGGCGCCTAGAGCACCCGACTCCCAAGGGAATTCCCCAGTGCACCACACTCATCATGCTATGCATTTTGGGATTCCTGGAGGGCAGGACGAGGCCAGGCCTCCTATGATCTGTGCTGCCAGGAGCAGTGTAGATGGTGTGGGCACGTGGCAGTGTGCCCAAAAATGAATCGGCCATCATCTGGAGGGAAGGTAGGTCCATCCCTGCCTTCACCCCTGCCCACCCACCCACCCAGTTGTTAGTGAGTGTAGCCTTGATTATTTCAACTCTGAGCAATTTTCTGCACATTCATAACATTCAACTGCATGTGTAATGTTGTGTAGTATGTCATCCACTGCATCCCATGTCAATGTAATAATCCCAAATACTGCAATAACTCTTGAAATAAGGGTTATATTTTAATTGATTCATTTTTCTGCTTTGATCATTTGGGTTATTACAAATGATCATTTCAAATACTGAACTATACTTTGCTTGGGCCCCGATGTGTGGGGACTGGAATTGCATCCCCCGAGGGGCCCTGTTTTGTTTTTTTTTAGCACACAAATAACTGTTCCATTGACTTGGTAAGGAGGGTAATAGTATCTGTGTAGCATTTTATGGCCCTTGTTTGTTTGGCTGCATGGAAAACCCCCTCAGATTTCTAACTGGTACATTAAAATGATAAATTCAAAACTGAAAACAATACACAGACCAACTCCAAATTACCATCTCAAGTTCTTAAGGCTGCAGTGTTACACCTAGGCAATTGGGTAATTGCCTAGGTAATTGTAAATACATCAATAAATAATTGCCCAACCCAGCAAGGAGAACACAAGTGTTAAAGTAGTATCCCATTAAACACAGGCAATGCAGGTGCAGCTCCACATCTGGTGTGCTTTTATCTATTTATTTATTTCAGAGATGTCTAAGCTGTCCTTAAATACAACATTCTGTATAATAAATGAAAAAGAATAGTTGACGTGATGAAGAAAATTCGTCCAAGTAGTCTCATCGAAATCAAAAAGTCAAGCAACATCTAAATTGTCCTTTTAATTTCAATGGGACTACTTTGAGTAATTCCTACATCATGTCAGCCAATGAGTGTGTGTTTGTGTGTGTGGCCAAACAGCTGCATCACAATGCTTCTCTAGACACCATTGAACTGGCTGGATACATAATATGATGTAGACAGGGATGTGTATTTTGGCTAGGTCGGGCCACTAATTGCACCCACACCCTGGAATGAAGACCAGAGACAGTAAGTGAGCTGAACTGTGGGCCTCAGCTACTTTTACATATGAGATCTGCAACATCTTAATTAGTGAAAGCCAACCCTCCCAAACTCAGGGTGGCTATACTTTTTACCAACATGAGGAACTGACAGGTTCCATCTTTGGATAGGCCGTACCACCTGCTGGCACCAAGTATTGGACCGATGCAGTAAATGGTCTTTGCTCTTCACTGCCTACATAACTGAAAGATTTACAGAGGAAATCCTGTCAGCATCATCAGCTCCTAACCCAGCAAGCCATAGGGATCAATGAGACTCTTGGAGCCCCAGAGGAGGCTCTATACTTCAGGGCCCTTGGGCTGGTAAACCTCAAGTCCCTCTATTCCCTTTAACCCTGATCATGATGGTAGTACCAATTTATATGCCAAATGCCTTATGCCAAATTAAGTCAATTCTTGACCCAACCAATGTGACAGTGCAGGATAGGGGGAAAAACTTCCTGAAGCCAGTGAAGGATAGGAATAACACATTCATACTCAGCCCCCTCCAGTACCAGAAGTTGAATGGACAGGTGGGTGGGGGAATTTTCACTGATCTCCCCTTCCCTCTGAAGTGCTCTGTGCCACTCAGAAATATTTATGTGTTCATTACATTTATATCTGCTCTTCTGCCAAGGAGCCCAGAATGGTGTACATGGTTGTACACCTCACAACAACCCTGTGAAGTAGGTTAAGCTGAGAGAGAAGAGACTGGCCCAGAGTCAACCAGTGAGCTTCATGGCTGAATGGGGATTTGAACTTGGGTCTTCCCAGTCCTAGTCCAACACTCTAACCACCACGCCATGCTTGCTGATGTTCCACAGAGGTGGGGCCTCTGTTGAATATGTCCCTGAGGGTCACACAGCCCTCTGGTAGGTTATCTGGGAGGGCTTGGGGCTGGGAATGAGCAACATAACCTACTCTAGTTTCTCTCATTGTTGCAGTGAGGAACTGAAGGAAGAACAGTGGGCCAGGGAGAACTAGCCAGCCTGGTGAAGAAAAGTGCCTACCTCTGTGGAAGATCAGCATCAATTGATTATGCTGTCCTTTATATTAATGCCAATTTTGTTAGCCACCTTGAGTTTGTTTTAAGAAGGAGAAGTGCGATACAAATCCTCGAAACAAACCAAGTGTTCTGAGAACTCAAATAAGTTTGAGCTAGCAATTTTGAGATGTACAGCTGGATAGATCTAAACAGCATTAATAATAGTATTTTCTTTGTATCCCAGAGTACCTGAGCATGCTCTGCCAAAAGATATAGTTCTGGTTTAAATTAATAACTGGGGAAGAGCCAAAGCTTCAAATCAGTTATCTTATTTCTTTGACCTTTTCACTTTCTTTTGTTCCAATCAAAGATTCACGGGAGTTCTCCTCCAGAGGTCACAATACCACAAATCTTCTCTACAGATCATCTTTGCATTCTGGATTGGACTCCCACTTAAATGTTTGTTTTCAAAAGTATTTTTTGGAAGTTAATATATAGGATGTTGAAAAGATCCACTTACTGATACCTTTTTTTCTTTCCGGCTGGAAAAATTACAGAATCAGTAATCTGAATGAAAGTGCCCAATAAACAATAAAATAAAGTGTGCCATCGAGTCAGTATCAACTCCTGGCGACCACAAAGCCCTGTGGTTGTCTTTGGAAGAATACGGGAGGGGGTTACCATTGCCATCTCTCGTGCAGTATGAGATGATGCCTTTCAACATCTTCCTACAATACTGAACCCAAATTAGCTTTTTAAAATTGCAGCACAGGTTTTGTCTTTCTCATCCCCTTTGATTGACTGGAGATTCTCTGGTCTGAGGGCCTCGCTTCTGAGAAGTTAAAGCTATAGACCAGTGTAGTGAATTGTGGGTAGTTGGAAATTTTTTCCTTTCCTGACTCAGGCCAGGTTAATGGATAATCTCCCTGACTGGTCTAAACCAGTTCTGCAGCACACAGGAGACTTTAGTGCTGAGTCATCCCTTTCCTGTGCTCTGAGGAGCAGCCTGGCTGGCTTAAAAATCTTCCACTTTCCAAACCCAGAAAGCTAAGAAAAAGACTCTGATAAACCTGGTCTTTTGGTAATCCAAAACGCTGCCAACAAGCACTCTAAGACTTGCCTAGAACCAGACCATTGGATTGAGTGCTTTAGTCCAAGGTCCCTCTATAGCTGGGTACTGGGCAAGCACAAAAATCTGCTCCCCCTTTTTGCTAATGAGCAAGACTAAAGAAAAACCTTTCCCTCCCATACATTTTGCCTGCACATGGAGTTAATTATTAATTGGCCAAGCTCACCTTGAGAGGTGTGCACCAGAGAAATCCCCCTTTCCTCCTCCTGCTGAGTTATTAACCAACCTGCTGAGGCTTGTAAAAAGAACAGAGAAAGAAATATTTTATTCATTTACTACAGACTGGTTCTGTCTGAGGCTTTTAGCTTTTTAGATACACTTAAAAATACTTAGTTGTTTACAAGAATATTTCAAAAGCACCCCAAATGATGCTGGGGCAGCATACTTAAAAATCTTAGTTACTCAGTTGCAAAGAACAGATATTTAGGAAAATTCAAATCACACACACAAAAGCAAAATAAATTCCTGACACCCAGTCTGACTAAACAAATTGTTCCCTATGCTGAGTTCCCAAAGCCAACAATGTCCTGGCTTCCCCCTTCCTTGACTCACCAAACTCTTGATGAGAATCAAGCATCCTGCAGATCTCTCAACCTGAGAGATTATCCTGCAGCTCCGCCATGAGGCATCTGACCTCATACTAGTCCACACTCTCTGCTTGACTTCCTTTCTTGTTCCCAGAATTTACAGCAACAGCCCTCTAGGTCCCACCTACCTGGTGTACTGATTGGTTGAGCTCTGGACTTCACCAGCCTGTCAGTCAAGATAAGGGTTCACTTCCTGTTAATTCTTAACAGGGTGGGGAAACTGGTCACTACAACCAGTGATTCCCAACCTGGAGGCCTCCAGATGTTGATGAACTACAACTCCCATCAGCCCCAGCTACAATTTATTGTGGCTGGGGATGAGGGGAGCTGTAATTCAGCAGCACCTAGAGGCTCCCAGGTTGGGAACCATTGCTATAGATGCATGAGGCAGCTTCTTTTTAGTGGTTGCACCAAGGTTTTAGAACAGCCTCTGCCCCACTCTAGGAGAATCAACACATAACATAGGGACATGGGAAACTGCCTTATACTGAGCCCTTTCTCATGATCTATGAGAAAAGGCTTGGGGCACATGGGGAGAAAGACTCTAAAACCTTACCCCTCGCCCTGCAGACGATTGCCCCGTCTATGCTGAATGCATGGTCCGTGCGCCCATGCAGACTCCAGCTCTCCCCAGCAGCTCTCCCTTGCAGTGACCCATGGAGGCTTGGGGCAGGGACGTGTTGTCACCCCCCAAATCCCATAATGCACTGCATGAGTGTGCGGTGCATTGTGGGGATCCACATGGTGCCAGCTGGGAGCCCTGCCTAAGGGAACCCTGCCTAAGAGAGCACACACTTCCTTAATCTGATTTTGGAGTTGGGCTCCAGAGGTGGGTTTGCTGCCCCGCCACCACCAGGAGTGATGGTTCACACGCCCAGCAAAGATCGGGCTAAGGAGGTCAAGCCCAATCTTTGCTGCACATATGAAGAGCTTCACCACACTGGCCCATCTTGTTCAGTATTGTCTACACTGACTGGCAGCAGCCTCTCCAAGATTATAGGCGGTAGACTTTCCCAGCCCTGCGTTTAGATGCCAGGGATTGAAACTGGGACCTTCTGCAGGCAAAGCAGATGCTCTGCCCCTGAGCTGCAGCACCCCCCGCCCCAATCTTTGCAGAATCTTTCACTGCCAGTTCAACACATTTTAACTCTTAGGTCTTTTAAAACCACTGACAGCCCCTGTATTGAACTTGGTGGTTGTTTTAAATATCGTGGGCAACATTCAGAATAAATAGACATTATTAAGCACCACTGAAAGCAGTGAGTCAGGTTTCTGCAGTGAGCCACTGTTTCTGCATTGGTGTATTACTTTTATCTTCTTAATTGTTTTTGATAAAGCTCTTGCCTTTTTGTTCTCACGGCCAGGCAAAACCAGGCTAAGGGAGCCCAGCCCGGCTCCTCCTGCTCATGTGCTGCAACGGGAGCCGCACAGCTCCCAGCCTCCCGAAATGCCCTTCCCCTTCAACGAGGTTAGCAGAGCGAGCCCTCCACTAACCCCATTTATTGGATTGTGTGTTGCTGTGGCGTGGCTCCGTGCCGTGGCAACTCACGAGGAGACCCTCAACTGGGAGGCTACAACAAACCTCCCGGCGTTGGGGGGCTCCCCAGAATTTCCTGCACACTCACGTGTGGCATTCTGGGACTTCTGGGGGCCAGGAGTCCCTCGGTCGCCACTGCCCCAACCTGCTCCAGTAATCATGTGGGTGGCCGAGCCAGCTGCCCAGGGCGATCTGGCTGCTTGTGTGCAGGGAGAGTGGGCCAAGCCTGCTTTCTCTGCAAACCCCCTCCCGGCTTTCCACGCTGCTTGTGTGGAGAGCTTCTCTCTGTGCTGCTTTGAACATTCCTTTTAATTCATTTTAAGACATTGATCTAACTGTAGCTGATATCCATAAGTTGCCCTTCCACCAATTAAACATTATTCAGCTAAGCAGAGGAATAATAGACTATTCACATGTACAAAACTCCAACATAAGATCTAATGCAGCCTCTATGCAGGGCATAGAGAGACAATAGAAAGGGAACAAGCACCAGATTAACCTATTGTCTAGTTGCAGGGATCCTCAACGTTGGGCCCCCAGATGTTCTTGGATTTCAACTCCCATAATCCCCAGGCTCAGTGGCCTTTGGCTGGGGATTATGGGAGTTGAAGTCCAAGAACATCTGGGGGCCCAACGTTGAGGATCCCTGGTCTAGTGGACCAACAATAGCTGGTCCCCCTCCCTGCCAACTAGAATATTTATTTGTTTGTTTTTATTTTAGTACATTTATATACCGCCCCATACAAAAAAGTCCATCGCGTATCACAATATAAAACCAATTAAAACATTAACATAATTAAAACAATTTAAAATACAATCAAAACTCTCAAACCGAAGCTTTAAAACTAAAAATCCTAGCGAACTGCCAGGTGTTTTTCAAATCACTACTGTAAGACATCACTGGCACAGGGAAGCAGCTATTTGGGAGCACTCTTGGAATCTACACGGGAATTCCACATCATTTCTCCACTGGGAGGTAGCCTTTTAAATATTTGAGTAAGCCACAGAGGCAGAATGATGAAGCAGGATAGGAACTGAGCTGAACAAAATGTAAATGGCCACTGGTAAAGAAACATGCCAACTTTTTTGAGCGAGGGCATGTTGCCTATATATAGATTGCAAAGCTTCAGAACTCAGGGACCACTAGGCTTTGAAGAGAAATTCTGAGTGCATTAAAAAGATATATGAATGTGCCATGCTATCTTAAATAATTAAAATTACATTCTCAACTTCTGGTTATTTTAAACGCATATTCTGCACCACAATCTCTTCATTTCATTTCAGACAAATTTGTCCCTCATTGTCCTTATAATAATCTTTGTTATAGACAGACAGGCATTTCGATCACTTCATATTGTGGCCCTGTTGTTGTTTTTTAATGAATAAATTTCCACCCATGGACTTACCAGTAACATTAATGCGGTATCCAGGAAGAATGAAGGGAAGCTTTGAAACATCTGTGGGACTGTCCACGCCCAGACAACCCTTTCCTTTGTCACCCTGTTCCAAAAACTAAGGAGACAGAAGTAGTGAGGTGTCAATGGTGAATGGGTAGATTTTGGTAATGTTTGTATATTTTGTTAATAAGAACAAATTCTGAACATAAAGAAGGCCTGGCTAGGAAGAATGGGACGTTGTCAGACACGTATCCACATGAATGATAAAAAGATAAATACCTCACTCAAGCAGTATGAACTTTTTTGCCAGGCAGTAAGGAAGGAGAGGGCTAGCCAGCCCTCCCTTCTCAAATTAATGTTAATGGCATAGCAGCTTCTACAATGTTGCTTGTACCACTGAGACAACACCAGAAACTCCAGCATCCATGGGAGGAGCCTACAATATTACTCTTCTCCATGCCAGAACTGTCCTAGTTTCTGGGAGGAACAATGCTGATGTCAAGCGAAGTTGCAGAGGGGAGGCAAACAGGGGTTTGCATGAGTGGTTTTCAGTGAACCAGACCACCATGAACTGGGCTGGTTCGAGCAGCTCAATCACAAACCGGACTGGCCTTCTGAAAGAGGGGAAGCAAGTACAGTTGGGCACAAATGGTTCACAGTGAACTGCTCTGCCATGAACTGGGACAGTTCAAGCAGCTTGATTGTGAACTGGACTGGCCTTCATGAAGGCTGGCCAGTCTGCGATCAAACTGAACCAAGCCCAAGGTGAACTGGATCACTGTGGTTCGACGGTCTATGTTTGTAAAGGGGAATCCGAACCATTTAAAAAAAACACAAACCAGTCTGTGCACACTCCAAGAGGCAAGGATGGGCAAGCACCCTCTCAGACAGGTAGAGTTCTCCCACCACATTTCTGTTTCAGAAATCTAACATGTAGAACACAGCTCACCCATTCAGAAACGTACTTTGCTCCTTCTTCATTTCCCCCCACCCCTGTGCTGCCTCTGGCTGTGTGGGGAGAAGCTTCATTGTGGGTGGGGACCTCTGACATTATTCATTTAATTTATTATTTATTTACTATATTTATATCCCACTCTTCCTCTGAGGAGGCCAAAGCAGTGTACATAGTTCTGTTTATCCTTACAACAGCCCTGTGAAGCCGGTTAGGTTGAGGGATAAATGACTGGCCCAGTGTCACCCAGTGAGTTTCATGGCTCAATGGGGATTTGAACTTGGGTCACCCTGGTCCTAGTCCAGCACGCTAACCACTACCACACTGTCTCCTGTGCTGCAAATGTATTATGAAAGAAGTCCCGCAAGAGGATACAGAATGAAGCTCTCCTGATATCTGCAGTGATAGATGGTGCAAACATGAGCTGGTGCAGACATAGCCTTAAAATGCTCATTAAAAAGTCAAGCATGGGATGGGAACTATTTACACTTGCATCTTCTTACTCCTCTTCATTGGCAGTGGCAGCTTCTAATCCAAAAGAATTAGTCAGAAAGGAACATTCACTGTAACATATCAAAGATGTCAAAACACTGGAAGGGTTATTAAATGTATTTGAATTGTAAGGAAGATTGCTATTGCCCAGCCAGTGAATTAAAAGATTAGTGTCATGGATAGGATAAACTTGGGATTCCACCAGGAAATATTGCATTACTATGTTTATTCCAAGTGTTTGTCTCCAGCAAGCAGCCTACATGTTGCTATCAGAAAAGATTGCACAATGCATGTCCTGGATGATCACATTGGGATGGGGGGGATACACACAAATATGCAGTCAAAGCAAACATATTGTAATGGTTAATACAGAAAGGGCCCAGTTTGGAAAAGTCCAGCTTGGAAAAGTCCACAGGTCTATCTAATCTATAGTTGGCATCAAATTTTCAACAACAACAAAAAAGGAAGAAGAAGAAGAAGAAGTGAAATCTGAAACAAATTCCAGGGTTCCTCCAAAGGAGAAACCTCTGAGAATTTTCAAGCAAAGCCAAATGAGTTTCTATAAGACAATGTTTCTGCACATCAAGTAGTAGAATCACAGTATGGCTTGTAATGTGGAACCACGGGTCCGCACTCCCCCTCCCGCTGCTCTCCCATCTGAATTCAGATGCAATGGAGATCTCCCACTCTCCATCAGTGAGACTGCAGAGAGCAGGGGGAACTGGCTGCCTGGCCTTCCTTCTTGACTGAAGGACAGCTCCAGCAGCCAATAGCAGCCAGAGAAAGGGAGGAGCTTCCTTCCTCAACTCCAGTCACGGAATAGCCAGACTGTGGTGCCGCATTTGGACGCAATGCTGGCACCACCAAACTGGAGGTCCAGGTCCAAGCAGCAAAACTCACTGCAAACCAAAGGTACAAATAGGCATTCAGGAAAGGAAACCGCAGGTCCATTTTCAGTGGTAACTGCAGTTGCCTGCATTTGAATGTACACAAATTGTAACCAGAGGCCCCGTCAACTCTGGTTTCATGTTACGTGTGAATGTGGCCAGTATCATCTTCTACAGTTAGTGCTTGACAAGGTAGTGACATGGTCAATATCATGCCCATCTGTATGCTATTCCAAACCTGATGGATTATTGGCAGCCGGATAAGTCTGAGGAGGCTCAAGTGTGAGAAAGAACAGGACTGATGAATTGCATGATCTTCCAAAGTAATTGAATGCCACAGTTTAGCTGGACCCCACTTCTCAATCTCAAACTTACAGAAATAAATTTGATCTCATTCTTGGCTCTCCTGTTCTTATACTGGCTTGCCTGAATATTCTGCATCAGTTCCTGTAATTGTCGGCAGCTTAAAGAATGAAGGAGATCTAAGCAAGAGCAATAATTAGGTGAGGGATTTGTTTGAAGCAGACTTTTTGCAGGTCCCCAACAAGTTTGGCATCCTGTTTCCCACAATTCTTAAGTGACTCCAGAAAGCTCACAAGCAGCATATAAGTAGCTCAGTGACAGAACATCTGTTTTGCATGGAAAAGGACTCAGGTGTCCAGTCGCTGGCATCTCTAGGTAGGGCTGGGAAAGACTCCTGCCTGAAACTTTGGAGAACCTCTGCCAGTCAATGTAGTCAATACTGAGCTACTGAGCAGTATATACATATTTGTTGCAGTAGTAGCATTCATCATAAGTGATTGCAGTACACATGAGTGTGCACTTTATCTTCCTACCCTGGCATTTGGTAAACTGATTTAGATGAGTGTTTAAATTCCCAATGTCAAAAGTATTGTTTTGATATTTGTGATTTTGTTGTTCTATTTTATTGATTGTGAACCACCTTGTGTACAGCTACTCTAGAGAGATGGGATGCAAATTATTGTTATTAATAAATAAAATACATACAAGTAGTTATTTTATATCATTTGTTTTTAACCTCCCCTGTCTCAAAGTCTCATGAACAATAACTCAAAGCAATTAAAAAGCAATAAACTCTCTCTCTCTCTCTCTCTCTCTCTCACACACACACACACACACACACACATCTCTCTCTCTCTCTCACACACACACACATTCAGTCTGTTTAAAGAACAATTAAAAGATGCTCATCTACAACCAGAGAATATTTGCAGCAGCAAAAATATCGTTGAATGAACTAATGCTCATAGTTTCTTACTAAATCAGTAATAAACTCATACATGAACACACACAATCTGTTTAAATGAACAAGTAAAAGATGCTCATCCACAACCACAGAATATTTGCCTCAGCAAAAAGATCATTGACTGAACTAATGTTCATAGTTTTGTTATTTTATCTTTTTAAGCGAACCAATATCTGAGTTTAAAAAATCTAACTGAAATGAATGTTATTCATTTATCAGCTATTTTACCACTTACCTCTAATGTAGCATTCAATAGAATCTGATTTTATACCAGCTTTGTGCCAAATAATCTGTCACCTATTTTTCTAATATTAATGAATAAACCATCTTTGCAACAACTGTTTAAAAAGAGGAGAAAGATAGGCAGACCTCTGCCCACACAAGCAATACCCATAATTGTAGCTTGGTATTTCATTGCATTTCATAGGAATGAGGATCACAATCAAAAGCAAACCATCTGTAGGGGAACATTTCTGATCTGGGGATATGACAAGCTAATTGGGCAATTGTTTCTCTTGGTCAGCTTCAGATTGTCTGGTTTGCAATCACTGCCTTCTTCAAAGCTCTTGTACACTTATCCACAGATTTAAACACAAACGTTAATAGACAAAGTGATGATTTCAGGAAATCTCCAATCACAGCAGGATTCACTTTAAAGTATGGAGGGGTGGAGGTAGATAAATAACCTTTGTGTAATTCTGTTTTCAGAATTTGGTATTTGCTGTGGGATTATCTTTAAGGACCGACAGGGTGGCGTCACAGGAGCGTGTCAAGTTTCAGACCTTTTCATAGCTTAAATTCCTACATTTAATCAAAGGTTATATGACTCCTCTCTGGCAGCAAACATCTCCATTAGCCTGACCATATAGTGGGTGGCCTAAAAGAGTGATACAAAGCTAGGGAAATTATCTAACTGCCAAGTATCATTTGCCTGAATGCCTTTTCTGTGAATCCTATAAACAGCCTTATCCACACAACTGAACTAAACCACAACAACTGGATTGAAGCCATATTGGACCCATTGAAGTCGACGGCATCTCAATCATATTTTTCCCCTTGAAATTAAATTCTGTTGGCTTCAGCTGAACTTATTTCTAACATAGTAATGCTTAGGATTACATCCTAAACCAGGACAGAGTTGCAAACTAAACGATAAGAAAATTCTGAACAATCAGGCTCTCCTATTCAGCATCTTTTTGTTTCTCATGAGGCAAAGAGATTTCTCTTAGATTTCTTTAGATAATTCTCTTAGATTTTTTTAATCACTCCATTCTCTAGCCATTAACCACCTAGACTCCAATCCTTCATACATTCCCATGGTTGCAGATGGCTGAAAATAAGACGTGGAGGATCAAAGAATGGGATTCAAAGACATATTGAATGTCACATTTAGTTTAACTCAAAAGCTAAAGAACTAATTGCCATGTATTCTTCTAAAAGGACTTGCATGCCACATCCCTTTCTTTGCATCTTTTTGGGCATGAGGGAATAACAAGCAATTCTTCAGCTCTGCTAAATGTCATTGTACACTGTTTCACATAATAGTGGACAGTAATCAATAAAGTAATCAAAAGGAGAAAGGGGCAAATACTCTCACTTTGAGCTTTGGATTTTTATGGGATTTTCTGTACTATTCAGTCCAGGCAAAAGCATTCAGTGTGATTCTCTGTGTCCTTTTTAGGAGATATTTCCTAGCTAGAAATAACATTCTAATCATTTTTCCTTAGTATTTTCATCCTTTATCTTTGCATTTGTAGGTCCAAAGTTGTATTCCTTTTTAATGAAAAGACATACCTAGAGAAATACTTGGCTTCTCTTTTACCTGGTTTAGCATTCTCTGAGGACAATGTTGCAGGAGCACAATGTTTCGAAGAAGACAGAATAATTATCTGCATCTGGATCTTCTAGTCTCTTTGTCACGGTTGTCTGTTCTCAAAGGATTTCACTTGGACTTGAGCATTCTTACAAGCCAGCTCCACAGCATCCATGATAGTCTTCATGGCAGATTGGGGGGACCTGGGGAATTTCAGGCTCAGTTCTCAAAATCCAGTCCAGACCGCAACATGATACAGAGTCATAGACCTTGACTCCAGTTCTCTCCTCTTGCCGCTTTAAATATGGGATCTGCAGTGCAATCAGCATCACTTCTCGCTTCTAGCAAGCACTTTGCTAAGCAAAGGAAATTGATTTGAATCCCACTGCAAGATCCCTCCTTGAAAGGGACACTTTGAAGGAGGTGATTTTTTTTTTTCCAGGAAAGAGGGAAGAATGTGGTGTGCATCATGAATCACCTTTTTAAAAAATGGTATTTTAAAGGAAGAAATCTATAGAGAGACTCACAGTTCTTGTTCTTTATGCAGCTGACTCTGTTGCCATATGAACCCAGAGCAGGTGGCATGTGGAGGATGCAACTACTTGGATAGGCCCAGTGGGGTGGGGATGTGGCCGCAGTTCAGTGGTAGAGCACATGTGTGTACATGATTTGAATGTACAAAGTCGAAGGCATGTTTGGGTAGGACTGGGAAAGAGCAAGGAATCATTACACGCCATGCCACACCTGCAAGCAACCCCTTAGGAAAGTGGGTGGGGAGAGCTGACTCAGCCCATAGTAAACTGACCAGGGCAGGAGCCACCAGCCTCTGTAATTCTTTACGAAGCCAGCAAGGACCCAGCTGCAGCAGCCTGAATGGCAGGATGGGCTGCAGCTACCAGCTGCGAGTGTCATTGAAGAGGGATGTAATGCAGTGATCCCTTCCTTTCAGCACGTGTGCAGCTGTGGAAGGCAAATCAGAGCACAGCTGCTCCCAGCCCAAGTCAACTGAGGAGGAAGGCAAAGCCACCTGATTCCTCCTTGTCGCACCAGAAGTAAGTGGCCTGAGGTCCCTGACGGAGCCAGGTGGACAGAACTTCTGGCTTCCAGCTGCTCCATAAATTAGACAGGAATTTATTGCTTTCCTCTTCTCGGTTTATTGTACACTCCTTATTGAACAGCTGAGTCATGCAGGCTTTTGGGCACAGCATAGGCTATGTCCTATGCTCAGTCCTCCTGACCCAAGAAATATGGGGAGCCCAAATATTCTGCCAGGCCGCATAAAATATTGCCTGCACTCTTCTCCATGCTGTGGCCACATCCACATCTTGAGCTGGACATGTCGCTGTGAGAACCCCCATTTGAAACTTGTAGAGTCCTTGCCAGTGAGCATAGATGGTTGTGACCTAGACAGATCAATGGTCTGGCTCGATATAAGGCAGTTTCAGATATTCATAGTCAGAAGACACATAATGCAACAACTTTACTGAAGCTGATTTAGGGACATCTGGTCACCCTGGATACCCTGAGAGTCTTAATGGGAGATAGACAGCAAAGGAAGGAAGGAAGGAAGGAAGGAGGAAGACAGATCACAACATGCTTTTGAAGCTCACCTCACTTTCCATAGCAGTTTGTTATGAACCAGTTGAGGGGCCAAGACTGCTATTTGAGAGAAGTATGTACAACCCCAGATTCATGGAGGCTGAAGGTTCTTTGGTTTTCAGCCATTATTTTGGGGTGAATTGGACATGGAGAAATGAAGAAAGCTCCATGTAACCCATGCCTTGAGCCAATTAATCTCAAAAGCAGGTTGGTTGGATTCTGAAACTGGGAAGGTGGGCCTTCCTCTGTTCTGACAGAAAACAAAAGGGAGGCTGCTTCACAAAAACTAGAACTCTATGAAGAAGACCAAAGACAACAGTGAAATTAGTATTTAAAGTAAGATGAACCTTGGAACAGTCACATGTTTACAGTATGAAAGGGCCCAGCGCAGAGGACTGTTGAGGATAATCATGGTACAAAGTCACAAAATACGGTCAAAAATCTGGTTAATTAGATCTGTGCCAGCTAACAATGAGATCTGGAAATCCACAGAATGCAGTAAAGACCAAACTGATTGCCTCTGGTGTTTTTCACCTTTGGGGATTTTAGTTCTGTACTTTAGACAGGACGTAAAATGATTATTGTAAGAATGTCAGGATAATATGATCCAGCGTGAGTATAAATCCTTTGGGCATCCGAAGAGTGAGTTTCAGTTTTGGAAAAGACTTTAAAACTACACAACTTCTTCTCTCCCCCTGCCCGCCCCTTTCTGATCAAACAATTAAACCATTAAAAAATAGCTGATGCCAAGAGTTTGCTCTGGAGTTTTTCCTCCAACAGTGAATGCCGTACCACAGCACTGGCTAATTCCCGTAACAAAGTAACACATCCAATATCACACGTTCTTTAAACAGGCCTGATCTAAACCCTAATCCAAAAATGACATCTGCTCTTCCAGGCAAAGTTGTGTTAGTTGAGAGATTTGATCTAATGTTTGACTCTAAGATCATTCAGCCTTCCTTTGTTCCAAGAATCTTGTAAGCTGCAAGTTTACTCTACTTGTTGTCAAAATTTTCAAACTGGGCTGCAAGCAATGAAATGTGTCAATAATTTGTTACTTTGGGGAGAAAAACAGTTCCAGTTCCAGCTGGACCAACATCTATATCTGACAGGAAAACGTTGCAGCACTGAGTTGACCCGATTCACATTCATTCTAAAATACTATGGTAGCCATTCGTGGTTAGATTTTAAACATCGCTGAGCCAGAGATTGAACATGTATGACATCACATGGCATGTGATGGGGAGGAGAGCTGGTCTTGTGGTAGCAAGCACAAATTGTCCTTTTTGCTAAACAGGGTCTGCCTTGGTTTACATTTGGAAGGGAGACTACGAGGCTATACATAAGGGAGCCCAGCCCAGTTTTCCACACGCACGTGAACCACTGGAATCAGGCCCAATCCTGGCAGCTACATGGCAGCAAACCCGCAAAAGTAGCCTCCCTCTAAAAATGAGGTTAAGGGAACAAACACTCCCTTAACTTCATTTTTTGATCGTGTGTCAGCCACGGCTGGCACACTTGGAGGGAAGGGGGATCTCAATAATGCACCGCGCACTTGCACAGTGCATTATTTGAGCTCCGTGGGGCAGGGAAACACACAGCAGCACGGCCCGGCACCCCAACCCCTGGAGATGCCGGGTGAGCTGCTGGTCGTCTGGGCGGGAATCCACCCGCCCAGGGAAGGCACGGAGATCATCTGCAGGGAAGGTAAGTTAAACCCGCCTTCCCCACAGACCGCCCCAGAGCTCTTCTCACCGATCGTGAGAAGAGCTCCTACATGTGACCACTGTAAGTTATTCCCCTTTGAGGATGAGCCATAGCTCAGCGGAAGAGCATCCAAAGTCCCAGGTTCACTCCTAAGACTGGGAGAGACCTCTGCCTCAAATCTTGGAGAGCAGCTGCCAGTTAGACAATACTGAGTTAAACAGAACAATAGCTTGACTCGATAGAAGGTAGTTTCCTAGGGTAGTTTCCCTCTGTTGGAGATGAACTTCCAGTGCATCGACCTTTTGCACCAACTGTCCTAATGACCACTAGGGGCATTGGGAGTAGAGACAGTCAGTCAGGGTCTCCCTATCTGTCCCTACTCTATGACCCCTGAACTGACTCTGCAGCACTTCCTGTGCTGCTGAGTCACAATCCTTCCTTTCCTCCTAGAGAGCAGATGGAAACATCTCTCTCTCTCCTTACCTATCCACTATGTAGCCCTTTAGATTAGATATAGATCTTTCCTATCTAAGTGTATTTAACCAAAAATATTTAGTGTTTAGTCATACAAGGATCTCCATGTCTTTTCTTTAAATAGCTGCAATATCCAAACCATCCTCTGCTACCTACTCTGTAACTGGAGTGTGTGCTCATTCCTTAGTGCTCTGCTGTTTTACCTATTGTGGGTAAAAATCAACAACCTCTAACACCCTCTGACCTTCTGACTCCACCCCCATACTCTTTGCAGGCTCCCCACTGAGACAAACTTCTAAATAAAAAAATTGATCATCAGATAGGATACAACATCTAGTAGCTAAAAATATGAGCGTCAAACTAGGAAGTTGCTGGTACAAAACCATGTCTTGCTCTTGAACTTGTTAGACAGCCTTAAGCAAGTCACTGAACCTCAACCTCCTACACACACACACACACACAAACACACACCCTGTTTGTGCAATATGAAGACAATAATACTGACTTGCCTTAAAGAGAAGTCAGTATTACTGTCGTCATATGAGGAGAGGAGGAGTATGTAGAGTATCCCTCCAGCGGCTGTTGCTGGTGTCTATCTTATGTTTCTTTTTTAGATTGTGAGCCCTTTGGGGGCAGGGAACCCTTCTATTTATTTATTTATATCTGTGTAAACTGCTTTGGGAACTTCGGTTGAAAAGCGGTATATAATATTTGTCATATATCGTATTCATATTCGTATGTGGGCTTGACTTTAAAGACAATTTGGAAGCTTCACCTGATAGTTCAGAATGCAGCCACAAGGATACACTACACAAGCATTACACCTGCAGCAGCTTCACTGGTTGCCAGTTTACTTTCAGGCCAGATTCAAAGTGCTGCTTTTGACCTTCAGAGCCCTGCATGGCTTGTGACCAGGGTATGTGTCAGACCATGTTCATCCTTAAAAATCTGCCGGGGTCCTTCACTCTTCATTGGAGGCTCTGCTCTCACACCTGCCACTTACAGAGATCCAGTTGCCTGGGACCAAGGACAGGGTCTTTTCAGAAGTGTCCCCTTGTCTTTGGAATGCCCTCCAAGATAGGCGTGTTTTCAAGCCCTTTTCAGAATTCATAAGGGAGGGCCCTGATGAATTCTGAATAGGACTTGAAAACCCTCCTTTTCTAAAAGGGATTTAAAATCTGGTTTTATTCAGTCCTCCAGTTTATTTTGGTGTTAGTCTTTTGTTATTGCTTCATATTTTTACTTCTCTTTGTATTGGGTTGATTTTTATTGTATTTTATTGTTGTTTATTGTTAACTACCCTAAGCATTGGTGTGCTGAAGGGCCATACCTTTATTTTCTGACAGCTGGTTTAGTGGATAATTTGTTGGCTTTGGATAGGAGAGAGCTGAGTTGAGATCCCTATGCAATTATGAAGCTCACCAGGTGACTAGGGACACAGCACTGGGATAATTCAGTCATAGCATTGAACACTGAAGAGCCAGCGTGGTGTAGTGGCTAGAGTGCTGGACTAGGGCCGGAGAGACCCGAGTTCAAATCCCCATTCAGCCATGAGACTTGCTGGGTGACTCTGGGCCAGTCACTTCTCTCTCAGCCTAACCTACTTCACAGGGTTGTTGTGAGGAGAAACCTAAGCATGTAGTACACTGCTCTGGGCTCCTTGGAGGAAGAGCGGGATATAAAATGTAAAAAAACCCCACACCATAACATGGTAGGAACTTCTTCCTCCTCCCCCTCTTCTTCTTCTATAAATATTTATTTATCACTTGTCAAGAAAAGTTCCCAAAGTGGTTTATACAGAGAAATAAAACTAAATAAATACAGATGGATCCCTGTCCCCAAAGGGCTCACAATCTAAAAAGAAACATAAAAGATAGACACCAGCAACAGCCACTGGAGGGATGCTTTTTCTGTCCCCCTGCTCAGTAAAGAAAACCACCACTTTAAAAAGGTGCCTCTTTGCTCAGTTCGCAAATCTGCATGCTTCCCTGTCACGCCGCAATCCCTGCCTTCCTTTCCTGTTTTGAGACAAGTACAAATGTTTTGCTTTCTCTGGTGAAATACAAGCAAAGAAAGGAGGGAGGACATTGCTGCATGGAGGAGTGGATTGACCACTGAGCACCTGTGGGCTCTGCTCATAGGCTGCCAGGGGCCTCACAGGGAGACCACTGAGGGGAGCTGCCATAGACACCCCCATTCTTCCATCTCTGCCACCTCCACCACAGCCCCCACCACCTGCCATCACTGCAGTCAGCTTGCTTCCTTTTGCCAGCCATGGCAGTATAATGATGGCACTGCCCAGAACGTGTTATCCCTAGGATGGGCTCTCATGCCTTTATACTGTATTACAGCTGGCAAAGGGAAGTAAGTTGGCCACAGTGGTGAGTGAATAGTGAGTGAAGGCAACTGGCAGTGGCAGGTGAGCTGAAGCCAGTGGCAGGTGGGGGCAGAGGCTGTGGTGGCCGTGGTGATGGTGACAACCTTGCCACAGACTTGGACACCGGGTACTGCCAACATTGTCACACCACTGGCTATATGCAAGGAGAAAGAGGCAGGGGAGATGGAAGTACGTAGAAGGGCACAATCCCAAGGTCCTGCCAGGCTCGTGCAAATAGCACTACATTATGGTTACATCGAACCATTCCATTGTCTCTCAGCCTAATCCAGTTGCATGATAAGGACTAGGATAAAAGAGAATAACCTAGTATCTACTGCTTGAGCTCTCCAGAGGAATCAGGGGTGGATGAAGAAAGAAAAAAGAAAGTGTGAAAAGCATGGGTGGTTCGGTTCAAATTTGAACTCAATTCAAACCGAACCACCCAGTCTGTGAACCGGTTCAATAGAAGCAGAGAAGGTTCGCTTCATGCTCTTGAACAGGGTTGAACCGGTCCGTCCTGGTTTGACCCAGATTGAGTGGTTTGCTTGTAAGGGGGAATCTGGTAATGATTCCCTTTTACAAGCAAAGGGAGACTGTGACTCGTGGTGCAGGTGGGGAACACAGGCTAGGCCAAGAGGGCTGCCACCACTGTGGAGCCGCCACCACAGCCATCACCACATCAGTGGGTAATATGCCCTCTCACCCACTGCCACAAACCCCTTTTTAGATAGGCAATCCCCTTTGCTTGTAAAAGGAAATCCTCACTGGATTCCCCTATACAAGCAAGGCAATCGAACTGGTTGAACCGGGCCCAGTTTGGTTGGAACTTGGACCTACCCCTTCTTTTGGGGGGGGGTCACTCCAGTTTGAGCGCAAACCAGTGGAACCGGGCCAGTTCGAATAAAACTGGTTCTGCACACCCCTAGTGAAAATGTAAGATGTTTATGTGCCCTCCTCAAGCTACCATCACTCTGTATCAGCCATCTACTCCCAAATTCTAACCAGAGGAAGCATTGGAATCATTTCCAGAGACTGGCTTGTAGCTGTTCTCAGCCTGCCATATGGTTTTACAAGTGTATCTGTATTTGAAATCACTCAGATGCTGACAGAACTTTCCTCTCAGAAGAGGTTAACTGGATTAATGTTTAATTTCTAAGGAAGTCTCCAGGCTAGTTTTTTATTAGAAGGTTATTCTAACTATGTTCAAGTCCACAGGGAGCTCATCTGAACCAAACAAACCTGTGAAAATATCTGTTAAAGCTTCTCTCATTTCCACCCAAACTTCCTTTATCAGTCTTGGATAAACGTTGTTTGGCTTGGGCTCCTGACAGCTATAATACCCCTGACTCTATAGCAATGGCGGCCAAAGCTGTTGGCAAAGTTTGCAGAGTCTCCCACTCTCTAATTCTTTGTTTGATACCTAAAGAAACTCCATCTAAGCTTTTGCCAAGTTCTCCTGGCTCTTTGTTTTTTGAGCATCATAGCAAACTAATACTCTGGCATTGCTTGGGCTTCATTTTTAATGTCTAACTATTGCACACAGTAGATACCTCCTATCAGTCTATCATTCCAAGAATCAGTTTTCTTGGTAGGAATGTTCCTGGAGTGCATATGGCGTGTAGCCCAAAGCATATACACAACCCTGGTGCCAGGGTGAAAAGTAGGGTTAGGTGAGGCCGCAGCACCGGGATCAGCCTCAATCCGGCACTGCACATGAGTAGCCTAACCCAGGCTGGGCTGCCCAAGCCTGCGTTTGGCTGCTTATGACAACAGCCTTACTGTATCCTAAAACACAGTGAGGCTCTACGCATGATCGGTGTGTAGAGCCTTACCGGGCTCTGCAGAGAGAGCAGGCTTAGCCCATTCTCCTTGCAGAAAAGCATGGAGCTTGCCCTGAACCACTGATGATGGACCACTGGCTCCATCACAGAGCCAGTAGGGGCATCAGGGGCTCCAGTAGTTCCAGGATGCCCCGCGCAAGTGTGTGGGGCATTCTGGGGAGACCCCCAAGGTCGGGAGGCTTGTTGTAGCTCCCGTAGGGGAGGGGTTCTTAGTTGGGCTGGCCGCCATTGAACCACTGGGCCTGCCCACGAGCCCAGTGGTTCTCACAATGGGGGGAAACCAGGCTGGGATCCCTTAGCCTGGTTTCTCTCGATTGTGAGAATCGCCCCACTTTCTCAATGTGTAGTACGCAAAGCCCCAGAGATACATGAGGCACTGGCAGGCAGTATGGGACAAGGGGAGAGGGAAAGGAGCCCAGCAAGGAGGATGGAGAGGAAAGTGCCTGCTTGTTTTGCTGCGTCTATAATTAGTCTCCCTCCCTCCCCCGCACCCCTTCATCCTCTCAAAACAGTGGCAAAAAATCTGGTGTGCCACATAATGTGCAGCACTGTACTTCCCAGTAAGAATTTCATGTGCTGCACTTGTATGGCATTCTTAGCTTTGGCCAATATCAGCAGTAGCCTAGGTAAATGCTCAAGTTTTCCCTCCCCCCCACCACTGTAAAAAGATGGCAGCCCTACTGGACTAGATCAGATATCTGTCACAGCATGGCCTTATAGGTACACAGTCCTCCTCCCAACATATGGCACACATTACTATAAATATGAAACCCACCAGAAAATTGAGGCACTTCTTAATTATTTCAGAAGCTAGGGGGTACTGGCAGCTTAAAAGATTGAGAAACCCTGCTTAAAAAGAGTTTCATATTATTTTTTTAAGTGTCTGTTGAAAATAAACGTCCATCTTTCGTCACATTTCATTCTACACTACTAAAGTTCATTTTAGGTCGACACTGGTTGTATCTAATTAACAAATTAAATTACTGACTCTGAAAGAATCTGGAATTGGGGGAAAACAAATGGAAAGATCTGCATAATTGCTTGCAATCCATTGTTCATGAGGAATGAAAGGAACTGAATGCTTCTGTAGAGCAGAGCTGAACTAGAAGTTCTTAAAATAACTTTTCATGTCAAATGTGGAGGCCTGGGTGGGAAAGGTTTCCCAAAACCACACTGCTCTAACAAATCATTGACTCACCAATCTATGGAAGGGAGATTGACACATCCAAATTACTACAGAATACTGTCATGCTCAAATCCTGTCTTACGTCACTGTTGGAAGGGAAAGGATTTACTGGACAATGGAACTTTACTTATCTATACAAAATAAGCTTTTGTGGGGGTGGGGGGTGATATAAGAGGCAAAGGCAAAGTCTATGCTTACTTGTGAAACTATAGTATAGATCTAGGGATAAATATATATATATATATTTAAACCCTCTTGAGTCGCTTCAGTTACCCATATCCTTTACTACCTGGGATTTACTGCTGCTAGAAATGTTAGTGATTTCAGCATATGAGAAAGAGCATTACACATATGAGACAGATTTATGACAGATACTGAAATAAGAAACAAAATGCAAAAACATCTACCTACTTGGTTTCAAATAAGGAACTTAATAGTAAGGGTGCAAAGAGACTGAAGTGACCAGAAATTGAACGTGTTTGGAGCAAATTCTTGTACAATTGCAAACTTAAGAGCAACTGGTCCTTTTTGATTCGAGCACAGCATCCCTCCAGTGGTGGTTGTTGGTGTCTACCTTCTGTTTCTGTTTAGAATGTGAATTCTTTGGGGGCAGAGAACCATCTTATTTCTTTTTCTTTGTAAACCACTCTGAGAACCTTTTGCTGAAAAGCAGTATATAATATTTGTAATGATAATAATAATGATAGTAATGATGACAACAGTGACGACAAGAAGAAGAAGAAGAAGAAGAAGAAGAAGAAGAAGAAGAAGAAGAAGAAGAAGAAGAAGAAGAAGAAGAATGCAGCTGGCAACTGCTTTATGCCTCACATGGCATAGAACAATATACATTGTACATTGCCCCAAAGTTTCATCTCTGGGCAGTTAACAATATCATAAAACAAGTTAAAAACATATACAAAAACTTAAAACAATTTAAAAATTTAAAAATAAACCAGTGATCAAATCTAAAAAATTTAAAAAGCTGAGATAGAAAGCTTTCCCTGCATGTATGGACATAATCATAAAAGTTGGGATCGGGTCCAACCTGATCTGATCTGACCCTGCAAATGTCAGTTTGGGGTCCTTTGGATTCATCCGAATGTTGGGGTTGGGGTAAGGGTTGGGATTGGAGATTTTTTAAAAAAAATAAAAATAACTGCAGTTACTCATTGTGGAACCCGGAAGAAAAGTTAAAGTAACATAACACCAGAGAGTTGCAGGGGAAGTATGTGATGTAAAATCAGAAAATCCAAGGGGAAGTGATGTAACATCAGAGAATTGCAGGAGAAACCTGGAAATCAGCTGCTTGTGAGTGGAAAATTGGCTATACATTTTTTAAAACTTCTGAAAAATGAGATTTATTCATGGGCAGGCTGCAATCACTTAAAAAAAGAGCAGACTCTCACCACCATTTGGAGCTTGGGAAGCTCCATTTTTTAATGAAGGGAGTCAGAAACATGACATCTGACTCTCTCCAAACCCCTCTGGTTTCGGTATAATCAGACCATATCCTATTTTACCAATCCAACTTTGCATAGGCCTAGAATGTAACCTCCCTCCCCCATGTCAACACCGCACAATGACAAAAACATCAACCTCTGTCACACATCACAAGTGCTTTTCTTACACAGAAAATATATTCATTTTATTTATTTATTTATTTATTTATTTATTTATTTATTATTTTATTTTATTTTATTTTATTTTATTTTATTTTATTTTATTTTATTTTATACATTTCTATACCGCCCAAAATGCAAGTTCTCATGTAAGAAGTTGTCTCGTGAACATGGGAAGCTGTTTTCTACAGAGTCAGATACTGAGGTCATTCACACAACCGGGTGGGCAGGGCGGTGGGCAGGTGAGAGGGAAGGCTTGTTTAACTCACCCCCCCTCCCCCCGACAGGCACTCCTAGATGATCTGTGCTTTGTGGGTGCATCATTGAGCTCTGGAGACTGGGATAATGTGTTGCAGCCTCCAGAGATCCCACAATGCACCACACAACACACATGACGTATTGGGGGATTCCCCCAAGAGACAGGTGCTCTAGGGTTGCTTCTGTGTGTGGCTGGGCTGGAAGTAGCTCTTACTTGCAGATGAGCAGAGAGCCCAGGTTAGGGGAGCACTTGATCCCTTAACCTCAGCTAACAGCTGGGCTGAAAAGCTGGGCTAGGAGGCACTGCCCTGCCAGGATCAGGCCCAATCCTAGCAGTTCTCATGTGCAGCCGAACCCAAACTGAGCTTCCCTAGCCTGGATTAGGCTGTGCGTGAGAACAGCCTCACTAACTGATAGTGGCTGTCTAGGATTTCCAAGGGTCTTTCCCAGCCCTACCTGAGAATTGAACCTGCAACTTTCTGCGTATGGAACTCGTGCTCCACCAATGAGCTACTGCCCATCCCCTTGTAAGTGGAATTGTCTGAAGCAGTCCCAATTCTATAAGACTAAGCTGAGAGCGGCAGTCTCAGTTTAGCAACCCAAATACAGAATTGATCTGTTGGCTATCCTTGGTTCAACAATGCTCCTTTATAGTCAACAGCAGAAATGTGCTAAATGGCTTCACATTAATATGCAAATCATGTGTGAACGCTTGCACTGTTATCCCAGTATCAGCCTCATGTGAACCACTTCCATGCTCCCTACTGTGGAATGCTACCAAGAAATCATAATCTAGGATGCAGGTTAATTTCAAACAGATGTTCTCCTTTCTGGACTGCTCTCATTCCTAGACAAGGTAGGGTAAAGACTCACTTTTAATGTTATGGATTCCGTCTGGGCCCCAATCTTAAGATTTCAAAGGGATGGCAACAAGGAACCCCCTTTTATATATAGGGAATGGTTGTAGAGTCCAATCAGCATGCATGTTGTCTTAAATTGCTATGACTTTTGTGTAGTAAAAATACACATTATATAAGGCAGTGGCAGAGGTTTAAAAGTCTGTTTCTGATGAGGATTAGTGTGATAAAGTTCTGCCCATTTTTTTAAAGCAGTCCTTATCTAAATAAAGATTTCCAGGTCTGTCTTATCACAGGCCCAGACTCACTCTACAATTTCCCTGTGATCTTTTCACCCTCTCTACCTTTCATTTTAATCCAAACTGTCTCAGCTACGCTTGCCAAAACCCCATGCCATTTCCTCTCCTTAAAATCAAAACTCTTTCCCGCACCTTCATATTTTGCCTCCTGTTGTCATGTTGTTTCTCCAGGCCAAATTTTCTGAAAAAGGGATATTTAATGGTAGATTTTCTACAATCACAACAAGGCATCTAAATAAGTGTCTCATTCTTCTCAAAAGCTTCAAATTTGTGGTTCTAGTCTAGGTGGAATGGACTGATCGGCAAATGTATGTAGTCGAGGTCATATTTCGGTCAAAGCAAAAACCCAGGCTATGATTTTTCTTTGATTCAAAATCCTTTGAAAGAGTCAGAATATTCATTTTTAAAGAGGGGTTGATGAAGATTTCCAGCCAAAAGGTAACATCAGCTTATCAAGAGAAAGGACCTTCTTCTCAGCATCTAATACCTCCTGACTTTGGGTGGTGCATTTTGCTCACCTTTGGTTGTCTTTTGCCACACTTTAAAGAACTTTCAGTTTAGGCAAACATTTGCCATCTTGGGAATTACTGTGAAAGAAAAATGGTGGGATACATGACAAAACGTTTTAAAAATAATAATTTGCCAAACGTTTGAGAATTTGATATTTTGTTAAGTGGAAACTATCTGTTGGACTATCATGACTCAGCTCAGGGCTCAGCAATTATCACTACTTTTTTTGTATGTGAGCATGTAAACCCAGTGTGAACTGCATATGCATACTTCCAGACATAAAGGACATACATATACAGAATTGGTGTATGTCTCTTTAAAGATCAGTAGCCTGATCCTTCTCTAGCAGCTTCTTTTTAAGACATGTACCTAATTCAGCTTGAACACTGATTCATTCATTCATTCATTCATTCATTTGATTTAAATGCCACCCATCCAAAAATGGCTCATGGTGATTTATCTCACTTGACAGGACACACATATATCTAGGTAGGTATATGTAATGCAGCGAGGTTGTAGTGAGATTGACAGCATCCCTGGGGTGAGATTCATGGATGGGGCATGCCACCGCCACCTGCCTTCATGGCTTCCCACCCACCACCATTGCCACCATTGCTACCCACTGACCCCTATGTCTGTTATTTGCTTCAGAAGGAAGCTGCTATTGGCACCAACTTACCTCTCAGACCCAATAGCAGCCATTGGAGGGTCCAAATATTACTCCAGCAGGGACAAAGAATGAAAGCCCCCTCTTCGAAGCCATAGCCCATATCTGGATTCGATTCCCCACTGTTTCTATGCACGGTAAAAACCCAGACACACAAAGGGCGAATGGCGTGCTTGACACAACCTGTAGTTTTGCTTCACAGAGATTAGAGATTTCACTTTGTTATTAGAGTATTTATTTATTTATTTATTTATTTATTTATTTATTTAAACTTCTATCCCGCCCAAACTTTCATTGCATCTCATTGTTTTAATGAAAGGTGGTATATGGATTTAACAATCAATCAATCAATCAATCAATCAAATCTCTGTCATACATTTTTATGAATATATTAGGTCTGACATGGCTTGGTTTGCTGTAGCAGCTGGGAAAACAAGAAACAAGAATAGTATATAAATATCTGTTGTTTTTGTTGTTGTTGCTGTTGTTGTAGTAGTAAGTAGCAGGGCACATGCTACCCTTGCTAACTGGGCAAAGAGGCACCTTCTTAATGTGGTGATTTTCTTTATTGTCCTTTTAAAATATGCTGCCTGATTAAGTGGAGATAGCTCTCTAGTTGATCAGAAAGTTTTTAATTGATTGATCTAGCTAATCAATTGACTAAACACTGCAGCTCTACTTAAAGCCTATCTTTTAATATGAAGTTATTTATGAGAAAATAAACAGGGAAGCAACAGCAGGAGAAAGGGCATACCCTCACCTCTTGAATGTGGGCTCCCCAGAGGCATCTGGTGGGCCACTGTGTGAAACAGGATGCTGGACTAAATAGGCCTTGGGCCTGATCCAACAGGGCTTTTCTTATGTTCTTACATGCATTCCTTTCCTTCCTTAATGATGCAATTCAGTCAAAGGGCACTTTATGATAACAAATTAAATGGAGAGTATTGTATTCTTTACCCATGTTGCACAATTATCATATAAATGGAAAGGCATATTTAGCAACTCTAAATCACTGCAGAATGTTGATATTCAGATGATTGTAATAAAACAACTGTGCATATCTTGCCCTCGAGGACAACGTTCCATTCATGCACTTAGAATATATGGAAATTGCCTGCATATTGTTATTTTGTGGAGCAAGAAAGCTGTCATTTATACCACCAACATCTTTAACCTTTGGTTAGTACAATAAATAGGGTTGAGGGTACAGGCATAACATAATAGGGCAAAACAATAGAAAAGACATGCTTTTTGCAGATCCTCTATACAATGCTAGGGAGGGGAGCATATCACTTTGCTATCGATTGAACAGCCAGCCAGTTAAAGTTATCTGCCTTTCACTTGGCTTCATTACAGAACCTGAACAATCTCCAGTGTCACAGGTCATAACAATATTCCAGGATTACTGTGCCAGAGCTGGACTGATTAGACACATTTTATCTGAATCAAAATAGTTTCCTGTGCAATATATTTTTGAGGACTACAAGTTAACAGATTGGCAAGAACTGCAGAACTGCCTGCTGTGTTAACTTCTCTGCTATGCTATCAAACTTGGAAACTGAGCCACAACCCTGAATAAGTTCTTTCATTCGCTTCTGGATAAGGGGCTGCTAGTAAATGTTTCTGAGAAAGAATCTGTGACATTCATCACAGCAGAAGGATAAGATGCTAACAAATCAACCAACCTAACAAATCACATTCTCGCTCTTCAGTTGCTTAAATGAACTGAGTATAGTGTGCCCAGGTACAAGGGGTACATCTAAGCATGGCCCTAGCACCAATATGGTCTCTGGCCCTAGCATCAATGGGCTCTGAACGGGGGGGGGAGGTTTCTCCCCAGGCTGGTTTGGATGAACAGCAGCCCCCCACATGTGATAACACCAGGGTTGTGGCAAGAACATGCCCACCCCAACATCACTCAGCACATCCTTTAATCACATGTGAGGGTTATTCTTCAGGATTGCCCCTCTAGGGTTTTGTAGCATGTGTATCGGGGCAATTTGGAATAAGACCTCTCACATGCGATTAAAGGATGTGTCCAGAAGGCATCGGCACATCTTTTAGTGGAGCTGGGGTGGATATATTCTCAACACAGCCTCAACGTTATCACATGAAGGAGTTGCTGTTCATCTGAACCAACTCCCTGTGATTTGGAATCCTGGGCAGCCAACTTTCCAAATCACAGAGAAGACAAGCACTGAAGCTGGGAACAGCAGGGAGGAGGCCATGGAATGTTGCTGCATGGGTATCTGGCATACTTCTTTTCCACCTGTACCTGGGTACACCATATGCACTTTTTGGATAGTTGAAAATTTGTGGCTAAAATATGACACTTCATCAACGGTGGAAAATCAAGTCTTTGAATAATAACCAGCCTAAACCTAAGCAAAATTGGGCGAAGGGCCACAAATGTATATAAATGATGAGAAGATCTTCTTCATTCTGTTCCTTTACTTTTCTTCTGATTTGCTGGGCCTTACATTCAATTCCTTCTGAATTCCAGTGTAAGTATGAGTGTTTTCAAAATGAAACTGGGAATTTGAGCATGCACAATTTCCCACAGATTTCAGTTCCGTCGGTTCATTTACATCTTTCCCCCTTCTGTGCTACCAATGTACACATAAATATGCATTGATAAAACACTGTAAAAAAAGGAATGTTAATAGGACTGTATGATGGCTTCAAAGTTCTTTCTATGTAGTGTTTTAGTGGTGCTTGTGCAGTCCTGTAAATTGATAAAACATCACACAAAAGAATATTGATATAACTGTACAATGCTTTCTTGACCAGATTGTACAAATGGTGTTTCATCAATTCACACAAGTGCACATGCACATAGATAAAATTGCACAAAATAATTTGATGCAATTATTGCAGAGTCATATTTTTGTACTATTTTAGCAATGCACACATGCATATAGGTGATGCAGAAGAGGAAGGAAGACACAAAGAAATTGAAGGGACCATAATCTGCGGCAAATTACACATTCTCACTGTGCTCAACAAAAGTCTTAAACAAGAAACAGAACAAAAGAGAATTCCTAATGCATTGGTTCCACTTCAGAAACAAGACCAGATAATTTGGAACTCCAAAATCTGGGAAGAAATTTGGATGAAGACAAACTTGGAAACGTCCTTAGTTTATATTGGGCCAGCACTGAGTTGTAGTTGACTTAGCCTGCAGTTGACCTGCAGCATTTACACGAAAAGACATCTGGGATTCCCCTGTACGTGGCATATGCCTTGGTGTTGCAGTAGCTCGAATTGCATTACTTTGTAGAGACAAAGCCGTATCTCACCTAAAGCTTAAAGCAATACAATAAATGTAGGAAGAAAAAATATTGATGCATCAAAGCCAAGACTGTAACACTGGTGTATGAAAGCCATTGATGTACCAAAACCACAATAGGTTTTATGAAAAACAATGGTGTTTTTTTAAAAAAAGAAATCTTACATTTAACAAACAGTTGATGAGAGATCTAAGCAGTTTGGCTGTGTGCCATCTCTTACCTTTCCTCTTCTTTCCTTTGTCCCTCCCCTCAGCAAAAACCCTGGTTGGAAATAGATGGCCATTGACCAGGTGGTAACAACTTATCACAAATAGGCTTGTAACTCTTGGTAAATTGACTAGGTGAAGAGAACTGAGTGGAGAATCCTACCTCTCCTCTTCTCTGGACGTCTTCCCTAATTGTCCCATTGCACCTACCCAATAAGGGCCTGCTCTAATGGCAACAATTTGCTAACATGCTTTAAAACCTATATGTATTTATAATGTAGATCGCACCTCTGATGATGGCAAGCCACAGTGTAAATGAATCCTACTGCTAAATAGGATAGGATCTCTATTTATTTTAATTAGTGCTGAGACAAAAATGGTCATCGAAATCATCTCTGATTCAAGGGGATTGGCAAAATTCCTGGGCAATTTTGAAGAAGGCAAAGAGAAATTCTGAGAATATGAGTGTGTGTGTGTGTGTGTGTGTGTGTGTGTGCGCGCGCGCTTGTGTGTGTGTGTGTTTAACACTGACTTGTGGCAGGCAGCTGACTTTCCCCTTTGTTTTCTTTTCTTCTGTCTCCTTGATGGCGGCAGCAGTAATCTGGAACTCTTCTTGGCCACAAACTCCTGCTGAAATAAGAACAGCCCTGCTGAATCAGGCCCAAAGCCCATCTAGTCCAGCATCCTGTTTCACACAGTGGCCCACCAGATGTCTCTGGGAAGTCCACAGGTAGGAGGCAAGGGCATGCCCTCTCTTCTGCTGTTGCTCCCCTGCAAATGGTATTTAGAGGCATCTTGCCTCTGAGGCTGGAGGTGGCCTATATCCACCAAACTTGTAGCCAATGCCATTGATAGACCCGTCCTCCATGAATTTGTCTAAGCCCCTTTTAGAGCCATCCAAGCTGGAGGCCATCATCACATCCCATGGTATAGGTTTCATAGGTTAATTATGTGTTGTGTGAAAAAGTGTTTCTTTTTGTTGGTCCTAAATTTCCTGGCCATCAGTTTGCTTTATGTTTAAATACAGAAGCAGGGCATTTGTTGCAGTAGGCTTTCAAACAAGGCAACTCATCTACTTCTCACCATTTATTTCCAGAGTGAGATTGTGTGCACCTCCAAGTGCAACTGCAGCTCTCTCTTTCCCCCTACTCACTCAAACCACTTACCTCTTTCCCCCTACTCATATCAACCTGAGGCGCCTTCAGCTCTGATTTTGGGTTACATGCAAATAGGCTCAATCTCTCTCTTCCAAATTTGGAATCTCTCTATCTCTATCTCCCCCCCCCCGCCCACGACACACACACAAACACCCCTATCCTTTCCCCTTAGCTTATGAAAAAGTCATTTTCCACAACCTCTAACAGATACTTCATTGAAAAGCAGAAAAGGATTTCTAGCTATCTCATAATAATTTGTTCCCACTAGCTGACTATTCTTACTTTCCCCAAAAAATCTGCCTAGCAAAGGAGATTCCCAACCTGCAGACATAACACAATTTTAATGTGTTTTTATTTCTTGATATTGTATCTGTTTTGTGAATTTTAATTGTGTTATATTGTTTTATGTTTTAATTTGTACACCGGCTGGAGATTTCTATATCAGGAAGAATAAAAATACAATAAAATGAACGAACAAACAAACAAACAAACAAACAAACAAAAAGACAGACTTCATAAACATACAACTGATTTGTATGTTTGTTTATTTATTTATTGCTCAAAAAGATGAGTGATTTGCTTTCTTGTAATTCGTTCAGCACATCTGGCAAAGGCATCAAAAAACTAAACATTTGACATAACCAAACCCCAGTTGCACCATCTTATAGAAGCGACCATATGCATTTAAAGCACAAACCAGTCACGAATAGAAACCAGTTCTTCATAGCAGCTCTGCTGTTTCCTTTTGAATGTTTAGCAGGGAAAGAGTGGCATTTACAATTTGCTTCTTCACATCTGGATATAAAGGATTTCAATCAACAGGCTGTGGCTCAGAGAACAATTTCCTTCCAAGAATAATCTCAGAGGACACTTTTTGATGATAAATATTTCCCAACTTCCACAAGTGGAAGCCAGTGCAAAGTGGAATGGAAACTGATGCTGCATCCAGCCAACTTGTTTGGCAAGACAACAGCCAATGTACAAAGGGAAGCCTCTCTGTTTTTCTTGTCTCCTGTCTTAGTGTTTCTGTTGAAACTAGAGACTTGTAGGGCAGAGTAGGAGGAGATGAAATCCTGAACATGTGTGCTCTCACTGCTACATAGCTATCAAACCACAAAAGATATTTATAAGAACTAGCTGAACTGGAACATGGCATTCTCCTTGCAAGAAATAGCACAGTCTAAGGTGGGATAACAGTAAAATAAACTTCATACTAAATATAAATATTGGGAATTTTTTGTTTTATTTCATTGCTTTAGAAGATTTTCTCCTTTCATTAGAACTCAGAGCCCTTGATATATACTATTCACTCAGACGTCCTTTTTCCAAGTCCCAGTCTTTCAGCAATCTTTTTGGCTGGCCCAGCTCACTTGCTGGCAAACAACAGTCAGGAGAGCTGATTTGTCTTGAGAATAAATGGCAGTGAATCCACTTGGGCCAAGACTACAAGGAAATAGACATGAAAGGTGGCAGCTGTTGTGTCAAGACCAAGTTCAACCCAAAGAAAAATGTCTGAATCTACATTCCTCAAACAAGTCTTACTACTTTGGTAACAGTAACAGGAAGAATAAAGGAGCAAAATCTTTGTAAAGCCTGACATTTGTGCTAAAATGTCTTGTAAATTTGTTTTTGTTATATTTACTTAACGTTATTTAATGTTGCAAAATGAAGTACATTTACATATGTGTATGACCCTCGAGGGAAGGATCCCCTGAAATAACTGCAGGTGGTTTGCTCCCGTGGAGAAGAAAGTGAAGCCTTAATGTCTCAGGACCTGAACGATTGTCCAAATTATCAAGAACGAGGATGAGTAACACAGGAACACAGGAAGCTACCTTATACTGAATAAGATCATTGCTCCATCTAGTTCAGTATTTTCTACACAGACTGGCAGCAGCTTCTCCAAGGTTGCAGACTGGAGTCTCTCTCAGCTTTATCTTGGAAATGCCAGGGAGGGAATCTGGAACCTTATGCTCTTCCCAGAGCAGCCCCATTCCCTAAGGGGAACATCTTACAGTGCTCACACATGTAGTTCCCCATTCACATACAAACCAGGGTGGGCCCAGCTTAGCAAAGGGGACAATTCATGCTTGCTATCACAAGACCAGCTCCCCCAGACTCAGTGCTGGCTTGAATACTTGAAACCAGACCCTTAAATGCAGGGGGGAGGAGTATGCAGATCCCTCTCCAATTGCTGCCCCATGGGGGAGCATTTTGACCTAACTGCCCCTCATAATAATATAAGAACAGCCTTGCTAGATCAGACCCAAGGCCCATCAAGTCCAGCATCCTGTTTTCAAACAGTGGCCCACCAGATGCTGCTGGAAAGCCCACAGGCAGGAGCTGAGGGCATGCCTGTTCTCCTGATGTTACTCCCCTACAACTGGTATTCCAAGGCATCTGAGGCTGGAGGTGACCTGAAGCCCTCAGACTAGTAGCCGTTGATAGACCTCTTCTCCATGAAGTTATCCAAACCCCTCTTAAAGCCATCCAGGTTGTTGGCTGTCATCACATTGTGTGCCAGAGAATTCCATAAGTTGATTATGTATTGTGTGAAAAAGTACTTCCCTTTGCTGGTCCAGAGCAAGATTAACTTTAAACATTAGTTTAAAGTAAATGGCCCCCACATGATTAGGTGATGGTGTTCTCCCTCACACATTTAAGTGGTCAGTTCAAAGTATTGTAAAAATAGGTCCTCAGATGTTATAATTCCTGGCTGTATTACTTCAGACTATTTGAGGGATTGCTCTCCTCCCACAGGAACAATCTTTTTGCAAGTAGACAATTAACATACCAGGGGAAGAGTTTAATGCAGAGGTCAGCTAGTTTACTATATGTAGGGAGATTTTTCCATGGGGAGCTGGAAAAAATACAAAGGAAAAGAGTAATTGGGTTGCCAAACATTGTGTGACTTGTCCTTGGTAGATCTGGCCAGCTTTGCGTTGGGGAGTGCAGACCCAGCTTTTGGCTTCTTTTCTTCTGCTTCTTTTCTTCTTCATGTTGCTGCCACGGAGGCTTTTTACAAGGTTCTTGGGCTATCTGTGTATTTAACGGCATCAGCATCAGATCTCTTCCAGCCTGGTTGTGTAGATCAGGCCAGCCGATGCAAAGCCACCAAAAAGCCACAAGCAGCATGACATCATACGTCTATAAACAGTAAGGCAGTTCATACAATCAGAAATAAGGTAGGACAAGCATCCTACCCAAGTTCAGGAGCTGTGTGCACTCCTGTTTTATGAACATGTGCATGTAAAAAACAAGGTTGGCCACATCTACTCTATCATCTACAAAGTGGCTGCTGGGTAGGAGGGCTTTTCCTCCTGCCTCATTAAGCAGCTGGGTACAGCTGCTGAGTAGGATAGAGCCTCCTACACAGCTGCCGCTTAGCAGATGATCACTAATAGTGGCCTTCCAGGTGGAATTGATCTCAGGTGGATCAATGGTACACACAGAAGATTGTTCCCACTATCCATCCTTCTAAGTTCTTACCATCTAGCCATTGAGCTGGCTAGATAATGAGAGGTGTGCACAAAACCAGTTTGGGTGGTGTGGTTCAAATTTGAACCAACCTCAAAATGGAGTGGGTAGGTTCAGTTTTGGTTTTGCTCAACCTCCCCTGGTTCAGTTTGAATTCAAACCCAACTCAGACCGGTTCTAAAAGGTTCCACATAGGGTATAATGGGGACTTGAACCAGTCAATTATTCCCTATGTAGAGCACCTAGAGGCACAAAACCAGGGTGGTAGGCAGTCATGGGTGCCAACAACCACCAAAACCCCAAAGCAATCAGACTCTCCTGTGATTTTAAATGCTTTTTTGAATTTTAAAAAAACATTTTTTGCATTTCCCCCATAGGAAATAATGGGCATTTAAGGCTGCCCCATCTGCCCCCTTGAAGGGTGACTGGACACCCCATAGTGGGTTTGGGACCAACACAGGTCTGGCCACAACTCCCCCCGAGAGCCCCAAGCCAGTGGGGTTCATGGTTTTATTTTATGATTTCCCCCCAACCACCACCATTTTTACTATCTCTTCAATGCATTCATTCATAGATTCTATTCAGAACAGCATCCATGAATTCACACACAGGTCACTAGGTCAGGTCACACAGGTTGGATTTCTTAATGGAATCCAACACATGCACTGGAGAAATTGCAAGAATTTTGATAGAAAATTAAAAATAAATAAATGGGGGGGGGATCTTAAAAAACCCTATCCAAAAAAATCTTAAACCTACCCACCCACTCCACCCAGAACAACACCCCAATGCAATGGGGGGCAACTAAGGCCTGCAAAAACAAGAAACAACCTGCAACAAACAAACAAACCAGAAAATACCTCCCCCAAACCCAGCCAAGGAGGCTCTATTTAATAGAAACTAAGGACAAATGAAAACCATTTTTCACAATAGGTAACTAGCTCATAGCAGACCTACCTTTAGATATGTAAGTTCAGACTAATTAAGGAGGAGGAACCTCCTAGTTCTTGGGGGGAAACATTGGTAGGGTTGCAATGAAGGCCTTGGAAAGCATATTTAGATGTTGTGACATAGCTATACCTACAAAGATCAAAATCGTTCAGACCATGGTTTTTCCTGTGACACTCCATGGATGCGAAAGCTGGACTTTGAAGAAGCAAAATAGAACAAGTATTGATGCTTTTGAACTTTGGTGCTGGAGAAGAATTTGGAAGATATGGACAGCCAGGAAAACAAACAAATGGATCATAGAACAAATCAATCCAGAATTTGCACTCAAGGCACGAATGACCAGGCTCAAACTATCATACCTCAGACACATTATGCAAATACCCAGCTCCCTTGAGAAGTCCATAATGCTGGAAAAAGTTGAAGGCAAAAGAAGGAGAGGACGACCAGCAGCAAGGTGGATGGACTTGATTATTACAGCAATGAATGCACCACTGAGAGACCTTAAAGGCCAAGTTGAAGACAGATCATCCTGGAGAGAATCTATCTATGTGTTCAACCAATCAATCACTCAAAGGGGGCACCAAAAAGCAATCACTTACCACCTTGTTGTCCCGAAGTCTGCTGCCCCAGATGCAGTGCACACACACAGGCCAGGGAGGGGGGGGGGAACCTGCCCACAAACACCTGGGGCGAGGGGAGGGCAGACGGGCAGCTGTGGGCTACCAACCCACCCACCCAAACAAATTAAAATAATACCGAGTAAAATAAAATAAAACACTGAGGGGAAAATTTTGAAAACTGCTGGGAAAAGGTGAGGGGGGAAAGCGGGGGGAAGGCTAGGCCTGTGGGACAGGCAGAGGTAGCTTGAGTGGCCATTGCTGGAGCAGGCAATAGGGCTAGGGGAGGAGATAAAAACGGCAAAAAAACCCCCAACCCACCCCCAAAAATCCAATACAGAATGAAAGGGACTGAGGCTGGGGACAGAGTCAGTTAACCCAGCCCAGTAAAACAAAAGCGGCCAGTCAGTCAGCAAAATGCGGGGAGTGGCTGGTGGGGGGATAAAGAAAATAGGCCAGGGGCCTGTGGCCACCCTGGCAGTGGCTAGCTGAGCAGAGCAAGAGGAGACACACTGTGTGTGGGGGGGAGGATCCAAATGGGAAAGCACACAGCAGCCATACATGGCCAGGAAAAATTACTTTAAAAGAAGGGAAGTTGAGGAGGAGGGGAGCCAAACAAACAAGCAGTCAGGACAGACCTCACCAGCACAGACCAGACCAGACAGAGCAGTGATTTTGTTACAAGCCCAGGGACTACCTTTAAGTAAAAGTTGAATCTCCCTCCTTTCAAAGCCCCCACCCTTGCCCCTCCCCCAGGGCCAATAGGGTGCCAGTTCTCCAGGACTGGCACCACTACAAAGCCTACCAGAGGGCCAGACACATCTAGCCAATCAGGGAAGCATGAGCTCGGCAAATCACAGCAAGTGACAGAACAGTCACAAATGGAGGCTCGAGCCTACAAGCCTCTTTGAACCGGTTCAGTAGAAACAGGCTCTGTTGGGTTCGAATTCAGACCGTTGTTGCCAATTCAACGCCCTGTTTGGTCCAAGTTCAGACCTTCAAACCGGTTTGAATTAGTTATCCCTATAGATAACTACATGGATTTGTACTGTGGCCAAGTGAAACTCCCAGTCAAGAGTAATAGAGCAGGCTGGATCCAGAGTTGCCAGAATAGTTGCCAAAAGACTCCAACCTGGTTGACTTCCAGTGTCATATAAACTGAAGTGCAGCAAGGGCCAAAGGCAAGAACAACCAATCCCATAATTGAAGATAATGATGTTGAAAGTATTTCAAAAGCAAAGAGAAGCATCTAATCCTGGCTTGTTTCCTATGAAATGGAGTATCCCTTTGCGTTTTAGAACTCACTCACTCGCTCACCATTTCGAAGCAAGCCAAAAGAAAGATGGTCATCATGCACCACTAGCCTCATATCTCTTGGCTCTGAAATGAAACAAATGTTGAACAAGACTAAACAGAGTTTGGGCAAATAAAGCACTTTTAATACAAGAGTAATGCAAAGGAAAAGGAACCCATCAGTTACACCCAAAACAGTAGAAAACAAACGTCTAAAGTAAATCAGCTCTTGAGAGGGTACATATGTCCCAGAAAGAAAGCAATAAGACTACATCTGATTCATTTCATTATTCCTGGATCCAGCAACTTTCTTTAGAGGCATTTATTTGACAAGAGAGAGACTCTGTAGCTGATTAATGGCAATGATGGTGTCCTTACACAGCAGGAGCTGCAAGAAATGTCTCCCACCTGCGAAGAGATTCTGTTTCATCTTTCAGATGATAAGACAGTAGCAAGAATGCATGACTTCACTGCCTCCCATCTGCATCACTGCACTGAAATTTATTTGGGCTCAGAGGAGAGAAATAGGCACAACTGAGAGCAAAAGCAATATGGCTAGGAGTGAAGAGCCTCTTTGTTAGATTTACATCTCTTCATTCTTTCTTTCTTTACTTGCATTTAGTTACTTGCATGTTATGCCACTGTTCCTCCAAAGATCTCAGGACAGCATCCAAGGTTCTTCCTCCTATGTTATCTGCATAATGACCCTGTGAAATAGGTTAGACAGACAGATAGTGACATCCAGACTAATGTTTTGTGCACCAAAAATGTGTCACATTTGCAACAGTGAAGGGGCAATTTTTGTCAGTCTTCCCTTCCTTCCCTCTGGTGCCCTATGTGCCTTCTGAAAATATGTCCCTGAGGTTTGTGGGATCCTCAGGGGCATATTTTTGGGAGCTTCAGAGGGAAAGGGAGATCGGCAGATATCGACCATCTCTGTTGCATATGCAAAACATTTCTTTGGTATACAAAATATTAGTTTGGATGCCAACAAATAACTGGGTCAAGATTTTGGGTGATATAGTAACTTTGCAATGGGTGAAAAGTTTTGCCTTTGTGGGTTGGAAGAAGAAAATCTTGCCCAATGCCCATATAGTCTTGACTGTTCCTTATCAAAAGACATGCAAGAGACATTACTGCATGTGAAATAGACTAAAATGTCTAGATTGCCTACAAAATGTAAACTGGTTTAAAAAAAAACTTTGTGCAATGATACTAATAATGGTAACTATATAGTAGCATTATCCACAGTGAGGGCAGCTATGATTTGATTACAAATTGTGAAAACGGAGCAATTAGACCATAGAGCTGTTGATCGCAACTATTTTGACATGATTTTGATGCATTAGTAAATTATACTGTTGATTTGTCTGAATATTTCTGCTATATTTGACATATGTCAAGGCATTTTTGCTGTGTAACTAGGAAATGTTGATTTATTAATTGATTGGCTGAATGTCACCAGTGAGTTTCATCAACATATCTGCCTGCACCAGAGATGAGATGCCAAGGCCCTCTGCTTTGACCTGGTGTCCAAGCCCTGTGCTACTGGTGGAGCTGGATTCAGCCCCAACCAAGGATGAGCAGCAGGATTCATCCAGTGGCAGTGAACTGCTAGCAAGTCACACATGTGATGAAAAGTGGAAGAGAGGAGGCAGAATTTCCTCAGTGGGCCAGCAACGGTGGGCCTGAGAAGCCCAACGGGGAGGGAGGATGGGGACAGTGGAGGATGGGGACAGAACCAAGGGCTCTTGTGGGATCAAAAGGCAGTCTGGTGAGAGGCCAGGAGAGGCTGAGAGGCTGCGTGGGGTATAGGAATTATTCAGGAGAAGAACAGAGAGAGCCAAGAATGAACAAGAGGTAGACAAGGTGAGGGTGAGGGCCTTGGCTCCCTACAAAGGGCAAGGTTTGGCTGATGACCCATCCAGACAAGTAGGATAAGGGTGATTAAAAACCCCTCCCCTCCATACTGAGGAATATTGGGCAAAAGAGCAGAAGACCCACACTTGAGCAAATGGGAACCTAGTAAGAACCAATTGCCATTTAGCTCCTCCTCTCCAAGAACTGTCTTTGTGTAAGGTAAAATGTGCTGTTGAGTCAGTGTCAACTCCTGGGTTGTCTTTGCTAGAATACAGGAGGGGTTTACCATTGCCTTCTCCCGTGCAGAATGAGATGATGCCTTTCAGCACCTTCCTCTATTGCTGCTGCCCGAAATAAGTGTACCAGTGGGGATTCGAACTGGCAACCCCTGGCTTGCTAGTCAAGTCATTTCCCCACTGAACCATTAGGTGCTAAGCTTAATACTGGGAGCATGAAATAATCACATAGTCTTTCCTGTTTTCCCCTGTCTCCATTTCTCTACCCATTTTTTATTGTTAAATTTATTGTTAAATTTATTTCATTTCTTTAAAACAATTCTAAGGCGGGTGTCTGTTGTCTTCCTTGTGTCTCTTTTTAAATTGTGAGCCCCTTTTGGACAGGGAACAATTCCCTCATTCTTTATAAAGCACCATACACAGAAATGGTGCTGTATACATAAATAGATCCATCAGAAGTCTTCTCTATGCTCCCTGCCATCTTATGGATATCAGATGGACATGCTCCTGCATATAGGGTCTTCTCAGTCCTGGCACTGCAATTATTGACAACCCTACAAAACCAGGGAAGTCCAGCTTTGTTGTTATTGGCCTTTTGCTGAACACTTAAAAGGTGGCTCTTTTGCAGAGCATTTCTGGGTGGGGCTATAGAACAGTAATTTGTATGGTTGTCCTTGAACTGTATTGGTCTGGCAAAGGTTTCTCAATTGTACTGATCATTCCATTTAACACCCCACCACCACCACCATATTGTGATATTTCATAGTTTGATTTCAATTGATTTGTTAGCTACCCTGGAGTTCTTGTTTTAAGACAGAAAGAAAGGCAGGGTATGTGTATTTAAATTAAGTAATTTTAAAAATATATGTGTGTGCTGTTGCTTTAGCACAGTAGTTTGCAGGTTTGCTTGCCCAAAGCCAAGAAAAACTTAAAATGACCTCAGATAGCTCCGAAAGCCTTGATTTCATGTGACCAACTGACCATGATCCTGATGTCTCTTTTTACCAGACCAGACCTATTGATTTGTATTACTGTTCTGGAACAAATACCTCAAGAATTACAAACACATGAGTATCATCTTGAATAGCATCAGTTTGTTCAAATATAATTGATTGGAATGACATTATTTACACACATTGCCCAAATATTCAGGAAAGTCCAGTTCTGGCTATGCTAGTCTATTTAATGTTGATGCTTGAAACAAGCACTAAATGTTGCTCCCCCCCACCACTTCCCTCTTTTTTCCTCTTTTTTTCTATCACATTAACTCCCCGATTCTTTCCTTCTTTCAAATATATCCTTCCTTCCTTCCTAGGAAAGGAAGAGGGAAAGTAATATGGTGCCATTTTGCCTTTCCAGGGGAGGCCCAACACATTTTGCTGCCTAAAGTGGGCAAAATGACCCCTCCCCAACCCGTGAGTAGGTGCTCAGCATTCTCAGGCCAGGCCGTGTTACCAAGGCAACAGTGATAGCACATGAGCACCCTGTCATCAAGCCAAGCAGTGGCAGCAGGGGCATTCTTAGCTTGCATCAGTGGGGGGAAGAGTGGAAACAAGAGGTGCGCCTCAGAAGGAAAACATGCCCCAGTGGTGTAAGGAAGGGTGGTAGCAACAGGAAAGCCCATGGAGTAGGCCCCGGTGCTCCTCCTCATGCCCAGACCTGAGGTAACTGCCTCAACCAGTCTCATGGAATGGCTGCCTCTGTGCCTCTCTTCCTCTTCAGGACATCCATGGAGTAGATTCTGTGGACTGCCCTGTCATGCTTGAGAACTGACCTACAACATGTCGCCTGAAGTGGCCCAATTCACTCTGCTTCATGATAGGCTGTTCCTGGGGTTACATCCATTTTGTCCTATCTTGCCAGTAGCGGCCCATACAGGTGGAGCAAGGTGGTGGTGGTAGTAAACAAGCCACAGGTATGGATCATTCCCACTCCTCTCCTCTCCTCTCCCTAGCTGCCTCATTTTGCTTCACTTGCAGCGATGCTGTGTTAACCCCAGGCCTGTGGGCTGCTCATTTGACCAGATTGGGGCACCCATGCAAATGAGCAGTCCATGTGCCTCGGGTTAACACAGTGACAGGACAGGCAAAGCAGAATGAGGCAGCTGGAGTGGGCAGAGTAGAGTGGGAACAAGCTGTACCTGCAGCTCATTTACCACCATCTCACTCCGCCCGTACAGGCCACTACTGTGTTTTGCAATGGCATAAATTCTCTTGCAGCACAATCCTCTGCATTTTTTTTTACTCAGATGTAAATCCCACTGTGTTCAATGCAGATTACTCCCTAGGAAGTATGTTTAGGATGGCAGCCTTAGAGAACGTTTGGACTGAGTTTTTCATGTAATAAAACCAAGCTTCAAAAATCTCTTTACTTCTTGGTACCTTTTTGTGATATTAATGAATGAAGAAAAATGATTGCAATGCTGTATTGCCTTCCAGCAATTGTGACCAACATAGATGCATCTTGGAAAGGGAAAGATGCTTAACACAGCACATGGACTGAGAATGCAGGCATCTAAAGTGGTACGTCAACATTGTTTCTGAAACCAGCCACTGCAAGGAGAGCAAAAGAACAGTTTTAGAAGTGCTAAAGTCAATACAGTACAGGGGTGTCCAGGTGTTAATTATTGTTCTATGGATATTCAATAAATCCATTTCAAGGAAAGAAGGAGGTCTGGTATTGAAGACATGATTAAATCAGTGAAAATCTAGCATCTCACCAAGATATTTTTCCAGCAAGGAGAATTTGGGAGGAGAGTTTCTGTCAAACAAACAAACAAACAATCTTCTTTCTTGAGGAGAAGTTTGATGTTTCTATTGTTGTATTATTGTTGGCTCACTAGTCTGAAGCTGTCAAATGGGATTCGATGCTTATTATACTCCTCTTTCACTTTTGATATGGGGTCTTCAAAATGTAGACATATTATAATTTTGCACATATTTTTGCATTCCAAACCATAAATCTTATGGGGTTCTTCTCCATGAGGAGAATTTATCTTTATCCTGTTTCTAAACTTGTCAAGTTTGTCAGGTTGTATGTGGATAATATGTTCTCTAGGCACTCACTCAGGACCCAAGGTCATGGTTTAGAGTTTGAATGGAATTGCATATGCTACAGATATGAAAAAATAAGAACTTGGTCAAAATATATCTCAAAGGTCCAACATTATACATTAAATGCAGCAGCTCCACCTTTATATTAGCATGGATGCTTGTTTTCTAAGCATGCCCGGAGGAATACAGAATCTGAGCTGATTGCTGACTCTGTCCAGCCTACTACCTTAGATCATATGGTGAGTCTCTCTTGCCTTTTCCATGGCCGTTGGAAGGCTAATTGGTGACAATGCATGATAGGGCCTTTCCATGGTGGAACCCACCGTGCATGTAGAACTCCCTGCCATGGGAGTGGGGAGGAGAAAGGAGGAAGAGGTCCATTTTATAATGTTATATATTTAATAATTCATATATTACTGGTCAATGGTCAGTACAAGGTGTACTAAAACTACCCCCCCAATACACAATAAAATACAAAATATAATTAGCTTGAAAGAATACTAAAAGAAGTAGGAGAAATGCATAAAGACAAAATAAAATTTTAGAAAGCTATGAAGATTAGCCCCCTCCCTGCCTTTGTCCTGTTTATTCCTAAAATATATTTGTTTCAACAGTGGTTTTGGTATCATTCTTAACATTAGAACAGCCCTGCTGAATCAGGCCCAAGGCTCTAATCCGTCATCCTGTTCCTGGAGCTAGGACCATGGCAGCATCAGCTCTCAGCTGCAATTTCTCATAGTGACCACTGGCAAGGGTTTAGGGTCATGGATAAAAGTGCTGTACTCCTCCCCTCTTTGTTCTCTCCATTTTGTCTCTCCAGAGATGAGTGTTAGTTTTGGTCTCTCTCTTCAGCCATGAGCTACAGATGAAATTAAGCTGCAGGCTTTTTCACATTTGTTTGTAACCTTCTTTAAATAAATCCTTGCAGTTCTTTAATCCTAAAGAACTGTCTCAAGACCTCTTGCTTTGCTGCTTTCTCACCAAACTGGTTTTGCTCTGCTATTTAGGGACTGCACTGCCATTCTCCCCCTACACCTGTTTCACACAGTAGCCCAACAAATGCCTCAGATAAGGCCACAGACAAGAGGCAAGGGCATGCCCTCTCTCCAGCTGTTCCTCCCCTGCAACTGGTATTTAGAAGCATCTTGCCACTCAGGCTGGAGATAGCCTATAGCCACCAAACTAATAGTCATTGATAGACCTGTCCACCATGAATTTGTCCAAGCCCAGTTTAAAGCCATCCAAGCTGATAGCCATAACCACACCCCATGGAAGAGAATCCCATAGATAAATTATGCGCTGTTTGAAAAAGTACTTCAGTTTGTTGGTCCTAAATTTCCTGGCCATCAGTTTCATAGGATGACCCCTGGTTCTAGTGTTGTGAGAGACAGAGAGAAATTTCTTTCTGTCCATTCACTCTACTCCATGCATAATTGTATACACCTCTATCATGTCTCTCCATAGTCATCTCTTTTCCAAACTAAAAAGCCCCAGATGCTGTAGCCATGCCTCAAAAGGAAGGTGCTCCAGGCCCCTGGTCATCTTGGTTGCCCTCTTCTGCACCTTTTCCAGTTCTACAATGTCTTTCTTAAGATATGGTGACTAGAACTGTATGCAGTAGTCCTAATGTGGATGCACTATAGATTTGTACAAGGGTATCAGAATATTAGCATTTTTATTTTCAGTCACCTTCCTAACGATCCCTACCATGGAATTGGCCTTTTTCATAACTGCTGCACACTGAGTTGACACTTTCAGCTAACTGCCCACCATAACCCCAAGATTTCTCTCCTAATCAGTTACCGACAGCTCACACCCCATCAGTGTATATGTGAAGTAGGAGGTTTTTGCCCCAGTAAGCATCACTTCACATTTGCTCACATTGAACTGCATTTGCCATTTTGTAGACACTCACCCAGTTTAGAGAGATCCTTTTGGTATCTCACAATCAATTTTGGATTTCACTACCCTAAATGGTTTAGAATCATCTTCAAATTTGGCCACTTCACTGCTTACCCAAACTTCTATATCACTTATGAATAAGTTAAAGAGCCCTGCTCCCAATACAGGTTGCTGGGTTGGGGGGGCACTTCTTTCTTTCCTCCACTGTGAAAACTGTCCATTTATTCCTACCCTCTGTTTCCTGTCCTTCCACCAGTTACCAATCCACATGTGAACCTGTCCCCTTATCCCATGACTGCTAAGTTTACTCAAGAGCCTTTAGTGAGGAACTTTGTCAAAAGCTTTTTGGAAGTCCAAGTATACTATGTCAACCAGATCACCTTTATCCACATGCCTTTTAGTGAAGCATGATTTGCCCTTGCAGAAGCCATGCTGGTTCTCCTTCAGCAAGATCTGTTTTCTATATGTTTTTGTCCTTAAGTATGCTTTCCATCAATTTACCTGAAGTTATGCTAACCGGCCTGTAGTTTCCCAGATCCCCACTGGATTCCCTTTTGAAAATCAGTTACATTAGCTACTTTCCAGTCCTCTGGTACAGAGCTTGACTGTACTATTATTATTTATTTATTTATTATTAAAACTTTTATACCGCCCTTCCAAAAGGCTCAGGGCGGTTTACATTAAAACACCATTAAAATCAATTAAACATTAAAACAAAAATTATAAAACATAAAACAATAATTAACCATTAAAAACATCATAAAACAACAATTAACTGTAGGGATGTGCAAACAGGTTCGACATCGATCCCTTGTTCGGTCCGACCCCAGACCGAACACACCCCGACTGTTCAGGGGGTTCACGGATTCTCCCCCCCCCCCCCGGGAATTGTTGGAGGCAGCGGAGGCAGGTCCAAGGAGGTTGCCCTCCCCCCAGCCAGCCTCCCTCTATGCCAACACCGGCCATTTGGCCGGCTCTTCAGCCCATTTGGGCCTTCCCCCTCTGGTACGGTGGCCATTTTGGAGGCCACCGTGCCTGCACAATTGTCCTCTGCATGACCCAAGGGTCTGCAGACAGGGGTCAGCAGACCCCCTCCCCCCACCACCTCCAACAACTCCCCCGAAGAGGGTAAGTTAAAAATTATTATTTCTTGTTTACACAGACAGGTGTTATTGACTGGTTTGTTTTATCCAGACATCGAGTCCTTCCCAAGGACCTGGGATGGCTGAATTTTATTGTCAATGTTGTTGCTGTTGTTATAGATATCGTCGCAGAATATAGGCTGTTCCCAGTAAAGCTGCTTTTTATAATTGGCTGATGGTGATTTCTGTGGCCCCTATGGTGTTGAGGTGCTCTTCAAGGTCTTTTGGGACTGCAGCCAGGGCGCCAATTACCACTGGGATTATTTTGGTCTTTTTCTGCCACAGCCTTTCAATTTCAATTTGTAGATCTTTGTATTTGGTGATTTTTTCTATTTCTTTTTCTTCTATTCTGCTATCCCTTGGTATTGCTATGTTGATTATTTTAACTTGTTTTTCTTTCTTCTCAACTACAGTTATATCTGGTGTATTGTGTGGCAGATGTTTGTCTGTTTGTAGTCGGAAGTTCCATAATATTTTTACATCTTCATTTTCTTCAACTTTTTCAATTGTATGGTCCCACCAATTCTTGGCTACAGGTAGCTTGTATTTTTTGCAGATGTTCCAGTGTATCATCCCTGCTACCTTGTCATGCCTTTGTTTGTAGTCAGTCTGTGTGATCTTTTTACAATAGCTGATTAGGTGGTCCACTGTTTCAACTGCTTCTTTACAAAGGCGGCACTTGCTGTTTGTTGTGCATTTTTCGACTTTTCCTCTCATTGCATTTGTTCTTGCGCAGCCAGTATTAAACCCTCTGTTTCTTTCTTCAAGTTGCCATTCTTAAGCCATTGCCAGGTCTTGCTGATGTCTGATTTTCCACTTATATTGTGCAAATATTGACCATGCAGGGGCTTATTTTTCCATTTTTCTGCTCGGTTCTTGATTTGTTCTTTCTTGTAGGCCTGCTTTCTTTCATTGGTGTTGAACAGCTTCTGGTTATTGACCATTTGAAGTGCATCTTCTTCACTGTCCTTGATATATTCTTCAAGGCCTCTTTTCTCCTCCTCTACTGTTTGATGGACTTGCAGCATTACTCTTCCACCTGATCCGCAAGGGAGGTATAGCCTATCGACATCACTGCGGGGGTGCAGAGCATGATTGATTGTCATTATTTTCCTGGTCTTACGATCTAGCGTCTCTAGCTCTGCCTGGGTCCAGTCTATTATTCCTGCAGTGTATCTGATAAGAGGTATAGCCCAGGTGTTTATGGCTTGTATGGTGTTCCTGCCATTGAGTTTGGACTTGAAGATTTTTCTAACTCTCCTGATGTAGTCACTTCCAATTTTTCTTTTAACTTCAGTGTGTGCGATGTTATCAGCCTGGAGAATGCCCAAGAATGTGTAATGTTCTCTCTCTTCCAGGTTCTTGATGTTGCTTCCATTGGAACCTATTCCTTCTGTTTTTCTTATTTTTCCTCTGTTCATTATTAATGCAGCACACTTGTCTAGTCCAAACTCCATTGCCATATCGCTACTGAATATACGGACAGTGTTTAGCAGTGATTCGATTTCTGATTGGGATTTTCCATACAACTTCAGATCGTCCATGTACAGCAGATGGTTGATTTTACTTGATGTTTTAGATGTTTGGTATCCGAGGCCTGTTTTGTTTAGTATTTGTGAAAGTGGGGTCATGGCGATTACAAACAACAGAGGAGATAGTGAGTCCCCTTGGAAAATGCCTCTTCTAATGCTAACCTGCCCAAGTGTCTCGCCATTGATTGTTAACTGTGTACTCCACATGCTCATTGCTTTTTTTTATAAATACCTGAATGTTTTTGCTGACACCAGTTGTTTCTAAACATTTTAGTATCCATATGTGAGGCAATGAATCGAAGGCTTTCTTGTAGTCAATCCATGCAACACTTAGATTTGTTTTTCTTCTCTTGCAATTTTCTAAAATCATTTTGTCAATCAGCAGCTGGTTTTTTGTGCCTCTGGTGTTCGGGCAATTTCCTTTCTGTTCAACTGGAAGCTGTTTGTTAGTTAATAAGTGTTGCATCACTTCATCTGCTATTATTCCAGTTAATAATTTGAACATGGTTGGCAGGCAGGTTATCGGTCTATAATTACTTGGAACTGCACCTTTTGCTGGGTCTTTCATTATGAGATGAGGCTTCCCAGTTGTTAGCCATTGTTGTTGTTGTTGTTGTTGTTGTTATATCGTTCACGAATTCCCCCCAGACTGAAACAAACCTGCCGGGCAGGGGGTTGAGGCGGTGCCAGACTGAACTGGTCTGGTCCAGTCCAAGTCCAGTCCGGACTCAAACCAAACCAGACCAGCCGGTTCTGTGCACACCCCTGACTGTAGGGACAAATTGAGTTCCTTCAGAACTCCTGGGTGGATGCCATCTGGACCTGGCAATTTGCTGATTTGTAATTTTTCAAGACAGTTCAGAATATTCTCTCTTGACACCTCACATTGGCCCAGTTCCTCAACCTCCAAGCCTGAAAAGCTCAGTTCTGGAGTGGGTATATGATCAGTATCCTCCGCTGTGAATATATATGCAAACATTCTTATACTTTATAGTTCTGTTTATTGTTTTCTTCTGCTGCTGTTTTTCTGAACTTTGTTATGGATGTTTTATTGTATTTTTAAAACTGTTTTTTAAAAACTAACCTGCTCTGGGTACCTTGTTGGGTGTGGATGAGCGAAAAACAATTTTTTTTTTATGATTAAATACAACAGCTGGAAGATGGAAGCCCTTGGACCTGATTTCAACTTTTAAGGCAAAAGGGATTCACAAAATCATAGAGGGGTCATGTAAGCAATCTAGCCAACACTTTATTCAATGCTAGAAATCCAGAACTAGGGCATTCCCAGAAAAGGGTTTTCCAGCCTCTGCTTAAAGACTTCCAGTGAGGAAGAGCCCTCCAGCTCGCTAGGTAATTTGTTCCATTGTCAGACTACTTTTACCATTAAGACATTTCTCTTAATGTTCATCCGACAAAATCTACCCTCATGTAATTAAAGCCTATTAAACTTTTATGTAATTTAAATTTTCATGTAATTTAAGCCGGTCCTCTGGAACAAAATAATTTTTCCCTCTTCTATGTGACAATCCTTCAGGTATGCAAAGGGTGCTGTCATATCCCTCAGTTCTCCTTCTAGCCTAAACATAACCAGTTTCTTCAACCTTTCTTAGGAGCATAGGAAGCTGCCTTATACCGAGTCAGACCATTGGTCAATCTAGCTCAGTATTGTCTACACAGACTGGCAGCAGCTTCTCCAAGGTTGCAGGCAGGAGTCTCTCCCAGCCCTATCTTAGAGATGACAGGGAGGTAACTTGGAACCTTCTGCATGCAAGTATTCAGATGCTTTCCCCAGAGTGGCCCCATCCCCTGAGGGGAATATCTTATAGTGCTCACATGTCTCCCATTCAAATGCAAATCTCGGCAGACCTGGTTTAGCAAAGGGGACAATTCATGCTTGCTACCACAAGACCAGCTCTCCTCCCATAGCTTGTTTTCCAGATCTCTGAACATCTTCGTATTCTCCTCTGAGCCTTTCCCAATTGGTCTACAATTCATCTTTCTTAATGTGAAGTGCCCAGAACTAGACATAGTTCTCCAAATGAGGTCAAACTATTGCAGAACTATTACTTCTTGTGATTTGGAAACTATGGTTATATTAATGCAACCTAAAATCACATCCTCTCTTTTTGCAGCTGTGTCACTCTTCTGATCCATGTTCCGCTTGTGCTGGATGGCAATCCCAAGATCCTTTTCACATGTACTTCTACCAAGCCAGACTTCTTCCATCTTATGCCTATGCACTTGTTTGAGAGATATTTGCCTGAGATAAGTAAAATACCTTGCCTCAGGTATTTGCCTGAGTGCAGAACTTTGCTTTTGTCTTTGCTGAATTTCATTTTGTCCATTTCAGCCCATCTTTCTATTCTCTCAAAGATCATTCTGAATTTCACCCCTGAGGTGTTAGTTATCCTTCCCAGTTTTGTGTCAACTGCAAATCTGATGAAGATTCTTTCCAGGCCTTCATCTAAGTCACTGATAAACATGTTGAAGAGCTTCACTTCCAGCACAGAGCCCCAAGACACCCTACTCAAAACCTCCATCTGATTTGATGAGGAGCCATTGATGAACACTCTTTAGGTATGGTTTTCTAACCAATTGTGAATCCACCTGACAGTATTTATCATCTAGCCTGCATTTGACCAGTTTGCTAATCAAAATATCACGGAGCACTTTGTCAAATGCTTTGCTGAAATCAAGATAAATTACTTCCATAGCATTCCCACAGTCCACTAAGCTAGTAACCTAATCAAGAAACAACACAAGATTTGTCTGGCATGATTTGAACTTGACAAACTGTTTCCTATTAATCATATTACTATTATCAAGATGCTTTCAGACTGACTGCTTTTCAACCTCTTCTAGTATGAAAATCAGAGACTGCATTAAAGTCAGACTGATCCTGGTATCAGAAAGACAAATCAATATTTCTTGTGCGTGGTATAAAGCTTTTTCAGAAGAAGCAGTTTTTATTTGGAGTCACACAAGCCAGGCTACAGAGGCCTAGTTTGCCTTCTATGGATTTTCTGCAAAACCTGGCCTAGATTATCCTTATATACTACCCAGTTACAGCTACAACAAAAACATGAACTGGACTTCTAAACACTACATCTTGGATCCTCGTTTTCATGGTCCATGGCACTTTCCAGATTAGACCCTACAACAGGGTCAGGACATATCTCGGAAGTGTGCTTCCACACTTCCTGCGTTGTGACACCGCAGTCCCTATGGGGACAGCGGGGTGCCATTCACATTTCCAATGCCTTGTTGAAAATTTAATAGCTGCGATATAGAACAAAGACATCGTACATCCAGTGTGAAAAAGTTGCTGGTTTTTTGGGTTGTTAGTTGCTGCGAGACTGCTCCCCCTGCTGTTTATGTTCCAAATGCAACTTGCCCGAACAGAGGCATTTTGCTGCTGTTCCAGCAGCTAGTCTGGAAAGAGCCCATGACAAAGCACAGTTGCCCTAACAAACTAGGGAGATTCTTGGCAATTTCTTTCCCAGGGCTTCCTATGGGAGCTGCTCTGCAAGCTATTACTAGGGCCTGGACAGGCACCAGAAACGTAAATACGGCCACAACAGCCTGCTGATTGGCAGTGCTACACTGCTCCACCACCACCATGCTTTAAAAAATATTCACCACAGCTTTTCATGGGGTTTTACCTTGTAATTCCATATTCCTGTTTCTGAGACAGTGTCTTGAATTGGTGGTTCTCTGCATTGCAGAAGTGGCATTACCTCTCACATATGTCTGTACTTCCCCCCACCACAAAAAGCTCTCATTTTCACACAAGAAAAATGGCACACTTTGCCTTGTCTATCATTTCTGGCCTTAGATGGAAAACAGCAGGTATTCTGGCTAAAATCTGCTATTGATAAAGCCATAGCTTTCTAAATGGCTTTAAAAAAAGTCGTTTGTCTCTGTCTGCCTCTTTCTTCCCCCTCCAGCCTATTGAAATGCCTGAAGTGAAAAGAAAATTAAAAGGAAACAAACTGCTCAGGGGGAAATGAGTTTTCTATTGCACAATGGCTACCAATACAACAACAATAAATAATGAATGTAATATACATATAACATTCCATGAGTGTAAAGCAGGAGGCCCAGGATAATAAAAAAGCACCAGAGAAAGGAATGCATTAATGGTTGTGTGCATGGAAGAATTAAAACACATTGTAGAGAGGGGGAGATTAATGTTGGGTCTTTGACTCCAGAGAACAATGGAAACAAAAAACCATGTGTTCATAGTCTCGTCCACATCAGATGCAATCTTTAAATCTAGCAAAATCCGAAAACATATTTCCTAATTTCATTGGAGTCTGTAAGTAAATGGCAGTTAATGTCCCACATATGCCTCAAATATCTTATCTGGAAGAATGCAGAGATCACAGTTTCATACCCAGCACTTGAGTGACTTTTAGCATGAGTAATAGTTCCGAAGATGGCTGAGGTTAAGCCCTGCTGGATCAGGCCCAAGGCCTATCTCGTCCAGCATCCTATTTCACACAGTGGCCCACCAGATGCCTCTGGGGAGCCCACAGGCAAGAGGTGAAGGCATGCCCCCTCTCCTGCTGCTGCTCTTCTGCAACTGGTATTTGGAGGCATCTTGCCTCTGAGGCTGGTGGTGGTCTATATCCATCATACTGGTAGCTGTGGATAGACTTGTCCTCCGTGAATTTATCTAAGCCCCTCTTAAAGCCATCCAAGCTGGTGGCTGTCACCACATCTTCTGGAAGAGAATTCCATAGGTTAATTATGTACTGTATGAAAAACTGCTTCCTTTTGTCGGTCCTAATTTTCTGGCCATCAGTTTCATGGGATGACCCCTGGTTCTAGTGTTGTGTGTGAGAGAGAAAAAATTCTCTCTGCCCACTCTTATCACACCATGCATAGTTTATAAACCTCCATCATTTCTCCTCTTAGTCATCTTTTTTCTAAGCTAAAAAGCCACATGTGTTGTAGTGTTATCATTACGCAAAATTGGTAGGCTGGTCAGAGAACAACATTCTTCCAAAAGCTGTCATCTCTTAGATTCTCTGCCTCATTCTCTCACCTTCCGATGGTTTCATGTATGTTTTTCAACCCAATTGTGCCAATCAGCCTCTGTAACTTTCAATAGAACTAACCTCTTAAAAATCTGCAGAAGATATCACTTCGAGTAGGATAGCCTCCCTTGATGCTTCTGTCTTACTTTTAAAAGTTAGAGGTCAATAGCCCGTATAACCAGCTGCTGTCTAGATGTGATGAGGCTTATCAGGGATTGGAAGGAACTTCTGTGATTCCACCAGCTTGGTTTCAGAGCCACCATTTGAATGTCATCCAAGGATGTCAGGTTGGGAGGCAATAATGAGGACAAATGCAGAGAGTTTTGGTTTCCATTCCTACTGCAGCGTCATCAATGTGTGCTGTGTTTGGATAGTGATGTCATTCACACAATCAAAAGCTGTGTTCTACACAGGTTTGGGAGCTGTGTGTGATCCCAATTTCCAGTTGTGGGGAAGCAAGGTAAGAGGAAAACTTGGGTAGAAGTGATTGTATGGAAGCAAGGTAGGAGAAAAACCTGGGTAGCTTTTCCTTCTACCTTGCTTCCACACAATCACTTCTGTCCAGGGTTTCCTTGTACTTTGGTCCATCCTACCTAGATGGACCAAGGTTCTAACTCAGTATAAGGCAGTTTCCTATGTTCCTATGCTGCATTCCAGAGTAAAGCAGCATGGCTGTAGTGCAATTTCACCAATCTCCCCTTTCCTCTGAAGCACTCTGTGACTCCTAAAAATATGAAATATGCCATATGACTGACCTGTGCCATATGACTGACAAAAAGGATTTGTTGGGATACAAGAATCATGGAGGAAGGAGCAGTTTGGGCCAAAAGTAGACCCATACCATATTATTCCTGCCTAAAACCAAATGATTTCCCATTGTCTCACTTTGGTTCAATTATTTGAATCCAGAGACCCATAAATCAGAGGATTGGCAGCAGCTTGGATGAAATGTGGCTTTAAGAGGTTGCTGTGCTACTACTTTCAAATCTTTAAATGGATTTCAGATTTCTTTTCTTCCAAGGGCTTTCCACTGTGTTGCAGAAAAGGAGAGTTCATAGCAAGAGAGGAATTGCAAGGCTCGCTTCCTAATGGTATAATATCTGGCTTATATTTTATTCTTTCTTCCCAGAAGAAGCATTTTGCAAAACTCCAAAGCCGCTTATTGCAGATGCCTCTTCAATAAGTCAAGACACAAGTCCCCAGATGCCAATATCACAGAATCCTAAAGTACATACGCACGTTGGAGGTTAGCACATATTTGAACATAAAGATCCATTTGAAGCTTGATCAGCATTTCATATAAACTGAGCATCTCATTGAGTCGCTGGTCTTTTAAAAGAAATCACCCTAGAAAGCTGAATGACCAGTCATGCAATTAGAGAATTCCAAATATTTTTTGAAAGACTTATTTCTCAACTCCTCCTCCTACTACTGCTGCGAATATTTATATATCACTCTTCAACCAAAGTCCTCAAAGCGGTTTGTTTACATAGGAAAATAAATAATGCATAAATAAAATTGTCTCCCATCCTCAAAGGGCTGACAATCTAAAAAGAGACATAAGATAGACACCAGTAACAGCCACTGGAGGGATGCTGTGCTGGGGATGGACAGGGCCAGTTGCTCTCCCCCTGCAAAATATAAGAGAATTGCTACTTTAAAAGATGCCTCTTTGCTCAGTTAGCAAACACTTATTTCTCAATTTCACTTATTTACTTCTAAAATAAAAAGGGAAGTGGAAACAAAGTTTCCCTTTTCAGTGCTATCGTTTTGCACGTAGCATTGATTTGAAAGCAGAAGAAATTGAATGCAGAAAAAAATCATAATAAAATAACACAGACTTACGTAGATTTGTTTCCTCTTCAAAAGATCTGAGCCCTGGGCAGCTTCTCAACACTCCTGAACTGCCCTGGACAGATTGGTCCTGAAATGAACATTGAAGTCACCCAGCACCAAGAGTCTGAGAGACTCCAATGCAAGTTCCGCAACCAAGTCCGTGAGCTCAGTAAGGACTCAGTTGGGCAGCGGAGCGATCGGTACACCAACAGAAGTCACAATCTATCCCTGGTCCCTAAACTTTCAATATGGTCCAATACCCTAGCTGGGACCCTGGTAACGGAAATGTCATCCTTATAGATCACAGCCACTCCACGTCCCCGCCCACGTCCCCTCACCTGCTCTTCTACAGAATATCCTGGAGGAAGAAGCTGGGACCAAACTGGACCACTAGCTTCCCCCAACCAATTCTCAGTAATACGTACCAGGTTGGCCCCTTCATCCATAATCAAATCTTGGATGAGCTCTGGCTTATTTTGGACTGACCTGGCATTGCAGAGGAGCAAGGTAAGGCTATGTGGGTTGTTGGCAGTGCTCCCCGAGGTCAAAGAGCTGGCAAGACAGCCGGAAGGGGAGACAGCTATTAAATTTCTGACTACCTTTCCCCTGGAATGGCCGGCTGACTTGCCAATGTTACTTCTTCTATTCCCCACCACCACCGGAATAGCTGCCCCACATTCAATGAAGCCGCCCCCTGTCTTCCCATCTCCAGGCATTACCCAATCTCAGTCACAAAGCTGGCACACTTACTGCTGCAACTTCTCAAACAGCTAAACTGAATAGAGTGCAGACCAACCCTCACCCCTACATCAAAGGCTGGCACCAAAGGCCAGCCCCCTTTGGCGGCCAGCTTCGGCGGCCACCTGCCGCACCCCTTCCCTTAAATAGCCCCCAGAGTCCTTCCTCTCACAAAGGACCCTGGGTAGAGCTGATGTGTTCAGTTAGTGCCTGCAGGTGGTAAACATTGGCACTTGAGGGAAGGGAGGATCCCAATTAGGCAGCAGGACTGTGCTGGGCTGAGTTGGTCCATCCAGCAAGTGAAGGGTGGAGAGGGGCAGCTCCAAGGCTTCCAGCTGTCCAACAAAGGAGGCTTGATAGTAAAAAGCCACAGCTCACCTCCTCCAGTCTCCCTCCCTCCTAATATGCCTTCGATCTATTCTCTGCCCACATGCATACAGGTCACAGGTATCTACACATGTCTATATGCTTCATTCTGTTTGCTTTGAAAATGACTGTTCAGGAATCTAAGTATCCCTTCCCTCTGAATCAGTGATTGGTGCTTTCAAAGTAGAACAGGTTCACCAGCCCTATTCATACATCATGGTCAATGTACATACGATCTGTGTACATTGTATGCGCACACACTGTCCACATGGATATTTAATAACACATTATGTTCCATACACATCAAGTAGTATACTTCTTATCTATACCCTGCATTTGAGTGGGACAGAATCAAGGTTCACTTTTTAAAAGAATGCCACGCACACAAAAACTTGTACATGTATGCAAGACACCTGTACATACGTAAAATATAATGTCTGAACAGGACTCATTTCTTTGGAGAATGCCAGTGCTTGCACACATGCAGCCTACTGCTACCCAGAAGGATCTTTGGAATGAAGCTATTAAGGGTGGTAGAGGAACATAATCATTCTGGAACAGGGGAATGCCTCTCCACTGGAAATGATGCTCCATCCTCTTGTTGCATACCCATGTGATACCACCATTGCAAATTGCTGCTACAATAGCAGCAGCATAAAATAAGATTTCATCCTAGGGCTACTATTTTACTTCCCAGAGCTGTCCATAGAAGAATTACTGCATTCTGATTTCCCCTCTTTGCCTATGAATCCATAAGTATTACACTCCCAGGGAAGGAACAAGGAACACCCTGAAAACCTCCAAAACCATTTGTGCTGTGAGGAGTGAGGAGGAAGAATCAGGGAGCACAGCTTTACTTCAGAGAACCATTATATTGTTCTTATATATATTAATATATTTAATTATTACTTATACAGCAATCACCTGACTTCCTAAAGAATTACCAGGGCAGTATAGACAGGTCCCTAGCGCCAAGAAGCTTACAATCTAAATTGTTTAGGCATTGGGAGAAACAAATGAGAGACATGCAAAAGCAGGGGAAATGTGAGCAGATGCAGCTATGTTGCTTAAAACTTGATATTATAAAGCAATATTATTACTGATTTGATTTTTGCTTAAAATGTGATTACATCTGGTAATGAGTTAGTAGTGAGGATGAAGGTGACAAGGAAAGGCATTCCAAGGAAGCAAAATGACAGCACTGAAACTGTGAACTAGGCTTTAACGTTGATGGTCTTCAACCCAGTTTAACTGTGTTTTAAAGTAGGGGACCTCAGCTAACATGTGAAATATAAACAGATTACAAGAATCTAATGACATCAAGATCACCACAGGAATCTCTCCCAGAAGATATCTAGGCTCAGGCTTTCAAAGCTTTCCAGGGGGAGATAGTTCCAGAACTGGAGTGTGGCCACAATTTTGATATATGGACAGAGCATCATGAGGTCAACATTTCTGTCTTCCATGTCATAGGAGATCACAGATTTCTGTGCTACTTAAGCACTGTTTTGCCAAATATTATAAAATAAAACAAAACTGCGGGGACCACTGCTCCAAACAATGATAGATTGTTTCCTGTACATGAAACCTTTTTGATAATGTAAGGTTTCTGTTATATAGGTACGGTTACCATGTTGCCCACAGGCAGGGGTGTAGTGAGGGCGGAGAGTTGGCCCATGTTCACTACACGGGTGGCCTCCTCTCTCCCTGTGGCACCACCAGTGTCAGCACATGCACTCACACACACACCCCTCAGTCACATAGCTCCACCCATACACCTTCCATCAGCCGGTCTCCTAGTCAATGAAAAGAGGTGGTGCAGAGCTGGGCCAGCCACCCAAGGAGGCATGTGCACCATCCTTCCCATGGGAGCCTGATGGAAGGAGGAGGGGCTGAGTCAGGCCAGCTGCAGAGGGAAGCAGCAGAGGCAGGAGCCCCAGCAGGGGTAGCTCAGTAGCTCCTCTGGAGGCTCTGCAGCTCCCCAACACAGGGCACGGCAGGTTCCTAGATCCTGTCTGCTCTATTACTGCTCTTCCTCTGCCCACCAGAACAAAATACCATTGTCAAGTTTAGAGTTCCCAAGAGCTTGTATTATTTATTATTTATTTAGTACATTTATATACTGCCCCATACAAAAAAGTCCCTGGGTGGTTCACATTCTAAAAACCATTGAAACATTGCCACAATTAAAACAATTTAAAAATACAAATAAAAACTCTAAAACCCGAAGCTTTAAAACTATCCACCAAAAGCCTGGCTATTAGTTATGCCTGGTTATACCTATTAATCTTAAACAAGCTTTTTCAGGGCCAGCTTTACCCTTCGGCAGGATGAGGCAGCCCTCCTCATGTGTTAGTACAGGGCAGAAAGTTATTTTCATTTATAATGCATATACTTTGGTTTATTATATCTTTAGCCACCAAGGAGCCCCATTTAGATTTTCTGCTTCCGGTGCCAAAATAAAACATTCGCTTTTTACACTGGCAACATTTCATTTTTGTGACAAGTTGCTGTAATGTGATTCACACCTTGTTCCTTTAGCCCCTACACTCTATTTCTGACTATCCCTAAGTACGCATAAGAAATTATTGTTTACTCTTCCTCTGTTGCTCTTTTTCCCCCTCTTGCCTACTCTTTTTCTGCTTCGATTTTCTCTCCCCTTCCTCTGTTGTCTGCCTAGTGTCAATATTTTTGGTGAGATCCTTGGGGCAAGGTCCTGCCCTCTTGTTTGCAAATTTATGTCCATGAATGATAGCACACCTTAATCGAATAGAATAGAATAATAGAAAGAAGAAAGACCTGCGCCTTTTCAGAGTGAGGAAAAAGCAGCCTCCTTTGTACCCTTGCCAGACTGAGCAGGATGAAATTAATAGCCTTATCATCTGGGGCTGAGGAATATCTGATTCCTCCTGAGGCGAAGAGCAAGTTATATCTGATCAGAGCTGGGTGGCCAACTTTATCCACTTTAACGCAGGAGAGCCTCTGATAGGTCCCTGCTGTTTCTCAGCTTTAAAGCTTCAAAAAGCACTCTGGAAAAGGCTGCTCTCTTTCCTGCAGCTTCAGCCAAGCAACATAATTTTCCAAAGTACTTTGGGCTTTTGCTTCCGATCTCGCTTTCCCATTCAATTAGTCCTGACTTAACTTAAATAATGCAAGTTGATCTGATCACAGCATGTGGGGGTTAACTCGTGCAATGGTTTGGTTTTATTCAGAATAAGGAAGACTGCCTGAGTCACTGGTGTTAGAGAGCTATAATCAGTCCTTGTCACAAGTCTAAATAGATAGTCCTAATTAAGTTACTCCAGGTTAACATCATGTACATCTTCTAATAAATAATTTAGATCAGTTTGGAGAAAAGCTCTGATAGTTGAAACATGTTCTTCCCCCTTGGGTTAAAACCGGAATACATATTACATTGCTTATACCACCCTTAGGAACATAGGAACCTGCCATATACTGAGTCAGACCATTGGTCTATCTAACTCAGTATTGTCTTCACAGACTGGCAGCGGCTTCTCCAAGGTTGCAGGTAGGAATCTCTTTCAGCCCTATCTTGGAGAAGCCAGGGAGGGAACTTGAAACCGTCTGCTCTTCCCAGAGTGGCTTCATTCCCTGAGGGGAATATCTTGCAGTGCTCACACATCAAGTCTCCCATTCATATGCAACCAGGGCAGACCCTGCTTAGCTATGGGGGCAAGTCATGCTTGCTACCACAAGACCAGCTCTCCTCTCCTGCCTCTAAGTAGTCATGGAGAGCAAACCCAAATTTCCCAATGCCTATTTTATCCTCACAATAACCCAGGGAGGTCAGTTTGGATAAGAGGAATGTGGAGAAATTTCTCCAGAATGGAAAATCTGTCTGAATTTCAGGGTTTTCAAGGTTCCCCCAAACAGAAATTGAAATTTCCCAAATTGAAATTTGGAGAACTTTCTCAGGTGGTTTCTCCCAGGGCCGATGCTAGGGGTTCTGGTGCTCCCCTGCAACTTATAAACCGGTGCCCCCTCCCTTATCAGTATTAATGTCAGGCTATACCCACACACACACACACACACACACACTGCTTCCCCCAAACTTCTTTACGAACTCTCAGTTTGTTCATACGATGCTACTATTCTTCCTTCCTTTCATGCTTTCAGTCCCACAACGGTGGGATTGACTCTCCTGCTCTGACTGCAGTGCAGATGCGGGAGCCTGTTGCAAAGCCACGGGCACACATGCACCCTGATGCCATATCAAGGCACAGGCATGCCTGCTGCCATCAGGGCTCTCCTCTTGCTGCAGCCAGAGTGGGAAACAGCTCTTTCCTTCAGAGGGAAAGCCCTGCCCATTTTCTTTCAACACTGAAGATCTTAAATACTGCCCAACAATTAAAATCTTCATCAGGGGTACTGTGGAAAGAAGGCACTATTCTGCACAAGCCACAATGCAAAATAAATAGGTATGCTGTGCACTGCAGAGGTTTTCCTCAGCTTTGGTTCCATCTCACTCATGAGATGCAACCACTTTCCTACAGGCGTGTTCAGCCTCCTGGTGTACACCATCGGACTCACCATCATGTAGAACCCAGGGATGCCATGACGTAGAAATATTGGCTGCAATCCTTTTTGTATAGGGGTTTAAAAACAGGCACACAGAAAATGATGCCCAGGTGATCTCTCCCCGCCCCCCGCCCCCACAGATGTACATGTCTTTATACTCTTTTATAGAAGAAGATCATGTAAATTCATCCTCTAACCTGTATTTATCAAACCCCAACAGGCATGAAATAAGGACAGGGCAAAGGCTTCCTCATTTATTCATTGCCTCCTTCTCAGGTGGGTGGTCACCCCAGCTTCCTGAAAGGAGTGTCTCAGTCTCTCCCGTGTTAATGTCAGAGAGGCAAAGAGTGGAAAGCATGATGGGAGTCATGCACACTGACTGCCCTTGCAGATAACAGTTCCTCTCTCTCTTTTTTTGCATTTTAAATTTTTTATTAGTTTTACAATATCTTAACATTCCAATTACATTTAATTAAGTAAATATTGACTTCCCGCTTACCGGTCTGCATGGTTCATATTAGCTATACAAATCTACCATTGCTATAATAATTCGAAACATATATAGAGAACAGTTCCTCTCTCAGGGGCGTGAAGCAGAGGAGCCAACCCACACATCTGCAAGTGTCAGGATATGGAGTAGGCAACTCAGAGGGCAGGAAGCAGGCTGTGGCCCTTCTGTGGGGCAACTCTTTGGGGTTTTTTTGGTTTTTTTAAATTAAAACTTTTATACCGCCCTTCCAAAAGGCTCAGGGCGATTTACATTAAAACACCATTAAAATCAATTAATCATTAAAACAAAAATTATAAAACATAAAACAATAATTAACAATTAAAAACATCATAAAACAACAATTGTTGGCACCCTCTTGTGAACTTACACACAGGACCATTTAGATCAAGAATCCCCCTCCCCAGAAGAGCTTGGGCATCAAGGGTGGGATGACCTCAGAATGCACATTGCTAACTGGGCAAAGAGGCACCTTTTAATGTGGTGATTCTCTTTATTTAGCAGGGGGAGAGTAACTGGCCCTATCCACCCCCAGCACAGGACCTCCAGTGTTGCTGGTGTCTATCTTATGTTTCATTTTAGAATGTGAGCCCTTTGGGGACAGGGAGCCATCTTATTTGTTTTATTTCTCTTTGTAAACCGCCCTGAGCCATTTTTGGAAGGGCGGTATTGAAATCAAATTAATAATAATAATAATAATAATAATAATAATAATACTCATATTCCAGGGATGGTTTTCCTTCCAGTTTTGAAAGGACAGAAAGGAAGCACTGGAATAGCCAATGGGGACAGGGGTGGGTGGTCCTAGAGCAGGCCCCTCTAAACTTTTCCCCTGCTCCCTTAAACCTTTTACAAATAATTTTAGAACTGCTATATTGTAATGTAATGGAGTATAACTAAGGTGGTAAGTCCTGCCCCCGCTTTTGATCCCCCCCCCTCAAAATTGAGGCTGACTATGGGTCTGTCAACAATGCAGCTGGAGAGAGAGGCTGAAGGAGCTCTAGAAAAGAGGGCAAAGTTCCCAGGTCTGGCAGCAGCAGACGCAGCAGACGCACCACCCCATCCTTGCTAGGAATGCCTCCATGAATGCTCGTATGCATTCACAGACAAAGCTCAAAGCTATGCTAGATTTGGCTTGCAAATAGAAACCCACCCACCCCCCTTTTTTTACCACTAGAACAGAAGAGTTGAGGGGCGGATATCCTGATTTAGCATGATGAATTGTCTCCCGGCTAACTGCGCAAAGAACTGAAATACCTTTTTGTGGGGGCTCTCTTATCTTTAGTACAGGGAGAGCAACTGTCCCCATTCACTCAGCACCCCACCCCACAACCCATGGCTGTTCTTGGTGTCTCTCTTGAGGTTTTTTCTGGGATCATGAGTCCATTTGGGATAGGGATCTATTCTCTCTCTCTTTTTGTGGTATAGACTGCTTTGTGAACTTTCTGTTGTGGAAACATAGTATACAGATATCCTTAATTTAAAAAATCTTTTTATTCTAAGGGCACACAAACCGGCATTCTGAGGAAATTAGAATGATATTAATTGAGAAATACCTAAATAAGTGCAAAAGCAATGAATAGGTTTGGAATGCCAAGGAAGACCATGAGGGTGTAAAGCTTAAAAGGACAGAGACTTATGTTAAGCGGAGGGACAGATGCAAACCAAGCCACCTCTAAGAAGACAACCAGCAGGAAAGCAGAGAAATCAGCCCACTCTCCCCTCTCCAAAGGGAAGTCCTCTTCAATCCCTCCCTTGCAAGAGGGAGTCACGTGACGCATCACTCTTTCAAGGCAAGATCGGGTAATTTATTATACTGCCTCACAATAGTGATGTGGTGCCATGGGAACAGGTGACAGGGAAAAGGTGCAATGGGGTTATGGGAGCAGTCTTCCCTGTATGGCTGACATACAGAACAAGGATTAACGAGTACAGCAAGAGAACAACCTATCAGAACTTTCCAAATAACTGCAGTGGGGAAGGAGCCATTTTGACACCCTCCCCTTCCCCAGGAAGCCCTCTGAAAATATGAAAATATTTTCACATGAAAATATGTCCTTAAGGGCTGTGAAACCCTCAAGAACATATTTTCAGGAGGCACAGAGGACTTCCTGGGGAAGGGGAGGACATAAAAAATTGACACTTCCCTGCATCACCAGTGTAGTTGAGAAGTTTTGTTAGGCCGCTCTCTCACTGCACTGGTGCATCCTTGCTCTGTATGTCAGTCTGTAATTATTATTAGGTTATTAAACAACATATAGATTGCTTCCCATGTTGTCAGAATGAATATGTGGTGAGAATAAATCTGCCTACTTTCCTTTCAATACAATATTAACTGTTAAATACCAACTTCTGCCTCTAACATTCACACATCCACCATCTTGAATTAGAGTAAATGACATCATCACAAACTACACTGTTGAGGTGTCCCTATGTGTCCCTACAACTGCACTAAATTTGGCCCAAATCAGGTCCCATTTGCACCTCAAATGTTTGCATGTCTGCCATCTTGAATTGGGGTGGATGACATCAACACAAACCATGCCATTGAGCTGTCCCTACTACAAATGTACTAAATTGAGTTAACTTCAGTTCCACAGCCTCAAATATTCATGCACCTTCCATCTTGAATTGGGGTGGATGACATCATTACAAACTATGCCATTAAGGTTTCCCTATGTATCCCTATAATTGTACCAAATTTGGTTCAAATCGGTCCAGGCATTGCAAAGTTGATAGGAACACGGAGAGAGAGAGTGCGCGCGCGAGAGAGAGAGAGAGAGAGAGAGAGAGAGAGAGAGAGAGAGAGAGAGAGAGAGAGAGCGCTGGGTGATCTCATAAGCTTATTTTCCTTAAGGAAAGTAGGCTCAAAATTCACACAGATATGTTAAACAAACACAAATAATCCAAGGAGAATAGTCATCGAATAAAGGTAGACCAGATTGAGCCAAGCATTCCACAGGAGCTGATGGATTGCTTCCGGAAGAGGAATGTTTGGAGTGTTGTTGATACAAGTAATAAATGGATGCCATGTCAAATAAAAAATATTCTGCCTTGGCTAAACCCTTTTAGAGATATCTAATTTTTCAGGGTGGTGAAAACTGACATTGATTGTGAAGAGTTCCAAAAGGATCTCTCCCAAGTGGCCAAACAGGCAACAAGAGCTGGAGAAGGTGCAGAAAAGGGCAACCAAAATTATCGGGGGCAGGGAGGGGAATGCAGTAGGGGTGTGCAAACAGTTTCAAATCCGTACCAGTTCGATATCAAACTGGCTCAGGTCAAAGGTTTGGGGTCAAGCCGAAGGACCCCGGTTCGGCTCAACCCCGGACCAAACGCACACGCCCCTGGTTCAAGGGTTCGTTGAGCCCTTTTTAGAAAAAAACATTTTCTTTTTTTAAAATTTACCCCCTATGGGGGGATTCCCCTGAGATGGCGGTGGGGGTATGCAGAGGTTCCCCTTCCCCCTGCCAGTCTTCCTTTATGCAAAAATCACCCAGTTCAGGTGGTCTTCAGCCCTTTCCGAGCCTATTCCCATTTCGGAAGCCGCTGCGCATATGCAATGGGACCCTGCATGGCACATACAAGGCACATACATTGGAGGAGAGCTGGCCTATGGGAGGAGACCTGGTCTTGTGATAGGAAGGATGAATTGTCCCCTTTGCTAAGCAGGATCTGGCCTTGTTTGCATTTGAATGGGAGACTACATGAGACCACTATAAGATTATTGCCCTTAGGGAATGGGGCTGCTCTGGAAAGAGCACCTGCATGCTTGCATACAGAAGGTTCCATGTTCCCTCCCTGGCATTTCCAGGATAGGGCTGAGAAAGACTCCTACCTAGAACTTTGGAAAAGATGTTGCCAGTTTGTATAGATAATACTGAGCTAGATGGACCAGTGGTCTGACTCAGTATAAGGCAGCTTTCTATATTCCAGTGTTCTGGGGTGGCGGGGAGGCGAGTTGCTTACCTTGTGAGGGTGACCTTACCCAGCTTCAGTAAGCCATTCTCTCTCGGGCTCAGCTGCCCAGATTTGCCAGTGTGGGAAGAATTATACTGACTTCCTGTATATTGTAAGCATTACAAGACAATACATGTAAAGCACTTTGATTCCTTGGCAATGTGATAAAGTTGTTACGAATTAATTATTTAATCTTTGCAAATAGGGGATAATAAAACAGCAACAAGGAACTGCCTTATAAATGCGTATAAGTGCTAATGAAACCCTTTCCACCATCTAAATGTACTTCACATTACGAGGTACAGCTGCTGAGTCCGTTCAGCTATCTTTTAGGTACGGAAAGTTGTTAGACATCTAAGAAGCCTAGGCTCCTTCACTGGTGTCTTTGTTCATTTATCTTTATTATGAGAAATGCAAGAATTATGGTGAAAAATGAGGGATGTTCTGTGATCAGTTAAACGATATTGTGTTTATGATTCTTGAAAGAGTAAGTAGTGAAGAGTGACTAACACTTTTGATAAAAGGAGAAAATGAGTACATTTTGTCGGCTGAATTACTGTAAATGCATGGAGATTGCTACTAGCAACAGACGGATTGCTGTACACTTAATATTTGTGGGGATTAAATGAGACATTGGGGAGTAATGGAAGAAACACTGCCTCTTCCACAGATCACTTCTGAACCATTTGGACACATTTCTTCTCGGAGGAGTGAACTCATGAAAGACCAAAAAAAGATAAAGCCTATTAAAAGTATATTTTCCCCCAGGGGGCATTTACATTTGTAATCCTTCAAAAATCTTCTTTCTTTCCTGATTAATGTAACACATCAAAACATCATTATTTAGTTTGGGTTTCTGACAAAGCACAAGACTAACTATTTCCCATGTAAAAAATTAATTCAAGAATGTCCTGCTCCACTATATTTTTTGCTTATGTTATTTACAACGGAAGCAATGCCATTCAGTTTTGTAGAAAGTGTCAATGTCAACATTTTTATCCTAAACATTGTTTTCAATAGAGACTTGCTTAAATGCATCTGTGTTTGGAGTCATGACCTTAGGATAGATTCTTCAGTGGAGTCAGGTAGTCTGACAGGAGATTGGTCTGTGTGTTTGTTTCTAGCCTGGAATGATATAAGTAGAATTAGGGCTGGCCCCACTTTTTGCCCACAAACAAATCAGGGAAGAAATAATCCTTTTCAGAAAAACTGAAAACTAACAAATCACCAGGGCTGGATGGCATCCATCCAAGAGTCCTCAAAGAACTCAAATGTGAAATTGTTGACCTCCTTGCTAAAATATATAACTTATCCCTGCAATCAGGTTCTGTACCAGAGGACTGGAGAGTAGCAAATGTAACACCGATTTTCAAGAAGGGATCCAGGGGTGATCCGGGAAATTACAGGCCGGTTAGCTTAACATCCGTTCCAGGCAAATTGATGGAAAGCATCCTCAAGGATAAAATTGTAAAGCACATAGAAGAACAGGCTCTGCTGGAAGTGAACCAGCATGGCTTCCGCAAAGGTAAATCTTGCCTCACCAACCTTTTGGAGTTCTTTGAGAATGTCAACAAGTGTGTGGATCAAGGTGATCCAGTTGACATAGTATACCTGGACTTCCAAAAAGCTTTTGACAAAGTTCCACATCAAAGACTCCTGAGGAAACTTAGCAGTCATGGGATAAGGGGACAAGTACATGTGTGGATTGCTAACTGGTTGAAAGACAGAAAACAGAGGGTAGGTATAAATGGAGAGTTTTTGCAATGGAGGGAAGTAAGAAGTGGGGTCCCCCAGGGATCTGTACAGGGACCAGTTCTTTTTCATTTATTCATAAATGATCTAGAAACGGGTAAGCAGCGAGGTGGCCAAATTTGCAGATGATGCCAAACTCTTTCGGGTATTGAAATCCATAACTGATTGAAGAGCTCAAAAAGGATCTCTCCAAACTGGGGGAGTAGGCAACAAAGTGGCAAATGCGGTTCAATGTTGGCAAGTGTAAAGTGATGCACATTGGGACAAAAAACCCCAACTTCAAGTATATGGTGATGGGATCTGAGCTGTCGGTGACTGACCAGGAGAGGGATCTTGGAGTTGTGGTGGACAGCTCATTGAAAGTGTCAACTCAATGTGTGGCAGCTGTAAAAAAGGCCAATTCCATGCTAGGGATCATTAGGAAGGGGATTGAAAATAAAACTGCTAATATTATAATGCCCTTATACAAAACTATGGTGCAGCCACACCTGGGTACTATGTACAATTCTGGTCACCACATCTAAAAAAGGACATTGTAGAAGTTGAAAAGGTGCAGAAGAGGGCAACCAAGATGATCAAGGGCCTAGAAAACCTTTCTTATGAGGCTAGGCTACAACACCTGGGGCTATTTAGTTTAGAAAAAAGACGACTGCGGGGAGACATGATAGAGGTCTATACAATCATGCATGGGGTGGAGAAAGTGGATAGAGAGAACTTCTTCTCTCTCTCCCATAACACTAGAATCAGGGGTCATCCCATGAAATTGATTGCCGGGAAATCCAGGACCAACAAACGGAAGTACTTTTTCACACAATGCATAATCAACTTGTGGAATTCTCTGCCACAAGATGTGGTAAGAGCCAACAACCTGGATGGCTTTAAGAGGGGTTTGGATAACTTCATGGAGGAGAGGTCTATCAACGGCTACTAGTCAGAGGGCTGTAGGCCACCTCCAGCCTCGGGGGTGGGGTGCCTCTGGATACCAGTTGCGGGGGAGTAACAGCAGGAGAGAGGGCATGCCCTCAACTCCTGCCTGTGGCTTCCAGCAGCATCTGGTGGGCCACTGTGCGAAACGGGATGCTGGACTAGATGGGCCTTGGGCCTGATCCAGCAGGGCTGTTCTTATGTTCTTATGTTCTTAAGTGGAAGAACAGCTGCATGCTTGCATGCAGAAGGTCCCAGGTTCACTCCTAGGGCTGAGAGAGACTCCTGCCTGTAACCTTGGAGAGCTATTTCTAGTCAATATAGAAAATAATGAGCTAGATGGACCAATGGTGGGACTTGGTATAAGGCAGCTTCCTATGTATGATTGTTTGCAGCTTTTTCTTTCTGTGATCTGCAGTTTTAATACCATTTCCCCATGAGATGATCCCAGCTAACCAGGGATCCTGTAGGCAATGTGGTAGAATCACATTAGCACACATATATAAAACTAGATTTCATAGAAAATTCCAGGCTGTACATGAGTGCTTTAGTCATGGTATTGTGATATTGCTGTGAGAAAACCCACAGATAATTGAGGCTTCATTTCACTGGTACTCCCACCTCCACTTCTGTTAAGGTGCTACAGCCACCGATTAGGGCACATTGACCGTAAATGTGCTGTTCTTCAGCACTGAAACTTAAGCTGACTGTGTTAAACTGTGATTCTGATTCCAGGCATGGAAAAGCTCCCATTGGAGACTGTAGAAACAGTGCATTCATTGTTATCTTAAGAACATAAGAACAGCCCTGCTGGATCAGGCCCATCTAGTCCAGCATCCTGCTTCACACAGTGGCCCACCAGACATCACTGGGAGCCTACAGGCAGGAGTTGAGGGCATGCCCTCTCTCCTGCTGTTACTCCCCTGCAACTGGTATTCAGAGGAATCCTGCCTCTGAGAGTGGAGTTGGCCTACAGCCCTCCGACTAGTAGCCATTGATAAAACTCTCCTCCATGAAGTTATGCAAACCCCTCTTAAAGCCATCCAGGTTGTTGGCTCTCACCACATCTTGTGGCAGAGAATTCTACAAGTTGATTATGTGTTGTATGAAAAAGTACTTCGGTTTGTTGGTCCTAGATTTCCTGGCAATCAATTGCATGGGATGACCCCTGGTTCTAGTTTTATGTGAGAGGGAGAAGAATTTCTCTCTATCCACTTTCTCCAAACCATGCATGATTTCATAGACCTCTATCATGTTTCCCCACAGTCATCTTTTTTCCAGACTAAAAAGCCCCAGGTCTTCTGGTCTTGACTTGATCTTCATCAAGGGCAAAGCTGCATTGGACTCATAGTTAGAAGCAACATTTCTTCACTGTGCCTGGATGTTAGCCAGTGTAGTTGCTGCTGCTGCTGCTGCTGCTGTTTTCCTGGCATGCTGAAGCCACATGTGATGGGATTCCCTTTTCTGTCTTTTTGAAGTAAAAAAATACCAAAAGTTAACTGTACTCCCAAAAGTCCCCTCTCAATTTACTTTTATTTGTGCAATTTCACAACTGTGAAATAGTGCAATTGATATAGAGTGTTTGTGTGTATGTATATCTATATCTATATCAACTGTAGCCGCATTCTCATGTAACGTGAAACCGGAGGTTGAAAAACCAGCAACCAATTATATGGTATAACCTATAATATATATAACCTATTAATATATATAACCTATTATAGTTACACCCCTGAGTCCATGCAGACTAAACCACATTCCTGCTCCCCTAGCAGCTTGGGCCAGCGGGCTAGCACTCTCATGAGAGGGCCAGTCTACTGGGGAGGACCATTGGCTTAAACACCCTTGGTCTTCTGTTGGACTACATGCTCATGAGTTGAGCTAACCCAACTAAGGGAGCCCCAGTTGGTTGGGGGGCCCACCCTCTCTGGTTAACAATAGAACCTTTGCACTGCAACCCACTCCTGCCCTGGGAAGCTTTGCATGGATCTAAAGGAGATTGTGATGCTCCATGTGTTAAAGCCTAGCCATGTGTGTGGATAGGGGGGAACACCTGGTGCAGGGACAGATCTTTACTCCCATTCAAAATTCCTGGGTTCTTCAGACCGTCATTGTGCTATATGCAGATCTGCCACCATGGTGGATCACAAGACAGGGGAACCCCAATTTCCAGTGACCCTGGGAAAGCAGGGTCTCTGTTTCAGGGCATAAACAATGGTGCACATGTCCACATGGGCAGGTGGCTTGGGAGGGGGCACACTTTGCCAGCTACTTGGTGGTAGTCACCAAGATGCAGAGAGCAGTTGCCAGGGTAGCCATTCTTGCAGCTTTCATGTGTAGAGCAACCTGGCTCAATACAGAGCCCCCATGGCCTGACACTCTTGTGATAGAGTGGCCCATGGGAGAAGGGGTTGTTTTGTCATCACACATTATTAGCGATTCTACTCAACACCCCTGTCCCCACTGATGGTTCCTCTCATGAGTTGTGAGGGGGTGACCCCATGGCATTACATTCTCATGAGTGAGTGGTCCACTCGGGATCTGTATCCATCACCATCACACATGAGGAATCTCCCTTCTCTGTGTTGGCAATGCCTTTCTCATGAGTAAGCCTAGGGACTGCACAGGTACCCCCAAGAGGAAGTGGCCAAGGTTCCCTTCCCCAACTTATTTGTTCCAAAAATAGAAAGTGGCTGTTCAAGAATCCTGGTTGGGACTGCCTTTTAAACCCAACTCCAGGTATTCCCCCCACTCCATATGTTTCAGTACCAGCGCTCTAATGGGGTGCCCTGCTTATCTTGCCACTTGGAGTGCTTGCAGTTGTGAACAAAATACATCATTGTCACTTTATTCTTGCAGAACAAAGCAATTAGTGCCCATCCTGTCAGACTTTCCCCTTTCCCTCCTGCTTGCTAAGAGGGAGAAACAAGTGATAAAGTGGGAAGAGGGAATGCCCCTGTGTGCCTTTGGCACTTGACAGGCTGAGAAGCATGGGATGGGACATGGTGGTGTCCCTGTTGCCGGGCAACTGCATTGTTGCATCAGAGATTGCAGGTGGGGCTGTTGCTGGGAGAGGCATTCAAAGAGAAGTGCTGCAGGCATTGAGTGGGTGTGATCCTGGGTGGGTCTGTGCCGCCATCTCTATGATAGCAGTTTCAAAAACTGATTGGAACCACGGCGCCATCCACATTAAGATGTAACACTTTGGTGGCCAAACCTCAGGTCTTGGTGGCGAAACGTACTGCAAACTGAGGTTCAAATTGGAGTTCGGCAAGGCAAGCCACAAGTCGTTCTTGCCATGAAACCGCAGCTGCATGCATTCAGATGTAACAGAGTTTTAGCCTCTGCCCTGTGTAACTCTAGTTTAGCATTATGTACAAATTTGGCCTTTGAGTGTGTGTGTGTGTGTGTGTGTGTGTGTGTGTGTGTGTGTGTGTGTGTGTGTGTGTGCGCAATCCCCAATTTAGGGCACATGTGCAAAATCCATTCTGACATTCTACAATTAGAATTCCTTCTGTAATTCAACCATACTGGACTGTGTTACCCAATGGATATTGGAATGCTGGGACAAGAACAGAATGGAACTGATGGAATCCACTCATTCCTAGAGGCTGTTCTCATGAGCAGCAGGAACCAGGCTAAGGAAGCCCAGCCAGGTCCCTGCTGCTCGTGTGCAGCAATGGGGGCCACGCGGTTCCCGGCGGCGGCTTGGCAGCAAGCCCACTTATGGAGCCCGCTGCTTAACCCGGATTTGGGGAGCAAGAGTACCCGAAAACCAGGTTAAAGGATCACGTGTCACTGCGGCATGGCTCTGCACCGTGACTCATGAGTAGTCCCCTGACTGGGAGGCTACAACAAGCCTCCTGGCATCGGGAGGCTGCCCAAAAGGCGCCACACTTTTGGGACTCCCAGGGGCAAGGAGGCCCCCAAACCGCACCGCCCCAACCAGCTCCGTGACGAAGCTGGTAATCGTCTGGGCAGCCGATGCGGCCACCGAGGGAGGGCTGGTGATCGTCTGCAGGGAGAGTGGGTCAAACCTGCTCTCCCTGCAAACCCCCAGTAGGCTCTTCGCACTGCTTGTGTGGAGACCCTTCTAGTTTTCTAACCTCATCAAAATCGTGATTAAGATAGAAGCAGTGACCAACATTCAGACTATGTTAGTAATAACTGAGTCCCCTTGACATTAATGGAATTTAAGTTAGTCGAAGTTGTCTCAATGATTTCAGTAATGCTTAGATATGAACTAGGCTGGATGTTGCCTGCTGGTTTGTGTTCTCATGTTGCCATGGCTAGTGTTAAGACTCTGAAATGATATGGAGGGAGAGAACGCACAATCTATTTTGACTGTGTGTTCATAATGGTTAAGATATCAGCAGTTTTAGATCAGCACTGGATTATATTCTTGTTCTTCAAATGGGAATCGCTCTTAATACTAAGGATATGTGCATTTTTACAGGTTATGCCATATTTAAGAGAGTGAGCCGAAGTCTTGTGGAAGTTGTTGTTCACAGTATGTAAGAATCCTTAGTAAATTGTCTCCTTCATTGACCTTTCAGGACAGATTTGTAATAAGATTGCCTTACATTTGTCAATGGAAAGGAATATAATCAAACATGTTAATGAAATGAAAACCAGTCCATTGGGGCTTTTTCCTTGTTAATGGTAAGCACAGTGTTTAAGTGATACCAAGTTTAATATACTTCATTTAAAAAGTGGTATTTAAACTTTCTTGATCCAAGTACACTCCAATTGGGGTGCAAGGCTTTGATATGTGACTTTATTAAAAACATAAACCAGGAAGGCATAACCTGAAAACTGCTGAAAGCTAAATGGCTTCATGATTTATTGTTGACATGAAGTTCCAGTCAGGAGTCCAGACTCAGGTTTACTTGACTGGGGTTGGAATGTGGGTGGGCCCCTTCCAAAACCCCTCACAAAACAATCCCCTGTGGTGCAGACCCTTGACCTAAATAATTGCTTCACCATGACAGTAAGAAGGGATGACATAATTATTAAAGGCTGCAAGTCTGAGCAGAGTTACATTGAACCCACCAGGATTTACTTCAAAGTAAATGCACGTAGGCTTGGGCTCCATACATGACTGTCAAGAGCCCAATTGTGAGCCGTTAAAGAAAGAATTGGTTCCAATGAATTTAAAAAAAATTAGTCATATTGCACTTATACTGAGTCAGACTATTGGTCCAGATGTGTCTATATTATCTACTCTGACTGGCAGGCAGCAGTTCTCCAGGGTTTTAGATTGGAGGTCCCCCCCCTCCCCCGCCAGCCCTACTTGGAAATGCCAGGGATGGAATTCAAGTCTTTCTGCATGCCACACAGATACTCTACCACTGAACTATAGCCCCATCCCAACCAAGCCAGCGTGGTGTAGTGGTTAGTGTGCTGGACTAGGACCGGGGAGACCCAAGTTCAAATCCCCATTCAGCCATGAAACTAGCTGGGTGACTCTGGGCCAGTCACTTCTCTCTCAGCCTAACCTACTTCACAGGGTTGTTGTGAGGAGAAACCTATGTATGTAGTACACCGCTCTGGGCTCCTTGGAGGAAGAGCGGGATATAAAATGTAACAAAAATAAATAAAAATAAAATATGCCACTAAGCTATGGATCTCACGTAAATGGAGTTGCTTTGGTGGTTGGGACTGTTCAGTTGTATTCTAGTAAAAGTTGAACAAGTCCAGATTTTCCAGCTGGATATTTGCCAGATTGCCACTAACAATTTATCATTATCAATGCCCCTTCTAATTGGGCAGAGGCACCTTTTAACGTGGTGATTCTCTTTATTTAGCAGGGGGAGAGCAACTGGCCCTATCCACCCCCAGCACAGTACCCCTCCAGTGTCTGTTGCTGGTGTCTATCTTATGTCTCTTTTTAGACTGTGAGTTCTTTGGGGACAAGGAAGGATCCATCTTTATTTATTATTTCTCTATGTAAACTGTTTTGGAAACTTTTGTTGAAAAATGGTATATAAATGTTTGTTGTTGTTGCTACTGTTGTTGTATCTCTGTGAGAAGCCTAATTTTTGAAGGTGAACTTGCCAGCTCCACAACAGTAGCAGTGTTGGATGCTGCAGTAACAATGGCTTGGGACATGTGAAAGACTAACAGATTTATTGTGGCATTTGATTTTGGAAACAAGAGCATACTTCATCCGATGCATGTCGGTGAACACTGAAAATGCTCTTTGTGTGTGGATTGTAGTTGTCCATTTCATCTGATGAAGTCGATTCTTGCTTATGAAGCCTCCCAGAAAGTGCAGGTCCAGGAGGCCACTTCAGGCCACTTTAGCTCTATTCAGCCAGCCTCTATGAAGTATTACGTACTGGTGTCTGTACACATATACTATTTTTGTTTTTGATTTTTTTTTTGTAGGAATGTACATGTATTTGTTATAAAAGAGAACCTGGGTAAAGGCCCCTTCAATGCAGGGCACATACAAGAAGTGTATTATTGTATTTGTGTTGAACATGTTGAGGCTATTCACACGAGTGTGCAAAACCAGGCTACGGGAGTGGCAAACCGGCCTAAATAGTCACCCTCTTAAATGAGATTAAGGGAGCGAGCATGCCCTTAACCTCATTTTTGTAATTGAGTGTCAGCTGTGACTGCTTGCAGTCACGGCTGGCACATTCGGAGGGGAGGGGGATCCCCATAATGCACCGCACACTTACGCATAGACTGTGTAGTAGACATACCACACAGCCTCCTGTGCACGTTTAGCCCACTGCGGGAGCTGCTGCTTCTTCCAAATGACAATCATGAAAGCACACAGCTTGCACAAATGCCAAAATTGCTTGAGAGAATTGTGTGAATAGTATGGCCATTATTTCCAATGGCTGCATGACCACACAACTCCTTTGCACAATTTCAGCATTTGTGCAACTGTCATTAAGAAGACTGCGTTAAATGCACAGGGGAGGCTGTGTGGTGTGTCAGCCATCATACATAGATTCCCCATGCATTGAACACAACATTTGAAGAGGGTTTTTGTCACATGAGAAACCACCATGCTGTGGATGAAAATATGTTGATTCTAGCCCCCTCCCTCCAAACATATAGATAAACATTTTCCTCTCTCTCCATTAACAAACACACTTTAATAGTACCACTTGGCAGATCTTATGAAAACATATTTAGATAATCAAATGCAACTGCTGAAGAGTTTTTACTCTATAGTATTTGACAGAGTTACAAGAAACATACTTCTGCGTGAAGTAGAGGGGATATCAGTATTCTTCAGAAGAATAGTCCATGCAGATGAAAGTGAACGTACATTTAAAGACATTATTTCAAATAAACTTCAGTTAGCTATTAGCCAATTAATAAATATTAAGGGGTGGGTTTTTTTAGCAAAAAGACTCCGTACTCCTAGAGTTTTTAATGTTTTTAACTGAAGCTGACACAATCCTCTCCAAGGCGAAAAGTATCACATCCATTCTATAGCAATTCTTCCTTTGTTCCTTTTTGACTACGCAAATCTGAGAGAAAATCTGGGTTGGGAATAGAATCCAAGAGAACAGGCTCGATACACATCTGGACTCCTTCTTTTATCTCTGCAGAACACACAGGACGAATTTGTAGCTACACCGACATTGGTGGCAAACCACCAATTGGTTTTCTGATTTTTCCGTTGTTTCTGGCAAGTTCTGAGCAAGTTCTGGCAAGTTCCGAGAAGTTCTCTGCTTTTCACACAATGTGCCATATTCCATTATGGGCCATGGATTTTCTTCTTTTTAATTCTAACTCCTTTCATTCCCACATGGTGATAGTGGTTGTCCATCATAATAAAAAGAAAAAATGACAGCTCAACTTGCACATATCCTCATAGCAGATGCTAAATATCATCCTCTTCACACTGCGGAATATCTCACTTTTGTGCCATTTGCCAACTGTGTGTCATACAAGAGGGCTAGAGTCTAACACAGGATTAAGCCAAATTTCACACCCTTCAGCATTTCACAGGTGAAAACAGGGACGTGTTTGTATCATGCCTATTTTCATACCAGGGTTCACTGCCCAGGCCTCCACTGCTGTATATTATTGAAGGCTCTAATTGTCAGCTGTATTTATTTATGCTGCGATAACAGGGTTGGAGTCAGAGAGCAGAAGAGAGATACAGAATTGGCCTGAGCGACCTGGCGATGTGCTTAATAGTAGAAGGATAAAGGTGATACGAGTGTACCTGTAGAATGGACAGTAGAGGAGGACATGCGCTGTTATTTCAACTTGCCCAGGATCTCAGGCATACCAAACGGGGTCTTCCTGTATCTGCCTTCTAGCACAGCTGAAGGGAGGGCACCACAGCAGGCCAGGATGAAGGCTCTTCTCTATTTTGGGGCTTCCAGTTAGAGATGTGCAAACAGGTTTGAATTCAAACCAGTTCGAATTCAAACCAGTTCAGTTCAAAGGTTTGAACTCGAACTAAACAGGGAATTGAATTGGGAATGCAAGTCTGAGTTCGAACCAAACAGAGCCTGGTTCTATCAGTTTGGTTTGAACCAGTTCAAAGGTTTGAGCCTTAAAAACTGTGCTGGGTCATCGGCCTCCATGGGTACCAACTACCACCCAAATCCCAAAGCAATCGGACACTCCTGAAATTTTTAATGATTTTTTTTTTGAAGATTTTTCAATTTTTTGCTTTTCCCCCATAGGGAATAATGGGGATTTGAGGATGCTCGAACTGCCCTCTGGGGGGTTTCTAGGCACCAAAGTGGGTTTGGGGGCAAGGCACCTTGTGCCACAACTCCCTCCAGCAGCCCCAAGCTAGTGGGGCTCATGGGTTTTTAAAAACAATTTTAAAAAATGTTTTAGCCTGTCTCAATGCAATGCATAGGAATCCACCCCCCCCCCATGAACTCTGAGGTCACACAGAGTTCATTAGGTCACACACGGTTCTATATTTGTGAATGGGGGAGAAACTCCTATTCATTGCATTGAGACAGGCTAAAATCATTGCACTGAGACAGGCCGGTTTTGTGCCCCTAGGTGGTCTTCATAGGGAATAATGGGCCAGTTCAAGTCTGCATTATTCCCTATGGGGAAAATGCAAAAATTTTTGTAAACGTCTTCAAAAAATTATTTAAAATTGCAGGAGTTTCTGATTGGGTTGGGGTTCAGTGGGTGGTAGGCACCCCTGGGTTTTGTGTCCCTAGGTGCTCTGCCTAGGGAATAATGGGCTAGTTCGAGTCCCCATTATACCCTAGGTAGAACCTCTTAGAACCAGTTTGAGTTGGGTTCAAATTCAAACCAAATTGTGGGGTTCAAACAAAACCAAAACTGAACCTACCCACCCTGGTTTGGTTTGGTTCAAATCTTAACCAAAGAGGCCAAGCCAGTTTTGTGCACACCCCTATTCCAGCTGCATGAGGTATACAGCGGGGATGTGGTGTATCTTAGTGTTCCATTGATGAGGAAGTCTGGGACCCTGCCTAGATCAGTTGGGCACTCTATGTCCATTATGCATTATTTGATGCCTGTTCGTAGCCCATGGAAACTAGGCGGGGAGGGGAAAGTCCCAGGGATGCCATTTTTGTCAGAAGTGTCTGTTTCCAGGTGGACTGGTAATTGTCCTTTAGTGCTGGGGAGGGGTGGGGCTAGACTCATTGGGATGAGAGATAATCTTAACCAGCAGTTGAGTATGGTCATCCAAACTCTGGCCTGTCACCAGACCTGCCTCTAGGTGTAAGCTAGTCTTAGAGACACACCATGGTACTTGGAGAACTGTTATTAGGAATCTGAACTGGACAAGCTCCAATAAGGCGAAATTGGAGAAGGGGGCCAGTTGGGCATCATAGAGGAGCTGTGCCAGTGGCTTGGCTTCAGTTTAAGATCCACAAGTATGTAGTGGCCTCCTCATGATCCGAAGAATTTTAGGATGGCAGTAGCACTCCGCTGTGCATTTTGTGCAGCGTGAGAACTGTACAAAGAATTTTAGGTTCTTCTAGGGAGTACCCTGAAAATGGGAGGACATTTCCACTTTGGAGAAATTTCATAGTGCAATCTTAAACATGATTGTACAAAAATGGGCCAGTTTAAACCATACTTTCAATGCATGATTAAATTCCTCAGCATGTGCACAAATGATTATCCAAATTGGAACAAAACATGCCTCCTCCATTCAGGGTTTAAATACTAGCTGTAGTGTAGGATTTTAAATGTGGGCTGGTCACTATCATGTGATTAGATGATTATCCATTTTGCTAATTGGTAGGGGTGTGCACCAACCAAAAATCATAGTTTGGTTCGAATTCGGACCAAATTCAAACTAAACCGCAGGTCCCCAAACTGGTTCAGTCAGACTGACCAGACAGCCCAGTTCGTTTGACCCAACCAGTTCAGTGGTTCAAGGGGCTATACTTGTAAAGGGGAATCTGGTGAGGATTCCCCTTTACAACAAAGGAGTGGGAGGAACCTTAAAAAGTGTTCTAAAGGGCGGCCGGGGGTGGTGGTGGTGGAGAGAAGTAGATTTTGGTTCTTACCGGCATGGCCACCACAGGGCTGGTAAGAACCTTAATCTACTTCTCTCACCAGCCACCCCACCCCCCCCCCCTCAGCTGCCCTTTAGAACATTTTTCAAGGATTTCCCCACCCCTTTGCTTGTAAAGGGGACTCCTCACCGGATTCCCTTTTACTAGCATAGCCCCTCGATCTCGAACTGATCTGCCATGGACCAGGCTTGGTTCGGTTCACTCGCAGACCAGACCGCCTCTGTTCCAGTTCATGATCAAACTGTCGAACTGGCCCAGTTCAAGGTGAACTGTTTCGGGATCAAACAGTTTGTGCACAGCCCTATAAACTGGGTGTCCCCCACACCCTGCCATTGGGTTTGATTTGTAAATAAAATAGCCCAGGATAGGATCAACCCACATTGGCCTGTTCATCTTAATTTGTTTTCCGAGTAGGTATTAAAAAAAACCCCACAGATATACTAATCACACATTTAAAAGTATCATCTGAAGTGGCCCTATATTAATTCTTACTGAATCCAGTGGGGCAAACTCCCAAGGGGCATACTCCCAAGTAAGTTTGTGGATTGCAGTGTTAGTGTTCATGGGCATGAACTTACATACTTATGTACTAGGGACAAGATGCATATCTCTCACATGCACACATATGCACAATGGTGCTCTTACCTCTGGATTTTGGGGCCAAAGTCCAGGGCCTCCACACCGCCTGGGGGCTCCCACATCCTCTTTAGTCTGTCCTGGGTGATGTGGTTGCTGCTGGCCCGCATTGCGCCGGGCGGCTGAGTGTGATTGTGACCTGTGCCAGATGCGTTAGAGTCAGAGGGGGAGTGGGAAAAGAAATATGTGGGATGGGAATATGTTATATGTTGAAATGTTTCTGCTAATGCATATTTGTATAAATATACCTGTTTTATATTCTTACATTCTTGTGAGTTCAGTTGCTGTTTATGCCCTCAAGAAACCACGTGTTAAAAATAGTGTGTGTGTGGGGGGGGGGGATGATGCTTAACTTGCAGTGGTGGTGGTGGGGGCTCCAGCAAGGGAAGGGCTCCAAAGGCCTTTAGGTCCAGGCTCCAAAATTACCTAGGTGCACCTCTGCACATGCAGTGCAAGCTAATCATGTTTACTTACCAGGAAGTAAGTCTCACTGTAACCACTGGAACTTAGTTCCTAGTAACTGTGTTTAGAGTTGCAACCTTGAAGTTTAAATGCTAGTGTTGTGGTAGGAAGCTGAAACCTGAAGAACAAGAACTCTGACAGTTCACACCAACAAAATCTTGGGCACACCCCTAGACAAAAATAGGGACAAAGTAGGTTCAGTGATTTGCCATGGGTACCAGAAAATAGGGACTACCCCTGGCAAATGAAGGCACTTGGAGCATATGGGTATGTGCACCCATTAATATCAACAACCTTATGAGCATTTTGGATGGTTGCTGAGTATTTTAGGTAATCTGCTATTCTTTGTACATGCAAGATTTCCAGACATTTATAGAGGAAATGAGGTATCTGGGGGCAGGGGAAGTTTCAGAAAACAATGAAATACAGATGGCAAACTACATACATTCAAAAATGACTTTCTAATCAAACCTAAACAATGAATAAATAACAAATTTGGATATTCATTGATCTTTATACATCAAACTGTTTGATATTATATCATCATCATCATCATCATCATCATCATCAAGGCTGCATGCTCACTTGGAAGTAAACCCCATGGAATTTGGTGGCATTTCCTCAAAAGAAAATGTCCATAGGGTCAGACTGCAAGTGGAATAGCTGTAGACAAATTTACATGCATTTATTTCTTTATATATTTGTTTATTTAAATTATACCTCACTCCATTCCTGTGCTAGTGCCTTAAAAGTTCCAAAAAGAACTAAAGTTTATTTCTCTCTTCAGAATCAGTGCATCAAGGATCCAGATCTTTTTATTTTGAGCTTTCACTTTGAATGCCAGAAACTTTAAAATGGAGGGTTTGCATATATTGAAAAAAGTTTCTCAGTTCTTTGACATGGTCATTTGTTCTGAGAGAGGGGGGAGAGGGAGGGGAAGAATGTGTGTGTGTGTGTGTGTGTGTGTGTGTGTGTGTGTGTGTGTGTGTGTGTTCAAATATTCCTCAGTTTCTTTCACTTACAGGGAAGCTAGAATAACTTGAGGCATGGAGAATCACAAGGAGCCAGAGGTTGTGTGTTGTATAAAGATCTTGCCACTATGTTGCTGGACCCATACGTTTGGTAAATGGCTCCCAAAGGGCAATACTCTTGTATACTTGAAGATGTGTTCTGCAATCTTTGAAAGTGCTTTTCCAGAATGAAGTCCTAAGAGTGTTACTTGTTGAGCAATTCTGTCAAATGCAGTAGCAGTGCTTTCATCACTAAGATTATTTCCTTTGAATCTTGAATCTAAAAGATTCGCAGCAATATGATTCAGCTGTAGAACAATCATTTAAAACACTGCTTTAAACAGAATTTCACTCATCATTCTGAAAGAGAACATATTTTATAAAAAAGCTTTTCCCCTCCAATTTTCCCTTAAATACCCTAATTTTCCATTTCAGGCTCAAGAGGGAAAAGAGGGGACCCCACATTGTTTCCCCCAAAAAATCTAGTTTTGAAAATACATATCTCTATATACATTTGAAGATGTTAATTAAAAAATATCTTTACAATAGCAGTTAAAAAGCCTGTCCTCTATAAAAGTTCTCTGTCTCATACCTTACTTAACATGATATATAAGTCAATACTACAATTACTTATAATATTGACTTAAATATAGCACAGCACTCTGCCAATCCAAGAGCTGGTTCCATCCTTCTGCAAAGCCCATCCATACTGCTACCATGTGTGCAGAGGCTCCACTGGCACCTAACAACTGCATCAGCGCACTAGTGACAATTTCCCCATTATTACTATGGGGAAATCATTGCTAGTACACTCATCCAGTTGTTAGGTGCCATGGAGCCTCTTCACACATGGTAACATTATAAATAATTAAGCTCTTTCAAACTTAAATGGAGAGGAAGAAAAGTCAGACTGAATCAAAATAGTAGCAATGAGACTCCTCCACCACCAGTTATAAAAAGGCACCAAAAACCACCACAAGATTCATGTAAAGGTCTTAACCGATCATCTAAATGAGAGATGATCAGTTTCTTCTGTCCAGAAACTTCAGTTAGTTCAAAATACAGCGGCCAGATTGGTCTCTGGGGTAGCCCGGAGAGAACATATTATGCCAGTTCATAAAAGTTGCACTGGCTGCCTGCATGTTTCCTGGAAAAATATACAGCTCTGGCTATTACTGATAAAGCCATGAATGGCTTAGACCCAGGTTAACTGAGAGAGTGCCTTTCTCTGCAAGATCCCCACCGTTCACCATCAGGAGAGGTTTGTCCTAAGGTGCCCTCAGTTCATCTGGCAGCAACTTGGAATTAGGACTTCTCAGTAGCTGCCCCTAGGTTTTGGAACATGCACCCTGTGGTTATAAGAGGTTTATCGTCCCTGGAGAACTTCAAGAGTGCCATAAAACCTCTTCAGCTTGACGTTTAATAATATTTAAGTGGTTTTAATTATCTTTAAATGAATTTTACATTAATATTTTGAATGGTTTTATTTTATGTTTTATGTTAACATTTTAAATGGTGTTTTTTTAAAATTAGGAACTGACCTGAGCCATATTTGGATGAGCGGTATATTAATCAAATACATACATACATACATACATACATACATACATACATACATACATACATGTTTCCCTTACCTTTTGGGAAAGGACATTCCACAGATAAGAGTGCCATGATGTGAAACTTTAAATTTGCACACTGATTTGCTGTGACAAACTTCCTTCCCCAGTGTCAGCAGAAAGAAAGGACCCTGAAGAAATGAGGATTAATTCATATAACTTAACCATGTGGTAGGATCTAACTGGCCTGGATACTTTGATTCTGATCTAAACCTTATCAAAATCCAATGGAACTTCAGTACATTGCTCACCACTGGATGCTCAATTGTTGGATGTTTTACTCACAAAGGATTTGCCTCCACTATACACTCACCATCACCTAGTACTTCATTTCCCCCTTTTCCCCTCCATAGTCTCACAAATCAATTGCATATGGATGTCAATTGTTAGCAGAGCTATTCCATACATCAAAGTATGAGAAACTGGACATACAAAACATGACTCACCATATGCAAGTATCATAAATGGACGACCAGCTTACATCAGAAGGTTCACTTCTGGACTTTTTGATTTTCTGCAAGCTACACTGGTTATAAAAACGTTTTCCTATCTCCATGTAGACCATGTTATCCTTGAACCCAGTGACATTTTTTTCATTTTATACTCAGTTTTTCTCTCTCTAAGTGCTGCAATATGCTAACCAAGTGTGCCATGTAAAAAAATAGTCATTTGTGACCTAAAGGTGTTCCAGATGGGCTTGCAAAGAAATTTGAAAGAAATCATCTGAGTCTGTGTGTGTGTTTGTATAGAAAGAGATGAATTTCAAACGGCTTAGATGATAGATAGATAGATAGATAGATAGATAGATAGATAGATAGATCCCGTGAGAGGGCTTGAGGACGAACAGCAGGGAAGGCTGCAGGAACTTACTTTCCCCGCAGATGATCCTGCTGCTGCCTCTGGGCTTGTGGATCACGTGCACAGACGTTCCGTGGCTGCCTCTGGCAGCGCGGAGTGCTGGGGTCAAGACACATCATTCCAGTCCCAGAAAATCCCACAATGCACCACATGAGGGCATGGTGAATTGTGGGTATCCCCCTAGCACCAGCCAGGAGCCCCGCAGTGCAAGCAGCCGGTGCTGACACACGAGCAGTTAGATGTGGCTAAGGTCACAAGCTAACTGAAGTAAGGTAACTGAGCAAAGAAGCAACTTTCAAAGTGGACGTCCTCTAATATATAGCAAGGGGAAAGCAACTGAGCTCTAATATACAATCCCAGCACAGCTTCCCTTCAGGGGCTGCTGCTGGTGTCCACCAGTGTCCCCCAGTAACAGGGATTCCCAGATGTTGTTGACTACAATCCTGGCATCCCCAGCTGCAATGGCTTTTGGCTGAGGATTATGCAGGGGCAGAGCCACCATTGGGCAAACGGGTTCAAAGAACCCTTTTAAAGGCAGGGAGAGCCACTCCTGGCCTCGCTGCCAATGCAGCAGGACCAATCTCCCTCCCAAACGGGGCCAACGGCAGGGAGAGTTGCTCTGGCCTGCACTGCCCAACGCAGCATGGGCCAATCTCCCTTCCAAACTGGGCGATGCGACCCCGTATGGGAAGGAGACCACGCCCCCGCATCTGATGTCAAATGCGGGGGCGTGGCTAGCCGCTGTATACACTGGTGTATCAAGAGAGCAGACAAGCAGAACTTGGTGCAGTGGGGAAGCGGCAATTTTTGATGCCCCCTCTTGCCCAGAAAGCCACATGAAAATACATTCCTGAGGGTTCTACAGCCCTCAGGGACATATTTCAGAGGGCTTCCTTGGGAAGAGGGGCATCAAAATTTTCTGCTTCCCCCCTGTACAGTGCAGTTAGTTGGGAAGTTTGTGAGGCTGCTCCTTTGCTGCACTGGTGAATCCTTGTTCTGGATGTTAGCCCTTGCTTCTGTGCATGAATGGCCCAGACAAGACCAGGTCGATAACTAATATCATAAGGAGTTTTTAGATGAAGAAGATTATATGACCAAAATTCTGGTTTGCAAAATATTATTCCTGAGGTTTTGATTTTTTTCAGGGCATTACTAAAAGAAATGCTTATGGTCCAATCTGATGTTATGAGGAATAGATATTACCCAAGGGTATGCATTCAAGTTCATATAAAAACATGGCTTATTTTTTGAGTAAATGGTGATGATTGCTTGTGTATTCCTTATTTCATTTCCAGCTGTGTTTTAGTAATTTCTTAAATTCCATTCAAATGAAGGACTGGAAATATACTATCAAAGTTGGAAAAAACAATTCTGAATGGCACTTGCCTCCTTTTCTTATGGTAGGTCTAGGGAATGGGCAATTATTCACATGTTACTTAAATGGAAATGTAATGTAATAGGAATAGTTGTAGATAAGAGGTAATATACTAGCTAACCTCATAAAAGGCAAAGTCAATATAGGCATGCAATAGGAGAGAGTGGTAGGGGTGTGCAAGAACTGGTCCAAAATGAGTGGGGCCACAATGAACCAGGCCAGTTTAACAGTTCAGTCATGAACTGCTGCTAACCACCCCTGCTAACTTGGCAAAGAGGCACCTTTTAACGTGGTGATTTTCTTTATTGAGTGGGGGAGAGTAACTGGCTCTATCCACTCCCAGCACAGTACCTCCAGTGACTGTTGCTGGTGTCTGTCTTATGTTTCTTTTAGATTGTGAGCCCTTTGGGGACAGGGATCCATCTTATTTATTTATTATTTCTCTGTGTAAACCACCCTGAGCCATTTTTGGAAGGGCGGTATAGAAATCAAATAAATAATAATAGTAATAATGATGGAGGAGGAGGAGGAGGAGGAGGAGAACCAAACTGGCTTCCAGAAGACTGAAATGAACTGAACCTGGTCCATTGTGGACCAGTTCACCCAGTTTGATGGTCCAAAGGACTATGCTTGTAAAAGAGAATCTGAGGATTATTCCCCTTTACAAGCAAAGGGAAATTCTGCCTTTAAAAGGCTTCTAAGGGCAGCCGGGGGGCAGCAGCAGGAAGGTATCTTTAATAGTAGGTGTGTACTGATTCTCCAGTGGCACCAGCATGGTTCTAGCCTTTGCGCATCCACGGAAGCCAGAACAGTGCCTCCACAGCTGCCATAGGATTAGTAGGACCCAACTTTTAAAGGTGCCTGCTTGCTGCCCCCTGCCCGGCCTCCCTTAGAAGCCTTTTAAAGGCAGGATTACCCTTTCCTTGTAAAGGGGACTCCCCACCAGATTCCCCTTTACTAGCATAGCCCTTTGGACCACTGGACTCCATCAAACCAGTTTGAGCCGGTTTGCTCAAATGGACCATAAATGCTGGTTTAACTGAACTCACGCACTGGCAGTTCGGTTCAAATTCGGTCCGAATCTGAACTGAGCCTCAAAAGTCAGTCCATACACACCCCTAGAGAATAGTTGACATCCAGACAAAAATAGCACTTGCCAAAAAATTATGTGCAATTCACACTCCCTTCTGCAGTCCTCTGTGTCTCCTGAAAATATGTTCCCAAGTGTCCCTCAGGGACATACTTTAACGAAGCACAGTGGGCTGCAGACAGAAATGTAAGATCTTGTATGGTAGTCACACAAAATTAACTCCAGGCAGAGACACCAGTTCAGTTCAAACAAGGAGCAATAGCAGGGAAGCCCATCTGATAAAATGTCTACTCTTGTTTATACTTCTTAGCTTTCTAAGGGTTGTAGGTAATACATCACTTGATGAGTTAACACCCAGTGATCTGCAGCTAAGCACATGAACAGCATCCATTTGGAAAGGTTCTGGCTGGTGTCCTGACTTATGCAGCTTGCTTCAAACAACTGTACACACAGCCCACTAGAACCCATGTTTCTGGGGGTCTTGTGCTCTTGCACAAGAGTGCAATTACTTCGGAACTCTCTCGGCACTCCAGAAGCGCTCTCTTAGACCAGAAACAAGTCCCTGAAAGTCAGGACTAATAAGAGTGCTTCTGGAGTGCCAGGAGAGCTCCGGAGGAATTGCACTCGTACACAAGAGTGCCCATGCTTCAGAAATGTAGGGGCTAGCACTGTGTGTGTGTGTGCTGTTGTTGGAAGTTTGCACACTTTAGTCAGGATGTCAGCCACTGCATTGAAATGATGGCAGATGCTCTGTATATGGCAAGGATGGCCAACCTTTCTCCAGATGTTGTTGGACTATATAGCCCATAATCCACATCTGCACATTATCACAGGTGGGAATGATGGGAGTTGTAGTCCAACGACAGCTGGAGACCCTCGGGCTGGCCACACATGTTATATGGCATTTGATCTGTAATGTCTGCTTTTAACAACACATAATTTTCACGTAACACATAATTAATCTATGGAATTCTCTGCCACGGGATGTGGTGTTGGCTTTAAAGGGGGCTTAGACAAATTAATAGAGGATAGGTCCATCAGTGGCTACTAGTCGATGGCTATAGACTGCCTCCAGCCTCTGCGGCAAGATGCCTCTGAATATCAGTTGCAGGAGAGCAACAGTAGGAGAAAAGGGTTGCCTTCATCTCCTGCTTGTTGGCTTCCCAGAGGCATCTGGTGGGCCACTATGCAAAGCAGGATGCTGGACTAGATAGGCCCTGGACCTGATCCAGCAAGCCTGTTCTTATATTCCTAAAGCATGTTCATTGAGTAACAAACCCACTAAGTAAAGACAGCAGATCCAACAACTTGGCAGATTCAACATACGTCCTTTCAGTTCTAAATACAATTTGCCATGTGGCAAGGAGGACTGCCATTCTAGAAGCACACATCTGAATCCCTTTTGGGTGCATAGCACTAGTTGCAAGGAGTTTGCTGGATCCTGAACACAGAACATCAGACCATTGTTCCTCCAAATACCTGCCTGAAAGTAGGGATGTGCATGAATTTTGCATGCACATCTAGGGTGGTGGTGAACGGGTGCTTTAAAAGGAGGAAGACAAGACTTACCTGCCCCTCTATCACTCCCCCACTGCCCCATCATGGCACTATCAGTATTAAACAGCGGTGCTGTGTGCATGCACAGATGCCATTTATGTGCTGACGCCGCCCGCAGACTGAGGAATAGGGAACTTCCTGTTTCCAAGCAGGAAGTAGCCGCACATGGCATGACTGCTCAGAATACACACAGTGCAGCTGTTTAGTACTGATAGTGCTGCTGTGGAGCTGCGGGGGAGTGACAGAGGGGCATGTAAGACCTTCCCTCCTCCTTTTAAATCATCCGTTTACCCCCACTGAAATGATTTGTCTGGGACAGTTCGGAGCAATTCGGCGCCTCGAATTAGAGGTGCTGAAATGCTTCATGCACATCCCTACCTGAATGCTAGTGAGGAATGGGCTTCTCATTCAGCCATGCAACACTACTGGCAGAAGTGGTGACTAACAGAGAGGGGAGCTGGTCTTGTGGTAGCAAGCATGACTTGTCCCTTTAGCTAAGCAGGGTCCACCCTGGTTGCAAATGAAAGGGAGACTTGATGTGGGAGCACTGTAAGATATTCCCCTCAGGGGATGAAGCCACTCTGGGAAGAGCAGAAGGTTCCAAGTCCCCTCCCTGGCAGCTTCTCCAAGATAGGGCTGAGAGAGATTCCTGCCTGCAACCTTGGAGAAGCCGCTGCCAGTCTGTGAAGACAATACAGAGCTTGATAGACCAATGGTCTGACTCAGTATATGGCAGCTTCCTATGTTGCTAGAATCATACAAACTGAAAATGCAAACCAGTTTTGCGTGCAATTACTCTTTGTGTATAGAATTTCAGTACTGCTAGTAGAAACGGAAGGCTGCAAAATAAAATGCTGTGTAGTTCATCTTTCCTAACTCATCAACAGAACCATAATTTTATTAAACAGAGGATGTGAGGAGGCTTAAAAGACACATATACACACAATATCCTTAAAAGGTTCTACTGAAGAAGAAGGTCACAATCATTCATAATCCCAGGACAGGAACATAAAGCAGATGGCAGAAATATTTTTGGTGAATGTGATGAATCGCTATCTGTAAATATGACAATTCAATTTCAGCCTGACTTTTCTGAATAAGCAGAAAGCCTGAGTTCATTGCTGGAGTGCAATAACATGCACTGGGGAATAATTTTTGTCTTAGAGATACTATTGTTTACCTCCCAAAGGGCTGTATAGAATTAGAATGAGGCCAACAAAACAGAAATGTGCACAAACCACTATTATCAAATGAAACTGTCCTTTATTTGTACTGTTCAGTTTTCATAATACTTGGATGGCCAACCCTACACACATGTACTTGGAAGTACGCCCCCTTGGAAAGCAGTGGGTAGAAGTGTGTGGTAAGATTGCTGTCCTAAGTACAATCGCTAGGAAGTATGTCCCATTGCAACTGGGAGACTTGATTCTGGGAAAGCATGTTTAGGCTCAGCCTGCCAGGCTGTGGTTTCTCTGGATAAACTCGAGTCTGAGAAAATACAACTGCTTCAAGAAGAACAATGTGCTATTTGACCAAACAGGGGAATTAACTAGTGAATTAACTAGTTATATAGTTAAATAGTTGAAGAATTGGTTTGCGTTTTAACTTGACTTGTTAACTTTTTCAGCTTTAACTAGTTTTTTAAAAAGGTTTTCAACTTGTTAAAAATGTAAGTTATAATGTATCTCATCCTCAGCTCCCATGGAGGAAAACTAATATCAGTCTATTTAACAGGGACTGGCATCCTCACTAAGAGTGTGCATGTGCAGCCAGAAAAGGTACATGAGCAGCACTAGCAGTAAAGTGCAAATGAGGGAATTATTGCTTAACTCCTCAACCCAGAAGCACTCATGCAGCTCAGAAGTTGGTTGCTGAGGGATGCACAGAGTGCTTTCAGGTGGGTTTGTGTGTGTGTTTGTGTTTTTGGCAAAAAAAATTCCCCCCATCCGCACAAGCATCTTCATGTCGGAAGCAGGTCCACTGGTACTGTGCATGTGGTTTAGAGGCTGTAAATGTACACCATTAGTGAGTGTCAGCCAGGGTTGTCAGAACATTTATTAAGATTAGTTAAATGATTTAGACACTCCAACATTTTATAATATTAGAATGTCTTAGACACTCATATTTTATAAAAATGATGGTGATAATTCAGACTGACTGATCTGAGAAGATTCAAAGAGGGGAAATGTAGTTCTGGAACATTTTAGTAGAAATCAATATGTGCTTTATAGACTACAGAAAAAACCTTTGATTGTGTCAGCCATGTCAAGTTGTGGAATGTCCATAGGAAAATGGGTGTCCCAGAACATCTTATTGTTCTCATGAAAAACCTATACATAGAACAAGAAGCTACAGTCCAGATGGAACATGGTGTAACAGACTAGTTCCAGATCAGCAAAGGAGTAAGACAAGGCTGTCTACTTTCTCCTTATCTGTTCAGCTTATATGCTGAACATATACTGAGAGAAGCTGGATTGGAAGAAGATGAGCATGGCTTTAAAGTTGGAAGAAACATCAATAACTTGCGCTACACTGATGACACCACTCTGATAGCTGAGAATGCGGATGATTTGCAAGCTCTAGTAATGAAAGTCAAGAAGCACAGTGCAAAAATGGGACTATGACTAAATATAAATAAGACTAAACTAATGACAACAGACACAGCAACCAGCCTCAGAACTGACAATGAAAACATTGTAGTGGTGGATAGCTTCTGCCTTTCAGGATCGACCATCAGCAGTAAAGGATCCAGCAGTCAAGAAATATCCCGTAGACTAGCACTTGGTAGAGTTGCAATGAAGGCCTTGGAAAAGATATTTAGATGCTGTGACGTGTCTATACCTACAAAGATTAGAATCATTTGGACAATGGTTTTCCCCATGATACTCCATGGATGCTGGACTTTGAAGAAGCAAGATAGAAAAAGTATTGACACCTTTGAATTTTGGTGCTGGAGAAGATTTTTGAGGATACCATTGACAGCCAGGAAAACAAGCAAATGGATCATAGAACAAATCAATCCAGAATTTTCACTCAAGCCACAAATCACCAGGTTCAAACTATCATACTTTGGACACATTATGTGAAAACCCAGCTCCCTTGAGAAGTCCATGATGCTGGGAAAAGTTGAAGACAAGAGAAGAAGAGGACGACCAACAGCAAGGTGGATGGGCTCATTTATGACAGCAATGAATGCACCACTGAGAGATCTTAAAGGCCAAGTTGAAGACATCATCCTGGAGAGAATCTATCCATGTGGTAGCTAAGAGTTGACAGTGACTTGACAACACTTAATCAACCAATCAGTTAAGGAACACCTTCAGTTTTCCAGAGTATCTGATGTATAAATAGATGATAGTTAAATCATTGATGAGGCCAATAAGAAATGATGTTACATGACCCTGTCCTACTACACAGACATGACAAAGGAACATTTGCAAAAGTGCCTTCAGTAAAAACTCACAGAGACCAGCACTACAGAATTCATTCTTAGTAGATAGAGGGGCAAGATGGCAACAGCAGCTTTCTTTGTGTGTTTTTCTGTGTCATATTAGTCTATGTCCAAGCAAGCTATCCAGGAACAAATCCCCAATGTTGTCAAGACAAAATTTAGAGGTTTAAAACACCATTTATGACACAGCTGATTATTATTCCAAACAGCCCTCCTGGTGGTGTCTTAACACTGAGTCATAGGGCACCTGCCAGCATAGGCCCTCCTCAGTAATTGGCCTTCATCATTGGCCAGTCCTGCTTTAAATAACCCACAACAGTCCTGGCAAATCCTGCGAGATCTTGGCCTGAAATGAGATCTTGTTCCAAGATATTGCGAGAGTTCCAGTAGACTATTTAAACTCTCAGCCCAATCACCACAGTTGGACACTCTTCCCTGCTGGGGCCATTTCAGCTTACAATTGTCTCTATTAAGCCCATCATTGGCCACAAGGCAGGGCACATGACAGACAGGCCGAGCTCTCCCAGTATTGGGGGTAAATGTCCCTGCCTTCTCCTGCCCCGAAACTGCCTAAAAACTGTTAGATTTCTTTATGATCCTGGTTCTACATTCATCTGGAGTTTCTCTATTTTATTGGATGGAATTTAATCTGTTGACAGAACTTGGGTTATGACCAGTTCATGGAACTGGGGTGGCAGAAGGAGAGTAGTTCCTCGTGAATTTTATTTGAGCAATATTGCATGTACTCAGTGGTGTACCCAGGCAAGCTGGGCACCCAACCGCCCCTGCTGTGAGGCCCCCCACCACCGTGAGCCCTCCTCCCCAATATTCTAGCCACCCATATGCACAGCCAGGGGGTGGGGGAGAGGTGAGCAGGCCTCCACGCTGCCCGCGGTGGTGGGTCAAGCAGGAATAGCCGCTGAGCCTGACCGTATTCACTGCGACACTGTATTCTAACTGCGCAGGTGCTCTGGAGGGCTTCAGAGTTCTGAGAGGCCATTGAGCCAGATGGTCAGGCTCAGCGGCCATTCCCGCTCCACCCACTGCCACCACCAAGGGGGGGGGGGGGCTATTCACCTCACCCCCAATGCCCCAGCTGTGCACATGGGCAACTAGAATATTGGGGAGGAGGGCTCGTGGTCGTTCTAGGGAGGAGGACTCATGGGGGGGGGGCTTGTGGAGGCAGCAGGAGGCCCCCTGGGCTTTGGAGGCCACAGATCGGGGCCCTGAGGTCTGGCGGTTAGAGTGCCTCTGGGTGTACTCCCAAATTTTCATGCGTAGCAATCAGGTGGCCAAACTGTTCTGTGGTCACATGGTCACATCTCTTCAACCAGGCTTTCTCAGCTTTTTAAAACTTGTTTTTAAATTGTTCTGATTATTTAATTGTTGTTTTATGATGTTTCTAATTGTTAATCATTGTTTTATGCTTTTATAATTTTTGTTTTAATTGTTAACTGATTTTAATGGTGATTTAATGTAAACCACCCTGAGCCTTTTGGAAGGGCGGTTCAAAGGTTTTAAAAATAAATAAATAAATAAATAAATAAATAAATAAATAAATAAATAAATAAATAGTAAATCTAAGCCCAAGCATTCTGGTAGCACATCTCTCTGTGATGCAACCATGTCAGTAAACAAGCCATAGAATACCAATAGGGTGGGGCTGGAAACTTGCTGGTGTGCTGCTAATTCAGGTCCCCTACTACCCCTTCCGAGGGTAAAGTGGTTCTGCAACTGCTGCTGGAGTAGTGTTTCTAAGTAGGAAACCATACATGATATGAAAAATTCATGATCAGATTTCCTGGCATCACTTTTATTTATTTGTTTTAGCGCAAAACAAAATATTGGGTTGATTTACAAAATAACTAGTAAGAACTCTGTCAGAACAATGGACTATGAATGACTGTTGTCAAACCTATCCTGTACTCTCGCAATTACTGGCTAACATCCAGAATAACACTTACATTTTGCATGTGCAACAGGGAAGGATTATGTTCACCAATCCCCCTTCCCTCTGGTGCCTCCAATGTCCCTCCACCCTCAAATGTCCCTGAAGATCTCAAAACCCTCAAGAACATTTTGGGGGGGAGGAATAAGGGAAAATAGCCCTTTCTCCCTTTTGCACATGCATAACTTTGATTCTTCCACGCATTGTTAGTCTAGAGCAGGGCTGCTCAACTTCAGCCCTCCTGCAGATGTTGGCCTACAATTTCAGTAATCCCTGGCTATTGGCCACTTTGGGAATTATGGGAGTTGTAGTCCAAAAACAGCTGGGAGGCCTAAGTTGAGCAGGCCTGGTCTAGAAGTCAGCCATTATCATAGAACCTCTTTCTATGGTTGATCTCACTCATGGGAGATCATATATACTCTTTGATGTATAGATTTGCTCCAGACCTTCTGCATGCAAGTGGCATACTGCAGGGTTTCTTAACCTTGGGCCCCCAGATGTTGTTGGACTACAACTCCCAGAATCCAGCTCATTTAGGGAGTCTGTAAGGCAGCGGGGTGGATGGTACACTACAGATTTGCCAGAACCTAAAAAAGCCAAATCTGGCCAACTAGGTACACCACAAAATCCCCAATCTATCCCGAGTCCCCAACCTAAGGTACACACACTCAATATAAGTCAATTATCTCACAGGGATCCTGGTAAGGGGGATGTCATTATAGTCCACAGCCACTCCACCCCACTGCCCACTTCCCCATATCTGCTCAACAACAGAGTACCCTGGGGAAACAAGTTGGGCCCACACAGGACCACCAGCCTCTCCCAACCAGCTCTCAGTTATACAAGCCAAATCAGCTGCTTCATTTTATACCACCCTGAGCCTTTCTGGAAGGGCGGTATAAAAACTGAATGAATGAATGAATAAATTCACGATCAAATCATGAATGATTTTGATCTTATTGTGAACCAACCTGGCATTACAAAGGAGCATGGTTACGTTCAGTGGAGAGTTGGAACTACACCCTGAGGCCTGACTGCAGAGAGGGCAGCAGGAAGGGAAAACAGTAATGAATTTACTGGACTTCCTTCCCCTGTAACAGCATGCTGATCTCCAACGCCCAATCCTCTATTCTTCACCACTACTGAAATAGGCACCCCAACCTCAGGGAACACGTCCCCTGCTCCATCCGTAACAAGAGATTATGATCTAGATGTCAACAGTCTGACTCACTTTAAGGCACCTTGTCGCTTTAAAATAGGTCCATGGGCTCTGGATTTCACTGGAGCAATGACACTGGAAGAAGAGGTATTTAATCCTTCCACCGCACATTTTCCCTATCTAAATCACCCGCACACATGAACCTAAGATGAGTTTTAAATAGAGCTCTCTCTCCCCCCCCCCCCCGCCCTCGCCACTGCCGGGCCATGCGATCAATAGCAGCTTCAGTGAAAGGGTGATATTGGGGAAATTGCATGAAGCTAACACTAATGCTTAAATTCGGAACCCCCCATGCCCCCTCCCAACAGACCCTATCACTGATCTTCTACATATCATTTGTGGTTTGGCCCTAACAGAATGGCCTATCTTAAACCCTTCTGCAATTGTTTCCATGGGTGCAAGCATAGTTTAGAATCTGGCTGCCAATCCAGTTCAACTGGGCTATGGATCAGACTAAATATCTCACTGGCTTCCCTGGCTATCTCACAAAGACTACATATTATGAATGTTATTGGAAACAGGTTTTAAACGATTTCATCCAGACTATTTTAAAAATCGATCTTTCATTTCCCCCCCTGTTATATTTCAACTATATTATTTCACCTGTAAGTATTCTTCAAGTATTTACTTTATGTAGTTATTAATACCACACTGTATTAAGTAGCACATTGAAACCTTTGAACAAATGTGTGCCACATTTCAGAATATTGCAGAGCCTCCATGCAAGCATTTAGAACAGGGTTAGCTGCCCCCACATACTTCATGGAGAATCCGCCCCATAAAACATGCCTCATGCTTGAATGGGGCAGGCTTTGCTGATGTTGGGACTCACATATCAAGCAGAGCTGCTGGATCACCACTACTGATATTAATCATAGGGCTAATATAGTAAATAGAGTACATATAGTTAATAGAGCATTATGAACTATCTATTATATTAATTCTCCTGGGTGTGCCTTGGAATGTGTGCCCCAGAGCCCAGCTGATTGGCTGGGCAGTGAATGCACCTGATTGGCTGAGGCGCACCCAGGAGGATTGGTTGCCGCGGCGGTGGCCTGGCTGTGGAGGCCAGAGGTGGCAGGCCCGGCCACGGAGGCAAGGCCCAGGAGGGGGGTAGGAAAGTGGGGCGGGGGCAGAAGTGGCAGTGGGGAGGAGAGGTGGCTGGGCCTAGAAGCAGAGACTGAGGCAGAAGGGTAGGGGGAGAGGTAACCGCCGGCCCCAAAGAGTGCACAGATGCTCTGTGCGGGGTCAGCTAGTAGGGTAGGAATATAGGAAGCTGCTTTATACTGGGTCAGACCATTGGTCCATCTAGCTCAGCATTGTCTACACAGACTGGCAGCAGTTTCTCCAAGGTTGCAGGTAGGAATCGCTCTCTGCCCTATCTTGGAGATGCTGCCAGGGAGGGAACTTGGAACCTTCTGCTCTTCCCATAGTGGCTCCTATCCTATCTTACAGTGCTCACATCATGTAGTCTCTCATTCAAATGCAACCAGGGAGGACCTGGTCCCTGCTTAGCAAAGGGGACAATTCATGCTTGCTACCACAAGACCAGCTCTCCTCCTATGATTCCCCTATGTTTAGGGAAAGTACCATTGATATGAATTGTGGCGATCTCTGCCTGTGAAATATCAGTTTTCAAAATCAATATGCAGAACATTTTGCATTTCTGATCATGCATGCTCAGTGATGATAAGAACATGCTCAGGAGAGGTTCAAAGGCATGCAACTTTAGGAAATAAGAATCACATGTTTCTTTTTGAAAATGTCCAAAGGTGAACACACAATATTTCAAACCAGGATGTCACAGAACACCATTTCCAGCTTGCTCATGCCAGCAAGTTGTTCAACTGTAACATGTATTCCCTAGAAGAAGGCCAACTAGATTATCATTAGCTTGATGGTGACAAATATGATTAATCTGAGATACTAGAAGAACATGACAGGTTTGTTAGAAGAGAAGCCAATTGGAGATTTGGCAGCTGCAGTGGAATTGTAAACTAAAAGGGAGAGAATAACTTTTATGAACATATGAGGCCGCCTCACACTCAGTCAGATCATTGGCCCATCAAGATCAGTAAGCAGTGGTTTCAGATAATGGCATTTCCTAGGCCTACCTGGAGATGCCAGGGATTGAGCCAGAGACCTTCTGCATATACCATGGAGCATCTTCTCTATCACTGAGCTATGGCCACTCCCCTAGGAGGAATGATAAAATGTCTGGAGATAGGTTTTTAAGCCTCCTAGTGCTTAATAAAAGGATTCTCAACCTTGTGTCACCTGATATCGTTGAACTACAACTCCCATCATCCCCAGCCACTATGGCCAGATGCTAATCTCTACCCTTCTCTCCCTGCAATTCTATGGGAAATGGCATCATCCTCAGGAAGAGAGTAAGGATGCACCAAAAGGGGCATAGCAGAATCGGAGTGGGCCCTGAGACAAAAGGTGAAGATGGGCTCCTGCCCTCCCATCTTCTTAGTAGAGACAGGAGCGGGGGAGAGAAGGTGGTGAGCACCCTTCCCTCAGGGGCCCACGGATATTGGTCCCTTCTTGTTCAATGGCAGCAGCACCCCTATGCACCAGGATTCTCTGATGTAGCTCAAGACACGGAGGAAACTCCAGCCTCAGAGGCACGATGCCCCTCAATACCAGTTGCAAGGGGGCAACAGCAAGAGAGAGGGCATGCCCTCACCTCTTGCCTGTGGGCTTCTCAGAGGCATCTGGCGGGCTCCTGGGTGAAACAGAATGCTGGATTGCATTAGCCTTGGGCCTGATCCAGCAGGACTGTTCTGATGTTCATATGAAACACAGAAGTTTCTCTATTGCTCAGAACAGTCCTGAACTCCTACTTGCTGAGCAGTAGAATGGATGAGATATCAGAAGGTGATATCAACTGAGGTGTCCTGCAGATGCAAGGAAGATACCTGTCTGTTGTTCTGGAGGCTGACTAAGAAAATGTATGTGGATCAGTTTAGCATTCTGGGAAATACGGCCATCTAAGAAGTGAGTGGATGACATAGTCCTTGAACACTGAAGCTGCATAGCTATTATTTTTCTCAGAGCTGAAGCTGTATAGCCATCACTTTCCTTAGGGAAAGCAGCATAGCCCATTACTTTCCTTACTTACATAGCTGAAGTTACATAGCCAAGACTTTTCTTAGGGCTGAAGTTCAGGGCCCTTCTGGCATGCTGGTCAGCCTGCAAAGGTGGAGCGTTTGCAGAAACCCGTTGCTCAAGGAGTTCGTTTGCTCAACGAACCCATTCAGCAAACGGGTTCAAAGAACCCAGGCCGCCGCCCCTCGGGGCCACGCCTCGCACCCCAGACATAACCGCCGTGTCTGATGTCAGATGCAGGGGGCATGGTTTGCCTCCCTTTGCGCCTGTCAGCCTGGCTGACTTAATATCATTTCTGTAAGCAATGGGACAGAACAGACTTTTCTATGACTAAACACTTCCAGTTAATTACAGTAGCCTGACTTTGTATGCTTTTCAGCAACTGATGGGGAAGAGAGCTGTAGGGATGTGCATAAAACCGGTTCTCCCGGTTCGGTTCGGGTCCGAACCGGGTCCGGACCGGACCGGGGTGGTTCGGTTTTGGTTTTGCCAGACCACCCCCCCGGTCCGGTTCGGTTTCGAACCGGTTCGGATCCGAACCGAACCGGTTCGGATCACAAAAAGTGGCTGGTTTTGAAGGGGACATTGTGTTCTACCTGCCACCCAAATTTCAAGTCGATTGGACCTTCCTCTGATTTTTTACAAATTTTTTTCAAAAAATAAATTTTTGCCCATAACTCACAATGTGGAGCCCTTAGGGGCAAAAAAGCTGGGGTGGGTGGTAGCCACCCATGGGTGTCCTCCACCCCAAAAATCCCAAGGCAATTGGTGGCTCCTAGTATTATTGGTGAATTTCTGAAGAAAATTTTTTTTCCCATTGGCTAGAATGGGGGTTCGGGGCTGCCCCAGACCCACCTCTGTGGGGTGGCAGCACCCCCAAAGTGGGTCCGGGGCCATGGCAAAAATGCCCTCAGTCCCTCCCAGCAATCCCCGTAGAGATAGGAGTGATGGTTCTGTTGTTTTTCTGAGGTATTCTGAGTGTAGATTCTATGATAGCTTATGAGATTTCCAATGAGACACCATGAATCCACTCTCATTTGCTATCACAGAATCCACACTCACTCAGAACACCTCAGAAAAACAACAGAACCATCACTCCTATCTCTACGGGGATTGCTGGGAGGGACTGAGGGCATTTTTGCCATGGCCCCGGACCCACTTTGGCGGTGCTGCCACCCCACAGAGGCGGGTCTGGGGCAGCCCCGAACCCCCATTCTAGCCAATGGAAAAAAATTTTTCTTCAGAAATTCACCAATAATACTAGGAGCAACCCAACAATTGCCACCCCATCTTTTTGGCCCCTCTCTCTGGGCGCCCTAACACGTAACACCTAGTCAGTCCATCTTAATGCCTACCTACTACCACCACTCCTATCCAAGCAAGTAAGAGGAGGACACTCAGAGAGACAACACCCACTCTCTGATCTAACAAAAAGGCCACTGCTGTGCTGCCTGCCAGCACAGCAGCAGCAGCGGAGCAGCACACTAAGCACAAGAGCAGCACACACAGAGAAGAAGCAGGAGGCGGAGCAGCAGAGCAGCAGACCTGCCGCTCTGCATGATGGGTGACGTGATGCCCAAAGGAACCACCGCCTCACTCAGTGCCTGCCACTGACTAGGCCCGACAGACAGAAGCCAGCCAACCTGCTCTGCTCTGCTCTGATGCTCCCCATGGATGATGCACACACACCCTACATCTGCATCCCAATGACCAGACCAGACCAGACCAAGTGCGCAGAGTCAGCACAGGCCAGCAGCCACCAGCCCAGCAACAACAACAGCTACTACTGCTACCACCACAACCAGTGTTGCCGCTACAATAACATTCCCAGTCCAGTCACGCGCGCCACAGCCTGAGCCTAGCACACAGCCAACAGCTGCTGCCAGCCAGTGCCTGGCAAGCCCAGCCAACATGAGGAGGAGAGAGCTAACAAGTAGACGGCGCACGCACATCACCAACCCATCACGACGGCGCAACTGCAAGGGGAGAGGGCACAATTACAGGCAGGAGGAGGAGGAGGAGGAGGAGGAGGAGGAGGCGGGCGAGGCAATCCTAGCACAGATTTGAAAGTTTAAAATCCACCAGGACATCTTCTAGAATCTAGACTTCTGTTTTTTCTACCACCAGCTGTAGTGTCTAGTTAGTCAGTGTGCTGTGCAGCTGAGCTGAGCTGAGCTGAGCTGCATGTGAGGAAGGGTGATTGTAGCTAGTTCTTTAGTTTCAGCAGACTGAGCATTGAGCATGGGCAGTGGCCTTGGGAAGCAACACAATTACACGACACTCACCTGCTGCTGCTGGTTCTAGAAGTTGCCTCTTCTCGTCTTCACCTCTTCGTGTGTGTGTGTGTGTGTGTGTGCAGTGAGTGCATGCCTTTTGCCTTGCTGGAAAGAAATGCTTCTCTGGTCCACCACCACATATCTGCTCAAGGACACAGAGGCCCAAGGCAGAGGTGGTGGCACCAGTGTGAGTGCATGTGTGCTGGTGGTGTTTGCCACCACAGGTGTTTTGTGTGTGTATGTGTGCGCTGCTAGCTAGGAGGGGGGAGGGAGGCAGGGAGGGAGGCTGGGAGGCAGGGGGGAGGAAAGGGGAGGGGGAGAGGGATGTAGAGGGGATTGAAGGGGGGAGGGTCCGGCTCAGAGTTGGTCAGCCACATATTTGTGCACACACGTGCTCACGTGTGTGCTTCGGTGGGAGAGACCAGACTCTCATCATCTGCCAGACCGGGGTTGGGGGCAGGTGAGGCGGTGGTGGGCTGGAAGGGAGGGAGGATGGAAGGTGGTGAAGAGGAAGGGGAGAGGATGAGAGGGGAAGGATGGAGGGAGGCATGGGGGGGAGGAAAAAAAACATGTAGACAGACACACACCACACTACACACAGAAAGCATCCACACACAGAGACAGTGCTAGGCATCCATTCACACAGACAGACAGACAGACAGACACACAACAGGAAGAGACAGACTGAGCCTGCACCACACACACACACACAGACCCAATTCCCCCCCTGCACAGTTATCAATCAATATGTTGTGTTGGCAGCCAGTTCATTGCTATTCTGATGGTTTTGGGTTTTTTGCCATCAGCCAACATCAACAGTGACCACAATCAAGATGAACATAAGATGATAATAATTCATTCGTTTCATTTCAAAAAATCACCCAATCATCTTCTCCATGTAAACCAAGCCCCCCACACATGATTTCTGGTGACATTTTCAATAAAATCAATTCATTTGGCATTCATCATTTTGTTCTCCCTTTGTCACCTTTTTTTCTTTCTTTTGCATAATTTTGAGGCTTGATTGTGACATGGGGTTTTTTAAGAAAAAATTATTTACATGTTTATTTACATACAGTATTTACATATCTACACTGCATTTTTGAACGTATACCCGCCGCTGCCGCTAAGTCTAGTACTCCGTGGGCTGTGCTACTTTGGGGGGGTGTGCCGTGCCCACGCCAGGTCCCCAAATGCTGACAGGTGGATAGATAAAGGGCCTGTGCTGGTCAGCATTGGGTTTCTTTTTAGGTGGGCGTGGGCATTGTAAACATCTGGCCAGTCGCAGCACTACAACTACTACTACAACTGCATCTCTGTGTGGGCACACTACACGCTGCGACTGGCTGGCACGGCTCAGCATCTGTCACGTCAGCTCAGCTAGAGGTGGAAGGGGGGAGGGTAGGGATAAGCACAGAGTTCGAGCCAGGCAGGTGACCAACCATGGGGCAACCCACGGTAATCACTCGCCCGTCTCAAACTGCAGCTTGGGGTAGCCCAACAGGGGGAGGTTCACCTTAAGGAAGACCAGCTGCTCCACCAGACCAGGGTCCAAGCGGGAGCGAGAGGGTGTCACCACGTCCCCGGCACGTGAAAACACCCGCTCGCTCTGGACACTGGTTGGGGGGCAGGAGAGGAGGCGCACAGCCACCACCGCCAGGTCCGGCCAGACTTGGCGGCGGCTCGCCCAGAACTGTGCGCAGTCCACGCCGTCTCCCTCCACAGGCTCCTCCAAGTACTGCGCAACGCATTGCTCAGCACTGGAGGGGGGCCTGGCAGGTCGAGCCTCCCGCATACCAGGCATGGCACCATAGCAGAACCGCTGAAACCACTGGGCGGATCTCGAGTCGGTAGCAAATGGCTGCTGCGATGGCGCCGCCTGGGATGCCGCGCTGCTGGACTGGGAAGAGGGAGGGGAAGGGGAAGCTGACGCCGGCTGGCCGCCCATGCTGCTGCTGGGTGCGGGTTGGGCCGCGAGGGCTGCCCCCGCACCACTACCAACACCCTGGTCTCTGCGGGCCCTAGCGGCCTCCTCCTCCCTAACCTTCTCGACCAGGATGCCCTTCCACCTGGGCAAGTCGTCGGCACTCACGGCATTGCCCTTGAGGGCTGGGTGACAGAGACAAGCGAGGACATACTCCTCCCTGTCTCCCAGCACATCAACGAGCCGCTTGTCAACCCCAGACCTCAGCCTCCCAGCCAGAGCACGACCCTCTGGCGTGGTCAGAGAGATATGGAGTCCACCCATCAGCTTCTCGAGACCAACAGCTGTGGGCAGCGCTTGGCTCAAGGGAGTGGTGTCGCCACACAAGCCCTTCGTGGCAAGCTGGAAGGGCTCGAGTGCCGACACCGCCTCGGACATCTGCTTCCACTCTGCGTTCGAGAAGTCGCAGACATCCAAGGACTCGTCCCTCGCCAGGGCGACAAGGGCTCTCTCCTGCTCCAACAGGCGCTGGAACAGGAGGAAGGTGGAGTTCCACCGCGTCTCCACATCCGTAGGGATGAGATGGCGAGGAAGGCCAAGGTCATCCTGCTTCTGGCGAAGCAGTCTCCTGGACTTCTCGCTGCGGTGGAAGTGGGCGGCCAGCTTGCGGGACTTATCCACAAGCGTAGCCGTGGCAGCAACAGCACCTGCGATGGGGCGGGCCCCCTTCTCCTGGGACGCCCTCAGCTCCTTAAGGCCAAGGGCGTCCCTGACGGTCAGATGGAGCGTGTGTGCCATACACCGTATGTTCACACAGTCCATGACTGTCTCGACAGCAGCGGTAACGTTGGCTCCATTGTCGGTGACAATGAAGCCGCGGGAGAGGTGTGGACACCCGCCAATCCACTCCTCTATCTGGCGGTCGAGTACGGCCGCCACCTCCTCCGCGGTGTGCCTCGTGTCCATCGTCTCCACGTGCAGGACGGCCCACCTGTGCCGTAGTGCATCGGGAGCCGCGCCGGACCCGGAAGCATCGCCCGCGGAGGTCCCCTCACTCTCCGGTCCCCACCAGTGGGCAGTGAGGGCCAGGAAAGAAGCGTGCATCCCACTGACACTGGTCCAGAGGTCAGTCGTGAAATGCACGCTTGTCCCGGCCGGAGCTGCACGCAGCTCGGCCGACACGAGCTCCCTGCACCGGCGGTACAGGGAGGGGACCACGTTCCGGCTGAACGTCGTCCTTGAGGGGATGACGTATTCGGGAGCCAGGTATTGGAGAATACGGCGGAAGCCGTTGTTCTCGACCACCTGAAACGGCTGGTCATCGGTGGAAATCATCTCCCCTATGAGGCGGGTGAGGTGATGATGGTCCACGCGAACAATACGCTGGCTGCCCGAGGACTGCGTCCACCGCTGGACGGGCAGTGTAGCCTGCCTGCTGGCTGGCACACTGCCGCTGCCCGCCCTAGTGGCAGATGCACAAGGCGCACTAGCGCTGCCAGCCTGTCCCCTGAGACCTGGGTGGTGACGCTCTAGGTGTCTCCACATAGGCGTCGTACCCAGGTGCGCAGGGTCCCTTCCACGGCTGACAAGCATCCTGCAGTGGACACAGCGGGCGTGGAATGGGGCATCTTGAGGGACCTCAAAATGCACCCATGCACCACTGCCCTTGGCCTCCTGCGCCCTGGGCGCCGTCCTAGGCCGTTTCTCGCAGGGTGGCTGCAGTCCTAGGGGGGGGGCGGCCGCCGCTGCCTGCCCACTGCTGCCACCCAACCCGCCCCTTCCGCCCTCCACAGCGGAGGAAGGGCCCGGCTCAACTGGCATCGGAGAGGCAGGCCTCTCCTCCACCACCTCGCCAGACCGCTCCCCACCAGAGTGTCGGGCTTCACGAGGGGGGGCCCCACTGAGCGGCGAAAGGATAGGGGGAAGGGGCCCCAGAGGGAGGGAGAACCTGGCTGCATCGCTGCCAGCCGCACGGTCCTCACCGCCCTCTACCTGCTCTTCCAACTCCACAGTCTCCTCCACCTCAACAACTGGCGGTAGCTCAGCAGCACCTGGTGCCGCCGGCGAGGAGGGACCTGCCACAGCCCTAACAGTGCCTCTGCCTCTGCCGCGATTGGCGGCAGCAGGCGTGGGGAACTGAATCCTGCGCACCAAAGATGGGGCCGGAGCAAAGAATTCTCCAATGGGGAGAACTGGGGTGTCCTCAGGCTCCCCGCGTCCTCTCCCTCCCCGTGCCGCAGGCGCACCCCGCACCTGGCCTCTCCCACCTCTGCCTGCCAGCCTTGAGCGAGCCCTGCCCGCCACACGGCGCTCAGACATGCTGCTAGGTCAGAAGGAGGGAGACTTTAGGAGGAAGGCCAGACAGGGTCAAAAAAATAATTTGGAGGGGCTTAGGGGCCAAAAAAAAGGCAGCTGATTTGGAGGCGGCGGGGGGGAAGTTTGTTTTCAAAAAAGGAAGCCAATTGGGGGGAAAGGAAGACTTTTTGATATGGGGGGGGAAGCCAATCGAAGTGAGGGGGAGGGTGTCCTTTTTGAATTTGGGAGTCAACCACCAAGCCAATTGGGGAGATGGGTCTGGGAGGGGTTTTTTTTAGAAAAATAGGGGGTTAAAGGGTGGAACCCCGGTGTGGGAGGGTGGCACGGGCAGTTGGGTGGAGTAGTTGTGGTGTGGGTGGCAAGTTTTTAGCTTTTTGGGGGGGGGAGAGTGGATGGGGGGAGGGCACAGCACCTACCGGGGGTGGGGGAGGGATGCAGTCAACGCTTGGGAACCTGCAGATCAAAGGAGGAAACCCTTATTTAGTGAACTGGAACACAAAGTGTGGGTTCTGGGGGGTGGTTCTCAAGTAATGCTCCTGTGGGGGGAGCATCAAACTCAATGCAGCCTATTTAGTGACTCTAAATTGCACACAACCAAAACCAGAACCCAGTCACACCAACACAGAGGTTGAACCCACCCACTCTGTGACTCTGCCTGCCCAATGCCATGGCAAGCAAGCAGCAGCAAACACTTGATGGCAGCCTCATGGATTGAACATCATGATCATCATCATACGTGTGTATTGGCCCAGCATGTAGTGGCAGCATCAGAGCCCAGCCAGGACCCCACTCAGACTGCCCCAGAGGCAAGGAAGCACTCTGGCATGGCATGGGCCCAGCATGTAGTGGCAGCATCAGAGCCCAGCCAGGACCCCACTCAGACTGCCCCAGAGGCAAGGAAGCACTCTGGCATGGCATGGGCCCAGCATGTAGTGGCAGCATCGCATCAGAACCCTGGACCCCACTCAGACTGCCCCAGAGGCAAGGAAGCACTCTGGAAGGCACCTGTTCAAAAACCACCTGCAAGACGCATGCAATGCAACGCAACACACAGCAGCAATTTCTTTACTGGGCATGGGCATGAAGACACAAGTTTTACAACAGTACATCTCCTCTCCAAGGTTCCCTCCCTCCTCCCCACACCCAAATGCATTTCAGAATAGGGGTGTCCCTATTTAAAACCGCCAGCTAGGGAGAGAAAGGGGCAACAAAAGGTGCACAATCGCACACGCACTAACCCCTCTTCTTCCGGTCCTTCTCCTGCCACTCACTGCTGGTCACGGATTCGCCGCCGCCAGCCAGCCACCCTGGGCTGAGACACAGCAGGGCGGCCACACGAGGCACACAGGCAACCGGGGTAGTTCAACAACGATGGAGGGGCAGAAGTGAGGAGACAACACTATTTGTGTCGCTCAACTCACCCCCAAGCAGAGACAAAATCAACCAAAAACTATAAAAAGAAAAAAAAAACCGATGGCAGCCGCCAGGTGGGTAGGCTACTGTGTGCGGCTGCAGCTGTGGGAGAGGAGGTGGAAAGTGAAGGGGAGCAGAGAGAGAAAAGACTAAGAGAGAGAGAAAAGAGAGGGGGGGCAGGGACAAAGAGAAAGAGAGGAGAGAGAGAGAAAAGAAAGAGAGAGAGAGGAGAAAGAGAGATGATAGAGAGAAAGAGGAGAGAGGAGAAGCGCAGCGCAGCAGGGAGGGGGGATTCAGGTGTGGGGGGAGGACACAGCAGTAGCAGCGGTCCAAAGAGGTGGGGGGAGCAGAGAGGGTGTGTGTGGTTGGGGGCTAGTGTGTGGCAGGGGGCCTGGGGTAAGTGGAGAGAGTCGGGGGCAAGGAGGAAAAGAGGTGGGGTGGGGGGAGCAGAGAGGGTGTGTGTGGTTGGGGGCTAGTGTGTGGCAGGGGGCCTGGGGTAAGTGGAGAGAGTCGGGGGCAAGGAGAAAAAGAGGTGGGGTGGGGGGAGCAGAGAGGGTGTGTGTGGTTGGGGGCTAGTGTGTGGCAGGGGGCCTGGGGTAAGTGGAGAGAGTCGGGGGCAAGGAGAAAAAGAGGTGGGGTGGGGGGAGCAGAGAGGGTGTGTGTGGTTGGGGCTAGTGTGTGGCAGGGGGCCTGGGGTAAGTGGAGAGAGTCGGGGGCAAGGAGGAAAAGAGGTGGGGTGGGGGGAGCAGAGAGGCTGTGTGTGGTTGGGGGCTAGTGTGTGGCAGGGGGCCTGGGGTAAGTGGAGAGAGTCGGGGGCAAGGAGAAAAAGAGGTGGGGTGGGGGGAGCAGAGAGGGTGTGTGTGGTTGGGGGCTAGTGTGTGGCAGGGGGCCTGGGGTAAGTGGAGAGAGTCGGGGGCAAGGAGAAAAAGAGGTGGGATGGGGGGAGCAGAGAGGGTGTGTGTGGTTGGGGCTAGTGTGTGGCAGGGGGCCTGGGGTAAGTGGAGAGAGTCAGGGGCAAGGAGGAAAAGAGGTGGGGTGGGGGGAGCAGAGAGGGTGTGTGTGGTTGGGGGCTAGTGTGTGGCAGAGGGGTGTTGGGGGGAAGGGGAGGGGGCAACAACAAACAGCAAAGGAGAAACTGGAACAACTCGGGCAGCAGCAGCGATTAGGCTGGATGGGGTGGTTGGGGGAGGAGCTGGGCCTGGGCTAGGGTAGGGTCTGGGAGGAGGGAGGGTGGGGGGGGCAGGCAGGGGGGGGAGGAGGAGGAGGAGGGTAGCAAAATATATAAAGCAATATATATCAAGAGAACACAAGCCAGAAGTTTAAAAAAAAAATTAAAAGAAAGACTATAACCAGCAGAAAAAACTTGGGGGTGGGGGTGTGGGGAGGGGGAACCAAACACAGACTCTGAGGGGGGCCACTAAGTGAACAGAGACAATGAAACCACAATTGCTGCAAATTAATAATAGCAAATGAATAAGTGGAACCAAGCAAAGAAAACTGGACTCGGTTTGGCAGCAGCAAACTTGGGAGAAGGCTGGATGGGGTGGGGTTGGGGTGGGGTGTGGTTGGACTTGGAGGGGCAAGTTTGGAGCAGGGAACCAAAACTGATTATATGGGACAACAAGAAACAACAACAGAATCCTCTGGGGGTGGGGGGGAGGGATTCAGGGAACCAACTCGCAGGGCAGCAGCAGTCAGCAGAAACAAACAAAATGGTACAATTTAAGCAAAACCAGCAAGCAATATATAACTGAAACCAATGGAATGCAATGTGAAAATCAAAAAGTTGGACAACAACAAGGCAGGACAAAGAGCAATAATTAATGGAAGAAGATTTAAAGCAATGAGGATGCAGTGGGTGGGAGTGGGGGAGGGGGAGGGTAGGCCCAAAGGATGAGAAGGGAAAGGGGGGGGGAGGGGGGGGAGAAAAGCAGACAGACAAGGAACAGGGAAAATTGGGGGAAATTAAGAAGAAAGTAAAGTGAAGTAACACACAGTATACAGACAAGAGACAGACAGAGAGAGGAGACACACAGAGAGTCACAAAGGGCAGGTGGACAAAGGATTAGACAGAGCACACACAGAGAGACACAGGACACAGTCAGGACTCACAGAGACACCAGAGCAGCCAGCAAAGGGCAAGCAGGTCTCAGAGATGATCCCACAACTGCAGCCAAGAGAAGTTTCCAGAGAAGAGGCTTGGGTTTATATAGGTTTGAAATTCCCTCCTTTGGGAGCCCCCACCTTTGCACTCCCCCCACGGCCAACAGGGTGCCAGCTCTCAACAGTGCAACAGCCAAGCAGCCTACCAGACCAAAGGACTCATTCTGGCCAATCAAGGATCAATAGCGCAGCCAATACAATGCCTGGAAATAGCATCACAAAATGGATGCAAGGAGGAGCAAAAGTTTCGGGAAGGAGACACAAAATGGAGGACACACTTTAAAGAGACACTGAGTGAGACTCAATTTCATTCCCGAACCGGTTCGGGAAACCCGAGCCGGTTCGGTACCGAACCGGCTCGAATTCGGTCCGGCTCGGTCCCCGGGAGGGCCCGATTCGGTCCGGGATCGAGCCGCCGGATCCGGACCGGTTCGGACGAACCGGTCCGGATCCGAACCGAACCGCACATCCCTAGAGAGCTGGTCTTTTGGTAGTGAACATGAATGGTCCCCTTTGCTAAGCAGTGTCCACCCTAGTTTGCATTTGTATGGGTGACTACATGTGAGTACTATCTGTTGTTAAGTTGTTTCCCTTACGGGAAGAGGCTATAGCTCAGTGGTAGAGCTACTGCTTTGCATGAAGAAGGTCCCAGGTTCAACCTCTGGCAACATCTCTAGCTAGAGCAGGGAGAGCCTCCTGCCTGAAATCAGGTGAGCCACTGCCAGTCAGTGTAGACAATACTGAGCTAGATGGACCAATGGCCTGACTTGGTATAAAGGCAGCTTGTTATGTTCCTATGCTGATTTTATCTTTCTGTGCCAGCAGTAGCAAATAGTGGGAAGAAAGCACATTCATGCTGATTATCCATATAAATGGATGATTAATTTGTATGGTGAAAAAATGCAAGTTCTTTCTTACATTCATGCACTCTGTAACCCCAAAAGTTGTTTAGCACAGAATTAAAGTTTCTGTTTCATCCTCCAAGGAACTTCAAGACATTCGTACATGTCCAAGGCCAAACAGTGAGGACTGGATGACCAGGTGCATGAAAATAGGCCTCTCTGATGTGGATTATTCTTGGCTTGGATTCACAAGACGATCATATAGGGAAAGGCAAGAATATCAGACAGAAACTCTGCTTTGATTAATGACAAAGAGTTAGGCTAGTATTAGTAAAGCTGTTCCACACAAAGAAGAATTATTGACAGGTTCCAATAAAATCTCTGATCTTTTGTAGCTAATTTATCTTTCACAAACAAATATGATTAATTCCTTTCTGAAGGGCATATCGGAGTTTACTGACAGTTTTAGCTCTTTCTGTGTAAATACATTTGAAATGTTTACCTGCAGACCGATCTCTGAAATCCACCCTGTCAAATAAAGCTGTAAACCAGCTTGCCTTGTTTAACCTCGGCAGCAAATACTAGGTCATTTGCACTGACTGCTCTGATCCCACACCTGCTATTTACAGAAACTGATTGTGCATTGGCAGAGGCAGTGGCAGAAGGAGAATTGCTTTCGGGATACTTTTGGCCAGAATTGTATTACAAACATATATTGTTGCTATATAGGGTTGCGTCAAATATTTGCCCATTCTGAATTTTGAAGTGAATATATGCTTTTTGCAGGGACAGGAATGTTTTCTCAAAAATTCTTAATTAACGAGAATGTTCCCCCTTGCCTTGATTCTGATCACTGCCATGTGTTTGCCCTATCTGTTGCCATTTTTTCACTGATTAGAACTTTTTAAAATTCCATTCAAGTGAGCCTTGCCAATCAGGGATCATATACCAATCAATATTTTTATTGCAGTCAGCAACCAAATTTTGATACGGTTGGTCAAATACCGAACATACCGATCTCATGATGCTATATAGCCAAATGAATGATCCTAACCAACTGTCGTGATTAATCATGATTAGTGAACATGCTGATATTACCAAAAGGATAACCTCCTGAATCCTGAATAGAACACTTCCATCCCTTTTCATAGCAGTCCTTGAAAAACCACCAATTAGACCTCCTTTCAGCTTAACCACTTTCATGGCCATCACTTCTCACAAAGAATCTTGGGCACTGTAGTCTGGGGAGGATGCTGAGATCTCTTAGCTAATACACTGCACATAACTGTGAAACAAATTTAAGTTTCTATGTAGATACACTCTTTGACAGCCACGTAATGGGGCAGTGGGGAAATGACTTGCCTAGCAAGCCAGAGATTGCCAGTTTGAATCCCCGTTGGTATGTTTCCCAGACTATGGGAAACACCTATATTCGGCAGGAGCGATATAGCAAGATGCTGAAAGGCATCATCTCATACTGTACAGGAGATGGCAATGGTAAACCCCTCCTGTATTCTACCAAAGACAACCACGGGGCTCTGTGGTCACCAGGAGTCGACACCAACTTGACGGCACACTTTACCTTTACACCCTTTGAGTGCAAGACAAGAGGACTGGCATATGAGTGGAGTTCAAATGTTGTCTGGAGCCTTTGCACGAGCATGCTTTTACTGTAGTACTTCTGTATTTATCAGTAGAGGGCTTGGGGAGCAGCTGGGGTTTGGGAAATCAAGAAAAACTGCTCCTTCTCTCCCTGCTCCCAGTGCCATGTTGGGTGGTGGGCAGAGTTGCAAGAGGAGAGCCGCATTGTCAGCCCAGATTGACACCTGATTGATGCTCAGCCAGCGGCCAATCAGCATGGGAGAGCGGAGGCTATTGAGATAATGCCATTCTCTGCTGGCCCTCTTTGCTTGCAGCTCAGCAACAGGAAAGTTGCTACCATATCAAAGAGGAGACAAAGCTGTGTCTTTTGCATAGTTTTGCATCCTTTGCCTGAGTGCCTCATGTTTCAGGCCTCCCACCTCAGTTGCTGGGGCCCCTGCAGCCTTTTGAATGGGTTCCACCTTTTTGGAACCCTATCGGCGTGGTTTGTCAGCAGCATCTTTAGATGGAGTTTGGGGGGCGGGGCGGATCCAAAGCTTTCTCTTGTCACGCTTTGACCAATTGCCTCATTTCATGGTTGCTGGGCATCTTTGTGGGCAGTTTGTGGACATTATGCCTGTTCCTTCCCTCCCCCATTTGCCTGTTATTTCTCTTCTCCTGCCATTCATTTGTTAGCCTTCCACCTTGGTGAAAAATATTCCCACTTATTCTTCTTGCCTTTCACATTATGTTGCATTCACTATCATTTGTGTGTGTGTGTGCGCATGTGTGTATTTGCATTCATTCATATAAGTTTATTCATATAGATAATACTAGCTGGGCCAGGCACAGAGCATCTGCGCCTCTAGGTCTCCCCCGCCACCAACATTTTCTCCCCAGCCCTCCCAGCCCTGCCACCACCATTTTCTTTGCCCGCCCGCCCACTGCCACCCCCCCGCCACTGGATACCCTGCTGCCCACCCACCCACCCGCACACCTGCCTGCCTGCAAGCCTGTCCGGCAGCTCCACTTTCCTCTCCCCCTGCTGGCAGCTCACTCCCAAACTCTCACAAGAGCTGCCACACATGGGATTAGCCACGGGTATGCCTAAGAGAGAGAAAGAAAGAAAGAAAGAAAGAAAGAAAGAAAGAAAGAAAGAAAGAAAGAAAGAGTCATATATAAAAAAGAAAAATAAATAGAGAAATAAAGCTTAAATGGGTAGAAATGAGATAAAATAGGAGCAATCAGGAAAGGTGTTGTTACATTTTCCTTGAGTCTTAAATAATATATTTAAGATAAAATAGGAACAAGTAGGGAAAGGTGAATGGTTCGTATCTGAACCAGTTCACCTCAAACTGGGTCAGTTCATAGTTTCAGTCATGGACCAAACTGGGACGGTTTGGTTCATGATCGAACCAAACAAGGCCCGGTTTGGGTGAACTGCTTCCACAATGGTAAGGGGCAGCTGGGCAGGGGTAGCGAGAGAGGTAAAAAGCTCCTTGCCCAGCCAACACGGCTGCCTGCGCTGTCACTCGCCTTCCCAGCACGGCCCCAAGTGTGCTCCCCCTCCTTTGCCAAGCCGCTGGCTTGGCAGTGGCTCAGATATGGCCTCCGTGCATGCATGGAAGCTGTTTGTGTAGCCATGCAAATGGCGTCTGTGCACGCATAGGTGCTATGCAGATGGTGTCCGCACATGCCGAGGCAAGGGCTTGATAAAGGAGGGGGGAGTGCACTTGGTGGCGTGCCAGGAGGGCGAGTGGTGGAGAGAGGAGGTGCCAGCAGCTGCACCAGAGGGGTAAGGAGCTGCTTACCTCTCTCACCACCCCTGCCCAGCCACTCCTAGCAGAGTCCTCCACCCCAGTACTTCTAAAAGGGAATCCTCACTGGATTCCCATTTACAAATATAATGGCCACCGGATCCGCTGAACTACTTCAATCAAACAGACAGAATGGCCAGTCGGTTCAATTGAAACAGTTTTTAGCGATGCAGTTCGGATCCAATTGACTCAAATTTGAACCAAACTGCAGATCTTTAGTTCATGCACAGCCCTACTGAATTTCCATGTCAACCAGATCCCAATATTTTAGGGGGTATTGTGCTGAACTGGAGTGTCTCATTGCTTCAGCAGCAGGACATCATACAGTGTTTGGGGGTTCTCAGTCCATTTCATCTTTGGGTTACCATGCTGTCTCTGGACAGGTCTATCAATGGCTACTAGTCTGGTGGCTGTGGGCCATCTCTAGCCTCAGACGCATGATGCCTCTCAGTACCAGTTGCAGGGGAGTAACAGCAGGAGATAGGGCATGCACATACCTCTTGCCTGTGGGCTCCCCAGAGGCATCTGGTGGGCCACTGTGTGAAACAGGATGCTTGACTAGATGGGCCTTGGGCCTGATCCAGCAGGTCTGTTCTTATGTTCTTATCTCCAGAGGTGGGCAAGTTGGGCAGACACACAGGGTGCCTATTTTAAGAATACACCAAGCTGAGCTTTGTGGCTCACTGATTATACCAACTTCAGTAAACTACAGGGGCACGGGGAAGCAGAACAAGGAAAGGGCTTTCTCTGCCTAGTTTCTCTCACAGAAAGAGAGAGAGAAAGGATGGGGGAAAGATGGGAGGAAAGATTAGGAGAAAGGGAGAAGGACTGAAGAAGCTACCGAATGCCTGTGAGACTACAGTGGGATCCCAGAACTGGAGAAGGAGACCTCTGGCAGAAAAGCAGACTATTACTGAGATGTTGGTCCAGGCCCTTTTCATGGGCATTGCTAGGGAAGCCTAGGAACAGCAGGGCTTGTTACACCACTAAGCTTTGTAACCCTACACAAGCCATGTAACTTGGCAACACTGATAACTACCTAGCCATGGGGAAAGGCACTCTTTTTGTGATTGAGAAGTTTGCCCCAGTAGGGATCCTGTAGAAAGCGTGTGTGGGGAGGTGGAGTCAGAAAGAAAAGGGAGGGGAAGGAGACGGAGAAACTGGAGTTGTTTTGAATAAAATCCTAGTTGATCTAACTAAGATTATTTAGTGTTGATGAGGGAAGCAGTTATAAAAACAAGTTATCCTAACACAGGCCCTGGGTATCCCAAAACTCTTCTGAGGACAGCCAACCAAGTTCAGATTTTTAGAAAACTTATTACTGCTATTTATATTTTAAAGTGTGAGCCTGTGGGGACAGGAAGCCTATCTATCTATCTATCTATCTATCTATCTATCTATCTATCTATCGCTATGTAAACAGCTTTTGGAGCTTCTTTGGGGAAATGGTATATAAATATTCATCCTATTCGTTCAATTTGTATTATATACCACTTTCAACAGAAGTTTCCAAAGTGGTTTACACAGAAAAATAAATAAGATGGCCCCCGTCCCCAGAGGGCTCACAATCTAAAACAAACATAAAGTAGACACCAGCAATAACCACTGAAGGGGTGCTGTGCTGGGGTTGGGTAGGACCATTTGCTTTCCCCCTGCTAAATATAACAGAATGACCACTTTAAAAGGCGCCTCTTTGCTCAGTTTGCAGGGAACAAGAAACCTTTTGAAGCAAAGTTCATTTTTGCAGCTTCATTTTTAAAAAAAATGTTGGGCATTAATGCCTTGGAGGCCACTTTGCATTAAGGACGTACTGTATGTAACACAGTATTCACAGATCAAAGATCCTCAAATGATTATTGACCAGTATAAAACATAAAGCCTATTCTGAGTTCTAAATGCCATTAAAAAAAATAAACAGGCAAGAAAGTTAAAAGGTTACTATTTCCCACAGGGAATTCTTTGAGACAGACATTTTCAAAACTCCATTTCTGAGCTCTCCTGTAAAATGCCAATATAAATATACTCATTGTATTTATACAGGGCTATCAGGGTTTTGTTTTTTAAAAAACTGTGACTTCTTGCAGTTTAGAATTGTTCCAATAAAGCAGAAGCTCCATAATAATCCTTAGTTTTGCTAGGATGCGCTTATGATATCTTTGTCCAACCTCCTGCGCTCACTGGAACCTTGATGTTGTTGTAAGCTTTGAAGAAAGGAGAGCCCCAAATGCTGCCATCTAGTGGTACAAAAAGGCAATACCTGCACAAGTAGGTGTCAAGTTCTCCAATCAAAATCACTGCATGAGACCCATTTTCCCCGCCTGTTTTTTTGCTCCATAGCAAAGCAACACAGAAGCATCTTAGATACCAGCAGCCTGCTTTTAGAGTTGCCCCCTGCAAAGGCTTGGAGAGGAAGGCCCATCCTCCAAATGGAACCCTTGAGGTGGATATTCCAAGGGGGATGAGTTTTTGCCGCCCACCAACTCCCCACCACCACTTTTTTGAGGACAGCTTGAAATGCTTGACTGACAAGCAGAAGGTTGCCGGTTTGAATCCCTGCTGGTACTATATTGGGCAGCAGCAATATAGGAAGATGCTGAAAGGCATTATCTCATACTGTGTGGGAGGAGGCAATGGTAAACCCCTCCTGTATTCTACCAAAGTCAACCACCGGGCTCTGTGGGCGCCAGGAGTCAAAATCAACTTGATGACACACTTTACCTTTTACCTTAAGCCCTTGACTGGAGAGCTGATTTTTTAAGCCTCAGATTGGCTCAAGATTTTTTTGCTGGGTTTTTTGTTGGGTTTTTTTGAAATAAATTTGGAAACAAACCAAATTATCTGATGCAAGCAGGATTAAGTTCACCCATTCTTTATTACCAAACAAAACAAAACAAAACAAAATAAATAAAAAACCTCAGGGACAAGACAGGATAGAGCTGGGTTTTATATATAGGCCCACCACCTGATGGACATACATTGCCTGACCCTTGCTTGCACTTCATTTCTATTCTATTCTGTTCTGTTCTATTTATTTATTTAACATATTTATATAGCACCCAAAACCTATGAGACACTGAGGTCGTTCACACAATGAAAAACTGTGTTCTACCCAGGTTTGGAAGCTGTGGGTTCCAAAACTTCAATGTCTCATAGGTTTTGAGTGCTTCCAGTTTTTGGTTGTGCGGAAGCAACATAGCGGGGAAACCTGGGTAGCATTTCCTCCCACCTTGCTTCCACACCATCACTTTTACCCCAGTTTTCCTCTTACCTGCTTTCCACACAACTGAAAACTGGGAGCACACAGTGCTCCCAAACCCAGGCAGAACATGGTTTTTGATTGTGTGAATGACCTCATTATGTCATTTGAGGTCATGATGTGTCCTACCCCATAAATAGTCAGAGGCAATTCCAACCCCACCTTCTGTTCAGAGCTGAGGGTGGGGAAAGAGGAACTATGCCGTTCCACACACTTCAGCCTAAATACAAATGGAAATGAAGCCAAAAGGACTTAATCTAGTACCAAACACTACTGCCTCACATTGGTTTGAGCTGCCATTTTCATACCCATACTGAAACAGTTACACTGGTTGCCAGTATGCTTCCAGCCCTATTTAAGGTACTGGCTTTAAATTATAAACCCCAAACTGGTCTCGGTCCTAGATATCTCAGGGAATGCCTGTTCTGGTGTTCAGACCTCCCTATTGTTCAATATCAGCTTTGCTTCAAGTTCCATCCTATTTTGAGCCTAGATTCAACTCTACAAGAAGTAGAGCCTTCTCAATTACTGCTCCAGAGTTTTGGAAACCCACTTTGCATGAACTTTGCATTGGACTCCATCCCTTCCCATATTCTGCAGACCAGTTAAGACAGCATTCTTTCATTGTGTGTATGTGTGTGTATGTATTTGATTTCTATACTGCCCTTCTAAAAATGGCTTGAGAAATGATAAATAAATAAATAAGAGAAATAATAAATAAATAAATAAGATGGCTCCTTGTCCCCAAAGGGCTCACAATCTAAAAAGAAACATAAGATAGACACCAGCAGCAGTCACTGGAGGTACTGTGCTGGGGGTGGAATAGGGCCAGTTACTCTCCCCCTGCTAAATAAAGAGAATCACCATGTTAAAAAGGTGCCTGCCTGGCCTCCAGAAACCCTGCCTGGCCTCCAGAAATCCCACAATGCACTGCACAAGGAGCATGGTGCTTTGGGGGATTCCCCGTCAAGCCAGGTTCATACTAGAAGCCCAGCTCTGTGTCTTCTCGTGCTGCAGGCAGTCCGAGCAGTTCCTCTTTCCCCACCCTCAGCTCTGAACAGAAAGTTGTGGTGGAATTGCCTCTGGCACCACATCATGACCTCATTCCACCAATTCTACCACATCATGACCTCATATGACATAATGAGGTCATTCACACAATCAAAAACCACGTTCTACCTGGGTTTGGGAGCCCTGTGTGCTGTCCTGGATCCCTGATAGAATGGCGTGCTTATGCCCTTCTACCTGAGTAATAGCCCAGGGAATGGCCACGATCCCAGCGCTTCACACGAGAAGCCTTACCCCACTAGGGCTGCACAAGCCCGGGCAGCACTGCTCATGTGAACTGCCTCCTTGTGTTGCAGGTTCACTGCTCTTGCTTTTATTGTGGATAATTGGCTTTTATTTGGATTATTTCAGTTGTGTTTTGTTGTGGTTTTACTTTTATATCACTGTAAGCCACTCTGAACTTTTGCTTTAACAAAAAGAGCTTCACAAATGTTGTTGAGAAGTAAAACAAAAGTTCAAAGCTTATTAAGACAGTTCAGATGACACCAGCCCTGCCAGCTCTCAGCACGCATGAAGAGGGCGGAATGCGCCGAGAGAGCACCCACCCTGACGTCACTGAATAATGTCCTGAAACGCTGTCAGGGTGTCCTTCAATCACATAAGAGGGGTGATAATCTGAATTGCCCTTCTACACGTGCCCCCAAGGACATGTAGAAGAGATTATCGCCTCCTCACATGATTGAAGGACACCTCAACAACTCATTGGGATGTCCTTCAGTAATGTCAAGGTGGACATGCTTTTAGCACATTCTCACTCTCTTCACATGTGCTGAGGGATGCCAGTGCTGGTAACATTTGGATTGGCCCATTGAAAAGGTGGTTTTGTGGAGGAGTTGGCCAATTCCTTGATGAGAACTCTCTGAAAGTGAGGGAAACAAAAGTAATATATGGGGAAAAAGGATTCATTACTTACATGTTCTTACCAAACCAATGGAAACCTCTGAGTGGCTGGTGCTTTTTTTGGGAGGGAGGGCAACAGGAATTTATTTGGCTACATAAATTCAACAGGCAGTATACATATGACAATCTTGATCAATAAAGACAGAATAGTGGTGTCCATATGCAAATCTGGCACCCAAAAGTAAAAAATGCAACACATTATTTATTTTATTTTTTTATTTAGCATATTTTTATACCGCCCAAAACTTACGTCTCTGGGTGGTTTACAACAAGATAAAAAAAGTAAAACATTAATTAAAAACAAAACCAAAAATTTAAAAGCAAGAAATTTAAAACACAATTTAAAATTTTAAAACAATATTCTAAAAACAACATTAAAACAATCAAAACAATATCAGTTAAAAATTAACTTTTAATCTTTTAAACAAAAGATTAAACAACCAAAACATTATTATAAGGACCAAGTTACTTCCCAAGCAGTTTATCTACATATAATGTATTCTGTTTCCAAAAAGCTTTAATCAGTAATTTCACATCTGAGTTTCCCACAAAAGCCCTGATACTAGACAATTTTTTGTCACCAGTGAAGACTATTGCAGTAAACGCAACCATTAAACATTAGAATTAAAATATCCATGCCTACAATATGGGGGACTAAGAACATTTCATATTTTTACAATATATCTAGTTTAAAGGACAATAACTCAAGAGTGCCCTCTTATTTACTTGACATGTGGTTATTCTCTAGTTTTTACTGAAGAAATAAATCTTCGCCACAACTGATGGCAACAGGACATAACCTCAGTGAAGTGAAAAGGAAAGCCATCTTAAACTGGGATCCAGCATTGTTTCTGATATTCACTCTTGCTATAAGATGAGGCATGGCATTCGTTATCTGCGGTGTGGCCAATGGGATGAATAATTAAGTTTGGACCAGTTGCTTTTATACTGATGTACCCTCTGAGAAAGGTGGTAAGGTACGGTACACATTAGCTTCGTTTCGTTCTGATACGCATGAGAAGACCAAAATCCCAGCTCAAGATTTGTCCTTTTACAGTGAATGTTTCAAGCAGCTACACATACTGAATTAAGAGTAAGATACTTTTTTTCACTGGAGGCTGAAAAGTAGATTCCCAATTGATCGATTTTAAAAAACAAAATAAAATAGAATCCATCATACTTCCAATGCTTTACTGGTTCCTATGTTTTGATGGGCAAAGTAAGTTTTAGTATCGGGTTCTGCTAGCAGTCTACCATGGCATTTGTTTTATAACTAATTATTTCCTTTACTTGTTTAAATAAGTTTGTATATGTTATACTAAATGCATATTAAACACTCTTGCACCCGCACATGCTTTGTAGGCATGAACTGATGGATTTTCATGTTCATAATAAACATCATTGTGTAGCATAATTAACTAATTAATTAATCAATTAGATCTATATTTTTAATATTTTTAATGTTGGGTTTTAAATGATTTTAATATTGTAATGATTTTAATTGTTTAACTGCCCAGAGACACAAGTTTTGGGTGGTATAGAAATATGTTAAATAAATAAATAAATAAATAAATAAATAAATAAATCATTGGCTAGGCCTAGCCTTTGATAATGTGATTATTATTAGAATTACACAATGAGGTACAAGAAGTTCAGATGTTCAACTGCCAGCCCAACCATTCAGTTTAGTCCCACTTTAAAAACATCTATTTCCAGGGCACAGTGCAGGTGTAACCCTCACCATTGCTACCAGTATTATTGTCAGCTTATGGTGTGGATTAACAATAGAGGCTCCCTGAATTTGGCTACTAGAGGGTGTAGTGATCTCCCCTCCCCTTTCTTAAGGGTTAGTGGAGCATGCTCAGAAGGTCCTCAGAATCTTCTGGAGGTTCCACCAGTCCAGCAAGAAGCAGAGTGCTCCTGGACCGAGAAGGAGATTTGGAAACCCTGCGATGGATGAACTTGCTTCTTTATTGCAGTTCCTCTTCAAACACGTTGTGCACCAGTCTGAGACCTGGACAAGCCCAATCAATTCATGGCACGTCTGTTCCCTTCGTTTCAGCTGCACACCCATGAAGCCTCTCGCAGGAGTGGTATGAACTGTGCAAAAGTGCTTTGGGGACATTTTTTTCTTAAAAGGAGATTGGGAGTTTGTGTTTGTTTTGGTTTTCTTTATCAAACCACATGCTACTTTGTGAAAGAGAAGCTATCATAAAATAGCCTTATGATAGCCTTGTATGTATGTTTTATGATTTGTACCCTTTTGTAAACAGGAATTTGAAATTTATCTTTACGTGTGCTTAACAAATTCATGAACTGACATATGCAACTGTGTGTGTGTGTGTGTGTGTGTGTACACAAAGACACTTTAGATGCTTATAAATCCCTTGAGTTTGACATTAGAATTTTGACATTAGAGTTTGAGTTTGACATTAGAATTGTTATTTCTTACAATCACTGGTAGAAATACACTGTCTCAGAACATATACAGACTTGAACTTCACCCACCTACCCCCATTTCTTGAGTAAGACGTGGGGTTACACAGGGGTAAAGGGTGCAGTTGTACCTTTGAGCCGTTATTTAATGGTAAATGTAAAGTATTAAGGTACTGTATGCATTGCCAAGAGTAGTTAAAGTCAGGGTAGGCCTAGGTAGGCATAGAGTTAATGGAGTGGTGGTAGGAATGTCCCTTGGCTATGGGGAGGTCCAGGGGGCTGGCAAGGTGTCCCCCGATAGGCACCCCTTGCCACCCCCCCAATATCGTTCCCTGCCATGCTGGGTATGAATGTGTGGTAGGATGAATGGTGTGGTGAGCATACCAGCTAGGAGCTCCCTTTTCCTCCATCATGAGTAAAAAGGAAGCTCCTAACCAGCAAAGAAAGCACTTCAGAAGCTGGAGAGGATGAGGGACCACTTGTCTTTGTACCCAGTCCTGGCCACGCCCCTTCCGCTTGCATCAGCACACCAATACAAGGGGAAGGGGTGTGGTTGGCACTGGGTACACACACACACACGGTGTCCCCTCGCCCTCTCCATCCGGCAAAGTGCTTTCTTCACCAGGTAGGAGATGCCTTCTTCTCCCTCACTTGCGAGGAAGAAAAAGCAAGCTCTGAGCTAGTGAACAGAGCACCCTCCGGCGGGAGAGGGCAAGAGGTCGCCCCGCATTCATACCCAGTGTCAGTCAAACGAACTTGTAAGAAGAGACAAAATTATGCAAGTTCTCCTTCACTTTACTTTAACACTGACCAGTATGGGTGCCTACTAGTTTCAGAGAATATCCCAGAGTTGGCCCCCCAGATTCTCACAAAGACAAGCTTGTGTTTACAGAAGATAGATTTGTTTTAGAGCTGTGAGTTTGTTGGTGTTTTTTTTTTTTTAAAAAAAAATAGCAGATCCTATGCAGAACCAGAAGAGCAGGAAAGGGGGAAAGAAATGACAGAAACAAAGGCTGGGAAAGGAGTCACAGATGATTGGCAGGCTGCATCCCTGGGAATCAGAAAAGAAAACAATGACTTCCATCCTACACCCAGTTAGGCCACTGACATCCCATGGCCTTCAATGGGATTTAATTAACTTAACTGTGCAGAGGATTGGAGCTGGTATCTCTAACTGTGGCAGAGATAAAGAGCTCAAGCTACTGTCATCTGTTATTTACTATCATATATTTAGAGGCCCAGAGACTGGTCTGAAGGCAACTGATGGGGTTCTGTTGAAGCTAAGCAGGTCTGGTGCTGGAAGTTGCTTTATGGGTGACTGTCTGGGAACCATGTGGAAGCTGCTCTGAGCTCTTTAATAACCTAACTTTGGGAAATTTGTGTCCTAAAACTTTGAAATCTAGTAAACCCACAAGCCCACGCCCAGAATACATGGCTACAAATTACAGAAAGCTGCCTATGAAGTGGAAATAATTCTGCACTATTTGAATTTCAGTATAAAATATCATTGTGAAGCTAACAGAACAAAGGGAATATGATCATAACTTTATAGGCTTCTGCAGAGTTCATAAGCACTTCACTTGGAAATAAATTCTGTTGAACTCAAGCAATTGTGGCTAGGATCAGAAAGTTAAGCTGCTGCAGCTGTATTCTTTATCGTTTTTAAGCTGCCTGTCATGCTAGGAGCTCCAGACAACTTACATGAGGATTATTCCATGTTATCTTCACAACAATCCTTCAGGGTAGTTTGGGCCAAACTGCACATGGCATTAAATGCATCACTGGCCCTGATATGCTTCTTTGGTAAAGGAAGTGTTCTGTGTTCCTGAGTCAGGAACACAGGCTCCAGAGGACTCTACCCACCACCACAGTCCTGAAACTGCATGTAACTTTCAGTGCACCACTTGCTTTGAGATCTTTAGCAAATAGCAACTGCATCAGGACCACATATCCAGACTTGCACAGGTTAGGGAGCAGGCAGTGGTGCTCTTACCCCTGGACTTCGGGGCCGAAGTCCAGGGTCTCCAAACCCCTGGGGGTGCCCAAATCCTCTTTAGACCGTCCCAGGTGGTGTGGTCACTGCTGGCCCGCACTGCACCAGGTGGCCAAGTGTGATTATGACCTGTGCCGGGTGCTTTAGCAATGGGGGGGGGGAGAAAAATGTAGGATTGGAATATGTTAAGTTGTGTACTGAAATGTTTCTGCTAGGGCATATTTGCATAAATATATCCCAAGTGTTAAAAATTGTGTGTGTGTGTGTGTGTGTGTAGGGGGATGATCTTTAACGTGCAGCAGGAGGGGGGCCTCCAAAGGCCTTTAGGCACCAAAATTACCTAAGTGCACCTCTGGGAGCAGGGCCTCTACAGATCAGGACCATAGTGGGAATCACAGGTCCTTAATTTGCTCCCTGCCATGCTCTCCATCTGGAACGGGCTCCATCAAGGCTGCTATTTGCCGGGCGTGCGGGTGGGGGCTCATAGCAATGAAAGCTGCCAGTTTTTCTTGGCAAACAGCAGTCTTGATGGAGGCTCAGTCCAGATTGGGATCGTGGTGGGAGGCAAGTCAGAGACCCACTATGCCTTGCTATGGAGGTACTGATCCAGTTCCAAAGACAACTGAAGTGGAGCATAGGCATACAGGAAGCGGCCTTATACTGAGTCAGACCATTGGTCCATCTGGCTCAGTATTGTCTGTGCTGACTGGCAGCAGCTTCTGCTGGGTTTCAGGCAGCAGTCTTTTTCCAGCCTTACCTGGAGATGCCAGGGATTGAACCTGGGACCTTCTGCAATCAAGGGAGATGTTCTTCCTCTGAGCTGCAACCCACTGTGTCAGAGCCAGTGGCAACTTTATGCACATGTAGACTGCAGCCAAGGGAGGGCGTGATCTGTCTCAGGACTAAGGTGGGAGACAGGGTTCCCCTGCAGTCCCGATCCACAGGGGCCTGATTCGGTTCTTTTTATTAGCTCCGGCTGCTGTTTACCAAAGAGAACTGAAGCACGTCCAAGCTAATGGTGCATTTAACATGGCATGCAGTTTGTCCTGAGCCAAGATCAGCCTGTGAGCTTTATTGAGGACTTGAACCCAGGTTGCTGCAGACGGACACTTCTTTCAGTGCTCCACAGTTTCAATCATACAAATTTTACGAAAAAGTTAATTTTCGTTCAAACATCAAAGGCTCCAAATCAGTTAACGATAACACATGTTTATACTTCTCTCCTCTGCAGTGTATTCTCCTATAAAAAGCTGCATAGCAGAATCACCATGGGACAAACTATTCTCTCACTTTTTTTTTTTTTTACATCTGTCCAATAAATGCACAAAATAAATCCCCTTTGAATCACTTGTAACAGAAACAGACATAATCATCAAAGAAAAGAAAGGACGAAGTAGCTTTTAGGCTTTGAACTGTAAGGTGCAATATACTGGCCTATTATAATAATGGCCTTCAATTTACAAACTGTCATTGGTGATAAAACTACAGAGTTCAGTGCACTTCCACCAGATTTACAACAAAGATGAGCCATATTTCACCTCTGGAAACAGTTTATAGACGTTTATTGACTTAGCTTTGCTTTCCCTTTGATTCTGCAATGGACAATAAAGGCTTCAGGGGATGACTATATGCCCATCTGATAAAATGGCTACTCTTGTTTATACTTCTTAGCTTTCTAAGGGTTGTAGGTAATACATCACTCGATGAGTTAACACCCAGTGATCTGCAGCTGAGCATGTGAACAGCATCCATTTGTAAAGGTTCTGGCTGGCGTCCTGACTTATGCAGCTTGCTTCAAACAACTGTACACACAGCCCACTAGACCCCATTTTTCTGGTGGTCTTGTGCTCTAGCACAAGAGTGCAATTGCTTCGGAACTCAATCAGCACTCCAGAAGCTCTGTCTTAGACCAGAAACAAGTCCCTGGAAGTCAGGACTAATAAGAGTGCTTCTGGAGTGCCAGGAGAGCTCCGGAGGAATTGCACTTGTGCGCAAGAGTGCCCATGCTTCAGAAATGTAGGGGCTAGCGCTGCATGTGTGCTGTTGTTGGAACTTTGCACACATTAGTCAGGATGTCAGCCACTGCATTGAAATGATGGCAGATGCTCTGTATATGGCAAGGGTGGCCAAGCTGAGGTTCTCCAGATGTTGTTGCACTATAACTCCCATAATTCACATCTGCAGATTATTGCAGCTGGGAAGGATGGGCGTTATAGTCCAACAACTCCTGGAGAGCTTCAGTTTGGCCACTCATGGAACGCCGCATTTGATCTGTACTGTCAGTTTTTAACAACACATCTTTTCCACAAAAGGCATAATTAATCTATGGAATTCTCTGCCATGGGATGTGGTGCAGGCCACTAGCTTGGATGGCTTTAATAGGGGCTTAGACAAATTAATAGAGGACAGGTCCACCAGTGGCTACTAGTCTTGATGGCTAACTCCAGAGACAGGATTCCTCTGAATATCAGTTGCAGAGGAGCAACCGCAGGAGAGAGGGCATGCCTTCATCTCCTGCTTGTTGGCTTTCCAGAGTGAAACAGGATGCTGGATTAGATTGGCCTTGGGCCTGAACCTGCGGGGCTTTTCTTATGTTCTTAACATTCAAGGCATTATGTGATGTTGCAGCCATTGAGTATTTTTTATATACATGTGAACTCACTCAAAGATCTGCTCCATGCTCCCAATTTCTGAAGCATTAATATGGTTATTCTCCACAAACATTTTGCTGAGACTGGTGGGTTTGTTCAACACACCAAATCTTGCCATGTCCTTCCCCAAACTAGAAGTAAGTTGTGCATGCATTCCTGGGGCTTTGGCCGCTCCACAGAAATTCAGGTGATATGGATGCCTTATGATACAGTTCCCTGCAACAAAGAGTCCCAGATGTTGTTGACTACAACTCCCATAATCCTCAAGCAAAAGAAATTGTAGCTGGGGATTCTGGGAGTTGTAGTCAGCACCATCTGGGAATCCCTGTTAGAGGGAACACTGTACGGGACCCGACATCTGATTTTCACCTCAGATCTTAGCTACAGGATGGGTTCCATATCACACGTAGGATAGAATATGCTGAGACTGACAGGCTTATACGACATGCCCAATCCTGGCATGTAATTCCCAGCACCAGAAGTAGGGAGCACATACATTCCCAGGGCTCCAGTTGCTCCTCTGAGATTCAGGCTTGGCATGAGGTGTGAAACCGCCCTATCTTTTTCTCCAGGTGACCCAACTTCAATCACGTTAAAGCAATCCCAGAGACTTTTGTCTCACCTTCACACACACACACACACACACACACACACACACACACACACACACAAAATTCAGAAGTATATATCCGTATGAGTAGAATTTGAGGGATAAGATTTCAGATCTTTTGGTAAAATTTAAATTAAACAGTTCTGAAGCATTAGAACAGCATTTTTTGGTAGTGCTTACACACAGGGAGGAGAGAGCTGGTCTTGTGGTAGCAAACATGAATTGTCCCATTTGCTAAGCAGAGTCCGCCCTGGTATGCATTTGAATGGGAGACTACATGAGTGAGCACTGTAAGATATTCTCCATAGGGGGTGGGGCCATTCTGGGCAGAGCCCTTGCATACAGAAGGTCCCAAGTTCCCTCCCTGGCAGCATCTCCAAGATAGGGCTGAGATAACTTTGGCCTGCAGCCTTGGAGAAGCCGCTACCAGTCTGTGTAGACAATAGTGAGCTAGATGGACCAATGGTCTGATTCAGTATATGACAGCTTCCTATGTTCCTATACTATTTTGTGCCTATAGGCAGGTTCAGTGTTCCCCACAACAGGGATTTCCAGACTCCTCCCCCCCCCTTGCAAATATAGCATCACTAGCTGGATTGCCCCCACTCCCCAACCATCAAAGCATCATCACTGGTCATGCCAAACATCACAGTTCATAAGTCTAATGTCACCCTGTATTGTGACACTGAAAACATCCCCGAGTTATTATTACAACCAAGTGTGATAAGAGCTACCATCTTTTATGAAGTGTAAGTATATGGCTCTGTGATTGGACTTCCTCCATGACTGAGATGGGGGGGGGCACTTCCTGACCTAAGTTGTTAGAGAGAATTTAAATAACCATCTTACCTATCAGTTGGTGCATTTTGATCACTGCATACTGGGCTCCAAAGGGAGCTAAGTTGCCTATAAGGGCCCAGTATTTTATGAACACTCGAGCTGCTAACCTCTGCCAAAGCCAAAAATGCTCACTTGTTGAAAAAGCATGATCAACACAGACGGAGAGCTGGCTGTATTAATGGAAAAGGAATCCCTTTTATAGTTCAGGTTCGTGTGGTGCACTCTCACGGGAGAAGGGTGGACCAAAATGAGTAAGAGGTGATGGCATGAGCTAGGTGTTCCACCAAACACCTCATCTGTGCTCTCATCCTGCTCCTCAGATTCTTTCCTACCTCTGCGCTGAGAATTCAGCCACAGATCTTGGCTTCACCCTTCCTAGGCTCCTATTTCTATAGCTTGAATTGACTGGGATTGGGAACATAGGAAGCCATCGTATGCAGACTTAGACCACTGGTCCATCTAGCTCAGTATTGTCTACACTGACTAGCAGTGGCTCTTCCAGGGAGTGAACATGGGACCTCTACCACTAACCTATGGCTGCATCACATAAGGGGACTCTTACAGTGCTCACATGTAGGCACCATCCAAATGCAAACCAATGTTGACCCTGCTTAGCAAAGGGGACAGCTCATGCTAGCTACCACACGACCAGCAATCATCCCATGTAATTCCATGACTGCTGACCTCAGGTTATCCTTGATCTCATCTTCACCTCTCACCTCAAGAACGTCTTGGCTGCTATAGTTGTCTAGGATCAAATGTCTCTCCTGTTCCAAGTTATCTTCCAGCTCATAAAGCCACAAATATCTGTAGATGGGGCTACTCACCATCTGAGTCATGACAGGCTTTGAGGATGAAAATCCCTGAAAGCAGGCTTTATGGTGTCTAGTCAGAAATTTCAGAATTACGTGTTCCTGGGACATGGAGAGGAAAAGGGCGACTGGTATCTTAAATTAGACACTAAACAGATAGAAAAAGCTGCCTTTTTCACACTGAGGCAATATTAAGACCACAAAAATATGACCATGTCATGCTGCACTGATAAATTAATGGAAGAGTCTTAAAATTTCCTAGGCTCATAGGAATAAAAAAGAAGATCAGGAAGCATTAAACAGATAGTATATTTTAAAAACCAGATTTAAAACACCCAAATAATACCCTAATGAGTGTTCATTGGTTACATTAGCCAGAAGCAGTTGAACAGATAATTGATGCCGTCCTGTCTATCTGGTACTAATTCATAAATATATAAGTGAGCCAAGTTTCTTGCATCTCTAACTGAAGCACAGTAGTTCCAAGCAGTTCCATATCTACAAAAGTTCCAGGGAGTTTGCTTTCAAAAGCTAAGTGGAGAGCATTTCCAGTTTTGGGATAGAAAGATCTCAGTAGTTTGGACTCAAGATCTACTTTACCTAAGACCTCAGAAAGTGTGGTATTGATATATAAAGGATGAGGGCATAGAAACTGTGGAGACAGCACTTCTTTGCTCTGTCTGCTGCCACTTACATCGCCCACCTGCAAGGTTCAGGCAGCCCTAGGCATCATCATCATCATCATCATCAACATCGCAACAACACAATAATACGAAGATGAATATTTATTTACCAATATATGTATGTGTGTCCATCATCTATCTATCTATCTATCTATCTATGCTCCCTGTCCTCAAAAGGCTCACAATGTAAAAGAGAAACATAAGATAGACACCAGCCACATCCACTGGTAGGATGTTGTGCTGTGGATGCATAGGGCCAGTTGGTCTCACCCTGCTAAATAAAGATAATCACCACTTTTAAAAGGTACTGCTTTGCTCATTTAGAAGGGGTAATATAACAACAACAACAACAACAACAATAATAATAATAGCAAACAACTTTATTTGTTAGCTGCCACGGCTCACAACACAACATTTAAAAAAATCCAATAAAAACACAAAAAACATGACCCCCCCCAAAAAAAAACCAAACAAAGGAGTACAAAAATGCAGTGCACCCTTAAGTGGACTTGGTGGACTAAGATGGCACTGAGAGGAGAAAGGAGTCTCCAGTTAGCACCTTAGCTATGCGCAGGGGCTGTGTGAAGTAGGGGAATTTATCATGATAGGCTGCTGTAACAGATACTTTCTGTTGGATAGGCATGGAGAGTATTTGGCTGATCAGGACTTAAATCTTATCTCTGAACTCATTGACTGACCTTTGGTTTTGCAATGCTCCTCATTTTTAGTTCATGATCTGAAAAAGTGGGGATATTAATCACCGGTTTTTTAAAAACAAAATTTGCATGGATGAATGACATAAGAATTGTAAAGCACATTACACACTCTATATAAAACTACAAATAATAAAGCTAATAATTCAATATTTCAGCTAGCTTGGAACTGCTACAAGGCTAATCCTGTGAAAGCTATAACAGATCCCAGCTGGAATCAGCAAAAATAGAGACACCCAAAAGAAATTTTTTAAATTAATGTTACAAAAATAGTTCAAACCCCAAGTTCCCATCTCTTGAGAAATGGCACAGGTTCAGTTTAGTTTGAGTGCTGCACAAATGTATGGGTCAGTTATGCTTATCCAAGCCGGCAGGTTGCCCATCCTTAATACAGAAAATGACAGAATTACATTGAAATTCTATGAAATAGCTGAGAAACGTTAAGTTCTTGTCCCAACCGCAGTACTAAGAAGGTCAGAAAAATGATTAGATTATATTTTATATTAGTTTTCTGGTGCATGAGACCAATGCTTAGGTATTTCTTTTAATTCCTAACTTAGCTTGTGAGAAACAGACTTTTGCTGTAACAAAATACTTAGTCCGTGGGGTCAATAGTGGACAGACATTTAGGGCCAGTGTTTCTTGATAAGGCCACTAGATGGAAGCTACATTAAAAATTGGTTCATATGGAGGCTATCTAAAGATAGTGACTGCCTTTTTGTGGAGAGCTGATTATGTGCAGCTACTTTCATCCAAACTGGGTTCTTTGCACAATACCAGCCCAAATGTCCAAAGAGGAAGGTTGATTATGTGTCATGAAAATAGCTTAAACCATGAGGTAAGATGCTGGCTTGCCCCATGGAGATGGATCTCAGATGGAGCAATCGGCTAAAGGCATATGAGACAGTTCGGCAGTTGAAGCTCAACAGCTCTGGTCCTGTAAGCTTTCTAGATAGGAGACCTTCTAGGAATCACATGTAAGCTGTTCTGAGCTCTTTGGAAGGACGTGTAATAAATAATAATTTGTCAAGCTCCTTCCTAGTAGGTATATAAACCAGTGCTTTTAGTTTTGTTTCCATGCAAGTTTCCCTACTTACACTTCATGAGGAACACCTTTACCAACTGGTATTAGGCATTAGTAGTTGAGTGGAGCTTGAACCTAAAAGGGCTAAAACTAATTTTAACGTGCCTGCTAGGGATTTTTGACACTGCTCTCAATCTGATTCTCTACTTGAAGCATCACTGAAGTTAATGTGAAAGCTCCTTTTCCTCTGAATCATGAAGCAGTGGAAGTACTTAACCAGTGCCTGGAACCAGTAATAGCCTAAACTGAAGCTCAGTCCAGATACAGTGGGATCTTTGTTGTTAGATGTCTCATCTGACCAAGGAAGTGGTGTTATCCAATTCTGGATGAGTTCAGACTCTCCTGAAGGATCAAGTCTGTAGCCTGGAGACAGTATTGGAGCAAGCATTCCCATTTTGCACATAGTGACTTCTACCAGTTCTAGTTGTTATTCTATGTCACCTCCTGGACATATCCTGAGATATCCTGGCCACTATTATCCATGCACTATTAAACCTCAAGATTAGACTACTGCAATGTGGTCTTCTTAGGGTTGCCTTTAACACTTCTTGGAAACTAACTTCAGTTAGTAAAGAACACAATGACAAGGCTGCTGATGGAGACATGAACTACATGATGTGACATGATACTGTCCTGAGCCATTTTGGAAGGGCAGTATACAAATCAATCAATCAATCAAATAAATAAATAAAAATACTGAACTATCTTACCAGATCTGAGAGAGCTATATTGGTTGATCCTCCATTTCTGGGCATAATTCAGAATGCTAGTGCTTACTTGTACCTACTGTAGATGCCCAGAGACCCAGTATTTGAAGGACTACCTTCTACCGTATAAACCTGTCTGAACACTCTGCTCAACCTCTTCAGAGGTCCTCCAAGTTCACCACTACCATCTATGGAAAGGGGCTAGTGACTGAGGAAATAACCTTTTCACTTTGACCTTTGAATGTTCTTTTTGAGGATGTTTGGTGCCAACCATTTTGTCTTTTGGATACTGGGCAAACACATTTTTATTTGCCCAGACATTTCTTCATGTAAGCTAGGCTGGTTTAAATATTAACAGATCTATGCACCGCTCCCATTTTTCTCCTGTTGTTGTTTGTATTATATATTATTGTTTTAATTGTGATTGTGATTGTGACTACTGCAATGTGGCCTTCTAAGGGTTGCCTTTAACACTTCTTGGAAACTAACTTCAGTTAGTAAAGAACCCAATGACAAGACTGCTGATAGAGACATGAACTACATGATGTGACATCATACTGAACTATCTTACCAGATCTGAGAGAGCTATATTGGTTGATCATCCATTTCTGGGCATAATTCAGAATGCTAGTGCTGGAAGATTTTGTTGAAATGCAGCTTAGAAATCTTTCAGATAATTAAATGAATGAATAAATAGAATTTTAGGATACTTCTCACTACACTTGATAAGTGCTCATTGTATTGTTCACAATTGTGCATGGCACAACTTTGCTGGAAAATGCACAAGGTGTTAATTGCGCACAAAGACTGGTACTTTCAAAGTACATTTGCAACCATCATTGGAAGTCTGATGAGAGTACATCTTTATCTACTAGGTGTGTTTACCTGTTTGGCTAAATTTCCTGTAACTTTATCCTCAAATAATTGAAATTGGATGATGACGATGAAAATAATGATGATATTAACCATCAATAAACTTTCCAATGAAAATTTCCAAGGCAAAATTTTAAAATTTTAAAATCATAAGAATGATCATAAAGTACAGGAGTAAAGCTTTTGAAGGAGTAGTTGGATTCAGCATACGTTCTTATTGAAGATCACAGGACAATTGGCTTAAATCCAAACACTGAGAGTTAACTGCTTTATGGATTGCAGCCCAGGACTATCATGTGGAGTTGTAGTTTGAAAGTACTGATTGTTTTTAAAATTGCACTTATCTTTGATATGGATGTTCCTTGCTCTTGTTCTTTCTAGCTATTTTTCACATACCACCACCCCATATGCTTTGCAAAAAGAAACAAGAAAGAAAAGGCAGTAACTCAGTGAGTGGAAGCAATTAGAAAAACAATTAAAACAAACACATGCTTTCAAACACAGGCACTGAAGGGGAAAAAATGACCATCCTCCACATGGGAGAATACCAGATCTAAGGGGCAAAGCCGTCAAAGGATTCATTCTGAGGGCTGGTGTTGACAGGATGCCAACAGTGCTGGCTCTTACAGACTAGCCAAGAATTTAATTCAATAACTGCCCTTGACATCCAGTAGATTTAATTAATAATGCAGAAGTTAATGGAGAAGGTTGAAAGTCATCCAATGAGAAATGAAAGGCTGCCATTTACAAAATGTTCAAAAGTATGTTCAGCTATAGAGTCACTATCTAGTAGACATTAGAAGAAACAGTCTATTATTTGATTACCTCAGTGCTCCTATTCCTTCCACCATTGATTACTACAATGTGATCACTGCTTCATCAGAGCCAAATGGTTCTTGTGCTTGACTGTCCATGTGAATAAAAATTGGAGTTGGAGTTACACATAACCTATCCTGAACTTCTTCCAAAAAAGCTAAGGATAGTATAGACTGAACTTTCTCAGTTTAACCTCATAGGAACCATATGAGATAGGTCAGGCTGAGAAATAGGCCCAGTTCGGACGACCAGCAAAACAGCAGGTAGGATTATCGGAGATTAAGCTCAGAAGGCAAGAATCATGCTGCAGACAAGCCAGAAGGTGTGGTTTTGTTGTCTCCACCTGCAATCCCCCTCCCTCTTCCGCTGAGCGCATCACTCACCCAGGAACCACTGGTTGTGAAATGGGGGAGGGGTGCGTGCTCATGAAGCTTCAGTGCAAACCCCAGGTTGCCACATTCAGACGGCATGTTGGGGTTAGCAGAGCTCTGGTTCCAGCAACCTGCTGAACTTCAAACCAAGGGTTCAGTTTGTGGTTTGGAGGCAGCAGCAGAATGGTGGTTGCAGGATTATAAATATGAATATGACATATATATTTTATATCCCGCTTTTCAACAAAAGTTCCCAAAGCGTTTTACATAGAAATAAACAAACAAACAAATAAATGGCATCCTGTCCAGCAACAGCCACTAGAGGGATGCTGTGCTGGGGATGGATGCATTTGGACGATGAGAAATGCCAACCTCAGGTAATTGTGGCTGAGGGTTGTCATGTAATCGGAATGAGGCCATAGTGACAAGTCCCAGGTTGTTCCAGATGCTCACCCTCCACAATTGAAGTTGTTTTGGTGGGACTCGGGCAAACCAATACAACATAAAACAGGAAAAGGAAAATGTAGTTTTGCCTTTCTCAAGGTCAGATTAGAATGTGGAGAAACTGTCTGAAATTCCTATTTGAATTTCAGTTTCTGCTTGGAAGACTGACATTCTCTTTCAGATTTCACTTTGGAGAAATTCCAGTTGTAGCCTGACAAGTTAGAGGCCACTTCCATGTGACACCTGCCCATATCTGGCCAAAATAGATTGCTGGCTTTGTGTAATAGCTGTATGCATGGTAATGGCACACAGTATTCTCCTGGAATCAGCTATCAATCGGCACAGTCCTTCTGCCAGATGAAATGTCATGTTTCTTGTGTCATCCCAAGAGCCACTCTGAGGTTAGTCCTGTGCATGCTATGAGCATGCACATCACTACCCCACCACAGTCTGAGATAGACACGTGAGGATTTTAAACAGGGATCCTTCTCAGTCCTATCTGGAGTGGGGTGAACACGGACCATTTGGTGTGGTTTTGGTCTGAATTTGGTTCGAATTCAGACTGAAGCACGCCAAAGCAAACTGGTTCAATCGAACGGATCAGCTGGGCTCCTCAGTTCAACAAACCAGCTTGAACTGGTTCAAAGCAGTTCATGATCAAACTGCTCAGATGGGTTCACGGTGGTCCAGTTTGCGAGTGAACCTCCACTGAAGAGCACATATTTTGCTCTTTCTGTATGCAAAATATGTGCTTTTCCACTGAACATCCAAAATGGCAGATGCTCTAGAAGTATGACTGCAAATGGTACCTATTTTGAGGAATATCATGTGAAAAAGAACTGTGTCCTCAAAGGCTAGAACTCAGGACATGATGAAAAACCTGGTGCTGAGAGAGTTGAATAAATTGTTGTGCCTCTTGGAGCCTTCCTGCCTGTCTTTTTGTCTGATGGCTTCATACTAATTTTCAATGGCTCTTAAGTGCTATTGACCATCATGGCCTTGCTTCCATGCCCATTTTACTGGATCTAAAAATAAATGAACACAAGCCGGGTACTCAGCCAAACATACTATGAAAGTTTATTTTATTTTATTTGGTCTGCATTAAAATGAACTTTGGCTCAGAGGACTATATAATCCAGGCTCTTATGCTAAACTTTCAGAACATAAGCAAAATATAATGTGATCCATAATAGATAAATCAGGTTTTAAATTGGATTATCTTTTCTATGGGAAGATGCATTAGTAATATAAATTACACTGTAAATCTCAGTTCCATCATTCCTGCTTTTTGAGTTGGCTCTTCCACAGCACTACTTATTCCTTGTCATAAATAGAGGTGATAATGGTACTATAAACCTACATTGAATCTTTGCCAGTGCTTCTTACTGACCTGTGTTCCTCATTCTTGTTTGCCTTCTCTTCTCCAGCTGATAGCAGAGAAGCTGTTGTTAGTCATTATGCGGCTGTAATATTCTTTTTTCTATTTGCACAACAGGTTTTATGTTTTAATGCATTTGTGGGGCAAATAATACATTTTCTCCACTTATTCACATATTGGAATACCAAAGATTTACAGTAAACTTCCAGCAGCGATAAGAGAAGAAACTCCATCTCTTTCCTTACAACTTTGCCAAATGCAAATAAAAGAAAAGAAAAGAAAAAAGGAGACTCTCTTTGAGTGCACATCCACAGAGAACACTCACTTCTGTCTGTTTGTATTTTGAATGTAATGTGACCTCGCCATCCATTTCTTGGTTCTTACAAACCAGAGTGCCTCATTTGTACCATTAACAGAAATATGTAGTAAAAGACTTAGAGGATTATCAATAAACTATCTGATCTAATCTATCAGTTTTCTGTGTACAGGCAAACCTCGCTATTTGTGGATCCAACATCTGTGGTTTAGTGTATCCGTGGCTGGGTAATTCAAACTCAGCATATGTGCAGGGGGTGGCAGGGAGGTTCACAAAGGGTTAATTCTTTGTGATTCGTTTTGTGTTTTGTTTTTTATTTTAAAAACTCTGATTTTTCATGAAAAAACACAGGATTTGGGAATTTTGTGTGTGTGTGGTTGGTGGAGAGCTGGACACCTATGGGGCATGGTAGGGTGCTTTTTTGCAGGGTTTTGGGGGCCCTTTTTTCTTTTTTTCTTTTCTTTTTTCTTTTTTGCCTTTTTCAGAGCCTCCAGGAACCTAACCCCTTAACCCATTGACTCAGTGACTTGGTATCCATGGTTCCGTTATCCGTGGTTGTAGAGGAGTACAGAATCCCCACAGATACCTCCTATACAGTTTAGGCAGAGTTATTTCAGAGCTTCAGCATTCTATACATTATAAAATCAAGATACATTATCTTCATACGCATGCACAGAGTGTCAGTAATAGGAATGCATCACTGAGTGTTTAAAATACAGCATTAAAGGGCCAGACATTGAAGGGAGTCTAGTATCGGGCCGATCCTAGCAGTTCATATGAGCATGCAAACTCGACTGGGCTCCCTTAGCCTGTTTTTACACATGCATGTGAATAGCCTCAGTGTCCCCTGTACCTTTATGGATGGTGCCTTCACCTGGCTTCTCTCAGAATGACCTCCAATCATGGTCTATGTCCCAATCCTCTCCCACTCCATATTTGCTGACTGTCAGTGAGCCAACACAGATGGCCAGACTATACCAGGGTGAACTATCCCACCCCAGGTAGCTTGACTCTTTGGACAATCCTGTCAAGTGGTAAGGGCAATTTTACCACACACTGCGAGTGTCTGGCATTTGAGGTCATTTTGGCCTTGGAATGAAATCTAAACTCTCCTCATCCTCTCGCAAGAGAGATAACATCAGATGCTAACGAAGCAATTAGGACAGGAAGGGGAAGCAGCTAAAGACAAGTGCAGCAGCAGCCTCCCTCACAATAGGGATGAGTCAGTGACTTAACTTTGAAAAAGTGCACATCGAAACTTTTGATAGAATTATTGGGAGAGTCAGTCCCAGCACAGGATACTCTTTCGACGCATCTGCATACCCTAGTTTTCATTACAATCAGGCCTGCATATAATAGGTGATTCACACACACCTTCCAACTCAGGAAGGACGATCAGACACAATGCATGTCGAAAAAGCCTGTCTGGACTCCCCTTTTCCCCAGAGCATGATAGCAGCAAAGTGCCCCCAAGGTACATTTTGGGATATAAGTATCCCTAACCCCATGACTCAGTGTGCTTCCTTGTGTATTATACACTTGGGACTCCACTGCTACAAGTGCTCCCTTGTGCTCTACGCTTGGGACTCCATCAGACTGCAACAAGGACTTCAGCAAGACCATCTTCATGCTCCCCTTGAGCTTTATGCTGCGGACTCCATTGCAACAATAACTCCAGCAGACCACCTTGGTGTTCCCCTCTCCATTGGGGCCACCTGAGCTGAAATCCCTATCTTCCTGGCCAATTTGTTGCCCTCACACTGAAGCTCAGCTTATTGTGCCTGGTTTAGATTGGTCTGCCTGTCGATCTATCCAGCTGACCTCACACTGGAACTTTCCTTGTGAGCAACCCCACTAACTCCTTCAACTCTCCTGCTTTCCACTTCACCTCCCCGGAAGGACTCTAGTCTCGAGCTGCCCGAGTCAGATCTTCATGAGGACAGGTGATATAGCCTCGTGCCCGGCTCCTTCAGGGCTGAATCTATCCCTTTCTCTTATTTCTGGAATCTTGCCCTTCTCTCTTAAAGTACCTCCCTGTAGCCTGCATGGTGTGGAGAAAGTGGAGAGAGAGAAATTCTTTTCCCTCTCACACAACACTAGAACCAGGGGTCACTCCATGAAATTGATTGCCAGGAGGTCTAGGACCAACAAACCGAAGTACTTTTTCACACAATGTGTGATCCACTTGTGGAACTCTCTGCCACAAGATGTGGTGACAGCCAACAACCTGGATGGCTTTAAGAGGGGTTTGGATGACTTCATGGAGGAGAGGTCTATCAATGGCTACTAGTCGGAGGGCTTTGGGCCACCTCTAGCCTCAAAGGCAGGATGCCTCTGAGTACCAGTTGCAGGGGAGTAATGGCAGGTGAGAGGGCACGCCCTCAACTCCTGTCTGTGGCTTCCAGCAGCATCTGGTGGGCCACTGTGTGAAACAGGATGCTGGACTAGATGGGCCTTGGGCCTGATCCAGCAGGGCTGTTCTTATGTTCTTATGCTTAAATTATACACATAATTTGGAACTTTAAGCTAGATGTGCCCTACAATAGTCTATTTGTAAACATATTTGTATTTCTTTTACCTTAGGACCGCCTAGTAATGTAGTCTATTGCTCTTGTTATTTGACTTCCAGTAAACTCCTTTTTGTTAATTAAAACCTCTGTCTCAAGCCGATTTTCTTGAGTTCATGTACTTGTACAAATTAAGGCTGATTTGACCTGTCTCCCCTTTTGAGCTAAATTCCCCACATTTGCCAAAACTGAGGGTGCTGATGACCAATCATCCCCAAGGCAGTTCCATCAACAATCCCCAGCAGAGCATCCCTGCAGTGACTGTTGCTGGTGTCTATCTTATGTTTCTTTTTTAGATTGTGAGTCCTTTGGGGACAGGGAGCTATTTTTATTATTAGTTAGTTAGTTAGTTAGTTAGTCATTCATTCATTTTTAAAATGTAAACTGCTTTGGGAACATTTGTTGAAAAGCGGTATATAATGTTAGTGTTTAGTGTTTGGGGGATAGTAATTTGGGGGGGGTTCAATCTGCTCATTCCTCATTTTAGTGTTTTGGGGGATTTTTAGTGATTTGTGCGGGTTCAATCTGCTCATTCCTCTTGGTGACCCTTGCTGATTTAAAGTGCATTTGAATGATTTTTGGAGGTTCAAAATTTCCAGAGCTTCAACCTGCTCATTCCTCTTGGCGATATTATGGGGTTTTTGCCGATTTCAAAAGCATTTTCCTTTATTTTTAGGTGTTCTCGTGATTGTGGTTCCCCTAACCCCCATTTTCCATTCATTTCAGTGCCTCGCCAACTGCAAATTTGGGGTTTTGCCAGAATGGAACCCTCACGGTTGGCAAGGGAGGGCTGTATTCATATTGATTTTAAACATGTCTGCCCTGCTCCTCCAACACACGGCTGCTCAAGAAGGCAGCTCCCAATAAAAACAACCATAAAATACAGGAACAACTAAAACCATAGCCCAAAAGATGTGCAGTGCCACGGAGGCGTAATGCTGCCTTGTGGGGCTGCTGCAGACTGGAAAGCCAGCTCTGGGGCTGCTTAGAAGAGACAGCTGTTCAAGCAGCATTTCCTCAAGTTTCCACATTGTCCTGATTGTGGAAACCTGCTGAAATGCTGCTTGTGCAACTGCCCATTCTGAACTATGCTGATGCTGCTTTTCAAGTCCACAGCAGGCTACAGAACAGCATTATATCTCTGTAATACTGAGCATGAACCAACATAGCAAACAAACAGCAAAGAAACAGCCTCTTTAACATTGAGGCTAAAACTGTAAAACCAGAATTAAAACTACTCTTGGAAGCACTTTTTAAAACTCATGAGGGAGAGAGATTGACAGAGTTCCTCTGAGAGAGCATTCCAGAGATAGAGGGGCCAATACTGAAAAAGCCCCGTCCTCATCCTCCACCAACCAAATTTATGTCAGTGACAGGGCCAGGAGCAGGACCCGAGAAGAACGAAGGACTTACTTTTAACAACAAACTTTATTTGTTAGCTGCCCCATAACAAATTGTTCTCTGGGCAGCTCACAACACAACATTAAAAAACATCCAATAAAAACACATAAAACACAGCAAACAAATCACGACACACACACACACACACACACACACACACACACAAACCAACCCCTAAATACAATGCAACACATTTTTTAAAAACTTTATTTTCCCCCCTGTAGTTTATGTGTCATGTTTTCCTTTCCTCATCCCCCTCCTGGAATGATGGTTCGATCCTTTATCTACATCATAAACATATGTTCTCTCAGACTAATCTATGCAGCCAATGGCCACAGTGATGGATTGTGCAGTCGAGAGAAGGCTGGTTTGGGTATGAAACGGTGCCAATTACTATACAGCAAGTGGCTGGGCAGGAAGATCTAGAGAGGAGCAGGTGGCTAGTCCTTTGGAGTCACTGTAATGTCTGAGAACGCCAGGTCCACAAATGATATGAGATGCCCTCTTATACAGTTATGGCAGCGAAGTCAAGAGCAAGCCCGCAGCCACAAGTCATTGCATGATTTTAGCCGGAACAAGAGGAATGTGGGAGATCCAGAGATTATTAAGTCTCCTAGTGACCACAAAGAGTACAGGTGAATGTGGGGTTTGGGAGGGGAAGAACAATAGCACTTAAGATGCCATAGTAAGCCCCCTGCCATGCAAGCCTCTTCAGGAATGCAAGTCTCTGCCATAGTAAAATGTAAAACCAGGGCACTTTTTCCTATTGTCCTCTCATTGTTTATTTTCTGAAAAAGAAAATGCTGGAATCAATAGTTTCCTCCCTTAAATTAATATGTATGGTCTGGTTGGCTGAGGTTAATCAGTGGTAAAGGGATGGTGCATCTCTCTCTCTCTCTCTCTCATATATATACACACACACACACACACACACACACACACCTCAATGTGCTCAAAAGCCATCTTATGAGGCTGTTCATACAACAGAAAACTGGGTAAGACATGTTTCCTACCCAGATTTGGGAGATGTGCACAATCCCAATACAGAAGGGGTTTACCATTGCCTCCTCCCGTGCAGTATGAGATGATGCCTTTCAGCATCTTCCTATAACACTGCTGCCCAATATAGTACTAGCGGGGATTCGAACTGGCAACCTGATTGTTAGTCAAGCATTTCCCCACTGCGCCACTTTAGAGGAGGGAGAGGTTATTGTGTGGGAGACAGAAGCTTTTCCTCCTATCTTGGTCAAATGCCAAGTATGAAAGTTGAGTAGGACAGCACTGCCCTACCCAGCTCCTGCCTCCTACACAATCACTTCTCCCTCATCTTACCTAGTTGCTTGCTCCCACAACTTAAAATTGGGAGCACACACAGCTCCCACACCTGAATAGGACACTTGTCCTACCCAGTTTTTAGTTGTGTGAGCACCCTCTATACTGTATATCACTACATCATACAGGTGGGCCGTGCTGTATGCGATACTGCTATTCACGGTTCCATGTATCCGCGGGTCGAAAATAGGCACCCAACCTCGGCATACATGAGTACAGAGAGGGTTAATACCTGTGTTTGTGGTTCCTAAGTGTCCAGAAATAACTTCAAAGGTAATTTCCAGCCACCGTTTTGTTTAAAGGATCCATTTTGTGGCTCTTTCTTTTTTTTAAAACATGGGATTTTCCTCAATGATTTTTCATGAAAAATTGACCAAGTTGGCAGTTGGGGGGGGACATTATTAGACAGATGAAGACCCCCTGGAGCATGGTACAGCATGTTATTTCAATTATTTTTGCTGGGTTTTGCCATTTTTTGCCATTTTCCCATCTCCCCCCCCCCTACAGGAACCTAACCCCCCAATTCCCATTGCCCCAATGCTTAGTTATCTGCAGTTTCATTACCCATGGAAATCTGCAGGAACAGAACCCCTGCAGATAATGGGGTTCATCTGTACTGTGAAATCAGCAGATTTCACAATCTGTTTGGATTTTCACCAGTCTGGATAATTTGGCAGGACAAGAAAAAATGATCCATGGATAAAAGGGCTAAGAGAAACCTTGGCTATCCCTACTTCTGTATTATCAATGGCTGACATGACTTTCAATGGTATGGAGCTCCTGCACCCTGGGACTGCTGCAGACTCATAAGGCAGGCCTGACACTGTAGAGAATGGCTGTTGTGCAAGCAGTGCTGCTGCCATTTAGCAACAATGGTAGATACAGCAGTAGCACTACTTGCTACTGCAATGCATATGCAACTGCCCATTTTCTACAGCTTCAGGGCTCATCCACAGCAGTTCTGATGAGGGGCACAACAGCTCCATACTGCTGCACGTCATGTCAATTAGTTAGGCACAAATTCTCTGAATTGCAGCTTCAGCTAACCAACAGATAATTAGGGTTTCTTAATCAGAATTTGGGAACGCCATAAAGGACTGGTGCGTCCATGTTTGCAGTGTGCATAGTTCTGGCCATCTGCTGATAGACAAAATGGGCTGCCATGTCATAGAGCTGGGAAAGGTGCGGAAAGGAGAAGCCAGCAAAGGTGCTGGATCAGCTTCACTCAACAGAAAGGCTAAAATGCTTGAAGCCTTTGGATTTAGGAAAAAGATGAATTGGGGGGAATTTTCAAAAATGATGCATGGCGTGGAGACAGCGGATAGAGAACGATGTTTATTCCACTGCCATGGTACTAGAGCCAAGAGTCCCCCAGTGACACTGACTGGCAGCAGTTTCAAGACAAACAAGAGCCTCATTCAGACAGTCGTGGCTGTTGTAAATCTGTCAGGCTAGCCAGACGAAGTGCAACGCGGACAGAAGCAGCACAGCAAAATTCAACAGGAATAAATTCTCCAAACCAGGTCCAGTCCGAGTCAGTCCAAAGTCCAGCAGAGTCCAAAGTGAAATCCACAGGCAAGGTCAACACAGTCCAAGGTCCAAACACAGTCAAGGCAATACAGGAACACAGCCAATTAGCACGCAAGAAACTGTTGTTGCTATCAGCAGGGAATGCATGTCACAGGCGTCTTAAATAGGCTGAGCCCCCTGGTCCTGTTAATTAAGAGTTGCTGAGTCAGCAGCTTTGCCTGTTGTTATACGCATGAGTCTTCTTAGCTCACACCTCCTCCACAAGATCTGCCTCACCCAGCTGTAACTCATCTTCGACTCCCTGTGCTTCAGACCCACTCTCCTTTGCCACCTCTGGTCCTTGCCCACCCTCCTCTGCTGTCAGCTCTGTCTCTATCTCCAGCTCGTCCTCGGAGTCTTCCAGCATGCCCATGACAGTGGCCAGTGTGGGCACCACGGTGGGGGGGCGGGGGCGGGGAGGAGCGAGAGGCACCTTTAAGCATAAATTAAAGGTGCCCCTCCTGTTCTCTCAGGCTTTTAATTTGAATTAATTTTAATAATTTTAATACTTTTAAAAAAAACTGGTTTTAATAATTTTTATTCGATGGTTTTTATTGTCATGTATTTTAATGTGTGACTTTTAAATATTTTAAATTTTGTACACTGCCTAGAGATATACATATCAGGTGGTATAAAAATATATAATAGATAGATAGATGGATAGACAGATAGATAGATAGATTAGATAAAGATAAATTAGAAGGGGTTTACCTGTTACCTCCACTCTGGCAGCCCCTACAAGCTGCTCTGAACTGCAGCGCACGGCCCAGCACTCCCTGCGCTGGGGAATCGGCTCTGCAGCTCACCTGGCTTCCACAGAGCTGATCTCCTGCCAATGGCCAGTTGAGTGGCAGAGCCAATCCCCCGCCACAGGCAGTGCTGGATGGTGAGCTGCTGCTCGGAGCAGTTTGCAAGTGCTGCCGCAGCAGAGATAAGCACCTTCTAATTTATGCGTAAAGGTGCCTCTCACCTTCCCCACCCCACCCCCCACGGTGCCTGCACTGGCCACTACTGCCTTCAGATGTGATAAAATTGCCTCACTGTAGCCATGTACAGTGGGGTGAAGGGGGAGGAAGTCCTGCCCTCCACTGCATCACTCAACCCTGCATCCCACCACTCTCGCAATCACTGCCATCATGTATTGGGCTTTTCCACCTTCAGATAAGCTGTACTGTAAGCATGAGTGGCAGGGCACGCTGCTGGTTGATGTGCCGGGGTGGGACTTCCTCTCCCTTGGCCCCACTGTATGCAGCTACAGTGGGGTGATTTTACAATGTCTGGATGAGGCTGATAGAAAGTACTGGAGAGCTGATCTCATGGTAGCAAGCATAACTTGACCCCTTAGCTAAGCAGGGTCTGCCCTGGTTGCATATGAACGGGAGACTAGAAGTGTGAGCACTGGAAGATATTCCCCTCGGGGTGGAGCTGCTCTGGGAAGAGCAGAAGGTTCCAAGTTCCATCTCTGGCTTCTTCAAGATAGGGCTGAGAGATTCCTGCCCGCAACCTTGGAGAAGCCACTGCCAGTCTGTGTAGAGTGTAGACAATACTGAGCTAGATAGACCAATGGTCTGACTCAGTATATGGCAGCTTCCTATGTTCCAATGTACTTCTTCACACAGCACACATTTATTTTATGGAAGGCTCTTCTACAGCAGCTGATACAATCCCTCTCACCCAACACCACTCATTCCATTCAGTGAGAGAAAAAGAAGACAGCACTGATAATTGGGATCTAGAGCTGCCGTGCGGGAAGGCAAAGTGTGTCCAGTTAGAATTAGAACCAGACTCTGAAGCTATATGAATCAAATTCCAATTGCAGGATTGGGACAAGGAGCCAAGAATCTGCTATCTGAACCTCCATCTGCTTAGGATTCCATCCTACTGTTGTTAACGGCTGACATCTTAACTAATGCTGTGCGCTTGCAGCTAGAAAAGGTATCTTCACAGCTCTAGCACTTCTGCTTCTGAAGTGTGGCTAATACTGCATAGTAGTACTTGCTGATCTCTCTGCACCCAGAAGTATACCATGCAACGTGGATATGGAAAACTCAGCCCTCAGAAACCCAGTACCAGGTCAAACAGAGTGCTTCTGGGGTAGGGGATTCATTGAAAATCCCCCCCCCCCACACAGGAGTACTGATACTTCAGAAGTACTGATACTTCAGATCCTAGCACTGCTCACATGCCTTTTTAAAGCTGCATATGCACAGTTTGGATGTCAGCCATGATTTATTATAATGTTGGAAAAATCACTTTGAGAGTAGAAAGAAACGTTTCAAATAGCAAAGGCAGACAAAGCATGATGACATTTTTATGATGAAATGTCTCACCAAGGCCGAGCTTTGTATTCACCTTAACATCAATAAAATCAGAAATATAAAAACTCTAAAGGACATGTTCACAATGCAAACTTAATTTAACAAAAAGCACTTGATCTGGTTAATCTGGTTTAACAAAAAAAACAAGTTCCAATTCTCAATTACAGGGAATCATCCTGGTGCTTACAGGAAACTTTCCACAACCCAGTTCCACAAGATTTCTATTGCCTTATTCAGTAGTCAAAAGAAATGTGTATGCTACATACTTAAAACTGTTTCTCTCTCCTCAAGTACCTGGGGACTAATAGTTCTATGGAGGGACAGAAGTAGGGCAGAGAATTGTCACCACCTCACCAAACTGAAATTCTCAGCGTCCTGTGGGAGAAGCCATGGCATCCAAAGTGCAAAACATTGTTTATGTTTGTAGTGCAGATAGGGCACAACAGAGGTATCAAAATATTCATTTAATTATTTTTGCAGGTATATTCAGTTAAAAAATGAGATGAATGTGCTGTTGATTTCTGATTTGGCCATGGATGATTCTGGTTCTTCTGATGAGTCCGAAGATGACATGTCTTCTGAGGAAGATGAAGAAGAAAATCTGCCTAGAAAAAAGGAAAGCAGCAATGAGGAGGAAGATGAAAAAGATGGGGATGGAGAAGGATTTGGAGACTCTGGGAATGTTGAAGATGTTGTGGATTATGGTGGAGAAATTGGAAGTGATGGGACTATTGAAGATTTAGAAAAAGATCTTGGTAGTGATGGCATTGTTGAAGACGATGCTGTAGAGCCCGGAGGAACACATGTCACTAAGCCTGAACTATTGGAAAAACTAGTGAAAAAAGAAGATGCCAGAAAAATGGGCAGTACTGAAAAGCAGGTATATTATAAAGCAACACAACTGTATGTCCGACAGAGAAGCTTTGTCTTTATCCAAACATGTAGGGCTGAGCAAATGTACCCCCCCCCCGCACCCGCGCGCGCACACACACACACACACATTTCATGACCAAATGTAGGTAGCAAATTTGGGGATCATTTTGGTAATTTTCAGGAAGAAGCAAAAGGGGGTGAAATTACAGTGGTACTTCCTGATGTCTCAGTGGGGAGTGACAGCCATTTCCCCCCAGCAGACAGGCAAAGAAGGGGGCAGAGTGAGGGCAGGAAGGATTGCACCAATTCCTGCTGGTTTCATGAAACTGCTGCATCATATAGTGTCATCCTGAAACCAAGCAGCATAAAGGCAATGCTTACTGAGCTGGTGGCCTGGTCTGCAATATGCAATAGAATGGTCTGCAAATTACGTGTCCATGTCCTAAAGAATAGAGATGTGCAATTCCATTTGTGCATGAATCAATTTGCACTGAATCAGGGGCGATTAGCAAATTTGACTCAAATCAAATCACCCCTAAAATAGAAGGGCTGATTTGAGATAGAATTGAATCAGCCCCGCTTCGATGTGAATTAATTTGAGTGATTCATATCAAGGGTAAGATTTTGTCTCCGTGTTTTCCCCTTGCTGGTTGGCTTTCTGGCACTGGCTTCCAATTGGTTTGAGATTTCCTTGGTTGGCTTGTTGTCATTCAAATCAAGTGTTGGCATGGACAACTGTGCCCCCATTGGCTGGACAGAGGAAGCAGGGAGAGAGGAGGCCAAAGGAGGGATTTTCAAAATGTATATAAGGGTCTGCTATGAGGCAGAGAGAGTCATTGCTTTTGCGCCTAAGGAGAAAGGGATCAGAGAGATACTTTAGCAGCACTGAGAGCAGAGTGGTGGTGGTGGTCTGGGCCTGCTTGCCCACCCGGCCCCCAATGAGCAGAGAGAGAGAGAGAGAGTGCCTACTGGGCTTATCTGTCTCTCAATTTCGGAGGGAAACCAACACCTTTTGATTTGCAGTACCAACTGCTTAATTATTTTCTTTTTCTATTATTATTTTTTAATTGTACCAGCAGCACCAGTGGCTTTAACTAGATGCTACTCGCAATTTTATTTTCTTATTCTTAGACAGCCAGTGGCTTGTGTGCCAAGGCAGCAACACTGAGCCAGGCTTTGCCCACTGCTCTTTTCCTCGAGAAGACAATGGGTGAGCTCCAGACCACACTGACCACTTAGGAAGCAATCGCCTTGACAAGTCGGCTGAGGACTAGAGTGGTGGATCAGCTAAAGACACCCACGGATAAAAAAGCAGAGCATGTGTTATCCTGCCTATGTGACCCAAGGATGAAGGGCAACGTGGTCACCCCTGACCAGCTGCCCAGGTGGAGGGACCTCCTGGTTGCAAGGTCAGGCAAGCTGAGTATAGGAGGCTGGGGCACACTAGGAGGCAGCAACTGGAGCACCTAGTGCTTGTGTGCAGTCCACCCCTAGCAGCAGTATCATCACCGCTTCCCATTCCAGCAGTGTGGTGTCCCTGGCAGGGCCAAGTGAGCCAGCAGTTCTGTATGCCTCTGTGTTCCACCCTGTGGTTCACAGAGGGGTTCCTTGGCACCTAGCCAGGGGACAGGAGGAGCCCACTGAACCCAGAAGCTGTGATGAGCATTGTGTGCTGCAGTAGCTGCAGGAGCTAGTGGCAGGCCAGGAGATGGAGCCGATCAGGTTTGGGGCAAAACGTTGCCAAGTCTGGCCGGACTAGGCAACAGTTGCTGGATGGTTCCTCTCATGCCCACCAAGCAGCATACAGAGCGAGAGAGTTCTCCATGGCTGGGGGCATGGTAACACCCCATAAATCATGCTTGGGTGCTGAAATGGTGGAGTGGCCGGTCTTCCTGAAGGCCAGCCTCCCATTGCTGGGCTATCCTGAGCTGGCCATGGAGGGTGAGTGACTCATGGTCACCCCTACCCACTCCAACACCATAGGCAGCTCGCCCGCCCTGGCCAACCCCAAATCCAGATGTGTCACAGTCTACACATATGTGCTGCTGACACTCACAGACACGCATGCATGCCACTGCCATGACCGATTATGAGATGATGGAGTGGTGCCCTGACCCGTGTGTCAGGCTGTCAGCTGGGGCCCAGCACCAATCTGAGGCCATGATGTTATCCAGACACAGGGAGGCAGGCAGGGATGTACACTTACGCGAGAGGAAGAGGAGAAATAAGACTTCTAGGGGCTTTTTTTCTTGTCGGACCATTAGTCCATCAGGGCACGACTGCTCTGTCCTCCTGTCATTCTGTGGCAGGTAGGGTGGAAGGAAGGAAGATTTGATTTGGGGTTTTTCTCAGCACTGAGTAACTAAGAATAATGTGCTTGCTATGCTTAGTGTGCTGTTGCTTGCTGTTAACTATCTGGTTTTGCTGGATCTCAGATTGACAAAGGCAGAACTTGGGTGCCTTCCTTCCTTCCTAGAGTTGTAGTTTGGTCTGTTTGTGTGATGCTGTTGTGGAGAGCAATGGAGAGTGGCAGCCCTCTGTGTAATATTTCTTGGCGATCGCAGTGATGAGCTCCATGTCTAACGTTGAGACTAACTTGAGCTTCACTCACTGCTCTGGTCTGCTCTGCAATCTGCATTTGTTGCAAGGTGTACTGAGTCAAAAATGTGGCTGAAATTGCTCCCTTTGAGTGTATGACTATGCTTGCTGCTAAGATGCTTCTGTGGTAGCTTTTGCAATGCTAGGAACATAAGGAGTCATAATTGTGTGAGAGAGAGCAACTTGTACCAATGATGTTATTGCAGTGCAAGCAGGCACCGTGGCTGGCAGTAGATTCTGGGTCAGTGATCCTTTTTTGGCCACTTTGCGTTGTCTTTGAAATGTGTGTTCTGTGTTGGGAGAGACTGTGTATACTTCTGTTCTGCAGTGTTGTTTTTCAAGGCAGGAACTTAAAATGTGTGCATTCTGCTTGTTTCACCCATAGGGAACTATGGGTAACTCGAATCACCCCATTGTTCCCCATGGGAAGGTCCTAGGACACCAACCTGGGTTGGGTGGTACAGCATGACAGGTGCTACCTAACATCCAACCCACAAAAGAAACAGACCAGCAGGCGATTAAATTTTTTTTAACCTAAACCCCCATAGGATCCTATGGCCTTTTGGGGGGAAAGATTTTTTTAAAATTAAAAATTGCCTGTTTGCCCATTTCTTTTCCGGGTTGGGTAGTACGTATCACCCATCATGCCCTACCACCCAACCCACTTTGGTGTCCTTAAGTCCTATCCATGGGGAACAATGTGGCGATTTAAGTTACCCATTGTTACCTATGGGTGAATCACAATCCCCCCCCCCATTTCCAATTTGATTCATCGAACCAATCAGCAATGGCAACCTGTTTGAATGAATCGATTTGAGTTTTTGCAATTTGATTCAATGTTGAATTGAATTGCCAAAAAAAATTTGTGTGCATCTCTACTAAAGATATCAAATGGGTTATACCATGTCAAGACTTGAGATCGATCAAGCGTTATATTTTAAAATGCTTCTCTACATTTAAAAAAAAATCCCTTGAAATAGAAACTTAGCATAGAAAGGAGCAAGCTGGGCTATAACCTTTTTCTATAGTATTCTGACTTTTTGCATTGCAGGACGTTCGGTGCTTTATACACGGGATAAGAAAATGCCAGGTTCCAATTCCAGTCTGAAGTGGTAGCACCTCAGGATTCTACCACATCATTCCATAATCTGTCTGGAGCCAATAAGAGGGAGGATAGTGCTTCCCACCCTCTCTATGACTTCTCACTCTGCCTGACTTCTCCTGAAACCAGAATTATAGAAAAATGTAGTATAGTCTTGAGCTGCGTTTTTTTTATTTCTGCTTAGGGGAAATAGGGTAGCATTGTGACAGATATGGAATTCTTTTCTACTGGATCAAAAGTATATCATTTTGCTTTGTGAAGTAATGCCAACTCTCTCTATTTTTATTGCAGTCTGCAGCTGCCCTTGCGGTTTGCGTTGGTAGTTTCTCTGACCCTGATGATTTACCTGGATTAGCCCATTTTTTGGAACACAGTATGTAGCTGCCTCAAAAACATACTTCTATAATAAAAATGCTATATGCCCCTGTAGCGAATTAAAGCCTTTGTCTCAGAGCAAGCTTGCGTGAGGGAAAGAAATGCTGAATTATCCCTGCTGAGCTGCCTGGCTAGGCTTCTCCTAAAACTAGTTTGTATTATTGGTAGGTTCAAAATGCTGCCACTACCTCCCCTTTTGTCTACAGACACTCTCTGGGCTTGGGGTGGGATAACCCAGAAAAAAACTCTCTTAATTTGGCTTCTGGACAAGTACAAAAATCTTCCACATGCAAGCCTACACATGGTGAGAAAACTGATAGCTGCTGAACATTGGAGGATGTGTTTGCACCAGCGAAATTCCCCCTTGCCCCTTCTTTTCCTGAGTTAAAAACCAACTCGGAGAGGCTTGTCAAAAGAAAAGAACTTTAAAAAAAACCAGTTTGATTCAATTACTACAGGCTGCTTCCATCTGAGGCTTTCTCAGCTTTTAGATACTTAAGAATACTTAGTAGGATTACAAAAACAGGTTGTCTTAATGCATGCTTAAATGTTTAAAGAGGCTTTTGCAATGCCCTAGGTGTATTGAACATAGGCTAGTGTTTCTTATTTCAATTACATTGCAGGTAAACTACAATAGAATCGTATCTAGAATATGCAGAGCACACACACCAAAGAAATATAACATCCCTAACACAATGTCTGACTAAACAAACTTCCCCGTAGACTAAACTTCCCTTTTCCTTGAACTCACCAACTCCTAATGAGACTTCAAGCTTCCTCTAATCCTGTCTTCTCAGGCTTTACAGTTGTCCTCCTGCAGCCATTGCCACATATCTTCCTGTGCACCTCCAGCCTAGCTTCTTCTCTCACAAAAAACTCTCTTCTTCCTGGCAACTGCTCTCTAAGTCCCACCTACCTGGTGTGCTGATTGGCTGAGCCCTGGAGTTCACCAGCCTATCAGTCAAGACAGGGTTCACTTCCAGTTAACTTTTTAGTGTTTGGGGAGGGGGAGAGACTGGTCACTACAGCCCCTTTCTCTTTTAATATTTTGGTTTTCTAAATATCAAATTTATTTTTCTTTTCACTTATGCATTCTTGTTTTAAAAGAATCATCTGAGGGCCAAAAGAACTGTCTAGCACTATTAATTTAGATTGGGCAGTATAAAAATTTAAGAAATAAAAATAAACAAACTGATTAATAAACAGTCAATGGCCTGCTTCCATATACTTTAGAAAAATCTCTTCCCATAGGACTCAGAGCATCTATATGTTCTGAGAAATCAAGCAGGATGTAAAGCAGAGACTTCTCTGTAGTGGCCCCAATATTGCAGAACCCACTCCCAATTGGGGGCTGCACTGAAGAACTTATAAGGCATTGCAGCCCGCCCACTCACCCACCCCTATTTTGTTTATTTTTTGTTTTGGCTCAAAGGCACAGGCTTTTCAGTGAGAGCAGAGGCTTCTCCTGCTGTAGGAGCCTTACATCTCACTTCAAGGGACACGTGTGTGAAATGGGTTTATTGAAATTAATTCACCAGCTTTACAGCCATTGCATGTGTTTTCTAAGCATACCGCTATCTGTGGATTGCAGTGCATAACTTTTAGCTGACCAAGTCCAATTCTTTCATTTCAGTGGTATTCATGGGTAGTCAGAAATACCCAGACGAGAACGGGTTTGATACATTCTTAAAGAAGCATGGAGGCGCAGACAATGCTTCGACAGACACAGAAAAAACGATTTTCCAGTTTGATATCCAGAAGAAATATTTTAAAGAAGCTCTTGACAGGTGGATGAGAAGCACAACACAAAATATTGGGTTCATTTACTAAATAACTAGTAGGAGATCCATCAGCACAATCAGCTTTGAATGCTGCCAGACCTTTCCCATACCTTTGCAAATCGCTGACTATGACTATTCTCTTCCTATGGTTGATATGAGCTTTAGAAACATAGAAGCCCTCTGGCTGTCATTGGCTTACATGCTCTGATAGAAGGAAGTGGAGGAGGCAGTAGTGAAGATTAGGAGAGCCAATGTGGCGTAGTGATTAGAGTGCTGCATTAGGTCTGGGGAGAACCCAGGTCAAATCTGCATGTTGGAAAGGTGCTGTAGCAGGAGAGAAAATACCAGATTCAGTCTTTGGCATCATTACCGAAGAGAAAGAACCCTGTCCGAAACACTGTAGAGCTTCTGCCAGTCAGTGTAGAAAACACTGATCTAGATGGACCAAGAGTCTGATTCGATATAAAACAGTTTATTATGCTCTCTGATATAAGATTCAGGCTTGCCATTACATCTACACACAAGCAGTAAAGGGATTCATTGGAAATATGGTGGATGTGTCAGCCGCCCCAAGAGGGATGTTTGAGGTGGTCTACACATTTGAAAAATAAACAGATATATAAATAAATGGCCATCGGGATTATTCTGAGAAGCCCGCATTTACCTGAATAGAAGACGACCCTGAATTTAAGATGACCCCCTTTAAAAATATGAGTTAAATATAGGTTATACAACTTACCCAAAAGGAAGAAGACCCCAAATTTCGGATGAACCCCACCCCTCCGCCAGCATCAAAGAACTTGGGAAAAGGATCCAAGAACTAGTTTTGGATTCAGGTAAATACAATAGAAAGGATGATCTAGTCATGATGGAAATTAATACCCTCCTCCATTTTCACTCAGGTGTTTCATGGCGGCCAAAATGAGAGAGGAAATTTGACACTTTAGTCGAGGGTGCAAGGAATCCCCAAAAGTGTGTGAACTTTGAGAGGGAGTAAGGGGTCTTACCACAGTCAGCAAAGGGGCCATAGTGGTATATTTCTCTTTATTAAAGTAGTCTTTGATGCCTCTGCAGGTAGTAGAAGGCACAGGGAGTTTGAACCAGCCTAGCCCCTCAAAGTGGGGAGTTGGTCCGGGTTTGGACTGGACTGGCCCCGGTTCCTACCTGTTCGGGGGCGTACTGGTGAAGAGGAATCTGGTTAGGATTCCTTTTTATCACTAAAGGGATGGGGTAGGGGCTTCCTAAGCCTAGATTAGGTGGGAGGGCAGTCTTTAGTACTTATAAATACTGGTGGCACTGGGAGCCATGGAGGGGGGGCAGCGGGGCCTCCGCTTGCTTCCGCCAGAGTATCCAGGGCCAGCAGGGGCCCAGTTTGGATTGCCTACGGCCTGGTTCTGGCCTCCACACATGTGCGGAGGCCAGAACCAGGCCAGTTAATACCTAAACCAGGACTCTGCTGGCCCTGGCTACTCGGGGGGGGGGGCAGCTGGGTTGGGGGCTGAGCTGCTGCCACCCCATGGCTGCGGCTGCTATTTGTCAGTACTACAGATTCCTCTCCTGTCCTCTAGGTTTAGGGAAGCCCCCCTGCCCCTTTACTAGTAAAGGGGAATCCTTACCGGATTCCTTTTACCAGTATACCCTGAATGGGTCCACAAACCAGTTCAAACCAGTCCAGAGCTCAAACCAGACCAGATCTGGTTTGACCAGAACCAAACCAGAACTGGGCTGGATCAGTTCGAATCTGGTTCAGATTCAAACCGAACCAGCAAAACCAGTTTTGTGGACACCCCTACCCACAGCCCTATCTGAAACTATAATATTGAGCACAAATTTCTTTTTAAAAAGTTCATATCAAGTCTAGCAGGGACCATTGCTCCTCAGGTATGCTGATCTTTTTAATTAAAACAGTAAGTGTCCATATTTTTCAAAAGAAAACGTTTCTATTTTGCCTATTCAACAGAATAGCAACCACCTGCTTTCCTGTTGTTTTCTTATCTTTTGTAGATGGGCACAATTCTTCATTCACCCACTGATGATTAAGGATGCAATTAACCGGGAAGTTGAAGCTGTGGATAGTGGTAAAACAAATGAGCTTAATCTTGCTTTTTAATTAATGGTTTTCTTGACGTTCTTGAGGGACACAATCTTATCAAGGTTTCATAGTAGTGCTGTGAAATTTGGATGACCTGCCTGTTATATAACTTCATAAAAGTAATATTTAGACACAATGGCCACAATCCAACTAGATTTAAGCATACTTAAGCCCCTTGAAATCAATGGCTTTAAATGTGTTTAACTTTAGGTTGGATTGTAGACAATAAATTTGGGAGTGTAATAATTTTAACTATTCCCGGAACACACCAAACTAGGTAAACAACTGAAAGACTGCAGTTCTAATCATATCTGCAGGACATGCGTTCCACAGAACCCAGTGGGACTTTATGTTGAATAAATGTGTGAAGGATCCAGCTATAAGTCATTATAAGAGGTAAAGTTACATTCACACTCTGATATGAATTCTGTGTATTAATTGGGACAATGGCATGAGTGACAAGCACAAAGAAATAATTCCTTTATCTAGGACCAGTCTCTTATCTTTGAGGATAAGTACGATCTGTTATGGTTACTGTGACCAATTTTTTCTTTGTTATGCCCTTTGGCCATTGTGTTTGGGAAAGATGGGATTTGTAGTCCAACAACATCTGGGGACCCAAGGTCAAGAACCCCTGTTGTAGCCAAGGTAATCTGATGCTGGTCTGGAACAATACTCCACATTCCTGGGAGCTAATATCATATTTTTAGATTTGAACCCTCCAAAAAACCCAAAACAAATTTTAGATTTCTAGCTTCATACATCTAAAGCAAAAAGAACCCATGGATCCAAGATATTTCCAGTCTATCTGTTGGCAAATCAGTGCAAGAGCAAAGGATTAATCCCCACCCCCCGGCTACAGCAGTTTGCTTGCCATGGCCTTGATACAAATCAAGCTGTTAAGTTACTTTAAAAAAAAGAAAAAGAAAAAAAGACATCAGGAGTTCCAATCACAGAACGTCCACACCTTTGGTCCTGATTACATCCCTTTACTTTTTCTTCCATAAGCAAATAGTTTCCATTAGCAAACATGTGCTCATGTTATTGACTAGGGGTGTGCATTATTTTTGTGATGAATAGGAAACTGAACTGAACCTGGCCCATTTGGTACAATTTCTAAGTCATCTCAAAACAAATGCCTGTGGGACCCAAATGGACCAGAAGACATACAGACCATTCAAGGATTATGTGAGGTGTCAAATGCCTTGCCCCATGCTCTGGTGAGGCACAGCCGCCTTTAAAAATCTACCTTTGCAAGCATTGAAAGTGAGAGGGAGAGGGGGGGAGATCTCTACGGGGTACCTGAGCTGTTTGCAACAGATGGGGTACACTTCTTTAAACAGGTTGGGAATCCTGCTTTAAAAGATATACATTATCCAAGAGAGCAAGGGCCTCTTCTCAACCCACTTCATCATGCCTTGACTATGCTGATGGACTTGGAGGGAGGAGAAGAAAATTCTTTCAAATTCCACAGGTCACATCTGTTCTGATACTGCCTCTATCCCTGTTGACGAAGAGACTAAGTTGATAGGGGTGTCTTCTTCCCCTGACTTCCCTGATCCATCCCATCAGATTTATACAGCAAACTGATTTCTCTCTCTCTCTCTCTCATTCTCATTCTCATTCTTCCTGAGGTGTGTCAAATGAGGCAAGGCATTTAGTTCACTGTTGCTTCCTATATGTATATGTATGATGCTCTTTCCTTTTGTACTCAATCCTCTTGCAGAAATGATCCTCATAAGCTCTACTACTTAATGTGTTCTTTAAAACAGAGTATCAGATAGCAAGGCCCTCAGATGCTAACAGAAGGGAATTGCTGCTTGGAAGCCTTGCAAAAGCAGGGCATCCTATGCGAAAGTTCTTTTGGGGTGAGTATAATATTCTGAGAGTTAATGAATACAGGTTTAGAAGAGTTTGGAGCTTGTTGGGTGCATTGCACCAAATATTTGAAAATGTTGAAATCTCCAAAAGGTTTTCATTTTGAAATTTTGAATTCTTTCAAAATGTATTTTTTGTCTTTCAAAAAGTTTCATTTGTCTGGTCCTAGATTGGTTCCAAATGGCCCTTCAAGGGCCGGCTCACAAAAATAGTGAATGAGTTATTAAAATTATTTCAAGAGTTATGTATAACTCTACATGTTCATCCCCTACATGTAAGGGATGAAACATGGCTGAATTCTTCCTCATGAAAGGGGGAAAAACACACATTTAATACTTTAAAATATGGGAGATGTCTGGGCTACACATCTTCTTCCTGACATAAATATCCCATGTGCTGAGAGGTTTAATGCAGTATTTGAACATGCAACACCTTGCCTACAGTATGAAATGGTACAGTCCAGGAATCATTTTACCACTTGCAAATTATACAAAGTAAGCCTGTCTATCCAATCAAGTTTTGTGGGACATAAGTGCATGTAGCCATGATTGCTCTCAGTGTGGAGTTCATAATAATGTGTGCACACAATAAACATCAGGACAAGGCAGTGATTGAAGAGTGGGGACAAATGGTTACAGTATTTTAAAAAGTTCCCCTAAAAACAAAAACACGTGGAGCAAACTTCCCATCTGCCTGTTACTCAGTTAAACCTTGTTCACATTATGGCATTATATCTGGGTGTATCCTGTTACGATTGGCCAATCCAGAAGTTCCCTTTGAATGCAATATAAAAGAATGGAATATAAACTTTGTTCCATGTTGATATTTTGTTGATATCCATGATAGGACTGATTTGTCGCCCTAAGGGAAGCAATTGGCAATTTATGAACACAGCATCTAACTGGATATTTGCCTATAAAATCGGACTACATCTCTGGATCATCCATGGACTTGTGTATTCAATATGGATTCGGGCTGGATAGGCATTGGCACATTTTAACTGTGTCTTTGATATGGATTAGTTTTTAAATTTTGTACTTTGTAGATATATTGTTTTTATGATTGTTAACCAATCCATTTTGTTGGACTGTTCATATTTTATTAGGATCATTTTATTTTGACAATATAATTTGAAATTTTATTTCCTTGGGTTCTGTTGTAAATTGGTTGGTTGTGTGTGAACCCCGTTACGGGACTTTTTCTGATTCTGATATTTTGTTGATATTTATTATAGGACCAATTTGTAGCCCTAAGTGAAGCACCCCTGCTTCTCTTCAGAGACCACTTTGGTGCTTCTGAAGGACCACATTAGACTCCATGTCCTTTGACCCCTCTTCAAGGCCCCACCCCGTTGCTTTAGGTCAAACTCTTTGGCCCACCGCACCCTTAAAACTAGGAACAGGAGATAAGCCTCTTTCCCACCTTTTCACTTCCTGATAGAGCAAGCAGCCACCTTCCAAAGCTTGACTTTTGAAATGATAAGGGTTTTTTTTACCCTTTTCCCATGGAGCCCCGGAATTACACAGATGTTCTTGGGATTTGTAGTATTTCCTGAAGCTGCAGCAATTGTCACAGCCTCAGAAAGGAGTACAAATCCCAAGAGGAGCACCCTCACCATTCCATAGATTGCATGAGAGAGAGAAACCTGTCCTTTAAAAAGTCAACATCCAAATGTGGTTGATTGATCCCTCAAGGTGGGAACCAAAAAGCTAAAGTAGAGATTGTTTTCTGTTGGTCCCAAAAAAAGTTTTAGGGGTAAGGATAAGGGTGCTGAAATGAAGTTCCAGTGGACTGAAGGGTTCAGCCCAGCTTGCTTTGCTTCAACCCCACTTCAGTCCCCACAAACAGCGCTTTGTTTTGGGCCAAAGGTCATTGAAATGGGTCAGTGTGGGACAACCCCAAATAGGCTCCCAAAGCTTCACACAGCCCTACTGATTTTTGCTTTAAAATACCAAACAAAATATCAGTCTTAAATGATAATAACAATCATAATCATGCTTTGTATTACTGTAGGTCTTCTGGCATGTACAAAGCACTTCAGATGTAGTATCTTGCTGTAATTCTTACAACAACCTTGTAAGTTTATATTATTCCCACATTGCAGTTGGGGAGTGGTTTACCTAAGGCCATCATGTTACTAGTGAAAACAAAATTCTCACCAGAGAAGACTGGATTTGCAGCTCAGTCTCTTAGCATCAGTTCAAGAAGGAGAAGGAGAAGTCTTCTAGGATCAGGCTATGTGGTGAAATAAACCCCTTACTTTCCAGGTAATGCAGAGACTCTTAAACATCTGCCTGCAAAGAATAAGATTGACACCTATGCAAGACTGAGGGCTTTCAGGCAACGTTACTACTCAGCCCACTACATGAATCTAGTGATCCAGTCTAGAGGTATAAAATTTCCTTTTATATATCATATGAGTTACGATGCTCTGGGGGACAAAAGTACATGCAATCATGATTACTCCCTGTCTTGAAGTCGTAATGTGTGAATTCAGTAAACATGGGGCAAGATAGGGATTGAATAATAGGGACAGATGGTTACAGGCTCTACGATAACCTACTGAAGAAACCCCACCAAAGAAAATAGAGTCATTCACACAATCAAAAACTCTGTTCTACCTAGGTTTTAGGAGCTGTGTGCTCCCAAATTTTGGTTGTGTCACAGGGTTGCTCAACTTTGGCCCTCCTGCAGATGTTGGTCTACAACTCCCATAATCCCTGGCTATTGGCCACTGTGGCTGGGGATTCTGGGAGTTTAGTCCAAGAACAGCTGGGAGGCCAAAGTTGAGCAGGTCTGATTGAGTGGAAGCAAGGTAAGGGAGAAACCTGGGTAGAAGTGATGGTGTGGAAGCATCTTGCTTCCAGACAATCACTTCTACCCAGGTTTTCCTCCCACCAAAACCTTCCATGCAACCAAAAATCCTCCCACCAAAACCTTCCACACAACCAAAAACTAGGAGCACAACCAGCTCCCAAACCCGGGTAGAACACAGTTTCTGATTGTATGAATGACCTCAATATGTATTATAGAATGGTACATTTGAGGAAATTCTATTATTGTCTCCAGATTATTAATCCCGTTGTAGGGGTGAGGAGAAATTAGCTCAGTGCCTTAAGCTTCTCTGCTGTAAAAGCAGAACCCAAGATAAGGTGCACCTAAGTTGCACCTTGCAACTGGTCCAGGTGATAGTATGGGGCAATGTTACTGTCGCTGAATCCACTGGCATTGTTAGATGCAATATGTTCTGCAGTAGCAAGTGGGCATGTTGCAGCTAAACCACCAGGAAGACACCCCATGAGAAGCAGGTCTGCCAGCATCTCCACACCAAGGCAAGGGGGCCCCTCTTGTGGGGCCTTCCTGGGGCAAGGGACTTTGTGAGAGGAGGAACGCAAGTGAGATGAGAGTTTCTCTTCTCAAGAAGACTGCATGGGTAGCTGGGTCTTATTTTGCAAGGAAGAGGTCAATGAAGGGGTGGATTGGGATGATGTAGGGCAACTGGGGAGGTGTGGGCTGGAGAGCTAACAGAAGGCTAGTGCTGACCCTATAGGGGAAATGGGGGGAAGTATTCAGAAATGTCTCTGCTCCCCACATAGCACCATAGCGGCTAAAAACTGTGCCTCCAAGACCTAGGCAGGAGTTGGTTGTGCCTGTTTCAGGCCAGAGGATGGAAGGCATCCCAAACGAGCCATTCAAGAATAAGACATTTGGCTTCATTGCCTATGATAAAGTGTGAGAACCACAGTAGAACCTCCACAGGGCAATTTCATTCAAGCAAGTTATTGCTTGATCTTGAACTGTTGCTGACACTGAGTATGGAGCGTGCATGTGTGGAACTGAGAATGGCCATGCAAGAGTCTTTTTAACAGATTGAGCAGATGGCTACACACATCTCATCCCACCTTAAGTGGCGCAGCAGGGAAATGCTTGACTAACAAGCAGAAGGTTGCCAGTTCAAATCCCTGCTGGTATGTTTCCCAGACTATGGGAAACACCTATATCGGACAGCATAGGAAGATGCTGAAAGGCATCATCTCATACTGCATGGGAGGAGGCAATGGTAAACCCCTCCTGTATTCTACCAAAGAAAACCACAGGGCTCTGTGGGCGCCAAGAGTCAAAATCGACTTGACGGCATACTTTACCTTACCTTTAGCTATATACATCTCACAGCCTGTTCTAAGATTTGTGTTTTGAACAGAAAAGGTATCAGCACGCCATTCTTGTACTATGAAAAATTCTGTGCATAGCTTCTCATACATCTGCATGTTCATGTACTACATTGGAATGCAAGAAGCAGCCCTTAGGGTAATCAAATAAGCTTATATACACTATCCCAGTCATAACTGAGAAGTTCAAGTGAGCCCAAATGGCAAATCATAGGATAATAACTGACCAGGTTGGGATATGAGGAACAGACACATGCACACACAAAAATCCAAGTAATAGTTCAACATTCAGTTTAATGTTATAAAAAGTTAACAAGAGTGTATTAAAACCATATAGTAGTGGACTATTGGCATTTGCAACCAACAGTCAATAGAACATTTAAAAGTATTAAAATAATGATCAGGTTTTTTAAAAAATTAAGTGTTGTGCATCTTGGATTGGATATTGGGTATCAATTAAATGATAGATTTTGATATCAAACTTATATCTTCAATCAAAAGTAAACAATTTCATTGAGATATATCTGAAGATATTGTTTTGCATGACTTTCCTTAGGATACAAGCCATAGTGTCTCCAAATGACTTGGAGTGCTGCTTATTTACTGCTGCCTTAACGTGGTCTAAACCTTTTAATAGATTTCTTTTCTTCTTCTTTTTAACCCTTTTCTTCTTAGAAACCCTGGATACTTTGGAGAAGTGGGTGAATGAAATCTTCTCGGAGATCCCAAATAAGTAAGATGATTCCGCCCCCCCCCCCCCCGCCCCAGGAATCCCTGTTCTGTTTTCCTGAGGAGATGCAAAGCTATGATTTGGCTTGCAAGATCTGCACACATAAGCTCTATCTTCCATTAGAAATATGAACAGGGGTAAGGCTTTCAAATAGTATTCCAAAAGATATAGTTATTTGTGTGGATTTGGCTTTTAACTAATGTTATATGACAAATGCAATGAATATTTATATACTGCTTTTCAACTAACCCAAAATGGTTTACATAGATAGATAGATAGATAGATAGATAGATAGATAGATAGATAGATAGATAGATAGATAGATAGGATGGCTCTTCGTCCCCAAAGGGCTTACAAATTAGAAAAGGAACAGAGGCTATTCTGACGATCAGGCGAAATCGGGCTAGGTGGCTTCCAGGCGGTTAACCTGCCTAACTACCCCTCCCATTAAACCCGGTTTTTAAAATTGTGAGTATCCGCAGTGTGGCTACTCATGAGTAGACACCCAGCCAGGAGGCTTAAAAGCAGCCTCCCGGCTCGGGGGTCTCTCCAGTATGCCCTGCGCACTCGCACAGGGCATTCTGGAGCTTCCAGGGGCTGCATGGCCCCCGATACTCCCAGCCCTGCCGGCTCCATCACGGAGCCGGCAGTTGTGTGGGCGGCGACTGTGGCCGCCCAGAGCAGACTGTCTGCTCGTCTGCGAGGAGAGCGGACTTAGCCCCCTAGAGGCTCCTTAACTTAACCCCTTAGAGGCTCTTCTCACCAATCGTGAGAAGAGCCTCACAATCTAAAAAAGAAATGGCTCCCTGTCCCCAAAGGGCTCACAACACTTCAGAGAATCCAACAATCCTCCCCACCAACAAGATAATCAGAAACTGGGGGGATGCTGTGTTGCGGATGGATAGGGTCAGTTGATCTTCCCTGATAAATAATGAGAATTACCACTTTTTAAAGGTACCTCTTTGCTTAGTTAGCAGGGGCACATATCCACTTACCACAGGCCATCCCTGTTCTGTTCTACCCGCAGCAGGGAGTGAAGCAAGCAGAGGAGAAAAATCACATTTTGCACTTAACTGGAGTTGAACAAGCTCCAACTTTATTGGTCACAGCATAAACTGGCCAGTGTCTGAGTAGGCCCAGAATGCAAAGGCCTGGAGCAGACCAGAGGAGCCAATTTCACCCTCTGATCCATTCCCAGGCTCTTTTTCCCCATTGGTTGGCTAGCTAGAATGAACCAGCCAATGGGAGGGAGCAGTTGTGCTCATTATCTCTCACCCCTGTCCAGATGACACCAGCCACAAAAAGGGGCCCTATCACAAGACCAGGACAACAATTTCTGCAGAGCCTGGGAAGGGAATCTAGTTAAACTCCATATGGACCACATGTAGAGTGGCACTTCAGACAAGAAAACACTCCTCACCACCAACATTAAAGGAACATGCTGGGAGGACGTCAGGAAATCTGGGAAAATGTCAGGATGGGCACATTCTCAGCACATCCCCATTCTTTATGGCATTGGCAAATTCAGGAGGAAAGTATTGTTGAACTGGCCCATTATGGTTTCCATACAAGGATAAATATATGCAACAGAATTGGGGAAAAGGAATCAGTTTGCTTTGCTATTTGTGATTTTAAACTGCCCACAATGGACACCACAATATTTACCATTTGTTTTAAAGTGGTTTACCCCGGCCAACCTTTGAAAACTTTATGATGCCATTTGACACACCCGAATTTCACAGGCTTTACAAAGGTAAGTTAACTTGATCCCAGTTTTTGTATTGTTGGAGAGTCTGAACAGATACTGCATACCAAACTCTATTCGTAATTCTTATACTAGTGTTTTGGTGTTGTTCTATAGCAGGGCTGCTCAACTTCGACCCTCCAGATGTTTTTGGACTACAGCTCCCTGCATCCCCAGCCACAGTGGCCAAATGTCAGAGATGGTAGGAGTTGTAGGCCAATGAGGGCCAAAGCTGAGCAGCCCTGTTTGATAGTGTTCATGTTCTATACTGTTAATGAGAGGGAGCTGTAAGCCAGAAGTTCTGTTGCAAATTTTACCTCACAATGCAGCCTTGGACAAACCTACTGTCTCATAGGGTGGCGTGTGGGCCAGCTTGACTTCAAACTGGCTCGGCTCAAAGGCCTAGCCAAACCTGACTTGGTGTAATTTGAGCTCAGACCGAACCACACTGTCTGGTTATGTGCTGGTTTGAGGCCCTTTACCAATAAAGAGGTGGTGGGGGGGGGGCTTCTCTAACCGTAAAGGAAAGCAGAAATGGAGTATTTACAAGTTGCTCCAATGGCACCAGCTGTGGCAACCATGTGGGTGTGTGTGGGGGGGGGGGGTGGCAGCAGCTCTTCCAACCCGCACCGGCCTCCCCCAATTTGTGTCCAGGTTGGGCACTGGTACGGAGGCCATTTATGTTACCTCCATGCATGTGCTTGGGACATTTGTGTCCCCACACAAATGCAGACCTTTCACATTGACCCCCGCCTCTTTACTGATAAAGCGGAATCATTGCCGGATTCAGTAGGGCTTCAAGCCAGTTCCAAACTGGCTTGAGCTCAAACCAAACCAAGAGGCAGCTCAAAGGTGCCAAAACCAAGCTGGCCTGGTCCGGTTCAAATCTGGTTCAGATTCGAACCAAACCACGAAAGCCAGTTTTGTGCACATCCCTATCTTTCAAGCTAGGATTCCATCTACAGTATGGAGATAATAATATTGTCCCACTTTACAGGGATTTTGTAAGAATTGAAGTGGTTTCTAAGTATTGTTATTTTTTAAATAAAAATAATCTATGCAGCATTGCTGGCATAGCTGCTTTATGTGCAGCATTACAACATTTGCCTTATGACATTTTGAATTAATGTACAGTGGTCCCTTGACTTACGAACTACTCGACATAAGTATTTTTCGAGTTACAAATGGCAGTTTTAGATCCGGTTTTAGATGCGGTTTTTTCGACTTACAAATTTTTAGATGGGGTTTCCTCGACTTACGAATTTTACATGCGGTTTCCTTGACTTGCCTGCCTGTTTACTGCCTGTTTATTCTTGAAAAGAAATGTTCCTGTGCAGTTTGCAAGCCTTACTGGGGGTCTGGGTCTTTTTTCTAGGCTCCGGAACGCATTAATCCGTTCCCAATGCATTCCTATGGGAAACCGCTTTTCGACTTACGAACTTTTCGACTTACAAATGTGCATTCGGAACGGATTAATTTCGTAAGTAGAGGGACCACTGTATGTATATTTATCCCTCCACCACACAGCCTCTTTTCCTTCTTTTCCACTTTCTCATTGTCAGTCACAAAAATACCTGTACTTGTGAATATCTGAATGCTTGAAATTGATCTATTTCTCCTGGTACAGTTATTCCAGTCAAAGAAATCCATTCTTTGAGCATCTCTTGGGCTCTTCCCCCACAAGACAATCATTACAGGTAAGGATGTTTCTGTTTACACAATGCTATAGGAAGGAAATATCAAAATCCATCATACAGGCAAAACCATTGTCTTTTTTAAAACTTTGGTTATTCTAGTTTCATAGCCTGTTGTGTGGGCAGAAAATGCATAGGATCAAAGACCGTATCTTGAGTGTGGTGTTGCACCAGAAGGCACAACACAGAGTACATTTTGAGTTTATTGAAGCTGAATTGATTAATTGATTGATCACTTTAATGGCAGGTTCAAGTGTATAAGTCTGCTATAGCTGTATTATGCTGTATTATGTAGTGCTGTATTATGCAAAGCCTTGCATGAATCAGATTATAGCAACTCACAATTGATATAGTATCTCTTAGGGAAACACTGCGCATGTTAATACTCCCCTCTATGAGAGTAAGCAGGACACTCACTTTGCTTCATTGTTAGAATGAGGGTGTGTGGGAGGACAGAATAGGACAAGAGAAGCTGTGGCCCCATCCTACATAATTTATTTATTTATTTTTATTTACATTTATATCCCACTCTTCCTCCAAGGAGCCCAGAGCGGTGTCCTACATACTTAAGTTTCTCTTTCACAACAACCCTGTGAAGTAGGTTAGGCTGAGAGAGAAGTGACAGGCCCAGAGTCACCCAGCTAGTTTCATAGCGGTTATAGAGACAGTGGGATTGTCCAGAGAAACCATCCAAGTTGTTTAAGAATGGGGGCGTTCACACGTAATGTGAACCTGCGTTTAAATGGGGAAGAGGTTGGAATTTGTGTATGTCTGATGGCATGCATCTGCAGTTTTCATGGGAAAAAGTGACCTGAAGTTTCCATCACCAAACTCCAATTTGAACCTTTGGTTTGTAGTGAGTTTTGCAACCCCAACCTGAGGTTTTGCGGCAGTAGTGTTATGTCCAAACGCAGAAGCCACCATCACCACAGTTTCGTGCTGTTTCTGGAGCCATGATCCTAGAGAGGGTGGCCGACCTGCCCAAAATGGCACTCACTCCATGCCTGCAGTGCTTCTTTCTGGCTGCCTCTCTGAGCACTTGCCCTGCCCCCTTGTCTCTGATCTAATAAAAGGAGTTGCCCAGTAACAGGGACACCACCCATCCCATCCCAAGCTTTTAAGCCTGCCAAATGGGAAAGTCACATGCAGGTATGCCCTCTTCTCACTCTGTCCCTTGTTCCCCTCTCCTGGAAATCAAAAGAGAAAGGGGACAGGATGGAATGATGGGAATTATGTGCTTTAATTTCTGAAAATGAAGTGATAAAGATTTATGTTCACAAACACATGCAGTCACGGTGGCAACATAAATGGTACAAGCCCATTAGATCTCTGGGATGGTAACCTATGGCAGGGTGGTGATACCTGGGGTTAGGTTTAAAAGGCTGCCCCACCCAGGAATTATTGAATGGCTCAGGTCTATTTTTTTGTACAATGATGTTGAGGAAGGGGAGTCCAGCCCCTTCCCCTTGGGTTAATGTGTGTGGTCCCTAGGTTTACTCATGAGAAGCCCAGGCAGCAGGATCAGCATTGCGTCCACTGAAAGAGCAATTCTACATGTGTGATGATGATATGGATGCTGCTCCTGAGCACCACTCTCTCATGAGAGAGGAAGGCCATGGGGATACCCTTTCACAACTCATGAGACGAACTGCCCAGGGGAACAGGGGGATTGGGCAGAATAATGAATAATGTGTGATGAATGCCCTTCTCCCATGCACTACTTTCTCATGAGAGTCTTAGGCCATGGAGACATGCATGTGGGCCAGATGGCAGATGCCTCCCAGCCTGGTTACTCCACACAACCAAGCTGCGGGGATGGGTACCCCTCCCAAACCTCTCACTGTCTTGGCAACTGCCACAAGAAGTAGTCAAAGTGGGCCCTCTGCCAGCTCATCCACTTTTTTGAGCATCTCCTTATTTTTGCCCAGAATGGCTACCCCATTCTCCTGGGGTTGCAAACAACAGGGGCTCCCCTGTCCTGCAATTCCCCGTGGCGGCAGATCTGCATACACCACGCCAGTCCGAACCCAGGAAATTTGAATGACAGTAAAGATCTGTTCTCTGTCCTGGGGTTTCCCCACTCTGCCCACCCAGCAATGCCTGGACACATGGATGCATGAAAGGCTTCCCTGGAGAGGAGGGGGTCACTGTGCAAAAGTCTTATCATTAACCAGAGAGAATGGGGGGCCTACACAATCAGGGGGCCCCTTTTATTTGGATGGCTCTACTCAAGAGTGTGCAGTCCAATGGAAGACCAATGGCTGTCGAGCCTAAGGTCCTCTCTAGTGGACTGGCCCTCTCATGAGAGCGCTAATCCCTGGGCAGCAAGACGACATGGGGGCAGGAGGATGGTTTGGTCTCCATTGACTGCTTTGCTGGGGTGAGCAATCAGAAGAGCATACTTGGTCACAGCACCTCAGACCCCACAATCCTTTGCCCTCCTTCATATATATGTCACCTCTGAGAAATTTATTTATTTATTTATTTATTTATTTATTTATTTATTTTATTTATATACCACCTAGTATAAAAAAATCTCTAGGCGGTGTACAGAATTAAAACATACAATACAACACATTTAAATTCATAAAAAGATAAAACTTATAGATAAAAACTTGTTTAAAACACATTAAAATTTAAAAACCAAATCTCAGTTGAAGGCCTGGGAAAACAGGTATGTTTTCAGGGTCCTCCTAAATCAAACAGAGAAGGAGATGCTCTTATTTCAGCAGGGAGCCACAGAAAGGGCCCGGTCCCGAGTTGCCACCAAACTGATTTGCAGCACCCGTAGTCGGGCCTCTCCATATGATCTTAATTGGTGACAGGGTTCACGACAGAGAAGGTGCTAAGCCATTAAGGGCCTTATAGGTAAGAACTAGCACTTTGTATTTTGTTTGGAAACCTATTGGCAGCCCGTGCAGTTCTTTTAGAATTTAGAGTGTTATATGGTCTCTTCGGGTAAACCCAGAGACTAGTCTGGCTGACATATTCTGTACTAATTGTAGTTTCCGAACTACGTACAAAGGCAGCCCCACGTAGAATGCATTACAGTAGTCAAGCCTAGAGATTACCCACATATGTACCATCATTTTAAGGTCACTAGTCTCCCAGAATGGATGGATCAGCCAGAGCTGATAAAAAGCACTCCTGGCCACAGCCTCAACCTTAACCTAAGAAACCAGGGAGAGTTTCATCATGTTCCCTTCCCTTTCCTGAGTAACAGAAAAATAGTGCCCCTCAGCACCCCAACACCACTGCCAGAAATTGTGCTTGTGTGAGACAGTTTTGTTGTGGGGCTCCTACAAGGGTGGCAGCAATATCACTGTCAGATGAAGGGCTTGCATGGCATTTAAAGGGATTTAAATGCCCTTTCCCTGCTGAGGGCAGGTGGTCCATTCTGAAAAGACATTATTAAGCTTGGCACATCCCCTTGAAGATAATGGCCAATGGCTGCTACCCTGCAGATGTTCTGACACCTTGCCCACAGTCTGGTGATGTGAGCAGGGGTGTATCTAGCGTGGGGCAGGCAGGGCACGTGCCCTGGGCGCCACTTGAAGTATAGTATTTGGGTATTTCATGAGCTCCAGCATCCTGAAATTTGTAGTTTTCCAGCATTTTTTGGTCTGGTTACGTCCACTGCTAAATAGTTCTTGAAATATGAAAAAAATTAACGAGCTTGACTTGTATTTTTGAGCTGATATTATGGTAAAGTTATCTGAAAGATGGGTGTCATGTGTTTGGACAGGGGGCGCAATTTCAGTGCTTGCCCTAGGCGCTATTTTCCCTAGATACGCCTCTGGATGTGAGTGCTACCAAGCTTCCTGGGATGTGGATTTGGTAGGCCAGGAAGAGGGAGGGGCTCCGCTGCCCTGAAAATTGAGATTGCTAGGCTGTGGTTGGAAGAATGTCTGCAATATGATTCAGTTAGAAAAATTAACTGCGGGTTTTGCAACCTCTGGTTTTACATTACGAGCAAATGTGGCCAGTGAAATACTCCATAGCTTGCACTGGCATAGATGCTGGTTTAGTAGAAATAGCTTTTATATTCCCTCCAGTTGTGTTATAATTTAAAAGATACTGTTCATACTTTAGGGTAAATTTGTATTCCAATAGGATTTTTATACAAAAATGGGGATTGAATTATATCCTCAAAGGGGGGAAATGGGATAGAATTTTTACCTTGGGAAGATTTTTGTGGGGGTGCGGAGGAAGTGTGCAATACAATCTCACTTTATACTTTGGACACAAACTAAGAGAGCAGGTTTCTTTACAACAGATTTTCTGTAAACTCCAGTGGTGTATTTGAAAGGACACTGGCTGACATCCTCAAACGAGAACTAACCCAGTAAGGGTACTTACCTAGGAAGAGTATAGTTTATGTGCACCAAACATAATATGTGAATAACTAAATGTGTACCATCCATCCATGCATGTACACAAATTGTTGGCAGGGCTCATGTATGTAAATAATAGGGCACAATTTTGGCAGTGCATCTTGGGGTTCAAAACAGATTCTGTGTCTTCAGCATGTTAGTTCTTTGCTTACATAATCTTTATCTATAGTTCTGTGGGCAAAGAAAACTGCAATGGCCGGCCGCTGGCGGGGCGGGTGGGAGGGCATAACGGCAGCGGGATGTGTGGGCAACACGGCGGTAACAACAGTGACGGGTGGGCAGGTGGAGAAGAAGTCGGCGGGTGGGTGGGAGAGGGAGAAAATGACAGTGGGCGGCGGGCGGTCTGGAGTGGGGGGAGAGAAAACAACAGTGTGTGGGCAGAGAAGCGGTGGTCAGGGGGGAAGGGACGGCAGGCAGCGGGGGGGTGGGGGTGGTTAGAGGTGCAGATGCTCTGCGCCCGGCCCAGGTAGTTCTTTTTAAAATTCTTTCATTTGTTAGTTAACATTTCCTCCTTCTCTTTTTGATAGAGTGAAACCTCTTCAATACATCTCCTGGCTGATAGGACATGAGGGCAGAGGCAGTGTGCTTTCTCTTCTTAGGAAACAGTATGTCCAAAACTTTAGCTTCTTGTGCATAGTGTATGGTGGGCAGGAGAGGTTATTGGGAGATCTGATATGCCATGATTAAACTGGTGAAAAATATTCAAGATTTTGAAAAATTTGAAAAATATTCAAATTTTCAGGCTTTTAAAGCCTGAAAGGAAATAATATGACTAATAGATGAGGGATACTTCAGGGATAAATCAGGATATCACAAAATGATCCCAAGTTCTTGGTGACATTAGGCATATCACTGCCTTGCATTGATTTCCTGATTCTGCAAATGCTTACAGCTTGTTTGTTTATTTGTTTTATCATCAGATATATGAATACTTACCATAGATTCATCTTGCTTAGATGGCTGTGTACTTACAAATGAAACAAAGGAACATATACAAAGGGTATTCACACACGCAGCCTAACCCAGCCTAGGGAAGCCCATGTGAAGCCCTAGGATCTGTGCAGATCTCGGCGCTGCCTGCCCACCTGACTCAGCTTTTTACCCTGGCCTTTACCCGAGGATCATGTATATGCTTGGGCTGCTTGCAGCCCAAGCACACACAGAGAGGAGAGCCAAGAGCTTCCGTTGCACAGGGGTATCCCTTGATGCACCACATGGTGCCTTGGGGGATATATGTAGGCTGGTAGAATGAGTCCCAGCCTCCAATGATCCACACTGCACAGAACAGCACAGATTGTCTCGGTGTGTGGCGGCATGCCAAAGATTCAGCAGAAGATTGTCTGGGGATGGAAAGGGAAGGTAGGTGAAACCCTGCTTCCCCCGCCACCACACTCCCTGCCCTGGTGAGGCGCATGTGAATAGTGTAACCTATACCACAGGGTTATTGTGAAGATAAAATGGGAGGGAGAACCATGTATGCCACCCTGAATTTTTCTTTAATTCATTACATGTTTATTCCTTCCTTATATCATGAAAACCACTTAATTTTTAAAGGGCAACCACTCATTTTAAGTAGAAAAGACATCTTTAATGTTTTTTCACTCACTCTTATGTAACACATGCTAGTGGGGTGGTGTGACATAATAATAAAACTCTTGTCTTCAGTTTTTGGCAAATGTTTTGTTTTGTTTTTTTCTTATCCATGGCTTTGATTTTACCATAGGTTTTGGGCTCTTGCATTATATGGAGGAAATAGTGAGACAGGATTTGAACACAACTCCACCTATTCCATCTTCAGCATTTCTGTGACTTTGACAAATGAAGGTCTTGCACATTTTTATGAGGTCAATTTTTCTATTTATTATTTCCAAAGTATGTTCCCACATTGAAATGCAAAACAAAAACACCTTTTTTCATATTACCATACAAACTTCTATGATGGACAGCTTTCTAACAAGCATTGCACACAGTTAATGAAACTGCCTCGAGGGTGATTGGCCTGCACCCCCTAGTTTGGGCGAATGTGGGAAATTTAGCTGAAAAGGGGAGACAGCTCCAATCAGCCTTAATTTGTGCAAGCATATGAACTCAAGAAAATCGGCTTTAATTAAATAAAAAAGGAGTTTATTAAAAATAAGATCACACTAAATTACTATGTGGCCCTAGTTTAAAGGCACTACAAATATGCTAAGAAACATACTATTGTAAGGCACTTTTAGCTTAAAGTTCCAAATTATGTGTAAATTCCCAGGTGGGCTAGAGAGGTACTTTAAGATAGAGGGACAAGATTTCAGAAATAAGAGAAAGGGATAGATTCAGCCCGGAAGGAGCCGGGCAAGAGGCTATATCACCTGTCCTGAACACCAAGGTGGTCTTCTGGAGTCTCTTGTTGCAGTCTGATGGGGTCCAGAGTGAGAGGCACTGAGATCGTTCGCAGTGGGAGTCCCAGGTGTAATATACATGAGGAAGCACACTGGGTCATGGAGTTAGGGATACTTATATCCCAAAACATGCCTTGAAGGCACTTGTCTTTTGTCCTGCTCTGCTGAATAGGGAATCCAGATGACCTTTTTTGGGAGTGCCAAAAAAGCCCAGTCTGCTTTGGGGTGATCGTGTGCTGCAACGGGAGCTGTTTGGCTCCCAGCAGCTAGCCACCATAAATCCCCCTCCCCTTAATGAGGTTAACGGAGCAGTCGCTCTGTTAACCTTGTTTTCATGCTCGTGTGTCACCACGGCGCACAGCAACAAATGAGTAGACCCCTGACCGGGAGGCTGCAAGCAGCCTCCCAGGCTTGGGGGTCTCTCCAGGATGCCTGGCGTGCTCGTGTGAGGCATCCTAGAACTTCCAGGGGCTGCGCGGCCCCCGATCCCCACAGCCCCCGCCAGCTCCATGATGGAGCTGGCAGCCGTGTGGGCAGCCAATCCGGCCTCCTAGCTACGAGCGGTTGCTCATCTGTGGGGAGAGTGGGCTAAGCTCACTCTCCCCGCAGAACCCCATCAGGCGCTTCGCACCAGTCATGTGAAGCGCCTCCTGGTGTCTTAAGTCCTTCCTGGTAGGAATGTGTGTGAATCACTTATGGCATTCAAGGGTGACTGTGAGGACAACTGGACTGTGCAGGTGTGTTTAAAGAATATCCTGTGCTTGGACTGACTCTCCCAATAATTTTATCAACAATATCATTAGGCACACTTTCAAAGTTACATCACTTACTAATCCCTATTGTAATCGAGGCTGCAGATAAGAAACTTGTCTTATCTGTCTTTTCTCCCTAGCCTGATGGCCAGGTATTGTCTCTCTTTGCAAGAGGAGGAGCGAAGTTTAGATTTCATTCCAAAGCTGATATGATCTTAGATGCCAGACACTTGCAGTAGCTAGTCCTGGGAGTCTGCTTAGCTGGGCACCCCTCATAGAAAGTGTGAAGTTAATCCCCTTTCTAATTTGTGGGGCTTGCAGCCAAATCTAGGGGTGACCAGTCCACTGCCAACTAAACGACTTGTCCCCATGTATAACATAGACTGGGAGTGCACATTGCGGTCTAGCTCCTGAGCATAAGAAAAGTATAATCTCCAAGCCTGGAGATGCAGTTGCAACCAGGGAGGCTTCTGGGAGTGGGCAGAATAGGATCAGCTGGTAACAACACTATTTGATCAAATCCATACTACAGAATAATTCTATTTGATCAAATCCATACTTCAGAATAATTCTGTAATGGAATGTCATTATTTATTTCTTTGTTTATGTATATCTATGTAAGCCACTTTGGGAACTTTTTTTGAAAAATGGCATGTAAATATTTGTCATATTCATATTAATATATATTGCAGGCACTATTAGCTCTCAAAGTTCTCTTATTGACAAGGTCCTAAGAGAAGCTTTGAAATAAAGTTTAATTCAAAGTTATTTATTAAAATAAAGTTGTATTTGTTTAAATGCTTTTATTAGCCATTTCATTTTAGATGGACTTGTTTAAGTTTCTCAATACAGACATCATTTCAAAATATAATTTATGCTAATCATAGCTAAGATTCCACACTATGGTTAATAGGGTAACCATGGTTTAGAGGACTGCTTGTCCGCTTTCATTTTACTGATTAGAAATTTTATAACATTGCTCTTCAACATATTGAAAACATATTCAACAAGTAAACTCTTCATAAATAGGTAAATTCAATCACAGGTTGAACTATCTTGTGGTCAGTGGTGGATTAATGGAGAGGCAGAGTAGGCATTTGCCTACGGCGACAAAATTTGAGGAGCAGCAAATTTTGCCCCTCAAATTTTTCCACCCCCTCTCTGTGGGCAGCAGAGGCTGGAGCAAGGGTGGAGTGGGCGAGGAGAAAGTCCTCCCTTTTATCTTATATGAAAAAAGGCAAACCTTTTTTTGTTTACAGTAAAAGAGCAGCAAAAGCCTTTTTGTCTATGGTTGGCAAAAAGCTTAATCCACCCCTGCTTGTGGTTAAACATCACCAGGAATGAATGAATGAATTCATGTTTTCTGTTTTCAGGTTACTCATCTTATCTTCCAGTATTTGAAGATGTTACAAAAGCAAGGTCCCATACAACGGTACTTTAAAAAAATGTGATAAAGTTTCACTAGTCTTTCCCTTTTCTGGTTTTAAAAAAATCATTAATGGATTGGAAATGAGGTTGTAAGTGAGAGGTAGGATATAAGATATCTAAAAGAAATGGAAAAAACAGGCTAGTGAAAACAGATAATGCAGTTGAAAAAAATGTGGGGATGATCGCATTTTCAGTTGGTTGAGTCCTATGCATGTTTACTAGGAAGGAAGTCTCATTATGTTCAGTAGGGTTTGTTTTCAGATAAAGGATTGTAACCACAGTTGTTCACTGTGGTGCTCTGTGGCTGGTTTATACATATGGTTTACACATGCAAGTGTATCACTTGATGATGGCAGAATCAAGTGATGACTTCCAAGTGTGAATGAGCCATCACAGGTCAAATGCTATAGATAGAATTTCCATATCTATGGAGACAATACTTTTCAACAGAATGAGCTCACATAATCAGCTGGAAATTGTTAAGTGTTGAACAATCCTGTGAACAGCAATCAGGTGATATACAAGCATGTGTTTATTTCCATGCATTCAATTTTATTACTTCTAAAACCATTATAATTCTCCAGATCTAGCAGACAATCCATCTGGGGGAGGGTGAATCAGCCAAAATTAAGCAGAGGCCCCTTGTACAAGCAGAAGTTAGTTCATACAATTATATCCAACTCCCCCTTCTCCTGTAGCACTCCATACCCCCATCCTATGCTGTTCCATAGGATCCCCGATTCTCACAAGTGGCTTTTCAGGGGTCACAGGGGGGTGCAGTGGGGAAAATGGACAAAGTAATTGTGCAAACTTCCTTCTGCTAATGCAAGTCAAGATCCAAGCCTGTTTACATATAACATCAAGAAGCAGCTCTCAATGGGCAGGATTCAGCCTAAGTTAGTCATGACTAAGCACCATTGAAATAGGGACAAGTAAACCAAGAAATAAATGAGACATAGAGGAGATTCTCACGATCCACCCAAAGTGGGCTAAAGGAGTCCCCTCCCCTTAGACGAGGTTAGTGGAGCAAGCGCTCCGCTAACCCTGTCTATTTCATTGTGTGTTGCTGCGGTGCAGCTCTGTGGCGTGGCAACACATGAAGAGACCCCCACCAGGAGGCTGAAACAAGCCTCCCTGCCCTGGGGGTTTCTCCAGGATGCCCCATGTGCTCACGCGGGGCATCCTGGAACTTCTCGGGGTCACGCAGCCCCCAATCCCCGCAGCCCCCGCCGTCTCCGTGACAGAGCTGGCAGTCATGTGGTTGGCTGATCCTGCCGCCCAGGGCTGCTTCCCTGCTCATCTGTGGGGAGAGCAGGCTATGCCTGCTCTCCCTGCAAACCCCTTCCCGGTGAGTCTCACTAATCGTGAGACTCGCCTCAAGATCTAATGGTTTAGATCTACCAGTTCTGGATGGGGTTACACTTCCCCTGAAAGATCAGGTACATAGCTTGGATCCAAAACTCTCTCTAGTTTCTCAGGTTGAGGCTGTGGCCAGGAGTGTTTTTTACCAGTTTTGGTTGATATGTCAGCTATGTCCATTTCTGGAGGTTAATTGCCTTAAAACAGTGGTGCATATGCTGGTAACCTCTATGCTTGACTATTGTAATGCACTCTATGTGGGGCTGCCTTTGTACTTAGTCTGGAAATGAAAATTGGTACAGAATGCGGCCGCCAGATTGGTCTCTGGGTTTACCTGAAGGGTCCATATAACACCGATTTTGAAAGAACTGCACTGGCTGCCGATATGTTTCTGAGTGAAATACAAAGTGCTGGTTATTACCTATAAAGCCCTCAATGGCTTGGGTCCAGGGTATTTAAGAGAACAACTTCTTTGTCATGAACCCTGTTGCTTATTAAGATAATCCGGAGAGGTCCGGTTACTGCTGCCGCCAGCGTGGTGTAGTGGCTAGTGTGCTGGACTAGGACCGGGGAGACCTGAGTTCAAATCCCCATTCAGCCATGATACTAGCTGGGTGACTCTGGGCCAGTCACTTCTCTCTCAGTCTAACCTACTTCACAGGGTTGTTGTGAAAGAGAAACTTAAGTATGTAGTACACCGCTCTGGGCTCCTTGGAGGAAGAGCGGGATAGAAATGTAAAATAATAATAATAATAATAATAATAATAAACAGCCTATATTCTGCGACAATATCTATAACCATTGACAATAAAATTTTGGCATCCCAGGTCCTTGGGAAGGACTCGATGTCTGGATAAAACAAACCAGTCAATAACACCTGTCTGACTGTGTAAACAAGAAATAATAATAATAATAATAATTTGGTGGCAACTCAGGACCGGGCCTTCTCTGTGGGTGCCCCGGAGCTTTGGAATATGCTACCTATATTTTTTATTATTCTCACAAATAAGAACCTTTCCTTCTCTGTTTGTTTTTAGGAAGACCTTCAAGAACCACCTGTTTTCTCAGGCTTTTAACTGAAATAAATTATATCAGGCAGTATAGAAATGTGACAAACAAATAAATAATAAATAAATAAACCACCTTGAGCTTGTTTTAATGAAAGACAGTATAAAAATCTAACAATAAATGAACAAACAAATAAATAAATAAGTTGGCTGTGACTGACTTAATTCCCATTAATTTCAAACAGGCTTAGTCCTGACTAATTTAGGCTGAATCCTAAGCACTGATAAGAACATAAGAACAGCCCTGCTGGATCAGGCCCAAGGCCCATCTAGTCCAGCATCCTGTTTCTCACAGTGGCCCACCAGATGCTGCTGGAAGCCACAAGCAGGAGTTGAGGGCGTGCCCTCTCTCCTGCCATTTCTCCCCTGCAACTGGTATTCATATATTCATGAGTAATACCATGGGTTTCATTTTCCATACTATTAAGGTCATAACTTTTAGAGATCAGCCTGCTAAAGCTAAGCATTATGCAATTTTTTGAGAGCTTAGAGTGGGGGGTAAACTTTTCCTACTGTTCCAGTGCATGCTTACAGAGAGAATAATTCTAGTCAGCATTATTCGTCAGTATCAGTTCATACAAAACAAAAGGTCAATCATACCTTGCCTAGAAATTCATTTTGGTTATTTTTGGAGGGAAACAAGGCTGATAAATACATACACTATTTTCTTCTTCTTCCTAGAGTCTGGGGAGAAATTGAGAAGATTGAAGCCAATGAATTTTGCTTTCAGGAACAGGTATTGTGTTTAATTTTGTAATACTTTCTCATGTCTATACTATTATGGAAACCTTCACATGTGACTTGCTTTTGACACTAGCATCCACATTTTCCGAACCCTAACCCAAAAGTCCATACTCACCAAATGTGTCATGCAGCCTCATAATCTACTCAGGAACAAATGACATCCTTTCTGGTGACATCCAAACAATATTTTGCTCATCCACAGACTGATCCAATCGAATTTGTAGAAAATATCTGTGAAAATATGCACATCTTTAAGAAGGAGGATTTTTTAATAGGAGACCAGCTATTGATTGAATATAACCCTGCTGTAAGTAGACCCTGCTTGTGATTTTTCGGAGGGCAAACGTATATAGAAGCTACCCTAGAAACTCTGGTATGTTTATTTATTTATTTAAAATATTTATACACCACCCCTCCATTGCACTACTGCTCAGGGAGGCTCACAACATCAACAAAAATGGCATACAGTAGAAAAGGTATTCTTGGTTAACTAGAATTGCTTCCAAATCTTTTTTCAGATCCAGAAATGCTTTTTGCAAATATCTACCTCTTGCACTTTGAGGGAATGCTCACAAAATGCCTTCTAATGCTCTCGGTTAAGTGACTTATTGGAAATTAAAGTGACAATGGAAATTAAGTGACAATGGGAAATGCGGGAATCAGTGGGATCTATAAAAAGAGCTTCAGGATATAGTGGACATTTGCATGCCCAGTCTCTCCTTCTACTGTGTGGACTGCATGATGCTTTCACAGCATGATTCCATGTACTTGTACATAGGGAAGATATTGCTGTACACAACTGGCATGTGAGGAAGACCGCAGTAGGGATACGCCCAGTTGCTTCAATGTGGCAGGAAGCAGTACTTCTCAGCACAAGTAAAGCCAGTCCTTACCTGATCCTCTGCCATCCCACCGCATTTCTTGGTGTGGCACTGTATTTATTTATTTATTTATTAGAACTTTTATACCGCCCTTCCAAAAGGCTCAGGTGTACCACTGAGTTTACCACTCAGAAGTCTGTGCAGAGCTGCAGCACTGCACCCAACAGCCTGCGCACAGTGGGATACACATAGATGCAGCCACACACAGACTTCTGAGTGGTGCCATGCCACACCAGGAAATGTGGTGGGGCAGCAGAGGACCAGGTAAAGACTGGCTTTACTCATGCTTAAAGGCACCGCTTCCTGCTAGGGATGTGCACGGAACCACAGAAGCGTGGTCCGGCACTGGGGGGAGTGTGTCTTTAAGGGGGGGCGGTAGTACTTCCCCCCCCCCAGCAACTCTTCCCCCTCCGGCGCTGGTGTTTCTAAAAACGTTCTTGGGGCGGCAGAGTTCCTCCGTGCCGCCCCTGCCCCCGTCGTTGTCTGAAAAGCGTAAAACTAGAAAGATACGTCATGTGGCACGCGCACGCCAGCGGCGGAGACGAATGCACGCGCCGCGAAGGGTGCATGCGCGCTGCCAGCTCTTTCTAGTTTTACACTTTTCAGACAATGATGGGGGCAGGGGCGGCAGAGAGGAACTCTGCCACCCCAAAAATGTTTTTAGAAACACCAGCGCCAGAGGGGGAAGAGGGGGGGTAAGTACTACCGCCCCCCCAAGACACACTCCCCCTCCCTGCCGAACCGCCGGACTGCCGGAATTCCGGGCCAGTCAGGAGGCCTTTTCTATGGCCCCAGACCAGTTCCGTGCACACCACTACTTCCTGCTCCACTAAAATGATTTGTGCACATCTGTCCCCAAAATAACAAACAGAGACATGCGATCTGATTATATCTGAATAATGAAACTGGGTTTTTAAAGTGGCTTTGTAGAACCATAGAATTCCAAACCAGGAAGGGACCTTCTAGCTCTGAAATAGAAACTTGGGGTCTCTGTGAATTCTGTAGCCCTTATGTTCTTTTATACCTGCAGATCATCGCTGATGCCCTTAGCTATCTCATCCCTCAAACAGCAAACCTTTTTCTCTTATCTCCTGTCCATGAAGGAAAATGTCCTTTGAAGGAAAAATGGTTTGGGACAAAATACAGTGTGTCAGGTAAGAGAATGACTTAAAATCTTCACAGGTGGGATTTTAAATCTACACTAGTGAGAAAAATTTAAATTCCTCCTCCCACATGCCATGATTATGATCCAGAATGGAGGCCCCATGGCTACTATTTTGTTACAAAAAATAAGCATACAAGGACCAAATGAAGCATTTAACATAACATGTAGTTTGACCACAAGGTTAGGTGTAAACTGTGCTTCTGACTTCATATGCATTACTTAAAGAACTGAATAATTCCTATTGCTCTCCATGTGATATTAAATGTGTCAATTCTCCAGCTGGAGGGGTTTCTTGTGTATCAGGGTGACTGGGATGAAAATGGAAAGCAGAGCCATGCATTAGATCTATTCTGAATTTCAGCCTAAGTTTCATTCCATACAAGGTTGTGGCTGTTGGCCCAGGTTAATGCTTGAAATGGGTAAGCCTTTGCTAAACAGAGCATAGAGGCTATGCTGAACCACTCAAGTGTCATGTTCACCTACAAATGACAAAGAGACAGTGCCAATTCCCATATCAATGGCTATCCATGCAACCAAACAGCAAGTGGTGTGGGTGGCATTGTTCAAATCAGTAACTCTAGCAGAATAATTCTGGGGCCTATTATATCCACAGATATTGATGAATACTGGAGCAACTTGTGGAATGGCGACTTCATTTTACATCCAGATTTACACCTGCCTGAAGAAAACAAATATATAGGTCAGTGCTATAACAAGAGGATCCTGTACAGCCCTCAGGGACATATTCCTACAAGTGAACAGGGCTTTTGCAGGGAGGGGAGAGAAGCGAAAATCATGTCCGAACCCCACTCCCCATATGCTGCCCTGTGACACAAGCCTCCAGAGCAGCTAGATCATTTGTTCCTTGTACAGAGTACTCCGAGTACAGAGTAGGGGTGTGCATGGACCACAGTTCAAGCACTGGTTCGGACTAAGTGTTGCTGACCAGGGTGTTTCTGACTACACAAATGGCACCCACACATGTGCAGATGGCACCATGTGCATACTGGTGCTGCATAGGGGTACTTGGGACAAGCATTGCCCCAGCAGGAAGCTGCCACTCCCCTCCCTGCATCACAGAACTAGTTTATACCTCATCTGAACTAGGGTTGTGCATTTGGGGTTTTTTTTCTGTTTTGTTTTTGGCCTGAATCCGAAACATCCCCATTTTGTTCCTTGTTCAAAACCATCCAATCAGAAACACCCCAATTTTTTTCTTTGTTCGAAATTGCAGAATCTGAAACGTTTTGGATTTTTAAAAACAGCCCCAGGGCAAAACTAGTGGGTGTGGGTGGTAGTGCTCAATGAATGGAAGCTACCACCCAAATTTCAGAGGAATTGGGCAAAGGGCTGATGTTTGGTGAATTTTTGAAGTTTAAGATTTTTCCCATAGGGAATAATGGAGGTTTCAGCAAAAGTATAGCTTCACATTGGGGGGGAGGGGTGCCCCAGAGCAGAGTAGGGTGGGTGGTAGTGCCCAGTGGGGGCAAGGAAGCTGCCAGAATTATTTCAAAGGAATTGGGCATAGGGCTGATTTTTAAAGATTTAATGGAGTTTACGCATCTTTAAGGTTCTTCCCCATAAGGATTGATGGAGGTTTCAGCATTTGTTGAAGTTTATGTGTCTTTAAGATTTTTCCCCATAGGAGATAATGGAGGTTTCAGCAGCCCCATAACTGTACTTAGGGGAAACTGGAGTGGCCCAGAGCGAGTGGTGGTATAGAGCACATAGGGTGCCAACCACCCGCATGGGTAGCTAACCCATGAGTTACTTGGTTCTGTTGTTTCTGAGATGTTTTGAGTGTAGACTCTCTGGTAGCATATGAGAGTGGAGTCATGGTTTGTCATTGAAAGGCTCATTTGCTACCAAAGAATCTACACTCAGAACCCTGCTTGTCTGCCCATCCACTGTGATCAGGGGGGCAACTGGACAGGGGTGGTAGGAGACACATCTCATCGCCCTTGCCACCAGCTTAGTGCCTGGGCTAGTTGTGGGGCATCTGGCAGCTGCTCTCACCGGCATCTGGCAACTGCTCCAGGGGGCATCTGCTGTGTCCCTTCTGGATCTGGGGTGTGTGCTGGGGTTTGTGTGTGTTTAGGTTGGCTTTTGTTCTGTTGGCTGCGGCAGCGGCTCTCTTCTCTCTCCTGCCTTGTTGTGAGCAGGGTGTTTTGGGCATGGGGACAGAGTTCAATGCCTTTGACAGTGCTGCAGTTGCCAGGAAAGGGTTAGCTGAGGCTACCAACCAGGGAGCAGCAGAGCGGGACTGCAGCTTGGAGCCCTCTGAGTGGTCTCCTTGGGTCACGTGCTTGCCCCGTCCACTCAGGGAACTGCTCGTCATGGGCGTGGCTGGAGGACCAACAATGCTACCTGGGGCTGGAGGGAACCTCAAAACGTTAACCGTGTGTCGCTCACACTCCGTGCTGGGTCTGCAGCATGTGCCCGTCTGTTTGCTATGGGGTAAAAATAGGGTTCTATCTCCTTTCAGGGGGTAACCCTATTTTCTGCTCGTCTGAATAGCTTTGCAGATAATGGTGTGGGTGGCATGGTCCAAATCAGTAACTCTAGCACTACACTAGTTAATATTGCTTCCAACACACACACACACACACACACACACACACACACACACACACACACACACACTTACTTCTAGTATAGCTTAACTATCTCCATTTTAGCCCATATTCTAACAAGCAGCCTTGTAAAAATAACTTTTGTATACAGGACTCAGAAGCATATTTTACAGATCTGGTGTGCAACTCTGCATGTCTCCCCCCACAAAAAATAAGAAGCCATCACATGCCTTTTATACACTAGCATAAGCAAGTATCCTTATATCCAAATGCATGCATGAATTAGGAATGTGCAAACTGGCTCAACGTTGAACAGGTTCAACGTTGAACCGGTTTGGTTTGATGGCTCAGGGTTGGACCCAACCACCCCCTGTTCAGTCTGGCTCCAGGCCAACCCCCACCCCAACTGTTCAGGGGGGTTCGCAAACTTTTTTAAAAAAATAAAAACTTTTTTTTACCTTATCCCTATTGGGGAAGGTCCTTGAGGTGGCAGGGTGGTCCGTGGAGGCTTCCCCTTCTCCCGCTGCCGCCATTGTCACCCCTCTGGCCTGTTCAGTTGGTTCTTCAACCCATTCAGACCTCCGTAGTTTGGCGCAGTGGCCATTTTGGACACCACTGTGCATGCGCAAATAGCCTCCGCGAGGCCTGGCATGACCTAGGGCCTTGCAGAGGCCATATGTGCATGCGTGGCAGCATCCAAAATGGCCACCACGCCGAACTATGGAGGCCCGAACGGGCCAAAGAACTTGCTGAACTGGCCAGAGGAGGTAACAATGGAGGCCAGCAGCAGGGAGGGGGGACCTCTGCATACGCCCCCCCACCTCGAGGACCTTACCCAAAGGGGGGAAAGTTAAAAATAATAATAATATTTTTTAAAAAACTGGACCGACCGGACTGGGGCGGTGGGGTTCAAGGGATTGCCGGACCGAAATGGTCAGGTTCGAGTCTGGTCCCAAGTCGAACTGAACTGGGCCACCCGGTTCCGTGCTCATCCCTAGAATGAATATGCACTTCAAATCTAGTAGTAACCCATGTATTTTATCCCCTATACTAGCCACAGATTTTTCTATAAAGGAATCAGATGGCAAGGACCATGAATATCCAGAAAAAATACTGAGTACACAGCAAGGCTGTCTGTGGTACAAGAAGGACAACAAATTTGGTGTTCCCAAAGGTAAAATTCAATTGCTTGTGTGGTAGAGGGCTGATTAAACAGCAGTTGCAGTTTGTTAATATCAGCTTTTGGAAGGCTGCAAAGTTCTTTGGTTCATTATTACTGTAAAAGCAATCAGCACTCTGGAGAGCTCTACAGTTAGAAAAGTCTTAACCATGTATACCAAGGTGAAACTGACAAATAAGGAAATCAGAATGACTGAAATGCTTAACAAAAAGCTACCGAAAGATCATCAAATGGCATATTGCATCTAATCCCTTCAAGACACTAAACCTTTTCCATTCAGCACAAGTGATATTAACCACCTATGGTGAGGTGCTGAGATTAGCACACCGTGATTAGCACACTGCCTGGGTTGCCCCAGGCAAGGTTAGACATGCAGCCCAAGGAGTCACAGAGATGGGCACGTAGAGTGCCTGACTGAGGGGGGAATTCCCAATGCAGTGTGTGGGCTGCACATTGTATTGAGGGATGCCCGGAGTCTGGAACAACAAGTTCCGGATCCGTACGCTCTGCTCCATGCTTCACAGAGCTGCATGGAACAGGGATGCCTATCTGGGTGTGCAGGAGCCGCGTTGAAGAGGACCTCCTTGGTCATCTGGGGGGAAGGGAAGGTGAAAACAGCCTTCCTCCTGCACCCTCCCTGCCTGCCCGGGGCAATTGTGTGAATCACCCTGTTATATTTTACTAGGGCTGTGTTCTTATGGCCAGAACAATCACAGTTAAAGAGTTAACCATGATTAGCCAGCCCCATGCACTCATAGGAACATAGGAAACTGCCATATACTGCATCAGACCATTGGTCTATCTAGCTCAGTATTGTCTTCACAGACTGGCAGTGGCTTCTCCAAGGTTGCAGGCAGGAAACTCTTTCAGCCCTATCTTGGAGAAGCCAGGAAGGGAACTTGAAACCTTCTGCTCTTCCCAGAGTGGCTTCATCTCCTGAGGGGAATATCTTGCAGTGCTCACACATCAAGTCTCCCATTCATATGCAACCAGGGCACCTGCTTAGCTATGGGGACAAGTCATGCTTGCTACCGCAAGAGTGTGTCATAAAAACACAGAGAGGCAATTCTCACGATTGCCAAAAAGTGGGCTAAGGGAGCCTAGCTCTCTTTCTGGTGGCCATGAGAACCACCAGGCTCGCAGGTGAGCCCGGTTGCTCTCAAGTGGGTCACCCGCTTAAATAACCTTCCCCTAAGCCCAGGTTAGCAGAGCGAGTGCTCCGCTAACCCAGGCTCTATGATCGTGTGTTGCTGCGGCATGGTTCCACGCCGTGGCAACTCATGAGTAGATCCTCGACCAGGAGGCTAAAAAGCAGTCTCCCAGCTTGGGGGGGTCTCTCCAGCATTCCCCCGATCCCCCCAGCCCCTGCCAGCTCCGTAACAGAGCCAGCAGTTGTGTGGGCAGCCAGTTCGCCCAGGCTAAGCCCACTCTCCCCACAAACCACATTTTCCCACTGATCGTGGGAACCACCTCAGAATTTCTGGGCAATTCTGTTAAATTGATGCAGTTAACCTGCATTTAACCAGGATCATTAATCAGGATCCAATCTTGGTTAATGGTCCTGGTTAAATTCAGGTTAACTGCAGCAGTTTAACTGGGATTGCCTGGAAAATCCAGGTACTCACAACACATCCATGGGAGCATACAGGGCTGGCTAATCACAGTGAAAGAGATAACTGTGATTGTTCTGATTGTGAGAACACAGCCTACCTGATCGAGGTCCAGTAGACATGTAACCTGGATTAGCTCCCACTACTCCTAAAGTTATCCCTATGTTAGGGCTGTGCAGAACCAGTTCAAATGAAACTTGGTTAGATTTGAACCACCCCAGTTCAACTGGTTCGAGCTCAAACTAGACCAGCCCTCAAAAACAGGAGGCTGGTCCAAGTTTAAACTGAACCAGACCCGGTTTGGACTGAACCAGTTCAGCCTGGTAAGACTGGTTCAGTTGCCTTGCTTGTAAAGGGGACTCCGGTAAGGATTCCCCTTTACAAGCAAGGGGGGATTCCCTAAATTAAAGGGGTCTGGAGGGGGCAGGAGAGAGGGCACTTTATTGGCTGTGGTGGCAGCAGCTCCCCATGGCAGCGGCCCCTCTTGGCCCCACCGGTGCTCCCCCCTGCACACCACGGGCCAGCAGGCAGCCCAGTTCTGGCCTCCGTGCAGGCACAGAGGCTATTTCCATTACTGCTCTGCATGCGTGGAGGCCATTTATGTCTCCTCTCCACACAAGTTGTGTGGTGTACTCTGTACCATTTTTGTACTCTATCATGCTGTTTTGATATCACAAAACATCTGAAGAATACTGAATGGAGAGACATTTAAGGCTGATTTGATGATGATGATGATGATGATGATGATAATGATGATGGAAGAGGAGGAAAAGGTGCCATCACTGGTTAATGTCCTGATGGTGCCCTTTAGGAAGGACATTGTGGAGAAGAGGTTTGCTAAGGTTGGAACTTGCATTCCAGACTAGTGTTGCACTAGCACAAGCATGCTTGTGAAACTGCTTCGCAACACCTTATCTGTTTTAAAGGGAACTTCTGCACAAGAGCATTATAGGCAAGAGCACAATTCCTCAAAGTCCAGTTTTTTAGCACAACAATGCAATTTTCTTGCACAACTGCAACTTTGTCCATTATACAAGTGTTTTGTTAGTCAGGATGTTGGCAACTGTGCTTAGTGGCTTACAAAATAACATAAGGAGGAAAAAGGAGGTCACAGCCCCAAGGAACTTACAATCTAATGCATGATAGTAGAGACAGAAAAGATGGAAGAGAGAGGAGAGAGAGGGTAATAAGGGATGAAGGCAAGCAAACACATTTCGTTTCCATTTTAGTTTGGGATGATGATTAGGGAATTAAACCAAAGGCTTCATAGAAGTGCAGAGTTCTGAGAGGACTGAGAGGAGGCACTACATAAGCACTATAGGAGGGAGTCCTGGAATAAACCAGCAAGAGAATGGTCAGAACAATTTAAGGGGAAATAGAAGTTTGCTATCATAGCTGAACTTCAATACAGAGGTGATTTCACTGAGACAGACAAGCAAGACTGGGCCCACTGAGGAAACAGGTCATGCAGATTTGATTCGATTACTTCCACTGAAAAAAATAATTCTTTTTCATCAGCTTTTATCTGTTTCCATCTGGTGTCTCCACTGATACAGCAGTCTGCAATGAAGTAAGTGTTCTTTCCACGTTTTTCATCACTCAGCATTTCTACGGAAGTTAATGTGTGCGGGTGTCCAAACATGATCACTGGGACCATAAAAATGTTAGTTTCTTGTTACTTCATATCAGTACTCCCTGGTAGATATTGGAGAGGAATAAACAGCAAGGAATGAGGCTATTCACACGAACAACCCAACCCACTCCTGATCCTAGCGCTTCAGCCCCGGCTGGCCTGCCTTTTTACCCCAGACCTTAACCAGGGTTAGAGGATGTGAGTGCATCCTCAACCCAAGGTCTGGGGCCGTGTGAATCCTCGGGCTGCACACGGCCCGAGCAGTCACACAGCCAGGCGCCTAGAGTGCTCGGCTTGAGGGGGGAAATCCCTCAATGCCCCGCACTGCTCATGAAGTGCATTTTGGGATTCCTGGAGGCCAGGACTCATTTTCCTGGCCTCGAGAGATCCGCACTGCTCGGAGCAGCACAGATTATTATGTGGGCACATGAGGTGCATGACACAACTCAGAGCAGGATCATCTGAGGGGAAGGGAAGATCGGACTTGTCTCCCCCCGCCCCTGCCACCCCCTCCCTGCTGGGATGCAAGGGTTGTTTGCACGACCTTAATATCTATGTTACTTTGGAGGCATGGATAAATTAATTCGGTTTTTACCAACGGACACTATATTTACCTGGATCTAATCTGAGTTTTCCCCCCAAGTTCTTTGAGTTCAGAAGGGAAGGCTGTCATCTTCAATGTGCATACCAGGAATCCCTGCCATGGTGGCCACCTGTGATCAAGAGAATAGGAGCGCTGCAGGAGTTGCTCTCAGCAGTGGTGCTCTTAGGATCGGACTTCCGGGATGAAGTCCAGTTCTCAGCACCAGGAGGGGGCCTCCAAATGTCAGGGGGGGGCTCCCCAGAAGCCCACCACCACCCTCATGCCTGCCTCACCGCTGCACCAATCTTTCCCATTTTCACCACCATGTGCACAGCCAGGGGTCGGGGGTGAGAGTCAAGTGGTAGGGATGTACATGGAACTGGAGACGGCTGGTTTGGCATGGGGGGGGTACCTTTTAAGGATCAGGGAGGGTGCTCTTACCCCGTCTCCAATGTGTTTCCCCCACTGGTGCTGTGCTTAAAAATGGGATGCTGCTGCCCCAATGCACATCAGACCAGAAGTGCCTGGTCTGTGTGTGTGTGTGTGCAACGTGAGTCCGATGCGCACTAGGACAGCAAGGAGATATACTGCCGTTCTGCGAGACTGTTTTTAAGTACAGCGCCGGCGGGAAAAATGTGGAGGGGGTAAGAGCACTCTCCCCGATCCTTAAAGGTAACCCCTGCACCGCAGAGCCTTTTGAACTGCCGGCCCTGCAAATCAGTTTTGTGGTCCCTAAAAGGACCGCTGAACTGGTTCGTGCACATCCCTACCAGGCGGGCCTCCCCCATGGCGTCCGCAGCTGGTGGGCCTGTCCGGGCCTGACTGAGCACAGGCGAGGTGCTCCCAAGTGCCTGTGCAGTGCAAATCTTGAGCATTGCAGGTCCATGACATCACGGGCTTGCGACTCTTGAGATTCACACTCTGCAGGCGTGCAGGAGCGTCTCGCCTGTGTTCTCCAGAGTGTGCACTCATGCTTGAAAGCCTCTTCCTCCTGCCTGGCCACATATTCTTCTCAAGTGCTGCTAGCTGCCTCAGAGGGAGAAGGAATCTGCCTCCTTGATGTGCTGTGGTAATCAGGAGAGGCTCCTACACACACTTACTTAGGAGTAAGTATTGCACTCAGTGGAACTTACTCCTGTGTAAACAAAGAGGAGATTGGGTTGCTGTGAGGAGGGACTTGGATTTGAAGGATCTGATCAAAACTAAAAAGTTATCAAATCCAGTCCATTGATTTCCACAGAGAAAAAGTTAAACGTACCTTTAAAGTTACAGTCACAGACACAATTCATTGGAAAGAAGTTCCAAGTATGATTACTTCTGAGTAAGCAGCTACAGGGCTTAGAGAAAACCACTTTTACCAAGCTCTTTGTTCTTACTCCAAAGTATACCCCATTTGGGGCTCTTATACTGCCCCAGACTTTCACCAAGCCCTGCGGTTGTTTATTCGGAAGTAAACCTCAGTTGCTAGTAACAACAAGCGACCCTTTCTCAGCATTAGTCAACATGCACTGCCAGGTCACACAGGAAAACAGTGAGATGCAGGATGAGAATTGCAATCAATCATAGGAGGCATTTCTTTATGTACGGGGCTTTATGGTATATATTACAAGTAACAGTTGATTACAGTTACTATATGTAATTTTTTAAAAAAATGTGTCCAGTATAAGATTTTCTTTTTTGAGGGAGGGCCTTAAATTCAGAGTCATCTTAGATTCAGGTAAATATGGTGTATTTATATATATATATATATTATAGGGCCCCCAAACAAATTGTGGCACCACCAAGGACCATGTGATACATTTTGTCATATTTTTCTCCTTGCAGTGTAGTCCTTTTTGATATTTTTGTTGGTGTCCTCACTCACAGTCTTGCTGAGCCAGCCTATCAAGCCGATGTGGCTCAGCTGGAATACAAAGTCATAGCCAGAGAGCATGGCCTGGTCATTCGAGCGAGAGGCTTTAACCATAAACTACCTGTGAGTAGCCTTCATGTCTTAATATGATTTAACCCATCTCCATCCCATCAAAACTAATATGACCAGTTATGTTGGAGCAGCTTGTTTAGTATGAAGAAATAAAGCACGGAAGACTTCTACATCATTCCCATTGTCCTTACTAAAGGTGAATGATATCATATATGGACATATGGACATGTTTTAAAGCTGTGAAGGAAAGTGTCTTAAATGCTGCTATTTTGTTCATTCTTTTTATTGCTGTCTGTAAATTTTATCATTGTAAGCCAGCCTGGAAATTAGGGATGTGCACAAAATGGATTTTGTGTTCTGTTTCGAACTTGAAACGCCATGGGTAGCTCCTAGGGATACCAAAGTGAGCTGGGTAGTAGGGAATGATGGGTGCTACCTACAGATCCTATGGGGGTTTGGGGGAAAGGTTAAAAAAATGTTTAAAATTACCTACTTGGCCATTTCTTTTGTGGGTTGGGTGATAGGTAGCACTCATCATGCCTGCATTCTGGTATCTCTACAACCCATTTTGGTATCCCTAGGAGCTACCCATGGGGAACAATGGGATTTTCCCAATTGTTCCCTATGGCTGGAACAAGCTGCACTCACAGTGCATGCACACAAGTTTTGTATAGCAATTTGCAGTGCACTTTGCAACCGTGCCTTAGGCGGGGGGAAACCACTGCAGAAGCACACAGTAAAAGGGAATCTGTCCCTCCCAACACAGAACTACATTTCAAACACAGTCCAAAAATGGCTAAAAAAGAATCACTGACCCAGAATCCACTGCCAGCCACAGTGCCTACACTGCAGTAACATCATTGGCACAAATTGCTCTCTCACACACAATTATGACTCCTTACGTTCCTAGCATTGGAACATCGGCCACAGCAGCACCTTAGCAGGAAGCATAGCTATAAACTCAACTAGAGCAACTTCTGCCAGGTTTTTTTGGCTGAGTACACCTTGCAATGCAGATTGCAGAGCAGAGCAGACCAGTATAAGAAGCACAAGTAAGTCTCAAGGCCATACATGGAGCTCATCACAGCAATCACCAAGAAATATTGCAGAGAGAAAGCTGCAAACATCCATTTCTCACCACAACACTATCTCACAAACAAAACAAACCGTAACTCAAAGAATGAAGGCACCCATGTTCTGCCTTTGTCAATCTGAGATCCAGCAAAACCAGATAGTTATAGGAGCAATAGCACCACATATTATACTCTGTGCTGGAAAAAGAAAAAGATAAAACCAAACTTTTCTTCTTCCTCTCCTGTCTTGATGTATTCTCTTGTTCAAGACAGGCACAGAATAAGGGCTCTGTCTGCCTCCCAGTCCCTTTGAATACATTTTGAATTTGAAATTCCCTCCTTTTGTGTTCACCCTCCCTCCTCCCTCTCCCCAGCAAATGGGGGCACAGTTGCCCATGACAACACTTGATTTGTATGATAACATGCCAACCAAGAAGCAAGGAGATTGCAATCCAATCGTAAGCCAGTGCCAGAAAACCAATTAGCAAGGGAAAAACAGGCCTCCAAAAAGGCGCTCGAAATGTTTCAGTTGAAACTGTTGTTCTGCTCCAAGTACAAAATAGGCCCTTTTTAAATGGATCCTTTTCCTTCTGGGAAAGTGTGACCCCATCCAGAACAGATAGATCAAAATGGTCTCCTGTGTTCCAAACTGGCACAATAAGTACCTCCGTCTTATTTGGATTCAGTCTCAATATGTTCTCTCTCATCCAGCCCATCACTGCCTCCAAGCAGGCATTTAGGGAGGTCGTGCCTTTTCCTGATGTAAAGAAATAGATTTGAGTGTCATCAGCATACTGATAATTCCCCACACCAAATCTCCTGATTATGTCTCCCAATGGTTTCGTGTCGATGTTAAAAAGCATAGGGAGCCCTGGGAGATGTCATATAAAAGTTCACATTTTGAAGAACAACAGTCTCCAAGTGACACCATCTGGAATCTGCCCAAAGCAGTGCCTCCCACTCCCAATCCCTTCTGGAAAGATACTAGGGTCAATAGTTTTGAAAGCTAGGCATGTGCAAACTGGCTTGAGGCCAAGCCAGTTCACCATCAATTTGGGCTGGCTTAAGGGCTATAGCCAAACCCCCTTTGCCAGCTTGGAGTTGGTTCAGAGGTTCTAAGTAAGCAAGCAAGCAAGCAAGCAAGCAAGCAAGCCTGTGTGTGTATGTGTGTTTAGACTCACTGCCTGGTCTGAGTCGGCAGCAGGTGGCTCTCTGCCATCTCCCCCTCCCCCACCAGCCTTCTCCCACTCTAATAAGGTCTGGTTCAGCCCATTTTCGGGCTGTTCTGGCCCTACCTGTGATGGCGACAGTCATTTTGGAGGCTGCTGTGCATGCCCAATGGACCAGTGAGACTAAAAAAATTATTGTTTTTTAACTTAGAACCCCAAACTGGCTTGACGTTGAGCCAAGCCAGGGATATGTTCGGGGGGGGGGGCACAAAACCAAACATGCCCGTTTCAATTTGAGTTCATTCTGGACTCAAAATGAATCGGGCAAACCAGTTTTGTGCACACCCCTATTGAAAGCCACCAAGATATCCAAAAGGACCAACAAAGTCACAGTTCCTCTGTCAATTCCTAATGGAGATCATCCATCAGACCGACCAAGGCAGTTTCCACCCCATAGCCCACCCAAAAACCAGTCTGAAATGGGTCTAGATAAAAAGTTTCCTCCAAGAGTGTCTTGAGTTGGGAGGCCACCACCCTCTCAGTTACCTTGTCAAGCTACAGAACATTGGAGACAGTCCTATAGTTGCTTAACTCTGAGGGATACAATGCAGGCTTCTTCAGAAAAGGTCTAATGATTGTCTCCTTAAGACAGGAAGGCATCCTGTTCTCCCTCAGAGAAGCATTTATAATATCATCCAGACCTTCTACAACAATCCCCTTGCCTGATAGCATAAGTCATGTTGGTCAAAGTTCAAGAGAACAGGCGGTAGGCCACACCATTCCTAGCAGCTTATCCATATCATCAGCAGTCACAAACTGAAATGGATCCAGCTTAACCACATATGAGAGCCAGCGTGGTGTAGTGGTTAGAGTGCTGGACTAGGACCAGGGAGACCCGAGTTCAAATCCCCATTCAGCCATGATACTAGCTGGGTGACTCTGGGCCAGTCACTTCTCTCTCAGCCTAGCCTACTTCACAGGGTTGTTGTGAAAGAGAAACTTAAGTATGTAGTACACCGCTCTGGGCTCCATGGAGGAAGAGCGGGATATAATAATAATAATAATAATAATAATAATAATAATATGAGGAGTTACAGGACACTTTCATTAGAATGCAATAATAAATGCTTCCTCCCACAAGACCTGGTGTGTACCCAGCTACTGAACTATGCCCCCTACCTTTTGGGGCCATCCATAAACTATGTCACACTTAGCAAAGCTATGACCAAGACAGCATAGGGTACTGGTGAAAATGCAGCAAGGTGTGACATCATTTATGGAGATCCCTGGCCATTGGACTCCATGTCACCACCACTATCAAATCATGCTGTAAGCATGGACTGAGGGTACCCAAATTCCACCAAATGCTTTGTACAAATTCTACAAAACTAGCCAAACCCGCACAGAGCATCTGTGTGCTCTTTGGGGCCAGCAGTTACCTCTCCCACCCCCACATTCTGCCCAAGTCTCTACTTCCTGACCACAGCTGGCCCGTGCCAGGCCCAGCCACCTCTCCTCCCCACCACCACTTCTGGGGGCCCCCCACTTTCTTCCCCCCCTTCCTGGGCCTTGCCGCCACCACTTACTTCCGCAGCCAGGCCCGCCAACTCTGGCTTCCGCAGCCGGGCCTGCTGCCACTGCGGCAACCAGTCCTCCTGGGTGCATCTCAGCCAATCAGCTGGGCACTGGGACGCACATTCGAAGGCACACCTAGGAGAATTAAATATATAGATGCCCAAATCTCCACTTAGGGATACTGCCCTCACCTGTTTTGATAGAAGGCAGGATGGCAAATGTTCTTGAGATGTGCCAGCTACTGTCAGAATTTTCTGCCATTTCCTCTCTGTCAGCTAAATTGCAAAATATTATCAGTATAAATGTCAGCATTCATTAATTTTTCTGACATCTGCACAGGGCCAGCCCTTAGACTTTTGGCACCCTAGGTGACATTTGACTTTGGCACCACCGCCACTCCCACAACTAAGTGCAGAGGCCTGGCTTTAACTTGAGCCATGTTGCTGCTCATTTGCCAAGTCAAATGACCAGTCCGTGTGGTTGAGCAGTGTGAATGACTAGCCTGCACTGGCTTGAGGATACAGTGGGAAAGTGCTCCCAGTCTCGTGGGGGCAAAACAAACCCTTCAAAGATGAGAACATGCTGCTGTTAATCTGGAAATCCAGTTGGAGACCATTTGTTTTTGGAAATGAATGCTGAGGCAGGCAATTCATATTCCAGAGAGGGGGTGCAGTAGGGGTGTGTGAACCGGCTCGCCCTCAAGCCGGTTTGCCCTCGAGCCAGCTGGGCTCAAGGCTCGCCCTCGAGCCAAATGTGGGGCGGGGAGGCTTGGTCCGGCGGCGAGGATTCCCCTTTGCAAGTAATGGGTTGTGGTGGTGGGGAGGAAAGGAAAGTTCCCCCTTTAACCTTTAAAAAACAAAACACCACTGCATGGTGGGATGGGGGCAGCAGCAGCCACAGCAGCTGTGGGAAGGGTGGGGACTGGGAGGCGAGGGGAAAGTTCCCCCTTTTACCTTCCAAATGACCAAAACATGCCATTGTGCAGCAGGATGGGAGTGGTGGTGGCTGCAACAGTTGCAGGATGGGGGCGGTGAGGGTTAGGGATGTACAAACAGGTTCGACATCGAACCTATTCAAACCCCCCAGCCGTTCGGGGGGGGTTGTGATATTATTTATTATTATTATTATTATTATTATTATTATTATTATTATTATTTTGAAAATTAACTTACTTCCTCCGGGGGAGTTGCTTGAGGTTTGCCCTCCCCCACCGGCCTCCCTTACTCTCCAAACTGGCCCATTCGGCCGGCTCTTTGGCCCATTTGGGCCTTCCCCCTCCGGCACGGTGGCCACGTTGGAGGCTGCCACACCTGCACAACTGGCCTCTGCGTGGCCTCCCACCACCACCACCTCGAGCAACTCCCCCGGAGGTGTAAGTTTTTTAAAAAAACCTTTTAAGTTTTTTTTTTAATCACGAAACACGCCCCCCCCCGACTGAGGGGGTGCCAAACCAAACTGGCCCAGTTCGGTCCGGGTCCAGTTAGGACTCTAACCAAACTGGCCCAGCCGGTTCCGTGCATATCCCTAGTGAGTGTCGCAAGAGCTCCTTCCAGCTCACCGCCTGCCTCCCAAATGATGGCACAGGCCAGTCTGCAGTGCATTTGGGGCCTTTCTGGATTCAAACCAAACCCGGCCAGCCATGTACATCCCTAGAGTGTGGCTTATAAAACTAGCTGTTTACTAGGGGCTGAGATGCAGTGTACAAAGAAGACTGTCTATTTTGGGGGGCAGAATGCACAAGCCCTTTGGGTAGCCGGGTGCAGATTCTTACAGCACTGTGCAGTACTTCAGGGATGCAATACAAGATGGAGAAAAAGAATAACTGGAAGTTTTATACTCTGGCACTGCTTATGCGCCGCCACCCCCACCAAGAACTGGTGCCATAGGCGACCACCTAGTGGACAGGCTGGCCCTGCATCTACATAACATACACAACATAACATATATACATCTACATAACATACATAATTTGGCATGGCTACAGTTTAGGAGCTACTATTTATCCATATACTGGTCCACAAATTGTGAGATGAACAATGGTGAGATGCATGCTAGTCTTATGTTTGGTCATAGTGATCTATTAATGACCCTTTCCAACCCTAGCACAGAATCCCTCCAATAGCTGCTGCTGGCATATGCTTTAGGTTTCTTTTGAGATTATGAGCCCTTTGGGGACAGGTGACCATATTATTTAATAATAATAATTTATTATTATTATTATTATTATTATTATTATTATTATTATTATTCGATTTCTATACCGCCTTTCCAAAAATGGCTCAAGGTGGTTTACACAGAGAAATAATAAATAGATAAGATGGATCCCTGTCCCCAAAGGGCTCACAATCTAAAAGAAACATAAGATAGACACCAGCAACAGTCACAAGAACAGTTATCTTATATATGTATTATTTATTTTTCTATGTAAACCACTCTGAGAACTTTGGTTGAAGAGCAGTAGATAAATATTTGTAGCAATGGCAGCAGCAGCAGTAGTAGTCGTTGTTGTAGTAATGATATTTCCTTTTCTTCCTAGTTGCTCTTTCAACTAATCATTGACCGGTTGTCTGACTTCACTTTCACTCCATCAGTATTTCAGATGATAACTGAGCACCTTAAAAAGACATATTTTAACTTCCTCCTCAAACCAGATATGCTGGCAAAGTGAGTGTCTTCAGGGAAACCACATGGGAAGCCCAATGATGTTAGAGTTAGGTGGTATACATTCACTTCACTGAAGAAACTTCCACACAGTCAAAAATCAGTTGCAGGTCAGCTCAGTCTGAGACTGCTTCAAGGCTGATCAGTGCTTGCAAACATCAAAATGATAATCAGGTCTTGGCTCAGTCTGGAGTGATTGCTTAGACTGCCCATTTCAGCGATCTTCCTTGTTTTTCAAGAAAAAAACACTTTGGTGAATAACATGCAGTGTGAGAGCCATTTCCCACTGTGCTGACCTCCTCAAATGCTGTACTTTACAGAAACAGAGACAAGCCCCAACATCATCTTAGAAGGTGCACACAGACTGCTGGGAAATAGAGAGGTTGTGCACATGACCTCATGGCCGCTGCTAGGAGGGCTGCAGGGAAGGCAGGAACTCACCTGCCTTTCCTGGCAGATGAGCAGTGGCTGCGATTGCCTTTCGCAGTGCCGCATGCCCACACAAGTGGTGGTGCAGCAAAGGCTGAAGCCAGGAGCAGGAGAACTTCTCCCTTCCACATCCCAGGGTGCACTTCACCAGGAGGAGGGCAGCAGCTGCTCACATTAAAGAGGCCACTGCACTCAGCACAGCCTCTCCTTCATGCTAGGAAGGAGCGGCCGCTGCTGGAAATGGTGGCGGGCCAGATGGAAGCCTTTTAACCCAGTGGTGATCGTTCTTACAGTCACCTGCTGAGGTTAAACTAACCTCAGGTTCACTTAGCCTCGGTTAAAGACCAGGGTCAAAAGTCGGGTTGGGTAGGAGGGCAGAGCCAGGATCAGGCTCGTTCCCAGCACTGCACACAAGCAGCCTAACCCGGGCTGGGCTGCCTTAGCCTGTGTTAGGCTTCTCACATGAAGAGACTTATTGTCTTTCTCAACGCTTTCCTCATAGAGCCCAACGGAGAAAGCGCTGGGCAGCTCTACACTTTCCAGTGCTCTATGCACACCTTCCAAGATGGCGCTAGGGCTCCAGACGGCTCTGTTTAGCTTAAAGGAGGCCCACCAGCATTGGGGGAAACATAGTATTGCATGGTGGTAGGTACAGTCATCTCTGCACGATGTTAGGGAGCTGTACAGAGTATTTGGCTTTGGCTGAAACTCTGTACAGGCCTAATAAACGATTTGTCAGAGGGCCACACTTTGGATCAATTGGAACAGTCACTGCTTCCCAGACTTTATAATGAAGAACACTGGCCCATTTAGTATCTTATTCCATCATTGTAATTTTTATAGAGCCCAATATATTTACACAGGGATGCGGGCAATTTTTTCAAAAAACAACAACCACCCAACCCTCCCACAGTTCACCAGAGTTCGAGTCATTAGATGTTGATTGGTAGGCACTAGAAACTTCCTTTCACTATCCCTTCACATGTTGTGAAGGGACCGACAACATTTTCTTGAAGTTGGAATGCGGGGGCAAGACACCCGGGGGGGGGAGCTGCACAGCCCCGTTTGGAAATGAAACCGGCCTGCGCTGCATTGGCAGTGCAGGCTGGAGCAATTCTCCCTGCCTTCAAAAGCAGGTAGAGCCACTCGTGGCCCACACCCCCGGGCGTCTGACATCAGATGTGGGGGCGGGCCCCCGTATATGATGTCAGGCGTGGGGGCGGGGCCAGGGGGCCACAGCCGAACATGGGCCTCTGCCAGTCTTGCTCCGTGCCTGGTTCTGTAGTGTGTTTCCGATGCTTAAAGAAGTGCCTGCCATCTCTGTCATGATGCAACATCATGTCCCAGGGATTTCAGGAAGTAAAATAGCACTGATTGGGAGGTAAGAGATACTTGAACACCACTCAGCCTGCTGCTGCCCACAGAGGTGGAGTTGCCGTGATTCCTCCACTGACTTGGGTAAGCTCCTCCACCTCTACTCAAAATATGATACACTTTCATGGACCCACCACGTGTGTGCTGGATCCTCTCCCCCCACCTTAGTCCTGGTGTCTCCCTTGTGTTTCTGTTTCGATCATGAGTCCTCTCGATACAGGGAGGTCTCTTTTCATTCCTTTTGCTATGTCAACTGGTTGGAACACTTTTTGTTTGAAGTTTGACATACTACATAATAATAATCTATATACTGTATCTTTCAGGGTACTAAAAGTTCAGGATTATGTGATACTTAGGCACAGTGCACTGTGCATTGTCTCACTTAAGTGGAAATACAGCCCAGTATCCATGTTTGCCCCATTTTCCTCCCTTGCATTAGGAGAAACCCTGGTGGAGGTTTGTGTTTAGAGCCCTTCTGGTGAGCCGTATATAACCTTGTCTAATAAAGCAGTTACCCTTATCTGGACACACTTATGGACTCTAAATGCTTCATCAAAGTTCAACAGACAACACAAGGATGACACCTTTTTAATTAAAATCTATTTACTGATGCCCCTTCTCCCTCGATTTACAGAGATATACGACTCTCAATATTGGAGTATGGCAGGTGGTCTTTGATAGAAAAATATGAGACTTTGACTCGTGGCCTTTCCATAGAATCTGTGATGGCATTTGCCACAGCATTCAAATCTAACCTGTGGATAGAAGGACTTGTCCAAGGAAATGTCACAATCAAAGTAAGTACAAAGCCGAGGTGCTGAAATCTGGATTTTGCCTTCCCTGAAAGCGAACACTTAGCTGTTGTATATCTGACAACAGTTTCAACAGCCCCCAAAGATCCATACTGATCCCTTTCTGTTGTTCTGTTTTTGTCTTTGGAGGTAATCCCTTTCACCTAAACAAATGCTGATCCTTAACATTTATCTCCTAGGAATCACAGGACTTTCTGGATTATATTGTTGAGTGAGTATCTTAGATTGACTCTTTCACTATTAGATAACACGCACTATTCTGGGGGAGGAGATTCAGGGTGCATTTGTTGAGATTTTTTAAAAAAAATCCTGCCCCTTAGTTGAATGTTTATGATTAAATAAAAACTACATTCTTTTCTTGTTCACATTACTTTCTAACTATTATTTTATTTATTATTTATTTATATTTTATATCACCCTTTGTCCAAACTCCCCAAGGCACCCCAGATAAAAATAGTATTACAACTTCGATAAAAACAAACTGCTAAAACAAAAACATAGCTATGTTAGTGAGAGCTGGGGGCCACTCATTGGCCAAAAGACTGTTTAAAAATAGCAGTCTTCAGATTCTTCCAAAAGGCTGGGAGAGAGGGAGCCATGTGGATCTCAACAGCAGGTGAGTTCCACAGCCTAGGGGCAATCACTGAGAAGGCCCTGTTCTGAGAAAAACGAGCCTCAGTAGGTGTCGGCACGCAGAGCAGAGCCCTCCCACCTGATCTAGTCAGGTGGATAGATTCAGCTGGGAGTAAGCGGTCCCTAAGGTACACATTAAACACATTCATTTTACACACACATTCACACCTTAAATAATGTGTTAACTTACATTCTTTATTTAATCCTTGCCAGCAGAGCTTTTAACCTGGTGGCTTTCTTACCTTTAGAAGGAGAGGGCAGCTGCCCCTCTTTATCCCGGGACTATATCCCTTCAAGTGGCTCTTTTTGGTATCTTCCTTGTTTCTTTGAAAATAATTATTTAGATTGTGAGATCTTTGGGAACAGATAACTGTCCTCTCATCCCTTGTGCTGTGTACACTGCTTTGAGCATGTTTTTTTGGATGGAAGAAATTCTGCTTGTGCAAGCAGTAGAGGCTGATATTCACCAATCTTCCCTTCCTTCTGAGCCACCTGTGCCCCTCTCAAAATATGTTCCTTATGACTGAAGGACAGGAACGGATTTTTGTGGGGTCCTTGAGCCAGGGGAAGCGGGAGGCTGGCAGAACATGCCCCCCACTCCCAATGCAAGCAGAACTTCTTCCCTTCACAGGCTAAACCATTACATTGTGTGTGAGCATTGTGCCCACAGGCAACTTGAGAGTGTTCCATGTGGTTTTAGTTTCATTGCTGGAAAGGGGAGGGTACTAACTAAATAACTACTTACTTGTTGATTGAGGAGAGCTTTCATGGTCATTTAGTCCAAATTCCTGTTGCTGAAGTAGGCTGGGTCCCTCCCCTCAAAACAGCCGAAGTAATCTCACAACATATGGCCAAAGAGAATGAGCAGCAATTGATCTGCTACAAATTTTCTCTAAAATGCATATTTAACACCTAACATAAGTGACCTACTCATAGGACTGGTCTGACTTTTCAAGCAGAGGCGCTCTTACCTCTGGACTTCGGGGCCGAAGTCCAGGGCCTCAACACCCCCTGGGAACCCCAAATCCTCTTTAGTCTGTCCTGGGTGGTGAGGTTGCTACGGTGCACCACTAGCCCGCAATGAGCTGGGTGGCCGAGTGCAATTGTGACCTGCGCCAGGTACAGAGGGTGGAGTGGGGAAAGAAATATGTGGCATGAGGACATCTTAAGTTGAGTGTTGAAATATTTCTGATAATGCATATTTAGAAATGCACATGTTAAAAATACTGCATGTGACTCTGTGTGTGTGTGTGTGTGTGTGTGTGCGCGCGTGCGCGTGTGTGCACACACACACGCACACAGGGGGATGATGCTTAACTTGTTGGGGGGTGGGGGGCTCCAAAGGTCTTTAGGTCCGGGCTCCAAAATTACCTAGATGCACCTCTGCTTCCAAATACATCTAAAGCTAAATCCTTCAGGAAATAAAGGTGTAAATATTGAGAGATCTGAACTTTGAAGATGACTTTCTTTTTAAGTTTAAAAAGATAGCATCTGTTTGTTTTTTGTTTTGTTTTATCTTTGGGTTTTTTGTTTTGTTTTTTGTCTCTTTAGAAAATTGAAGGTCCGTCCTCTTATTCATCCATGTCCTACTCAGTTCCGGGTGACAGACTTGCCAAATACTCACATCTTGTGTAAAGTGAAATCCCTTCACAAAGGCGATGCAAACTCTAATGTCACAGTCTACTACCAGGTTTATTTATTTATTTATTTATTTATTTATTTGAGACATTTAATATACCGCCCACTCCGAAGTCTCCAGGTGGTGCACAACCACATGCAAACAGGCAAGATTAAAACTACATTCTAAATTAAAAACTAAAGTAACTACCAAAGAACAGAAAAATAAACTACAGGGCAAAAGCCTGGCAAAAAAGAAAAGTCTTCAATAGCGATTTGAAGATCGGTAAGGATGGAGCTAGCTGGATCTGTAGGGGGAGAGAGTTCCAAAGGAGCAGGGCAGCAACTGGAAAGGCCCTTTCACGGGTCCTAGAGCCCCGAACATCTCGGAAATCAGGGACCAACAGAAGGGCCTTCTGAGATGATCTAACTGGACGGGATGTAACTGGATGGGAGAGGTGGGTCTGTAGGCAGACAGGTATTGTGGGAAGTGGATTCAGGCATCTTAATCTTGGACTAAATTTGCATTGAACCAGTGGTGTGTCATGTATAACTAGGTTGCAATATTTATTTCTCTTTGCTGTTTTACATACAACATGGCACTAGACCCCAACAGAATCCAAAATGTACCTTACCCAGCTGCATTATCCTGAAACACTATGAACAAACTTCATCATATCTATTCTGTGTGAGAAAATTCTAGGCATAACCATAATTATGTTCTCACCTCTTCCTTCTGGCTATTCTGCTTTTCATTCTGACCCTGCTGTTATATGATCACCTAAGTGTTGTTATTTAATCCATTCTTCCCTGGTCCATGAGCATTTCTTGCAGGTGAAGTGCGGGATAGGGTCAAGCATAAGGGCCTGAAAAACTAAGGGGAATAGTTTAATTAATTTCAACCAAATTCTTTTTACATCTATATTGATTTATTAACTGATCAGGAAATTGTATCCTGATACATAGTTACCATGCGACAGAAAATTCATAGGGAATATTTTTAAGAAGTAGTTTTCAAACTGTGCTTCGTGAAACCTTAGGGCTCCTCAAATGCTTATCAGGGGTCTCTCAATGAAAATAGTAATGGCGGATTAGCTTCTATGAAAAATAGCTTGTCTACTGGGCTTTCCCTACAATGTGGAACCAAAGATGAATTTAGAGGCCTTTCTTAACTCATGTGGGACAAAAGCCATTTTGATAGTTGGCGCATATGTGACCTAGGACGCAGGAGTTCCTCAGAAAACCAATGTGAAAAGAGATCCCTGGAGGTACAAAGATTAGCAACACTGCTCTAAGAGTCATGCTTTCATAACTCCTTTAAGTCATTGTCATGTCATTAGGAAACTTGGATGGAGCTTTCAGTTTCATAAAATAATAACTAAACTGTTGCCTTTTTTAAAGAGTGGTGCTAGGAATTTAAGAGAATATACACTCATGGAACTTCTTGTGGTAAGTTTTGATGCTTTTGCTAATGTGCATCCTCAGTTTTAAGTGTACATCTAAAATATGCAGTGTGAATACAAAGAATGTTGGTACAAACATACAGATTAGTGATGGGCAGACCCTGCCCAGCCCACCCAGGAAATAATGTGGGAGAGCTGGTTATTCAGCTGAATATCCTCCAGAGGTTTGACAAAGTAATCAAGGCCTCATATTGGGTCCAATGAGGATAGGTCCCTATTCCAGGACCCCAATGCAAGCCATTTCTGCAGTTCCTTTTCCTTATTTTCCAGGATGAGACAGCAGAGAGGGAGGCATCACAATAGGTTCCTCATTAAGCCCTAGACTTAATGCACATTCAGTTACCCATGCATAGTTTGTATCTAGAGATTCTGAGAATCATGAGAAATGTACAATTTTCAGAGAGCCATGATTGACTGCATAGCCCAGGGGTGTCAAACCGCCGGCCCACGAGCAGCATCCAGCCCACAGAGCCCCGGACACCACATGCCCCCAACTGTTTTTCTTTTCCCCCACACACAGACTTGGTGGGAGGGGGCCTCCTGCCTCCCCTGCCCTCCCCCACTTCCTCATGCTCTCCACCAGCCCTGCACACCAAAGAGCCATGAGGGGAAGGAAGGAAGAGGGGGGAAAGAAAGCAGGGCAGTTTGGGGGCAAATGAAGGACAGGCAGGGCTGTGTGTGGTGGAGTCATACAATGAAGTTGGGTCTGCGCCCCCCCAATTGAATGTGACACCCCTGGCATAGCCTCTTTAGAATACACTCAGTAGCAATTTCAAGCTTTTCTCTCCTTGATGGGATAGAATGCCAAGAAGACCAAATAAACTGTTTGATTCTGGATTCCTTTCCATAAACATGTAGCATCATATATTTAAGACAAAACTGTTTGATAACTGAAGTGTTGAGAGAGGACAGCTGGTCTTGTGGTAGCAAGCATAACTTGACCCCTTAGCTAAACAGGGCCCACCCTAGTTGAATATGAATGGGAAACTTGATGTGTGAACACTGTACGATATTCCCCTAGGGGGATGGAGATGCTTTGGGAAGACCAGAAGGTTCCAGGTTCCCTCTGTGGCATCTCCAAGATAGGGCTGAGAGAGACTCCTGCCTGCAACCTTGGAGAAGCCGCTTCCAGTCTGTGTAGAAAATACTGAACTAGATGGACCTATGGTCTGACTCAGTATATGGCAGCTTCCTATATTCCTATTGGTTAATAGTTTTCAGTACTTTGCTGATTCTGTGATTTTTTTAAGTAGGTCATTTATGGACAAACATCCAGACTAAATTACTCCTGAGTGGTCCTGTTGAAATTAAGTAGTTCCTTAGAGTAACTCCTGAGTAGCACTGTTGAGTAATTTAGTTTGTATGTCAGCCATTGGCTTTTGACTGTATGTTATCCAGTGCATGGTCTAATGGCACCCAATATAGCCACTTTGCTGAAGTTAAGCAGGTCTTTGTATGGTCAGTGCCTGGACGGGAGAACCATGTATGTCACCTTTGGGAGTGAGGCTGTAGCTCAGTGAATCAGATTCAATATTAATGACGTAAATGATGCTGAATTTCAGATGCAGATGGAGGAGCCATGCTTTGACTACCTGCGAACCAAGCAAACCCTGGGGTGAGTTGGTTACTTGCAGTAAACCTTCCAGTAAACATCCTATCGTACATGAGAAACCCAGTGTAATTGCTTGCCCTGTGGTCCAATAGTGGGTACAAATGTGGAACAATACTTTAAATGAAGGGTGGCCAATTTATGTCCTTTTTGAAATTTTCAGACACTAGTTAGGGGACCAGAACAATCCAAAATTTGTGGCTGGCTAGGCTCTGAAGTAAAATTGGCATCAGCAAGTAGTAAGATCTTTGCAGGTATGGAGCAAATGCACTCAGGTGGTATGAAATAAACCTGGAAAAGAATATTCTACAATTTGACTTTTTTCATAATGTTCTGCACCTACAGGAGGAAAGAACTGCTAAAAGAATAAAACTGCATCAGTAAATTCTCAGCCACAGATGTTCTCAAAGACAGCCAACATTCAAATTCAGAAAACACTATTGCTTCAGGGCACAATGATGGTTTTCTAAAAGGTTAAATCTGCCTTCTTTTATATATGAATGGATGCTGATTATTATCAGCAATTACCAGCTTAGCACCATCAATTAGCGTCTTTCAACAGGGGAGGTAGAATCATGCCTTCTCTGCAAAGGCAGTTTGTTTTAAGGTATGGAAGTAAGAATTTTCTTTAATTAATCAATTTGATTTTTGATTAATCTGAGCATGAGATTGGCACAAGGTCGCCTGGTGATTGAGAAGGAAATTGGACATGGGTTTGTTTCCCACTGCTTTGAAGACCATGGTGTGGCCCTGCTAGATTTATACGAAGAGACTGATACCTTATGACACTAAAATTCTTTTGCTTCCCTATGGATCCCCAGCTGTGGCCCTGCTCCAATGTCTATCACCCTATTGTCAATCACAACAGGACATGATGGGAGTCAGAGTCCAACCCTAGCAGGCGGGCAGCCATGCTCCAAGTTGGGGTGGATCTTGGCTGTGGCTGGACTCCATTACCTATCACCCTATCATCCATCAGTGGACAAGAGAACAGTGGACAAGAGAACAAATTCAACAGGCAGATTCAGAAGTAAAGTTAAATCACTTTAGAAATGTCCAGGAAGAAGGACCCTGAATTAGGTCTGTTTGGGAGGGTGGGAGGAGCCCAATGGCAGATATTCTATTTACCTGAATCCAAGACTAGGTTTATTCCAAGTTATTTGACGTTAGAAATCAGGGGGTCATCTTAAATTCAAAGAACTCTTCCTTTTGAGTAAATATAGGTATAATGTGTACTTAACCTATATCTTTAAAGGGTTCAATTTAAATTGAGAGTAATCTTCTGATAAATATGGCAGTACTGACCAAGTTGATGGAGTAGGCCGGGGGTCTAGGGTGGGTTCGCTCCCCTAAATTTTTCTCTGCCTCCTCTAATTTTTTAACAAACCCATATTTTAAAAATAACTGACTGTTGCTTGCACTTAAGGGGGTCCAGAAAGGGGGGCCAGATAAGGGCCAGATGGGGGTCAGATAAGCTACCTCCCCTATGTTTTGGGGTCCCCCCAAACATCCCCACCCCCGGCCAGGTTATGTCTGGCTGTCCCTCCCTCCCTTTCAGGCAGCCTCTAGGTGATGTGGCACTAATGGAACCACTAGCTCAAGAAGTAATTCTAAGGGTGCAATCCAACATACTACAATAAATTTTATATAAGTGTAACCCATGATGTTACTGTCAGCCTTGGTGCATGTAGGGGAACAAATTTTGATGGATATCTCCAACATGCTTCTTAGTACTTCTTAATGGTCGAAATAAAATGATTTGTGTTTATGGAATATTATTCCTCTCCTTTGGTTAAAGCTACCATGTCTACCCTTCCACAAGAAATACATCTGGGATCCTGGGTTTCTCTGTTACCGTAACAACGCAGGCATCCAAATATAAGTAAGTCAACTTTTTTTTTTTAAGAGCAATTAAACTTAATGTTATTGTTTCCACCCTGGTGCTCAGTGACTCCTAAGACACTTCATAGCTAAGATCTGCAGGTTTTTTGAAGAACTATGATATGCATAAAACTATAATGCAGCCAAGAAGCATCAGGTTTCCCATAATTATCCATTCCAAATGCTTCTACTGCTCTCTTTCAAAGCACTTGAGAAGTAGAGATTAATGTGCCTGATATGTTTCCTGTATAATCCCTTCTAAATTAATTACATGGCCTGCAAGACACAAGTGTGTCAGGCAGAGGTGCACTTAGGTAATTTTGGAGCTTGGACCTAAAGGCCTTTGGAGGGCCCCCTCCCGCTACAAGTTGTTGTTGTTATTGTTATTTATTCGGTTTCTATACCGCCCTTCCAAAAATGGCTCAAAAGTTAAGCATTGCACGTCATAATCACACTCAGCTGGCCGGCGCTGTGCAGGCCAGCAGTGACCACACCACCTGGGACAGTCTAAAGAGGATTTGGTGCCCCCAGGGGGTGTGGAGGTTCTGGACTGCGACCCCAAAGTCCAGGGTTAAGAGCACCACTTGTGTCAGGGTTGGATGTATAATTGGACAACTGTGTGCAGAGGACACAAGCCATCCAGTGGGGCCTGGGTGGGGAGAGCCATACACTAGGGATCTGCTCGAAATGCAATTTGGTGTCCAAAACATGGGCACATCCCTTTAAAAAGAGGGCTCACATAGCCCCTTTAAAGCAGAGGAGAGCGGGTCCACACCTGCTCCTCCACCAATCGCCACCATTAACATAATCCTTGCACTTCACTCAGCGATGCCCACACGACAGCGGGGCATCTCCCAACTGCTCCTGTGTGACGCCAGAATGCACATGGCCTCCTTGCATGCAGAGTTGCTGATCATACAGAGCTGCACATGTACGGAAGTCATGTGCATGCCTATGTAGCACAAAGGCAGCTGGGAAACACCCCATTGGCATGCAGGCATCTGTTACGGCAATTACGGCAATGGCAGCGATCGGAGGAGGAGGAAATCTGAAATCTCTTCAAATTTCACTTTGAAGCAATTTTCGTCCCAAGCCTATGAAACACAAGAGAGATACCAGTAACAGCCACTGAAGGGTCAAGATGCTGGGCTGAATAGTAACATATCCACAGTCCTTAACCAACTGAAGTTAGTGGCTGACATGATGTGCAGCTTATTGTCGACTCTGCGCACTGTTGTTGCGGCAGCTGCTGATTCATAAGGCAGTCCAGATGCTGCAGAGGATGAGCAGTTGTGCAGTCAGCTCTATTGAAGTTACTCCCATTTGCAACAATGAGAGTAACTGCAGCAGCACTGACTGCACAACCGCTCACTCTTTGCAGCATCAGGACTGCTTTACGAGTCCACAGCAGTCCTGACGTGGTGCACAGCACTGACAAAAGCCATGCATCATCATGTCAGCCACCCACTCTACTAGTAATGCTTCCATAATCCATAATTTTGCTTCTCCAAATTGCTGAAATGGAAGAGTGAATGGGGCAATGAAATTAGGGGGACATTTCAGCTCAGCCCTAGAAAAAACAAGTTTTAAGAATCCCATTACATTAATTATATTACATTAACATTACAGGCAGCTCCCCATACCAGCCAAAATATAGAAACAATAGGAACCATTCTTCAAAGATGGCTGTGACTAACCACAACATTTATATCACTCATACAAGTAAATGGCGTTGTCCAAAAGAAGGCTAGTGTAGTATTTTATCAATGCATCCATATTGTTACTAATTATTTATCAACAAATTATGCCTTTAACTCTTTTAGCACTGAATTGGTTGACAGAAAAATAGAAGATTTCTTGATATACTTTGAGGAAAAGCTTCGGCATTTAACTGATGAAGAATTCAGTGCTCAGGTAAGACTCAGAACTTGTTTACGTCACACATTGAACTGTTGGTGCTGAGCTGAAGCTTATTGAGACAGCAGTTGACCTACAGCCTGTACAAAGAGAACATCTAGGCATCAGGGTATCAGCTAAAGGTGTGTTGCGTGGCTCAAGGACACCACTCTGAAGAAAGTAAATGTTCCTACTAAAACACTGGGAGCAGATGGAGACGGTGAGTAGGAAATTCAGTATTCCGCTAGACAGAAATTCTGCTGGAATCAAAGCCCCCTGCTATCTTTGCCCATCCCACCTAGCACCAAGGTGTATAAGACATGACTATTTTGGACATGGTTTGCATTGTTGTCATCACCGCTTGCACATTTACAGCATAGGTCTTAAACCTAACTGGGAGACATGACACTCAGCCCTCCATTGCCAGAAGGAGGGCTGCAGGTTCACAAGAAACCTTCAGTGTTTCTGTGCTTCTTTGCACAGCCAACCGGGCAAATTTTCACGCCTCTCACCTCACTCTGAAAGCCCTATCCACTTGTATAAATCTGTTCCTGAGGCCTGTGCAAGTTGAAAGCGCTTTTGGAGGGAGGGGGAGACATGAAGGGGAGCTGGGGAGGAGAACTGGTCTTGTGGTAGCAAGCATGACTTGTCCCCTTTGCTAAGCAAGGTCCACCCTAGTTTTCATTTGAATGGGAGACTTTATGTGGGCAATGTAAGATCTTCCCCTTAGGGGCTGGGGCCACCCTGGAAAGAGTACTTGCATGCTTGCATGCAGAAGGGTCCAAGTTCCCTCCCTGGCACCTCCAGATAGGGCTAAGAAAGATTCCTGACTGCAACCTTGGGGAAGCCGCTGCCAGTCTGTGTAGGCAATACTGAGCTAGATGGATCAATGGTCTGACTCAGAGGTTGCTGGTCAGTAAGGGCTGGAGGGGCTGTGCTCCCCCCAACAAAAACCAACAAGCTAAAGACTCAGACTTACCAGCAGCCAGGGAAACCTTCAGAGCTGGGAGCTTCTTCCAGCCCCTCATCCCCTGCCTGTAACTTCTTGTCTTGGTTTTACTGGCTGGAAGAGCTGCTACTCAAGCTGCTTCAGCCAATCTGATTCCTAGGGGGCTGCTCCTGGCACTGTCCTCAGGAAGAACTAAAATAATGGGTTAAGATGCACTTCCTGGTTGCTTCAGGGAATATATTTTAAATACATTTTCCCCTTCTTCCTGGGGACAGTGCCTGGAGGAGCCCCCTACGAATCAGACTGGCTGGAGCAGCTTGAGTAGCAGCTGTTCCAGCCAGTAAGACCAAAAGAGGAAGTTTCAGACAGGGGTGGAGGGGCTGGAAGAAGCTCTCTGCTCTGGAGGATTCCAGACTGCTGGTCAGTCTGATCATTTACTGGCTTGTTTGTTTGTTGGGAGGGGGATGCAATCCCTGCTTTCTGTCCCTCTTTCTAACTTTTGTCCTCCCTTTCTGCTTTCTGCCTTTCTCCCTGCCTTTTGCCCTGTTTTTTTTTTGTTGTTGTTTTGTTTGCTTGTTTGCTTGCTTGCTTTCTGCCTTCTCCCCCACCCACAAAACCTTTCTGTTTTCTACTTTTGCCCTGCTTTTCTGATCTTTCTGTTTTCCTCATTGCTGACAGGCTTGGGTAAATACCCAAGCCTGCTGGCATGGAGGAAAGGGGTGGTGGGGGAGGCTTCTGCCTCAGTGACCAGGTTCTCCCGTGCCTCCCCTGCTCCAATGCCCACCAGCCGCGACTGGTCTGATTCGGTATAAGGCAGCTCTCTATGTTCCTATGAAAATCCCTCCCCACTCTGCACCGGACCCACTGCAGAAAGAAGCCTTCAGCACAGGGATGTTGTAGGTTTCTTGTGGACCCACCACCTTCCTTCCAGAGACAGTGGACTGTGCATTATGTAAGCCACTGTTTCTGTGCATGGTAATGCAGAATCTGAAAAAGAAGAGTGCATGAAGGGGGGTGGAATCTGAACCAAAACAACAGGATGAGAAATTAAAATAAGACTAATGCAGATCACATACAGCCTTTTTGGCACAGGTGGACCATAGCACTCCACCTGTAAGATTTTCTTATGATTCAGCAGCAATTAGAAAAGTAGGTGCTGAAGTAGAAAAGTAAGTTGAAAGTAACCATCATGAAATGACAGCATATGAGTGTGTTGTTGTTACAACCAGTTATCAAGGTGTATTGCATCTCTCCCCAGAAAGTCCCATACTGTGTTCCCTGCTGTAACAGGGATTCTCAGATGTGATTGACTGCAGTTCACAGCATCCTCAGCTGCAGTGGCCTTTGGCTGGGGATTATGGGAGTTGTAGTCCACTACATCTGGGAATCCCAGTTACAGGGAACACTGGACCCATACAAACCTGCCCAACCACTGAGTTCCATTTCTGAGGACTTGTTTCCAAGGCTGCTGCCATTTGAACTATGGGGAATTGACCCAAAAGACAGGGCCTTTTCTGTTCTGATCCCCAGTATTTGAATGCCCTTGCGAAGGAAGTTTACCTGGCACTATCACTGCTATTCCCTTTTCAGTGAGCAGTGAGGGTTTTTTGGTTTCAGCAGGCTTTCGTGAATGTTTCACAGGTCTCTGCTCTAATCAAGCTTAAGCAAACAGATGATGCCCAGCTTGCTGAAGAGGTGGACAGGAACTGGAATGAAGTGCTTTCTCAGCAGTACATGTTTGACAGACTTGCCCGAGAGGTAGTACATTAAAAACCCAATTGTATTCTTTTAATAATTGTTACATCTCCTGTACAGCAAATATGTCTATATATTATTTTGATTATTAGACTTATATTATTAAGTAAACGTGGGTCTGGTTCACAACTGGAAAATGGAAAAAATGAGAAGTCATTTTGGTCGATTGACTCAATGATACAATGATATCAAGTTGACTTAAATCTAAGTATTCCAGTGAAAGTGGTTGGTTATATGATGACAACATAGCAGAATGGAAATCTGAAATCTAAACTTCCTAAGTTCTTGGTGAATGTTACTATGTTTGCTCAGACTCATGTCTCTTAAATGTGTGTGCACCTACCTGCATATCTGTGGATGATACACACATCCCAACTTTTCTAGGGGGCTTATTTTTCTTTGAGGTAGGGGGTGATGCTAGAGCAAGAGAATCCTTTTCCTTCTGTAGCCAACTCTACTAGCAGGGGAGCAGGCAGTTATCCATCCAATAGAAGAAGTCCAGATGCACTAAACCCATAAATAACTTTGGATAAGGTCTGGACAGTGGAGTGTCACCTTAAAGTAACCCCAGAATTGCAGAGAGACTTAGAGGTAATTAAATATCTATTTACTGAAAGAGCACAATATAATATCAGGTATGAGTATTGGTTGCAGACTGAAGGCTGTTGCAAGAAAGAGGGGACGATGCAGTTGAGCCGCTTGTGGGAAACTCCCACAAGAAACCAAGGGAACTGCTCCATCATAAGGCATTCATTGCAGGAGCAAGGAAGCTTCAGAGTTGCCACCTTGATCCAAGGGGTTCAAAACATCTAAGTACTGGACTGGCACCAGATTCCATTCTGGCCTTGTTGAAAGCATGTGCCAGAAGTCAAGTTCAAGTCCAAGTCCAAGGAACAGGGGGTGAACACAAAGGCAGGTCTCTCCTGGGAACTTGCAGGACAGTAGTGGTTAGTGCCCATCAGCAATCCCCCATCTGAAAGTAACACTAGGTTGTAGACAAGGTATACAGGTCAATTATATGTCTTTTGGTCCAAAGTTCCTCACTTCCTGAGTGAGGAATCTTCTAGAAGGTTCATAAGGCAAGAAAGCAAGTGTACTAATGTTATTTGAGGGTCAGGGGAACTGAAGGGATGAGTTTCCCTATTTGGCAGAGGCTCAAGGTGGTAGGGATCTAGGTATGCTAATTCAGTCAGTAACTAAGAGATGTCCTGATCCTATTAAGCAATGTATCCATTGCCTCAGTACCCCTTTCTGGTTGGACTAGCAATTTAGCCTCATCAAAAGTGCAAGAGGACTGCAAGAGGGATGGACACTTGTCTTTCCCAGGCTTAAAATACAAAACCCCTACCTACGTGACCATCTCACTTGCCTAAAATGGTGGCCGACCCACAAAGTACAAGCTTGGGTTCACGCAGCAGTTTTCTGGGCTGAGGTAGAGGCCCATTTCCAAGGTGAGGGAAGTGCTTCTGGCAAAAAGAGAAAGAAACACAAGTGAGAGTAAACAGCTTGTTTTCCACACAAAGATAATCTCAGTATAGGAATAATGTCATATGTGAGGCAGCTGTGAGTGAGGTCTTTAAGATCTGAAAATGTGGTCACTGGAGAAAATTCTCATAAATGTGATCAGTGCTGGATATTCTCTTACGTGGGATTTATGGGAATAAGCATCTAGTCTGCCTTCAGCCATAGACTGGGAAGCCAGTTCTGGCAAGCATGTTACCTCTTCCTTTTCTGTCCTTTTTCTTTTGTCAAAGCTGTGCATCAGTGAGAGCTGTGTGTCAGACAACTGAGTATGTTTGTATCGGTTTGTCTTTTAATGGTATTCTACAGTATGGCAAGTGTACAAAGCTATAGGAACTGGGTAGATGCCAAGAACCAAATCCTTGTAATAGGAACATGGATGTGTAGCCTATCACTATTTTTAGAAAATGATTAAAGCATCCAGACCAGATGAACAGCCTGGTCCTATGCATACTTACTTGAAAGTAAGTCCTACTAATTTTAGAGAAAGTTACCCCCAAGTAAGTGTGCATAGGACTGTAATCTAAGATACAGAATGATAGGTAAAGTGGTTCAAATGCTATTTTATTATACTGTGGGAAAGGTGAGATTATCTTCTTATGTTCTTATGATGGCCACCAGCTTGGATGGCTTTAAATGGGACATAGGCAATTTCATGGAGGACAGGTCTATCAATGGCTACTAGTCTGGTGGCTGTTGACCACCTCCAGCCTCAGAGGCACAATGCCTCTCAATACCAGTTGCAGGGGAGCAACAGCAGGAGAGAGGGCATGCACATACCTCTTGCCTGTGGGCTCCCCAGAAGCGTCTGGTGGACCACTGTGTGAAACAGGATGCTGGACTAAATGGGCTTTGGGTCTGATCCAGCAGGGCTGTTGTTATGTTCTTATCTATAACAATATTCGTCGATTGAATTCTGCTACTGAAAAATGGCCCGCATTTCCTTTTAGCTCTACCAAATTGTTTCTTGTAATTTTTTTTGTCACCAATGACATGCACACAGAACATACCTAAAGTGTGGTACTGCATTTCCAGATATCACCCAGACTAAAGTCTAATTCACACAAACTGCAGAGGTGATGGTTAAACTGTTTTTGGACTTTACCACCTTGGATGAAGGGGAGAGGGGTGTTGCCTGGCTGGATGGTTCCCTCTGAAAAAAATTCCTTGCACACAAAAAGCTAGCATATCAGGAGAAAGAGTTGGTTATATTCTTCCCCCTTACAGCAACATTTTATGTGTAGAAATGTTTTATATACATATAGATCTATTTAACATTTTAATGTGTGTAACTTTCTGTTTTGTGCTACCAAAGTGGTGTACAATTACACAACTTTAAAAATGATAAAATCAGTATTTAAATAACCAAAACAACCAAAGTCAATTTTAAAAACAGCAGTAAAAAACAAGCAAGAATATAAGAAAATAAGAAAAAAGGGCGCCAATTCCTAAAGAGAGAAGGGAGAGAGCTAGTCTAGGGGAGGAGAGCTGGTCTTGTGGTAGCAAGCATGAATTGTCACCTTTGCTAAGCAGAGTCCTCTGGGTTTGCATTTGAATGGGAGACTACTTGTGTGAGCACTGTAAGATATTCTCCTTAGGGGATGTGGCCACTCTCAGGAAAGCATCTGCATGCTTGCATGCAGAAGGCTCCAAGTTATCTCCCTGGCATCTCCACATAGGGCTGAGAGAGACTCCTGGCTGTAACCTTGGAAAAGTCACCTCCAGTCTGTGTAGACAATACTGAGATAGATGGACCAATACTCTGACTCAGTAGAAGGCAGCTTCTTATGTTCCTAAAGGCAGAAGCATTGAACCAGGCAACGCTTTTTAGCCTGAAGTGGTGAAACCAAGACCACGTCATCTGATGTTCCTGTGAATTATGCCTCAGGTCGTGTTCACACAAATCCTGTCAGCAGAGGTGCACCTAGGTAACTCTGGAGCCGGGGAGCCCCCCGCCCACCACTGCAAATTAAGCATCATCATGTTCAGCCGGGTGACCACACCACCCAGGACAGACTAAGGAGGATTTGGGGCGGGGGGCCCAGGGGCTGTGGAGGCCCTAGACTTCGGCCTCTTATCCCTTATCCAGGGATAAGAGTGCCTCTGCCTGTCAACAGAGATCACCACCAGAAAGCCCACAACCAGAGCTGTGCTCCAGCACCAGTGATTTGTGCTGAGGAGGTCTTGTGATGGCTGCCAGCTTGCTGAACTCAGTGCAGATTAGCTTTCTGCAGGCCTCTTGCGATGCCAGCAGTCATATGACCTCATCAGCATGTGCTGCCAATACTGGGCCTGGAACTTGTTGTGGACTCTGAATAGTTCTTTTCCAGTGACCGCCCATGCTGACGGGGGTGGTGCTAACTCAGATCTTAATGGGATTCTTTTTTCCCCATAGGAAAAGTGAATGGTTTTTTTCATTCTCAATTTTGTTTGAAGGTTTAAAATCTTGGCTGTAGATTGGAGGAGATGCTTTGTTGTTCTGATGGAGTTAGCTGATCACAAAGGTATACAGGTGAAAAATCTTAAGGCTTAAATATTAACACTTGAGAAATCTAAAAAATAGTCTGCTGCTATGTGTCTTATAGATTGTAGCACTGAAGACCTTTAGAAAATCAGATTTGGTTAACTGGTTTCTATCACACCGCCACAAGGACAAGAAAGTGATGAGCACTCATGTAAGTATATATGAGATTACAGTGTGTTTCCTCTCTCTCTACACACACACAGACACACACACACCCTACGTGGAGCAATTTACACATCCCTCCCTAATATAATATTTGCAACTTACCCCTGCATGAATAGCAATGGGCACATATATCACTGTGTGAAGATTGCATTCTGCTTCAGACATGAAAGAGAACAGGGAATATAATTCATTCCACAAAAATACAGACACTAAAACTCACCCCCAAATATTCATTCTCTCTCTCTCTCTCTCTCTCTCTCTCTCTCACACACACATACACACACACACACACAGATCAAAATAAATAAACATTACCTGCACATCTAGACAAACAGATTCAGACCCGCACAAGATGGATCTGATTATTCATGTCTCTTAAAAAGAGATGACCAAGTCTTCCTTGGGTCCTGAAGACTATTCTAACTGTTGGCTGGTCACAAGTATATCCTTCCTGGGCAAGAAGCTTGAATGGATGATTGCTGGAAAACTCCAGGCTCTAGTAACAAGTTGGCGTCAGTCCAGCCAAGTACAGCTGATGGGTGGTTTTTATGACCTGGGAGATAGTGTGCATCCTGTTCTGGATGGGATTGCATGTCCTCTAAATGATCAGGTTCACAGTTTCGGGGTGCTGTTAGATTGGAGTCATGAAAGCTCTGGTGGCCTCCATGGTATGTAGCATCTTCTATATGGGAAAAGAGGTGGAAATTTGAAAATCAAAGAGTATTTCAGAATTCTTCCCAAGGACACATTTCAAAGAATTTTCTCAGATGGTTTTCCCACAGTATTCCCTAACCCTAGGCTTGTGTTCCAACTTTGGCTCCTCTGGCACAAAAATAGTCTGCCCACAGCAATCTACACTCTGGTAACATCCTAATGCGACTATTGCAATGCACTATATGTAGAGCTGCCTTTAAAGACTGTTAAAGGTAAAGTGTGCTGTCAAGTTGGTGTCAACTCCTGGTGCCCACAGAGCCCTGTGGGGTTTTTTTGGTAGAATTCAGGAGGAGTTTACCATTGCCTCCTCCTGCACGGTATGAGATTATGCCTTTCAGCATCTTCCTATAACGCTGATGCCCGATATAGGTGTTTCCCATAGTCTGGGAAACATACCAGCAGGGATATGAAACGGCAACCTTCTGCTTGTTAGTCATGCATTTTTCCCCCATTGTTAAAAACTGGAATTGATTCAAAATACAGCAGCTCAGCTGCTGATTGGATCAGGCATAAGGTACACATTTCACCAGTTTTAAAACAGTCATATTGCCTCCTGGTCAATTTCCAAGCTCTTTCTCATCCATTCTCCTAAAAGCCTTGGAACCTGACTACATAAAGAGTCCTTTCCTCCCACATGGACCATTTCTTTGATTGCTTTTTATGACACATACAGCGCAATGCTCTGTCAACCTTGTAATAGAGCATTTGTGCAGTTGTGCAGAAGTACTTGTACACAAGATTGCAGGATTGAGCAAACACAATTTGCCATACAGGGCCATGATTTCCAATGCCCCTCTGTCACCCAATAGCATTCGTACAATTCTGCAGTCTTGTGCAAGAGCATTCTTATGCAACTGTGCAAACACTCTATTACAAGGCTGACAGAGCATTGTGGAGTATGTGAACCACTATGTGTATTGTTTAATTGCAACTTTATTGTATGCCGCCCATGGGTTGAAGAGTGAAGCTAATGAATAAATGTATATTTAAGATATTTTCCCTTGTCATGGCCTTTGATAAATTTCTTTAAAATCCTGTCATGTAAAGACATGTAGAAAATGCTCTTTAACTTCTAAGCAAGATGTCCCAGTTATAAGCTCTTCAATTTATTTGACTGTCTTAATTCCAGATCAGCAAAAAAAAAAAAAAAGTGATCTTAAATTTTGCTGAGTAGAGAATGCAGTATATTAGAATCCATATGTATTTATTTATATTACAGTGTATTAGAAATAAATGTCAAAACATGAAAGTGGAAGAAAACCTTTTTATACTGAAAAAGTTGGGATCAAAAACCTACAACATGGATGTCTGAGATCAGTTTAGATGTGACTGAATGCGTTAAATGTCACTGAAAATGGCAAGCAGTTTTTCAGTGCAAAATCCAAAGCAAAATGAATCCCACCTGCAAACTTTTAATATGTTTATTGATTTTGTACATCCTGAAATCAGCTTACAGTAATTCGGGCCAGTTTCTGATATGTGAACATGTGCTTGAACTTTTCTCCTCAGGTATCATCTGTTGATGAGATGTTAGACAGAAAAGTCATAATTAAAAATAATGTTGGGATTGTGTTGGCAGCAAATCAAGCTTTGTTTAAATTTTTAGAATCTGAACATTTGCTGATTTCTTGTTAACTGCTTGGTCTTTGAATTTTCAGGTGGTTGGATATGGTAAGCAGGAAGGGGATGTGGAAGTTATGCTTGCCTCCACCATTCAGGAATCTTTATTCGGCAAAACACCTGAACTAACATTTTTACCCTCATCTCCCGTGTCGAATTTCCCCTCTATTATGGACATTCGAGCTTTCACCTCAACTCTTAACATTCTACCTTTCCACAAGATACAAAAATAAACTTTCATCAGCTTTTCTCTCAAGCTTGTTTACATGTCATGTGCTCATGGTCTTGTATCCCTGGTGTCTTTTTCTTCTGTTTCTCATCTACCTGTGACAGCCCAGTCCCTTGCGGACATTTTGTGTGGGGGACATACTGAGGGAATATCACAGTATTTCCACATTTCCTTCCTGTAGAGGCCACCTGTATGAGCCACTGGCTTGAGAGGTAAGGTGGGTGGGAACTTGAGACATTATCCTTTTGGAAGTGGTGGCCCCAGTCTTTTGAGGGGCACTTAGCTGGCAAGGGCAGCATCCGTAGCAAGCCAAATTGGGCACTGCCCTGGAGCCCACATATATCAAAAGGTCCTGAGGCCCACCTGCCCAGTGCCCACAGTGGCAGCACAATCCTCTCACCTGAAAGAGTAATTGCCCTGGTTCACACAATAATTTGAAGCTATGATGAATGTGGGTGACCAACATTCGCATAATTGTGTGAACCTACACCAAGGTGGTTTATGGCCCAAGAAGAATCTAGATTCCCACCTTGGCATGGATTCACACAATCATGCTAACATTGGTAACCCACATTAAACCCAGATCTGAATGATTGTGCCCAATCCCATTCTATTGCTGCCCTCTCCCACCTCCCCATTTGCAAATGGGAGCTTTCTCCATAAGTCTCTGTTGCAGATTCCTCTGAAGAAAGGTCCCACGCATGGATGGAGAAAGCAATTCTCCTGGCTGTATGTGTGTTTTCTCATCCCAGTTGCCTTCCCAATCTGTGAATGGGCTTGTTTCAGAGGCCTTATGCAGTGGGGGTCTCTCAAAGGAGCCCATTCACAGGTGGGGAAGATCAGAAGTGCTCTTACCACCGAACCTTGGGATTCTGACCCATGGCCTCGTGTCTCTGGGGGAGCTCCAAATGTCCTGAGAGGCCTCCTGCCACCACCTCATGCACGCCCGCCCCACCACTGCCCAGTGCCCGCTCTGCCGCTGCCCCGCCAATCTTTGCCATTGTAGCCACCATGTGCGTGGCCCAGGGGTGTGGGTGAGCCAAGCAGGCCAGACCTCCCCCATGGTGGTGGCAGGCGCAGTGGCTGGTGGGCCTGTTTGCCGTGTGTGTTGGTGGTGCTGAATGCTCCATTGGCAAATGGGCCAGGCTGCCTCTCCCCACTGCATCCCTAGGGCAGAGTGGTGGTGGCAAGAGTCACTGTGCAGCTGAGAGGATGACTCAGGCAGGCATCTGAGTGGAGCATGGGCACCACAAAATGTGGCAGTTAAGAAGAACGCTTAAAGCACAACCATTTAGCACTAAAACAAAAACAATACGTTAAAAATCCAAGCAAGTGCAACAAGGGGCACATTGGGATTGGGCACATTGCATTATTGCTCAAGAAAAGATGTTGCCTGCCGGAGCAGCTGCCACACAGCACTCTAGGTGCATGTCACTGCCCCACTACCCAAGTATGGTCCCACAAGAATTTGGGGCATATCTCGGTGGCAGCAGCGATAGCAGGTACCATTTTTAAACATTATTTTCCCAACAGGCGCATAGCATTATTGGTAAGAAAGATGGCACCCTCCAGTACAAGTACAACAAAGTGCTTTGGGTTACTGCCACTGCCCCACTCCACCCCCAAGTAAGCTGAACTAGGAAGGCTTTTCAGGTGTCTTCCCAAGGGGTGCAGCTAGGTGATTTTGGCACCTGGACCTGAAGGCTATGGAGCCCCCCCCCACCGCCGCCATGAGGGCCCCCCCTAAAAATTTTAAAATAAGAAACTTGGTGGGGGGCCCCACCCTGCCTCATGGAAGCGCCATCCTGATCTAGGCATTATTGTGCAAGCAACAAAGGACTAATGGTGCACTCAGGCACTTATCTTCTTTGTGCAGAGGGAAGCGGGTCTGTGTGCTTCTCCACATTGCACATAAGTTGCAGCATGTGTGATTCTTGTCTACAGACATACATCAGGCATAGGTGTGGTTTGCACACTCTATCTCTCCCTCCTCCATCTTTGAGGCTGAAGACTCGTCAATTTGGCCTACATTCATGTCCATATAGTTTATGTATTGATTGACTTATATGGGGTTTTCCTATTGTTATTAGATTTCCATTTCCTTCAAGGAGCTCAGGACAGTACACGTGCTTTCCCCCACAACACACACATGCACTATCATCTTTACAACAGCCCTGGTAGGTTAGGCTGAAACTAGATGACCACCCAAGACTATTCAGTCAAAGCCCCATTATTACACACACACTTTATTTATTTATTTATTTATTTATTTATTTATTTATTTATTTATTTCTCTAAGGCATACCTGTCACTAATTCCATGTGTGGCAGCGCTCAGAGAGTTCATAAACGAACTGCCAGCAGGGGGAGAGAGAAGTGGCGGTGGAAAGGCTTGTGATCAGGGCGGGGGGGGGAACAGCGGGGGGGAGAAAATGGTGGCGGCAGTGGCAGGTGGGGGGATAAAATTGTGGTGGTGGGCTGGCAGAGAAAGAAAACGGCAGCAGGCAGGTGGGGGGAAAGAAAACAGTGGCAGGCGAGGAATGGTGACTGCGGGGGGTGAGAACAGAGGAAAAACTGAGAGGGAGGGGTGAAGGAGGGGGGAGAACTAGATGCGCAGATGCTCTGCGCCCAGCCCAGTTAGTTACCTAATATTACTGGTGGAGAGGCAGGCAAGTGCCCATTCCACAACCATGCGAACATGCTTAACACTCATGAGCAAAAATGTCCTTTGGGTAGGATCAAGAGAAAGATGGGTGCACGCCACTAAATCTAGAGTAAAAATTAGAGATTTTTGCTTTCCAGTATAGCTTGGCTTGGCTTGGCTCAATTGTCTGACCCATCTAGATCAATTTGTCTTCAGGTATATTGTGCTCAACTTATAGCATAATCTTGTCTGAATCGCTTGGCTTGATCAGTTGTCAGTTAATGTGGAATGGTTGTGCCTTGAGGCATTGTGTGTGTGTGCACGCACACATTTGTTTTTGATGTGATACACCTCTGCCTTTCAACTTATTCTGAGTCTCTGGATTCCTAGAAAATGGGAACATGCTTATAGACATTACATCTGGGTGCTTCTCCCCTGTAATTCCATCCCACAATTCTGGGATATGGAGAAATTTCTCCGAAGTGGAAAGTCTCTCCAAATTTCAGGTTTTTCAGGGTTCTGCCAAATTGAAATTCTCTCCTAATTTTAGGGGTTTCTCCCAACAGAAATTTTAGAGAATTTTCTCACATGATTTCTCCATATCCCAAGAGCTTCACAGGTCATAAGAGAAAGGGAAGTAACTGAAATCAATCATCTTTATTATGGTCAAAGACCAGCACAGGTTATAAAACAGTAATACAGTAAAGTAGATAAGGCAATCAGATTATTATGAAAATAAATGTTACATGTATAAGATTGGGATTTGTATTACAGCTCTAGTGGGAAGCCTATTGGAATGAGGGTCTAAAAAATACAAGATATTTAAAATATTCTATGGAGTACAAGCGAGGTCGCTAAAATACAACATATAGCTAAAACATAGCATCAAACATCTAATTAAAATAGTAAGGCAGCTAACTAAAATGGATAATAGTCAGTATTTTAAAATCTGCTACATAAAATTAATCAATTATAAAATACAACTCTAGTACACCTACAAATATCAATGAATAAAAGATATCTACCATGTTAAAGAGAGAGAGAGAGAGAGAGAGACTATAAAATGTAGTACAGAGTAAAAAGTGAAATGAAGTGACTAACTAAAATTGGACGGTTTAGTCCAGGGTCCAACAGGTCTAGCAGCATTATACGTGAAAGTCTGCTTTTCACCAGAGAGCAGCATCTTATTGTAGACTTGGCTGGGGCAACTTAGTGTAGACTTAGCTGAGTAGTAGAGGGAGTATGAGTTTATCTTGACTAACTTCCTGAGCCTTTCTGGAAGGGTGGTATAAACATTGAATGAATGAATGAATGAACGATTCTTTATAGAAATTGCAAGAAGTACATGCTCAATGGTTTCCACCTCCCCAGAGGCACAGGGGCAAATCCTTTCTGCAAACGGAATCTTGTATCTTCCCTCCAAAATAGCGGATGGAAGGTCATGACATTGAGCAAGGGTGAACGCCCTTCTGTGGCTTGGTATTTCCAACTGTGTGAGATATGCAGGGGCAGAGACAATGAACCTGGAGCTGTCTGAAGCCGGGAGGGGGGGGCGGGGACAACTAAAGAATGCAAATAGCAATTATGCTGTTCCCGAACCTTACAGCCCTCAAATCCAGATGCAGCTTACTATCTCTCTAGGCACTGCTGGCCCATCGTGGGCTTACACCAAGAGTCTTCCTTTGCCTGTGAAACCCCACTATGTTCAATGGGGCAGGGCTGACACCCTAGTAACTGCATTAGCACTGCAACGAAATCTTAATTTTTTCAACTTGACTGAGAAATTGGAGGGGGGTGGGGTCATCAAGAGGCTTTCGGGCCCAATACATAGCTGATGGGCTACATTCAACTTGGTCACAAATGGTTCAGGCTTCCTTTGTGGGGGTCGATCCAGTTCAAACTTGGACTGCTCAAACCGGGCCGGCTCGATGTCGAGCCCGACTCGAAGCGAGCTGGCTCACACATCCCAAGTCCTCAATAGGAAAGATTTCAGAGAACTATTTTATGTGTTCTTGTTTCTATTTTTTTTTTCCCTGCCCAGATGGTTGTAGCAGTGGGAAAGTGAGGTAATTATGGCCTGCAGCTGCTTTGATCAAACTGTTCTGAAACAGTTTATGATTAAACCACAGAATGATTTACTTTTCATATTTTTTTCAACTCATCCACATATAGCACACAGTTGTCTTAAATACAGCAATTAATAATCCAGAAGAAACCTGAGAAGAAATGAAAAACTAGGGTACACAACTTTTGTTCCTCTGCCATAAACCGTATTTCAGAAGAAGAAAACCCATATTTGTGCCAAGTGCTCAGTGCTATGGGTCTACAGAAGTTTATAATATGAAACACATTTCTTTCAGAGTTTTGGTTCACTTTTCCCCCAGTGTAACAATAAGTACTTTTATTAAAAGGACTGATAAGCATATTGGATGTTTCCATTCCAAGTTAAACCCAGTTCTTCCTTGCGCAGCATAATAATGAGGATGTCACTTAGCTTTCTTTGGTGAAAGTAAATCATATTGGCTAACACTGAAAAAGCTACTTTAGGTGCACCCATCAATTAAGCATGCCCAGAGGGAACATTTGGCCTTTTTTTTCTTTTCTTTTTTAAACAGCAGAGCAAAACTCTCCTGCCATATCACAAACTTCTTTTGGAAGCTGCCTCGATTTCATAAGGGTTTGCTATGTAAAATGCAGAAGAGGGAGAGAAGCAAGGAATTACCAATGCAAATTCAACACCCATTAAGTGCAAAGGTGGCCCAAAGTATTGTGGCACAAGAGGTGAGGTGGCAAATACTGGCCACATTCTCATGTAACACAGAGCCATGGGTGCAATGGACCCATGGTTCTGGCCCCCCTCCCCACTCCGCTCTCCTGTCTGACATCAGATGAAATGGAGAGCAGGGAGCCTGCAGTCAGTATGACTGCAACGAGGAGGCTGTGTGGGCTTCTTTCTTGCCCGCATAGCCAGGACAAGTAGTACAGCCAGCACAGAAGGACAGCCTGCACAGCCAATCATGACCAGAGAGAGGGAGGAGCTTCTCCCCTCAACTCTAGCTGAAGGGAATACAGCCTGCGGTTCCAAATTTGGATGTAATGCAGGCTGTGTTGAATTTCAGGTGAGATCACTTCACCTAGGGGTTCAAATTGGAGTTCCAGATATGAGACTTTGGGTCACTCGCATCACAGAACCAGAGTTGCACACATTTGGATGTAACATTTTGGAAACCTCTCGCCCAGTTCTGTGTTATGTGCAAAGGTAATGATTGCCTTGCTCCAAACCCCTGGTGAGGGCCAGCCCCTTCTAAAAATTTACTCTTGCAAGCATTGAAAGTGGCATGGGTGGGGAAGAGGGATGGTTGCCAGAAGCTCCCCCTCTTGTGCAGGTATTGCAAGGAAACTAGCAATGGTCAGATTGGTCTGGAGAGTTGCTCTGATGGCATAGCATCTTGCCACCCTGCTGGCACTCCAATAACCCACCACCTGAAGCAACCACCTCACCTTACCTCATAAAAGAGCCACCCCTGCATAGGATCATGAAACTAGTTGTGCCATTTTTTGGATGCCAGCCATTGTTCCTCTAGCATAGCGGAATGGGAATAGAATTCTCCCCAACCTATATTTTAAAAAAATACATAACAAATGCTGTGAAAGCAGACTGTTGTATAAAATGGAAAGAAATTTGCCACATTTTAGGTGCCAGTTAAAAGCAGGTGCTTCCTCTCCGTAAGCATTTATTGAATTTAAGATCAGATGGGTTGCCGACCACACAAATGACCGCCGCGCATGCACAGAGGCCATATGCATGCCGGAGTCACACGGGGGCAGCTGGGGGAGAGGGCTACCAGAGTGTGAGGATAGCTGGGAGGAGCGCCACCAATTCAGAAAGTAGCAGTGAGTGGAGGAGTAGCAGGTATGCAGCTGCTCTCCTCCATTTTAAAGGTACCCGGGATGTGTTTCAAATCTTAATCCATGCACACCCCTAGATTGATAGATGTGTTTATTTGTTGTTTTAATTTAAAGTTGCTTTGATAATACTCTATCAACTATAAATATTTTACTATAAATAAACTGTATATATTTAATAATCTAGATATATTTCCTGTCCTCCAGAAGAGGAAGACAGTATAATGCAGCCTTTCACTCACCCAAGGCTAAGTTAGGATGAGGGATGGAGCTGGATGAGACATGGGCTGGATGAAGCAACCCACAGGGACATATTTTCATGTGGCACAGAGGGCTTCCAGCAGGAAGCAACCCACAGGGACATATTTTCATGTGGCACAGAGGGCTTCCAGTGGAAGGGGAGGGTGTCCAAAAGTGCCACTTCCACATTTCACTTGTGCAGCTAGTTAGAACAGGGATCCTCAACGTTGGGCCCCCAGATGTTAGTGGACTTCAACTCCCATAATCCCAAGCCCCAGTGGCCTTTGGTTGGGGATTATGGGAATTGAAGTCCAATAACATCTGGGGGGCCAACGTCGAGGATCCCTGAGTTAGAATGTTATATGAGTCTGCTCTCTCCCTGCACTAGTGCATCCTTGCTCTGTATGTCAGCCATTATCTTCAACACACACAGAACCTGTACAGTGCACAGAGAGCTATACACACAAGCAGTTATTTCCACATTATGTTCAGTGCATACAAACAGTAGTACACTTCCTATCTGTACCCTGAACCCAAGAGGCAACGGTCTCAGAGCAGGTTACAATAAAACCAATATAAAACATAATTAAAATTCAGCATTATAAAACCAAAAATACAGTTTAAAAAAAATACGGTGCCTGAGAGGGAAAGAACCACGACATCTCTAGCTGAAGGCCAGGATAAAGAGGTGCATTTTCACCATTCTCCTGAATGTACACAGTGTTAGAGCTTGGCACACCTGCGAGGGGAGGGCATTCCACAACCTAGCGGCCACCACAGAGAAAAACCCCTCACATGCCCCTACTCCTTTAACTGCTGACAATGGTGGCACTACCAAGAGGACCTCTCCTACAGATCTTAACTGACGGGCAGGAGAAGGAATTCCTTCAGGTATTAGGGCCCCAGGTTGTTCAGGGCTTTATAAGTCAGTGTTAAAACCTTGAATCGGGCTCGGTGGCAAATTGGCAACAAGTGTGTGCAATGTGCATCCAGCTGGAAGTGCCCATCAGAAGTCTTGCCCCTGCATTCTGCACTAGTTGCAGCCTCTGAACCATCTTCAGGGGCAGCCCAACATAAAGCACATTACAATAGTCCAGTCTGGAGGTTACAAGAGTATGGATCACTGTGGCCAGGCTATTTCTGTCCAGAAAGGGCCGTAACTGGCGGACAAGCCTAAGTTGGAAATAGGCACTCCTGGCCACCACTGCCACCTGGGCTTCCAGTGACAGCGACAAATCCAGGAGTACTCCCAAGCTATGCACCTGTTCTGGGGTACTACCACCCTCTCAAGAACAGGATATCTCCTCACTTCATGGACTCGAGAGCCCCTGACACACAGCACTTCCAACTTATCTGGATTCAGTTTCAATTTATTGGTCCATATCCAGCTCATTAATGCCTCCAGGCAATGGTCAAGCACTTCAACCACCTGTCCTGATTGAGATGGAATAGAGAGATACAGCTGGGCAACATCAGCATACTGGTGGCACCTCACTCCAAACCTCCTCTCCCAGTGGCTTCATATAGATGTTAAAAAGCATAGGGGATAAGATCGACTGCTGAGGAACCCCACAGGTCAACTCCCAGGGAGCTGAACAAGATTCCCCCATGGCAACTCTTTGATATCTATCCTGGAGATAGGAGCGACACCACCGCAATGTAGTGCCTCTAACCCCCAACTCTAGAAGTCTTTCCAAAAGGATACCATGGTCAATGGTATCAAAAGCCGCTGAGAGATTGAGGAGAACCATCAGGGTAGCACTACCCCTCTCCTGGTAAAGGTCACCAACCAGGGCGACCAAGGCCTTTTCGGTGTCGTGACCAGGCCTGAAGCCAGACTGGAATGGATCCAAATAATCAGCTTCCTCCAAGCATGCCTGAAGCTGAGTCGCCACCACCTTCTCCAGTACCTTGCCAAGGAAGGGTATATTAGCAACTGGGCAATAATTACTCAATACTTCTGGGTCTAGGGAGGATCTCTTAAGGAGGGGCAGCACCACCACCTCTTTAAGAGCCGGCGGAACAACCCCCTCCCACAATGAGGCATTAGCCACTCCCATGACTCACCTGGCTATAGCCCTTCAGCTATCTCTTATCAGCCATGATGGGCATTTTGTGGCTATTTGTGATAAAACCATTTTGTGGCTATTTGTGATAAAAAAGATGAGGAGTTTAATTTTTCACAGAAAAAATGGCAAAAATCAGCATTTGGCGGGGGGGGGATCAGCATTTCACCCATGATTCTGTTGTTTTTAGCCAATATTGACCCATTTTTTGCTGTCTCAAGAATCTAAACCCCCGATTCTCATTGTCCTAATGCTCCATTATCCGTGGTTTCATTACCTGCAGAAATCAGTGGGAACAGAACCCCTGCAGATAATGGAGTACACCTGGATGTACAGTCATTCACAGAAGAATATTTACATGTGTGCAGACATCTGTACACATGTACAACATAATGAGGCTGTTCACACAAGCAGCCCTGCCCAGACTTGAGCAGCCCTACCTTGGTAGGGCTGCTTGTGTGAAGCACCAGGATCGAGACCGATCCCAGCACTGCCTCCCCGGGTAGCCCAGGATTTTTACCCAGCCTTTTACCTGGGTAAAGGCATGCAAATGCTCCCTTTTACCCAGGTCCGGGGTTGTGTGTGTGCTCAGGCATCAAGCAGCCTGAGCAGACACAGAGTTGAGCACCTAGAGCACCCATCTTGAGGCAAGATCTCTCAATGTGCCACGCTACTCATGTGGTACATGTAGATATATCTGGAGGCTGGGCTACATCCATGCTGCCCAGAGCCACACAGATTATGAGGGCGTGTGAGCCATGCATCTGACACATGGATCAAGATTGTCTGGGTGGGAAGTAAGTTCAATCATGCCTTTTCTCCACACCCTCCCCACCCACTGAAAATGGTCGTGAGAACAACCCTAATTTCTGATTCGGGTTGTTCTGTTAGTAGGTGGGTCATTGTTTCAGCCCTATCTGGAGATGCCAGGGAGGGAACATGTAACTTTCTGCATGCAAGCATTCAGGTGCTCTTGCCTAAGGGGAATATCTTACAGTACTCAGATGTGGTCTCCCATTCAAACCAAGGTGAAGCCTGCTTAGTAAAGGGGACGGGTCATGCTTGCTATCACAAGACCAGCTCTCCTCCCATTAAAAAAAAAAGAATTTTACAGAAAGGGAAATTAACAGGTATTCAACCTTCACCCCCTGAAGGACTACAATTGCAGTCTAATAGTGCTGAGAGGTCCTACGCATTGTGGCATGATGATTGGTCCAAATTTGTGCAGCATCTTCCATCAATGGACTTTCCCCACCCTTCCTGGAGATGGCAGGTACTGAACTTGGGACCTTCTGCATGTAGAGCGTGTGCTTTTCTACTCAGCTCCAGCCCACCCACCCCAATGAGTTGCCACCAACATTTAAGCAGCAGAGCTGGAGGATATGGCACAACAAAGCCCTGATGCTGAGACAAATCTGCAATGCAGACAAAAAAACTGTATTCCCTGCTGGAACCATGACCAGTGTATGTGTATATTTGTGCATGCTCATGTGTTGGTAGAAATCTGCCTGCAATTTTTTCTAATCCTTAATTTCAAAGTTAACTGAGTTAAAGAAAGAGAAAACAAATATTTTGTTTAACACAAAGCCAGCCCTTCAGCTCAACAAGAAATAATCCCTAAAAGGGTACAATTTCTTTAAAGTAACCCCACTAATAAATCCTTCCCATCTTTGTGGCAAAGAAATTATTTGCACTAGGCTCTAACACACTTGATGGCCTGAGCAGCCGTTGCTTTGCTTGTAACACAAGCTGTCACATTAGCACCACATTCCTCCAGTTTTGTGAAGCATTCCACTGCAGACTTAGCACTTGTTTGATCTGATTAGTCGCCGGCTCTTTCAGCTAGCGGTTTTGCTGCTTTCTGAAAGCGGTGTTAAGTCGTCCATTAAAAGCTGAACCCATGTTTTCTTTAGCACTTGTTAGCCTTGATCTCCATGCAAAAGCTGGCTTGTTGCTTTGTTCTTATCTTTCTTGCACACTTCAGCATAAAATATCACAGTTATGACCAAGTCCTCCTTTTTTTCAGTTAAGAATTCCCTTCTTTCTCATCCCCAGACATAGGGTGGGTTCACACATAACATGGAACCTACTTGCAAAGTTAGTAACCAACTTGACTGTGACTGAGGTCATTCACACAATCAAAAACTATGTTCTACCCGGGTTTGGGAGATGTGTGTGCTCCCAATTCTCGGTTGTGTAGAAGCAAGGTAAAAGGAAAACCTGGGTAGAAGTGATTGTGTGAAAGCAAGGATTGTGTGGAAGCAAGATTGTGTGGAATCATGCCCTCTCTCCTGTTGTTTGTCCCCTGCAACTGGTATTGAGAGGCATCATGACTTTGAGGCTGGAGGTGGCCCCCGGCCCCCAGACTAGTAGCCATTGATAGACCTGTCCTCCATGAATTTGTCTAAGCACCACATGTCATGGCAAATAATTCCATACATTAATTATGCGCTGTGTGAAAAAGTACTTCCTCTTGTCAGTGCTAAATTCCCCAACCTTCAGTTTCATGGGGGGACCCCTGGTTCTAGTGTTGTGAGAGAGGAAGAAAATTTCTCTCTGTCCATGCTCTCCACCCCATGCATAATTTTATACACCTTGATCCTGTCTCTCCTTACTCACCTCTTTTCCAAGGTAAAGAGCCCCAGATGCTTTAGCCTAGCCCACGGGCGTAGCTAGAGGAGACGGGGCCCATGTTTACCCCTCTTTCCTGTGGCCCCTCAGAGTGATGGAGATATTGAAGAAAATGGGGAGAAGTGGAGCTGTGGGGCCCTCAGGAGCTGGGGGGCTGGGTTCTTTGAACCCATTCACTCAGTTATAGCTATACCCCTGGCTGGGCCTCATAAGGTGGCCACACCATTCAACTTACTGTTATTTTTAAAAGGTGTTTTAATTATTTTAAAAGTCTTCTTGAGGACCCGCAGCCCTTCCTCCATCACTGGAAGGCTGCAGATCATGTAGGCCATTCTCCTTAAACTGGGTAAATGTTATGAACTGGCCCAGAGTGAGAGATTCCTCCAGAGACAACCTGAAAGTTAAGCCTGCTTGCTGCCTAACATTTTAGACATGGGAGCATTGTCAGGCATTGCACCTATGTCTGCAGAGATGGGGAAAGCAATGTAAAAATTGAGGCATATCCTGAAAATGAGGCATATCTCACAGGCTTTTAATTAGATTTATAGTTTTAATATTGGTTTTTTAATTTAATGTTTTAAATTATTTTAATGGTTAATTGATTTAATGTTTTAAATTATTTTAATTGTAAACCGCCCAGAGACGCAGGTTTTGGGTGGTATAGAAATATTTTAAATAAAATAAATAAATTAATAATAATAATAAAACTGTATAGCTCCTTAAATTGCCTCTACCACAACATATTTCCAAAATAAACCCTTTTCTTTCAAAATAAATTCTTTGTCGGTATCTCCAAAATAAACTCTTTCTAGCAAAGATGTAATGAATGCTGGAAGATCATGCATAAGTTATTCCCATTCGTGTCTGAGCATGTAGTTCTGTGCTCATATACTCAGGGATAAATCATACTAAGTTCCATGGGACATACTCACAACCCAGTGTATGTAGGATTCATTTACCTTGTAGCAGGAAATACTTCTGTGTCAGAGAGCAGTGCTAGGCTATTGATGGGCAATTGCATTTTATGGAAGTCTAAAAAGTGATGACAGCAGCAGTGGTGGGGTTCAGACACTGGTCTTCTTCCTACACGTATGATCAATCCTTTTAACATTATTGTTGGATAGAGAAAACATGAGCTTGGATGTGGATTTCATTCTGCCATTGATTCTTACTGGAGGACTAAATGATATTAAGCATGCAATTCTGCCCTGGTGTGCTTGGGTGGGTGTTTTGTAAATAGACACTGCATGAGAGGGGAAGGGTCAAACAGTAGTGGGTCTCTGGCCGGGGGGAGAGTTTTTAACCCATTATCTCCACCATGGTTCCAATCCAGACCTGTCCCACCACCCCAAATCTGCTAATTCCCTTGGGACGGAAACTCCCACGGATACCAGCATGCAGTTTGGCTCACTGATATCAAAGTGCAGAACCTCACTGAGAAATTTCTCTAGTCCTATTACATTTTAATTTGCATTCTTCAAAAATCCTTGGATGATGCTCCTGGATGAGAATCTCCAAATTTGCTCTGAAAATTTCTTCAAGTCAAGCAAATCTTGAGGCAACCACTGAGGAAAAGGGAAGGAATGGATGTGCCCATCTAATTTCTTATATTATGTAAATCTTAGGGAGAAAAGAGATATGAATTCAGGAAGAGCTTCCAGAACTTTTAGCCATGTCATACTATCTATCTATCTATCTATCTATCTATCTATCTATCTATCTATCTACACACACACACACACACACACACACACACACACACACCATCTTTTCACATTAGAGATCTTCATTATCTTTATCATTTGGGGCACGTTGTACTAATAATGTTGTACTCCTGCTTCAATATCTACATTCTGATATATTACCCCTAAAATGGGGGGGGGGAAGAGAGAGACAATAAATCTTTGCAATAACACATCAGAACTCAAAATTCCTAATAGCTGGGGGAAATGGACCTTACTGGACCAAGCCAAAGGTCCATCAAATTAAGTTCCCTCAAACTGGTAGCCCCTGAAAAGCTGGTAAGCAGTCCAAGAAGGAGGTAGCCATCTTCCATGCAATTTGCCTGAAGCAAATGGTACTTGGATATAAATTGGCTCCGAATATGGAGGCTAAATTTTTAGCTATCTTCATAACTAATAGTGTGGGTTCATGCATAGCAGAAAACCAGCAGTTTCCCCAGCTTGAGTTATGGAGGGCACTTGAAGCTGGCACTGCAGATGGTCATATATTTTGGTTTATCAAAAGTAACTGAGTTGGTATGCCCCCTGTCCATGCCTCCCAGGGAGGGCCTGGATGCTATCCCATAGTCTTTCACAAACCTGCCTAATTTCTGAAACCACCTATTATAGTAACCATCACCACATCTTGTGAAAATGAGTTCCATAAATATTAAATGTGGCATGAAGAAATGCTTCCTATTAGTTGCCCAAACAGTCTTATCGGATACAAATGGATGTAACTTGGGAAGATCATTTCACCTTGAAGTTGATTGCTTTGAAAAGAGTGATCCCAACCCATACCTTTTCGAAAGTCCTTCCAGAACTTTGCCAAAAACTATTAACAATTGAAAAGTGATTTTTCTTATCATACATCTGGAATTGATCAAAGTGACTGCGGTTAAAAGAATGTGTACAATCAAACCCAGATGTTTTAATACAGCAGTGCCTCATAGACTCACCAGATCACAATGGGTAACAAATGAAAGATAAATGTTCTAAAATTAAAGGGCTAAGTGGGTTTAAATTTAGGTGGATTGAAGGTGGTGGGAATGGTGGATGACTTTGTATCCAAGTAGGTGTGAGGTCTCTCAAGACATTCAAAGTCTCTACGTAAAGTCTGTTTATTTTAAAATATCAGAATCCTGTCTACAGAGTTGACATATTAAGGAAGTTTCTCCGATAGAAAAATCACAGATCAGCCAATCTCTTATAGTGGCTTCTATTTTGCTTAATTAATCCACCATTTATGCAACATATCTAAACCCTCCTTGTCCCATAATGTGTGAGGATTTTCCTCTTTTTAGTCCCACCACAACATTGGCAGTTGAATTAGGCAGAGTTAGGTTGCTCCAAGGTCATTAAATCTGCTTCCTGGCAGAATAAGAATTTGAACCCAATGGTGTATCTAATACACCACACTAGATCTCAATAATGATCCTTTCTTTTGTACTTAGATTTTTAAAAAATTCTCCATATTTTTCCCTCTTTAAAATTATGGTACATTTGGAGGGGAACATAATAAAAGTAGCACAAAAGAGCAAAGATATTGTGCTAGTGGGATTGTGGGTTTTTTTTGTTCTTGTATACTTCTTGTGGTCATGGCCATATTTGCCAAGGATTTGCCAAGAATTAGTTAAACCATCCAATTCTTCCCACAGAATGTTAAATATCAGTGTTTTTCCTCAATTGCATTTGATACCAAACCAATATCATGTCATGCAAAGTGCCACAAAGACATTAAGCCCATCATACTAGCTTTTTCGGAAAGTGGTGTAGAAATATTTATATAGAAAAGCAATATATAAAATTTAATAATGATAACATTTTGATGAATATATATTGTTTAATTTACAAAAAGATTGCTCCACCATCCTGTTGCAGTATAAGGTGGGTTCTCATGTTCATATATTCTACAAACAACTGGCACAGCCTGCAGATCTCTGAAACTTGTGATTCCAATATGTTCTTATTTCCAAACTTCTTTGTGGGGCTGTTAATAGAAGCCCTTTGTGTTCTCCAGCCAAGGAGTGAGCCAAGGAGTGACTCATTGGTCAGTTTCTAGTTATATCTCCTTCCCTCTAGGTCCAACTAATGTACCCCCTGCACAAAGAGTCTCATAGCTGTGCAGGGAACTCAAATGCCAGATAGGGTCACATCTGGGAAAGACAGGAACTCCACTTCCTCCTCAACTGCCACACAGTTAAAATGAGAGGGTACATCCTTGCTGATAGGATGTGCTTTCTGTGTTTTCCGCTACTGGGTGGCTACTTTGTTTGTTTGTTTGTTTGTTTGTTTATCTGATTTATATACCGCCCTTCCAAAATGGCTCAGGGCAGTTTACAAGGTAAAAACAATTAAAACAAGTTAAAATCAAACTATATATATAAAAAAACAATTAAACAATTCGAACAGCTAAAAAACAAAACAAAACCCTGGAGAACCAGGGCAGCAATTTAGAACAATTTAAAACAATTTGTCAATCATTTAAAAACCCTGGAAGGCCAGGCCAAACAGATAGGTCTTAAGGGCTCTCCTGAAGGACAGTAATGATCTCAAATTATAGATTTCTGCCAGAAGTGCATTCCACAGCCCAGGAGCAGCTACAGAGCAGGCCCGCCTCTGCATTGCCACCAGACAAACCGGTGGCAACTGAAGACGGACCTCCTCAGATGACCTTAACGTGTGGTGCAGATCATGTAGAAGAAGGTGCTCTCTAAGATAACTACTGATGAAGTGTTCATGAGGGGGAACCCCCAGCCACTCCTTCAGGGTAGCTGTGAGCAAGAAGAGTATCAGCAATCAACAAAATACAGTGGTAGGAACAGGGGGCAGCTCTGTCAGCACTGTGAAAGCACGTGATTGATGACGGGATAGCTGCCTTCATGGATGCCGTCAGCCCATTCCTGTGTGGGGACAACTAGCCATCGGCATCACATGCCTCTCCACACTTTGGCCTCCGATTATGAGAGCAGAAGGGAGGGGGGTTTCGCCACCACCTGAATCTTTCTCTTCCCTCTCTCAAATGGCTGAGGAACATAGGGAGCTGCCATATACTGAGGCTATTCTCACGACCACGGGAAAGCAGGCTAAGGGAGCCCAGCCCACTTTCTTGTGGTCGTGGGAACCACCAGGAGCTGCATGGGTCCCAGCGGTTAACCTGCTTAAGTTCCCGCCTTTAAATGAGGTTTGAGGAGTGAGTGCTCCGCTAACCCCATTTTGGCAATTATGCAACTCCACAGGGCAGCTCTGTGCCACGGCGACTCGCGAGGAGACCCCCACCTGGAGGCTAAAACAAGCCTCCTGGTCTCGGGGGCCTTCCTAGGATGCCCCGCACACTCACACAGGGCATCCTCACTTACGAGGGTGGGGGCAGGCGGCCTCAATCCCCGCCAGCCCTACCAGCTCTGTGACAGAACCAGTAATGGTGTGGGTGGCCAATCTGGCCACCTAGGGCTCCGCGGGTGGCTTGGCCCGCTCTTCCCGCCTAACCCCATCCGGCTCTCCACACTGCTCATGTGGAGAGCCTCACTGAGTCAGACCAGTGGTCCCTCTAGCTCAGTATTGTCTACACAGACTGGTAGTGGCTTCTCCAATGGGGGGAACTTAAGCAGACAGGAGTCTCTCTCAGCCCTATCTGGAGATGCCAGGGATGGAACTTGGAACTTTCTGCATGTAAGCATGGAAGTGCTTTTCCCAGAGTGGCCCCATCCCCTGAAGGGAATATCTTCCAGTGCTCACACATGTCTCCCATTCAAATACAAACCAGGACAGGCCCTGCTTAGCAAAGGGGACAATTTAGGCTTGCTAAATGGGACCAGCTTCTAGCCTTCTCCCTCACAGGACAGACACAGCCATCTGCCCTCCTCAAATCTCCTCTTCAGCCCTAAGTCCAGCCTCACAAGCCTGCCTTCAATCCCCATCTGCTTCCAGGTTAAAGTTTTGTACAACTTCTTCCTTGGCAGTGTTGCCCTGGTGAAGCCATCTACCTGACTCATGCCACAAACAGCTATAGTTCTTTTTCTCCCAGTCTCATCCCTCAAATCCTGGTCCCACGCTCCATGGTTCGACCTGCCCTGTCATCAGTGAGTAGGTCAGGGAACGTCCAACAATCACAATTCTTCTATCCTATTGATTGTTCCACTATAGCAGCAAGTGATTCCTCCTAGCAAACCAACTTTGCTAGACATCACTGCTGGTATAATTACAGGGTCTTCAGCTTTTGCACCTGCCAAACAAGGTGAAGTGGGTGGCTACCAGGGAGAGGGTGAGGGAAGTGCAAACAGGTTCAAAACCAAACCGGTTCAACTTTGAACTGGTTCGGTTTGACAGTTTGATGTCAAGCCAAACCCCACCCCCCATTTGGCTCAACATCAGATTGACACCCCCCCAGGCCATTTGGGGGGGGGTTGTGAATATATATATATATAACTTACCCCTTCTGGGGGGCTTCTCTGAGGCCATGGGGGGGCCCTGGAGGTTCCCCCTCCCCCGCCAGCTTCCATTATGGCTTAAATTGGTCATGACCCAGCCACCCATGGGCCCTTCGCGCATGTGGTGACTTCCAAAATGGCCAACATGATGGGGGAATGGTATGGAAAGGGCTGAAGACCACCCAAACTGGGTGATTTAAGCCATATGGAGGGCAATTTAAGCCATATGGGGAGGGTAAACCTGCAGGAACCACTCCATGCAGCCTTAGAGAAGCCCCCCCCCCCCGAGTGTTTAAGTACAAAAATAAAAAATAAAAATAATTATTTTTACCAAAACAGGAAGTGGGGGCAGGGGGCACACTATCCTGGCCCGGTCCGCTTCAAGTCCAGTTTGGACTTGAACTGAAACGGGCCAGCTGGATTCATGCACATCCCTAGAGAGGGTCTTTTTGGTGGTTGCACCCCATGTATGGAATAGCCTCCCCAATGAAGTTTGCCCAGCTTCATCACTTTGTTCTTTTAGATGCCAGGTATGGACCTTTTTGTTCACTCTGGCCTTTTAAATTTTGATCTGATTTTAACTGATTTTTTAAAAATGGCTTTTAAATTGTTTTGTATTGTATTTTGCATTTCCCCCCTTATTTGGTCTTGTATTTTTTTTGTATTGTATTGTTATACACAATTGTTTTGTGTTGTATTCCCCCCCCCCCCGTTTTCCCCCTGTTATGATTTAATGTCCTGTGTGTTTTAATCCCATGTTTTAATGTTGTGTTGTAAGCCACCCAGAGAACAATTTGTTATGGGGCGGCTAACAAACAATGTTTATTACTATGTATATTATTTATTATTGCACCAGTGCAGCAACCTAGATGTTGCATTGGCAAAATATTCAGATTCACACTTCTTCGGGTGCATGCATAACCTCCTCCTGCTCTGTGGGGGGATATCAAGCACTCTAGTTTCACTGCAAAATGCCAAGCTTATGATGCTGAGAAACCAAGTGTTTGATTTTTGTGTGTCAAAATTAAAAAGTTCAAATGCAATATATGGCTGAAGATACAAAATGTGTCACTTTTGGAGAACATGATAGCTTGGTTGTCTGATCCAGGGGTTCACATGGAACTGGCAACCCCAAGGGTTCCATTAAATTCACTTTAAAGTGTCTAATAAAACTAGCAAAGTAGAACTAGGTGGTTTTCACACACACACAAAATGAAAAAAGCCTTGCATATCATCATGACAAATGCGAGATCAAATGTTATCTGCTATCTGATTTGGACCAGAACGCATGGAGGATAAATTTCAAATTAGATTATAAACTTGATCCACATTCCAGGAAATTTAAAACCAGCATATTATAAAGCAAGCAAATCAATCATGGCAACACAAATAAAACAGAAATACCCTGAACAACGATTACATTCACACACACACACAACACCACACACATATACACACACACACACACACACACACACTTTTAAAATAATGCTAACGCTCTAACCTAAACTGACAAAACCAAGATAATGGAGAGATCTGAGGGGGGTTTTGTTGCAAAATGACTCCACTTAGTCATTTCAAGGGTCTTGGAATGGCAAATAATCGACTGACAATGAGATGCTTTAGGCATGAGAGAGCAAGTATAGGATAGGAATCAGAGCTGGAGGCTTGAATTTCCTTGTCAAGGATAGGTTTACTGTTTCTAAGCCAAAGGCCTATATGAAAAAAACAGGGGGAGGGGGATACCAGATTGGATAGAATAGCAACATTTCTTCTCATTGCATAAGGCTGCATACAATGACACAGCCAGCAGGATCTAAACCTCAAACCTCTTCCACATGCAAGTGCCAACAGATGAGCCATTTGTACAAGGCTGGTTAAACACTCTTTTTGAGAGTTTTTTCCCCCTTTTCCCTTCATTCCAAGCATAATAATGAAATCAGTTGGCTAAATGAGTTCATGGGAAGGGCTTTCCCCCCTACCTTTTGAACTCTGAGTGCAGATCCTAGAATGCAGTTTAGCTCATTCACAATATGGCAGCCTTGAACCCTAATGGGCTGTAGTGAAGGCAGAGCCCGATTTCAACCACGAGTCCTAGATTCAAATTCTCATGGAGTCACAAAACTTACTTTGAGACCTTGGTCCTGTTGCCAGCTCTCATATCAAAATCTATCTCATAGGATTGTTGTGACAACAAAATGGGAGGGAATTATGCATGGTGTCCTGAGCTGATGGGGAGGGAGGGAGAATTAATGGAATTACTATATAATTTGAATATTTCCTAAAAATCCTTTGGTTTGACACTACTTAGAATTTTCACTTGCACTCTGAAAAGCATGGAATTTTCAAGTTAAGTTGGTCAACGTTATTTCTGTGCCATGTAAGCACTAAAGACTGTGGATAATGTAATCATGCAACAGGCAAACATTTGTCAGGTGCACTTCAGAGAAGATACACCTGTTGAATTTCCGCCTGGCCATATCTCTCCCCAGCACAGTTAAAAAAAGACCCAGTGGGGAGAGGGGCAAGAGCACTCTATCCACATTAGGACATTAATTTTTATAACAGCCCTACAATGCTGTTCACAAAAGAATCAACACAGATTCTATTGCATTCATACTGAAAACAATCTTCATAAATTCCTCTCCCCACAAGGAATAATAGATCAGCAATTCAAAAGGTATAAGACTAGGGTAAGAGGAATAATACCAAGTGCATTTCAGATAGCTATCAATGCCAACATGCACTAGCAACTCTGAAGAAGGAATTATATTTATTACTAGTATTTTTCAGCCCGTTAAAATAACGGGCGCTAGTAGCCTTCTCCGCCTCTGCTGCTGACTCGCCAGGCTTCTCCCCGCCTCCTCGCTTTGCTGGGGCCCCACCACCGGCCTCCCCTTTCCGCCGCCCAGAGTGCCTCCTGCCGATGTCACATTTGGCCTTCTGGCCGGGTGGAGAGGTCTGCCGCCGCTGCCAAGAATGCCAGCCGCCGCTGCCGCGTTTCCCCTCCCCGTGGCCGGTTCAGACCTGGCGCCGCCTCTGCTCTCCTAGCGGCCGGGCCGGACCTGCCGCCGCTTCTGTCGTTTTCGGCGGGTGGGCCAGACCCGCCGCCGCCTCCCAGCTTGTCCGTTCCTGTTGCGGCCACCAACATGGCCGCCTGGTGCTGGCTGTCGTGTCTCCCTCGGCGTGTTCTGGGCATGCGCTCTGCGAGACACGGATGCACGCCAAGCACTTTATTATAGAGGATGAATACAAATACAACGAATATTTATAGACCACTTTTCAACAAAAGTTCCCAAAGTGGTTTACATAGATATGAATAAATAAAGAGAAGGGCTCTCTGTCCCCAAAGGGCTCACAATCTAAAATAGAAATAGAAGATAAACCTTATGATGCTTTAACCCTCATCTGTAGTTATGATTCTTTTCATACTAATAGAACTTCTTACTCCCACGTAGTTCCATTGGTTAAATTGGATGCCCCCCCCCACTTTGTCAGGCCACAGAACCCACAATAATTTAACATTTCTCTCCAGAGGAGTGCAGTGGTGACGCCCACATCCCAAAGATGGTGCCTTGCATGATTCACTGAGAATGTGAGCTGTTAGCAAAGAAAAATGAACATTTCAAACCACACACTAATGAGGATCCATACATCAACAACTATTTCAGCTGAAAGAACACACTATGACTGGCCAGTCACCGACAATCATCACATCTTTTGCTTGGTTTCTTGTCGGCTATCCTGGGCACAAACTTCCTGGGTACACATAATACCAATGTTCTCTGTCCATTCAAGCCAAATACAGATGACAGTGCTTCCCTTTGTGAATGTGGTTGCATCTCTGGGAGTATGTCTGGCTTGTTCAGAGTGCCTACACAGGTCAGTCCGTTGTTCAGGAGAGTCTCTGCCAGCTATACACTAGGGGGAAAGTTATCCCTTGCCATGCCCTATTCTCTGAGGGCAGGTCCAGATGAACACTGCTCTGCACATGCGAGAACATCAGGTATGTGGCAAGATGTAATCTGCCCTGATGTCACTGGCGGATGCACCAATGTACTCTTGACACATCCTTTAATCTCAGAAGAGGGATGCTCATTTGAACCATCCCTCTACACACACTTCAACCGGGTCTTGGAGTGCAGCCCCAAGTGTTGTTCCATGGCTGTATGCATTGCTGCACAACTTGCAGGCCTACTTGTCTTTCTTGTAGTCCTCCAGCTTCTCCCCAAGATAAACATTGGACCGGGTCTCACAATCTGTGAGACCCAGTTTGGAGAAGTGAGCGGGAAGAGAAGGCTAAGCTCGCTCTCCCCACTCATGAGCAGGGAGGGAGCCCTGGGCAGCCAAATTGGCTGCCCACACAATCGCCGGCTCTGAGATGGAGCTGGTGGGGGTGGGGAGCTAAGGGGCCGCGCGGCCCCCAGAAGCCCCAGTATGCCTTATACTGGGGAGACCCCCGAGCCGGGAGGCTGCTTTTAAGCCTCCCGGCTGGGGGTCTACTCATGAGTAGTCACAGCGCGGTGCTGCGCCATGGCTACTCACGAGCATATAGCCCCGGTTTGCGGAGCGCTCGCTCCACAAACCCAGGCTAAAGGGCGGGCTACAGGAGCAGGTTAGCCGCTCCAGAACCACCGGGCTTGGCTGCGAGCCCAGTGGTTCTGACGACCCGTAAAAATCGGGCTAGGCTTTCCTAGCCCGATTTTTGTGATCGTCAGAATAGCCCCATTCTCTGTCAGTGGGTAGGATGTTTCTGCATCACAGCACCCTCATATTTGCAAACAGTACTTCTTTGGCTTGCTTGGCATGTGTTGCCAGAGCATGTGTGCGCGCATACACACACACACACACACACACACACACACCCTTCTGTGCTGTATCCCAGTAGGAAAAATGGGAAATGACCAGAGATCACCTGCAGATGTTTGGTCCACTGATGCCAAGCTGTTATGATCCTTTTGGATTTGTTTTGTTTGCTAAAATCCTTGCTTCTGCAAGGACAGAAGCGTCTGAATGTTTTACTTATTCCTGGTTTTGAGACACCATCACAGAACTGAAGTTTCCAAAGAGAAACAGGGAGGGTATTATCATGATCAATGGAAGGCGGGCTAAGGGAGCTTAGCCTGCTTTCTGTGGAGTGTGGGAATCACCGGGCTTGTGGACAAGTCCGGTGCTCCCAAGGCGGCTAGCCCACCTAAAACAACCTCCTATTAAATGAGGTTAACAGAGCGAGTGCTCCATTAACCTCATTCCATTGCTCGTGTGTTGCCGCTGCACTCGGTGACACATGAACAGACCCTCAGCCGGGTGGCTGCAAGCAGCCTCCCAGGCTTGGGGGTCTCTCCAGGATGCACTGCATGCTCGCACGGGGCATCCTGGGACTTCCAGGGGCTGCGTGGCCCCTGATTCCTGCAGCCCCCGCCGGTTCTGTGACGGAGCCAGCAATCACATGGGCAGCCAATCCAGCCACCCAGCTACAAGTGGCTACTCATCTTAACATGGGTCTGAGATGCTCTACATGTATGGCTCGTCTACAAGCAGATGCTATCTTAACCTGGGTATGATGCAGAAACCACTCCACCATAGAAGAAAGCCCATTCATTTCTGGGGTGGTTTTTCTCCCAATTGACTTATAAAGGGAATGGGATAGAAACTACGCCACCATAGAGATTCCGTTCATTTCTCAGGTGGTTTTTCTCACTATTGACATGGAATAGAAACCACCCCATCATAGATTCATTTGGGGCTAGTTTTCTATCCTGTGTGATATTTTTATTAATAACGTAAATATAATAAATGGCAAGAGGCCACACTTGTGGATATATCTTGTACCACAGTACAGGTAAGAACTGGACAACAAAAGCATAGCTTAGAGCACAGTGGTTTTCTTGTTTCTGTACCTTTACAAAAATGGGGGTGGAAAGCTACCCCGAAATCCAGATGAGGGTTAATAAAGTTGCAGTATTTTAAAATCTCAGTGATTGGTGTGTGTCCAGGGGTGTAGCTAGCCCGCCGGCAGCCCGTGTGCGGCCGCGGCGAGCGCCCCGATAGCCACGCCCCCACGTCAGACATCAGACACGGGGGGCGTGGTCTGGCTCCCAAACGGAGCCTTGAGGCTCCGTTCGGGAGAAGCAGCTTAACTGCTGAAGGGACCATGTGGCCCCTTCGGCAGTTAAACAAAGGCCGGTGCTGCATTCGCAGCGCAGCCCAGGAGCGACTCTTCCCTGCCTTTGCAGGGAAGAGCCGCTCCTGGCTGGCACTGCGAACGCAGCACCAGCCTTCGTTTAGCTCTCGAAGGGGCTGCGCAGCCCCCACTCGGGAGCTAAACTCCCGCCCCCACGTCTGACGTCAGATGCAGGGGGCGTGTCAGGGCCGCGAATGGCGGCTCCTGATTGGGCACGGCTCAGGTTCTTTGAACCCGTTCACCCAATTATAGCTACGCCCCTGTGTGTGTGTCTTTCTTTCCCTGCTGTCTACAAAGCAATAAATTTTAAAAGCCATCAAGAGAGGGCCCAGCCTCTGAGCATACACAGTGCACTTCTCTCTTCATGAGACACTATCATGAAAAAAAAAGGAGAAGGGATAAAGAAGCTCGACAGGCTGCTGCATAATGGTGACTATCTCTTTTTTTGTTATGCACTCTGTAGGGGCGGGGAGGGGGGAGGTTCTTATCAGTCTTTTAAAAACCTATGAACAGATCCAAATTCCTCTCCTGTGTGGGTTGCTGTGAATATCAGAATCACATGAGCACAGTGTATGTGTATGTGGGGGGGGGGGTTATCCCCCCAACATTTAACAGTGCTCCGAGAGCTCAACAGTCAAGGGAAGAGAGCTGGTCTTGTGGTAAGGTAAAGGTAAAGGGCTAGCAAAGGTAAAGTAAAGCAAAAGGTAGCCATCCAGTCAATTTCAACTCCTGACAAGCACAGAGCCCTGAGGTTTTTTGGTCGAATACAGGAAGAGTTTACCATTGCCTCCTCCCATGCAGTATGAGATAGTAGGGCTATTCTCACGATCAGCAAAAACCGGGCTAGCCTCTGCTAGCCTGATTTTTGCTGATCGTGAGAACCAACGGGCTCGGCTGCAAGCCAGGTGGTTCTAGAGCGGGTAACTCGCTCAAGTACCCCTCCCCTTAGCCCAGGTTTGCGGAGCTATCTGATCATGAGTAGCCATGGTGAGGCTCCACACCATGGCTACTCGTGAGTAGACCCCCGGAGAGGAGGCAAAAAGCTGCCTCCTGGCTCTGGGGGGTCTCCCCAGTATGCCCTGCACGCTCGCACAGGGCATACTGGGGCTTCCGGGGGCCACGCAGCCCCCGAGCTCCCCAGCCCCTGTCGGCTCCATCATGGAGCTGGCAATCATGTGGGCGGCCGATACGGCCGCCCAGGGCTCCTGCAGCGATCGTCTTAGCCCGCTCTCCCCACAGTATCGGCAAAAGACCCGCCTTGATGCCTTTCAGCACTTTCCTGTATTGCTGCTGCCTGATATAGGAGTTTCCCATATTCTGGGAAACACACCAGCGGGGATTCAAATCAGCAACCTTCTGCTTGTTAGTTAAGCATTTCCCCACTGCGCCACTTAAAGTGACTCGGTCTTGTGGTAGCAAGCATGAATTGTCCCCTTTGCTAAGTAGGGTCTGCCCTGGTTTGCATTTGAATGTGAGACATGTGTGAGCACTGTGAGATGTTCCCCTTAAGGGATGGGGCTGCTCTGGGAAGAGTATCTGCATGCTTGCATGCAGAAGGTTCCAAGTTTCCTCCCTGGCATCTCCAAGCTGAGAAAAACTCCTGCCTGCAACCTTGGAGAAGCCACTGCCAGTCTGTGTAGACAATGCTGAGTTAGATAGACAGACCAATGCTTATGTGTTACTCCCTGGCCTGTTGCCGGGTGTTTAAATCCTTCTGTTCCTTTGGCAGCTGCTGGCAGAGCAGCATGTTTTGATCTGTGGCCCTTTCATTGTTTTCTGGGCTTACAAATGAGCCAGCACCTCACAAATGGCTACCCAATTTGTTTTGGGGAAGTGTGCCAGCATGTGCTGGTTAGGCTGACGAGGTATGCTGTGGAGCCAGTTGCTTCCAGTGTTATGGGAATATTTAGTAGTTAATGTCCCTCCCGAGGCTGTGATGTGAAGCTGGGAGAATGATGTAGGTAAGCGAACTGGGGTCTCCTTGATTCAACAAGCCACAGCCAATTTGCCCACAGAGGGAGGCAATTTGTATGTGCCTAACCTGCAGCGTGGGCTTATTGAAACCTTGGGTGCAGATGAGGGAAGAAGGCCAAGCTGGGCTGACCTCCCTCTGTGGCAGGTACAATGCAAGCTGGGTGGAAGTGTAGAAAGGTTTGAGATTGGTGAGCTCCCTTGGGCAGTTTGAGAGGGTGGATTGGACAATTGGTTCTTAGAGGCTTGGTGGCTCAGGGACTTCAATTCGCCATGACACCTGCTTCAGGGCTTCACAAACATTAAAGGCTACACGGCTTGGGGGTGGGGGGTGAAGCCCTAGAAATTGCCCTGACCCTTTTTGGTTGGCAATGGTGGAGATGAAGCAGGTTTGCACTGTTTCTATCCTTGAGTCAGAGTGCGGCACCCTTTCAAGGCACGGGCAAGGACATAAATGTCTGGACGCGGCCTTTGGTAGGCCTGCACTGTTGGGGGCTGGAGTTTATTCCACACTCCATTTGCTAATTTGATTACTTAATAAAGTTGTGGCCCTTTTACCCAAATCGAGGTGTGTCTGTGAGGCTATTCACACAATGGGAAAAAATCGGGCTAGCGGAGGCTAGCCAGATTTTCTCCCATCGTGAGAATCACCGGACTCGGCTGCGAGCCCGGTGGTTCTTAAGTGGATCACCCGCTTAAGTAGCCCTGCCCTTAAACCAGATTTTCAGAGCAAGCGCCATGGCAGCTCACAAGTAGACCCCCAACCAGGAGGCTCAAAAGCAGCCTCCCAGTTCGGGGGGTCTCTCCAGCATGCCCTGTGCAAGCGCGCAGAGCATGCTGGAACTTCCGGGGGCTGCACAGCCCCCAATCCCCCCAGCCCCTGCCAGCTCTGTAACGGAGCCGGCAGTTGTGTGGGCAGCCGGTTCGGCCACCTGGAGCAGACTGACTGATCGTGTGTGGGCAGAGCGGGCTAAGCTCTTCCTGTTAACATTCACGAGATGGGTCTCCTTGATCGTGAGACCCGCCTCTGTGTCTTCCATGTGGCTGTGGTGTGAGGGCAAAACCTAGGTAGAAGTGATTGTGTGGAAGCAAGATAGGAGGAAAAGCTACCCAGGTTTTCCTCCTACCTTGCTTCCACACAAGCACTTCTTCCCAGGTTTTCCTCCAACCTTCCTTCCACACAACCGAAAATTGGGAGCACACACAGCTCTCAAATCTGGGTAGAAAACAGTTTTTGATTGTGTGAATGACAACTTGTTCTATTATTTTTGTTGCAAAGGGGAGGGTAAGAAGAAGCAGTGATGATGCAAATCTCATGTGCAGTCACTGCCTTCTCCCATCGGCTTCCCATCTGCAAATGGAAATGTCCCCCTGGGATATTTCCTATTTGCAAATGGTGGGAGGGGGAGGTGGTGGGACAGGTGAGAGAAGGCAGTGCAGGAGATTTGAGGTGCCATTGTCTTCTCCTGACACCCCTACCCATATGAGCTCTGAGATTGGGCGTTTCAAGAGCAGACTGCAGCAATGTAGAATGAGACTCAAAACTGGCCCCTGGGGGGGGCTTAGGTCACATGGACAAAAAGCCTTTCTGAGCACAGCTGCCAGACTGGTGACAGCGGAGCAGGAGCCAGCATTAGCTGAGGCTTCAGGTATCCCTGAACTGATATTCAGTTATCAGCTTTAGCTGAGGCTTCAGTTATAGAGCCGGGTCTCATGATCAGTGAGACCCAGTTTCTGCAGCAGAGTGGGGAGAGCAGGCTAAGCCTGTTCTACCCGCTCACGATCAAAGCGGGAGCCCTGGATGGCCGGATCAGCCGCCCACATGATTGCTAGCTCTGAGACCCCCGGAGCCGGGAGGCGGCTTTTCGCCTCCCCTCTGGGAGTCTACTTATGAGTAGGGAAGCCCGGGTTTGCGGAGCACTTGCTCTGCAAACCCGGGCTTAGGGGAGGGCTACAAAAGCGGGCCTGCGAGCCCAGTGGTTTACACGAGCAGCAAAAATCGGGCTAGGCTCTCCTAGCCCGATTTTTGCTGTTCATGAGAATAGCTCCATAGTCGGATCTCTGCCAGGGTCTGACTAAGCTGATCCCTTATGTTGGCCATGGCTGAATTATAAAATGTACTCTCTTTGGGACAAGTACCTATGCTCTTGTATGTTATAAAATGTCATGCACAGGAATGACACTATATCAATAACAAAACAAAACAGAACTATATGTGTTTCCAATGCACATGAAAATGTGCATGCTCTTTCTGGGCCCCTAGTTGCTGCTGGTGACCAGTTGTGCTTACACATAGTCAGAAATGAATTGGGACCAGTATGTTGAGAAGTGAAATCTAGGTCAAAAGCAAATTAACAGACACAAATCAGTGGAGGGCAGATGAAAGAGAGGATTGCAGGTTTAGGGCTCAGCTGTCCCAAGCTTCTGCACAAACATGACTTTCAATTCGAAACATGTGCAGAACTTAAATCAATTTTAGCAATAGTGGGAACCCTGACAATCCAAAGCATTTGACCAGGCAACCTACGGCACTGAAATCTATGTTAGGTTATGCGACCCTACTTGTTAGGCAAAAAAGTAAAATAAAAGCCACAAAGAAATATATGCAAACAACATGTGTTGGAGAAAGTTACCAAAATTTTCAAAGAGAACATGTAAAAATGACATTGTCACTCCCAGCACTCCCACCCATATAAAGATGTTTTATTCTAAACACACCCAGTTTCCCTCTTCTTTTAAAAATGCAATAAATTTTGTCTTCCCCAAGATAAAGCTTTGCTTCAAACAATTTTAATGGGCCGTGGGTAAAACTCAGTCAAAATACAGCTGGAGTTATCCATGGTTCCTCATGGGAAAGTTACTTAACCCATGGCTTAAGGTAAACATGTTTGATATTTCCAGGGGCAAAACATAAAAGAAAGGGAGGGGAAAATAGAGTTGCAGAAGTTAAGAAATAACCCCCAAACGCATAGTAATTCCAAGGAAGAGAGACCCCTATCCAGTTTTCTTATGCTGCAAAAAGAGTAGGACAAATATAACCCACAACAAAAATGTTGCATCAGATCAGAAATCTCATGTGTTATATCAGTGAAGAAGGGGTAGATTAAGGTATTATTGGGCAGCAGGAAGCTGAAACGTAAGGGTGTCCTGTCATAACAGTTTTCCTTGTTTTCTTGTTTGGCAGAGCATATTCTGCCATTTCCACCATGTTCCTTGTTCCCACTCGCCCTCCTTCATCCCCTTTTCACCCACAAATTCCAGGGTTATTGGTGGTGCCCTGTTGACTGACAGGAGGAGAACCTCCTTTCAAACCTTCCTTTCAGCATCCCGTGGCTGCTATGTGCTTGCTGCTTCTTTGGAGGGTGATTTTTGGTTCTGGGAAGGAGGTCTGGTCTCCCCCCCCAAAAAAAAAATAACATTTGAGGGCATGCCTTGTGGTCCCTCTCAACACCCCCAAATGCCTCCCTCAACAGGAGCTTATTGAGCTTACTAGCTATATAAAAACATACACCCACAGAGTTGGAAGGGGCCATGGTAAGCCATCTCGTTCTTGCTCAATGTAAGAAATCCAGAGCTTGAACATCCCCTGCTTAAAGACATCGGTGATGGAGATCCCACCACTGGTTTTCCTGTTTTTTAACAGGTTTTCCATTTGAGAGGTGAGTTAAATGTTCCCATGAAATTATCAATATTTTATTTTATTTAAGATATTTTTACCATGCTTTTCCATCATAAAATATAATGCCTAAGGCAGCTCATGACTGCTAAAACCACAATATACAGGTCAGAAATAAAACATCCATATAAAACAATAAAACACACAGCAATTAAAAAAACACATATCCTGCAGCAGTTAGACAGATGCAATAAAAACATCTGCAGATTAAAAGCTTGCTGGAACAAGAACATATTTGCTGCCCCATGGAAGACCAGAAAGGATGGGACCAAGGCTACAAAAGCTGGCAATTCTCCTCCCTCCCTTCCGCCTCAACTTTAACAACTCTGAGCAGAAGCAAACAATCTCCAGAATTAAGTTCCTGTCAAGCCACAGTCTCACAAGCCAAGTTTAAGCAACAGGAACCTTAATTTTACATGTCTTGGAAAAGCAAAAAGCAGCATTGACCTCAACAAAAAGTGTTTTCTTCTCTAGCACGGCAATTGGATAAAGCCCAATCAGTAGAGATTTTGCCCTCCGGCTAGTTCACTGGACATGTCCTTCATCCCCAGGATGCATCACTGGGTGCACTGAAGGCAAACACAGATGTATCCAATTAATAGTACTGGGACATGTCAGCATTAGATCATGTAAGCAGGAGCACTTGCAAATGTTAGGCAAGGCTCGAAGTGAGAACATACGGCTCACATTAGTTCTGTCATCCTCACTACAAATACATATCTTGCATGTGCCATGTGTATGTTAGACATCACAATTCGTTAATCATTAAAAGGACCAGATCTGCCAACAGAACCATCCCTACCGAACAGCAAAAAAAGAGACCCCATTCCTTTTCCTATCGGGAAAAGAACCCTTGATAAAGGAGAGGGCGCTCTTTATTTTGCGAACATTTAGAGCAATCTCCAGTGCTTCCCAAAGGACTTTTTTCACACTTGTGAGTTGAGACTGATGCGCATTTAGACGGCCTGTGTTTATGAGTCAGTGCCAATGTTTGGTGTCTTGACAGCTGGCTGAGATTTAATGCTTCTTCAATCTCACACCTCATCTCTGTGAAATTGATTACTTTAACTTCACACAAAAAGGCAAACACTGAAGTGACACCAAAATCCAATTCCGCATATTCTCCCCTCCAATAGTATCTTCTCAAAGGCCACCAACAGTTGACGAACAGGAGCTGGTGAGTGGAAGCAATCTGCCAACTGCCAGGCCAGCAATAAACTGGAGTCACTCAAAAACCTGCAACTACTTTGCAGCTGGCTTTTGTCTCTTGTTCTGAGCAAGAAGGATTCAGTAGGCAAGCCTTGGATACCAACATGTGGTTTCTTCATTCCCACACTCTGCAAGCTTTTGCCTCTCTTTTCTCTTCACTCTTACCTCCATTTTGCTCTCTCAACTTGCTTCTCTTTCTGCTCCTTTTCCCTTTCAGACCCAGCCCTCTAGAGACAAACCTGAAAAGCAAACTGGAAAAACAGATATAAGGAGGAAAGCTGGCCTTGTGGTAGTGAGCATGAATTGTCCACCTTTACTAAGCAGGGTCTCCCCTAGCTTGCATTTGGATGGGTGACTAAATGTGAGCACTGTAAGATATTCCTCTTAGGGGATGAGGCCAATAGCAGATTACTGCATAGGTAGTATAGGTAACGGCCTACGGCAGCAAATCTTGGGGTGCGGCATCGTATTTATTTATTTATTTACATTTGTATCCCGCTTTTCCTCCAAGGAGCCCGGAGCGGTGTACTACATACTTTAGCTTCTCCTCACAACAACCCTGTGAAGTAGGTTAGGCTGAGAGAGAAGTAACTGGCCCGGAGTCACCCAGCAAGTATCATGGCTAAATGGGGATTTGAACTCAGGTCTCCCTGGTCCTAGTCCAGTACTCTAACCACTACACCACACTGGAGATAGCGGGGAAATTAATTATTTTAAAAAAACTTTTAAACATGCCTCTGCATAGTGGCAGAAGCTCTACCCACCTTCTAAACCATTATAGGAGGTGAGGTCGGGCACTGGAGGCAGGCAGCAGAGATGGTGAGAGACGTGCGCAGAGGCCTGAAATCACCCGCTCTGTGTCATTTGCAAGTAAGCTGGGCTTAAGTGAGGATGTCTTTCGGCACCGTGCTCCAGTGCCCGACCTCACCTCCTGTAATGGTTTAGGAGGTGGGCAGAGCCTCTGCCACCACATAGTGGCATTTTTAAAGGTAAAAACAGAATTATTTTTCCCTCCCCCACAAGCCTCCTTACTCTTGTCCCTGCAACGGCAAATCTTTGGCTGCTTATGGGCAGCAAAAAGATTAATCCCCCCCTGGATGAGGCCATAGCTCAGTGGAAAAAGCATCTGCATGTGCATGTTGCATACAGAAAGTCCCAGGTTCACTCCCTGGCGTCTCCAGGTAGGACTGGGAGAGACTCAGGCCGGTAGCCAGCTGGTGGCATGGTATGTACCTGCCACACCAAAAAAATTCTCTTTCCTCCCCAGCCTCACTGACTGTTTTCACTGAACATTTTATCACCTGCCTCCCCTGACTTCTGCAATCCACCCACCACCCCAAAAAGTTGTGAGGCTGGCTACAGGCCTGGAGAGACTCCTGACTGAAACCTTGGAGATCCACTGCCAGTCAGTGTAGACAATACTGAACTAGATGGACCAATGGTCTGACTCGGTATAAGGCAGCTTCCTGTGTTCCTAGGAGTCAACACATCCTCTTGTTGGCTTGTTAACATCTGTAAAACTACCTATTTATTTATTTATTTATTTATTGGAAATATTTATACCCTGCCCCTCCAGTATACCACTGCTCAGGGTGGCAGTAATAAAAGTAATAAAATCAACCAAATTAAGTAAACAACTTAAAAGTCAAGTTAAAAACCACAATCAGTTAAATCTCAAATTAAAAATTATTTTAAAAACTAAAAATTGAGAGTGATAAAAACTAAAGAACCTAACAGATATAACCAAAGTTGGAGCATTAAAAAGCCTCTTTAAAAAGATGTGTTTTTAAGTTGTTGTTTTTTAAAACACTGAGGGAGGGAGCATGGCGGGTGTTCCAAAGCCAAGGGGCCACAACCGAAAAGGCCCTGTCTCTAGTCCCTGGCAACCAGTTCTCTGTTAGTGGCAGGGCCATGAGCAGGGCCTGAGATGATGGAAGGAGAGCCCTGGGAGGTTCATATGGGCAAATGTGGTCTGACATGTACCCCGGCCCCAAGCCATGTAGAGCTTTAAAGTTCAAGACCAGCACCTTGAATCTATTCCGGAAGCAGACCTGTAACCAATGAAGCTGCCACAGGATGGGTGTGATACTCATGAAGCGACTTGTGCACACGAGCATCCTTGCAGCAGCATTCTGGACCAGCTGAAGCTTCTGAACAGTCTTCATGGGCAGATAGTCCCACATAGAGCCCTTTGCAGTAGTTCAAATCTGGATGTTACCAACGCATAAGTGACTGAGGTGAGGTCTGACTTCCTCAAGTAGGGTCGCAGCTGGCGTACTAGCCGTAGTTGGTAAAAGGCGCTTCTGCACACCACCTGCACCTCCAAGGACAATGTCGGGTCCAGAAGCATCCCCCAAGCTGTTGTCTTTGTCTTTCAGAGAGAGTGTGACCCCGTCCAAGACCAGATTTACCTCATTACTCAGATGATCAGTCCTACCAACCCAGAGCATTTCCATCTTATCTGGATTAAGTTTCAGCTTGTTTGCTGAACAGCCTCCAAGCTCCAGTTCAGAGCACCCACTGCCTCCCTGGTGTCTGCTGACTTAAAAGATAGGTAGAGCTGAGTGTCACCAGCATATTGATGTCACTGCAGCCCACACCCATGGATGACTTCTCCCAGAGGTTTCATGTACATGTTAAACAGCATGGGGGACAGAATAGATCCCTATGGCACATCCTAGGCCAAAGGCCAAGGGGTGAAGCAGGCATCCCCCAGCACCACCTTCTGAGTACCACCCTCCAGGTAGGAGCGGAGCCATCGTTTAACTGTGCCCCCAAGTCCCATCCCGGAGAGACATCCTAGAAGGATACTATGGTTGATGGTATGGAAAGCCACTGAGAGGTCCAGGAGGATCAACAGAGTCACACTCACTCTGTCTATCTCCCAGCGTAGGTCATCCACCAGGGCGACCTATGCAGTTTCATTCCCATATCCAGGTCAGAAGCCAGACTGGAACGGATCTAAGTAATCACCTTCATCCAGGACTGTCTGGAGCTGAGATGCCACAACACTCTCCAACACCTTGCCCAAGAAGGGGAGGTTTGAAACTGGTCAAAAATTATATAAGTCATCTTAAGTCATTTAAAAAACACACACACACACCAATAGGTGGAGGCTTTCACAATCAGAGCTCACACTCCAAGCCTGTACCTACCATACTGAATGAAAAAAATATGTTCTGGTTCCTGCATACTGAGGCTGTTCTCACAAGCAACCAAAACCAGGCTACAACAGCTAATCCCAGACATGGTTGCCCATGGGAACTGGTGGGAGTCGACCTGCTACCTGTGGCACCTCAGCAGCAAACCCAGCTAAGAGCTGGGCTCTTAAACAAGATTAAGGAAGTGAGTGCTCCCTTAACCCCATTTACCTGGCCATGTGTCAGCGCCAGCTGCTTTCAGCCACCACTGAATCACTGATGGGTATCCACCCATCACTGGAGAGGTCTCCACAATGCACCATGTACCTGTGTGGTACATTGTGGCATTTCTGGAGGCTGAGACAACACGTTTTAGCCCCTACACCTCCGTGCTGCCTAGGGCAGCGGTGGACCATCTGGGCATGCAACCCATTTGCCCAGACAGTCCTCAGAGATTGTTTGTGGGGAAGGCAGGCTTTCGCAGCTTCTCTGTTGTCCACCAGCTAGCCCTCTCACGTGATCATGAGAAAGAACTCATGCTCTGTTCAGCTGTGGATACACTCAAATGACATGTCATTGATAGTGTCTCTGAATATGGAGTAGTGTCCTCCTCTCGTTCCACCAGACCAGAGGCTGCCCAGAGTGGAGAAGCCAGTAGCTCGTATCCTGGCTAACAAAGCAGCAGCCAGGAGTGGCCTGGAGTCTCCAGGAATCAGCATCAATCTCCAGGTGACTAGTGAAAGGAATTCTGGAGATTTTAGTAGCCTGATATTGTGAAAGATATTGAAGGGGAAGAAAATCTCTTGGAATAGCTTTGACACTCTAGAATTGTGTTTATGATTTAGATAGCGCAACTCACATACATTTGCAAACAATGAAGAGGCAGGTCTGTGTCGTAGAAGGCTCATAATCTGTTCCTACCACACAGTTCTTCTCTCTAAGACTCAACAACCTCCCCTTCTGCACACAGAGACAATAAAACTGCCCCAGCTTACAGGGGCTGCTTACTGCAATAAAGTACTTAAAGAGCTTTGAACACCTGGAATGCACTACATAATACTAAGAATTCAAGGTACCCAGTTTTGTTTTCTTTAAGAAAATTAAGTTGAAAAGCCCACCATTGCTTACAATAGATCAATTGTTTCAAATGGAGATGATTAGGAGTGCAAAAAAAATAAAAATAAACAGACCTTAAATGCTCAAAATGACAAATCTTCCCTTGTGTGCTATCGAAACCCCAAGGCTATAATTTATGAAGAGTACTCTGTAAATCAACAGTGAAAAAAGAACATCTTTAAGAATATTTGGGGGTTTAAGAAACTACATTTCAGACCAAACATTTTGAGCTGTGCTGTTCATTTGGTGACCTCAGTGTAACATTTCTGATGATAAAGATCTTCACCAAATAAGGCCACTAGGACAGTAATAAAATACTTGCAGCAGCATCAGAGATGAAAGCCCAGAAGCTGTAATTACATTAGATTCTATTTGTAGTCTTGAGGCCTGAAACAACAAACAACTGAAGAGTAATTCCAAAAGGTGAGCACTTGAAGAGCTCTAACTACCCAAGATTCCCTTTCAACCTTTTGCCTGGTGCTCTAAATGCTCAGTGGAACAGCAGCAGAAGACACTCATTATATTAGGACCAAATTATACATTAACTATCTATATATTTAATTCTCTAAGATGTAGCTGTGGCTAATCCCATGTGTGGGAGCTCTTGCAAGAGTTCGGAGAGCTGCCGGATAGCCACGGGACAGGTGGGAGGGAAGAAAATGGTGGCTGAGGCAGCAGTGGAAGCTGGCCAAAGAAAATGGCGGCAGGCGAGCAGCCACAGCCAGACAACAGGTGGGTGGTTGCGACTGGGCGGCAGGCTGGGTGGTTGGTGAGTGGCTGATTGGCTGTGACTGGGAGCTGGCTGGCTGGCGGACAGCCAGAAAATGGCAGCGGCGGCAGGGTGGGCAGCGCAAAAGAAGAAGAAGGGATGGCGGGTGGCGAAGAAAGAGGAGGAGGCTGCAGGCAGGCAAAAAAGCGGGGGCAGGTGAGGTGGGGGGGAGAAAGCGGCAGCAGCGAACCAGGGGCGGAGATGCTCTCTGCCGGATCAGCTAGTATATAATAAACCATAAATTATACATTAACTATATAAAAATAACTATAACTATAGTTAGCCATTAACTAACTATATGGCTGCCACTGAAAATAGCAACCATGTGTTTACTCCTTGGCCTTTCATAATCTTCTTCACCATAAACCCCATTCTGACATCTTCTTCGCCATGAAGTCCATTGCCCATTGAGATCATCTGGAGAGGTTCATCTACAGTTGCCACTGGCTCGTTTGGCGGCTACTCAGGAACGGGCCTTCTCTGTTGCTGCCCCTGGGCTTTGGAATGTGCTCCCTGTTGAAATAAGAGCCTCCCCATCTCTGGCAACTTTTAAAAAGGCACAGAAGACATATCTGCTCACCCAGGTTTAGATATTTAGTTTTTAATACTTTTAATGTTGGGTTTTAAAGGATTTTAATGTTAATGGTTTTAATATTTAAATGATTTTATTGTAAACCACCCAGAGATGCAAGTTTGGGGTGATATAGAACTATGATAGATAGATAGATAGATAGATAGATAGATAGATAGATAGATAGATAGATAGATAGATAGATAGATACTCTGGTCTTTAAATGGCTTCCTATGCATCTATGTCCTGAACTGGCGGTTCAGGACAGAAGTCCATAGGAAGCTTCCTTATACTGAGTCAGACCATTGGTCCCTCTTGCTCAGTATTGTCTGCTCTGACTGGCAGTGGCTCATCAGGGTTTCAGATTGGGGGGGTTGTTAGCCCTACCTGGAGATGCCAGGGATTGAAACTGGGGCCTTCTGCCTGCTAACCAGACACTCTGCCATTGAGCAAGAGTCCCATACACTTGATCGAATGTAGGTCATGCCACTGCCAACACCATTTGCTTACTTTCTTTGGGATTTCTAAGGAGGTAATCAATGCAGGAGAGTGAAAGGGACAAGGAAACTCCAGCCGTTATGGCACAAGCAAGTTCTACCAGTCACTACCACAGCCAGGACAGAGGAACACTAAACACTTGATTAATGTTTTTGTAACAGCGGTGTGTTTCATAAAGAAGAAACATACAGTCCACAAGGATGCATTTTACAAGATACGTTTTCTGGGTCCTACCCATGGGGCTCAGGCAGTTGATGGCAATTCTGAGAGCTGCAGATTAGCCTGCAGAAAACATCCTACACCATCCTACACCATTTTTTATATGATAAAAGTATCATATATTGCATACTCCATCAAGTCCTTGACAAGTATCATCTACAGGCTAAACAACCTGGAGCATTTCCAGATGGGGCTTTTAGCTCGCTTCTCCTCCAGAATGGAGGGATATGCGTTCACATATCAACCAGATATACCCCGAAGTCCCTGTGAACTATTGGGGAGCACTCCAAAGTCCACAATTCAGGTTGTTCATTAGGCATTGGAACATAGCCCAATTTATATCCAGGGTAAAAAAACCAACACAAACCACTTTTTGCGTTGTTTGGGGGGGGGGGCAAATTTGAACTTCCAGTAAAGCCTTGCAGTAAAGCCTGAGGTCTGAAAATGCTCCCAGAGAACCTTCAACCATTCCTTAGTATCTAGCTCAGTACTGTCGACTCTCCAGAGTTTCAGATGGGTCTTTCCCAGCCCTGCCTGAAGATGCCAAGGATCCCTGCCTGAAGATGCCAAGGATTGAACTTGGGACCTTCAAAATGCAAAATGCATGCTCTTCCACTGAGTTATAGGCCTTCCACTGCTGCCTTTTCAAAATGTATACCCAGTTCTGCACTCATAGCATCAAATATTCTAGGGTTTGAGGATTGTAGCTTGGTGGTTTCTCTACAGAAATAGTGTTTGACTTTGGAAGACTTGAATGGCAGCAGGGGAATCTGATTTTGAACAATGTGCCCTGCGTCTTAACTTTAATTGGGCAATAATTAAACAGAGCATGTAGTGATGACAAGATTTATATTTTAAATACCCATTAAATCACCATGGCAATAAAAGTGCAATTGCTGTGACATGTAACCCGATTCCAAATGTCTGGGCTTGTTTCACTGCCTTCTGGTACCCACCTGCTGAAGTACTTAAGTGCTGGATACCTTTGGGGAGTCATTTAAATTTATTGAGATTTGAGACACTGTTTCTAGAACTTCTTGACTGATGTGTAATTAAGTGCCAGCTTTAGTCGCTAAAGGATTGCCCACATCAGGGAAAACATCTGTCCCCCTTGTTAGTTTTAATTCAAGGGTTATGCTAATTATTAACTGCACCCCGCAGGGCATTTTTGATGGAAGTGAGCAGTACCATTGAATTCAGTGCTCTGAGAGACATTGTCTGATCTTCAGCTTTCCATTCACACTTAATCTGCTTTTATAACTGAGGAACAATCCTGATGTTCATTTGTATAAAATGAAGGCACATGTGGCAACAACATGAGGGCAGGAAGCTCCATCCCAGCCCACACATAGTCATTTGAATGTCCACCAGGTAGGTGAAGTCCTTCCATGAAGCAAGGTGAGGACTATCAATGGCTACTAGACTTGATAGCTATAGACTATGAGGCTGTTCTCACACGCAGCCTAATCCAAGCTAGGGAAGCCCAGCCTGGGTTAGGTCGCACATGAGAACCACCAGGATTGGGCCCAATCCTAGCTTTTCAGCCTGGCTGTTAGCCAAAGTTAAGGTAGCGAGCACTCCCTTAATTTGGGCTATCTGCTCGTGTGCAAGCACGGGCTGCTTCCAGCCTGGCTGCACACAGAGACAGGTGCCTAGAGTGCCCATCTGCTGGAAAAATCCCCAATGCATCACACATATCACATGGCACATTGGGGGATCTCCAGAGGTCCCTACCTCTGGAGCTCCATGCTGCACCCATGCAGTACGGATCACCTGGGAGCGCAGTCCATAATCCCAGCAAGGTCAATTGCCCATCTGGGGGAAATTTGAGTTGAACAATCCTTCCCCACACCCATCAACCCACCGCCTCACCTGCCTGGTCATGTGAATGACCTCTAACTCTAGGCTCAGAGGCAGGATGCCTCTGAATACCAGTTGCAGGGGAGCAACATCGAGAGAGGGTATGCCTTCATCTCTTGCCTGTGGGTTTCCCAGAGGTATCTGGTGGGCCACTGTGTGAAACAGGATGCTGGACTAGGTGGGCCAATCTGGGAATGCTTCTGCATTGAAACCTCTCCCTGATGTCCCAGGTTGAGGTGGTGACCAGAGGTGCTTTCTATCAGCTTCGGTTGATATGCCAGCTGCGTCTGTTTCTTGAGATAAACAACCTCAGAACAGTGGTACATAACCTCCAGACTTGACTACTGCAATGCGATCTATGTGGGGCTATGTGGTACATCGTTTGGAAACTGCAGTTGGTACAGAATGCAGCAGCCAGGTTGGTCTCTGGGTCATCTTGGAGAAACCATATTACTCCTATACTAAAAGAGCTGCACTGGCTACCAGTACATTTCCAGGCAGAATACAAGGTGCTGGTTATAACCTATAAAGCCCCGAACAGTTTAGGCCCTGGGTATTTAAGAGAATGTTTTCTTCGCCATGAACCTCACCGCCCATTGAGAGGTTCATCTGCAGTTACCACCAGCTTGTCTGGTGGCTACGCAGGGGCAAGCCTTCTCTTTTGCTACCCCGAGACTCTGGAATGGACTCCCTGCTGAAATAAGAACCTCCCCTTCCCTGACAACTTTTTAAAAGACTCTAAAGACTTTTTCCCCCACTCAAACTATTTAACTTGACTGGGGTTATAAATTGTTTTAAGGTTTTTCTTTTTAATCTGGGCAGTTTGATTGATTAAGTGCCCTCAAGTCGGTGTTGACTCTTAGCGACCACATAGATAGATTCTCTCCAGGATGATCTGTCTTCAGCTTGGCCTTGAAGGTCTCTCAGTGGTGCATTCATTGCTGCCGTAATCGAGTCAATTTACAATAACATAAAACAGAGATGAAAGTTTGGGGCACTCTAAAAATTTGAAAGATAGATAGATAGATAGATAGACAGATAGATAGATAGATAGATAGATAGATAGATAGATAGATAGATAGATAGATAGATAGATACCTTGTTAAATTTTGTTAGTCTGAACTACCAGAGTTGTTGCTTTTCAAGGTTCAACTCCTTCCACTGGAGGGTTCCAACTCCTTCCATACTCTTACCTCTACACCATACTAGCTCTCAGGTGCCAGCTTCCCATATTTTTGGTCTAGTGCTCATGTACTAAACCAGGAGTTCCCAACCTTTGGTCCCCATAGGTTGTTGTACTACAACTCCCATCATCCCCTGCCACAGTGGCCCAAGGCGATGTAAGTTGTAGTCCAACAATATCTGGGGTGAGTATAGTGAGGAAACAAATAGGGTTGCTTGCAAAAGCAGCAGGTATCCTTCCTTAGAAGCTAATATGGAAACTCCAAGTGGTCCAACTTAGCCTGCTACCTTGACTGTGGTCTGGTGAAGGAGTAGTGTGGGATGAAGCTGTGGTGGTGTCCTGTGTCCTGGAGGGTGTTGGATGTGTGTAATGGATGAACATTTTTACCCCATCAAAAATGCTTTGAGATATACCCTTTGGAAATTATGAAACTACTAACCTCATCAGATCCTAGTTCCAGTCATGAAAGAACATGTCGCAGGAGATACACCCCCATTCTCACAAACTGAATCAAGGCCTAAAAGAAGTAATACATCATGCATATTTACAAAATGACACAATATAACTTATCTGGACAAGGTTATGGGAACAAGGCATTTATATGCTTGTATAATTCAAAATCAAACCCATTGAAAGATTTATAGGTAGATAAATCCAGAGCTGATACAGATCCCAGTAGGAAAAAATAATAATTAAAATATTTTAATTGTAGTTTGCTGTGGATACCAACAAATACTGTCACAAAGAAACCAAGGAAAAGGAGAAGATTTATATTGTTTAATTCTATATAAATTATAGGATTGAACTTCTTAATAGTCTGTCTCTTTCCCACTCTCTTTACCTCTTGAAAAAGTTACATCGACTTTTTCTATAGAAATTTTGTTGCACAGTGCAAATATTATTATACGTTATAATGAAAATATTGCTCAGTTTTGACTGAGCCCAGTGTTTTAAAATAAGCAGTTCCAACAAGAGAATTTCTCTTTGGGCTAGTGTGGAATATGATATTATTATATAAAGATAAGTAGATATAGTTTCAACTACAACAACTGTAATCTGGATTGAATTTGTTCCTTTAAAGATTTGTTTATTCCATTTTTTTCCAAATTTCTTTAGAGTAAATTATAGTAAAGTATAACAAGGGTACTTTTCAGATGATAAATCAGATTGTAAAACTGAACTGATCTGAGACTTCGTCCCAGAACAGGTTGCTTAAAACTAAGCCATTTCATTTTTAAAACTTTTGTTTTAATTAGCAGCATGACATAAAAAAGATCTCCTCAAGTAATATGTTTTCTTATAATATTGTATTGTGCCTATATAAAAAAGTTGTATCATTCATCCAAATCATCCCAATACATAATCTGACTATTAAAACACCAACACCTCTATGAGTATATTATTATAATTATTTATTCCAAAATGTTATCTATTTATTCCAGATTTCATGTCTTGATGTTATTGACATTCTCTTCACTGACTGGCACTTCAACCACACTGAGTTAATTTAACCACATGGCCAATATTCTCTTTTAACCAGTGCTCAGGGTTGAGATTCTTCCAGATCTTTCTGTGGTAAGTAAGCCACCATTATACAGGTATTTATCACCTGCTAAAGCAGTCCTTAAAACTGAAGTGGTTTGAGGCTTCTCCTTATATCATGTTGCTTCAGACTAAGCTTCTCCATTTCATATTCAAGCATAGTCATGGGTTGAGTAAAGATTGGACATCTCCAACCAATTCTTTGATTAATCTGCATTATCATATTACTGTTGCTTTATGCTAAGGAACGCCCAAATGTGATAAAGCTTGTTTATCTAAGTGAATATTACAATAATTTCATCTGTTAACATAATGGGTTAGAAACATTTACTGCCAGTGGAGCAACAAGATAGTCAGAGGGATGGAGGGAGGTTGGACATATGTGGGAGATAAGGGGCATCAAACCCTGTCTCACTCCCTATGACATCATCAGGACAGGATAGTATCCACTATGGCTTATATTTGAGTTCAAAATAAACTACACTCTTTTCTGATATTTCATGAAAACAGCTCAGCTGCCAAAACCAATGATTAACTGAACTGTGGTGGGGAGGTGAAGAAATCGCCCAATAGTAGTTCTCAGTGTTGCAGAGAAATTACTTATCCTTTATAAGTAATTCAACAGGTAGTCAACTTTGAGAAACAAGAGTTTGATATTTATTACTTACTAAACATAAAGGCTGTCCTCATGGACAAACAAGACTGGGTGGAGGCAGCCAAGACCAGGCCTGGCTGCATGTGAGAACCGCTGGGATTGCATCCAATCCCGGCAGCGCTTCAGCGGCAAACACATCCGTGGAGCCAGCTCCTTAAATGAGGTTAAGGGAGCAAGCACTCCCTTAGCCCCATTTTTTAAAGCCATGTGCAGTGCCGGCTGCTTTTAGCCGGTGTTGCAGCCGTGACGGGAGCCCGCCCATCGTGAGGATTCCCACAATGCACTGTGTTCTTCCATGATGCGTTGTGGATTTCCGGGGGCTGGCCCACAATCCTCCGCACTGCCAGGGGCAACCTGTGTCCATCTGGGCAGGCAGTCTGCTCGCCCAGCACAGACCCAACAATCGTCTGCTGGGCCCCTGCAGCAAGGGAAGTAAACTTCAGCAGCCTTCCTCCCCATGAGTCCCCAAGCCCTTCTCACTGATCGTGAGGAAGGGCTCATAGGCTAAGAAAACAGTAAACAGGCTAACAGTCTCTTATGCAGAAAGAGGGAGAACCTCTCAGTTTGAATTTAAGTCAGCAAGTGAGGAGACAAACAAAAGCAGTGACTCCACACCCAGGCCAATACACAGACACAGTCAAATATATAAAGCATGTCTTAGATCAAGAACAGAGACAATGAGGCTCTTCTCACAATCAAGTGAGAAGAGCCAGATTGGGTTTGCAGGGAGAGTGGGCTAAGCCCGCTCTCCCCCCAGATGATCAGTAAGCTTTCCCTGGGCAGACACAGTGGCCACCCACACAACTGCCGGCTCCATCATGGAGCCGGGGGGGGGGGCTTTGGAGTTTGAGGGTCGTGTGGTCCCTGGAAGTTCCAGAATGCCCTGCGCGAGCACACAAGGCATGCTGGAGAGACTCCCGAACCGGGAGGCTGCTTTTTAGCCTCCCGGTTGGGGGTCTCCTCGTGAGCTGCCGCAGTGTGGAGCTGCACCGCGGCAACACACGATTTTTAAAACCAGGTTTGCGAAGCACTCGCTCCGCAAACTCAGTTTAAGGGCAGGGGCAAATCAGTGGGTTACCCACTTGTAAACCACCAGGTTTGCCTGTGAGCCCGGTGGTTTACACGGCCAGTGAAAATCGGGCTAGGCTTTCCTAGCCCAATTTTCGCTGGATGTGAGAATAGCCTCAATGTCTATAGCAAATTAGTGGTACAGAAAAGAGAAATTCAGCAGGCGCACATTTGCTCACACCAGCAGGACAAGCTGCCCCTACAAACCTTCCCTCTTCTATACTAATAAAGGTAGCAGCTGAGCCCTGTCCACCCTCTACTTCAGGTTGCTAGGACTAATGCAGCATTAGCTCTCCACAACTGTGCTGCCACCCAGGAAAGCCTCCTGCCTAAAAAGGCCTGTAGTTAGCTCCACTCCAAGTTTTCCCCCAATGGAATATGACCCGATCTCACCAGAAACCATTCTTGTCTCTGTTTCCTTCAGAATCATTCACTACAAGATGACAACTGCAATTGATTTCCCCCAACGAAGGCATTGATCATTCCAGCAATCCCTGACACCTGTCCAAGCCTGTCATTCTTGATTATCTATCAAGGCTGTCAAGGGAAAAGAAGTCTTATTTTTAAAACAGTCTTTTCTTTTGCTTTTCCTCTTCCCCCCTTTATTGAAGCAGACACTGCGGCCAGAAAAAGCATTTCAGAGCCTTTCACTGTATATGCACCATTAACTGCACTCCACTCAAAGAACAAAATATCCAATTGCTTTTTAATCCCTTCTCCCTTAACAGGGATTTCCAAATGCTTGTCTTTCAACAGTACTATCTTCTCCACCCAGGGAAGCACAGGCATTTGTAGTTAAATCCAAGGCAGGTTCAGCAATATCATAGCACTTAATCACAGAGCAAAACAGTTAGCATCGTCCATGCCCGGACATCACACAATGTTCTGATGCCTAATCCTGAGAGACAGAAATCAAATCACATTTATCTTATCTCAAGCAACTGCTGGACTGAAAGGCAAACTGTGGAAGGCAGAAGTGCCGGGTGCAGGAATGGCATTTTAAGAGGCAGAGAAGGAATGCAAGTGGGCTAATTCTGCTTAATTCATTTGGGTGAGCAATAAAAGAGATGAATTTGCAAAGGAGTGGCACTGTTAATCACTGGGTAGGCATGTTGGCTAGCATCTTTGACTAGCATCCAAAGCAATGCTTACGCCTCATAGCGCTTGCTTCTCATTTCCCTCCTTCTGACAGCAGCCCCCCAAACCCCACCAAAAAGCTGTTCCTGGGGGTTGAGAGACCCTCAACAACCAATTGGGATGCAGTGGTGCTTAGCTGAGGGAAGAAGAAATCTCCAGAAATGGGACAGAGACACCTTCTGTAAAGACCTTCAAGGCTAGAACCAGCGCTTTGCGTTCAACACTCCTCCTTGCTTTAGAACATAGGAAGCTGCCATATACTGAGTCAGATCATTGGTCTATCTAGCTCAGTGTTTTCTTCACAGGGAGGGAACTTGGAACCTTCTGCTCTTCCCAGAGCGGCTCCATCTCCTGAGGGGAATATCTTACAGTGCTCATACTTCTAGTCTCCCATTCATATGCAACCAGGGCAGACCCTGCTTAGCTATGGGGACAAGTCATGCTTGCTACCACAAGACCAGCTCTCCTCTCCTCTCCTTTCTTGTTTTGATGTTCTCTGCTTAGTTTCTAAGAGCCTTTCCTCTTGGCTCTGTCTTTTCTTTTTAATATTACATTCCTCCCAACCATTCCCATTCACAGACCCTTCTTTCCACACAAGAACTCTCACATGCATCCTCAATACCTTTGCTTAGCTCCTCCACCCCCATTTGCTGACCGTCCTCTCTCCTCCTAGGCCTCAAACCATTATCCTTTGGTTTCCTTTTCTTTCAGCAGGTTTTCCTCTCCATCCACCTCTCTTGCTTCTTTCTTCCTGCCACAGGAGAGTTCTTGCCTGAGGCTGAGAGGGGCGTTCTTGGTGGCTGCTGCTCCACTCCTCATTGAAGTTTTGAGAGGAGCAAATGAATTCAAGTGAGTGTCAAGGACTGAAGAAATCGGTACACAAAGAAATGAGAATCTAAAGCTTACACCAGCCTTATATGTTCATAATGTTGCAGATGGAGTTCCAGTGCATCGAACTTTTGCACCAACTGTCCTAATGACTACCACTAAGGGCATTGGGAGTGGAGGTAGCTAGTGAGGGTCTCCTCACCTGTCCCTGCTTGCCTCTGCTCTGTGACCCCTGCCATGACTCCTCAGGTAATTCCTGTAGTGAGTCAGTCCTCTTCCTTTCCTCCTAGAGAGAAGATGGAAACATCTCTCTGTCTCCCCGTCCCTACAGATTCATTGTGTAGCTGATAGATAGGACAGGTCTTTCTTATCTCAAATGTACTTCACTTGGGTTCCCCCAGGCATATTCCCCCAGGCTTCACTTGGGTTCAGTGGGTTCACTTGGGTTCACTTGAGATCAGTTTGCCTGTCACTTTGCAGATAAAGTCGCTCGCATCCGTGCTGACCTGGACTCCAGAGTTTTGGCAGTTCTGGCAGACGTGCCTTTGGTACCATCTGGTCCCATTGTGTTGGATTCTTTTCAGTTGGTGCAGCCTGAGGATGTGGACAAGATCCTGGGCAGTGTGTGGGCGACTTCGTGTGCTCTTGACCCTTGCCATTCATGGCTAATAAAAGCTGCCAGGGAGGGGACAGGCAGATGGCTGGAGGTGATCATTAATGCTTCATTAAGGGAGAGCAGGATGCCCTCGTGCCTCAAGGAGGCGGTGGTAAGACCACTATTAAAAAAGCCCTCCCTTGATCCCTCCAACCTGGACAACTATAGACCGGTCTCTAACCTGCCCTTCTTGGGCAAGGTGATAGAGCGTGTGGTGGCGTCCCAGCTGCAGAGGGTCTTGGATGATATGGATTACCAGGACCCTTTTCAATCTGGCTTCCACCCCTGGTATGGGACTGAGACTGCCTTGGTCTCTCTAGTGGATGACCTACGCCGGGAACTAGACAGGGGGAGTGCGTCCCTGTTGGTTCTGCTGGACCTCTCGGCGGCGTTCGATACCATCGACCATGGTATCCTTCTGGGCCGCCTCTCGAGTATGGGAATCAGAGGCACCGCGTTGCAGTGGTTCTGGTCCTTTCTTGGGGAGAGGGTCCAGAAGGTGGTGCTGGGGGACTACTGCTCGGCCCCATGGCCGTTGGACTGTGGGGTCCCGCAGGGATCGGTCTTGTCCCCCATGCTGTTTAACATCTACATGAAGCCGCTGGGAGAGGTCATCCGGGGATTTGGACTGAGTTGTCAGCAATATGGGGATGACACTCAGCTCTATCTCTCCTTGTCATCTGATCCTAGGGAGGCGGTGGATGTCCTGAATTGGGGTCTGGAGGCTGTGATGGGCTGGATGTGGGCTAACAAACTGAAATTGAATCCGGATAAGACGGAGGTACTGTTGGTCAGTAGGAGAGCCAATCGGGATGAGGAGATTTTACCGGTTCTGGATGGGGTTGCACTCCCCTTGAAGGAGCAAGTACGCAGCTTGGGGGTACTACTGGACCCGGCTCTGCTTTTGGAAGCTCAGGTGGAGGCGGTGGCCAGGGGTGCCTTTGCACGGCTTCGGCTAGTGCACCAGCTGCGTCCCTTTCTCAAGAAGGCAGATCTGGCCACAGTTACCCATGCCTTAGTCACGTCGCGGCTGGATTACTGTAATGTGCTCTACGTGGGGCTGCCCTTGAAGAATATCCAGAAACTGCAGCTAGTGCAAAACACGGCAGTGAGGATTTTATCCGGAGCTGCCCGTTGGGAACACATCACCCCCATTTTGGAAGAGCTGCACTGGCTGCCGGTTCGATTCCGTGTCCAATTCAAGGTGCTGGTTTTGACCTTTAAAGCGCGTAATGGTTTGAGCCCGGGTATTTGAGGGACCGCCTGCTCCCAAGGGTTGCTGCCCGCTTGACAAGGACATCTGAGGGGTCCCTGCTCCGGGTGCCGACAATGAGAGAGGCCCGGCTGTCGTGCATTCGGGACAGGGCCTTCTCTGTTGCTGCTCCTAGACTCTGGAATGCTCTCCTAGTGGCCATTCGTTCCTCGGACTCCATCACGGCTTTTAGAAAGCTTGTAAAGACTTGGCTTTTTACCCAGGCTTTTACATAATCGTTTTTACTGCTGCTTCTGTGTGTCTTTATTTGTTGTATTGTTTTTATGCCTGTTTTTATATGTTTTTATACTTTTTAGCTTGATGTTTTTATTGTCTTTTTATTGTATGTTTTAACTTTTGTAAACCGCCTTGGGGTTTTTTTTTAACGAAAGGGGGTATATAAATGCAAAAATACATACATACATACATACATACATACATACTCAAGAATGTAACTTCTGGAGATTCTGGGGAGGGAACTGAACCTCAAAGATCGACAGTGATAGCAACTCTCACAAATACATTTTAACCAGGTATTGGCAAGAAATGAAAATAGGGACAGTGCTTTGCCAGAGGAGAGTTGCTGAGGAGCAATTGTGGGAAAGCAGTACGCAGGGGTGTCCTTTGGCACATTGAGACCCTAATGTTCTGCTGTTGCAGCAGCAGAGCACTGGGGCATCAGCGGGGTGGCAGGATCCCTCCCCCATCATTGCCATTGGGGCAGCTTGATATAGCTACTGCAGCAAGCAGGATGCTGGACCAGATAGGCCTTCAGTCAGATACAGCAGGGCTCTTCTTATGTTCTACCTCTTAGTACCAGAAAACAGAGCTCATCTCTAGTACAGGGTTTCCCAACCTGTGGTACTCCAGATGATGCTGAACTACAACTCCATCATTCCCAGCTAGAATTTATTGTGGCTGGGGAGGATCGTGGGGATTTGTTTGTTTGTTTTTCAAATTTGTAGGCCACCCCAAACTTCCATCTTGGGGCAGTTTACAACAACATAAAATAGATAAAAAATAAAACCTTAAAACAATTTGAAACCACAGTCCAGTTAAAAAGCTTGGGTGAAGAAATAAGTGACTTTAGAGACTTTTTTAAAGTTGTCAGAGATGGGGAGGCACTTATTTCAGCAGGGAGTGCATTCTAGAGTCTCGGGGCAGCAACAGAGATGGCCTGTCCCTGTAGGGCCACCAGACAAGCTGGTGGCAATGGCAGACGGACCTCTCCGAATGATCTCAATGGGCGGTGGGGCTCATGGTGAAGAAGATGTCCTCTTAAATGCTCAAGTCCTAAGCTGTTTAGGGCTTTATAGGATATAACCAGCACCTTGCATTTTGCCTGGAAACTTACTGGGAGCCCATGTAGCTCTTTCAGTAAAGGAGTAATATGGTGTTTCCGAGATGACCCAGAGATCAACCTGGCTGCTGATTTCTGTACCAACTGCAGTTTCTGAACCATGTACGAAGGCAGCCCCATATAGAGCACACTGCAGTAGTCAAGTCTGGAGGTTACCAGCATATGTATGTACCACTGTTCTGAGGTCATTTATCTCAAGAAACAGATGCAGGTGGCATAGCAGCCAAAGGTGATAGAATCCCCCCTCCCCTCTGCCTTGTGCTGGGGGAGGGAGTTTGTTCCAGCCCTTCACGGGCCCAAGATGCAGCCTGATTGGCTGCTTTACATGAGGGGGGGCGTGGTTTCGGTTGGGATCGGCCGATCCACGCCCCAAGCATTCAGTTCGCCTTTTACTCTTGAAGAAGAAGGAGCTCCTGTGCGAGCTCCTTCCATTGGGGTGGGGGTGGTTTGGTTTTCGCCCGGGAGTGGGCGCGTGGAGCAGGAAGCCCTCGCTTCGGAGGACGGCAGAGCAGCTTTGGCTTTCTTCGCCCAGCTGGGCGTGGCACACATTGCTTCCCGGGCGGTTGGCCCACACGGTTTGGTCTCTCTCCCCTCCGGCTCCCGGACTAGGCCCTGCCTTTTAAGGCAATGGCTTTCGGACGGCTAGCCCCCTCACTCTCGTTGCTGCCTTTTGTGACTTTTCCTTGGCTTTGCCCAATCTCTAGGAAGGACTGGGGCTGTGGGTGGTCGGCCCAGCTGGGTGGGGTATTGGGATTTGGCCTGGGGTGGGGGGCATTGCTGTCTACTGATACTAGGTCCTGTTTTATTTGTTGGTGCCATAGCGCTGTAAGAGCCTGGGTGGTGTTGGGTGCTATAGGCTGCTGCTAAGGGTGTTGGGGACCTGGTTGGCTGAGTTGTTGCAGTCAGTCTGATTGCTGTTTAAACATGCCCAGGAAGGCCAAAGAAAAGAAGGGTGTTAGACCCGTTAGGCCGCCCAAAAGACCCGCCGCTCCTCCACCGTCTTCCTCTGAGGATGAGGACGATGAAATGGGGGTTATTAGGGCCCTCATTGGGAGGATGGAGGCGCTTGAAAAGGCTCCATCGGATCCGGGGGCTGGCCCTTCTGGGGGTGGGGGCATTCCACCCCCCAAGGTCCCTCGCAGGATGCGTGGTGCTGCTAGGAGCCAGTTACTGAAGTCTCTTTCCAGCAGGTTGGAGGCCCTGGAGAAGGCGGGGGCCCCTGCTGGACCCGACGCTCCGTCTGAACCTTCTGGTCCGCCGTTGCCTTCACCGGATCCGCCTGGACAGCCAGCACCTGCACAACCCCTGGACCCGGTTCCTGTTCTGCCTGGACCTGTTTTGCCTCAGCCTGTTGCGTCGGCTGGACCGCCTCTCCGTGATCCGTCTCTTCCTTTGGCCCCGGGTGAGCCAGCAGCACCCACACACCCCGGCGGCACTGGCCAGTGGCCTTCTATACCCTGGCCGATGCCTGCCATGGGGGGCTGGGGACCAGCCACATACTGGTCCCCCTACGCACACGCTTGGGGTTTGGGGTTCACTCCACCCGTGGTGGGTAACACGTTGGGCCTGCAGGGCTCGGCCGAGCGGATTTGGGGGGTCAATAGGTCCACTGGCACACCTCTTGTTGTGCCTACCAACAACACGGACGCCTCGGTTCCCACGCCAGGCGGCACAGGGTTCTACCCCATGGGCATTAGCCCCACACCTCAGCACGCCCCGTATGGGGGGATGGGGCTTCCTTTAGGGGATCACTTGCTCCCGGCTACAAAGGAGAAAATCCTGAAGGGGGAGTACGTGGACATCTTTAGCCTGTTGTTCAGGGAACCCGAGGTTAAACATAGGGAAGGGGAGTCCTGCAAGGAGCACAAGGCTACAAAGCGTAAGCCTGTTGAAAGACGTGGAGCAACTGGCTCTCCGGCTTTACCATATATATGGGGGTGATTGTGCAGGTACAGCCGGCTAGGGGCCCTTCCTTGTTGAAATATATGGCTATTATCCACAGGGCCGTCTCTGATTTTGCGGGATCCGCTTGGATCCGCTATGATGAGAGTTTTAGGATGAGAGCCGCCCTTGACCCATCGCTGCCCTGGGATGCCCCGCTACAGGAGTTGTGGCTTGTGGTAATGTTCCCAGCCCGCCCGGTTGAGGGGGACAGGTCTGATAGTGGGCATTTGTTGTCTAGGCCGTTTGTCTCCGTTGCGGCTGCTGGGCCAGGCCATCAGTGGGTTCAACCCCACTTGGTCTGTTGGGAGTACAATTCGAATGGTAGATGCTCCCGGTCACCCTGCCGTTACAGGCATGCGTGTGGCCTCTGTGGGGCCAAACACCCCAGTTCCAGTTGCCCTCGGGCCCGCTCCTCTGGGTCGGGAAGCAAGTTTCAGTCGGGAGGCAATAGGAAAGGTGGCCCCCCTCCACCCGCTGCGGGTAAAGGGGCCCAGCCCCATCAAGCTTGAGGTGTTGTGCCACTTGTTACAAGCTTACCCCGATAGATCAGCGGCTTCTTACTTATTTTTTGGTTTTAGGGATGGGTTTCGCATCCCTTCTTCTTCCCGGCAGGGGTCCATTAGAACCCGCAATCTTAAGTCTGTTATAGGTCAGGAGCAGGTTGTCTTGAAGAAAATCGTGAAGGAGGTCGCAGCAGGTAGGGTTGCGGGGCCTTTTCGGACCCCTCCCTTTCCAGGGCTTCGCGTTTCACCGCTTGGGGTGGTACCTAAGAAGGCTCCTGGTGAATTCCGGTTAATCCATCACCTCTCTTACCCCAAGGGGTCGTCTGTCAACGATGGCATCCCGGACACGTTGTGTTCTGTCCGCTACACGTCCTTCGATGAAGCAGTCCAGGTTGTTCGTAGTAGAGGGGCGGGGGCACTCTTGGCCAAGTGTGACATCGAGTCCGCTTTCCGCCTGTTGCCTGTCCATCCGGCTGACTTCAAGCTCCTGGGATTTGCCTTCGCTGGTCAGTTCTATTTTGACCGAGCGTTGCCCATGGGCTGCTCTATTTCATGTGCGGCCTTTGAGGCTTTTAGCACGTTTTTAGAATGGGCGGTGCGGCGGAGGGCGGGGCTTGTGTCAACGGCCCATTTTTTAGATGACTTTCTTTTTGTAGGGAGGGGCAACTCTGGGGAATGTCGTCACCTGCTGCGCTCCTTCATGGAGTTGGCGGCTGAACTTGGTGTCCCTCTAGTGCGAGATAAGACGGAAGGCCCGGCTACGCAGTTGTCTTTCCTCGGCATCGAGCTCGACTCGGTGGCGGGGTGCTCTAGGTTGCCCCAGGACAAGTTGCAAGCCTTACTGAATTTGTTTAGGACATTGGGGCGGGCCCGCAAGGCATCTTTGCGGGAACTGCAGGTGGTCGCCGGTCACCTGAATTTTGCCTGCAGGGTTGTGGCCCCTGGAAGGGCTTTTCTGCGGCGACTCTGCGATCTCATGGTGGGCCTTCGGGCCCCACACCATAGGGTGCGGATCTCAGAGGGGGTCAGGGCCGATCTGGCCCTGTGGGAAACCTTTCTGCTCACATTTAACGGTATCTCACTCTGGCGGTCTGAACACCTGTTAGAAGCTGATTTACAGGTCCACTCGGATGCGGCCGGTGGGGCCAGATTTGGAATTTACTTTAGGGGCCGGTGGTGTGCTGCCCCTTGGCCTCCATTGTGGGTCGAACGCGGGATAGTCAGGGATCTGACTTTTCTTGAGTTGTTCCCCATTGTGGTAGTGGTCCACATTTGGGAGGGGGAGTTTGCCAACTCCTCCATGAGGTTGTGGTGTGATAACCAGGCTGTGGTGCACATTATTAATACCCAGACCTCCCGCTTACAGAGGGTCATGGGTTTGGTTAGGGCACTGGTGCTTCAATGCCTGCGGGCGAATATAGTCTTTCAGGCCCAACATGTCCCGGGGATAAACAATGAGATCGCTGACGCCTAGTCTCGTTTTCAGGTAGACAGATTCAGGGCGTTAGCCCCCAAGGCAGCAATGCTCCCGGACCCCATGCCAGCAGTACTGTGGCAGCTTGGCAATTGGAAGCCCAGTGGGCCATAGCAGCGTCTCTGGCACCTAGTACCAAGGCGAGTTATGCGGCCAAGATAGAGGCTTTTGCCCAATTCCGGAAGGCTGAAGGTTTGGCAGAGTCTTGGCCTGCCCCGGTGGGCCACTTGCAACAGTTTTTAGTTACGCTGCGCAGGGCAGGACGATCTGGGTCTACTTTGGGAGGTTACTTGTCGGCCTTATCTTTCGAGGCTCAAGTGAGGGGGGTCAGGGACTCACCATCCGATCCACGGGTTCGGCGTATGTTGGAAGGATGGGCCAGAATGTCTCCAGCCTTGCCTGACAACAGGCGCCCGATTACGCTCGACATGTTGGCTTTCATGTTGGGTCACCTTGACGGCTATTGTTCCAGCCCTTGGGAAGTGTCGCTCTTCCGGGCGACGCTTCTAGTTGCCTTTTTTGGTGCATTCCGCCCCTCTGAGTTGCTGCCACGTAGCAAGTGTTCCCCTCGGGATTGCTGTCTCCAGCTTTCTGACTTAACATTCGGGGTTGGGACGGCCGACCTGTACCTCCGCCGTTCTAAGACGGATCAGAGGGGCAAGGGTCATTTAGTGAAATTAGCAGAAGCTTCAGGTTCTGCTCTCTGCCCAGTGGCTGCCCTTAGGCATTACACTAGTCTCTGCCCACGGCCTGGGGGGTGTTTGTTTCTCCATGAAGGTGGCTGCCCTTTGACGCAATATCAGTTTCTGGCAGTAATTAGGAAGGTCCTCAAGGCCGCCAGGATCCCCACGGAGGAGCTTACCCTTCATTCCTTTAGAATAGGGGCTGCCTCTACTGCTTCCGGATTGGGCATGACTGAGGATTCCGTCCAGCGGATCGGGCGTTGGAGGTCCGTGGTGGTCAGGCGGTATGTGCGCTGACAGAGGCCAACGTCTCATGGTTATTTTCTGTGTTTCTCCTGGCAGGTGCTGGTGAAGCGGCGGCTCCGGTCCGGGTCCTGGTGTGCGGCCATTCTCTGGTCTTCTGGGCCTTCAGGCGGGCCAGCACCTCGCGGTGGGGCAAACAGTTGGGTTTCGGCCGGAGGGCCACTACATATTGGTTGGGCATGCGGGGCATGCTTTGGGGGCAATTGCTCCCCGTCGTTAGGAACCATTTAGATAGTTTTCCTGCCCCTCAAGTGGTGATTTTACATTTGGGTGAGAATGACTTGGGCCGGCGAACTGGTCTCTCGATTATTTGGCAAGCCACGTCCGATTTAGAGGTTCTTTGGGAATGGATCCCGGGGGTATGTATACTTTGGATTAACTGGCTCCAGCGTAGAGTCTGGAGCGGGGTGTCATCTAGCCCGGGTATGGAGAGAGCCTGCCGCAAGGCCTCGGCGGCCATAGGCCATATGGACAGGGCTTCGGGAGGAAAAGTGGTCCTACAACCAGGGATAGCTGCGCGCCTACCCAAGTTGTACCAACCCGACGGGGTTCATCTGTCCGAGGCTGGATGCGATTTATACCTGAGCAATATTCGGACGGGGCTTACTGAGTTTTTGGAGGTTTATGGGGCAGGGAGGTCAAGCGTGGGCTAACCTCCCTGTGTGGCAGTAGCAGTGTGGGCTAAGGTAAATTGGGGTTAGATCTCGGTGAGCACCGTTGGGTATTTAAAGGTTGATTGGTTGATCGCTCCTTTGTTGCCTGTGCGACACGGGGAGAACGATTGCCATGAAACCGGCTTCAGGACTTCACCAACCTTTGGGCTCTGCGGTCCGGGGTGGTCTAAGTCCTTGAAGTATCCAGATCACTTCCTGAAAAGGGGGTGGTTGGCTGTGAAGGGAATTAGGTGGGTCATTCCTGCCTTATTTCCCGAGCCAGGGTGTGTCACCCTTGTAGGCTATGGGGCAGGGCTGTGGGTCCTTGCTCATGCCTAGGAGCCCGCACTGTTGTTTAGCGGTGATTAATCACCTAAAGTTCCAGTTCGCCATGTTTGTGATTTTAATAAAGTTGTGGCCCTTTTCACCATATACCGTCTCTGTGTCTTCTTGGGCTGGGGTCTGGCAACAAAGAAGGTGATAGAAACCTGAGACACCAGGGAGAGGTGTTGATCCAGAAGCAACCCCAGACCTGTTCCTTCCGGGGGAGTGTGACCCCATCCAGAATTGGCAGATCAAAATTGTCTCCTGAGTTCTAACCCGAGTTTTAGTTCAGCAACCCATCTGGAGTACCACAGGTTGGGAAACCCTGTTCTTATACATAGGGACAACCGGAGGATATGAAAGTGATGTGGAAAAACTGGTGCATGCAGAAACAACTTGATAGCAGGTTGCTTTAAGGGACAACAGCTGAGAGACAAGGATCTACCATCCCTGACTTTCTTTCTCAAGATGCCTTCTGCAGGAAGACCCATTGCTGACTTAAGTTACAAGGAATGTTTCTTTTGCAACCCAGCATTATAGGGGCAGTCTGGCACCTTCCCTTCTTCTAATGAAAATATGAACATATACACAAAAGCATCTATTATTATTGCTTTGTTTGTCAGAAATAGATTGTCACACATTCTAAACACAGATGTATTGTGCTTATTGGGTTTGTTCCAGGCTACATGGAAATATACAAAAGCCTGCCGCGGAATCAATCATGCTTTAAAATGCAGCCCATTTAAATGGAGCTAATTCCCAGCTCTCAAACCAAAGAGCAAAATCATTACATTTCATTATATAGTTTATTGCATGCAAGCTGATGGATCTCCCTGCCATGTATATATCATAAAAGGCTGGTTTACACAATAACATAAAATAAGGTAAGTCAAATATAATTTGAACAAGGCCAGCCAGAAGGACGATGGACGCCTCTGCTAAGTTTATATCAATTATGCACAAGGAGTTCTTCTGAATTTTATTTTCATGAAAATTGAAATTCAATTCCAAACAAGTAGAAACAGCCAAGCTGGGCGGCGGTGTGGGGGGAGAACATTTTGGCTGTGCTTTGTATAAAGATGAGATAACCACAAAATCAGCCACATGAGAAAAGGCTTGGCCACTGACACTGTCAAACAAAAAAGCCACATTTTGAGCCAACATAATCCAGTCTCTCTGGTTCAGAACTCCTGTTTATGAGAACTCCGGATTTTGGAAGGTGAGATGCAGTCGATGCTCTTTTCAACTGTGCTTTATAGTGGTATAATGGGATGGAGTGGAATTTCCCAGTTATAGCATAGGCCTAGTTCTGATTAGGGACGGCCCATAGTTCAGTGGGAGAACATCTCTTTTGCATGCAGAAGGTCCCAAACTCAGAACCCAGCATCTGCAAGTTGGGCAGGAAATGACTATTGCCTGAAACCTTCGAGAGCCACTACCAGTCAGTGCTGACCATGCTGAGCCAGATGGACCAATGGTCTGGCTTGGTAGCTTCTTATGTTCTTCAGTGAGATCTGGTAAACCTGTGGCTGGACTCCAGATTGCAGGTGGGAACCCACATCTAATTGTCGATGCAGGGAGAAAATATTTAAATAAAAGAGCATCCCAGTCCTGTGAACTCACCCATCTGCAGTATCCTGTGCAGGGAAGCATTCCAAGTTGCAAATCCCTACCTGTCTTTTAAAATGGTGCCACCTAGAAACCTCATTACAAGGGGCACTGGGTCTTCTTTTTTAGCAGTGAGTTAAGTCCCAGTTCTGCACGGGCGATCTATCTGTAGAATCCTACATACAGATTTCTGATTTGGGTGCTGCATCCACATGCAGCACCCAAATCAGAAATCTGTATGTAGGATTCTACAGATAGATCGCCCGTGCGGAACTGGGACTTAACTCACTGCTAAAAAAGAAGACCGGGATGGCTGTGAAAGGAGGTTAGACTAACCCCTGGAGGAGAGGTCTAGCAATGCCTATTAGTCACGATGGCATTTGGAATATCAGTGCTCACAGGCAGTATGACACTGAATAACAGCGGTAGAGAACAGTTGACTTCAAGTAGGGTCAGCATCAGTGGTCAGCCAGGTTGGGAATGGTCTCAATGGCCTACACATCATCCTGGGCAGCAGGAAGAGCAAGAGGAAGAGCTTCATTGCTATTCCCCATGGTGTACAGTATGCCTCCCAGTTGGGCCCTGGGCCCTGGAAAACCTGGGCAATGGTGGGAGCAGCAGCACTCCCTCCTTCAGTACCACTTCTCTAGCAGAAGCACTGAAGGAGGGGGGCATGTCTGCTTGTCCCCCACTCCCCTCAATAATGCCTGGGATAGGGAAAATTAAGTAAGCATAACTCAGGGAGGGACCAGCATCCATCTTAGAGGCGAGGTCCTAGTGCACCATCAGGTGCACCAGCACAGAGTTTGTGCCTTTCCCCGCACTACCTGGGGTCAGCCCCACTTTCAAGGCTTGCTTCCAGGCTCCATGGAGGCATCTGGTTGGCCACTGCAGTGAGCAGGATGCAGGAAAAGATTGACTGTTTGGTCTGACCCAGCAGGCCTCATCTTATGGATCAACCAGGGTCCCAACTGATACAAATAAGCCCTCCACAGATACAGCTTGGCTCCTTCTGTACAAACAACAAATGTGCATCAGCGCAAGGGTGTGACTAGCAGGCACTGGAAGGAATGGCTAGTAGGACTGTGTGAAGCTTCAAGAGGCTATTTGGCCCAAAGCAAAGCACTGTCTTGTTGGAACCCAAGTTGGGATGAAACGCAGCAGACTGGACTGAACCCCTTGGCCCTCTGCAGCTTGCCCGCATCCCTGTCCCTCACCCCTAACCTGAAGAGCACAACCACAGCCTTCGAAAATACTATATTTCCCAGAAGCACCCACGCCACTCCCAAGTCTCTTGGAAAAATGCAAAGAATGAAAAATGCTGCATGCTCCTTTGCCACCGAGGGGGAAATAAGGGGAACTAGCTTACCTCCTGCCTTCTGCCCAGTTGTACTTTTAGGGTTAGGGTTGAGAGGCAGCAGGGGGATGAAGCAAAGCTTTGGAAGGCTGAAGTTTCTGCCCAAAACAAAGCATAACTTCCCTAAAGCCCGGAAATGAAGCGGGGACTGAGCCGAAGTGCCGAGGCAATCCCTGAATCAAAGCAGGGCTGCTTCACATAGCCCTAGCAATGCAACCCTGCTTCTCTCTTACACATTCACTGTACATGCAAAGGAGACTTCCAAACACAGCTAGCATGGAACCCATATGTGCTGCTAACTGCCATATACAGGCTTCAGGTATGCATAACTGTATAGTTTATATGCAGTTGTACCCAGTACATTATAATTGTATTGAACTCCAATCCAACACTTTGGTGAGACATTTTTCAGTGCATGCCAGATCTGTGAGCAGCAAGTGAAACAAAACAAAGATGGCGATCAATTGCTTGATGAGGGCAACCTCATGCAATACAAATCCCAGCTGTTCCAAATGCCAAGCCATACAAGGTCAAGTTTGAGCACGGCACCATGTTGTAAAGCATCTCTTGGAAAATAAAAGGAGTAGAAATATGTTTTGGGAATTAGTAATGAATACAGCACAATGCAAGTGAAGTTCCTCCTAAACTGACTTGGCTAGTTCGTTTCCAACACCTCGTTATGTTAGGAATGCACAAGGAAAGGTGGTTTTTGAGGAATTCCTCTTGCTTGACTCCATGAAGTGACTGGTGTGGCAGAGTGGAAAACATTTTAATCAAATGCCCTCATATAAAAATCTACCCTGCCTACTGCTGAGCCAGGTGGCTCTAATTTGGGTGAAATTACAAGAAGACAAGAGATTGCCAGCCTATTTGCTTGGTTCTGCAAGGGGAAGCATTCTAATTGCTTGGATATGGTACTTTCTGCCATCTGAGGCTGAAATGGTAACCATCTGTGGAGCATTCTGGTGCCAATCAAAATTATTTGTGTTTCTAAATAGAAGGACTAGAGGAAAATAGACTTTCCGAAAACCCTTTGTCAGTTATAGATATTTCTTTTTATTTATCCTTGCTTCCTTCCGTCATTATTTTTTGTTTCCAGTCCTGAAATATGCATTTCTCATCAGTAAAAATATGCATCATTTTGATATGTGCAAATTATGCAATGATAGCAGAAATCATTTCGTTATGGTGATAGGATTCATATTGCACCACATTAATCAATTGGAGAGCTCAAGCCCTGTGTGGCAGCATTGTTTATCATTAGCAATGCCATGCCAAAACGGCGATAGAAGAGATACAAATGTCATGAAAACAGTTCTGAACTTAGAAGCAAGCAAGGCAGGAATGGTGATCTGATTTGGTATTGGAGATATAGGGAAAGAGGGATTTAAGAGAATTTGCTTACAATTGTTGTCTTTGCTGTAGATTTTCCTAGCAGTGTGGAACAAGACCCGATCCAAAGCCTGCTGAAATCTGTAAGAGCTTTTCCAATAACTTGGATGAACTTTGAACTGTGTTTAAACCTCTTCCTGGCTCACTTAGCAAGAAAGTGATCAAGATCATCCTGCTTCAGTTTGACCAGCTTTAATTTGCTTTGTTTTGGAAAGGACGCTTTCAGAATAGTAGCTGTTGCTTAGTGCTTCTCCGGGGCTATTGCTCAGTAGTAGAACCTCTGCTTTGTGTGCAGAAATGGCCTGGTTCAAGCCCTGCACCTAAATCCAGATTAGGCAAGGCAGCAAGGCTGGTGAACCAGGCAAGGTTACAAAGCAGGCAGCTGGAGACACAAGCTCATAGAGGGGCTGTTGAAACTGGACTTTTGTGGATGAGAACTGAAGGATTATAGGGCTAGCAGCAGCCCTGCCCCTTCTTGGACTCCTAGGGCTGCCCTCCTCCTGAAGAGAAGTTCTGACTGGCTTCCCCCTCATTCCAAGCAGATCCATTTGGTGGAGGGAGGACCTTGAGCAGCTGAGCCAAGCTTGTGCTCCATGGCTGAAGCTTGGTCCAGGCCCAGCATCACTTCTGCTCCTGGGAACCAGAGGGTAATGGAGTGGGGCTTAAGGGAATGGAACAGGGCCTTATCTTCAGAGCTGCAGGACTCCTCTGAAGTCCTGGTTCTGGTTGCCATGGCACTGCTAGTTCTGGTGGACTGTCGTCAGAGCCAAGGTGGACTCCTCTTCTTCTCCAAACTGAGGTCTCACTCTCCTAAGAGTCATTGTCACAGTGAACCTTGACACCCTGGCATCTCCAGCTATGGCTGGGGAAACCTCCTGCCTGAAACCTTGGACAGTCTCTGCCAGTCAGTATAGACAGTACAAAGCTAGATGGACCAAAGATCTAAGGCAGCTCCCCATGAACTATATTTCTATGTACCTGCATAACACTGCATGGTATTGTAGGCCTTGAATCAGGGTTCATGGCATTCAAATTGGGTTGTCAGGTCCAGATGGTGAAATAATCAAAATTTGTCACCAAAAAAGTGGAAATAGTTGGTGTTATTCACCAAAAAAGTCTCCAAAAAGTCTCCACGATTGCACAAAAAATTGCATAAAACTTGCATATGCCAATTGGTATAATATAGGCATACTTTACTAAAAATTAGTGTGAGAATAAATACAAGTCACCACTGTGGAGAAGTCAATGACCAGGAGAGCTGTGTCTGCTCACTCTGCAGTCTAGTTGCTAAGTTCTCAAGGCCCCTGCTTCTTAACCTGAAATTCACCTCCTAGTTAGGTTTGCAAAACACATGGCTTGGCTGGCACAGTTAAAAAGTCACACATAGACAGCTCACTGGCTCCTGCCACTGCATGCTCTCTTTTAGGCTAAGCAAGCCAGCCTTACCGCCCCTGCCCTGTCACAGCTTCCCTCAATGGCACGCCAGGGCAGCAAGAAGGCTGCTCAGCACTGCACAACTGCACCGAGCGCAGCCCTGAAGCTACTGGTCCAGGTCAGGAGGCAGGAGGAGCAGGGCTCCCCGCGTGCATGGGAAAGTCTCTGATTGGCTGGTGGTCCACGCACCAGCCACAATTAGCAGCTCAGCAGCTGTCACTACTATGCTGGGAGGAGGAGAACCAGGCTAGCCGGTGCTGGGATATGCAAAATGCATCTGGCTCAGTCTACGGCAGGATGTTCAGCCTCCCCGGGACTTCTACACGTCCCCCTCCTCCAGTTGCCTTGTGCCCCCTGGGGGTCGCCCGTATATAGTTTGAGATCTCAACTGCCTGTGCCTAAGAAAAGAATTTCACAAACAGCAGGCTGTGGGTCCTCAGAATGCAGAAATCTAAATCACAGGACACACAGTTTTGTGATGAAGACAGACAAGACGTCCCAGCTGTCCCCTGTGCCCAAACTGAAGAATTCATCGAGTCATGCGAGAAGTTTCCTGACTCTGATGTAAATGTTTCCATGCAGCAGACATCTAAGCCCCCAATGCATTACATATAGGTCAGAAATGTATAACATTTCATGTCGGATTGTCCCCAAACGATTCCTTTGGCTGGGGTCTAAGTGCAACACTAAATGCAGATAGCTCCATGATGGTGTAGCTGTCTGATGTAGTCTTAGTATTCATTCAGATGAATCTTGTGCCGAGACAAGAGAATGCTTGCAACTCCCTGGTAACTGCTCTAAGAGACACCTTTTAAGTAGTGATGTTCTTATATTAGCAAGGGGAGAGCAAGTGTCCCTATCCAGCTCACCATAGCTTTTCCATTGGCTGTTAGTGGTGAAGCTGTTCACACAACCAAAAACTGGGTAGGACAAGGGTCCTACCCAGCTTTGGGAGCTGTATATCCCAATTTTCAGTTATGTGGGAGCAAACTAGACAGGAGGAGGGAGACGTGATTATGTGGAAGGCTAGAGCTGGGTTGGACAGCACCATCCTACCCAGCTTGTTCTTCCCAGCTTGTTCTCCTACCTTGATTCCACACAATCATTTCTCCCTCCTCCTACCTAGTTATTTGCTTCCACACAACCAAAAATTGGGAGCTCACACAGCTCCCAAACCTGGATAGGAAACTTGTCCTACCCTGTTTTCAATTGTGTGAACAGCCTCATTTTCTTTCTTTATAAAAATTTCTCTGCTATATAGACCACTCTGAGGTTATTCACACGAGATTGCAAAACTAGTTTAAGGAAGCCCAGCCCAGTTTTCTTGATCCCACAGGCAACACGGTGGCAAACCTGCCTGTGAAGCCCCCCCTCAAAATAAGGTAAGGAGAGCACTTTTCTAACCCCAATTTGGCAATTGTGTGTCAGCCATGGCTGCTTGCTGCTGTAGCTGGCACACTCGGGGGAGAGGGGAACCCAATAATGCACTGCACACTTGTGTGGTACATTATTGGAGCTCTGGGGGGAGGGGCTTCCCTGCACCCCAACTCCTGCAGCTACCAGCAGGAGCTGGTGCTCATCTGAGTGGGTGATACATCCACCCAAGGAGGGACAGCTGCTCATCTACAGGGAGGGTAGGTGTAACCCACTCTCCCCACTGTCTGCCCTGGAGCCCTTCTCACTGATCATGAGAAAACAAAAAGCCCCAACTTCATATATATGCTGATGGGATCTGAGCTGTTGGTGACTGACCAGGAGAAGGATCTTGGGGTCATGGTGGACAGCTCGTCTAAAGAGTCAACTCAATATGCGGCAGCTGTGAAAAAGGCCAATTCCATGCTAAGGATCATTAGGAAGGGGATTGAAAATAAAACTGCTAATATTATAATGCCCTTATACAAAACTATGGTGCAGCCACACTTGAAGTACTGCATAAATTCTGGTCACCACATCTAAAGGAGGACATTGTAGAACTGGAAAAGGTGCAGAAGAGGGCAACTAAGATTATCAGGGGCCTGGAGCACTTTCCTTACGAGGCAAGGATACAACACCTGGGGCTATTTAGTTTAGAAAAAAGACGACTGTGGGAAGACATGATAGAGGTCTATAAATTATGCATGGTGTGGAGAAAGTGGAGAGAGAAAAATTCTTCTCCCTCTCACACAACACTAAAACCAGAGGTCATCCCATGAAATTGATTGCCATGAAATTTAGGACGAACAAACGGAAGATGTGGTGACAGCCAACAACCTTGATGGCTTTAAGAGGAGTTTGGATAACTTCATGGAGGAGAAGCCTATCAACAGCTATAGGCCACCTCCTGCCTCAGAGGCAGGATGCTTCTGAATACCAGTTGCAGGGGCATAACAGCAGGAAAGAGGGCATGCTCTCAACTACTGCCTGTAGGCTTCCAGTGGCATCAAAGAGGAGAGCTGGTCTTGTGGTAGCAAGTAGGTCCACCCTGGTTGCAAATGAATGGGAGACTAGAAGTGTGAGCACTGTAAGATATTCCCCTCGGAGAATGGAGCTGCTCTGGGAAGAGCATCTAGGCTCCAAGTTCCCTCCCTGACTTCTCCAAGTTAGGGCTGAGAGAGATTCCTGCCTGCAACCTTGGAGAAACCGCTGCCAGTCTGTGAAGACAATACTGAGCTAGATAGACCAATGGTCTGACTCAGTATATGGCAGCTTCCTATGTTCCTATCTAGTGGGCCATTATGTGAAACAGGATGCTGGACTAGATGGGCCTTTGGCCTGATCCAGTAGGATTGTTCTTATGTTCTTATGATCTTTCCATAACTGGCCTTCACTTTCCATAACTGGCCTTCACAACATCTAAGAATTGGCATAGAGAGAAACAGACAAATGTTCTGATATGATGTGCCAAATCTGATGCTCCCACACCATAAAACAAACGGGGTGGGGGGGGGAGACCTTACCTTCCTGAACGTTGTCGAAAGCAACCTCTTGTTTCAGGAACCCATGAAATCAAGCAAGGGCAATGTAATTTTAGCTCTGTACTTGACAAATAGGGAACCAACCACAGAAAAATCTGGAAGTACACTGTAAGCATTGAGCACAACATGTATGAGCTAATAAAAATGCATCACACACAGGGACTGAATATATGTAGTAGTAATATATTCTAAGAATGAAGAAATGACAATGTATAAATAAGATCTATTCAATGGAGAGAAATGCTGAGGGCAATTGAGAAGTAAAGAGAGAAGATATTGGAGCTATTCCAGAACCAGTCAAAGCTTTTCATTTAAACTGGTTTATCAGCACCTGCATATACAGTGCTAGCCTGCCAGGGGCCTGTGGTCCAGGAGTTTTGGTATAGTAGAAAGCGGGGGGGTGGGGGTGGTAACATTTAAATGAGATGGTGGCCACATGGAATTCTGCAGGGATACATTTGCTAACAGCCTCAGCAAACAGTTTAAACCAGGCTTGTGGCAGGGTAGTTGAGAGAAAATTACAAGATCATTGTGAAGTTACCCAACAACCAATTCCCAATAAGTCAGTAATTCTGCAGTTGCACTGATAACTTATTTCTGATAACTTTTACTCCATTTTGTATGCTGTTTGACAGCTAAACATCATGTTGAATTGTATAAAAACAGCTCTAGGTTTCTGAGAACAGCAGAATACACCAGACCTCTTCAGATCTCATCTATTTGTGGCTTACAACCCACTGGAAAAGACCAGCACATAAAACATACATGGTAAAAAAAACCAAATTCAGCTTATCTGAAAACTATCTCTACGACCATCTGAGCCTAAAACTGTTCAGGCCTGTGAGATCATTATTGACCCAACCTTCACAGAGGTCTCAATACTTCTGATGCAAAAATGAACACATACACCCAGTTTGTTCACATAGCCTTTCTCATCCTAAGACCCCCTTGGTCTTGATTCTTAAAGAAGCAGAACACAAAAAGTAGAAAAAACAATACAACTCTTAAAAGAGGGCCATATTCATATGCCTGGAGTTGGTGATGGGCTGGATGAGGGATAACAAACAGACTGAATCCAGATAAAACGGAGGTACTCATTGTGCAGGGTCGAAACTCGAGAGACAATTTTGATCTGCCTGTTCTGGATGAGGTCACACTTCCCCGGAAGGAACAAGTGTGCAGTCTGGGGGTGCTTCTGGATCCAAGTCCCTCCCTGGTGTCCTAGGTTGGGGCAGTGGCCAGAAGTGCCTTCTATCAGCTACAGCTGATACGCCGGCTGTGTCCGTTTCTTGAGATAAATGACCTCAGAACAGTGGTACATCTGCTGGTAACCTCCAGACTTTATTACTACAATGCGCTCTATGTGGGGCTGCCTTTGTACGTAGTCCGGAAACTACAGTTGGTCCAGAATGTGGCAGCCAGGTTGGTCTCTGGGTCATCTCACAGAGACCATATTATTCCCGTATTGAAGGAGCTACAATGATACGTTTCTGTGCAAAATACAAGGTGTTGGTTATAACCTATAAAGCCCTAAACAGATTGGGCCCTGGGTATTTAAGAGAACATCTTCTTCATCATGAACTCCACCGCCCACTGAGATCATCAGGAGAGGTCCGTCTGCAGTTGTTACCAGATCATCTGGTGGCTACTCAGGGACGGGCCTTCTCCGCTGCTACACTGAGGCTTTGGAATGCACTCCCTACTGAAATAAGAGCCTCTCCATCTCTGACAACTTTTTAAAAGTCTTTAAAGATGCATCTGTTCACCCAGGCTTTTAATTAAATATTGTTTTAATGGTTTTAATGCTGTTTTAAAATATTATTTTTAAAATTTTAAATTGTAATGTTTTAGACTTTTGTTTTGTTTTTGTTTTAACTAATGTTTTACTTTCTGTTTTTATTTTGTTGTAAACCACCCAGAGACGTAAGTTTTGGGCAGTATAAAAGATATTAAATAAATAAATAAATATTCAGACCAGTGGTAGAATCATAGGATGCTGCCATATACTGAGGTCATTCACATGGGGTGTAGCTGTAATTGAGCAGATGGGTTCAAAAAACCCAGCCACCCCCCCAGCTCCTGAGGGCCCCCAGCTCCACCCCTCCCTATTTTCTTCATTATCTCCCTCACTCTGAGGGGCTGCCGAGGAGAGGGGCCAACATGGGCCCCTCTCCTAGCTACGCCCCTGGTCATTCATACAATCAAAAACTGTGTTCTACCTGGGTTTGGGAGCTGTGTGTGCTCACAATTCTCAGTAGTGTGGAAGCAAGATTAGAGGTAACCCTGGGTCGAAGTGACTGTGTGCAAGCTAGGCAGGGGGAAAACCTGGGCATCTTTTCCTCCTACCTTGCTTCCACACGATTGCTTCTACCCAGGTTTTCATCTAAACTTGCTTCCACACAACCAAAAACTGGGCCCACATACAGCTCTCAAATCCGGGTAGAACACAGTTTTTGATTGTGTGAATGACCTCACTGAGTCAGACCATTGGTCCATTTAGCTACACAGACTGGCAGCGGCTTCTCTGAGGTTGCGGACAGAAGTCACTCTCTCAGCCCTATCAGGAGATGCCAGGGAGGGAACCTGGAGCCTTCTGCATGCAAACATGCAGATGCCCTTCCCAGAGTGGCCCCATCCGCTATAGGGATTATCTTACAGTGCTCACATGTAGTCTCCCATTCAACTTCAAGCCAGAGAAGACCCTGCTTAGCAAAGGGGACAATTCCTGCTTGCTACCACAAGTCCAGCTCTCCTCCCTTGTCAGTAGTGCAAGACTATGTTAGTATAAGATATTTTCTGCTTTCCATCCTTCTGTCTGCGGCCCTGAGGGTCACCTGAAAAGCCACTGCTGAAGGTTAAGAGATCCTCAGCAACAGGGTGGAAACTGGGGGAGAACCTTGAAAACTGGAAAGAGATACCTGTAGGAAGATCTCACTTCTAACTTGCTTACAAACTCTTCATGACACAGGCTTTTGCTGCCTGGAAGGACCCTGAATAGCAGTTAGCAGTGAGTCCACATTCAGTTAGACCACCTTCTGGGATGGGTAGTTCATACAGATACAAAGGCTTCTCTCAATCAGTGCAGCAGGAGGTAGGCAGCGTGTCCCCAGATTAATTTGTCCAACGTCATCAAACAAGTTTAAGCAGAAAAGATTGGGAAAAAGCCAAGGAACCGTGATCAATCATGGAGAGTAAGAAATAATCTTGAAAGAGTAAATGTTGCTCTTCTGATTTAAACACATACACACTGGCTTCCCACAGCACTCAGAAAGTTGTTCAAAAGCCCCTGTTCATTTGCTTTTGTTGGTGCATTTAAACCATTTGAGAGGCACGTTTCATATATTACCGTATTTTGTCTGACCTATAAAAAATGAACAGGTGGCCAAAAACATGTATAGAAGGCTGCATCAGCACCAAGAAGGAAATCAGAAAAAGGAAACTTCTATAAGTTCTTCTCCATTTAAGATGTGGCAGTTACAGAAATCACGTAGTAAGCTTCTTCTTCTCAGATTTGGGTTCACACAAATTTGCATCTTTTGTTGTTGTTGTTGTTGTTGTTGTTGTTACTAAAAAGGTAGAGGCAGACGCGCTCTTACCCCTGAACTTCCAGGCCAAAGTCCAGGGCCTACACATTCCCTGAGGACCTCCAAATCCTCTTTAGTCTTCTCAGGTGGTGTGGTCACCACGTTGCCAGCCTGCACTGTGCCCAGCAGCCGAGTGTGACTGTGATCAGCAGCTGAGCGTGACCTCTGCTTTAGAAACAGAGGGGGTAGTGGGGAAAGAAATATGTGGGATGGGAATATGTTAAGTGGTGTGTTGAAATGTTCCTGCCAATGCATATTTGCATAAATAAACCTGTGTTATATTCTTACATTCTTGTGAGTCCAGTTGTGGTTTGTGTCCTCAAAAGCCCACGTGTCAAAAATACTGCATGTGTCTCAGTGTATGTGTGTGTGTAGGGGGATGCTTCTGAAATTGCATTCAGTGCGGGCAGCTAGGTACACCTCTGGGTAGCGGGAGAAAAATGAACTTGAAGGGAGGGAAGGGCATGATGGTTAGGAAGAGATGGGGAAAGGGAAATACAACAATAGCTGGAAACAGAACTGCCAGACTATGCAATAAGGTGAGCAATACATTGGAACCCCACAACCTGGGCAATCAAGTCCTTCACCTAGTGCCTAGATATTCTATGCATAATAGATAAGGACACAAGATTTGACTTTCTTGGCCCAAGCAAAAGTTCATCGAACCCAGCACAGTTTCCAAGTAATACTGTCTTACAGAGCTCCTACTGAGGTATGCTGGAGATGGCCACCTCTTCCTCTTTGTTCCCAGCGCCTGATGCTCAAAGGTATTGTATTGTCATCATTCTCAATTATATTTGGATCCCATCTTTCTTCCAGAAAGCTTAGGGTGGTGCACAGGTTCACTTCCCTCCCCATTTTATTCTCACAACAACCCTGTAAGGTAGGCTAGTCTAAGAGAGAGAATGACTGGCCCAAGGTCACCTAGTGAGCTTCATGACTGAGGGGGGATTTGAACCGCGATCCCCCTGAACCTAGGCTGATACTCAAGACCAGGGATTTTCAACATGGGGCCTCCAGAGGTTATTGGACTTCAACTCCCATAATCCCCAACCAAAGGCCACTAGGGGTGGGGATTATGGGAGTTGAAGTCCAATAACATCTGGGGACCCAACGTTGAGAAACCCTGCTCTAGACACTACACCACGCTGGCTCTGATATGAAGTGTAGGGAGGGGAAATCCTGCTTAAAGCTCCATCAAATAACTGTTCTCTGTCCAAAGAACTCATAGAAGCAAGCCAAGTCCTATTGGCTAACCTTTTTAAACACCTTGACTTCAAGCTTTCCATGGTGCATCTAAAGGCAAGGTGGGTCCTCCACAAGGCCACATGAGGCACCAGCATCAGGCACTGAGTGTGCCATGCGGTGGCAAATATGGGCACCCCTCCCCACCCCGCACTGCAAGCATCACTTGCTCCTAAATCTCAGGCTATTGGCTCAGTATCAAACCAGTATTAAATTCATCGTTAAACCAGACCGCCACCCAAAACTTGCTGGCGCCTTGAATTGCTCTAACAAACATGCATGTTGTAGGGGGAGAGATGCGAGACCCAAGGATGGAGTTAGCAATATCCCAAGGTGTCCTTGGAACACGGGTCCCTCTGGGGTCTGGAGGCCACCTTACTTGCCTCCCCCTCTCCTTTTTCCCCGCCGGCCGCTCTCCGCCTCTGCCCACCACCCCATCGCTCCTGTCCCCTATGCTTGCTAGCACCGCTGCTATTGCTCCTGTCCCACATGTGGCTTGCCGCCACCATGGCTCCTGCCCCACCCCTACCCTCCTTGTTTTCCAGCTTCTGGGCTTCTTGTTTCCAACCAATCTGGGAGCAGGATGGGAATGGAGGGCATGCACATGCCCTGATACAGACGCAGGGTGCATGCACGCCTCCATTCCCATCTGGCTCAAGGGCCACTGGGAAGCAGGGAGGCCCCGTTCCATTCCTCCCCAGAGAGGAACGAAATGGGACCTCACTGCTTCCCAGTGGACACCCCCCCCCCGAGTCATATGGTGGGTCATTGTGGGCGGCAGCCTGTGGGAGCAGCAGCAGGGTACCACTGCCACCAGGGTTGGGGCTACACATGGCCCCGGGGGGGGGAGCTGCAGGCCACCAGGGGGGTCATACACTGCTCGGGGGGGGGGGCAGGCCGCTTCCTCCCTAGCTATGCCAGTGGTGAGGCCATGACACCAGCCTCCATCCTGACTTACAGACATTCTTTAGAACTTCATAAGAGAGCCCCCACATAGACACACAGAACTTAAGTTGTCTAACAACTTCACTTAGCACTGAACACTTAACTTCACACTTAACACTGCACTTTTAAGTTGCAAAGTAGGCAAAACAGAACAATACAGTTAACAAGTGAAAACAGCTAGCCGTGTGAAAAGCAGCAGCAGACAGAAAGCCCATTCAAAAAACCCCTGCCTACAACATTTGCTGGAAAGAAGGACCCTAGCTGCTTGCTGAAAGGTGTGCACCAACAGGGCCAAGTTAACTTCTTTTAGCATGGCATTCCACTGCCCTGGTGCCAGCACAGAAAAGGCTCTGTCCCTTGTTTGCATGACACTGAGGCACTTCATATGATTGCTGTGAAGTGCCTCAATGAGGTCTGTGTGGAGAGTGGTCTTAGCCCACTCTCCCCACAGGCAATAGCCGGCGGAGCCCTGGGCAGCCAGATTGGCCACCCACACGACTGCCGGCTCCGTCACAGAGCTGGCGGGGGCTGCAGAGATCAGGGGCTGTGTGGGGCATCCTGGAGAGACCCCCGTGCCTGGGAGGCTGCTTGCAGCCTCCTGGCTGAGAGTCTACTAGTGTGTTGCTGCACATCTCAGCAACACAGGAGCAACAAAATGAGGTTTACGGAGCACCCACTATGTTAACCTCGCTGAAGGGGAAGGTGTTTTAGGTGGGCTAGCCGCCTTGGGAGCACCGGGCCTGCCCAGTGGTTCCCACGAGCACTGCAAAGCAGGCTAATCTCCCTTAGCCTGCTTTCCAGTTTTCGTGGGAATCGCCTGACTTTCAACAGATGTTCTAACGAACAAACATGGGTAGACTGCTGTTATTCTGCTTCCCCACAAATGCATCCATCACCTTATCATGCAGTGTGTTTAAACAACAACAGCACCCATCCTTTTCTAATCCTTGCCATGAATGCAACCAGAATTGCGGCCCTGTCATGCAAGGAGGGGTATTGAGCCCCTTCCACTTGCACCACAGTCCCAATGAAAAGTGTGCCCCCCCAATGCTGCAATTAGTCCTGGGAGCAAATCTCCCACCAGGACCAGCAGGAGCTCCCTTCCCAGGGCTAAGGGCAGGTTAGAAGGGCTGTTTTAATTAGAACCATAGAAGAGTTGGAAGTCTTCTAGGAAGTCTAACCACCGATGAGTGTCGGAAACTGCTACAGCGTCCCTGACAGAGGGCCATCCAGGCCCTGTTTCAAAACTTCTAGAAAAGGCATGAGGCAGACAGTTCCACTGTTGAATAGCTCTTGACAGTGAGGAATACTTCCTAATGTCTAGCCTAAGAGGCAGTTCTCAAGTGCAGCCCAACCCAGGCTGGGCATCCCTAGGATTGGGCCTGATCCCACCTAGCCCTACTTTGGAGCCCGGCTGTTAGCCGAAGTTAAGGGAGTAAGCCTTGCTCATGTGTTTGCTCATGTGTTTGCTGGGGCTATGTTTAGGTGCCCATCTTTTGGGAGAATGCCCCAATGCCATGCAGTGCATTGTGGAGTTTCTGAAGGCTGGGTTGTGTGCCAGCCTCTGTTTACCAATTTTTATTTTTATTTTTCATTTTTATATCATGCTTTTCCTCCAAGGAGTCCAGAGCGGTGCACATGGTTATATTTATCCTCACAACCACCTTGTGAGGTAGGTTAAGCTGAGAGAGAAGTGACTGGCCCAGAATCACCCAGCGAGTTTCATGACTGAGTGGGGATTTGAACTCGGGTCTCCCTGGTCCTAGTCCAGCACTCTAACCACTACACCACACTGACTCTCTACCAGTGGGAGCATCGCAGAGATTCATGCACGCTGCTCCCGGCAGCGCTGGTCATGTGGGCGTGCGGCTTGTATGCCGCCCAGACTGAGAGCAGTCATCTGCGGGAAGGTAGGTTGCACTCTGCCTTCTCCCACGCCCTCCCAACCACACATGCGCACGGTCGTGTGAACAGCCCCTAAATCTGCTTCCTTGTAATCTCAGCCCATTGGTTAACCCTTCCCTCAAGAGCAACAGAGAATAGTTTCCCTCCCATTCCTCTATGTGACGGCTCTTCAGATATTTGAAGATATTTGAAGGTGGCTATGATATCTTCCCTTCGTCTTCCCTTCTCCAGGGCTGCGGTATGAGGGGAAGTGTTAAATAACCCAGCCCACCATGCATGGCCCTGGTTCTCATCAGACCCCCTGACGGCTGTTGTTTTAATTTAAAACAAGAAACAAAAAAGATGGAAGCAGGCATTACACTGTTTGTCCCACAGCTAGTTTGACCCTTATAAAGCCATAGCTACCACTGCCAAAATCAGCCACTAGCCACACATGTACATGGATAAAAGGTATGCAGGTCTATATATACTTAACACTCCCAGAGATTAGTTTGGGTACGACGCCCGTGTTGACAGTATTAGAACTGTAGGTGGTTCTGTGTAAATGACCAGAGCACAGCTAAGAGAAGAAATTAAAATGAGTGAAATGCAAGGAATATTTTTTTTTCCAATTCCTGACATAAAACTGTCAGTGCTATCATAAAAAAAAGATAAATTCCAACTTTAATAGTATCCAGTCACTCCTAAATAGAGTTGGCACTAAAGTTGTTTTCTTTGGGATGCTCAATAACCCCACAGATTCAGGCCTGGAAACACTGAAGGAAAAAGTGCTATACTCACTAAAAGAACTTAGAACCCAGTATCTGAAACTTCAGATTATATGGTTGAATAGCTACATGCCTTTCACAGATTCATACTTTCATGGAAGGGGGTTGGGGGAGGGTTAGAAAGAGATTTGAGCCACAGGACATGTTTAGTAGTAGTAGTAGTAGTAGTAGTAGTAGTAGTAGTAGTAAAGGTAAAGTCTGCCATCAAGTCAATTTTGACTCCTGCCCACAGAGCCCTGTGTTTTTCTTTGGTAGAACACAGGAGGGATTTACCATTGCCTCTTCCCACCCAGTATGAGCTGATGCCTTTCAGCATCTTCCTATATCTCTACTGGCCGATATAGTACCAGCAGAGATTCGAACTGGCAACCTTCTGCTTGTTAGTCAAGCATTTCCCCGCTACGCCACTTAAGGTGTTAGTAGTAGTAGTAATGTTGTTATTAAAACTGAAACTGCATTAGGAAGGTGTTTTTCCCCCTCTTTTGAACATCTATAGGGGAACAAAAGCATAAATTGGTATCCTTGGGGGGGGATCTATGAGTTCTGTTGCAAAGGTTTGTGGATAGTTTGACTAGAAAGCATGAATTGTCCCCACTGTTAATCAGGGTCCACCCTGGTTTATGATTGAATGGGAGACTACATGTGTGAGCCATGTAAGATCATCCCCTGGGGCTGCTCTGGGATGAGCACCTGCATGCTTGCATGCAAAAGATCCATGTTCCCGCCCTGGCATCTCCAAGATAGGGCTGAGAGAGATTCCTGCCTGCAACCTTGGAGAAGCTGCTGCCAGACTGTGAAGACAATACTGAGCTAGATAGACCAATGGTCTGACTCAGTATGTGGCAGCTGCTCTCCAGATTAATCCCCACAACAGTGTCACAACATATCTGCTAAGTGTGCTTCTGTATGTCCTGTGTTGTGACACCGAAGTCCCTACACTGTCTGCAGGGTGCAATTCACATTTTGGATGCCTTGTTTCGGATTTTATGGCTGCAATTTAGTGCTATAACAGTGTATGTGTGTTGCAAAAAAGTAGATATAGCTTCCTGTTGTGGGGATTGTTTTCAGTTCAATCCTGCCAAGCTGAAGCTTTTTACCACAGTTCTAGCAGGTAATCTGCAAAGCGCCCAGGGGTTCAGGCAGGGCTCTTATCTAGCCCTATCTGGAGATGCCAGAGACTAGTGGTGTGCAAACAGGTTCAATGTCAAACGTGTTCCACTTCAAACTGGTTCAGTTCAACTGTTCGGGGTCAAACCGAAACACACACGGCTGTTCGGGGGGGGGGCGGAATATATATATATATATATATATATATATATATATATATATATATATAACACCTACCCCCTTGGGGGAATTGCTCTAGGTGGTGGTGGGTCTGGGGGGGGTTCCCCTCTACCCACTGGCCTCCTTGCCTCCCAAACTGGCCCATTTGGCCAGCTCTTCGGCCCGTTGGGACCTTCCCCCTCCACTACATCAGCCATTTTGGAAGTCGCCATGCCTGCACAATCAGCCTCTGTGTGGCCAGACCCATCCAGGGTCACACCAATTGCTCAGGCGTGGCAGCCTCCAAAATGGCCGCCGTGCCAGAGGGAGAAGGCCCAAACAGGCCAAAGAGCCGGACATGCAGACCAGTTTGGGAGGCAAGGAGGCCAGCGTGGGGGGAACACCCATGGACCCTCCACCCACCCACCACCTACAGCAAGTCCCCTGGAGGGGGTATGTTCTCTCTCTCTCTCTCTCTCTCTCTCTCTCTCTCTCTCTCTATCTATCTATATATATATATATAATTTTTTTAAATCGTGAACCCCCCTGGACCGGACTGGGCGGGAGGGTTTGAGTGGGTGCTGGACCAAACTGGCCCAGTCCAGATCCGGGTCCAGTTCAGATTCAAACTGAACCAGCCGGTTCCATACACACTCCTACCAGAGACTATGCCTGGGACCTTTTTCATGCAGAACACGTGCCCTATGACTGAGCTGTGTCCCTTACTTTTTCTACCTTAATACTTCTCAAGTATGCAAGAGAAAAGAAGTCATGTCAGTATGACCCTATGATTAGTCTGATTATGATAACCTATTATAACTGTGGGCGTGCCTAGATCAGAGAGGCATGTAAAAACAAAAAAACAAAAAACAGAGACAGAGCACAGCACACAGTCCAAATGCAGACTCCTCTATCGTGAACCGCAGAGTGGTTAAACAAATGATGGGGTTTGCATTTAAGCAGATTGTGGCTCGAGATCCAATTATATAACCAATTATCTCCTGTTATAACAAACACCCAAGTAGGGACTGCGGATTCCTGTTTTACCCTTAAGGCGCCTGGAGCTCGGTTTGGCAAAAGCAAAGACAGATGCTGCTGCCAGATCAGACATGACCATTGTTCCTGCCTAGAAACAGGTCTTGCTCTTGTTTTCAAGATAACCAAAGATGTGTCTTCACTGGCTCATCTTTACACTCATTTTTATGGGACCGGTGGAGCCAGGACTGGTTCCCTTCCCCAGTTGTAAACCATTCATTGCTATTTCCTCCCCACATATGTTCCACCTATTTTCCAGGAACAGTTCCTGTTTTCTGGCACATGCTCCTAGTCCACCAGGGTCCATCGTTTTGCCTTTTTGTGATAGTTTCCTAATGTGAGTTGCTAGGGCGGGGGGAGGGGCGACAGCAGGTCTCCAGCTGTGCTTGGACTACAACTCCCATCATCCTCAGCTGCAATTTACTGTGGCTGGGGATGATGGAAGTTGTAGCCCACCAACAGCTGGAGATCCTCGGACGGGCCACCCCTGCACAATGACGCCATTCTTCAAGGTTCACCCCAACCTGCAGGATCTCTAGAAGTCACATCTTTCGGGGTGGGGGATGGATTCCTCTTGTCTCTGATGGACACATCGGCACGTGCATGAACATCAGCACTAAGAGAGCACACAATGCAACTGGCGACATAGGTTTTGAACTGTGGTGAACACATGGTAGGATAATTTAGGTCGTCCTTGTCTACGTTCAGTCAAAAGAATCATGCCTGCTTGGTTTTAAATCAGTGGATGGCAGACTATTGCCGAATGAATGAATGGTGGAGGCATAGGCGGAGCCTCCATTGCATGAATGGGTCCGGAGAACCCAGGCCGCCGCTCTTCAGGGGCCATGCCACATGCCCCAAACATGTCCCTGCTTCTGACGTCAGATGCAGGGGCACTATTCCGCTCACAAATGGGGCTGTGTGGCTCTGTTTGTGAGTGAAAATAGTGCCGTGTTCGCAGCATGGCCAGGAGTGACCCACCCTGCCTTCAAAGGGCGGGGGGAGAGCTGCTCCAGCCATGCTGCAAATGCAACGCTGTGCTGGACTTAGTTCGCAAATGTGGCCACACGGCCCCATTTGCGAGCTAAGCTAAGCCCCCTGCGTCTGAGATGCAGGGGGGTTGGCTTAACTATGCGCCTTGAGTCTGATGTCAGATGCTTACATCTGACACAGGGGGCGGGGCTAGGGGGCCACAGCGGTGGCCTGAACCCGGGCCGCTGCTGGTCTCCCTCCGCCCCTGGAGGGGTGGAGTGGTGGTGGTTTACAGCAGTAAACCACCACCACCCCACCCCTCCAGGGGCGGAGGGGGACCAGCAGCGGCCCGGGCCATCTTAAAATGGTTGGAGAAGGCCCCCTGCCTTGTGCATGTTGACTCAGAATGGGCATACACTTGTAGGGCTTTTATTTGTGATTAGAAACCCTTGGATGACCATAGATCCCAATCACACATGTGCAGACCCTATGTGTACACAAGTGCATGCACAGAGGGCCCATTCTTACATTGCACCCAGTATGCAGACTGGCAACACAGCACACGGGCTACACATCACAGCAGGTCCAGCTAGCGTCATCCCACTCCTCTGCATGCATTGACTGAATGAAAAGAGAACTGAGGTATCAGAATAGAGGAGGTGGAGCTTGCAGTGGTATAAGAACAGGGGTGTTACAAGCACATTCTGAGTTTTGCCTGTGAAATGTTGGAAAGGAAATTTCAAGATAGTCGGTGAGCCAAATATTTTGAAGAAATGCATCATTAACGTGTGGAATTCACTGCCACAAGATGTGGCAATGGCCACTGGCACAGATGGCTTTTCTGCTGGGCCCTGCATCATTTCCTCGGCTGGCAGTGTAAAAGAGCACGTTCCCCTGGGCTCTGTAACCCCAGCTTCAGCAGAGCAAAGAAGAGAGTGGAAGGGAGTGTTCCATCTTCCCCGTTGCTGGGAAGCAGAAGTAGGAGAAAGTGGCAGCCTTTATGCCACAGGAACATAGGAGCCCACCTTCTACTGAGTTAGAGAGCTTGGAGCAGAGATTTGTTTATCTACCCCAGCTGCAGCAGAGGTGCACAGGTAAGGAGAGCACTGCTCATTAATGTTGTCTGGAAACATGGCGTCGAAGTTCTAAATAAAGTAGGTTATTTAGGAAATATATCAGGAAGATAGATAGGCCTACACGTCTAGCATGTGGTGGCACCATGTGCATGCTGGCACCGTGCGGGGGTACTTGGGCCGAGCGCCGCTCCAGCAGGAAGCTGCATGGGGTGGAGAAGAACAGGTAAAGACCTGCTCTCCTCTTTTTTAAAGCTCCCACTCCCTGATCCCAACCAGGGCTCAAACTGCTGCTCAAACCACAGTTCGAGCACATCTCTATTCTAATTTTTTCTTGTTTTTGCTGTCTGCAATGGAAATGTAGGACAGAAACCACAAGCATTCACAACCCTGGCATCTTAAAGACATACACCCTTTCCCTTACTCTAGAACAAAGTGAGTTACTCTGGAGTAAGAGCCCTTCTTATGGTGCAAGGAGCTTTGCTCCAGAGTAAGACTCCAAAATAAGGAAACCTGCGTATCTGCCTATCTCACCTAATAGTCACAATCCAGAACAGATGTAAGCATGCTTAAGGCAATTAATATCTGTGGGTTTAAGAGGACTTAATGTTATGCTGTACTTGGGCCTAACAATTTGGCCTAACAAGAGCATAAATCTTGCTTTGCTGTATTATACCATGGTCTGTAGTGTTGGAAGTTAAAGGACATTGCGGTGTTTCTTGTCTCAGACAGTGGAGGACAGACTAGTGAGTCAGAGGGCTAGAGGGTCAAGAGATTGGTCATCCCTTCTCTACTGCTCTGACACTATCCCTTTTGAAATGTAGATTGGTACTCTTAAGGATTAACTTCCTTCCTCTCTCTCTTCCCTACCTGCCCTTCTACCTTGCAACACGCCAAGCTCCTCTCCCTGCACCATGTGTGCAGAGAAGATGCAGAATCCATCTGCATCCAGCTAGATAGATAGATTAGAGATCCTAACTCCTCACTTTCCTATCTAGAATGGAGTTCCTTAATAAATGCCTTATATATTGATTTGAAACTATGAACTGGCTCCAAGTTACTTTACTCTGAGCATACACGCATGCCTAACTAAATCCGCTGTGTTGTGCCTCTGTGCACTCTGCTATAATGAGAAAGGGATTCTCTCACCACAGAGAATTTCCAACATGTAGCTTCCACCATCACCCAGTCTCTGGAACCTTATAATCACTCTGTGAGGGCAATGGTCTTCCCTCTTGTTTGTCCTCAGCTTCTGGTATCCAGAGGTATACTGCCTTTGTCCATGAAGGCTCCATCAATGGCTACTGGTCATTGTTCTGTCCTTTGCAAACTGGAAAAGCATAAGCTTTTCAAAGCAACAGAATGCTTCATCAAGTGGCGTGGAAAGTTGGGAGGTTTCTACAGCAGGAACAAGAACCCATTTTATAAAAGGTAGCTGAAAGATAAACACTGTTCTTGATCGGACAAGAGATAACACTGGAAAAATAGCAGTGTGGATTTCACATGTCACGAAGCTACATGTAAAATCCTTGATAAACACAACTATATGGTACCCGCTGGCTACGAAATAATCTTCCACTTGAAAATGCTAGACAACGCCTTTGCCAAGACAATTAGCATGAGGCAATTGCTTGGGAAATTATTACTATTATCATCATCTTCAAGTTGTTATTGCACGCTAGAGTAACAGTTAAGACGGAGAACAGCTATAAAGACAACATTAAAAAAATAATTGCTATTTTGGGAAATGGAGGGATGATCTGTCTGTTCTACCCTCTTCCAGTTTTTGTGTGATCATGCTACTTAGATCACAGATTTTCATCCGATTATTTTTTTGCAATAACTAAAATCATGACATCTTACAATCAGTCTTGGCTGGAAGCTCCGTTACATGTTAATAAATAGGGGCAGCTTCATCACTACCTGGAAGGAGCTGATTTTATTAAGAACTTTGAACTCAGGACAGCATTGGAATCATTCTTTTGTTTGCCTGATAAAGTGGAGGCTCAAAACTCTGTCACCTAAAAACTTGTTCCCATTGAATTTTTCCGAGTGAGAAATACAAACACTGGAACATATGTGGTAATTAAGGACAGATGTGATTATTTGACAAATAAGCATAACAAATAATTGTCACTTCCTTGTTTAGAAAGCACTAATTTAAAACATGTGCTTGCTGACCTCACTCACCAAGGCCCTTTCCTCTCATGTAGGGCATTGTGGTAGACATTCAAAATTATTATCTTTTCAGCAACAACTAACCCCTAGTTCTCTCCTTGTAACTCTCTATTTCAAACATTTACTCTTCTCAGAAGTGTATTCCAAACTAGCTTCTGTTTTTCCAGCACATGAGGAGTCATTTTCAGAAAGAAGGCTTGGAGAAGACAGATCTTGGTTGACAATTTAGCTCTCCTGTTGACAGTAGTTTAAAGTACGGGGATTATGTTTCTCAAACCACAGAGGTCACTGTTATTTTTCATACAAACAACCTTAGGTGAGAGCAGTGCAGAATGTAAGCAAAGTCTCTATTGCTTGACTGTGTGTAGGACAAGTGACTTGTATCCTGGGACCCTGTTTAAAGGGCCCTGTTAGACAAGCTCTTTTCTGTACTAGTAAGAAACAGCAGAGCCATAAATATTCTGAAAAATGAGTATTTTGTGTGGCGAACGTGACTTCTTACTTCTGTTTGTTTTTAATACTTGATAGTCATTCCCATGTGAAAATTAAATAAAATATCTGGATGGTTTAATTTGTAAACTGCACAGAGATTTTATATGGGGCAGTATATAAATGTGATGAATAAAATAAAGAAAATGGGTAACTGAAACTGAATAACTCAGATACACTGGCTTAGATCCAGACTACTGAAGCAGCATGGAACAGAGAGCTGTGTATGTTCCTTAGCAGCCTTCCTCACTAAGGCTGTGGTCAGCACACAATGTGGAGGGTGAATTTCAGAGTTCCTGCCTTCCCCTCAGATCACCCTAACTGGCAGAAATATGTCCCTGAGAGTTACACAGTCCTCAAGGACAGACTTCCATCTGTCACAGAACACTTCCAGGAAAGGAGTGATGGGTAATATTTGACCCCTTCCTTGTTTCTTCCTCTGGAAGTGCTCTGCAGCACTTGGAAGTATGTCCCTAAGGGCTGTGTGACTCTCAGGGACATATTACAGGGATAGCTACATGGTGATCTGAAGGGATGATAGGAACCACAAAATTCACCATTACCATTGCATGCTGGACAACACGCAACTAGTTCCAGTCCTCTGAAGTGGGTATGCAGCTCGCGTTTTGTGCCCATTTTGGTAGTCTGAATCTGATCCACTGTTGGTAATATCTCTTGAGCAAATGATAAGTCAGTGGATTTCAGATTGTGTTACTGTGAAAGCTGCTAAGGGTTCCTTTGCAGCTTCCCTGAAAGCCATTTCCCCCACCATTCCTGATCTTCTCCTGGAATACATAGTCAGAGAAGACTGTTGGGTATGTGCCAGAGCTGTGCATCTCAGGAAGTGCTGGGGGTCAGCCTTGGAGTATTGAAAGCTTTGCATTATTGAAATACTGCATTATTGAAATACTGCTTTCAATTATACATTAAAATAAAGTAGCTGGGCCTCTCGTTCTCACTCGCCACCCTTGCCATTTTCTACCGCCTGCCCGCCACCACCATTGTTTTCTCCCCCCCACCCGATGGCGGCCGCCGCCCCCATTTTTTCCCCCACCCGCAAGCCTGTCCAGCGCCACCACTTTCCTCTCGGCAGCTCGCTTGCGAACGCTTGCAAAAGATGAGATTAGCGACAGGTACACCATATATATATATATATATATATATATATATATATATATATATATATATATACACACACACACACACACTTACAAAAGAAGGTTGTAGTTAAAAAAGAATTATTCAGCTCAGTTTTTAAACATCATAATTTAGGGTTTTAATTAGCTATCATATGGACCTTTAAAAAAAACCAGAAAACTACAAGCTTCTTCTCAGATGTTTATATTAAAAAAACAGTTTACTCTTTTTAACTTCCTTTTAGAATCGGCAGAGTGATTGTTTATAGTGGGTGGCCAACATGGGCCAACATGGTAATTATGAAAAATAAGCACTGTAATTAGTCTCTACAACATTCTTTTTTTTTCTTTTTGCAATGCTGACAGAACTGAGTAAAGATGTGACCTGTGATTAAAAACACAGTAGAGAACTTTGGATCACAGCTGGTTTCTTGATATGTTTGTAGCTGTACCAATGTTTGCTTTGCAGGGATAGTCAGAAACCACATGAGGAAGGGACTGAGGAGCTCTCCTTGTAAAAATCAGAGCTAAGTATTTATTAGGAGGAATGACAGACATAGGAATACACACTGCATCTTGGGACAGCCACTAACATACTATATAAAAGTGTGAATTAATGGACCTGACCCATAGCCACATCTATAGGTGTTGAGTGGGGCGCTGAGACGTTTTCCTAAGCAAGGCTTGGAAATGAATTTGAGGACCTTTAAAGTCCAACTCAAAAGACAGATGAACTTCAAAAGCTCCTAATTTGGTTCATTTGTCTTGTGTTCTGAGATTAATGTAGAGAGGCTCCAAAAGGAACAAATGACTTGTAGGCAATATGTTCCATTGAAGAGAGTGAGGTTTACCTTGCAGCACATGAGGATGGCAAGCGTCCCTATCTTTTCCTTTCTTTCCTTTTTCTTTTGGTGGCCATCTTTGGTAGTTGCCATGCATTTTTCCACACCATATCTTGGATATTGTGTCAGTCTGGAGCATTGTAAGAAAAAAACATGACTGCTGCCATAAAAACGTTGCTGTAGCCATGCTTTTATCCATATAGTGCCTGGACCAATGCAACATCCAGGGAATTATGGGAGGAAAGCAATGCCAACAGGGCCTTTCCCAGATGGCAGGCTTAATCACAATATTACACAATTAATCGTTACTCACATAGAAGCCGCAGCCTGAAGCCGAAATAATAACAATTCTGGGGGCATTTGCATATGGCTGCTTTGATACTGCTTTGATTTGTCCCTCTGTACCTTTCAAATTTTTTCCATGGACCATTCATACTGCTTGCTCCCCAGTCTTTCTCATGTCCCTTCTCGCCAATGGCTTTCTAGAGCATGTAGGATGCCAAACTTCCTTTTTCTTCCTACCACACAAGTGTGATGTGCACTTCTAAAAACATTATTTACTAAATAAAATACATTTTTTTAAAAAATACTTGTTTTTAGGGGGTCGTCCACAAGACCGCCAACTTGCAACACCAACGCAAACATCGGAGAGAGGGAGAGAGAGAGAGAGTTATATAATGCCTGCATTAAAAATGGCACTCTGCTCCTAGTTCTTTTGACTCTGAAATTTGCATTGGTGTCAATGGATCCTTTTTTAAAAAAATTTATTTTTTATTTTAAAATTTGATCTTGACTTCCTCAAGCCTCGGCCGCCGGCTTGGCAGCACTCACTCGGCCACTGAGGTGAGGCAGGCCAGGAGGAGGAGTCAGTCTCTCTCCTTCTTCCCCTCCTCAACTATTGTATCCTCCTGTGATGTGGTGGCTGGGGTGCAACAGCTGATGAAGGAGAAGGAATGGGTACAACAGCCCCTGTAGGACCACCGAGTGTATGATGGAAGGGCATCTCACATGGGCTTACTCCCCAAACCGCACATTAGAAAGCTCAGAGCCACATTAAGAAAAAATTTAAAGCTCTGTGATCAGAACTGCGTATCAATTCACTATAAGGCAAATCAAGGTATTGGAGAAGCAAAGTGCTTGCTAAAGGCACTCTTTCTCTAGGGGCACACACAATCTAGCCCAAGGCAAGGCTTGCTTCTTGCTGCTTCCCCAGATACTCGTAGCGGCCTGACTCGGAGGGAGGACCCCGCCTCCACAGCATGGCTGGCGCTTGCTGCCAAAGAGAGTGGACTTGGAGAAAGGCCAGGAGTTGGCTTCAGCTCTGACCAAGGAAGGCTGCCTCCCATCCCTCCCCGCCCCACCCAGTTTCCTGGCCAGAAAGCAGCTGCAGAGGAAGCAGGGAGAGCAAGCCAAGCAAGCCTGGTCTCAAATTCCACAAGACCACCCACTCAGCAAAGTCAGTGGTCTTGCTGGGTCTTGTATTTAAAAAAATGCAAAAAAACAAACCCCACAACCCAAGCCCCGAGGCTTTAGGAAAAGTCAATGGTAAACCCCTCCTGTATTCTACCAAAAGAAAACCACAGGGCTCTGTGGGCGCCAGGAGTCGAAATCGACTTGACGGCACACTGTACTGCTCAGTCACTATGGTCTCTCCATACATCTCAGAAGAAATGTCGGGGTACTTCAAAGTATCTCAAAAAGCTGAATAAAAATAGAACTTTTTAGCATGAGCATAATTCAAGCGCTGGGGGAAACCCGAATTGTATATGGAGTGCACCTCGATATCTTGCAGGGACTTCGAGGTAAATCCCCAGCAGATGAGCAACCACCGTCCTGCCCTCCACTGCACCATGCGCCATGCACCATGCACCATGCGCCATGCACCATGCGCACACACGAGCAGTGGTGAACTTCGCCTCTCCCGCATCCCAGAGTACGCTGGAGCATGAGCACAGCAGCTGCACTCCTCCCCCCACCCCGGCTCGCTGTCAGAAATGGTGGCAGGCCGGAGGGAAGCCATTTAACTCGGCAGCAATCATGCAGATGATCACCGGTCAAGGTTAAGCAAACCACAGGTTTGCTCAACTTCGACTAAATGCTGCGTTAAAAAGCGGAACTTAGCACAGGAGCAGCGCCAGGAACAACCTCACTCTCAGCACTTCACACGCCTAGCCTAACCCAGGCTGAGCTGCCCTCTCCTGGGTTAGGCTGTGCATGTGAATACCCTTGTAATCTCTCATTCAAATGCAAACCAGGTAGGATCCTGCTTAGCAAAGGGGACAATTCATGCTTGCTACCACAAGACCAGCTCTCCTCCCATAGACCAGGTTGATAATACGGAGTGAAATACCTGAAACAGTATAAGCAGCTTCATATGTTCAAAGTTCTCTGCCACTACTTTTCAATTGAAACTGTGAAAAGAAAAGGGAAAGGTGGGGGGGGGGCTACTGCTCTACTGTTCTAAAAGATAAGCCCTGTATCCCCAAAATGAACACAGAATGAAAAATGGCTGCTATTCATCACAATATAAATGGCAACTGCAACAAATCCAAAAGGCTGAATCCATATAAGATGGAGGTACTTATTGTGCGGGGTCAGAACTCGGGAGTCAATTCTGATCTGCCAGTTCTGGATGGGGTCACACTTCCCCAGAAGGAACAGGTACACAGTCTGGGAGTGCTTCTGGATCCAAACCTCTCCCTGGTGTCTGAGGTTGAGGCAGTGGCCAGAGGTGCTTTCTATCACTTTCAGCTGATGTGTGAGCTGCATCCATTTCTTGAGATAAATGACCTCAGAACAGTGGTACTTGTGCTGGTAATCTCCAGGCTTGACTACTGCAATGTGCTATATGTGGGGCTGCCTTTCTATGTAGTCTGGAAACTGGAGTTGGTTTCTGCGTCATCTTGGCCAGGTTGGTCTCTGGGTCATCTTGAAGAGACCATATTACTCCTATATTAAAAGAACTACAATGTCTACCAATAGGTTTCTGGGCAAAATACAAGGTGCTGGTTATAACCTATAAAGCCCTAAACAACTTAGGCCCAGGGTATTTAAGAGAATGTCTTCTTCACTTTGAGCCTGATCACCCATTGAGATCATCTGAGATCATCTGGAGAGGTTCATTTGCAGTTGCCACCAGATCATCTGGTGGCTACACAGGGACAGGCCTTCTCTGTTACTGCTTCAAGACTCTGGAATGCACGCCTTGCTGAAATAAGATCCTCCCCATCTCTGACAACTTTTAAAAGTCTCATTTATCCAAGCTTTTAAACTTGATTGTGGTTTTAAATTGTTTTAAGGTTTCAATTTCTGTTTTAATTTGTTTATTTTGCTGTAAACTGCCCAGAGATGGAAGTTTAAGGCAGTATACAAATATAATAAACAAACAAAATTAGGGGGAAACACCCCTACTAGAATAGAGGTACTTCTCACCATGGAGAAGTGTTTAAATATAGCTTCTCCATAATTTGGAGAAAAATGTATATAGTATGCAGTCTGACGGAGTGGTTTCAGGGATAAAAAGCTCACTTTCTCATCATACAAGGCAGAAAGTTGTGTTCTGAAAGAAATCAGCTAGGAAATACTAGTTCTGACATTATTCCATAGTCCAAATCCCTGGTGTTTATGAACCATATAACGAAGATGGACTCTTCATCAAAACCTTGCCCTACAGGAGACAAGTTATATAGCTGTTCTGGTTCTCTTTTGATTTAATGCAGACTAACATCCCCAACCTGAATGGAGCGAGAACAAATTTACAGCAGCTGGGAAATAGGCCCAAGCAAGGCAGCTGGGGGTTCCCATTTTGTTATACAGTGTTCAGAAACTGGTGCCTAATTGTTCTGTTATCATTACCGAGACGTCGTCGTTTTGTTTCCCCCAACTTTCTTTTCCAATTGAGAGCTTAAGTTTCCATAACAATTTTATGTGTTTCCAAATGTGTCATTTAAATATGTCCACAGGGAGGTAGTCTTTCATCCCGTTATTTCTACTGAGACCACTCTAATCTCTGAATAAAGCGGATGATATTTCACGTTAATCAGGTTTTACGTTCCATGAGAAATTATGTGCATACCTAAGAGCAAAGCTGAGACAAGTTGGATGCACCCTACTGTTCCAGGGAGCAAATAACAAAGAAAGTTGAAGTGCTGTCTTACAATCTCAGCCTGCAAGAGAACAGTGTGATGTACTGGGTTACAGTACAGTTAGGTCATCAGATTGACTAAAAGTGGCACATGACAGAACCATAGAGACAAACTGACTAAAAGTGGCATGGAACCATAGAGATTAAGGACCAGTTCAAACCTGTTTAATCGTGGTGGTACAGGCCGCATGTGGAGACTACCACTGCGGTTCTCACATCAGGAGAAAGCACCTCCTTGTACATAGCACCTCCATGTATATATCCATATAGAATACCCAATATGTCAGAGAGAAGGTTAATGTTCAGGTGGTCTCTCTATTGTGAAACATTTGCCACATAGGTTGCCACATGAAACCAGCAAGTGGGTCCCCATAGGAAACCCAAGGTACAACAGTCCTTATGTGAGGATTGTACCACCTTGTGGGGATGAGGACCTATCTCTGTGGAAGAGCAGGTCTCAGGTACAATCCTGAAATCTCCAGGTAGGGTTGGGAAAGATCACTGTTGGGACCCTTCGAGAGCTGCTTCAAGTTAGTGTAGACAGTCTTGAGCTAGATGGACCAAGGATCTGATTTGGTAAAAAGCAGCTTCCTGTGTTTACTACAGAACAATTCAACTGTCTTTGATTGCTTGTTGTGCTTTTTTGAGTTCAAGACACTTTTTCATCAAATGTATAGGAGGCAGACTGAGATGTTAAGGAGACTGTATATACGCAATGAGGCGCATTGTCTATTGTTCCTCAAACCATGTGCATATTCGTGCCATGCTACAACAGATCATTTTAATGGTGCCACAGAACTTTGCCTGTTTGCTGCTTCGGATTAAATCAGCAACTCCTCCAGAACTCAGCTGGTTGGGTATTCTTCCCTCTTCTTAAATCTTCCTATCTTCCAAATATATTTTGGGTTTCTTGGTTTCAGTGTAAACAAAGAGACAGTGCTCATCATGACAAGAGTATACAGCCTGATCCTACGACTTCCAGCAGTACATAGGACTGGACTGTGTGTACCAGCCTCTTCTTCTGGCACTTGTGTGGCAACAAAAAGGGAACAGAGAGGAAAAGGGGCCTGGATGGCCCTATTATATGGTCGTAGTGACTAAAAGCAACATTTCATGGCCATTTGGGCCCATTGTTTACAATGAACAACATGGAGACTAACACTGCAATTATGCAAACATGTTGAGCTAGTGCAAGGAAGTTGTGCTAGCCAGATGCATTATATCAGGAGCTTGCATTCCAGCAAGCACATGTTTGTGCCTCTTGCTGTGAAACATCTTCCTCACATGTTTTGCAGGGAAATTTTGCACGTGTGCCGCAGCTTTGAACATCCTCGAGACTTGGCACAGCTATCCAACCATCTTGCACTAGCGTAACTTTGTTCATTGCACAAACACAGTGTTAGTCTGGATGTCTAACCCAAGCGCACACAGAGCCCAAGCGCACACAGAGACTGTTGTCCATGGGGGTATCCCCTAATGCGTTGCACCCATCACATGGTGCATCATGGGATACCTGGAGGCTGGGATGCAGCGTCCCATCCTCTGGAGATCCATGCTGCATACAGCAGCATGGATCATGTGGGAGCATGGTCCGTGCTTCCCAATGCCTGGATCATCTGGGGGGAAAGTAAGGTCTGCGCAGCCTTCCACCACCTGTACAATCCTCAACATAGTGTGTGTGTGTGTGTATCCACAAATAGGGAATAACATTTCATGCAAATGATGAAGGTTATAATCCATAAACACTTATTCTACAAGATACATATTAATTTTTAAAATGCTTAGTTGTGTTTACAACAACAAACTAATATGGTTCTGTCTTTCTGGAAGTAGCCTCCTATATGTCTTCACAGTAAGGGCTTATGTACAGGGTTTCCAGGGGTGGTGGTGGTGGTGGGGCAGCACTAGACATCTTGATGATGCTAACAACAGAATGAGTTCATCCAATCAACTTTTTGCCATCCCAACAATGGCAGTTTCATAGGATTAGGTTGTCCAAACCTTCTATTAATTGTGAAGGACACCAAACTCCAATCAATCATCTTTATTCGGTCCATTGACCAGCAAAAGGACACCAAACTTTTGCCTTGAATACAGAACGAATATGCACCACACAGTTCAGGATGATTCTGAATAAAATTAATGACTTCAGATATCCTGGGATTCCTAACTCAAATGATATGTTAAACATCAGAGTATGGCCTTCTGATTTCAAAGAGAAAATCTATTGTTATGAAGCAAGCTATTTTGTTGTTCTCGCATTAGCCTTGGTATGGCCTAGTTATTGATGAAGGACAATGAGGCAATGCTGATGATCGCATGGGTGGATGGGTGCATCAGGAAGGCTGCACATACGTTATCTTCTCCCCAGACGATCCGGTCCAGCAGTGGGAAGCATGGAACACACTTCCACATGATCCACCCTGCAGCATGCAGCTTGAAGCTCCAGAGGCCAGGATGCTCCATCCTGGCCCCTGGGTCTCCCACAATGTACCATGCAATGAGCGCAGTGCATTGAGGGATACCCCCATGAGATGGACACTCTAGGCGCCCATCTCTGTGTGTGCTCTGTGTGCAAACTGAGTTAAGGGTGCACTTGCATCCTTAACCTTGGCTAAAGGACAGCCTCAGAAGTTGGGTTTGGCTGAGTAGGAGCACTGCGATCCACACGGAACAATCTTAATGGAGAACAACCTTAATGGATATTAATAGGCACCAAGCTCTTTCAAGAATCCAAAATACAAATCACACATCAACCAGGGAGGATGGGTTTGGGCAGGGAGGAAATCTCATTTTGTCTGCCAGTATTTGTGAAGGGAGAGGATGAGAAGCAAGTAAGCTTTGAAAGTGGGTGGGTGGGTGAGTGGCATAAGTGCATTATCTAAATCTATTCATGAATGTGATGTTTTTTACTATTGCCTAACCCAAAACATAAATGTGCTATTCCAAAGCTTGGGAACCTAGATATTGTTGGACTGCAATGCCCATCATCTCATGCCACAAAGAAATGTGTGGCTGTGGGTGATGGGAACTGTAGTCCATCAACGTCTAAAGGACCAGGTCTAACCACATCTTTTTAGAGATGCTTTTAAATATCTTATCCTCTGCTTTCATCTGGTAGGTTTCTTAGTGTTTAGCTTTTTACCGAAAACGTTTTAGTAATAGCACATTTTGATAGCACTGAGGCTGATGTTTTACATCAAAATGTCTATGGGAAACAGGGGGGTAGGGGAACCATTACTACAAAAAGACTTTAAAATAAAGGAAAAAATACCGCCCCCCCCCTGCTTTAAAAATCCTGTAATATCACCAAGAGTCACCAAGAAGAATGAACAGATCGAACCTCTGGAAATTTTTTGAACCCCCCAAAATCACTCAAAGGCATTTTAAATTGGAAAGGGACAGCAAGGTCAGCAAGGGTCACCAAGAGGAATGAGCAGATCAAACCTCTGAAACCCTCTCCCCCCAATCACTTTAAAAAACCCTTACCAACCGTGGATACTCAGGCTGAAGTTGGCAAGACCGCAATTTCCCATTTGCATTTACTCAAAATTGCGATTGGTAAAACCGTGGTTGGCAAGAGATGACTGTATTGTATCTATTTTGTTAATGTTGTAAGTTGCCCTGAGAAGTAGTGCACTGAAGGGGTGGGGTATAAATATTTATAATAATAATAATTCATAAAAATAACTTTTAATTTCATTTTTATAACTGAAAATAATAACCCGATGATGGTGGTGGTGGTGATGATGATTGAGTGCCGTCAAGTCGGTGTCAACTCTTCGTGACCACATAGATAGATTCTCTCCAGGATGATCTGCCTTCAACTTGGCCTTTAAGGTCTCTCAGTGCTCCATTCATTGCTGTCATAATTGAGTCCATTCACCTTGCTGTAGGTCATCCTCTTCTCCTCCTTCCTTCAACTCTCCCAAGCAGTTAATAACTTTGAGTTATTAATATAATATAATAATCCAAAGTTATGTAAAGCACATCTTTTAAAGTCATCTGAAACAGCCAAAATGTGTGAATTTAAATAGGGATGGAGTGGTAGATCGTTTCAAGCACTGTGCCTTAAGATTTAAGCCAAGGTCAGATTCTAGCACCTGAAGAGCTGGAGCCAGTTACCCTGGGAGCCATTGTTCTGAAGTTCAAGGCTCTGGGCTGAATGGAGTGGGCTGTCCAAAAACTGGGTTGTTCACTAGCGAAAGATGAAGCCACGATGTCTATCCAAAGAGAGTGAGATGTGTGGGGGAAGCAGAGATGCAAAACAAAAAAACAAAAAACAAACAGGTTGGAGGCAGATGTGAGAAGGTTGTGAGCCAGAAAGACAAAGCTAAACAAAATTAATATCCATTCAAAGTCCCAGACTGGAACTGGAAGCATTTATAGCTAGACCAGATCAGGGGAAAAGAGTGGGCTCTGATGGAGCAGAGACATGCTAGAACCCCAAAGGAATCCACTGGTTAGAAAGGATTTGGCCCTTCTGCCTGATTCACACAGCATTCAGTAGCTGCTGTGGGTATATAATTGTTGTCTGTTTTTCATATACGATTTCCATCATTAAATAAGCTGTCTGGCAAAAATCTCCCTCTCTGGCAACTGATCTCATCTTATAATTATGAATTGCCAGCGCATTGGCAGTTCAAATCCCCGCTGATATGTTTCTCAGACTATGGGAAACACCTATATCAGGCAGCAGCACTATAGGAAGATGCTGAAAGGCATCTTCTCATACTGTGTGGGAGATGGCAATGGTAAACCCCTCCTGTATTCTACCAAAGACAAGCTCTGTGGCCGCCAGGAGTCGACACTGACTCAATGGCACACTTTACCTTTATTTACCTGATTCTAAGGGCACTTGAGCACACATTACTATCACCATAGCATAGTCTACTATGACTTTGCCATAACAAGCAGGCAAGGTTGAGATAGGGCTCAGCGATGGAGCATCTGCTGTGCATATAGAAGTTCCCGGGTTCCATTGCTGGCACCACCAAGCAGGGCTGGGAAAGGCTCCCACCTGAAATCGTGGAGAAGCCACTGCTAGTCAGTGTAGACAGTACTGAGCGAGATGGACCAATGGTCTGACTCAGTATAAGGCAGCCTCCTATGACCTTTACAGTACCATACAAGCCCCAAGAACTGCTGTCTGTTTCCAAGAGTTATGGATTGCTAGCAGAGACAACAATGTGCTAGAATTCTTCATATGGAAACATGAGGCTACCTTACACCGAATCAGATCATTCGTCCATTAGATTAGTATTGTCTATCACAGAGTTTCTTAACCTTGGGCCCCCAGATGTTGTTGGACTACAACTCCCATCATCCTCAGCCACAAAGGCCATGTCTGGGGATGTTTGGAGTTGTAGCCCAACAACATCTGGGAGCCCAAGGTTAAGAAACCCTGGCCTATCATAACTGGCAGCAACTTTTCCAAGGTTTAAGACAGGGTTCCCCCGCATCACACCCACCCACCCACCTTAGCTGTCTGCAGAAGCAACTAGGGACTAGGCCTGGGAGCTTCTGCATACAATGCATGTGTTCTACCACTGAGCTGGGCCAGCCAGGGCTCTTAATCAGGCAGAGGAATTCTGCCTGCATTCAGCTGCCCTCTGCAGGCAAGTGCTGGATGCAGGGATACCCAGACGCTGTGGCCAGTGGGCATGTCGGCATGGGAGTGTGACTAATTGCCCTGTTCCTGCCACTCGAATGAAGGCGAGTAACTTGTAAAAAGGGCTAGGATGTTTCTGCAAAATTTGTAAGAACGAGTCTCCCCATCTCTTCCCCACCTCCCTTTTCTGTTAAAGGAAAAAGTGAATAGGTGTGCCTGACCTGTATGGTCCCGCTTGCCAACAAGAGAAGGCAATTGCTTGGTTTGGTGCTATGATTTGGATAACCATATCCCCCTCCGTGAGGTTCCTTGGCTAATGGTCTCCCGTTACTGTTTTCAGTTCCCTGTGAGAACCTTTTTAAAGCAGACAAATAATGAATGACATGTGAAAACAGCACAGCAAATAGTCAAAAAGGAAGCCGCAAATGCACTTGTTCACACTGCAGTGAATACCTTTGTTTGCATGTGAAGTGCATTCTTGAGTGAAGCACCGCTATTCATTGGACATTCCTGCAAAGAAAAAGAAGGATATTTACTCAGAGCAATGAGCAAGTGGAACCATTCGGAACACACTTGCACAAACACCTCATTTTCCCCGTAGTCAACCAACTCTTAACAGAGCCAAATTGATGCCTAGCAGAAAAACAACTCTTAACTCCATACGCAGGGAAACTCTCCGGATAAATTAATCTGAAAATGATGAAGGGGCAGGTTCACTCCATGGGACACTACTGTGACTGTGATACTTTCTATTCCTATCAATTATGGGTTATTGCAGAATTGATCTGTGTTCTCAAGCCTTTCCTTGTGCAACATGACCTTGCAGACTTCTTGCCTTTCCTTATGAATGAGACTGGTTTTTAAATGTGAAATAGAAGTGGCAGTTGACATCCAAATTAACAACGTGGCAGTTGACATCCAAATTAACAAAACACGGGTTCTACTTGGGGCACTGTAGGGCACTGTAGGCTTCTGAAGGATTCAATCAATGTAGCACTGGCATATTTTCAGGGAGCACAGAGGGCTTCTAGGGAAGTGTATGTGTGTGGGGGGGTACTGTTCCCTCTAAAGTACGCGCTTGCACGCACGCACACACACACGCACACACACCCGGGGCCCCGCGCAGCAGTTTCTGGTGGGCGCAGAGATTCTGCTGTGCCTGCCACTGCCACCCAACTGCCCAGACCCCCATTTCCCGTCTCCTCAGTTGGGAAGCATTGCATCACCCCATTTCCCCCTCTCCCCGGCCAGGCTGCTGCCTCCTCCTCCTTTCTCCCTCCCTCCCTCTCTATCCCTCCTCCTCCTTCCTCCCTCTACCTCCTCTACCCTCCCCCGTCCTCCTCCTCCCTCCCGGACGGAGGGGCACATGAGGTGGTGGATACGGCTCCCCCTAGTGGCTCCCTCTGGCAGCCTCCACCCCGCGAGGGACCAGCAGAATGTCTAGGTGGGGGCCTAGAGATTAAATAATTCTGCATTAATTCCGCGTGCGAGAGAGAGAGAGAGAGAGAGAGAGAGAGAGAGAGAGAGAGAGATGGGTCTCACGATCCGTGAGACCCGGTTTCTTCGGGTGAGCGGGGAGGGAGCCCTGGGCGGCCAGTTTGGCCGCCCACACAATTGCCGGCTCGAAGCAGGCGGGGGCTGGGGGGAGTGGAGGCCACACGGCCCCCAGAAGCCCCAGTATGCCCTGCGCAAGCACGCAGGGCATACTGGGGAGAACCCCGGAGCTGGGAGGTGGCTTTTTGCCTCCCCTCCGGAGGTCTACTCATGAGTAGGCATGGCGCAAAGGCGTACTGTGGCTACTCCTGATAATTAAAACCAGATTTGCGGAGCGCTCGCTCCGCAAACCTGGTTTTAAGGCAGGGGTTCTCGAGCGGGTTACCCGCTCTAGAACCACCGGGCTCGGCTGCAAGCCTGATTTTTGCTGATCAGATGAATAGCCAGAGAGAGAGAGAGGGAGGGAGGGAGGGAGAAAGAGAGAATGTGTTATGTGTACATACTGCCCTGATACTGCTGCCCAGAACAAAACTCTTTCTGCTCACTGATGATAAAAAAATTAGAGGGAACACTGGTTGGGGTGGGGGCATCAGAAATGGTTGCTTCCCCACTGCACAGCTGCAGTGAGTTGGGAAGTTCTGCTCTCTCAATGCCCTGGTTCATCCTTACTCCGTATCAGCCCCGGGGGGGGGGTGTCTTTTAACCACTATGCAGTTGGACTGTAGCTTGGTTTTGTTGTGTTGTGTCAGTGTTTTTCGTTTTTCAAGTTGCCATTTAATTTATTTATTTAATGTAATTATACTTTGTATTTTTAATTTTATTTCATGGTTGTACTTCGCTTTGGATACATTGTAGGAAATCAACTCACATATCCTTAAAATAGCTAACTAACTAACTAAATGCTTCATTTATTTATTTAACCACAGCAAATGCTCTTAAAATAAACCACATCCTGCAATATGTTCCTGAATGGAAGTATTGATTTAACCATTCGGCACAACAATGCAACAATAAAACTTCCAGCACAAAGCTTCCATGCAAAATATCACTTATACTGACAAATTCAAAGCATCTTCTGTATGACAGGCAGCCTTATTTCCCACCAAGCTGTCTTTTGCTCCTCTGATCACAAAAGCAGCCGTCCTCCTCTTTACAAATGTATTGTCATCCTCCATCAAGTAGCTCTTCAATATAGCACTTCAATATTTTCAGACATTAAAATCTTGGAGAGAATCTTGCTCCTGCCAACACTGAAACTGAAATAGTGCTTTTAAATATGTCTTTCCCCCAGATTTAAAATGTGCATCAAAATGTTTTCTCTTTAATTTTCAGCTTAGTGAAACAAAAGGCTAATGGTGACAGTTTTGGGACCATCAATTAGGGGCTGAAATGGCTCTGTATTGCTACATGCAGATGGCATGATACTGCTTTTTGTGGACCAGCTAGATCTTTGAAGACATTTGGCAAATGTTGGGGACTACTGGAATACTGTAGAAAATAGCCACCTGATGGTGCAGCAGGGAAATGACTTGACTAGCAAGCATGAGGTTGCCAGTTTGAATCCCCTGTGGTATGTTTCCCAGACTATGGGAAACCCCTATATCGGGCAGCAGCAATATAGGAAGATACTGATAGGCATTGTCTCAGACTGCGCAGGAGACGGCAGTGGTAAACCGCTTCTGTATTCTACCAAAGAAAAACCACAGGGCTCTGTGGTCGCCAGAAGTCGACACCGACTCGATGGCACACCAGCTCAATGGCACACATACCAGGAGCCAACACCAACTTGATGGTAGGTTGCTATCACCTTTACTGTAGAAAATAGCAACTTACTATTGAATATACTAAAACAAAAGTGGTAGTTCAGTATTCAGTAGGCATGTCCAGAAATATAAATAGATGTCAAAGCGCAATGAAACTGAACAGTGTTAGACTTTTATAAATCTGGGGGTAGGAAAACACCTTCATGAAAGCCCCAGTTTTAACTGTCGTCCAGGTTTCTGAATCTAAGTCAACTAGGGTGATCCAATAAAATTCTATTGCTCCAGAGGTAATTATTTTGGTTTGTCCAGTCCTCAAAGTTTTGTGGGCAAAGCTATCGCCAAAATATTATATGGCTCAGAGATCTAGGGTCTGGGAAATTATGCTGAGCTGGAGATTCTCCAGAATAAATGTTTCAGAAGTTTATTGTCCCTACTGCCTGGGATTCCGGCTGCACTTCTCAGAGCAGATTCTTCTCTATTGCTGCCAGGAAGATCTGTTAAGTCCATATTTCTATCTTGGGAGAGACTTTATGAGATGATAGCACACTTTGAGGCTATTCCGACGATCAGGCGAAATCGGGCTAGGAGAGCCTAGCCCGATTTTGCCTGATGTGGGAACCACCAGCCTCCAGGCGGTTAACCCGCCAAACTACCCCTCCCCTTAAACCGGGTTTGCAGAAGGAGCGCTCCACAAACCTGGTTTTTTTGCTCATGAGTTGCTGCAGTGTGGCTCTGCTCCGCGGCTGCTCACGAGGAGACCCCCGACCGGGAGGCTTAAAAGCAGCCTCCCATCTCTTGGGTCGCTTGCTCAGGGCATGCTGGAGCCTCCGGGGGCCACACAGCCCCCGAACTCCCCAGTGCCTGCTGGCTTCGTGACAGAGCCAGCAGTCGTGTGGGTGGCCGCTGCAGCCGCACAGAGCAGACTGCTACTCGTGTGCTGGGAGAGCTTGCTAAGCCCGCTCTCCCCGCCAACCCCCTAGAGGCTCTTCTCACTAATCGTGAGAAGAGCCTCTTTCTATCTTAAAGGTAGAAAACTTGGGGGAAAGTGTCTAGACCAGAAATGTCAAGGTCCGACTGCTGCCACATAGGGGGCAGCAGGGGAGGAAATATAGGGGAGGAAATCAGAGAGTCTTAATGAAATCTGCAAACCTACAAACTCTAAACCCCGTTTAGTCAAATTATGGGGGACCTTCTTGTTCCTTCTTCTTTCTAATGTGTGCTTTTACAGAGCTCAGTTCCAGTTGATGCTTTCTGAGTACTTGGATGGAAGATAGTTGCTAACACACTGTGCAATGCAACACAGTACATAGGAGCATAGGAAGCTGCCATATACTGAGTCGGACCATTGGTCTATCTAGCTCACTATTGTCTTCAAAGACTGGCAGAGGCTTCTCCAAGGTTGCAGGTAGGAATCTCTCTCAGTCCTATCTTGGAGAAGCCAGGGAGGGAACTTGGGGACTTCTGCTCTTTCTAGAGCGGCTCCATCCCCTAAGGGGAATATCTTAGTATTTATTTATTTATATTATTTATATTATTTATTAGATTTCTATACCGCCCTTCCAAAATGGCTCAAGGCGGTTCACAACATGATAAAAACAATTCAAATTAACAATTAAAAATTTAAAAAGTACTCACAAATCGTCTCCCATTCATATGCAACCTGCTTAGCTAAGGGGACAAGTCATGCTTGCTGCCACAAGACCAGTTCTCATCTCTTTTTTAAACACAAGAAAGTGTTGCAGAGCTGCACGAATGTCTGTATATCCATACATGTTTTTGTGTGAATGACTGTATCTGTGTTTGTTGTAAAGGGTACAGGCCCCCTAGAATGTACAGAATATAGGAAGTGTACTGCTGTACCTTTGTTCAGCATAATGTGTGAATAACTGTATGGTGTATAGATCTGTACCTGTATGACCCTTCCAGTCTCCCTTCTGAGTCCTCAGCAGCATGGATGTCATCGGGCCATGAAGAAATGAAGAAGAGATGGAGGAGTGTATTCCTGGCAGCCTGATATATACCTGTCAATGGGCCTCCTTGAGAGGAGGAATAAGCATGATCCAAAAGGGCTCCTCAGGAGTAAAGCTTGTGTAGGCCAGGCAGAAAAGTATGAGGCTCATCCTCCAGCCCACAAAAGCTGCCACTCTGTTCAAAGCCTTTGCTGGTTTCAACAGCTCTCCTAGAGCTTTCCCAGACGGGCAGTTTTACTGCAGCAGGAAGTGCCTAAAGTTAAGCCATTCTGAACACCGCACCAAAGTGTTACTTTTTAAGGACACATATAAGGCATAGTAACTGCAAGTCGCCAGGAGCAGAGCTGAATAATGCCATTGGCTGTATGTGTTGCAGAGTGTGTTCTGTCTGTGTGGGGCAAATCAGGGGCGTCCCGTGGACGCTTCGCGGGGGGGGGGGGCAGTGGGAGGCACCTTTAAGAGTAAATGCATTAGGTGTTTACCTCCACAGCCGCCGCTCCTGAACGCTGCGCAGAGAAGTGGCGTGCCGCCCAGCAGCCCCTGCGGCGGGGAACTGCCGCCACCACTCGGCTGGCCGCTGACGGGGGCTTGGCTCCATGTCAGCAAGGTGAGTGGCGGCAGTGATTCCTCACCGCAGGGGCTGCTGGGCGGCACGCCGCTTCTCTGCACAGAGTTCAGGAGCGGCAGCTGTGGAGGGAAACACCTAATGCATTTACTCTTAAAGGTGCCTCCTGCTGCACCCCCAGCGGCACGTTCACAGGCCGCCACTGGATCAAACACTAGTGGATGATTTTTAGGAGAACTTCACTCAGATGACATAAGCACTAAGAGGTCAGTACTGAAATAGCTGACCCATACACAGAGAACAGGAACAAACAGGAAGAGGAAGGAGAATAAAAGCCCCTAGCTAGCCCAGCCAATACAGAGGAAGGTATAGTGCCGCCTCTGGGTTGATAGTAGATTGCATGCATATGATACAGCCAGCTAAGCTGGAGCTTTGCATATCCCAGCTTCAGGAGGGTCTGTGCCAGCTGTTTCCCCGACTGTGAGCCAGGTCTCATGATCAGTGAGACCCGGTTTGGGGAGCTAAGCGGGGAGAGTGGGCTAAGCCCTGGATCGGCCACCCACATGATTGCCCGCTCCGTGATGGAGCCGGCGGGGGCTGGGGAGTTTGGGGACTGCGCGGCCCCCGGAAGCTTCAGTATGCCCTGCACGAGCGCTCAGGGCATATTGGAGAGACCCCCAGAGCCGAGAGATGGCTTTTCGCCTTCCCTCTGGGGGTCTACTCATGAATAGATGCGGTGCGGAGCCGCACCGCAGCTACTCATGACCAGAAAATGCTCCGCAAACCCAGTTTAAGGGGAGGGGTACTTAGGTGGGTTAACCGCCAGGAAGCAACCGGGCTCGGCTGGCTCCCACGATCATCCAAAATTGGGCTAGGCTCCCCAGCCCGATTTTGGATGATCATGGGAATAGCCTCTGTGTCTCCTCCAGTATACTTTCAATCCTGCTGCCTGAGGTTTGAGGCACTGCACCTATTGCAGCACACCAGGTTTTGATCATGTGTCTACTGGTCAAAGAAGTTCTCCTGTTCCCTGTCCTCCTACAGAAGAGCAATTCCTGGACTCCCTTTCATCTCCCCAGGTCCTGTTTAACAGGTCCTGTTAAACCTGCGTGGCTGGCAATTCATAAGCATGAGAACTATTTTCCGCAGCACCAAATGAGTGGGTACAGCACACCGTGAGTTGATGGACAGCTACAGGGCAAGACTTCCACAGCAGTTAACGAAGATGGGCTTTTCTACTAATCAATGCCATCTCTCCCTTCTACCATTAATAAAAACAAAACTGTCATCGCCAATGAAAAAGAAAACAAAGCCCGTCAATCAACAGCATCAGTGATTGCCTGTTATCTCCAGTAGCTATTTATTATAATTAGAATAATTTATTTTTAAGCGTTATCACCATACAAACAACTTCATTTATCAAACATTAGAAAAAATAAGGGTAATGATGGATTTCAGACATGGCAAAAGGTTCTATTAACAGAGGGCTTTTCATCATATAGTATACCTCAGAAGGGCTCCCTGCCCACTAAACAATGAATTATCTACACATCTAAGGTCAAAAGGCTTTAAAGATTCCTCTTCCCGCCCCCCCCACACACACTGTGGAATTTTATTATTAAGGATATTTATATACTGTTTTTCAACAACAACAAAACAACAAGGACAAAGTTCTCAAAGCAGTTTACATATCAGAAGGAATGAGAAAATGGTTCTCTGTCCCAAAGGGGCTCGCAGTCAAAAGAAGCACAAGAGAAGCACCAGCACCAGCCATTAAGAGGGGTTCTGGGATTTGCTCTTCCACTGCTAAATTTAAGAGAGTTGTCACTTCTTTGCCCAGTTAGCAGCAGTGTTTCCTGTAACAAGGATTCCCAGATGTTGTTGACTACAGTTCCCATAATCCTACAAATAATTGACTACAAATAATTGACCTCAACTCCCAAGACATATTAAAGGAAAGATGGTCTGTTGAGTCAATGTCAACTACTGGCAACCACAGAGCCATGTGGTTTTCTTTGTAGAATACAAGAGGAGTTTACCATTGCCTCCTCCCATGCAATATGAGATGATGCCTTTCAGCACCTTCCTGTATTGCTGCTGCCCAATATAGGTGTTTCCCATAGTCTGGGGAACATACCAGCGGGGATGTGAACTGACAGCTTCTTGCTTCCTAGGCAAGTTGCTTCCGTGCTGAGCCATTTGGTGGCTGTGAGGCATATTCTTGAGTTTAATTATGAAGGGGGTATGCTGTAGGCCCCTAGTAGGGGTGTGCAGAACCGGTTCTATTCGAACCTGGTTTGAATAGAACCCACCAGGTTTGACAGGTTTGGACTCAGACTGGACCAGACCCCCCAAAAGAGGTGCTGGTCCAAGTTAGAGCCAAACTGGTCCTAACGGAACCAGTTTGGAACCAGTTCGGAACCAGTTCTGTGGTTCAAGGAGCATGCGTGTAAAGGGGAATCCTGTGAGGATTCCACTTTACAAGCAAAGAGGGGGAATCCTGCCTGCCTTTAAAAAACGCCTAATGGGGCACCTCGTTGGAGAAGGCAATGGCATAGCGCCTCCAAACTCTGGACCAGGTCCAGTGCTCCAGCATGCACAGAGGCTGGAATCGGGCCATGCTGCAGCATCAGACCCAGTCCGGAGATCAGAGGAGCCACTTTGCTGCCACCGCCTCCAACAATCAGATGCACCATTAAGAGGTTTTTTTAAAGGCAGGCAGTGTTCCCCTATTTGCTTGTAAAAGGGAATCCCCACCAGATTCCCCTTTACAAGCATGCCCCTCAAGTGAAATCGAACCGGTTCAGCCCAGTTTGACTCTTGGACCGAACCAGTTCAACTTGAACCAGCTCATGGGCCAGCAGTGTGGTTTGAACTCGAACTGAACCACTGGAATTGGTTCCATACACACCCCTACCCCCAGTACCTAGCAACACCCCTGCAGGGCTCTAGCACATGCAGTGACAGTACTGTGCAAGGTGGTAGTACCAGAACCTCTTGCATGACTGCATATCATGTGCAATTTCCATTGGGAATAATTTAAGCAGGGTGCAGTCGCTGTGCTGGGTTGAATGGGGACAGTTGCTTTCTTCCTGCGGTATATAAGAGAGCCACCACTTTAAAAGGTGCCTCTTCATCCAGTTAGAAGGAGCTTGTGTCAGCTGACGTAAAGCAAGGGTGCCTTATTTTATACAGCAAATGTTGGAGGGCGTGGATTAGCATAGGCTCTTGCATGGATATAAGATTCACTGCAGCTGAGAAGAGGAAAAGGAATTGGTTCATTTATTGATTTCATTCCTGGACTGGCAAGAAACTGAAGAAGGACGGGGGCCTCCTTTGCATGGGTATATTTGCTGTTCACCCACAGAGCCCCCACATTATAATTCTGAAGATCAGCTCTCCTGGTTTGCAGGCCAGATTTTATTACTTTTCCATAATGCATCTGCAAATCCACTTTTGCATATTTCATGGGTGTTTTCAGATATTGCACTGTATGGCTTCTCAATATTTGGTGCTGTAGAAAGGCCAGTTATGGTGTTTGGCAAGGTAACCAAGAGAGGCTGATGCTCCCCTAAGCTTCTGGGAGTGAATTATTCCAAGCTGGCAACGTTTGGCTCACTCAATTTAGGTCCAAACCTTTTGAACATATTGGAAGGAAGAATCGAGTGCCAGGACTATTAAATCCAGCAAGCTTATTGTTTGACACAGAGCCACACAGTGGCAGATACGCCATACTGCAACTTCCTGGAGAAGAGAACAAGTTGCTTGTTCTTAATATCCTTTATTCGCTACTTCTGTTATTTTATTCTGCTGCTTTTCCCTCTCTGCCTTCTGAATGCAGAGAGATGTTTAATTCAAATCACTTGGGTGCCTCAGTAGGAAAATAAGATCTCAGCTTTAGGCTCTTAACTGGAGAAACAATTGAACCCGAAACAGAAATAGAGGGAACAAAACTTACAGATTTCCTCTAAACAGAGTGGGGACAGAAATGGAAATAATTACACTTTGTTTTTCTTACACAGTGTTAAGATTAGTAATACCTCTGTGTTTCACTCCTGCAGGAAACAAACACATAATAAATCACAAAGCAGACAGTACATTCTGAAAGGAGTGCTTGAAGCTGAAGGATGCACAAGTATTTGCTGCCACAGAATCCCCTCTCTTGATTTAAAAAATGAGCAAGGGCTGCATGAAGACTCTATTTCTAGTCAGGCTGTGTCACATTTCTCACTGTGATTAGCACATATGCTACAGGTCAACTTGGGAACTCAGCTTGGGGGTTAGATGTAGGCTATTTCTGCTACCACAAGAGCCAAGCGCACACAGACACACTGCAAGATGCTCCTTTCTCTCAGCAATACCCCTCCATTGAATAGCATATTGAAGGTTCTGAGGAGTGGGGATTGACTGGACCAGAAAATGTTCTTAATCGGGTCTAGTCAATTCCAGCACTCCACTAACTCCTAACTTGGAAGAAGCTGCAAACTGGAACAAACAGTTTCTTCCTCTTGCAGTGAGACTATATGGGGCTGAGAGAGAGAGAGAGAGAGTGGGGGAAGGGGGAGGGGAAGAACTCCATTCTGTCATTCCAGAATTATTCTGGACTAGGACTAGGTCCACTAGGTGAGGTCCACGCATGGAGGCCAGTGGCGCTGTGACACCACGGCGTGAGGGCTGCTGGGGGAGTGCCACCGCACCAGGAAGCTGCCTGGAACGGCAGTAATGCCAGGAAGGACCTGCTTATTTACGTTTAAAGCTGCCGCTCACTTCCCCCCGGCACTGCCCACGCTGGCCCTTGAACTGCCAGACCGGTTCGAGGTTTGGCTGGACCGAACTGGTTCACAGAACCATGGTTTGGTCCACATTGGGACCCGACATTCAGACCCAACCTCAGTCCATGCACACCCTTAGAAAGTAAACTGTTCTCAGTTCAGCTACTGCAAACTTATTCTTCTGTTGCATATTGAACAGGGTGTAGTTCCTGTTGGGATATTCTTGTTTCTTCAGCTTTGCATATGGAATACGAACTTTGTACATGGAAGCATATTCTGAACTGCTACTTTTAAATAGTCTGTTCTGCGTGGGCTGTGTGTTGTAGTTCGCATTTCCCCATCTGTTTTCTCTGTTCAAAATGGAAGGATTTTTTTTTTAAGTGTCAGGAATAACAGATGCGGGTTCTCAGTCGCTGTTGGCATCTACTTTCCTGCCTGTTCATACTTGCTAAAAATGATACCGTGGATTCCATTTCAGTCAGTTCTGCAAAGAGGACAGCTGAGATGCTTTAAATGGACAAATTAGGCATCAGGACACAAGTAGAGCCCTGCTGGATCAGACCAAAGGTCCATCTAGCCTAGCATCCTTTCCCACAGTTGCCTACCAGATGTCTCTGGAGGCAGGTTCACATGACCCCCTCATCCCAAATAAGCTGTTGGTTTCAACTTCATAGATGGAGAATTTCACTTGTACTTAGGATAGCCAGATAGGAAAGAGGACAGGGCTCCTGTACCTTTAACAGATGCTCAGGAGGGGGCATTTCAACAGGTGCAAAAAAAGTGACACCTGCTAAAATTCCCTCCTCTGTGCATCTTTTAAGGATATAGGGGTCCTGTCTTCTTTTTCATCTGACCAACCTAGATATAGTCCTTTTATGATGGACTAGTTCAGATGACTACCAGGACATAAGTTGAAGTGAGCCAGAGATCCCCAGAGAGTATGAGCTCCTGGCAGGAGCTGCAAATTTGTCTCACTTTGTGAACTCGCCAATATCAGATGGAGAATATTGGGTTCCCTCTGCCGCCCGACATTCTCCACCCAACTTCAAATCTTGGTTGCAAATGTCAGGCAAATGTTGCAGCGGGGATGGGGTGGGCGGGGGGGACACACCTGAAATTGACAGCCTGATATTGGTGGGTTCAGATGACACGAAAAGAGCCAAGACTGTAGCTCAGGCCAGGAGCAGGCGCTTCCTGGGAACTGCCAGTTCCCTTAAGTTCTGGTGGTGGTTCAAACCTGCCAGATGTACCGTATTTACCTGAATACAAGATCACTCTGATTGAAGACAAGCCCCTTTAAAAAATAGAGATTAAATACTTGTTATACCCTTATTGACCCCAAAGGAAGAGGACCCGGAATTTAAGATGATGCCCTGATTTCTAACATCAAAGAACTTGGGGTGCGGGGGGACCTATTCTTGGATTCAGGTAAATACAGTGGGGCTCTACACATGAACAGGCACTTAGCCCTGGGCGGCCAGATCAGCTGCCCACACAATTACCAGGTCCATTGCAGAGCCGGTAGGGGCAGTGGGGATCGGGGGCTGTGTACCTCCCATTGCAGCGCATGACCAGGAGAAACCGGGCTAGGCTCCCTTAGCCCGGTTTCTCCTGGTCGTGAGAATAGGCTCAGTATATCACTATAGCACCAGGGATAGCAGCAAGGCGATGCAGAAATACTATTAAAATAATAACTATTGTGCTTATTATTTCTGTTATTTTGATATTGATAATAGATTTTGTCACTTGCTTTGTGCTTTTCCTCCTAATAAGAGCTCAAAGCAATTCACATCTTAGTATTCCTTACCCAAACAACTCCTGCTAACTGGGCAAAGAAGCCCCTTTCAAAGTGGTGGCTCTCTCACATTTACCAGGGGGAGAGTAAATGTCCCTATCCAACACAACATAGCATCCCTCCCAAGGGTTGAATGTTCGCTGGTGTCTCCCTTTGTACACCATGAGCTGCTTTGGGACAGGGAACCATTTTCTCACTCCTTTTGCTATATAAATAGCTTTAAGATTTTGTTGTTGTCGAAAAGCAATATACAGTATAACTATCCACTGACATCCCAACTATCGAAGCACCAGCACCTCCAATGAAGTGATGGTGCTGCACAGGCACTAATGCTGCACTGCAGACTAACTCAGCACACACGCCCAGGTGAAGGGCAATCTTCTCTGATCTCTTGTGCCCCCAGAAGTGCTTCCTGAGGCCAGAAGTAGACCCACGAGGATCATACATTCCTTTGGAACCTACTTCCAGGTTGTAAGAAAGATCAAGAAAAATCCCCGCATCCTGTGGGAACAACAGAGCTGTGTTCATTGCAGGGATTCTCAACATTGGGTCCCCAGATGTTATTGGACTTCAACTCCCATAATCCCCAACCAAAGGCCATTGGGGCTGGGGATTATGGGAGCTGAAGTCCAATAACATCTGAGGACCCAACGTTGAGAATCTCTGATCTATAGCATTGCAGCACCAGCATTTAGTGAGAAGCACTGGTGCTTCCTTAATCAGGATGTCAGCCACTCATGACAATAATATTAATAATAATGGCCAGTTTTACTATCTCCAGTGATCTCTCATCCTAAGGAATGCAAAACCTGGTTACTTTTGCCCCTGGAACTTTTCACCACTCAGGAAATGTGGAACACATAACAATCCTTTAATTATTGGTTGCAAAAGAAAAGAGCTGCAGTTTGCAATCATTATTTGCTTGTCACCTTCACCTCAACCATGTTAACTCAGAAGTGCAGGTGAGAAACCACAGTGAAAATCTAAACCTGAGGCCCTAGAGAGCCCATATCGACCAGTCAGAGGAGATATTATGGGACTAGAACAACCAAAATCTGATTCAGTTTAAGGCAATGGCTGAATCTATGCATATGAAGCCCTTTGACCTTCCCTTCTATCCTACCTATAAACTTTACCTCTTCCATTGCAGAGACCAGGCAGTGAAACCGGGCTGTAAAATGGAGCCCTCATCCCTGGTTCCAGTTAAACATGCCCACCCCCCACACACCCCGCCAATAATTGACAGTGAATCCATGTGGTCCTTCTCTGCAGTGGATGAAGGGTGGAATGACCTTCCTTCTCCTGCATCTTTTACACTTCAGGTGCCTTACAGGAGGGTTGGAGCAAAACTGCCAGCCACCAAATGTTAAACTGACCATGTTTGAGCTAGTAGAATGTGATAGGTGTTCTCAGAAATCCACATTAAAAGCGGCTTCGCATGATCACCAAGAGGTCTGGTTTGAAGCCTACTCTGGGAAGAGGAGAAGCAAACCTGATAAGGTAGCAAACTTTTCTTTAAAAACAACTTTTTTTCCCAGACAAACAAACAGGAGGAGGGGGAAAATTTAAGGGGCTGGTATCTCTTTAGGGGAGAAGTCCCATGTGTGTGTCTATATTAGTTTTTTGCCAGGGCTTGCTTGGGGGGCTCATGTTTCAGTTTTAGTTTCTCTTTTGCCTGGAGAGAGACAGTGGGAGGAACCAGCTGAGGTGAGTCACACCTGGTGGGAGGAGTCACATTCCTGTTGAGCTTGGTTGCCTCAGTTTGAAGCCTACCCTGGGAAGAGGAGAAGCAGACCTGAGAAGGTCATAAACTTTTCTTTTTAAAAACCCAACTTTTTTCTTCAAACCAACATACAAACAAAAGAAGGGTGAGATTTTGAGGGGCTGGTATCTCTTTAGAGGAGAAGTCCCAGTGTTTGTGGGTTTGTTTTTGTTGTTGTTGTTTTGACAGGGCTTGCTTTTTGCCAAGGATTGTTTAGGTGGCTGCATGGCTTTCAGTTTTAGTTTCTGTTTTGCCTGGAGAGACATAGTGGAAGAAGCCACACTGAGGTGAATCACACCTGGTGGGAGAGGCCACATTCCTGTTGAGCCTGGTTGCCTCAGTTTGAAGCCTACTCTCTACATAACAGAAGGCGGCCAGGGAACTTAGTGAACAGAAATTAGCAAACAAGTATCATAAGAGTTTTGTGTGGAATTTATCAGGAAAGTGTACAGAAGAGCTTGAAATGAGCCCCTCTTGATCACACAGAAGCCACCTAATGGTGCAGTGTAGAAACAATTTTCCTAGGGAGCAAGAGGCTGTCAGTTCGAATTCCCGCTAGTATGTTTCCCAGACTATGGGAAACACCTAGAAAGGGGGGTGGGGTTGCACACGCTTGGTACAAGGAGCTCCTGGCTCTCAGGGAACAAGTTTGCTCCCTCAAAGACAAGGTGGCTGATATTAAGAAGCTCAGAGTCATAGAGGTACATGGATTCAGTGTAGGCAGTATGCGGTTTAATGTAAGCAAGTGTAAAGTGCTGCATATTGGGGGGGGAAACCCACAACTCCACATATACACTAACAGGGTCTGAGTTGTGACTGATCAGAAGAGGGATCTTGGGGTCATGGTGGACAGCTTGTTGATAGTTTTGACATAATGTGCAACAACTGTGGAAAAGCCGATTTAATGCCTGGAATCATTAGGAAAGGGATTAAAAATAAAACTGCTAATATTATAATGTCCTTATACATATCTATGGGGTGGCCACATTTGGAGTAATGTGTACAGTTCTGGTCACTATGCCTCAAAAAGAACATTATATGACTGGAGAAGGTGCAGAAGAGGGCAACCAAGATGATCAGAGAACTATAGCACCTTCCTTATGAAGTAAGGCTACAGCACCTGGGGCTTTTAGTTTAGAAAAAAGATGACTGAGGGCTGACATGATGGAGGTATATACAATTAAGTTTGGTGCTGAGAGAGTGGACAGAGAGAAATTTTTATCCATCTTGCATAACTCTAGAACCAAGGGTCATTCCATGAAACTGATTGCCAAAGAATTTAGGACCAACAAAATGAAGTACTTTTTCACACAATGCATAATTAACCTATGGAATTCTCTGCCACAAGATGTGATGACAGCCACCAACCTGGATGGCTTTAAGAAAGGCTTAGATAAATTCATGGAGGACAAGTCTTTCAACGGCTACTCGTCTGAGGGCTATAGGCCATCTCCGGCCTCAGAAGCAAGATACCTCTAAATACCAGTTGCAGGGGAGCAACAGCAGGAGAGAGGGCTTGCCCTCACTCTTGCCTGTGGGCTCCCAAGAGGCATCTGGTGGGCCACTGTGTGAAATGGGATGCTGGACTAGATAGGCCTTGGGCCTGATCCATCAAGGCTCTTCTTATGTTCCCAGGGAATCCGTGTTCCCATAGGGCATGTTGTCCAAACCCAACTGCCAATGTCCAAGCCCTCCATCTGACTTCCATCCAACTTCCATAATCAAGATTTGAAGTTGGGCAGAGAATGTCGGGCAAAAGTCAGGCATAGGGCTCAGGATCAGGCAGTTGATGGGTTCAGACAATATTCCCACTGAGAGTGTGCACTCCCCAGGAACTGGACTTCCCAGATACCATACAAAGCCACTAAATGACAGTGATTTAGATCTCATGACTAGGGTTGGGGACATAATTTCTCCAAAGTAAAATCCAAAAGAAAAGTTCAGGGTTCCCCTCAAAGAACTTTCTGTGGAATTTTATCAGACTACTTCCCTACATGCCGTAGCTAGATTGCTATCAGAAGCACATATCTGTGCATTCAGGATAACTTTAACTGCTGGTACTTTTATAACTGGAGAACAAAGAGATATAATTTATCCATCCTAGCAGCACTGTCTTTTGCGCGCGCGCACACACACACACACACACACACACACACACAGGCACAGAGGCACAACGTACCCCAGATTTCCCCATTATTAGTACCAGGAGAAGAAGTCATATTTGAAAAATAAACATAGTAATAACCAGAGTCAGAAGGTACTCCTTACCTGTCTGATTTCACTAGAGCATTTTGTCATCTTCTTCAAGACAAAATTGAAGCCACTAGATGTCAGTCTAATACAAAAAATGGCAGAGTGATTTGTAACTTCTCCAGGGACCTTTTGGAAACAGGCAAAAGGTGACTGACAATTTCAGGATATAATAAACTAGGCTTTCATTCAAAATAGGTGAGTAGGTGGGAATTGAAATCCACCTGTTTACTTTCCGACAATCAGTTGCTGCTCAAGCCTAGAACTGCAAACAGAACAGTACAAAAGCTCCTGTTCTCTATCCACAGGGCCATTGTTCATGGGAGATTTCCTTCTCTGACCTCATGACCAAGCAGCAAGTATACAGAGCAACTGAAGACTGGTGAATGGAATGAGAAGAGTTGGCCTTGAGCGGCCACTTGAATGTACCTTGTTCCAGTCTCATCCAGTGGCCTTTTATGCATACTGCACATGAGTGGGGACATAGGGACATAGTAAGCTGCCATATACTGAGTCAGACCATTGGTCTATCTAGCTCAGTATTGTCTTCACAGACTGGCAGTGGTTTCTCCAAGGTTGCAGGCAGGAATCTCTCTCAGCCCTATCTTAGCGATGCCAGGGAGGGGACTTGGAACCTTCTGCTCTTCGCAGAGCGGCTCCATCCCCTGAGGGGAATATCTTACAGTGCTCACACATTTAGTCTCCCATTCAAATGCAACCAGGGCAGACCCTGCTTAGCTAAGAGGACAAGTCATGCTTGCTACTACAAGACCAACTCTCCTCTCACTAACTCAGTCCTCCGGGACAGGACTGAGCCCTGTGGGGCCTTATAGGGTAACTGGGGATTTACTGTCTTTCTGTTTTGCCTGATAACAAATTCATCATACTCTTAATGGCTGATTTAGCTTGACTTTTTCTTGTTGCAGACACCACAATTTAGTTCAGAAACAAAACTGTGGAAGAAGTATCAAACAGTCACACCCATACATGGGGAGTTGTGTTGTTGTATAGAAATGGATATATAGCACCGTCAGTGTGCATGGTATTGTGCAAAGTACACGAGGAAAGGGCCCTGCCCCAAGAAGCTTAATGTCTGAAATTCGACAGAGGGCAGACAACAGAGGAAGGGAAGGAATGGAGGCAGGAGCAAACGGGTAAATATGCATCCATTTTATTCATATAAGTGTGTCGTTCCTGCTTTGAGGGTAAATGTTCTGGAAAAGCAGAATAGAAAAGTAATAAAATAAAATAAAATAAAGCTGTATCTGTGACTAAAGTCATATACTTCCTTTCTGTGGTTTGGGGATGACCTCAACGGGTAGCAGCCGCTTCCCTAAAAATACTACCCACTCCCCCTCTGGATCCCCCAAGCACCAGACTGAAACTTGACAGCAAAGTATCAGACAATACAGTCATAGTATATTATGGTCCTGTAACTTGAATGAATTATTTTTTAAAGTCTCTGCTGTTTAAAGAATCCTCACTCACTCACTCCTCTATCCCAGAACAAGCAGCAAACGTAAGTGCTGCCCAGTTTGTCCTGCCACGTGGTCTTGGACGGGGGAGAAAACTAGCCTGGAAAGCAGACAGGTTTGGTCTAACCTAAAAAGACATTAAGGTTGTCCCCATGACCTTGGCTTACCTGGCCAGGGGAAAGCTGGGGAGGGGGGAGGAACCATCCTGCCTTCCCCCACACAATTCATGCTGCTTTCAGGCTTAGCAGAGCCATACGCCCACACGACTGCCCCACAGTGGCTCAGAGTGCAGTGTGGGAGTGAAAGGAAAGCAGGCTGAGGCCCGCCCGCATCCCACAATGCCCTGCTGCATGATGAGTGTGGTCCATTGAGAGAATCCCCCTCAGCTGGGCACTCTTGCCACCTGGCTCTGTGTATGCTCAGGTTGCCTGCAGCCTGAGCAAAAATGCAAAAGGGGCCACACGTGTAATTAAAAAACCAAAAGCAACCAACAAATCGTGTGAATGCAGAAATAGTCTATATAAACATAAAAATTCAAAAAATGATCAGTTAAATATATAGAATAGTATATTTTTAATAAATATGCATATAATGTAGTTCATATCTCAATGTCAATGAGCGTGTCGTAAGCCAACAATTCTAATATAAGTATGAGGCTTATAAAAAATCTTTGCTACCCTAATAATGTTCTTTGACACCCCTTTGATCCCCCCCCCAATAGCTGCTCTAGAATCTAGAGTCACCCCTGCTGTGGTTTGATTATGGGCAGCCTTTCCCTGTGAACTGCCCGGATAAGCTGCAGTACTCCAACAGTAACATATACCACTGCAGATCAAGCACTATTATTTCTTGCACAGGAAAAGACTCCTCCTAACCATTGCTGCAAAATATGAGTGGCATATACTTGATGCCAACTGGCATGGCTCCTACTGGTCACAAAGGGCCTTACATGCTACAGGAGAGACAGGAGAAAGATACTTTGATACCTCCTCTGGTCCCTGGATGTTTGATCTTGTATGCCCTGATATGTTGTACAGAGGTTGAAAGATATGCATCAAGACAAGAGCACCAATGGAAGGCGTTATGCTAGCATTCAGGCAGACATTGGGCATATGTGCGGGCACTATACCACCTAATGATACCATGGGCTTCCAACCCCTAGGCTCTGAATGTTATCTTAGATCTACTTACTTGAACATCCATGCCACTGAATTTAGTAATACTTAATTCACATATACATGCACATTGTTTTTGCTGTACAGTACTTGAGTGCTGTACATTTGATGACTGGAAGCTTATACTGAAAAGCCCTGAATTTCAGGTGATATGTCAGTTCTGTCTGAGATTTAGCAGATGGCCCAGTCCCACACACAAGACTTTTCTTTATATTGCAGCCCACAAACAAGGGATATGCATGTGTGAGCTAGCCCTTATTCCCAGTTGTACATTATCCCAGTAACATGAGGATTTCCACCACATGAATGCTGCTATGCTTGTTTAGTTAGGTGAGTGAAGCTCACATGTGTCAAGTGGAGTTCAATAACCGAAGGAGCTAAGCTGGCAGAAAATGGCGGGTTTCCTCTTACCACATGTGTGAGACCCCTCATTTTATCTCAGCTTCAGGCTGACCCATTTGGACACTGCTCCATACAAGAAGTTAACAATATGGAAATGACCATAGAGTTGAGTTCCTTAATGACTACTGAGCCACTCGGGTAATGCCTGAATTGGTCTTCAAGTTTCCAGTGACAGCCGTTGGGGATGATGAACTTCCTCACACAATGTTCTTTCACAGAACAGTCCGTAGGTCATAGCACAAATAACACCCATTCTGTTAAAGGAGCACGGGAAGGCTAAAGGCAGTGTAAGAACCTACAAACTATTTGCTTTCAATTAAGTTTTGAAAGGTCAGACTAGTACAGCTTGGTATCAGAAGAGTACATGAGGTAAAACTAATAAAAATGTTCCACTGTGAACTAATAAGAAACTCCATGAACATCAGTGAGGGGATGAGAATTTCATTCCAGCAGCGGCAACTTCTTTACTCAGAACCATACATAAGTTTGGACTCCATTCTATGTCCAGGCTCATTTATATCCTCTCAGCTTGTTGAGCCCTCTCTAATTAACAGATCAGTGAAATTCCACTTTACAACTCCTACACATTTTAGTTCTAAAAGCCTTTATGACTGACAGTTGAAGTTGAAGTTGCATAAATAGCAAACAAGTCAACTGAAAATAAAAAGGCTGTGCATTGAAGATCTTATCAAAATGAAAGTGGTGGTGGGAGAAACCTCACAAAGTTTATGTGAATACTCTTAGAGCTGAGCCAAGAGTCTTGACATGAAAAACTTTCAGCTCGAATTTATGGAGTGTGGGGAACAAAAGTGCACCCCCTTTCACCTTATTTTTCCACCTCTTGTTTCATGCTTCTCCCACTGGTGGCAAAGCTCTCTCTTCCAGCTATTGTCTGAGACTTTCCCCCACAATTCTCCATGGAACAACTTTGTGTCACATGAGGGGTCTCACACATATGGTGAGGGAGGTGGCCCTTTCATGAGGTGAGTTGAGATGGTTGACCATCCAAGCTATGCAAAGAATGCCTCTACTTGCACAGCTTGCAAGAAGCTGAGGTGAGTCACACCTGGTGGGAGGAGTCACATTCCTGTTGAGCTTGGTTGCCTCCATTTGAAGCCTACTCTGGGAAGAGGAGAAGCAGACCTGAGAAGGTCATAAACTTTTCTTTTTAAAATCCCAACTTTTTTTCTTCAAACAAACATGCAAACAGAAGAAGGGGGATATTTTGAGGGGCTGGTATCTCTTTAGGGGAGAAGTCCCAGTGTGTGTATGTGTGTGTGTGCTTTTTTGTTTGTTTGTTTGTTTTGTTTTGTTTTGTTGTTGTTTGTTGTTTGTTTTGACAGGGCTTGTTTTTTGCCAGGGCTTGTTTAGGTGGCTGCATGGCTTTCAGTTTTAGTTTCTATTTTGCCTGGAGAGACATATTTGAAGAAGCCACATTGAGGTGAATCACACCTAGTGGGAGGGGCCACATTCCTTTTGAGCCTGATTGCCTCAGTTTGAAGCCTACTCTTTACATAACAGAAGGTGGCCAGGGAACTTAGTGAACAGGAATTAGCAAACAAGTATCATAGGAGTTTTGTGTGGAGAGCAGAGGAGGCTCCTGACCCCACCCCCTGTGCCATTTTCAAAGCTTGCAAGGGTCTGTTTTGCAAGTGGGCTGGCCTCCACCAGGGTCATGGAGCGAGGCAGCATTTGGCACCTTGCCTCAGGCACCACAATATCTTGGGGGAGCCCTGTGTAACATCATGAGAAACAGAAAGACAAGGTGAGGAGCTGTAGTTGCCACTGCCAGCACCTAGCAGCTAGCATTGTTGTAACCTATTTCCAAAGGGAAGAAAGCTTATGAGACCACTGTGCCTGTCTGTGTGCATGTGTGCCTCTGTGTGTCTGTGTGTTTGCGTGTCCTTCTAAGAGAATAATTTTTGTATGTCCAGTCCATACAAACCAAATTCACAGTGCACAGGAGGGCATCCAAGGTAACAGTAACCATGTGAAAAGAAGCAGAATTAGGCTCCATTAGTTCTCTGCTTAGAAAAACATGCTGAACATTTAAATTTTATTCAGTTTTCAAAACAGTCTTAAATATCACTTATGCAGCCAGTTGCAACCCCCCCTCCCTAATTGCAATACAATTCCCTAAAGACATTGTACCGACTACAGAGAAGGCAATAAGACAGCTTCCTATTTTCTTCTTCTGAAGGGAATATCGGAGAAATGCTGGTAAGTTCTCTTTCCCCTCTTTCAACCCCAGCACCAAGTTTCACCACCACCCCTTTTACCCCTTGTAAGTTGGGCAGAAAACTGGGGGGCATTTCAGCTGAATCCATTATGAAATAGGTGCATTTGGTCTTTCAAGAACCTGCTGTACAAGGGAGGGACCTTTGCCACAGATGATGATGTGCATAAGTTCCTACAATGATATCAACGTAGTGGAATTGAAGTATAATGGGATTTCATCGTGTACAATATATCTGTAACTATGCTGAGTGCCATCACTTTGAATGAGGTCCTTATGGAAATCCATTGACCAGGAGACAAACACACCCTGTGAATTGCAGCTCTTGCTTTTAAGTCAGTTTGATCTCACCAAAATTAAGTCTGTGTGCCACTAACTGAACTGGATTGTGAAGTCAAGCCCTCTCTGACTATCCCAGTTTGGATGCTGGGGGGAAGGGGAAGAGAAGCCCTGAGTCAGTTGAGAAGGAACAGAGGCAGGAAAGAGAAGCCCTGAGTCATACAGGGATGATCCGTTGCTGTGCTCATGGTTACAGCTCCCAAGTTTCCTGTATGGGGAAGTGCCATAACCACTTCTGTGAGCAGCAGCCTGGATCTCCAGGGAGGAGAGCTTGTCTAGGGAAGAGAACTGGTCTTGTGGTAGCAAGCATGACTTGTCCCCTTAGCTAAGCAGGGTCTGCATATGAAAGGGTTACATATGAAAGGGAGGCTACATGTGAGCATTGTAAGATATTCCCCTAGGGGATGGAAACGCTCTGGGAAGAACATCTAGGTTCCAAGTTCCTTGCATGGCCTCTCCAAGACAGGGCTGAGAGAGATTCCTGCCTGAAACCTTGGAGAAGCCACTGCCAGTCTGTGTAGACAATACTGAGCTAGATGGACCAAGGGTCTGACTCAGTATATGGCAGCTTCCTGTGCTCCTATGTTCCCGAAGCTGCCACTCATGGAAATGCCAGCCACCACGGTTACAGCACTTACCTCTTCAGACAAATGGAACTATAACCATGAGTGGCCAGGTGGAGAGCGTGAGTGACAGTTCTGGGCGGGACTTCCTCCCTGCTGTGTGAGCTGTAACTCACAAATGTCTGAAGCAGTGGCATTCACGGACATCTGAAGAGAACTATAGTCTTTAAACTATGTGGATCCAAAGTGATGAGCTTTTAGAGGTAAGAATCAGTTCCTTGCATTACTGACTAATGACAATGCAGTTGCTGCAAAAGATGTTGCATGTGCCCAGAGCATCCAACAGGAGATGGGCAGTAGCATACTGCACTGATGCTTCCAAGTCAAAGATGAAGCCATGACATCTGCATCAGCCCCACATATTATGCATTATAGGAATAAATCCTGGGAGTTGCAAAAGTACAGAGAACATGGCAAGAAGCCTCTTTACATCTAAACCTGGGTTATCTGCCTCTCACCCAGAGCTGCATGCTCGTGTGAACCACAGCAAATGCTCCAAGCTCTGGTAGTCCAAATCTGGGTAACCTGGCTTCTAACCCTTGAGCTTAACCCAGGTTAGTGAAGAGCAGGGGCCCCAGTACCTGGGCTTGGCAATTGTGTGTGTGCTTTTCATTGTACTTCCAGATCCCAGCAGTTGGTTGCCATGTTTGTGAGAGAGTGCTGAGGCTCAATGAGCAACTAGCTGTGAATGAGCCACTTTGCACAGCCCATTCTATGGTCCCATGTTAGCAACGGCTTGAATAGGGCTGGGCTCACCTCCTGCCCCCTCATGACCAATCAGAGCATGGCTGCCAATTTTGTGTGGTTTCCTGCCTCTTTGCTGCATGGTACATTGTGGGAAGGTGCTCCTGATTCTCTGAGGCCTTCCCAGCTCTGTGCTCACCACTGCGGCACTCATCTGAGAGGGGGTTGCAGAGACCAGCAAAAGCTCTGATCATCTGCACAGTCTGTGGTAAGGTCTTTTCCAAGACCCAAACCATCCCCTTCTGATTGTGTGCAATCACCCAGGTCTCCTCAAAAAATGTGAAAGGGATGAACTTGGAACAAATCCCAGTCTGTGAAAGGCATGAACTTGGTAGAGAGCAGTCCTGTCTTATACCAACATCTGTTTATCCAAGGGCAGTGTAGAGTCCAGATGTAGTCTCAAGGTCCTAGCTTGATCTGTTTGTGGGACTGCAACCTTCTATCACAGGTAATTCCACCTTATCAAAAGTATTGGGATTTTCCCCCAGCATCACATCTGTCTCATCTGGATCAAATTATATGTATTATATTTCTGATAAAGTAATATGCATTTTATTAAGTAATATGCATTTTATTAAGGTAGTCTTAATATGCATTTTATTAAGTAATATGTATTGTATTTTATGGTTTCACTGAAGATGTTTATAAAACTTTTAATTTGAGTTGTATTTTTTATTCCAATTTAATATGTTTATTGTGTAATTGTTTTACAGTTTTATTTGTGTTTTAAATGTGTTGTAAACTGCCTTGAGGTTGTTTTAATGAAAGGCAGTATAAAAATCTAACAATAAAAATAAAATAAATATGGTCAAATGCATTTTGTCAAACTGTTTGAGAAACTTCAGTCTGGGACATGAATAACTACTGTAGTTGCAGAGTCCTATCTTTAGTCACTAAGGTTTATATAACAAAATCAATAATGAAATGCCTTGGCTTAAAAAAATAAATCCATACCATTCAACAGCCAGAGATATTATTTTTCCCCTTTGCTTCTTTTTGTTAGTGCTTTTGCTGCCTCTTTTCCTCTGCCTTTAGTATATATTAATATGATAATCTTGAACTATAACAATATCAGTGAAACAAAATATTTCCGAAATGTATTCCTCCAGCACTTTCCCTGACGAGCCAGAGCTCAGGCTTCTGTGTTGCCTTGGCAACTGCCAATGACATCAAACACAGCGCAATATGGACAGGAAAGGAAAAATAAATAGGGATGGAAAATTACTAGCCAGCAACTTTTAAAGGGTTTGCAGAGAGAAAGGAAGGGGACAGATAAACAACTCCAAAGCCAACCGTTCCTTAAGTTTTTCATTGTAAACACATGGCAGGAAAGAGAGGGCAGAGTTGTGAAGTTTTGGTTTGTCATTCAAGTTCTCTCTCTCACACTCACTCACTCAGTTTTGTACTGTGTGAATTACCTTAGGCCTGTTTGAATCTACATGTGGCTACCAACATTAGCATGATTGTGTGTACCCATGCCAAGGTAGGAATCTCAGGCCATAAACCACCTTTGACAAAGGTTCACACAATCACTTCAGTGTTGGTAACTCATGTTAAGCCTAGTTTCAAACAATTTTGTGAACAAGCCTCTTATTTTGCGGCTATGCCACTATGTTCATTACTGGACAATAATGCCAAGTGACGATCGGCATGTTGGAAATGGCCACCACAGATCCAACACCACCCCAGGCAGAGCTTTTGTGTGATCACCTGAAGCACAATGCTTCCCAATGGAGGCAGTTTGCATACCTGAGCTGTGAGGACTGAAGGCAAGGAGGTACACTGAGTGGCACCCATTCATGGCTGAACCAGATCTAACAATCTATGAGACTTAGAAAGTTTGGTCCTGGGCAAGCGGATGTGCCAGGAATGTGGGAAAATATACTGAAATGTTACTTTTCTTTTTAAAGTTTTATGTTTTATATCGCACCATTGGGCCCACCAGAGGTCCTAAAGGCAGAAAATCTACCTTAATGGATAGCTGGTCTTGTGGTAGCAAGCAGGGGTGTAGCTATAATTGAGTAGATGGGTTCAAAGAACCTGGGGTCCCCAGCTCCCGAGGGCCCCCCAGCTCCACCCCTCCCTATTTTCTTCATTATTTCCCTCACTCCGAGGGGCCATCAGGGAGAGGGCTGAATATGGGCCCCCTCTCCCCTAGCTAAGCCCCTGGTAGCAAGCATGACTTGTCTCCTTTGCTAAGCAGAGTCCATCCTGGTTACAAATGAATGGGAGACTACATGTGTGAGCACTGTAAGATATTCCCCTTAGGGGGTGGGGCCATTCTGGGAAAATCATCTGCATGCTTGCATGCAGGAGGTTCCAAGTTCCTGCCCTGGCATCTCTAAGATAGGGCTGAGAGAGATTCCTGCCTGCAACCTTGGAGAAGCCACTGGCAGTCTGTACTGACAATACTGAGCTAGATAGACCAATGGTCTGACTGAGTATATGGCAGCTTCCTATGTTCCAATGAAGTGGCCTTGGTCAAATAATAGAATCCTAGAATTTTAGAGGTGGAAAAGACTTGGATGTCATCTACTTCAGCTCCTTCCTCTGTGCAGGAATCTGCTACTGTACTGCTAACAGATGCCTGAAAACATCCACTGAAGGCATGAGTCCACCACTGCATGGGGCTTGCTGTTGAACAGTAACTAGAGTTAGGAAATGCTTCCGAATGTCTAGCCTATACCTGCCTCCTTGTCATTTTGACCCACTGGTTCTACGCCTGCCCTCAGGAACAAGAGAGAACAAGCCCACTCTTTCTATGTGACTGTCTTCAGCCATTTGAAAATGGCTGTCATGAATCCCCTTAGGGCCAGTTCAGAGGATATTTTCAATGCATGATGGGATTACTCAGCATGTGTACAAATGATCATCTGAATTTTTTAAAAATACAATCTCTACCTAGGATTTGAGTACTAGATATAATGCTAAATACTAGTTATATCTAAATACTAGATTTAAATACTAGATATTATAATAGATTTAAAATGTGTCCAGATTGCTAAGTGGTGCTCCCCTTCCCTCCACCCCAATCACTGAGTTCAGATTGTAAAAACAACAGAGCGCATATAGGATAGTTCCCTCTACCTACATTGGTCTGTTCATCTGAATTTGTTTTCCAAATGGAGATTTTAAAAACACAGATATACTCATTGCCTATTTCAAATATCATCTGAACTGGCCCTTAATTTTCTCTTCTCCAGGCTAAACTAAGTTCCAGCTCCAAGTCCTCATAGGACCTGGTTTCCAGACCCTTCACCATCTTTGCTGCTTTCATGTGAAGGAATGAGGCCTGAACCTCATCTTTTTGTGTTACAGATTTCTGTACTGCCTATGTATTTGCTCACTCCCGATGTTCTGTATTAAAAAGGTGTTCATGGGTCAAAAGTTCACAGCTTCTGTTCTGCAGTTTGGTTTAGGAGGGGAAAGAGTTTTACTGGTTAACCTTTGGAGGGAAGAGAGGGTTTGAGATAATTGGGTATATTTTAAAATAATGGAGGGAACTTGAGTTGTCCTGACCGGTTTGTTTAGAAAAATTTGGAGAGGAAAGGGAGAATAAAAGGAGGCCTACCTGCAGCAGAGAGTGAGTTGCAGTTGAAGTCAGAGTGGAAGAGTTTAAAAGTTGGAGAGCTGAAAAGTTGAAGTTGGAGCTGGAATCTTGGAGAGCCAGGAGAGCTGAGAAGACCTGCTGAAATTAGAGCTGAGAACTCACTGGAAGAGTTAAGCTGAAAACTCTCTTGAGACCAGAATCATCCTCCAAGCCGTTGAAGGACAAGTCTGTACTAGAAAGGAAGATCAAGACTTGAAGCGGAGAGAGGAAAAAAGCCAGGCTTGCTGCAGAAGCTGCTAAGAAAACTCCTGGTAAGGACTCTGGGTTAAGGCACAGTATTAGGTACAGTTAAGTCTGGGTGTATTTTTCTCATATTTTATTTGTTCCTTGTGCTCATAATGTTGCTGTTTTGTACTAAAATTTCCAAAAGAACTACTGTTTGACACTGAATTATTTAAAAGTAAAATTTCTCTCTTTCATTTTAACAAACTGTCACTTCTGTCTGTTCCTGCCCCCCGCCCTCCACCATTAGAAGCCTTTCCAGCCTACCTAGTTTTGAATGAAACAGAGGTTTGGAAAGCTGTTTCAGTAGACCCAACCAGAGAAGATATAAATGTCTCCTTGGTGGCAGCGGTGAAGCTTAAGTTCACTGGGCTGGTTAAGACCAGACTATGACACCTCCTCTGGGCCCATACAGTTTATGTATGGGCTTACATCTTACATTCCTTGGATGTTTTCCAAGTGAAGTCTGAGCAGTGTAGAATAGACTGGAATGATTACTTCTCATGATCTGAACTATGTTTCTGTTGAGATGGCAAGCAGAATCAAATTGACTGCATTTCTTAATGGACATGACCACTGTTCTGGCCGGGCTAATATGCCCACAAGGGATGTGTGAACCGGTTTGGAACTGAACCGGTTCAATATCGAACTGGTTCAGTTTGACAACTCAATGTTGAGCTTAACTCCCCTCCCACACTTTGGCTTGATATCGAGCCAGTCCCTCCACCTATTGGAGGTGGGGTTCTAATTTTTTTAAAAAAAATTAACTTACCCCCTCTGAGGGGCATGGGGAGGTCTTCAGAGGCTCCCCCTCCCCTTGCTTGCCTCCATTACAGCCCCAAATTGCCTGGTCTGGCTGGTCTTCGGCCCATTCCAGGACTGTCATCCATCATGGCAGTGATTTTGGAGGTTGCCACACATGCCCAATGGGACTCTGCGTGGCTGCGTCATGACCAGGCATGTGCAGCAACCTCCAAAATGCCCATAATGACAGAGGACAGGCCTGGAACAGGCTGAGGACTGCCTGAACTGGATGACTGGGGCTGTAATGGAGGCAAGCAAGGGGAGGGGGGCCTCCAGAGAAACCCCACAGCTGCAGCAGTGCCCCCTGGAGGGGATAAATTAATTTTTTTTAAATTTGCAACCCCCCTCACCGAACTAAACCAAAGCAGGGGGCTTTGAGTGGTGCAGTACCAAAATGGCCCAGTCCGGTCTAGGTCTGGTTGAGACTCTAACCAGGCCAAATGGATTTGTGCATACCCCTAATGCCCACATGGTAGCTAAAAGATATACACACACACCACCTCATTATGCAACAAAACACTACTTATCTCCATGATCTCTCATCAAGGAATGGGGCTCTATGGAACTACACAGTGTCTGTGTGCTTTCACTGAAAGTGCCTTCATATGGCATGTATGTGTGCACACACTCACTTACACACAGACTCTAAGCTTTAATTAATATGCCAGACATGCAAATAGACTTTCGGAGATCTTCCCAAAGCCAGGTCAAGCAAGGGAGCTCTCAAAGGGAGCTGCTGAACCAGCAAAAGGCTGGCTTCCGTGGGAGGTGTTTATAGCCAGCAAGAGCTCTACCCCCTCCTGGATCCTCAAGCTAGCCTTGCTTTAGAGGAAGTGCCTGGGCTATCCTCCACTTCCTCCAGTTATCAGGAAGGAGGCCCCAACAGTCAGAGGCGTACTCCACCTTCAGAGCTAGAGCTCAGCCCTGATGCAGCATTGCCTCCCATCCATTCCTGGGGTCTCAGGAGATGGGGCAGGTTCTAAGAAAGGGGAAGGGGCCCTGGAGGGGGCCATTGGATCCCCAATGCTCCAAGGTTCCTCCAAGGGGTGACTGGCTCTGGCTGTTCCAGCTCCAAAGAACTTGGAGGGCTCTTGTTGGGACTGGAGATACAGGTTGGAGCAGGGTCCTCTATGGCTTAGAGTCAGGGCAAACTCTGACAACATCAGACTTACTATTAACAAATATATGTAACTACAGCATACAAGTAACTAAACTAAGCAAGCACAAGGGAATGGGAAAGGCAGAGAAACACAGCGTGGAATTGATTTGAAATGCTTAAAGGAACTTTAAGAGATGACTGATTGGGAACTGGAGATTGAGCTGTAACTCAGTGGTAGAGCATCTTCTGTACCTACAAAAGGACTCAAGTTCAGTCTCTGGTATCTCTAGGAAAACTAGGAAAGACCTTTGTGTGAAACCCTGGCAAGATTTTAGTAGACTGTGTAGACAATACTGAGCTAGATGGACCAATGGTCTGACTCAGTATAAGGCAACTTCCTATGTAACTAGTTTTGTATAAAGACAAAAGAGTGGACCAACTGAAAATTTGAAAGCTGCAAATGGTCAGCACCCAAAGGAAGATAATCTCATAGACCAAAAACAAGCCTTTAGCTCATGCTTTTAAAGCCTTCCCAGGAGTGATTGGAGGGTTCTGTGTGGAAAAGAGACTTCTCATTATGTTGGACACTTTTGCTAAAAGGCGTTTGACTTGAAGACTGGACATTTAGTAGTCTCAGATTCCTTCTCCCTGCTTCTCCCCCTCCCCATTCCTGTATTTCTATCTGACCTATTCTGGCTGATCTGCAGAGAGGGAAATAAATGAAACAAAATAATATATGGCCATTTGGAACTCAATTGTGCCTCTGTCATTCATTTCTCTACTAGCAATTAGTTGGGGTGGGGAAATACCCAAAACATTTCCATCCTATCTATCTATCTATCTATCTATCTATCTAATCTGTACACCGCCAAAAACTTTCATCTCTGGGCGGTTAACAATAACATAAAACAAGTTAAAAACATACACAAAAATCTTAAAACAATTTAAACAATCTAAAAATCAAAACAGATTAAAAATTTAAAGATTTTAAAAAGCTGAAAAAGCTTGGGTGAAGAGATGGATTTTCAAGTACTTTTAAAAAATTGTCAGAGATGGGGAGGATCGTATTTCAGTAGGGAGCTCATTCCACAGTCTCAGGGCAGCAACCAAGAAGGCCCGTCCCCATGTGGCCACCAGCCGAGCTGGCGGCAACTGGAGATGGACGTCTCCGTACAACCTCAGTGGGCGGCGGGACTCATAATGAAGAAGACGTTCTCTTTTCATCCATTATGATGAAACAAAGTTACACCCCTAACTCAATGGGGGAATGCATTTAGTCATTTGAACCCTCACCAGAAATGGTGCACTCCAAGAACAGTATTGCCCCTTTGCTGGTTGTTTGTGTGTCCTAGTTCTCAGTCTCTCTCCTTTGGATTTTTCAGATGTTGGCAGGCATGAATTTGGAAGGTTTAGCCACTTTGAAGCAGTGGCTTCTGCTCTTTAAATGTAACACTTACAAATAAGGGAAAGGAGCCATTGCTAAGTGAATGGCTAATCCTTTATGGAACACACACTGCTCAGTCCAAATGGACATTGTCTGCCAGCCAAAAAGCTGGAGGGCCAGTGGCCAAAGGAGAAAGGAAAGTAATACAATATTGCTAGATCTTCTCACCGCAGCCCAAGAAAATCCCAGTGAAGAAAACCACAAGCCATTAACTCTGGTTTTGCAAAATGTAGCTGCCGAGGATCTGGCCCTCTGAGTGTCATAGCCCTGGAATGTATTTCATTAAGACCAGAGAACGAAAGGTGGTAGCTAGTATTAGTGATTCTGAGTAATTGCCAGACAAGCCATGACAATGTGTGTGCCAAGCGCCTATGAACTTTGGCTAGGCTTCTAGACACAGCAGCCATAAATATTCTGGAGATGACATGACAGTGCTGAATTCAGACCATGGCTCTAATTTCACAGTCATTATTTGCAGGGATGAAGTCATTCTCTGTCCTTAGTTTGTTTCTCAGCAAGGACACAGGCCAAAGTGTTTTACTACTACTTTAGAGAGGTGAAGATGTAATGCTTCACCATGGTTCACAGATAAAGAGGCATCACAGGTTCATGCACTGACTCTTTCCCATCTCAGCTTCTCTTCTATCGCATGTGAATTCCCTTTTAGTTTTGGAATAACCTATTGTGGATATTGGATCTGCACTAGTGGATGGCTTCAGGCATCATGTGGAACCTCTCTTAATGCCAAGCTCCGTGTGAGTCCTTCAGCATTGGGATCATGTACTCTCCCCTCTCATCCCACTTCCTTTGTAGGTTAGGAAAAGCCAAGATTAGTCGGTTCAGTCGACACCCCCATTGTCAGCTTATTCTAACCTAACTGCTTCAGAGAACCCAAGATATAAACTCAACCTTGGGTTGAGATCTCGAGTTTTCTGAAACAAGTAGATTAGAGTAAGCCTAAATCTCTAGGAAAGCAGAAGTGGTGTGTGATGTGGCCACTGAATGTAGTGAGGCTTAGGAGAAAAGGGAAAGAAGCTATTCCCACGATCAGTAGAAAGCGATCATCATTCCCACGATCATCGGAACCATCGGGCTCTAGGTGACGGAGCCGGCAGTCATGTGGGTGGCCAATCCGGCCACCTAGAGCTTGGAGGCTGCTCGTCTGCAAGGAGAGAAGGCTAAATCTGCTCTCTCCACAGACCTGCCTGAAGCTCTTCTCACTGATCGTGAGAAGAGTGTCACTGAATGATACTAAAACATTCTGTGATGGTTGGGAGGCGGGGTAGAACCACAGAGCAATCAAGAGTCCAGGAAAGCGGGGGGAAATAGCATATTAAGCTGCTCCTCCTCTGTACAAAAATCTGGCTTCAGCAGCTGAAGGGTGAGTTTGTCAGGCAATTGACATGTTGACAGTGTGGTACATCTGAGACAATGCATTCGTTCTGGTTTGAATGGGCAAATGCAAAGTGTGCCACGTATCATTCAACTTGCTTTTGACAGATTTGTAATGGTTTGGCAAATGCAAACTGGACACACACCGAAAAGGGTCAGTCACATGACCCTTTTACCACAGCTCCCTACAAGTCCCATTGTCAAAACAAAGCAGGAGCAGAGCGTCAAGAAAAGTAGATGCTTGATGATGCAAGTTGAGGTGGAAGACCAGAAGACCTTTTTCAGGAACTAAATTGCTTGACTGTATTGCAAGGTATCTGTTACAGAAGCCTCACACCAGATATGCGGAAGGCAGTGAGGGAGGAGAGGTCAAACCAGAGCACCATGAGAGCCACTCGGCCCCTTCCCCTATACACAGGCAAGGTACAACTACAGCCATTGTCTTGTGCTCCCCTTGTGTTTTCCCCATTCACATCACCATTTCACTTATGTATCTCTGCATGCTCGCCCCCTCCCCCCGCCCACTTTCCTATAATAGACTGTGGTCAGTCATGGGTTTGCATTGCAATGTTGCATGCCACATTTGGAAGCTGTGAGGCTGAAGAATTGTGACCTGTGTGTAGTTCATGAGTCAGGTGACCTGTTTCATCATGAGCATAGTCCAGTTCAGACAAGGGGAGAGAGAGAGAGAGAGAGAGAGAGAGAGAGAGAGAGAGAGAGAGTGTAGAGGGGGGAGCATCCAGCAACAAGCAGTGAGACTGTGTGCATCAATGCAAAGTGAAGGAATGATCACAAATGACTTGTCCTAATATTGATCATTCCATGAGCTCTCTCTCTCTCTCTCTCTCTCTCACACACACACACACACACACACACACACACGAGCTGTGTGTATATATAACTGGGGTGGAAGGGAAAAATAAGTCTTCCTAGGGTCTGGTGTCACCAGGCGGCCTTTCCTGTGAAAACATTTCAGTGTGGACACGATGTCTCCTGCTTTGGAAAGCAACAATTCCACTTGTAAATCTTGCTTCTTGACAGATGGGTTTAGCAGGAATGTAAAGCAAGGCAGCCTAAGTGGTTTCACATGTAAGGGCACAGTATGTCTTCCAGTGGTATGAATGCCAAGATAGGAGTTGGCTAGAAAGACAGTTTCAGGTTACTGAGTAGATCAGTGGGTTCCTGCTATCTGGTGTTCACAAAATCTGGAGGTCCCCTCCCCCTTCCAGGAGCGAGCCTAAGGTTTTGCATCTGCTACCTTGAGTCTATCACAAACTCTGATGTGCCATGACCTCATTAACCCCAGAGCTTGTGAACTCTCAATTTCAGCCAAGTCACTGAAGAATCTCAAAGGGGCCAGACATCACCCAAGCTGCATGAGTAATTTATTTATGCTAACATGGAATTGAAATCCATCTATGTCAGCTGCAAAACCAGCACCTCCTTTCACTCATGGCCACTTATCATAAAAAGATAATCGGCGTTTATGTTCATGTGTTTTGATTTGCAATGCACTCCATCCTCACACAAGGCATAGGGCTCCCAGGCCATACGTTTGTATTGCAGATGCAGATAATTGTAGGCTCTGTCCAGGCACCCCAATCCACATTGCAGGGAGGAGCAGAAATTTCTACTTTGCAATGCACTTTCTTTTTTCACACACTGAGGCTGTTCACACGAGCAGCCCGGCCCAGGATAGGGCAGCCCGACCTGGGTTGGGCTGCTTCTGTGGAGTGCCAGGATTGAGGCCGATCCCATGGCTGTCTCCACTGCAAGCCTGACTTTGGAGCCCAATCCTTAACCAGGGTATGAGTGTGCCCACAATCCCAGGGGTGGGGCATGTCTCTGCTAGAGCTGGATGGCTCCAGGGAAATCTCTCAAGGCATTGCGCTCCTGGCATAGTGTATTGAGATATGCTGGAGGACTTCTCTTCTGACTCTCTGCAGTGCAGCTCGTGTGCCACATGAGCAGCAGAGCAATTCTGATTGATCCACTTGTGGGGGGGGGGAGGAGGCAGGTAAGGGCCTGCCTCTTCAGCAGCCATTCCAGCCACCCCACCAGCATTTCTCACTGTTTCCTGCACTTTTAGTTTTCTCCAGAGCACCCAAACAAGGGATGTGGAATCCTTTTTCTGTGGCGTTATTATCTCATTGTCATTCCTGAGCAATGCATCAAACAGCCCAGTGCACCCTGGCATAAAGTAATGCATGCAGACGCAAGAAAACAGAAAATGTACATTAATCACAGGAAAGAGAAAGGAACACAATAGCAAAATGTAAGGAGGTAAACGTAACTTATCTCATGCAGAGCAGCCACAGCCTATCATTACACCCCCAAACGCTATTGGTTCAAGAAAGCAAAGCAAACAGCAATCTCCATTCATACCAGTAGAGTGCAATTTTCAAGCGTCTCCACAATAAACAGCAGTCCTCCCAGTGTTACCCTCACCACGAGGGAGCTGCTAATGGAAAAACAGTTCCCATGCAGCTAATGCACCATTAGTAAAAGGTTGTATGGGAAATTGTGATGGGTTTCAAGCTTTATGAAGTATACAAACCTTATTCTGGGTATATGTAACGGGTCCCTTTTGTGATGGATTTATTTTTCCAAATTTCCCACTGAAAATTTTCCATTTTCCAGTGTTTTTTCCTCCCATTTCCCCATTGATTATGACAGTGTTGATATGCTGTAATGTGCCCCCCACATCACACACACACACACACACACACACACACACAAAACTCAGATTTGGACCTTAAGATCTTCAGAGGCCCTGCTCCAAGCACCCCTGCCAAATGAGTTTAGGTGGGGCAGATGGCTACTAGGCAGAGGGCCTTTTCAGTGGTTGCACCCCATTCATGGAATAGCCTCCCCAGTGAGGTTTGCCTGGCATCATCACTTTGTTCTTTTAGATTCCAAGTAAAGACCTTTCTGTTCACTCAGGCTTTTAAATTTGATTTTTAAACCTTATTTTAAAAAGTTTTTAAAATTGTTTTGTACTGAATGTTGGTATGTGTGCATGTGCGTGTGCATATGCGCACACATTTTACTTGATGTTTTAATGCTGTATTGTGAGCCACCCAGAGAACAATTTGTTATGGGGCAGCTAACAAATGAAATGTATTTATTAATTATATTATATGGTGATGGTGATGATTGATGGTGTTATACAGAGATATGGACATAATTGGGTGAGTGGGAAATCAGTGTAATCTTTAAGCGCACTTGACCCTTATTGTCCAGCTGTGGCCACATGGCTGTCATAGATGAGCATGAGCTGAGCAATCCATGTGGCTAGTTTCACCAACTGAACTCAGAAACATCCGGAGGGGAAATGATGTGCTGGTGCAGTGTGTAGAAGCCAAGAATGCAAGCTGAGAAGTCTCTAGATCAAATCTCACCTCAGCCATGAATCTGACTTCAGAAGGTCACTTTCTCAGCCTCAGCTTCCTATTCACGGTATGGCAGTAATAATGCTAGCCTACCTTATAAGCCTGTTGTGAAAGTTATCGAAATATATGTGATTTTTTTTAAACACTAAACATGTTCAAGTTCTTGAACTTGAAGAACACTAAACATGTTTTTAAACACTAAACTGCTACATGCTAAAGGAGGACGAGGAGCAGCAGCGAGCAGTTTCACAGCAGTAAGAAGCAAGGGCAGGTGGCAAAATAGTACTAGCCATTTTCAAAATTCTGGCTCACGTTTAAGCTATATGTGAAATTTAACTGATTTGAATCCAAAGGAATTATGATTCGATACCTACCAACACAGTTACTGTGACTGTGCAGCAAATTATAATTTATTTATTTTTTTTAAAAAAAAAAACCTGAATGGAGAAGATTATTGTCCTGGCAGCTGTCCTTTTCGATGCCTGCGAGATTCAATCTGGCTTATTTAATGAAATAATTTCCACTACTTCCTTTCTCCTGTTTGAAAAATTCAGTAAAGAAGATTTGCTTCTGTCCTGGATTATTCCAGGCTCTCCTTTTCTCCTGAAGAAGAAACAATCCCTCCTGATAAGATATCTGCCCTGATCAAATTGCTATTTAAAACATCACTTCTGTGACGTAGTCTTACTAAAATAAAGTAAATTTTGCTAGTTTAAGGTCAATAATGCTCATTCAGAAGCTCAAGGCTCTGCTAGCAGACCAGTTCTGCAACTGGGGGAGACAGGCTTCCCAGAGGCAAGGCAAAGTGGAACTTTTGAAGGTGATGTCTCTCTTATACTTAGCAGGGGGAGAGCCACTGACCCTATTTGACCTGGAATAGTGTCCCTGTCTGTATCTGTGGCTGGTGTCTCCCTTTCATTTCTTGGGTGGCAAAAGATTTTCTTATTCTATGTTCATTTTATACTGCTTTTTTAGTTTGGCTGTTTCAACAGGATTTTATGTTGCTTTAATGTTGATGTTAATATCTTGGTTTAAAACCTTGAGTCCGAGTCTGAAAGATGGTGTATATACATTGTGTACATAAATAAAGGAGTGTGGGGAGGAAAAGGTGATGGCCTTGAGCTAAAGGGCAGAGGACAAAAGAAAACAATAGCTAACAGTGGCCTCCTCAAGCAGATTATTTTCTGATAGTACACAAAATGATTATTTTATTTACAGTTTAATTTCTATGCAGCCTTACTATCAGCAGCAGCGGCGTAGTGGAGAAGCAGATTGCCTAGGGAGCAAGAGTTAGTTCGAATCCCTGCCGGTGTGCTTCCCAGATGGTGCCTAGTCAAGATATATTTGTAGTCAGATGCGAAAGCTGGACTTTGAAGCAGCAAGATAGAAAAGACATTGACACTTCTGAACTTTGGTGCAGGAGAAGACTTGTGAGGATACCATGGACAGCCAGGAAAACAAACAAATGGACACTAGAACAAATCAATCCAGAATTTTCACTCAAGGCACAAATGGGCAGGCTCAAACTATCATACTTCAGACACATTATGCAGAAACCCAGCCCCCTTGAGAAGTCCATAATGATGGGAAAGGTTGAAGGAAAGAGAAGAAGAGGGTGGCCAGCAGCAAGGTGAATGGATTTGATTACAATAACAATGAATGCACCACTGAGAGACCTTAAAGGCCAAGTTGAAGACAGATCATCCTGCAGAGAATCTATATATGTAGTTGCTAAGAGTCGACACCGATTTGATGGCACTTAATCAACCAATCAGTATTGGGCAGCAGCAATACAGGAAGGTGCTAGAGGCAGATGCTCATTTCAGTGACAACGGCAAAGGCATCAACTCAAACGGCATGGGAGGAAGGCAATGGTACACCACTCCTGTATTCTGCCAAGAAAAACCACATGGCTCTGTGGTCGCCAGGAGTCGATACTGACTCAGCACAATCCTTCCTTTCCTTTTCATAAAACTAATCCCAAAAGGGTTTACAAAAGTTAAAATATAATAAAAATCACATTAAAATCAATTAAAAACAAGAACCATAAGAATACAGAACAAAATTTGTAAAATTTAGCTCTGATACAACTACATTGAAGATTGTATGAAGTTTGTAGTATTCATCCGCTTGTTTTACTTTTTACTTTAAATGACTGATCATCCTGCAAAACCTCAAGCATGGAAGACTGGAAAAGTGAATGATGTTTCTATCTGTGCTTGAAAACCACTATACTCTTAGCAGGAGCAGGGAGAACTCCAGCCAGAAGTTCCCACAAGATTCCAGAGTGAAGACAGGAAGTATTGCCCTCATATTCATTTGACTTCAGACTTTGCTATGAATACATCTGAAGCCAAATCAGAGTGATGGCAATACTTCCTGTCTTCACTCTGGAATCTTGTGGGAACTTCTGGCTGGAGTTCTATTTCTTTATCACTCTGAATTCTCCCTGCTTTCCTCTCTCCTCTGTTGTCTCAGCCACTGTTGGAACTGTAGATATTAAGCTCTTTATGTTGCTCTTTGTACCTTTCACTTTTGTTTTGTTTTTGTTTTGTATATATATTGCCTTGTCTATAATATTATAAAAGCGTACTCTCAAAACTAAATAAAATGAAGGACCATTGGTTGTTGTCCAGCCACAGTCAAGGGCAACTAGTCACACGTAATGACTGGTTGCCTTAGATGAGGTGCATATTCCCATTAGCAATGAAAAGTGCACCAAGCCAGTGTTATTGGAGATGGGCAGGTGCATCGTGGCCACATATGTAGAAGGCTGCGTACACCTGTGGATCTCTCTTGGTTTATTAGAGCAATTCACTTTTTAACTCTGCTGTTTGAAAGCCAGGATATTTCCAATCGATTCCTTACAAACTGAAGTGTACAGCTGGCATGCTGGTCTACTGAGTGGTCATATGTTTATATCTATCTATCTATCTATTATATTTTTGTACTGCCTGATATGTACAACTCTAGGCGGTGTAGAAAATTTAATATCATCAGTAGAATGCTCAGTTTACTACCTATTATTTGGCTGCAGATATTCTATGAAGTCATAACGATGCTCTAAGAATTGGACCTATTGCCTTTATAAGATGACTTATTTTTAAAAATAGTTTCTGTTACATTGCTTTATGTTTTAAATTCTTTCTTTAAAAAAACAAAACAAAATCCCATCATTTGTTACTAGGCAACTTCTGGGTGTTCATGGATAAAGAGATGAAGTGTTCAGTGAATTGCTCATTTGTCGAAATCTTACCCATCACAACTAAAAGTTATAATAATACATCACACCTTTTAAAAAGTTCCTTGTTGCTCAATAACAGTTAACTAATTTGGTTTCAAATGCTTGGTCTTTTTAAATTGTTCTAATAATGTGAATACTTGGCCAATCAATTGGCCTTTTTTTTTTATTGCTGGGTCAAAGGACCAAGCCTATCCCAGTGCAGTAATGTAGGCACGTGCTTGAAGCGGAGTCAAGATTAAAATATTATGCATTGTATACACATCCAGTTCCAAAAGTATTCATTGATTAATAAGCCTCTTCAAGAGTCAGAAGAGAAAAATTATCCCATTAAGTAAAGGATATTACTTAAGCAATGCACAGCATGCTTAGTTGTCAAAATGAATGTGTGACTAAGGTACCCTTAGCAAGGGCATTTACAGGCGCTGTTAATTTCCATCACAGCTGTAGCCAAAGGAAGGGTAGTCTGCGTCACTCATGTTTGCCATATCCAGTGTCCATCTGCTCTGGTGAAATGCAAGCCTGTCCTTTTTAAAAAAAGAACCCTGTCAGAACAAGGATACTCTTTCTATGTGAGGAATGCTTCACATACTTTCCAACATCATAAACGCTCCCACCGTCATCTATTTAAATCCTCACCATTCCCCTCTGGTAGTTATTTGCTCCAGGATAGTCTTCACTTAGTGGCTTCACACAAGAATAGGTGAGGAAATCGTAGCAAAGACCATGCCTCCGGATGAACACCAGAACACCACGCCTGCCAAAAGGGCCTTGAAAAAGATCAGAACAGCTAGCCTGGTCATCAGTTTGGCACGGGGCTGGCAGCAGTGGGCAACGGATCACAATACAAAGCAATCTCAGGAGCCCAGTGGATGGGTGCCCAATGAAGAGAAGCCACTAGAGAAGCCACTAAGCATTCCCTCAAGAGAGAGACACTTCCCAAAACAATCTGCTCCTGTTAAGAAAGGCCAAGCAAAGGATGAACCAAATCATCCTTCTGGACAGCAAGTACCAAAAGAAAATGGAGAACAAAGCCCAAACGAGTCTGGTGAAGCCCTCCAGAAACTTAACATTAGAAGCAAAGAAGTAACCAAAACAGTTGTAAGTAAACTGTATGAAAGAAGCAGTGGCATTAGTCTCCTCAGCGACAAGTATGAAAAAGACAATGGGTGTGCTGCTGAAATGGACAAGAGTAATGAAGACTCCAGAAATATTGACAGACTTCTTAGTGGTAGAATGTCCCCTACGAGGAGGAGAAAGTGCTCTAACCTGGTATCAGAGCTCACAAGGGGCTGGAAACAGATAGAAGAGGAAGACAAGGCCCAGGAACTAGAACCACAAAATTATCACAGTGACAGCTTGGAAACTGAGGATAGTGGCTATGGGGGAGATGCCGAGGACAGATTTGATGTGGAAGACAGTAGCCAAGAAACTGTGAGTGCTGTGAGGATAAAACGGCCTTCATCATCAATGTAAGTAATCAGCAGTTTTCCAAGTTCAGGCCTGGGTGGGCTTTTAAAGGTTGCTTCATACAATGTGGCTTCTGTTTGAAGATCATTTGAAACCAGCTCCATGGGACAGATACTCTATTTTGTGGCTACATGGTTCATATGTCACTGGCTGATATCATAACTAATGCAGTGTGGGTGTACCATAGGCCTGTGCAAACTCAGATTCGAAAATTCAGATTTTATCTGAAATCACCCCAAATTGGTAAAATCCAATTCAAAAACCCAAAAGAAATTGGAAATGCTTCAGAATTTATGAATTAGAAAAATGGAAGAGGATTTTCCCCCATAGAAGTGAATGGGGAAATTTGGGGGGAGGGATATCATGAAAAATTATCAATTAGTTCTAGGGCCTTGAAACTTGTCACACATGTGAGAAGGTGGTCAGGGGCCCCTCTAGTGAATTTGAAGGCAATTGGTCAATCCCAGTTTTTTTGTTAGTTTTTGAAAATTTTGTTTAAAATGGCTAAAAGTGGCTTGTTTCAAGCCATGACTTTAAAATAACTTCTGAAACTGATGATCCCCCTTGAACCATCATTCCACCATTATGTGGAAGAACCTGTCCTTTGCCTTCATGAAAATGGGCAACAGCATGCCCCTTTGTCCACTTTTATATTTCTGGAATGGATAGGCATAAAGTTATGAAATCGAGCACACATGAAGTCCACATTGGCAGGACTCTAATTTGTTTTTTCCAAAGCTATGGGTCAATCTCCTGATTTTTGGTGATATTTTGAAATTGCCTGTTCCTGCAATGGAATTTGTTGCGAATGTTAATGTTAAGTTTATTGTTAAAATTAATAAAAATTTAATTTAAAAAAGAAAAATGAATATAAAATCAAAGGAATGTCCTTTTTCCTCCATATGGGATTGGACTGATGGTTCAAGGAGTGGTTTCAGATCCATAACTTTTTGTAAAGTTCTTTCTTGAAGCAAGCTATATTTCACCATTTAAGCCATTTTAAAAGAAATTTTTCCATTTTTTAAAAATTGAAATTTACAAAAAATTCAAAGAATTCACCAAAAATAAGGGGATTTACCAATTCTCTTCAAATTCACTGCAGGGGTCCTGGACCGCCTTCCTCACATATGTGGTAAGTTCCAAGGTTCTAGGGCCAACCAGTAATTTTTGGTGGGGGGGGGGTATTTTCCCATTGACCACTATGGAGAAAACCCGAATTTAAGTCAGAATTCAGATTCGAATTCTGAATCCAATCCAATATTGCCAGAGCCCATAGAGTCTGAATCCAATATTGTCAAATTCACATCAGATAAAATCCAAATCTGATTTTTCTACGTCCACACAGGCCTAGTGCACCGGGAAAATCTGTCTGTTCTGCAAAGAGCTTCTGTTCTATGGAGTAAGTGCCCATGTGTGCAGCAGGTTGGAGAGTAATTTTCTGGATGGCCTCTGCCTCTAGAAATGCATGATAGCATCCCAAAATATGTCCTTAATGGCTTCATGGCCCTCAATGGCTTCATGACCCACAGTTTAATTTCTGGCATATTCAGATCGGACTAGGAAAGACCCTTGTCCTAAACCCCAAGGAGCCATTACCAGCCAATGCAGACACAACTGAGCTACATGGGCCAATGGTTTGACTCAGCAGAAGGCTGATTCTTATAGTTATATGATCCAGTACAAAGGTCCATTTTAAAAAAAATTAAATAGGTTTGATATGTACCCTCTCTGAGACAAGCAGCATCGTCTGGGAGACTAGCAATTTTATACACATGGCCCTCTTTATCCATGGTTTTAGCACATATCTGTGATCGTGCAATATATATCCGACCTCATGATCCTCAATCAATCAATCAATCAATCACACAGTTTCACATATCTACGGTTTTCAGCAGCACAGTTCTGCCCTTACATGGTTGTGCTCTTGCTACATGTGCTCATGGACAATGTTTCCTCTAAACATAAGAACATAGGAAGCTGCCATATACTGAGTCAGACCATACGTCCATCGAGTTTATTATTGTCTACACGGACTGGCAGCGGCTTCTCCAAGGTTGAAGGCAGGAATCTCTCTCAGCCCTATCTTTTCCCCCAGAGCGGCTCCAGTCCCTAAGGGGAATATCTTACAGTGCTCACACATCAAGTCTCCCATTCATATGCAACCAAGGTGGACCCTGCTTAGCTAAGGGGACAAGTCATGCTTGCTACCATAAGACCAGCTCTCCTCTCTTAAGGTGCATGCATGCACGCACACTAAATCCCAGCCCCCGCACAGAAGGTTCTGGTGGGCACTCAGTCTCTCTTTGTTGCACCTGCCCCCCCATCCCCCCCCCCAGCCAGGAAGATTGCTGAGCTTTCCCCAGCCCGGTTGCCGCCACTGCCACACCAACTCCTCCCCCCTTCTGCTGCCAGACCTCTTCCTCCTCCTAGCAGTTATTATTCTAGATTAGGAACCGTCACTTGTACCAAAGGTTAAATCTTGAACTAACAGCTTATGGGTAGGCAGGAAATGGTTATTAACCTCCCCTGGAGATGCATACAGCTGGACTCTACCCTATCCTGTACTTCCCATGCAACTGGCATTTTTGAAGTGCCAGTTATCCATACAATGAAATACTGGAAGATGGGACAATTTCAGATCTATTTTTGGCAAAATCCAGATACTTTCAAGTACATATAGCTATGCACAGCCACTTCACCTGACATACACTGTGTACAGGCATAATGATCGCAGCATGTTGTTTTTTTAAAAGAACATTTGGCAGAACCGCATGAGCTGCCACCAGACCTGTCAGATACCAGTTGAACAGGCTTGAGCTACAATAGCAAAAAAGGAAATCCAGAGATTCACAGTACATTACTGAAGACGCCTGCATTTTGTAGTTACCCCATTTACTTTTCAACCCTGTGTATGTGCATTGTAAGCACCTTGGTTATATAAATGGCCTTCCACTTAAGCTGTCATATGAATGAGTGGTTTTGAAAAAAAGGTTGACTTTCTTATGATCAAAATAAACTGGCCAGTGCTGGACATTTACACATAGCCAGCCCCTGAACTTCTGGATTTAATTCCTTAAAGTCCCAAGAATCCAAACCCTTCCTGCTTTTTAAACATTGAGATATAAATAGAGAGGTAGTATTGGTAATCATCTTTATGGAATATTCTCTAGGGATGTGCAAATCGATTCAAATTCAATTCAATTCAAATCTGGGTGATTCAAGTGATTTGAATGTGAATCGAATAATCCCTTAAAAGGGCAATACAATTCAAATTGAATTTTTCAGAATTTGATTAGAGAGCCATTTGGCACCTTGTATAAGCCATTCAGGCCCATTGTTTTTTTTTAAAAAAGTTACCAAAACAGGGTTGAATCTATTCAAAGCAAATTTTTGGACCAGATTCATATTTGATTCAAATTTGAAATGTATTTTCAGAATTCGATTTGCATTCAAAACTAATTGAAAAATTCATTTGTTCACATCTCTAATATGCACAGGGCTCTAAGCATCCCCCCCCCCCCCCCGTACAAGCAGCGAACAGCGTACCACTCACCTCATCTCTACCCATTTTATGACCAAAAGAAAGAGGGAAAGAAAAATGAGAAATTCCTCTTCTCTGTGCTTGTTTTGTACTGCTGTGCAACAGCTGTACACCTTAATGTATTGGCCAGTACCTAAACTAATAAAGCACTGGTGTTATGAATATGTGGAATGTGCTACAGGTGAGGCCCCCTGCTAACTGAGTAAAGAGGCACCTTTCAAGTGGTGATTCTCTTTACATAAAGCAGGGGGAGAGCAACTGTCCCTGTTCAACCCCAGCACAACATCTCTCCAGTGGCTGTTGCTGGTGTCCACCTTATGTTTATTTGTAGACTGTGAGCCCTTTGGGTGCAGGCAACCACCTTATTTTTATTTTTCTCTGTAAATCATTTTGCAAACCTGTTGAAAAATTGTATATAAAGAGGAGGAAGGGGGATTTTTTGTCTATCTCAACTTCCTTCTGAAGCCCACTTTGCCCTCCTGCAATATGTCCTTGAGGGTTGCACAGACAGCATTATACCTCTAATTACTAATAACAGGATACAATTCCAAATGATCTGGAGAGAACAGAAAACTGAACTGAAACAGAAATTCAACAGAGGCAAATATAAAGTTCTGCACATAGGCAAAACCCCAAAACCAAATAAAAATTAAAAGGCACAGACATAGAATGGGGGCTATCTGGCTTGGCAGTAAAACATCAAAAGGATCTCTTTTTAAAAAACTGAATATGAATTAGTAGTGTGATGCAGCCACAAGAAAGATTAGTGTACTTTTAAAAAGGTAAAGGTAAAGTGTGCCATTGAGTTGGTTTTGACTCCTGGTGACCACAGAGCCCTGTGGTTGCCTTTGGTAGAATACCATTGCCTCCTCCCTCACAGTATGAGACGATGCATTTCAGCATCTTCCTATATCGCTGCTGCCCGATATAGGTGTTTCTTATAGTCTGAGAAACATACCAGCAGGGATTCAAACCAGCAACCTCTGGCTTGCTAGTAAAGTCATTTCCCCGCTGCACCATTAGTTTTATGCTGCATAAAAGGCCAGTTCAGAAAATATTGGTTGGCGATCCAGCTCCAGATGGCATCAGGGGCGTATCTAGGGTGGGGCAGGCAGGGCACGTGCCCCGGGCGCCACTTGAAGGGGGCGCCATTTCTTAAAATTAATTTAAAAATTAAAAAAAAGCCTGCCAAAAACAAAATGGCCACCGCGCATGCTCAAATGGCCTCTGTGAGGCCCTAGGCCATACCAGGCCTCACAGAGGCCACTTGAGCAAGCATGGTGGCCATTTTGTTTTCAGCTGCCATTTTTTTAAAAAAATAATAATTTAAAAAATGGCCACTGCACATTATTTATTTATTTATTTATTCTTACATTTCTATACCGCCTTTTGTTAAAAGAAAACCCCAAGGCGCTTTACAAAAATTAAAACATACAATAAAAGCAATAAAAACACCAAGCAATAAAAACACCAAGCTAAAAACATATCAAACAAGCATAAAAAACAAGACAACAGATAAAAACACACAGAAGCAGCAGTAAAAACAATTATGTAAAAGCCTGGGTAAATGCTCAAATGGTCTCTGTGAGGCCCTAGAGGCCCGCAGGGGGAGGGGGGACCTTTGCAGACCCCCAGCCACGGCCTTTAGGAAGCCCCCCGAAGGGGCTACAGGTATATATTTTTTAAATATAATATAAGTCACTGTACACATATTCAGATATGTGACTTGTATGTGACCTTCAGACTTGTATTTTTCAGCTGATATTATGGTAAAGTTATCTGAAAGATGGGTGTCAGATGTTTGGACAGGGGGGCGCAATTTCAATGCTTGCCCTAGGCACTATTTTCCCTAGATACGCCTCTGGATGGCATCAACCTATTGCACCAATACCCCAAATGATCTCTAGGGGCATTAGCTGCAGAGATAGTCAGTTAGGGTGTCCTTCTCTTTCCTGCTTTCTCTCTGCTTCTATGACCCTTCCTTGATGGAATGTACTCAGGAACTTCCTTGGAGTGACTTCCTTATTCCCAAGACTCATGCTCTCTGACCACCATGCAGCTAGCAGCTAGGGTATAAATCTTTCCTATCATCATATAATTTTAAATAATATAATTTTCATATAATTTTAAATTTTGATTAGTTTAACCTTAAATCAATCTCCATACTTATCATGTACAAGCTATTGTACATGATAAGGATCCAAGATAAGTACCCAAGATCCTGTTAGCTTCTGCTGTAATGGGAGTGAGCTAGCTTCATATTCAGAGAGAGAGAGAGAGAGAGTAGCCTGCCTATAAACCATAACAGGTTTGGGAGCCCCAAGCTCAAATTTTAGATTATTATTTTTTTATTCCTAACATTGCTTTCAATGCATGATTGGTTTAGTCAGTACAAATGATCATCTGAAATGAAAAAAATAAATTTAATTTAGGATTTAAATACTAGATACAATGCAGGATTTTAAATGTGTGTTAGTTACTATCATGTGATCGTCCCGATTACTAAGTGGTGTGTTTGCCCCCAACCACTGAGTTTGAATTGTAAACATACAGAGCCCAAGATAGGATCATTCACTCTACCCATATTGGTCTGTTTGAATTCCCCCCCCCCCTAGAAGAGATATAAAAAACCAAAGATATACTAACTGCAGGTTTAAAAGTATTGTCTGAACTGGCTCATAGTAAGCAATAATTTCACTTTGTTCTGCACCAGTCAACCCTCATCGAAAATTCAGGCTGACACAATGAGGAGCCTAATGGAGCTGCTGCGTAGCTTTAAAGGCAGCCCAGGTGGTATCATGTCGGGGCTGCTGCCGTATACTTTGAACCACTTCCAGGCAGCAGTGCAGCACTCCTTCCATTGCACCGCAGCCCCAGTGGGTCCCTGTGTTCAGGGGTGTAACTATAATAGGGCAAGGGGAGACAGTTGTCTGGGGGGCCCCAGAGGCAAGTCACATGACTGACTCCCCCAGCCACGCACCCGCCCGGGCTTCCTTCAGTTGTATTCATCCTTAGAAATTGATGTGAGTGTTAAGACCTGGAGCTACCAGAACAGCATGTCTTTCTCTAGTACCATGAAATGACTTGCATCATCCACAATTTACAAAATGCCCCTGCCTGTGATTGATGGCGGGCGGGCTGCCTGTCATGTCGGTCACTGTATCCAGTTCTGGGCACTAGACTTTAAGAAGGCTATAGACCAATTGGGGCAGAGTCAAAGAAGGGCCACAAAGAGAGTCAAGGGTCTGGCATTGTACTGTGTTGAGAGTAGCCGTAATGTTGAAAACCCCTACAGGTAACCTGTGACATTTTATTTTTTAAGTTCAATGTTTCCTGCACAGCCATTTCGTCCCATTTTCCCATTTGAAAAATAATCATAGCTAGACACCTTCAAACTGGGCCAAATGATTGTAAGCACAAAAACCTCAAACTTCTCTTGTCTTTTTAATGAAGACTTCAGAAAGAAAACCAGTTCCTCGGTGTGGTATAGTCGCCTGCCACATGAAGACAATTGCAGTGGAGAACAATATGAAATGGTCTCGCCACCTTTTCAGCCTTTCAGAGGATGCACAATGAATGTCGGGGTGGGGTCAGCACTGAAGCAGAAGGCTCCACCTACACATCTTTAATTCGTGTGTTTGTAGGGAGGTCCCACTATTATTTCAGCACCAATCCTATGACTTCATAACTGCACTCCCACCCAATAGTCTATGAGGCTGTTCTCACGAATAGCCAAGTCAGGGCTAGGGAACCTAAGCCCGAGCTTGGCTGCCCGTAAGAACCTCTGAGAGCTGCGTGGCTCCTGGCCGCGCAACAGCAAACCCACCGGTTAGCCGCAGTTAAAGGTACGAGTGTGTCCTTAACTCGGGCCAACTGCTTATTTGCAAGCACCAGTTGCTCCCAGCCAGCAATGGCACAGGAGCGGGCTCCCGGCCATCGTTAGTGAAGGGGATTCCCACAATGCACTGCACACTTTCCTTGGGATTTCCTTGAAGGACAGGTCTAGAAAAGCAAATGTGGGGAGTAAGTTCTGCTCCACCACTATCATTCACCCCCTTCTGCCTGATTAACACACGGTGCTGTTTGTCTGAAGGGGGAAGTCATGAAAATATGTTCCCCAATGATTCCATGAGCAGCAACCCTCCAACTCTCCCCAGCCCCAACAGTATTGGCCATGATTTTATTTTATTTATTTTTATTTTGTTACATTTACATTTTGTTACATCTTCCTCCAAGGAGCCCAGAGCAGTGTACTACATACTTAAGTTTCTCCTCACAACAACCCTGTGAAGTAGGCTAGGCTGAGAGAGAAATGACTGGCCCAGAGTCACCCAGCTAGTTTCATGGCTGAATGGGGATTTGAACTCAGGTCTCCCCGGTCCTATTCCAGCACTCTAACAACTACACCATACTGGCTCTCTGTGATAGGGTTACAGTTGGATGGTCATCTGTATTTCAGTCTGAGAACTACATTTGAGCAGTGGCATGATACTTACACTCTGTATTCCCAGAAAAGATGGCTTGTCAACTCGCAAATACTCCTGAAAAGAAGAGGGCACAGTCAATGTGCCACGCCTGCAACTTCCAGCAAATAGCCCAATCAATTTAACATGGAGTCATAGGAACATAGGAAGCTGCCATATACTGAGTCAGACCATTGGTCTATCTCGCTCAGTACTGTCTACACAGACTGGTAGCAGCTTCTTCAAGGTTGCAGGCAGGAATCTCTCTCAGCCCTATCTTGGAGATGCTGCCAGGGAGGGAACTTGAAACCTACTGCTCTTCCCAGAGTGGCTCCATCCCCTGAGGAGGAATATCTTACAGTGGTCACACTTCTAGTCTGCCATTCAGCTGCATCCAGGGCAGACCCTGCTTAGCTATGGGGACAAGTCATGCTTGCTACCACAAGACCAGCTCTCCTCTCCAGACTCTCCAGAGTCAGTCCAGATTAATATAAACTGCTCACTAAAAATAAAGTGCAACTGTAGGGATGATGTAAGTAACCTTTAGCTGTCGTCACATTAACTTCTCAAATATTTTCTTAAGTGCCTAACCTTAATTTGGCTGCTCAGAAGAGGAAAAGATTAGCATGTTCCTGGAGATCTGAACAGCAGCTGAACTGGGAGACTTTATGCCACATTACTTCTATCTTGCTGCCTATTTATAGACCATTTATGTTATGGTTCTAGAGTTGATTTTGTAGCCTCCAAATTTTAATATGCGAGCCCCCTCACACACACAATTTTTCAATTTGCATACAACAGAGTGCATATTAAAAAGGATTTTCACCGGAGCGCTATATAAGATGAACTTCCCCTCTAGCTTTTGATGTGGTCTTGTAGTAGCAAGCATGAATTGTCTTCTTTGCTAAGAAGCGTCCACCCTGGTTTGCATCTGAATGGGAGGCCACATATGAGCACTGTAAGATATTCCCCTCAGGGAAGAGCAGAAGGTTTCAAGTTCCCTTCCTGGCTTCTCCAAGATAGGGCTGAAAGAGTTTCCTGCCTGCAACCTTGGAGAAGCCACTGCCAGTTTGTGAAGACAATACTGAGCTAGATAGACCAATGGTTTGACTCAGTATATGGCAGCTTCCTATGTTCCTATTTTCCCCATGCCTACGTTTTTCTATTCAGGTCCTCAAGATTGCTTTCAATACTCAACTGGAGTATGATACTGACGCTTAGGGACTCTAGGCCAGTCCTGGAGGGGACCAGCACTGCGAGGAGATGAGGCTGCTCTGGGAAGAGCATCTGCATGCTTGCGTGCCATAGGTTTCAAGTTCTGCAGCTCTTTTCTGCTCAGGACTGAAGCTCTTTCCTTTTTGAAAACAATGCCCATGTGGAAAAGAAGAAGCAATAGTCCCAGCCCTTTGAGGAAATCCCTGTTTATATAGAACTATGACCATCCACCTGAGTTGCTGTGCTTCTAAAAAGCAAAGAGAAAATAAAAACACAAGGGAGGGGGAAAATGGCACACATTTGGGAATCACAATATCATATAAACATTTGCCCAGTATCGTCAGGAAAGGAAGTATCTGATTGGTGGATTCTGAAGTGAAGAGGGAAAGCATCTCTCAGACGGGAGTACTGGCTAACATAGAGGTTTGGCACTATAGCTCCTCATTGAGACAGTCCTATCAAAGGCTGGCCCAAGAGTCATCTGTACCTGAGGTGGGGTGCCAAATGTCACCTGCCCCATTGTTCAGTGCCTGGTGACCAAGACACCTACCTTGCCATACTGCCTCCCACTCAGCAGCCAAGGCATACGGAGCCTGCTGCTGCTGTTGCTCTTTCCTCCTCCTTCTCCCCTGTCCCTTATATTTAAAAAGGAAAGGAATAGAATCAAAGACGAAGTGTGGAGAGGAGGAAGAGAGTGTCTCCTGGAGGTAGCAGAAGCAGCAGCAGCAACATAGCCGGTGCCCCTCCCAATTCACCCCGAGGTGACTGCCTCATGGTTGGGCCGCCCATGTGTGCGGATCATGTTAGTGTGCAATATCAGAAAGCAGTCTCCACTGCTTAAGAAGCAGCAGCTCCATTTGTATTATCACCAGATGCTTCATGGTGATGCACAAGGTTCTCTTCTTTATTGCTACTACTATGAATATCTATATGCCACTTTTCAACAAAAGTACTCGGGGTGGGGGGGGAGGCTCCCTGTCCTACTGTAAAAGGGCTCACATTCTCAAAGGATATATAACGTAGATACCAGCAACCACCACTGGAGGGATACTGTGCTTTATTATTCATTCAGTTTTTATACCGCCCTTCCAAAAATGGCTCAGGGTGGTTTACACAGAGAAATAATAAATAAATAAGATGGCTACCTGACCCCAAAGGGCTCACACTCTAAACAGAAACATAAGAGAGACACCAGCAACAGTCACTGGAGATACTGTGCTGGGGGTGGATAGGGCCAGTTACTCTCCCCCTGCTAAATAAAAGAGAATCACCACGTTAAAAGTTGCCTCTTAGCCAAGTTAACAGGAGAGGTTTTGTGGTGATTCAGTAGAGGAGTGAGCTTTACTATTTTCCAAGCAGGGGCCACTTGGGCAAAAAGCCTTCAATGCATGAGCCATTTCCTACTTCACCGACCACTGCACAGTATGGCACTTTCCCCAGTGCTGGAAGGGCTCTTTAAGAGATAAGGAGGCCTCTCCTAAGAGCTCTGTGGGGGAAGTGCTGGGAAGGGCAACCATTCATTCCCAGCACTCCATGCACACCTTCCCAGATGGCACAGGGGCTCAAAAAAGGCTCAATTTCCCATAAAGGAGCCCGCCCCTGGTCCTTGGTAAAGTGCAGCACTGCAGAGTGCGAACGGTCTCCTCATGGTGCCAGGGGACTGAGCAGAGTCATCAGCTTTGGCTGAAGCTTCACACAGGCCCAATACACAATTAGTCAGGGAGCTACACTTCACATCAACGGAGGCCACCACCTGCTCCTGGGCCTTACAATGAAGAGTACTGCAGTAGAGGAATACTAGGCATTCCTTTAAAGGGGTAATATTTAAGAGAGCATCTCTCCAGTGGCTGCTGCTGGTGACTCCTCTCTTTCTTTCTCTCCTTCTCCCTTCCTCTGTTCCTCCTTTTTGCCAACATGCTACGCACAGGGGCGTAACTGATGGTAGGGCAGGTAGGGCATGTGCCCTGGGCGCCACTTGGTAGGGGGCGCCAAAAAGTGCCATTAAAAAATTATTATTATTTTTTTAAAAAATTATTTAATGGCAATGCCAGCGCAGCAGCAGTCCACCCTTTGCGCAAAGGAGCGTGTGGCGCCCCCTCCCCCATGAGCGGTCCCGGTGCCCCCTCTATTGCCTGGCTCCGGCTGGCTGCTGGGCGCCGCAGGGTCCTTGACTTGCCGCGGCGGATGTAACACAGAGCCGCGGCAGATGTAACACAGACGCCGAGGCCTGCCGTTCAGCCCGGCGCTGCCCACAGCCATCCCTCGCCTTGGAGGAGTCGGAGGACACACGGCAGCAGGCAGAGGGACAAAAAAAACTTTAGGCGCCCGTGGCGGTGCCACGGCGGATATAACACAGGTGCCGCGGCAGATGTAACACAGATCCCGACACCGAGACCTGCCGTTCGGCCCGGCTTCGCTTCTGAACTGCAAGGCACGCCTGCGCGCCAAAGCTTGACACTGCTCAGGCGCGCCTTGCAGTTCAGAAGCGACGCCGGGCTGAATTGCAGGCCTTGGTGTAGGGCTCTGTGTTACATCTGCCACGGCAAGTCAAGGACCTTGCTTGCCGCTTGCTCACCCCCGCTCCTGCCCCATCTCAATTGGTTAGCGACACCGGGCCACACGGCAGACCTCGGCATTGCTCTGGTGGCGGCCGCCGCTATGGGGACGAGTCCGGACTCCGCTTGCTCCCCCGCCGTCCACAGCCATCCCCTCGCCTCGGAGGACACACATTTGTGGTATTTATTATTATTTTCATTACATTATTATTACTACTATTTTATTTTATACTACTACTATTTTATTACTATAAAATACTACCACCCTATCCATCCAAAGGCTCTGGGCATTTGGGGGGGGGCGCAATTTCAGTGTTTGCCCTGGGCACCGTTTTCCCTAGTTACGCCTCTGGCTACGCAGGCTACTGTCACCAGAACACTCTGCTCTGGGGCTGCTACAGATGTACAGGCAGGCTCAATGCTGTTGAGAACCAGCAGTTGCCCACGCAACCCAGTCAGAGTTTCCCCCCATTTGCTGTGTGTCATGTCAGCCCCCTTCCCCTTTAAGAGTTTGAGTTCTTTTGGAACAGGGAACAAGCTTCTGTTTCCTTTTGCTATTTAAAAAAATGGCTTTGAGAACTTATTTTGTTGCTGAAAAGCAGAATACCTTTTATTTATTTCTCATTTAATTTTCTATGTAAACTGCTTTGAGAACTTTTGTGGATAAGCAGTATATAAATATTTGTTGTAGTAGTATAGCAGCCACCTAATGGTGCAGTGGGGAAATGACTTGACTAGCAAGCCAGAGGTTGCCAGTTCGAATCCTCGCTGCCATGTGAAACACCTATATCGGGCCGCAGCGATATAGGAAGGTGCTGAAAGGCATCATCTCATACTGAACAGGAGATGGCAATGGTAAACTCTTCCTGTATTCTACCAAAGACAACCACAGGGCTCTGTGGTCGCTAGGAGTCGACACCGACTCGATGGCACACTTTACCTTTAGTAGGTATATACATATTTAGTATTTATAATAAAAGTAATCATAAAAGCAGTGCTTTAAGAGTTTTCCCATCACTTCACATACATTATCTCTGCATTATTTGCAAAAGAAGGTCCCATGGGCAGATGCAGTTCAGCCTGAACTTGCAGATTATGCACAGTGATAATGGATGGTCAGCATGTCAGGCTGGCTGGCAGTTCTGAAGAAGTAGAAAAAAGAAGCAATTGCAGGTAGTGGATAGCTGTGACTGGGAGCTGGCATAGACTAAGGCCGGGGTTCCACCCTTGGGACACCACATATTGTTGGACTACAACTTCCATCATCCCCTGCAAAACTGAGCAATGCAGACCCAAGATTGGGGACCCCTGGAACAAAGAGAGGGTGGCCAGCTTGAAGCTCTCCATCACCCCAACCAGCTGCCATTTGTTACAGTCGGGTTGAAGTTGCAGTTCAAGAACCGCTGGTGAGCCTCAGCTTGGTCATCCCTGGGCTAAGGCATATGGTTAGGCAGGGCCATTTTCCCACATGCATAGAGGGGTCTGGTCACCACATATATGTCCTTTAAGGAGAAAGGGGATAATACATTCAGAAATGGTTCACCTTTGGGGTATCACTCATGGACTTAATGTTACAGACCACTAGTGTGTTTTGCACTTTACAATATATATGGTGGGGTGGGGGTGGGGAAGTGATGAAACCACATATAATGTGGAATTTGGCCCCGCGTTCAGATCTCACCTGTGTTATGAACTGTGTCATGAACTACCACAAGACCAGGAGAGCTGGTCTTGTGGTAGCAAGCATGACCTGTCCCCTTAGCTAAGCAGAGTCCACCCTGGTTACATATGAAAGGGAGACTAGAAGTGTGAGCACTGTAAGATATTCCCCTCAGGGGATGGAGCCACTCTGGGAGGAGCAGGAGGTTCCAAGTTTCCTCTCTGGCTTCTCCAAGATAGGGCTGAGAGAGACTCCTGCGGGCAACCTTGGAGAAGCCACTGCCAGTCTATGAAAACAATACTGAGCAAGATGGACCAATGGTCTGACTCAGTATATGGCAGCTTCCTAACTCGTTGAAAGGCATTGGATGTCATTCTTTTTCAGTTCAAGTTCTTCATCCATATATTTTAAAAAAGGTATGATCCTGCCATAATTGCCCAGCCATCTTATTTGCCCACCAAAGTTAAGGCGTAATTGGACACATTTCTTGGTTGCTCTCCGGTCTTGAGGTAGCAAGCATGACTTGTCCCCTTAGCTAAGCAGGGTCCGCCCTGGTCGCATATGAATAGGAGACTTGATGTGTGAGCACTGCACAATAGAGCTACTCTGGGAAGAGCAGAAGGTTCCAATTTCCCTCCCTGGCAGCATCTCCAAGATATGGCTGAGAGAGATTCCTGCCTGCAACCTTGGAGAAGCCACTGCCAGTCTACACAATATTGAGCTAGATGGACCAGTGGTCTGACTCAGTATATGGCAGCTTCCTATGTTCCTATGAAATGGCAACCATAGTTCCCCCAATGATCTTACTAGGCGGTGGGGTTCATAAAGAAGAAGGCACTCTCAAATGCCCTGGGCCCAAACCATTCAGGGCTTTGTAAGTAATAACCAGCACTAGATGGACCAATGGTCTGACTCATTAAATAGCAACTTCCTAGGTCCTACAGTTCAACTGTGATAATTCAGTTCCTTGGGAACTGACCCAAGCATCTTTTGAGATGGTTGAAACCATTCGATGTGACCTGACTGTGAGTGGTCTGTGTCAATATCTGATATGGCCTAACCTGAGAACTGGTTGTTTTGTGTGAGCTTTGTTTAACTACCTCAGCACGGTGCAGCAGTTAAAGTGTTGGACGTTGGCTGGAGACTATAGAGGTCAAGTCCCCATTTGGTCATGAAGGCCACTGAGCAAGTCACTGACTCTCAGCTGAGGTTCCCTTACAGGAGTGTTGTGAGGATAAAATGGGGAGTAGCTTCCACCTACTTTTGTCACCCTGATCTCACTGGAGTGGGGTGCAAATGTGAGACTTATCTGGGATAAGATGAAGTAATAATAATCAGAAAGACAATATTACTTCATTGGAGATGGATAAGCAAAGGAACAAATGCAGTTCAGAACAAAACCTGATATTCTCAGATGAAAGCCAGAAAAACAACAGCTGTAAGCATGCACAGACTGAGCTGATTTTAAAGATACAACTTTAGAATTAGTGGTGACATGCCATCTAGTGGCCTCTCTGCTCTGAGCTGAAAGATCAGCATCCACCGAAATCAGGTACCATTCAAAAGCCATATTTCTTGTTTCATTCAGTGCAAACAGAAGCATCAAAGCTCCAAAAAAATATAATCCTGTTCATAACCTGAGAGGCAGATGGGAAGGCTGGGCCGACGAGCACGTGTTGACGCAGAAGCTCAACCCTTTTAGTGAGGAGTTTGACTATGAGTTGGCCATGTCCATGCGCCTGCACAAAGGCGATGAAGGCTACGGTCACCCGAAAGAAGGCACAAAAACCGCCGAAAGGGCCAAGAGGGCAGAATGCCACATCCACCAGGAAATGAAAGACATGTGCTTCATCATCCGAACAATGGCACGGCATCGTCGCGATGGCAAGATCCAAGTCACGTTTGGTGAGCTATTTGACAGATATGTCCGGATTTCGGATAAAGTTGTTGGCATACTCATGAGGGCCAGGAAACATAGGATGCTGGACTTCGAAGGGGAAATGTTGTGGCAAGGTCGGGATGATTATGTGATAATAACTTTGTTGGAATAACAGCTATGCACTATGCTTCATGGGACAATGCAAAGCATATTGATTACTTTTACTACCAGTTAGCACAGAATTTCTGCGCTTACCAGAAAGAACGTGACGTTAATGATCTGAACTTTCTCCCATGACATCACATCTATGTGTTACTAAGGTCATGTACTTTGTCAGCCAGTAGCATCTGGACTGAACTGTGCAGCATTCTTACAAAAGTAGACTTACAGAAAAGGGAGTGAAATCAACATACTGTATATGCAGAATGTAATTGTTAAAAATCCACCCTTTGAACCACAAAGGCGGCCTTGTAAAGAGTTCAGTGCACACTGTATCCCTGTGGATTTCCATGTAATAGTGGTGGCCAGTCAATCTGCGATCAACATTTGTGTTCTGCTACATGTTTCAGTATTAAAAGAGTGGAAACTTAGGGGCATGAACTGGACATCTATTGTATGCCTATTTCAGGGCCCTGAAAATGTATCCTGTGTTGTGTAATCAACTATACTGTAGCATTACATATATACAGAAACATTACTGATATAAATTGTGTATTCATGTGTGTATATACCAAGTATATTTTATAGCAACCACTATAATTTCAAGAGTCCAAAATCAATTTTGTACACAATCTATGGCAAATTGCAACTGCTTTGAACTGCATAAGGAGATTGCTTTTTTAATGTAGATAATTATATTTATTTTTATATTTATAATTATGTATTCATGGCACTTGATTGCCAGTGCTTGAAAAATGTACAGAATAGATAGCAGATAAAGAACACGATAGTCTTAAAAGTGATTCCACCGCCCACCACAGTAGGTTTTCTTTCAAACTGAAAGATTGCACATCTTCTTATAGAAGAAACATGTATGAATATGTTGTGTCAACATAAGGATGAAGTTATTCTCAGATTTACATGCATGCAGGAATTTCTTTTAAGAGGGAAACATACTTCAATACTGAATCAGCGCAGTATCAAAAACTATGATATTAAGTGGTTTTTGAAGGAAATAGCTGATTCACAAGCATAGACTTGCACAAACATTTAGGAGAAATAAATAGAAATGTGTTAGAAAACAAAGTATTTTGCCTCTAAGGAATAAATTCCATACTTTTCTAAGCATGGAATATCACTTCAGTGATATTAACATTGTATATAATGTTGCTTCCTTTGTAGGAAGTGGAGCTGTGGGGAATGCTAGTCTATTAAAAAAAATTTAAAAAATCCCTGGACAAGAACATTCTGAACAGTCTGCATTGGGACTGAATTTGGAAACTACAGAATTAAGTTCCAAGATGCTGTCACAGTTCTCTAGTTGTACTTGTCTTCCTATGCATGTTTTTTGGGCTTTTTATTGCAATCACAACTATTTTATTCAGGTTTTCTGCTCAGGATCATTAATTTTAAACGTGCTCAAGTACCGGCCGCTCTCTAGATTTGGTTCATGGATGGCACAACTCATTTGTTCCCCAGGTTGCTGACGGCATGGGCCAGTGGTTCAAAAGTAAGATGCAGATACTGACTGTTCTTGTCAAATACAGGGACTTTATCCATCACCACGGTCCCTTTGTTAGTTTACATTATCTTATTTATATACCACCTGATATATATATATATCTCTAGGCAATGTAAATAGTCCTAAATACAATATTAAAACATAATATTAATGGAAAGCATTTTTATAACACCCTGCATGAAAGCTCAAATTGTTTAGGGCAATATCACTTACTGGATCAGACTAATCTAGTCCGTCCTAGGAAGCCACAAGCAGAACATGAAGACAGTAGCCATTACCTGCTGTTTGCTCCAGCCTGGGCTTTCATTGGCATACTGCCCTGCAATCTGGAGGTTCCCTTATGACCAATAGCTATTAATAGACCTCTCCTCAATAATAATAATAATAATAATAATAATAATAATAATAATAATAATAATAATAATAATAATAATTTATTAAATTTCTATACTGCCCTTCCAAAAATGGCTCAGGGCAGTTTACACAGAGAAATAATAAATATTATTTATAAAACTTAAATTTCTTTAATTCCTCCCTTTAAAGTTGTCTAATCCGAAAGTCATAATCGCACCTTTTGGCAACAAGTTTTCATAAACCAGTAGTTGTGGGTTGTGTGAAAGTGTACTTACTTGCCTGTCCCAATTCTACTACCAAACATATGAATATAAGCCGCCTTATAGCGAGTCAGATCCTTGGTGTATCTTGCTCAGCTTTGTCTACACTGACTGGCAACATCTGTCCAAGGTTTCAGGGAGGAGTCTCTCCCAGCCCTACCTGGAGATGCCAAGGATTGGAGCTGGGGCTTCTGCATGCAAAGCAAATGCTCTTAACACTGTACTATGCACCCATCCCTGAATCATTTTTCATTGGATGACCCTTGTTCAGTGATGGCAAATGAAATTGATTTATTTATTGTAACTGGGGATGATGGGAAATGCAGTCCAACAACTGGAGAACATCAGGTCGGCCAGCCCTGTCATAGGATTATGCAACAGGGACAAACTCTTTGTCCATTGGGACTGCAAACTCCTCACATATCATCCTTAATCACAACTAAAACAGTGCTTGGAATAGAATCTGCACAGCATCCCTCCCACGGTTGATGCTGATGTCTCTCAAGTCCCTTTTTAGATTGTTAACCCTTTAGGGACAGGGAGCCCACTCCTTAAACTGTGTTGAGAACTTTCATTGAAAAGTGGTATACAGATAGTAATAGCAGCTGTTTCCCATTTTTTCCACTGGAAAGGGCCCATTTACCTCTACACAAACTGATTACTACTCTAAACCAAGTTTACAGTAGCCTGGGTAAGAAGTCTGTTGACTGTTTTCAAACAGTATCCAAATAGTCTTGAGAATAGCACAAGCAGGGCAGGAAGGTAACAGGCCTCCTTTGCTGCTTGTTCCCCAATTACTGGTATCAGGTCCAAACAGAGAATTGCAGCTACTCACTATTGTGGATAACTATGGACAGACCTCCATGAACTTGACCTAAACCTTTCTAAGGCTGGGCTGCACAACTTTGGCCCTCCTGCTGCTGTTGGACTACAATTCCCATCATCCTCAGCCGCAATGGCCAATGGTTAGGGATGATAGGAGTTGTAGTCCAACAACAGCTGGAGGGCTGAAGCTGAGCAGCCCCTGTTCTAAGGCAAAGGCATGCCTAAACATGGAGCTGTACAAGGTACCAATGAGTGGACTGTGCTACTTTAGATTGTGGCGAGTGCCATTTTGAAATGCTCCACATGGGAGAAGAGTGATTCTCAAAAATTAAGAGTAATCAGGGAGAGAGGTTTTAGTCAGCTTGCTCCGTGCTGGATTAGTTTTCCATTTTCTGAAAGGGAATCTTTCATAAAGGAAGTATTCAAAAACCAGCAATAGAAAGTGGAATAATAGACAGCAGCTTAAAGAAATGAAAAGTGACTTCAGCTGATTGGGTCTAGCACTGTGGATGTCTTGGCACAGCAGAAGATTACATGAAAAGTCTGTCTCTATGTATCTAAATGAAACGAGATGCTGGACCTTTGGTCTGATTCAGCTACATCAGGGGTTCTCAACTTTGGACCCTAATATGGTTGCCTACAACATCCATAGTCATAATGGCCAAAGGTAATTTTTTATCTTTTATTTATCTCAGTCTTTTAACTGGAAATTGACTGCAGCCAGGGGTGCTTTAAATGCCAAAGAATTTCCCTGGCAACTGGCCCACAATACTATGGGAAAGAAACCACTACCACAATGTCATGTTTTTGCCATCATTGCTGGGAAAAATAGGACAGCTCCCAATAACCACAGGGAACCCACTGCTTGGAATCAGGTAATCCTCCCACCAATGTACCAAACCAATTGGATGCATGTTTTTGATATGATGCTTCTCCCCTGTGCATCAACATACTGCAAAATTAAGTTTTGAATCGGAACTAATTCAAACACCAATCATTTGTTCAGTGCCCAGCTGTACCAATCAGTTTTCTATTATATATATTACGTTCTTCCACTTCCTTTAGCTGCTTTGTTATTTCATATCACCGTATCAAGATTTTTTTAATAGGTTGGATTTGATTACTTATGCTTTTCTCCTTTAGGCAAAAGAAGCAACAGTTCTATTTAGGCTTCAGTTAAAAGTCTTTACACAAAAATATATTCTAAGCACTTTGCTCCTACAGTTGCTCAGATTTTATCCCTGTGCTCTAATGCTAGTGTGTGCATGTTTTATTTATTTCTACTTTGTATACTGCTTTTCACTTCATGTTCCCAAGACAATTTACAAACATAAGAAAGCAAAAAAAAAAACATCATCAAAGATAACACAATAGCAAAAAACCAAGACCACAAAGGCAACTAGGTAAAAGGCTGGCTAAGCCAATGTTAACTGCAAAGGGAAAGAAGATCTGAATGCTTCAGAAAGAAGACCTGAATGAAGTGGGACTATATGGAGCACCAGAGTTTTTTCTCCAGCCTGCAAGCTTTTGAAGCCATTTTGAGGATTCCCAGCTTCAAGGCATGTATTTGAGATATGTATGTAGTTAATGTGTAGTCTTCAAGGTTGCAGAATATAAGATACACGATAAGACTTACATAAGCAAAAACAAATATCGAAATTGTAACTATACGAGATGTTCTTTTAAACAAATACTTATTTTGGTATTTTCACATGCCAAAACCGTCGTCATCAATAATGTCGAGTGATGTTATCTTCGTTTATCTAGGAGTCATTTTGCTTAGATTTTTAATAAAATGAGGATGGATTTCAAATACTTTGGTCTAGCATGTGTTACTTAAGTCATGCAGTAGTGGATTTTGAAAAAGGCTGACAGGTCACCTGTTAGAGATCCCCTGACCACAAGGTCCCTTCCAACTCTAAAGTTCTATGGTTCTATTAAAATGGCCATCAAAGCACAGAGATACTGCTTTGAAGAAAGCAGTCTGATTGATATCCCACTCAATCCTGTAGACTCAGAATTTAAAAATAAACAAATCCTGCCCCCAAAGATGTTACAATTTATTTCTTAAAGAAAAAAGGTTCTCGGAGAGGAGTAATATGGAAGTTGGTCCACCTCAGGCCAATAGAGGTTGCACCGCTTTGCCTCCCACTGAATGGCACTGATGAGAAATGGATGCAGAGGACTCTGTTCTTCTCAGAAGGGAGGGGGCAGGTTGCAATACAATTTGAAAAAACATGACAGCAATGTCTGAAATGTCAAATTTCTTTTGAGGTTCAAAAGAAAACTATCAGCAAGAAATGGAACTCCTTTCAAGGGTACATGGGAGGATGGGATACCTTTCTATGACTTATCTTGTCCTCTCAACATGAAGATCATTTTTTCAGGATGATAGCTCCAGTATCTGATGACTGCTCAGAAGCAAAGGGCTCAGGTTAAGAGTTTGTAGTTGCTGAGGGTAGGGTCAAATATGGCACCTTTAATCCAGCAAATCTCAAGGCTGAACGTTAGGCTGGCTTCCATGGCCTCTCCCCTTCCATATCCATTCTGTGATTCTCAGGTTACCTTCAAGAGGCAGTAAGAGTTCCTACTACTCATGCTCAGATAAAAGCACACACAACTGCTGGTAAATGTTAAGTAAGGCTGTGTGGAATTTTTACACCCTACAAAGCCCATCACCTCTTGTGTCACAGCATGGATTTTAGTGACACACAATTCCCCACTCTGTGTGTGTGTGTGTGTGTGTATACACACACACACTCTTAAATAGCACCAGACATCCCAATTGGTGAGAAAATAACTAGACATGTCTACTTATCTGTGTCACCTAGTTAATGACAGAAAGCAGCGCTGCAAAGCTAACTTTGCCAAGGTACACTTAGTTCCACCAAAGACCTTGAGTAGCTTCCATATCAGGGCATTTCAACACAGCCTAGAATCTTAAATCTTGAAAGACTACTCTTTCTCTTGTCCCATCCCTGATTTGAAATCAATGTCCAGCTGCTAATAGAAAAAGAGCTCAATGATGAGAACTAAAGACATCCAACTCATTATCTGGAGTATTAGACAGAAGAGTTGTGAAATTGCATCTGCTCTGAACTTCCAACACAAGATCTTTTCAACATAAAACTAAAGTTTTCCTTAGAAGGGCATACAAAAGATAGAAGGGGTGAGTGATGAGAATCAGATCTAAGAAACAGATAAGATAGCACAGCATATGACTATGCATGGTTAAATGCTGACAAGTAATTAATAACAACAACAACAACAATAATACACGGGAACATCTGCAAAAAATACAAGCTACCTGTAGCCAAAGATTGGTGGGACCATAAAATTGAAAAAGTTGAAGAAAATGAAGATGTAAAAATATTATGGGACTTCCGACTACAAACAGACAAACATCTGCCACACAATACACCAGATATAACTGTAGTTGAGAAGAAAGAAAAACAAGTCAAAATAATCGACATAGCAATACCAGGGGATAGCAGAATAGAAGAAAAATAAATAGAAAAAATCACCAAATACAAAGATCTACAAATTGAAATTGAAAGGCTGTGGCAGAAAAAGACCAAAATAATCCCAGTGGTAATTGGCGCCCTGGGTGCAGTTCCAAAAGACCTTGAAAAGCACCTCAACACCATAGGGGCCACAGAAATCACCATCAGCCAATTACAAAAAGCAGCTTTACTGGGAACAGCCTATATTCTGCGACGATATCTATAACAATTGACAATAAAATTCTGGCATCCCAGGTCCTTGGGAAGGACTCGATGTCTGGATAAAACAAACCAGTCAATAACACCTGTCTGTGTAAACAAGAAATAATAATAAAAAATTGATTTCTATACCACCCTTCCAAAAATGGCTCAGGGCGGTTTACACAGAGAAATCATAAATAAATAAGATGGATGGATCCCTGTCACCAAAGGGCTCACAATCTAAAAAGAAACATAAGATGGACATCAGCAACAGTCACTGGTAGTACTGTGCTGGGGGTAGATAGGGCCAGTTACTCTCCCCCTGCTAAATAAAGAGAATCATCACGTTAAAAGGTGCCTCTTTGCCAAGTTAGCAGGGGAGCTAACTTCGTCAATCATAGCTTCACCTTCAAATGAAGGAATCCAATACTTGTAATATCCCAAGTTAACAGTTAACAGTAAGGGAGAAGTTTATGAAAGAATCAAATGATGTTCACAAGGAGAGGGGGAGACACACCTATTACTTCCATTTTGCCTTTGTATTAGACCTGCCCTAGGCCAACTAGTGGATCTTTGGCTAGATAGGATTTAGAACCAGGATCTAGTATGCAATCCACTTGCTATACTAGTTGATAACAGGAATGGCAGTTCTCAGAAAATGAAGACAATGTTTACATATTTTAAAATCCCATACTACCACACAGATTAAGCAGCACAAATAGCACTACAGAGATAAAGTATGCCCTCATTCAGGAATGACTTGTGCATCTAAATAAAGCCAACTCGAGTTTGATGTTCCATGTATTTAGATTTATTTGCTATATATCACTATGACCTTATAGTACTTAAAATCCATTACAGGATTGTTTATAGTTAGTCTTAAGCCCACAAAGACAATAATACTGCTGTGGAAGACCAAAGGGGAGAAAAAGCCATTTTAAATTTATTTACAATTTGTTTTTGTTTGTAAACATTGAATCTACATATACTGTACTAAGTTCTAACAGCTATACAGTAAATAGCTATACACTGAGACGGAAAACGATGCCCTATATTTTTAGATCGAGCATGAACGTAGTATAGCGAGATATAGAACATCTGCCCCTTTCCCATTACCACAGCAGTAAGCATCCTTTCGGTAAGTATTCAAACTCCTGAAAGAACTGGATATTAGCGACGTACTATACAACTATAGCTAATTATTTAAGACAAACGATTTGGCTGTTTATTCCATTTCTAGAATAATTTAAAGTGCTAGAAGCAACCCGTCAATCAACACTTTTCTCTCTAAATTAACAAAACTACTTTTAAACATTAATTTACAAGATAATATATACAATGTTCATCTGGAATAGCTGAGATTTCAGCACAAAGTTATTCACTGTCACACTTAACAGCATTTTTTCTTTTTCTTTTTTTTTGCATACATAGAATATAAGCTTTGAAACAAACTGTAGAGTGATTATTGCCACAATGGCTTTCAGTTTTCTTACAAAAGTGGACAAGAGCTACTGATTTACTGTATTATAGCCTTTTTTTTTTGTCTTGAGGTCACAGAACAGTAAGTTTGCATATAACAAGTCTACTGAGTTACAATGTCTACCTAGAGTACATTACTCCATTGCATCAGAGCTGGTTCTAACTGCAGTTTACAACATATATCCACTCAAAAGAGGGGAAAAAAGAACACTAAAATTGTATTATTCTTCTCTTTTGGATAGAAGTAATTTTCAGAGAGGATATGCTACAAGGCTACAACAGAAGAACTATAAAACAGTATATATATCTGACACTTTATGCTGTTTGGGGGAAAATGCATCTGTTTCATAGTCTTAGTACTGTACATATAATGCCCTGCTATAGCTACAAGTTATCCACTGCATTATGCTTGCTTTGTTCAACTGACATTCCATTGCTATTTTATACATTTTCACTACGTAGCTCTGTCCTTGCCCGGTTTTTGTCTCAAGCCTGCAGATCATTAACAGCATGTGCAAAATACTTCAATACAATCAATAGGGCAGCCAAGTTTTAACTGTAAAATGCAACAGACAAACTCTCTACATATGAACAAAGGAAGTGGCACTGCTGAATGTGGATGAACACATTTGTGTACTAAGTGGCACTGTTTGATTGCTCTTACCAATGGCCCATACCAGTCACTTGCCAATGAACCCTGACTCTCTGTTCCTCTTATTTAGGCCTATGGGGACATGCAGCATTAGGGTTTGATTTAATTTAGATATTGACTGTGTCTCAATGAGGCAGACCCAGAGCACTACAAGAGGGCTTTGAAAGAGTGGAAAGAAAAAACAGACATGACAACTGAAAGCTGCCTCCTCGATAAAATATTCAATTATGATTTGTGAGGGCTACACCTCTCACCAAATATAACCAAATAGAAGAGGCTGATGAAAAGAATCTAACACCGACATCTCTCACTCCCACACTGTTTTATGTAAAGGTATTTAGATGGCCATGCAGAGAGTTTTGAAAGGCATTGCAAACAACAAAGCTGCATTATATTGCTTCGAGGGCTTTTTGAGCTGCACTGATCCATGTCAGGTTTGGGACAACCTTTTGTAATCGCAGTTTATATTTATTCAAAGCCCCAAATTTCAATGTCTTGTATAATGAAGTCTTCTTTCTTAGAAAGAGTGTGATTCCCAAATGTCTTACAAGAATGACTTCTTCCATGGTAGAGATCTCCATCAAGCCACAGCGCAAATTCACCCCTGCAATATGCACAAAGAATTAGTTTTCTGTAGGTTAGGAAGCTGCCCCCACCCCCATCCCAATCCCTTGCATTCATCGCAGAACTGCAAAGAAATATAGACATTCCTGCAATCACTTGTAGATACATTTAAAATAAGAATCTTTAGTTAGCAATGTTTTCCCTTGCTATGAATCTGTTCTCTCTAAAGGGTGAATGGAGATTCAGCAGAAAGAGTTTGCTTATACTTGGATTTAAAATGTTTTAACTAACAAAAGTAATCCATAGCAACTTATTTGGCACCAGTAGTGTGCTGGACATACTCAACAGAACATGAGCCCTGCCTAAGACGTTTCCCATTCAAAGGAAAACAGAATGAAAAAAAGCTCAGTCCTCCCTGTGTTCAGCTGACAATTAAACACTGAGGAGGATGCACTGGAAGGGAACATTTAGAGGACAGAAGATGGGTTTCAAGGGAAGAAGAAGATTTGGAAATTATGTGTGTAAAAATGGAAGCTGAAACCCTGAGCATGAATGACCACATATACAACAGCACTTACATAATACTTTTTGAGTGTCCAATGTACTTGATAAACATTATCTTATTACAATCTTTACAAGAACTGTATGATTCTGACCAATCATTTGCTTATCATATTTTTATAGTGCCTGGTATGTGCCTCTCTGGGCTATCATTATCAATCTATTACTGATGGGAGGCTGAGGCTGCAGAATACTGGCTTGCCTATGGCTACCTAAAGAGTTCATGGCAAAAGTGAACTCTGAATCAGAAAGTTGTTCAGTTTGTAGCTCAGTCTCCTATCCACGATGCTACACCAGCTCTGCATCAAGACAAAGGGGGGAATCAAACAGGGAGAAAAATTATGTCTTGCAGGACTCCTAGGAGACTTAAGGAAGAGTGATCTAGAAAGAGCAACCAAGAAATCCAGGAATCTTGATACATTATGGAAAGAAGCAGGGGCTTATGCTCACTCCCCTCCACCCCTTACGCCCTTCTCCATTTCCTTCATGAGAAGTGAACTGCCAAATCTGCAATTACTCGAAGTAGTCTGGGCTTGCTAAGGTATAAGCAAATCCTGCTTTCAAACCACTGTAGAACCTCCAATTTAACTGTACACTTTGCCTCACAGATTGGGGCTGGGTGTGGGGAGTGGAAATAGGGACATAGTATGTGAACCTCTGAGCACAGGATCTGAGCCACTGGCCCAATCCAAAGGGATGAGGGGAGACATCCAAACACAGACCAAGAAACAAGGGTGAATACTGGCAATGTTCAGCAAGTGGTACGCTTCAGGAGAGAGAGAATGTGTGTGTGTGTGTGTGTGATACCAGTGGCAGCATATGTGAAGGAGGGACATGTGAAGAGCACACCTCTCAGGACCTCCTCTCAGTGCAACCTTTGATAGTGGGTGGGGGCTGTTCACCTGAATGAAAGGAGTGCACACGTAGGGGTCATTCAGATGGACAGTCCACATATGCTATCAAGGCACACACTGGGAGGACATTCCAACAGGCACCCTCCCAAAGTGCCTTCCCTTCTTCACACTATATGCACACAGTGCTAAGTTACCCCGTGCTAAATGGTTCTCTGTAGAGACCTACAGACTGGGAACTTGAGAAGAGGTATGCTGTGGAAGGCTAAGGATGTGTGGGTGAGAGAAGTGTTCAGACTTGCGGGTGGACTGCAGTTAATGAGTATTTTAGAAGAGATTAACTAGAAACAAGTAAAAGACACATGGCATTATTTTGACAACTGTTGGGCCTTAGATGGAACTACCACTTCCCCATCCCATCTCCCACCCCCACCCCTCAACTTTTATTCCTGTCCTTGGACATTTTGTTCACACAAAAGAAATGCTTCTATTCAAACTGACTGCTAGAGAGGTTGTAGCAGGGTGGAGAATTCCGCAGGAAGCTGTACTTGTTTGAAATTTGTCATTAAAAAACCCCCACTCCAACATAAATAATCAATACAGCAAAACAGCAGTCCTTAGATCTGACCATCAAAATACATTTGGAAACATTAGGTTAGGGCATAAAACACTTGCCCAAAGTGTTTGGAAGCAAAGCAAAGCAAAGCAAAGGGAAAAATACAGATGGACCTCATCCGTGGGGGTTCCATTCTTAGGTGAAGCAGCGAATAATAAGTTAATGGGAAGGGGGGGGGGGCTGAAGAAAAGAAAGTGGCCAGCAGTGCCTTCCCCGCAAAGCATCAATTTTGCCATTTCCCCGTGAAAAATTGTGGGGGTGGGTGGGATTATTTTCTCCACAAGAAGAGCAACAAAATGGCTGTGCGCTACAAAATGGTGGCTGGAAACTACCTTGGAACCATGGATACATGGTTTTAAACCTTTTTATTTACCATGTATACCAAGGTGGGGTGTTAAAGTGCATGATGGTGGTACTCAGAACCATGGATGTCGGGACCATGGGTAACAAGGTCCACCTGTATTGGGGAACACCATTTCAAAAAGAGTATATAAGCCATGCTTTTAAAGCTGTATTTATAATGACCGACTGACTAATTCCTTCAGGTATTATAGTTATGAAGTTAGATCATTAAGAAAAAATCATTTATGTGTTGGAGATTCATCTATCAATTCATAGCAAGAAGAAGAAATATATTTATTCCTCACCCTCCACCACCAAAGGCTAGGGCATCCATATCTCCTTTAATAAAGAACATATTGTCTCCAGTCCACTTGAAGATCTAATACAAAAACAAAACACAGTTAAAGTGAAGTTACAGCCAAAATTTAAGTGAAGCAACATCAGTTATTTCTGCTTTGAAGACTAGTAGGAATAAAATTTAGCGTGTCTTCTTGGTACATGTGGTTTGTGTGGCTGCTTCTGCTCCATAACACCCTCGTTGGATCCTCTAATCCAGGGATGGGGAAGCTTGGCACTCCTGCAGATGTTGGCCTACAATTCCCATAATCCCTAGCTATTGGCCTCTGTGGCTGGGGATTATGGGAGTTGTAGTCCAAAAACAGCTGGAGTGCCAAGGTTCCCCATCCCTGCTCTAATCAATGGACAAATACAAGAAAGCATTCATTAAACATTACAATCAAAATGAAAAATAAAAGAAATACAGGAGACTTTAGCAGCAAAACAAAAAACCCCAAACAAAATAAAATGCAGCTGCTTTTATCCCACCTGGGAAATTAAAATATTCACCATCAATTTAAAAGCGTCACATTCATGAATAGTTGTGATACAAAATTTTATCAAGCCTCGTTTTAAGTTCTTACCTCAAAATCTGGACAGAAAGTAAAGAGGAAGGTTTCTCCAGTGCCATAAAAACCATCACTCACTTTAAAGGGCTCCGAAGCTAGTGCACCAAAAATCTAGAAAAAGAGAATAAAAATGATCTGGTGCTCATGGCATTTCCATTCTCAATGTATTTGTGCCCAGCATACCGGAATTCTGATCCACACGTCCTCTCTCAGTGTGAGCTCACTCAGTGAAGCTCTTCTCACAATCAGTGAGAAGAGCTTCTGGTGGGTCTGTGGAAAGAGTGGGCTTAGCTCGCTCTCCACACAGATGATCTTGCCTGAAACCCTGGACAGCTGTATTTGCCAACTGTGTCATGGAGCCGGTGGGGGCCATGGGGATTGGGGGAAGTTCCAGGATGCTCCGCACAAGCACATGGGGCATTCTGAAGAGACCCCTGAAACCAGGAGGCTGGCTGCAGCCTCCTGGTCAGGGATCTACGCATGTGTCGCCATGTGCTGCGGTGGCCCATGAGGGGGAAAAAAGAGGTTAATGGAGCACTAGCTCCATTAATCTCATTTAAGAGGAAAGGGAATTAGGCAGGCTAGTTGTCTTGGAACCACCGGGCTCGCCTGTGAGCCTGGTGGTTCCCATGAGCAGTAGAAAGCGGGCTAGGCTCACTTAGCCCGCTTTCTACTGATCGTGGGAATAGCTTCAGTGTTTTACCCCATGAATACAATCAGATTAAGAACATAAGACCAGCCCTGCTGGATCAGGCCCCAAAGCCCATCTAGTCCAGCACCCTGTTTCACACAGTGGCCCACCAGATGCATCTGGGGATCCCACAGGCAGGAGGTGAGGCCATGCCCTCTCTCCTGCTGCCGCTCCCCTACAACTGGTATTTATTTATTTATTTATTTATTATCTGAGCGTTCCTAAAGTGGATCAGGCTAATTTACACCAAAATAAAAAAATACATCATCATCATCATCATCATCATCTAAAGCAGATTAAAATTAAAGCTAGATGTCATTAAAAGCCAGGCTAAAACGATGTGTCTTTAAGGCTCTCCTGAAGGCCTCCAACGAAGATAATCCTCTCATATCCACAGGGAGCATGTTCCACAACCTAGGGGCAACAACTAAGAAGGCCCTATCCCAAGTCGGCAGCAGATGAACAGGTTGCATCCCAAGTCAGATCCCTCTTGATGATCTCAATGAGTGGTGTGGATCTTGTAGAGAAAGGCACTCTCCCAGGTAAACCAGACCTAAGCCATTCACGGCTTTAAAGGTAATAACCAGCACTTTGTCCGGAAACGTATTGGCAGTCAGCGCAACTGTTTAAGAACAAGCATAATGTGGTCTCTCCAGGATATCCCAGAGACCAATCTGGCTGCCGCATTTTAAACTAACTGAAATTTCCGAACTACATACAAAGCCAGCCTTACATAAAGTGGTATACAAATATTCAGTCGTCGCAGTAGTGTTGCAGTAGTCCAATTTGGAGGTTACCAGCTGGTGTACCACTGTTTTCAGGTCATTCTCCTCAAGGAACAGGCAGAGTTTCCAAATCAATAGGAGTTGGTAAAGAGTGCTCCTGGCCACAGCCTCAATCTGAGGCACCAGCGCAAGACCCGGGTCCAAGAGCAACCCCAAGTTACAAACCTGTTCTTTCAAGGAGAGTGTAACCTTGTTCAGAACAGGAAGTTCTATCCTGTCTTGCAGATTACAGCCCCCAACAATGAGCACCTCTGTCTTGCTTGAATTCAGCTTCAGTTTATTATCCCTCACCCATCATATTACTGCCTGTAGGCAGGCATTTAAGGGGCTAGCACCATTTCCTGATGACAAGGAGAAATAGATTTGGGTGTCATCAGCTTATTAGGAACATAGGAAGCTGCCATATACTGAGTCAGACCACTGGTCTATCTAGCTCAGTATTGTCTACACAGACTGGAAGCAGCTTCTCCAAGGTTGCAGGCAGGAATCTCTCTCAGTCCTATCTTGGAGATGCCAGGGAGGGAACTTGAAACCGTTGGCTCTTCCCAGAACGGCTCCATCCCCTGAGGAGAATATCTTACAGTGCTCACATGTGGTCTCCCATTCAAATGCAACCAGGGCGGACCCTGCTTAGCTAAGGATAACATCCACCACCAAATCTCCTGATGACCTCACCCAGTGGTTTCATGTATATGTTAAAAAGCGTTGGTGACATGCTTTTTTATATGGAGCACTGAGGGACTCCATATAGTTGCTCTTCAAAATGGGAGCTACTATCACCAAGCACCACCGTCTGAAATCTACCGGAGGCATAGGAGTGGAACCACTGTAAAACAGTGCCATCCCCAAATCCCTCAGGTGATCCAGAAGGATACTATGGTCGATGGTATCAGAAGCTGCTGAGAGAGCCAAAAGACTCAGCAGAGTCACACTTCCTCTGTCAATTCCCTGACGAAGGTCATCTATCAGGTTGACCAAGGCCATCTCAAGCCCATAGCCTGCCCTAAAGCCAGTTTGAAATGGGTCACAGGTTTCCAACAAGACCACTTGGAGCTGGTCAGCCACAACACTCTCAATCATCTTACCCAACCATGGGAGATTGGAGACTGGCCTATAATTATCCATCACCAGGGGATCCAGAGTGGGCTTCTTGAGAAGGGGTCTAAGCACTGCCTCCTTCAAACAAAATGGCATCCTGTCCTCCCTCAGTGAGTTATTAATGTTATCAACTAGGCCAGCTCCAACAACCTCCCTGCAAGATGAAATCAGCCATGTTGGGCAAGGATCCAAAGAACAGGTGGTAGGCTGTATCGCTCCAAGCAGTTTGTCCACATCCTCAGGAATCACAGACTGAGACTGATCCAATCTAGTCTCGGAAGAGGGATTGTTACCTCCCTAACTGGCCCTTCAGAAATACTGGAGTCCAGATCAGTCTGAACGAGAGAGATTTTATCTCAAATTCACTCACTGAATGTGTCATAGTGAGACATTGTTTCTGGAAACAGATTTGAAACAGAAGGGGTTTGAGTTAAACCCATAACAATCCAGAACAGCTTTGCTGGGTGAGAACTTGCAGATGCAATAGATGCAGAATAAAATTGCTTCCTTGCTGCACATATCACCACAGCATAGGCCTTCAGAGGGGCTTTCTGCTATGTCGTATTGAATTCAAGATTAGTCCTCCTCCATTTGTGCTCCAGTCATCTATCCTGCCGCTTCAGCTCCCATAGCTCTTACATATACCATGGAGCTAATTTTGAAGTGGGTCGGAGAGGATTCCATCATGTCTACTGTCCTGGTAAGTTCTCTGTTCCAAGTATCCACCAGGGCATCAACAGAATCACTGGCAGAACAGACTCCAAAACCCTCTAAGGCCCTTTGGAATCCTACTGGATCCAACAGCCTTCTTGGGTGGACCATTCTAATAGGTCCACCTCCCCTGCAGGGGTCAGAAGTGACTGTTAAAGTAAACTTAACCAGGAAGTGGTCTATCCATGATATGGCAGACCACAGGAGAACCCACCCATGAAACACCTGCCTGATCCAAGCAGAAGATCAAATCCAGTGTGTGACTAGCAACATGTGTAGATCCTAGGACTAACTGGGAAAGGCCCATAGTTGTCATGGCTTATATGAACTTCTGAACAGCACCAGACAAACCAGACCCAAAGTGGACACTGAAACCACTCAGTATCAAAAGCCTGGGTGACTCCAAGACCTACTCAATAACGAGTTCTGTCAGCTCAGTTAGAGAGTTGTTAGGTAGCGGGGTGGGTGGTACACCAACATAATCCCCAATCTATCCTGAGACCCCAGCCTAAGGTACACACATTCAGTATAAGCCAACTATCTAAAAGGGAACCTGGTAAGGGAGATGTTATTCTTATGGACCACAGTCACTCCACCCCCGCTTCCCCTAACCTGCTCAACAACATAGTACCATTGATGCCTGTGCTGATCCTGTTGGCCTATTTGGATTTGCATTCATCAGAATAGGAACCAGCATGATCTGTCTGGCTTGTGGTTGCAGGCTGATTCAGCATGCTTTGCACTCATACCGCACTACTGTTGAGCAAATTATCTCTCTGAAAGTAATCTAAAATAATATTGCCAACCCTTGCTCTGCAACTTTACCCCATGGCTTCTTTGCTCCCATTCTTCAGTAGTAACATCATGCAGCTCCTTCCTCAATTTCTGCCTTAAAGCCAGAAATGCACAGCTGCCACACCACCATGCTGTAGACATACAAATAGATAGTTTCTGTGGCCCTGCCAAATGCTATTTATGCATTATCTCCCTCCCGGCCCCACCCCCAGTCACAGTGCACAGCAGGGAGGGACAGCAAGGTAACAACCAGGGAGGAACAGCTGCCTCATCTCCTGCAGCATCAGAAAGTGTTAAGATGTTACAGTGTGGATCTCTGGGTTACAACTTGGCAACACCAGTGGCATGTTTGGACTGCTCTCAGCCTGTACATCTTTTGCATCTTGCATTGAGGTGTGGGGAAAGAAGGGGCTGCGGAATAGAAAGAAAATGTAGATGCAGCCAACACAGAGCACAGCTGTTTCCCCCTACAGCTGTACAGACAGTGGCCACCGTCAATGGACATACTACCGTACAAAGCACACTTGTATGATCCTGAAGCTGGAACAGCTTTGGAAGGGCTGTGTGTGCCTCCGGCTCTTTCATGGCCAGTGGGAAGGCATCGGCTGATGTCATGATGCTCTTCTAGTCTGCTGGCAGTGCAAAGCATGCTGGGAAGGTATATGTGCCCTTGGAGGACTTTCATGGAGGAGTGGGGCTTGCAGCTTCTGGTTTCATTGCCTAAGCCCTCAGCAGCCATTGTTTGCTGAGTGTGTAGACCCACACGGAGTCTCACGTGCTAAGGACTGGCTAGGAGCTTGCCTGGCCTCCAACACCCCCCCCCCCCAATGTCATTTGAACCAGCCTACTGTGGCAATTTAAAAACTATAGCAGGTGGAACATATAGCAAGGCTCTCACTATTGCCCTTGGTGGTTTTTCTAACAAGGCACCCTAAATACTGGCAAATTTACTGCGGTGTGAATTTTGTAGAGAAAAGCTTATTTCATCAGATATATTTGATGAATTTATGAAACATTCATGCCACCAAAAACTGTCAGGCTCTAGGGTGTCACAGGTTTTGGGTTTTGTTGCTGTTATAAATCAAACAGAGACCAATACCAAGAGCCAGTTTACATCTTACATGGATTATGTCAAAAGCAGTCACGTGAAATCCAGGCTCTGGTTGCTGAGAATTCCAAGTGCCAACCAGAGACAGGTACACAATGGTTAGAGGGAATTTAAGGTAATCACTCAGGGAACTAGGAACTGCTGACTACCTCTCACTCACATCCCACTAGTGTTTATCTCTGCTTATCAATCCTTTAGCATTTCTCCATTGTTTAATCTCTGCAGTTTGTCCCTTGGGCTATGGGGGAAGGAGCAGGGACAATTAATTGCTAGAGAAAGGTGGCCAGTGGCTCCAGCTTCCTTGTGTACGTCTAAAAATTGCCTTCAGCCTATCTCAGGGGAGCTTCAAAATTCTCAGCAGTTGAACCAGACATACATGTTAGAAAAACAACATATAGTCACACTCTAAAATGGCGAGGTCCAGCTGTCTTAAACATTTGGGTTTGTTTGGGGAGGGGAGAGGAGGAGAAGAGGATGGTGGTGATCGTAATTTCCATACCTGCCCATCACTGTCTTTAATAACCATTAGCACTGGAGTATCCAGCCCCATCATGGTTCTGTACAGAGTCTTCAAGCTCATGCCATGCTTTGCAGTACTGTAGACAAGAGTCCATGGATACCCAATCGTTCGAGGTGGAAGATGTTTTGTGAGCTAACGATACATAAATGAAGGTAGTAAATACACAAGCTAGTCAGGAATGAGGGCTTGATTCACACACACAAGAACAAGCCTTTCCTCCTTTCTGAACTTCTGCAATCCTTTACTTCAAGATTAGGTCGCCTGACGGCTCTAAAGCCATTTACTTTCAACAGAACAAAAATGGGACTAACTTGTTTTTAAGTTACCTTCCAGGTTTTAAGTACCACTGAAATTGTTTGGATTTGCTCTTAAGCAAATATATTTAAGATTGAAGCATTAGGCTTCTAGCAAAGTTCCAAATTATTATATAAAATGGACCCCACTCATCCAGTTCATAGCAGAAACAATTCAGATGGTACATTAATTTGCAACGTCCTCCAGATGTTTGGAGATCAAAATAATTTGCTCTCCAAACAGGGTTAGTGGGATTCAGAACTCTATTGCCCTACCAAGACATGAGACTTCCCCATTTCCCCTCCCTGCTTCCCCTTACAGTGGACCCTCGACTTACGAACTACTTGACATCCGATGTTTTCGACTTACGAACGACAAAAATGGCCGCACGCTTACGAATTTTTCGAGCTACGAACGGAAACCGTTGGCGGTTTAGATGCGGTTTCCTCGACTTACGAATTTTTAGATGCGGCTTACTCGACTTACGAATTTTTTCAGACCTCCGTGGGTGCGCTTTTCGACTTATGAAATTTTCGACCTACGAACGTGCATTCGGAACGGATTAACTTCGTAAGTCGAGGGACCACTGTACTTACTGGGACATGGCAGCAGAATGGGCTCATAGTAAGTGCCATGAGGAACTGGAAACTACCACATCCATGTGCGGCAGCATCTAGAGATGCTGGAAAATGGGACATATATTGCTCTTCTGCATATTTATGGCAGCAGGTTCTAAACCCTGCTTAAATACTCTAGAAACCTACTAATATACTTATTTTCAACATAAAGTTTTCAAAATTATTTATATAATGAAAGGAATGAAATGATGGTTCCCTCTCCCAAAGGAGCCTACAATCTAAAAAGAAATGAAAGGAAACATCACCAATAGCTAATGGAAAGGATGTTAGGCTGAGTGATTAGAGATGGTTGCTAATCCCCTTTTAAGTATAAGAGAGTCACCACTTTAAGAAGTGCCTCATTGTTCAGCTAGCAGGTGCAATGCTACCACAATGGGGCCCTGGAGCTCCCCCTCCACCTAAAGTAAATATGGGAAGAAAAGGGGTGGTGGAGAATGTCTTAGGGCAGACCAAAATGGATCGATTTAGGATTGGCCTAAACTCTGGAGATAACTTGCTTGAGTCCTAGATGAATGGAACTCCCAAACGTATAGATCCTGCTCCAACACCAAAACTGAATGAGTTTTATGTATTTTAGTATAGCAGCAACATTCCAACTACAACCCAGCATACATTCAACAAAGTCAGTGTACTTGTCTAGCTATGTGGGCTGAAGCTACTACTCTAAGCAAGTATTTCTGCATGGCAGACTGATTCAGTGAATGCTGCCCACTTTTATAGATTTGCTTTTACTTTAACAGCAACCCGTAACAGCATATCCCTACTTCCCAAGTTACTGAGAATACATTACAAGTTTACCAGAGGGAACTGAAATATAAAGGCAGCTGTATTTATGTCTTAAGTTCTTCACAGAGTACTACTAGGCTCTTGAAATTTAAGTATTAATTAAAATATCTAACCCTAACCCTGAAGCAAAGATTAAATCAAAGGGACAATTCAAACTAATGATTTTAAATTTCCATTTAAAAAATCAAAATCCAGATATATCAGTCTACCTCTCTTGTATTATAACTTTGAACACAAATGTGAATCATATATATGTAGGTGGTAGGCTAAAGCACTGGATATTGTAAACTTTTTTAAAGTGAAAAAGAATCCCTTAATCACAGAACAACAGAAGGTAAAGAAAGCAAGTTATTTCTGTGATTCTTCAGGGCTAAGCACCTTATTCTTGTGTGGGTTAGCCATACGAAAGAAAATTCAGTTACAAGCAGCACACAGCAAGAAAAATTCTTGTGTTTGGAACTATCTATCTCCATTTGAATCATACCAGAAGCAATTCAGAGTCAGCAGGTTGACTACTTCACAATAAGTGACCATCTGGGCAAACTCTTTACGCTTAATTGCTCATTACTCACTTACTTATACCAGCAACTTCAGGAATATGTGTATAGTATTTACAGTTCAGTTACAGCTACAGTTCAGTTTTCTGCAGTAATGTTTAATGTAGTGGAAAAACATTTCACTATAGTATTACAAGTAAAGGTGTACATTTCCTATTTGATACCTTTTCAATTTGTTCCAGTTGTAGCAATTCACTGGGATCGCTAAGATTTGGCCGAAACGCCTCAGGCTCCAGTTCGGTCTTGATGGTTGTTCCCTGCTTTGAATGTATGTCTTCCCTTGTGGTTATCTGCAGAGAATGAGAACATTCAATTAGCATGCAACATACTGTTCAACATATCAGAAAAAGTTCAACACACTTGTTAAAACAATATGTGTTATATTCTTGTTTATTTATACACGTATAAATTTTTATCTTGCAGCATACATAATTGTTCCCCATTCCCCCTCACAAGAACTCTGAGAGGACAGTTTGGCTGAGTGACTGACCCAAGGTTAGCCAATGAGCTTCAAAGCTGAGAAGGGATTTGAAGGTCACTCTACCCCAGAGCTGAACAATTTTGATCCTCCAACTGTTCTTTGACTAGAACTCCCATCATTCATAGCCACAGTGGCCAATAGCCAGGGATGATGTCCCTGTCACAGGAAGTGGGATATTCAAAGAAGTCTAGCTGGGAGAAATATTCACAGCAGGGGGGATATCAATCTTGAAATAATCTATCAATCTACCTACCTACCTGCCTGCCAATAAGAGAGGAGAACATAATCTATACAATATATTGATAGTACTAGAGCTTGCTATGAATTTCCAAATAAAGGGTGCATACAAACTTATCTAAAGATTAGGACTCACAGTGAGGCTATTCTCATGTGTGGGTAAAATCAGGCAAAAGAAGCCCAGCCCAATTTTAGCCACGCATGAGAACCAAAGGGAGCCGCGTGGCTCCTGGCGGCAAACCCTCCTGGGTAGCCCACCTCTCAACTCAGGTTTTCAGCACAAGGGCACCCAAAAAGCAGGTTAAGTGATCGTATGTCACTGTGGCACGGCTTCGCCCCACACTGACTCACGAGCAGCCCCCCGACGGGGTGACAACAACAAGACTCCTGGCATCGGGAGGCTCCCCAGAAGGCACCACACACTTCCGCAGTGCTTTCAGGGACTTCCGTGGGCCAGGAGGCCCCCAAACCCCGCTGCTCTCACCAGCTCCATGATGGAGCCAGTAATCAGCTGGGCAGGCCGATCCAGCCGCCCAGGGGTGACTGAGCAATCGTCTGTGGGAGAGCAGGTCAACCCCCCCCCCCCCCACTTTAGGCTCTTCATACTGCTCCTGTGAAGAGCCTCAGTGTATTTTAACTACAAGGAGTGAGTTCACCTCCCCCTGCTTTTGTAATGCAAACAGATATCCCTTATCAATGATATAAATGATAAATATGTCTTACCCCCATACTTCATGTGAATGATCTCCCTTTTAGCACTTTCCACTCCCACTACCTCCAGCATCCCCGCCCCCCACCACAATCTCATCTTACTGTCTGAGACATCTGTAACCACCTGTGTCCTTCAGGACAGAGCCATGAATGAAAACATGCGGCTCTGCCATACAGTTGTAAAGTGGTAGCCTGGGAGGGTATTTCAAGCAGAGAGAGAGGGGGAAGCAAATAGAAAACTAATGAGAAGTGGAGAAGAGAAATGCTGAGCCCTTCCTCTGCTTGCTATCACCCCAAACCATCCTTTTTATCACCGCCACCCCCTTTAGTTCCAGCTAGAAAAAGGGACGTGAAGGATTTTAGAAGAAAAGCGTCTGGGGCAAGAAGGGAAAGCAGCCCCCAGCTGCCCACCATTTCTCTGCTTGGTATCATCACCTACCCCGCCATGTTACTGCTGTTTGTTGGCGACATGTTGTTCGGCCCTCAGCAACTGACTAAATTCAATGAAGCTAAAAACATCAACTTTCTTTTGAACTGCAATGCCTTATGCTATTTGCAAGCCATCCTTTGAGTGGCTACCATAGTTTCCAATAACTAGCAACAAATGCTATGTATTCTGTTTGCTAAATAAACTGTTTCAAAGTACGCTTTTTGACAGATGGTGAAATCTGTCGAAAAGGTAAGACGACTACCTTTTGAAAAAAGTTGCATCCTAAGCATAATAGGCTGGACTGATTCTTTACTACACTTCATTAAGGTAACTGCAAATTTTAAAGTTACCATTAAAACACACACACACACACACACACACACACACACACACACACACACACACCCCAGTGTAATTACATAATGGTTGCAAATACTTGTAACAAAGCACTTTATACAAGCCACCAAATGGCTTGAAGTGGTCATAATTAATAGTGAACTTTCTTGAACTCTTCTCTCCTAACCATTGATGCTCCTCTCTATCTCATGTTTCCCCCGCCCCCAATCTTTTCTGTATTCATTCACTGCTTCTACTTTTGCAAGCACTCACTCAAATAATTGCCCCTACACTACCTACAAGTAACCTAATGGTGCAGCGGGGAAGTGACTTCACTAGCAAGCCAGAGGTTGCTGGTTCGAATCCCTGCAGGTATGTTTCCCAGACTATATCAGGCAGCAGCTATATAGGAGGATGCTGAAAGGCATCATCTCATACTGCATGGGAGATGGCAATGGTAAACCATGGTGAAGGGTTTGCTAATCAGCTTCAAACCCTGGTTAAAATGAAACCCTAGCTAGTCTTAAGCACAGTTTACTGTGATTGTCAAAATGCTTCACCACAGTCCAGACAGGAGCAGATAATTCCCTGGTTCCTCAAGTGAGGTTAAGGTTGCACAGCAATTGTTTCTTTTATCAAGCTCACCAACCTTCCTACTACCTATTGAAAAATGCTATGCATGCATTTTCATCATTGTATGTTTTTAACTTTTGTAAACCGCCTTGGGGCTATATTTTAACGAAAGGCGGTATAAAAATGCAAAAATAAATAAATAAATAAATAAATTTACAAAAATCGTTCAAGGTTGTCCCACTACTGTACCCATTTTACAATTTCAATACAAATTTCCACAAGTACAAGCAATTCAGTATGCACACTCCCATTTAGCAAATAATGTCTTTGACAAGCAGAGACTTTAGTGACCAGTCATTTTTACTAACTAATCTATTTTCCTAACTAGAAATCCAAGGTTGCCTGCTAGTTATATACACAGCTAAATAAAGCAAGAATGTTAATAAAGTTATCTTTTTGGATTACTGAACCCTCTCAAGCCATTGTCCAAAGCTGTTTCCTCTCTCAAGTCATCAATGCTCTTAGCTCATATTTTGGCATCAGAAAACATGGCAATAAAGCTCCACTTGAAACATTCGCTATTTGGTTAAACAAACCTAGCAGCACCATGAAAACATTCTCTTTCACACGTAGTTAACTGTTGACATTACTCAGAGTCACAAGGGTTTTAAAAAAGAAAAAAGACACCCGTTAAGCTCAATCCATAACTCAGCTAAGTAACAAAATACTTTGATTTATAATGATTTAGTCATACTGAATGTCATTAGCCATGTTTATATTCAAGGACTTCACCAAGCTCTGGGATCAGAGTTTTTATTATTCATTCTGTAATAATACTCAAAACAGTTTGTTTCTTCAAACTTTAGAAAATATTTATTCAGTTTTAAAGATCTATTTTCAGCAACAATGCACACAACTATTCTTCATGTGTACATATGCCAAAGGAGAAAAGAATGAATCTAGTGAGAATGCTAAGCCAAGCAGAGCAGCTTAAAGGGCTGAAGTTACCCAAGAAGCTTTAAAAAAGTGGAGTTAAAAAGGAACAGACATTGTACTTCCAGTCCTGGTTCTTTTCATCTGACTTAAGACAAGACATGGGGTACCAGTCTGGTAACAATTAAAATAAAAAAATACTTGCCTTCTTCATACAGGCATGGGTAGGGAACCCTTGACACTGTCTGTAAATGAGTTTTAGATATGAATTTAGGCAATTTGACAAAGTTTTGGATTTCTATTTTAAACCACACCTCCACAGTTTGCAGCTAAAACAGGCCCTTTTGCATTCTCTTCTGAAACGCTTTTAACTAATTCAAGCAGCCACCTCAAGCTGTGAAATATAAAGTCCTCATCACTCTGAAAAAACAGCAGCAATGAGTACAAAGCTTCAAAAGATAAACAGAAAATTCCTCTGTTTGAAGTAACTAGAGTCAAGCCAAATGAGTCTTTTAACATTTCATTTTTACTTCTGCTGTTCAAAAGCATTTCTGCTTTTTGCTGTACTTTCAACTGTCCATTTAAAACTTCTCTATTTTTTGTCCAAGTCCTGGACACTAAAAAGAAGCAAGCAGAAACCAGCAAAAGATGCTTTTTAAGCCTCCAGAGAAGTCTCCAAGCTAGCTTACAACACACAGCTCCGAGAAGCTCTCAAGCCTTGGAAACAAAGGACTTGGAGCTCATTTGACAGTGCTCTGGAAGTTTCCTGACCCAACTGAGCTACAGCTGTAGCAGAGACCCATTTCTATACCCTTTGTAAGCTTTCCCCCAGGCTACAAGAGCTCTCCTGGCTCTTCTCCAAGCCTTATCCATAGCCACACAGACAGAAGATTGTAGGCTTACAAAGAGTATACATACAAGTGGAACTCTACATAAACTTAAGCTGGGTTGGGGAGCTTCTGGTTATACAAACACCTGGAACTGCACAGGTCTCTTGTCCCCAGCAGCTTCCCTGAGCTGTGTCCTATGGACTAGCCCATGGACTATATAGTTCCCTAGAGCCTTAAAAGGCCCTTTGCACAGTTCCAACTCCAGGATTTGGACAAAAAGCAGAGTGGGGAAGAGAACTGTTCTACACTAGCATGTGCTTTGCTTGCAATATTTGCTAGTATGAAAATTTGGAAACAAAAATGGAAACTCTCAGTAATTTGGCTCAGCTCTAGAAACAACCCACTTGTCACATCATAGTACTCAACCATACCACTGCATGGAGAGAGACATCCAAAAAGAAGGAATTTTCTGCTGAGTTTTCAGTATTGTAGCCAAGACAAACCCATCAAACATGGGACTTGTCCTGATCAAAGGCACCACAGAGAAGGATGTTCTAGCCTCTGGAAGAGGAGGATTAAACTACTGAAGAGGGCACCTTGAGACGTCTGCAGAGTGTGCGTAGTTCTTCACTATTTAGAGCATCGATCCTGCGGTGATACTCAGCCACTGACACTACCTGAATATGGAAACAGGAAGACAATAATTCCACTGACAGTTAAAGAAAAATAAAGAGCAAGGAAATAAATGACAGAAAAAATATGGAGAAATTGGGGCAAGGGGAACAAAACAGAAGACAAGAGACCACCAACATAAGAAAATTAAAATGTAAAAAGACAGTGACCACTCGTTACATGATGTATACACAAAGACATTTCAGATTTTGAATGAACACATACAACAATTAGGATTGCCAACAAATAGCACCAGAGATCTGATATATCTCAGTAGGAGAAAGCAGAAAATCTGCTGGAATAATATGTAGGCAGCCAGTCACTCTCTTTCATTATCAATTACACGTGCTCATTTAAGTTTCTAAAGTTTATTCCACAAGGATTTGAAAGCTCAAACTATTGATGTGTGGGATTTAGATTCCTTTTGATTATTGCACGCTATCAGCAAACTTAAAAAAAGAATCATTACTACTTGGGCCTGCAATCAATATTAAATGGTGATTCTAGATAACATACCATAAATAATATCACATAACTAAATTATTTCCTTCTTTAGACAATGCCTGATCTTTCAACTTCAAGATAAAGGCTAATTGAAAAAGAAGAAGATGCTAAAGTAACCTAATGTTAGACACTGGTACACTGTATTATTTTAGTGTTATTAATAACTCTGTGCTGCTGGTACATTATACTATTTTTCCTATCCAGCATCATAAATATATCGGTTATGCTACAGCATGTAAGAGGCAGCCTAGTTATCAGTTGTAAAATGTCTAAATTAAAAGAATCAATTCCATTTACATAAAGGATTACATAAATGTAATCCCCTTTAACTCACAATAGGTAAGTAGCATGTAAAGTAAATCTGTAAAGAGAACCCTGATTAGAATAAACTAGCTGGGCTGGGCGCAGAGCATATGCGCCTCTGATGGCCCGCCCGGCCCGCTTCTCCCCTGCCCTTGGTTTCTGACCAGCTTTCAAGCCAGCCCATCCCCTCCTGCCACTGCATCCTCATTCCAGTGGCCGGCCTGGCCTGCTGCTGCCTCATCCCGGTGGCCGGGCCCACCACCACCTCATCCCGGCCCACTGCTGCATGTTGGCGTTTGGGCCGGGCCCACCACCGCTGCCTCATGTCGGCAGCAGCCTCATCCTGGTGACTGGGCCCGCCACCGCCGCCTCATCCTAGCAGCCAGGCTGCCACTACCGCCTCCTCATCCCAGCGGCCGTTTTTTCTGCGTCCTGTCATTTGTCCAGCAGCTTCTCAGGAGAGCTGCCACACATGGGATTAGCGATGGGTACGCCTAGGAGAAATAAATATATATAGAAGATAGATAGATAATGTAATGGCAGCAAGGAGGAACTGTAGTCCCAACGAAACACAAGAAGCTTTCAGCATCAGCTCAAGAACCCTCCACAATGGGGACTTGTTGCTGCACCAGCTGTCACTTGAGTGCCACAACGACTACCAGTCATAAACTCTGCCTATCAATTTCTCCTGCTTCTCTTCTTTCCAAACGGCTCCCTATGAAATACAGGCTAACCAGATATAGCTGGAGCAGAGATGAGTCCTCATCACCTCTCAGAATAATCCTTTGAGGATTATTTGTTATGGTTATGAACTGGTTATCACTTTAACATAAGAACAGCCCACTGGATCAGGCCTAAGGCCCATCTAGCCCAGCATCCTGTTTCACACAGTACCCCACAAGATGCCTCTGGGAAGCCCAAAGGCAGGAGCTGAGGGCATGCCCTCACTCCCCTGCCACTGATATTCAGAGACATCCTGCTTCTGAGGCTGGAGGTGGCCTATAGCCCTCAGAGTAGTAGCCACTGATAGACCTCTCCTCCATGAAGTTATCCAAAGCCCATCCAGGCTGTTGACTGTCACCACAACTTGTGGCAAGAGAATTCCAGAAGTTGATTATGCACTCTTTGAAAATGTACTTTGTACAGTATGTTCAGAGGTTTACATAGGAACCAGTGTTCCCTCTAAGGCGTGTGCACATGCTTGCACTCACAAGTTTTTTTAATGTCCACTCAGTTAATTTTAGATCCTGCTCAGACTGAATCAGGAAGGCCCCATTCTGAATATACGTGTGCACACACTGCCTTGATACTCCCGCCCAGAACAAAACTCATTGGACACAGTTGAAAAAAATTAGAGAGAACACTGATAGGAACATAGGAAGCTGCCATCTAGCGAGTCAGACCACTGGGCCATCTAGCTCAGTATTGTCTGCACAGACTGGCAGTGGCTTCTCCAAGAGGCAGTGGCTTCTCCAAGAGGCAGTGGCTTCTCCAAGATTGCAGGCAGGAATCTTTCTCAGGAGATGCCAGGGAGGAAACTTGGAACCTAGATGCTCTTCCCAGAGCAATTCCATCCCCTAAGGGGAATATCTTACAGTGCTCACACGTCAGGTCTCCCATTCATATGCAACCAGGGCAGACCCTGCTTAGCAAAGGGGACATGTCATGCTTGCTACCACAAGACCAGCTCTCCTCCCACCCCTGTTTGTCTGTTCAGGGGTTTGCTTTGGGTTTCAATAGGCTTTAGGTTTAGTTTCAGTTCACTTAAAAAAAAAAAAACAATTATCTGAACCAGTTTTCATATTTGGTTTCACTCCCAGTTTTGGTATGGGGGACACTAAGAGGGTGCTGGGATACTGTTCTCAATACATGTTAAATTGGTCTATTAGAATAATTTGTTTTTTTTCATAGGATCTAATCTGCTTTTTAAAATATGCTGATAGCTCTATAATAGTAGGCTAGTGAGATTAGTCCTCTTGGCTAGGTTTTATAGCCAAGGACTTTACGATTAGGACTATCTGCTACTTTATAAACCTCACACAAATTATGTTGTAGAAAGAGACCAGAAGTACAGAAGCACTAGTCACTCTTGCATTAGCATGTGATCTAACACACACCATTATTTAGCCATGCTTTCAAGGTGATTTTTGAAAATAGCCACACAAAGAGATGAACGTTAAGTACATATTTGTTTCAAATGAATGAAAGCAAAATAAATGCAACTTTAGGAACTGGCTTCTTTTTCAATATTTAAGTAGACTAGGTATATTGCTAGACCATTATTACAGTGAAATCATACCATATAAGAAACTTACAAGTTTACTTCTGGAGTCTAATATTATTAAGCTACTGTATAGTGAATCTGAAATTCAACAATGAAACCATGTTACCCCCGACATGGACTGCATCTCTCAAGTAGCAAAACAATACTTAGCAGCTTTCTGCAATATTTTAATACCAAATAAGCAGGGTATTTAATACTGTGAGCCATTTGGGGCAGGACTAAACACTTCGGGAAAATGCTATATAGTGTGTTCAAGATTGGAGAGGAGAGCTGGTCTTGTGGCAGCAAGCATGACTTGTCCTCTTAGCTAAGCAGGGTCCGCCCTGGTTGCATATGAAAGAGATACCTGATGTGTGATCACTGTAAGATATTCCCCTCAGGGGATGGAGCCGCTCTGAGAATTGCAGAAGGTTCCATGTTCCCTCCCTGGCAGCATCTCCAAGATAAGGCTGAGAGAGATTCCTGCCTGCAGCCTTGGAAAAGCTGCTGCCAGTCTGTATAGTAGACAATACTGAGCTAGATGGACCTATGGTCTGACTCAGTATATGGCAGCTTGGGACGGAGTAGGATACAAAAAAATCCCAACAAATCTGATATCTGTAAGAAAGATCACTGTAGTCTCATAAGTGGTCACACAAATATTTATTACAGAGTTTCATGTAATAGTTTTAATAATGTTCTTTGCCTTCGTTTCCTGCAGAGTTAAGAGAAAGCATCTCAACTATGTAAAGTATTTGAGTCAGATCTTACACCCACCATCGCCTTGTACTTTATAGTGCTAACTGCGCCTTTAGTTGTGTGGGACAGTTAAACCAGTCACTCACATTTACAGTTTCAGTCACACAGTTCAGATACAATTGCAAAGCATAGCACCTGGTTTTATAGCAAATAAGAGATTATGGGCCTCAGCATGTTGGAAAAAAACAACAAAATGCAATACTGCAGCCTTTGAGTTCTTGATTTCCTTGCAAAGCAGCACCTCTTGGAAAAACCAATTTCCCCCCAATTATACCATGTTTCTCTCTAAACAAAAAAGTGTAGAATGCAATGACAATCCCTGAACATCCAATCCAGACAACTTTCCTTTATGAACAAATGAATACATATCAAGTCACAGAAAATTTTTATTTCCAAAAACAATCCTATCCGTTAAGGCCATTTCAGATTCTACAATTCTTACATCAGTTTATCCTGAAATACGAAGGACAAACTAAGCATCTATAGTGTTTGAAAAAAGTACAATTAAAATTGCTTACTGTGGAAAAAGTACACCCTGAATATAAAATTGATACATCACCCAAAAAATGACAAGTTATAGGAAGACTACAAACACATCATGTACAATCTCCAACACATTTAATGCATGTTCTAAAACATGTAATAAATGGTCCCAAATTAGCACAAAACTCCTCTCAATATATATAGTTTGCTCTCTGTTTCTGGCAGTATCACTGGGGGACTTGCTAAGCTCCAATAATGAACCAGACCTCCAGTGACCATCTTCCATGGTTTTACAAAAAAAATTGTTAACAAAAAATTAAACATCCTCAACAGAATTATTTGCTTCCTACACTTTATTTTCAAGAGAGCACCCCAATGTATAAAATTAAACCTAGTAAAATTAAGAGATAAGAGTTTTGTTTACTAAGCACCCGGGAACAATCTCAAGAGACCCTTGACACAATTCTCCACACTTCATATTAGCATCCAAAAAGGCATAGAGAATAATCGCAAGGCAACTATTTACGATTAACAAAAACATAGTATTAATCTGGATCTATCTATCTATCTATCTATCTATCTATACACACACACACACACACACACACACACAAGCAAGTTATTACAAACTCCCTAAAAAGCATTTCCTTCAAAACCTACTACAAGCAATTATACATCCTGTGTCGATAAACCACATTCTCAAGTTACAAAAGTTCAACTATTATGTAGTATAATTCAGAATTACAGCACCTTTATAACAACTACCTAAAATTTAGAACTCTGCAATGAATCTTAGATCATCAGAAATTAATTCTGTTTACCACATCATCAAAATGAGAAACCAAAACATTAGTAGAAATACTTCTCAGAAGAATTACCAGGGTATATTTATTTTTCACTGAGTGGTGTTTTCTTCCCTTCTTGCCATACCATAAACGAATCATTTCCTTCGGAAAATAAGTTAAGGTTATTTTAGCTTCATGTGATGATTTCCCTCCTGCATTCTCTCTACTTGCTCTCCATTCCAGGCACAGCCGAAGCCTTGCTAGGAGACAGAGTAGTTTGCTAGGCACACACAGTTGATTGACAGGATAAAGAGCTAATCAGTGTACAGTATGTACTCCTGCCGTGTGTCTTGTCTAGTGAATGAACAAGAGAAAAAATGCTTTCTATATTCAAGAGCGGTTGTGGTGCAAAGTGCTAAAAAGCTAGATAATTTAAAGAGACAGAAATTCTTAAAATCTAATGAGAAGTATGTCAGAACAAGAAGTTACCTTTGTTTTCCAAGAAAATCAGAACAGTGATGTTTCATATTTAAAAACATTCAGTGACAACTGCAGTTTTTTGCAATTCACTGGTCATGCTCAGTAAAATACAGTTGCAGTTCAGCATGTGCTATTTCTGTGTTCTACAATTGCTGGTCTTGCAAAACAAAAAACCAAAAAACAAACCCCCCAAACCTCAGGCATTTAAGAGAAACTTATTATACCTCAGTTTTTGACAGCAAAAACATACACTGCGTTTAAGAAACATACACTGTTGCAAATGCATTGCCCATCTTGGCTTTTATGGGCAGTAGGCCATACATCCAAGTAGCAAAGATCAGCAGCGTTGGTAAAGAGAAACTAAAAAATGCTATATGGTTGGGGTGACAACCAGAGAAAGCTGTGATGTGCAGGCGGACTGTGGCCTGCGACATTAAAATTTTCTCAGATGTAAAATGAGGGTTTCAGTACAACAGACAAAGGGAATTTTGAAAGAGAAGATATTATCTGGGCATCTAGGGAGGGATGATACATCATTCCATTTGTATATATTGTAAATTTAACAAAAACGATAAGCCCATAGATGTCATGAAAAAAGATGCTACTGGAAAATAAAGGAAATAAAAATTTCCCCATTCCCTCCCCACCCAAATTAATGATTTTGGGTCTAGTGCTAGAGTGGGGCAGGCAAGGATAATTTATACTAGTGTGGGAAGTTTATACTTGCACAAATGTTGTACACACACAAACCCCCTTTTCTCTTTGTAAAAGCGGATCTTGTTCTTGTTCCAAGGAGCTGGTGAGCATTTTAGCCTATAAGAACTTGTTGAGAGAGTGGTGAACAAGTCCTACCCTAGAATCCATTTTTCACAGAGTCAACAAGCTACGGGGGGCTCAATGCTTTCCCTTACTTTCCCGCACTTTCAGGAGAAGAGAGGGAAATTGCTGGCCTCTGTGCTACAGCACAGTCATTTACCTTTGCAACGCCTCAGAGGCAGCGAGCTTATAACCCCTTCAAGGTGACCAGGATCCGCTGCAATATGCTGCCCTTTCCTCCACTTACTCATCTTGACAGGCACTTTGCTAGCTTTATAAGGAAGACTAGGTGGAAGAATCAAGCTTGTCACTTTTCAGTCAATAATCCTAACTGGAAAGTCTTATTTGTGTAAAAAATAAAATAAAAATCCAGTTTCTCAAGGACTGCAGGAAGTTTTAAAATGTGTGCACAAAAAATGAATTGTTTGTACTGTGATGCAAGTCAGGCCCCCAGAGCTTTAATTATATTACGTGCCTCAAGCGGTTGTGCTGATATAACTCTCACAGCGCAGGGCTGCACAATCTCAGCCCTCCAGCTCTGCTGGACTACAACTCCCATCACACCCGCCTACTGACCACTGTGGCAGAAGGTGATTGGAGTTGTAGTCCAACAATACTGGATGGCCAGGGTTGTGCAGCCCTGCTCTCGTGTCAAATGATAGCTAATTTATAAATCTTTAGAGTCACTTATCAGTGTAGTTTAATTGACTGTATGGTCCTAGATGTGTTTTATTTAAAAAAGATGACAAATGCTTAGATTACAAAGGCATAGAATAACATAAGGAGACAGTGAATTTATATTATCTAGATATGTTTTGAGCCACCTAATGACGCAGTGGGGAAATGCTTGACTAACAAGCAGAAGGTTGCTGGTTCGAATCCCTGCTAGTACTATATTGGGTAGCAGTGATATAGGAAGATGCTGAAAGGCATCATCTCATCTCATATTGCACGGGAGGAGGCAATGGTAAACCCCTCCTGTAGTCTACCAAAAAGAAAACCACAGGGGTCTGTGGGCTCCAGGAGTCAAAATCGACTTGATGGCACACTTTACCTTTGATATGTTTTGATGGGTGTTATTTAAGGAGAATCTTTTATCATACAACCGGCAAGAGGCACATACCAAGGTCCCACTGTAAAAAAGTCAGTATTTACAAGATCCAAGTTGTTTTTACTGTTTTTATAAAAACAGTATGTTGCAAATTGCAACACAGTTAATCCCAAATCCATAATAGTGTACAGTACATGCCTCTGGGGAAAGCAACGTTGCCCAAGTTTGTTACAAAACGTTAGTTCAGGTTTGTAGATGCCAACACATTACACTGTCTATAATTCCTTAGGTTTTACATCTTTTGCCATCCCAATGATTCAGTGTAAAATGGCAGCAATGCTAAAATGGATAGCTGTATGGACTTCTGGAGGAGTTCAGAGAAAGATGTGACCCTCAAATACAGAGTAAGTTTTTAAAAATGCACTTTTCCCCCTCAATAAGAGAGATGCAACAGTTAATTGAATAAAGAATATAATCAGTTTAGTAAGCAAGGCAGAGCTACACGAGTGCTTAAGAAGCACGGTATGCTAAGGAGTCAACACTAAATGTCAATACTGCCCCTGAAATGGATATAAGGCAAGAAATGGCTTACAAAGCTCTCTCCACACATTAAGAAGCCTGCTTCTTTAAGTTTTTTCGCACTTCATTTCCCCACTCTGTCATCTGTTCCGAACTTGTCAAAACACATCTTGACCTTGGTCTGTCGGTCACGACAGGCAGGGTGCGTTTTGAAAAATATTTCAATTTTCATTGCATTGAGAGATGAAGATAAACATATATTTAGTATCCAGACTCTACCAACTCCATTACTCCGAGGTAAACATGCAGTGGCTACTGTGTCCTTGGCTAGTTTGTATGCAAAAATTATTCACAAACTTAATCTAGTAAAACCTTCTTATAACTTAAAGAATAAGAGGCCTTTCCAGTGTCTATTAATAATCAGAAATGGGTCAATTATTAGGAAGTATTTTACTGCAATTTCATAATAGTTAATATTTCCAGTAAACCTTTCATGCACTGCTTTTATTAATACAGGGCAACATTCAGACTAAGTTAGACATAACTAAGTCCCAGTGAAATTAAGTTACTCACTACTCACTTGTTTCATCGATTTCAGTGGTGCTTAATCATGACTAACTATATGGGATGTTGCCCACAGTCAATGCTTCTTTCTAAACAGCCTGTGAAAGAACTATTCAGACACATACTAGACTTTGCGTCAAAGTTATGTTATTCCAGTTTAGTAGTAACTTCTCTTGCAGTTCCTTGAGAGTTAGTAGCTGCTTCTGGAAACAGAAAACCATGGTTTCCTATTAGAACAACAAGCACTCCACATCCCATCCTCCATCACATACTTCCAACTTTAGGGTTGTAACAAACAACTGTTCTCTGCTATGTATGAACTTTGGGAACTGTGGTTTTTTCCAAATGTAGTTGGGTAAAACAAGAGTGCCTGTGCCTGCTCATGTACATAGTGGGAAACCATGGTTGCAAATTACATCTGAACTGAATAGTTCCAGATGTTTTTGGAACTGTGCAGAAACTGTCATGTGAAAATCACATGAGCTGAATAATGTTGGACATCTACTTAAATTCATGACGCCTATTCTGTGAAAAATCACAACATAAGAACAGCCCTGCTGGATCAGGCCCGAGGCCTAGAAAGTCCAACATCCTGTTTCACATAGTGGTCTACCACAGTGTTTTTCAACATTTTTGGAGTCATGGGATGGTACATTCATTGTGCGTAGTTTCCCAGACCAGTAGTTAGTAAAGGGGTTGCCCCTCTCACCCCACCCCCCACAAAACAATTTTGAGCCGGTGGAGGCCACTGCCTCTGGAGTCCATTTCTAGGCAAGCAGCCCTCACTGCTGGGATTATGTTCATTTCGAGGAAGCAAAATGAACATAATCCCAGCAGTGGGGCTGCCTGCCTAGAAATGCACTCTGGAGAGCTCCCGGCAACAGCTGCCCTCACTGACTCAACATTGATTTTTTGTGGGGGAGGGGGTTTAATTCCTCATGGACCAGCACAGACTGGCACTCAACTCCTCCTGGACCGGCACCAGTCCATGGACCGGTGGTTGAGAAACACTGGTCTACCAGATGCCTCTGGGAAGCCACAGGCAAGAGCTAAGGGCATGCCCTCTCTCTTACTGTTGCTTCCCTGAAACAAGTATTTAGAGGCATCTTGCCTCTGACAGAGGCTGGATGTGGCCCATAGCCTTCAGATTAGTAGCCATTGATAGACCTGTCCTCCATGAATTTATCCAAAGCCCATCCAGGCTGTTGGTTGTCACAACATCCTGTGGCAGAGAATTCGATAGGTTAATTATGCATTGTGTGAAAAAGTACTTTCTGTTGGTCCTGGATTTCTTGGCAATCAGTTTCATGGGATGACCCCTGGCTCTAGTGTTTTCTCATGAAAAAAAATTCTCTTTATCAACCTTCTCCACACCATGCATGTCATCTCTCGTCACCTCTGACTCAGTTCTTTAGCTTCTGTCCCTGAGAAGCTTGGTCCAGACACAGTATCTTTTACCGTGAAGACTGATGGAAATAATTCATTTATCTTCTCTGCAATCTCCATATCCTCAATAATCCCTTTCACTCCCTCATCATCTAAGGGTCCAACCACTTCCCTGGCAGGTTTCCTGCTTGTGATGAAGACATTTTTGTTATTCCCAATGATACTTTTAGCTAAATGTTCCTCAAATTCTCTTTTCGCATCCATTATTGTCTCCTTGCATTTCTTCTGCCAGATTTTGTATTCCTTCTGTTCTCTTCAAGTGTGCAGGCCTTCCAATTTCTGAAAACAGTCTTCTACCCCTTTATAGCTTCCTTGACGTTACTTGTTTGCCATGCTGGCATCATCCCATACTTGGTGGCATCTTTCCTCCTTGTTGGTATACATTCTAACCGGGCTTCTATTATTGCCATTTTAAATAAACTCCATGAATTCTGGAGCAAAGTGACTCTGATTTTCCCTTTCAGTTTTCTTTTCGAACTCCTCATTTTAGAGTAGATTCCTCTTCTGAAGTTTAAAGTGTCTGTTTTAGACTTCCTTGGCAATTCTCTCTTTGCACGTATGAAAGATCCTCCTGCTAATACAAGTGGCATTTGAACAGCTGTTTGTGTGGGAAACCCCACATTGGCACAACATTGTGTTACTTATATCCCTACTCCCAACTAAGTGCTATAGTTTTGGCACATTTTCTACAGAGGGAGGTGTGTTGCTTTCCCACTTTTAGTCTGTTTCGCTGAAGTCCCTCCTTTCTTTCTGTCTGAGCAGCAGCAGAACAACAAAACAGAGGCTTAGACACTTGACAATAATAATTTCATCTGAATGGGTAGAGAAGACAAAAGTTTCCTGGTTATGAATTTTGAGTTAGTTTTGATGCCTTTTGACTGACATCTTAGCCTTAACATCAAGGATTTCTAGAAAAATTAGTTCATTAAAGTGAGTAACCACATTGCTATTTAAAGAGAGCATGCATTAAGTAACCATGAGCAGCTGAACCATTTGTACACATTACCACCCCAGTTATTCAAGGGTGCCCACACTAACTCTTCATGTTTTCATCTTCACTAGGAGTAACTGAACCCACAAGATCTATTGCCAGATTTGGCTTTTTTTAAGCTAAATTTTGGGTTATGGACCATTTGACTCATGAGTATACCCCGTAGGTTCTGGCCACACTGCCCACAAGTTTCAGGCTGCTAACAGATTTCTTCCACTTTGGCAAAGAAAAAAAAGGGTGAATTAATGCTATTTTTTCTCTATGCAAACTAAACCACAAATGTACAATATACACTTCCAGTAACACATGCCCTACTGCTTGCAGTGAAGATAGAAAATGGTTGGTTTCACTATTTATTTCTACTAGTGCTGGGCTGTTTGTTTGTTTTTCTAGTTCACCAAGCTGGGGCCCTTTGGGGGCGGGGGGAGACCCACAAACATTTTTAGCACTGAAGAAGTAGCTTAACAACAATATAGTGAGAATTCTTTTTTCTTAAAAAGACAGTGCTGCCTCTGCAACATTTCAGGCCTGCTTTTCCTGGTGGAACGCTTTTCTGGAGCATTTCAGAGAAGAAAATGGTGGCCATCGCCTACTGGGAGCAGCAGTGCTGAAGTGCTGCTACAGCTAATGTCTGCAGCAACAGTGCCATTTTGAAAGTTTATTTTGAAAAATATTTCATTACTACAGTGTTGCTATAGAGCTTGGCTTCATAAAGTCAGAAGTTCATTCCTGTCTCTATGGTGCAGCAATGGCTTAACTATGGTTTGTTGAGTGTAAATTCAGACAGGTTGTAAATCACAGCCAGCACAAACCTATCAATGCAAACCAACTTCAAACTATGGTGTCAGTCTTGATTATTTGATCCCCAACCAAACACAGTTTGTGGTGGGCTCAAGTTCAGATGTATTTATTTATTCAAAATCAACCACCAAGTTTGCTCTATGGAAAATATTGCATTAGACTCCTAAAGTGGCAACTTTAAAAATATAGAAGAATGACTGTATAATAATATAATAAATATTGCAGTTTAACTTATGTAATTCTTATTTTTAAGAAGCTGTATTTACAGAAGTGTAAAATAGAGAAAATATGATGTTCAACTTTATATCTTTGTAGTTTTCAAACAATACAGCAGATTCTGATGCAAGTCCAGCAGAAACACACTATTACAGTCAGATCAAGACCACCATCAACATTCCGAATCGAGACCAACATCTACAACCAACATTCAACTTTGCACAATCATTAACATAAGAAACAAGCTATGTATCCGTCTTCATAGGCATGCCTCAAACATATGCGCCACACAATGTTATGTAGAATGTTCAGATGCACATTTAGGAAATTACCTAATGTACAGTTAAGATAATACGTTAACACCCCCCCCCCCCCAATATTTACCAGACTTTATTTTTCACCTCAGCAGTAAGATTTGTAAATTACATCTACAAGGTAGCTTTTTGTTACAGTAATCTAACACGGTGTGGTCAATTAACATACACATCTATTTTAATTCTCATGTATTGCTCATGGTGATGCACTATAAGATGCAGAGAGACACCACAGAACTGTAGTACATTGGTATCTCTGCAGCAACAGTTTTGCATTAGACTCCTTAACTGCAAATCCATCAGTTCTTTTGACCACTAAAACTGAAGTACACAACTGTATTTAAACTGTGAGTCTGTGCACACAGAACATACATACAAATTACATGCAAACTGCAGAAGATGGAGAAGTTTAGGAAGGAGGAAAAGGAGGGAGGGTGCTTAATTTTTGCCAGCAAACATACATCTGAACCACTGGGAATGGGGAGCAGCCTGAGATAAGAGAAAGGCTACAGGGAAAGGATTTAGCACCATCACATTTATACCCTCCTGAGGTAGGTTTTCAGGTTTAAGAAGGGCTAGACTACCATTATTATACACATTTGTCTAACACACTGTACAGCCCAAGATACCCTAAACATAAATACAGATTGCAGTACATTAGCAGGGTAGAAATAAATTAGGTTAAATGTTGCTTGGGCTGGCAGATTAAAGAAAAGCATTCTGGTGGCAAAAGTTATAGAACTGAATGATCACAGCATGTGTATTTACACATTACATTGTGCAATATTTTCCCTGTATTTCTCCTTCATCTACGTGGAAAGGTGAAATGTTTTTAAACAAAAGCTTTAAATTATACAGTCCTTAAATAATGTTAAGAGCACTTACCTCCCACTCTTTAGCAGCTGCTTCATTAACCGAATCCTCACCGGCTTCAGACTCTATTTTTTTTACTACTATAAAACCAGGCTCTCTACTTGTCTCCCCAGTATCTTCTACATATATATCTGGACTCCACTGAACAAAAAATGCATACAGATGCTCAGTCCTTTATGGTGGGGGGAAAAAAAGGGTCAGTTAATTACTTTTCAGGCCGTGCTTGCAACTTGCAAAACATTTTATGAACTTGGAGTTTGTTGAAAGTACTTGACTGTCTGTACTTTTTGGACTGTTGTTTATTCATTTTGTCAATAGGGGATGCTTAGATTTTCCTGAAAAGCTATTTTCCTGTTTTGTCTTTAACTCCTGACTTCCCATGAGAAAATGCTTAGGGGGGGGGATGTAAACATACTAAGAATTATCACAACACCACACACTTCTGCTGGCCAAATTGAGCCCAAAGGCTTTCCTTAAAAAACCATGTTTTGGCCATACACAGAAAGGCTATCGTGAGGTGGACCCATTTGCGGAAGGCATACCACAATCTAGCCACTGAATTTAAGTAGCATCTGTCTCTCACCACTCACCATCTGCCATACCTCAGATGGTGGGGGCCACCATCAATAAAGCCTCGATTGTTGAACAGAGGCAGTTCATTTGGGAAGAGGAAATCCTAAATAACTGCTAAGAGCTATCTTTAGCCACTTATGCAGTAGTTAATTGTCAGATGAAACTATATTAGTACAATACAAAAGAAGTTGCATGAGCACTCTCCAACATCCATTTCTTGATACAAAATCTGGTATTCAAATTTAGTTTGAGAGCACATTTCTGGAAGAAATTTATTTTAAGCTGTAGCTATACAGTACGGGCATATCACAGAGTGTTCTAGTAACCTTTTTCACCACCTCATGGTGTGAACCTCCATGTTCTGTGTATCATTACATTTCACCATCTCTATTTATTCATCTCTTTGTCAAACCTGAATCTCTACTCTGTATCCTCTGCAGTACTGCCACTGAGGCCAAGACAGTGGCCCAATCAAACAATCCTCTAAAATCACTGGAAACAAGTGACAGGGTTAGTTTTCTTCCTCCCCACTGCTCACATGTAGCTTCACTATCATGAACAAGCCAGTTCACTAGAACATCCTAATTAGGGGGCAAGCCACAGTTTGACAATTCCAAAACTGTAAACTATAGTTTAAGGTGAGTTTCCAAATCCGAGAACAGCAAATGTTTTGTTTGCATTAGAGAAACCGAAACGTGCACACCCACAGCTTGTTTCCAATCTTCCTAACCATAGATTAGAAAATTATCTGAAATGGATTAGTGACAACCCCAAAGGTGACAGAGTTCCAACCACATACTCATATATCCCAGCTAAGCCCACTGCATTGAGCCACAACTGCTGAGTTATGCTCCTCCCCATCTCTGGCTATTTTAAAAAAAACATTTGAAAACTCGTTTTTTACCCAAGCTTTCTCAGGTTTTTAATTTTTAAAAAAATACTGTTTGTTTAATTTTATGGTTTTTAAATTATTGTATTGTTTTAACTTTTATATGTGTTTTAATTGTTGGCCGCCCATAGACGCAAGTTTGGGCGGGGTATAAATTTGATAGATAAACAAACAAACAAACAAACAAACTCAGAGTAATCACATCCTAAGGCAGCATGGATGCACCAGCAGCTATGGTGAGTTCCCCGCTACCACTGTGTGTGTGTGTGTGTGTGTGTGTGTGTGTGTGTGTGTGTGTGTGAGAGAGAGAGAGAGAGAGAGAGAGAGAGAGAAAGAGAGAGAGAGAGAGAACTTCTAGCAATCTTCTCTGCCTCCAGACATGCCCTGTGCTTCCCAAAAATATGCCCCTGAGCACCGTGCAGCCTCCAGGGACATGTTTTTGGAAGGTACACAGCATTTTCAGAGGCAGATTTCAAGTTTCCTTAAAACCACTCCCCACCCACCCCAACGTGATCACAGCAGCAGTGGGGAAGCCTCCAGTTACCTTAAATGCAGCTTGCTGCTGTGAGGATGCAGCTTCCATTGCTGCATTATTCAAGATCACTGAACTCAATGGAGCTATTACAAATTAAGAGGTTTTGGAATAACCAAAGTATACATGATAAGCATATAGATAACGTGATGCAACGTGGGGGGAAAAGTAAAACTCCAACATGGTAACATGCAATAAATCTAAACTGTTCTGCTATAGGCAAAGTCCGAGTATTGGTGGGAAAGTGTAATGCTTCGGTATGCCAACAAAAGCAACAATTAAAAAAATGGAAAGCTGAGAAAGAATATATTTGATAATTATTATATTTAAGGAGAAAGCACTCAGTCTTACCTCTCCTGTGGTACAGCAAACCAATACTCATGTTTCTTATCTCTCTGTGCATATTGCTGCATTAATGAACTGGCCTGAGATACAAATGTTTTCCTCATTGGTTTGCCAACTCTGAGACACAGGAACTTGTGTAATCGATGTCTTCTCTTCTCCTTCATAAGAGAACCTTTCATTGATTAAAAAGACATTAAATGTCAAACCTTGCTTGGCCAGTTTGACCAGCTAGTTAATATGCATTAATACTGTTTTATTTAGTATAAGTGTATCATTAACACAATACATGCAGGCATACAAGGGAAACTACTTTAAGTAAATTTTGACCATGTGTCTATCACTCTTTTACTCACACACCCTGTTACTTGTGTACATTTTAAACAACCAAGATGTTAGGTAGGCTAAGCTGAGAGAGGGTTGGAATGGTCTAGCTCAACCCCATGAGTTCCACAGCTAAGACATTACTGTATACCTGTCACTACATTCAAGGTTAGGGCTATCACCTGAAACATGCATCTCTGCTTCCTACCCAGGTTTGCAAAAGAGAAGATGGTTCTATAAAACATGAATGCCTTTCTTCCCAGGCTCCTTAAAATACAACAAGCACCCAATGTTTGCTCACAAACAATTTCTATCTGTTTGGTAACGGTTCTGCCTTTACAATGGCTCAGCATACATAGGGAAGCTGCCTTATGCCAAGCCAGTCATTGACCTGTCTAGCTCAGTATTGCCTACACTGACTGGCAGCAGCAGTTCAGAGTTTCAGAGATGAATCTTCCCCAGCCCTGCCTGGGGATGCCCTGAATTGAACCCGAGACCTACTACTTGCAAAGCAGATGCTCTGCACTGAGCTACAGTCTCATCCAAGTTAACAGCTCTGTTATGAGAACCAAACCTTCCAACCAATATAATAATGTTCAGTAGCTGGTATCAGCCACCTTGAGTTCCATGTTGGAAGAATGGTGGGATAGAAATAAAAATCAATCAGGGAAGTCATGCCCTGTTGTCCAAGAAGCAAGACACACACCAAGACACACACACACACACAAGCACAGTGAAATAAATTCTCTATAAAGTCTTTGGCATTCAGATAAATCGAGTGCTCCTGACTGGACCATCCAACTCTGTTAAATTCCACAAAGTCGGAGAGCCTCATTGCAATAAAAAGCTTTTATTAGCCCTGAAAGCCTCTAGGCAGTGGTGACCTAGAAACCCCAGACAAGCCTAGCATTTCACAAGCTCCTTTTGGGCTACATTTCGAACACTACATATGTAGTTAGGCATCAGATATACATGACTAGACATACAATCCAGATAATTCTGATATTTTCGTATAGCATCTTTACAACCTAAGCTAATATATATTTTTAATAATGCTTTCCTTTCCATGTGTCATTTATTACAATATGATATATGCATCTTTTTATGTGCATTTCTTGTATAGCAGGAACAACAGGTTACTCACCTGTAACTTTGGTTCTTCTATTGGCCATCTGTACTTCTACACAAATGGGCTATGCGCCTGTGCAGAGACCTCATTGGAACCTAACAAGCTCAATTCTCCTGCTTTGGGTGGGAACCCTGCCCCCAACCGTTATATGTGGCTGCACCACTCCTCATCCCCTCAGTCACAGAGTCCAGCTTCAGTGAACACCGCAGGGAGGATGGGAGGGTGTGCAGAAGTACAAATGACCACTTGAAGAACCAAAGTTACAGCTGAGTAACCTGTTGTTCTTTGACGTCATCTCTGTCTTCTACACAAATGGGTGCATAACAAGCTAGCACCCAAGGAGGAAGGAAGAACAGCAACAAATATAATCTTTCAGAAAGTTTTCTGCCTGACACAAAGCATCAAACGGGACTGCACGATCAAAGGCCACAGAGGCCTCCATAGATCGAAGAGAGTGTGCCTTAACTGTCGCAGGCAACTGCTTATAAGCCAATTGATAACAAAGCTCAATTGTGGAAACTATCCATCTAGACATGGACTGGGCTGAAGCTTGTAGACCTTTAAGTGGCCCATCGTACAGAATGAACAAGGAAGAAGATTTCTTCCATTTAGCAGACCTCTGAACGTAGAAGGACAATGTCCTTTGAACGTCCAAACGGTGTAACCTTTCTGCATCCGATGAAGGATTTGGGGGAAAACACGGGGAAAGTATGCGGGAACAGGCGGTGAAACATTGACACCACTTTGGGCAGGAACCTTGTCCTTATGGGACTGAAGGTATAGTTGGTCAGTCCTCAGGGACCTTAACTCACTCACCCTCCTGGAGGAGAGCCAAGGCTCAAACAGCGGTCACAGTAGACCAGCCAGTACAACTGACAGGTCCCAAGCCGGTGACATAACCAGATCGTCTGGGAACATGTGTGTTAAATCTTTAAGGAAACTTTTCACCACCGGGTCTTTAACCCAAGAAGCCGGGCCAACGGGGGAACGCATCACAATGGCAGCCAAATATACCTTAAGGGATGAAAGCTTGGACATTCAGCACACCCTGAACATGAACTGCCTGAGGTGACACTGCATGTGCCACACATGAATGCCACAGGTCCAGAGACATTAACAGAAGACTTTTGCCGTCGTATTGTCTGTTTGTATTATCACGGAATGACCCCCAACCAGGGGCAGGAAGCCTTTGAGAGCTTTGAAAATGGCCAAAAGCTCTTGATAACTGATGTGTTGAGTCCTCTGTTTGGGGGACCAGTGTCCACTCAGACGAAGCCCATCCAGGTGTGCTCCCCAACTGAGCTCTGATGTGTCTGTTGTGACCACCCACCAGGCTCAAGGGGCTTGAAAGGGAGTGCCTTGGGCGCTCCTTCTGAAAGGCTGGCTTACTGGGCTGGCCACATGACATGGAATTTGTTGCCACAAAAGGACCATTTCGAAGGCGACTGTTGCTGGGAAGGGGCCTTCTGTGGTTGATAAGGTGACCATTTGGCAGTTCTCTGTGTTTTGCTAGCTGACGAAGCATATGACATAGTGCAGGCTGTGCTCCTCAATTTCTGAACGTTCTGGAGTGTATCATCAGTCTGTTCAGAGAAAAGGCTAAAACCTTAGAAGGGCAGGTCCTCGACTTTAGCCCGGGCCTCATAGTGCAGACCTGATGAACGCAATCAAACGTGTTGTCTGAGCGCCACTGATGTGGCCATTACCTTAACCGCACATTCTACCGAATGTCAAGCTGAGCAGAGTTCCTGTTTTGCCACCCGAATGGCCTCACAGAAAGAAGCTTTTGCTGGATCCCTCTTGCCCTGTGGAAGGAAATCCAGAAAGGGACCCACCTTCTCCCACAAGAAGTGGTTATATTGGGCATTATAATTCTAATAATTGGCTACCCGCAAGTGCAGGGCTGAGGCTGAGTGAAGTCGCCTCCCGAAGGAGTCCAATTTCCTTCCTTCTTTATCGCTCTGTGCTGACTGTCCGTGACCTCTGGTGCTTTGTAAGGGCTACACAACAATAGAATTCAGAGTGAGATGGTTTTTCAAAAAGGTGTATCCTCTTGCAGTTGCACCCAGTAGAAATTCTCCATACGCCTGTTTGGTTGAGAAAGTATCGCCAGCTTCTTCCAGTGAGCCCGCACAATCTTTAACAATGCTAAGTTCAGGGGCAAAGTGACTGGTATCTTGGCTTTCGAATCAATGAGGCTAAATAAAGGGTCCAGTTCTCCCTTCTGTTGGGTACCGAGACTCACCCCCAAATCCGAAACCATTCAGGTCACGGGGAGACAGGCTTCGAGTCTGACTGTATATCGAGCAGAGACGAGCCTAGCAAAACCACCTCAGGGTCCTGAGAGTTGGCATCACTCTCCTACTCGGGCTCCTGGGGAGCCAAATGGTCCTGAACCACAAGTGTCTAACCCAAAGGCGAGCCCGGTTTGCTGCCCAGATTGTCCGGCATCAAAGCGGAAAGTTCTTGAATGGGTACGGTAGCTTGATGCACCGGCACCAAAAGGGGGGGGGGTTGTGTCACTTGTATCCATCCCTAGAGGGACGTATTGGTGAACGAGAATGTGGCCTCCCTTCCGAGTGTGAGGAGGGTTCATGCCATCCCCTCATCATTACTGTGTGTCCATACATGGACCTTTTTGTGAAGTGGACCCATAGCGGGATCAAACATAGTCTGAATAGTCACACTGATTGTCTCCATGGTATCGATCGTACAATCCAGAGTCCCAGGGCCACTCGCCATATGAAGGCTCAATGTCAACCAAGGGAGAGCGATAGTCCTGTGACTGGTATTGATCTCTTTTTAAAAAATTGTATTTTTTTCTGCATTTTAAATTTTATTGGATTTTACAATCGCTTTTACATTCAAATTGCATTCATTTATCTAATTTCTACACATAAGTGAATATTGACTTCCCGCTTGCTTATCTGCGCGGTTCACAATAACTATATATATAAACCATTGTTATAATAATTCAAAACATACATACTCCACAATACTACTTGATTTTACCCTACCCAACCTGCTGTTATTACTATATTTCAAAAATAATTCCTTAAGTAAAGCAAAAATGGTTCCCACTCATCTTTAAAACATTCCAGATTTTTGTCTCTTATAAATGCTGTAAGCTTTGCCATTTCGGCATATTCCAAAATTATCAACCAGTCTTCTTTTGAGGGCATTTTAGTGTCTTTCCATTTTTGCGCATATACATGCCCAGTATCAATCTTGATAAGATTGATCACGACGGTCCGAGGACCGATCCTGTCTGTAAGCTGAGGAGCGTTCTTCTGAGACCCAACAGGTACCATGTTCTCTAAGAGGGACACTCTCTTGGTGCTTCCAAGGCAGCGACCAGCACCTAGGCATCCACGATGCATCTTCTGCGGGCTTGGCTGGAGAACAGGCCTGATCTTCTGATGACGCATAACCTGGTTCACCCAACGCCACTGAGCGTTCCCTACTCGATCTAGCTCGATCATGGGCCAAATCCACCGACTCAGCCGTCACAGGCAAACTAGACCTTGTTGACACCAATGACTTCTGTACAGGGTGATCCGAGGCCACCTTAGCCTTCTTGCCAACCGGGGCCTCCAATCAGAAACCTCTGCTGTTTTCTTCTTCTTCTTGGGTAGACGAGGAAAGTGTCGAACCAACGGCAAGTCACGATGCAGCTTCAGCTTCTTTTTTATCTTCGGTACCGATTCTGAGGAATTCAGGGAGGCCTTCGGTACCAACGGCGCCTGAGGGTGAGGGAGGTCTTCCGAGCATACCAGCTCACTCGATGCTGTCAAAGGCCGAGCGGTAGAGGATGCAGGGACAGGTTTTTGGTCTCCACAGGAGCAGATGCCGCACATTCCGACTGTACCAATGAAGCCATTTATTATGGACCACTTCAATGGTAAGGCTTCCAAAGAACAAAGGGCCAGATCCCATAGGACTGCACACAGGCGAGAAGCCCTATTCTTGCGAGCCTGCCTTGTGAACTTCTGGCAATGAAGACAGGCCTCAACAATGTAGTATTCCTCCAAGCACAAGAGATACTCGGTACGAATATTGAGGGAAGGGATCTTAGATTCGCAACGAGTGCATATTTTAAAGTTCATCATGCCCGGCATAGAAGCCAAAGGCCAGCCAGCCACCATGCTCCGTCCCAGCCAGGATCGGAGCTCCAAGAAAACGGGAAAACCCGCAAACCCGCAAAAAAAAAAAAAAAAAAGCCAATAAAATTGCTATTATGTGAAGATTAAAGAAACGAAAAAATGAAATTTGTAAAGAAGCAGGGAGAACACAACAAGGGGATTACAAGATCCTACTCGTTGCCAAGCTGCAGACTCTACCATGTTCACTGAAGCGCGGATGAAGAGAGACTGAGGGGATGAAGAGTGGCGCAGCCACATATAGCAGAGGGGGGCGGGGTTCCCACCCAAAGCAGGAGAATTGAGCTTGTTATTTTCCAATGAGGTCTCAATGCAGGCACATAGCCCATTTGTGTTGAAGACAGAGACCACGTCGAAGAAGCTTGAGTTCATGCGATACTAAAAGCTTATTGTACAATCAAGTTTTATTTACATCACAAACGGTAATCAAGAGTGAAAATTGCAGGGATTATCAAAAGAGGAAGGTATACACCTACTAATGTTAATTAGCACAATTACAGTTGATAAGTATGGTAATAATAGCAAAAAGAAAAAAAGGTTAAACTGGTCACTGGGATCGAAGTTTCATATAGTATCCCACAAACTCTTCCAGTAAAGTACCACTATACATTTTTCCCCCTTTCTCTCACACTGATTTTTTAATATGGAAATCTGCTTTGTATTTAGAGATATATTGTTATTTTACCTTATGTAACTACTTTAGTCCAGTTATGCCATTAGATCTGGAGTGGTATAAAACTAACAGAAAGAAGGAATAGCTCAGTTTGCTCAAAAGCATACAGGCAAAATTGGAGAAAGGCTCCTGCTTTGGCCCAACATTCTGCAATCCATTCTTCAGATGCTCTAGTCTCCCAATGTTGTTTCCAAGTAGCAGTCCTAATGATGCGCAACGTCTATTGCCATGATCCAAAAGCACAGGTATACCGCAATGTAAGAAAATTTCCTTTAAGCAGGTGCTACTGAGAAATCCTACCTAATACTGTCTAGAACAGTTTAGGGGCACAAGATCTGACTGCCGCTATTTCCACCTTCCCCCAGTGCATTGCTTTGGTATTTAAGTATTATGTTTAGGATTACCAATTCTCTGCTCCTTATTTTTCATCTCTGCTTTTATGAAATATCAGGAAAACTTATTACTATCTTATTTTAAAGGAAAACAGTCTTAAAATAGATCTTGAAGATCTTTAGCATCCCCTTCCTTCCATCACATCATGCCATTGGAACCAGCTCCTGCTGGATATCTGGACAGCTCCCATGATTACCCTTTCTTACCAGTGTAAGAATTCTGAACTCTTTGAGTTTTACTACTAGACAAAGCTAATGTATTGGACAGTTTACAAAAAATTCATATTCACTGTAACTGGTGAATAATTTAGAAATGTTTCCTGCTGGCCCTGGACCCTCTGAGGTACTTGTTGACTCTCATGGTGCCTTCAAAAGATGGGACAAACACAACTTCCTACTAGTCTAGGTAATCCTTATACTGGAGCACAGTGCTTACATCATTACATAGAAGTTAACTTAGCAATCTGACTACATATAAGAACAGAAAGTAGAAACAGGGCACTTACCTAATTTAAAATTCAGTCCAATTAGGACCTACCATCCACTCTGTCAAGCCAAGTGTATGTCACAAAAGGCTTTCTTATAGAATGGCTTCAACATCCACTTTGACAATAAAGGGATTTTTTAGCTTAATGGTATTAATCAGGGTACAGATCACAAAGCTACTGTATTTTAATGAGTTACTGTACTATAACCCATTGACAACATAACCCTTATATCTCTGACAGGTTCATTCAGCTAGAACAAAAACTATGTTTCTGTCCATGGCTCCTTGTCCCTTTGCAGAATTCAAGGTGAGGATTCTGCTCATTGTTAGCTGTCTAGTATTCAAAGCTAAAGGTTACCATTACTTTCCTCCAATAGGCATTTGTAATTTATTCTTACTTCAGCCAGTTCAGGTGGTCATTTTCCTCCTGGATATTGGAATATAAGGTATTTTACACTAGCATGTGATTGACCTGGGTCAGTTGGACATGGAACAAGAAAATCTGAATATACCCTCTCCCTCATACAGACAAGTTTTTTCAAAAACCAAACATTTGCAGTTTATAGTCTGAACATCAAACTCCTTACTTTCTATTGTTCCATCTGCTGTTGCCACTTTGTGCTTCATTTCTTTGTGTGCATCTTGGTGCATGTTGTCCTGGTGCATGTTGTCCCTTTGCTGTTTGGTTTGTTGCATAGTATGGCTCTTCCAAAGTTTCCGTAGCTCCTCAACATCCGTCTCAGAATCCCGAGTTGGCTCTCCCATAAAATTTCCCTTATTTGGAATTTCTTTTTTGGAATCCTTTTCTTCAGAGTGCAAACATTCCTCGCTGTCCGGTACATTTTCTATCACAGATTCCTGATCTGTGCCAACCTTTAGATCTGTGCCATCATGTGTTTCTTGAGCGTCGGCAGCATTTCCTCCTACAGTGCATTCTACCTCTTTCAGCGCTCTCTGAGAGGCTTCTGAGTCCATAGTATCACTAACAGACTTGCTATCATCATTCACAGACAGTTCTACACTGGAATTTACATCACCAACAACATTAACTAAATCTGCAACAATCGTGACAGGTTCTGCACCAGTTTGGTTTACTGTCTGGACAGATTCCAATGAAGCACCAGAAGATTTATCTTGCCGAAGCTCATCAGAAGAAACAAGCTCCTCTCGTATTGGAGAAAGTTCCGATTCCGTGAACACATCTTCAGAAAGAGACTCCTCTGTGCTTCTAGGAGCAGTACTGGCACTATCATTCCCTGTATCTCTCATCCTTGTGTCCATTTCATCAGTATTGCTTCTTGTAATTTTCTTGAGATGGAAGAGATCTTTTACAGGTAACTGATCTACATCGCTGTCAAGCAAAGGAGAAGTCTGTGTTAGAACTTCAAATGCAAACCAGTAAAACACATATATTTTAGTTGTAGAAACTAGAGTGTATGCCTGTCCATTAACCCAATCCCACAGGACTGGCACTTTGGTACTACTTTGGAGCAAATCATGGTCTCCACTCCAGCTTTGATTTTCATAAATTAGAAGGCGTTAAAAAATGCAGGCAGTGAGACAAAGTGCCATGAAGTGAGCGGATTCCCCCGGCACAACCACTTAGGCAGAGATAAAGATTTCTGACTGCGGAAAAATGCAGCCTTACCTCTATTACAGTGTGAGCTGAGTTGCACGGCAACTTTAAACCCCAAATGGTCCCCAAGGTTGACTTTTACCAAAAGGTGTTGTAAAGCTGAATTATGAATAGGATAGGAAATATAAAGTTTTGGTCTCACTTTAAAAATGTAAAATCATGTTTCCTGATTAACTTTCAAGAGTAAAAAACAAACAAATTATTACCACCTTAAAGAAAATGAAACTAGCATAAAAGAAGAAAGAAACAGTACAATAATGTTCAGAAGGCCAATTAAAAACTGTTTGCAGAAACAGATTCCAGTCCTTTTCATCCATCACAACCCCAAAGAGTGCCATTAAATTCTCTGAAAAACATCATGGTATTGGTATCTTTAATTCTGGCTAAAAAGATCTGCTTTTTTCAAAAGCTCTCAGCAGCAAGCATGCAAGAAGTGTGGTTGATTTCATAGCAAAATATTTTAATTTTTGTTATATGCAATTTTTTCCTTTAACCATAAATAAGAAAGAGCATTCAGACATAACTGGAAACTGCAGGTTGCTACAAACTGACAGTCGAAGCCTCAAATTGTGTGCACAGGGGAGAGAAGAGCATGAGCATATTTGCCACATTCTCATCATCTGTACGTGTGAACTGTGCCAAGAGATCTAAAGTTGCACAGAAGAACATCCCTATAGAAGTCACTGAACCCTACAATTTCCTCGAAAATGTCCTTTTATTCATTTAACAACATTATTCACTAGGCACTCAAAAATATATCTGCATATCAAATGCTACAGCAAATTATAAAAATTTAGAAACCCAAGCAGTTGTAGCAACTGGACTGCAACAGGTGTCAATACCCAATATATTAAGTAGTTACTTCCCATGATGCTTTTCTTGTGCATCTCTAAGGCATTTGATAACTCTCTCTATGCTTTGACCAAGATTCCTATAAGTATTTCAAGTCAAAATATTTGTGCCAGGCAGCAAGTCTACACTGCCCACAGAAATTAGTCTGCATCAAACTTCCTACATAAGTAGTAATTAGGGGATATATAGTTACTGAGCTCTAGGACTGCACTCCTTCAATTTTGCACTAAACTGGCTGACATGCTGATTAACATAGTGCTTGTGCAAGGATGTTACACTAGTACGAGGCTGCTACATTAAACTACTTCCACTAAATCTGGAGTGCTGTGCTACTGCAAACGAATTGTGACACACCTCATATGCTTTGATTGCAACTTTTGTGCAGTAATGCCTTTTTAAAGATTTCTGTGATTTAGAACAGCTATGCAATCTTCTTGTGCAAGTACTAGCCATTAGTTTTTAGTATATCTTGTAGAGATTAAGTCTTTTTGTAAATTGGCAATCTAGAGTCCCTCCTAACTTCAGGAGAGAGCGCATTTAACCCGAATAATATTATGTTTTCTAACATTGCACTAGTAGAACAATCAAGTGCCTTTTCTCAAACATCTATATGATGCATGAAGGTGCAGAATAAGGATAGTATACATACTGTACTATAACAGAATGAAGTAACCTTAGGTATTCTACTGGAGGGAGAAATCAAACAACAGCCACACTAATAGTAACTTTGCGATGAATTGACAGCACAAGAAGACTGGCACAAGAGTTGAATACTGAAGCACAAAACACTGCTGACGTCAGTGTCAAAATAATCTTCACAAATGTGGGGGATATTTGACTAATCCAGAACAGCTAAATCCATATAGCTAACAAGTGGGATATGGCACACTTATAAAAATACACAAATTTAAACAATGGCATGAAGGGATAACCAGAAAGCTTAAACAGAAGGCAACAACTCTTTCTATTCTTAGACAGCAGGTTGAAAGGAAAAGATGCGGGGGGAGGGCACACACTATCACATTTGCTTTTCAAATTACATTCTCAAAACAACAGTCATATGTATGCTTGAAATAAGCAAGTCAATCATGTCTTATTCCCAGGGTGTAAAACTTATATACAGCTCAGTGCAAATATGGGGATGTAAAATATTACAACATCCCAACTTCAAAATTTTCTTTCAAGAAACTGCAAAAACTGTCTGGGTCACGATCCCTAAGACAACTACAAAGAGAATAGCAACATTTAAGCACATTTAAGAGACTAACATGGCTTAATAAAAGAAGACAGTTATATAATATTATTTTCACATGCTGAGCTCACTATGAAAAACAGGTTGCTCAACTGTAACTGATGATCTGGTAGTGATCATTGACATCCATTAGAAATGGGGTTCTGTGCCTGCGCTGCAGCTTATTGGTGTGGACTACCACAGTTCCTCCAGGACAACCTCCAGGCAATTGCAACCCACCCCATGTGACCATGTGGCTATTTAAGGTGGGGTGAAGTTCCAGTACTTCAGTTCCTGGACGACCGCTGGAGCAGGCGATCATCTTTGTTGTAGCAGGTGAGTTCTATGATGTAGAATTGTACACTACTGCTGAGGGGAGTAGTCTACTGGATGTCAACAGATCACTACCAGATTATCAGTTACAGGTGAGCAACCTGTTTATCTGGTTCGTGATCCATTGAATCCATTAGAAATGGGTGTTTAGTTAACTCCTTTAGGAGGCAGGAGCAGTAGTCACCATAACACCCTTTTAAGAACTCCTCTCCCAAAATTCACCTCCACTGCAGAGCTCAAGTCAATGGCATAGTGCTTTATGAAGGGCAATTCAGAACCAGGTTGCAGCCTTACAGATGTCCTTGAATGATATGCCCAACAGATGAGCTGCTGAAATGCCCTATGCCCTAGTTGAGGGCACTTTATGGATTTTGGCGGCTGCACTTTCAGCAACTTTTAAGTCATGAGGATATATTCTACCAGCCAGTGGGATAACCTTTGCCTGGATGAAGCCTGGCCTTGTGTTTTTCCTTTATAGGATATAAACAGTCTCTTTGGCTTTCTAATTGCCTTTGTTCTTGACAGGTAGAATAGAAGTGTCCTCCTGCCATACAGGGAATGCAGGACCTTCTCAAGAGAAGTAGTTGGGCTGCTAAAGATGATGGGTAGCATGATATCTTGGTTTATGTGGAAATCTGTCACAACCTTTGGCAAGAATGTGATGTCAGGGCATAGTAAAACCTTCTATCCAGACGGTATGTCCATTCTCAAGGCTGTCAGCTCGCTCATCCTGCAGGCGGTTGTAATTACCACTAAAAAGGCAGTCTTAAGGAAGACATGTTTCAGGTTCACAGTAGCCTGAGGCTCAAATGGGGTGACTGTTAGAGCAGAAAGGACCAAATATATACTCCACTGCTCCAGTGGCTGTCGAACCAGCCGATACAGGTTGGTGAGACCTTTCAAGAAGCTCTTGCAGCTGACGTGGGAGAACACTGTCTTCTCATCCCAGCCTATGTGCTTAGCGGAGATAGTTGCCAAGTGTACTTTAATGGAGACGTTAGATAGCAGGGAGATCTTAAGTATAGACAGATATAGCAGGATCTGGTGAACTGTACCTTTCAAAAGGCAGAAGCGAATCAAAGCCGTATAGCAACAGTACTGCTTCCATTTCCTTGCATAATTTTTCCTAGTTGGTCTTCCTCTGGTTAAGCAAGATCTTATTTAAAAAATAAGATCTTGCTACTACCCTCTGCTACTAGGTGGATACATGTATAACAGGTGTTGGAACCAGTCTATTTGGAACATATCCCTTATCGACTGCAGGTCGTGACCCATTCTTGAGAAATACGTTGTACACTTGGTATTCCAACCCATTGAGAATAAGTCTATTTTGGGGTATCCACATGCCCTGAGTATAGGGATCATGTACTTGTAGCTTAATTCCCACTCATGTCTCTCTTCCCTGGTAAATGAGTGACTCAGATCATTGGCAAGAACATTATCCATCCCCTTTATATGTATGGCCTTAGGAGTGACACTGCTTCTGATGCACTAGTGCCTAATCTGAACGCTCAACACACACAGCAACCTGGACACTGCCCCCACTTGCCTGTTTGGATAGGCAATCACTGTTGTATTGTCTAACTGTAACTGCACTGTTGAACATGGGGAGAAACGCTTTCATAGCTTAAAACACTGCCAGGAACTCCAAGAAACTGATGTGCAGCTGTCTCTGCTGGTAGCTCCACTGTTCCTGTACTGTACCGCCATTGCAGTGACCTCCCCAGCCCAACATTGAGGTGTTCGTTGTCATCCACACCATGTAATATTCCAGTGGAAATGGGACACCTTGTAGCAGTTTCTCTTTGTGAGTCCATCAACCCAAGGACTGGAGGATTTGTGGTAGAATGCTCAAGTATTTTGGGGGGCTGTCCACATTTAAACAGGAAATGGATATGAACTTCTACTTCCCTAATTTTCATGCATGTGTAGTGAACCATAATTTTGCAATAGGCCATGAGCCCTAGGAGGCATTGAACCTGCCTTGCGTGTTGTGTCGCGTTCGACTGGAACGGATACATAAGCTCAGATATGGCTTAAAACTTTTCCTGTGGTAAGTAGGCCCTCCCCCTCTGTGCATCCAGGATAGCTCATATGTAGGAGATTGATGTTACCGGATTCAAATGAGATTTTTTCCAGTTGACCTCTGTCCCGAAGACTTGGACAAGTTGCAACAAGAATCTTATCTGAGAAAGTAATCCTCTGTTTCTTTAATGTCAGTAGCCAATTGTCTAAGTAAGGGTAAATTGCCAATCCCCTGGTCCCAAAGTGTGCCACAACCACCACCATGCACTTTATGAAAACCAAAGGGGCAGTGCAGACTCCAAATGGTAGCATTCGATATTAGTAAATTGAGTTGCTCACTGTGAATCTGAGATATTTTTGGTACGATGTCCTGATCCCTATGTGAAAATAAGCAGCCTGCAGGTCTAACGTTGCAAGACATCGCTCCTGATGTAGAAGTGGCAGAATATCCTGCAATGTCATCATTCGATACTTCTGCACATGTACAAACTTATTCAGATGTCTCAGGTCCATTGTAGGTCATATTCTACCATCCCTTTGGGGGATTTGAAAGTAGCGAGAGTAGAATCTCTCCTGCCTCTGTGACCACTGCACCGTGTCAACAGTTTTCTTGTTCAACAACTCCTGCGCCTTCTTCTGTATGGCTGGAGTTGCCCATGTAAAACACACTCCTTTGTACACTGGACATGCTTTGGTGTGGCCTGAAGAAACTATCTTCAACACCCATCGATCTGATGTTATGTGGTGCCATACATGGGCATGGCTGGCCAATCTGATGTCGTTGATGGCTGAAGATGTTACTGGAGCCAATAGGTGTTGCAGACAGACAGTTACACTCAAAGCTATGTTGTTGGGGTAGGCTGATGTTTGAACTGGGCTTGAGTCCTCTGTTGATAAATGGTGCGATGGGCTGTTGACCTCAGAAGGTGCTACTTCTGAGCCTCCACCTGTTTATTACGCTGGCCCTGATTGTTTTTTGTTCTTTGATTGGTAATGCTTTTTATTGTATGGTTGGAAAGACTTTTTGAAATCTCTGCAATCCTGCAGTCTGGAATGTGGCCTATTATAAGGTTTGAGTTTTGAAGTATAGGAGGATGTGGGTGCCGACATAAAAGTTTTTGCCGTAAATTTCAACTTTAAGTTTTTCCATGGTTGAGTCAATCTGTTCTGAGAACAAACTCTTTCCATCAGATGAGAGCCCTTCTATTTTATCTTTCATGTTATACTGAAGGGAGGCCAATCTGAGCCGCACCTTAATGAGATTGATGTGGTCATTGTCCTGGACTCAAGATTCAGCCAGGTGCTTAGTCATACTTAGTTGTTGCGGCATCACAGCTGCTGATTTTATCATGGTCTTCCTGAAACACGCTTTGAACTCCTCCAGAGTAAGTTTGTCAATTTCCTGCTCCAAGATATCCCAGAGACAATTATTGTCTTTAGCCATACAGGCTGAGTAATTGGCTATTTTAACTGATAAGTAGGCAGTGGAGTAGATTTCCTCCCAAGTATATCCAACTTTCTGCCCTCTTTATCTACAGGAGTCGTGTGTTGCCCGTCCGATCTGAATGAGGTAGCACAGTCTACAACAAGAGAATTAGGTACTGGGTGTTTTAACAAATATGTATTTTCAGCCTCTTGCACTCTGTAAAGGCCTTCCAATCTCTTTAACGTAGATGTGGAAGTATGTGGCACTTACCATGCGCACTGTTCTGCCTTTGAAATCACTGGCAGAAGTAGTAAGGCGACTTGGTTGCACTGACATTGCCTTGGCCGTAAAATTGTACAAGGGGTCATCAATAGTAGCTGTTGTGTTCTTAGATTAATTCCCAGTGCCTCCGCCTTATCTTTTAACTGAATAGGTAAGCCTTCATTTCCTCCTTCGGGGACACATGTGAACGTGCTGCACCATCTGGCGAGGGATCTGGATCAACTGTCTCTGTATCTGACTCAAAATCAGAAGAGCCATGAAGACTCCCAGAAGGTGCTGGCAAGGAATCTATCTCATGCTCCTGTGCAGGTAGTTCCTGAGGAATTGGAACTGCAGGCTCCAGAGGATCAGTCTGTATAGCAGCTGATGTATATTGTCTCACTGTCATTTGAGTTTGCTTAGATGTCATTGCAATAAAGTAAAATTTGTGCTGTGTTGGGGTCCAAAGCTCCAGCCTCCTCGATCTCGAAAGTGATCAGTACCTGACAACATGGAGTCACGATCTCTATCAAAATCAGCATGTTGAGTGTCAAGGGTAGCCCTCTCACCATCGGAGATTTCATTGGAGTTGGTGCCGAAGGAAAAGAAGCTGCTCTTGGCACTGACACAGACCTCAGTACCAAGGGGGTTGGTAGTCTTGGTGTCAAAGGCCTCGATGTTGGAGGCAAAACAGTAGCTGAATGCATCAACTACAAAGTTGACTCTCTCGATGTCAATGCTGTCGAAGTCAACCTCAAAGCCAATTTGTTCGCTGCCAAAGTCAAGACTGCCTGCGTCAATTTCGACAATCCCGGAGTCAAAGAGCTGGGTGTTGGCGGTCTTGTCACTGACGTTATTTATAACGGAGGAATATCTCCCAATTCCGATGCTCTCTTCTTTTTGTTGGGCTCTGACACTTCCACCATTTTGTCTTCATGCCTCTTTGGCAGTTTGGAAGACTTAAAACACAGGCCTCGAGGGTTTAGACTGGGCCGAAGCCTCAGCCCACAAGCCAGATGGTTTAGAAGGCAATTTTGCCCCCTCCTTAGATGGACCCAGGGGACTCAAGACATTGTTATAAAGAGTAGATGAAGATGAAGCTCCCTATTAGGAGTTTGCTTTGAGCAAGATTGGCAAACTTTACATGAAGAAGTATTGTGGGCTTCTCCAAGGCATATTAAGCACAAGACGTGCCCATTCTGAAAGGGCAACTTAGCATTACACTCAGTACATCTTTTAAAATGTTTTAAAATCCATTTTATTGCCTGACCATTTAGGGTTATCCATAGCTGTCATCAGCGTTCTGTTAGTGGTTAGCCAAGTTATCTGTACAATCTGTCACCTAAGTTAGTCTGTTAACTAGTCAAAACATAAAAGGTAAAGTGTCCCCTCAAATCAGTGTTGATACCTGGCGAACACAGAGCTCTGTGGTTGTCTTCGGTAGAATACAGGAGGGGTTTACCATTGACATCTCCCGTGCAGTATGAGATGATGCCTTTCAGCATCTGTCTATATTACTGCTGCCCGATATAGGTGTTTCCCATAGTCTGGGAAACATACCAGCGAGGATTTGAACCGGCAACCTCTGGCTTGCTAATCAAGTCATTTCTCCACTGTGCCATTAGGTGGCTTCTAGTCAAAATGTAAGCAATCTTAAGCAATCCAAGGTCTAGAAGCCAATAAATCAGTCCGATAATTATTTTTATTTCTATAACTCACTATGGAAAAGGAACAAGTACAAAGGAGCCACATGACCAAGGAACCAATCACTACAGTGGTCACAAAGGAACTAAAGTACTGGTGCTTCCTCCCTCTTTAAACAGCCACATGGTCACATGGGGTGAGGCACAAGCACCAAGAGTAGCTATGGTGGTCCACAGCAATAGGCTTCAGTGCAGGCGCAGAACTCCATTTCTAATGGATTCAATGGATCATGAACCAGATCAATATGTTATATAGTTATCTATGTGCAAAACCAGCTTGTGTTTTACTTTGTGGTTTTTTTCAAGACTAATGTTAGAGTTATTTATGATGTACCAACATGAAAAACTGGTCAAAACCTTTTATACAAATTGGTCTAAAATGACTTTCTGAAAGCTTTGATATTAGATAACAATACTTCCTGCACAGAAAATATTTTAATTACTTAAGCTCCACCTGAATTGAGGTGGTCTTCACCTCAAATCTTTTCGCTTACTGGAAGAAGCAAACTTAGGAACACTGACCAACATCCAAACTAGTGTGCCAGCACAATGAGAGAAGTTGGTACACTGGAGAGCTGCATGAAGTTGTGATGCTCTGCAATGTTGTACAACCACTACTGAAAGACCTTCTCTGCGACACATGAAGGACTGTGCAACATGATGTGCAACTTGTTTTTCTGCTAGTGCAAGAACTAGTTTGGAACAAATGTTTCTTTGCACAATGTCCTTGCACTTGCACAACAGCATGTTTTTGACAGTGCAAACAAGCCAAAACACTTTCTTGGGGCAAGGAGGGGGGGCCCATTGCCATCTCTGTATAAGAGTCGTTGTTAGAAGTATTAAACAGATAAAAGATAACTGTTCTGCAGCAATTACCTTTTTAAAAAACATTAAAATTTAATGCTCCTGGATGTAAAGCAAAATTGAACAAATATTGTCTTTTTAAAAACAGATGAATGATTCAAAGAGGGAGAAGGCAGGCCTCCATTCCAAAGTGTGGGATTTTCTCATTGCTGACATGATGTACCAAGTTAATTTAGCATGGACAGAGCAAAACCAGAGGCCTTTCTTCTTACCTGGGGTCCATTCACCGGGTTTGCCAGAGATCTTGATAGATTCACAGCAGTCCAAAAACTACAGAATTGTGTACAATAAAACTTTGTGATTTTAGCTCCTCACATAGCTTACTCAGTTCTGTAGTTTCACTTTTCAAAGTGTTCATCACGTCATGCCTTATTCATCATTGATCCATAACTTGCTCTTAATTACACATATGACACTAATGTTATTACATTAATGTTCTTCATCTATCTATTTTATTTATTGGTTTTAATTATTTTAGTTTTGTTAACCTCCATATGTACATTTTGCTTTGTCTTTTGAAAAATATGTGGAGACTATATTTATAAAAAGATGAAAAGATAAAGAGAAGGCAGTGCTAAAAGTTCAAAAGAAATCCATAGAACATGAAGAAGAAAGTAGAAAACAGTCATGTATGCACCTGTCTCTTGAGTTGGAGTAAGAAAGGGAATAATATAATTATTGTAACAATACTGCTGCCATGGAGTTTAGTGCAAAATTTATATATACTAATCTATCTTACATGGGTAATGAATCCTTTATTTTGCCATCTACAATTTCTTTATACATAGCAGCTGACATCACTTCTTCCATTGGACACATGATGCCATAGTCTTCACAGCCATTCTCTTGAACCAATGGATCAGTTTTATGTGGATCAAACATTATATTATTTGGCGTCACTAGCAGCACACCGTTGACTGTTCCCTAAGATAAGAAGAAAGGTTATCAAACTTTTTTTCCAGGTTAGCCAACTCTTTTCAAACAATTTCTATGAGTACTAGCATTATGAACACTCAACGCTTATGCTTAAGGTTACCTAGCAAACTCTACATTCCTGCAAACTATATAAGATTCCACAGTCATCCCTTGGAGCACTTGCCATCAAAGGGAAAACACTTTTCCCTAGCAAATAGATTCCCATACCAATACTTAGCAATCACTGTTCAGAAAAAGAAAAAAGAAAACAACAACTATAACTTGCTTTACAAGTTCCCAGAGTAAGGCAAGAGTTTCATTTGACATGCTTAGCAATTAGCAAGGAGATTCTGTCCCAGCTAGACAAGAGCATTTCATCAAGCTTATAAAATCACTGCATTAATATGAATGTTTTGCTGTCATTGTGTCCACCTGAAATGTAGCTCAAAGGGTAAGAAAAAAGAATCGTAAGAGCCATTTGCCTCTGCTTTTTAAAAATATGAATAAAATGGTATAGAGACATGGTGACAGAACCAGTTTTTATATACTGAATGAATGTAATCTGAAATTATCAGGTTGGTTAAAAAAAAATCAAAGGGTTTTTTGACAACCACCATACTGCCAACAGCTCCTTGAAAACATTAAGTCTCCTTCAGCACAAAGGAATGTTTAACATAGCACTGTTCCATGATATGCATTGAAAAATATTTTCAACATATGGTACCTGCTTGCAATGGTACAATAATCTAACTCAAATACATCATAGTGATTACACAAGTCAGAGCACTTAGGAAATCAAACTATTTATTTATTTATCTAGCTATCAAATTTATACACCGCCCCAAACTATCGTCTCTGGGTGGTTAACAATAGCATAAAACAAGTTAAAAACACATACAAAAACTAAAAACAATTTAAGAATTTAAAAATAAACCAGAAATGAAAACCTAAAAATTTAGGAAGCTGAGAAAGCTTCGATGAAAAGATGGGTTTTCAGGTGTTTTTTTTAAATAGTCAGGGATGGGGAGGATCACATCTCAGCAGGGAGCGCATTCCACAATCTCATGGGAGCAACCAAGAAGGCCCGTCTCTGTGTAGCCACCAAACGAGTTGGCGGTAACTGGAGACGGACCTCTTCAGATGACCTCAATGGGCAGTGGGGCTCGTAGTGAAGAAGACGATCTCTTAAATACCCAGGGCCTAAGCCGTTTAGGCCTTTAGGCCTAACTAGCACTTTATAACTAGCACTCTGTATTTTGTCCGGTAACCTAAACTATAAAACAGAGAGTTTGAAACCTGCTATAAATTTTCTACTTATTGAATTATTAGTGCAACAGGTTAATGCAAGCCATGAAAAAAATAGGTATGTATACAGGCCACTCATGAGCTAGCAGGGAAATGTGGCCAACTACAAATATTCTACCTCCTAAGCACTTTCTGAGTGTAGATTGTGTGCCCTTGAAAGCATTAGCTCTCTGTAGTAAACAATGTTTTATTAACACTACTAATAAAGTTTGTATCCCACCACTTCTTCCAAGGAACTCAGGGCAGCATACAACGTTTTCTATGTGGCAGATGAGGCAAGTTGCTGCCCCAAGGGTAAAGAATGCCCTTTCGGTTCAATTTTGTGCCTATAACAAGATGCCAGGCTCAGTTTAAGACATAGATATGTCTGAAAAGCTAAATGATGAACTATGTAGGACATTAGTTGATTCTTCACACATGCATATATATTTTTAAAAACACATTGCTAAGAAGACACACATTTTCTAAAAGAAGATCAACAATGCATAGTAGTGAGTGATTGTGCAGAGGCCTGTCTGCTCTAAAATATTATCACTAGTGGTGGTCATGTTTCTGTGAAAGACAGATTGCTCACCACTACTAGTCAGTGTGCAGATATAGGAAAACTGATCACATCACACAGGCAAAGGCGATATCTGATAGGCCTGGACCAGTGTCCTGAATGAACTTTAGGGTATGTGCGCTCAAGATGGCCCAGATTCCTCTTCAACATACTCTAGATCCCCAATTGATATGCAAGTTCCATCTTGGCAGAAAAGTCATGTTTTCCTGAAGGTAGACAGTAGAAAAAAGTAGAAACACTACTTTTAGAGAAAAACACTGCTTCTCCCTTTCTTTTATGCCATTATCATGGAAGAAGTTACCACAATTAGTCAATAAATGAATGAAATGTGTCAATTCATCTTAGGAAAGATCTCTTAACTGGATATAAATATTAATACTTGTTAAGGAGACTGGATAGACTCTCTTGTTTTGACTGATGTAAAATGGACCACAGATAGCCAGCTCAAATTATTATTTTCAATATATCCTTGGAAAGAGAAGCCTGAGGGAGAACATTTTGTTAAATAGGCAACTTTTCAGAACAAACCAAATAAATGTTGGGCAACTAAAGGCAACCTATTTGTGCTGTTGAATAAGCCTGTGGGCTTCCCAGAGGCATCTGGTGGGCCACGGTATGAAACAGGATGCTGGACCAGATAGGCCTTGGGCCTGATCCAGCTGGGCTACTACTATGAATATTTATATACCGCTCATCAAATAAAGTTCTCAAAGCCATTTACATAGATGTAAATAAATACATAAGATGGCAGCCTATCCCCAAAGGGCTTACAGTCTAAAAATAAACATAAAGGTTGACACCAGCAACAGCCACTGGAGGGATACTGAGCCGGGGTTGGATAGGGCCAGTTGCTCTTCCCCTGCTAAATAAAGAGAATCGCCACTTTTTTAAAAAAGGTGCCTCTTTGCTCAGCAAGGGTAACTGTACTTATACTTCAAATATTGACCATTTCTCAAATTCTTTGGCAAAGGGGGAAAAAGTCTAGCTAGTTTAAAAAGAGGTGTTCCTCTTCTTACTGTCTTCAAAGCCACTTAAAAAAAATTAAATGTCTCAACAAACAAAACATGACTAAGCGATCCTTAGAAGGGAGCACTTGTAATTTCACTCCAAGATTCCAGCATTCCCATGAGGTGCTGTACTATTACACAATTATCTGTGTAATTAACTGTATGCATTATTGGATAAAAATGGTTACAGGCCCTCTGCATTCATTCAAAGCCACTCTTTATTTTCTTCACGTGAACGAGGTCTGACCCCTGGCACTGGAAACAGGCTCCACAGCTGAACTCTGTCAATCACTGTCTGAAATCAAAATACTTTCAGTAAAGACCTCTTAGCTGTTGCTGGAAAGGAAGGAAGGAATTAGCAAAAGAAGAAGAGATGTGGTCAGGCAATACAACCAGTCCAGCAAGCTCAAGGCTGCCCCAAGAGCAACAAGCAGCTCAAGCCTGAAGGTGCCACATCATGATTTGGCAGAGATAACCCTATCCATCCCCAGCACAGCATCCCTCCAGGGGCTGTTGCTGGTGCCTATCTTATGTGAACCCTCTGGGGACAGGGAGTCATCTTATTTATTTATTTGACTGTTTATATCTATGTAAATCACTTTGGGAACTTCTGTTGAAAAGCAGTATATAAATATCCGCAGTATTCATATAACCAACAGCACATAAGGAAGGAAGAAAAACGTATTCACAGATATTACATGGAGTCCATTACTACTGAGCACTGTGCCTTTTACGGCAAAGTGTGAACATGGCACTTGTAGGTGGTGGGGGATTTCTCACAGAAATAAAACTGATTAGAGCCTAGTTGAATAAGGATGAATACTGTACACATTGTATGCAGATCTGAAAGGCTTCCAAAAAAAACCTAGATGTGTCAAAGTTACTAATGAAATGAGCCAACTGAAAGATGAGATCCTGGCATTACCAAACATTGCGCAAATACAGGCCATATGCCAGCCTTTTAAAAAGGTTTATATAAAAGATCATCCAACTGACTTATTTCTCTCTCTGTAGTTTGCAGATAGACAGAAGTACAGGATCACTGTTCCCTCTAAGGTGTGTGTACATGCTTGCACTCACAAGTTTTTGGATGTCTGCTCAGTTCATTTTAGATCCCGCTCACGTTGAATCAGGAAGGCCCCATTCTGAATGCTGGTGCACACACTCTGCCTTGATACTGCCGCCCAGAACAAAACTCATTCCACACAGAGATGAAAAAAATTAGAGGGACCACTGTACAAGATTCTCATTTTTTTAGTCAAGGCTAGTAACCAAGATCGGTAGTTTTCACTCTTCAGCTTGAACGTAATTGTTTTAAGTTTACCATAAAACACACACACACACACACACACACACACACACACACACGAAAATGGCTCTCATGGCATTCACCAGCCTTGGAAAAAGAAGAGAAGATGCAAAGTCAATTGTCAGGAGACAGTAAGATAGACTGAGCTGAAAATAGCCAGGAAAAACCTGAAAGCACAGAACACGTCTGTTTCTTTTGACACTTCACTCAGAAAATTGTTACAAGCCCTCTGCAAACTTCACTCAGAAAGATACTTCAAAGTATCCCACTGAATGAGATTCACTCAAGAAAGATGGCAGAGTCTGACACTTGGCCCTGCAGGATATTTGGGGTCTACCCAGACACTCACATTCCTGTTCTGTCTGGAAGGCTATGTAGGATTATCCCATTTTTAATAGAAAAACTAGTTGCATCTGGCATCGTCTTTCAATTTCCCAATGTGTGGACTGGATTAATGGTTCCAATGATATCCTCAAAGTACTGTTCTCATGACATGATAGGCTGAGAAAATTTTCAGATGTGCATGATACAGCAAACTTAACAGACCTCTTTCTTAAAGCACAATACACAGCAGTGCTGACTTGAAATTTTATACTCCTCTTGTCACTATATGAGAAAGGATTCTCAGACGTAGACTGGACTGGTGTTCAGTTCTATCAGAAAGAGGCACACAAAAGCCAAGTTCCTTGGAAGGAAGGACAGGATACAAATGAAGTTTGTTCTCTGAAATAATGGAAGAGGTAATCTATACGCAGGCAGTCTCCTTGCTTTATATCATTCCAATATGCAGTGAGAATTACTTCTGTTCTACCAGAAATCAATTCTATAGCAATAATAAAATGTAAAGTACAGAACATGGGGCTATAAGACAATAGCTTTAAGGTTACCAACATGTTAATTGGTGTAATTTATTAGCACTCGTTTCCACTGCAATAAATGAAAGAGACTCAAACAATCAAGCATAACACTGTTTTGAACAGAAAGTAAAATTTTGTGTACCTTGCCGTTAGTTATGTATTTGCAATTAATTTTGAGAAATTTCTCTGTAAAAGCCTCCTCCTCCTCTGATGTGGACGATACCACCCTTGCAGGCCGAACACATGTGTAAGTTGATGTAGCTGTTGCTTCTTTTGAATGTAGTCCATCTGGATCCTACAAAAGACAAACAGAAGATTGTATCAAAAATAGTCTGTACAGGAAAACCTTGTTAATCACGGGTCCAGCACCCACAGTTTTGCATATCCGCAGTCAGGTAATGGACACCCGACCTCGGTACATGCAGGAAAAACCGGGCAGAAAAAAGGTTGAACTCACATATCCGCAGGTCGGGGGTCGCTGGAAAGGACCTCTGAGGTAATTTCTGGTTGCCATTTTGAATTCAGGAGCCATTTTATGGCTCATTCTTGGGGGGGGGGCATGATTTTTCAGATGATTTTCTATTCTTGGGGTTCATATTTGGACTCCTTAAGGACAGTGGAGCACAGTAGGGCATTTTATTTGGTCTGTTTTGTCATTTTGGGGGCAATTTTGGACAGTTTGGGAACCCAACCCTCCAATTTACATTCACTTTAATGCCTTGTTATTTGTGGATTTGCTACCTGCCCCACGTGGAACAACCCCCACAAATAACTGGGTTCTCCTGTAGTTCTAAAATGTAATGACTTAGATAATGCTGAACATTGTTCAAGTAATGTTTTCCCAATAATGCAGTAGGATTCCAATATTAATATATTACTACTAAGTGAACTAGAATAAATGCTGCAAGTTAAGCATAAAAGTGGAAATTATACCAAGCATACAACTTAACCTAACCTTGACTTGTGTCTAAAAGCCAGAGCCACTGCAGTTAAGAGAACAAGAGAAACATACATCTTCTTATGGTCAAAGGTGAGGGCAGAGTATGATGTATATCCAAAGGAGCATATGATGTACTCTGTACTGAAATCTTTGTCAAACATAAGCAAACTCTTTTACAATCTCTCTGCACTGAACAAGGTAAAAGACAGTTTTGCCTTAATGACTTCACAGTAATATAAAGCAATAACTATGTATTCATAACACAAGGTTTCTCTCAAGACAATGACTTCGCCCTCTTCTTCAAACAATCTGGGTAAGTTTTTCTCTGAAATGGCTTTTAGCCTCAAGAGACATTGGCACCAGACAAATCCATGGGAACTATACATTACCTTTCAAATATTGTCTACCTTGGAAAGAAAATTATTTGTAAGTTCGTTTTTGCAACAAAACAGATCTACTTACACTTACAGCTGTCTTCTCAACCTCTGCTTCTGAAGAAGTAGGTGATAAAGGACTTATGGGACTAAGGGAAGGAGAACTCTCCACACTGGAAATATAGTCTGGATCAGGAACATATAAGATCTATTTAAAAAAAAAAAATCAAAGACACACTACTGATTGAAGGCTCAATCACCAAGATTCTGATGCAGTTTAAATGGACACATTGCTTACAGAAGCCTAGTGACAAAAACGCTTACACACATACATTGGGTAGAGAATTACAAATATTTATAAATTATATAGAAACTATTCTAAATAAAATGGTTTTTATTTTAATATGGTAAACCAGTGGTCAGAATTTGTTCTTTTTAACTACTGAGCAATACCTACTGTTTGAGGGGGTCTACAAATAATAAGTATTATATCTGGCCACATTCCTAAAAGGTCTGAGCCCAACAGGGTGGTGCAGTGGTTAGAATATTGGACCAGGAGGTTCAAATCCCTACTCAGCCATGAAACTCACTGGGACAGTCACTCTCTCTAACCCCATCACACACAGGTTTGTTGTGAAGAAAAAAGTAAGAGGATAGGAAAAACCATGAACACCATCTTGAGTTCCTCAGAGGAAGAGTGCAATAAGAGCGTTAAATCTATTATCTCAGGTCCCCATAGTTTGCTACACATGGGATTACAGTGTTCTGTTGCAGTGTTCTGTTGCTTTCGCATCTTCTTGAACAAGCTATGTCACCTATCTATTACAGCACTGCCTGAGGTTTTGCACAAGTGTATGTCAAACAGTAGCAGCTATTTCCCCTCCATGGTTCTTTGGGCATAACCCTAGGCTCATAGTAAAGTATTTCATTCTGGCCATGTTACAGAATACATGCTACAATTAAAAAGGCCTTAGCTACACATGCAGTTGGATGCATATAAGAATAGGTAACACTAGTGCTAGGATGAAAGCGGGCCTCAGTTTTGGCATCATAGCAATAGCACTAGCAATAGCACTTACATTTATATACCGCTCTATAGCTGGAAGCTCTCTAAGCGGTTTACAATGATTTAGCATATTGCCCCCCAACATTCTGGGTACTCATTTTACCGACCTCGGAAGGATGGAAGGCTGAGTCAACCTTGAGCCCTTGGTCAGGATCGAACTTGTAACCTTCTGGTTACAGGGCGGCAGTTTTACCACTGCGCCACCAGGGGCTCATCATGCAAGTACAAGAATGGTTTGGCAGCTAATGGATTGGCAAAAACATATTCCCACCCCCTTTATCTGGTGACTTCAGAAGACTTACTCAGCCTGACTGGCTATGTTCAATGCTGCTCTTTTTAGACCATAGGACAGACCTGGTTGCACCTCAAATGCAAGTCGGCCCCTTATGGCCTGTCTCAGCCAAAGTCTGATTCATAATGTGGGTCAGGAATGTGATATCAATTTGCTAATGGTAGCAGTGCACCCAGGTGAGAGGACAACTCCATGAAGGTCTACCATACTCTCAATAGTTTTTCTCAACTCCAGCCCCACCAGTACTAATCAGGACCATGAGTGCAGGAACAGTCCTCATAAAGTCTGTCCACATAATAGCAATAGCAATAGCAATAGCACTTACATTTATATACCGCTCTATAGCTGGAGCTCTCTAAGTGGTTTACAATGATTTAGCATATTGCCCCCCAACATTCTGGTTACTCATTTTACCGACCTCGGAAGGATGGAAGGCTGAGTCAACCTTGAACCCCTGGTCAGGATCGAACTTGTAACCTTCTGGTTACAGGGCGGCAGTTTTACCACCAGGGGCTCATATAATTAATTATCACATAATTAATTAATTAATTATCACATAATTAATTAGCTTCTTTCCAAAACATCTGCATAGTTCTTTTTTGTTCATTCTGCCCCTCCTATATTTTTTTGAGATTGTGAACCCCTTTGGGATCACCTTCCAATTCCTTTTATTATGTAATAGCGAAGTTATACAGCTGCACTTCTGCTTTGTGAACTCCCTGTTGAGAAGCGATACATAAACAAGTAATATGATAGAAAATACCTGTCCAGGAACAACTGCTCTGGAGAACAGCTTGTTTAACTGAACCAATTCATTTGGTGTGGTATCGAATTTCAAGGCAATACTATTGAGAGAATCTCTGGATTCGACCTGTAAAGGAAGATATGTATCATTTGCTCATAGTATTTAAGTTCTATTTACTTTCAGATGGTGGGGGGGGGGGGGCGCATGACAATAGATGTTACTATATAATACTCTAAGAGGTTTAAAAAGAAGAACAAAATAAGAAAAGCCACAAGAATGTTAATGAATTCAGAGAAGTAGTCTTTGAAAAGACATACAAAATTTTAGTAGTAAAGTATTAAATATTATTCAGAACAAAAAAAAATCTGAATTTTAATCACATCAAAATGCATAAGTCAGCAAACACTTGAAGATTTGGTCCAAGGTATTTAAAAGAGCGCCTTCTTCTTCATGATGAAGCCTGCCACCTATTAAGACAATCAGGAGAGGTCTGGTTGAGGTTGCTGCTGGCCTGTTTGGTGGTGACCCCAAACTGGGCCTTCTCTAGGGTTGCTCCAGGACTTTGGAACATGCTCTGAAGCAATATTAGAGTCTCCCCATCTCAGTTGGTTTTAAAGAAATAGCTGAAGACATACCTTTGTAATGAGGCCTTTTAGTTAGTAAGTTTTCAAAACAATTTTAATCTGTTTTAATATTTTAAATTGCTCATTTGTGTTTTAAAATTGTAAATCGCCTAGAGATTGGTATATGGGGTAGTATACAATTGTATTAAATAAATGTACACATTTCCATATTCTTATCTGCAAACTATGAATAGTGGATGGCTTGGTAAAAGCCCTACCCCATCCTAAAGAATCATTCTACCCCAAATCCAATAGGCAGCATATGGCTCTCTTGATCCTGGAATCTCCTCACAGAAATGTTCAGTCAATTACTGACATCCAAGAGCTTCCCTTAGGGAACTCAGTATATGGCCTGACTCAGTATATGGCAGCTGCCTATGTAAGGAGAGGAGATACAGTGCTACATGATGTTACAAGATAAGGTAAATATTATTTATTTATTTATTCATTCATTTATTCGAATTTTATACTGCCCTTCCAAAGTGGCTCAGGGCAGTTTACAATTAAAACAAAACCATTAAAACCAATAACAGTTAAAACAGAAATATAAACAATATAAAACATCAATTAACAATTAAAACATCATAAAAACAATTAAACAACCAGAACAATTAAAAACCCTGGAAGGCCAGGCCAAACAGATAGGTTTTAAGGGCTCTCCTGAAGGTCAATAAAGAATTCAGATTGAGGATTTTTGCCGGGAATACATTCCACAGCCCAGGAGCAGCTACAGAGAAGGCCCGCCTCTGAGTCGCCACCAAATGAACCGGTGGTAACTGGAGATAGACCTCCTCAGATGAACTTAATGTGCGGTGGGGATCATGTAGAAGGTGGCGCTCTGATATGTTTTACAATTGTAAATTGCCCAGAGACTGGTATATGGGGTAGTATAGAATTGTACTAAATAAATGTACACATTTCCATATTCTTATGAGTTATATTTACTACTTATGAGTTACATTTACTGCAACTGGATATCAGAACACAGTTGGGAGTAGCTAGGTTTATGTAGTTCTCTCATAATATTTAAAATCACATTTGATATATATTGACCTACACATCCAGAATTCTTTAAACTATATTGCAGATGAGTTATTTAAAATCCTAGAAAGAAGTTAGGCAAAACCGGTTTTGCCTTGCTTTTTTATATGTCCCCAAAGATTTCTAGAAGGACAAGGATGCAACACAAATTACAGGAGAAGCTTAAGGTAAAAATCTATGTGTCAAACAGTTGCCAAGATTTCCCAAGTATTTGCTGATTCACTGATGCCCCGATCATTTTTCTTACATTAAGCTTTAATCATGCCAGCATTTTAATGTGCAATGTGAATTGACAAAAAGTATACCAAATATGGATTCAAGTTCAAGACAACCTTTTGGTGCAAGTAAATAGAGTACAGCAACCACGTTGCTACAGACAGAGTATTGGACTTAGGCCAGGGAGACCTGGGTTGATATCTCCCTTTCAGCCATGAAACTTGCTGACTGGCCTTGGTCAAATCATTCTCTCAGCTTGTCTTGTAGGGTTCTTGTGAGGATGTAATGCAAAGAAACCAACTCTAAAGCTCCTTGGAAGAAGGGTGAAACACAAATACATATTCAGTGAACATAGTATTAACAGCTCTCTTAGATTAAAGATCATTTTCTGCTAACAGCTCCATAATTACTCAACAGTAAGAAGTAGTAAGTCCAGCCAGCATTTATCATCCATTCTTCTGCTTGAACTCTGTTTAAATGATAATACCAGTTCTACCCACACTACTATTAGGGGCTGACTACAGATTTGTAGCTTATATTTTGGTTTCATTTGCTTACAGTACATTAGCCACTATTTGAAGAAATTGAGGAACAAGAAAGTCTCAGTACCCTCAGCATCAGGGCCACAGAAAGGCGATCATAGGGCCCAGGAGAAAACACAGTCTTGGGATCCTACACCTGCACTTCCCCTAATGCTGTCAATATGAACCAATACATTGGGGTTCCTCAGTTTTGTGGAACTCCAGGGCAATTTGCCCCAATTACCACCACCTCCTACAAAGTTTAGAGATAATGGCCGTGATACACTGACAAGAGGGGCAGATATAGAAGCCAACCTGCAAACCACTTATGTAATACCATGCAGTAGACCACTTACTACTGCAGAAAATGTTTATGGAAAGCTTCCAATTATCTATTAAGGTCTTACAGTTGGCTGTAGTATAATGTATTATAGACTTTAGAATCTTTTGATAAAATAGGTTAAAACATACTAGCAAATATATTCACTAGTACCCGGTTCTAATTTTGTTGCTGCTTCAGACAACTTGAAAACTGCTCAAGGGCACACCACTTAGCTTTTTTTTGTTGTTCTGCAAATTAAACTACAATAAGAAGTCAACTGCAGGGGGAAACTGCTGTGCAGCTTTTCTCCAGATCACCAAGAAAGAGATCATGGACCACAGTTTGAGAACTCTACACTAGCATGCTACATTCTGCAAGCACACATACTTTTCTGGCTATCACTAGAAATGCTTCCTTGGCCATGTCTAGTCTGGTTCAAGATGGTGGGGGAGGATGCGTACGAGAGAGACAGAGAGAGACACTAGGATTGCTTTCTACATTATTAAGAAGGTAGACTTCTTGCCCTACGTTCTGTATAATACAGGCGTAAATGCCCAGCTTTTTAGATTTATCTAGTAAGCGGAAAACTGGTTGCCTGTACAAACTTGTAACTTGGTCTCTTTGCTATATCTAAGAATGAATTAGCAAGGGAGGGTCAAGAATATTTATACACAAGTTATTTATCACAATTCTATTCCCCTCTTCCTTCAAAGAGCTCAGACTGGCTTCCATATGGTTCCTAGGTAGTTTTCCATCCAGGAAATTCTCAGGACCAGACCTGCTTGGCTTCAGCCAAGTATTTCATATTTCTAAGCTGTTAAAGTACTGCTGGCAGGCACCAACTGTCACTTAGGCTAGACACCCACTACACTGTATTACAAGCCTGTTTTGAAGGTTACGATGACACTCAGCAACTGGGCCAATAATGCATTTTCATAACATTCCTTTTAAGAAGTCAGTTCAAGACTGAAGCTCATTTTTTAAAGAGTCTCAGTTGAAGGTTCATCCCACACACACAATCACTCAAATGTACACACAGAAAGCTTATCTCACAGATGTTTGTAACTTAGCATGACCTTTCTAGGTAGAATCCATATGTTCTGCAATCCATGGAGGTTCCATCAATTTGAATAGTGACCAGAGCATCTTTCCAATCACTACAGGACATCCCAGACCAAGTACATATTAAAAACATCTAAGCCTCTAGAATTTAAGCTTTCTTGGAAGCAAGAGTATAACCCTTTTCATGACAGAGGCTAGACTGTACCTATATAAGCTGTATAAACACTCATTCAGAAAGATGAGTGCATGTCAGGAAATGCTGGCAACCTTATCTGAAAACCTAACATGCTATGGTTTCTGGGAAATCTTTTCTTCTTGGACAACTTAATCCAGTAAGGTTGGTACACAACAGCAGCAACAGAAATTGATTCAGGAGATGGAGGACTGCAAGTGTCTCCAAATATCGGAATACTAATGCTTCCATACTTTTTATAGGCAGTTGTAACTAACTTGATGAATTCCTTTAAGTGATTGCTAATCACAATTTATCAGAAGAAAATTACATTTCTATTTTTTGAATCAGCAACATTTAGAGGCAGCATTTTTCAGCATTAGATGGTTAAATTAGTACTCTGAAAGAATCCGAAATCTATAACTTTGGAGAAAACTTCCCGCTACTCTACCAACATCTCCCAGGTAAACCCTACAGGTTTCAAACTACAATTTCATAGAAATTAGACATTTTCAATATATTAGTAAGCATTTACAAAGTTTTGCATCAAGAAGTACTTTTAAAGCACTAGTCTAAACTTCTGATGGGTGTGTCTTTTGGTTATAAAAGATAAACCTATTTTGGGGATGGAATATTTTAATAATTGTTTCAAAATAGACTTTCCAGTTTTACATGCATGTTAGTCAGAAACTAACAAGATAGATTTAAAAAAATCACACGCTGTCTGGGCAGGGGTGGAGGCAAGGAGAAGAGAAGGAAACACAATAGTTTGTTAATAGGTGGGAAATGTACAAGATAACCTAAAAAACCTCCCATAAGGCATCATCCACCAGTGAAATTTACTAGTGGTGATTTTGTGGAAGAGAGGAACAAGTGTTGAGGAAAGACTACTGAGGAGTCAGAATATAGCTATTATCACTCCAAGGGGTGAAGCATGCAAATTTGGAGTACTATTATTGATAACAACAAAGCTGACAGGTTTGGAGAGTCTAAATTACTAATGCTAAACATTTATTTAGCAATAGATTGGCAAATGCTTTCCCAATGAATTACCAAAGAGCTGTGTATGTTGTACATATGGACGCTTAAATACAGCAAGCTTGGCCCCAATGATACACAGAGTAAAAATCTAATCAAGTGATATACTATTGTGGCACTGGAACCCATGTCAGCTGCCACTACCCAATTTCCTGAAGAGTGGCTGAAGTAATACTGAAGATTCTAGCTACACCAATGAATAGCAACCCTGAACCAGGTTATTTTCTGGCAGTTATTTGATTTCAGTCTCTTAAATAAGTCTCTTAAATACATAGCACATTTTGTAGATACTTCTTGCAAAGAGTTCAGACAAACTGTGTGTGTGGTTAATACAAGATCTTCAAAACCATCTGCTAAATGCAAAAGCATGATAGCCATTAGATCAGTTTGCATCACTTTGTTTTCTCTAGTAATTTACTTAGACGTGAAAGAACAAATTTGCTTCCTAATTACATTTCATGGCTATACTGGTCAGTATTTCTGGAATTTCAGCCAATTAAAACAAGCTGGCAGAGTAGTAAAGACTTCTGCTGTTAGTATTTACAAACATTATCCATTATAGAGACAAATGAAACAGCTGGCTTTTCAGAATGTTCCATTTCAATGCATTTATAATTTCAAAACATTTCAGAAACCACAGTCACTGGTGTACAACATGCCAATTTAGAGACTTCGTTATATGGCCAATATGTAACAAAACATTTGTCACTTCAGTTTCCCCTAGTAACCAAAAACATGAAACGCTGACTGCAGCACTGTTTGAGGGTCATTTGAAGAACGTAACAGTTACAGAAAGGCTCCATTTTCAGATACTGCTGGAAAAAGCAGAGCTATTCTCTAAAGTAGCAATAGATCAATGGAATTTATCAGAACACCACACAAATGTCCCCCCCCCCCACAAAAGCATTGCTGCGATGGACTAACATCATGTTCACCTGCATTCAGTGGACCATTTACAATTCTAAAAGCTTTAGTGGCAGTCAGGGATTTTTAAAATCTGATTCTGTCCTGAAAGTAAGATCATTTTTGTATCAAATGGAATATTCTATTGGTTTACAGTTATTTACAAGCTGTACAACATTCACAGGAAAGGTTTGCCTTTCCAGAATTACTCTGCATCATTCCTGAAAGACTCAAAATAGTACTCCTATCAATCCTGTTAAGGTAATCAGCTGCCTGCCAGAGCTACAGACCGAACAAACAAAAAGGTAACATTCATTAAAGATTTCTTTTTCTTATCTAGTTTTCAGATTATTAACACATTTAAAAACATTCTCTTGCATATTATATAGCCAAGCAATAACTTACTGTGTATTCAATAGTCCCTTTAGGCTTCTGAAAAGACATTCGCCTCCCATCTTTCTTGTCTAGGGTCTTCTTCTGGCCAGTATCTGAAAAAAATTGAGGCAAGGCACGCGTTACATTCATTTCTCTCTCCCTCTCAGTATTGTCACAGGCTGCTGACTTCAGCCCCGCAGGCAGACATCTAATTCACCAGTTACACAGCTTATACCCTGTGACTCTCAACTCAGCCTAACAGACAACTAGCTGCCAGAATGGGGACTTCGCTCCTCTGCTTTGAGGATTTGACCAATATAACTACTCCAGTAAATAGAAATAGACTAGCTTCATAAGTACCTGCAAGCATTCAGGATGTTATCAATTCACAAAATTCTAGACAACATTTTTTACACAGGGCAAATTTACAATGATTAAATTAACATTTAATTGGATCTACATTGAACAGGATCTGCCTGCCCCCTGCCGTAGACTATGCACAGCTTCCAAGATCACACCCAGTTTAAAGCTGCAATATTTAAAAGCTAGAAAACAAAAGTAGGAAGAGCTCATATACAGAAGCTTCTCAAACTGTATCATTTTGCAAATTGCAACAGAAGTGTAACATTTTAAGATCACTCTGAATCATTCAACACTAGCTGTGAACATAGGTAAGGACCTCCTTTCGAAACTATGAATTTTTACATTGATCACAAGTAAAGTCAGGGGGCATTCATTTCCCTTCAAAACAACAACAAAACCTGCTTTAGGGTTAACTACATTCTTCAGTTCAAACATGTAAGAATATCAGAGACTAACTAGAGTCCGTTCCGCAGTAACAGAATACCTGGTAACATGAGGCCTAAAATCAAGGGGGAAGAACTAGTTCCACACACTTCTGTCCCCACCTCCAAGTGACAGATAGATAATTCAGTCTGAGCTAACTTTGATAACAAAGTGCCAAAAAAAAAAATGGAGGAAGATTATCACATGCATGCACCTCTACAGGTTAAAGTGAGAGAAAATAGTACATGGAAGATGGCATATCCCCCTCCCATACTACCCTGTTTCCCCGAAAGACCTACCCCGAAAGTAAGACCTAGCAGTAATTTCTGATGTACTGCTAATTGCCCTAGTGCATTTTGGGGGGCTAAAATTAATATAAGACACTGTCTTATTTTCGGGGAAACACGGTATTTGTTTTCAACAACATTAACTACTATAAGAATTCAGAGGGTCTTGCTACCCATTCAGCCATTTATTTTAGGCCCAATATCAGTGGAAAACACCACCAAAAAAACACCACACAGCTGAACTTGTAGAACAGCCAAAGGAAGTGGCAGCTTCTCTAAGAACAACCTGCTCTGTCACAGAAAGACCTGCCTCCATTTTGAGAAAGACCTGCTTCAGTTTTGAGAAGAACTATTTCAAAAATACAGAATACAAGAATGAGAAAACCTATCTGTAGATCATATCTATTTTGTGGCAATTTCATATTTAGGGATAACCTAAATCCGAGGCAAGAAACCTTCTATTAAAATGAATTCTGAAACAAGTTTGTTGATAAATCTGTCTTGCACCCACGGTTTTTACATTCTCATAATTCTGTCGAGGGATGTGGTCCTTCTGGCCGGAAAATCATTTTAATGAATAACTAGGCACCAGCATCAAATTTCTAGGCAACCAGGCACCTGGGACTTGTTCAGCCCCGCTCATACATTTCTAGGGATAGTTGGGTTATTCCCGGAATACGCTAGTTCCACATACAAGATACCCCAATACAAGAAAACAGGAAGTAGCAGATGACCAGGCAGAGAAGTGCTAAAACCAAATGCCAGAACACAGAAAGCTAAGCAGCAGGAAGACACTGAGATCATCCTGGAAAGAAAGGATTTTAGCTGACCCATAATTTGGTGCATACTACTTAAAACAACAACCTGGTTGTAGTGTCAAAGATTTAAATAAGACCTCAGGAATATTTAAACAGTTAGGATCAAGTATTTTGACAATATATTAATGCACTTTCTTGCATGTCTTATGCAACACTCCCATGGCACTGCACCACAACACAAATATGTCTTACCATAGGCACTACTAGCTGAAGTGAGCAAGCAGAACTTTATTCACAGGAATCTTGGCAAGCTACTTTAAAATTTGATCACGGACCTTAGTGTACATCTCCAAATCTACTATTTGTCATTAGAGATGCTCAGTTTAGACGACATTTAGCAGTGCACACACGTAAGAAAAAACTGGAAATTCTATTTGGACACTTAACGAGCAGGGCTGAGGGTCTGCTCCATCCATTAGACAAAACTCCTATAAATTATAGTGTTATAAAGACAAACTTGTATTTCTGTAGCTGAGGCTCCACTTCACCACCAGTGAATATTACACCCATCAGATTATATGTCCTGTAAGTCACATCATTCCTTGCTAACCAGATCAGTCTATCAATACAAATTTTATACCACCTACTGATAATATTCTTCATTCCTCCATCATAGCATCTCCAGGTTAGTTAGCAAAAGGATATCTGATTAAATGGCAAAAATCCAAACTTACCTTTGAAACACTAAAAGTACTTGAGGAAAATAATTACACAATGATCCCATTCCAAGATTATCCACAACTATTAACTAAGTAAAGTGTTGTTTGTAGAGGACAAGTGTGTAAGAAAGAATCTGGGACAGTTCAAAAAACTCTTCAGATTTTAGTTCAAAGACATGTAATCCCTTAAAACTAAATATTTGCATTAAATTCACAAATGTTAAATGAAGGTGGGGGCATTGAGAAAGAGAAAGAGAAAGAGATTTTAAATAAGAAATTAGATTAAAAAATCTTAAGGCATGTTTACACGACCACTTGGGGGATGGGCTAGAGAGCTATTATCTCAATAGGAGCGTATAAGCAGAACCTCCCATTGGGGTCAGCAAACCCAAGAAATACATGATTAAGCCAAGCAGTCCATTGTTGAAATTGGGACCTGAAAGTCCCCCGAGACCTCCATGCCTAGGGGCGAATTAACACATAGGCAAAGGAAGCACTTGCCTACAACAGCAAATTTTTAGGAGCAGCATATTCTGACGGCTGGGGAAGGGGCCAAGGGCATGTTCTCAGTCTTCCTTAAAATAACATTTTTTTAAAGAGCTGCTGTGTGGTGCAGAATGAAGAATGGCCACTGACTGATCGGTGGCCGCAGCAGTAGCAAGGGTGGCGGTGGCAGCAGGTGGCGGGACTCCTTCCTCGATCCCTCCGCCCTCCCACATGAGAGTCGAGGAGGCGGCGGCCCATTTCAGAGGTGGTGATATCAGGCAGCTCTTTTCCCCATTCCTCCACCTGCCCTCCCAAATGACTATCCCATCCATCCTGGGGATGGCAGAGGTGGCGATGGGAGCTCCTTCTCCCATCCCTTCACCCTCCCAAATGACTGCTCTGGCCGGCTGCGGCCCATATTCGGGCCTCTTTTTCAGCACGCGCTCACGCACTCAAGAGAGAGAGAGGCCTGAATATGGGCCATGGTCAGCCAAAGAAGTCATTTGGGAGGGCGGAGGTATGGGAGAAGGAGCTCCTGTCACTGCCTCGGCCATCCCCACCATCCCGGGATGGATGGGACAGTCATTTGGGAGGGTCGGCAGAGCTTTTTAAAAGTCACTTTTAAGAAAGACGAATAACTCCCCCCACTCCCTGCAGCCAGCCCTGCTGAAGGGGAATCAGTCTCTGGGGACAGAGAGGGGTGCCAAATCTTTCATTGTTTATGAGTGGCAAAAAACTTAATCTGCCTCTGTCCAGGGCTTCCCAGCATGCTGCCAGCAGACTGGAAAGTCTCATGATATCAACAGCTGCCCTCTGATTGGCCATGAAGGAACAGGAAGTGGATCCAGCCCTTCTGAAGCAGCCTCAGCAGCTGGTCATAAGAGTGTGCTTTGCAGGGTGGCACATCCATGGATAGCACCTGTAGCCACAGTTCTCTATTGTTTCCATTCCACCTGGGTCCCAATGGCTGGATAGAAAAGGTGGGTGGACAGCGCTGTCATTAGGGCGGGGCAAGCAGGGTGACTGCCTGGGACCTGCTCTTGTTGCTGCCATTAAAATTAACTGGAAAGGAGACCCACCCAGGCAGATTGCCCCAGGCCCCACAGGGCTCTAAGGAAACCTCTGTGGGTGGATCCACACGACCAGGAAAGCAAGGCAGGAGAGCTCTCCTCTTCTCCTATCTTGGTTAATAGCAGAGTACAAAAACTGGGTTTCCCTGCTTTTGAGCAACCTGGACTGGAGAGATTTGTGAGAGTTCTCACAATAGTGCAAACTACTCTGATGTTAATGGTTGTGTGAACTAGTTTTTAATCTATCCAGCTTTAAAACATGGCATGACTTTAAAACATAAGCTGGAGGCAGAAGAGTAAATCCTTTTCTACTCTTCTAAAAATACGCATACTGCGACAATTCTGTTATGCCACATTATACTATCATACTCTGACACAAACTGAAATGAATTAGACTTTCATAGTGTTTGGGGTTTTTAAATTGGGAAGATGCTATGAACAGGATCCAAAGAGTTACTTAGGTGCAAGTGGCTTGTGTTTCTCTACTGCCTATTGATTTTAAGAAAACAAAACAATATCAAACTGCTTTGGAAGTACCCATAATGCTTTATGATATGGAAGCTTGAAGGAAAAAACAAACTTGTCTAAAAGCCCCTGGATCTTATGAGACTAGTAATGGCTTTGGATCCCAGTCTGTCATTTTAACAGCTGGTTGTATAAACAACACTTAATGACCAATATTTAATTTTGTGTGTGAACCGTGTTCTTTAATATTTCATGTGGGAGATCCTAATCTTTGCGTTTCACCTTCTGTTACCAATGGCTTAACAGCAGCTTTAAAGCAGAAACAGCAAATTAAGATTCCAGTTCTAAACACATTATATGGGAGTGCTATTTTAGCTACACAACAGATAGCATTTAATACCACATAATACTGTATGTATAGGGCTGGGTTGTTAGCTGGCCTATTAAGTTTCCTTATTATAAAGAACTTCATTATAAGTTTCCTGCAATATCCAAGCCCTATTCAGACGTGATTTATAGAAGCCTGCTGTAAGCACATACAGCAGGTAAATGGAGCCAGAAGTCTGGCCTCCATCATGTCTCTGGTGCATCAATCATACACTGGCTCTCTTTAGGTTTAAGATGTCCGTCTGAAGGAGTGAATGCCCTAAATGTATTCATGGGCATTTCCATGATCAGCCACCCCAGCCTACTGATCATGAAAATTACAGTGATCACGCTGTTCCATCCCCAGACCTATTTGACGCCTTAGGCATCTAGTTAAAGTAGGGGCTTACAGGTATAAGTTCAATCCTTAACAAGGATCTTTAAAATCTGGCCTTTAATGACATACAATAATGGACCAAGAGGCAGGTTGTGTGGTCACCACACATTTGCACAGATTAGTGTCAATATCCCCCAGACGTACAAGTTTAAACACACATATGCACGCAACCCAGCTAACAACTCTTTTTTAAACATTTGGTTGTACACTTGGAAGTATACAAGACAAACTGAAATGGAGAAGCACATAAACCAGTAAGACAAGAATTCCTAGTTATGCAACATTGCATTTACTGCAATTAATGTGTTAATTTGTTCTAGGAATGCATCCTAAGACTTTAAAACATAAGATTAAGCACTACAATTTCCAATAGCAGGTTTGCTTAAGTCTGTACATTTATTTATTCCAAAAGCACATCAGCTAAGTACTCCCATAAGACTGAAAAATACTAATCCTGTGGACCAACCTGGAAACATGAGTCTGTTTTAATAGCATATGAAGAAGTGGCAGGGACTGATTTTAAGAGCAAAGGACTGAAAGCTCACGACGCTTCCCTGCAAGCCTGTATTCCAATCTCGCTTCTCTCAAATGGCTCAGAAATCAGAAGTGAGCCCAACTGAAAAGACTCCAGTGATGATTCAATACTCTTGATTCATGCATTCCTTCTGCTGTTTATATTATTATATTGATATACCGCCTGACTCCCTAGGATATTGTCCCCATCTCCCACTTTATATGTGATTGTGGCAGACAAGATGGGCTGTCGCCATTCTATCTAATTTCGCCACTGATGAAGGTAGATCCAGGAGCTCTCAAAAACAGGAGCCTTGGAAAGATAGTTCCACACTTGCAGTGCTTTTGCTTTAATTTCTTCTTCTTCCTTAAAAAGACTTCCTTATTAACCTACCAGTTTATCTGTTTTGAACACAATGGGTATGAATCATTATGAAAAATGAGAGCATTAAAACATGAACTGATTAAGCTGTGGGAAGCTTGAAGTTTTTGTTCGTATAACAACAGACCTCTCGGTATCAGAAAAATATTTTTAAACCAGTCACTATTCTCAATAAAGTCAAAATAGAAGAATCAAGTTAATTGAAACACCAAAATGAGGTACTCAGTTTAGGTAAAATCTTTTTCACATCATATAGATAGCTCGTTTTGCCATGAACTAATTTCCATTTAACTTTCTGTCAAATATATTAACAAACCACCCATACACAGACATCCCTCTTTATTCAACTGTGTAGTAAATAAGCGTTAAACTCAATAATTGAACAAAACAGGGCATGACAGCTCAGTTCCACTCAACGGTAATGAAATCTGTGAAATCTATTTACATGAAACTAGAAGGAAATATCAATTCCAGACTTTACTTTCCCAGTTTTAGAAAGAATGTTTTTCTAAGATTGGATCTATACATGCAACAGAATGAGGTGGTATTTCAGGATAGAGATTGTGACCGCTTCTCCACATGGAAAAACCTCTACAAAATGAGCACATCAAGGAGAAAGATCCTGAACAGCATTTTCCTTGTTGGGCTACTTTGTTATTTGCAGACAGATGTTTATTTTTCTTATTTGTTTGTTTTACAAAAAGTAATATTCAAAAATGATTTCATGATTTCTATCACTTCAGCATTCTGCTGCATTTATAGACCAGACCCAAGTTGCATTAACAGAACAGATGCTCAGGGATCCAATCATTCAACTTATAGAAATTTCCCTGAAGCTAGAGGTATGTGTGTTAAAAAGCCCGGTTCAGATGTGACTGAACCATGGTTCACTGTGACACGAATGAGCCTATGGAAGCTGCAGGTACTCATCCTTTCTCTCTTCCATGTATGAGGAGGAGAGTGAAAGCTTTCACATCACTTCAAGAACAAACCACAATTCCACGTTACAGACACATTTAGGAAACTGCAGCACTGGATTTTGTTAACTAGAGTAAGAACAAGCCAGGTTATCAAACCATGGTTTAAAATTCTGATTTGCTTTAATTCTAGTTAGTTAAACTGCAGTTCCCCAAATTTATATGTAATCCAGAACTGAAATTTGTTTTAAGTCAAAGCAAGAGCTCTGTCTGCTTTCCGCACGTAAGCTAGAGGCTCCCTTAAGTAGTGCTAAATAATGGGTTAGCATCACAGATGAACTGGGCTAGGCTCTCTCTCCCCTATTATAATTTAAGGTATCTAGAACAATTTTCCAATTATAGACATATACTTACTAGGAAAACTGTAGTGTTGGGATTACATTAGATTTAAATTTTTATACAAACTTGAGAATTAATTTCAACTTTAGTTTGACTCACCAATGTACAGTATTCTATTCTAGTTTTATTTATTTTTACATTTATATCCCACTCCCCCTTCAAGGAGCCCAGAGTGCATGGTTATATTTATCCTCACAACAACCCTGTGAGGTTGGTTGGACCAAGAAATAAGTGACTGACCCAGAATCACCAAGTTAGCGAGTGTGGATGTGAACTCTGGTCTCCCCAGTCCTAGTCTAGCACTATGCCACACTGGCTAATTGAACTTTGTTAGAACACAAACAGCAGATCTAAGTGCCCCCCATGTTGTTGCTGTTTCTATTTCATTTTAAATGGTAAAAGTTTAAATTTAAATTAATTGTTAGAAGGAAGTGCAAGATGGAACAACTCTTTTGTAAACTGAAACAGGAGCATCCACACAGGAGAGTTGGTCACCACTTCAACTACACTACTGAAGTTTGTGAATGTCCCTGTGCATGTTTATCCAAAAGTAAACACTACTAAGTTAACCGGGTCTATTACAAAGAAAGAGTGTAAAGAACCGTAGCCAAAAAGGCTAGTGTCAAAAATTGCCAGGTTGCAACCTGGAGGTTTTTCACACATGGCTCTATGCCTCGGGATATCTGAAGAGCGAGGCATTTTAATTCAAGGGATTAGATGGACCATTCGCATAGCCATCAGCACCTCCATCAACACCTTCAGAGAAAGCAGAAGCCCCAGAGTTTTTTTCAAAAACTACTGGAAATAGAGGATCTCCCCCCCCCCCCAAGCCAGAATTTGCAGCCTCCCTTCGGAGAAAAACAAAGCCCTGTCTGTCCTGGCCCCTGATAGCCCGCAGGGAAATCCAGCAAATATACAGACTGGCACACTCCAATTAGGAGTGGATGGCGGGGTGGGGGCTGTATGTAAAACCTCCTGGCGATCACATATTCTTTTCAACAGTTCTGCAGCATCCAAGGCTTACTTTGTTTGACTACTGCAATTTACTCTGCATGGGGCTGCCTTTGCACATAGTTTGGAAACTGCAGTTGGTGCAGAATGCTGCTGCCTTATTGGTCTCTGGGACTTCCCAAAGAGACCATTTTATTCCACTTTTAAAAGAACTACACTGGCTACCAATAGGTTTCTGGGAAAAATACAAAGTGCTGGTTATTATTACCTATAAAGCCCTTAACGGCTTGTGTCCCGGGTACTTAAGAAAACACCTTCTCCATTGTTAACCCCACCGCCTTCTCACAGGGGAGGTTCATCTGAGGGTGCTGCCAGCTCATCTGGTGACAATGCAGAGGCGAGCCTTCTCTGTAGTTGCCCCAGGGCTGCAGAATGCACTTACTGCTGAGATCAGAGCTGCTCCATCTGTGTTGGCTTTTAGGAAACAACTAAAGACATCTCTTCAGCCAAGCTTTTTAACTATCTGGTAGTTTTACGAGTATTTTAATTTGATCTTTTATATGTTTTAATTGTTAGAATTTCTTGGTTTGTTTTATTGCTGTAAACTGCCTAGAAACTTCGGTAGTGGGCAGTATACAAATATGTCAACTAAATAAATAAATAAATCATGCTCTTTTCCAAATGCTCAAAATGTGTTGCATATTATTTTGAGTATTGCTGTCATAATTACAGTGACCGAGTCTCTATCATTAGAGTCTTGCTTCAGCTGACTGGGTTCAAGAATCTGACAAAAGAATGTTAATGCACCTTAATGATTGGGTGGGCCTTCCTCATGGCTGGGAATCTCTCTAGCTCCAAAAGGCAACACCCTTCAGAAGATGACACCTGGAAGGAAACAGTGGCTTTCTGGAGCTCCTGATGGAAGCACTAGGTAAGAATGCAGTGGTTTCTAGCTCACTTCACACAGAAAAGCTTTGCGCACCACATTAGTTTACTGATGCTCTTTACATGTGCCTATGCAGAAATGGTACTGGTGACCTTGCATCCTTCTGGTGAGTGACTACAGTCACTCTCTGAAGAGACACAAGGTCACTAGTGCCATTTCTGCATAGGCACATGCTTTCAAGATGTTCATATATGCACTATTGGTCTGCCAATGTCCTTACCGGCAGCAGCCCAACCACTAAAAAGCTTTTCAGATTGACAGAACTTGCAATCAGCCAGACCACCCACAAGATAATCAGTCAGACCACCCACCACAAATTAGGAGACGCCCAAACAGAAAACTAATTCATACAGTGTCTCTGAAGCTAGATTTCCAGCATGCTGGCCTCATGTAGTGAAAGCTTTTATTGCGCTGCATCTCTTATGATCAGTTTATACAGGACAACCTCAATATTTGTGGGTGTTCCATCCATGGTACAACCGCAGATACAGAAACTGAATATCGAGTCAATGGGGAATTGGGGATTAGGTTCCTGATCAGGGGGAAGCACATTAACAAAACATTGTGTTTTTTTTGGGGGGGGAATATAGGGGGAACTGCGTACCCACCTTAGCTGCTCCCCCTGAGTCACAGTGTACCTCAGAATACTGCCAAATCGGCCAAAAATCGCCATTTTTAAAGAAGGAGCCATTTCGAGGCTCTGAAACACAAAATGACGGCCGGAAATTACCTCTGTGGTCATTTCCAGCCACCCCGAGCCGCAGATATGCAAGGTCAGTGAGGTTTTTTTTTCCTTTCTCCCGACATGTGCTGAGGTTGGGTGTCTATTACCCAGCCTCAGACATGCAAATCCATGCATATTGAGGTTCAACTGCATATGTTGATACAACATTCAGTGATGCAGCAGGGTTAGCACAAACAAAATCAATACAGATGCATATGTATAGGTCCACCAACAGATACTAGATCCCTTGAGATCCGTGCATGAAAGTGCTGCACCTCAGTTAATAGACAATGAGGCTATTCTCAAGACTGATCATAAAAGTTGCATAGACTTAAACATATGGTAATTTTCGAAAACAAGCTAACTCTTTAGATCACTACATTTTGTTTTATGGGATGAAAGAGAGATAGGTTAAGAATTAGACATGGTAAGAAGAATTTCATTTCAATACTTCAGGTCCCACCCACCCACCCCCATTTTGTTCAGAAGACTGCCAACCAAAACATTATGAGACAGATAATCTTAATTATCAAGTCAAGAGTTTGGTTAAGTCAATTCAGATCCAGATTAAGTTCATTATAACCAAGCAACACTAAAGTAACATGAGAGAAGTTAGAGGATTTACTCATGACTTAGTCGGAATCTTTCCCAATGGCTTTACTATCCTAAACAGTTATTAATAAAATCCTGTGTTTTGTTATAGATCAAATAGGTGTAACTCTCATTCAAGTCAAGAAAAATGTTTGAAAGCTATTTCAAGTAGCAAAAGCTCCTAGCTCTTTAATTTTCAAATCCTAAAATAAAAGATAAAAGACAAATTTGTCTTTGACAAATGGTTGTGACCATTCAAGTATTGAGATAAGCATTAACTTCATGCAGAAGTTACAGTGGAATCTGCCACAGGATCAATGAACACAGGACAAGTTGGTGTGCCTCAGAAATTCTGTTAGGCCACATGTTCTTGCTTACTGCAAAACGTCAGTACACAGATAAGAGATCATTCAGTGAGTTTGCACCTTTTCATTAAAGCAAAGCACATGTTAGTGTATCATTCCAAGTCCTTCCTCAACTTTTCTCCTTTCACCTACTCTAGACCAAGGCACAATAATAGTCGCTATATTAAAATTGTTCAGAAGTCTCCTTAAGTCTTCCTCCTACTTACACTCTTTGTCTGTGCAATGAAGTGTAACTATCCTACCACTTGTTGCATTCCTATCAAGATGATTAGCTCAGAAGAACAGAGAGAATTAATGAGTGGTGAATTTCTTCTCTTCCTCTGGCAAAGTTCTCTGTTCCCACTACAAGCACATCTGAAAAACACTTCCCAAAAACAATCTGCAAAGAGTTTTGCATGTTTTGTTTAAAACTAGAATATTGATAATTTGATTTTACCTTTATTTTCCTACAATGCTGCATTTTTGAAGCTTCATTTATAGATGGAGACCTTGCTTTTATCTATTAGGTGGATTCTTTTTTTGCAAAATTCTAGCCCATACACTTTTGTTCTCCTTTGAACAAAAGATCTTTGAAGACCCTAAATCCAGAAGCTTTTATCACAGGGAATTAACAGAATACGAATACAACAAATATTTATCTATTGCTTTTCAACAAGAGCCCCCAAAGCGGTTTACATAGATATAAATAAAATGGCAGAGTGCTTCCAATGTTAGGAGACTCCCCAGGACTCATCCACCTGAAAACTGAAATCAAATGTTAGGTGCGCATTGTTCAATTCAATTTTATTTCTATACCACTCTTCAAGGACCCTTGGGCAACTGAACAAGAAATAATAAACAGCAAACAAAACAATCATAAAATTGTTAAGTGGTTATTATAGGCTGGGGACAATGGGTGGTATTATTTCTTTGTACTTGAAATAACTCTTCTGTGTACTCTTTGGATGCCTTTAGACCAAGGCTGCATTGTCCATCATCCCCTGGTGGCTGGCCACTGTGGTTGGGGATGATGGGAGCTGTAGTTCAACTGCATCTGGACAGCCAAAGTTCTGCACACCTGCTTTACACTGCATTTTTTCTCTATAATAACTTTTGATACCAAGAAATGTAGGGCTTCTAAGTAATGAATTCAGGAGGGAGCAGTAGGAGAGAGATTAACTGCTCTGTCAGATGAAAAGCTTTTTATTTGCCTTTATGGCTATTTTTTTCCTTCAGTGCATCCTCTCTAATAAAACGCTTGGTGTCTGTCCGTAGACGGACACCAAGCGTGTGTCCGTGCCTCCCTCAGCTGTTCTGAGCATGCGCGGAGCGCATGCTCAGAACAGTCCGAGGGAAACACGACCGCCAGCACCCGGCGGCCATGTTGAGCGGCCAGAAGGTGCCACCCCCAAAAAGCCAGGGAAGAGGTGGCGGGGGAGATTAGCCAAGGTGGCGGCAGAGCTGCCGCCTAGGCCGGAGGAGACAGAGACCGCGACGGGGAGACGGCCGCCGCCCACTCTCCCAGCTGCCCAAATTCTCCTTCCCTGCTCCTCCCCCCAATGATTAAGGGCCAAAATGGCCCAGGAAAATGCCTCCGCGGCCGCCGCCACGGCCGCCAACCACCCTCCCAGCTGCCCGAGACCTTACCCATAGTAGCCCGCAACAGTCGGGCGAACTGAAAGCAGTTTTTGCACAGAAGAGAGGAGCTCCCGAACAGAGCTCCTCTCTGTGCTTAGCCAATGCCCAAACTGCTGCTATGGACGGAAAGGACGCAATAGGCCGGAGGAGACAGAGGAGGTCACGGGCAGCTGGGAGGGCGGGGGGGGGGGAGGCCAGAGTGAGTGGGGCGGGGGGGAAACTCTCCCCTACTAGCGCCCGTTATTACAACGGACCAGAAAACACTAGTTGTTAATATTTCCTCCATTTTTGTTTTCTGATACTTTATGTTCCTATCTAACATTCTTGTTTAGAAGGTTTAGTGCCAAAAGTAATGTAGTCCACCAGGATAATAAAAGGACCCAATTTTCAAAAAAGCCAAGGTTTCTAAGTGGTACACCTGATAAGGAGCTACTGTCAACTCTACCTATAGGATGAATGTACTTTATGATCCATATTCTTCCAAATATGTATATGTCCTATTTACATATTACATTTTAAAGCATACACCTAAAAACAGCAAGAAATATCTGCATACAGGATATTCAGAACTTGGAATACCAGGGGACCACTTTACCATGTCAATATCTCACAGAAAAAGTTGGTTTGGATCCAAAAGAGGCTTGATCTGTTCATTTGTTGTCTTTGGTTCCTCTCATACAGATTTGTAAGTCAATGCACACACAAGGCAATAGTGCCATGCAGCTGATTAGGAGCACAGAAAGAATCTGGCTAATGTGCCTGTGCTACAAGTGCATATCTATGCATTCATGTCACTTACTACATTCTCCTTGTCTGTTTATTTCAGACAGAATCTTCTCCTGAAGGGAAAAGAACCCGCAGGGAGCAGAGGCCTGGTATGGGAAATCTGGCCACACCAATAACACACCATTTGAGCCTTGTCAGCACAACTTAAAAGCAGACTGAGGTGCTGCAACAGAAAAACAAAAGCACCTTGCCTGCTGCACCCTGAAAAGTGAAAGCAGAAGGGATTAGGGCTCTTATCCCCACTTCAAAGAGCATGGCAGAACCCTTTCCTGATCTCTGAACTCCAAAGATGATGCTGGGTCATGCAAGCAAAACTCAAGGAGTCTGTGTGCTCACCATTGCTCTGTTCTTTTATCAACACTTTGCTGCAAATACAATGAATTCCTCTCAAGAGTGTGTATTTCCTGTCCTCCCAACATGCACTGCTCCCTACTGTCCAATGCCTGCACGCACAATGAACTATGCATTAACTCATTTCATATACATTAACTGTGCAAGTTCATTACATTAATTGACATTCCATCTCTACTTACTCATCCCCTTCAACTAACATGGGGAGGGGTGAAGGAGAAAGGCAAAATCCTTTCTTTCTTTAATACTTCTGGGGTGATCAAATGCAAGAGAGAAGAGAGGGAATTCTGGCATGTGCAGCTTTTAACATTTCTGCATGATGCTTTACTGCCAAAATACCCTCCTCTGCAAAACCATTAAAAGGTACAGCAGCTCTGCTATCCTCCTTTGCATCTGATCATTTCAGCCTAGTTTCTCTCCTTGGCCTTTCCCTACCTACACACACACACACACACACACACACACACACACCAGTCAGTATCACTTGGCGAAACCCACTTTGGGGTTCTAGTCCACCAATGTCCTACCTCCACTACACTTGACGCGTGTATTGAAGGCTACTGGGCACAGGCAAGTTGTTCCTAGATATTTCCAGAAAGGGGGGGGGTAGTATTTCTGCAGCCCTTATCCAAACTGTAGCAACACATTCTTAACTAAATCTCTTAAGAAATAAAATCTTACCGAGTTCTATGGGACTTACTATTAAAACGTATGTAGTGTGGTGGTAAGCTAAAGTGGTCGATTCCTGGCAACTACAAAGCTCTGTGGTTGTGTTTGGTAGAATACAGGAGGGGATTTACCATTGCCTCCTCCCTCACAGTATGAGATGATGCCTTTCAGCATCTTCCTATATCGCTGCTGCCCGGTATAGGGGTTTCCCGTGGTCTGGGGAAACATACCAGCGAGGATTCGAACCGGCCAGTCAAGCCATTTCCCCCCCGCGGCGCCTGGTGGTAGCTAGCCCGAATGCGTGGCTAGTAGGGACGGGCGGGTGCGCGCACGCATGGGCTGCCCAGACTCGTGTGAACTCAAAGCAAGGATCCCATTACAGCAGGGGGGAGGAGAGAAGCGACGCAACAGTTCGCCCAAGTTCAAGGCCCCCAAGCTCAGCGGGCCGCGGCGAGGAGGGGCCTTATGTCCACGTAGCCTTCCTAAGCACTTTCCCCCTGCGGGCTCAGACGGACCCACGCTCGGCTCCCCAGCCCTACTGCCTCCCCGGGCCAACACTATCGCCCCCCGCCTCGCCTGAGGGAAGCCCTGCTGCCGCCTCACACGGAGCTGCTCCTCGTGCCCCTCCACGTCTGGGCCAGGGGAGAGCGCCTCCGTCCTCCCTCGCCACCAAGGCGGCGGCGGCGGCAGCCCCCAATTCTCCGGGGGTAGGAGGAGAGAGAAAGAAAACAAGAGCCTAGACACACATACACCGCCGTCCGCCCGCCCCTCGTACCTAGCGGTAGCGGCGGCAGCTTGGGCTGCCCCTCGTGTAGCGAGTCCTGGAAGTAGACCTGGCGGAAGCTCCCCGCGCCGGGCACGGCGCCCCACAGCCGGTTGGCGGTGCCCCTTAGCAGGCGGCCGCTCTTGCCAGTGAAGGTGGTGAGGTACTCCATGGGGGGGGGGGGGGGCGGCGGCGGCAGCAGCGAAACTTTCCCGAGGGGGAGGAAGGGGGCTGCGCGGGCAGGAGGAAGAAGAGGAAGGCCCGCTCGCTCTCCAGGGGCCGCTGGCAGGAGGCCCAGAGCCGCTTCCGTCCCGGGCCAGAGGCAGAAAAACGCGCAGCCCGGCCAGGTCCCGCGACGACGCCAGAGATTTCCCGAGTAAAAACTTGTACAAAACTTTGGAGCAGGCTCCGCCTCAAGCCGCTGGCAGTTAAAGGGACCGCGCCTCGCACGCTGCGGGGTGGCAAGCGGGGTGTGTGTGTGTGTCTGCCTGTGCTGTGCTGTGCTGGTTTTACACGCGGGGCTAAGCCGTCCTGGGCATTTGATGCATGGCAAGAAGGGCAGCAGCACTGCAGCAGCTCCGGAGGGAGGAGGGCATGGGAGGTGGGGTACTTGTCAAGCGCTCTCCTCCCCCCAACCACGAAAAATGGCTCCCATCCCCCTCCATTTCCATTTCAGAAATCCAAAATGGGTGGGACTCAGCTGGCCCACCCATTAATGCACTTTGGCCCTTCTGTGCCACCCCCCGCCCCCACACACTAGTTTGTTTTTCTTGATGCCACCACTGTGATGCAAGGGAAAGGTAAGACAGAAATTTATGCAATAGAACAGGCTCTAAATGTATAACTGTAGGTATAACAAGGTGCAAGAGCAAGGCCAATTATGGGATGGGAGCCTTTTTCTGTCCCCTTCCTCCTCACCATGAGGCCAAGAGCTGGCGGATCATTTCCAGTCTCTCTCTCTCTCTCTGGAGAGCCTGGTGGTCCCCCAAGTACTGTCCAGTATGAGAGAGAGCAGAGCTCAGCTGCCAGCTTGGGCAGGAGGAGGCTGTAGTTGTAGTTCAGACATAGAGCGTCTGCTTTCCCTGCTCTTCCTTCGCTCACCCATGCTTGCTTTCTCTCTCTCTGGACAGTGTGGCAGTGGAGGTGGGGCCCTGTGCACCCAGTATACGCTACAGTACTATGCAGCAGTGATGTAGTGCTGCAGGGACGCAGTTCCAGTATCTTTCCCCACTCCAGGGTCTCCGCAGGGACGCAAAGCCCATGGCTTTCTACGTGGAAATATTGTGGTGTTCTTGCTTTCCCATCTGTTGATTACCATTCTTCCTGTCTTAGGAACATAGGAAGCCGCCCTTAACTGAGTGAGGCCTTTGGTCCATCCAGCTCAGTATTATTTAACTGTGTCTGGCAGCGGCTCTCCATGGTTTCAGGCAAGAGTCTTTCCCAATCCCAGCCCTTCTTGGAGATGCTGCTAGGGACTGAACCTGGGACTTTCAGCATGCAAGTCCTACATAGACTAGTGTCAGGACATCCTAAAATGAATGACAGGGGATGCCCAATGAAATGCACTGGTTCATTCCAAATGGCCATGAATTTGGCCAACAGCCATTTGGAAATACATGGATTCCTACGATCATTTGGAAGGAACTAGTGGATTTCAGTGGGCGTTCCCCGGCATTCATTCTAGTACGTTCTTGAGACTGTGCATGATCCTTGACTGCTTGTAATAGAACAAGCAGAACTGCTCTACTTGAGAGATGTAATAGTACTACATCTCTCAACATGTAGTTGTACACTCACTAATCTGAACCTCACAACAACCCTGTGAGGTGGGTTAGGCTGAAATGGTAACTGGCTTATTAAGGTCATGCTTTCTTACTTTGGGTGGTGCACAGGGAGATTCGGGCCCATGGCACTGGCTAGAGAGAGACTGGGCGGGGGAGGGTGCACTCACCCCTCCCTCCGTTTTTCACCTGCCAGCGCTGGCTGGAAAACCAGTCCAACGGGGCGGCAGCATACCTCCCTGCCACCCCGTCTGCTTTTCAGTAGGCAGGAAACAGTAGGTGGAAGTAGTGAGCGCACATGTTCCAGCCAGCCCCAGTGGATGTGGGGGAGCGGAGAGGGGTAAGTGCCCCTTCTCCTGTCCTTAAAGTTATCCCACCCCCGCCGTTGAACCGGCCCCCGCTGGTTCTGTGCACATCCCTAGAGAGGGTGTCTTTCTCTGCAAGATCGCCACTGCTCCTTAAGATAATCAGGAGAGGCCTGTCTTCGGGTGCCACCGGTTCATCTGGTGGCAACTTGGGATTGAGACCTCTCAGTAGCTGCTCCTAGGTTGTGCAACACACTCGCAATGGGTGTAAGAGGCTTATTCTTGGAGGCTTTCAAGAGAGCCCTAAAGACCCATGTTTTCAGCTTGGCTTTTAATAATGTTTAAATGGTTGTAGTGGTTTTTTAATTAGTTTTAAGTTAATATTTTAAATGTTTTTATTTTTGATTATGAACATTCCTGAGCCATTTTTGGATGAGTGGCATATTAAATAAACAAAGAAGCAAATAAATAATGGCATGCAAAGCATTACCAAAGCTAAGGCCATGCCCGCCAACATTTGCAGGTGAAAACAGAGATACACTTGCAGAACCAATTCTCATACCAAAGATTATTGCCCCAAACCCCCACCCATCCTTACAGATTGCTTCTATGCTATATGATGTGTACTGCATTGTGCCTTTATGTTGTGCCAAACCCAGTGCTGACCCTGGGCGCAATTCTCACCAGCATGCGAATTTGCTGCCTCACAGCTCATAAAACTTTAGGCATTGGGTCTGCAGGCAACACCCCGTTATCAGTCTGGATATTTTTATTGCTAAACATCTCATTTCCCCAAGGAAAATACTGTTGCAGAACCTCAGGTTTTTGGTTCAAATTAACCAAGTTATGAGATGCAGATACAAAACAAGGGCTACTTTAGAGAAGCTTGAAAGGAAGTTGAAATATGGGTTGGGGATTGTCAGCTTTTCTTCCAGCAGGGCTCTTGTGCCTGTAGCAGTTGTATGACAAACAGAAATTCAACAAGTGGGTCTTCCTGGCATAAAGATATCGTGATGGGGGGAAGCTTCTGCTGTGGAATGACTGCTTTTTCCGTAAATGTTTTCTGGCACAGGAGCCCTGCCAGGAAGAAACAAAAATGTTGGAAACTCTTCTTGAGAATATGTGGGCTGAACTTATCATGTAAATTCTTCACAATGTACCCCAACTCTAGGTTTTTCAATGGAGACAGACATTTTACCATGCCATCACTGATCAGCTTGGGGAGGTACTGTTAATATGTCCTCATAGTGCATCATGAATGCACAGTATATGAAAACATAGATGGTTTAAATCAGGACATTATAGTACTTTATGTTTATTTTCAGAATTAGAGTTTCCCCTTCTCCGAATGTTTTTAAGAAGGACCTAAAAAACTACCTGTTTAGTCAGGCTTTTAGTTTATAGTTTTAAAGCTTCGGTTTTAGTTTTTATTGCATTTTAAATTATTTTAATTATGTTAATGTTTTAATGGTTTTATATTGTGAACCATCCAGGGACATTTCTGTATGGGGTGGTGTATACATGTACCAAATAATAAGAATAAGAATACTTTTCTCAGTTTACCTAAAAAAAAAACCCCCAAAAACAGATGCAGAATTCATACACTAATTTGATTCCTATAATTCTTTTCTTGATAGATAACAACTAATTTGGACTTTCAATTTGAACAGAACTAGACATTGAGCCGGGTCTCATGATCAGTGAGACCCAGTTTGGAAAGGTAAGCGGGGAGATTGTGGGCTAAGCTCACTCTCCCCGCAGACGAGCAGAGCGGGAGCCCTGGGCATCCGGATCAGCCGCCCACACGACTGTCAGCTCCGTGACGGAGCCGGCGGAGGCTGGGGAGTTCAGGGGCCGCGTGGCCCCCAGAAGCTCTAGTATGCCCTGCGCAGGTGCGCAGGGTATACTGGGGAGACCCCCGAGCCGGGAGGCTGCTTTTCAGCCTCCCACTGAGGGTCTACTCATGAGTAGCCGTGGCATGGAGCCGCACCATGGCTACTCACGATTTTTAAAACCGGGTTTGTGGAGCTTTAAGGGGAGGGTTTAAGGGGGGAGGGTTATTTTGGCAGGTTAACCGCCTGAGGGTGGTTCCCACGGTCAGGAGAAATCAGGCTAGGCTCCCCTAGCGCGATTTCTCCTGATCGTGGGAATAGCCTCATTATCTTAGCAAATGCTTGGTCCCAGCCAGTGTTCCTTGTAACAGGGATCCCCAAATGTTGTTGACTACAACTCCCATCATCCCCAGCCAAAAGCCATTGCAGTTCGGGATAATGGGAGTTGTAATCAACAACATCTGGGAATCCTTATGGCAGGGAACACAGATCCTAACCCCTTATTTGAAGAAATAAGAGAAATGCCAGGGTGGGGAAGTAGCAGTGGGTGGCGGGTGAAATATTGGAGTGCCTGACCCTCCCCTGACTGTCAGTTTTCAGTTGCAAATGCTTGGCCCTCAAAGGCCATTTTTGTTCTCCTTGGATGACTTCTGGTTTCAGAACCTGGCTGGGGGGAAGCATTAAAAACCGCAGGGGTTCATTTTCAGGGGGATAAGGGGAAAATAAATATCTGCCCATTCTTCCCTGAATACTTACTCCTGCATTAGTGTTAGATGGGAAATATGGGTTTAGGAACCAGTGTTTTCCTGGTAGTGTCTAGTTCTACCCTTTGTGTAAGCATAACTGAGGTTACTTTGGGCAACATATAGCTTTTTTCTTTTTTCTGATAAATGGTTTACCACTTTCCAACAGACAAAATGGCCAAAAGCACAAAGTGAGCAAAAAAAAGAAAAAAAGAAACGAAAAGCATTTCTATAATCTGAAGTTGTTTTCAGAACAATTGAGATTTAAGGAAGGAAAAGCTAAAATTATAAAACAGCATGCTCAGTGACCTGTAACTTACTTTGGGGACAAATGTGGTGCCAATAAAAATAATAGCTAATTGCAGCAGTGAATGCTGGACAAAATGCCAGGTGGTGCTGTGTGAGCTTTGTGAGAATCCTGCTTGAATACGTGGCTGCTGTACAAGTCGGGAGCCTCTGATGTATCATTCCTGCCAAATTTCTCTTAACACTTTTGAGCTCCAGGTAAACGTGTGCCAACGAAAAAGGTGCAAGAAAGAAAGAAAGAAAGAAAAGCCTCATTTCTTTATTATTCATTAGATCTGAACAAGATCTTAAGTATAAAACATCTACAGCATGATCCTTCTGCATGTGCATTAGAGTTGCATGCATGGGATGCCCCAAAGTCTTGAGGGAGCCCTCCAACTCCCCTCTCGTGCTAGGTACTGCTGAAGCATGATGTGCAGTGCTGGTACAATGTAATGTTCCTGGCCATTATTTGCAATAGGAGCTACAATACAATGGGAGTTACTTTTAAGAACCTCATAGGGCATACTTTGTTACATGCCACAAAGATACCGAGAAACCCTGAAATCTTGGTGGATCCTCTCCCACATGGATGTCCAGAGGGGAAGGGCAAGGGCAGGCAACTGCTCCTCCCCGGATTGAGCCAATCCCATTGAATTCAATGGAGCATATTCTCAGTAATTTGGTATAGGATTGCAGGCTTTGCCCTCACCCTGGAAAAAGTCCTGCAGACGCCCACAATCTCCCATTGTGTATCTCATTCACTCACTCACTTATCCCCTTTCCCTGCTCTCCAACAGCCACAACATAATATGTTGTGTATATATCACAATATGAAATAATACCATCAAAGATACACACACACACACACACACACACACACACAGTGTGTACTAAGCACTAGATAGCCTCCCAGTGGCTGTTGCTGGTGTCTACCTTATGTTTCTTTTGATTGTGAGCCCTTTGGGGACAAGGGGCCATCTTTCTTATTTATTTATTTTTCTTTGTAAACTGTTTTGACAACTTTTGTTGGAAAACACTACATAAATATTCATAGCAGTAGACTGACATGCTGGAAAATTTTAGGGAATAATGGCACCACTGCAAGGCAACTCCACAAGAAGTGTGTTAAATTTCATGTACCTGAATTTCATGACACCTCACTTGAACAGATGAGAGGATGTGCTATAAACTGTAACATAATGTTCAACTGAAGTAGGCCTACCCTCAGGGTTTCCCAACCTGTGGTACTCTATTTTTGCTGAACTACAACTCCCATCACTCCCAGCTATAATTTATTGTGGCTGGGGATGGTGGGAGTTGTAGTTTAGCAACATCTAGAGCAGGGGTTCTCAACCTTGGGTCCCCAGATGTGATTGGACTTCAACTCCCATAATCCCCAGTCCTAATGGCCTTTGGTTGGGGATTATGGGAGTTGGAGTCCAATGACATCTGGGAACCCAAGGTTGAGAATCCCTGATATAGAGTATAGCAGACTGGGACCCCCTGTTCTATGCAACTCTTCAAAGTGCAGGAGCTCTTGTATGGCCTGGACCTGGCAAATTTGTCTATAACTTACCTGCAGTGATGTGACATTCAGTAAAACTCCAGTCTGTATTACTGTATTTTCTTTCAGTAGATGCAGTATATCAACCATGCATATCAAAATTGCATTGTTTTTTTATTAATAATAATAATAATTAATAAACTAGATTGTGTGAAGCAATCTAGCTCCCCCCTGAAATCTCAACTAAAAAACAAGAAAGAAACTACAAATTCAGGATATACTGTTTGATAGCTCAGGCAAAAAAGTCCACCTCATTATCTGCAGGGGTTCCATTATCAGCTGAAGCCGCGGATAGCGAAATCACGGATAAGAAGGCATTGAGTGTATGGGAATTGGAAGATTAGGTTCCTGGAGGGTAAAAAAAGGCAACAACAAAAAATGCCAGGAAAGGGCATAAAGAATTGAAATAAAGTGCCCAACATGCTCAGCAGATCTTCAGATGTCCAGCAATGTCCCCCCAACCCCCAATTGTACTGATTTATTTGTGAAAAATCAAATTTTATTGTGAAAAATCAAAAAAATCATAGATTTTTTTAAAAAAACAGTAGAGCCACAAAATGGCTCCTTTAGGCAAAATGGTAGATGGAAATGACCTCAAATATCATTTCTGGCCACCTAGGAGCCACAGATAGGCAGTTTTTAACTCTTTTTTTGTACCATGGATACCCAAGTCAGATATACTTTTCCCAATAGCAGATAAGCAGAACCATGGATGTCAGGACCATGAGTGATGAGTTCCACCTGTACACACTGGCTGCAGGAGCAACATACTAGAAACTTTTCATGCAGAAGCCCCACTGAAATTAACTCTCCCATCAACTTAAATTCATTCATTTTGCAGGGCAAGTCTACAAATGGCTTATTCCCCTGACATTTCAATCACAAATATTGCTATATTATTCTTGGAAGCAGAAGAAATGCTTGCATAGCAATAATGAGAATTAGGTTTAATTTTAGTATAATATTTAATTTCAGTTAATGATCTCAAAAAAAATTATATTGGACATCCATTCAGTTTTTACTGTTATCTTATATGACGTCTAATAAGCCCAAGGGGGGGGAGCCATGCCTGTTAGATGTTATTTCTAAGATAACCAATGTTATTATTCCCAATTTGTGTCTTGTATAGGGACTAAATAGTAGATATTGTCCTAAATATCTATTTTAGCTTCTGAAATAGTTGCAACCTTTACCCATGCATGTTTATTGAAAGCAAGTTCCATTAAGTACAATCAGACTTACTCCAAAGTGTGCATAGGACTGCAGCTATAAAGCCTTAGGTATGTTTACTCAGAAGCAAATTCTAGTACTGTATAGTCAATGGAGCTTACTCCAAATAACTGTGCATGGGATTGCTGTGCGGTCTCATGCATGTTTACCCACACTAGGTTCAATGAGATTCACTCCCATGTACATAAGTATAGCAAAACCACTTTGAGAACTTTTGTTTAAAAGTGTATTATTTAGGGATGTGCATGAACTGGTCTGCACTCCATGTTACAGGCCTGTGAACTGGTTCACAAGTGGCCCGGTCCGGCGGTTCGACGTTGGGGGGGGTGGCTCTTTAAGGGCGGGGGGGTTGTACTTACCCCTCCTGCCGCTTTTCCCCCTCCGGCGCTCCATTTTTTCAATGCAAATTTAGGGGTGGCAGCGTTCCTCCCTGCTGCCCCTGCCCCCTTATTGACTGGTAACAGTGGAAGTAACTTCTGCGCATGCACCTGCTGCTGACGCGTGCGCATGCACCGCACATGTCACATGTTGCATGCGCATGCTGTGCTGTGCGCACGTCAGCGGCGAGTGCATGGGCAGAAGTTACTTCTGCTTTTACCAGTCAACAAGGGGGCAGGGGCAGCAGGGAGGAACGCTGCCACCCCGAAATTTGCACTGAAAAATGAAGCAACGGAAGCGGAAAAGTGGCAGGAGGGGTAAGTACCCCCCCCTTAAAGAGCTACCCCACCCAGAGTCAGATCGTGCCTCCACGGTCCGTGCACATCCCGATGACGATGATGATTATAACTTCCCTGTTCGCCGCCCAGGAGGAGGAGCAACAGCGGAGCCCTTTTTGGCCACCCAGTATGGAGAGTAAAATGGGGAGGAGGGAAGGGGGAGGAGAGAGAGAGGGAGAGCAAGAGAGTGGGGGAGGAGGAAGGCAAGAGAGTGTGGGGCAGGGGGAGGGAAGGGGGCAAGAGAGTGGGGAGGGAGTGGAAGAGGGGCAAGAGTGTGGGGCAGAAGGGAGGGAGGGAGAGTGGGGCAGGAGGGAGGGGGAACAGCTGACCCCAAAGAGTGCACAGATGCTCTGTGCGGGTTGACTAGTTACTTTAAGAAATACAAGGAAATTCCATAGGAAATACCACGCAATGGCTAAAAGGAGTAATAAAATTATTATTAGTAAATAATAATTTCCATTTATCTCAACCTCACGCCTTTCTTTATCTAGAGATCAATTACTTTTACCTTTCTCTAGAGATCAATTACTTTTTTCTATGGTTGCACTTAAAGAATTCGGTTGGTTGCCCATCTCATACACAATTGGTGCTTGTGGGGAGCAGGGTTAAAATAATAATTTAAAAAATCTGCAGCAATTTGAGATTTCCCAAGATGCCCTAGTAACAGACACAATATGGTGCAGCTCAGCAATATTAGATCACATGGAATGAAATTTGGAGACCTGAGAGACAAATAACATGTCAACAGCTACTGGACACTCATTTGTCATAATCATATGACTAGCATAATTGTGAATATTAGCAATGTAATCTGCATTATAAACAGTTGGTGTCTTGCCTCTGGGAATGCTTATTTTTAAATTTTGTCAATAAAATGTTTGAACAAATGGCAGTTTGGCTTCACCAACCTTTGGATCAGAAGCTGGCAGGGTAAGCTTTCTATGGGCTATCCTCATGTCTTAGTTTAGGAAATAATAGTTTCTCTATTTACTCCTTTTTAGTTTGTCAATAATGACATTTCTTACATATAATCACTAGATCTGTGTTATAGGCATTTGAATGTGTTGTGATGTTTGTGATACACTTTGGAGTGTGATCTGTACTGAAGTGACAAGTTCTGACCAGGAAGGGCACGCAAATAGCCATTGTGCACACGCAGCAGCCTTCAAAATGCTCATTGTGAGCAGAGACTCAAAGACCCAAGAACAGGCCGAAACAGCCCTAAAAAGACAAGAGAGGTCAGCGGAGGGAGCGGAGACTGTTGGAGACAGCCCCCGCCCCCCGCGACGGCTGCACACAGACCCTGGAGGCCACCAGACACAGCGGTAAGTTTTTAATGTTTGTTTGTTTGTTTGTTTGTTTGTTTGTTTGTTTGTTTAAATTGTAGAACCCCCGAGCTGACCCTAGGGTTTGTCTTGAGGTTGAGCTGAACTGAATCGGGCCCTGTTTGGCTCGAGGACAAGCCATCGAACCGGCCTGGTTTGCACATCCCTACTCTGTATTATCCAAAATTCAGATTCAAATCAAGCTTTATCTGTGATGTCCTTATCAAAAGTACCAAAGCACCTGGGTTCTCATTAAAATCTTGGTAAAACCACGCTTTTCAATGTATTATAAAACTGCATTGAAACTACATTAAGGAAGAATGAATTGTGTGCTTTTTGAAAGACTATTAGAACTTTTCTAGGTTTGGGGTTTTTTTAGTCACAGAGAGTGATAGTTTACAAACTGTCTTCCAGGAATTCTCTGTTTAGCAGATCTATCCACAGCGATGGATGAAATTTACTAAAAACAGCATCCCTAATAACTAGCAATCTTCCTCTGCAACATCAAGTCACCAGTATTAGATATGTTCTACTTAACATGACAGAGTTGGAATGCCAGAATATTCTGCTCAGCTGTGAATTCTCAACAATGCATAGGGTTCCATGCCAGACATGTAGGGCTCCTCAAAAAGATTAGTTGATATAGAAAGAGTTCCCCATAATAGAAAATTTGAAAACACTAGGTGAAAGCATTAGACTGTGATGGCTGTATTCTTTGGTCTGCTGCATAGCCCTGGGCAAGTCCCTCATACATTGAGTTGGTTCTCACAATTGAAATCAAGTTGGAAGAGCCACCAGCTAAGATTCAGGAACTATGTGCGCTCCTGAAAATCGATCATGTGGGCAACAAAAATGTCAGGCGGAGGACTGGGAAGTGTGGGGAACAAGCAGTTATGGTTGGTTGTCATGGCGTGGGCAGCCAACATCGGTAATCTTGGATTTGATCTAGGGTTGAGGACGTTGGCTGCCCACAATGACCAACTACAAGTGCCTCCTCCCTTACATCCAGTCCTCTGCCCAACATTTTTGCTGCTCATTTGATCCATTTTCAGGAGTGTGCATGGCTCTGGAATCATAACTAGTGGCCACTCCAACTTCTTTGAATTATGAGAACTTGGTCATTGTGTCTCAACTTCATCAGTGGAAGAAATATTACCTGCTTCACAGAGTTGTGCCAAGTGCAGACTAGTCCCATGCAAATTTACCTAGAAGTAAGTCCTACTGAATTCAGTGGCACTTATCACTAAGTAAGTGTGTATAAGATTGCAGCCTAACATTTGCTAAATATAAAAAAGAACATCTTTGTTCAACATGAGGAACTGAAATTAGACGTACCTTTTGAATGTGGGCAGAACATTTCTGAAGATCTCTGCTGAATGAGAAACAGCAAGTGCTATTGGCTTCAACAGAGGGGAATTCAGTTTGGTCCGGCCCCCTGGACTACAAAGTACTTGGCTGCTGCTGCTTGCCACAGTTCACGTGAAGTGCTTTGAGGAGTGAGATGTTGGTTCCCTTTTTAGGAAACATGCTGTCTCTGCCTCAGTGATTCAGTCACTCCACAGGAATGACTCCAACAGTAGCCACAAGATACATGTGGTTATAGAAGTAACAAAATTAGATGCAGAGCTCTATAATGCACTGGGGCATCAGACCCTTGGAGGTCCATTAGTGATACTAAAGATTTACCCACAAGAGACAAAACAGTCTCCTGCTTTCTTTAATAATTCAAGAACAGACATCTCAGTATTATTGCTAAATTGAGAAACAGCTTGAGCCAGTGTTCTCCCAGGAGTCATTATGCTGGATCTAGCAATGATGGAAAACAGTATGCTGGATCCAGAGATCCATAACTAGAATATCCAGAAGTAGGCTGCTTAAGAGGGAATTCAGTTTTGGAAGTGTGAAGCATATTTGGGATGCATAAGCCAGAGTGGCCTTCCCACTTTGTTTGCATATGCCCTATAACAGAAGTGAGACATTTTTTCAAAGCAAGAAGAGGAGGGTAAGCTCCACCACAGAGATAAGACACTAAAAACAACAACAACAACAACAACAAAAACCAGGAACACACCCTTAATTTAGGATGTTCCCAGATTATGAGAATAGATGTACTTAGAATTTGCAACTGAGGTGCCTGGAATTAGGGGGGTAGTTTGAGCAACTTGTGCAAAAACCACCCCGCTAAAGAATATTCACTGGCTGTCCAACTGCCAAGCTAGAGCTGGAAGAGGTGTGGCGAGAGGGGTTCTGTGGCAACAGCACTTGCTGAGACAGAATAAGAACTGAAGTCCTAGCCCACCAGTCGCTCAACTCAAGACAAAAGGCAGTCTATAAATAAATCAAATGGTTGTCTAGAAAAGCTAGCTAAGCTTTAAGATCAAATGTAGTATCATGGGTAGAGTGTTTAGCTTAGGCTTGAGAGATCTGGAATCAAGCTCCTGGCACGCTTGGCCAAGCTAAAGTTCAACCTAGGAATACCTGAATTAGAAATTAGAATACCTTCTTAGAAATTGTAAAAAGAGGTTCTCACAGCCTCTCTTTACCATTTATAAAGGGGGGATAATTCCGATAGTTAACATACTCAGGAAGTGCAACAGAACACATTTAAAGTGTGGGTTTTTTTTAATGATTATATCAATAATATCCAGAGCAGGGGTAACTATAACTGAGCAAAGGGGGGCAAATCTCCACGGACCCCTGAAAGAGAGGGGGCCTCCAGCTGGATGAAAGCTTACTCTTGTAGCAAATATATGGAGAGCAGATTAAGAAAGCAGGGGGTCCGGGGGGGTGTACAGGGACATATCTTCACTTTTTGGCCAACTTTGCTGCACCCCTGTATATATGAAAAATTACATACACTTTAAAGAGAGTTTCCAAATCCGAAGATCTAAACATCCAAAGTAAGGAATAATGAAAATGGAGGAGAATAATAATAATCCACACATATCTTCACTTTTTGGCCCACTTTGCTGCACCCCTGATCCTGAGGGATATAAAAGAAGGCAAAACGGGGTGAAAATATCTCCTTAGGAAGGGGTGGGATGCATGAAGAGTAATGGAGGAGGTGAGTGGACAGGAAATGATGTGGGTAGTTGTAAGCAACCACTGAAGAGTCCCTTTTTGTTTTCTGGCCAAAAGGATATAGATTATTATGACCCTGTCCTTGTTTTAAATAATGTGTTTTCCTGGCATCTAACTCATGATTTCTGCAAAACCAAAGAATATGCAAGAAGAAGTCACTACTAGTAATAGTAGCAAGTTGAATGGAAAGCTAATTTCATAATTGATATTATGATATTCTGCAGTTGCCACTGACTCATCTGGTGGCTACTCAGGGACAGCCTTTCTCTGTTGCTGTCCCAAAGCTGTGGAATGCACTCCCTGTTGAAATAAGAGCCTCCCCATCTCTGACAACTTTTTAAAAGGCAGTCAAGACGCATTTGTTCACCCAGGCTTTTTATTAGATACTGTTTTAATAGTTTGTTTTACTAGTTTTAACATTGTTTTCAATTTTAAATTATTGCAATGTTTTAACCTTCTTATTTGTTGTAATTTGTATTGTTTTATTGTAAACCGCCCAGAGACTTAGGTTTTGGGCGTTATACAAATATGTTGAATAAAAAAAATAAAATAAATAATTGTTCATGCAATAGTCTCATTTTAAAGTAGTCATGTTCAGCTTTCTCACTATATCCTGAGTCCTGGGTCAAATTCAAAGTTGGTTTAAAATTGAAGTCAAAGTTCTTGCACCTGCTCAGAACATTTTGCTATTTTTTCAAAGCTTTTATGTAAAAGGCAATTACATAACCACATTAGGTGTGCTCTATTAACATGCACTTAAAAAAAACACGTTGTCTACAATTGTTCTGTGTTTAAATTGATAGGCTGGTTCACACAACTGTTAAGATCACGGTAGGAGTTGGGTTACCCACATATACATGATCATCAGAATTCACACATTCTCTCCAGCCCAGGTTGCTCTGGCAGAGCTACCTAGCTTTTGTACCCACTTCATAACCAAGGATGGAGGAGAGAAGAAGCCTTCTACCCTGTTTTCCCAGACATGAGAATCCCTGTGTCTTTTCTACCCATTTATCAGCACTCAGCATACCTCCCCGACACATAAACCATAGAGATCTGTAGCTACAGTGTATGCCATTAATGGACACACTACCCTGCAAAGCAGACTCTATTATCCTGAGGCTGGAGCAGCTTTGGCAGGGCTGCATTCGCCTCCTGCTCCTTCATGGCCAATGGGAGGTCAGCCTGTGGTTTCATGAAGTTTTTCCAGTCTGCCAGCAGAGCAAAGCATTCTGGGAAGCTATACATGCCCTTGGAGGACTTTCCATGGAGGGTGGGGTGTGCAATTGCCAAGTTTGGCAATGGAGCTCTCAGCAGCCATGCTTGTGTGTTTGCTGAGTTTGCAGACCCAAACAAAGGTGCTGCTCAAGTGCTATTGACAGGGTAGGAACTTGCCTGGCCTCCAACCCATCCCCTTATGGTCATGTTAATGGCCCTGAGGTATATTTGGCTCCCCCCATGCAGTTGTTCCCCCGCCCCCAAGTCCCTAAATAGTTTAATGTCATCTATTAATTTGGCCACTTCACTGCTTACCCCAACTTCACTGCTTACCCCGGCATTTATGAACAAGTTAAAGAGCACTGGTCCCAGTACAGACCCCTTGGGGACCCCACTTCTTACTTCCCTCCATTGTGAAAACTATCCATTTCTGTTCTTGCCCTATGTTTCCTGTCCTTCAACCAGTTACCAATCCACACGTGAACCTGTCCCCTATCCCATGACTGCTAAATTTAATCAAGAGCCTTTGGTTGGGAAATCTGTCAAAAGCTTTTTGGAAGTTAAGTAAACTATGTCAACTGGATCACCTTTATCAACATGCCTGTTGATTAGGGATGTGCACAGAACTCCAGGTAACTTACTTGTGTTTGATCGAATCCAGTGTGGTCCGGCCATCGAGCCGCCTCGCAAGCTGGCTTGAGGGCTTGACGGGTATACTTGTAAAGGAGAACCCAGCAATGATTCCCCTTTACAAGTAGAGGGCTAAATGAGGGGGTGGGGGAGGAGAAAGGTATTCTTAGTCTTTCTTTTACCTTTAAAAATAAGCCACCGCCAGCAGGTTGTAACAACTAAAAACACATCTTTTTAAAGAGGCTTTTTAATGCTCCATCTTTGGTTATATCTGGTAGGTTGTTTTGTTTTTAGTTATAACTCTCAATTTCTAGCTTTTAAAATGATTTTTCATTTGCAACTTAATACAGATTGTGGTTTTTAGCCTGACCTTTAACTTGTTCACTTAGTTTGGTTAATTTTATTACTTCTACCTTACATTGTATCTATTTGATCGTTGTGAGCTGCCCAGAGCAGTAGTGTACCGGAGGGGTGTGGTATAAATATTTTAAATAAACAAACAAACAAACAAATAAATGTCTACTTGGTGGCAGCGGTTAAACTTGAAAGTCACGGGGCTGGTTGAGACTGGGCCATGACAAGTGGTGAAGTGCAGGTGGATCCGTGGCTTGGTCAATACCCACATGTGAATTTGCCCAGGCTATGTGAGAGTAATTGAAGTCACCCATCATTACAGCTCTTTATCTCTTTGATGCCTCTCTGATTGGCCTCCCCAACTGCAGATCACTCTCGGCATTTTGATCCAGAGGGCGATAGCATGTCCCTAGTAACACATTTCCTTTCAGTCCTCATATTGTCTGTCACCCATAATGATTCTGTGGAGGACTTCAGTCCTAGGTTTACTAGCTCGTTGAATTCTATCTCTTATTTAATATACAGTGCTACTGTACCCCCATCCGCCCCTCCTTGTCCTTTGTGTAGCGTTTGTACCCAGGAATAACTCTATTACTTCCACTGGTTCTCACCACTCCACCAGGTTTGGTAGGCTGCCCAGTGCAGGATGTACATTTTTTAACTGTTTAAATAAAAATAAACAAGTTTCTGCATAATTTAGGCAGAAATTACAAGGGTAAACTTTTACAGGATAAACTCAGCCCAAAAGCAGCAGATGAAACTGTAAAATTGTTCTTGGGTTGTGCCAGACTGCAGGTGAGACTTAAACGACTGAATCCATCTGCTGTTTGTAGAAGCTAGGACTCAGTGGGACTTCCTTTTAAGTAAACATATTTTGGAACCTGCTGCTGTCTTAGATGTGAACTTTTGATTATGTGCTTTAAAAGGTATGTTCCTCTTTAAAGCTGCACCACCTTGTAAATATTTTATCTATTATATATACCTTGCTCTCTCTATTTATTATTATAATTAAATAAAATAAAGCTGACAGCAATATGCTTTGGGAGCTTACCAGCCAAAACGGCTGCAGTCCCTTATTTAGTAGCAGTGCTGGTGTTAAGACCTTTATTGCGCCAGATCACAAGAATGTTGTGACATTGCCAGGAATAGAAACAGGAGTCTCCTGACTTCTTTCTTCTCCTCTGCTTTAACCGCAAAACAGTTTCCTCTTCTTGCTCAAAATATATTCATATGAAATACTGTGTGACCTGTGGAATCTTAGAATCCTCTGCTACCTAATCTTGTGTAACTTTGCACTGGGCATCACAGCAAATAACAAGGACAATGTTATATTATGTGTTTAATAAACACAATATTAATTTTAGGTGTTTGCTCCATCACTTGGTACATTGTAAAAAGGAGTACAGTGTACTCTTGATATTTACTTCCAAGAAAGGAAAATAATCCAGACTATATTTAGTGCTAGAGGAAACTCTCCTTAGTTTCCTGATTAATTAGGTAATCCCTCAGGTCTGTTGTGATCTCATTACTAATAATGCCTTTGTCCTGGTATGGCATGTTGGCAACTGATGGTATCAAAAGTTAGACAGGGCCCTTTACCATTGGATCATAAACTCATTACTTTGGAAGTGACTTCCATGGGCCTGATTCCAGTTTTCAAGCCTCACTGATTTCAATGGAAAGTTAAGCACATGCTTAAATCAATCCTATTAAAATGAATGGGATGTAAACATGCCAAGCTCTGGCTGGACTGTGCACCAATTAGATATATACTACTGATTGACTGAAGTTGTGAGGTTATTTAAAATGTATTCAAAAATAATAATACTCCAAGTGGTGCATTATTTGTGGCATAAAAAGTTAAAAACAGCAATTCATAACAGACCCAAACAAAACTAAAAATAATGGATTAAAAACAAGTGGCTGATATGCAAGCTAAACTACTCCTGAGTAGACCTACTGAAATTAAGTAGTCCTTTAACGTCTGACTCAGTATACTGCATAGCTTACTAAGGATGCCAGCCACTATGTTTAGGAGAGTGTATAACATATTTACTGAGATGCAGTAAGTAGGACTTACTGACCCAAAGTCAGTAGGACTTTCTTCCAAGTAAACATGCCCAACACCATAACTCTGTGTCTTAATTTTTAGGGCCATCTTATGAAAATTCAACAAGATGGCCAGGGAAAAGTATGGAGAAGAGCATATTAAACATATTTTACATTTACTATAGATAGGGCCCATTCAGACATAGTGTGAAACCATGGGTATACAAAGTTGTGGTTAATCTGTGAAGCTGAGAATCCTGCCGCAGATGATTGATCAACTGCAGCTTGGATCAACATCACAGATGATTGCTCAACTGCAGCTGGTTTCTGGGCAGGGGAACCCCCTCCCTCTTCCTATCCCAGCAAGTTCCATTCCGCTTGTGTTGTCAGACTGTGGGCATCAGCATGTCACTAAAGTGGCAGTTATTGGCTACGATGTTAGAGGGGTGTGTGCTCAGTGTGGTGGTGTGGCATCCGGAGCCTGAAGCTGATCTCATGCAAATTAATTGCAGCTGGTGTTTCTGAGAACTGTTACCTTCTTGGAAATTTGGTGCCTGGTGAAGCCATGTGACCCCCCACCTTTGATCAGAAGGAGTGACCTGCGTTTTAAGCATCCAAACTTAAAGAGAAGGGATTTTTGCATGCAGTTTATGGTCGCTGCATTTAAAAGGGATACTCCCCTCAGTAGCGATTGCAGTGCAAACCCATACCCTGCTATTGGATGGGAGCCTTCAACCAGGGGAAATCTACTTGCCGCTTTGGAATTAAACATCCAGAAAAATGGCTTATCACATCTGGCTATGAGGATCCCTGCCTATCCCTTGTGAGGGGTCTTCTTTTAATATCCCTGGGGAAAGACAAACTGTCTTCCACAGTTGGGGAGGAAAGGACTTGGGCCCCCTTCCTCCCTCCCCTGGGAAGAGAGACTTGGGCCCCTCTCTCCCCTCCCCACTTTTACTGGTTAAAGAAGACTGCACAAGTGTCACCTCTATCCCCCCCCCCCAATATCTGCTCAGTATATTGCCAAGGCACAATCTGTCACTTCACATGTTCAAAACTCAAGTCATGAAGCTGAAAGTGTGTTCCTCAGCAGAACCCTAGCAGATCTGGCTAAAACCAATGCATTCATTTTCTGTATTGATAGAATAGGCATTGAGCCAATCTGTATCACCACTGTTGATGTGGCTAGCTAAACCATGATGCTTGGGGTGAATGGGTCATCTCAACCACTTGCCATGATCAGAAATCACAGTTTTGCATGCCTCTGCTCTACACATGTTTGGAAGGTAGTGTGCAGTTTGTCCCTGTGCTGAATGATTCAGACAATCTCCTCACCATGAGCTTTCAGGAAGTAAAAAAGTAGCTCAGAATGATCATGGCAGTTGCTTCCCATTGGTAAATAACTTTAGGAATATGTTTCGGCCATTTTAAGGAGCTTTTAAACTATTCTATGCATGGACCTAGTCAATGCTTCTCAACTGTATGAGATGGTTAGTGAGACTCTGGCTAAGTCCCCTGCCTTATGGAGATCAAAAATTTTGGAGTACTAATCAAAAGAGCAATACCAGCACCTGTTGCGTTTCTGCTTGTTCAAGTGGAGGACAGGTCTATTCATTGAGGACAGGTCTATCAATGCTACTAGTCTGAGGACTCTAGGCCACCTCCAGGCCCAGAGGCAAAATGCCTCCAAATGCCAATTGCAGGGGAGTAGCAGTAGGAGAGAGGGCATGCCATCAGCTCTTGCCTGTGGGCTTCCCAGAGGCAACTGGTGGGCTGGACTGGATGCTGGATTGGAGGGGCCTTAGGCCTGATCCAGCAGGGTTCTTATGTTCTTAAGTGTATTTGAAGCTTGGCAGGAGAGACAAGCTAGAAGAGAGCAGGGTCACTCAGCTGGAACCCTGTTATACAAAGACTAAGCTGGCTATGGAAGAAGCATTTTTCCTTTCACAGATAAAATTATCTGTTCTCATTAGAAGACAACATTTGTCTTTACAAGTCTCTCCATAACATTACAGAAGCTTGTGGAAGAGGCAATGGAAGTTCAGTCTGCACCAGAGAATAGATTTCAATTGGTGTCTTGAGAACTATTGAAATTTCTGCTGGGGAAGCAGCTAGGCTTTTGCAAGCCCAATTAAAGAGAATCTATCCTATTCTTTTCCCTTTACACAGCTGCATTAGTCTCAAGTTTCCCATTTCTTTTTTGAACACACGCCCAATGCCTTTCTTCCTGGAGCCCAGTACAGCAGACACTCGTTGGGGAAGGCAGAACCTCCAGCCCAATTCTACAAAAGATTTTGATATAAAAAGCAGTGCCAACTCATTTATGCCAAAGAATCATCACAGTTCCTTGCTGATGAGCATCCTTATAGCCATTTAACTGTGCAAGCAAGAAAACCAAATTTTATTTTTTTCAAGCATGTGGAAATATTATTATTTGATTTAGATGAGCACAATTATAGAAAGGGAATTCTGGCTGATTATTCTCAACAACTGCATTGATTGATTGGCGACCACATAGATTCTTTCCAGGATGATCTGTTTTCAACTCGGCCATTAAAGTCTCTCAGTGGTGCATTCATTGCTGTTGTAAATGAGTCCATCCACCTTGCTGCTGGTCGTCCTCTTCTTCTCTTTCTTTCAACTTTTGCCAGCACTATGAACTTCTCAAGGGAGCTGGATCTTCACATAATGTGTTGGAGTATGATAGTTTTAGCCTGGTAATTTGTGCCTCAAGTAGGGGTGTGCATGGAACCGCCAACGGTCGTCCGGCACTGGGGTGGGGGGGTACCTTTAAGAGTGGCGGGAGGGTTTACTTACCCCTCCCGCCGCTTTCCCGCTCTGGCGCCTGTAATCCTAAGAGTAATTGGGGCGGCAGGACACCTCCCTGCTGCCCCTTCCCCGACGTTGCTTGAAAAAACTCCCAGGAGTCCTTTGCGCGCGCATGCGTGTCACAGAGACGAGCGCGCGCATGTCTCTGCGATGTGCGCATGCGTGCGCAAAGGACTCCTGGGAGTTTTTTCAAGCAACGTCAGGGAAGGGGCAGCAGGGAGGTGTCCTGCCGCCCCAATTACTCTTAGGATTACGGCGCCAGAGCGGGAAAGCAGCGGGAGGAGTAAGTAAACCCTCCCGCCGCTCTTAAAGGTACCCACCCACCCAAACCAGACTGCCCAGGTCCGGACCAGTCCGGAGACTTTTTTAATGGCCTCCGGACCGGTCCGGGCCCATCCCTAGCCTCAAGTGAAAATTCTGGATTGATTTATTCTATGATCCATTTGTTTGTTTTCCTGACTGTCCATGGTATCCTCAAAAGTCTTCTCCAGTACCAAAGTTCAAAAGCGTCAATGCTTTTTCTATCTTGCTTCTTCAAAGTCCAGCTTTCACATCCATAGAGTGTCACAGGGAAAACTATTGTCAATCAATCAATTCAATTTATTACAGCCATAGGCCATACAGAGAACATACAAAGATTAAAACAAGATGACCTACAACAAACTATTAGTGACTCACAATGGAATGGAATACTGAAATGGAAGCTGGTGTTTTCTACCTCTTCCCAGATTAGAGAGAATTTTGTTAAGCTCTTTCACAGGTGGTATTTGACCCTTTCTAGATTATCTCACATTAATTTGTCCCCACTGTGCTGGAACGGCTGTGGAAATAGGGGGACATACTTCCATTTATGGTGGTCTTGTCCCAGTATTTTCTGCTTTTGGACAGAGGTATTTTTAGAAATGGGTAAAATTATGCAACAGTTAGATATGAGATCAGAGTTGGCTCTATTAAATGTATTTTCGGGAGCTAATTTGGCATTATTGTCTACGGATCTTATAGTTTTCATGCTAACTGCGGCTAGATTATCCATTGCACAGTACTGGAGGCATAAAAACATGTCTCTGACATCTTGGTATCAGTCTATGTGGTGTATTGCTGTATCTGAAAAATTGACCCATATTATTCATCTCCAAGCGGGTCAGGCTAATTTTAATGATTTTTTCATGGCATGGTCAGATTTTAATCTGTTCACAAATCAAGATAATTTTAGTCATTCACCTCCATCTAGTTATTTACATATCTGGAAGGATGGTTAATGGATGTCATTATGTATCAGTTTTACTATTCATGTTTATATACTGTCTTATTAATACATTAAAAGAAAGAAAAGAAAAGAAATCCAAAGGGGTATTGAAGTCCCCTGCCAACTGAGCAAAGAGGCACCTTTTTAAAGTAGCTATTCCCTATATTTAACAGGGGAAGAACAACTGGCCTTATTCACCCCCAGCACAGAATCCCTCTAGTGGCTGTTGTTGGTGTCTATCTTATGTTTCTTTTTTAGATGGTGAGCCCTTTGGAGACAGGGAGCCATTTTATTTATTTATATCTATGTAAACGGGAAGTAATTTGCCTAGAGAGCAAGAGGTTGCTGGTTCGAATCTCTACTGATATGTTTCCCAGACTATGGGAAACCCCTATATCGGGCAACAGCTATATAGGAAGATGCTAAAAGGCATCATCTCCTACTGCGTGGGAGATGGCAATGGTAAACCCTCCTGTATTCTACCAAAGAAAACCACAGGGCTCTGTGGTCGCCAGGAGTCAACATGGACTTGACAGCACAACTTTACCTTTAAACCACTTTGGGAACTTTTGTTGAAAAGTAGTATATCAGTATTCATCATATTGGTCGTAAAACAGATCGTGAGGAACTTCAAAAGGATTTCTCAGTGAGAGGGCAACAAAAAGGCAAATGTGTTTCAATGTGAGAAAGTGTAAAGTGATGTATATTGGGGCAAAAAAAACCACCCCCAACTTCACATATACACTGATTCTGTCTGAGCTGTCAATCTCTGACCAGGAGAGAGATCTTAGGGTTATGTTTGACAGCTCATTGAAAGTGTTGATTCAGTGCATGGCAGCTGTGAAAAGGGCCAATTTCATGCTAGGGATCATTAGGAAGGGAATTGAAAATAAAAATGCTAATATTATAATACTCTTATACAATAGCAATAGCACCTACATTTATATACCGCTCTATAGCCGGAGCTCTCTAAGCGGTTTACAATGATTTAGCATATTGCCCCCAACATTCTAGGTACTCATTTTACCGACCTCGGAAGGATGGAAGGCTGAGTCAACCTTGAGCCCCTGGTCAGGATCGAACTTGTAACCTTCTGGTTACAGGGCGGCAGTTTTACCACTGCGCCACCAGGGGCTCTATACAAAGCTATGGTGTAGCCACATTTGGAGTACTGCGTACCATTCTGGTCACCATATCTTAAGAAGGACACTGTAGAACAGGAAAAGGTGCAGAAAAGGGCAACCAAGATGATCAGCAGCCTAGAGCACTTTCTTTATGAGACAAGGCTACAGTGTCTGGGACTTTTTTGTTTATAAAAGAGGTGACTACAGTGAGACATGACGAAGGTCTATAAAATTGTGTATTGAGTAGAGAGAGTAGATAGAGAGAAATTTCCCCCATCTCTCACATTAGAACCAGGGGTCATTCCATGAAACTGAAGGCCAGGAAATTTAGGACAAACAAAAAGAAGTACTTTTTCACATAGCACATAATTAATCTATGTCGTTCTCAGCCACGGGATGTGACGGCCAGTAATTTGTATGGCTTTAAAAGGGCTTAAACAAAGCCATGGAGGGCAGGTCTATCAATGGCCACTAGACTGGTGGCTATAGGCCACCTCCAGCCTCAGAGGCAAGATTCCTCTAAATACCAGTTGCAGGGGAGCAGCAGTGGGAGAGAGGGCATGTCCTCACCTTTTGCCTGTGGGCTTCTCAGAGGCATCTGGTGGGCCAATGTGTGAAACAGGATGCTGGACGAGATAGGCCTTGGGCCTGATCCCAAAGGGCTGTTCTTATGTTCTTATGCCTTTTCATGTTTATTTTTATTTACATTTTTTAATTATACATTTTATATCCCGCTCTTCCTCCAAGGAGCCCCGAGCGATGTACTATATACTCAAGTTTCTCCTCACAAAAACCCTGTGAAGTAGGTTAGGCTGAGAGAGAAGTGACTGGCCCAGAGTCACCCAGCAAGTCTCATGGCTGAATGGGGATTTGAACTCTGGTCTCCCTGGTCCTAGTCCAGCACTCTAACCACTACACCATGCTGGCTCATTCATTCGTTCAATTTTACACTGCCCCAAACTTCCATCTCTGGGCGGTTTATAGCAACATAAAACAAATTAAAAACCTTAAAGCCATTTTGGAAGATGCGGGATGGGGAGGGGGAGGGCGCCAGAGCGGGCAGGATGAGGTTCCCAATTGTTATGCGTGCACACACAAGCCAGAGAGGCAGCAGCCCTTCTGGTTTGTGCCAGAACTGCACGATTGACAGTTCCTGCTTGGCAAGAATGAATCGGTGCAGTGAAAGAGCAGCCCAGCAGAACTTTCCAACTAACTGCACCAGTGTGGTGAGGAAGTGGCAATATTTCATGCCCTCCCCTTCCACAGGAGGCCGCCTGTGCCAGCCAAAATACATCCCCAACAACTGTACAACCTTAGGGCTGCTCTTTGTAAAAAGCAAACATTATCTCCCAGATAATTTATAAGACCAGAAAATCATTAAAAACATATCACTTTGAAAGGTTGGAGGTCTTAGATATGATTGGAGGGCTTAGGTATGGCTGGTGATTTTGCCCCTGAGCATGAATCTAGTCATGTATTCTGGAGCTGCCAGGTTTGTGAACATGTTTTTTTCATAAGCTCCTACTGAGAAATGTTTCATGTATGTGGCCCTGCCAATAATATTCAACTAGGCACAACAGCCATTAGGTGTATAGGCACTCCAAGCTTTCAGAGTTTCTTAGATTTCCTTGATACACAATGTCACGGCCCAATCCAGTTCTACACTGCTGTGTGCAAGCATCAGCTCCAATGGGCATCTCTTTCCGCATCAGAAGCATTCACTGTAATTCAGTGATGACCAGATACATCATAATGATTCACATCTTCCTGTATGAAGGTATTAAAAATGTTTAGATTCCCCACAAATGTATTTTTAAAGGAAGTTTTTTTAAAGGCAACACAAAATAATTTAAATGTTAAGAGTTAAGTTCAATGTGCTTCAGCTATGTTGAAATTATATCTAATTATTTTTTTTCCGGTTTGTAAGGGGAAAAGAAATGGAACGGAACAGATGGCATCTAGCAGATGCTGAATATCCGATCAATTTCCATGTATGTTGTATTGCATCCCTCTATCTACATAATTTTAATAACTTGTTTTCTTTTCTTGTCTAACTGTAGATACATACCATGCTAAGCATTTAAGAAATCCCACTACCACCCCCACCAACATTCTGGCTCTTCCTTTGGATTCATGGCATATGCTACCTGACTTGTCTGCTTCATAAATATTTCTGCTAATGGACTGTTAATGGACTAATGGACTGTTTATTGGTTGGTTTCCAGTTGTTTTACACCACATTTTGTATTTCTTGACATAACAAAAAGGTTGGTTCTGGAATATCACAGTACCTAGAAATCAGGAAAGGTACTTCATTATGGCAGGGTCTCAAACTGTGGCCCTCCTGCAGATGTTGGCCTACAACACCTATCATCTCTGGCTACTGGTCATTGTTCCTGGGGATGATGGGAGTTGTATCCGGAGTGCTGCAGTTTAAGACCCCTTTCCTAGCAGAAATGACAGCTGTCATACTGCTTATCAAGATGCAAAAGCCTTGCTTACATGTCAATTGCACAGACAATCCGTGTGCAGTGTACACATACAGATTTGTACACACGTACAGTTATTCAGAGATTTTGTTCAGTGCATGTATAGTGTCATCCCTTACCAACTGCGAGGGTTCTGTTCTGGCAAAACCTTGCCATTGGCAAATTCGCAGTTGATGAGCAATTGAAATCAATGGGAAATGGGGGTTAGGGGAAAATCAAAGAAAAAATACCAAAAAATGTCAAATTTCACCCAGAATCCCTTAAAATCACCAAGAATAAGCAAGAGGAGTGGGCAAATTGAATCTCAGGAAATTTTGAACCCTATCCCAAATCTCTTGAAGGCACTTTTGAACCCCCCCCCCCGCCAAAACCACTCAAAACCACTTTAAATCATGAGGATTTGGCAGGGTCAGCAAGAGGAATGAGTGGATTGAACCTTGGAACCCCTCAAAATAGCAGAACACCCCACCATCGTTAAAAAATTTCACCAAACTGCGGATACTTGGGACACAGTTGATGAGACCGGTCACAATTTCCCAGTCACAGATTCTCAAAACTGTGATTGGGAAAACCTCTGTTGGAGAGGGATCACTGTACTTCATATCTGTACCTTGCATTTGATGGGACCTGTACTCAACATAGGGAACATAGGGAACTGCCATATACTGAGTCAGACCATAGATCCATCTAGCTCAGTATTGTCTACACAGACTGGCAGCGGCTTCTCCAAGGTTGCAGGCAGGCATCTCTCTCAGCCCTATCTTGGAGAAGCCAGGGAGGGAACTTGAAATCTTCTCCTCTTCCCAGAGCGGCTTCATCCCCTGAGGGGAATATCTTGCAGTGCTCACACATCAAGTCTCCCATTCAGATGCAACCACGGCAGACCCTGCTTAGCTATGGGACAAGTCATGCTTACTACCACAAGACCAGCTCTCCTCTCCATTACTCAGGTTCACTTTTTTTAAAAAAAAATACATGTACTCTCATTCACACAAAAACATGTATATGTGGAAGTAGTCCTGACCAGTGTAACGTCTAAAGAGGCCTACAGACATTGTCAAATGGTGAAGCAAGAGCAGCCAGACACGGAAGCGGTATGGAAAGACTTATGCCCTCGAGCAGGAAGTGTTTGGGCTGGCCAGAACTGGTCTGCAATATCAGCCACACATCAGTTGTGCAGAGTGATTGAGTCCTCTTCTTGATTCCTTACAAGTTGGTCTGTGGCTGAAATCCTATACACTAATCAGAGATGTAGATTTTCCAGAAAATGTTGAATTGAAAACATTCAACCATCATTTGCATAGAATTTGCATGCATTTGTCCCCTCAGAAAATTAAATAAATAGATTGTGATCTTATTTGGCATGTTTGAGTTATCTATTTATTAAAAGAAAAAACATTAATTTCCCATGCTGAATTTCAAAGGTTTTTCAAGTAGCCATATACTTGAACTGAACTATTTGAAGGCAGGGGCGGGCGGGGACGGGACAATAAAACATTTAATGTGGTTTAGATGTTATAAAGAAACATATTCAAAGCTTTAGGTGGAAATAAATTATTTTTATTGAATACTCAATCCATCAATAAAACACACATGTGCACACGCACACACACACAGATACACACACATACTTTCTAGGGATAATCATCCGAAAAACATGTATTTATTTATCATATTTATTTAACACCTGATATACAGTATAAATCTCAGAATCTCTAAGCAATCCAGATGTATCTTGAAACTCTAAGCAATGCAGACGTATCTTGAAATTACAATATAAAAATAACAAGTTGTTCTGGTAAGAACTAATCTGCCTACTTTCCTTTCACTATAATCTTCATTGATAATTACCATCCTGACAAGTTAGCCCATTTCAGCCTTAAACATTCACACATCCGCCATCTTGAATTGAGGTGGATGACATCATCATAAACTACAACATTGAGGTGTCCATGTGTGTCACTTACTATAACTGTACCAAATTTGATTCAAATTGGTTAGGCAGTCCACAAGTTAGCCCACTTTCACCTCAAACATGCATGTGTATGCCATCTTGAGCCGGGGTGGATGACATCATTACAAACTACACCATTGAGATGTCCCTATGTGTCCCTACAGCTGTAGCAAGTTTGGTTCAAATCTGTTCAGCAGTTCACAAGTTAGCTCACTTGCGCCTCAAAGGTTTACACATCTGCCCTCTTGAAATGGGGTGGATGACATTATCACAAACTATGCCATTAAGGTGCCCCTACACTTGTACCAACTTTGGTTCATATTGGTCCAGGCATTGCCAAGTTGATGTGGGGAACACACACACGGACATACAGACACATGGACACACACACACACACAGAGAATGCCGGGTAATCTCAGAAGCTTACTTTCCTTAAGGAAGCAGGCTAAAAACAAACAAAGTACTTTCACAAAATAAAAGCAATTAAAAACAATTCACAGAGTGAAACAATTAAAATAATTTCACAAGATAAAAACAATTTTAAAATTGTCAAACTTTGCTAATATTGCATTTGACATCAATCCATTGTCACTAATGAATTTTATGAAACATAGGCCAACATCCAGACTAGTATTGCTCATATGCAGCAGTGCAAATTCCAGACTACTGCTGTGCTGACTCACTGCACTGAAGCCCACTATCCATCACCCAAATATGTCCGTAAGAGTTGCTCAACCCTCATAGACATATTTTGGTGGGCTTCAGAGGGCATTGCCCTTTTGCCCACTCAATTGATAATGCAACAGTAGTCTGGAATGGGCACTGCTGCACATAGGCAGTGCTAGTCTGAATGTCAGCCAATGAATTTTTAGAAACAGAAACATTTCCAGAAAAATTTCCACCCCACATCTCTGGTTTGTGACTGAAATTCTATACACTCATAGGATGGTGAGCTGGTCTGTGGGAGGAGAGCTGGTCTTGCAGTAGCAAGCATGATCTGTCCTCTATGCTAAGCAGGCTCTGCCCTGCTTTTCATTTGAATAGGTGACTACAAGTGTGAGCAAGGCAAGATATTCCTCTTAGGGGGTGGGGCCACTCTGGGAAGAGCATCTTCATGCTTGAATGCAGAAGGTTCCAAGTTCCCTCCCTGGCAGCATCTCCAAGATAGGTTTGAGAGAGACTCCTGCCTGCAACCTTGGAGAAGCTGCTGCCAGTCTGTGTAAACAATATTGAGCTAGAGCAGGCATCCCCAAACTGCAGCGCTCCAGATGTTGCTGAACTACAACTCCCAGCATCCCTAGACACATTTTTTGTGGCTGGGTATGCTGGAAGTTGTAGTTCATCAACATCTGGAGGGCCGCAGTTTGGGGATGCCTGAGCTAGAGGGACCAATGGTCTGACTCAGCATAAGGCAGCTTCCCATATTGCTATGTTCATCTTGGAAATGAGCTCAGTGGGAGTTATATTGACATACTGAAAGTATGCATAGGATTGTCTGAAATTTTAGCAATGAGGATATAGGAAATAAATGATTTTCATTGCATAATAATAATAATATGGCACTACCTTGGTGTGGTTGTGGGGCTTGTGTGCTCTGAGGAAGGTGAGAGCTATGCCAGAGGTCCAACCATACTGGACAGGTCTCACCAGAGGAGCCAGACAAAGAGTGCCTCTCCCATCAACAATATGGTGAGACGTAACTTTAATAAATCTATACCGGATCGGTCGTCGCCCGGGTCAACAAGGACCGCGCCAGGTGCTATAGTCCCTGGACATTTGGTGGCAAGTGGGCAACAGGACTCAGGTTCTTCAGTTGAGCAACCAGGGCTGGAGACAGCAAAGTTACTGGAAGAAACGTCGCTTAACCAAAAAAAAAAACGAAAAATGCCAACAAGGAAATAATGATCTGCTATTACAAGTCTAGTCCAACTAGAAGAGGTTATTTAAAAAGAATGTACCAAATTTGGAAAAAGAAGCATCTAGATACAGAAATCAGAACAAAGGCTAGCAGACCAGAGAAGATACATAATAAGAAATAAAGTATTCACAGGAGTTGAGCTGGAAGAACTGCAAAGAGCAACACAGGCTCAAGATATGGAAGAAGAATTACCACCAACTGAAGAAGTTGCTCAGGCGCAGGTGGAGGAGGTGTCGGAAATAGAGGATGCCACTGTTGCTGAACTGTTTCAAAATCAAAACCAGGCAACCTCCCCTTTGCCTTCACCTCAAAAACCCAAATGCTGTCTAACAGAAAAGCAACAAGAACTAAAGCAAAAAATAACTGAGCACATGAACCAAACAACCACCAGAGTTCGACTTCCAGCTCTAAAAACAGTTGCCAAAAACACAATTTGCTCAGGCATTAAAAGATGTCAATGCTGCACTTGCAGAAATATCAACCAATAATTTGCAAGAAACAAACCAACTAATGTACCGTGCAGCAACAATAACAACACAAGAGCTCGGATATAAGATCAGTGGACCTGTCAAAAAAGAAAGCAGTACATCACCTAAATGGAAGATTCGATTAGAAAATAAAATCTCCAGGCTTAGATCAGATGCTAGTAAATTGAAAGATATGAAAGACAAGAAGCTGAAGAATGAAAACACCAAACAGTATCTGATCCAAAAAGACCACCTAGATTCAAGGAAAATTAGAGAAGTCCCGGAAATAATAAAGCAGCAAATAACAGCAGTGTCAAAGAAGATTAGCAGATATGAAGCCAGAATTACACAACACAGGCAGAATCTCCAATTCCAGTCGAATCAGAGACGTTTCTACCAAAGCACAGAAGGCGAAACTGCAAGAAACGTAGAAACACCAAATAAAGAAGAAACAGTGCAATTCTGGGGGAAATTATGGGACAATCCAATAGATTATAATAAAAAAGCAGGCTGGATGAAAGAGGTGAAAAAATGTAACCAACAAATGCAAGATCTAATAATAACAACAGAATTAATAAGTGAAAGAGCAAAGAAAATTAAAAATTGGACTGCGCCAGGCGACGATGAACTGCATGGCTTCTGGCTTAAACACCTAACAAGCCTTCATAAATAACTATCAAAACAGTTCAATCACATTATGAAAGGCGGTGATATTGAACAATGGCTAACAACTGGGAAAACTCATCTCATTATGAAAGACCCAGCTAAAGGTGCAGTTCCAAGTAATTATAGACCGATAACCTGCCTGCCAACCATGTTCAAATTATTAACTGGAATAACAGCAGATGAAGTGATGCAACACTTACTAACTAACAAACAGCTTCCAGTTGAACAGAAAGGAAATTGCCCGAACACCAGAGGCACAAAAGACCAGCTGCTGATTGACAAAATGGTTTTAGAAAACTGCAAGAGAAGAGAAACCAATCTAAGTGTTGCATGGATTGACTACAAGAAAGCTTTCAATTCATTGCCTCACACATGGATACTAAAATGTTTAGAAACAACTGGTGTCAGCAAAAACATTCAGATATTTATTTTAAAAAAGCAATGAGCATGTGGAGTACACCGTTAACAATCAATGGCGAGACACTTGGACAGGTTAGCATTAGAAGAGGCATTTTCCAAGGGGACACACTATCCCCTCTGTTGTTTGTAATCGCCATGACCCCACTTTCACAAATACTAAACAAAACAGGCCTCAGATACCAAAAATCTAAAACATCCAGTAAAATCAACCATCTGCTGTACATGGACGATCTGAAGTTGTATGGAAAGTCCCAGTCAGAAATCGAATCACTGCTAAACACTGTCCGTATATTCAGTAGCGATATAGCAATGGAGTTTGGACTAGACAAGTGTGCTGCATTAATAATGAACAGAGGAAAAATAAGAAAAACAGAAGGAATAGAACTGCCCAATGGAAGCAAGATCAAGAACCTGGAAGAGAAATAACCTTACAAATACTTGGGCATTCTCCAGGCTGATAACATTGCACATGCTGAAGTTAAAAGAAAAATTGGAAGTGAATACATCAGGAGAGTTAGAAAAATCCTCAAGTCCAAACTCAATGGTGGGAACACCATGCAAGCCATAAACACCTGGGCTATACCTGTTATCAGATACACTGCAGGAATAATAGACTGGACCCAGGCAGAGCTAGAGACGCTGGATCGTAAGACCAGGAAAATAATGACCATCAATCATGCTCTGCACCCCCGCAGTGATGTCGATACGCTATACCTCCCTCGCAGCTCAGGTGGAAGAGGAATGCTGCAAGTCCATCAAACAGTAGAGGAGAAGAGGCCTTGAAGAATATATCAAGGACAGTGAAGAAGATGCACTTCATTCGGTCAATAACGCAAAACTATTCAACACCAATGAAAGAAAGCAGGCCTACAAGAAATAACAAGTCAAGAACCGAGCAGAAAAATTGAGAAATAAGCCCCTGCATGGTCAATATTTGCACAATATAACTGGAAAATCAGACATCACCAAGACCTGGCAATGGCTTAAGAATGGTTACTTGAAGAAAGAAACAGAGGGTTTAATACTGGCTGCACAAGAACAGGCACTAAGAACAAATGCAATAAGAGCCAAAGTAGAAAAATCCACAACAAATAGCAAGTGCCACCTTTGTAAGGAAGCAGATGAAACCGTGGACCACCTAATCAGCTGTTGTAAAAAGATCGCACAGAATGACTACAAACAAAGGCATGACAAGGTAGCAGGGATGATACACTGGAACATCTGCAAAAAATACAAGCTACCTGTAGCCAAGAATTGGTGGGACCATAAAATTGAAAAAGTTGAAGAAAACGAAGATGTAAAAATATTATGGGACTTCCGACTACAAACAGACAAACATCTGCCACACAATACACCAGATATAACTGTAGTCGAGAAGAAAGAAACAAGTTAAAATAATCGACATAGCAATACCAGGGGATAGCAGAATAGAAGAAAAAGAAATAGAAAAAATCACAAAATATAAAGATCTACAAATTGAAATTGAAAGGCTGTGGCAGAAAAAGACTCAAATAATCCCAGTGGTAATTGGCGCCCTGGGTGCAGTTCCAAAAGACCTTGAAGAGCACCTCAACACCATAGGGGCCACAGAAATCACCATCAGCCAATTACAAAAAGCAGCTTTACTGGGAACAGCCTATATTCTGCGACGATATCTATAACAATTGACAATAAAATTCATCCATCCCTGGTCCTTGGGAAGGATTTGATGTCTGGATAAAACAAACCAGTCAAATACACCTGTCTGACTGTGTAAACAAGAAATAATAATAATAATAATAATAATAATAATAAGAAGAAGAAGAAGAAGAAGAAGAAGAAGAAGAAGAAGTAGTAGATGGAGAAGGAGAAGGAGAAGCAGCAGCTTGAATTTTTGTACCACCCTCCCTCCAGAGAGCTCATGATTCCCCTTTATCCAGTCAAAAATCCTGCGTGGTATTAAAAGAATAGCAATTAAAAATTTGGACTTTTCTTAGAAAAAATATTTGAACATGGATATAACCACTGAACTTACCAATATAACTACTGATACCAAATTTGATCTACTACTTTGTTTTCTTGGGTTCGATCAATTAAAACAATAAATGCATTTCTCTGCATTATAGAGTGGATGTGTGGTGGAACATGGGAACATAGGAAGCTGCCCTATACTCATTACCCATTAAATTTATATCAGTTTAATGGGTAATGAGTGTATGGCCGCTTCCTATGTTACCTCCATGGAGCTGAAGATGGCATTCATAGGATTCCCAGGCAGTTAGGAATATAGGAATATAGTAAACTGCCTTATACCAAGTCAGACCGTTGGTCCACCTAGGTCAGTATTGACCTATACAGACTGGCAGTGGCTTCTCCACGGCTGCAGGCAGGAGTCTCTCTTAGCCGTTTTTTGGAGATACCAGGGAGGGAACTTGGAACCTTCGGCATCCAAGCATGCAGATGCTCTTCCCAGCGCATTTTTGGCCCCATCGCCTAAGGGAATTTCTTACAGTGCTCACACGTAGTCTCCTATTCAAATGCAAACCAGGGCGGACCCTGCTGAGCAAAGGGGACAATTCATGCTTACTACACAGCGGGGAAATGCTCGACTAACAAGCAGAAGGTTGCAGGTTCGAATCCCCACTGGCACTATATTGGGCAGCAGCGATATAGGAAGATGCTGAAAGGCATCATCTCATACTGCGTGGGAGATGGCAATGGTAAACACCTCCTGTATTCTACCAAAGAAATCCACAGGGCTCTGTGGTCGCCAGTAGTTGAAATCAACTTGACGTCACAACTTTGACTACAAGAACAGCTCTTTTGGTCTTGTGTAACATGCTGGCCTAGACTAAGGAGACCTGGGTTTGAATCCCTGCTCAGTCACAACGGGGCTATTCTGAGCAGCAAGAATCGGGCTAGGAGAGCCTAGCCCAATTTTTGCTGCTCATGTAAACCACCGGGCTTGCAGGCAAGCCCGGTGGCTTACAAGCAGCTAGCCCGCTTTTATAGCCCTCCTCTAAGTCCTTGCAGACCAAGCGCTCCACTGATCATGAGACCCGGCTCAACATGTAGTTACTTATATTGGATTGATCACACTCTCTCAGCTTAGCCTACCTCACAGGGTTGTTGAGTGGATAAAAGGTAATCATGAGCTCTCTGGAGGAAGGGTGGTATAAAATGCTATATTATTATAATGGTCGGTTTTTTCATTATTTATGTTATGTGAGGTTTATTATAGCCCATTTCATAAAAACTTTGTGAAAATAAACCGAATATCCGGGGCTTTGTATGGTAGAACCTGTACAAATTACAGGTGGCCCTCATTATCCGTGGGGGTTCCATTTCTGCCAATTAGTGTGAATATGAAAACTGCAAATCACAAAACCTTGAGTCAATGGAAATTGAAGAGTTAGGTTCCTTGCTCTGAAAAAAAATGCTAAAAAATCAGGAAGGGGCAGAAATAAAGGTATAAAAGCATACTATCTTGTTCTTCAGGTCTCCAGGAATGCCCCCCAAATCCTCTTATTTTTCATTTTAATTCATTTTAATTTTTTAGTGGTGGGGGGGCCTGAACATTATCCATAAAACTCCTAAAATAATCGAAACATGGCAGACCTTTGTTGAGCTGCATTGTTCCTAGAGAAAAATTCATGGAGGACAGGTCTATCAATAGCTAGTAATCTGTTGGCTATGGGCCACCTCCAGCCTCAGAGGCACAATGCCTCTCAATACCAGTTGCAGGGGGGCAACAGCAAGAGAGAGGGCATGCCCCTTGCAGGTCCCTCAGAAAGAAGAAGGGAGGGGCCCAAGAAGATAACAGGCAAGGGAAATTGTGGGAGGGCTAGGAGAAGAGGAGGATGAGTGGGAATCACAGGAAGAAAAGAAGGTCTGATGGAGAGAAATAATAGGGTGGGGGGGGGATGGAGAAAGAAAATGGGCAAGGAGAGAGGTCCCTGAGACAGCACCTGAAGAAGTGTGGAACAATGAAGTTCACATACTGATTTGGATTAGCAGCCAGGTCTTTTGTTCACAGTCTTGTAGTCTAATTTTAAATGAGATTCAGTACATCTTAGACCATGCTGCCAAAGGAGGCAGCTGCACGTCTGAGCGCGCAATCGTTGCCCCCAGACCAACAGCGAGGATCGTCTGTGGGGGAGGTAAGCTTTTCGAGGCTCCCTCCCCTGCCCCTTCAAGCCCTTTGTTCACCCCTAATATGGACATGAACAAGCACCACATTTCAGCAATGTGTAAATGAAAAGCTGCCATGTACTTTAATTCTAGTAACATGCAACATGAGGCAGTCAAAGTGGAACACTTCTAATCAATCAATCATTTGGAAAATGATCAATCAATCAATCATTAATCAATCAATCATTCGGAAAGTGAAGCGCACACTTAAATCTCACCCATGGAAATCAACAGGTTTGAAAAGTGCTTCACTTCGGCTGGACTTCAAAGATATGAGCCAAAGCAGGGGCATAACTATAATAGGGCAAGGGGAGACAGTTGTCTGGGGGCCCACTGCTTTGGGCTCCCCCCCCCAGAGGCAAGTCAGATGACTGACTCCCCCAGCCGCGCACCTGCCCAGGCTTCCTTCATTTGTATACATCCTCCGAAATTGATGTGAGTGTTAAGACCTGGAGCTACCAGAACAGCATGTCTTTCTCTAGTACCATTAAATGACTTGCATCGTCCACAATTTACAATGCTTTCTGTTACCACTATTCAGCCTCATTTAAGATTTCTTTACTTCATGAGCTGAGCTTCAGTGAGGGGGGGAGGCATTTTAAAATCTTGTCTCTGGGCCCACTACAACCTTGCTATGCCCCTGAACCAAAGCATTTCTAAAATAGCACTTTATTAGTGTCACCTAATACACATAGTTCAATCCTATGCAGACTTCTTAAAACTAAATCCCACTCAGTTCAATAGGGCATCGTCCCATGGAGCTCTACAAAGAATTGAAGCCACTGGCATTTAGGAGTTGACACTTTCCTCTCAACACATACCTCCCTGCCAGGAAAGGTTATACCGGCTCAGTGTCTGTGCGTCAGGCTGTTGGTAAAACCACACATGTTCCAAATAAGGGGGAGGGGCCAGCATTAAGAGGGGTGTAGCCTTACAGAAGCTAAGCAGGTTTAGGCCTGGACAGTGTCTCGATAAGGAAATGGGAGGAGAGCTGGTCTTGTGGGAGGAGAGCTGGTCTTGTGGCAGCAAACACGAAATGTCCTTTGCTAAGCAGGGCCTGAGAGCCACCTAATGGCACAGCGGGGAAATGGCTTAACTACCAAGCCAGAGGCTGCCAGTTCAAATCCCCAAAAACCTATATCAGGCAGCAGCGATATAGGAAGATGCTGAAAGGCATCATCTCATACTGCGCAGGAGGCAGCAATGGTAAACCCCTCCTGTATTCTACCAAAGACAACCACAGGGCTCTGTGGTCGCCGGGAGTCAAAACCGACTCAAGGGCACACTTGACCTTTAAGCAGGGTCCACCCTGGTTTGCATTTGAATAGGAGACTATATGTGAGCACTGGATGGGGATGGGGCAGCTCTCGGAAGTGCATCTGCATGCTTGGCTGCAGAAGGTTTCTTCCAAGTTCCCTCCCTGGCATCTCCAAGCCGGGGCCTGTAACCTTGGAGAAGCTGCTGCCAGTCTGTGTGAACAGTGCTGAGCTAGTTGGACCAACAGTCTGACTTGGTATAAGGCAGTTTCCTATGTTCCTATATTCCTAACTGCCTGGGAGTCCTATGAATGCCCATCTTCAGCTCCATGGAGGAAAGGCAGAATATAAACTTAATGGGTAAAGAAATGCCAGTGAGCACTTGCCTAATAAACTATCTGTTCTTTCCGACACCAATGCAAGTGGATATAATAAGGGCTTTAGTTACAATAAACATTCCACACCCTCTCACATGCTGGTAAACAGAAGCCTGCCAAACAGGTTTGTGCCTTTTGCTACGTAAGATTTTTATGTGGAAATAATAATGAAAAGGTGGGTGGGGACCTGCAGTTGGAAGGACAGTGGGAGGTCTCTTGGCTTCCAGCAAAAGTTGATCATATTTCATTTGACTGCTTTCAGAAAGGAAAATAATATTTTCCCTGGGTTCCTTATATATTAATTCTGAGCAAATCCCACTGTGCTGTTTTCAGTGCTATTGCCGGTCGTTCTGTCTCCTAATAAAAAGAAGTAGTTTGTTCCATCTGATCAAGGCATTACATAAGACAATACTATATTTTTGTGCTTCTGTATCAAGAACCTTTTTAGCCTTCTTTCCAGTAGGCTTATGAGATCACCCGGCATTCCATGTTTGTGTCTGTGTGTCCCGTGCTATCAACTTTGCAATGCCTGGACCAATGGGGGGGGGGTCACCTCAATGGCCTAATTTGTGATGATGTCATCCACTCCAATTCAAGATGGCAGACACGTAAACTTTTGAGGCACAGGTGGGCTAACTTGTGAACCACCTAACCAATTGAACCAAATTTGCTACAGGGACACATAGGGATGCCTCAATGGCATAGTTTGTGATGATGTCATCCACCCCAATTCAAGATGGCGGACGCGTGAAAGTTTGAGGTGCAAAAGGGCTAGCTTGTGGACCGCCTAACCAATTTGAACCAAAGTTGGTACGGTTGTAGTGAGTGACACACAGGGTCACCTCAATGGCATAGTTTATGATGATGTCACCCACCCCAATGCAAGATGGCGGATGTCTGAACATTTGATGCCCAAGTTAGGTAACTTGTGAACCGCCTAACTGATTTAAACCAAATTTGCTACAGATGTAGGGACACATAGGGACAGCTCAAAGGGCATAGTTTGTAATGATATAATCCACCCTGAATCAAGATGACAGACCCATGAATGATGAGGTGGAAGTGGGAACCGATTTGGACCAAATTTGATATAGTTGTAGGGACACGCATGAATGCGCACCATGTGTTATGGGGAAGCATCAATTATGTGGATCTCCCTTTCCATCTGAAGCCCACAGTGCCCTCCTACAGTATGGAATGTTTGAGCAATGGAATGCTGTGCATCATGTCAGCCATTATTTCAGATTTCCAGATTCTTTAAAAAAAGGTGGGGGGGGGAGGCCTTGCTCTTAATGTCCACACCTGACTCTTGAAAATATGCCCCTGAGGGCTAACATACTCTAGGAGGGCCACACAGCACTCAGGGGGCATATTTTCAGGAGTCATGTGCAGACATTAAGAGCAAGGCCTTTCTTTCATTTTAGAATCTGGAAATACCACACAATAGCTGACATGATGTGCAGCATTCCGTTGCTGGAAGATTCCATGCTGTAAGTAGCACTACTGCAGTTATTCCCTTGCAGCTAATGGGAATAACTGCAGTAACGCTGCTTGCGCAGCCACTATTCTTAACAGAATGGGGGCTGACTGTGTGTCCACAGCAGCACTGGCACAGAGCACTGGCCACCAGCTATATCTTTCAGGCAGTAGCGGCTGGTGTGCATGCTGCCGGGGAGGTGTCAAGAGGCACCTTTAAGAATAACTTAATGGGTGCTTTTTTCTGCTAATGCTGCCCCTGAAAGCTTATCAGAGCAGCGGTGTGCCGCCCAGAACCCGCTGCAGCGGGGGACCGGCTCTGCCACTCAGCTGGCGGAGGCCACTTGTGTGGCCAAAAAATGGCCTCCATGCATGTGCAGGAGGTGGTGGGCTATGCAACGTTGCTCCGAGCAGCTTTTAGGTACAGCAGGAGCAGAGGTAAGCACCTACTAATTTACTCTTAAAAGTGCCTCTTGCTGCCACCCCGCCACCCCCAGCCGCTACTGCCTTCAGGGAAAACAGACCTATCAGTGGCTATTACCTATGATCATCCATGTTAAGTGGCAGTATACCTTTGATGCTAGAGATGCAGCCAAACGGCAGTGGAGAGCAGTTGCCTTGATGTCCTGTTTGGGGACTTCCCAGATTCAACTGTTGGACTCGGGATGCTGGACTAAATGGATTCCTAGTCAGATCTAGCTGGGCTCTTTTTACGTCCTTATTGTGAGATGTTTCCCACTTCCCCTTTTGAATTGCAGGTGCCTGCCAGTGTTGCTTAAGAATGCAGTTGCCAAATGAACCCTTTTACAGCTGAACTGCAATCAGTCTTTTGATGACTCTGCTAAAGAGGAGCCATTTTTAAAAGCCATTGCATAACCTACAATAATGATGACTAATTGTATACAGCTTGATTACAGGGGTTCATACTGGGTGTCCTGAACAGCCCTGCAAAGGCACACATACACGTGGGAACCAAAAATAATAGATATCGCTATAAAGTTGTTTTGACTGTTCTCTGCAGGAACACAGCTAGGTGAGACCCAAATGCTATGAAACGGGGAAGGGATTCTAGGCATTTGTCAATGCTGTATCATAGGAACATAGGAAGCTGCCATATACTGAGTCAGACCATCTAGCTCAGTATTGTCCACACAGACTGGCAGCGGCTTCTCCAAGGTTGCAGGCAGGAATCCCTCTCAGCTGTATCTTGGAGATGCCAGGGAGGGAACTTGGAACCTTCTGCTCTTCCCAGAGTGGCTCATTCCCCTATGGGGAATAACTTACAGGGCTCACACATCAAGTCTCGCATTCATATGCAACCAGGGCAGACCCTGCTTAGCAAAGGGGACAAAGCATGCTTGCTCCCACAAGACCAGCTCTCACACAGCTCCTGTGATGTTAATGCTTCATGAAGGATAGGCAGGATTTGCCGCAGAAAGTGTGCAGGGTTCAAAAGGCCCTATGCTTAGTTGGCAGGCAGGGGGAAGGGAGAAATAAGTCAATCCCCTCCATCACTTATATCCACCATTGACTTATACCCACCATCAGGATGAGGGATGTTGCAACACGGCTCTTTCAAAAGCTGGCATTTAAACATTTCTGGATCGTTAGCACACTCTAAAGTGATCCAGTCACCAACACTGGCTGGCCTCCTGACTAACAAAGTGCTTGTATATTGAGCAAAGTTGTGCTAACACAAAAAGATCACACCACTGCACTAAAACCCCAGGCATTTCCAGGACTGCTCCGCTGAGCAAGAGTTCCCTTTAAAACCAATTAGGTGTGCTGCAGGTTGTGCAACTGTTGTGCAAGGGCAAGCATGCTTGCATCAGCGCAGCACTGGTCTGGAACACTAGCTCCAGGCTCCGCACACACAGTCAGCGCAACAGTTTTGCACAGGGCACTGTCCTCCTGCAAGTGCTTCACGAGTTAGGAAGTGAATCCCAAAGCTCAAAGTGATGTTTGTGACTCCTAGAGTTGCCAATCTACCCCTCCCGGCAAACAACCCTCCTCCAAAAATATTTCACATGCACAGCGGGGGAGGGGCAATTTTCACAGACTTCACTCTGCCATCTTCGATGTTCCCTGAAAATACGTCTCTGAGGGCTGTGGGATATTTGTAGGAAGCAGAGGAGGCTGCAGAAGGAAGGAGGGTCTGCGGAAATCTCTCCTCCACTGCCGTGCATGCAAAATGTTATTTGATGCATGCATCGTTAGCCTGGCTGTCAGCCCCTTAATCTGGCTGGTTTGTTTTTGCTTTCAGGCCTTTGTTAGAAAAACAATGAGGCAAGGCCAGATTGATTTTTTTTTTTTTAATTGAACACCTAAGGTAAAACAGCATTTAGCAATAGCAATAGCACTTACATTTATATACCACTCTATAGCCGGAGCTCTCTAAGCGGTTTTACAATGATTTAGCATATTGCCCCCAACATTCTGGGTACTCATTTTACCGACCTCGGAAGGATGGAAGGCTGAGTCAACCTTGAGCCCCTGGTCAGGATCGAACTTGTAACCTTCTGGTTACAGGGCGGCAGTTTTACCACTGCACCACCAGGGGCTCTTTTTGTGCTGAGTTCTGCCTCAGACCCACCCAGAACTGCCTGGATTCACTCTTAGCTCTACTGCAGGTAACAGACTACTTTATCTTATCTATCTACTATGCTTTATAGGAAATATCTTTTTTGTACAAGTTTTGTCAGGAAAGAAATGAAAAATACGAAAATATAACAACTTAAGCAGAATATAGAAGCTGCAAAGTAAGTATATTACTGTAATGGGACTTAATTTGGAATTCAATCACATAACACTAATGAAGGATAGTACACTGTAAATCTATCTGACCAGAATGACATAGATCTCTCAGGCAAATATTTAACTAATGATTCATTATTTACAAATGAGATCAATGGATACCAATCATCCATTAAAAAAGCCTAAATCATCTTGCTTGTTATAGGCATGAAGTTATTGAGTTAATTCGGCCATTAATGCCAAGGTCCACACTTGACATGATTGTTCTATTGCCAGGGACTTCTGATTTTTTCACTGGTGTACTGCTTTCTAATCTTGTTTTCAGTATGAGTAAGACAGAAAGGTTCTTGTGCACAATGAATCATGACGAAAAATATTTAACACCAATTTAGTTGTAGGTATAAAACTGTAGTGTACAAATCTATTAATTTCATCTAACATTTGTCTTCAGAACATGCCAGTAATGTCATATATTCTGCATATACTCTATCAGCATAAGAACAGCCCTGCTGGATCAGGCCCAAAGCCTATCTAGTCCAGCATCCTGTTTCACATAGTGGCCCATCAGATGCCACCTGGGAGCCCACAGGGAAGAGGTGAGGTCATGCCCTCTCTCCTGCTGTGGCTCCCCTTCAACTGGTATTGAGAGGCATCATGCCTCTGAGGCTGGAGGTGGCCCATAGCCACCAGACTAGTAGCCATTGATAGACCTGTCCTCCATGAATTTGTCAACTTCATGCGGCCACCAGAAAGACTGGTTCCCAGGTAGTGCTTGCTTTGAGGGATAGCTTACATAATTGCATAGCTTTGTGGAACAGATTACAGACCTATACTATATTTTGATGAATGTTTTCCTTAAAATGGGACCGTGCAGTACCAGAATGTTTTGTTTTAAGACATCGCACTACTAGTAGTCCCTTTGCCAAGCTGTCTTGCCTTTCTCTGTAAAGCCAGTAATGGCTGAAAGCAAGCAGGACTTTCTGGTGAAACTCCAGACACTCTCAGACAAACATCTAATGAGAATTTCCAGCAATAAAACAAAACTTCAAATAGTCTAATGTAATATAATAGCTAATTTGAAACCGAAGGCAAGATAACATTATGACATGTATCATTACATTCTCAAAGTATTAGGTGCCACTTACCAGGGAGATATGAGCCGTTGCGGAAGCAGGCAAGCATCACCTCCACAGAACTTCTATTCCTTGGCTAACCCAGGCAGTGCAAATGTCGAGGCTGTTCTCATGTGCAGGTTCTAATGAAGCCAAGCTTGGTTTTGCCCATGCATGAGAACCGACAGGATGGCGCCTGATCCCAGTGGCACCTTGATGGCAACCCCGCCCCCAAGCCAACCACCCTCTTAAACGGGTTAAGGGAGCTAGTGCTTCCTTAGCCCCATTTATTTAAATTGTCTGCCAACTCCAGCTGCTTGAAGCTGGGGCTGGGAGACTGCAAGGCAACTGGCTGGCATTGGGGGAATCCCCATAATGCACCCTACACTCGCACAGTGCATTATGGAAGTTCGGAGGGATGGGGTGACGCATCCTCCCACCCCTGACCCTCTGCATTGCCAGAGAAGGCAGCTGCATGTCAGGGTGCGCGATCTCCACCCTCAGGCCAGAAGTAATTGTCGTCTGTGGGGAGGTAAGCTTTCCTCCCCGCTCTCCCTCGAGCACTTTCTCCCAAATTGTGAGAAAGTTATCTTGGCTCTGAAGACTAACCTAGAAATCATTTTATTTCTGCAGGCATGCTCTCTTGCTTTCTTTCAGACTTGGCATGGGTTCATGTGGCTCTGCAGCCTTTCTGTTCCACTGATGTGCCTGCCCCGTGGCCAAAGACCAGACTGTGTACTCCTAGCCTAATGAATGGAGATAGGCTGTAGATTAGGGAGCAATAGAGCCGATGCTTTGCATGCATGAGGCCCCAAGTTCAATCCCCAGCACCTCCAGGCAAACAGAGCTCTGGTGGGAAAGCTGAAAGCTGCCATCACTCAGAATTGACCATTCCATTCCAAATAGTCAGTAGTCTAACTCAGCATAAGACATATTCAGTTGCTGTTTTGGATACCGAGATGATCCGTTATAAAGGAGAACAAGACCCCTGTACCTAAATAGTTGTACAGAAGATAAGGTGGCTGTCATACAGAGCAAGGGTGCAGCAAGAGAGCAACCTACACCACAATGGTGTAGCAGCAAAGCAGCAATTTTTCAAGCCCTCTCCTTCCCCAAGAAGCCTTCTGTGCCACCTGAAAATATGTCCCCGAGGACTGTGCAACCCTTGGGGACATATTTTCCTGGGGAAGGAGAGGGTGCCAAAAACAGCCACATCCCCTCTGCACAAATGCGTACAGGCTGTTGGGAAATTCTGTTAGGCCACTCTTTCCTTGCTCTGTACTATATGTTAGCCAGTATTTGCAGGTGGAGTTTTTCTTACCTGACTTGAAAAGTTCCATCTGCCAAAATGTCCTCTTTCACACAACTAATTCCCTCTTCCCGGTTCTCGTTCACTTCTGGCTATCCTTTAAGTAAGTAATCTCAAACACATGGCTTGGGAAGATTCCCTGTTACCAAAAATCCCGTTCTTACAATTCTATCATATCTTGTTGCTACTAAGATGGCCTGCTATAGGAGTTAACAAGGGCAGAGAAAAAGGGCTCTGTTAGCACCTTCCAGCTCACCTTGTACAAAATTTAAGCATTTGACGGAGCCTTGTGTAATGCTGGACACACCTTGTTGAATGCCAAAAATAAAAATAATAATAAATAATCCATGCCTCCCTGTGGGCATTGTGCTCAGTTTTGAGCTGAGTTATTTTGACAGTGGAAAATAAAGACGGTGCTCTAGCAAAACTTATTCAAAGCAAGAAGCCAAATTCTAACACACACACACCCATCTTCTGCAACCTGCAAAAGTCCAAGGGAATCTTGCATTGAACTCTAAAACAAGTAAATAAGAATATCTAGGGAAATATGTCAAAATGATAGGGAAATTTAAGTTTAATCGTAGAAAACCTGTTTAAAGCAATATATACAATCTCACTTATCAAGATTAAATATGCCCCAAATCTAGGGGCAATCGGGCATTTAAATCCTTGGCATTTATAATGAAAATGTTTTATAAATACACTTTGTGAAATCATGTAGTTCAGTGCCAGGGAAGAGCTGCATGGTAGAGGACATGGTAGAGGACATGCCTCAGTGGTAGAGGACATGCTTTTGTATGCCTAACAGCCCAGGGTCAACCTGTGGCATTACCTGTTTTGGATCTTGGGTTGCAAAGCTGCAGCCTGCAGCTAGGAGGACTAACAGGTGGACTTACTCTAAGACAGAAATCTGAATAGATATCTTTACGTATTTTGACTTATTGAGATTCAGAGACAAAGCCACCTACTTTATCCTATTCCATTTTGAAATAAGCTTGCCTTTTGGGGAAAGGGAACTGTTATAGCAAAACAGCAAATAAAACTCCAAACATGCATCCTTTCTTTGTATCTTGGTCTTGATTTTCTTCAATTCATCACTTTTATTTTCAAATCCTGGATTTCAGATCATTCTGGTTCTAGTCCTTTTAATCTTATTCAAGGTGGACTCCTAGAAAAATGTTGTGGGTGTGTGTATATGTAAGTTTTGAAATCTTCAACACAACACATCCCGCCTCTTGTGTTATGATCTTGAGGTTTCAAAGGGCAACTTCTTTTCCTTCACTAAAACAAAAGCATTTTTGTGCCCTCTAAATGACTGAAGCATTCATTTCAACGGCTTCACATTCTTCAAAGGGTAGCTTTATTTTTCTTCCCCACCCCCACCCCTCAGATTCAAGAGATTTGCAGGGGACACAGTATTGCAATTAGAAAAGTGTGAAATGAATGAATGACCTTCCTCTGAGGAAATGTGCTGGAAACCGTCCAATGTGCGCAGTATTTGTGGTTGTTATCATTGTTTACATAGCAGCTACAAATGGGATAGACATTTTACAGTTCAGCAACTAGCTACTTCTTGCATGCAAGCATCTTGATGGTCATAAGGTTTGAAATATACCAACCCCTCAGCAACCTTTACAATTATCTAGACGCCTGTAGCTCCTAACATGCAACCAATGGAACAGCTGAGAGTTTCAAGGCAGCAAGCTGAGCATTCACGCCAGAACCTTAGATATATTTTGCTATTGCTCTTTTGGAACCTTAAGGGTGAGGACGTTTACCTGGACTGCCACCTACATGGCTACGGATGATGAGATCCCCTTCTCATGGTATCGCTGACATACTGTGCAATGTATTATCTGCCTTGCAGAGGAACTGAACAGTTGCACAAGAGTGCTCTTGTGCAAGACACAAGAATTGTGAAATACAGTTAGATGATGAGCAGCTTTGGAAATAATGGTCATCCACTGAGCACAAATCTTGCATCTTGAGCAAGAACACTCATGTATAATTGTAAGTGAACCATCTGCCGTTACAAGGCAGATGGTTCAGACTTAACAGGAAACCATGGTTTCTCACTGTGTCAACACTATCAGTCCTCCCAAGAATGCATGCTTCCCCTTCCTTTGACCTCCCTGGCTCCATTACAGAGCTGTGACATCAACATTTTGTTTGTTTAGACCAGAGTTCTGCAGTTTATGAAAAGCTGGGACCTGTGATTTAACGCTGGCTTACAAAGTTGGTTTCACATCCTGGTTTGTAAGCCAGAACTAAGCCACAGGACCCAGCTTCACACACATTGCAGAACTATGGGTTAAGCCAGAGGTTCTCAAATTTGTGTCCCCAGATGTTGTTGGACTACACCTCCCTTCATCCGAAGGCCATTGGTGGCTGGGGATGATCAGAATTGTAGTCCAACAACATCTGGCGACCCAAGTTTGAGACCCCTGGTTTAAACAAAGTGCAATGTTGGCTAGTGTGAGCTGAAGAGGTAGAGATTGAAGGCTTGGTAAAGAGGAGACGGCAAGCTTGGAAGTGTTAGAATTGGTAGTGTTAGAATTCATGTAGCAGGAAACCATGGTTTCCCATTGCATCTGAACCAGCCAAAAGGCTAATCCTTGTGAGTATACTTCATTGAATTGCAAATTAAATGAACGACAGGGCCGATTTTATTTGATGCATGCAGTGGGTAAGGACTACAGGGATATCAAGTCAGATGGACCATTGGTCCATCCAGCTCAGTATTGTCAGCACTGACTGGCAGTGGGTCTCCAAGTTCTCAGTCTTTCCCAGCCTTGTCTGGAGATTCCAAGGATGGAACCCGGGACCTTCTGCATGCAAGCATTTAGATGCTCTTCCACTGAGCTATGGCTCCATCCCCAAAGGCAGGGGTTCTCAAACGTGGGTCCCTAGAGGTTGCTTGACTTCAACTCCCATGGATGAGGGGAGTTGTAGGCCAGCAACCTCTGGGGAACCAAGTTTGAGAAATCCCTTGCCATTGGCCCTCCTAAGCAGGGGCGTAGCTATAATTGAACGAAAGGGTTCAAAGAACACGGGGCCCCAGCTCCTGAGGGCCCTCCAGCTCCATCCCTCCCTATTTTCTTCATTATCTCCCTCACTCTGGGGGGCCACCAGTGAGAGGGATGAACACGGGCCCCCTCTCCCCTAGCTACGTCCCTGCTCCTAAGGGACGGAGGAGACCCTGCTTGGCAAAAGGGACAATTTATTCTTACAGACCCTGCTTGGCAAAAGGGACAATTTATGTTTGCGACCACAAGACCAGCTCTCCTCAAGTTACCTTTTAAGCTTCCCCAGGTTACATACTGGGATAATGGTCAAAGAAATGAAGGAAAGGCTGGACCAGTAGAAAAATACTAAGTGCCAAAAAGCAGCCGCTGAGAACTCTGCAAGGCAGCAATCAAGCAGGAACTGCAGAGAACCCCTGCTGACTGAGTGACAAGAAGCACAGTGAGGAGAACTGACAACACTCTCAGAGAAAAAGCCATCTCAAAAACAAGCCAGGCAGGTAGGCAGGACAGCAGGCAGGCAGCGTCCTTAGCACTGTGGCTGGATCTTCAGTAAGAGGTGGAAAGGCCATGGCAGTTCTGAAGAAGGAGCAGTGAGGAGAATGGTAAGTGGAGGATCATGTAAGTGTTGCTTCCAGCACTGATTTCTAATGATACACATCTAAGGGGATACAAGTCCTCATCACTACAAAATATTCCACATTCTTTACAAGACAGGCATTTGGGGAAAAATACACTCAGTCTGGTAATACGAGTCTCAGCCATTAAGCAGATTTGCAGCTGACCACTCCAAAATTACCCTGACGTGGGACTTGGCATCCAAGTGCAGGATTACAAGCACCCACCTGCCTAACCTTGACTATATACAGATACACTGGCCAACATCCTGACTAATGAAGCACCAGTGTAGCACCAGTGCCTCTGAAGAGTTCCAGACTAACACTGCACTGGTGCCGCTCAGGGGTGGGGGTGAGGCAGGGGGCAACCCAACAACCTCCCCTTTCCCCAGAAGCCTTCTCTGTCACCTGAAAATAAGCCCCTGCGGGGTTGTGCAACCCACAGGACATATTTTGGGGTGTTACAGAGCACTTCCTGGAGAAGGAGAAGGTCATCGAAATTTAGGAAGCTCCGTTCTACTGAATCAGACCTTTGGTCCATCTAGCTCAGTCTTGTCTACACAGACTGGCAGCAGCTTCTCCAAAGTTGCAGGCAGGAGTCTCTCTCTCTCTCAGCCCTATCTTGGAGATGCCAGGGAAGGAACTTGGAACTTTCTGCAAGCAAGCATCCAGGTGCTCTTCCCAGAGCAGCCCCATCCCCTAACGGGAATATCTTACAGCGCTCACATGTGGTCTCCCATTCTAATGCAAACCAGGGCAAATTTTGCTGAACAAAGGGTCTATACTAAGCCAGCATAGTGCAGTGGTTAAACTAGGACTGGGAAAACCTGAGTCCAAATCCCCATTCAACCATGAAACTCACTGAGTGACTCTGGGCCAGTCATGTATCTCTCAGCCTAACCTACCTCACAGGGTTGTTGTGAGGATAAAAATAACCATGCACATTGCTCTGAGATCCTCGGAAGAAGAGCAGGATACAAGTGTAAAGATAAAAAATAAATAAAATAAAAAGGGAACAATTCATGCTTGCAAGAACAGCTCTCCTCCAGCACCGCTTTGCCCCACTAGGTCGACAGTGCTTTGAGTCAGCAGTGGAACTGTGTGAGTTGGACTTTTCAGGAGTATCAGGTTGCATCCGTATTTCTTTAGTCAGGATGTCAGCAACTTATTGGTGCATGTTAAATTATGTGCTACTGAAAATCCATCACCACACCTCTCGGCCACAAATCTGGACCACCACAACCAATGGTTGTCACTCTTTATCATGCACACATTGCCTTACATACTTCACAGAGCCCTGCCAACCCAAGAGCAGGATCTGTGCACGGGTCCCACCAGTCCGAAAAGCTGTGAGCAAATGCGCAGAGCAATGTTCCCTCTAGTTTTCCCCCACCGCTGCATGGAATGAGTTATGTTCTGGGAGGCAGTACCGAGGCAGTGTGTGCGCACATGCAATCAGAATGGGGTCTTCCTGATTCAACCGGAGTGGGATCTAGAATTAGCTAAGCAGATATATATTTTTAAAAAAACATGTGCACATGTGCATGCACACGTCTTAGAGGGAACACTGGTGCAGAGCCTCCATGGGTCCCAAAGATCGCACCACTGCTGTAGCAATGCTGCTCCCATTGGAAATAATGGGAGCAGCATTGCTTCAGGAATGACACAATCCGTAGGAGCCATGGAGGCTCTGCACATTTGCTCGCAGCATGAATGGACTTTCCCGACTCATGGAACCAGTGCACACTCCCTGCCTTTGGGTTGGTGGGGTGATGCACAGTATATAAGGCATTATGTTTGGAGTAGAAAGAACGTAAGAAAAGCCCTGCTGGGTCAGACCCGAGGCCCATCTAGTCCAGCCTCCTGTTTCACACAGTGGCCCAACACATGCTTCTGGGAAGCCCACGTGCAAAACCTGATGGCATGCCCTCTCTCCTACTGCTACTCCCCTGCAACTGGTATTTAGAAGCATCTTGCCTCTGAGGCTGGAGGTGGCCTATAGCCCTCAGACTACTAGCCATTGACAGACCTGTCCTTGGTAAATTTACCTAAACCCCTCTTAAAGCCATCCAGGCTGTTGGCTGTCACCACATCTTGTGGCAGGGAATTCACAGGGTAATTATGCATTGTATGAAAACGTACTTCCTTTTGTCGGTCCTAAATTCCTTGACAATCAGTTTCATGGGATGCCCCCTGGTTCTAGTGTTATGTGAGAGAGAGTAAAAATTTTCTCTATCAACCTTCTTCAAACCATGCATGATTTTATAGACCTCTATCATGTCTCCCCTCAGTCATCTTCTCTCTAAACTAAATAGCCCCAGGCGTTGCAGCCTTGCCTCCTAAGAAAGGTGCTTTAGACCCCTGATCATCTTGGTTGCCTTCTTCTGCACCTTTTCCAGTTCTACAAGGTCCATCTTAAGGTGTGGTGACCAGAACTGAATGCAGTACTCCAAGTATGACCGCACCATAGTTTTGTATAAGGGCATTATAATATTCATAGTTTTATTTTCAAACCCCTTCCTAATGATTCCAAGATTGTAACCGGCCTTTTTCACAGCTGCAGCACATTGAGTCAACACTTTCAACAAGCTGTCCACCAGGACCCCAAGATCCCTCTCCGGGTCAGTCACCGACAGATCATACCCCATGAGCATATACGTGAAGTTGGGGTTTTTTGCCCCTATATACATTACTTTACACTTGTTAACCAATGAGTAGACCATCTCGCCCACTTTCCCAGTTTGGAGAGATTGTTTTGGAGCTCCTTGCAATCTCTTTTAGGTTTCACTACCAGGGTATGTACCGGTATGTAAATCTGTCCATCTCTATTAGCAGATGTAATAGTAATTACAAGTTTTGCTAAAGGCATGATCAAGCATACGTAGGACAGCAGGTTTTGACTATACATGACCTTGAGGTTTGTCGCCACACTAACAAAATCTTGACCCCAGTGTTTCTCAGAATAAAAACCGGCAGAATTATATCCTCTGATGCAACCATCTTCATCAACTGAAAATTTATTATGACCCATACAGAACACATTTCAGCATTTTAGTTTATCCTGAAAAATGTCACATCATGTCAAATGGAAAACATGCTTTTCTTTAATGGCAAATATTATTTACCAGAGTTTATAAATATGTATAGAGGTCATCTAACTCCAGTTTTACTTTAATGCATCATTTCACTGTATATGATTATATGTCAGGCTTCACCTCACCCATAATTGTGCATGGTGTATATGTGTGTGTGTGTGTTTGTATGTATACACAGGTAGCAATATAAACCTAAAACACTTGAATGACTTTGGAGGTGGCCCTGTCAAAATCACAAACCAAAAACCAAAAACTAGCAATTAGAAATGAGAAAGAAAACAAATTGGAAATGGTTAATGATTATTCTAAAAAGACCCTACACTGAAAAAGAAACATGAATACCTTTTTTTTTAGCTTGTATAGCAACGAATAAAATTATTCTGTAATGCAGCTAGCCAGCAGCAGGGGGCAGCAACATATTAAATATGAAACAGAGCTCTGTAATATGAATGCATCCCCATCTTTTTCCTTTCTGGTTTTTGTATTTTGCGCCTACCATTTGTTATAGCCCAGCCCTGAAAAATAAGGGAAGGGCAAAGACAAGGAAGCCAGATGCAGTACAGGTGGCCAGCCAGCAGCGGGAAGCCCGGTGAGCCGGGCAGCACTGAGCACTTGCTGAGGACATCAAATGGCAGAGTTTGGGGTTGCTAGGGGGGAGAAGCCAGACTTGGGCAAGGGAGACATGAATGGGGCTGGAGGGTCTGGCTTGCGAGGTTAGCCTTAAATAGAGCTACCCATAATGAGGGGCAGAGCAACAAGGAGTGGACTGTAGTCTCCCATACAGAAACCAGCCCTTGACTCAAACGTGCCAAAAGGAAGAGGACACAGGTGACAAGAACCCCCTCCCTTCTACTTTAAGGCTTGGCTTGGAGTTCCAGCTGCTCCCCTGTAGGGGTTCAGTGTAGGAGAGGAGAGCTGGTCTTGTGGTAGCAAGCATCTGGTCCCTTTAGCTAAGCAGGGTCCACCCTGGTTGCATATGAAAGGGAGACTAGAGGTATGAGCACTGTAAGATATTCCCCTTAGGGGATGGAGCCACTCAGGGAAGAGCAGAAGGTTCCAAGTTCCCTCCCTGGCATTTCCAGGATAGGGCTGAGAGAGATTCCTGCCTGCAACCTTGGAGAAGCCGCTGCCAGTCTGGGTAGACAATACTGAGCTAGATGGACCTATGGTCTAACTCAGTATATGGCAGCTTCCTATGTTCCTAGGTCCGGTGTGACAGACTATAATTCCCATCACAACCCCACACAGAATTTATAGAATCCTATGGAAGGCTAGAGAATGTGTGCTTTGGGCAGTGTGTTTTCCAAAGCTAATTCTTTCCCATTCTAGTCCTTTTAACTACTTGGGATCTTTTCTGAACAACACAGCAATTTAAGATACAACAGCATTTAAAAACTATTAGATGCAATTGAGATCCTTATAGCCAAAAGTCTTTAGTAAGAGAAGTCTTAAGGCCAGGATTGATGCTGATTATCACACTTATTTTGAAACTCATTTCACAACCTTGGAGCTATCGACTGGGAAACGTATTGGTGACCTATGCTTCCCTGACAAAGCTGAATTTGATTCCCAGTTACTTATTTGCAATTCCAAGTTCTCAAAAAGTGCAGATGGAGCACAAGAGAGGACCTGAATTTTAAATAAATGCACGTATACCCTGAAAATAGACTTTGGTCTCCTAGTGATGGGGCCATATGCACTTCAACTTCCTGGTAATGTAGTTAGGAACATAGGAAGCTGCCATATACTGAGTCAGACCATAGGTCCATCTAGTTCAGTATTGTCTACACAGACTGGAAGCGGCTTCTCCAAGGTTACAGGCAGGAGTCTCTCTCAGCCCTATCTTGGAGATGCCACGGAGGGAACCTGGAACCTTCTGCTCTTCCCATAGCAGCTCCATACCCTGAGGGTAATATCTTACAGTGCTCACACTTCTAGTCTCCCATTCATATGCAACCAGGGCAGACCCTGCTTAGCTAAGGGGACAAGTCATGCTTGCTACCACAAGACCAGCTCTCCTCTCCTAAGTTATATGAACTCACCCTTTTTCATTGCTACTTTTCTGGTGCCTGGGAGAAAGGTTGGGTTGTGCAAGCACTGGCAGGTAGGTGGCACTGCAAGCACTGTGCAAGGTCCTTGCTCATTGTATAATCAGGGGAAAGGTTAATGCTAGGAGGTAACATGGAAGCTTGCTGCAGCACATGTACTCCTACTCCTACTTATATACCAGTTTTCAACAGAAGTTCTCAAAAGCAGTTTACATAGAAAAAGTAACTAAATAAATAAGATGGGTTGGGGAGTAATATCATGCTGGGAACACGTGGAAAGCTTTGAATGTCTTGCAGTTGATTGCCATCTGGAAAGGCTCAAGAACATATTAAATGTTGTGATTAAAACCCCATTAAAATGCTTTCAAGGGTGAAACCTTTCCTGGGGAGTACCAGGAAGCAGATATTTTCCTAAGTTAATGGTGAAAACAAGTTCAGCACCAAGAACCTTCAGTACCAAATTCAGTATCAAGAACCTTAATTTGCAGCTCATAAAGGAGATCTTCATTAAAAATAATGAGCTGAACATCTCTGGCACTTGAAGGGGAAGAGGGAAAAGCAAATCTATATTTTCATTAAAGCCAACAAACGTCTTCTAATTAGAGTGCTGATGTCTCATGGAAAACTTTCTGCTTAATACAGTTGAAAAGGTATTTCTGCATTCCATAGAGATTGAACCATTCTGCCTAAGCCAGCAGTTGCTGGTAACAACAAAGTGTGGGTTCGAAGTACACTGATATTGCTGAGTTTTGGAATTAAGGATGGGAAGTTTGGAAATGAGCCCCAACACCATTTAGGGGGAAAGAAGCTTTTTACAATCCAAACTAAAATCTCTTTGACTCGCCTTGATAAATAAGTGGCCTATTCTGAGCTACCCCAGCCTTTCTCTGTGATGATGACAAGAGAAAAGGGAAGAGCTGCTATTTGGGCCTCTATTAGGCCCTCAAGCCTGTTAGAGGTTGTTGATTTTTACCCCAGTGGGTAAAACAGCAGAGCACTAAGGAATGGGCACACACTCCAGTTACAGAGTAGGTAGCAGAGGATGGTTTCGTGGTTGCAGCTATTTAGAGAAAATACAGGGAGATCCTTGTAGAACTAAATACTAAGTATTTATTGGTTAAGTACACTTGGATAGGAAAGACCTGAAACTAATCTAAAGGACTACATAATGAATAGGTAAGGAGAGAGAGAGAGATGTTTCCAACATTAGGATAGTTCATGCAAAAGGTCGATGCACTGGAAGTCCATCTCCAACAAAGCCATACCCACAGGAACTTCCTAGTGCAAAAACCTCCTGAGCCAAAGTTCAAGTGAGGGGCTTCTGGGCTCACTAATGGCCCCCAGACCTGTGAAGTTACAAATCCCAGGGATTTATTAAGATGACAACGTCCAGTTGGCAAGGCTCCAAGAGCTCATGAAGGTGGTAAGAGCAGACTGCTTGCTGTTGGAAGTTGTGGGTAAAGGAAAGGTGAGGGACTCACAAACGGTGGATGGACAATCAGCCAGATCACCCAGGGACAAGGAAGGCGCAGGGGAAGCGGTCTTGGCTGCAGAGAAGGCGGATGACAGTGAAGGGCTGCCAGAGACACATTTGGGTGGTCCAGGACTTTCTGAGATTTCAGAGAACTCTGGAAAAAGCCCAAGATGTCCCCAACAACTATCTGAGAAAACCAAGACAAGCTGAGGAATTGAAGCAGAAGATTATCCATCTCTGGTTCAAATGGGTGCTACATCTGCGAAAAGAGTTGGCAGAGATGGCAGTCTAACGTGCCAGATCTATTTATTGCATTCTGCGTTTGAAACATTGTTGTTGTTTTTAAATCAACAAACTTCAGAAAGAATTCTGTTTTGAAGGATAGCATAATTAAAGCAATCCAGAGCTGCAGTATTCTAGGAAACAAATTGTTGTTGTTTTTTTAAAAAATGTCAATTTGAAAGGGACATGAAGATTTCTGTTGCTTTCGGAAAATGGAAAGGGAGTCACATTTAGATTCCAAAATTGAGAACATAGTTTTATCTGCCAAAATGAATGAGTGGAGGTTCTTAAATTTTGTCACTAAAGCTCAGTACGGGTAATCCTGGAAAAAGCCTTCCAAACAACAAAATCCAAAGAAAGTACCATACTTTTGTGCATAGTGTCTGGGGTTACCCTATTATTTGCAAACAGGGCGCAGGGGGTGCAGGGATGTAAAGAGATGTGGGCTTTTCAGCAAGACATTAACACAGACCATCACGTTTTTCTCCCCACCGCCCCATCTCCCTTCTCTGGCACTGCTGCCGCCCCCATTTCTCTCACCACCTCCCTCCCCTGCCGCTCCGTTTCTTTCCCCCTTTGCAGCCACTGCCCTGTTTCGCTCCCCACTGCCCCAATGCCTGGCTTCTCTCCCTGCCCCTCTACCACCAGGACAGCATTCCTCCTGCTTTCTGCCACCTTGTTCCTCCCTTTCAGCATGCGGGTCTGGGCAGAAGAAGGTGCAGAAAGCCATTGGGTGTGGGCTTTCCGATGGATTTATAGCAGGGTTTCTTAACCTTTGGCCCCCAGATGTTGTTGGACTACAACTACCAGAATCCCCAGACATGGCCTTTGTCGCTGGGGATTCTGGGAGTTGTAGTCCAGCAACATCTGAGGGCCCAAGGTTAAGAAACCCTGATTTATAGCAAGGAGGCTAATGAACTGTGGGATCCTGCCATTCCAGGGACTGTGCATGAAAATATGGTAATAACATGTGTCAGAAAGATAAATCATGCATCTTTATAATGCAGATTGCAGAACTGCTTCTCCCTCTTAGAAGACCCAGCCAAAATTAATGTTCTCAGACATAATACAGTTTGACCCTCTTTATACCTTTCAATAGCCACCTAATGGCTCAATGGGGAAGTAACCTGCCTAGAGAGCAGGAGGCTGTTGGTTCAAATTCCTACTGGCATGTTTCCCAGAATATGGGAAACTCCTATATTGGGCAGTAGCGATACAGGAAGATGCTGAAAGGCATCATCTCATACTGCGTGGGTGATGGCAATGATAAACCACTCACTCCTGTATTCTACCAAAGAAAACCACAGGGCTCTGTGGTCGCCAGGAGTCAACACCAACTCAACGGCACAACTGTATACTGTTCAATAGCTGTACTTCTTTATTTTTGTATTTCTTTTAACTGTACCCCTGCTAACTGGGCAAAGATGCACCTTTTAACATGGTGATTCACTTTATTTAGCAGGGGGAGAATGACTAGCCCTATCCACCCCCAGCACAGTACCTCCAGTGACTGTTGCTGGTGTTTGTCTTACATTTCCTTTTAGATTGTGAGCCCTTTGGGGACAGGGAGCCATCTTATTTATTTATTATTTCTTTATGTAAACCACTTTGGAAACCTTTGTTGATATTTGTTGTTGTTGAAGACAGAATTTTCACAAATGAACCTAGTAATGAGTTTAGACCCACCCATTACCTGCGTGAGATTGGGATTAGCAGACTTGCTCTCAATCTTCTGGCGATTTCACATCCCGCATATGAATGCCTCCAGGGTCCAGTAGCCCTTCATATGGAGGTGCCATTTCTGATAACTGGCACCTCTTCATGGCCACTGCCTTTTCTAAAATCATAACAGAGCTGAGGCCCAAATTCTTTTTTAAAGAAGTTCCAGCTCAAATTCAGAGGCACATGGAAATTCGGGAGCAAAGGCAAAGCTAGGATTATCTCGGAGGCAGGCATGGATTTCTGTAAGCTTCAGGGACAGCTTTCTGCGGATTGGTAATGGCAATGGCAGATGTCCTTTTTTCTTTTGTCTATATCTAGCACTGCTGGAAGCACTGGAGCTCTTCCCAGAGGCTGGCTCAGACTGCCCATCTCTCCCACCCCCTGCCTGAAATAGTCCAGGAGTTATGCTGATCATTGGCTGATTGGCTGCTGCGCTACATGGTTTTATTATTGCATATCGCTGACAACCCTTTGTTGCAATGGCCTATGGCTAGGCAATAAATAAATTGAAACTAATCCATTGTGACCTAGTGTCAACGTGATGTCGTGTCCGTGGAACAAATGTCCAGCTGTAGGCGGCCACTGGGGGGAAATATCGAGCAGTTCCAGCACTACTTAAGTGTTAAAATAATCAATAAGCTGTCCCCTAAACTTTCATAGATATTTACATGCTCATCCCCAGAACTGCCGATTGCCACATTTTCACTGCCTGATAAAAGAGCCTGAAACAGAGCTTCTGCTGTCATCCAAATTGTGTCTAATGACAGCTGTCCAGGTGCAAGTTCAGCACTGTCCTTCTTGTGCTCCTGAAGTGCTTGCATAGATTCTGCTGGAAGTGTGAACCAGCCTCTGTTGCTAAGTTTACTGAGAGTCATGTGGCTAACTTTGGGCGTCCCTACAGATGTGTAAACCAAAAGCAGGGCACTGGTCTTATGCTGAAGATGATGTCGTAGAAGGTAGCACTTGTGCAGTGAGGCATCCTGGTCCCAAAAGCAACTAAGCTTAAGCTCTGTAACCTGATAGATGGTGCCTTCCATCTTCTATGCATTTATACTTTGAGGTGGGAGATGTGAGGATTTAGGCGGAAATGTGAATGGTATAGAGCCATTCATTCTGGAAAGTACAGCTGAGCCTGTTACTCATACTACTCAAGTTGTGGTCCTTATCTCCCTTCTCCCCCTCTTTAGCTCAAGCTGTGAAAGTCAAGATGAACAACCTATAATGTCCCATCCCACAAGCATCCCATAATGGTAAAATGAAACCCGCATTTCCCAACCCATCTCCCTCTCCATTTTAACCATATCACACTCCCTGAAGTAACCTTCTAAAAACAGTAGCCAAAGAGACTAAAAATAAGCAGGATAGGCCCTCTCTGTTCCCTGTAATTTGAATGCTGCATGGACAACAGCACTCCTCTTTCAACACATAGCAGTTTCACAATGCAGAATTTTCTGTGGTGGTTCTGTCTGCCCAACCACTTCATGACTAGACTAGACACTATAGCCCTACTCAAAAATTAGGTTGTATGAATGCAGAGATGTCTATAGACTCACACATGTTTTTGTGTGAAGACTGTACCTGCTTTGGTTTTAGAAGTGAAACTTGGTGCAGGCCCCTCAAATGCATGGTGCAAACAGGAAGGGAGCTGCTGTATCTGTGTTCAACATACGGTGTGAATCACTGTACCTGCATATAGGTCTGTACGTGTGTACACTTTCCACTCAAGGTGAGTGTTCAAATTAATGTCTGAATAGTGCTTATCACTGGGGTACCACAACTGCTTTGTCTTCTCTAACTGATTGTACAAGTACAGGCTGAATATTTCCTCCGGCTCTGGATTATCTATCTATCTATCTATCTATCTATCTATCTATCTATCTATCTATCTATCTATCTATCTATCTATCTATCTTTACAGGCTGCCTGATATATGTATCTCTAGGCAGTATACATGGTTTAAAAACACAACCATAAAAACAGAATAAAAATAATTAAAACATGAAAATTTCTTGGGGACAGGATACAGGAAGTAGTATAGATTTAGTAAACTGGGCTAAGTTAAATAAACCTTGAAAATGGACAAGGAATGTTAGAATATGGGAGCAACGGGTTAAATATTAACTAAGTGGCATATGACGCCAAGTAAGTTGGCCAAGATAAAGAAAACCTCTAATGCCATGTGTTGGAGGGGATGTTTGGAATTGGGTTCATATAAACATATATGGTGGGATTGTCCTAGAGTTAAAAGATTTTGGCAAGTGGTAGAAAAGGAAATAGTAATTAAATTTAGAGTTCCATTAATACTTAATGTAGAATTGGGGTTATTGCTCTTGTTTATTGGAAGTAATACAAAATTTGATAATAGTATTCTGTTAAGGTTTTTTGTATTGGCAGCACAAGGATTAATTGCCCGTAATTGGAAAACTGCTGAAAATTTGAATATCAGTAATTGGTTAAAAAAAATAAATATGGGAATATATGCTTGAGGAGTTTGTTTCAGCTCGATGTAATAATATTCAACAAAAGTTAAATAGATATGATTCCAAGCGAGTATGGAAACCTGTTATAGATACTATTGAGGTAAACAGGGTTTATTATAACCCGAGTAAGATTTTGGTTGAAATGATCACGAAGATGATGGATTGAAATATCAAAAATATCTAATTGTGATTGATAAATATAGTTACACCAACTGTACATATTGTAAATGTCTAATTTTTTATTTAAAAAATTATTTCTTTTTTATCTTGTTTTGTTGATGTACCACCAATGTATTATTTATCTTAATTAATAACGGAAACAATAAAAGGGAAAAAAATAATAATTAAAACATTTATAGAGTAAAAACAAGTGCATTCTTAAGGATCCCTTTAAATGCAGTCAGAGATGGAGAAACACTTATTTTGACCGAGAGCACATTCCAAAGCATTGGGGCAGCCACAGAGAAAGCTTGATACTGAATCACTACCAAACAAGCCAGTGGACACCGTAACCAGATCTCACCGGATGATAGTAATAGGTGCCAGGGTTTATAACAAAGAAGGTGCTCTTTTAAATACCCTGGACCCAAGGTATTTTGGTTAAGGACTTGGAGTGCAGCCTTTTTGTTTTGGGGCATGTATTTATATGATGAAGTAAGCCATTCTCATTGTTATGTTCAAAAGTCCTGTCTATGAACTAATGGTAACACATAATCTCAGTTATGATGGAATAGCAACATGTTGTGCAAGAGCAGGGACGTAGCTAGGGGAGAGGGGGCCCGTGTTCACTCCTCTCCACAGTGGAGTGGGGGAGATAATGAAGAAAATAGGGAGGGGAGGAGCAGGGGGGGCTGAGTTCTTTAAACCCATCTGCTCAATTATAGCTACACCCCTGTGCAAGAGAGAGAAGTGGAGACCAAAGAGAGGAAAGTCATAGAGTTGAGCTAGAGCCATAGAGTTGAGCTAGAGCCATAGAGTTGAGCTAGAGCATCTCTTCTTTGGTGCCGTCAGTAATGGCAGAAGCAAACAGGAAACCAAGTGAGCAAGTGAGGTGGGTGGAACAAATGCCCCCAAGTTGACTGCCTTCCAAAGTCACGACCCAACACAGCTTACTTTAGATGCTGCATAGAAAGGCTGGCCTGCAGTGGTCCCTCTAATTGTTTTCATCTCTTTGCGGAATGAGTTTTGTTCTGGGTGGCAATAAAGGCACTGTGTCTGTGCATCACATTTTCTGTTTTGGATGCAAACTCTCAAGTGGCAATCAAATGGTGTCCTTAGCATCAGGACGATGAAACATGCAAGTGTACCCTGTTCTAAAAATATAGTTAATTTAAAGTATTTGCACTGTCTGATTTCAACAGAGAGTTGCAATAAGATTTGCATTTTGGCAAAATAATTATTAAGAAAGAGAACATAAAAGATGAGAAAGTACATACAGATTGGGTTGTTAATTTATTTTTATATACTTATTTTTCATATACCAAAAAATGGCTCTTCTTATAAGGACATTTTTAGTTCCACAAAACATAAATATGCATGGAATTCCCATAGAAGTATTTTGTTTTTGTTTTTTAAACATAAATTTTATTTATACTGCATTTTTATTAAAGAGGCCTTAAAAAGTTTATCAGGATTTTCAGTCAGAGTTTTGCAGCAGTTATTGTTATACAAATATTCTGGAACACTTAAAAAATATGCACTAGAATATGTTTCAGTCATATAACGATAAAGAACAAGATTTGAAAACATAACATCTCTTAGCGCTGTATACAGAACATTTTAAAATGTTAAATAGATGCAGCCTTGGTTGTGTTCAGAGCATTTGATGTAAATGGTATTTCTGAAATTCAGAAGACTAGAATCTGAATGAACTGACTGGTAGTTTTTAACATTTTAAAATATCACATAAGCTCATTACTTTAGGGTGGTAGGACACAAAGTCTTTTGAATGTGACTCTTCAGCTAGTTACTACAAACTGCCACTGACATGGATTTTGTCATGGCAGAATCACCATTATGTAGCCAGAGTGGAGGCATCTCCAAACCTGTGATTTGAGATGTGGATCCTAGGAACAGAGGAAGCTGCTGCCCGTAGTTCCATCTGGCTCAATATGGTCTACGCCGACTGGCAGTGGCTCTCCGGGGCTTCAGGCAAGATTTTTTTCCAGCCCTTCCTGAAGATAACAGGGATTGAAACTGGGCCCATGATGGATGGGAAACAGATGTTCTTCTATTGAGCTACAGCTCCATCCACAACCTGATGATGTCACAAGGCACTATCTGAATTAAAAAATTTGCCTCATCTCCTCTTTTGAGGCCAACGGGAGTAGGTGGAGTGGAGGACCGGCAGCAGCACATCTTGGTTTTGAATGTAGGCAGGGGAAGAGAGAGAGAAGTGGAAGCCACCATGATATGGACCCCTGCCCAAATGAAGATGGCCCTCCAAAACCTGAGTTTCCAAGTGAAAACATCACACCCATTTATTTATTCATTCATTCAGTTTAGAATATTCGTATACCACTTTTCTACCACCCCCCCCCCAAAAAAACAACAACAACCCAGTTCTGAAAGTAGTTTACAAAGAAAGGAAAAGGAAAGGAAAAGCTTCCTTGTCTCAGAAGGGCTCACAATCTAAAAAGAAACACAAGCAAGACACAGTTCACAGTCACTGTGAGAGACTCTGTGCTGGGGTAGAATAGGGACAGCTAAAAGATACAGCGTGTTCTCATCCACATTAGTGCAGTACTATTGACTGGTCACATGAAAGCAACTGTATGACTAAGGCCGTTATTGGGTTTTCTTCAGACGGTGTATTGATTTGTCCAATTTTTGTCATAGAATGTAAAACTCAAAGATCCATAAAGCAGATTCATCTTGAATCTAATAGGGGCGGATATCACTTATAATTAAAACCATCACATAGGCACATAGTAAATCACAGTTTTGAAAAGCCTCCCATTCTAGGCCTCTTGAAAATGGATGTGAGGATTAGGCCTGTGCACGGTGAGAAATGTGGATTACGACAAGACATGGCAGTGACAGGAATCCAACATGTCTGTCAGAAACAGACAGACAGACAGACATAAACACACACACACAACACAGCACTCTTCCCTCACCTCCTCCTCACATTTTACTGGGTGGGGGCAGGAAACAGAGCTGCATGTTGCTTTATTTTCACTCTGGAGGGCGCACACACATGCCCTGCAGCTCGGGTTTAAAGCGGACCTCTTTTTCTTTTTATTCAACTGGGTCATCAAGTGGCATGCAATGCTTCTGGAAAATTAACTTTTTTCTATGGCTGCAGCCTCATGGGGAAAAAACTCAGTTTCGCACAAGCACCCCCACATCCTTCAAGGACTTAAGTTTAATGAAAAAGGGTGGGGGAGGTCTATTTTAAACTCAAGCGACAGAAGGCATGTGTGTTCCCTCTAGAGCAAAGATAAAACAAAGCACAATTCTTTCCCCTTCCCTCACCTTGTAAAGGTGAGGAGGAGAGTGAGGACCAGGAGGAGGAAGAGGAGAGGGCAGTGAGTGGTCTGATAGTTCCACAATCACATCTGGGAAGCTCCTGAAAGTTGAAACCGTTGGAGGTTCCCTGCTATTGTCATGAATCTCCCTCCAACACCATACAGGAGAGGGCATGTTGGTCCAACATCTTTGTCTGATCCAACAAGAAGCACAGTCCTAAGTGAGGACAGAGCTTAGGTTAAGCATGAAATGACATGCATGTCCCGAACATGCATGTGTATGTTTTAGACCAGGGCAATGCTGAGGTCCTCCACACCTCATACCCCATACTCACAGACAACACTACTGTAGGTTGTTAGTCAGGTTCTGTCGTGGGTGTCAGTTACCCCACACTAGCACTAGCTGTTGGGAATCCTAAGGGGGTGAAGAAACCCTCCACATAATGAACAAAATGATGAAAACCTAGGGTTAGAATTATCCAGGGCTGTCCTTAGAAAGCCCTGGTAGGGTGCGGGGCCCAGGGCAAATCAGCCAGTGCAGGGCCCCCTTCCAATTAATTCTAATGGGGGTTAAAAGAGTGGGGCCTGGGTTGGTCATCCTGCTTGCGGTGCCCTAAGGACAGCCCTGGAAATTATCATCAGAAGTTAATTTTTAGGTTCCTGCTTAAGATAATTATTTGAGGAACTCTGAAGTGAGGGGCAAGTATTTTGATAAGCAGAGGGGATATTTGCCAGTGGGGGGTGGGGGTGTCCTGATATTCCAAATAATTAGCCATGCTATTCTATTAGGCTTTACTGAAGCTGCCTTCTTGAGTCACATCTGCTTGTATTCCTTATGCCAATGATGAGCATCATATTACTTCATTTATTCCTACATATGGGGGAATATTTAGCAAGGACTCTTTGGGATCCACATGAAACAGATATAAAAGGAAAGTCAGTCTGGCACTCTAAACGCCTTGTTAATTTTTAATCCACTTTACATCTGTTACACTTCCTAATTCAAAATTATTACTGCAGCATGATTATAGAACACTCCAAGAAAACGCACTCAATACAGGTCAAGTTCCACAAAGTAATTCTTCTAATCAATTTGACCCTTCTCCGTGTGTTTGGCATTAGTGGGAAACAAGATCATTAGCTATGACAATATCAACCTATCCCTACTATCAAATTTAACCACATTAGTGTCCAATTTAATATCTGAAAACACATTTCACAAGTAGGGAAGCAATTAAGGCATTACTGGCACACAAGAAAGTAAAATCTCTAAGGGCAAGCCCCCAAGAGGCTTTAAAAAAAATCTCTGTGGCTCAAGGAATGTGTAATCTATACAAGGTGAAAGGGAAAATATCCCAGGACATCTGTAGAAAATCCATGTACTGCAATCATCAAAGACCACTAAGACTACTTAATACTTAGCCTTCATACAGTGCTCTATAGTGTTCAATATGCTCCACGTACATTTTCATGTTGGAATGCTTACAAGAACCCTGTAAGGCAGGTCAGCATTCTCTTATATTCGAATGGAGAACTGAACAAGCCAGTGAGCTCATGACTAAAAGCAATCAGAGACATCTGGACTGATTGCTCAACCCCTAAGCCACTCTAGCTCTCTTCTGACCCTATGACATCAAGGGAGAGCAACTGCATGATGTGGGGCAATGAGACCATACCTGCTAGTCCTGCCCTTGGGCATCTACTCATTTAGCATTTGTCTAAAGAGGAAGTCACTGAATGTTGGAAGATGTGTCCCCCCACCCACCCCCGTCACTGTAATTTAGAATGTTGGCCAGCCAGCGTTCTTATTATCAATGGCTACTAGTCTGGGGACTACAGGCCACCTCCAGCCCAAGAGGCAATATGCCTCTAAAAGCCAGTTGCAGGGGAGCAACAGCAGGAGAGAGGTCATGTGCTCACGTCTGGCCTGTAGGCTTCTCAGAGGCATCTGGTGGGCCACTGTGGGAAACAGGATCGTGGACCAGATAGGCCTTGGGACTGATCTAGCAGGCCCTTATTACCAGGGGGGGGGGAGGTCTTCTTGCATTCAGTGCTCAGCTCTGCAGATAAATACCGAATGTGGAGGCCAGAGGTGCAGCTTATTTCTAAAGGTTATTTTTAAATCCCTCCCTCCAAATTTCACCCTATTTAGCCACTTTCAGAAGTGTCCTGGAGATGGATGCCAATTCCTAGAGATTCCAGGCCACTCCTGGAGGGTTGGCAACCCTAAGCATAGATGGTCAAAAAACCCTTTAAAACCCCCTTTAAAAAGTAGTGCTACATTCCCCTTACCAGTCCCTCAAAAGCACTGCAATTCACTCTTCTTAGATCCTCTAATATCTCAGTCAGGGGCGTAATGAGGCTGGAGTGGACCCAGAGACAAAATGTTAAAATTGGCCCCTCGCTGATACACACACACTCACTTCACATGTGACTTGCCTCTGGGGGCCCCCTCGAGGCGTGGGGGGCCCCAGGCAGCCGCCTCCCCTTGCCTAATGGTAGTTACGCCCCTGATCTCAGTAGTCCTTAGCTTAGCAACTACAGATTATTCTGATATGGAGAAGTTCTTTCTTTGCTCTGGAAGAGCCAGTTCCTGGACAGATTACAAGAATCATTTGCAAAGCATTAGATATTTGGAAATTCCAGCAAGGCCTCCAATGGGATACTCAGTCACCTTTATCAGTTCATTCTGTTGGAGTGGTATCTTAAGTTTAGATGGTAAGGAAATAAAAGCACTGGCCAACATCCAGACAAATAAAGCATGAGTGCACTAGTGCTACGGGAAGGGGCAATTTTAGTTACTCTCCCCTTCCCTCTGAAGCTGACTATGACTCCCCTTCCCTCTGAAGTGGATTATGAAAATATGTTGCGCAGCCTTCAGGGCTATATTTTCAAGAAACACAGTGTGCTTCAGAAGGAAAGGGAGAAATCACTCCTCCCTTATAGCACTACCACATGTGAATCCTGAAAATATGTCCTTAAGGGTTGTGTAGCCTTCAGGGACATATTTTAAAAAGGCACCGTGGGTTTCAGAGGTAAGGGGAGGTTGACAGCAATCACCTCTCCTTTTTAGCACTAACACAACATTAGGAGCACCAGCACTTCATTAGTTTGGATGTCAGCCACTGTGTGTGTAAAGCTAAATTCTAATTTGTTAGTGTTACTGTAGGAGTGATATTTGGATATGAAGCGCAATTAGTTTAAATTCCTACTAAAGAGCCTGTGGACACAGAGCAACCTCTGTGTATCTCTCAACTATTGTGACATGGGTGACGCTCAAGTGATTACTAATTAGTTGATATAATGGCGAAGCAATATGCACAGTGGATCTGCCACAATCTCTCCAGACTTTTTTTTTCTTGCGCAAGTTAAAACATAAAAAGAGGGAAATGCAAGAACAGATGTTTTGACGTATATTTGTCGGCTTCAGTGTTCTATATCCCACTGTTTAAAATCCACACTCTTATATCCAAGACTTTCCTCCATCTAATAGTAATCTAATAGTAATCAAGTGATTACTATTTCATAGCTATATGTGTGGAGCCAGGGATCCAATCTATTTCTTTCTGCTATTACTGCCAGCTCAAAGAGCAAACATGTGCAAATCAAGAAACTCTCTTCATTAGATCACCTTTAGATTTTCTATTAAGACCACTTTTTTCATATATGGGGGTCCTTGTCCATCACTTGTGAAACAATTTAACAGCTGTGAACTGCTCTGCAGACATGCCTGGAACTAAGCAGTATATTGCCTTGGTTGGCAAGCATTCTATTGTGCAGTCAACAGACTCTAATTGCCACCAGTGTATGCACTGCAAGACATTCTCTCTCAATCATCAGTTCTTGATTCACAAAGTTATTAGAAATTCAGAGGTGATGCTTCAACTGAACATTTTATTCATGCAGGGGAGCAAAAAGAAAAAAAAGAAAAGATCACTGACTTTGAGAACTATAAAAGTGCAAACACAGTACAAATTCCTGGCATGGTAGTTGGAAACTCTGATATTGCAGAATTATATTGGCTGGGTTGCGTCTAGATGTTGCTCACGTTTCTTGAGAGGAAGCATAGATAAAAAGCAATTCCCCTATAAGAGTGAAAGAAAGTCATTGTAGAGGGGACCAGACATTACCATCCATAATATTCAAGGCATTTCCATATGGCCAAACAGGTAGCATTCTAAAAGAAGCAATGGGCGTGGCCACTTTCTCCAATAGAGAGATCCAGCAAGAACAGAGACCCTGTGGCTTTTGAAATCGACTGGGAGGTTCCTGAAATGTCACTGTATATGACTTAGGATGTGTTTACCCTGGAAGTCCCTGCAGCTGGGAGATTGAGTGCAATTTTCACTTTGGCTCACCATTAGGTGAGGCCACTGCATCTGCCAAGAAATCAGCTCACTCTGCCCAGCCTGCCCTAACTAACCTTGCACTCAGCAGTCAGAAAACCAACTCCACTGATTTGGTGACGCAAAAGATGCTTCTGAGGCTGGCCTGTAATGGGGTGTGGCAAGGAGGCTACATCAGGGGGTAGACTGGCAGGGGTGGCAGGCCAGCTTGCTCATTCTTCACCAGCCACATTGCCCCTGCCCTACACAGCAGAAGCAGAAGCAGGGGTGCTGCCATTGCTAGCACTACCTCTGCTTCCCTTCCCCCTCATTTTGTACCACTTACTTCCTTTTCAAAAGCAGAGGATTGTTAATAGAGCAGAAATTTTATTCATTCATTCATTCATTCATTTCCCGCTTCTTCCTCCAAGGAGCTCTTCCTCCAAGGAGTACATGGTTATTTCTATCCTCACACCAACCCTGTAAGGTAAGTTAGGCTGAGAGATACATGACTGGCCCAGAGTCACTCAGTGAGTTTCATGGAAATATGCAGGATTAGAATGATGGGGCACTATCAGATAAAGGCAGAACAAGCATGGTGGATGAGTGGGTGGGGGAGACATCCAGCCCTACTGGGATTTGGGCCAGGACTCTGCGCTTCTCTGTTGATCTCTCAGTGGTACGAATCCTATTCACACATTATGTTCAACACTCATAGCATCTATACACAGATGTGTGCACAGGTACAGTTATTCATGCATTATGTTGAACCCACATACAGCAGTACACTTCCTATCTCTAGGAGGGACCTCTACCCAGGTTCACTTGTAAAATGGACACTGGTACAGTCGTTCACACAAACATTTGTACATGTACACAGATATCTGTACATTTGTACAATATAATGTCTGAATAGGGATGTCATACAGAGCAAAGATACAATTCAGATTATGATTCAGAGCAAAGTCTGAATAGGGATGACCGCACAGAGCACAGCCAACAACCTGGATGGCTTTAAGAGGGTTTTGGATAACATCATGGAGGAGAGGTCTATCAATGGCTACTAGTCAGAGGGCTATAGGCCACCTCCAGCCTCAGAGGCAGGATGCCTCTGGGTACCAGTTGCAGGGGAGTAACAGCAGGAGGGAGGGCATGCCCTCAACTCCTGTCTGTGGCTTCCAGCGGCATCTGGTGGGCCACTGTGTGAAACAGGATGCTGGACTAGATGGGCCTTGGGCCTGATCCAGCAGGGCTGTTCTTACGTTCTTATGTAAAGATGCAGTGGTGCAGCAAGAGAATAGCCTACCATAACTTCCCAACTAACTGCACCAGTGCAGCGGAGAAGTGGCAACGTTTGATGCCCTCCCCTTCCCCAGGATGCCCTCTGTCCTGTCCACAAATATGTCCCGAGGGCTGCAAAAATGCCAGGGACATATTTTCAGGTGGCACATAGGACTTTCTGGAAAAACGGACGGTGTCAAAAAAAATGCCACTTCCTGATGCAGCAGTGCAGTTAGTTGGGGAGTTGTGTTAGGCTGCTCTCTTGCTGCACTGCTGCATCTTTGCTCTGTATGTCAGCCCCTCTAAACATGACTCCAAATGGGATTAATATTGAACAGAATGTGGCCAAGTTGTTATTTACATATCTATATCTACCCTGTTTGCACAGCTTGTTTATTAAAGTTCACGTCCTCAAATCCCAACTGCCTTGCAATATGAGTTTATGAAATGGTAATCAAAACATTAACAGTATTTATTAATCCATTCTCCTCTACACACACACACACACACACACACACACACACACACACACACACACACACAACCTTCCTCTTCAATGACTTAGAACATAAGAACAACCCTGCTCGATCAAGTCCAAGGCCTATCTAGTCCAGCATCCTGTTTCCCACAGCGACCCACCAGATGCCTTTGGGAAGCCCACAGGCACGAGGTGAGGGCACACCCTCTCTCCTGCTGTTGCTCCCATGCGACTGGTATTCAGAGGCATCTTGCTTCTGTGGCTGGAGCAAGATGCCTCTGAATACCAGATGGCCTATAGCCCCCAGACTAGTAGCCATTGACAGACCTGTCCTCCATGAATCTGCCCAAGCCCAAACTGTTTAAAGCTAGTGGCCATCACCACATCCCACTGCAGAGAATTCCATAGGTTAATTATGGAGACTTGTAGCATCTCCTGGAATATGACCTGCATTTGGGGTCGATTGCTTCCATAAATGAACTGCTTTTCAAAGGACTCATACATATTATTGCACAGACAAGAAAAGGTTGAACACCGAAAGTGTTTAAAAACTATATTCACTTTGCAGCAGCTTTATTTGGCTATTTGTAGATATATAGTACATTAAGATGCTCTTGCTTGCTGCTTGCAGTGCTGGAAGAATAAATGAGGAAGGGATGTTGCCTTGTATGCAAATCTGCTTTTAATGTTAGCACACTATTTCAGGTCAAGGCTGCACAATTAGGCACTTTTAAGTATAGCTTTTCCACTGAAACGATGGGATTTAAAATGGTTTAACACTGGCTGATCATGCTTTTCTGTTTTTAAGACCCATTTTGTCTCTTTATGCTTACCAGATTAGGCTTTTATAGCCTTCTTTAAATAAGCAGTTTCAGGCAGAATCTGAGTGACTGGCTGAGTTGGCTTCATGGCTGGGTAGGGATTTGAACCTGGGATTCCCTGCTCCTAGTACAACACTCTAACCACTACACCAGTGGCGGCTGGTGAGAGTGATGCTGGGGGGAGGTGGTGGTGAGAGGTACCTTTAAAAAGTGATTACCCATGGTACTGCTGGCACCAGCAAGCTGCTGTGAGCAGTGGCACCCCGCCCAGCATTCTGTGTGTTGGCTGCTGCAGCTCCAGCACTCATCTAGCCTCTGAGCATGCACAGAGGCCAGGTCAGTGCTGGAGGCACGGTAACTACCACGCAGAATACTGGGTGAGGTGCCACTGCTCACAGCAGCTTGCAAAGTGGGTGATCACTTTGTAGCCCTTGGGTTCCCTGCACCTGGGAGAGAGGGGTGGAACTGGTCTCCTTAGTGGTCCTTCCCCCCTCCCCACGCCCACACTCTCAATTTTGCCCATAGACCTCAGTTCCAGAGGAGAGGCATTTCGTTCACCCTGAGACATTCACTTCCGCCTCTTCCCTGTGGACGTTTCCTGAGCATCCTGCAAGAGCTGAGGTGGAGTCATTCCACCCTTAAATAGCTGCTAGGATGCTCCCTGGTTGCCCCATAAGATGTCTCTGGCACACCCTCCTGGAAGCTGCATCACTGTTGCCTCAGCAACGGAACTGCAGCTCCCCAAATCTTCAGCCAAAGCCCCCTTTGCCACTGTGTGGTATGTTGCCTTGGTAACCAAGGTGCTACCCACATTGTTTGTCAGCCATGGCATCTTGGGTCCAGCAGTCTATGGTTTTGCTATCAGTCCCACTATCAAAGGCTGGGGTTGGATTCAAGACACTTTCATAGGCATCAGATCTGCAGTAGGATTCCAGCTCAGGGAACCCAGGCTCCATTAACAAAGAGGAATACTTTTATTCCAAATCCATACATATATCTTTTCTGACCCACGGCAAAACAAAAAGGTCAGTATTATTTTTCTAGGCACTGTCTCCTCTTAGCAAAATCTCCCCGAATTATGGTTGTTGGATCACCCACGCCCACCCCCCAATTCATAGCTATAGGAAGCTGGCAGTGATGAAGTAAACAAATAGACCATCCATTTCCTTATTGTTCAGGTTTTTAAAGAAGGAAACAAGATAATTCAAACTGTCAGCAGATTGCAAAAGATTTTAATTACATACCTAAGTAGCTGCATATGCTCATATTCCATCAGCAAAAAATACTGTCAGTGAAGGCTTGACATCTTATATCAACAACTCCAGCAGTGAATTATTCTTGCCTGTGTTGCACATTTTATCTTATGCAAATTAAATAGTTGGGTTTTTTATTTTAAAAAATCTCCCTGGCATACCAATTAGATTCATTGGACTCCCGGTGCTGACTGCTGCTGCTGCCGGCTTTTATTTAGTTTACCACGAACATATCTAGCCAATTAGCAGCGATATTCACAAAATGGTAGCTGTCATAAATGCTGACTATTAAATGCCCCTGAAGTCTTTACCTCCTCCAGTGTGACTCCCTGGAATCAATAAAGAATGCTAAATGTTACTGTGTAGCCGTGCATCTGTGGTAAGAATAGGAAAACAATGCTCAGCAACAATTCTCATTAGCCCTATTTAGACATGATACTGTATGTACATACAGGTGCCTGTACACATCTATATGTTTTTGGGTGACTGACTGTCCCTATGCTCATTTTAAAAGTGAACCTAAGTACAGGCCAGGGGCATAGCTAGCAGAGAGGTGGCTTGTGTTCGTCCCTCTCCCCAGTGGCCCCTCAGAGTGAGGGAGATAATGAAGAAAATAGGGAGGGGTAGAGCTGGGGGGCCCTCAGAAGCTGTGGGGCCTGCGTTCTTTGAACCCATCTGCTCAATTATAGCTGTACCCCTGGTACAGGCCCTCTCAGGGCAGTATTGAACTTCTGTTGAATGTAACGTGGAAATAACTATGCATGTATACACTGTACACAGAAGCCCTATTCAGACATTATGTTGTACATGAGTCCAGGTGTCTGTACATACACACCATGTTTTTGTGTGAATGGCTGTTACACATGTGCTCATTTTAAAACTGAACCTGGGTGCCTACCCTCTCAGATACAGGTACATATATTGTGCTACTGTACTTGTGTTGAACATAATGAGGCTGTTCTCATGCACAGCCTAACCCAGGCTAGGGAAGCCCAGCCTGCATTAGGCTGCGCATGAGAACCACCAGGATCGGGCCCGATCCTGGAGGGGCAGTGCCACCTAGCTCTGTTTTTAAACCTGGTTCTTAGGTTCCAGGATTGTTTGTTCACTGGGGCTAAACACAGACACAGAGCCTAGATTGTCCGTCTCCTGGGGGAATCCCCCAACACATTGTGCACGTCGCATGGTGCATTGGGGAATCCCTGGAGGCTGGCATTGTCCTGGCCCCCTGGAGGTGTGTGCTACAGATATGCAGCACTGCTTGTCTGGGAGTGTGGTCCATCTGAGCAAAACATATAGAGAGGGGCCATTCCCTGAAGCTGATGTGGAACTGGAAATAGAGTGTAAAAGCAGAAACCACCAATAATAGCCACAGTGACACTGAAACTGTCAGTGACTCACCACACAGGACAATTTTGCACAAAGACATGGAGTCCTGGTTCAAGGCCTGATAGGCTGCTCTTTGTGGTGCCAATTTTCTCCACAACTCTTTGGAGTGGAACTAGACCCTGTTTGCTATGAACAATATAAGAGTAACTTATGTGGTTCCCCATTCAAAAATGCTGCATGAACTCTGCATTACGCTGCATGATCTGATCAGGGATGGACTTTCCCAGCCTGGCTGCTGTGTGGCTCTGCAGTTGCCCAGGGAAATTGGTGCCACACAGAAACAGTTATAGAACCAACAATCAAAGTGAAACCAGTACCAGTTCTGCTGGTCTAACAGAGTGGTTAAGAGAACGAGCTGTGAACCAAGAAATCCTCAGTTCAAATCTCCCCTCTGCCAGTTACTATCCTTAGGTGGCCTTAGGATTGCCAGCCTCAACCCCCGCATCCTTAATATGGAAATCATGATACCTTACAGGATTGTTGTAACGATTACTGAGATCATATATATGAAGCACTTCTGACATTATTGAAAGCACTATATAAATGCTAAGGTTAAAGTCCTACAAATATTCATTGTTGATCTGATATTTTATTGTACTTTTTAGCTGCTGTGTATGTTGACCACCACTTTAGGGCGATTGTAGAGAGTGGCTTATAAATCCATAAATATTTAAATGGGAGCAAATCCCATTGAACTTTCTTAAATATGCACAGGATTGTGCAGTTAAAGTTATTGCAGTCAACGCAGAATAGAGCTTCAGGGCTTTCTGTTTACATTTTTCAGACTGAGCAACCAAAGAGCAACAATGTCAACAAATTCTTATTCATGTTGGATATTTATGAACTCCTCATCTATAATATGAAAAGCATAAATGTGTGTGTGTGTGTGTGTGTGCGCGCGCACACACACACACACACACGTGCAAAAACCAGAATGCCCTGAATTTTGTACCCCTACCATTACCAAGGAAACCACTTGCCTTATCCACGGTTTGCCTTATCTACAAGTCTGTTTCACTTGGCTTATAACTCACAAACAGATAAAGGAGCACTTGGAAAACAGAGAGGAATTTTCTTTCCTTCCATATTCTGTGAACCCACATTCAAAAGAAAATAATTGGAACAATCTATCAATAAATGCAGTGTGTATTCAAAGTTAACTTATCAGGTTATGTTAATTAGACTTGGAGATATGTGAATGTTTGTTTTTAGAGGTAGGAGTGACAAAACTAGAAGAAAAAACTCTGCAAGTTTGTAAATGATTGTGTCCAAAACAATAAAAAATTATCAATTTTATAGAGAGTTGCTACTGTTTAACAGTTTGGTGTCTGTTCTGAGGCACAGATTTGTTTAAAAATGGTAGAAATGACTGAAATCAAGACCAAACTATTCCTGAGTTGTGCCATCGACTTGGTGTTAACTCCTGGTGACCAGAGAGCCCTGCGGTTTTCTTGGTAGAATACAAGAGGGGTTTATCATGGCCTTCTCCCATGCAATATGAGATGATGCCTTTCAACACCTTCCTGTATTACTGCCGTCTGATACAGGTGTTTCCCATATTCTGGGAAACACACCAGCGGGGATTCGAACCAATAGCCTCCTGCTCTCTAGGCAGATTGCTTCCCCGCTATGCCATTAGGTGAGTAGACCTACTTAAATTAAGTAGTGCTTTACAGTAGGAGTGTCAAATTAAATCGGGTGGTGGGCTAATGAAATTTTCTAAATGCACTACACAGGAACATAGGAACCTGCCATATACTGAGTCAGACCATTGGTCCATATAGCTCAGTATTGTCTTCACAGACTGGCAGCGACTTCTCCAAAGTTGCAGGCAGGAATCTCTCTCAGCCCTAACTTGGAGAAGCCAGGAAGGGAACTTGGAACCTTCTGCTCTTCCCAGAGAGGCTCCATCCCCTAAGGGGAATATCTTACAGTGCTCATACATCAGGTCTCCCATTCATATGCAACCAGGGTAGACCCTGCTTAGCTAAAGGGACAAGTCATGCTTGCTACCACAAGACCAGCTCTCCTCCTAGATCAGCTCTCCTCCTAAACTACTTTTGACACCAGAATATGCTCAGGGAAAATTAATTAATTAATTAATTTTAAGAAGAAATTCGGAACCATCAAATCAACTGTTACAACAGATTTTTAACACTCATTAATTAGCTCAATAATTCCAGAACATCATGCCCCAAGAAAAGCAGAATCTCACCTCCTCCTCCCTCTTCCTCTCCAGGGCTAGCACTTCATACATTGAAAAGCCCACCATGAGGGAGGAGGGGGAGAAGCAAGCCGGTTGGCCGGCATGTCCTAGGACCGCTTCACATGGGCCCGTCAGCTGAGCTCCACGGGCCTGATACAGCCCGTCGGTCAGCAGTTTGGCAGTCTGGTTTTAGAGTAACTCCTGAATAGTACTATTAAGTAATGTAGGGTGGCTATCAACCAGAGTTCTGGCTAATCAATGCTGTTCAATACTTCACTAACAATGAATATTCATGGATAGCATTCACAGGGGCGTGCCCTCTCTCCTGCTGTTACTCCCCTGCAACTGGTACTCAGAGGCTTCCTCTGAGGCTGGAGGTGACATATAGCCCTCCAACTAGCAGCTGTTGATAGACCTCTCCTCCATGAAGTTATCCAAACCCCTCTTAAAGTCATCCAGGTTGTTGGCTGTCAACACATCTTGTGGCAGAGAATTCCACAAATTGTTTGTGCATTGTATGAAAAAGTACTTCTGTTTGTTGGTCCTAGATTTCCTGGCAATCAGTTTCATGGGATGACCCCTGATTCTAGTGTTATGTGAGAGGGAGGAGAATTTCTCTCTATCCACTTGCTCCACACCATGCATGATTTTATAGACCTCTATCATGTCTCCCCACAGTTGTCTTTCTTCTAAACTAAAAAGCCCCAGGTGTTGTGCAACCAAGATGATCAGGGGCCTAGAGCCCCTTTCTCTCATCTTGGTTGCCCTCTTCTGCACTTTTTCCAGTTCTACAATGTCCTTTTTAGATGTGATGACCAGAACTGTAAGCAGTAATCCAGGTGTGGTTGCACCATAGTTTTGTATTAGGGCATCATAAGATTAGCCTTTTTATTTTCAGTCCCCTTCCTAATGATCCCTAGCATGGAATTGTCCTTTTTCAAGCTGCTGCACATTGAGTCGACACTTTCAACGAGCTGTCAACCACAACCCCAAGATCCCTCTCCTTCTAGATTGTTTATGAATAAATTAAAAAGCAGTGGTCCCAGTACAGATCCCTAGGGGACCCCACTTCTTACTACCCTCCATTGTGAAAACTCTCCATTTATACCTACCCTCTGTTTCCTGTCCTTCAACTAGTTAGCAATCCACACATGTACTTGTCCCCTTATCCCATGACCGCTAAGTTCCCTCAAGAGTCTTTGATGAGGAAGGATGGCTGCTTGGTGCTTGTATCTCTATTGCTGAATTGGGGCACAGACTGGTCATTCAATCAGTACTATATCTACTGGGAAGTAGTGTTTCTTGAAAACGTTTGTGAGTTTAAAAAAAATAATTCATATGCAATTCCAGACTGAAACAAAAGGCATGAGAAACAAACTGTGTTATTACATGCAGTAAGCCCTGGCAATTGTAAATGTAGCTTACATTTGCTTGACAGTATGATGAAGTTTGCTTTAATTATTCCTCTCATTTGCCCAGCATGAACTGGTTTGGATAAGCTGCTAATCATCAGATAAATATTGACTCTTAACCATTTTGTTTAAGATTAGCATATCACAAATTAATGCCACACTGCAAGAAGCAAATCCAGTTGAGGCAGCTGGCCGGGCGGTGGGGGGATGGAGGGGAGGACAAGCACTCACACTCTCAGTTAATACAATTTCTTAATCCACTTATCAGGGTAACGATTAGCCCATGTTGCTTGATCTTAGGCATTGATTGCTTCTGGCAGAGTACAGTGTGCAGACACGTTGGAAGAAGGTAAATCTTTCATGTGCGGCTCTTGTTGACCTAGTTAAGTTAGCACGATGGTTGTTAACTGCCTTATTGTCACCTGTTAGAAAGAAAATTGGGCTAAAATTGGGTATTTTGAGTGGGGGGGGCATCCTCTGGCTGTTCCTCTTTACTAGCTTACATACCACCTGGGCTAGGACCTAGCCCAGAGTTAGGACCTATCTATGCTGCAAACTTACACTGGTTGTCTACTCAGCACGGCTTTCTCCAAAGAATCCTGGGGACTGTACTTTTTTGTGTTGAGACCTCTCAGTTAGTATTCCCAAGCCCCTCCCTCACAGAACTACAAACCTTATGATTCTCTCTAGACAGAGAGCGGAAACAACTACATTATGTACTAGTCTGTGGTGTAGATATGTCTTCAGAGTATGCTTCACCACAGGACCCAGATTCCACAAGCTCTTGGACAACTACTGGCTTTCCTACTGCAAAAGATGGTCCAGTGGTACGATGAGACGATCAGTTTCCTCCACCCCACCACCAGTGCAGGGTTCAATACATAATGGACTACATGACACCCACATCCTTACCACACTTGATTTAGTTGACTATATTGATTTGGAAGTATTTCCTAACTATATTTACTTCAAGTAAGTCTTGCAGATTTCTTGGCAACTGACTTTACAGTAGGGCTGGCCCAAGGATAAGCCTGCCTGGGTGCCCCCTGCCTGCCCCCATTGCCTGCCCGGGGACTCACCGCTCACCCCATCATCCACCCAGGCACCATCCTGGCCACAAGTGGTGGCCAAGAGGGTGGGCACTGGGCAGGAGATGCACCATGAAAGTGATGGCTGGAGGCAGCAGCAGTGAGGAGGGCGGGTGGGTGTTCTCCATTACCCGCCCACCCTCCTCACTCCACTGCCACCACAAATCAGGGGGCAGGCTTGCACTCCCCATCACCTGCACAGTGCCCTCTCTCCTGCCTGCCACCTGCTGTGGCCAGGAGGGTAGGCATGCAAGTGGGTGGCAGGGAGGGGGCAGAGGGTGGCGACCCTGGTTCCCATGTGACCCAAGTTCTCACCACCCCTGCTGGCTTTGTGCCCTAAGCAGGCACTTAGCCAACTTTAATGGGCAAGCTGGTCCTGCTTTCCAGTAAGCTGGCTTTGGACTACAGCAGTGATCATGAAAATAAATTTAGGCTAAACTGCCATGTATGGTAACTGAATATTAAGCAAGCCTTTTTAATTCCCAAGCTTATATAGTCCTGGTAGTAAAGCAAGTACCAACTTATGGTAATTTTTAAATCTGGCAATACAAGCAGTTCTGTTGGCACCATTCACTTTCCTAATCCTACTTTCACAGCAAAACTGCTGAAAGTATTTTTCATAGGTTTTTCAAGGTCACTTCTCCCCCTTGGGGGAGTTCCTTGGGGTGGTGGTGGGGGTCCACGGTGGTCCCCCCTCCCCCCGCCAGCCTCACCCCCTCTAGCCCCCTCACCCCCTCTGGTTTTAACTTCGGCACGGCAGCCATTTTGGACACCGCCGTGCCTGCGCAATTGGCATCTGAGAGGACAGCATGCCATTACTCATTGTTCATTTGTTGCCCCTACTCCACTTAATCCTCGCAGGGAGAAAGAATGGCGCTGGCATTTGCTAACAGCCCGGCACACAGGGACAGAAGAGCCACCTCTATCAGGGTGGAGATCGGCTCTCAGAAGTGGCGTCTGTGATTCCCAGTTCGTTTTAGCCCATGCACAGGCAGACATCTCACCTTTCCACTGGAGAGGAAAAGGGGATCTGCAGAGAGTTGGTGCTAACTGGACCGAAACCTTTTCCCAAAAAGTGTTTCTGCTGAGCAGAGGAATGGCCAGTTTGGATAGAGGTGGTGAGAGGGAGGGGGAGAGAGAGAGATGCTGGGGGTGGTAAGGGATAACTCTGATGGGTTATCAGTGCAATAAAAATGGTGTGAATATGCTCCCTCCCCCCCTCCCTGCTCCTTGTCTTTGGGAAAGCGCAGAAGTCTCACCTTTCCGCTGGGAAAAGGGTGTCTGTGGAGACCCAGTGTGCTTCTAATCACTCTACTGGACTAACTAAATGCACCAATTTAAAAATAAAAATTTCAGAAGCGGCTTGTGAGGTTGTACCTGGTCTTCGCTTGGTAACTGGAATGAACATCTGGAACCGGCAACTGATGGTTAAACCAAAACCATTTATTACTCCCAAAATGCCAAACGTAATTACACCTCAAAGTCCTACTTTTAAGTTTTAAGTCTGCTAACTCCACTTCCAAAAGTGCGGGGGGCGGGGGTGGAATCGCTCCTGAATTGGTATTCTATTGTTGGTAGGCTTCAGAACTGTAACTGGATTACAGCGGTTGTCTTGATTATGTGTCTCATTAAAAAATGCCGTGAATTATGTAGTAGTAATGGCCAGTTTGGATAGAGCTGGTGAGAGGGAGGGGGAGAGAGAGATGCTGAGGGTGGGGAGGGATAACTCTGAAGGGAGAACTGTATTTAAAAAATAATAGAAAAATTCATGAACTCCCCGGACCAAACCAAGCCAGGGGGGGTTCGAGGGGGTGCCAGACTGAACTGGCCCAATCTGGTTCGAGTACGGACTGGACTCGAACCGAACTGGGCCAGCCGGTACTGTGCACATCCCTAATAGTTGCTTAACTCTGAGGGATACAATGCAGGCTTCTTCAGAAAGATTTAATTATTGCTTCCTTAAGACAAGGAGGCATCCTGCCCTCCCTCAGGGAAACATTTATAATATCAACCAAGCCTTCTAAACCAACCCCCCTGCCAGATAGTATAAGCCATGTCGGAAAAGGGTCAAGAGAACAAGAAGTAGACTGCATTGTTCCAAGCAGCTTGTCTACATCCTCAGGAGTCAGAAATTGAAACTGATCCAGCCTAACCACATAAGAGGAGCTGCTGGACACCTCTGTATCAGACACTGTATGCCCCATATTTATAATGTAGTACACATAATGCACAGGGACCCCCTGATCTAACAATGGAGTGTTTACACTGCCACCATCCATCTCAAACCCATATGCATGCTTCTGGAAAGACTGCAGAGCTGTTTAAAATCGTCTCCATGCTTAGTGATTCATCTCCCATTAGGAATAATGGGAGAGAGTGGCTTCAGCATTGATGCTATTTTTAGCAAGCATAAGTCACTCCAGCAGCGTGCTTGAGTGTTTGAGATGGATGGAGGCAGCATGGGCATCCCACTGTGGTATATGAGCCAATCACTATAACATAATTCATTCCAATCTCTAATAAGCTATTGGTCCCAACCGCACTAAAGTTAAATCATGACTAAGTCCTGTTAAAAGCAATGGAACTAGTTAGTTACACGTAACTTGTTCCAATAGTTCCAATGGGATTTATTCCCAACTAATGTGAGCTGAATCAAGGCTATTGCGCAGGCCTCAGGGTCATATTTCTGGAAGCCAAAAAGTACTTTTGGAGGGAGGGGAGAGCAACAAAAATAACTCTCCCTCTCCCCTGTGTTTGCGATCAGTTATGTGGCAAGCACTTGGCTGAGCTCAACAGCAATCTCTCTATATGGGCACAGCTCTTTTCACACCCTCATGATGCTGCGGAACATGTTGGCCACTATGCCCAATTTGGGGGCCCACAGTTTAAGAAAGACATTGATATACTGCAATGCATTCAGTGGAGGGCAACAAAGATGGCGAGGACCAAGTACTGTGAGGAACAGCTGAAGGACCTGGGTAGGAGCTGGGGAAGAGAAGACTAGGTGGGGATATGATAGTCATCTTCAAATATCTGAAGGGCTGTCACAGAGACAGAGTGGACTACTTCTTTGAAGCTCCTGAAAGCAGGGCTAGAACCAGTGGGTTGAAATTACAAGGAAGCCCATTTAGGTGACTTCCTAACTATAAGAACTATTTGCCAGAGGAACAGCTTGCCTAATGCAATGTAGGGTTCTCCTTCAGTGGAGGTTTTCAGATCTGGGCCAGCAGAGATGCTGTCACAGTTTCCTGAACTGAGCAAGGGGTTAGACTAGACAACCTTCACAGTCAGGGGCGTAACTATAATAGGGCAAGGGGAGACAGTTGTCTGGGGGCCCACTGCCTTGGGGGGGCCCCCAGAGGCAGGTCAGATGACTGACTCCCCCAGCTGCGCACCTGCCCAGGCTTCCTTCAGTTGAATTCATCCTCCGAAATTGATGTGAGTGTTAAGACCTGGAGCTACCAGAACAGCATGTCTTTCTCTATCCCCATTAAATGACTTGCATCGTCCACAATTCACAAAACCTTTTTAATGTTCTGTTGTGGCACATAGGTGTGTTTTATATACACACACACACACACACACACACACACACACACACGCACACAGTGTGTGTGTGTGTGTGTGTGTGTGTGTGTACACACACAAATTTTACTGTGCTTTTTGTTACCACTATTCAGCCTCATTTAAGATTTATTTACTTCATGAGTGAGCTTCAGTGGGGGGGGGGCATTTTAAAATCTTGTCTCTGGGCCCACTCCAACCTTGCTACGCCCCTGTTCACAGTAGCTTCTGACTCAAACATTCTATGACCCTGTGAAAAGCATGCAATGCTGTTTCTTTACACACCCTGGAGTTTTTAAGTTGCTCATCTTTCTTGTCTCTAGCAGGGAATGGCAACATGTCAGAATGATTCTTAAAGCTATCCCAAGAGCTGTCTTTTCCTCCACCAACAGCACCCTATATTTCATTGCTCATCCTCCTTTCAACAGCTATGTAACACAGTTTGCAAACCCATCACGACAAGAAGTAAAATGCATAAAACAAGTCACATAAACAGCAAGACAGCTATATCTCATGACACAAGGGAGCTAAGTGTTTCAGATGGGCTAGCTGAATCGTATAACTAACACTTAATTTTCTGTTCTCTAGTTTATCAACAAAGATTTAAGACAGAATGTCACATTTTAGCCTCCCAGGAATGGCTCACATTTTAGTCAGAGAAGCGATTAAGCAGCTGTGTGAGGCTGCTTACAGACTTGCTAAGTGTAAGGAAACATATAATTATATGGTTTAGCATTTTACGTAAAACAAATAATTTTCACTGACATCTCTATGCATCCCTCCCTTTGAAAAATGAAGCTATTCAGCTCCCATTCTTTTAACAACTAATATCTTTCATTTTTGCACACCTTAAGAAGAAATGGTCTTAGAATGATTGGAATTACTGGATTTTTGACATAATTGCAAATACAGGAAAATTACAGGAAGTTTCTAAATAGCCTAATATGAAAACCCTTCACTTTAAAATGCTGCTCATCATCACCAGTTCACAAAATTCATGGATGAGCTGAGGTGTAAACAGTAATCAACACATTTATACTTCTGAATTCCCTACTCTCAGAGAACCTGTCCAATATTGGCTTGTCTGCCATACCTGCTTTGTACCAACTCATAGGAACACAAGAAGCTGCCTTATACTGAGTCAGACCACTGGTCCATCTAACTCAGTATTGTTGACACTGACTGGCAGCAGTTCTCCAAGGTTTCAAGCAGGAGTCTCTCCCAGTCCTATCTGGAGATGCCAGGGATTGAATTGGAGACCTTCTGCATGCAAAGCAGATGCTCTTCCACTGAGCTCTTCCACAGAGCATTCCTCTTCTACAGCCCCAGCCCCAAGGTAGAAGGGCTCAAAGACGAAGGATTTAGACAATTTAAGACAAACAATGGCTTTAGATAGAACTAAAAAGGTACCTTCTACCAGCTATAGCTGGTAGGCCAGCTGCGACCCTACTTGGAGAAGTTGGACTTGACCTCAGTCACTCATGCTTTGGTAACGTTCAGACTGGACTACTGCAATGCACTCTATGTGGGGTTGCCCTTGAAGATGGCTTGGAAGCTTCAGCATGTCCAGAACTCTGCTGCAAGGATGTTCGTGGCCCCTCTCGCCTTCGAACCAGCTGCTGTTCAAGCTGGTTCCATGCAGATCCCATAACTCAATCACAGAAGTGACTGAGAGGTAAAGACCCACCTCGCACTAAACCTCTGAAACAACCAGACACTCCAAGGAAGAGGAACATGCATCCCACATCTTTTAGTGATGTGTTTTTCTCATACAAATGGAGAAAAGAAAAGTGAGACAGAGGAGTTGGGAATTTGTCTTTTCCTTTGGTCTGTATGACAATTGTTTTTCTTGGGATGGCTTTTGGGGGCAGAGTGGGGAATCGAAACTGAATCCATTACATAGTTCTGATCTTTGTTCATCATGTAATAATGGTAAAATGCTGCTCCTGTTGATTAGCAATTTTGTCACACAGTGCCAGACAGGCTTCTGGCTCCAGACAAAAAATTACTTTTGCCTCTCATGATTGCTCTGTGCAAAAACTGGAACCTAATTCCCACTAAGGTATGGATGCACCTCAGGGATATTTCTCCTTCAGTACAGATGCTCAGCTGGTACTGAAATTGCATCTTTCATTTATTACTTGAACAAACTTCTTTGGAAGTTGCATGGTGTTACAGGATTAATAAAAATACCAGCATAAGTTATTTCATGTCCTATATTTTCCAAAATAAACAATGAAACTAGCTTGTCTTAACTACTGGGAGTTTTATTAAAGGCAGCTTAAAAAAAAAATCCAAAGCAAATATTTTGAAGCCAATCTCTTTGAGTTGGAAACTGGGAAAGTTCAGGGGGAAAGTGACTCTGATTCACACCCTTCAATCCTAACCCCTCCAAGGCTCACAACACACCAGGGCAGTGTCAGGACCCTGGACAGGCTGGGTTTCAGTCTCAGTGCAGGCAGATAAGGATCAAGCAGCCAGAGGCAGAAGACATAGAAAGAAATGGGCTGGTTGTCAGGTACTGATGTGGTGGGCAAGAATCAGAGGCATGGCTGAAGACAGACTGGTTGTCAGGTTCCAGGTGAGGAAAGGCAAGGGTGTGTTACAACTGTGTTACCGTCAGAGGAATTGTTCAGACTGAGGGATGAAATCTGGAGCAACTGTAATATAGAGCTAAATAAGCTCTTATGGGGTTCCTCAGATCACCTGGGATGAAGAGTGACAGCACCAGTACCAGTTCCAGCCACAAAGGTGCTGCTGCAGTGCAGAGGAAATCAAGCTAATGCCTTCCTCTGATGGGAGTTCCCTTGCTGGCACAAGGAGGAAGGCACCCGAGTCATGTAGCCAGAGTCTCCAGTCAGAGGTCTCCAACACAACTTACAGGCACTGCTGCAATCAACTTGGTCAGACGAAAAGAGTCAGAGGCAACCAGTCATTCCGAGTGCTCTACACTGAAATGCAGTTCTCAACAGTTATGCATTATCTCTGTGCCTTGGGGGAATAGTCATAGCTTCCCACTTCTATTAGTTTTCCTGGATCTCTCCCAAAGGACCTGCCATATACAGTATGCTACATAGATGACACTTCATATTCATAACTTTGTAGGAGGAGAAAAAGCCAAATTTCCTCTCAACAAATTATATGTCTTTCAAGCTATTCTGACTGATGACTGAAATTTTATTTTATTTTATTTTATTTTATTTATATGCTACCAGACTCCAAAGGCTTTAGGCAGTTCACAAAAATAAAAACAACAAAAACAAAATGAGACAAACTATTAAAACAATTTAAAACATTCAAAGATTACTAAAAGTCTGGCTAAAAAAAATATGTGTCTTAAGGGCTCTTTTAAAGGCTGGTAAAGATGTTAAACCATGAATGTCTATAGGGAGCACATTCCATAGCCCAGGAGCGATTACAGAGACAAAACAAAGACACATTCATTCATTCACCTCTTTAAAGGTCAAGCACTGGATATCTTTCCACAAAAACTTTTAAAAGCCTAGAAACAGCCTTATCGGAAACAAAACAAATCAATAAGAATAACCTGGATGCTGAGAAAATACACACACATAGGGAAATGACCCGTGAAAGAGAAACCACCCACAGTGAAGAATAGAACACTGGCTCTAATTCTAACCTAATCTAACCAATAAACGAATGCCTGCTTGCTTGTTCCATGGCAAGAGTTTTCCTTCAACTCTACAGCTGAGATGATTTTTTTAAAAAAAGGTTCAGGCTCACCGATGGTGTAGTATCTCTTCAGCTCACCCCTCCGCGGATTGCGTCGTTGAGTGTTGGCAGTATTGTTTTGTTCCTCTTCAGAAGTGGTTGTGTTAGTGATAGGTGTTGGTCTAGTTGGTTGCAATGCCTGCGGTGGTACTGGTGCCAGAGGGTCATATCCTGGTGTAGAAATATCAACAGACTGGGACTTTTTCTTTAGCCTGAAAACAAATGGAAATCAGGTCTGTTAATGTTAAGCTCTGAGATTACAAAAATTGTAGCTAAATCTTTCTATATTGCCATTAGGTTAAGGTCCCAATTAAGCACTTAATTGCGGGAGCTGTTTATTGTTTTCAAGTAATTTATTATGAGTGATTGTATTTTGTTTTATTGTGTTTTAGCATTGTTTATTAATTGTTGTATTGGACATATTTGCTACTTCTGTTTTTGCTGGCCAATGGCTGTAATAAAATTGATGATGATGATGATGATGATGATGACGATGATGATGATGATGATGAAGTCTGTTAATGCCTGGGCTACAGCTACATGTTTTAATTTCTCTTGCTTTGTGGGACTGATGGGGAAAATAGTCAAGTTTTAGAATTACGATTAAAGAGTAAATATACATTGGCACCCAAAAGCTAGAAGCGAGATCAGAAAGCCACTGCAGCACACACTCAACAAATAGGTCTTATTAAAAAGTGCTTATAAACTAATTTTTGGAGCCACAGATCACTTGTATTTTATCAAGCCTTCAGAACTCATTCAGCAGTGAACATACAAAGATGCCTTCTACTGTGCCAATCCATTGGCTATCTAGCGCAAAATGCTGTCTATTTTGACTAGCATCCGTTCTCAATGCTTCAGGGAGGCCGACCAGCCCTACCTGGTGATACTAGTGGCTGAACCTTGGACCTTTGGCATACAAAGCACATTTTTTACCACTGAGCTATGGCCTTTCCCTGTGGCTCACCTGTATCATGTTTATAGCAGCCATTATTTATGTATATATGTATTTATTTATTACATTTTATATCCCGCTCTTTCTCCAAGGAGCCCAGAGCGGTGTACTACATACTTAGGTTTCTCCTCACAACAACCCTGTGAAGCAGGTTAGGCTGAGAGAGAAGTGACTGGCCCAGAGTCACCCAGCTAGTCTCATGGCTGAATGGGGTCCAGGACTCTAACCACTATACCATGCTGGCTCTCATTAGGAAGTCTGTCCCAGATTTCACCTCTCAAATATCCTTGATTATGCAGAACACCCATTTTATTGCAATGTCCATATTTGCCAGTTGACCAAAATTTTGTTATTTAAATTCTAGAAGGTATCTACTTTTCTGAAGAGAAACTGAAGGTTGGGTATATTGGCCCAAGCTACATTAAGAAAGCATTTCCTATCTTTTCTTTATGACTCTTTGATGAACTAATTCTGGTACACTATCTTTCCTTTGGATTTTGGAAGGTTGTATAACAGGTCAGACTGAGGAAATACTAATGAAAAGAACCTACCTACGTAACAAGAGTAACATAGGAAGTTGCCTTATACCGAGTCAGATCATTGATCCATCTTGCTCAGTATTGTCTACTTCACAGACTGGCAGCGGCTTCTCCAAGGCTGCAGGCAGGAGTCTCTCTCAGCCTTATCTTGGAGAAGCCAGGGAGGGAACTTGGAACCTTCTGCATGCAAATGCTCTTCCAAGAGCAACCCCATCCCCTGAGGGGAATACATCTTACCGTGCTCACATGGATAGTATCCCATTCATATGCAACCAGGGTGGACCCTGCTTAGCAAGTCATGCTTGCTACCACAAGACCAGTTCTCCTCCCAGCTCTATTGTTTGGTTTTTCTCATATTTAAAATCTGGTAGGAGGACTAAGAAAGTCCTCTGCTCAACACCTTTGAAAGCAGCTTCTAACAATAGACAACACTAGCCTAAACGGGGCACTAGTTGGGCTCAGTATGATATAAACACATCACAGTTTAACTGTGAGAATTTCCCTCTCAATAAAACAAGGAGTTACAACAAGAAATGTTCATATAGTGTTAAAGTTTGACATTTTAGAGGTTTTGTCTGTATTTAAAATTGTTTAATTTTGTTAACATTTTAATTCAATTGTTGCTGTGTTTTTAGATTGTGAACCACTCATGGACTTACATATGGGGAGGTATAAAAGTGCACTAAATAAATAAATAACCCATACTACTAAGGTTTCAAAATAATGAGGGACTTTAGAGGAATGTATGTGGGCATCAATATGGGCTGAATGCGATAGCTTACTGCTGCCATAATAGAAGGTGCCCAGTGATCAAGAATCTGAATTCTGAAAATACAAAGCAGATGTTTGTGCACAAGAAAAGTCGATCCTTGACCTGGCTCTGTTGGATTACAAATGTTCAGGAAACACTGCACTCCAAAAGAGGGAAAGGAAAAGAGAATTTTGTAATCCCATCATATTAGAATGGCCAAATAATGCAGAATGGCCAGACTCGGGGAAGCAATCAAGCTAGAAGCACGTGATTCCCCTATTTACATTCTGAAATAATGTTATCGGAGGGAGAGAGTGAACATTGAAGTGGCTCACATATGCTTTGCAGTTAACCCACAATATTATGTTCCAAAAGTCTGGGAAATTTCCATTGAAAACGTTAGGCACACACCACTATTTAAAGCCAAACATGATAAATCTCCTTGGAAACTGTTGACATGAAATATCCCACCGGTCCTTTGAGGCAAAAAAGATGTTAACCTCTATCAGCTGGCCAAATAGCAGTAGTGCATAATTACATGCTAACTGCCTTTGATTCCCTCTCCCGCAGTGCTGTAAGTAGTATGCAGTGCTTTTTTAATGCCCTGGTGTGTGGTACCAGAGAACACAATTAAGCTGCTGGATACACCTGTTACAAGCAAAATGCTTCCTACGTGTCCAGGCATAATATTTCTTTTACTGTGCTATATTTTATGCTTGGAGAAAGACAGGTATTCATGATTAATATGGTGCAGCTGTTAATATGAACATACATAGGATAACTTATGGCTATTATACAGTGACAACTTGTTTCATTGCAAGCTTTGCCCAGACTACCAAGTCCATCTGCAAGACAGTTCACAGTTAATAGAGCAATACACTGCATTATAGAAGTCTGCTAAAAAGACTGGCTACCTCCCCAATACATGCTGACAATAGTTATCTACATATTATGCTTGTTCTTTCCTGGTAGCAATACATTAACAGCCAAGCTTCTTCCATAGAAATTCAGCAATATTTGCCCTTTGAGGCAGAAACCAACCAGGTTTGCTGATGAGATTTTACCATCACTAAATCAAAGTTTGGCACATTCTCATCAGCTTTCAAAATTAAATGTTGGAGCTTGTCGGAGCAAACAGATAAACAGTTCCCACAAGAGGAGTTAGAATAGATTCAGAGAAATGGCTGACTACAGGTCGATTTGTCTTTCAGCATGATGACCATATATTTTGGAGTGCTGTGACATGCCATAGGGAAGTGGTGAAGCTACAGTCCTTCATCTCCTGGAAAACGTAAGGAATGTGAGGATGAACCAAATAGTGGTGAGCTATAATTTTGTCTCTTGTCTACAACGTGTCCAAGAGCTCCTATGCCCCGCTCCCCCAATCCCAATATGGCTTCTTCTTCAAAACTGTTATCTTATTCCACTCTCAGAAGCCATGTTAAACCAGACCTCATCTATGAGATACATGGAAATCACATCCCTCTAGTGAGTTTCCCTTCCCCTGGCCATATTGTTGGCACAACTCCCTGTGAGTTAGGGCCATCATGTTGTGACTTTCCCCACCACAGTAAGTGAACACCAGTGATGTGTATTGAGGCAAGGAAACTCACCATGTGACAGTCACAACTATATAGGGAGATGCACTTATGAGGGCAGAAAGAAACTTGCAAGTACAACAGATAGCATCCCAGTCTTTCTACTGTTAGATCTATAGCCGTTAACTCATAAAGGTGACAACTAATTCAAAGAGATCCAAAGAGTGATCTAATAATTGCACTAGTGTTTTCTGAAACCACAATTGGCAATGCATAACTGGTTGATATATTTGTTATTTGCCTCCCACATTGGCACTAGCATGATGTGGGTGTTGAAGCACTGAAATATATTAGCCTCAGACATGGTCTGAAGGCACATGATACAGCAACCTCAGGGAAATCACTCACCCTAAGCAATCATGCTCATACAAACCCCATATGAGCCTGCCCAAGGCCTTTGTTCAATTTCAAAGCTCCCCCTTCAGATCCCTCTGCTATTTGCCAATGTGTGAGTCCTGGAGAGAGGGCTTTTTTGGTTGTGGCACCCAGGATTTGGAGCAGCCTCCCAAGAGAAGCATGCCTCAACCCTTCACTGCCAGACAGTGGGGAGAATAGTCAAGTGTGCTTTTTTAGGACTCTGGTTTTATGTTTTCTGCTGCTGCTTTAAATTACCATTTAAGCTGGATTTTGTCCAATTTTTCATTTAATGCTTTCTAATATTTTTTATTATATTGATATTTTTGTACGCTGCCTTGTGTCACTTTGCAAAATTACCTTACCAACTGGACTAGGAGGCACCTTTTAAAGTGTCTTAAATTTATCAGGGGGAGAGCAACTGCCCCCATTCAAGCAGTAGGGGTGTGCAATTCGGATTTTCGGTGTTTCGATTCGGATCCAAACCGAAACACCCCTGTTCTGTTCTGTATCTGAATATGGCCCATCCGAATCACCCCTGATTCGATTCGGATCCGAATTAATCCGAATCTGAATTGATTCAGATTAAGAAATGGGTCTCAGGGCAAAATAGGGGGTGGGGTGGTAGTGCCCAATGGGTGGAGGCTACCACCCAAATTTCAGGGGGATTGGGCAAAGGGCAGATTTTTGGTGAATTTTTGAAGTTTATGCGTCTTTAAAGTTTCCCCCCATTAGGTATAATGGAGGGTGTATCGCTTCACATCAGGGGGAAAGGGGTGGCCTAGAGTGGTGTGGAGTTGGTGGTAGTGCCGGGTAGGGGCAAGGAAGCTACCTGAATTTTTTCAAAGGATTTGGGCAGAGGGCTGATTTTTGGTTAATTGTTGAAGTTTACGCGTCTTTAAGGTTTTTCCTCATAAGTTATAATATAATGGAGCTTTCAGCAGCCCCATAAGTGCACTTGGGGGGTGCTGGGGTGGCCCAGAGCGAGTGGTGGTGTAGTGCACATAGGGTGCCAACCACCCCCATGGGTTTCTAACCCATGGCGTACAGGGTTCTGTTGTTTCTGAGGTATTCTGAGTGTGGATTCTATGATAGCAAATGAGATTTTCAATGAGACACCATGAATCCACTCTAATATGCTATCATAGAATCCACACTCAATGCCTCAGAAACAACAGAACCCTGTACCCCATGGGTTAGAAACCCATGGGGGTGGTTGGCACCCTATGTGCACTACACCACCACTTGCTCTGGACCACCCCAGCACCCCCCAAGTGCACTTATGGGGCTGCTGAAAGCTCCATTATAACTTAGGAGGAAAACTGTAAAGATGCGTAAACTTCAACAATTAACCAAAAATCAGCCCTCTGCCCAAATCCTTTGAAAAAATTCAGGTAGTTTCCTTGCCCCTACCTGGCACTACCACCAACCCCACACTGCTCTAGGCCACCCCTTTGCTCCCGATGTGAAGCTATACATTTGCTGACACCTCCATGCTTCTTTATGGAGAAAAACCTTAAAGACGCGTACACTTCAAAAATCACTTAAAAATCACCCCTTTCCCCAATTCCTTTCAAGTGATAGCTTCCTTGCCCAACCTAGGAACTACCAGCCACCACACTCCACTCTACGACATCCCTTTCCCCCCGACGTGAAGCTATACATTTGCTGCAATCCTAATTATTCTCTATGAGGAATTCAATAATACTTTAACAATTCACCAATAATCAGAGGAGTGTCCAATTGCCTTGGGATTTTTTGGGTGGTAGGCACCCCTGTCTGTCTACCACCCAACCTGCTTTTGTGCCCCTCGGTGCTCCACAATAGGGGATATGGACTGGTTTGGGTCCCATTATACTCAATGAGAAAAATAATTAAAAATATTTCAAATATTCATAAAAAATCATAGGGGTGTCTGATTACTTCAGGGTTTACATGGTTGTTGGCACCCATGGGTGCTCCACAATAAGGAATAATGGCCTGGTTCGAGTCCCATTATATCCTATGAGAAAAAAATAACAATAATTTTCAAAAATTCATAAAAAATCGTACGAGTGTCCGATTGCTTTGGGGTTTGGGTGACAGGTACCCCTGGGTGCCAGCTACCATCCTACCATTTTTTGAGTGTCCAAACCGGTCCAAACCAGTCCAAACTGAACCACCCCCGGTTCGGTTCAAATCCAAACCTGCAGCCCGAACCTGTGGGCTGGTTCGGTTTGGATCCGAACCGCCAAACCACCCCGGTTCGGATCCAAACCGGTTCGCACATCCCTACTGCTGAGACAGCAGCAGTGTAAGCAACTCTCAGACTAAGTTACCAAGCCAATTATCAGCAGGTCCCAGTGTGAGGAAGGACAGTGGCAGCGGGTGGTAGGGAGGCCCATGCAGTGGGGCGCATGGTGGTGCGGTGCTGTGTTTGCCACTTTCTGTGCTCATTACTTGCACCCACACCTGAGGTGAACACCTTACCCTGCCTCATGAAAGGGCTACCCTTAGAGGTGCATATCTAACAAAATGTACTCACAAGCAAAATGGAAGTTTGTTATATACTTGATTCATTTTATATATAGATATATAGAGATAAGCGAGATATGGAAATAATGCAGAATGTAAAAGTTTTTAGCACTTGCTAACTTGACAATTCTGTCCACAGATTCTGCAACAAAGGATCAGAATAGTAGATAAACGCAAATATACAAAAATTATCAATTATGAAAACAGAAAGTATGATTTTCCAAACAGAACTTCCAAACAGAAAGTATGATTTTTCTTAAGCATCACACATCAGAAATATTATGGCATTTTGAAGGTCTATCCAAGCAATTTCTTTCCCCTTCTTACCCTCGTTTTCTCCTATGCTTTATGAAAGCCAGTTTTGCCTTTCAACTTCCTAGACAAATGAAATTCCTGCTTTGCTTGCAAACCTCCTTGGAGCAGCCTTTCAAATTCTTTCTTGTAATCCTTTTTTATGCTCCATGTGGCACCCCATTATCAAAGCAACTCTCTTTGATGATGCAACAATCAGAAAATGTTGCAGAGAGGTTCAATACATGTGGAAGCCCTTGATAATGGATTACAATCAATGGATGGCATTTCCCCCTATATATTTTAAAAATTTGTTCACGTCAGTCTTGCTTGCCTTTGCCAGCTGATGAAGTGGGAAGGAGCGAAGGCTGAATTAAATAAAATGCTGCTATCAGCTAGTTCTTCAAACCAGCTTGATAACCCAGCAGGTAGGGTGAATCGTGTCTTGCTGAGCCTACAAACAGGATGGATGGCCCACTGCTCATGGCACTCTATTGAAGCCTCCTCTGTAGTAAATCAAATCACTGTTATTATTGAATTACCAGGGAGCAGATAAATGTGTCTATCTGTCATACCTCTATGACACAAAACCTGAAAAAATACATTGGCTGCTTCCTCTCTATAAGTCGACTTTCAGAGAAGCTTAGATGCAAAGATGCTTGGCTATTTTTGCAGCTGCCACCTGAGCTGTTTTTGTTTCATTACATTGTAGAGCAGGAAAAAAATGTAGCACCTGGGTTATATGCAGATTGAGCAAAGCTTAATGACGTGAAAAAATTATGTTAGAGAAAAAGACAGGAAAGGGATTGTCATTCTGTATAACGAGGAGAGAGGGTTGCTATTAAATAATACAGAGTATTAATTTATTACCAAAAGTGGTCCTCCACAAAATACTACTTTTTTTTTGCTTTTTAAAATTTTTATTGGTTTTTACAATATCTTAACAATCCCGTTACATCTAATTAAGTAAATATTGACTTCCCGCTCACCAATCTGCACGATTCATTAACTATACAAGTCAACCATTGCTATAGTAATTCAAAACATATATCCTACACATTGCAAACTCGATTTTACTCTACCCAACCTGCTATTATTACTAAATTTCAAACCCTGCTGAAAAATCGATATTAGAAAAATAGTTCTTTAAGTATAGTAAGAATGGTTTCCAATCTTCTTTAAAACATTCCAAGTTTTCATCCCTTATCAGTACTGTAAGTTTTGCCATCTCAGCATATTCCAAAATTTTAATCAGCCAATCTTCTTTTGAGGGCATTTTATTGTCTTTCCATTTCTGTGCATATACTATTCTGGCCACTGTGGTTGCATACATAAAAAATGTTAAGTTTCTTCTGGAGAACTCTCCTTGTGTTATTCCCAGCAGGAAGGATTCTGGCCTCTTAAGAAATGTCATTTAAAAATTTTTCTTCAACTCATTATATATCATATCCCAAAAGGCCTTTGCCTTCCCGCAAGACCACCACATATGAAAAAAAGTTCCTTCACAATGTCCACATTTCCAACATGCAAAATACTTCATTCTTAGCTTCTAGTGCAATTCTGCAATTTGATTATCTTGCAATGCTCATCTTTATTCCTAGCCAAACAAATTTTCACTGCTGTTACACTATTACTTCTGAAGCCTTTTGATACTGTGACCCCCTAAAATAATATATAAAGTTACACAAGCCTGCCACACATGATTAAAGCTACCATCGAGTCGGTTTCGTCCTGGTGACCACAGAGCACCGTGTTTGTCTTTGGTAGAATACAGGAGGAGTTTACCATTGCATCCTCCCTCACAGTATGATGTCATGCCTTTCAGCATCTTCCTATAGCAGTAGAGATAAATAAGGCACATTTACCTTTTCATTCATTCATTCATTCCCTTTTTAATGGGAGGGAAGATCTTGCTTGCTCCTGTTTCATTTTTCAAACCTCGTCTTTATATTTCCAACTGCCAATCTAATTCTGGGCTCCAAGTTTATTTTTGATCACTATTTGCTCATTACAATGGCAACTGCTGAAAACTCTGAGTCACACAAGTACAGAATTTACCTGAATCCAAGACTAGGTTTTTTTCAGGGTTTTTTTTAATATTAGAAATCAAGAGGTCATCTTAAATTAAGATTCCTGTCCCTTTCAAGTAAATGCAAGTATAATCTGTATTTAACCTCTACTTTTTGTCTTAAAATTCAGAGTCATCTTCGATTTGGCCAGTATTTTCACAGCTTTCTCAGTTAATTATTTGAATTCAGCTTGCACACTAAGAGAAGTTAATGTGGGAACTTGCTGGGAACTTAACATGGTCCCAAAGAGTTGCAGGGAGATGGACAGGGAGACAGGACTCAACAACCACATAGTTACTGTGTCACTCACAAAGCCAAGGAAAGGCACAGTAGCAGCGCATTTTTGGTCAATAGTCTGGAAGACAATTCCCTTGGGAAACACATGCTAGCCCTCAGCTTTGTGAGTGGTGGCAGAGCCTGGCGATTGTTGGCTCCCGACTTCCTCCAATCACCCCTGACCATCCCTGGAACTTGGAGATGTAAGTTGGGGCCCCTATCTCCCAATGGCTCCAGAGCAGAGCTACCATTGTGTAAATGGGTTTAAAGAACCCGGGCCACCCCCCTCATGGCACCGCCTTGCACCCTAGCCATGCCCCCTGCGTCAGATGGAGGGGGCGAAGTTTTGCTCGCAAATGGGGTTGCACGCCCCATTTCTGACTAAAGCCCTGGCCAGCGCTGCGTTCACGGTATGTCCAGGAGAGGCTCTCCCTGCTTAAAAAGGCAGTGATAAGCATTCCCAACCAGGAGAAGCATTCCCAGCCATGGAGCTGCAACAAACGCAGTGCTGGCTGGAAATTTGCTTGGAAATGGGGCATGCTGACCTATTTGTCAGCAAAACTTAGCCCCTCTGCGTCCGACGTCAGATGCTGCGTCTGATGTCAGACACAGGGGGCATGACTGGGGAGGCCACCAGTGGTGGGCAGAACGGGGTCCGCCGCTGGCCTCCCTACACGCCTACAAGGGCTCCTTCCTGACCCCCTTTAAAGTTGCTCGTGAACCTCCAGGGGGTCCCAACCCCTGCTCTATTAAGAATGAACAGAAGCTCTACATGTTATTATGCAAAAAGGTGCTGGGGAAGTCTCAAAGCTGACTGAAGGCTAAGGCTGTCTTGGGGTAGGCCCACACACTGCTTGGGGGACTGGGAAACAAACAAGGAAGGATTAAGCACAACTGTCTTAAAATGCGGCTTGCAAATAAACTGGAGATTAATTTTAGGTGGTGCTAAAGCTACCATCTTTCTTCACTTATAAGCTTAAGAGTCCAGGAGGGAGGACATCTTTCTTCAATTAGCATCTTCAGTTGGCATCTTTCTTCACTTATAAGCTTATTTGTTCTGGACAGAATTCATGGATAGAAAATGGCATACAAATATTCTGGATAGAAAATATTCTGGATAGAAAAATGGCATACAAATATTATACAAATTATAATATTATACAAATATTAAGCAACCCCTGCTAACTTGGCAAAGAGGCACCTTTTAACATGGTGATTCTCTTTATTTAGCAGGGGTAGAGGAACTGGCCCTATCGACCCCCAGCACAATACCTCCAGTGACTGTTGCTGGTGTCTGTCTTATTTTTCTTTTTCGATTGTGAGCCCTTTGGGGACAGGGAGCCATCTTATTTTTTTATTATTTCTCTGTGTAAACCTCCCTGAGCCATTTTTGGAAGGGCGGTATAGAAATCAAATGAATGAATTAATTAATTAATGAGGGGTGGCATTGCTAAGGAAGACTCTGCCTCCAAGTATGTGAGATTGCTTCAATATCTGGAGTGAACCTAGGGGCATGTATAATGGCCTGTTTACAAAATCTGCAGGGATATTCTATATTCTTAAGAAAAGGATGTGCTCTCTGCCTTACAAAGAAATCTTATCCAATAAGCACTAGGGGTGAGTCCAAATAACTTGCGTATTTTATATTTCCAAAGAATGAGCAACCATGGTTCTCTTTCTTTATATACTTTGTGAGCTTTTTGTATCAAGCATAGTTTTGCTTAAGCATTACTGAAAAGAGGTAAAATATGATACATTTATAAGTATAATATAATATATTTATTTTTATGATAAATAATAATAACTTTCATTAAGTCTGAGGGTCACACATGAACATATACACACTCCCATTTCAACTAAAGATTAAAGGCCTATTTACACGTTCTCTTCAATGCACATCCAATCTGTATACAATGTACACATGTACAGATCTGCATGCATGTACAGGTATTCACACATTATGATCAGCCCATATGCACTTTCAATCTGTACCATGCATTTGAGGGAGGGCTGTACCAGGTTCACTCTTACAAATAACACATGTACAGTCATTCATGCAGAAAAGATGTACATGTGTACAGACACCTGTATGCACATATAATATAATGACTGAATAGGATTTATTTCACAATGTAAACTGGGGCTTTTTCATCATGTGTGGTAGCACCTATGTTTGATGCTTTGCTGTGGTTATGAGCTGTCTTCTGTTCAACTTGGTTGTGGGAAAATGGCATACAAATATTAAGCAACACAGTGGTCAGCATCCTGACTAACACTGCACAAATGCGGGGGGGGGGAATCCCCCATACTTGCAGCAGGTATGGTCCCATTTCAGCTGTGTCCTGCTGAATGAGTGTCCTTCAGCAGTGTCACTCCTGCTCAAGAGTGGGGATTCTGCTGACCTCCCCTTCCTGCAGAAGTGGTCTGTGCAATATGAAATTATGTCCATGAGGGTCACACAGCTCTCAGAGACATAATTTCAGGTAGCTGCACACGCACAGTATTAGTCAGGATGCTGGAAGTAGCATTAGTCAGGATGATTTTAAATTTCAAATCAAGATGTTACTGCCTTTTTTGGCTTAATTATCAGTTTCTGGATTTTTGTTTAGTTTTGTTTGAAGCGTTTTAATAAACTTGAAAGCTTACTTGCTTCTTTGTGATTCCTTTTGTTGGGTCTAATGAAGAGATTATTATGCAACTGTTAGTTTCCAATATATTTTAAACCACATTTTTTATTTTATACAAATACATATATAGACATGAATTTGATACTAGCAGCACTCTTTGCCTTTTATCAGAAGTGAAAGCATTTTGGCTAAATTCACAATATAACCTACAAGATCAAAAGATCAAATATAATGAATTTAGTCTTCATTTACATTTCTGCCTCATGGACAGAAAGCCAACTTCACTTCCCAAATCTCTGCCAAAGTCTTCTTAAAGATGCTGCTGTCATCTCATTCAAGTTAGCCTTGTCAGAAAGTGATTTAGTTTATATTGAGTGATGGTCAGAAAACCTGCTTTGGTCCCAGAATACATTTCAAGGTTGTGTGACTTACTTACTTCCATCATATGATTTTACTTGTGATTATTGATTGATTGTTGATGGTGATTTACTATTTCCAAGGTGATTGTACACTATATGATGCACCATAAGCTGTGATGGGCTCTATCGAGAGAAGTCAGCACTGCCCAAAGTTATTGCTAATAAAGTAAGGCTGCTGACCGATGGGGCACACAGCCAAACCTCTCCAGGGACGCACTCCTCCGAGTGCACAAGGAAGGCACTCTTTATTGAGAGGGCACCCAAGGAGCTGCACACAGCCTCCCCCTTGGCCCACAACTTTCTTTGCCGGGGTAGACGCTTTATATGAAAGGTGCTCTTCACCTCCTAAAAAGGTGACAGCAAAGGAGCCTCGCACCATCACCCAGAGGGGTCCTCACCATGGGGGCCATTCATGGGCTGCAGCAGACTTCCACAACACTTACGTGGGATGGGTTAGCAGAATATGATTCCTAACCACAAGGGGCACATCCCGCCCGCCCAGCCACTCGCCCACTTCAGCTTTGCTCCCCCAAAGGAGAGCTCTGCTGAAGGTGGGTCCAACCTAGCCCCTTCCTCCTCTTCCTCCTGATGCTCCCCCACCCCAGCAGCTTGTTTATCTGGCCTCCGTTCCCCATCCTCCTCCTTGTCAGTCCCACAAGGGAGAAGAAGCAGGAGGAGAAGAATGACTCTGAGCAGAGAGAAGGACACAGATGCTGCTGCTGGGTCTCCCCCCTCACTCCCAACCCCCACCCTTCTTATTCGCAGGTTGTAAAAGGGGGGCGAAGAGTCGGTGCAGGAGAGCCCCAGGAGCTGAGGCGGGCGTGTGGCAATGCAAGGCTGCTGAGTGAGTGGAGAGGCAGGCTATTCACTGCTTGCTCAGCCACCGCTGGTGTGCTGTGCGCCACCATAACCGCTCCCCCCCAACACACATTGCCCCCACTGCCGGGAGCTGAGGCGGGCATGTGGTGCAAGGATGCCAATGCCGCTGCTGGTGCTATAACAGGGCCCCATCCATGCACAGGGCCTGGGGCAATTGCACTGGTCGCCCCATCCTAAGGTCGGGCCTGAGAAGAAGTTAGCAAGATTAGGGATGTGTGCGAAACGGATTTGGTGTTTTGTTTTGCTCTCAAAACAAAGCACAAATGGCCAAAACATTTTGTTAAAACAGCGGTCATACCAGTTGTTTCAACAGAACAAAACTTGAAATGTTTTAAGTGTTTCAACCATAGGGAACAATGGGGAAATTCGAAAGACCCCATTGTTTCCCATGGGTAGCTCCTAGGGACAGCAAAATAGGTTGGGTAGTACAATGTGATGGGTGCTACCTACCACCCAACCCACAAAAGAAATAGAGAAGTGGACAATATTTAACAAATGTTTAACCTTTCCCCCCAAATACACATAAGATCCAATTGGGGTTTTCAGAAAAGGTTAAATATTTGTTAAAAATCTTTCCCATTTCTTTTGTGAGTTGGGTTGTAGGTAACCATCATGCCCTACCACACATGGAGTCTCTTTGGTATACGCAAAGGATCCAATGGGGGTTTGGGGGAAAGGTTAAATATTTCTTAAAAATCTTTCCCATTTCTTTTGTAGGTTGGGTTGTAGGTAACCATTATGCCCTACCACACAATCCTCTTTGGTGCCCCTAGGAGCTACCCATGGGGAACAATGGGGTGTTCTGAATTTCCACATTTTTCCCTATGTCCGGAACAAGCTGTACTCACAGAGTGCACACACACAAATTTTGCATTGCAATTTGCACTGACCCTGCCTTGAAAAGTACTGCAGAAGCACGCTGTAAAAGGGAATCTGTCCCTCCCAACACAGAACACACATTTCAAACACAGTCCAAAAATAGCCAAAAAAGAATTACTGACCCAGAGAATCCACTGCCAGCCACAGTGCCTGCACTGCAGTAACATCATTAGCATAAGTTGCTCTCACACACACAATTATGATTCCTTATGTTACTAGCATTGCAAAAGCTGCCACAGCAGCACCCTTAGCAGCAAACACAGCCATAAGCTCAACTAGAGCAACTTCAGCCACATTTTGACTGAGTATACATTGCAATGCAGACTGCAGAGAAGACCAGAGCAGTGAGTGAAGCACAAGTTACCCCTGCTAACTTGGCAAAGAGGCACCTTTTAACATGGTGATTCTCTTTATTTAGCAGGGGGAGAGTAACTGGCCCTATCCACTCCCAACACAGTACCTCCAGTGACTATTGCTGGTGTCTGACTTATGTTTCTTTCTAGATTGTGAGCCCTTTGGGGACAGGGATCCATCTTATTTATTAATTATTTCTCTGTGTAAACTGCCCTGAGCCATTTTTGGAAGGGCAGTATAGAAACCGAATAAATATCACTCACACACACACACACACACACACACATATGTTAGTCTCAAGGCCAGACATGGAGTCCATCATAGCAATCACCAAGAAATATTAGAAGGGTTAGGGTTAGGGCCACTGTCTATTTCTTGCCACAACACTATTTCAAACAAACAAAGCAAACCACAACTCAAGGAAGGAAGGCAACCATGTTCCGCCTTTGTCAATCTGAGATTCAGCAAAACCAGAAAGTTATAGCAGCAATCACACAGCATATTATACTCTGCACTGAGAAACCACAAAATCAAACCTTCCTTCCTGCACTCTTAATGTATCCTCTTCAAGAGAGCCACACTATAAGGGCATTCTCTTCCTCCTAGTCCCTTTCAATACATTTTGAAATTCCCTCCTTTTGTGTTCACAAATGCAAAGATTCTTGCTTTCATGAATTTTAAATGGAAGCAGAACAATTCATATATATATATATTGATGTGTGTACACACACACACCCTTGATAGCTGATGTATATTGCACTAGAATATGTCTACCAAAATTCAAAGCACATAAAAATGCTTGATATTGCACTTGGACTGGGAAAATAGTGGTTCTAACTTCCATTTTGTGATGAATATTATGTTTAATTTTGAGCAATTGTATGCCTTATCTTGAGCAAATGCAAAAAACCAGCTTACTTGGGGGAGTTGGTAAGAGATTTGGTGTTAGAAAGAGCTGTATTTATTCCATGTTAAATGTGTACCAATCTCGAATTCAGAGGCTTTGGAGGAAATTTCCACGAGACATACATGCCCAGCGGTCTGTCAGTTTGCTTGTGTATGAATAGTATGTTTGAACTTGGGTGAAAACGGTGTGTTTCTGTCTTTTGTTGTTCTGTCTGGGAGTTTCATGCTAGTGAGTCACTCAGTGAGTATTTGCAGTTTGCAAGCATATTAACATCTTAGCTCTCTGTGACTCTAGTCTTTTGCGATCTCCATATAATTCTCCATGTTTTCCAGTAGGAGAGTTTTTCAAGATTTTCTGAGAAAGTAATAAATTTTTCAAGGTTTGGTATTTGTTTTGGTAGTCTGGGCAAGGTCTGGAACCTACCTGAAAAAAATGGCGTGTTTCTCCCTTTTGTGGTTTGGTTTAGGAGTTTCATGACAGTCAGTCAGTGAGGCCCAAGCAGCTTTATATTAAAAGGTAACATGTGCCGTCAAGTTGATTTCGATTCCTGGAGCCCACAGAGCCCTGTGGGTTTCTTTGGTAGAAAGCAGGAGGGGTTTACCATTGCCTCCTCCTGCACAGTATGAGATTATGTCTTTCAGCATCTTCCTATATCGCTGCTGCCCAATATAGTACCAGTAGGGATTCAAACGGGCAACCTTCTGCTTGTTAGTCAAGCATTTCCCCGCTGTGCCACTTAGATATAGTAAGACTCTAGCATATTAAGTACTACAGAGATAACAACGTATAGATTAATTCTGGAAGTATTTCTTTTCTAATCTTTTTTTCAGATTCTTATTTTTGGGATGCTGTGGCCCACTTTGAAGGAATAGTACTAGAACTTTCCAAACCACAGAGAGAAGACAGTCCCAGCACTTGAAGAGAGGATTAGCCACAGTATACATCTCTGGTGCTGGTGCCTTTCATTCAGGATATTTACAATGTCTGTACATTTGGTCTGCTCAGAATCACATCTCTCATCTGTAACATTCACCTTCTTTCATTATAGCTGTGGCTCCTAAGAAATGCCAGATTGAAAGTCCTTGAGGACTGAAGTCCCCCAGGTTGCAAATGAATGCAGCCTTCTTACTACAAGCTGAAAGGTAGCACTTTTGCCATATTTTTGCCATATTTTTTGCCCTTCTCATAACTGATTTTCCAATTTGTCAATCACATCTGGTTAGTCTGGCACACCATCCCCATGAAAAAGGAGAGGATCAATGATCCCCATGAACTTTCTTGCTGCTGTTCACATACGTCCCTTCATCTGCAAAATCCACACTCCATACAGCTCTGGAGGCTAAAAATGTGAATAGCCTATTATAGGTCTGACAACACATAAAAGCTGTCCAGAAAAAGACATAAGCCCCCCCCAAAAAAGAGTTTCCCATTTCAGAGAAAGTAAAGGGGAGATTGCTTTTTGGTTTGCAGGTATTGTAGCCTGGAAGCTCTCTTATTCATCACCAGCTGAAGGTTAAATCTGCCATGACATTTAAAAACTTTGTGATAGAATTAAACAGCAGGCAGAGGCCTATCAAATAGCTTCTCAAAGTTGCCTTGCTGCTTTTCTCTCCCCACACTCATTGTCCAGGATGGCTGGTGCCTTGAGATATTGTGGGTAAGACTAGTCTCACCAACCCTGCCACACCACTCCCACTAAAACATCCCTACCCTCCATCTCCCCACATTCCATACAAGCTTGCCCCTCTCCAGCTCTATCTACTGAAGTCTGTCCTGAAGCAGCTACATTATATTCCCATATTTGGGATACAGTATACTTGTATCAGATAAGAGGAAGCTGCTAATATTCTCACACTCCTTTTGTAAGCTTTCCAAACACTTTTGGCTGGTGACAGTGAGAACTGGAGCAGAGAAAATGGATGCCCAATACCCAGCTAGATGGAGACAATGCCCAACACCAAAACTTTACCATTATTATTATCATCTATATAATGCTTTTCAACAAAAAGTTCACAGAATGAAATAATGTTCATATAATGAAAGAAATGTTCAAATGGTTCAGTGTCCCAAAAGAGCTCACAGTCTGAAAAAGAAACACGAGAGAGACACCAGCAACAGCCACTGGGGGGACAGTATGTTGGAATGAATGGGAATCAAGGTAAAGATGGGGCCTGAGCCCCACTCACCAAACTCCCAAATCATTTCTCCTCACCAGAATAACCATTCTGAACCCCAAATTACAGGTGAAACTCGGAAAATTAGAATATCGTGCAAAAGTCCATTAATTTCAGTAATGCAAATTAAAAGGTGAAACTGATATATGAGACAGACGCATTACATGCAAAGCGAGATAAGTCAAGCCTTAATTTGTTATAATTGTGATGATCATGGCGTACAGCTCATGAAAACCCCAAATCCACAATCCCAGAAAATTAGAATATTAAATGGAACCAAGAAGACAAGGATTGTAGAATAGAACAATATCGGACCTCTGAAAAGTATACAGTGTACTGTGCTTGATTGGCCAGCAAACTCACCTGACCTGACCCCATAGAGAATCTATGGGGCATTGCCAAGAGAAGGATGAGAGACATGAGACCAAACAATGCAGAAGAGCTGAAGGCCGCTAATGAAGCATCCTGGTCTTCCATAACACCTCAGCAGTGCCACAGGCTGATAGCATCCATGCCACGCCGCATTGAGGCAGTAATTGCTGCAAAAGAGGCCCAAACCAAGTACTGAATACATATGCATGCTTATACTTTTCAGAGGTCCGATATTGTTCTATTCTACAATCCTTGTCTTCTTGGTTCCATGTAATATTCTAATTTTCTGGGATTGTGGATTTGGGGTTTTCATGAGCTGTACGCCATGATCATCACAATTATAACAAATTAAGGCTTGACTTATCTCGCTTTGCATGTAATGCGTCTGTCTCATATATCAGTTTCACCTTTTAATTTGCATTACTGAAATTAATGGACTTTTGCATGATATTCTAATTTTCCGAGTTTCACCTGTAGTTGCAATTGCATTCTATGCCATCTCCTGGATTGCTCTTCCTCTCAGCTTCCCATGTTTGCAGAAACAAAAGGAAAAACACTTTCAGGCAGTTTCACAAAGGAATGCCGCCCACGTTTCTTCACACAATGAGGTTGTTCAGGTAGGGCTAGCCCGGGTAAAGCTGGTCATGAGAAGTGCCGGGATCACTCCTGAGCACACTGCTCCTCCCCCAGGTAGTCCTGCTTTTCTACCCAGGCAGAAAGTGAGGTAGGAAGTCAATCACACACCTCCTACCTCACTCTCTGGTCGTTCGAGTGTTCAGGCTGCTGGCAGCCATCTTAGCCATAGAGGCTAGGGGAAGGAGCAGCCCCGCAGCAGGGAGAGTTCCCAGTGCACTGTGCTGCTTGTGCTGTAAATTGTGGTGGCTTGGCTTCCTTCCCCCCGCCTCCCGATCGCCGCACTGATCAGCACCACGTTGCTATTCCAGGGACATGGGCAGCAGAGCCCAGAAGAGGCTCAGATCATGTGGGGGAAGGCAGGTAGGCTCCTGCCTGTCCTCAAGCATCCCCCTGTTCGGTTGTGTTAACAACCTTAATAAATAATTACATTGTGGCAGAGGTTCTCAACTTTGGGTCCCTAGATGTTGTAATCCATCATCATTCCCAGCCACAATGGCCACTGGAGTCCAACAACATTTGGGTATTCAGGTTTGAGAGCCCCTGCATTATGGAGACCACTGCTGCAGGATTATTACCAGTATTTAAGATAGCTGTTGAAAAGGACTAGGTATATGCTAAGACCTGCATGTTAGAGGCAGCATTCCTCAGAAGAGCAGATGCTAGGAACAAACCACGGGGTCAGGGTTTTTCCCCTTCAGGGACTGCTTATGAGCTTCCAGAGATACCTTGCTCTCCGTACATCCTCAAGGTTTCAGATAGATAAACAGCTTAGGCCCAGGGTATTTAAGACAAGGAGCCGGGTCTCACGATCAGTGAGACCCGGTTTGTGCAGAAGAGCAGGGAGAGTGGGCTAAGCAAGTGGGAGCCCTGCCTGTCCAAGTGGGAGCCCTGGGCGGCTGGATTGGCCACCCACACAATTGCCGGCTCTGTGACAGAACCGGTGGGGAGCGGGGGCCAATTGGCCCCCGGAAGCTTCAGCATGCCCTGTGCGAGTGAGCAGGGCATGTTGGCGAGACCCCTGGAGCCGGGAGGCGGCTTTTCACCTCCCCTCCAGGGGTCTCCTTGTGAATAGCCGCAGTGCAGAGCCACAACGTGGCTACTCACGATTTTTTTAAAAATGGGTTTGCAGAGTGTTCGCTCCACAAACCCGGTTTTAGGGGAGGGGTACTTGAGCGGGTTAACCACTCTAGAACCACCGGGCTCGCAGCGAGCCTGGTGGTTCTCACGATTGCAGAAAATCGGGCTAGCGGAGGCTAGCCCGATTTTCTGCAATTGTGAGAATAGCCTCAATGTCTTCTTCACAATGAGCCCCAACTATCACCTATTAAGAACATCCAGAGAGGTTCATCTACAGTTGCCACCAGCTCATCTGGTGGCTACACAGGGACGGGCCTTCTCTGTTGTCTCCCTGAGACTCTGGAATGCACTCCCTGCTGAAATAAGAGCCTCCCCATCTCTGACAACTTTTAGAATGTCTCTAAAGACACATTTATTCAACCAAGCTTTTTAACTAGACTTGTGGTTTTACATTGTTTTAAGGTTTTAATTTCTGTTTTGATTTGTTTTATGCTGCTGTAAATCACCCAGAGATGAAGTTTGGGGCAGTGTACAAATTAAATAATTTTTTTCCAGCCTTACCTGAGAATTGAACCTAGGACCTTCTGTATGCAAAGCAGATACTCTACTGCTGAGCTATTGTCCTTCCCCAATGGACTAGCTTCCAAGGCACTATTGGGAGTCAAACCCAGGTTCTCCTGTTTACTAAACTGGCACTTTAGTGGTGCCCCACGGCAACAACAACCCAATGAGGTAAGTTAGAAATTCACAACAACTCTGTAACATAGATTAGGATGATATGACTGGCCCAGTGTATCCTTGTGGTTTTCATAGTTGTATGGGGATTTGATCTAGGGCTTTTGATCTAAAACCCTGCCCATTACACCATGCTAGCTCTCATCTGCCAAAAATAAATAAAAATACTACTTGTTTCCACCATTGTTTCTCTTCTTTTCGCTTTCTGAATTTTACAAAAAGATATGTCTCATTCTTTCAGCTTTGTGACAATTAATCCAGCTATAACATGAAACTATCAGCACGAACAGAACAATTTTACTTCCAGAACTCTCAGTGCAAATGACGTAAGGTATAATGCAAGTTCTTTAATTCATTCTGTGTTGCCTTCAAAGTAAAACTGCATTATCTGGATCCGTGCATGCTCCCCATTGTTTAAGCAGTTTCCTGATGTCACCATCCTTCTTTTCTGTGTAATGGATAAAGGGCAAGGGAACTATCAAAAATGATCCCCTTTCTTTTAACAATTAGGCATGAATTATGAAATTAAGGCTGCTGAAAAAAATCTCTGTTTCACGGCACTAAGACAAAGCTGACCTTAATATACCAAATAAGGCAGCCTTGTACAGAGACAATTCACTTAGGAAATGACTTTCACAGCATTCTGCCACCTGGGCATTGACGTCAACCATTACTCACTGTCTGACTTTCATAACCAAGGTTCATCACCATCATTCTTGAATTCTTTATAGCTATGCTGAACTTTAGGATCTGATGGGTAGCAAAATGTATTGCCAGACCTCAGAGCTGCTTAATCAGAGCTATACTCCAAAGTGTCATGAATACTTTGTCTGCTATGAAAAAGAACAAGTGGGGGAGGTATCTGGAGTGTTCCTCATCAGTAGTATATATTGCCATTTGAAATCTGGAGCACAGATAATAATATGCTCATGGGGACCACTCCCTGTCATAAGAACAGCCCTGCTGGATCAGGCCCAAGGCCCATCTAGTCCAGCATCCTGTTTCGCACAGTGGCCCACCAGATGCCGCTGGAAGCCACAGACAGGAGTTGAGGGCGTGCCCTCTCACCTGCCATTACTCCCCTGCAACTGGTACTCAGAGGCATCCTGCCTTTGAGGCTGGAGGTGGCCCACAGCCCTCCAACTAGTAGCCATTGACAGACCTCTCCTCCATGAAGTCATCCAAACCCCTCTTAAAGCCATCCAGGTTGTTGGCTGTTAGCACATCCTGTGGCAGAGAGTTCCACAAGTGGATCATGCGTTGTGTGAAAAAGTACTTCCGTTTGTTGGTCCTAGACCCTCTGTCAAGACCCTCTCAAAGATTAGACTCGCTTATGAGCCAGGCTAAGTGGGCATGGCCAGCTCCAGCTTTCTAGTTCTCAGCAAGCTGCCCCAAGAGAGTTGCTCTTCCAAAGAATTCTGGATTCGCCACTTAGGCTATTTTCACAAGTTATGTCCCAGATTCTATATTAAGTCATTTCTCTTTTAAAATGAGGCAAATTGGCACCCTATTTGTTTGTTTGTTTGTTTGTTTGTTTATTAGATTTTGATGCCACCATTCTTCATGGATGAATTAATGGGGGCTTACTCCAAAAGTCATGGCAAAACACAGCCTCCAAAATGGTAGAAATACAGTATAAGGCAACCATTAAAATGGGGCATACAGAGAAATATATAGAGTTAAGGAAAAGGCTGCTGGAATTTTTTAAAAGGCTTCAATTTCCATGTAAGATGAAACAGGGAGGAGGCAGTCTAAGACCAAGGGGCAGGGGTTTCTTGTGTATAGAAAATTGCTAACTCCATCCGGTAGTTAGAGTGGGGTAGGCAGGACTGCCAAACTAACTTGCATTTGTTACTAATCTGGAATTAAAAAAACAATGAGGTGAGTCTCACGAGCAGCAGAAACTGGGCTATGGAATCCAGCCAAGTTTCTGCTGCTCGTGTGCAGAAATGGGAGCTGTGTGGCTCTCGGCGGCAGCTCAGCAGTGAGCCCACTTACGGAGCTTGCCACTTAACCCAAGTTTTGGGCACGAGCATGGCCCAAAAACAGGTTGATAAGATTGTGTGTCAAGCAGCCGCGGCTGACACATTCGGGGGGGGGAGGTGGAGTGGTGCAGAAATGCACCACGCACTTGCACGGTGCATTACTGGGGCTCCAGGAGGGGTGGGGCACCATGCGGCACTGCTTCCCTTTGCCTAGCCCCCAGAGCTGCCGAGCAAGGCACGGACGGACGGCAGGAGAGCCGCTGCTCGTCTGTGCTGCCAATCCACCCATGCAGAGCGCTGGCTGCAATTGTCTGTGGGGAGGTAGTGGTTAGAGTGCTGGACTAGGACTGGGGAGACCCAAGTTCAAATCCCCATTCAGCCATGAAACTAGCTGGGTGACTCTGGGCCAGTCACTCTTCTCTCAGCCTAACCTACTTCACAGGGTTGTTGTGAAAGAGAAACTCAAGTATGTAGTACACCGCTTTGGGCTCCTTGGAGGAAGAGCGGGATATAAATGTAAAATAAATAAATAAATAAATAAATAAATAAATAAATAAATAAATAAATAAAATAATCTAGAGCAGCATTGTCTCCTCTGACTGGCAGTGGCTCTCTGGGGCTTCAGACAGTTTTTTGATTCCTTCCTCAGGGTTCATGATCCCCCCTCCCCACCATCCCAGATTGCAGAGGAGATAGTTGCTTCACTCACTGCCTCCTTCTGCTGGACTAAGTTCCTCTTGGTCTGGCCTCTCACTGGAGACCCCACCTTTGCACTGTTCACATCACTGTCCTGTGCACCCCTAAATAGCTTTATTTCACACACAAACATCCCTTCAGAAGTCTCCCACTTACTCCTCCATTTCCTGTCTCCACTGCTGTCCTTGTCCAAGCTCCTTTTAGTGTTTCCCAAGCCCAGCTCCTCATATCCCAGGGCTGTTTCAGCCAACAGCAATCAGAAGCTCCCACCCCACCTTCATTGTGTGTGTTCATGTATATCTGCATGGGGCCAGTGATGCACTGATTGTGGTCTCTCTTGCAGACCATCCTTTGCTATTTCTGCTTGCCATGTAACCCATTATCTCAGTAACTTCACTAGCAGGTGAGTGAGGTTCAGCAGACTACTCCATGCTACATTTCCCACCTCTACAACTTCTTGCTCTCCCAACCAAGCCTCCCTTTTTGGAGCTGCATCCCACTAGAAGAAAGGGGCGGGATTCAGAGACATACTGTGGATGGTTGATCCTCCACTGATGCTAGGCTTATTGAAGCTAACATGTTGCTGCTGTTGTGATTCCTTTGGCTTTATTCTGCTAGCAAAAATCCCTGCTTCTGAGAGGTCAGATGCTTCTGAATGATTTACTTGTTCTAAATACTAGGTCTGACATTGTGGGAGGGCTGATCTCATCTGCCCTAACTTGGGAGCATGAAACTATGCAGTGCCTCAGACTATTTTTCCCGACACGATTATCTTTCAAGGTCAATTGAGCTTGCAAGGGGAAACAAAACTGAAGTTTCCAAAGAGGAACAGGGTGTTCTCTCCCATCACAAATGGCTTAACATGGAAATGGGATAGATAGAAACCACCCCACCATAGGGAGTCCATTCATTTTGGGGTGGTTTTCTACCCTGTGTCATATTTTTATTAATAACATAAGTATCATAACTGGTGAGGGGCCATACTTGTGGATATACTGGCCACTATACTGCAGGTAAGTGTTTGACAAAAAAGGTCACAGCTGAAAGTGCTGTGGTTTGCTTGTTTATTCATGTCTACACAGCTGGGGGTGGAAATCTACCCCCAAATCCAGATGAGAGATCAAACAAGAATTTACAAAACTCAAGGGTAGCAGGCACCATTTTAACAGATGCATTCTCCATTCTCTCTCATACTGGAGGAATACTTTTTTCTAAGACTGCAAACAAAAAGCCATAAGATATATACAACCATTACAATGATCATCAATAAAAACATGTGCAAACAAAAAAATATTACTCAAGAAACCAACATTTATTGAGAAGAGCTGAAACATAGATCTGCAAAGAAGAAAAATGAAGTGCCCAAATGTAAACGACTCAGAAACCACAAAGATTATAAACACATGTAAAATCATATCACAAATGCACTTGAAACCAATAATAGAAGCAAAAAAAATTCCCAATATTTTGTTTACTGAGAGGTAAATGTTTGCTTATATTAGTTTGGTTTCAAGCGTCTTTCGAGTTTGATTTTATATACATTTACTAAAAGAAAACATCATTTTTATTCATGTTTATTAACTTGTTTTTATGTAACTTCATAAATAACCCTCTACTGGAAATCTCAGTGCTTGAAATATACTGGGATTGAGATTTACTAGCATTGGGCAATCATTCTCTAGCTCGCCCTATAAATGAATCCTGGTTTTCCCAGGGTTCTTTTGAGTATTTGCTTGGAGTACTTGGAGTAAAACACTCTGATTTAGTTGCCATTATGTGTCACCACCACTCCCCTGCTCTTTCCCTAAGGGGAAAAACTGCATTTGAGAATGGGGAGCAGGTGACAGCATCCAGGAAGGATATTCCCATAAGTGGGAACTGATGCACAGAATGTCTTTTCCTGCCAGAGACCGCGAAGCTTGACTACAACCTCCAGGATTCTTTGCAGGAAATGCAGGAGCCTGTCCTAGGTGGGAACTGACACATCAGTTCTTGTTGGGAATACTGGGGACAAGATCAAGCTTCAGGATCCCTGGAAGGAAAAGATGCTCTATGCATCAGTTTCATCAGATTGAAGTGTACTCTGCTGTGGTTGCAGCCTTTCTAAAGGTAAGTCTTTTCCTTGGAGAAGGGGAGAGGCAGGGAGACCAGAAAGCAGCAGAGGTGGAGTACAAGCCCCAATTCAAGTGGAATTCAAGTTGGTGGTGGTGGGGGGACAGTTGTGCCTGTTTGAATTGTGGCCACTTTTATCTGAACAGCAGTACTCTCCTTTCCTTAGCGCCCCTGCTTCAAATAATTCACACTGGATCAATAAGCTAGTCTCTTGCACCATATGGATTTCCATTTGATTTTGCTCTGTGGTGTTCCCCCCTCCTTTTATGCCTGCTGCAACTAAACACATATTTTTTAATCCTGAAGAATGCTTTTATATTCAGATGCAAATGCATGCAATGTAATCACTATCTCTATTAAGAGTCATACAAGAGGCTACAATTTCATCCAGAGATAGCCCTACTCCTGATACAATGGATGGTGTGAGATAGAATGGAATACTGCTGAACCTCAAAGATATAATAGAAAAGGATGACACTTTTTTTTTAGAAATTCTCCACTCCTTTTGTATCCCAGGATGCTTTTTGTCTCAATTTTATTACACTTCGCAGTCAGTAAACAGCTGCTTTCGTGTCCCTAGGGAGTGTAGGACAGCCAGGATCTCTCTTTTCTCGTCATCACAGGCTCTCAGACCTTGAACATCAAGTCTAAAAGGGATGTGCAAACCTGTAATTTCCCCAAGGTGGACCATCTTGCCTTGACACTAACTAAAAATAGTATAGGCAAATGCAGCAATCAAGCCCTGCTAGTGATCAGTGCTGCAAAGATCACATCACAGGTGGCTAAGAGAAAGCCATTTGGAAAGGCAGGAGCAATTTATTCCCATTTAACAATCATGTGCAGGATCCAGAAAAGCAGCAGAAGTGGGCGAGCCAGGGCAGTTACTTCTAATTGTAAAGAGATGCTTATATGGCATAACGAAATGGACTGTTACTAGGAAGCATCTGCAGCCTCACTGTGAGGCTGAACTTTAGCTAACTATAAAAGTGGATGGGAAATAAAACAGGCTGCATAAGAAAGCTGTGGGAGCAGCACTGAGTTTAGCACAGGGATCCATGATGTTTCAAGCATCGAAGGCCACATGAAACATAGACAGTGAGCAAGAAGGCCAATTTGTATATTTATTAACACAGTTCTGCATATAGCACTTGGGCAAAAGCAGCAGATAAGAGACCCAGTTGGTGGACTTGCCATACCTATTTTCTACTCACATAACACAATTCTTGTTATCAGATAACAAGAGTTACACAAACCAATAGACCAGAGGCCGAGCCACCATTGGGCAAACGGGTTCAATGAACCTGGGCCACGCCCAATCAGGGGCCACACCTTGCGGCCCCAACACCCACCCCGTGTCTGACATCAGATGCAGGGGTGCTGGTTTAGCTCCCGAGCTGGGCCAATCCCCCACCCATTTGGGAGTTAAATTGCTGCTGCATTCGCGGTGTGGCCAGGAGTGGCTCTTCCCTGCCTTTAAGGCAGGGAAGAGCTGCTTCTGGCTGCGCTGCGAATGCAGCGCCAGCCCTAGTTGAGTTAAATGGCCGGCGCTGCAAATGCAGCGCTGGCTGGACTCCAACTCCTGAACAGAGCCATGGGGCTCCATTTGGGTAGCCAGACCACACACCCCACATCTGACATCAGACATGGGGGCGGGGTGCTGCACACAAGCCACTGGCGGTTAGGCTCCACACCTGCAGTAGACCTCTGCTGGTTCCTGAGATCACGTGGTCTGGCTGGACTGAACTGGAGCACCCTTCCATATTCAACAGCAGTATACCTTTAAATATTAGTGCTGCTGGGGGCAGGGAAGCAATACCAGTTGCTTGGAAAGGGCAATTACCTTCAACTCCTGCTTGTGTGTTTTCTAGAGGCATCCAGTAGGCCACTGTGGGCAGCAGAATGCTGGAAAAGATGGACTCTTGGGCAGATATAGAAAGACTTTTGTGTTATTCTCTTCAGTTAGCCGAGACTAGTGTGCAAATGTCAAAGCTATGCTCAGTTCCATACTTCAGGCAAGGTAGCGGACATCAGCTTTAAGTTGGCAGTCAGAGAATAACTTTGCCCATCAAGTTGTCAAGAAAATGAGGACGCCTACTGTATAATGCCATGTCCTCAAAAGCCAAGCCAAGTCAAGTATGCTGATAAGAGCAACATTTTCTGTTCCTTCACTGTACTGCAGGTTAAAAAAATGGTTATATAGCAGTGTACGGGCCTCTTATTTCATAAATGTTGACATGCTGTCTGTACATTCACAGACAATATTAGCAAGCTGAGCAAGTTGCTTTGAATTGCACAGGTGAAGTGGGGGGATCCTTAGTTCAACTACTTTGTTGGCTTTCAAAAGCAATGGATTCCAAGGGCTTTGCAGAAAGAGTCCTTCAAAAGGCAGATGATTCAACAGAGGTTCCTTGGGTTGCAGTTTGTAGCTTTCTAAAAGTGTCTGTACATTTTAAAAGAAGCAATTTCCCAGCTATTAAGTATTCAGAGAAAAACCTGAAAAAGAAGGGAGTATTGTATTGATATTGGCTGACATTCTGAATAAATCTGCTCAAGGAAGTCCCATTGGAATTAATAGAACAAGTTAGGCTGGTTTGTCCTTTTAATCACCATGTCGGCCATCATAGATTGTTTTTGCCTGTAGTGTTGTTGATTTTGGCTGACAGCCAGATTAAGAGTAAATGCTTTGTAAGAAATGATGGTGTTCCCAATGGCTTTCCAACTTACACAGCACCATGGATCACACAAAGAGGGGAGTTTTGATTACTTCCCCTGCCCACAGAAGCACTCTGCACCATACAAAAAATATACCCCTGAGGGCTGTGCAACCTCCAGGGACAGATTTGAAAGTAACACAGAAAGTTTCTGAGAAGACAGGAGCTCATCAAAGTGCAACCTCTCAAGGATATGCCACTGCTGGCTTCATCAAAGCTATTGGGAACACCATCACTTTTCATGTCACACCAGCGCCTGTCAGTTTTTTGAACTGCACTATATGCTGTTTTGGACACTTTATAGCAGAAAAGGAGGGGGAGGAAAAGGAGGAGGAGCTGCTGCTGCTTCAGCTGCCAGAGAAGACCTTCCTCCAGAATCCAACAAATCTACAACTGAATGGCACTATTTTACGAGAATGGCAGAATTTTCTTCCATCTCAGCAGATCCAGAAATTAATTCAGGAACTCTCATTTGGCAGTGGGGCAGTGCTTCAGCTTGACTTCTCTATCTGTCTATCTATCATATTTGTATACTGTCCAAAACGCAAGTCTCTGGGCGATTTACAACAATACAATAAAAGCATCTAATAAAAAGGTTAAAACATTGCAATAATTTAAAATTTAAAACAACATTAAAACTATTAAAAACCATCAAAACCCTTTTAAAACCTTATCTAATTAAAAGCCTGGGTGAACAAATGTATCTTGACCGCCTTTTTAAAAGTTGTAAGAGATGGGGGCGGCGGCTCTTATTTCATCAGGGAGCATGTTCCAAAGTCTTGGGGCAGCAATGGAGAAGGCCCATCCCCTAAGCAGCCACTAGACGAGCCGGTGACATTGTTTTCCATTTGGATTCTGGAAAATGCAGTATGCTGATGACACCAAATCTATTTATCCTTATCATCATCATCATGAAATGGCATTCACTCCCTAAATGCCTGCCTATGGGCAGTAATGGGCTGAATGAGGGATAACAAATTGAAGCTGAATCTAAGCAAGATGGAGGTGCTCATTGTGGGGGATTGGGATTTGAGGGATGAGTTAGATCTTCCTGTGCTGGATGGGGACACACTCCCCCAGAAAGATCAAGTACACAGCTTGGGAGTGCTCTTGGATCCAGGCCTCACCCTGCTATTTCAGGTGGAGGCTATGGCCAGGGGTGCTTTTTATCAACTTCAGCTGATTCAACAGCTGTGTTCATTCCTTAAAGAGAATGATCTCAAAACAGTGGTGCATCAGCTGGTAACCTCCAGGTTTGACTATTGTAATGCATTCTATGTGGGACTTGCCTTTGTAAGTAGTTCGGGAACTTCAGTTAGTTCAAAATGTGGCGGACAGACTGGTCTCTGGGTAACCTGGAGAGACCATATTATGCCTGTCTTAAAACAGTTGCAGTGGCTGCCAATATGTTTTCAGGCAAAATTATTACCTTTAAAGCCCTAAACTGCCTGGGTCTGGGGCTACCTTAGAAAGCAGCTTCTTCTGTATGATCCCCATCCCAAGTTAAAGTCATCTGGAGAGGTCAGTCTCCAGTTACCACTGGTAGGTCTGGTGGTGACTCAGAGCCAGGCCTTCTCTGTAGCTGCTCTTGGTCTATAGAATGTACTCCCAGCAGATATTTGTAATTTAGGCTCATTGCTGACCTTTAAGAGAGCCCTAAAAAGTTACTTGTTTGGCCTGGCCTTCAAAAGTTTTTAAATTGTTTTTATATTGTTTTAAGTCATGTGTTTTTAAATGTTGTTTGTTCTTATGTTCTTAAAATTTGTTGTGCCTTTGGATGGGGTGTTCTAGAAATGTGATAGATAGATAGATAGATAGATAGATAGATAGATATCCAAGGAATGTTGAGGAAATTGGCTGGGGGGAGAATTTCAATAGGACTACCAGGATTTCTTGGTGAGATAACATACAACCTTATTACAAGATTGCTCCTACAATGGTTCAGGGGACAATGTTTCAAAATTAAGAAGACACTGATAGAATATTTGGAAGAAAATTTGTTAAGGAGGGATTAGTATCTGGGATAAATTGGATGTTTGAACCAGAGCTACAATTCATTTGAGGGTGCCCTGTAGTTTGGCTTGCAAGATGTTCTGAGGGTATGCCAAGACTATTCATCATCATTTGTCATATGCCTGAATAAACTGAAGCAAAAGCCAGAGAGGACTTAGGACTCTCCAGGACACTGGAATAAAGATTAGGGAGCTGTAGGTTGGCTCCTGTAACATCATATTATTTTGGACAGTGGCATTTGCAGCAATTATATAAACACCAACTTCCTCTTGAATTGAGACAGCCTGGCTGATATGACAAATTCATTTGTAACACCAGAGTGTCAAAGAGCAGAAGAAAGACCCCAAGCCACCAGCTTTACAGGGCTATTTAATTAGCACAAATTGATTTGTGATTTCAGTACATGGAGGCTGATTTAACATAAATGGATTTGTGACATGGGAGGGAGCTGGATAACTTCACTTGTTAATGAAAGATAGAAGACATGTAAAAGCAATTTAGGCTCCAATCCCATGCAATCTTACTGCGGAGTAAGGCCCACTGAACTCAGTGGGATTTCCTGAGGATTGTGCTGTTAAATAGCAATACTGGACAACTGGGAACAGAAGAAACTGTGTGTGGGAGTGTGTGTGTTTTAGTTCTATCTAACACCATCGTTTGTACGAAATTCCAGTCTGTCATCTGTACTAAATTCTTTCTCTCCAAGCCCTTCTACTTTGGGGATGGAACTGTAGATCAGTGGAGGAGCATCTGCTTTGCATGCAGATGATCCCCAATTCAATCCCTGGCATCTCCGGGTAGGCCTGGGAGAGACTGCCTGAAACCTTGGAGAGCTGCTGCCAGTTAGAGTAGACAATATTGATCTAGATGGACTAAAAGTCTGACTAATTATAAAGGACCTTCCTATGTACCTTCAGAGATTATGGCAATTTAGTATTTACATGATGTTTTCCCTTAGTTGCTAACTCTGTAGGTAGCAACTAATCCCTCCTTAACTCAGGATCGACTAGTATTAATTGTTCTAAATGTGTAAGCTTATGGCACCTTGTATATAAAAAGAGCAGTAACAACAGCAGAAGCCAATTAATAAAACTACTTAGCTGAGTTAAAAGCTTAACGGGTGGATTTTACACACCTTCCTACAAGGCCCTCAAAAAGGGATCATGGCAAACCTGAGAGAGAAGATCATTCCACAGCCCTGGGGCAACAGATGTGAAGGCTCTGCTTTTCTCCCTGCAAGCAGTTCTTGCGGAGATGGAGTCTAGAGTACTACCGAGATAGCTTGTTTGGGGGCTCCCTGGAGCATCCCAACACCTCTTTTGGAGCTACAGGCCTGTAGTTTCCACTTTTGCCTTTTCAGAACTCATGGGACCATGGACTCACCATTTGGTTTGCATGAGCTAACCCATGGGGTATGTAACCTGGCATGCCGCTTTGGAAAAGACAGCTCTAGGTCCAAGTTTAATGCGAGACTACAGGAGGACTATCCCTGTGCTCACCTCCCTGATTGCCTTTCAGGTGGAGAAGCTGGAGTAGGCACAGATTAATTAAGTACTATTCTTCTAAAGGTAAAAGGTAATGTGTGCCGTCAAGTCGATTTCAATTCCTGGCACCCACAGAGCCCTGTGGTTTTCTTTTGGTAGAATACTGGAGGAATCTACCATTGCCTCCTCCTGCACAGCATGAGATGATGCTTTTCAGCATCTTCTATATCGCTGCTGGAGTATATGCTTACGACGTTTACTGAACTATCTGAGCGTGGGATGGACTTTACGGAATGTCACAAGGCATTTGTAATTCTATCCTCCTTAAACGAGTCTTGGGACACACTCGTGATGTCTCTTGAAGCCTTGGGCGAGAAAGAGTTAACCGCCGACCTGCTCTCTGCTCGGTTGCTGGAAGAAGAAAAGAGACGAAACGAAAAAGCCGAATGCTGAAAGGATAGCTGGAAAGCCTCAGGGCATGAGGAAACTGAGAGCGTCCAGAACGTAAGGAGGTGCTTTAAGTGTGGTTCCTGTAAACACTTACAAAGAGACTGTCAGTGGGGCTTGCCTGCAGTGAGAAAGAACCCAGCAACGAAGAGGCGCTCAGCATTTGAATCTGATACGTATGAAGGACAATGTGAGTAGTTCAGAGTGGATAATAGACAGTGGGTGTTCTCAACACATTTTCATGGATCCTGAAATCTGTCCTGACCTGAAACCAGCTACTGGCATACACGTGAGCCTAGCTAATGGCAATTGTTCAGACATTGTGGGGGAAGGAACTATATGCATCCCAGGTTTATGTGATAAAGTGAATGCTTTATGTGTACCAAGCATTCACTTTATCATGCTTGGTACACATAAGTACCAACAGAAGTAAACACATTGGCAGCTAAAAATAAGGGAACTTTTGGCTGTTCAGCACAGTGGGACAGTGGTGAAGCGGGTGTGGGGTGGTGGCAGGAGGCCTCCAAGAGGCCCCCCTGGTCCCTTGGAGACCGCCCCAGACATTGGAGGCCACAGCCTGGGTCCTCAAGGTCCGGGGGTTAGAGTGCATCAGGCCACAGTCCCATCCCGATGCTATCATCTTTCTTTCCACATTCCTAAACTTCCCACTTTCACTCTTACATTTGGACAGTTTTTGCACTGGGTCTGTATAAAATAAACTTGATTTCTTTTCAAAAAGTATGATATCTGTTAATGCTTCTGGGGTATCTAAGGAGACACTACACTGTCTGAACCTGATCCCTAGTTATTCACACTTGCTGGTTTTGGTGCTAGTAATTCTAGACTCACTGTACTGGTTGTGTAGTGGCCTGCTTCCCTGACTGGTATAGTTGGCTGTGGAAAGGAAAGAGTTTTCCCTAGAACCCTGAGTTCTTTCCCGTAGCTTCAATTTATACTTTCCCCAAATTGTTGCCCCTAGTCATGAACAGGCTATTGTGGGTGCACAAGTGTATAGGACACAGATCCAAGCAAGCATGGTAACAAGGGAAGGTAAATGGAAAGTCCATTTTCAGAAACAGTGTTATACAGGAATATAGCTATGGAAGGACTGAAGAGCAGACAGTGATGTACACCTGCCCACAACAACAACAAAGTGAAACTACTAGACACTTTCTCCTGGGCAGACAATTACTACACATTTTTCATGTTAGTGGTAATTAGTGGATGAGAAAATCCAGATAATGATATATCCTTTACTATGAAACCTTACTTGTGCAAATCCTTAAGCAGTATAGAGAAGGCAGCACAAAATTACTTTGCTCCATGGCAACGCAGAGCTATTATTGATGCAACCAAGATTAGTTGCTAATCGAGGACACCTCATTTCACATTTTCTTACAGATTTGCATTTCAACTCACTTAACAGAAACCTGATATGAATATGATATAGGTGCCAGAGGGAAGGCAAATGAACTTTGGCCACCTGACTGAGTCAGTCAATGAAAAGCCAAATTCAAAGACACACCCACCTTAAGAAAACAACATCCCATTATATATAGGCTTCTTACATTATTACATAATATAGCATCTGGTGTTCAGAGATGCACTATCTCTGAAAATGTGGATTTCATTTAACGATAAAAGTCAATAGTCACTGATATTCATACTCTACATGAATTTATCTGATTCTTTTTTAAAGGCACTTAAGATAATTGCCATGAGAATATCTTGTGGTAGCAAGTTCCACAAATTCATGAGGCATTGATTGAAGATATATGCTTGCCAGTCTTGGATCTACTTCATCGGAGGACCTACAAATCTAGAGAAAAATATATTTCTCTATACCCTCTTCATCCTCAACGTGTTAATTCTGTAAACTACAGAATCATGTGCATCCTGCCACTTAGGTCATCTTTTTTTCTAACCCAATAAATCCTATTCACTAGTCCTCCCTTGTAAAAGTGATGCTGCAGCCTCCTGATCATTTTAGTTGCTCTTTTCTAAACCTTCTCTAACTCTAAGAGGATGAATGTGGCACCACTATCAGCTTCTATAGGGACATTAGCGCTCTTCAGACATTAACAGGACCCAGGTGGTCCTGTTTAGAATTAAAAGGGGGGGAAGAAATCTCATCCCATTACTGTCACTCACCCCCTCCTCCCCAATTCTAACAATCAAAAGCGGGGGATACAAAATCCCTTCTCTAGCTGTGAGGAGTTCCAGGTAGGCTGCCACAATCCACTTTTATATGAGCAGATTCATGCTTCCAAGGGAATATTCTGGTAGAGTAAAGAGGAAAACCCCTCCCTACAGCAAAGCTTGAAAAGTCTTAGGCCTTCAAGTGCATGTGACTAGGACAGGGCCCAATGAGGAGTGACACTCTATAACATGAAGGATTTATTAGCAATTGGATGAAAAGGAGAACTAGAGGCATCAATAATTGCTGCTTCCATTCAAGTAAAATGTTTCCCCAGGAACTACAAGAACCATGCAGTCAAATCCAAGCACTTAACACAGATAAATTCCCTGACCCATCTAGCTAAATAGGGGTGTGCGACCGGCTTGGGCTTGACGTGGAGCTGGCTCGGCTCGACAGGTTTGGGAATGAACCAGGACCGGTTCGAACCGAGCCAGCTTGGAGTCCTACTGGTAAAGGGGCAGGGGGGCTTGCCTAAGGGTAGAGTGGGTGGGAGGGTTGTTGGCAGCTGTGGCAATAATGGAGGGAGGCAGCTGGGGGTGCGACAGCTCCCCCCTGCAAATGGCCTCTGTGTATGCAAGGAGGTCACTAAAATGGCCTTCACACATGTGCAGAAGCCGAAACTGGACTGAAGAAAGCCCAAACTGGGCTGCAGCCGGCCCTCCCTATTCTGGGGGAGGCTGGTAGGGTTGGGGGAAGCCGCCCCCACTTCCCCCCAAGGCCACCGCCACAGCCACTTAAAAGTAGTTACTTACTTACTTCCCTCCCGCCCAATCTAATCTTAGGCAAATAGAGCTCCGAGTCGGTTTGAACTGGGTCCAGTTCAACTGGGCCCAAAATCAAACCACGCCAGGTCAGCTCAAATCCAATTTGGGTTTGAGCCAAACTGGCAAAACTAATTTCATGCATACTCTTATATCAAAACTGGTCCCTATCCTTCCCACTTACTTCCAGGTAAGGAACTCCCAGTTGATTCCCAGTCCAAGGATGTTGGTCTCTCTGTTTCCTACAATAGCTGCTGATCAGACCTCCTTCAGAGGCCTCCAGGGAATAACTAAACTCTCACACACCCCTCCCCTATTGCTCTATAGGCTGTTGTTCAGTAAACCCTGCCCCTCACTCTGGATTGGGCCACAGGGATTTGATTCTCCCGGACTTTCTTCCTAATTTGGAGAAGCCCACCCTCCAAGCAGTCAGCCTGAGGCCTAGTCCTCCCTCAAGCCTGCCTATCACTACACTGATGAACATGCAAAGAGCATCATTTTTCTGAAAGGGGAGGCTCTGTAAGTATGTTCACTAGTTATTCTGTGAGCTGCAACCAGGATTGATCCAGGTTGCTGCTCATGGAATCACCGGTGAACACACGTCTGGTGCTTGCCCTTCAGACACATGATGCCATAAGCATACGCCTCATGGGAGGAGCTGAGTGACAGCAGCGGGGCAGGACTTCCTCCCCACTATTGCTGTTGTTAGCACACGTGGTGCTCATGATATATAAAGAGGCCTATTGTGGTATTTGTCTAAAAGCATAAAAATTCCAAGGTCATAAGACCAATCCAACCCCAAGTCTGCCTCGATCTCTGCTGCTGAATCTAAACAGCCGGAGAGTCCAAATGGCAAAGGCAATATGGATGTATTTTCACAATATTTCAAAACAAATATCCCACAAAGAGCTGCATACCACAAATTTGTCATTTAGCAATTATTTCATCAGGCTGTATGTCCTCCAGGCTTTACAATTTCAGACAAACTTTACATTTTTGTTTTTACTCAACTTATTGACAGAAATACTCAATACATTTAATATGGAAATAGGAAATAATATGCCTAAGGAAGGTGAGAATAGACAATGGGAAGGTTCTCACAACCAAAATCAGGGTAGGAGGAGCATCCAGGCAGGTTTAAAGCCCCGTGAGTAGAGATGTGCACGAATCAGATTTTGTGACTCAATTTGAGCTCAAATCAAATTGAAAAATACTTGGATCGATTCATTGAAACAGCAGCCATTGCCTCAAATAGATTCACATTGTCCCCTGCACAAATTTTGCAACCCTGCCTTGAAAAACACTGCAGAACAGAAGCACACAGACCTTCTCAAAACAGAACACCACATTTTGCCAAACACACAGTCCACAACTGGCCAAAAAAGAATCACTGACCCAGAATCCACTGCCAGTCGCAGTGCCTGTGCGCTATAATAAGTGCTTGTGCTACATTCCTTCCATCAGCATTGCAACAGCAGCACCCTTAGCAGCCAGCAAGCATAGCCATAAGCTCAACCAGAACAATGTTTTCAGCCACATTTTGACTGAGTACACCTTGCAATGCAGAATGTAGATTCTGGAGCTGACCAAAGCAGTGAGTGAAGCACAAGTTAGTCTCAAGGCCAGAAATGGAGATCATCACAGCAATCACCAAGAAATATTACACACACACACACACACACACACACACAATTACTCACCCCAACACCATCTCTCAAACAAAACAAACCACAACTCAAGGATGGCAGGCAGGCAGGCACCCAAGTTCTGCCTTTGTTAGTCTGAGATCCAGCAAAACCAGATATTTATAGCAGCAAAAGCACCACATATTATACTCTGTGCTGGAAAAAGAAAAAGACAAAATCATACCTTCCTCGATTCCTTTCTTCCTCCTCTCTTGATGTATGCTCTGCTCTTCAAGGGCACACTAAGGGCTCTCTCTGCCTCCTCTCCACAAGCTCTTTGAAAACATTTTAAAATTCCCTCCCTTTTCCCTTTTTCCTCCACCCAGCCAATGGGGGCACAGTTACCCATGACAACACTTGATTTGTATGATAACAAGCTAACCAAGAAACAAGGATATCTCAAGCCGAATAGAAGTCAGTGCCAGAAAACCATTCAGCAAGGGGGGAAAGTCTGGCAGAATTTATTGATATATCTATTTATTTAGCAAATTTATGGATCGCCTGAATTCCTTAGACTCAAGGCAGTTTACATGAATTAAAACAATGAAGACAAGAGAAGAAAGGGGGAAAGGGGGAATAATGAAATGCAAAAAAGGAAAAAGAACCACACACACACACACATGTTAAAAACTAAAAGCCTGGCAAAATAGATAGGTTTTCAGAAGCTATTCAAAGGACAGAAGAGAGGAGGCATTACAAATCACAGGAGGCAGTGTTCCATAAGGAGAGGGCTGCAACAGAGAAGGCCCTCCCATGAGCCACATACCTCCCCTAGGCCCAGAACTCTGAGAAGGCCCACCCACAGAGTGGGTCAAAGTTGGGTAGGAGAGGCAGTCCTGAAGGTACACAGGCACCAAACCCTGAAGGATTTTATAGGTAATAACCAGCACTTTGAATTGGACCCGGAAGCAAACTGGCAGCCAATGCAGTAACCTCAACAAAGGTGAAACATGATCGTATTTTCTGCTGCCCATAAACAGCCGGGCTGTGGCATTTTGGGCCAGCTGAAGCTTCCGAGTCGTCTTCAAAGGCAATCCCAGATAAAGCGCATTGCAGTAGTCCAACCGACAGGTGACAAGGGCATGAGTTACAGTTGCAAGGGCTGGCCAGTCATGGTAAGGCTGCAGTTGGCGCACCAAACGAAGCTGGGCAAAGGCTCCCCTGACCAAAGCTTCCACCTGCTGTTCCAGCAGGAGCCCCGAGTTCAGGATCACCCTCAAATCGCGAGCCTGCGAAAGGGGAGCGTGACCCCATCAAGGGAAACAATTGAAACCAGAACCTGGCCAGATCAAAAACTGAACAAGAGCAACTCTCTCTTGGATGGATTAAGGCTGAGCTTGTTTTGGTCCATCCAAACCCTTACAGCCTCCAGAGTCAGACACTGGGTCAACACATTCATAGCAACCCTGGATCGGCTTGAGGTGGCCATGTACAATTGGATATCATCAGCATACTGATGATAACTCACCCCAAACCAATGGATGACCTCACCCAGAGGCTTCATATAGATGTTAAAAAGCATGGGAGTGAGGACTGAGCCCTGCGGCACTGTGCAAGAAAGAGGCCATGGGCTAGAGCACTCACCTCCAACGCAAACTGTCTAAAATCGTCTACTAAGGTAGGAACGGTGCTCTAACCACTCAAGTTGATACAAGCTTGAATCAGGGTTGATTCAATTTGAACTACATCATACTTTTTAGTCTAAGGTGATTCAGTTTGAGTTTGAATCACTCGAATTGGCCCAATTGGAGCTCAAATCGATTTGACACCAATCGATGTGCACATCTCGACCCACAAGTGCTCCCAAGAAACAGTTGTGTGTTGGCAAACATTGAGGTAGGAGGGGGAAGAGAAGGATTTAAAGCATTATGGGTAGGGGCAGGAACTCAACACTTTGCAAACACAAACAAGTCTTTAACACACATATAAATCCCGGTGAAAGCTACTGAGGCCATTTGAAGTGAGAAAGCAGTAGCGAAAGGGTGAAACTCCTGCTCTTCCTAGGCTGCTTCTCTCATCTACATTAACTGCTCTAAAAGCAACAGTGCTTTTTTAAAAAAAAATATAAAGTGTAGTGTATAGCTTGAATAGAATGTCAGAATTATGCAGGGATAATTAAATAATTTTTAGGAAAATATTTAAAAGTAGTTTTGATCCCAATTGTTGTTGTTAAACAACACACGGGAGAAATTCTGGAAAAGTTGCAGCATACAAATCCTGGGTCTATTTTAATACATCGCTAAATTCAAGTCAGAAAGAAGGTATTTAGAAAAAAGAAAGTGCGCTGTCACATAATGCAAGCTATCTCCAAAACACAATAATGAAATAATGCACAATATCCTTAGAGGTTATTTTAATACCCTACAAACTTGCCTAAAAAGTTAATCTTCCTACTCCTCCAGTAATAGTAAAATAGTAACAGTAAACAAACAAAAAACCCACCTAAAATTTTATGGCTGTGTAGGCAACTTGCCACCAGGAGAAGCAGGCGACCACATCAAACACAACAAATCCTAATCCAAAAATGGAGATATTAGGAAATCAACAATATTATGCTATTACACAGCACAAGAGAGATCACAGAATCCTGCAGGTGGAAAGGACTGAAATCACACCTAATTCAATCCCCTTCCCCACAGCAGATTTATCCATCCGCTATCCCTATACATTCCCATTCATGGATAAATTATATCAATTTTGATATCACTCGGTGAAACCTCCAAGGTAGACTGATAAGACCAGACAGGCATGTAGAGATGATGGAGAAGGGGGCAGACAAATGTCCCTGGGCTGCAGGGCTCTGAGGGGCTGCCATCAAGGCACCCTTCGTATCCCTCCCGGCTCTCCTTCATACCCCCTGCTCCATTATTTCTTCCGTGTGCCTGGTGCCACCACTGAGGCATGCTACCCGCACCGAGCATGCCCCTTCCCCTTGCATAAGCACATCGATGGAGTGGGTGTGACTGACTCTGGGCAGGACCATGCAACTTCTCATTCCCTCCAGCTGGCAAGTGCTTTGTTTGCAAAGGCCATTGTGCCTGGGGTTGATGGAAGTTGTAGTCCAGCAACATTTGGGACACCTGGTTTACACTGACTGTCAGTGGCTCCAGGGTTTCAGATTGAGGTCTTTTGAAGTCCTATTTGGAGATGGCAGAGTCTGAGCCTGGGATCTTCTGGATGCAAAGTGGGTGCTCAAACCACTGAACTGCGGCCACTCCCCACCTCTTGGTACTCCAGCCCAAGGTACACCCCTAAGGGTGCACCCTTTAGTACTCCAGACAAAGCTATTTAAATTTTAAAGGTTAACACCAGTTCTTTGAACATCACCCAGAAATGAACTGGGAGCCAGTGCCGTTGTTTTAAGCTTGGTGAAATGTTCCAAGTGTCCCATCCCCAGTATTCTTCAGAATGCATCTTTTTCTAACCGTATTCCTTATTTTCCCTTTCATTTTGTGATTCAATTCAAGCTCATATCAAATTGCAAAATACTTGCATTGATTCATTGAAACAGCAACCATTGCCGGCTGTTTCGATGAACTAACTTGAATTGATTTGTGTGATTTAGTCATAGGGAACAATGGGGAACTTGAATAACTCCATTGTTCCCCATGGGTAGGTCCTAGGGACACCATAGTGGACTGGGTGGCAGGGCATGATGGGTGCTACCTATCACCCAACCCATGAAAGAAATGGGTTAGCGAGTGATTTTTAACACATTTTTAACCTTTACCCATAGGATCCTATGGGGGTCGGGAGAGATTAAAAGTGTTTTTAAAATTGTCCACTTGGCTATTTCTTTTGTCGGTTGGGTGGTAGGTAACACCCATCATGTCGTACCATCCAACCTACTTTGGTGTCCCAAGGACTTACCCATGAAGAACAACAGAGTGTTTTGAGTTCCCTATTGTTCCCTCTGGGCAAAACACATAGAATGCACAGAAACTGTATTTCTTATTTTCCCTTTCATTTTGCTTTCCTTTTTCTGTTCCCTTTTTCTTCTTTCATTGCTTGCTGCTACGCTCTCTTTCTCTTTCTATGCATTTCTAACCAAAAAATCTACTTATTCATCCTCTTCCCTTCTCAATTTTTTCAGGCTAGTGGTGGTTCCATGGCTGAAGGAGGATTCAAATTCAAATTGCAAAATTAAAACTTTTCAGCCTGGTGATGCTATTTTTAAGAATGCTTAAGACAGCACTCTGAACTGATGAAAGCTTTTTTGATGTGAGGCTGTCATCACTGTTAGATACCAGGACATTGTGCTTTGTAAACACAGGACGATGGATAGTTAGCTAGCAGTCAGAGACGTTTTAACACGTGGATCGGCATGAGCTCTTGTGTTATGAAAGGAGTATCACACAGAATTCTGCTTAAGCTTAGGATGCAATTTCATCACATCAACTAGAAGTCAGTTTGTGAACTATAAGTCAGTTTTTGCAAGGATAAAGCTTAAAGCTGCTTCATACTTTATGCATGAAAGGAGTGATCTCATTGTGGGATATGTGGAGGTCAATACTGCACTAGGATGTGCCTGCCTCCTTTGTATCAAAGTTGGTAGAGAGAGTAAGGTTTAATTAACGTCATATGTCTGCTAACTACCCAACTAATTATGCTGCTATAAAGGTTATCTGACACTTTATTGTTCTGCAGATGGGTATGCTGCAAAAGGATGTAAGGGAAATGAGTGTGTGTCCCTTGCAGCAGGTGTGTGGGAGTAATTGCAGTCTACATGCTACTGGAAGAAAATCTTCTAAAATGGGGGAGTGTGGAGCTGAAAAGGCAGAGCTGCTACTCATCAATATCCCAACTTTTCAAGGAAACATGATAGCATCTAGTGAATCCTAGGTGTACAGGTGAAACTAGGAAAATTAGAATATCGTGCAAAAGTCCATTAATTTCAGTAGTGCAAATTAAAAGGTGAAACTGATATATGAGACAGACGCATTACATGCAAAGCGAGATAAGTCAAGCCTTAATTTTTTATAATTGTGATGATCATGGCATACAGCTCATGAAAACCCCAAATCCACAATCCCAGAAAATTAGAATATTACAAGGAACCAATAAGACAAGGATTGTAGAATAGAACAATATCGGACCTCTGAAAAGTATACAGTGTACTGTGCTTGATTGGCCAGCAAACTCGCCTGACCTGACCCCATAGAGAATCTATGGGGCATTGCCAAGAGAAGGATGAGAGACATGAGACCAAACAATGCAGAAGAGCTGAAGGCCGCTAATGAAGCATCCTGGTCTTCCATAACACCTCATCAGTGCCACAGGCTGATAGCATCCATGCCACGCCGCATTGAGGCAGTAATTGCTGCAAAAGGGGCCCAAACCAAGTACTGAATACATATGCATGCTTATACTTTTCAGAGGTCCGATATTGTTCTATTCTACAATCCTTGTCTTCTTGGTTCCATGTAATATTCTAATTATATTCTAAGGGCTTGCCACAGGCCTGCAGTAGGGATGCACTCAAAACACAATTCAGTGTCTGAATCACAGGCACATCCCTTTAAAAATGAGGGCTTACACAGCCCCTTTAAAGCAGAGGAGAGCAGGTCCATACTCCTCCAAACGCCGCCTTTGCCATAATCCTGGCACTCCACCCAGCTATGCAAGTGCGCCGGTGGGGCGTCTTCCAACTGCCCGTGTTGGCATGCACATGGCCTCTTCACTTGCCCCTGCGTGATGCCAGCACATGCATTTGTGGAGGCCATGTGTGTCCCAGTGTCACGCAGGGGCCTCTTGGAGAGGCCCTGACAGTGCTCAGGCATAACTAGGGGGAGCACTGGGATTACGGCAATGGAGGAGTTCGGAGAAGGAGCAGGTATGGTCCTGCTCTTCTCTGCTTTAAAGGGGCTGTGTAAGTCTTTGTTTTTAAGGGATGTGCCCTCGATTCAGGCACCGAATGACATTTTGGCACATCCCTAGCCTACAGCATGTATTCTCATAATCCAAGGGAAAGGGAGGATTCTGGTGGCTGAGTTGCATCTAAGGGGACAGCGTACAGTTAATTCACTGTGCCTAAAGACAGCATATCCACTAGTCATGCTTCATGATCATACCGAAACATATTTACCCAACCCCATGGAGACTGCAAAACATGTAGGATTCTATCAGCAGGAAGTAGTAAAACAATTATGGCATATAGAGCTGTGCTCAAAAAAGTGGCACCTTATGTGTGTATGCATTTACTTATATTATGCATGTATGTTATTTCTTTATTCTATATGTATACATGTATGTTTAGTTTACGTTTATATTGCATTTCTAAAAATACATTTATACAAAGCAGTTCATAGGCACAAAACAAGAAATCAAATCATAAGAGAAATAAAAAGAGAAAAGGCAATAAACAAGAGAAGCAACAGAATTAAGTACCATAAAACCAGCCTGGAAATCAGTTCTCAATTAAAAATTTCAATTAAAAGCCAGTCAACGCAGATGGGTCCTCCATGCCTATTTAAAGATGAAAAGATTTATTGTGGTAGAAAAGTTTTGTGGATTGCATTTGGAGCGGACTCTAGTCAATGGAAGCTTCTGCTTCAGTATAACCAGGTGCCACAAGAGGCTTCTTTTAATTATTAATTATTAATTATTATTATTATTATTATTATTTGCCTTCACCTCAAAAACTTTTGCCTTCACTTTTGCCGAATGCCATTAACAGAAAAGCAACAAGAACTCAAGCAAAAAATAACTGAGCACATGAACCAAACAACCACCAGGGTTCGACTTCCAGCTCTAAAAGCAGTTGCCAAAAAACAACTTGCTCAGGCATTAAAAGATGTCAATGCTGCACTTGCAGAAATAACAACCAAGAATGTGCAAGAAACAAACCAACTAATGTACAGTGCAGCAACAATAACAACACAAGAGCTCGGATATAAGATCAGTGGACCTGTAAAAAAAGGGAGTAGTACATCACCTAAATGGAAGATTGGATTAGAAAATAAAATCGCCAGGCTTAGATCAGATGCTAGTAAATTGAAAGATATGAAAGACAAGAAGCTGAAGAATGAAAACACCAAACAGTATCTGCTCCAAAAATACCACCTAGATACAAGGAAAATTAGAGAAGTCCTGGAAATAATAAAGCAGCAAATAACAGCAGTGTCAAAGAAGATTAGCAGATATGAAGCCAGAATTACACAACACAGGCAGAATCTCCAATTCCAGTCGAATCAGAGACGTTTCTACCAAAGCACAGAAGTAGAAACTGCAAGAAACGTTGAAACACCAAATAAAGAAGAAACAGTGCAATTCTGGGGAAAATTTGGGGGAAATCCAGTAGATTATAATAAAAAAGCAGGCTGGGTGAAAGAGGTCAAAAAATGTAACCAACAAATGCAAGATCTAATAACACCAGAATTAATAAGTGAAAGAGCAAAGAAAATTAAAAATTGGACTGCACCAGGCGACGATGAACTGCATGGCTTTTGGCTTAAATAACTAACAAGCCTTCATAAACAACTATCAAAACAGTTCAATCACATTTTGCAAGGAGGTGATATTGAACAATGGCTAACAACTGGGAAAACTCATCTCATCATAAAAGACCCAGCAAAAGGTGCAGTTCCAAGTAAATATAGACCAATCACCTGCCTGCCAACCATGTTCAAATTATTAACTGGAATAATAGCAGATGAAGTAATGCAACACTTATTAACTAACAAACAGCTTCCAGCTGAACAGAAAGGAAATTGCCTGAACACCAGAGGCACAAAAGACCAGCTGCTGATTGACAAAATGATTTAGAAAATTGCAAGAAAAGAAAAACAAATCTAAGTGTTGCATGGATTGACTACAAGAAAGCCTTCAACTCATTGCCTCACACATGGATATCAAAATGTTTAGAAACAACTGGTGTCAGCAAAAACATTCAGATATTTATTTAAAAAAACAATGAGCATGTGGAGTACACCGTTAACAATCAGTGGTGAAACACTTGGACAGGTCAGCATTAGAAGAGGTATTTTCCAAGGGGACTCACTATCCCTTCTGTTGTTTGTAATCGCCATGACTCCACTTTCACAAATGCTAAACAAAACAGGCCTCAGATACCAAACATCTAAAACATCAAGTAAAATCAACCATCTGCTGTACATGGACGATCTGAAGTTGTATGGAAAGTCCCAGTCAGAAATCGAATCACTGCTAAACACTGTCCGTATAGTCAGTAGCGATATGGCAATGGAGTTTGGACTAGACAAGTGTGCTGCATTAATAATGAACAGAGGAAAAATAAGAAAAACAGAAGGAATAGAACTGCCCAATGGAAGCAAGATCAAGAACCTGGAAGAGAAAGAACATTACAAATACTTGGACATACTCCAGGCTGATAACATTGCACATGCTGAAGTTAAAAGAAAAATTGGAAGTGAATACATCAGGAGAGTTAGAAAAATCCTCAAGTCCAAACTCATTGGCGGGAACACCATACAAGCCATAAACACCTGGGCTATACCTGTTATCAGATACACTGCAGGAATAATAAGACTGGACCCAGGCAGAGCTAGAGACGCTGGATCGTAAGACCAGGAAAATAATAACCATCAATCATGCTCTGCACCCCTGCAATGATGTCGATAGGCTATACCTCCCTCGCAGCTCAGGTGGAAGAGGAATGCTGCAAGTCCATCAAACAGTAAAGAGGGCTTGAAGAATATATCAAGGACAGTAAAGAAGATGCACTTAAAATGATCAATAAAGAGAAAATATTAAACACCAATGAAACAAACAAAATACCAAGGGATAGCAGTATAGAAGAAAAAGAAATAGAAAAAAATCACAAAATACAAAGAGCTACAAATTGAAATTGAAAGGCTATGGCAGAAAAAGACCAAAATAATCCCAGTGGTAATTGGTGCCCTAGGTGCAATTCCAAAACAACTTGAAGAGCACATCAACACCATAGGGGCCACAGAAATCAGCACCAGCCAATTGCAAAACGCAACTTTACTGGGAACAGCCTATATTCTGTGACGATATCTACAGTATAATAACAGCAACAACATTGATAATAAAATTCAGCCATCCCAAGTCCTTGGGAAGGACTCGATGTCTGGATAAAACAAACCAGTCAATAACACCTGTCTGGCTGTGTAAATAAATAAATAAATAAATAAATAAATAAATACCTTTTTAAGAAAGCCATAAAGATAACTACAGCAATGGAAGAGGCCAGCTCTAGCCCACTTTAGGCATTGTTCCCACCTTCAGCCATAATATGGATCCAGGCATTCGACTACAAGTATTCCTGCTAGCTATATCCCTGCATCAACATATCCCTCTAGCCACATTCCAGGTTCCGTCCTTGTATGCAGAAGGAAGGAACCCAGCAGAACAGAGTGTCCCTGTTGCCTCTATTATAGGCTTTTCACATGTACAGCATTTAGATTAGCCTCAGGCTATTCAGCAAGCTGTGGTATGTGAACTGGAAACCTCAGTTCAGAGGATATGCCACTACACAAGCCTGAGTGCATTAGACAATTTAAAAGATAAGAACTTGAAAAACAGAGATTCTAAGAAAAACGACGATTCTGTTAGGATCAGTCTATTTGTAAAACTTCTAGTAAAGTATTATAAGACATAAAACATAGACAAAACATAAGACATAAAAACAGCATTGATTATAAAGGGCTTTATATGAAAGATAATTTCCAGGAGCTTAGTCTTAATTCAGTCTTATCCACAACTTCCCTCAAGCTGCTCAGAGCCACAGTGAAGGACACTCTGGCTTTTCCATTTGAAAATTTCTCTTGACCATGCAGAAAATCATAACTAGAGAAATACATTAGCATTCCAAATATAAACTTTTCTCTTAATCAAAAAACATACTGTCACATAAAGCCTTATTCATATCCTTTCTTTGTCCTATTGTAACTTCAGCTCAGACATATAATTATCCCCCTTTATGTTACTATAAATTCCTTCACTAATCCTTATGTTTAAGGGGCATCAAAGAACTAGTATCAACAGGCATGTGCATAAAGGTGATCCAAGCGATATCGTATACTTGGACTTTCAAAAAGCTTTTAATAAAGTTCCTCATCAAAGACTCTTAGCAGTCATGGGATAAGGGGAAAGGTTCATGTGTGGATGGTAACTGGATGCAGGACAGAAAACAGAGGGTAAGAATAAATGGACAGTTTTCACAATGGAGGGAAGGAAGAAATCCCCGCTCCCCGGGATATGTGCAGGAATCAGCGCTTCCAGTTTATTCATAAATGATCTAAAAGTTGGGATAGGTAGGTAGTGAGGTGGCCAAATTTGCAGATGATATTAAACTACTTAGAGTGGTAAAATCCAGACTGTGAGGAACTCTAAAAAAAATCTGTTCAAATAAGAGGAGTGAGCAATAAAATGACATGTGATTCAATCCTCTCTAATAAAATGCTTTGTGTCCGTCCGTGGACGGACACCAAGCGTGCGTTCGTGCCTGCCTGTTCTGGGCATGCGCGAAACGCATGCCCAGAACAAAGCAAGGCAGCCGTGAATGCCAGCACCCGGCGGCCATGTTGGGGCCGGGAGAAGGAGAAGTGGCCGCCGCCCACGCCGGGAGGAGAGTGCAGGCGAGACGGTGGCGGCAGAGCCGCGGCCACAGCCAGAGGTGGTGGTGGCCGCGGCGGGGCAACTGGCGGCGGGAGTGCGGGTGAGGCGGTGGCGGGGCCAGAAGCAGCCGCCGCGGGGGGGGGGAAACGGCATGGGAAACGGCGGCCCAGAAGCGGCCGCCGCAAACAAAGGAGAGAGGTGCCGGGGGAAGAGGTGGTGGGGAAGCCGCCGCCGAGGCCTGGCGCAGCCAGTAAAGCCGGGCGGGGGGGGAACCTTGGGGCCCTAGCCTGATCCCACCATTCCCGCCCCCCCATATTACTAAGGGCCAAATTGGCCCTAAAAAATGCCGCCACGGACAACGACGACGCCGAACCGCCCTCCCAGCTGCCCGATCCCACCATTTCTACAGGAGAGAGGAGCACGCTAGCAGAGCTCCTCTCTCTGCAAAGGCTCTTCTCAAACTGGCGCTTTGAGCGGAAAGGATGCCCTTTCCGCTCAAAGCGCCAGTTTGAGAAGAGCCTTTGCAGAGAGAGAAGCTCTGCTGCAAGCTCCTCTCTCCTGTAGAAATGGTGGGATCGGGCAGCTGGGAGGGCGGTTCGGCGGCGGCGTCCGAAGCAGCGGGGGCCGAAGCCATTACTAGCGCCCGTTTTTCAACGGGCTAAAATTCACTTGTGTAACTATAAAATGATGCACATTGGGGCAAAAAAACGCCCCAATTTCTCATATATACTGATGGGGACTCAGCTATTGGGGACTGAACAGGAAAAGAATCTTGAGATACAGCTACTGAAAGCTCACTGAGAGTGTTGACTCAGTGTGCGGCAGCAGTGAAAAAGGCAAATTCCATGCTAGGAATCATTAGGAAAGGGATTGAATATAAAACAGCAAATATTATAATGCTATTATACAAATCTATGGTGCAGCCTCATTTGGAGTATTGTGTACAGTTTTGGTCACCATATCTCAAAAAGGACATTATAGAACTGGAAGGGGGCAGAAGAGGGCAACCAAGATGATCAGGAGCCTGGAACACAGTCCTTATGAGGCAAGGCGACAACATCTGGGGCTTTTTAGTTTGGAAAAGAGGCAACTACAGGGAGGCATGATCAAGGTATATAAAATCATGCATAGAATAGAGAGAGTGGACAGAGAAAATGCTCTCCCTCTCTCACAACCCTAGAACCAGGGGCCAGAGGCGCTCTAACCCCCGGATCTTGGGCCCCGGTCCGTAGCCTCCAAAGTCGGGGGAGCTCCAAATTTCTGGGGGGCCTCCTACAGCCACCCCACGACTGCCACCACACCAAACCTACGTGGTTGGTTTTTTAAAACTCAAAGCTGCCTCATGGCCAAGAGGTGGTTGCGGGGCGGGGGGGGCATTAGCCGAGTAGTAGACCTCTGCCTCCACCCTGGCAGCAGTGCCAGCGGTGGGGGGAGTGACCACTGGGCATGTCCTCTCAGCCCAGCGGCTGTAGTGAACTGCGAGGTGCGCCTGTGCGGTTCAGAGAAAGATCATCACAAGCCTGTGATGTCACAGGCTTGCAACGATCTTCCTCTGAACTGCACAGGCACACCTCACAGTTCACTACAGCCGCTGGGCTGAGAGGACATGCCCAGCAGCCGCTCCCTCACCCAGTGCCGCCGGGGGAGGGAGGAGGAGGAGGTTGACTGCTCAGCTAACACCAACCCCCACTGGCAGCCACTCCTTGGCCATGTGGCAGCTTTGATTTAAAACAAACAAACCATGTAGGTTTGCCACAGGAGGCCCCCTAAAGAAGATTGGGGGGGCCTCGCGGCCGGAGGAGTGCTTGGCAAAGGGCTGGTCCGGGTGCAAAAATCACCTAGGTGCGCTCCTGCCAGGGGCCATCCCATGAAACAAAGTCAGGAAATTTAGGATCAACAAAAGGAAGTACTTTTTCACACCGCGCATAATTAATCAATGGAATTCTCTGCCTCAGGATGTGGTGATGGCCACTAGCTTGAATGGCTTTAAAAGGGGCTTGGACAAATTCACGGAGGACACGTCTATCAGTCTGGTAGCTATGGGCTAACTTCAGCCTCAGAGGCAAGATGTCTCTGATTTCTGGTCATGCTAAACTGGTGCTCTCTCACAACACTAGAACCCCTCACCTTAACTATTAAGTAGTGACAGAACAAATAAAAATGGCACTATTCTAAGTAAAAAAACAAAACAGTTGCAGGAAAAATACTATTGCTCTGGTAAAGCGGGAACAATGCCACAATGGTCTGCCATTTCAAAAATATGGGTAGCTGCTACTATGTCAATAATGAAGTACATACAAGCAGTAAGTGTGTCGCACAGACAAAGTAAATGGAAATCAATTACAAAATGAAGCTGGAAGGAATTATGTTATAAAGGACATGTAGTATCAATCATTCATGAGGTCTTTGCAATATAAACAGCAGAAGTTAAAATACATGTACAGATTGTTTGCAACACTCCAGCATATTTGGGTTGTAGTCCACCACCTGCTTTGTGTTTGGTTTTTTTAATTTTCCAAAATTAGCTCTTTATTTAGTAACCATTAGAGTAAATACTGTCATGTTCCTAGATATGTTTCCCCCTCCTCTTTAGAACTCCATCTTTTCATTCAACAACCAATCAGAATTCTAGCTAGAATAGGAGGCAATCATGCCTTTTCTAGCATTTATTTTCATAGTTCAATTGTAATTTTACATTGTTATGCAGATGGTATCTCATGACTGCCATTAGAGCAGGCAGATAGTGTCAATAAAGCAATAGAATAAACTCAATGCTATACAGATATTCAGTGTGATACAAACTATTTCTTTCTCCAGCAGCACTGAAGTGGGAGGTGGGTACAGATCCCTTGTAGAAATATATGAATCCACACTAAAAGGGCTATAGATGAGATAGTGATGCAGGGCTGTTCAGTTATGAATTGCTAGTAATGGGAGGCTGTCCAGAAGATCTTTGCACCATACATGTTCCCCAGAAGAGAGATACTCAACCTTGGGTGCCCAGATGTTGGATCCCTACAATGGCTGAAGGCTAGGGATGAGGGGAATTGCAGTCTGGGCATGCTCTGCAGACCTGCTCAACTTTGGCCCTCCTGCAAACGTTGGCCTACAACTCCCATAATCCCTGGCTATTGGCCACTGTGGCTAGGGATTATGGGAGTTGTAGTTCAAAAACAGCTGGGGGGCCTAAATTGACCAGGCCTGCTCTAGAGTGTTTTGCTCAAACACATCAGCATGCACAGGCAATGACCACAGATGGCTCACACATAATTCCAAATAGTTATAAAGCACATCACTACCCTACAGATGACATCAGGATGTGGGCCATGGTTATGGCCCTGTGTAAGGTTTGCAGATGTGCTCATATGTAAAATGTATTTTATTACATGTGCTGGAACATGTGTCTCTTAGAATTATTATTTTATTTATTTGTCACATTTCTATACAGCCTAACATGTGCATCCCTAGGCAATATGTACATAAATTAAAATTCAAAAAATATATAAACAGAATAAAATGATTAATACAATTATGATATACAGCCAATTAAAATGAATTAAAGCCTGAGGTGGTTGTGATGATGGCGCACGGATACATGCCAGGGATACTCATATGTGACACAACTGGCCAGAGCACATGGTAAGTGCATTTAAATGAAACCAGGTTTGCATGGATAGCTAACTTGGGTACAGGGTTTCAGCATGCTGTAGAACCAGACCTCAGCTCAGAGCAAGCAAGTGGAACATCAGTCAAGTGAATAATATGCAGTGGTATACTGTGAAAAGTTAAAGATGACAGTGCTCTGCTCTTCTTAACTTAACCATTCACTTTTTTTGCAATCATTGGTTAGGTTTGATCTAATTTAACTTTAATGTTCTGGACTGGATCCTGGACTATCATCTGCTATTATTCTGCAGCACTTAATATCTCCAATTATTATAATTACATTCTTAAATAAGATGAATCAATGCATAAAGTTCTTCAGGCACCAAACCTTAGATGGGCACTCAATTTACATATCGCAAAATAGATACGCTAGTTTTCCCCGAGGACCTGAACTTCAGTACGCCAACTTTAGGGAGCAGAGCTATCTCTTAATTAAAGATACTTTCCAAATACTGGAGGAGATTATTTTTAAACTCTACTGATTTCACCTACTTTATTGCTAAGAGGCAATGAGCATGCAGTCAAATTGCAGAAACATCTTCCAGCACCAAATATGACCCACTTCCTGCAAAAGAAATCACAAAATTGAAGAGGGAAAGTCCAGTATATGGACACGGCCATATTTTATTTATCTATTTATTCGATTTATATACCGCCCTTCCAAAATGGCTCAGCTGTTGATTAGACCAATGCCTAGCTCTGAAGCAGAGCTGCCCAGCTTCACCATCCTGCAAAAACTACAGTCTCCATCATTACTGACTAATGGCCACTGTGGCTGGGGATGATCGGAGCTGTAGTCCAAAAATAGCTGGAAGGTTGAAGTTATGCAGCCCCACAGAGAGAAGTGAAGACACTGGGCAAGGAATGAAGATCATTGGACTAATGCAGTGAAGCTTGAATTCTAAACATGAAGTTTGCAATAAACTTGAGTTTGCAGTTCTCTTTTCTCTAGAAGGAACAGAGGCGTAGCTAGGGGAGAGGGGGACCATGTTCACCTCTCTCTCTGGCAGCCCCTCAGGGTGAGGGAGATAATGAAGAAAATAGGGAGGTGTGGAGCTGGGAGGCCCTCAGGAGCTCAGGGGCCTGGATTCTTTGAACCCATCCACCTGAGACCCTGAGAAAGAGTAAGAACAAGAAAGAATCCTGCTGGATTCACCCAAGGGTCCATCCAGTCCAGCAACAAGGCTATCACTGTGTTTTTAGGGATTGTCTGTTCAGGCTGTTTACTGATATTGGAGCCTCCAATCCTCATCACATTGCTTGCTCTCTCTAACCCTATCCAGACATTCTATTGCCGCTTTGTTCAGATGTTTGTACACATGTACATATTTTTAGGTGAATGACTGTACATGCATTCATTTAAAAAGGGAAGCTGGGTACAAACGCCTCAAATACTTGGCACTGATAGGATGTGTACTACTGTACCTGTGTTCAGTGTAGTATGTGAATAACTGTACCTGTGTGCATTGTACCCTCACTGTATGAGTGCTGAACATATTGTGTGAATAAGGCTTCTCTCTAGCCCTATTTGAATGTTATTTTTACAGGGCTGCATGTTGTTTTTTAAAAGGCTGTACATGAGTACAGCCATCTCAAATTCTGTCATAAGTTCCACCCCAGTGCATCACTCCTCACGGTTGCATCACTCCTCCATGCTCCTCAGAGTTGCAACACTCCGCCATGCTCCTCATTTTTGTCTTCAGAGACAAACACTATAACCACAATGACAGGGACTTCTGTGATCGGCAGGCTCAGGTGCCTTAGATTCCTCACCCAAGAATGAGTCCTAGCTCCCACTCAGTGGCTGCCCATGGCTCAGCCCTTTATTTCACCCCAATCTAGAATTAAAGATGACCAAAAGAGATTCCACAGGAAGGAAACTAAGCTAAAGAAAATAACAGGAAGAAAAGCCAGGCTTATTAATTTAATAGCCAGATAAACAGAGACATAGCAGACAGAAATTACAAGTCAGTGAGGATAAACAGAACTCAACTCAGATGCGATAGCTCTGGTCAGAAATAATAATCTGTTTTGTGGAAGAATTATCTAAGAGGTTACAAGTTCACAAATACACACGTGTCTGTTGGATAGGTATAGAGAAAGAACCCAACAAAGATGCAGGATAAAAGAAAACAAGACAACTATGAACGGTTCACATATTTTAAATATACTGCAAAACAAATAGGTTTTAGGGCCAATTATTTGAACTCAACCTGTACCAAAGGGTCAGTACATGCCATTAACAATTATTTTCCTTATTATATCTGCAGTCTGCTTCATCCACAGTTATGCAAGCTCAATCTCAGCTGTGAAACAGATAGTGGTGGTGAGGGTGGGGGAGGAAATCTGGTCATTGATTGTCTGTACCTGAGCAGAATTATCTACATGAATTCTATCTACATAAGATGAACACAAAGAGTTAGTGAAAGCAAGCCAAAATGGGGAACAGTTGCTTTACTGCCCACAAAAAGGGCGCTATGGGGAGCACATTCTCATACAGTGGTGTGTGGGTCTGTACTGAAATCAGTAGATGCTCTTCCACTTAATGCATTGAGGATCAGTCAAAATAGGTATGGAAGTAAATTTGCTTCCTATATTACACTGTTTACAAAGAAGACTACTGTCATTCCTTAATGGCAAGTCATCGTTCCTGCCAGCCCTTGGACAGTGAAAAGATCTGCAGTTCTGGGCAGGAGGGCATGCTCAGACAAGCAACAGAACATCCAACTGCTATCACTTAGAGGCAAACCTGAGCCACAGCTGCTGTCACTGGTTCCTCCCTCTTTGCCTTAGGAAATGAAATTTTTTAAAAAAAACTTGAAGTCCTGGGGGAAAGACAGTTATGAGAACACAGACAGACAACTGACCAACCAATTACCAGCAGTTGAGAATGAAATGGTGAATGATGGGAACACCCTCAATGACCTCATGATAAATGGCTGACATCCTTACAGTTAACTTTTGCAAGGATATTGTGCTACCTCACGGCTGTTAAGCCTAGAGCTTGTATTCCAGACTACTACTGTGCTACCACAAGCATGTTTGTGCTTGTGCCACAAGGTGCACAACCTGTGGCACACCTCATAAGTTTTAAAGGGAACTTTTGCATAAGATTACTATATAGCGCAATTCTGAAAATCTCCCATTTTAGTGCAGCTATGTGATCACCTTTCACTAGTGCAACTGTGTTCATTGTGCAAGGATGTCAGCCAATGAACTGATTGGGATTGATGGTGCTATCTCAGAGCAGTCCTATGTGCTGGAGAGAGTAGAAGCTGCTATATATAATAGTGTGTGCCTAGCAGTTCGTGGGGAGCTATTACTGTAGTGGTGGGGAATAGAAGAATTGGCGCTGGCAGAACAGCTGGCCGTTACAAGGGAAGGGGAATCAGTAATTTAGTAACTGTTCCCACTTCCAGCTGTTCTGTCCTCTTCAGCCTTGGGGAGCAGCTCCAATGACCCACAGAATCTGGCCTTGCTCCTCTGCAATGCCAGGTCAGTTCAGAATAAGACCTAAATTGTCCATAATTTGATCGTGGATGAGGGAGCTGACCTGGCATGTATAACGGAGACCTGGTTGGGGGAGGCAAGTGGTCCAGTGTCGGCTCAGCTTGTTCCACCAGGTAATTCTGTCGTGGAGCAGGCTAGAGGATGTGGGCGGCGGGGGGGGGGGTGGAGTGGCTGTGGTCCATAAGGATACCATTTCCCTTACCAGGGCCCCTGTGAGACAGCTGACTTATATTGAGTGCATATTTTTGAGGCTGGGAACTAGGGATAGATTGGGGATTCTGTTGGTGTACCGTCCACTCCGCTGCCCAACTGACTCCCTAACTGAGCTGGCGGAGCTGGTCGCGGAGTTGGTGTTGGAGTCTCCTAGACTTTTAGTGCTGAGGGACTTCAATATCCACTTTGGGGCTGGCCTGTCTGGTGTGGCTCAGGAGTTCATAGCGGCCATGACAACTATGGGCCTATCCCAATTAGTTTCTGAACCAACTCATGTTGCCAGCCATGCACTCGATTTGGTCTTTTGTTCGGATCAGCGGGGTGTTCCGTGGGTGGGGGATCCAGTGGTTTCCCCATTGTCATGGACGGACCACTACCTGGTTAAGGTTGGTCTCACAGCCGCAATCCACCCCTGCAGGGGTGGTGGACCTATTAGGATGGTCCGTCCAAAAAGGCTGCTGGACCCAGTGGGATTTCAAAAGGCCTTGGAGGATTTTGATGTTGGTGCAGCCGGTGATTCTGTCAATGCCCTGGCAGGAACCTGGAACAGGGAACTCATCAGGGCAGTAGACATGATTGCTCCTAAGCGTCCCTTCCGACCTGCTGCAAAAATGGCCCCTTGCTATACTGAGGAGTTGCAGGAGCTGAAGCAGTTGGGTAGGCAACTAGAGCACAAGTGGAGGAGAACTCGGTTCGAATCTGACAGGATTCAGCATGTGACCCATTTGAAGGCTTATGCGGTGGCAGTGCGTGCAGTAAAAAAGAAATTCTGGTCTGCGCGCATTGCGGCTGCAGGTTCACACTCGGCGGAGCTATCCTGGGTTGTGAGGAGTTTGGTTTCTGCTCCTTCTACTTCTAATCAGTCCCAGAGTTGCTCTGCTGTGATATCTTTAATGGGTTCTTTGCTAATAAGATCTCCTGTATTCGGGCTGACTTGTACTCCACTATTTCTGCAAGGTCTATGGAGGAGGTGTCCAGCAATCCCTCTTGCAGTATTAGATTGGATCAGTTTCAATCTGTGACTCCTGAGGATGTGGACACGCTGCTTGGGGCGGTGCGGCCTACCACCTGTTCTCTGGATCCTTGCCCGACTTGGCTGCTTCTATCTAGCAGGGAGATTGTTGGAGGTGACCTAGTTAATATCGTAACTGCATCGCTGAGGGAGGGTAGGGTGCCCCCTTGCCTGAAGGGGGTGATGGTTAGACCACTCTTAAAGAAGCCTTCCCTGGATCCCTTAGTGATGGACAGCTACAGGCCAATCTCCAATCTCCCTTGGTTGGGCAAGGTGATTGAGAGGGTGGTGGCCGACCAGCTCCAGGCGGTCTTGGAGGAAACTGATTATCTAGACCCATTTCAAACTGGCTTTAGAGCTAGCTATGGGGTTGAGACAGCCTTGGTCGGCCTGACGGATGACGTTTACTGGGGAATTGACAGAGGGAGTGTGACTCTGCTGGTTCTTCTGGATCTCTCGGCGGTGTTCGATACCATCAACCATGGTATCCTTCTGGATCGCCTGGGGGAGTTGAGGATAGGGGGCACTGCTTTGCAGTGGTTCCGTTCCTATCTCTCAGGTAGATTCCAGACGGTGGAGCTTGGTGACAGTTGTTCCTCAAAACAGGAGCTGTTATATGGAATCCCTCAGGGCTCCATTCTGTCACTAATGCTTTTTAACATCTACATGAAACCACTGGGTGAGGTCATCAGGAGGTTTGGTGCTGGGTGTTATCAGTATGCTGATGACACCCAAATCTACTTCTCCTTTTCATCTTCAGAAAATGGCACTCATTCTCTAAATGCCTGCCTACAGGCAGTAATGGGTTGGATGAGGTTGGATGGACAAATTGAGGCAGAATCCAAGCAAGACGGATGTACTCATTGTGGGGGCTCAGAATCTGAGGGGTGAGTTAGATCTTCCTGTGCTGGATGGGGTTACACTCCCCCGGAAGGAGCAGGTGCGCAGCTTGGGAGTACTCCTGGACCCAGGCCTCACCCTGGTATCTCAGGTGGAGGCTATGGCCAGGAGTGCTTTCTATCAGCTTCGGCTGATTCGACAGCTGTGCCCATTCCTCGAAGAGAATGACCTCAAAACAGTGGTGCATCAGCTGGTAACCTCCCGGCTTGACTTTTGCAATGCGCTCTACGTGTGGCTGCCTTTGTACGCAGTCCGAAAACTTCAGTTAGTTCGAATGCGGCAGCCAGATTGGTCTCTGGGGCAATACGGAGAGACCATATGATGCCTGTTATGAAACAGTTACACTGGCTGCCGATATGTTTCCGGGCAAAATACAAAGTGCTGCTTATTACCTTTAAAGCCCTGAACGGCTTGGGTCCAAGATATCTTAGAGAGCGCCTTCTTTTACATGACCCCCACCGCACATTAAGGTCATCTGGGGAGGTCCGTCTCCAGTTACCACCAGTTCATTTGGTGGTGACTCAGAGGCGGGCCTTCTCTGTAGCTGCTCCTGGGCTGTGGAATGCACTCCCAGCAGAAATTCGTAATCTTCATTCTTTACTGTCTTTCAAGAGAGCCCTTAAAACCCATCTGTTTGGCCTGGCCTTTCAGGGTTTTTAATTAGTTTTAATTGTTTTAAAGTTAACCTGGATTTCAGGGTTTTAATTGTTTTGATAGTTTAATTTTTTAAAGATGTTTTTAAATTGGTGTTTATATTTGTATTTCTGTTTTAATGGTTTTTAATGATTTCTGTTTTTTAATTGTAAACCGCCCTGAGCCAGCTCGGAAGGGCAGTATAAAAATCGAATAAATAAAATAAAATAAAATAAATAAATTGATTGTATTGTTTTGTGATAGTTGCCTTGAGAATCACAGGAAATCAGTAAATGTTACATCAAATTTTCAAACTATCTTTTAAAAAATCCAGTCACTGATTTTGAGATAAGAATGTCTCAAAAACAGAATAAATAGAATAGAATAAATCAGACTATTATTGTGAGAAATCTTACTCATTCTTTCTTCTGCACAAACCAGCACCTACTAGGTCAAGTGTTCCCAAAAGGGGATGCTAGTATCCTGGGGTTACTCAGAGCCTTCCTATCTCCTCATGTTGCAGTCACATTATTTTTCCCCACATCTGAGGATTGCCGGCTGGAAGCCGATATGTCCACTGAAGAAGGGTACGGAGGAGGGTGAAGACCTTCCTTCTCTGCTCCTGATTGGCTGGCTTCATGCTGAAGCTGCCTGCCTGACAGGCTTCAGAAAGTTACCACTGAGTACCAATTCAAATTAATTGTAATGGGAGCACTCATGAGTAACTTAGTCTGGCTGTAAACCAGTGACTGGAGTAGCCTGTCTCATAACTGTAACTGTTAAATTTGTGTACATATGTATGTATACACACACACACACACACACACACAATCTCTATGGGGTACCTGAGCTGAAGGCTTATGATGGGTTTGTGGGGTACTAGAGCTGAAGGTTGGGAACCCCTGTACTAGGCAATTGAAGCTCTAATCCAATAAAATAGATGTCAAGAAATCAAGAAATTAGGCTTATAACAAATAACAATTGCATTTGGGGGAAATGTGAAATGTTGCTTCTCTGCTAGAGCTATCAGTATTGGGCTGGGTCCTCAAGGACGCAATATCAATGCTGGGAAGTATTTTTATGTTATTGTGATTAACAAATGGAAAATAATCTATGTGACACAAAAAGAAAACCCCCACTTTAGGTGTACATAAACACAGAAGAATCAGGAAGTAAGAGTCCTATTCTAATGTTCACATATTGTGAGATCAACCTGTGGGATCAACCTGCAGCTGATCCAATTGAAGACTCTTCTGTATTTATTCCTGTCCTAAGACATGCAGCCATTGCTGAAGGCAGCTATCTTTGCTCACACATAGACTTTCGTACATCTGCAGTTAAGATTTCAGAGGCACTTGAAATTAGCAGAGAAGCCACTGCCACAAGCTAGAACAACTCCTATGCTTCAGAATCTTGAAAGATCAAGAGCTGTGAGCAGATTAACAGCTCCACTCTCACATGCCCTTAGACTGATATGATCACAGCAGTCACAGAATACTGTCTGAGAGCCTCTACAGGGCTAAAGCAAGTGCCATTGCAAAACCACTAAACAGCATGCATTTGCAAAGTATACATTGCTAGAGGCCATTGCTTCAGCAGCAGTAAAGTATACATTGCTAGAGGCCTGCATCCAAAGATTTGTTTGTTTGATTGATTGATTGATTTCTATACTGCCCTTCCAAAAATCGCTCAGGGTGGTTTACACAGAGAAATCATAAATAAATAAGATGGATCTCTGTCCCCAGAGGGCTCACAATCTAAAAATAAACATAAGACAGAGACCAGCAACAGTCACTGGAGGTACTGTGCTGGGGGTGGATAGGGCCAGTTACTCTCCCCCTGCTAAATAAAGGGAATCACCACATTAAAAGGTGCCTCTTTGTCAAGGGTTTTACGGTGGCCAAGTTAGCAGGCATTTGAGTGGCAATTTCAGATAAACATACCATTTCCAATCTCTGCAGTTCCTGGTCATGTGCAGCTTTTTCTATGTCCTCGTGCTCACTTCTCCTTCACACAGAAACTCTCCTTCACCTAATCCTGCTCCCTTCATTCCACTGTATCAGATGTGAAGGGCATTTCATGAAGTGCCCTCTATGGACCCCTTCCTATGTGGCTGGGCCCTGGCTTAGCACGGTGTTGCAAGGGGTGTAGGTAATTTTTCCTGCTACCATAAGTTGGTGGTGGCGGCAGTGGCAGCAGCACTAAAGCTACCTTGCAACCTGCTTCCCTTCCATCCTCTTTCCCCCTTCCATCCCCCAGTGCTGGAACACAAAAGAGTAATGGTCCATCTTTTCCAGACAGGAGTCTGGGGGCGGGGGTGTTCATTTGTGGATAGGGAGAAGTAAGGGCATAGCAAGGTTGGAGGGGGCCCAGGGACAAGGTTTACAAATGGGCTCCTCCACCCTCTCCTTCCCCTGCCTCCTATGCCTTTGCCACAGAAAAACTGGAAGGATGTGTAATATTGTACAGCAGGTTACAAGGGAGACCACAGATACTAGAACAAATACTTTTCTTCAAAAGTGCAATGATGATAAACACATTCATGCAGGCTTTTTAAAAAAGTTACTGTTGGACTAGGATCAGGAAGGCCCAAGTTCAACCACCTATTCAGCCAGGAAATTCATTGGGTAACTCTGGACCAGTCACTTATCTTTCAGTCTAACCGACCTCACATGGTGGTTGTGAGGGCAAACATAACCAAGGACATCACTCTTGGAGGAAGAGTGGGATATAAATGTAGTAAATAAGTAAATAAACAAGTTAGTAAATGTGTATGAAGCCAGTGGTTTTGGAAAATTCAGCTGCTGAATAGCTTCATGTCTAGTGAGAAGACAAGAGAAATAAAAAGGCTCAGAACATGCCCACTATTTTTTGATCTGCAAGCATGCAAGCTTTTGAATTACACATAATTATCTACTAAGCAGATATATTTATTTATCACATATTAAACATTAGTGATTAAGTGAGATCATATTCTCTGCCTCTTAAATACAGGAAGTCTACTGGAAGCTCTACCCCCAGAAGAAAGCCAACATCTCTCATTACGTTTCTTAAAAGTGCTGGGTCTAGGCATTTTTAGGCCAGAGGCCCTAAGGGTCAACCTATCCATAGCACTAAATGCACAGTTTGTGTTCCCAGTTTTAAAATTAAAATAGCAGCTGAGCAGGTGGGCAATCAAGACTGGGACTGCATTATGTGGGAAGGGTCCACCATCCCAACAAAAATTACCTTCTAAGCTGCTATTAGCCCATGGAAAGAAGCTACTGTTAGGGCTAATATGGGCACTAGTGCTGGATTCTTGACTGTTCTACCAGTTTTCCTAGAGCAACACTGATGTAGCATGTGTGTGCCTGTGCATTCTATCGAGGGTTGAAGAATCATTTGGGCAGGGATGATTGTTGCTGCTCCTTTTATTAAGTGATGGATGGACCTCCATTTATTCAGCACAGTCTGCTGAAACCAACTTCTTGCAACATCCAGACTAGTACCTGGATTAAATTTCTTTTTTCTGTAATGGCCAGATTCTGTGAATTGGGATAGATGTGGGCTCTCTTTTATGTCACAACCAATCCCAGAAAATATGGGTGCCACTGCAGAACTGTGCAAGTTCCCTCAACTGCATTTTTTAACAGCTCGGTGCTTTGATTCTTCAGTAATATCTGTGAACAAGAGCCAGCAATTGCAAATCATATGAGGATTTTGCATTGCAAAGAACCTCTGAAACACTGAAGATATAAATGTGAAGCTACTGATGTGCTGAGTCCTCATCTTACTTCGGTTATTTGGGCATCAACAATTTTAAATGCTTGAAGAACATCATTGGAATATTCATTTGGAGGAACATTAACATTCCTGTGAAACTATTCACTCAAAGTATTCTGCATGCTAAACTGGCAGAAGACAAATTTCCAGCAGCTAAGTATATGTACTGGAGCATGATGTTATATTCATTGACTTTTGGCCTATGTTGTTTGATTCTTTGGGTGCTTGGCACTATGCAAAGCCCATTAAAATAAATTAAAAGATGCCAACAACTTCATTGAACTGACCTTATGTCAAAAACTTCGGCAGAATACTACCACCAGATCCAATAAAATAATTCCCACTGGATTGAATTGAATTTGCTATCATTTACTGCACATAGGATTATATTTGCTTCACAGAAGTGAGAAAAGCCTAGCCACTTCAGAAAACATAATTTCCAGAAAATTGCATGACAATGTAATTTTGAAACCTTTAATTCAGCAATTCCCAACTTGAGGGCCTCCAGATGTTGATAAACTACAACTCCCATCATCTGCAGCTACAGTTTAGCTCGGGATGATGGGAATTGAATTTCAACAACATCTGGAGGCCCCCAGATTGGAAACCTCTGCTTTAATTGATTAATTATATCAATAAATTAAACTTCCTTTTTACTGATCAAAACCACACCTTTGATTAATGAGACAACATATTGGGTTTTTTAAAAGCTAATGGCTGACATTCTTACTAGCCATGCACCTATGTGCCAGGAAGAAGACTCTCACAGCAGAGAATTTCTGGAGCTCTGCAGAGTTTATTGTGCAGGCATGGGGATATTTTTGCCAGTCTCTCCTTTCCTCTGGGCTGCTCTATGCCACTTAAAAATATGCACCTGAGAGTCGCACTGTCACAATCCCCAAATCTGACCCTGAGCCTGATATAGACTCAAAGGATACAGCAGAAGAAATGGGATGAAAGGGGTTCCCAACTCCCCCTCTCATGGGCCCTGTATCTCCAGGACCTCTCCCAAGGATGCCCCCTTGCCCCTTTTCTTCCTCCTACAGTTCATCGCTGTAGCCATGTCAGCTTCATCACTAGTGCCTCAGCTATGCCACAGGTACTTTAAGCCTCCCAATGTTCCAGACCAGGGGGTGTGGCCAGGATCCACTGAGCCCTTGAAAAGGGCTCAGTCTGCTGCAGGACTTTCCTGCAGCAAGTTGCAACATTGTTGCATTTGCTCCCAGCCTGATTCTTGCCATTCACCTTGCTCCTCTGCAGACCTGATTTCCCAGCTTAGATCTCAGCCTATGACTGACCAATGTTTACACCCTCATATACCGTGTTTCCCCGAAAATAAGACAGTGTCTTGTATTAATTTTAGCCCCCCAAAATGCACCAGGGCAATTAGCGGTACATCAGAAATTACTGCTAGGTCTTACTTTCGGGGAAACAGGGTAACTAACTTGCTGGTTTGTGAGCTTGGCTTTGTGACCCTGGTGAATTCTGGCTGGAGACTGGCATAGCTAGCCCCACAAGACACAATATGCATAGCCCTCACTGACATATTTTCAAGTGGGTGGCGGAGGGAGAGAGTGGTAAAAATTGCACTTCCTGCAGAAACATATGCTGATTTCCACAATTTCACTTAATTCCAACCATTGTTACCTCGGGTGTGATCCTGCTTTTAAGGTCTGCTAAGTGCTCCATTTTTACTTGGAAATCATCACAGTGTTTGGAGGATTTCATAGTCAAAGGAACATTTTCTGAAATCCCAAGATTTGTGGGTTTCATTTACGCACTGTATCCCAAAATATCTGTATATACAATAATGAACCTCAGAATGCAAGTATTATACCCAGCGAACCCAACTGCTGTCAAATATCAAATAAGGAATCTTGAAGATACAGCAGAGGTTCTCAAACTTGGGTCCTCAGATGTTGTTAGACTACAACCCCCATCATCTCCAATCACATAGGCCAAGGAATGGAGATGATGGGAGTTGTAGTCCAACAACATCTAGGGAGCCAAGTTTGAGAACCCTGATAGACATGAATGCAATATTTGGGGATTTATATTTTTATTTTCATCTATAATATGCTTATCCATATAAACAACCAACACATGTAGGGCCTTCTTAAACAAAACTAAATTTTCACAAAGATCAGCTGTTCACAGGGAGATGGGAACTGAATCCAACTACCCATTCTTCCTTCCAAAAGTGTTTGTACAAATACTGCTTTTAAAAATGCCTGCATTCCTGGTAGTTTGATAGCAAAGGGTGCCACATTTAATTTCTCATCTTGCCAGAGATAAGTATGCAGAAGATTACTTCTGTGGATTTATAGCTCCTAGCAGGATTGGTACAAATGTCATCTAATATGATTCTCTGGATATTATTAAGCTATTTTAATTAATTTTCAATGGAAACTTCATGTGTTTTCATTTTTAACTTGAGAAATGGCAATTACTCTGTGATCACCCCAGTCCCTAAACTGCTGCATTGTTGATTTCAAACACTTACAAAGCACTTTGAAATGGCATTAGCAGTTTGCTCTACACAGTTATACCTTTAAAAAAAACTATTTAGGATGCAAAATAGATCTAACATTCTGGTTCTGCCACTGAGGGCATTACCATACCAAATAGCAAGAACCAGGATAAATCAATTAGAAAGGTCTCTTCCAATTGCTGCCAAAAAATGACGCCTAAGGCAGTCAGGATATTCACACCTCCCCACAATCCATAAACAGGCAATCTCATCTTTTAAAATAAAATGTTCACCTCTAAATTGAGTTGCATTACTTGCAACTCAATTTAGAGCTATTAAGGGTTACAGTGGTTATGAGTGTCTGAGACACTGTACGAATCAGTGTCAAAAGGGAATGCAATGATCTTCTCCCCCCTCCCTCAAAACTGCAGAGCTTGGGGATTCAACTGGGCCCTTTCTGCTTTATTTATATTGATCCATTTTTATACTGCGTTTCATAAAACTCATCCCAAGGCGGTTTACAAAAATTAAAACACAATAAATCTGCATAGAAGTGACATCAAGACATTAAAAGCTATTAAAAACATAATAAAAAGCCAAGACATAGCATCAAGAGACTGGCAAACCCTAAGGGATATAAAAGCCTGGACAAAAAAAAAAAAAAAAAGAAAAGAAAAGAAAAGAATTAAGTTGCTTTTTAAAAGCAACCACAGAGGTCAGAGAGACACCCAATGGGAGAGAATTCCAAAGCCTAGGGGCAACAACAGAGAAAGTCCTGTCCTGTGTGCATGACAATTGAGCCTTCCTCAATTTTGGCTTGTGGAGCAAATTCCCTCTGATGACCTTGTTGGGTGGGAAGAAACCTTCCTTCAGCTATCCAGGCTCCAAACCACTGAGGGCTTTAAACATGGTAACCAGTACTGGCACCTTGAATTGGATCTGGAAACAAAATTATTATTTATTATTTTTTATTATTATTAATAATAATTTGATTTCTATACTGCCCTTCCAAAAATGGTTCAGGGCGGTTTACGCAGAGAAATAATCCTCTCTAATAAAAGCCTTGGTGTCCGTCCGTGGACACCAAGGCGTGTGTCCGTGCCTCCCTGGGCTGTTCTGGGCATGCGCAAAGCGCATGCCCAGAACAGACCGAGGGAGACACGACCGCCAGCACCCGGCGGCCATGTTGGGCGGCCAGAAGCGGCCGCCCCGAAGAAGCCGGCGAAGCCCCACAAAGCTGGGAAAGAGGCGGCGGGGGAAACTGGCCGAGGTGGCGGCAGAGGAAACTGGCCGAGGCGCCGCAGAAGCCGGCCGGAAGGAAGAGACAGCGGGGAAAGCTGGCCGAGGTGGTGGCGGAGCCGCCACCAAGGCCTGGCGGCGCCGCCAAGGACAGGCGGCTGGAAGACTTTGGGGCCCTTGCCCGGCCCCAAAATTGCCCTTGCCCCAAATCTTTCCCACCATAGCCACAGCCGCCGACCACTCTCCCGCCCTCCCAGCTGCCCAATTTCTCCTTCCCCGTTCCCCCCCAAATGATTAAGGGCCAAAATGGCCCATGAGAATGCCTCTGCGGCGGCCGCCGCCGGCCACCCTCCCGCCCTCCCAGCTGCCCGAGCCCTCATTACCCGATCCAGCCCGCAACAGTCGGGTGAAGTAAAAGCATATTTTGCGAACAAGAGAGGAGCTCGCGAACAGAGCTCCTCTCTGTGCTAAGCCTCTTCCCAAACTGGTGCTTTGGCCGCAAAGGACGCCTATTGCCGCTTTTATAGACCTTAAGATGGCTTTTGACACAGTTCCTAGAGGCCGTCTTTGGTCTAAATTGGCGGCTACTTCTATGGACCGAAGGCTTCTACTCTTGCTCATCAAAATGCATGAGAATTCTTTTTTAAGAGTGCGTTTGGACCATGCTGGTAATCTTACAAATCCAGTACCCATTAGGAAAGGGGTGCGACAAGGGTGTGTGTTGGCCCCTTACTTGTTCAATCTTTATATTAACCACTTGATAAAGTGTTTGCAGACATCTGACACTCATCCACCAAAACTAGCTAACAAGAAAGTCCCAATCCTGATGTATGCCGATGATACGGTGATTCTATCTCAAACCAGGGTTGGGCTCAAAAGAGCGTTAGATGCCTTAGCACTTTACTGCAGAGATGAGCATCTACAGATTAATTATGATAAATCTAAAATTATGTGTTTCACCAACAAAGTAAGAAATTTGTATGGATGCTAGATGGACACCGATTAGAACAGGTAAATCAAATAAAATATTTGGGGGTAATTTTTCAACATAATGCTGGGAAATCAGCACATATAAGCATGGTCACAGAATCGGCAACACGCAGCACAGCAGCAATTTTAAGATTTTTTAGAACTCAGGGTGCAGGCTTCATACCAGCTGCCTTAAAGCTCTTTACTGCAAAGGTCATTCCGCAATTATTGTATACAACTAGGTCCATACTCAAGGTTTGACACTTTGGAAAGAACCCAATCAGGGTTCTTGAGGAATTTATTTGGCACGCCAAAATGTACAGCAAATGTGACTTTAAGGACAGAGGCTGGCTTTATAAAAATTGAATCTCGGGCCTGGCTTCTGATTATTTATTTCTGGTTGAAAATACATCTGCGACCAGTTGGTTTAATTCCGGAGTTTGCGAGCTCCTCTCTTCTTCGCAAAATATGCTTTTACTTCGCCCGACTGTCGCGGGCTGGATCGGGTAAGGAGGGCTCGGGCAAGAGGGAGGGGGGACAAGGGCAAGGACAAGGGACAAGTTGCTCAGGCAAGGGGCAGGGGGTCAAAGGCGAGAGGGAGTGGGGCAGGGGGGAGAAACTCTCCCCTACTAGCGCCCGTTATTTCAACGGGCCTGAAAACACCAGTAAATAAATAAGATGTATCCCTGTCCTCAAAAGGCTCACAGTCTAAAAAGCAACATCAAACACCAGCAACAGTCACTGGAGGTACTGTGCTGGGGGTGGATAGGGCCAGTTACTCTCCCCCTGCTAAATAAAGAGAGGCATGTTAAAAGGTGCCTCTTTGCCAAGTTAGCAGGGGCAACAAACTGGCAGCCAGTACAGCTTTTTCAAAAACAGATGTAATATGGCTCTGAGCGAGTAGCAGGTATGTCTTCTACCAGTGCACTATACAGTGAGAGTGGGCCAGATTTTAAACATACACTGTGGTCATGTAGAGATATAACTATCTTTTGGAGGGATATTATAAGTAAGAGATATTACTGACCGTGAACTATTGTTGGATTCTCTGGAATTGCTTATGTCATTTAAAAAAAAAACAACCCAGAAATTAATTTTTTAATTACTGCTTGCATAGCAGGTTTTAATCTCTGGTTTATTTATGTTTTAAACTTGTTTTATGCTATTTTTAACCACCCAGAGATGAAAGTTTGGGGTGGTGTACAAATTTGATAAATAAAATAAATAAATAGCTATAGCAAAATATTAGAAACAACAGAAACTCCCCTCACTGGAAGAATGGCAGAGCTAGAACTGGGACACAATGTATATATGTACACACTACAAGCAACTTTGAGAAGATACACAAATTATTCAAGACTTACAGCTGGAATGTTGGTGCTTTTTAATGGCCAACTGAATAAAATTAAACTATATGAGAATGTTGTTAGGGATGTACACAGATCCTTTTTAAAATTTGATTTGTGCCCAAAACAAATCATCCCTGATTTGTTTTGTATCCAAATCTACCCCCTCCAAATCACCCCATATTCGATTTGTTTTTGCTTTGCTTTGGATTTGAACTGATTTGGACCACTTAACAAGTTCCTAGTGGCACCAAATTTGGGTAGTAGGTAGGTCCCCAAGGGTGTCACCTACCATCCAAATTTCAAGGCAGTGGGTCACTTGGTTGATTTTTAATGATTTCTTTTAGTTTTTACTGATTTTGAACTTTTCAACCATAGGAAATAATGGGGATTCAAAGTTGCCATATCCTAACCCCAAAATCGACCCCCAGCTTTCATTTTTTTAAAAAAAGCTAAGCTCTAGCCCTTGTAGAAGTGGAGTTATGGTGCAAAATGTGCAGTCATTATTTTTCAAGTGTTTGGATGCTTTGGTGTATTATAACCTTTCCTCATAATGAATCCCTGTGAGGATTCATTGCACACCTTCATTTCTTCTGTTTATTTTGACTGTTGCTGGACAGTGCCAACTGTGAACTGCCATGTGCCAACTACACCACCCCCACACACCTGCATGGCGGTGGAGTGTTCATTTTAATTTTTAGGAATATTGAAATGTTTAGATTCTTTGGTGTCTAATAACTTTTCCTCATAATGAATCCCTATGAGGATTCATTATACACCTTCATTTATTCTGTTCATTTTGACTATCATTAGACAGTGCCATCTGTCAATTGCCATATGTCAACTACACACACCCCTCCACACACACAGGGGTACTCAGTTTATTTTTTAATGTATTTTTGAAGTGTTTAGATTCTTTGGTGTCTTCATTACACACTTTCATTTATTCTATTCATTTTGATCCCACTGCTTTGCTGGTGGGGGTGGGGAATTAGTGGCATCCCATGTGCCAAGTACCCCACAAGCCACAAGCCACTGGGTACTCATATTTTAGGAATTTTTGAGGAGTTTAGACTCTTTGGCATGTAATGAATCCTCATAGGGATTCATTATGAGGAAAGGTTATTAGACACCAAAAAGCCTAAACACTTTTTAAAAAATCCCTAGAACATAAACTGAGTAGTACCCCACTGCCTTGTGGTTGGGAGTGGGGTGCAGTTGGCACATGGCAGTTCACAGTTGGCACTGTCCAGTGACAGTCAAAATAAACAGAAGAAATGAAGGTGTGCAATGAATTCTCACAGAGATTCATTATGAGGAAAGGTTATTATACACCAAAGAATCCAAACACTTGAAAAATAGTGACCACACATTTTGCTCCATAACTCAACTTCTACAAGGGCTAGCACTTAGCTTGTTTTTTAAAATGACAGCTGGGAATCTGGGGGAATTAATAGGAGAGATCCAAATCTCGAATTGATTCCAACTGAATTCGGCACGATTCGATATGCACCTCAAGCTAGCCAACGGACCACAGGGGTGATTTGTTTTGTCGCCAAATCACCCGAATCAGCTAGATTAAGGTACAAATCAATTTGTACCCGAATCAATTTGCACATCCCTAGTAGTTGTCTAAGCTAGTTAACAACAGAACACAAACATGTGATTGATACTGTATATTTCCTGATTTCTTTCATATTTTATGTGCAGATTTATGAAATAATTAAGACAATTATTAAGAGAAAGAAGTGTACACAGCCCTTACAGTGCCTTTTTGCAAAAATTTAACTGCAATTCACTCAACACAAAAAACTATTCAAAAATACATTACATTAAGATAAGATAAAACACTGAATGTAGCAAACTGAATATGAGAGAAAAATAGGGCACTACTGGTCGTTTCAATTTGGGGGATAAAATCATGCTTTCAGAGTCAGGAATCCTCCCCCCGAAAAAACCCCTCCCAAATAACACATTTTCCCCAAAATTTAAATGTTGCAAATGTTCACCTTTTTCAGTCCTGTTCACTTGTATTGTTTCCCTAGTCAGCTGCCACTTTACCATCATTTCCCCCCCTTTATAATTGTTGGTTCTTCTTCCTGGGAGCAGTCATACAGGCGATCCCAGACAATATATTTTTCTACATGACTATAGCCCTGTTCAAACATTATGTTGTACAAGTATACAGATGTCTGTTTATGTGTGAATGGCTGAATCTGCATCCACTTAAAAAGTGAACCTGGGTGCAGGCCCCTCAAATGCATGGTACAGATAGGAAGTGTTCTACTGTACCCATGTTCAACATTACATGTGAATAACTGCACTTGTGTACACTGCACACTCATTGTACAAGTGTTCAAAAGAATGTCTGAATAGGGCTTATATCACCAAGAGCAAAAGCTCCAGTTCAGAGTGAAGACCATTCTTGAACTGGCAAACACTTTCAAGTGTTTTCATGGCAATAACCTCCCTGCTCCACAAAGGTTTTTCAATACAGCAATCATGTTTGGAAAAGCACCCTCCTCTGGTCTCAGTCCTAGCAAAAAGCTCCTCTTATTTCTGCTCAAGTTTTTGTAACCCAGGAGATTTTTTTAAAAAGCCAGCTATATTTGTAAGAACTGCAAACGTTCCTGAATTTATTCCTTAATATTTCAGTAGAAACTGTGGTGTCACACTAAGCCAAAAGCAATCCCCTGTAGTATTCATTCACAATGGATGAGCAGTTTCAGTAGCAGTTCATAGACCTGCCTCTAATTGCTGTGTGGAATTATAAAATGGCCTTGATAGATAGACAGGCTTTGCAGACCTGGTGAGCACAGCAATCACAGAACATATATTTTCAACAGACAAGGTCCCCCCACCCCCTTATTATTGCTCCTGTGGACTATTACTTGCTGTCCACACTGCATAAGCAAAGAAAACTCTAAATCTCTACTGGATCTCTCTAAAGCAACAATTCATGTCTGAAGGCAACCTCCCAGCAGCCAATATGAAATATGCAACCAATAGGTTTTTGGGGGAAATTCTGTAAGTAGCTGCAACAAGCACCACAATCAATAATTTGTATCAGTGCTAATCTTCAAAATGTACAGAAGACACAAAAGGCAACTGGAAATCATTTTAATATGCTTGCTTAAACAGTGCTATCAGCTGTTTACTTTTAGCTAGATAAGCCAACATAATGTACTCGACTGTTTCTTACATATTGTAAACTGAGATAAATAAGAAAGGGTGTCCACTTTTAGTATGTTCAATGCTTTTTTAAAAAAAATGAACATCTAACTTTGGCCCATCTGAATAGCTGAGTTGGGCAGAAAGTGCACCCAGGGGCTATTCAAAGGGACAGAGTGTCCTCTAATGCCATTCAGATGCTTCCAGATCACAGATGATAACAGGAAGTGTTAAGGCTTGCCGTCCATATGTAAGGACTCAGTTAAGATCCCATTTTCAGCACAGCAGCATCTGGACTCCCTGCAAACCTTGCCTTTGACTCTCTGGTACCTGCTGCTGTCTACACAGTCCTTATTTCACTCCATCACCCCATGTGTTCATCAGAGTGCGACTGTATACAACAAGAAGCTGTCAACTAAATTAGAAATACAAGGCAGTGAATAGTATATCACATACTTAGTGCTTCTTCCATCTTGGTAATGCCTTGCATATATGTTTCTTGGGTGTGTGTGTTTTAATTTAAAAAAAATCAACAGCAGCTTCACCACTATTCATTGCAAAACCAGAAAGACCTCGAAGAAAACCCATTTGCTATACACTACTAGCCTTTACATCAAATTGGTCACGCACAGCAACTTTTCACCAATTGGTTACTTGTCTAATGTCGTTAGCCCTCATAGCCTACATTTATTTAGAATGCTTTTGAACAGATTGAGTTGGTGTGCATATAATTCTTACCAAAATAAAGAAATGCTATCTTCTCTGTCCAAAAAACACGTTATTATTTTATTTTTACATTTATATCCTGCTCTTCCTCCAAGGAGCCCAGAACGGTGTACTACATACTTAGGTTTTAACTCACAACAACCCTGTGAAGTAGGTTAGGCTGAGAGAGAAGTGACTGGCCCAAAGTCACCCAGCTAGTATCTTGGCTGAATGGGGATTTGAACTTGGGTCTCCCCGGTCCTAGTCCAGCACTCTAACCACTACACCACTCTGGCTCTTTTTATGGTGTGTGTGTGTGTGTGTGTGTGTGTGTGTGTGTGTGTGTGTGTGTTTTAAAGCAAGCAGTCTTCTGTGCAAGCTTGCTATTGATCCCATCTTTACATATCACTTCTGTCCATGTTTTTATGCTCATCTCAATTTCTGAGCTGCAGGAAATTTTTTGTAAGGTTTATTACTGGCAGTGTTGGAAGGGGAAAGGTCTGTGGCAGGGGCGTAGCAAGTTTGGAGTGGGCCCAGAGACAAGATTTTAAAATGAAGCTCAGCTCGTGAAGTAAAGAACTCTTAAATGAGTCTGAATAGTGGTAACAAAAAGCGTGTGTGTGTGTGTGTGTGTGTGTGTGTGTGTGTGTGTGTGTGAATAGAACATCATCCTAAATTATTTTTTAAAGGTTTTGTAAATTGTGGACAATGCAATGGTACTAGAGGAAGACATGCTGTTCTGGTAGCTCCAGGTCTCCAGGTCCACATCAATTTTGGAGGATGAATACAACTGAAGGAAGCCCGGATGGGTGCGCGGCCGGGGGAGTCTGTCATGTGACTTGCCTCTGGGGGGCCCACCAAGGCATTGGGCCCCCAGACAACTGTCTCCCCTTGCCCTATTATAGTTACGCCCCTGGTCTGTGGATGCCTTTTCGTGGCCAATGTTTCTTCCAACTGTTGCATTTCAGCACCATCTTCTGTATATATTTTTCTCCTAGGCATGTGTGGCAGCTCTTACAAGAGTTCGGGATAGAGACAGGACAGCCGGGAGGGGGGAAAATGGCAGGAAACAAAACACCGGTGAGTGGCAGAGCAGCCAGCAGGTGTGGGGAGGACGGACAGCTGGATGGCCGATGGGTGAGGGGAAGGGGGCGACTGGCAAGAAAATGGTGGCGGGCGGGTGAAGCAGGAAGGAACAGTGGCGGAAGCAGGCGGGGAAGATGGTGATGGCGGCAGCAAACCAGAAGCCAGGCTGGCTGGCTGCTGGGTGGGGAAGAGATGTGGCGGTGGGCGGGAAGGAGAAGCCTGGCCACCGAGGAAGAACCAACTGGGGCGGGGGGAGGGGGGATGAAATAGGGCTGAACGAGGGGAGCGACAGGGAGGACTAGTTAACCTTTAAACCTGAAAGGGCTGTCACTGCTGAGCACAACCAATGAGGGATCATGAAGCAAACACTTAATGTCATGGCACTATACAGCTAATCAGATTTGCCTACCTGGTTATATCACTTAGGGAAATGAAAGCCACCCATTGTCCTCATTCTAAATGGAAGGAGGAAAATAAGGATTACCCAGGCAACTGTGCAGACCTTGCTTGATGTTCCACACTGGAAGTTTTATTGCCCACCAGCACTGGGCAAGCCATTCACTCTTATGCAGCTCTACTTCTGTGTAGTTAACCATCAGTAATAGGGTTGTGTGTGTGTGGTTTTTTCTGTTTTGTTTTTGGTCCAAATCCGAAACACCTCCATTTTGTTCTTTGTTCGAAATCAGCCAATCCGAAACACCCCAATTTTGTTCTTTGTTCGAAATTGCAAAATCCAAATCCGAAACGTTTTGGATTTTAAAAAGTGGCCCCGGGGCAAAACTAGTGGGTGGGGGTGGTAGTGCCCAATGGGTGGAAACTACCACCCAAATTTCAGAGGAATTGGGCAAAGGGCTGATTTTTGGTGAATTTTTTAATTTTAAGGTTTTCCCCATAGGGTAGAATGGAGGTTTCAGCAAAAGTATAGCTTCACATTGGGGGGAAAGCAGTGGCCCAGAGCAGAGTAGGATGGGTGGTAGTGCCCAGTGGGGGCAAGGAAGCTGCCAGAATTATTTCAAAGGAATTGGGTAGAGGGCTGATTTTTAAAGATTTATTGAAGTTTACGCATCTTTAAAGGCTCCCGGCCATCCCAGTGCCCCCCAGGTGGAGTTATGGGTCTGCTGAAACCTCCATTCTTCCCTAGGGGGGGAAACCTTAAAGACGCATAAACGTGAACAATTCCTAAGAAATCAGCCCTTTGCCCCATTCCTTTGGAATCTGGGTTGTGGCAGGTACCCCTTGGGGCACTGCCACCCAACCCACTGTTTTGCCCCTCAGGCCCCCTTTCTGCCCCAAATCTGCCCCAAAGACATGTCAACTTCAGAAATTCTTTAAAAATCAGCCCTTTTCCCAATTCCTTTTGAATCTGGGTGGCGGCAAGCACCCATTGGGGCACTACCACCTGACCCACTCTTCTGCCCCCAAAGCCCCCTTTCTGCCCCGAATCCACCCCAAATAACATCAACATCACATATCTACAACAGCAGACCTTTGCAAAGAACCAGACAAATTTCCAAAGGTCATGCACATCCACCTCCCCCCCCCTCCCAAAATGCAATTGATCTATACACAACAGTGTGAAACAACAACAATGAAATGCACACCGCCCCACTGGCCAATGAGGGTAAATTTTACCCTCAAATTTCCTTAAAAGGACTAAGGAGGCAATTGCCAGCAGATCAGCCCATGCTTTCGCTGGCCAATCTGCAGGCTGGAAAGGCCGGAAATTCAAACAGATGTCAAAATTCAAAATGGAGACTGAAGGAGAAAGACTTTTCGCGATTGCAAAATGGAGTTCCAAAACAGCCGAAACAACAAAACGTTTTGTATCCGAAACAGGGATGTTTTGTTTTGGCTACAAAATTTTCTGTTTTGAGCACTGGGTGTTTTGTTTTGGCTACAAAACAACCGAAATGGCCTGTTTTGTGCACAAAACATTTTGTATCCAAAATGAAACTCACGTTCCTAATAAGTAACTGGGGGAGAATATGAATGAGGATGTGTTGTTGAATATGTATTCACATCCAGATCCCACTGAAAATAATACAGGCAGATAGATGGCATCAACATTCAAATGTGCACCCAGAAATCATCCACCCACACAGCAGCCAGCATGAGCATTAAACAAGAAGTGGATGTGCTGTGGACGCGATCAACTCACTCAGCAGCTGAAATCACATGGGAAGGTGGATTTCTTCAATTTTCCCTTCCCCTGGAAGTGCCCTGTGCCACCAGAAAATATGTCCTGGAACTCTTCAGCAGCACCGGCTTCCTTATGCTGTGTAACTCAGGATACTGGCTAGCTTTATTTTCAATTGCATGTGCAGATGGATGCACATCTAAATGCACTTCCATCTGCATTCTGCCCAACTAGTCAACTACACAGGGTGGGACCAGCGAAAGGGAGTATCAGCCTGGTTGGCCTAGCAATAGAAACAGGTTCCTCTTTCACCCAACACTTGAATGCTCTTTTGCATGAATGCTCTTTTGCAAAGGACTGTAAAGCATCACCTAAAAGTGCAATAAATTTTGGCAAGGACTGAAAATGTTCACAATTGGCACACACAACCATTTCAGCTCAGCAGTACGTATTCTATTTCCATACAGAAAGAGAAAAAAGTCCTCTAGATTACAAGATTTGTGTTGTGTGAGTCATGAAAAGAGGTACAATATTCCTTATCCTATATAATAAAAGGCTAAGTGAGTGGCCGTGGCTTTGGAATGTTGGGGATCTGCGTCCCTGCCTCCCTGGGCTGTTCTGGGCCTGCGCGAAGCGCAGGCCCAGAAGAGCCCAAGGGACACAGGACCTCAGACACCAGTGTCCCACAGCCACGGGCGGCCATTAGCCGGTGTGTGGCGGCAGGGGAAAGTGGCCGAGGCGGCGGCAGAGCCGCCGCCTCAGCCATGAGCTGCGGCACGGCGAGAGGAGGCCGAGGCAACCAGAAGCGGCCGCCCTGAAAAAGGCGAGGGCAATGGCGGCGGGGGAAGACCGAGACGGGGGACAGGGAAGCTGGGCGAGGTGGCGGCGAAGCCGCCAACGAGGCCCACGCCCGCTCACAGCCCTCGCCGCCGCCTGCTCACCCGCCCTCCCAGCTGCCCAAAATCACCTTCCCTGCTCCCCCCCAAAAAGATTAAGGGCCAAAATGGCCCATGAGAAGGTCGCCGCCCCCGCCTATCGCCCTCCGAGCTGTTGAAGACCACCTTACCCGCTCCAGCCCGAGGGAAAAGAGAGGAGCTCACGAGCAGAGCTCCTCTCTGTGCTAAGTCACTGCTCAAACTGCCGCTATGGACGCAAAGGACGCCTATTGCGTCCATTGCGACAGTATATGCAGCAGCTTAACACAGAGAATAGCTCTGTTTCCGAGTTCCTCTCTTCTCCTTCGGGCTGGAGCGGGTAAGGTGGGCTCCGGCAGCTGGGTGCGCGGGAGGGCGATAGGCGGGGGCGGCCACCTTCTCATGGGCCATTTTGGCCGTTATTCATCCACCCCCCCCCAAAAAAAGTAAAAGCAAAATAAGGAAGAACAAAAACAGAGACAACAACAAAACAAAAAACAAAAAGAGAGAGGGGACAAGGGGGGGGGGAAGAGACAGAAAGAGAGAGAGAGAGAGACACACAGAAAAGACGGGATAGAAAGCTAGCGCCCGTTATCATAACGGGCTTAAAAATACTAGTGCAACATAAAAGCCATTTGAAAAATGTTAATGTATGGGTCAAGTCCCGGACAGCAGGCAGTTGCTAGAGAGGCATATTTTTAATCCTTTAATCTTCCCAATTGCACAGCATTTCATTATGTTAACACTAGGGTACTATCTTCTATAGAGTAACACAAAAGCTGTTTGTCAAATATAAAGTTCAAATTATTTAAGTTTAAAAAATCTATAGAGAATCAAAAAACATAATGTTTCCTTTTTACTCTCTGAGAAAGAAATATTTGTATGGGAGGCTATTGTTGAATAACAAAGCATTTACTTTAAGTATATGGGATCCCTGTGTTTACTTTAAGTGTATGGGACCCCGATATAGGACCTCTAGATCAGAAAAATTGGGAGAATTGATTTGAAATACAGGAGGCCCTTGACTATCATGGGGGTTATGGTCTGCATTACTGCTGCAAATACTAAAACCACAATAACTGAAACTTTGTGCCAATGGGAATAATAGGGTTAGATTCCTCAGTACATTAAAAAGTACTAAATATTATCCGGGGGGGGGGGCAGAAATAAGAGAAGTACAGCACTATACCTTGGCCACTCCAGCTCTCCAGGTCTTCCAGTAATACCCCCCGCCCCAAACCAAAAAACACAACCCAACATGGCTCAACACAGAAATGCCTGCAAGCCAGAAATACCACCAGAAATGCCACTGGAGGTGTAAAATGTGCACTCACAAACCGTGAATGGCCAAAATTCACCACCGCAATAATTGAAACTGAGTAGATATGGCTGAACTGCAAATAACTGAAACTGCTAACACAGAACCCACGATAATCGAAGGCCTCCTGTATACTGCCTATAAGGAATGTCATTGCCCTACTGATCTACCAAGGTGTAAAATAACTCTGTTTAAATCCTGCAGCCTGAGTGAACAGCAAACTGAGTTTTACCTGCCCCACAATTATGTCTTTGATAATGCAGGTGCAAGTCACTGACTCTCAGATCTTCCCTTCAAACAAAGATTGCAAGTCATCATGCATATTCAACCCAACCTACTTGGAAGTGATGCAGTGGTATGATCATCAGCAATTGCCTTCCAATTGTGGTTGTTAAGATGTTGGTTTCATTTATTATTTATTTATTATTTTACATTTTATATCCTGCTCTTCCTCCAAGGAGCCCAGAGTACTACATGCTTAGGTTTCTCCTCACAACAACCCTGTGAAGTAGGTTAGGCTGAGAGAGAAGTGACTGGCCCAGAGTCACCCAGCTAGTATCATGGCTGAATGGGGATTTGAACTCGGGTCTCCCCGGTCCTAGTCCAGCACTCTAACCACTACACCATATCCCAAGTCACTCCCCAACATTTACTTGTGGGCTTGGAGAGCCACTACTATTGAGAGTGGATTGTAGTACAATTTACATAGATGGTTTTAAAAGGAAATTAGACCAATTAACATAGGGCAGCTAAACTAAATCCCAGCTAAACATTGGGACAAACAAAAGGAGATGATTGCTCTCTTCATGATTTGCATATGGACCTCACTGGGGCATCTGGTTGGCCATTACTGGAAACAAGATGGTGGTATGGATGGGCCCTTGATCTGATCCAGTTGTCTTTCTTCACAGCAAATGTAGCTTAACAAAATGTTAGTGGCAAAAGACAGTTATTGCAACAAGCGCTTCCTATTTACTTTTATGACGAGACACTATAAGAGTCCACAGCCAATGAAAACATTGCGGGGGAGGTTGTTGTATGATCAATTTGATCAGCATTGGAGAGTTGTGTAAATAAGGTAGGCAACGTTGGCTCTCCAGCTGCTGCTGAACTACAACTCCCATCATCCGCAGCTTCAATTGTAGCAGGGGATGATGTGAGCTGTAGTTCAACAATAGCTGGAGAGCCAAAGTTGCTTACCCTATGTCAAAATCTATTGCAATATTTGAAATATAAGAATATTAATGCTAATCTCATTAAGATTTCCCAAACTTACCTGAAATAAAAATGTTTCTGATTATGGTCTTGACTGTAGACCTGCCACTGGCTAGCCATGTCCCTGGATAATGCATTCTGTGGTCATGCCTGTGTGGAGTGCTTGTCTACAGAAGCAAGTACTGAACCCAGAGAGAGTCTCTAGTTACATTCTAGAACCCCGGTCAGCCAGAATTCTAGAACACGGGTAGAAACTCTCCCTGAGTTCAGTGCTTGCCTCCTCAGAAAAGTGCTGAATATGGGGAGAGGAGACATGGCTAGCTGGTGCACTTCCAATCCCCTTCTACCAGGTTTCAGGCTGAATACCTGAACAGAGCTTAAAATGTGGTGTTAAAAATGTGGTGTGATTTAGGAGTCACACCAGATTTTTTTAAAATGTACTTAATATATCCAATATATTCCTAACAGCTTAAACAGCCACCAATAAATGATGACATGGGATGATAGGAGTTGTAGTTTGACAACAGCTAGAGAGTCAAGCTTGCCAACAAAAAAGTAGAAGTAAGAAAACAGCCTTACACTGAGTCAGACCATTATTAATTTATTATTATTATTATTAGTAGTAGTAGTAGTAGTAGTAGTATTTAATTTAGATACCACCTGATTCCAAAGGCTCTAGGCAGTTTACAAAACACACAATAAAAATAGAATAAAACCAATTATTAAACAATTAAAATTTAAAACATTCAAAAATTACCACAATTAACCTAACTAGCTCAGAACTGTCTACTGTGACTAGCACTGGATATCCAGGTCCAGGTCTTAAGCAAGGACATCCCCCATCACTTCCTACCTGAGTCCCTTTGAACTAGAGATGCCAGGGATTGAAGCTGGGATATTCTGCATGCAAAGTGTGTGCTCTATCACTGATTTACAGTCCTTCAGGATTAAGGTAACCCTTTTAACACACTTTCCAGTTTGCACTGCTTGGGATTCCCCCCCTCCACCCCATACAGATAAATCTCCAACATACATGTAGTGCTGTGCGGGTTCTCTCACACAGCTCATAAAATGCACACTGGCAAACTGAACTTGCAATGCTTGATGTCCACAAACAGCTCAACACAAACATACATACATACATATATTTAACACACTTATATACCACACAAAACCTGGGTGGTTTACAACAAGCAAACAAACAAACAAAAACATTAGTTAAAATAAATGAATACATAAAAAACTTAAAACAGTAGTGAAAACAAAATAAACAACATAGCAAAAGTCAAAACATTACAATTTAAATCTATAAAACAGCATTTTAAAACAATGCCAAAACCACTAAAAATATATTTAATTAAAAGCCTGGGTGAATAGGTGCACCTCTAAAGACTTTTAAAAAGTTGTCAGAGATGGGGAGGCTCTTATTTCAGCAGGGAGCGCGTTCCAAAGCTCTGGGGCAGCTGTGGAGAAGCCCCCTCCCCAAGTAGCTACCAAACGAGCCGGTGGCAACTGCAGACAGGCATCTCCTGATGATCTCAGTGGGCGGTGGGGTTCATAACGAAGAAGACATTATCTTAAATACCAGGGCCCAAGCCATTTAGGTCTTTATAGGTTATAGACAGCACCTTGTATTTTGCCCAGAAACTTATCAGCAGCCAGCGTAGATCTTTCAATACAGGAGTAATATGGTCTCCCCGAGATGACCCAGAGACCAACCTGGCTGCTGCATTCTGAACCAGCTGTAGTTTACAGACTACACACAAGGGCAGTCCCACATAGAGCACGTTGCAGTAATTCAGTCTGGAGGTTACCAGCATATGTTCCACTGTTCTGAGGTCATTTATCTCAAGAAACGGAAGCAGCTGGCGTATCAGCCAAAGCTGATAGAAGGCACTTCTGGCCACTGCCTCAACCTGGGAGACTAGGGAGAGGCTTGGATCTAGAAGCACCCCCAGACTGCGTACCTGTTCCTTCTGGGAAAGTGTGACCCCATCCAGAACAGGCAGATCAATCTCATCTCCCAAGTTTCGACCCCACACAATGAGTACCTCCGTCTTATCTGGATTCAGTCTCCATTTGTTATCCCTCATCCAGCCCATTACCTCCTCCACACATCAATCCATTCAGATGGAAACAAGTTCCCTACAAGGTCATGTGAACTGGCCTAAAGCTTGAAAAATAAACTAAGGTCTGTGCAGCAGCATACAGGTTTTTAGTACTAGACCTATATCAGCTGACAGCAATAAAGAAACTGCCATGACTTGCTTGAAGCAAAGCTATACCCTTCCCTTGTCTGTCCTGAAGGCTTTCAATAGACTGCCAGTGATGTCAATGTGCAAGTATATGCATCTTAACAGCTGTGACCCATGAAAACTGCCGACAACTTTGGTGAATTATAGTTTAGCTAGTGGGGGGTGCAATTTGAACACCAAATTGAATACTCCTCTGCAACAGCTTTAGCACCTACAATAAATACTCAAATACAAGGAGAGCAGTTTTCTACATGCCTAGAGTCACACATAGCAAATCACAGAAGCTGGCTTCTTCCAGCACAGAACCATGTGCAATTTATTTGTTTATTTATTTTATGTCTATACCGTGCTTCCAAAAATGGCTTAGGGCAGTTTACATAGAGAAATAATAAATAAATAAGATGGATCCCTGTCCCCAAAGGGCTCACAATCTAAAAATGTGATTTGTCAGACCCTCTAACTTTCTCCATTTAAAAAGACACCACTTGGTCATGAAGACAAACTCTTGAGCAGAGCCTCGGTTCAGATTTCCAAGGACAGGATCTGTATGGCTTTCAGTGGTCGAGGAAAGAACCTTTTCTTCTTTTTCTTTTTCCTGAACTTCACAATCCCCTGTGGCTCCTTTCTGGGTTTGTCACTCCTACTCATCCCTACCTACTTCATGCAGGATCTTCTCATTCCAGTCTCACCTACATACACAGGTGAACAGATGAAGTTGCCTTCGACATTGTCTTTCCCAGCCCTACCTGGAGAGGCTGCCAGGGATTCTGCATGCAAAGGGGATGCTTTGCCACGGGGTTACAGGCACTCACTCTCCCTGAATCCCTAAATGTTGTGAATTGCTCTGAGCATACAAGAAGGATGAGGACTATAATTAATAAACTAAATAAATATGCATATTACATACTGAACGGAATAAGTTAGGCCTAATAAGGAACAGCTAATGTTTTCTCAAGGGGGTTGTTGAGCCATTTCCTAATGTGTTGTTTTTTTAAAATAACACAATATTAAACATTTATTTTGAAAGGCTGTGAAGGAAAAATGTTTAAAGCAGAGGAAATGTTGTTCATTCTTATAGAGTTTGTATATACAGCCTGCCAACGGAATTAGCTATAGCCTATCAGTTCCTCATTTTAGTGTTGGTGAACTGCTTTGGCACACACACAATGAGAGAGAGAGAGAGAGAGAGAGAGAGAGAGAGAGAAATTGTGTGTGTGTGTGTGTGTGTGTGTGTGTGTGTGTGTGTGTGTGTGTGTGTAAGAAGATTCTATTCATTTCCTTCTGGACTAGGTTTGGGGCATGCTTGTCTTCTAGTGCCACCTACTGGATCAAAGCAGAACCTTGCAGTGCTCTCACCTGGGATAAAATAAAATTAAGCTATACTTCTTCGCCAGAAAAGAAAAGTCTACCATGACGTCCAGTATGAGGCAGATGTTGCTATATTCTTTTTGGTGATTGTTTGCAGTGTGTTGCCTGAACATCAAATTCACACATCAGAAATCCTATTCTGATGTGCTGACTAGCCATGCGATTTCATTCCTCTGTAAAGCCTCCTCAGCTGTAGAAAGAAAACAGGAATGCGAATTCTCCTGCATCTAATGCTGCAAGTCCAAATGAAAGCAATTCATGCACTCTACAACAGACATGCCAGTATTTAGCCCTGTGTACATGTGGACAACCAGGTGGCCTGGACAGGTCCCTGAGGCCACAGATTTCTCTAATCCTCAACTGGACCTAGTGGAGAAGTCTATGGTGGTTACCTCTGCCTCCCATCTTTCAAGGGACTGCGGTAAAGTTCTGCACTCAATTGATGGAAGACACTTGATTAGAAGATAGGGAACCCCTGGGGACACAAGAGCTTCTTAGGAAAGCCATTGTCATTCTGAGCCATTTTTGGCAGGGCAGTACAGAAACTGAATGAATGAATGAATGAATGAATGAATGAATGAATGAATGAATGAATGAATAAGGTTCTGGGCTTTTCCTAGAGATTGTTGCCCTCCCATCCTTTCCCAGTATTTTCCCCAACACACAGGATTCTAGGCTTGGTATTAAACATGTGTTCACTCAACCTTGCCACCTTGGCTCCATGTATGCCACTTTGTATGATGGGGAAAAGGAACTTGGAAGCCATGCATCACACACAAACAGATCAGAGGCAGAATGCATCCCATATGCACACCAGGAGAAGAGGAGTTACAGTGCCATCTTTGGAACTGACTGAACTTCATAGGAAACTGCCCCATTCCCACATAGAATGAACGGCACCCGAGCAGAACTTTCTCCAAAGCTAGTACTCAGGGGTGGAACTACAATATGGTGGGTGGGTCCCAAGAACCCATGCCACCCTGTCTCCCTAGAGCTTCCTCACCCTGCCAAGGGGTGGCCTCGCTTGCCTCCCCTCCCCTCTCCCACTGGCCAGCTCACAAGCTGCCATGCTGTTCTCCACAGCAGAGTCACATTGCCCATCTCCAGCCTGGCCATGGCACTCCGGCACCCACTGCTACTTCTCAGCCACTCGGGGTCAGAGCCGGCTGGAGTGTGGGTGGCAGGAGCATGCCGTCACCATTGCGGGGAGCAGGGGGCAGAGAGGCTGCCCCGCCATGCTTTCGCCATCGTCATCACCAGGGGCCGTCAGGGGCGAGAGCCCACTGCTGACAGCACCATGGGAGGGCTGCCTATGAGAACCCAGCCCCCTGTGCCCTCCCTACGTGACTGCTGGTACTTCTAGTGACTTTTCAAAGTCACTACTAGTTACTACTTGCTTTTCAAAGGAAAAGCCAGGCTTTTGTGGAGAGATGTCCACAAAACATCTCTCCACTCCACTCCAGACTGCAACCTCCCACAACTGGACACACAACTGTCACCCACAGAGCTTGGCTCTTGTGGAACAAAAGGGCATTTGCTGAAATAATTTAGCAGCCATTTGGAAGAGGAAGGTGACAAGGTTTCAAGCAACCTTTAAAAACTTTGATTCTTCTGGTTGTGGAGGAAGAGCTACATACTGCAGCAGTTCAAGGAAATTGTGTGCGCAATCCGGCCAGATGAGCATCTTGGTAACAGTAGGTGCCTGTAGCCTTTGCTATCTGGCTGGGTGGTGGCATTATTATGAGTCTTTCAGTCATTAAAAGTAGTTAGCCTTCCTTCTGTTTGCCTGGCATTAAAGAAGTTTGACTGCTGTAGGAGCTCCAACTTGGCATTGTGCTTTGCCAAGAAACATCAGGTTCTGCTTCCTGAAATGGAGACAGACAGGTGGTGCAGGAACGCAGGGATTACTGGAGCTTTATAAAGCACACATGGTGGTGGTGGGGAGGGGGGGAATACTTCATATTGGGAAGCACCATCTGGCTCAAAACACTGCAGCTTATTCCCACTGCAAATTCTTACTTTGTGAGCCCTTTGAAGACTGAGCAGTTCATTGTGACTTGAATTGTGCACAGTGGGCATTTGGTCCAAATTTCATGTGCGATTTACAGATGCATGATGTGATAGTGGTCACCAGCTTAGTGTCCAGAAGCACAGTGTCTAGATAACAAGAACTGTTCCACTCTACTCTGTTCAAGTCAGATCTCACTTGCAACACAATTAATCTAGTTCTGGGCATCATATTTTAAGAAAGACATGGAGCCGGGTCTCACGATCAGTGAGACCCAGTTTCGGAAGGGAAGTGGGGAGAGCGCGCGAAGACCATTCTCCCTGCACACGAGCAGGGCAGGAGCCCTGGACGGCCAGATCGGCCACCCACACAATTGCCAGCTCCGTGATGGAGCCGATGGGGGCTGGGGAGTTCGGGGGCCGCACCCCCCCCAGAAGTTCCAGTATGCCCTGCGTGAGCATGCAGGGCATACTGGAGAGACCCCCGGAGGCGGGAGGCGGCTTTTCACCTCCCCTCCGGGGGTCTACCCGTGAGTAGCCACACCGCAGCTACTCATGATAAAAAAAAAACGTGTTTGCGGAGCACTTGCGCTGCAAACCCGGTTTAAGGGGATGGGTACTTAGGCGGGTTAACCACCGGGAGGCAACCGGGCTCAGCTGCGAGCCCAGTGGCTCCCATGATCATCCAAAATCAGGCTAGGCTCCCCTAGCCCAATTTTGGCTGATCATGAGAATAGCCTCATGGAATGGATTCAGAGGAAGGCAACAAAGATGGTGAGGGATTTGGAAGCCAAGTCTTATGAGGAACATTTATAAGCTCTGCATGATTAGCTGTGAGAAGAGAAGGGGGAATGGGAGTATGATAGCTGTCTTCAAGGCTTTTCTGAAGCCCTTATCTGAAGGGCTGTCATACTGAAGGAGCAGCTGACTGTTCTCGGTTGCTCCTGTGGTCAGGGCTAAAATCAGTAAGTTGGAACTACAAGGAACTTCAAGGAAGCAGTTTTAGATAGTGAATGAGCTGTTTGACAGTGGAACAGTCTACCACATGCAACTGTGGGCTCTCTATCACTGGAATTTTTGAAACGGATGGCTCTCAGGGATGCTGTAGTTGCTTTTGGCTGCCAAAGTCTCTTCCAACCCTAACATTCTAGGATTTTATTATTTCTATTGAAGGGCCTTGTTGAGCCTAACCTTGTTGATTAAAGCAATTCTAGTTCCTAAAATGCTAATTTTCCTGACTAAACTAAGTTAATCATAATCACAGCAGTCCAACTGCTGTGGAACCATCTCCATGTCTCATTGTCCTCAGACACAGAAGCTATTCACACGAGCATGCAAAACCAGGCTAAGAGAGCCCAGCCCGGCTTTTGCACACTCATGTGAGCCACCGGGATCGCACCCAATCCCGGTGGCTGTACAGCAGCAAACCTGCCTGTGAAGCCCCCTGCTTAAATGAGGTTAAGGGAGCAAGTGCTCCCTTACCCTCCTTTCTTTTTATTGTGTGTCTGCTGTGGCTTCTTGCAGCCATGGCAGGCACACTCAGGGTGGGAGGGGGGATCCCAGTAATGCACCGAATGCCCACGCAGTAGATTGTTGGGGCTCTGAGGGCAGGGCGATGCGCAAGAACACGTCTCGGCACTCTGACCCAGGAGCGGCAGCCGCAGGAGAGCTGCTGCTCATCTGGGCAGGCATCTGCAGGGAAGGGAAGGTTAACTCTCCCTCCCCACAGACCGCCCCAGAGCTCTTCTCACAGGTCATGAGAAGAGCTTCAGAGGTTCTCATACTTGGGTCTCCAGATGTTGCTCAACTACAGCCATTCTCAGGCACAGTGGTCACTTGTAGTCCAATCACATCTAGGGACCCAAATCTGACAGCCTCAGTATTAAGACATATTTTGTGTGGGGGTGTGGTGGAGAGGGACGTCTTCCCCTTGAGCAGCTATAGCCACTATGGCTGGTTCACACACCTTGTAATGGTAAGCATGGGAGAAGACAATCATTTTGATTGCTTACAGTGGAATAGGAAAAAAGCAGAATGTCATCATTTCTCCCCCTTTCAGCCTATGAAAGGTATGATGCGGCAAGGAAAACATGTATTGGAAGCACAGTGGCAATTTCCCATTCATTCTTCCATCTGAATAGGAGCCCTCTACAAAAATCTTACCAGCTAAGTGCACAGTTCTGCCCGGCAGCACAAGAAAAAGAACCACAGGGAGACAGGAAGGAGAACTATGAAAAGTGCTGTGCTTGAATGACCAATACACAGGGAATTTTGTAAGCTGGCACCAGGAGTGGAGAAAGCAAGGCAGCTGCCTAGAAAACATGGCTATCTAAAAATCCCACCAAATCAGGGACTTTGCTTTTATCCACTTTCCCAGCTGCTTTCCAAAAGCTTTAGGATTCATTGTGGTGCCATTTACTGCTACAGCTGCTAGCTGTTCAGCTCATTAATTCCACTCAACTAAAAGGGGAATGAAACATCTTTTGATGTTGCCATCACTTAACACTGAGTGGCAAATATTGAACTTTTGCCATTGGAAAAGCCCATTTGAATGATGGATAACGGGTTTCACAGAATTTTGAGTTGTGCACCTCAGGGTTAGGGTTTCCATTTATTATAATTATTATAATTATATAAGAGAATGTCTTCTTCACCATGAACCCCACCGCCCATTGTGATCACCAGGAGAAGTTTATTGGCAGTTGCCACCAGCTCGTCTGGTGGCCAGTCGGGGACAAGCCTCCTCCATTGTTCCCCTGAGACTCTGGAATGCGCTCCCTGCTGAAACAAAAGCCTCCCCATCTCTGGCAGCTTTTCAAAAGGAGGTTAAGACAGACTTGCTCACCCAAGCTTTTAATGCAAAACTGTTTTAATACTTTTTAACACTGTTTTAAATTTAAAATTATTGTAGTGTTTTAATCTTTTTATTTTGTTTTGTTTTTATTGTTTTATTGTAAACTGCCCAGAGATGTAAGTTTGGGGCAGTATACAAATATGTCAAATAAGTAAATAAATATGCTATCCAGTTTTGTCCACCCTAATCTTAAAAGCTGGCGATTGCAATAGAACTCAGTTGCTCAGACACAAATTTAGGATTCTTAATTTATGCAACTCTCTCTCTCTCTCTCTCTGAGCAATATGCTTCTATAGGTCTCTCTCTCTGACCACCATGTAGCCAGCAGTTAGATATAGGTATTTCTTATCATCATGTACTTAATAAAGTAGATTAGTTTAAGCTTAAGTCAACCACCATGCTTATCATTACAAGCTGTTGCCCCGAAACCCTGTTAACTTCTACTGTAATGGGAGTGAGTTAGTTCCAGCACACCCACCATCATGGTTACAGGCACTGTTTACCTGTTCATACAAACACTGTTATAACCATAAGCAGCGTGGTGATCGGGGAGGGGGTGGGGAGTGATGCCCTAGGGCAGGATTTCCTACCCATGTTGTAATGCCATGGGGCCTTTTAAGCCTGACGTAGCTTAGGGCCTCAGCATGTCATAATACAATCCTGTGTTATATTAAGTTAAGTTAGACTGCTTGTCTACACTGAACACGGAAGCACTTCAGGGCAGGCACTGAATGCACCCACAAGTGTTTCTCCCCGTAACTTACAGCACATTAGCACAGGGGGTAAGCCTAGACAGCACACTCCCATTTGCCTTGTTACCAGATCTGCTTTTGTGACAATAAAGCTGTTGACATATGCAAATCTGACATATCAATTTGTGGCAATAAAGCTGCTGACATATGCAAATTTGGAAGCACTCCTAACCATCTCTGGCTCCACATTCTGGAACTTCTGCTCTCATGGAAATAAGAACAGCACTGTATCAATGGAGAGCCATTCTGCACAATAAACTTCTACATGTGCTTCCTGTCTCTGCAGATGATTGGAGGAGGATCACACAGCATTTGCTAACTGGGCATGAGCTAAGAATGGTTTCAAAAGGCCATTTTTTTCACTTTGGTCCTGCATATCTCCACTAGATCATATTCCCAAAAATGTATCCTTGTGCTTCATTTAAAAAACCAAACTGATCATGGGTTTGGGATAAAATAATACTTTCTCAGGAGGTGAAACCTATTGAGATTGGGACAGGTACACACATTATCTTTTTAAAAATGTATCATATGAAAATGTAATGAAATGCATAAGTCTGCTCTCCATATTGGTAGCTTATACACAATACACATAGATACTGATATTACTAGAGAAAGGCAATTGGGTGACTGGCAGGGAGGAAAAGTATAAGCCCATAGTCCACTCCCAATCTCACCAAGTGGAGAGGTAAGGTTGAGGAGGATCTGAACAGTCTCTGTCTAAGGGGGGGGGGAGGAGAGAGGAAAGGAAGGAAGGAAGACAATCATGTCAACAAAAAATAATGGTCATGTTCAGACTTCACATCTATCGTGGTTTAATCCTGGCTCCAAGTGATGTTTATGAGTCCCAAACTCATATAGCCCACCTTGCCCTTTGCATACAAGTAGAAGAAATTTTAAACTTCTGGTAGGGGTGTGCATGGGCCATTTGGCGCAGTTTGGTCCAAATTTGGTTTAATTTGGACCACACCACACCAAAATAAAGCCGTTTGGTCAAACTGTTTGGCTGAGCTGGTCGGTTCGAAGAACCAATCAGTCATCTTTATCATGGTCACAGACCAGCACAGGATATAGTATAAATACAATGAAATAAAAGATCATGTGGCAATCACATTAATTGCCTTAAAATTATTATCTTGAAGTAGGTAATGAAATACAACTCTAAAAATTGTGGGGTGACTAGTAAGATAAGATAAAACAAGGGTAAAATTATGATTAATAAGATACAATCCTAGAAGTTGTGGAGAGATTAATAAAGAGATAAAACAATAATTAATAGAGATAAAACAAGGATAAGTGTATGGGTACAACTATCTATAAAAGTAAAGCTTCTAAAAGTATAGAATAGACAGAATAAAATATAATAGCTAAAATGGAAGTAGAGAAAGTAACTGAAATTAGGCGATCAAGTAAAATAGTCAGTAGTTTAAAATCTGCTACATGAGGTAGGGCGGATCCTGCATGCTGCCACGCAGAACCTACTACTACTATTACTACTACTATGAATATTTATATACTATTCTTCAACCAAAGTTCTCAAAGCGGTTTACATAGAAAAATAAATAATAGATAACTAAGATGGTCCCCTTTCCCCGAAGGGCTCACAATCTAAAAAGAAACATAAGGTCGACCCCAACAACAGCCACTGGAGGGATGCTGTGCTGGGGCTGGGGCTGGATTATGCCAGCTGGATAGGGATCCTGGGTGTGCACCGATTAGTAATTGTTCCAGTGACTTGGCTTCATATAGTTTGAGTGCTGCGGGTACATAATGGCTGCCTCTAGACTGAAGGAACCTCAAGATGGCAGTGGCGCTCCTCTGTGCCACAAGGGCAATGTGATCACAATGGGTCCTTCTTGAGCCAGAGGCATGGACCCCCCCCCCCCCGGTATGTAAAGCAGGCAACCTGCTCAATTCTGTGTCCACTATATTCCAGTGTCGGGTCTTAGGTCTTCTAGCGAAGGCCATGACCTTGGGTTTTTGGTAGTTTATTTCAAGTTGTTCACCCTTGCAGTGCTGTGACAATGTCCTCAGCACCCTTCTGAGGCCTACAGGAGTCCTAGAAAGGATAGCAGCAGCATCTGCATAAAGTAGGACGGAGATGGTTCTTCCAGCCAACTTGGGAGGGTGGAAGTCAGGGTTGTTACAGAAGCTCACTATGGCATTAATGTAAAAGTTGAATAGGAGCGGGGCCATGATACATCCCTGTTTGACTCCCTTCTGGATTGATACGAGGTTTGTAAGGTGTTCTTGGGGGCTACATCCAGGGGCGTAACGAGGATGGGGCAGGCAGGGCATGTGCCCTAGGCGCCATTGCACAGGGGCGCAAAATGCCTGCCATGCCCCACCCCTGCCCCAACTGAGGTCCGGAGAGGCACCCTGCCCCCTCCCCCAGCAAGCACTTGCTGTTTGAAAGTGTCTATTCCCCTTTCTCTCCCTCCACATGCTCATCTTCTGTTGTTGCTGCAAGTCCCGACCCACCCCAGAGTCCAAAGTAAGTACATTGCCTGTGCCCCGCCTGCTCTCAAATGAAGTCTCAAAGAAATCATATCAGACTGGTGCTTTCTCAGGCTGATGCTTCCCCCCTGCCCTCCCTGCCCCCACCAAGGATGTTTGTTTCTTTTTAAAAATGTATACAATGAAAGAAATAAGTTGAAAGAAAACTGCAACAACAAACTAGTTTTTCAGGAGAGGCTGAAAGGGTTAAATGAACACAGAGTTCTTGCCTAGAGAGGTCCAGAAATGTGAATGCTCTCCAGGTTCCTGTCCCACCTCCTTCTTGTTAAAAAAAAAACCCTTGTGTTTGCATTTTCCAACCTCGCGCAGTTGTGGCTTGCAGTTTGCAAGGCAGGAGGTTTTTCAACTGAAAGCCTGCAAGAAGAGGGTGAGTTCAAGGAAGAGAAGGGAAGCCTTGACTGTATAGAAGAAGGGAAAACCCACTGCTGGGGAAAAGGAAGGAACAGGGCTACAGATCGAGTGCTCAGCTGAAAAGGAGGAGAGGGTGCCTTCCTTGTATATAGTTGTATATGGAAGAAGGGAATTTTGGTAGGTGCAGCTTTTAAATGGAGAAAGCTGATTTACATTTTCATCTTTATGAATTCAAAATTCTTTGCATCCAACACATTGTACTAAATAGCTATTTAGCTCTAAAAATACAAGATGTTTGCAAATGATGTAAACATTTGCTTCCCTCAAACTGCCAAAAATTTATATTCAGTGAAACAGAGTTAAAATTAACTAATTTCCTTTGCTGAATTAGATATTATTCTGAACTTCATATGATTTAAAAAATAATTGAAATGTAAATAGTCATTCAGTTAAATAAAGCCAGCTTTACATTTATATTAATGTAATTTCATTTCAAAGGAGCAGGTTAAAATTAATCTAGATTCAAATTTTGTGTGTTCAATATTAATCCAAGCAAATTGATCTAGATTTAGGTTTTCAAACATAAATAACACACCTAGCTTGCTTCCACTAAGAGTAAAGTTCAGCAGAAAGTTATCCATAAACAAAGGAGATATTCCAGTAGAATATGACCCTATTCTGGTCATAGGGAAAAGAACTGGGTGTATGGGGCTCTGCTTCTTAAACACTGTATTTTGCTTATCCTTTAACTAAACATATGTATATCATAAAGTGAAATGACTTTTAGAGACAGGAATTTCCTTGCATATATGACAGTTCCTTGCATATAGAACACATGCTGTTCTATACACCTTGCTGTTGCTCAGGGTCTCTGATGCACTTCCTGCTTTGTTGTATCAGCTTTATGCTTACATTGTCTGCATTTCTTGGTAAATGGAACATCGTTTTATTTTATTTATTTAACATATTTTTATACCGCCCAAATTCTTTTGCCAAATTCTTGCCCATTGCCTATCACCCAGAACTAGTTAATGTGAAGCAAAATTTCCTGTGGGAATGTCATTTTTATAAGAAACTGTGCAGAATAGATATATATGTACTGTGCAGAATAGATATATATATGTACACATGGGTTTCTGCACAACACCTGCACAGAAAAAACTTCCACGTAGAAAATGTGTCTCTTGTAAACTGACCCTGAATTCTCCATCCATGACTGAGATATCTGAGAGTTAGAGTCAATAATAAAAGAACAGCACACTGCTTGTGACAGGAAGGGGCAAATTACAAGGATTTCTTAGTCTGGCAGGAGCTGGTTTTGGCCCTGGCAGAACTTGGCTGTCTGCTCCTGTTGCAAATACCTCTGTCTAGTGTTGCAAACTAATGTATCCTCCTCCCTCCTGGTGCCAAAGTAAGCACTAGAATGGTGAATGCACATATACCCCATCATGAGCCAGCAGTCATCACAAGACAAAGCTGTCAGGAATTTGGGCAGGTGATCCTCTAGAACAAAGTCATGTTTTTTAAAAAGCATGAGATGAGACAGAAAATTACACTGGAATCCTCACATAACTCCTGACTGTTATTCTAAGTCTTTAATAGAAATGGCTCATGTTTTCAGGTTTTGATCAACAACCATGTCTAGATGGTATAGTGTTCCTTTTAACAGGGATTTCTACAACTTGACTACAAGTCCCATCATTCCTGTTTGGACAGGGACGCAATTTCAGTGCTTGCCTTAGGCGCTATATTCCCTAGATACGCCTCTGGCAACATCTCACCCTGAGTGTTATGTGACTGACAGGCTTGTGGTGGGGTTAGAGGAAGCAGTATTTGAAGTTCCCACTTGTTTCTCCCCTAAGGCTGATACTATATGAAGACATCACGGCAAACTCAGGTCCCACTCGAAAGGATATAAAAGATTTGCCCAGCTGCCACCAGTCACTGCAGCAGAGGTTGAGTCCCTTGTCTCACAATCTAAAGCAGGAAAGGCCCCAGGGGAATACCTCATCCCTATGGATCTTACAAAAAGTAACCTGGAACGGTGGGCCATAGTCCTGGCCTCGTTATTTACCCATATTGACTGCCAGGGCTACATCCCCAGGGACTGGGGTCTGGCAATCATCTTCCCCATATTCAAAAAGGGACAAAGGGATGACCCTGCCAATTATAGGCCCAATAGCCTGCTCATCACCATCAGCAAGATCTGGCACCATGTATGCCAGGCACATACTTGAGAAATTCAAGGACTGGCTAGGGCAAGAAGAGATGCTGGCAGATGAATGAGTGGGCTTTAGGAAACGCAGATGTACTACTGACCAGTGCCTGGTGCTCCAACATCTCATTGAAAAGTACTCATCTAACAAATCTACCTCCCTCTACACTGCCTTTATAGACCTCAAAGCCGCATTTGACTCTATCTCCCGACTTAAGCTATGGGAAAAGCTTGAATCCCCCTCATTCGATTGACATCTGCGATATCTGATCTGAGCCCTCCATTAGCGCCCTTTCTGTCCTCCCGGTGGGCTCTAGTGTGTCACTCTGGGAACCCGCTGAATCTTTCATTATCTGTCCTGTCTCCCTTCCTGAGGGCTCAACAGTGGGGTCATGTGAACTCACTGAGTCAGTTTGTTTGTCTAGCACGCTCAACGTGCTGTCAGGCATAGACTGAATAATGCTATTCAGGGCTATGCCAGAGCAGCAAGCCTGCTGGATGGTGCATGTTTCGCCTGGATCATGACCCTTGATGTGGCTGAACTCTATGTCCACTGGGGGGGCACTGCTGAGGGATGAGACGGGATGAGAGGTCCCTCAGCATGGTCAGGCTGTCTGGGGCAATCATAGGAACATAGGAAACTGCCATATACTGAGTCAGACCATTGGTCTATCTAGCTCAGTATTGTCTTCACAGACTGGCAGCAGCTTCTCCAAGGTTGCAGGCAGGAATCTCTCTCAGCCCTATCTTGGAGAAGCCAGAGAGGGAACTTGAAACCTTCTGCTCTTCCCAGAGTGGCTTCATCCCCTGAGGGGAATATCTTGCAGTGCTCACACATCAAGTCTCCCATTCAGATGCAACCAGGGCAGACCCTGCTTAGCTATGGGACAAGTCATGCTTGCTACCACAAGACCAGCTCTCCTCTCCTTTCATTTCAGTCAGTGAAATGAAATTGTCAAAGTGAGGGCAGCTGGCATAAGGCAGTCTTGGGCTGGGCGCCAGTGTAGCAATGCTCCTCAGGAGAGAGGGGCATCATGAAGAGAGCCTGAGCGCCTTCTAAGCCTGAAGCATGGGGAGGGGCTGAGGTGGGGGGCGTTTCCTGGGGCAGCCTGCTTTTGATTTGTCTTATCTGAGTGTAGTAGAGTTAGCACATATGGGCCTTCTCTGGGAGTGGGAACATCCACATCTAGGAAGGAGGTGGCTGACAGTGAAAGGCCCATCACCAGCACGGGCTGTCATATGAGGAGAATGGAGGGATCAGAAGATTCAGTCTCCGAATCAGTGCCTGTGCTTATGAAGTCTTCGAAATTCACCAACCATTTTCTTTTGTGCTTTCTGGGTGTGTTTGTAGCCATTTGTGTCTCCATTTCACTCTCTGAGCCAGAGCTCAAGTCAGAAAGGGAGTCCTCTATGCAAGTTAGATGTTTACTGAAAGAGTTTGTGTTGTGTTTTGCCTCAGCTAGCTTTATTTTTAAGTCAGCAAGATCCTGGTAAATTGCTTTTATCTTGGGACTTTGTGTAAAAGTGTTAGCTTGAGGTGAGCTTAAGTGGTTGGGAACTTTGACCAGGGCAGGGAGTTTATTGCAGTTTCTCCTAGTGCTGAGTGGTCTGACCCCTGCATCCATAAAACAATGCCAGGCAGCAAGGCAATGAAAACTTAGGCGATCAGTCAATCTTAAAAGGTGTGAGGGAACAGCAACTGTTCTGAAAGTCAGGAATAGCCTTATGTAAGCAGATCAGGATGGGAGAGAATTTATTGATTGATTGATTTTAATGTATTCAATTTCTATACCTCACTTCCAAAAATGGCTCAGGGCGGTTTACACAGAGAAATAATGAATAAATAAATAAGATGGTACCCTGTCCCCAAAGGGCTCACAATCTAAAAAGAAACACAAGATAGACACCAGAAACAGTCACTGGAGGCACTGTGCTGGGGGTGGATAGGGCCAGTTACTCTCCCCCTGCTAAATAAAGAGAACCACCATGTTAAAAGGTGCCTCTTTGACAAGAGAACAGGGGTGAAATGAAAGTCTTTCAACTCTATGGTATCAGGTTGAAGCATTAAAAGCTTCGATAACTAAGTCAATATGGCTTTCCTGTTTGCCCAGAATCAGGAGTCCCTTCCAGGCAACTCGATGAGGACTTGATATGGTTGCAGGACTCTATGATGACTTTGTCTAATGCCAGCATCCAGTCGATGTGGCGGTTTTTGAGCCCACACTGGCAGGGGTGGGACTGGCTGGAGATTACAGCCTGTGTGTGGGCATTGTCCCTGTGTAAATTATTCAAGGTCAAGCCTGAATTTGTCTAATTTAGTCCTAGAAATTCGGTGAGGAGTTCCGGGAGGAGAAGACTGTCAAACCCAGCAGATTTAGGGGGCCCTTTTCTCCATTCAGGGGAATGTCTCTGGTGAGATCATTTTGCTGGTTTGGTAGTATTTAGATTTATCTGCAGCTCCCCTGTGCAGTCCTTGTTGGGGTGGGGGTGGGGGCTCTCCGATTTATCTGTGGACAGGGCTATAAACGTGTTCTTAGTACATGGGATGTTACTCACTGTTTCCCTTTGCTTCATTGGTGAAAGGAAGAGATCGAGTTTAAGCTGTATTTCCTTCCTTCTTCTGGATTGAATTTGGGCACTGTTTTCAGTCTTGGGGCTTTCTTTATTGTCCCTGCTTCATTTTTTCCCTTTTTGGTGGCATGATGGATCAGGAGAAAGGTGCCCTTGGAAGGAATGCATCCTGTTGCTGAGTGGAGCCTTGTTAGGGAGCTGCTAGCCATTCACCATCTTGACTCCACCCCTCATTCAACAGACCAGCTTGAACCAGTTGGAAGTGGTTCACGCTAGAACCAGCTTGGTTTGTGGCATTCCAGTTCATGGGAGAACCAGTTCTGCACATCCCTTATTTCTGGTCCTTGCTATCACAGCAAATCCCAGTTAAAGAATAATGCTTAAAGCACCCTAAAACAATTGATTGATCAGAAAGCAATTTGGTTTGAAGCCAGATTGAACAGCTGCTGCAGCACAGAAAGAGCAGGTGAGGAAGGGGCGGGTTCCTGCACTAACAGCAGATCAACCAAAAGGCTTAGAGAGGAGCTGAATTCTTTCATCAACTCTCAAATCAGTTGTGTGGATGGTTGATGGGATTCTGTCCCAGACAGCTTGAAATGTATTTTCTTTTTATTCTAAGACTAAGACAACCCTGCTGGCCTGTCTGAAGAGGCCAGCATTGTCTAGCTATACTAGGTGGGGAGTTGAGGCTGAGGGGGAACAACTTGCCTAAGGCCACCTAATGAGTTAATGGTAGGGGTTAAAATTCAAACCAGGGAATCCTGGTTCATAGCTCATTCTCTTAAGTTGCATTCTGTTGAACACACATACAGTCTGTGTACAGCATCTATACATACAGATCTGTACATGTTAGGGATGTGCACACAATTCACTTGAATCAATTCAAATTTGATTCAATTGATTCAAATTTGAAACCATTGAATAGAGTGGAGATTTGCTCAGATTGTTTTGAATTCAACCCAATTCAGTCGAATTCAACCCAATTTGATTCAAATTTGGGCGAATTCAAAATTATTTAAGCTTTTGTGCACATCCCTAATACATGTGATGCTATTTATGTCACCTTCAACATACTTACTTCCTATCTTTACTCTGCATTTGAGGAGGCTTGTACCCAGGTTCACTTTTAAAGTGAATGTGTGTACAGTCATTCACACAAAACATGTACATGTGTACAGACATCTGCACGTACATACAACATAATGTGTGAATAGGGCTCTACATAGGGATGTGCATGGAAGCAGCTAGCCCAGTTCAGCTTGAATCCAGACCGGATTTGAGTCACCCCAGGTGGCTCGGATTGAGCCCGGGCCCAGTCTGATCCAGATGTTGGGCTGGTCGAGGGGCTCAACGGGGATGCTTGTAAAGAGCAATCTTGCAAGGATTCCCCTTTACAAGTAAAGGTTTAAGCAGGTGGGGGGGAGTGAGAGAGAAGTTAGTGTTGCTTTCATTTACCTTGAAAACAAAACTACAGCAGGGACAGAGGAGGCAGTGGCAGTGGCAGGGGCTCCTTCTACCACCACCACCCCTGCCTCCCAAGTGAAGCATCGGCCCATGTGACTCATCAACTCCTTCCAGCCCCTGCCAGCTTCCCAAATCACAGGGCAGCTGTGGCCTGTTTCAGGCCTGTGCACAGCATAGCCGCCCAGTCATTTGAGAGGCCAGAGAGGGGGTGGGTGTGTGTGTGTGTGTGTGTGTGTGTGTGTGTGTGTGTGTGTGTGAGAAAAGAGACCCCGCTGCCACCTCCCTCATCCCTGCTGCCACAGCTTGGTTTTCAAAGTAAATGAAAGCAATGCTAGCATTTCCCTCCCCGCCCTCCCCCACACACATTTCACTCTTTACTTGTAAAGTATCCCTGTCGTGCCAGCTTGCAAGACAGCAGCTTGGCTCAGCTCACACACACACACACACCCAGATCAGCGCCCCCGTCCGGTTCAAGGGTGAGTCTTTGTGCTGAGCTGGCTCACACATTACTAGCCCTACACCAGCTCTCCTGGTCTAAACCAGGACCAGAAGTTTAAGAATTTCCTTCATTCAAGTGCAAAATAAAATGGGGAGTTTATGAGACTCAGGCACCACCACATGGAGCACAGATTAAGCAATAGTCCCGCATTATGATTGAATTGTGTCATAATGACTACAATATTTCTCTGGCCTCCTTCCCCAGCACAGCATGAAGAAGACCTTCATTCCTTCAAAGTCATACCCAAGAGTGACAATCTGAGGTGTTCCCCCCCCCCCTCCATCACAGCTGATCACCACCAATACCTCTTTTATTCAACCAACACTTCAGCTTACAGCTTTGGGAAAGTTATCATAAATTGACCTTTAAAATGTTGCAGATATTTTCTGCTGCTCACACTTACAACTAGGATGTTACAGCATCAATGAGGGGGAGAAATTGAAATGACTCAACGGATATAACACATTTAAAACAAGTTGTTCAAGTAAGAACTAATCATCCTACCTTCCTTTCACTGTCTCTACATCTGGACTAAATTTGGTGCAAATCGAAGTCCACAAGCTAGATCTCTTGCACCTCAAATGTTAATGTGTTCTTCATCTTGGATCAGGGTGGGTGACATAATCACAAACTACACCATTGAGGCATCCCTATGTGTCCATTCAACTGTAGAAAATGTGGTTCAAATTGGTTAGACTATCCAGAAGTTAGTGCACTTGCACCCCAAAAGTTTACACGTCCACCATCTTGAATTGGGGTGGAAGACATCACAATCTTTGCCACTGAGGTGTCCCTACAGCTGTAGCAAATTTGGTTCAAATCAGTTCACAAGTTAGCTCAATTGCAACTCAAAGGTTGATGCTTCTGCCATCTTGAATCAGAAAGGATGACATCATCACAAACTACACCACTGAGGTGTCCCTGTGTGTCATTTACTACAACTGTACGTAATTTGGTTCAAATCAGTTAGACAGTCCACAAGATAGCCCACTTGTGCCCCAGATGTTCATGTGGCCTCCATCTTGAATTGGAATGGATGACCTCATCAAACATCATGCCATTTGGGCATCCCTATGTGTCCCTATAGCTGTAGCAAATTTGGTTCAAATCGGTTAAGCGGTTCACAAGTTAGTCCACTTGCACCTCAAACGGTTATGTGTCCGCCATCTTGGATTGAGGTGGATGACATCATCATAAACTATGCCATTGAGATGTTCCTGTGTGTCACTCACTGCAACTGTACGTAATTTGGTTTAAAACAGTCAGGCAGTCCACAAGTTAGCCTGCTTGTGCCTCAGATGTTCACGTGGCCACCATCTTGAATTGGAATGGATGACATCATCGCACACCATGCCATTTGGGTGTCCCTACAGCTGTAGCAAATTGGTTCAAATCAGTTAAGCAGTTGTTGTTGTTATTGTTATTATTATTATTAATTCAATTTCTATACCGCCCTTCCAAAAATGGCTCAGGGTGGTTTACAAAGAGAAATAACAAGCAAATAAGATTCCTCCCTGTCCCCAAAGGGCTCACATTCTAAAAAGAAACAGTTCACAAGTTAGACCACTTATGCTCAAAAGTTTACGCGTCTGCCATCTTGGATCGGGGTGGATGACACCATCACAAACTGTTGATGAGGTGCTCTTGTGTGTCACTCACTGCCGCTGTATGTAATTTGGTTTAAGTCAGTTAGAGAGTCCACAAATTAGCCCGCTTGCGCCTCAGATGTTCACACGGTCACCATCTTGAACTGGAGTGGATGACATTATCACTCATTACAGCTGAGTAGCTGGAGAGAATTATGAATGCTTCACTTAGGGAAGGACGGTTCAACCTCAAAGAGGTGGTCATATGGATTATTATAGGCCAATTTCACCTCACTCCTTTTCTGGCAAGGCGATAATAGCATGCAGTAGTGCCTCAGCTTCAGAGAGACTTCAAGGATACCAATAATCTTGACCCATTTCAATGACTTCCACCCATGGTTCAAGACCACCCTTACCATCCTGGTAGATGACATGCACTGGGAACTGGATGGTGGATTGCATCCCTCCTGGTCCTGCTAGCTATCAATTAGCATTTGATACCATCAACCATGGTAGCCTTCTGGAGCACCTTGAAGGAGAACTTAGAGGCTCAGTTTCGAACTGGTTGCAAGTCCCACCCCAAGGGTGGAATTCTAGAAGGTGGAACTGAGGGATTACTGTTCCATTTATTGGCATCTGCCTTGCAAGTTTCTGTGGGGTTCAATGTGGTCCTCCATGTCATTTAACATCTACACAGAAATGTTGGAGGAGGTTGTCCAGGTAAATGGGTTTCAGAGTTACCAATATGAAGGCAGTTTCACTGTAATGTATTTCTTTCAGAGATATTTTGGGGTGTTTTTCAGAACATAGAGCAATCTTGATAGAGTGCTGGATTGTGTCCATGGTTGCCACACTGGATCGGGATTCCATGACCCCACCATTTGGTTGATGAGATGGGCTGTTCAGGTGAACCTGTGTTGCTGGGGAACCGTCAGCACCCACCGATGACCCCTGGAAACAACCCTGCCTTGATCCTCTGTCTCAGAGTAGTCTTTAAGAATATGCCAGACCAGGGAGAGGTTCCCCAGTAGTGCCAGAGCTAACATTTAGGAAATTAGGCAAGAGCCCTTTAAATAACAAAGTCATCCCCAGGGAAGGATGACCCTAACCAATCCACTCTACCAAAGCAGAAGCTATAAAACCAGTAGTCAGCACCAAGCATCTACATCCATCTCATGCCTGTGGTACCCAGCTCTCAAGATTGCCTTCTCAGGGCTATCTGAGGACCTGATTCCTTTTTTCCTTGGGGCTGTCTGTCTGAATGTTCATTCAAAATGCTCCTCTGCATGCACCAGGAATACTAGTATAAACTAGTAAACTAAACTGGTATTTCTAATGGGTGTAGAGGAACAATTTGGACAAAATGTCACCTCTAGGACTACGAAGAGATTTCCCTATGTGCTGGGAATGAGAAATACACTTCCTCATTGTGTTTGCTGGGCTAGACAGATGAAGAATCATCCAAATCAGCCCAGTGACAGTTTTCAAAGTTCACATCAAGAAGATATGGGCAATGAGTATGGGAGACATGAGTTTTTCCACAGATTTTGTGTGTGTGTCTTCCAGGCCTTCAGGTACCATCCTTACTTGACCTTTTGTTATGTCAGTGTCAGGCCAACCCAAGGCTGTGAGACTTATTCTGAAATCCTGGTCTGTTCCCTGTATTCTCCAGCCCAAGTCTCTGCAGTAGGTAGTCATCTAAGGACAGACATGGTAGTAGTCTATATAATTATGCATAGTGGGGAGAAAGATAATGTTTTCTCCCTCTCTCCCAACACTAGAACCAGGTTCACCCCATTAAACCGAGTGCCAGGAAATTTAGGACCGACAAAAGGAAGTACTTTTTCACACAGCGCATAATTAATCTATGGAATTCTATGCCAAAAGATGTGGAGATAGCCACCATTTCGGATGACTCTACAGTATGTGAGGCTTAGACAAATTCATGGAGAACAGGTCTATCAATGGTCAATAGTCTCGCTGGCTATAGGCTGCCTCCAGGCTCATAGGCAGGATGCCCTTGAATACCAGTTGCAGGGGAGTGGAAGCAGGAGAGAGGCCATGCCCTCATCAACTCTGTTTGTGGGCTTTCCAGAGACATTTGGTGAGCCATTGTGTGAAACAGGATGCTGGGCTAGATAAGCCTTGGGCCTGATCCAGCAGGGCTGTTCTTATGCAGCTGAAGCTGGATGGGGTGGTGGAGCTGGAAGTGGAACCTGAAGTTTAGCAGGCTAAAAGTAATATTTTCTTGACCATCTAAGAATGTAGCCCTTTCACATGATATTTTAGAGTGTTCATACAAGAAGTGGGCATAGCTTCAAGGAACCAGGCTCTTCCCTCAAACAAGATGAATTCATTAGAACATGTGAAGTGAGCCCTCATGCGTACAGCTTCCATCAGGATCAGATACAAGATGAATTAGAAGTACTAGGGTTGAACTGAAGGTTTTCCATTTAAACTTTTGGCTCAAAACGTTAAGGGCTTGAAGACAAAGCTACCCCCAGCTCACCTTATTTCACAGTGACGGTGCTTGTTTTCTGGATAGTGGCCCCCGAAGGGCGATATGACATAATTGCATAGTACCCTACATCATCAGGTAGCAACGTTTGTTTGTTTGTGTTTGTTTGTTTAATCAATCAATCAATCAATCAATCAAATTTGTATACCACCCCAAACTTTCATCTCTGGGTGGTTTACAACAACATAAAACCAGTTAAAAACATATACAAAAACTTAAAAACACTTTACAATTTAAAAATAACCAGAGATTAAAACCCCAAAATATTAGGAAGCTGAGAAAGCTTGGGAGAAAAGATGGGTTTTCAGGTGTTTTTTGAAAATTGCCAGAGATGGGGAAGATCGTATCTCAGCAGGGAGCACATTCCACAATCTCAGGGGAGCGACTGAGAAGGCCCGTCTCTGTGTCGCCACCAAACGAGTTGGCGGTAACTGGAGACAGACCTCCGCAGATGCCCTCAATGGGCGGTGGGGCTTGTAATGAAGAAGACACTCTCTTAAATACCCAAGGCCAAAGCCATTTAGGGCTTTGTAAGTTATAACTAGCACTTTGTATTTTGTCCACAAACCTATTGGCAGCCAGTGTAGCTCCATCAGTAAAGGAGTAACATGGTCTTTCCGAGATGACCCAGAGACCAACCAGGCTGCCGCATTCTGAACCAACTGAAGTTTCCGGACTACGTACAAAGGCAGCCCACGTATAGCGCATTACAAAAGTCAAGTCTGGAGGTTACCAACAGATGTACCACTGTTTTGAGGCCATTGATCTTGAGAAACGGGAACAGCTGGCATATCAGTAGGAGCTGACAGAAAGCACCCCTGGCCACCGCCTCAACCTGAGAAACCAGGGAGAAGTGTGAATCCAGAAGTACTCCCAGACTGCAAACCTGTTCCTTTTGGGGAAGTGTGACCTCATCTAGAACAGGCAGATCAAAATTGTCTCTAGAGTTCTGACCCCACACAATAAGTACCTCCGTCTTATCTGGATTCAGCTTCAGTTTATTCTCCCTCATCCAGCCCATTACTGCTTCCAGGCAGGCATTTAGGGAGGATATGCCAGCTCCTGAAGAAGTTGACATGGAGAAGTAGATCTGGGTGTCATCAGCGTACTGGTAACACCTAGCTCCAAATCCCCTGATTATCTCTCCCAGCAGTTTCATGTAGATATTAAAAAGCATTGGAGAAAGTACGGAGCCTTGAGGGACACCATACTTAAGCTCAGATTTTGAAGAGCAACAGTCTCCAATCGACACCATCAGGAATCGATCTTAGAGGTAGGAGCGGAACCACTGTAAAACAGTGCCTCCCACTCTCAACCCCCTCAGAAGTTCCAGAAGGATACGTTCCAGAAGGATACTATGGTCAATAGTATTGAAAGCCGCCGAGAGATCCAAAAGGACCAACAAAGTCACACTTCCTCTGTCAATTGCCAATTGGAGTTCATCCATCAGGCCGATCAAGGCAGTCTCCACCCCATAGCCCGCCCAAAAACCAGTTTGAAATGGGTCTGGATAATTAGTTTCCTCCAAGACCACCTGCAGCTGAGAGGCCACTGCCCTCTCAATTTCCTTGCCTAGCCATGGGAGGTTGGAAACAAGCCTATAATTGCTCAACTCTGAGGGATCTCATTCAGGCTTCCTTAGAAGAGGTCTAATGATTACCTCCTTAAGACAAGAAGGCATCCTGCCCTCCCTCAGAGAAGCATCTATGATTTTCACCAGGTCACCTACAACAGCCTCCCTGCTAGAAGGAACAAGCCATGTTGGGCAAGGGTCAAGAGAACAAGTGGTAGGCCTCACCGCTCCAAGCAGCTTGTCCACATTGTCAGGTAGACATTCCAAGGGACACTGTCACTCCAAGGGACATTCCAAGGGACGTTGTGGGAAGGGGATGCCACAGCTGAATGCCACCAGCTGCCAAAAGGAGCACTGCCAGTGGTAGGTGGGCTTCCTGAAAGCAGCCATCAGCAGTGGGGCAGCCAAGTGAATGGGCATTTAATTTCAACCCCTAGTTATGCATATCATACTTACAATCGGCCCAGCTCACATAAGATGGATGTTGTTCGCATGGAGCCAGGCCAGTATGTTAGGGGGAGGAACCAAAGCAGTGCTAGGGCACATGCTTTGCATGTAGAAGGTCTCAGATTCCATATCATCTGGGAAAGATACCTGGAAAGACCCCTGTCCGAAACCCTGGAGAAACACCAGCAGTCAGTGTAGACCAAGGTTTCACAACTTTGGCTATCCAACTGCCATGTGACTACAACTCCCATCATCCCCAGCCACAGTGGCCACTAATCAGGGATAATGGGAGATATAGTCCAACAACAGCTGGAGGGTTGAAGTTGTGCCATCCTGGTGTAGACAGTGATAAGGTACATGGACCAATGATCTGATTCAGCCTCATTTGTTAAGGTATATATTATAGCCCATTGACGACACCTACCTTCCCATTCCCTGAGAAGGGCATAACTGCAGGCCTGAATTCCACACTGAGTCTGAGGTACTGTCAAAGGACCCCTTAAGCACATTTTTAAATTTCTCAAATAGAACTTCTGAGGTTGCCAGTTCGAATCGCCGCTGGTATGTTTCCCTCTATGAGAAACACCTATATTGGGCAGTAGCGATATAGGGAGATGCTGAAAGGCACAATCTCATACTGCGTGGGAGATGACAATGGTAAAGCCCTCCTGTATTCTACCAAAGACAACCACAGGGCTCTCTGGTCGGCCAGGAGTGGACACCGACTCGATGGCACACTTTTACTTTACATAACGATATTATGCTGAAATTGAAGAACAAAATTTTCAAATATGGGGGGAAAGCTTACTCTTTGAATCACTCATGGCATCCATTTAAGAATCCTTTAAAGATGTTCTGACCCATAGTGAAATATCAGTTTAAAACCCAAGTAAGTGCAGAGGCTGATGTTCCTAACAGCTTCCTTGCAGCACGTTGTAATCCATGTTCCATGACACAAAGGGCTTTTGAGTTCACATGTTCAGCACGTCCCACTCCTGCTGGATATATTTGAAGTTGCTCATGTTCAGACCCTCCCTATTTTAACTCCAAAGAAAGCAATGGGGCAGATTTAATTTTCATGCCTATTTGAACGTAGGCGCTCTCTCTGTGTCTGCAAGGCTGCAAATCCTTGACGAAACCAACCATTAAATGGCTGCTAGCCCAAAGAATGCCGCAAGATGCTCTCAAGGCACTGTCAAATCAGACAAAGTCAACCATGTGCAATGTTGTCACCGGTCACCTTCGATATTCATTTATATGTGCTGGGGCTTCATCCCTACTGCAATGGGGCGATTCAGGCTGCTCCAGGAGCCCATCCACTTTCACAGTAATGGGATGTCTCCAATTCTGTAGCAGGATTGTGTTTCTGTGATTTTCTGCTCACTGCCTGGCCCGAGGTTATAGCCTGTACTATTTACTGATCCTCATTAATACTGCTGTCATGTGGAATCAGTTTAACTTGGCTTTAACAGAATATTATGGAATTGCCCGAATGTGCAACTCCCTTTGAAGTTGGGACTCACAGTTCACAACACATCTGAGCACCTGTCACATGTAATGTAGTGAAACTGGAAATGGATGCACAAATATGTGAATGCTTTAAACTAGCTTCAGATGGAACAATACAATTCAGAGCATTTTATCTCCACGCATGCCCTATATGGGACCTTCTATATCACCTGATCTCCTTCAATTCAATTCTTACATACTATATGTCCACTTCCATACTAGACCTCTGCTGCAAAAAAACAAGTTGTGGGTCCCCAAAGCATCCAGACTGAGATAATTATTTGATTCCAAGACATTAAACTTAATGCCATTCTTTTGTATTAATTTAAAATTAATGCATTCTTTTGTTGTGCACTGCCCAGAGCATTTGGGTTAGGGCACTCTATAAATGTAATAAATAATAGATAAATAAATTCTTCTCCAAGCACAAAAAGGTCCACCTAGAGGAGTTGCTAGCAGATACTAATTTCCTCCAGGCAGTCTTGGAGGAAACTGATTATCCAGTCCCTGGTTTGATTATTCTAGTTTCCGAGCGGGCGATGGGGTGGAGACTGCCTTGGTCAGCCTGATGGATGATGTCCAACAGGGAACTGACAGAGGGAGTCTGACTCCGTTAGTCCTTTTAGATCTCTCAGTGATATTTGGTAATATCAACCACTGTGTCCTTCTGGACCATCTGAGAGGGTTGGGAGTAGTAAACACTGCTTTGCAGTGATTCCATTGCTACCTCTCGGGCAGATTCCAGTGACTGTTGTTCTTGAAAAGACTGTTATTCTTTAAAACGTGAACGTTTACATTGAGTCTCACAGGGCTCCAGTCTATCCCGTGTTTTTTAACATCTACATGAAACTGCTGAGAGAGATCACCAGGAGATTTGGTGCAGGGTAGTATCAGCATGCTGATGACACCCACATCTATTTCTACGTGTCAGTATCATCAGGAGAAGGCGTATCCTCCCTAAATGCCTGCCTGGAAGCAGTAGGGATGTGCACGGAACTGGCAGGGGGATACCTTTAAGGGAGGGAGAGGGTGCTCTTACCCCTCTCCTGTGTTTCCCCCACCAGCACTGCACTTTAAAAGGGTCTAGTGGAGCGGCAGCATACCTCCCTGCTGCCCCGTTGCCTCATTGGACAGGAAGTACCCGATGCATGTGCACACATAAGAGGCCCTCAAAACAGGTTCGTGCACATCCCTAGGAAGCAGTGATGGGCTGGATGAGGAATAACAAAATAAGGCAGAATACAGATAAGACAGAGCTAATTTTTGTGCGGGGTCAGAACTCAGGGAACGATTTTGATCTGCTGGTTCTGTACAGGGTCACACTTCCCAAGAAGGAACAGGTATGCGCTCTGGGAGTGCTTCTTCTGTATCCAAACCTATCCCTGCTGTCTCAGGTTGAGGCAGTGGCAGTGACCAGAGGTGCTTTCTATCAGCTTAAGCTGATGCGCAATCTGCATCCATTTCTTGAGATAAACTACCTCAGAATAGTAGTACATATGATGGTACCTTCCAGACTTGACTACTGCAATGTGTTCTATGTGGTGCTGCCTTTGTACATAGTCCGGAAACTGCAGGTGGTACAGAATGTGGCAGCCAGGGTGGTCTCTGGGCCATCTTTAAGAGACCATATTGTTCCTATATGAAAAGAACTACACTGGCTACCAGTAAGTTTCCAGGCAAAATGCAAGGTGCTGGTGATAACCTATAAAGCCCAGGGTATTTATAGCTTAGCCCAGTAAGTTTTTCACACCCAATTTTTAGCTCGCATCTCCTCCAGAATGGAGGGACCGCATTCTCATATTGGCCAAATTTACCTCAAAGTCCCTCTGAGCTATCGGGGGCACTTGACACACAATTCGGGGTTTTTTAAATTGTGTGTTAGAGAGCAGCCCGATTAATATCCAGGGTTAAAAAAAAATTCACTTTGTGCATTCGTTTATTGAGGCAACAAAAATGCAGTAAACCCTCTCATTAAACCTGTGGTAAGGCCTGCTGTCTGGTAAAGCTTGAGGGTATTTAGGAGAGCATCTTCTTCACTATGAGACCCATCACCCAACAAGATGGAGAGGTTTGTCCGCAGTTGCCACCAGCTTGTCTGGTGTCTACACAGGGACAGGCCTTCTCTGTTGCTACCCCAAGGCTCTAGAATGCACTCCCTGCTGAAATAAGAGCCTCCCCAGCTCTGACAACTTTTAAGAAGTCTCTAAAGACACATGTATTCTAGCTTTTTAACTAGACTGGTGGTTTTAAATTGTTTTATGCTTTTAATTTCTGTTTTAATCACCCATACTTTTGTACACTGGGGCAATGTACAAATATAAAAAGCAAATAAGTGAAATAAATGATCATCAACAGCTGCAAGCTTCTTCTAAGAAAGGAAACAAGCTGTACCTTCCAAGTCTTGTTGCTTTGAGCCAAAGGGAAATGAAAGGCATTACTTTCACTTTCTTAAGAAAGCTATTTTTGCTCCAAGCTTGAAGCATATGAACAGATCTCATGTCCCTCAAATCTAAAAAAAACCAAAAACCCCAAAATTAAATTTAGAGTGACAACAGACATACAAAGAAGGGTGACATGGAGTATACTGTACACCTGGATTTTCCTCTGTTTTCTGAGTACATGTGTGGTCAGAAATTATTTTAATGATATATAGTTTTAACCTTAAATTTAATGGGATTTAATGGTTCTTAATTTTATTTATTTATTTATATTTTTACATTTCTATCCCGCTCTTCCTCCAAGTAGCCCAGAGTGGTGTACATGGTTATGTTTATCCTCACAATGACCCTGTGAGGTAGGTTAGACAGTTGAGGTAGGTTTTATTCTGTGTTTTTGAGTTTAATGTAAGCCGCCCTGAGCCCTATCCAACCCCAGTACAGCGGCTGTTGCTGGTGTCTGTCTTGTGTTTCTTTTTAGATTGTGAGCGCTTTGGGGACAGGGATCTATCTTTTTTTCCTGTCCATATAAACTGCTTTGGGACCCTTTGTTGAAAAGCAGTATATAAATATCCATTGTAAACGTAAAGAAAACTATTTTTTAAATTGACACTGACTCTCAGTGAAGGCTAATGCAGGTGAATCTGCATTGCCCATGCAGCTGCAAGTATCTAATGCAACACCCTCAGTGTTGCATAAGAGTGCTCTTTCGCTAATATTAAAACCGTGCAATCACAACTGCACATGACGCTATGTCCATTATTTCCAATGGATACAGCATCATGTAATTGCAATTGCACAATTTTAAATATTAGAAGAGCACTCTTACACAACACTGCAGATCATGCTTTAGATACCTAAAGCAGCAGCACAGGCAATAGAGAACCACCTATGGTAGCCTGCATGAATGCCAGCTGGAACTTATAACTTTTTAACTTTAAGTGGCAGACTCTCCTGCCATATAGAACATTGCTTTTGAAATTCCCCATAGTTTCAAAAGAGGTTTTCCCATATGGCATGGAGAGCTGCAGTTCAAAAATCATAATTCCAAAGCAGCTTTGGGCGTGCAGAATTCACCATGTAGTTCTTGGGATTTAGGCCATAGTGTTCACATCCATGCCTCTGGTATAAAGCAACTTCACTTTACTATATTAATGCACTGAACTGTGTCTTTTAAGAGTCTGGAAAAAAGATAGCTGTCATATTTGTCTGGGTTATATTCAGCAGCTTGGTGAAATATTGCTAGAGGTGCCGCAAAGTTTCACAACTCAAAAGATCCCATCTCAAGTTAAGAATTTGTTGTGCCCTACAGAAGCTTTCACAGACTTGGGGATTGCCCCTCTCTTTTGGGAAGTTACCCTCTTCTCACTCTCACTGGCTCCTTCTCCCAGAAATTAAATAAAGACAGGCAAGTCAAAAGATTCTTCTTGGACCAACTATCACCCCTACCACTATTTCAAAGGATGTTCTAAATTCCCATGACCTTCCCTATCACCTTATGCCAGCCTTTGTGTCATTTATTTTTATAACATATATAGATCACCTTTCAATAGAAGGCTGTTCATAAGGCAATTTAAATACACACAATACACATAAATAAAAATGACAGTTACAAACCAATTTTTTTTAAAAAAGGAAATGGCATAAAAACAGAAAGATCTCCACGAATCCCAACTGCAAGCATCAGGGACAAAAAGACCAAAGAAGTAAATATATATAGATTTACCAAGAGAAAGCACTGCATGACTCTGGATCATGACAGAAAAGGCCTACCGTCACGGAATCCTTCTCCCAAGAGGAGCAAGGGCTTCATGAGCCACTTGAGTGTGTGCAGAAATGTTTGTGGACCATGCTGCGCAGTTCCCTTATTTGGCTAAAACAATTTCCCACAAAGAATCTTCCTCCACAGCAAGAACCCCTTGCTGTGGAGGAAAATTCCTTGCTCAAGTTTCCTTGCTTTTCAAGAGGAAGATTCCTTGCTCCAAGAAAGACTTCTTGTTTGATGTCACTTCCTGTATCAGTGCAGGGAAGGATTTTGGTGCTGGCAGACCATACATGAAACTGAAACTAATTTGAAACTAATTATTTTTCTTGGCAGGGGTCTGTGTCATACATTCACTTTTTAATTTCCCACTTTTGGTATAACACTATTAAGAGCTATATTTTTGCATGTCGTTATAGAGAAATCCATCTCCATGCATTCATTCAGAATATTTGTAGCTTTCTAGATTTCTGCAGGCTTTGATTACTATTCCTAGCACCCAAGCACTGCTGTATATGTTAATATACCACTGCAAGCGGTTTGTAGCTCCAGCTGTTTGCTCCATTGATCATGACCTGAGGGAATGTTTCGGACTATATTTTAATTTGGATTTAATGTTTCATTCTCTAGTGACCTGCTGATGTAGTAAATATTTACTTGTTTAATGAGAGAGGCACCAGAAACCAAACTCTTTCCCCCAACATACTAACTAGCAATGAAGAATTGTTGTGCATATGGAGAATTTGCTTGAGCAACTGCAGACAGGAGGACCCTGCCCCCAATTTGACATAAATTGCCCAAGTGCTAAGGTCGTGACGGAGCGCTGCAGTGCTAGTGCCAGGATTAATGGAACTCCATTAATGCAAGTGAGAATTCAACACGTGGTTAGAATTTAAACTTACTCAAAACAAAACATTTCCTTTCCAGATTGTTCTCAAATTACCATAGCACATCTATTGGCATAATACTTAAATATGCATGCATCCGCTGACTTGCTCATGTTTTCAAAAGTAATGGAAACAAAGCTGTGCTTACTGCTACAGGTTGCTACATGTCCCAGTTGCTAGAGCAACCAGGCTCAAAGAGCAAGCTTGGTGACCATCACATTATCAATTATTATCTATCTAAGGACTACTCCATATAGAATGAGAATAATCCTTCTTTCATTTAGGTTAGGGGATGGACCAGACCTGCATTTTAACCTCCTCCTCCTCCTCCTCCTCCTCCTCCATCTGTCATCATTTCAACCTCTCTGTTAATCAGCTATATTATCAGCAGTGGCCCAAGTTATTGTGGTGCCTGAGGGGGAATGCCAAATGCTGCCTTGCCCTACATCCCTTGCGGAAGCCAATCCCCTAGCAAAAGTGACCCTTGTGGGTTTTGAAAGTGACACAGGGGGCAGGGAAGGTTGCCAGGAGCTTCTTCTCTCCTTATGCTTTTTTCTTTTTTTTTTTGGCAAGCTTTGCAAGGGTATAAGGAGAGGCACAGCTTGCAAGAGTCAGATTGGTCCTGGAAATCTGCTCCGATGGTGGCAGCGAGGGCCATCTTACTACCCTGATGGCTCCCCAATAATTTGCTACATGAGGCGACTGCCTTGAGTCACCTCGTGAAAGGGCCACCTCTGGATTTGCTGCCTGAGGCAGATATACATTCCCTATCTCTTCCTAGTCTCATGCTTTCCCATCCCCTTGCAGCCCTGACTCCCTTTTTTCTCCATGCTGCCACCGTACCACCTTGGTGCACACTTATTTTCTTTTCCATCAGCCACAGAAACATGCTAATAGCTCAAGACATTTTACTCTTCTAAATAACACCAGTTTGGGAATACAAGGTTATCATGGGTCTAGAAGAAGGCGGAGGGGGAGAGAATGTGACAGGATGCAGGAACATTATTCCAAATTACTACGAGCCTAATTCAAGATGAGCCACCTAATGGCACAGCAGGGAAGTAACTTGCCTAGGGAGCAAGAGGTGGCTGGTTTGAATCCCCGCTGGTATGTTTCCCAGACTATGGGGAACACCTATATCAGGCAGCAGTGATATAGGAAGATGCATACAGGCATCATCTCATACTGCACGGGAGATGGCAATGGTAAACTCCTTCTCCGTTGCTGCCCCGAGGCTTTGGAGTGTGCTCCCTCGTGAAATAAGAGCCTCCGCATCTCTGACAATTTTAAAAAAATCTTTAAAGACGCATCTGTTCACCCAGGCTTTTAACTGATATTGTTTTGATTGTTTTTAATGTTGTTTTAGAATATTGTTTTAAAATTTTAAAATTTTTAAATTGTGTTTTTAATTTCTTGTTATTGTTTTTAACTCATCTTTTAATGTTTTATCTTGTTGTAAACTGCCCAGAGATGTAAGTTCTGGGAGGTATAAAAATATGTTAAATAAACAAACAATAAATAAAATAAACCCCTCCTGTATTCTACTAAAGAAAACCACAGGGCTCTGCGGTCGCCAGGAGTCAACACCGACTCGACGCACAACTCAACTTTACTCCTACACCTGCTAATTGGGCAAAGAGGCACCTTTTTAACTTGGTGATTCTCTATTTAGCAGGAGGAGAGTAACTGGCCCTATCCACCCCCAGGACAGTATCTCCAGTGACTGTAGTTGGTGTCTATCATGTTTCTTTTTAGATTGTGAGCCCTTTGGGGACAGGGATACATATATTATTATTATTTCTCTATGTAAACCACTTTGGAACCTTCTGTTTAAAAGCGGTATATAAATATTATTTGTTGTTGCTGCTACTGTTGTTTACTTCAATTCAAGATACTTCAGATCTGAAGCCTTTAAGATGCACGGCATATCATTCCTCCCTCCCCAATTTCTTCTACAATTAGAAACTTAAGGCATTAATGCTTTTAGGATTTGGAAAGTTCAGTACTGCATGGCAGCACAGGCCCCACAGAATTACTGACTATATCCTAGCATAAAGCCTTCACTGTATTCAACCCAAATAAAGTTCTCAAAAATGTGATTATTTCTGTGCATATTCACTATCTGACCAATTGGTTTAATCCAGACCTCATTCAATAAAAATAGCAACAATTTTAACACTAGTCATTTTTGCTACTTAAAAAATAGATTCAGAGGCATTGGGGACCTAAAGCAAAATCCGCTCAAGTAAGTGCAATCCAATATTCTCTCTTGAAATCCTAAAGAAAGTTATTTTTGCTTTATTTAACTCCAGTGAAAGGACAAAAGTCCACTCAGCATAATATGAAGCTCAAGTACATCTTTGCCTTAAATGACTCTTTCCAAACACACACATAGGATGTTCAGCTATAAGAAATATAAGTCCATTCTCCAATCCTACATACAGTCATGGACTGTCAAACTGTAGGAGTGTATACATGGATTTATATGCTTTTGCCATATATTCATATTACATCTGGTGTTAAGGGTCTGTTCACCAAAATAAGAAAATTCTAAGGCCTGCAACCCGCACTGCAGTAAAACTGAGCAATGCGAAACAATACATTTCGTTATCTGCATCCTTAAAGTAATGCCCTTATGAACGAACTAGCTAGAGCACTGGATTTACTTTGATATGTAAGGATATTAAACTGTAGACTAGAGGCTGCTAGCATTCATCATCTGTCTCTATATGCTCATGAAAAAAGTAACCTGTATTGGAAATTCAAATGAACTCTCTAGCTCAGCGGTTCTCCAGCTGTTCTTGGACTGTAACTCCCATCTTTCCAGCAGCTCCAGCTTTACCTAATTATCGTACTTTGGAGTCTAAGACTGAAAGTGACAATCACACCTGAGGAGCACTTTGATGGTGCTTCCTCCTTAGTACAGTTTTGCTTTGTCCTGAAGTACCTCACAGCCTCATGAGATCTTCCTGGCTTCTGTAGGGCTTCCTCCCCCTACATTGAGATGGCCAGTCAGTGAGCCTTGATCCTACTTTTCTATGCAGTGCCTGACACAGGCACTCCAAGTTCCCTGCTGCTATTGGGTAATGCCAGATCTTCAGCCTTCGGGCCAGTCTTGCAACAGGTGTCTTCTGACAGTAGAGGCTTGTGAGCTCACCTCCATGTTCTGGTAGCCACAAATCCCCACAACCTCACGATTCAAGCCTCATTATTTAGTAGAACTGAGCCAAAATGCCCTCTCATTTTTATCGTTTGTTCTGTGGCAAAATGGGGAGGGGGAGGGTGTTTCAATGATTTTCCAGGGGGGAAATGGAGCGAAAGGAGAGCTTACCAGTGGTAACAGTGCCAACAGTTCTCTGCCAGATGCCTTTATTACCTAATAGGGACCAATACCCCCCCAGAATGTCTCCTGGAAACGACACTTAATGATGACATAGCATCATCCACAGTAGGCATTCTGGGCGAGTTGGAATTGCGGCCACTAGGAAAACTGCTATCATGAAACTCAAAAAGAAGGAGCCCAAAAGACTCCTGAGAACATTCAAAATCACCTACTATTTACTGTCCACATACTGGAATTTATTCCAGTACTTTTTATACAACTGTATCTTTTGTTAAAAGGGATTTGTTTGTATTTGCAGAGACTGTGCCAATGTGCGACAATGTGCGACAATATGAAAGAGGAGGACATATGGTAAAACACACTAGTTAATGATTAAATTATTAAGAGATAGGAAATGTGAGAAAAATAAAACCAGAGCTATTCATTTAGGCATTTCCGGAGAACTGAAAATTGAAAATAAAATTTAACACACCACATGCTATCCATGATTTTATTAAGAGATAAGACCAACTAAATTCAATTTAACTCAACTCTTTAGTAAGTGGGTTTAGGATTGCAGCCCAATCACCCTCGGTACAATACACTGGGAAGCACCCCCTCCCATACTGGCATTCTACCTTCGTAACTGGATTGATTGGTTATTTAGAATATATAGGAGTTCTTTACTTGAAGAACTTGGGTGCAGTTGTGAACTAATTGAAGGCTTTAAGCTTTGTCCTACAAGAAAATTATAGAAGTGGGATAGTACTCACCTTCTTGTGCTGTGTGTCTCCTTTATGATAAAGGGAGACTGCTTGTGTTCCCCCCTCTGAACTCCCACTAAACTAATGCAAAACTTCTTCAAAATCTGTTTGCAAACTTCTGTTAGCAAAGTTCCTGGGAGGAAAGCTTCCCTAATGTGGTTCTTGACTACACAAGCACTCCTTCCAAACTGAGGAACTCAGGAATATGGCCCCACCCACAAGCTGTGTGACTCATCTGCCGTTAACCCCACCTGCTAGCTCTCAGGCACAAATGCAACTGAAACTGCTTTGTCAGAAACATAGTCCTAGCCAACCAGAATTCAAACCCCAGGAAAGTGTAACCCTAAAGAGCTCACCTTGTCCTTTTCCATCTTGTTTCTTGTTTACTTATTTACCTTCTTAATTGCTTGTTGTTGTCTTTAGAAACAAATCAAGTTTTGCTGCCTGCCCTGGTGTGCCTCTTGACTTCACAAGAGCTCCTTCCAAACCTCTTTGACACTTTCAACAGGCGTGTGGATAAATGTGATCCAACTGACAAAGAATACTGGGATTTTCAAAAAGCTTTTAAAGTTCCTCATCAAAATCATGGGAAGTCATTGGGTAAAGGGACAGGTCATGTGTGGACTGGTAACTGGTTGAAGGACAGGAAATAGATGGTAGGTATAAATGAGCAGTTTTCTAAATGGAGGAAAGTAAGAAGTGGGGTCCCCCAGGGATCTGTTCTGGGACCAGTGCTTTTTATTTTATTCATAAATTATCTAGAAGTTGGGATAAGTAACATGGTGGCCAAATTTTCAGATGACATTAAACTATTTAGGGTACTCAAATCCAAAAGAGATTAACAGGAGCTCCAAAAGGATCTCTCCAAACTGGGAGAGTGGGTGCCAACATGGCAAATGCAGTTTAATGTTGGCAAGTGTAAAGTAATACACATTAGGGCAGAAACCTCAACTTCACATATACATTGATGGGGTCTAAGCTGTTGGTGACTGATCAGGAAAAGAATATTGTGGTCATGGTGGACAGCTTGTTCAAAGTGTCAACTCATTGTGCAGCAGCTACGAAAAAGGCCAATTTCATGCTTAAAATCATTAGGAAGGGGATTGAAAATAAAACTGCTAATATTATAATACCCTTATACAAAAAAATATGGTGCGGCCACATTTGTGGTAATGTGTACCGTTCTGGTCACCATACCTCAAAAAGGACATTATAGAACTGGAGAAGATGCAGAATAGGGCAACCAAGATGATCTGGGGCCTAGAGCATCTTCCTTATGAGGCTTTTTAGTTTAGAAAAGAGATGTCTGAGGGGCAACATGATAAGAGGTCTATAAAGTCATGCATGGGGGGGGGGAGAAAGTTGATAGAGAGAAATTTCTCTCTCTCTCTCTCTCTCTCTCTCTCATAACAGTGGAATCAGGGATCATTCCATGAAACTGCCAAGAAATTTATGACTGACAAAAGGAAGTACTTTTTCACACAACACATAATCAACTTATGGAATTCTCTGCCACAAGATGGGGTGACAGCCAACAGCATAGGTGAATTTAAGAAGGGTTTAGATAAATTCATGGAGATGGCTATAGGGCATCTCCAGACTCAGAGGCAAGAGGCCTCTCAATAACAGTTGCAGGGGAGCAAAAGCAGGAGAGAAGGATGCCCTCAGCAATTGCCTGTGGGTTTCTCAGAGGCATCTGGTGGGCCACTGTGTTAAACATGATGCTGGACTAGATAGGCCTAGGGCTTGATCCAGCAGGGCTGTTCTTATGTTCTAATGCATGATTGGGGTCATGAAGAGGGGCAGATGGAGTCTAATCTTTTATGCTGATTCCCTGGCTGGTACAGGTGGGGAAAGGTTATTCCTCCCTGCACTGTGTCTCCAATCTAAATTACACATCCCCTCTGGCTGCTTTTTGTCATTGGGTTGTCTCAAATAAAAGGTGAGGTATTTCTGATTTTTCAAAGAAGTACCTCAGCCTATTTTCTGAACCAGTCTAATATGTGCAGGGGCAATTTTGCCCATTTTTAATTGTAGGCTCCTCGGGGATAACTGTTTTTTAATTGCTTGCACAGCCCAATTAAAGAGGCAACATGACAAAAGTGATGAGGCATGCCAAACATATGACACAAGTCAACCATCCATGTAGTTAACAAAAAGTCCAAAAGGCATCATCTCAACCACAGTGTGACTCCAGCAGAAAGAAGCATTGCAGGTATCCTTAGATTGCTAAATGTATAAATACAAATTATGTTAGAGGTGAAACAAGCATATATGGATAATAATAAAAATAATTCATACAAGTATATAAGACATAACATCCAATCAACATGCAAAATATAAACATAGAACAACAGAACAGTATATTTCCCACTTGTGGGAGAAGACTTGTGCATTCCCATGAAAAAAGGGGAAATATAAAGACGACGTTATTTCTTACGAAGAACAATTTGAACTTTTATCAGCACTTGAAAAGGTCGATCAAAACACCAAACATTACCAGAAAGCTGTTGTGTTTACACACTTTGGAAACAGTATTTTGTTCTGTGTTTATATTTCTATTGTTGATTGGATGTTATGTCTTATTTACTTGTATGAATGATTTATATTATTATACACATATTTGTTTCACCTTTAATATAATTTGTATTTATACATGTAGTTGTATTTTTGTTTTTTGTTAGCCTACTTTCCAGTAGGCTTATAAGATCACCCGGCTTTCTCTGTGTGTGTCAGTGTGTCCCCTCCATCAACTTCACAATGCCTGGATCAATATGAACCAAATCGGGTACAGTTGCAGTGAGTGCCACACAGGGACACCTCAATGGCATAGTTTTTGATGATGTCATCCACCCTGATCAGAGATGGTGGACGCATAAACATTTGAGGCGCAAGTGGGCTAACTTGTGAACCGCTTAACCAATTTGAACCAATTTGCTACAGCTGTAGGGACACCCAAATGGCATGGTGTGAGATAATGTCATCCATTCCAATTCAAGATGGTGGCCACGTGAACATCTGAGGCACAAGCGGGCTAACTTGTGGACCATCTAACCAATCTGAACCAAATTGGGTAGTTGCAGTGAGTGACACACATGGACACCTCAATGGCATAGCTTGTGATGATGTCATCCATGCTAATTCAAGATGGCAGATGCATAAATATTTGAGGTGCAAGAGATCTAACTTGTGGACCACGATTTGAACCAGATTTAGTCAAGTTGTGGAGACAGTAAAAGGAAAGTAGGCTGATTAGTTCTTACTAGAACAACTTGTTATATTATCAGATCTGTTGGTTTATTTTTTTATGTATCACAGTTCAGATATGTTATACCCTATGTGTCCTTACAGTTGTACCAAGTTTGGTTCATTTTGGTTAGGCGATCCACAAGTCAGCCCACTTGCACCTCAAATGTTTATTAATCTGCCATCTTGAATTGGAGGGGATGACTATCACAAACTATGCCATTGAGGTGTCCCTACAACTGTATCCGATTTGGTTCATATTGGTCCAGGCATTGCGAAGTCTGGATCCTGCACATCGAAGTGACTCAGCTCAGTTCCATTGAATTTGATCATAGCAACTCAGGATGGAGTGTTAGAACTTTTGCTTTACTCAAAGCTATGCAAAAACTAGCGACAGAACAGCTGATAGACATGATTAACTCATCTTTGTTTTCTCCCCCAAAGTTAAGCTGCTCTTGTTGTTGATTATGCTGCTTGGTCACTACAGAATATTCTTTATATCTACTTGAACAGCCTAAGCACTCAGAGGAAGACACACAACATTTTGCAAACTTAAAAGCAGCAAGGTTAAAATTGCCCTCTGCAGCCTAGTAGTTGCTTCCAGCTGCAAAACATTAGTGAAAAAGAATCAGAAAATATAGGGAAGTTAATTTTTGTAACTAAGTACTTGCAAAAAGTTTTAAACACACAGAAGATGATTATGAGAAAAGGTATGGAAATATTATTGTTTGTTAAATATATGTAGCTGTGTGATGGCAATCTTCTAGTACTCATCTGTGATGGACTGGCTTTCCCAAATATTGACTATTGTCTTAATGCCAAAACATACTTATTATAAAAGAACAAAGGAAGGACTAACAACAACAAATAAATATACCAACAGGAAGGTTTTCTTTATTGAATTATTGGCGTGTAAACTTCCAAACAAATGTATAGCCACATGTGTTCTCACTTTTGTAAAGTTGTATGATGCAGTGATGTTTATCTTTCAGTGCAATTACATTCTAGTAATATTGAACACAGATAACAAAAATAGTAACACTGAACTTTGTTAACAAAAAACGGGTAAGTTAGTTGAAATAAATACTGGGGAACATCTTTACAAAACAGCAAAGAAGCCATTTTCACTGGAGAAATAAGTTTAATGTGAAACTTATGTTTCACATTAAATGTTAATGTTTAATGGTCTTTGCTTTTTGCTGATTTATTTTTAACCAATGGGCTAAAAAATCACTGGTTGACAGAAACAATTGTTTCAGCCAGGGGTCCTGAACAATCACAGAACAACATTTCCCACGATGCACAGCATGCATGCAAAGTGAATCTAATACTCACTGGGTGGCCTTGGGTGGGCCACTATGTCTCAGCCTCAGTTCCCATCTGTAAAAGCAAAAATAATGTTCTACCTCATGGGACTAGAAGGATGAATGCAACAAGGAAACAAAAGCAATCTGAACAGTGGGAGTATAAATCAGAGGAAATAAAATATACTAATAATAATGTTCTAATTTTCATTGAACAATGACAGAAATATAAAAAATGATAGAAATGTTCTCAAAATAGCCATTAAAATGTGAGAAGCATAATGCTTCCAATGTGTTATTTCAAAATGCCAAAGCTTCTCAGGAGATTGCAGTACCATTTCCAATTGTTTCCTACTCATTGCAGATATGTTCCATGCCTCCAGGTGTTGAAATTTGTTTTCTTTCATATATTTTTATTGGCACATCTCGCAGTGGAGAGCGCCACTCTGGAAAACTGATAATAGCTGCTGCCAAACACTCACCTTTGAAACCGAGCCAGAGCTGAATTCTGCTGAAATCCATTTTCCACAGCTTCCCTGGTATACCCAAGCAACAGTCTCCATCACACCCTCATCTGTTGCCCAGCAGTTGTAGCAGAGGGCCTGCAGAAGCAGCCAAGCAAAAAGCTGCACAAACATTTTGGATAGCAAGAGCTTCCTTTTGATAGATGTAAAGGACCAATGCTTTATTATTCATTTGGAAATTGCTCTTTCTGGACAGTGGAACACCACAAGGCCAAGTTATATTTCGTATATATTTAGATGACGATTGCTATGCTGCCCGTCATATTTCTGCCCAGCAGAAAGTTGATCTACACACTATCCCATGTTCTGGAACATGACATGAGAGCAACCATGGTTGTTCCCAAAAATGACTTGATTAGCAAGCCAGAGGTTGCCGGTTAGAATCCCTGCCGGTATGTTTCACAAACTATGGGAAACACCTATATATTGAGCAACAGCGATATGGGGGAGATGCTGAAAGACATCATCTCATACTGCACGGGATACGGCAATGGTAAACCCCTCCTGTATTCTACCAAAGACAACCACAGGGCTCTGTGGTCACCAGGAGTCAACACCGACTCGATGGCACACTTTACATTTACTTTACAATTGCACAGGAAGCATTCAAAGCACAAGGAAAAGAAAAAAGGCTGATGTCAAAGCTAGGCTGAGCAGACACTGTAATCCCTGCGGAGCAGTGAAGCAATGGCTGAAAGAGTTCTAACCAATTATGCCAATTATCAGTTTGATCACAGAGCCACAACATTCTTACTTTTTAGAACCCTAGGGGGAATATTCCAACCATACCCTCCTCTGTATTTCTCTCAGGCAGCAGTAGCAAATAAGCAGTCTGATGTGGTTTAAAGGGATGTTTGATTTCCCTTTCTTTGCCTTCCTCTCCCCATTTGCTTCCTTGGTGTGGGGAGATTCTCTCACTTTTCACTCCATGCTCCCAGTAGTACTGAGGGCAATCCACATAAATAAATGGAAAATAAAGCAGCTATATTATATTTAATAGGCTTATCCCACCCTTTGTTCAAGAAGCTTAGGGCAGTATTTGTTTTCCTTTTGAGTTAAAAGCTGTACTTGGCATTATTCTTCCACCAGATAAGCAGTCCCCAAACTTGCCATGTTCTTCTCAGTTCCTTTATGAAAATGAGGTCCTTTAATTGCCCCAGTGAGTGACATGGGTCTTTTCCATTGGTTCATTACACATCCTTTTTGTTCATCAAGCCTGTGACTCCTTCTGTACAAGAAACATTGGATAAGGGTCAAAAAGATTGTGGCACCGTTGTATCACCACAGACTAGTTTGTTGGCCACTCCCAACCCTGATTCCAGTTTATTCAAATGAATTAATTAAGCCAAAAGGTAAGAAGATGTAAGGTGGGTAAGTTAACTACTCTCTGATGAATGTACATGGAGTGTATTAGTTAAGGGGATGAAATGCATGCATTATTATCTTTTCTGTATGCTTATCTGATGGAAGAATAATGCCAAGTACAGCTTTTAACTCAAAAGGAAAATAAATACCTCTCCACTGTGCCTGCCTGCAATCCCTCTGTGCTGAAATTTCTAGCTTCAGTGAGCCAAGTTTCCTTTCACAAAGCAAGTTTGCACTTATTCAGATACAATCTAAAAGGCTCCATTCCATTAGCGTGACTTCCTTTTTCATTCAAATCCCCCTCCTGCAAGCCACTTCTGATAGTCAACACACATTATCCATAACAGCTATCTTATGTCAAAGCAGAAAGATCAACATCAAGCTGCAGGAGCTTTGAAGCATGTTCTGGATTCGTTTTAGAGATTATGAATTATAATGCATTCCTGTTCTATCAGGTTGCTCCTCAATACGCTCTGATTGTCAGTGATTTCAATGGGTATACAACTCATCCAGCAAAGTGTTCAAATACTCTCCTGGTACTCAGAATCTGTTGCTCAGCACCACGCAAGAACAGAGCCATAGAAATGATGACAAAAATAAAGTATGGCCTTTGAGAAAGCTTTTAATAGTATAACACAAATATTGTGACAGAATAAAAAGATGCTTTGGTCCATCTACTCCAATGGGAGGCAGCTCATTTCAGGTTTCAAGCAGAGATCTTTCCAGCCTAGCTACCTGCAATCCTTGTAATTGGATATGCAAGAGGATTGAACTGTGGACTTTCTGCCTACATAACAGGCATTCTAGTACTGAGCTATATTCTCTCTTTTTTTTCAACTTGCAGTCATGTTCTTTTGTTCAACTGCAGTGCTCAAGGCCAATGTACAGTGCTAAAACACTGTAAAGCAAGCATCAGCAAGCACAGTCCTTACAGTCACATTCATTGAGTACTGGCCTCAAATCTAGAACCAAGAAGCACAGAGAAGCTGTTAGCTCTTACAATGGAGTTTTTTTTTTGGAAATCCAGTTTGAGGGATAGATGGGGTCCTTGCCCACTAAAATCCATCTTTCCTCCATGTAGCCTTCATGGGAAAACGCTCCTCAAGGTAGCCTTACTGACCAAGGCAGTAAACCAGAAATATACTTCAATCCTCCAGCTGTTGGACTACAACTCCCATCAGCTCTAGCCACTGCGTGCTTGTCTGCCACATGAATGGAGTGTTCAGCCAAACAGGCCATATCATTAAAAAGGGAGGAAACATCTTATTGTTAAGAACTTTCCCTCTGAAAATCATGTACTGCATGCCTCTAGCAATCACAAAATGAACTATGACATTTGGATGATTACAGTGGCCAAACTCTTCATCTGGAGCCTTTTCAGGTTCTATTTTCAAAAAACAAATAATTAAATCCTTAAAAACTGAAAACAATCTTTCCTGGAAGTTAAGTTTTATTGGATTGCCCAAGACAGAATTAACAAATACTCACAAGAGAGCATCTCAGAGAATGAAAGACAGCCTACCTTAACCAGAAGAGAACAGTATTTTTGATGGCATCTCTGTCAATATCTATCCCAGGATTACCAATCTACTCATTTTAAGAGAGAACTTCTTACGCATCAAATCCTCATGCGACGGGATAGTATATCATCCAACATTTTATCAAAAAGCTGCTGTCCAAATACAATTCAAGTGTTGCCATCTTCTTGCAAAAGCTTGAGAGGACTTTGACCATGAATCACTTGCATTCTGCACCAAGGATATTTTTGCACTTGTTAAAAGAAGCAGATCTGTTTATTTAATTTTGCATATTTAATTGCTATTCCTCTTTCCAGAAGTCTACAGACCATCATACTCTTAGCTTTACTGTAACCTTAGCAAGCATAGGTTACCAAGTCCATAAGAACATCATACTGGGTTATATTCAAAGTTTTCCTTCCCTCCAGAGGAAGGGAATTCTTTGATGCAACACAGCAGCATTTTCTGACAATACTGATGACAATTCATCATTGCTGTAAATCATTTATGATGCTCTACAATCCTCCTCTCATTTATCACCACCATTAAGATCCCTACTTTATAGATAACGAATTCACCAAGTTCAAAGGCTGAGGGGGACAATCTAGGTCTCCCCAGTACAAGTCTAACACTCTCAACTACACCATACACTCTAACTACTGCTCTCCAAAACTAGTCTATGTATGCACTATAGCTAGTGTTTCAATTTTTTGTTGACTTTATTAGTTTTACCTTAAAATTTTAGATAATGCTACAGATAATAGAATCTGCTTGTATCTATCGTCTAAATATCTAAATATCTCCAGGCTCAAAGAGTAATAGTAATGCTTGCATGCCAGCAATGCTCAGTCATAGCTAGGGTTGTGCACGGAACCGCGGCGGGGAGGCTTGAAGGCGGCGGGGGTGCTGCTTTAAGAGCGGGGGAGGGTGCATATACCCCTCCTGCCGCTTTTCCCCTGCTGGAGTCCATTTTTTAAAAAGCTCATTGGGGCAGCAGCATACCTCATCAGGAGCAACAGGCAGACAGATATTTAAAGCTACTTAATATGTAGGCCATCTAATGGCGCAGCGGGGAAGTAACTTGCCTAGGGAGCAAGAGGTTGCTGGTTCGAATCCCCACTGGTATGATTCCCAGACTATGGGAAAAACCTATATCGGGCAGCAGCAATATAGGAAGATGCTGAAAGGCATCATCTCACCCTGCGCAGGAGGAGGCAATGGTAAACCCCTCCTGTATTCTACCAAAGAAAACCACAGGGCTCTGTGGGCGCCAGGAGTCAACACCAACTCAACGGCTCAACTTTACTTTTAATATATATGTAGATTTAGCTGAATTAACTTAATGTAACTGATACTTCCAACTGATGTGTGAGAGTAACAAAAAGGATCTTGTTACCTTTCTATAATGATAGCTTTACCATGCATCCTGTTTACAAGACGTATGTCAAGGCACTTTTTAAATATGCCAAGAAATACTGCTATCCACCTCTTAACACAGAGCTGCTCAACTTCGGCCCTCCTGCTGATGTTGGCCTACAACTTCCATAACCCCGGGCTATTAGCCACTGTGGCTGGGGATTATGGGAGTTGTAATACAAAAACAGCTGAGCAGGCCTGTCTTAACAGGATTAAGTTACAACTGCAATATCAGAAGGGAATAATTCAAAAGCTGCCCAGGTTACCCCAAGAGAGGCAAGAGTCTCTGAAGATCCTTAAATGAGTTTTTAAAAGCTAATGTCGTCTTAGGCCGCATTAATGGAAATATATAATATGCACTTACAAATCTTTACATTGGACAACTATTCCATATTATGCTCAGTACTTTGTATCTGTACCCTGGTTCTCTTGTATGGTGAATGAATGCACCGTCATTCACACCCAAACATGTACACAGGTATAGACCCCTGCTAGTGCATACAGTGGAATGTCTGAATAGAACTATGGACTTTAATCTCCAGTTAGAGTGCTGGACTAGGACCGGGGAGACCCAAGTTCAAATCTCCATTCAGCCATGATACTTGCTGGGTGACTCTGGGCCAGTCACTTCTCTCTCAACCTAACCTACGTCACAGGGTTGTTGTGAGGAGTAGTATACCGCTCTGGGCTCCTTGGAGGAAGAGCAGGATATAAATATAAACACATACACACACATACATACACACACACACAATGAAGCCTTTTTTACTCCTGGCAACCAAACACTTGGCAAAACTGAAAAATCTGAGCAGATTATGTGTGTTCCCCCAACTTCCATATTCGCTCCTGCCACTAAAACTAATAGTGCTTTGAAAGCTTATGGAAAATATTGATGATCTGGTAGTTCCTATATGTAGTCCACTTTTTTAAAAGTTTTGTTTCCAACTTGTGCAATAATGGTGTTGAGAAACTTTGAAGATATGAGTGACTGTTACCACTTGGCAGACATGTGGGAGGATTAATGGCTTTCTGAGTAAACAACATTACTAGCAGCAGCAGCCATCTGCCTGCAAAGAAACAATGAAGAGGAAATGCAATTTTCCATGGCAGGTCAAATTGGTTTAATAATGTGCAGCATCTGTGAAAAGGGTGCAGAAACTTTAGACCACACAATTAGGGAGTGAAAAAAGATCATCTGAGTCACCCTGCAGAGCCTGAACTTTACCTGAACATTCTTTTTCCATTTCTCTTATGAGCTTTCCCAGAAGAGTTGCAACAGTATGGCCCACTCCGCATGCAAAATTTGTCACCTATCTATTCTTAAATACGTATACTCCAGACGTTGTCTAGCAAGGTAAGTTCTTCAAATGTTTGCTGCCACACCACACAGAAAGCCTCCCCCCCCCCGCCCCACAAGATATAACACATAATTACTTGGCATGTGTTTATCTTGTTAGGAGAGATTGCTGACATCAAATATGTTACAGAAATAGAAATTACTTCCATTATTGTAAAATATATTCATGCTGGATACAGTTTTTGACATGACTGTTAAAGTGTTGTTAAACAGGTACTGTGATATTTCACAACAAGTACAAAACACAGAGACTTATGGATGTCTAAGATCTCCCGCCCACCCCCACTTTTTGTTTTTTTTTAATACTAACAAACACAATCCTTTACAACTAAAATTTCAATGGACAAGACAGACAAGATGTCCTCCTTTGAAAAACAACTTGTTTTGTAGCCTGATTGTTATTAAATCTTTTGTAGGAAGAGAAATCCACAGTACAACTATATACATGTTTACTTAGGAGAAATCCTTTCATGTCCAGTGGGGCTTACTCCTGGATATACGTGCACAGAATTGCAGTCCAAGAGTACAATTGTATGTGCAGTGACTGGAGAGTCACAATGAACTTTGTAGCATTTATGTTTGTGTAAGCAGCATGCATAGGATAAAGGCATTAAGGTGGAAAACATGTACAGTGGGAATTGGGTCTGATCTGATCAATGATCGTAATAAAGCTATTCATTCATTCATTGAAATAAAGTGCACAGTTTTATATAATCCACTTGGGTTTTCAAAAATGATTGTCCGTGTGCATACCAAGAGATTTGGTGTCTTGATTCTGATTCTATTTCATTACTTTCCCCTCTCTGCTCCTTATTGTCTTCCACATTTTATCCCGAGGAAATGCCATAGTTCAGCACCAAGGAACGACAGCTCCAAAGTGCATCTCTAATAGGGATGTGGATGAGCCTTGGTCCGTGCACAGGTTTGTAGTTCTGAAAACCAGTTCATGCTGGTATGGCCAAACCATGAACCAGTTTGGTGGCTTGAGGATGGGGGGGGCGCAAATGGCACCTTTAAAAGGGAGTAGAGCAAGGCTCACGTGCCACCTCTCCATGCAGTTTTCTACTGCTGTGGTGCTCCCCACAAGAGCCTGTGCACTGTGGCCACACAGCACTGGCAAGCACATGGCCTCCGCACATGCACGGTCAGCAACACCATGCTGATCATGCAAATGGCTTCTGTGCATGTGTGGAGGCCATGTATATGCCGGTGCCGCACCACTGGTGCATGTGGGTTCTTGAGGGCACCACTGCAGCAGCAAAAAGCTGTATGGAATGGTGGCACACAGAGAAGGACCTGCTCTACTCACTTTTAAAGGTGTCACTCACCACTCTGCCCTCCGGCGCCACCCTCAAACTGCCAAACTGGTTCACAGTTCAGCCAAACTGGATCGCAGAACCACAAACAGGTTTGTATTCAGACCTCTGTGCACATCCCTATCTACCTTTTAAAATTGGCAAATGTGGGTAAAAATCAATTCTTTGCATGTGCCAAATTATTGATCACTTGCCATATACATTATAAACTATGCAGAAATGCCTGGAAACTAATATGTGAGATATTAGGAGTAATATAACTGCCAAGGACACCATCCTTCATTTTCCTAATAAAGACTCTAACTTGCTAATTACTTCAACTATTATGGTACAGAACATCTGGTACACACTTATCTATCAAATTGCCTAATGAGATTGAAAATCTGATGCATATTTAAAACAGCAGTTGTCTATGGTTTATAAACAATGCCTTCCATTCTGACTTTTATTTAAAATGATGGATTACATTGCCCTGCAGTGGATAGTGGCAGGCTTGCTGCAGGCTTCCAGTGAGGTGTGGCTGTGTTGGGCATTTGTGCATGAAGGCAAATACTTCCAGAAGCCCACCCACACTCCAGAAACTCTAGAAACACATCAAGCGGAACACGTCAGACGGGATCAGAAATACACCAAGCAATGATCTAGCTAGCACTTCTGAAGCACAGGCAGGGTTTTGGAGCATTTGCCATCTTGAACAAATGCCCAACACTGCCACACCTCACTAGAAGCCTGCCGCAACATGGGTAAGTCCAGCCAGCCTGCACCACTGCCTGTGTTCAAATGAGCAACCTGTGAGCCACTAGAATTAGGGACATAATTTTAAAATAACTAGTGTAATACTTAAGAATGCAATTCAGTCACTTTCCCCTATGGCTGCCTTGTCCCCACACCTCACACTATGGCCCCCTTTATCAGATTATAGGTGGCTGTTTTCCTGCCATCATAATACAGAAGATACACCTACTTTATATGAGCTACTCTGGTGACCAGATCACTGACTTGGTAGACCAGGACAGAAATTATGTGGTCTTGAAGACGTTTGAAAGGCTGCAGCTGGTGCACAACAATGTAAACACTTCTTTACAGGAGGGGTTACTGGTGACCATTACAATTTTGCTTCCTTGCCTCTGCCATTCTCTTTTGCTCACCCTCCAAAAGGTAAATGAGATGAGAAAGAAGCAATGCCTACATACCAAAACTAGGGAAATAGCTATTTATAGAACAACTGATTTTCCATGGTGGTGATATTTTTATAAAGAGATCTCCCTTATCTGAAATTCATCTGGGCATTGTCAAGAAATTATCATTCAGTTCATCTGGAGCAGAGCAGAGTTTTCTTTCCTGGGAGCCTTTGATTGCTTCTCTGCATGCAGGAACGTGTGCTTAATTAAAACTTAAATGGGAAGTGCCATTAAAGCTAGATACACAATACATACCAAATTATACTTAGGACTCCCCACCAGAAAATCAGCAGGGCTGTAGGCCCTGAACTAAAATGGCAAGTGCTTTAGTTAAAATATCAGCAAATTGTGAGATTTATAGCCATGTTGTATATAAATATTGTACTGCCATAAAAAGGCAGCATACAGCAATAGATTTCCATTAGCTTTGCATTATCCAGTGTCTGATATCAACACTTAAGCTTAATCTTGCATCTGAATAGCATTCTAGCTATTTCCACCGCTATAAAGTAAATCACCACCATACGCATTATAGAACAAGCTAGAGAATCATATTAACAAATCCCATTAGGAAATAACATAATTTTCATAGATATTTCCTACCTTGGGTGTTACCCAATCGAGATCCTATAGACAGCGACATTTCTATGGGATTCTTATTCTATCACGTTGTATGGGGTTATTTCTCATGTTAGCAAATCTGTAACTGTCCTACTTGATCTCCATTATGCATTTTAATATCTTGTACAGGATGAAACAGACATTTGCACAAGGGAAAAGCATCTATAAGAAATATGTCGTAGGGAGGCTGAAACTGCAAAGGTGTAATTGATAACTGAATTGTACCACACTATTTCTATTCCTGTTCTTAAGACTCCTGCAAAAATGGAATGGCATTTTTGCTGATCAACATCTCTTTAGATGTTCTGAAATGGATTGTAGATGTGGAGTGCTATGGGATATCATCCGATCTCATTGTGATGGTTTGAAATAAGAGCAACTGCTTACACAATGCAAAGGAATACCCTGGTGCAAATGAATACATTCTTCCTGTGCTCCTCTGTACCCTTTTGTACAGAAGACAACTTTGTTTTCAGCAGATGCAGGTAAGAAGACGCTACAAAAATTCCATCTTAAACCCTGCAAACATTTTTTTTCCAAGTGCAAGATAAAAATTGATAAAGGAATATATATACTGTATATGCATCTCATCTAAACTTGAAAACATTATCACAAAAATAATGACTGTACATAATAAGAATGAAGTAATTTTTCCCATCAAAAATAATCAAACAAATGATGGCTCCAGAGTACAAACCTGGGTAGGAACATTATAGGACCAAAAGCAAACAAAAATGCATTAGGAAATTAAAACTACAAGTATAGGCCTGCAACAAAATGTTGTAGTATATCCTTGATGTGCTTGTGTTACAGGAGTCTGTAGTTGAGCATGGTGAAAAACAAACGTTAGCAACAAGGAGAGGGTCTTCATATGCTACTTGGGTCTTCATATGAACATTTTAACCCACCCACCCACCACATTTTCTAGAGGTTTTTTGTGGGGGGAGCAATAGGTCTCATTCCCAGATCCTTTCCATCCAGCCCTAAAATTCAAGAATTAATGGCTGAGGAGGAGTCAATTTAATGTTTTCATCAATATTTGCTGAGGTTGTAGGGAGGAAAAGAGATCAGGGAATAGGGTATAGCTAATGGTGAATATTGTTAGTTTAAACTAACAATAGCTTAGAATATTGTTTGGAAGTTAGAATATTATTAGTTTATCCCCTGCTAACTGAGCAAAGAGGCACCTTCTTAAAAGTGGTGATTCTCTTTATCCCTCCAGTGGCTGTTGCTGGTGTCTATCTTATGTTTCTCTTTTAGACTGTGAGCCCTTTGGGGACAGGATGTAATCCTATCTATCTTTCTATCTACCTATACCGCTTTGAGAACTTTGGTTGAAGAGTAGTATATAAATATTTGTTGTAGTAGTATTGTGTGACTATGTGTGCATGTGCACATATCATGATAAGCGGATTAACAAATTCAGTGTTAACTTCCCCCTCCATTCCTCAGGAGTATTCACACACATGCAATTGTTTTTATCTTATGGAGTGGGGATAACCCCCTACACCATCAGCTTAAATGCATCTGACCTCTTTCCCCTAGAAACACAGAGGTGTGAAATAGCTAGTGAGAAAGCTAAACAGTTTTAGAAATCTTTTACTCTCAGAAGAAGGGGTTGTAACAGCCTTGAGGGACTATCCTTCAAGCTGAGAAGTTCCCTGTTCCTTTCACACCTCACCACTGTATTCCATTAGCTTTGCCCACCTGCTTGTCTGTTAACTGTACTGAGCCCATGAACATTCCATCTCATTTACTTACATGGGGCAGTTTGGGCAGTTTTTAGCCCCATTTGTTTTTTCTTCTTCAGATCTTTTGAACACTGACTTACCTGTGGGTCACCCCAAGTGTGCTGGTACCACACATTTGCCCACAGGTATTCCAGTTATGCATCCATTAGGATCACAACATTTTCAGCTGTATCCAGAAAAAAAGTATTTAGATATTCCATTTAGAATATACAGAACAAAGAGATACATGCTCATTTGTAGGAAGAGTTTCAATATAGCATATAAAAGGTAAACAGATTGCCAGTGTATTGGAAGTTACTACTGGGGTTGTATGAACCCTATAGTTACAAGCCAGGTTAGATTAACATGGTAGATAAAAAGATGAAAACACATAACATAATATATTAATATGAAAAACTGCAGGGAATAGAAACAATCTTGAAGTAGGACATAAGCATGGACATAAAACTCAAAAAGCAGAGTGGGTCACCTCTGTCTTTTAAAAAATGTTTTACTTTAAAAAAAAATACATTCAGTGCATTTTTAAAAGCAACTGTTTTCCTTGTGACCTCAAAGCATGGCAAAATTATTCTGATCTGGGTTTCTCAGTCTGCAGCAGACACAGCTGATTCACCCACTGCAAGACTGTGCTTATCATGCACAAGGAAGAATGAATAATGGAGATCAAATACTTAATACTGCAGTGGCTTTGTCTGCCAATCTGGTGATGGAAGACAATTTATGCTTAGAATCAGAGAGTTGTGGCTTTGTTAAATACAGCCCATTCACACTGTAAATGCCACTACAATATTAAAACACCCAATTTCCTGTGAGAGCCAAACTTTTAATTCTCTTCCCTGAATAATCTGCTCTGCTTAACATGACATTTCCCATCAGCAGGAAGATTCAAAGCTACATGGAATTTGTGTTTAAGTGTTTGGCCTGGCCTTCCAGGGTTTTTACACTACGGTAAACTGTTTTAAATTGTTTCAATGGTTGCCCTGGTTTTCCAGAGTTTTTAGCTGTTTGCATGTTTAATTGGTTTTATCCTGTTTTTATAGTTTTGATTTTAATTGTTAATTGGTTTTAATTGTTTTTATCCTGTTGTAAACCACCCTGAGCCAATTTGGAAGGGCAGTATATAAATCTAGATAGATAGATAGATAGATAGATAGATAGATAGATAGATAGATTCTTTGGGCTACTCAAAAGTGGCACATAAAGGTGCTGGTATACCAAAACCAGAAACACCTTATCACACACAAAATACAAAACAAATTACAAAACACAAAACCTTGCCTGTTGCCTCTCTTCTCCCCATCTCTGCTGCCATCCTTCTATTGTACTGGTAGATGCCATGACCCCTGATCTGAGCAGTGACTCTGAGTCAGACCCTGAAGAAGCAGGGCCAGCAACAGACACAGTCACAGGCTTCAGCATCAGTGCAGAGTCTTAAGAAATCCTAGAACTGGAGTCCCCAGAAATAGCATCCTTAGAGCTAGAACCTCTCAGGGAACCAACCACTCTCTTGCCAGAAACCTTAAGCTTCCCAGTGCTTGCATGTGAGTACTGGCAACGGGCTAGTCAGGATTTGATGGGGAGAGGGAGAGATATTTAAGACCTCAACATGCCTTTTGTCGGAAAGACTTGTCCTTTGGAGCTATCCATGGTGCTGCAGCCATGAATTCCCAGCCTTGCAGGTTCTTGTCTGTACTATGCGTCAGGACAATAGGTTTCTTAGGAAAACAGGGAGGTTGAGGGACAACAAAGGAGCTGGAAGTGGATTGGCTTTTTAATAGAGAAAAAGGACTCTAGGGTCAGCCACACATTTCAGAGGCCAAGCATGTTCTTTGAGACAACTATTCTGAGGGCAAGTGTTCCATAGATGAGGCACTAGCACAGAAATTGTCCTCTCCCTGGTCACTGCCTACCTCACCTCAGAAGGCAGGGGCACCAAGGAAGGAGCTAAGATGAAGATCTTAAATTGCAAGCTTGCTTATCAGCCACATCCACAAAACATCCCTGATGATTTATTGGTCAAATTGTTCAGAAATAAAATCACTGCTCTTGTCCACTTCTTAAGTTGTGCTCCACAGCAGAATCTTGGCAGAAAGAAGCTGAAGGCATGCCAGATTTTCACCATTCCACATGCTATGAGATAGGTTTGCTACTTAACCACAATTTTACAGCTCCAACCAGAATAGTATCTTTTTAGTGAATTGCCAGAATTGAAAGCAGGCGGGGGGGCATCCAAATAATTATTCCTATTCATCTTTTTGTTGTCATAAAACATGTCTGTATGCTAAGGTAACCATGAAGGAGGTGTCTAGTATATTGGTAACATAGTGCCTATGCATGGTCTGGGAGTGTTGTGTATTGTGAATACAAGTGAATATAGAAGGTGCCACCCCATGAAGCTGAGCACCTTCACAAGAAGCACAGATGGCTGGTACTAATTTGTAGGTGCATTTATAGCACCTATGTATGTCAGGTTTATTTTTTGAAAGATTTATTTACCTTTGGGCAAATGCAGTTCTACATATTGTCAGAGACACTCAGCCCCGGGTGCCAATTATTTTTTAATCAATAAATATGTGAAGCTGCCTTATACTGAATTAGGGATGTGCACGGAACCGCGGAGCTGCGGTCCAGCACTGGTGTGGGGGGCTCTTTAAGGGTGGGGGAGGGTGTACTTACCCCCCTGCCGCATTTCCCACATCAGCGCGTTCATTTTGTAAACCTTTTGGGGAGGCAGGATACCTCCCTGCCGCCCCTTCCCCCAGTCATCAGCAAAAGGCTTCAAAAAGCCTTTTGCACGTGCACACGTGTCGCAAAGATGTGGCGTGCACGCGCAAAAGGCTTTTTGAAGCCTTTTGCCAATGACTGGGGGAAGGGGTGGCAGGGAGGTATCTTGCCGCCCCAAAAGTTTTACAAAATGAACGCGCCGGCGGGGAGGAAAGCGGGGAGGGGGAGTGTTGGAAAGTTAAAGGACTTTGCGCTGTCTCTTGCCTCAGACAGTGGAGGACAGAGTCAGAGGGCTAGAGAGTCAAGACACTGGTCATCCCTTCTCCACTGCTCTGATGCTATCCCTTTTGATATGTAGATTGCTAATCTCAGGGGATTCAACTTCCTTCCTCCTTCTCTCTCTTCCTACCTGGCTACCTATCTGGCAACATGGCAAGCCTCTTGTCCTGCACCATTTGTGCAGAGAGGATGCAGAATCCATCTGCATCCACTTAGATAGATAGATTAGAGATCCTAAATCCTCACTTTCCTATCTAGAATGGAGTTCCTTAATAAATGCCTTTTATATTGATCTGAAACTATGAATTGGCTCCAAGTTACTTTACTCTCAGCACACACGCATGCCTAACTTATCTACCGCTGTGTTTGTGCCTCTGTGCACTCTGCTATATTGAGAAAGGGATTCTCTCACCACAGAGAATTTCCAACAGTAAGTATACCCTCCCTCACCCTTAAGGAGCCCCACACACCATTGCCGGACCGCCCTCATGTCCGGACCGATTTGGAGGCCTTCAGAATGGCCTCCGGACCGGACCAGGCTCATCCCTATACTGAATAGGAACCTTGGTCCATCTAGCTCCGTATTATCTATACTGACTGGAAGTAGCTCTCCAGAATTTCTGGCCAGGGTCTTTCCCTGATCTATCTAGTGGTGCCAAGGATTGAATCTGGGACCTTCTGCATGCAAAACATGTCCTCTACCACTGAGCTATATGCCTTTCCAAATCAAAGGTAGAATCCCTACCATGAAGTTGTTGAAACTGCTGGGTCTGGAAATATTCACAACAAGCAGACCCGGCACATAGCAGCTGCGCTGCTAGTCTATCCCCGCTGCTTCCCCCCTCCCTTCCACCCCAGTCCATTCCCCACCATTTCCCCCTCCCTTCTACCCCAGTCTGTTCCCTGCCACTTCCCCCTCCCTTCTGCCCCAGTCCATTCCCTGTCCTTCCCCAGTCTGTTCCCCGTTGCTTCCCCCCTCCTTCTGCCCCAGTCCATTCTGAAGGTCCCCGTCCTCCTCCTGCCACCAGCAGCTTTCCCTCCCCACCCAGCAGTGCTTTCTCTCCCCACCAGGCTCCCTCCCCCCCCCATTTTCACCTGCCTGCCAGGCTGCCCGCCCGCCACCTCCTCTGCCAGTGCCTGCCACCACCTCCTCACCCCACTGTCTGCCTCCTCTACCGCTCTCCCAGCTCCCATGCCCACCACAACAGCCTCCGTTCGTTCTCTTTCCTTGGAGACTTGTTTAGCCAATCTGTTTGCTGCACCAGCCTCCCGACTGCAGGCCCAGCCAATCCGCTTGCTTTAGAACTCTCCCTGCCGTGCCACGCATGGACCGTCTACCGCAATTAGATAGATAGATAGATAGATAGATAGATAGATAGATAGATGACTAGTTCAATCTAGTTTCCAAATCAGACACAGGCCCTTACTGGACTGACAAATGACCAATGCATTCCTATAATCAGGAGGAAGTAGGTGGCAATTAACATATCTAACATGCATTATTTTTATCAATTCATCATGTAGTTGAGGATTATCTATCTAAATACACAGAAGATATGGCTGGATCTGGTAAAAAGAATAGGATTTCCAGCTCATGTGACTATACCAATCACCCTCCTTTCAACAGTTACTTTAAGAAACTGGGGGTGTGGAATTAAGCATGTACCACAGGGGAACAGACAACAGAATGCTGTAAGCCAGCTTTGAGGATGCTCACATGGCTAGATATTAAATTGTGTCATTTTCCAAAGAAGTCAAATATTAATCCCAGCTGAGCTAGAACATAATTGTCATTTTACTGAACAGTATTTTTCATACAGAGTTTTAGACTCTTAAAGGCCAGAGATCTGAATAATTACAAACTGAATTTAAATTCATGGAGCTGCTGTCATTAAAAACCTGACTGTTAATGCAACAAATCCTTGATTGGTATAAGCCCAATCAGCTAATTTAAATGGTTTTTAGACTGTTTTCAGCTGGGGCCTCCAAATCAACCAAAAAATGTATAAAACAGTTTATAACAATAGTTCAGATCACAATAAAGATAGCAGATAAAAGCAGCATTAAAACAGAAATAGAACTAAACCAAAATGGGAGGGGGGAGCAATACAAAGCATAAAAATCAGAATTTACAATCGAAAAAATATTTGCTAAACACCCAGAGGAGTAATGAGCTCTTTATCTGGTGCCAAAGAAACAGAAGATTTGATATCTTAGTGATTAACCAGTGATTAACTGGTTTTTATTTAATGTTTTAAATTTGCTGAAAGTATGTTTTGTTTTCTCTTTTTGTAAATGTAAATGTGTTGTAGCATTTGGTCAAAGACCATAAATAAATACTAATACTAATATCAGAGGGAGAATATTCCATAAAGGGGCACCACAGCTGAAAAAGTCCTGCTTCAGTTAACTCACTTCTGTAAGGGATAGCAGTCAAAGCAGGGTCTCCAATACAGATCTTCAGGAATGGGCAGATTCACAAGGAAGTAGGATACTCCAGTGTCAGGCAGTGTTCCCTCTAACGGGGATTCCCAGATGTTGTTGACTACAACTCCCATAATCCCCAAGTAAAGGCTACTGCAGCTGGGGATGCTGGGAGTTGTAGTCAACAACATCTGGGAATTCCTGTTAGAGGGAACACTGGTGTCAAAGTATATAGGGCTCTATAAGTTAAAACAGCCACTTGAATTGTACCCAGGAACATACCAGAAACCAGTGGAAGTCTTTTAACACTGTTCTTGATCAGGCCAGTTAATTATCTGGCCCTCATATTAATCTGCACCAACTGAAGTTTTAGAATAATTTGCAAGGGCAGTTACATATACAGGTGAGCCCCAGTATCAGCAGGGGTTCCATTCTCTGCTACTACTGTGGATAACGGAACTGCGGATTCCGAGTCATTGAGTCAATGGGACTCAGGGGTGGGGTAGGTTCCTGGAGGCTCCAAAAAGGTTAATAAACAGTGATAAACGGCCCTCAAAATTGTTTTTAATGTGCCCTACCATGTTCTGCATTGCTCTAGATGTCCAGCAATGCCTCAGCATTTTTGCGCTAAAGATCATGTTGGGTTTTTAAAAAAAACAAATGAGCTATAAAATGGCTCCATTTGACAACATGGTGACTGGAAATTACCTCGAAAGTCACCCCTCAACCCGAGGAAATGCAAAATTAACCCTCTGGGCACAATTTTTCCCCAGCGTATGGTGAGGTTGGCTGTCAATTACCTGACCATGGATACATGGAACTGCGGATGTTGGGTTTGCAAATGGCGAGGTTCGCCTGTACAATGTAGTGCAGTAATCAAGTCTGATTGTTACCAGGGTATAGATTATAATGGCAAGTCTATCCCTCTCTGGAAGGGGCTGCTTATTTACTTAAACCCATTTTTATACCATCCCATACACAAGTCCCTAGGTGGATCACAATCTAAAAGTGTCAACTATTAAAATGTTCCCAATTAAAACAATACTAGTTTACACTAATGAAAGTCATTTCATGTTATAGATGGCTTCGAAGGCAAAGACAGGCAGTAATGGCACCCTCAAGTGCAACCTTGATTCTTCATGAGAATGCAACTTCGTCCAGAACAGGTTGACCACCACACCTGGGTTGATCAAAATATCCACCAGCACTGCCGCCAACTTGTGACTAGAGGTTCACTTGAGAGAGGGAGATTAAAAGGTGTAGGAAACAGTGAAGGAATATGTTGGAGAATGAAAAGAGAAATAGTTCAAGCAGGCAGCAGAAGAGTTTGACGATGAGGTGAAGTGTCACAAGGCTGTTTGTGCAGCAGCTGAGTGAAGTAGGGGTGAGATACGTGTGAACACATGTGTGGGTGGGAGCCAGGTAAGTATACCCAAGTGAGGTTTCTAGACCACAAAAGAGCAAGCAAACAGAGTCCCACACAACCTTGAACTAAGCAATATACTGTGGTATAAGCTTTCACAGGAGAGAACCCACTACATTAGATACTACAGGACTCTCTTTTCTTTTTTGCTACAAACAAGAAAGTTTAGAAGAGGGATACAATTTCACAAAGTCTGAGGAAACAAGGAAGGTTAAGAAAGAAAGAAAGAAAGAAAGAAAGAAAGAAAGAAAGAAAGAAAGAAAGAGTCATTGCAATCTATCCCATACTAACACATTCTTAGTCTGCAAATTAGCTTTATTGTACAAATGCATATATTATATATTTCCTGGATGGATTTAAAAAAGAGATGAAGACAAACACTGACCTTTTAGTGCCAAACATAATGGTAGATGGTTTGTTTCACATTTATGAGATTTCAGCACGCCAAAGTCTTGTTCTAGTTGACCTGGTGGGTTAAGAACAGGACAATCAGGTAATTGTGTTTTTGCGACACAGAACATACATTTTACAGAAAACTTTTGTTTGACCTTGAGCAGGCACTAGATATTTCAGAAGCATACAAAATACTTGCAGCTATAAAAGTATTACTATTGCATGTATGTTGACAAAACAACAATCTACTTTGCAAAGGATCAAGGAATTTCATTTTGTGATTATTATTTTTTTTTTTTACTCGATTGGCTTCCAGTGTTCTTGGGTTCCCCTTGGACAGATTAAGGCCCCATGTGGTTCCTTAGCAGTGCTCCAGAGCCACTATTCCACACTAAAATACTTGATGGTTGCCCAGCTAAGAGTCACTACTGTTGTCTTCACTTTTGCTCCATCCATACTCTTAAAGCCAGTTCAGTGTGCTGTGAACTGTACAGGGCTAGCACAAGGAATCTACAACTCAGTGCACAGCTGCCTTAAGTATTACCAAAACTGCAGGTTGGAGAAGGCCCAGGCAGAGATGGGTTCTCAGGTGCTGGAGTGGCTCTGCATCTCTGCAGCAATGGGCTCTCCTCAATGGGACGGTCAACTCAAACTACTTCTGCAGCCTGGGGCTTTTCCTAGACAATGATAGAACCATTTTCCTGGTTCTAGAGCAAGGCTGCACAGCTGTTGCTGGACTACAACACCCATCATCCCTGACCACTGGCCACTGCGGCTGGGGATTATGGGAGCAGCAATCCAGCATCAGCTGGAAGGCCAAAATTGTGCAGCCCTACTCTAGACAATTGGCTAGTTCTATGGTTTGACTCCTTTGACCCTGATCCCTGGCACAACTCCTAATTCCCACTTGATGACTTCCTATGGCGTAGCCTAACAGCAGAAAATCCACTACTTCTTTATTAAACATAACTGATAATTGAGACATGATAGACATCTATAAAATCATGCACCGTGTAGAGAAAGTTGATAAGAAAGAATTTTTTCTCCCTCTCTCATAACACTGATTGCCAAGAAATTTAGGACCAACAAAAGGAAGTACTTTTTCAAACAATGAATAATTAGCCTATGGAATCCTCTGCTACAAGATGTGATGACAGCCAACAGCTGGATGGGAGGCTTTTAAGAATAAATTCATGGTCTATCAATGGCTACTAGTCTGAGGGCTCTAGGTCACCTCTAGCCTAAGAGGCAAGATGCCTCTTAATACCAGTTGCAGGGGAGCAGCAGCAAGTGAGAGGGCATGCCCTCAGCTCTTGCCTGTGGGCTGCCCTGAGGCATCTGGTGAGCCACTGTGTGAAACAGGAAGCTGGACTAGATAGGCCTTGGGCCTCATCCAGCCGGCCTGTTCTTATGTTAAATTACAGCTGTGCCAAATATTTTCTCATTTGAAAAGTTACTTCAAAAAGTAGTACATTTGATGTGGTAGAACAAGTTACCAGAACATGCTCACTTCACTGAACATTTGCATTGTTCTGATTTTATCTGGCGCTATTTTTACTCCTGACTGCTTCTCAGCATCACTTGCCTTTTTCTTCACCCTCACCATTGTCAGTTTCAATTACCCACATTAGCTGTGTCCTACCCATGTGATTTTGTTTACAAGGATCTATTATGTCATCCCATCCGATGTCACAACTTCGGGTTGTCAATCATTCAGGACTGGCCTGGAGTCCCTAAGCATCAGTATCATACTCCAGGTGAGTACTGAAAGCAATCTTGAGGACCTGAATAGAAAAACGTCGGAATGGGGAAAATAGGAACACAGGAAGCTGCCATATACTGAGTCAGACCATAGGTTCATCTAGCTCAGTATTGTCTACACAGATTGGCAGCGGCTTCTCCAAGGTTGCAGGCAGGAGTCTCTCTCAGCCCTATCTTGGAGATTGTCAGGGAACCTTCTGCTCTTCCCAGAGTGGCTCCATCCCCTTAGTGGAATATCTTAGTGCTCACACATCAAATCTCCCATTCATATGCAACCAGGGTAGACCCTGCTTAGCTCAGGAGACAAGTCATGCTTGCTACCACAAGACCAGCTCTCCTCTGGTTTGGGGGCGGGGGGGATATCTAGGAACAGCTTCAGTTCCTGGAAACCCTGTCACTGGATTAAAAAAATCCCATAGACCCTCACAACCAAAAAGAATAAAATGGCAGTATGGGCTATGAGGCTGAGTACATAAACTAGGAAAAAGACTCTTGGAGGAACAATACTGAAACAGCACGTATGTTTTCAGGATGAGTGAGAGCCAAACCACACCAAAAATGGGAGGACCTTTGTAACAGTCATGAACATGCAACAAAGTCATTTTGGCTCAGACCTACTTGGATCCCTAAATGCCTAGAATTGTGCCAACAATCTCGTCTGTCAACAGGGTATACCCACCAGAAGGGAAGCTTCACCCAACACATGCAAATCTGGTTGCCACAAACATAGGACCACCAGCTCCTGACAAGCATGTGGCCCACACTCCTACACCACCCAACTTCTACCAGAGGGAAGTGTGGCTGCGGAACCAGCCATTGGCAAGTTCACACACCACCACACTGGGACCAAAACGTGCAGCTCACACTGGGAGCACACACTCACTAGGAACCAGCAGTTCTCAGCAACTGGATTTTCCATGTGTCATGTGAAGCTATTCCAACAGCTTACCTTAATACATAACATTTAAACAACATGAATTTAACGCACTTTGCAATTTTATCTCAGGAATCGTTACAACTGGCCTATTATAGTCCAGTATTCTTTCTATATTGCAAATGCAGATGCCAAGACTGGGAGAATAGCAGCTTCCTAGCAAGCTCATGGCTGAAAGAGTATTTGAACCAGAGATGATGGCATGCTCAGGGAAGGAGCACATGCTTTGTATATAGAAGGTCCCAGCTAGCATCTCCAGCAGAACCGTGAAAGACCTAAAACACTACTACCAATCACTACCAGTCAGCATAGACAAGACTAAGTTAGATGGACCAGTGGCCTGATCCACTATAAAGCAGCTTGCCCTATCTAACCCCAACACAGCATGCCTCCAGTGGCTGTTTCTGGTGTCAACCTTATGTTTCTTTTTAGATTGTGAGCCCTTGGGGGACAGGGGACCATCTTATTTATGTATTTTTCTATATAAACTGCTTTGAGAACTTTGGTTAAAGAGCAGTATATAAAAAATTCGTAGTCATAGCTTCATAAGTCTACATGACTTAACAGCTCGCTACCCTAGATCAGGTCTTACAAACTTACTTAGAAGTCAGGCTCCTTTAAATCAATAGGATCTGCTCCATTACAATAGCTTTAGGATCAGGCAATTATTCATTCACACTTGGAGTTGATCTATAAGTAATTTTAAGAAGCTAAGCTTTAAAACAAAGGCTTGTTTCAGTATTTCCAAATTGGCCTCCACCGCTGCAGGTGTCTAAAGAACTTCAACACTTATACCAGTGCATAAGCACAACATACATTGGCTGACATTCACTGCAGTTTAGCCTTGGCAATTAGACTATTTCCAATGAAAGCAGCATGGGTCAAGTGCCCAGTACTATTTTAAGGACATTCACAACATACTGTCTTCACAACAGCCCCACGGCTACTTTTTGTGTGTGCAGCAGACCTCCCAATGTCCTGCCACCAAGGTTAGACTATGCAGAATGTCAGCCAGAGTTTCCAATGCAAGTTGCTCTCTTGAAGTGCACACACACTGGTTTAAGTATATGTGCAAGACTGCTGATGGTGATTGTTAGATGCTCGCAGCAGGATGTGAACAGAAGGGGGGCCAATTGCAAATGCTGGTGTATGCCTATGTAACACACCAGGCACTGGCTACAATCCAGAAGCTGGTGGTGGTGGTGTGCGAGAGAGAATGTAGGATTCCTAACCTAATCAGTTGTCACAGGCAAGTGCACAGATAAATGTTTTGCGAAGATATCATCATGGGGATGGATTTTGTCCCTGCCCCACTCCTCCCCACCTGATTGCTGCTATTGCTAGGATTACATGTGTGCTGAAACGACTCTTCTCTCTCATCTGCAGTTGGTTTGGGATTAAATACGTTGAACATGCAGACCCATGGAAGTCGTAATAATTTCCCCCTTCTTAAAATGTATTGCTTGCAATATGAACAAACACATTCAGGGATTTAGCAATCCCCCCTCCTAAGAAAATAAACCTATCAAAGACATTTAACAATAAGAAATCTCAGAGCAAACACTTTTGTTTGTTAAGAATATTCTCAGATTAAAGTAGATTTGACTGACAGGAAGATTTTGGCTACAAACTCTGTCCTTAATTTGGAAATTGCTTTAGGGAACTTCACATTAGCACAACCATTTCGATGTCATTCCAGGTAAAATGTCTTGTTAGCTCTAGCTGATAAAGCGGCAGTCTTTAAAAAAAAACAAAAAAACCACTGTATCTTTCATTACTCTTCTTTTGGGCAGTGGCATTTTCATCTCAGTTCCTCCAATTTTCAGTGATTTATCATCACAGTTTCTCTTGCTCTCTGTGGAAACCAAGAGCAGAGCTCTTCTCAGCTGACTGTGAATTAAAAATGAATCTCCTTGCAGGAACAATTTCAAGGGACAGCAATGATATCTTGCAAAGAGCAGTCGGCACCCATATCTACCCCCAAATTTGCCACTCTGACTCATCCAACACAGATATAGAATGAACTGCAGCAAGCAGTCCAACACTCACAATAAATTAAGATTGGAGCAGAATTACTAGATCAGTATAAAAATCATACATTGTCGGTACTTATATAACCAACACTATTTCCCTTCCCCATAGTCCCTTTCTATGTTCCAAAAGATTTCCTCCCCCAATAACAGTCTTTCTTACCCTCAGAAATAAGTCATTAACTTCTATGGCGCTTACTCCCAAGTACACGTGCATAGGACTGAAGATTTATTAGGATAATGTCTCCTTGTTTATGCACTGATGCACAACCCTCAACCCACAACATGGCCAAAAGAGATAGTGTACAGAAACGATAACAAGGGTTTATAAACAATCAGGTCACCCTTTACCCACCAGATTAATGCCTGTGACAAGACGACAATGGGAGTTGACAGGGAGTTGACAGGGATGGAGCCAACAGATGTAATCTACTTGCATTTCAAGACAGCTTTTGAGATATATCTGTGTAAGACACTGATAACAGTACAGTTGCTAATAAGTGCCGCCTAATGGGGAAACTCACAATTGGATGATGACATACTTGACCTGACAACTCTCTTAGAGGGAAGCAACAAGTAGTATGTGAAACAGATTTCACTTGACTCCAATCTTTGTTTTATTAGATAGACAGATAGAAGTTTATTCAGTCATTGACCAGCAAATATTGTATTAGATAATTTAGATAAAAACATATACACTGACCAGACTTAGGAAATAGCTTGTACAGGAGTACCTCATTCGTGGGGGTTCAATTCCTCACCTACTAGTGCAAGTAACGGAACTGTGAGTAATGAGTAATTACCAATGGCAGATTTAAGCAGAGGCAGAGTAGGCACTTGCCCATGGCAGCAAAATTTGAGGAGCTGCTCCTCAAATTTTGCCGCCATGACATTTTAAAGGTAATGGGGGGGCTTTCCCCTTGACCCCCTCCCTGCAGCCGCCACTGTGCGACCTTTGCTGACCGTATCCCGCCCCACACAGAGACGGTTTTTAGGGGAAAGGGGGGCTTTCTCCCTCCACCCCTACCTTCACAGCAGTGGGGATGGCAAAAGGCTTAATCCCCCTCCCAGGAATTACTACTATGTGGAAAGGAGGCATAGGTTCCAAAATGGAGGAAAACTACAAAGAATCCTTCCCAGAAATGGCAAAAAAGCAAGCAAACAAACCCCTTACTGTGGTGTGCTCTGTAGGGTCTGTGTGTGCCCAGGAATCCCACCATGAGCCCCAAAATGCCCTGAAATGCCTCCCCTCGAACTGTGAAAAATCATGAGGAAAAGTCAAAATCTGTTTTTGTAAACACAGACACCACAAAATGGCAGGCAGAAGTGACCCCCGAAGTAACTTCCGACCCTCTAGAAACCACAGATACATGGGTTTTAACCTTTTCGTATCTGTGGATACTGAAAATGGGTGTCAATGAGACACCCCACGAATACGCAGAACCACAAATAGAAGCCTACCTTGCATCCCTCAGAGTTGAGGAACTACAGGCCTGTCTCCAACCTTCCGTGGCTGGGCAACACAATTGAGAGGGTGGTGGCCTCCCAGCTCCAGATGATCTTGGAGGAAACTGATTATCTTGACCCATTTCAAACTGGCTTTCGGGCCAGCTATGGGGTGGAGACTGCCTTGGTCGGCCTGATAGATGATCTCCAATTGTTACAGTGGTACATCTGCTGGTAACCTCCAGACTGGATTACTGCAATGTGCTCTATGTGGGGCTGCCCTTGTATGTGGTCCGGAAACTACAATTGGTCAAGAACGCGGCAGCCAGGTTGGTCTCTGGGTCATCTTGGAGAGACCATATAACTCCTGTATTGAAGGAGCTACACTGGCTGCCGATATGTTTCCAGGCAAAATACAAGGTGATGGTTATAATCTATAAAGCCCTAAACAGCTTGGGCCCTGGGTATTTAAGTGAACGTCAACTTCGTCATGAACCCCACCGCCCACTGAGATCATCTGGAAAGGTCCGTCTGCATTTGCCACTGGCTCGTCTGGTGACTACTCAGGGACAGGCCTTCTCCGTTGCTGCCCTGAGGCTTTGGAATGCACTCCCTAGTGAAATAAGAGCCTCCTCATCTCTGACAGCTTTTTAAAAGTCTTTAAAGATGCATCGGTTCACCCAGGCTTTTAATTAATATTGTTTGAATTGTTTTAATGCTGTTTTAAAATATTGTTTTAAAATTTTTAAATTGTTGTGGTGTTTTAAACTTTTTGTTTTTGTTTTAACTAATGTTTTACTTTCTGTTTTTATTTTGTTGTAAACTGCCCAGAGACACAGGTTTTGGGCAGTATACAAATGTAATAAATAAATAAATAAATAAATAAATAATAAAATAGTAGCTCTGTGAATAACAACGTTCTCCTGTATAGTTTGCCAGTACGGTGCAGTAATTGATGTGTTGGACTAAGACTGGGAAAACCTGAGTTCAAATCCCTGCTCAGCCACAAAGCTCACTAGATCTGAGACAGTCATTATTTCTCAGTCTTGCCTAGCTTATAGCAGGTTTCAACAAATTTGTTTTGGCTCTAGGAGAAAGCCAAAAATTATACGAGTCAGACTGCCATCCACTCCTTGTGGGGTGGACTTGCTGTTTACCCCCAGCAATGCCCTCCACTCTTTGAGGTGGACACATTGCTTGCTCACTCCTCCTCCTGATCACATCCGTATGGCTCAAGTAGATGAAGGACTGATATGACCAGTAGAAGGAAGGAGCAACCCACCTTGCCTTGCTTATTCACTTCTGCTCCTCCTAGTCACATCCATCCATTGCCTGGTTTAAATTTATGGGCTCCATGGTGAGTTGGCGCCTGGGAAATGTCAAGCCCTGCCTTACAAAACAGAGGGTGGGAAAGAACCATGTGTGCTATCATAAACTCCATGGAGCACAGGGAAGGATAAAAATAGATATTAATTTTATCACACTTCTTAAGAAATTCATCATGGCAATGTTACCTATGCAATTCTGTGTATAGGTTATTCCCCAATATTCTTGACATATAATTTTTAAATGCCAACTCTTACCTTGTCAGTACACAGTGAGGCTATTCCCAGGATCACTGGGAAGCAGGCTAAGGGAGCTTCACCTGCTTCCCAGTGATCGTGGGAACCACCGGGCCCGCAGGCAAGCACAGTGCTCCCAAGGCTGCTAGCGAATTCCCCTTCCTCTTAAATAAGGTCAACGGAGTGAGCACTCCGTTAACCTCACTTTTTTGCTCGTGTGTTGCTGCAGTGCATGAGTGTCACACACTCGTGCGGGGCATCCTGTTACTTCTGGGGGCCACGCAGCCCCGATCCCCACCAGCTCCATGGTGGAGCTGGCAGTTGTGTGGGAGGCTGATCCCGCCACCCCAGGGCTGCTCTTTGATCGTCTGTGGGGAGAGCGGGCTAAGCCCACTCTCCCCGCAGACCTGATAGAAGCTCTACTTTCAGATCGTGAGAAGAATCACACTTCAAAACCAATGTCCCGAGGAGACTATTGCATTTAGAGAGAGTGGCCAAATGACTGCAGCCAAAGCAATGAACACCTCTCTACCTCCAAGTAAGATGATCTACACCAGACAGTGTGCTATTAGTCAACAGATATGATCTCTAACAAACAGCAACAGAAGCAACGTTTCAAAATCAAGGGACCAGATTCACATATGCTAGTTATTGGCAGCTGAATGCATGGAGTGACTCACTGAAAAACAGCAGTGCATTTTAGGTGATATGAAGATTCTATCTTTTTATTTCTCACATTTATATCCTGCCCTTTCTCAGAGCAGCACACACGGTTCCTTCTGCCCCCACATTTTCCTCACAACAAGCCTGTTAAGAGTTCATCCAGTAGTTCAGCTAGTAAGCTTCACGGCCGAGCAGAGATTTGAACCTGGATCTTCCTGGTTCCCATCTAAGCCTCCTACAATACAACCCTGGTCCTCAAACATCTGTGATAACCCATTCACACATGCAAGTCATCATTGGGTTCCGCAGTCATCCACAGCTAGACATATCTATATAATATTTATTTCCAAGTAATTTTAGAGCCACTTGCCATGTTTAATGTTTATGTGTTTTGCTCCCACAAGTCACCCTTGCATTTAAACAATAAAAATAAGAAGAATATTCACCTAGTCAACCTAATCCTATCTCCAACCTTGCATACAAGGAGATGGAAAGAGGCAGTTAAGCTTAATTGCAGGAATAAATAGAGGATGTATGGAAACTATTTAGGGATTACAGGGGTTTGCAAGGGGTCATGGTGGCAGTATATCTTGCTCTCTTTATTGAACAGGGGGAGAGCAACTGGCCCTATCCATCCCCAGCACAGCGTCCCTCAAGTGGCCATCGCTGGTGTCTGTCTTGTGTTTCTTTTTTAGATTGTGAGCCCTTTGAGGACAGGGAGCTATTTTATTTATTTATTTGATTGCTTACATCTATGTAAACCACTTTGGGAACTTATGTTGAAAAGTGATATATAAATATTCATTGTATCCGTGCATGGTGAACTTTAGCAAACAGGGATAGGTGCCTGTCTCACCAAGCAAAAAGGCAGCTCTCAAGCGGCGACTCCCTCACATTTAGCAGGGGGAGAGCAACTGTTCCTATTCATTTGAACATAGCTGATGCAGGAATCTCCTCTCTCCTCCAGCTTAGCAAGATGCTGAGCTCCTTTGGGAGAGGAAAACACTTCTTCATTTCTCTGCTATGTAAACTGCTTTGTGAGGGTTTTTTTATTGAAAAATGGTATGCAAATATTCTGTACTAATAGGGGAGAAAGCAGAAGCAGGAAAGTATGTGGACATATGAGTGTGCAATTTGTTTTGGTATCCAGAGGATTTTAAATAATATATAATTCTATATATGGAGATTTTTAAGAAATTGTCCAAATGCAGAGTCTGGTAGACCTCTCAAAATAAACCCTTGAAGATATGAAGCTTCTACTTAGTCAAACCATTGGTCTATCTACACTAATTGGCAGTAGTTCATTACAGACAGGCTTTTCTCAGCTCCACAGAGAGATGCCAAAGACTGAATTGAGATCTTCTGCACGTAATAATGAGCAATGGCAGCATCCCAACCTCTTCCAAACTTGTAGAGCAGCCACTGTAACCTTCCAAATCATTCATTTCTTTAGATATAGTAAAATAGTATGAACAGGGCCACCTTTGCCAGCCTAGCAACAGGATGCAATATTTATGTTGACATGGCAATCTTCTCAGAAACACCCCACTGAATAGGTCTTTTCATAATTATAAGCACAGGTAGACTGCAACTGATAAGATTTCAACTGTTTACTGTAGATTCTCAAAGGCACCATGTATCAATTGAGGCATAATCAACTTCTAATCTACATCACAAAACTTCATTCCAGGAGTAAGGAGAGTGCAAAAACAACTGGACAATTGAAATGACCATTGAACTACTTCAAAAGTTTTATGCACGTGATTTTAGTCAATATTTTGCTGGGGGGAAATTCAAGCTGTTGTCAGGGATTTAATATCATTGTTTATTAGGATTGTGTTGCGTTGGTAAGCTTGTTAATATAATCTTCTTACACTGTGGTACCCTTTTATGAATTAATTATTTTATGGCTTGTAGCATGTTCAGTTTAATCATGCATTCTTCATCTTACTAGGCAAGCTTTTACAATTAGATTTTAACCCTGAACACTGCAGGGCTTTTCGATCCTATTAGAGCCTCTCTTTCTAGATTAGGCTGTTGTCCGTTCCCTCAATTTATGCACATATATTATTATTAACATTTGGTTAAACCAAATGTTTAACCAAATCCAGATACACTTACAGATGCCCTCATATCCCCTTGTGCTGCTGGCAACCATTAGGAGTACAAAATTTAGGATACAATCTAAGTTCCAGACAAACTTAACAATCTTTAAGTTAAGCATCTTTAAGAATATGACAAATATTTATTATTATTATTTCTTGTTTACACAGTCAGACAGGTGTTATTGACTGGTTTGTTTTATCCAGACCTTCCCAAGGACCTGGGATGGCTGAATTTTATCATCAATACTGCTGGTTATTATAGATATCGTTTCAAAATATAGGCTGTTCCAAGTAAAGCTGCTTTTTGTAATTGGCTGATGGTGATTTCTGTGGCCCCTATGGTGTTGAGGTGCTCTTCAAGGTCTTTTGGAACTGCACCCAGGGCGCCAATTACCACTGGGATTATTTTGGTCTTTTTCTGCCACAGCCTTTCAATTTCAATTTGTAGATCTTTGTATTTGGTAATTTTTTCTATTTCTTTTTCTTCTATTCTGCTATCCCCTGGTATTTCTATGTCGATTATTTTGACTTGTTTTTTTTCTTCTCAACTACAGTGATATCTGGTGTATTGTGTGGCAGATGTTTGTCTGTTTGTAGTCGGAAGTCCCATAATATTTTTACATCTTCATTTTCTTCAACTTTTTCCATTTGATGGTCCCGCCAATTCTTGGCTACCGGAAGCTTGTAATTTTTGCAGATGTTCCAGTGTACCATCCCTCCTACCTTGTCATGCCTTTGTTTGTAGTCAGTCTGTACGATCTTCTTACAACAGCAGATCAGGTGGTCCACTGTTTCATCTGCTTCTTTACAAAGGCGGCACTTGCTGTTTGTTGTGGATTTTTCTACTTTTGCTCTTATTGCATTTGTTCTTAGTGCCTGTTCTTGTGCAGCCAGTATTAAACCCTCTGTTTCTTTCTTCAAGTTGCCATTCTTAAGCCATTGCCAGGTCTTGCTGATGTCTCATTTTCCACTTATATTGTGCAAATATTGACCATGCAGGGGCTTATTTCTCCATTTTTCTGCTCGGTTCTTGACTTGTTCTTTCTTGTAGGCCTGCTTTGTTTCATTGGTGTTGAATAGTTTCTCGTTCTTGACCATTTTAAGTGCATCTGCTTCACTGTCCTTGATATATTCTTCAAGGCCTCTTTTCTCCTCCTCTACAGTTTGATGGACTTGCAGCATTCCTCTTCCACCTGACCTGTGAGGGAGGTAGAGCCTATCTACATCACTGCAGGGGTGCAGAGCATGATTGATGGTCATGATTTTCCTGGTCTTACGATCTAGCGTCTCTAGCTCTGCCTGGGTCCAGTCTATTATACCTGCAGTGTATCTGATAACAGGTATAGCCCAGGTGTTTATGGCTTGTATGGTGTTCCCGCCATTGAGTTTGGACTTTAGGATTTTTCTAACTCTCCTGATGTATTCACTTCCAATTTTTCTTTTCACTTCAGCCTGGAGAATGCCCAAGTATTTGTAATGTTCTTTCTCTTCCAGGTTCTTGATCTTGCTTCCATTGGGCAGTTCTATTCCTTCTGTTTTTGTTATTTTCCCTCTGTTCATTATTAATGCAGGACACTTACCTAGTCCAAACTCCATTGCTATATCGCTACTGACTATACGGACAGTGTTTAGCAGTGATTCGATTTCTGACTGGGACTTTCCATACAACTTCAGATCGTCCATGTACAGCAGATGGTTGATTTTACTTGATGTATTAGATGTTTGGTATCCGAGGCCTGTTTTGTTTAGTATTTGTGAAAGTGGGGTCATGGCGATTACAAACAATAGAGGGGATAGTGAGTCCCCTTGGAAAATGTCTCTTCTAATGCTAACCTGTCCGAGTGCCTCACCATTGATTGTTAACTGTGTACTCCACATGCTCATTGCTTTTTAAATAAATATCTGAATGTTTTTGCTGACACCAGTTGTTTCTAAACATTTTAGTATCCATGTGTGAGGCAATGAATCAAAGGCTTTCTTGTAGTCAATCCATGCAACGCTTAGATTTGTTTTTCTTCTCTTGCAGTTTTCTAAAATTATTTTGTCAATTAGCAGCTGGTCTTTTGTGCCTCTGGTGTTCGGGCAATTTCCTTTCTGTTCAACTGGAAGCTGTTTGTTAGTTAATAAGTGTTGCATCACTTCATCTGCTATTATCCCAGTTAATAATTTGAACATGGTTAGCAGGCAGGTTATCGGTCTATAATTACTTGGAACTGCACCTTTTGCTGGGTCTTTCATGATGAGATGAGTTTTCCCAGTTGTTAGCCATTGTTCAATATCACTGCCTTTCATAATGTGATTGAACTGTTTTGATAGTTGTTTATGAAGGCTTGTTAGGTGTTTAAGCCAAAAGTCATGCAGTTCATCGTTGCCTGGCACAGTCCAATTTTTAATTTTCTTTGCTGTTTCACTTAGTAATTCTGTTGTTATTATTAGATCTTGCATTTGTTGGTTACATTTTTTGACCTCTTTCATCCAGCCTGCTTTTTTATTATAATCTATTGGATTGTCCCATAATTTCCCCCAGAATTGCACTGTTTCTTCTTTATTTGGTGTTTCTAGGTTTCTTGCAGTTTCTCCTTCTATGCTTTGGTAGAAACGTCTCTGATGCGACTGGAATTGGAGATTCTGCCTGTGTTGTGTAATTCTGGCTTCATATCTGCTAATCTTCTTTGACACTGATGTTATTTGCTGCTTTATTATTTCCAGGACTTCTCTAATTTTCCTTGAATCTAGGTGGTATTTTTGGAGCAGATACTGTTTGGTGTTTTCATTCTTCAGCTTCTTGTCTTTCATATCTTTCAATTTACTAGCATCTGATCTAAGCCTGGAGATTTTATTTTCTAATCTAATCTTCCATTTAGGTGATGTACTGCTTTCTTTTTTTACAGGTCCACTGATCTTATATCCGAGCTCTTGTGTTGTTATTGTTGCTGCACTGTACATTAGTTGGTTTGTTTCTTGCACATTCTTGGTTGTTATTTCTGCAAGTGCAGCACTGACATCTTTTAATGCCTGAGCAAGTTGTTTTTTGGCAACTGTTTTTAGAGCTGGAAGTCGAACCCTGGTGGTTGTTTGGTTCATGTGCTCAGTTACTTTTTGCTTGAGTTCTTGTTGCTTTTCTGTTAAACGGCATTTGGGTTTTTGAGGTGAAGGCAAAGGGGCGGTTGCCTGGTTTTGATTTTGAAACAGTTCAGCAACAGTGGCATCCTCGATTTCCAACACCTCCTCCACCTGCGCCTGAGCAACTTCTTCAGTTGGTGGTAATTCTTCTTCCATATCTTGAGCCTGTGTTGCTCTTTGCAGTTCTTCCAGCTCAACTCCTGTGAATACTTTATTTCTTATTATGAATCTTCTCTGGTCTGCTAGCCTTTGTTCTGTTATTTCTGTGTCTGGATGCTTCTCTTTCCAAATTTGGTACATTCCTTTTAAATAACCTCTTCTTGTTGGACTAGACTTGTAATAGCAGATCATTATTTCCTTGTTGGCATTTTTCGTATATTTTTTTCGGTTAAGCGACGTTTCTTCCAGTAACTTTGCTGTCTCCAGCCCTGGTTGCTCAACTGAAGATCCTGAGTCCTGTTGCCCACTTGCCACCAGATGTCCAGGGACTATAGCATATGGCGTGGTCCTTGTTGACCCGGGCAACGACCGATCCGGTAAAGATTTATTAAAGTTACGACTCACCATATTGTTGATGGGGGAGGCACTCTTTGTCTGGCTCCTCTGGTGAGACCTGTCCAGTATGGTTGGATCTCTGGCATAGCTCTCACCTTCATCAGAGCACACAAGCCCCACAACCATGCCAAGGTAGTTCCTCACTGGGGGTTATTATTATTATTATTATTATTATTATTATTTCTTGTTTAAACAGTCAGACAGTTGTTATTGACTGATTTGTTTTATTCAGACATCGAGTCCTTCCCAAGGACCTAGGATGGCTGAATTTTATTGTCAATGTTGTTGCTGTTGTTATAGATATCGTCGCAGAATATAAGCTGTTCCCAGTAAAGCTGCTTTCTGTAATTGGCTGGTGGTGATTTCTGTGGCCCCTATGGTGCTGAGGTGCTCTTCAAGGTCTTTTGGAATTGCACCTAGGGAACCAATTACCCTGGGATTATTTTGGTCTTCTTCTGCCACAGCCTTTCAATTTCAATTTGTAGATCTTTGTATTTCGTTATTTTTTCTATTTCTTTTTCTTCTATTCTGCTATTTCCTGGTATTGCTATGTCGATTATTTTAACTTGTTTTTCTTTCTTCTTGACTACAGTTATATATGGTGTACTGTGTGGCAGATGTTTGTCTGTTTGTAGTCGGAAGTCCCATAATATTTTTGCATCTTCATTTTCTATCACTTTTTCAATTTTATGGTCCCACCAATTTTTGGCTACAGGTAGCTTGTATTTTTTGCAGATGTTCCAGTGTATCATCCCTGCTACCTTGTCACGCCTTTGTTTGCAGTCAATCTGTGCGATCTTTTTACAACAGCTGCTTAGGTGGTCCACTGTTTCATCTGCTTCTTTACAGAGGTGGCACTTGCTATTTGTTGTTGATTTTTTGACTTTTGCTCTTATTGCATTTGTTCTTAGTGCCTGTTCTTGTGCAGCCAGTATTAAACCCTCAGTTTCTTTCTTCAAGTTGCCATTCTTAAGCCATTGCCAGGTCTTGGTGTTTTCTGATTTTCCACTTATATTGTACAAATATTGACCATGCAGTGGCTTATTTTTCCAATATTTGCGCAATTATTTATTATTATTATTTATTTGATTTCTGTACCACCCTTCCAAAAATGGCTCAGAGTGGTTTACACAGAGAAATAATAAATAAATAAGATAGATCCCTTTTCCCCAAAGGGCTCACAATCTAAGAGGAAACATAGGATAGACACCAGCAATGGTCACTGGAGGTACTGTGCTGGGGGTGTATAGGGCCAGTTACTCTCCCCCTGCTAAATAAAGAGAATCACCACGTTAAAAGGTGCCTCTTTGCCAAATTAGCCAAGTTAACACATTTTCAACATTTAAGCTGAATTGTTTTAGGTGGTATTATTATTTTGAAAACACTAATCTTCTGCTTGGTAACGTTGGAGCTAGAACCCTGTGAGCATCAGCTCTCAGATGCAATGTCTCATAGTGACCACTGAGGGAGGGGTTAGCTTCATGGATGAAAGTGCTGGACTCCTCCCCTCTTTGTTCTTCCAGTGTTAGTCTCCATTTTGTCTCTCCAGAGATGGCTGTTTATTTTGGTCTCTCTCTTCAGCCATGAGCTACAGCTGAAATTAAGCTGCAGGGTTTTTCACGTTTGTTTGTAACATTTTCTTTAAATAAATCCTTGTAGTTTTACTCTTAAATACTCCAGTACTGTCTCAAGACCTCTTGCTTTGCTGCTTTCTCACCAAACTTGTTTTGATTTACTATTTGGGGACTGAACTGCCACTCTTCTCCTACAGGTAAGAGGTAGGAACTCTACTCAAATATATCCTAGATTACAAAAGAAGTATTGTCTTGCTGTATCAAAGGTTTATCTTCTCTAGCATTCTGTTTTTCACAGCAGATACACAGAGGCCTCTTGGTGCTCATTAGGTAGGGAATGAAAGCCATGGTCTTCCTTTGACAGTATGCTCTTGAATAACAGACACCTGAGACAGAGTCCTGTAGCACTTTAAAGACTAATTCACTTAGGACCAGTTTCCATGATCACTCCAATGTCAGTTAGACAAAGATCTGAGATTCCCATAGCACATATATTCCCGCAGAGCATCATGCATGCTAGGGATTTTAAAAAAAAATATCCAATTGGCAACACATCAACCCAACACGAAGCTGAGATCTCTAAACTGGGATCAGAAGTTGACTTGTCCATGTCAGGCTGGCAACTTGCCAAGCAGAGATTACCAATAATAATAATAATAATAAAATCCTGAGTTCTCATGACATGCTCTGTGGGAGCATGAATATCGCAGAAATCTCAGATTTGGCTCTAGCCAACATTACAATGATCATGAGAACTGGCCCTTAAGGTGACATATGTTTTTGTGGGCCACAGCTTAGTTCACAAGATTTGGCTGACCCACTGAAATGTGCCTCTTTGTGAAAAGCCAAGGCAAAGAATTACCCAATATATCAAAATCCACTGGAAGTCACCATGTACTGAGATCATTCAGTCCTTCTAGCTCATTTACTCTCTGTATTGTCTACACCAGGGCTGCTCAACTTCAGCCCTTCTGCAGATGTTATTTATTTTTATTACATTTATAAACCGCCCTATCCAAAGGCTTTGGGCTGTGTACAAGAAGACATAAAAACACACACCATTTAAAAACACAGTGCTCAAAACAATATAAAAACAAACACAATTCAAAACCATTTAAAACCAATTAAAATACTTTTACAAACAATTAAAAAACCTTGGAAGGCAGGCCAAACAAGTAACTTTTTAGGGCTCTCTTAAAGGCCGACAGTGAGCCTAAACTGCAGATATCAAGTTGTCACCAGACGTACTGGTGGTAACTGGAGACGGAACTCTCCAGATGACCTCAATGTGCAATGGGGAACATACAGTAGAAGTCACTCTCTAAGGTAGCCCAGACCCGAGCCATTCAGGGCTTTAAAGTTAATAACCAGCACTTTGTATTTTGCCCAGAAACATATCGGCAGCTAGTGTAGCCTACACTGGCTGCATTATGGGAATTGGCAGCCTACAATTCCCATTATCCCTGGCTATTGGCCATTGTGCCTGGGGATTATGGGAGTTGGAGTCTAAAAACAGCTAGGGGGCCTAAGTTGAGCAGGCCTGGTCTACACTGATAGCAGCAGATCTCCATGGTGTCGGATGGGAATCTTTCCCTACCTGGAGATCTCAGAAATTGAAGCTAGGACTACCTACATGCAAAGCATGTGTTCAACCACTGAGCTACAATACCCAACCACATTTCATTTCATTTATTTCCTACTCAGAATTGTTATAAAGACTAATTTCCAGTTCAACAATGTTAGCTTTGATCGTGACTTCTTCAAATTAATTGCTGGTTCCAAGATATTCTGGTCCAAAACACAGATTAAAAACAAAAACAAAAAAACTTTTATCAAATTAGTTTAAATGATTGAACTGAAAGATTTCTTTTTTGTTGTTCTAGAAGCACATACTTCACAGCCTTTAACTTGTTTAAAAGGGGAAGAAATGAGCATAGTTACAGAAAAATATGATGCACAGTCTGCAGATCACCTTAATTTTTGTAATGTTCCTATGAAAGATTTGAAGCCTTTCTCTCTCAGCAGATTTTGTAGAACAAAAAACATATTGATACTTCTAATATTTTCTAGGAATAACCTACAATAGGAATGGAATTCACTTAATTAAACGTATCTAATAATAGAAACCCACATCCATAATTACAGAAAAGCATCACACCCTCAGCTATAAGTCTATAATTATCAAATACCATTTAAACATTTCCTATTTACAGAGAAACTTTATAGGTTCCACATGGCTATTTTGCAATATCCAAAAGGTGGATAAATTATAAATGTGAGCATAATTTATTAATGAAAATGAGAGGAATATCAATGCGTTGAACTTGTCCCCAGCCTGCAGAAGAATCTGCTTTAATAAACACCAATGCAAATTGCCTGACTATATTACAAAATGCCATCTACAGGAACTTTATTGCTAAAGCAGACTTCATTAAAGAAACAAATTGTCTAGTCACTGCACTTTTTAATTCATGCACAAAACATGATCTAATTTGCAGTCTCACTCTCCACCTGTTGTAACCAGCTGATGATTTGAAGCCTATTTCTCAGAGCCACTACACAAATAATTCTATTCAAAGGCCCAGGAAGGCATTAATTGATCACCAGTGCTGTCCTCAAATTAGGTACAGACCTATTGCTTAATCAGGGTTAGCAGTGAGCACTGTTGGTTGCCTTAAACCTGGTTAACATCCCAAACATACAGCGAAACCCTGGTTTAACTTGCCAAATTAAGCCCTCTCCTGGGAGACACTGGGCAGCTTCACACGTCATGTTGAATGGCGGTTCAGCTGAGCCACCGGAACATGCGCAAGCTCTCCTTTAGGTGTCGAGAAAGATATGCCAACACTAGATGTGAAGTGTGAACCTATCAGTGTTGGCATATCCTACCCTACTTGCAGTACAGAATCCAATATCAGTAATGTAGATTTGAAGTGAGGAATGGATGTCAGGTTCCATACCACAAATAGGATAGAATATGCAGACATTGGTGGGTTCACACATCATGCCGAATGTTGGCATATCCTTCCCAAGACCGAAAGTAGAGCTCATGCATATACTCAGCACTCCAGCGACATGTTTCATCAGTGAGTAAAAAGTTTTGTTCTGGGTGACAGTATGCACATAAATCTCTCTCTCTCTCTCTCTCTCTCTCTCTCTCACACACACACACCAGTTGTAGTAGTAACAACTGTTTCTACTATAGCAATAGCTGTACAACATCATTCATTTGTGAAGGCAGCTCTGCTACTTTGATGGAGATGCTCTGGCTCCTTTTGGTAGCATCCTACAGACGCTTGGGACACAAATAAGCAGTAGGAAAAGAAATTAACTTGCACCCTTGGCTATGGATTACAAGGCAAGCAGGCCACAGGATTCCCAAATGTATGCAGCGCTTATGAGAAAGAGCATGCCTGGGTTTTCCATGAAAAGGGCACTTACATAGGAAGCTGCCTTATACCAAGTCAGACCATTGGTCCATCTAGCTCAGTAGTGTCTACACAGACTTTTAGTGGCTTCTCCAAGCTTACAGGCAGGAGTCTCTCTCAGCCCTATCTTAGGGTTGCCAGGGAGAGAACTTGGAACCTTCTACATACAAGCATGCAGATGTTCTTTCCAGAGCAGCCCCATCCCCGAAACACAATCATCTTACATTGGTCACATGCAATCTTCCATTCAAATGCAAACCAGGGCAGACCCTGCTTAACTAAGGGGACAATTCATGCTTGCTACCACAAGACCAGCTCTCCTCTTCTGAAGGATAAGTCTTTTTCAGGGTTAAATATCTTTCACGACACTATGAAGTCAAAAATAAAAACAGGAAAGTTAGTATATAAAATTACTTCTAGGATATACAACACAAAATGCAAATAGAACAAGCAAGCCAGTGCAAAATCTCTAAAGAGTACTTCAACATGTCAGTACCATAGCAAACACAATGGTATGTGCATGTCAAGCACATAAAAGATGGAACGGGTTGGTTGGTTGGTTGGTTGGTTTCCCCTTATGCCAGTAGCATCATACACTGCTGTCACAGTATTTTCCCAAGAGCTGCCATGAAAAATACCTGACTCTTGTCCAACTTTTTGGCTGCACAAAGGGTGAAGATTGCTGAATAGCTTTAGGATCAACAAGGCCCTTCAATATAAATAACAGAACCCTAGAATTGTAGAGTTGGAAGATACCTTGGAGGTCTTGTAATACAACCCCCTGCTCAGTGCAGGAAACAGCTACTAGGACTGGCATGTCAGAAAAAATAGTAATTCCAACATTGAAATTCCCACACACCCCACCCCCATATACCAGGAGGCATCAGAGTATAGTATAGGTGCCCCAGGTAGGGCCCTGCTGGGGGTGGCCCTTTAACTGGCCACCCAGCACTGGCGTGGGGGCGGCATAGCAATGTTTGGCAGTTTGTGGGGGGAGGGGATCAGGGAGTGATGGATTTCTCCCTGGGAAACCTGCACAGCTGCTGGGAGGTTTTGCAGGTTTCTGGGGATTATCGTTCCATTCAGAATTTACAATCCTCCAAAGCCCTTTCGTCCTCCCAAGAGCTGCGCAGGATTCCTAGGGAGCAGTTCTTCACTCCCTGCCCACGCGCCCACCCCAAACATTTCTGCACCTCTCAGCCACCCCTGCTCCAGTGCTGGGTAGCCGGTTATCCCCACCCACACCCCTGAGTGTAAACCTTATGCTCTGATGCCTCCTGTGGCGGGGGGGGGGGGATTCCAATGTCGGAATTCCCATTTTCCCAGCAGGCACAGTCCTAATGGTTACATTATCCCAACAGATTGCGTTCCAGATTCTCTCTGAAAACTTCCAGCCACCAAAGTAGAGCCCACCACTGCATGAGGGAGACTGCTGCCACTGTCAAACACTTCTGATGGTTAGGACGCTATTCCCAACATCTAGCATAAATCTGTTTCCTTGTAATTTCAACCAATTGGTTCTTATCTTGCCCTCAGGAACAACAGAGAATGAATCCAATCCTCCTTTTAGGCAGCAGTCCTTCAGATTACTCTGGAGAACAAGATCACTCCTTCTGTGTGACAAGAAGGACTCAGTCCCTTTGGACAGCGTCATGCAACTCTTTCAGGGGGCTGCGCTGTAGTTTGCCTAAGAGCAAAAAAATCTCATGGTTTCATCAAAGCATTCTCAGTGTAATATTAACCATCAATTTTGCACACCACTGCTAATCTACTTTCAAATAGGGATATGCAAAACAGTTCGAATTTGAACCGGTTCGGTTCGATGGTTCAAACTCGAACCGAACCAGCCATTAGGTTCGAGCTGTCAGTTTGAATTTGAACCGAACTGGGGGGGGGTCAATTTGAACTGGTTTGAACTTCCCTAAGTGGGTGGGGTGGTAGTTGGCACCCATGGGTGCCTACTATCTAACCCCCAAAGCAATCAGGCACTCATGCGATTTTTTATGATTTTTTTGAGGGGGGTATTTTTTTCTCATAGGATATATTGGGACTCAAACCATCCCATTATTCTCTATTGTGGAGCACCCATGGGTGCCAACTACCACCCAAACCCCAAAGCAATCAAACACTCCTACGATTTTTTTAATGAATTTTTGAAATATTCTTAATTATTTTTCTCATAGGGTATAATGGGACTTGAACAAGCCCATTATCCCCTATTGTGGAGCACCTAGGGGCACAAAAGTGTGGTGGGTGGTAGACACCCAGGGGTGCCTACCACCCACCAAACCCCAAGGCAATCGGACGCTCCTCCAATTATTGGTGAATTTTTAAAGTATTTTTGAATTCCTCATAGGGAATAATGAGGATTCCAGCAAATGTATAGCTTAATGTTAGGGGGAAAGGGGTGGCCTAGAGCAGAGTGTGGTGGGTGGTAGTGCCCAAGGGGGCAAGGAAGCTACCAGAATTATTTGAAAGGAATTGGGCAAAGGGCTGATTTTTAAGTGATTTTTGAAGTTTACGTGTCTTTAAGGTTTTTCTCCATAGGGAAGAATGGAGGTTTCAGCAGCCCCATAACTGCACTTGAGGGGCGCTGGGGTGGCTGACAGCGAGTGGCGGTGTAGTGCACAGAGGGTGCCAACCACCCCCATGGGTTGCTAACCGATGGGTTACAGGGTTTTGTTGTTTCTGAGGTGTTCTGAGTGTAGATTCTCTGGTAGCAAATGAGAGTGGATTCATGGTTTGTCATTGAAAATCTCATAGTAAGGATCATGTCCAGGTAACCAAACATGGAAGATTTAAAATGCTGAATGCTTTCTTCTTTGGGGCTACAAATGACTGAAATGTTTCTATGCACATACTGTTTCTATGCACATACGCATCTGCAGGCAGGCTGTTTTTGTGGACTAGTAACATTTGCGCCCATTTTGTCCTTGATATTCCAGATTCCAGCAATCACCACAGCCATGCAGGGCAAGATTCAAGAACTGCATCTCTCGATAATGTTACAGTTCTTCCCATAACCAAGTAATTGTAGGACAGCATCACCGCCCAGCCAGATTGCTCACTATGCATTTAGCACACTGTCACAAGCTTTTTGAAAGTAGATTAGCAGTTGTGTGCTTAATATGTGGTTAACAGTGCTGTGAACACATGTAATGATACAATTACAGAATTATTTTGCTCTTAGCTGAACAGAAGCAAAAAAAAAAAAAACCCACTGAAGAGAAACCTTTTTGTGGGCTAGTAACAATTGCATAGCAGCAGTTAAAGACCTTTAGGTACCTGAGGCTTGGAAACCAATGCTGTTGCCAGCTGCTGACTCTTCTTCTCACTGCACTCATGCCCACTGGCCAACCTACCCCTTCCCAGGATGAGACAAACTGCTCCAACCATCAGGGACATTGTGGAGAGGAGGATGAAATGCTGGGAAAGGAACTGAATTGTGTCACTTGTTCCAGTTTCACACAGGGGCTGGTAAAGAGAGGTCAGTCTGCAGGACCTTGGAGAGCTGAACTTGTGGTAGCAAGCATGAATTGCCCCCTTTGCTAAGCAGAGTCTACCCTGGTTCGCATTTGAATGGGAGACTACATGTGAGCGCTGTGAGATATTCCCTTTAGGGATGGGCTGCTCTGGGAAGAGCAGAAGGTTCAAAGTTCCCTCCCTGGCATCTCCAGGGAGCTTGTGGTAGCAAGCATGACTTGTCTCCTTAACTAAGCAGGGTCCACCCTGGTTGCATATGAATAGGAGACTTGATGTGTGAGCACTGCAAGATATTCCCCTCAGGTTATGGAGCCGCTCTGGGAAGAGCAGAAGTTCAAGGTTCCCTCCCTGGCATCTCCAGATAGGGCTGAGAGAGACTCCTGCCTGCAACCTTGGAGAAGCAGCTGCCCGTCTGTGCAGACAATACTGAGCTAGATGTGCCAATGGTAGAAGGCAGCTTCCTATGTTTCTAACAAGTTGATTTGACAAATTCCCAGTACCAGCTGAGCCATTTGCTGTGTCTTGGTCATGACTATGTCCCTCATGCTCCGACCCTCTGCTGTGGACTGCAGGCACTAAAGAAGCAGACCCTCGGCCTTAAGCCACACTTTCCATCACTTCTCACCTGATGCATTCTCTGCATTGGTGAGCAGGCACTGAAGGCTGACTGGCTCTCAGTATGTCAAGACCCAATCCCTCAAGTGAGTCCGGCTCAGGAGGGGCTCCCTCAGCATACACAGGAAATTGACCTACACCAAGTCCATATACCTCAGTATTGTCTTCAATGACTGGCAGCAGCTATCCTGGGTTACAGGCAGAAGATGTCAGGGTTCGAGCCTGGAACCTTCCACATGCAAGCATACAGATGCTCTTCCACTCAGCTATGGCCCCATCCCCTAAAGGGAATCTCTTACAGCACTCACATGCATTCACCCATCCAAATACAAACCAAGGTGGATTCTGCGTAGCAAGAAGGGACAATTCATGCTCGCTGCCAGAAGACCAGATCTTCCCCGCTAAGGGTCCAGGTTCAAGACCTCCTTGCAACCTGCATCCTGCATCTTGGCAGCTGGGATTGGTAACAGGGATTCACCTGGATCCTCCCCTTTGGGATCGGAGACCTGGCTGTAGTTTAAGGTTGGGGCCATGACAGAGCTTCTCCTTTCCCCTGCACTAAGTCACCACTCACCTTCTCCACACTTCCTCATCCGGCACTCTGTCCATCCTCCTATCAAGACAGCACCCTGATAAAGGAAGATGGTGAACTCAGAGCAGCACTGGGGTGGAGTGAAGTGGGGAGATGTGGAGCAAGCATGGCCAAGGGGGTGGTGCCGGCAGCATGAAGACAGCAGCAAGCATGGCTGGAAAGCAAGGTGGTGGGCAGGGGACAGCAGCCACCCTCAGCAGCAACCACCTAATTTATTTATTTTTATATTTATATCCCACTCTTCCTGCAAGGATTCCAGGGTGGTATGCATGGTTATGTTTATACTCACAACCACCCTGTGAGGTAGGTTTGACTAGGAGTTATGTGACAAGCCCAGAGTCACACAGTGAGTTTCACGGCTGAATGGAGATTTGAACTTGGGTCTCCCCCAGTGTTCTCTCTACTTTTTCTCATCAATGTGCGGAATGCATTTTGTTCTGGGTGGCAGTATCAAGGCAGTGTGGGCACACGTGCATTCAGAGTGGGACTTTCCTGATTAAAACTGAGTGGGAACTAAAATTAACTGAGCGGACATCAAAAACCATGTGAGAACACACACACCTTAGAGGGAACATTGGTCTAACACTCTGACCACTACATCACAGAATTATTTTCAAGACTGGATTATATCTAAATTTTTATTTTGTTCCTAAGTCACTATTTTTAACTCAGCACTCTTTCATGGAATTACTGACTTGGTAACCTAGTATACTGCTCCAGGACTCTCCACCGAGACAAAGATCTAATACACAGGTTCAGCAGTGTACCAAGGTTGTAGTGGGCCCAGAGACAAGATTTTAAAATGGGCCCCTCGTTGATTTCCTCTTCTTCTCCTGGCCCCATGTCTCTGCTGCAGAAAAACATTAAGCACATGTGTAATATAGCACAGCAGATTAACAGAGGACAGGAGCAGGGGTGTAACTATAATAGGGCAAGGGGAGACAGTTGTCTGGGGGCCCACTGCCTTGGGGGCCACCCCAGAGGCAAGTCACATGACTGACTTCCCCAGCCATGCACCCGCCCAGGCTTCCTTCAGTTGTATTCATCCTCCAAAATTGATGTGGGTGTGAAGACCTGGAGCTACCAGAACAGCATGTCTTTCTCTAGTACCATTAAATGACTTGCATCATCCACAATTTACAAAACCTTTTTTGTATCTGGGCCCACTCCAACCTTGCTACGCCCCTGGACAGGAGGCTACAGTTACAAGGTCAGGGCTGTTCTGGGGCTGGGGGCAAGGGGCTGGGGGCAAATAAACAGTATGTGTGGGGTCTTCTTAACATTTCAGTTAATATGTAAAAGTGTAAACCACTTTGAGACTTTTGAAGGACCATCTCAAACCTAGCAGAACAAGTCTAAGCAGAACTAAGCCTTCAGACTTCAGATCGAGTCTCAGTCTTTAACGTTGTGCTTTGTGAAACACTCCCCCTTTCCACCCTTCTCCATGGCAGAAAAATGCAGTAGCACTACAAAATCCACTTTGCCCAGCTATTCCAGAATACTGTGTGAGTTCTTGAGGGCACAAAAGTTGAATGAACAAGAATGTGAGGATGTAACAAGTATATTCATGCATATATGCATTATCAGAAGCATTTCAACATGTAACTTAACATATTCCCCCAGTTCCAGATCAGCTTTGGGGATTTATCTCCACCCCAACCCACTATACAACTCCAGCATGTCTGGGCAGAAAGCAAGTTCTCAAAAACCCATATTGCAGTTCCATATTATGGTAGCATGATCTGTGGAATTTGAATTTAAGCAGAGATTTTAAGGGATGTTTAAAGAAATACAGTAACACTAGATAATCTACTCCTTTCTTGTGTGTATTTGCCCCCTCCCCCAATATAATAGCATGTTTCACAAAGCAAAAAGGAGTCATTGCAGCTTTCAAACAACAAGCAGGATTCCCTCAGTTTCATATCAGCTGTGGGTCTTTAACTTGCCCCTATACCCCACTGAATGCATCACATTAACCTAAGCGAGTCTACCTACCTGCAGCACAAATTTTAGCTTGTGGCTGGCTCTCCCAGTGTTCAGTCCAAGCTCCAAAGCAGGCCACATGGACTACAGAGTTCAGTCTTCAACAAATAGAAGCAAGCAAGCAAGCAAATTGAAAAAAGCCATGCTTTTGCTTTAAGGGCAGCCTCACAGTAATACAGTCACATGGTCTAGCAGAGGAGTTCTGAGAAGCTCTTGTGGAGCTCAACGAAAGTACTGGGAGAGGAACTGCACATTCAGTTGGGCCCCCCACTAGGAGCACGCTGAGGGCTGCACAGCCCAAGAGGTTGCACAAATCTCAGGTGTGGGGCTGCTTGGGCTTTGCAGTGAGAGCAAGCGTGTCTGCAGAAGATGTGGCTATTCATTTGGCCATGTTTGCAGTGCTGGGCTGTTGAGTAGGTGACCGGGGAGAGGGGAGACAGTGAGAATTGCTGTTTCTGCCAAGTTTCCTTTCCACTTGAACAGCTAGCACCCAGCCGAGCAGGGGAGGAGCTGAAGACGAGGCTGGGGAAAGACAAGGCTGCTTTAAGCCTTTCCTTTCTCTGCAGCTGCTCTCTTCCATTACTGACAAAAGAGAAATTGGAAGTCACAGAGAACCTTGGGGGACCCTCAGAGGCTGTGGGTCAGGAGACATTTGTCTCCCTTTGTCTCATTAATGGTACGCCCCTGCACAGGTACCCAACCTGTGGTAGCCCAGATGTTGCTGAACTACAACCCCCATCATCCTCAGCTACAATAAAAGCTACAGACCTCCAAGTGAAAAGGGGTCAGGACTTTAGGAACTTAGGAAGCTGCCATATACTGAGTCAGACCATAGGTCTATCTAGCTCAGTATTGTCTACCCAGACTGGCAGCGGCTTCTCTGAGGTTGCAGGCAGGAAGCTCTCTCAGCCCTATCTTGGAGATGCTGCCAGGGAGGGAACTTGGAACCTAGATGCTCTTCCCAGAGCGGCTCCATCCCCTGAGGGGAATATCTTACAGTGCTCACACATCAAGTCTCCTATTCATATGCAACCAGGGTGGGCCCTGCTTAGCTAAGGGGACAAGTCATGCTTGCTACCACAAGCTCTCCTCTCCTTGGATACTTCCAAGCAGGAAATCAAGACTAATGGATATAAAATGGATGTTGCTCCCACAGAGTTGAATATTGGTTTTTATGGCTGCTGCCTAGGTGGAAGTAAATTGGGAGACTTCTACTTGGGCAGGCAAGTCCTTGAGGGATTCCTCCAAGTTAGAGGATAAAGGTGGGGGCATGTCTTCAGGTCATGGTGTAGATGCTGGCTCCAGTTTCCTGCTGATCCCAGTCTGGATCATTCCCACCCTGTCTCATCCCTAAACTGTCCATCTCATTCTTCAACTGACACCAATCCCAGATCTGGGGTCGTGACACTTAGCTTGCTACACTATTTGCTCTTACCTTCCTATCCTTGATTTTGCCTGGATAGGACTGACAGACGGAAACTAACACCCTTTTCACTGCTGCTAAAAGGGATGCATGAAGTATCAGTCTGACCCCAACTAAAACTGAGCTGTGTATGTGGGTATTGGGTATTCAGAGGTTTGGCAAGAAACATCACCTTTGTTATTAATGCAACCTGTATGACAAGGCTCCAGACAACGTAGGATGCACAAGCTAGAATGCCATGGTTTCATTTACCTAGTGGCATGATTTAAGATGTGACAAGCACAGATCCAACTACAATATGACAAAATTTGGCTTTGAAAAAATCACATTAAATTTTAACCAAAGTGAAGAGAGCATACTCTGACACTAGAAAGGGGGACTGCTAATGAGGAACGGAAAAGCCATGGTAAAGAATCCCAGGTTTTTTCAAGAGTTAGATTAATAAAAGAGGTTGATGACTCATGTGTGTAGGAGTACTACGCTGGAAGCACAGCGCTCATCAATGAAATTACCTTTGAACACTATAAGCTATAATGAATGGAGGCACTTTACCTCTGATTAAGAGGTTATGAATAGATGCAAAATTGTGCATAGAGTGAATGAACTCTACTGATTATCTTCTGCCACTGAAGCTTTTGACAATGAAGCCCACGAATAGGCTCATGCTGCTGATGTTCATTTCAACATATGTGCTTCCAACAGAACGAAACAGAATGCCAAAGACACTCATCGCTTTTCCACCCACATTGACAAAAGGTATTCTATGCAATTTGCAATCCCAGAAGACGCAGGATACCTCATCTTCGTAACAGAGTTCAGCTTATTCCCAGGAAGATATTCATAGGACTACAGCCAAGACTTTAATACCTTATAGGAACTCAGTGAGGTCGTTCACATGATCAGCCCGGACCTGAGCAGGACAGGGCTAGCCAAGGTAGGGCTGGTCGTGTGAAGCACTTAGATCGCAGCCAATCATACCGCTCCTCCCCCAGGTAGCCTTGCTTTTAAGGCCAGGCTAAAAGTGAGTGAGGAGGAAAAGCACATGCCTCCTAGCTCCCTACCTGGTCATGTGGGCTGTTGGGCTTCTAGCAACTGTTCCTGGGCTTGCCAGCAGACATCTTGGCCATAGAGCTCGGGGAAGGAGTGGTCCGGCAACAGGGAGCTTTCCCAATGCACCATGATCAGAGGTGCTCTTACTCCTGGACTTTGGGGTCAAGGTCCAGGGCCTCCACAGTGCCTGGGGACCCCCAAATCCTCTAGAGTCTGTCCTGGGTGGTGTGGTTGCCTGGCGGAGCATATTTATTCATTCATTCAATTTTTATACCACCCTTCCAAAATGGATCAGGGCAGTTTACATTTAAAACAAACCATTAAAACAGTAAAGAGCTAAAACAAAATTTTTAAAAAAAACAACATAACAATTAACAATTTTAAAACATTTTAAAACAATTAAACAATGGCAGTAATTAAAAACCTTGAAACCGGGTTAAAATATTAAAACAGATTTAAAAACTCCGGAAAGCCAGGCCAAACAGATACGTTTTAAGGGCTCTCCTAAAGGCTAATAGAGAATTCAAATTATGGATTTCCGCAGGGAGCACATTCCACAGCCCCGGAGCAGCTATAGAGAAGGCCCGCCTCTGAGTCGCCACCAGACGAGCCTCCTCAGATGACCTTAATGTGCAGTGGGGAATCACGCAGAAGGCGGCGCTCTCTGAGATATCTCGGCCCTATGCCGTTCAGGGCTTTAAAGGTAATAACCAGCACTTTGTGTTTTACCCAGAAACATATTGGCAGCCAATTGATTAAAAACAGGCGTAATATTATCTCTCCGGGTTACCCCAGAGACCAATCGGGCTGCCGCATTCTGAACTAATTGAAGTTTCTGAACTACGTACAAAGGCAGCCCCACGTAGAGCGCATTGCAAAAGTCAAGCTGGGAGGTTACCAGCTGGTGCACCACTGTTTTGAAGTCATCCTCATCAAGGAATGGGCACAACGGTTGAATCAGCTGAAGCTGATAGAACGCACAACTGGCCATGGCCTCCACCTGAGATACCAGGGTGAGGCCTGGGTCCAGGAGTACTCTCAAGCTGCGCACCTGGAAGATCTAACTCACCCATCAGATTCTGAGCCCCCACAATGAGCACCTCCGTCTTGCTTGGATCCAGCTTCAATTTGTTATCCCTCATCCAGCCCATTACTGCCTGTAGGCAGGCATTTAGAGAATGAGTGCCATTTCCTGAAGAAGAAAGGGAGAAGTAGATTTGGGTGTCATCAGCATACTGATTACATCCAGCACCAAATCTCCTGATGACCTCACCCAGTGGTTTCATGTAGATATTGAAAGGCATTGGTGACAGAATGGAGCCCTGAGGGACTCCATATAACAGCTCTCATTTAGAAGTGCAACTGTCACCAAGCTCCACCATCTGGGATCTACCCGAGAGATAGGAACGGAACCACTGAAAAGCAGTACCTCCTATTCCCAACTCTCCCAGGCGACCCAGAAGGGTACCATGGTTGATGGTATCGAACGCTGCTGAGAGATCCAAAAGGACCAACAGAGTCACACTCCCTCCGTCGATTCCCTGGAAAAGGTCATCCATAAGGCTGACAAAGGTTGTCTCAACCCCATAGCCCATTCTAAAGCCAGTTTGAAATGGGTCTAGATAATCAGTTTCCTCCAAAACCACCTGGAGTTGGTTGGCCACCAGCCTCTTGATTACCTTGCCCAACCAGGGGAGATTGGCCTATAACTATCAATCACTGAAGGATCTAGGGAAGGCTTCTTAAGAAGAGGTCTAACTATTGCCTTCAAACAAGGAAGCACCCTACCCTCCCTCAGCGATGCATTTATGATATTAACTAGGCCATCTCCAACAATCTCTCCGCTAGATCAAAGCAGCCAGGTTGGGCAAGGATCTAGAGAACAAGTTGTAAGCCATACTACTCCAAGCAGCTTGTCTACATCCTCAGGAGTCACAGATTGAAACTGATCCAACCTAACACTGCAAGAGGGATTGCTGGATACCTCCCTCACAGACCCTGCAGAGGTAGTGGAGTCCAAGTCAGCCCAAATACAGGAGATTTTATCCACAAAGAACCCACTAAAGGCATCACAGCAGAGTATCTCCGGGAACTGATCTGAGGCAGAAGGAGCAGAGATTATACTCCTCACAACCCAGGATAACTCTGCCGTACGCGAACCCACAGACACAATGCGCGCTGACCAAAAACTCTTTTTTGCTGCACGCACCGCCATTGCATAAGTCTTCAAATGGGCTCTACGCTGCATCCTGTCAGATTCGAGCCAAGTTCTCCTCCACTTGCATTCCAGTCACCTACTCAGCCACGTCATCCCCCAGAACTCCTCAGTATACCAGGGGCCCATCTTAGAAGCAGGCCTGGAGGAATGCTTAGGAGCAATCATATCTACTGCCCTGGTGAGTTCTCTATTCCAGGTTCCCAAATTAATTATGCTTAATTTGCAGAGGAGTGGGGGCCTCCAAAGGCCTTTAGGTCCAGGCTCCAAAATTACCTCAGTGCACCTCTGACCATGCTCCTCATGTGGTGCATTATGGGATACCTGGCGGCCCGACTTCCTTCCCCTCAGTTGCTGCTCGTCCAAATGCTGTTCAGGCTCTGGTCGTGTGAGGGAAGATAGGTGGACTCCTGCCTTCTCTCAAGCTCTCCCCAGGGCTGTCCTTAGGGCAGGGCAACCACCCCAGGCCCCACTCTTTTAACCCCCATTCAAATTAATGGGAAGGGCCTCTGCACTGGCCAATTTGCCCCAGGCCCTACATCCTGCCAGAGCTCTCCAAGGACAGCCCTGGCTCCCACTTCCCCGCATCTGGTAATGTGAATGACTTCCATATTGTCTACAACACCATGTTAAAAAGGTGCTTCTTTGCCCAGTTAGCAGGGCTCTTTGGAGACACCAGAGTTACACTAATTCCACAGGCAAGAATTTCAAAAAATGTTCTCTAAATCAACAAAGTTTAAGGGACTTTTGGCCATATAACTTTTCTACTAAAGTTTATTGGAATAAGAGGATGAGAAGCCAACCACTTTAGTTTGACATCACAAGAGACAATAAATTGCTATGTTGCTTTTATATTAATCACTTTTAAATTGTCTACTCATTTTTTATTATGACAGTAATTAAATGTAGGCCTTGCATGCCGCCAACAAAAAAAGGCACATGCAGAAATGTGCTTTTATCCTCTTTTGTGCTGCATATTCAAGAATGATGCCTGAGTAGTTTTCATTTAACTACAACTTATGAACAGCTTGGGAAGCCGGCACACAAACCTATCCAAAAGATTTTCAATTCTTTTAGGCCTCAGAAAAAGAAAAACCAATGAGCCTGCACAAAGAGTAAATAGTTATTTTTTCTACACTACTCTTAACTTCAGAACAGCTCCCACTTGCCTTTTAGCAAAATGAATTGTTTCAGGGCAGCACTTTGTTGTGTATCATGAAAGGATACAATCTGGTTGCCTTATATAAAAGCTTCCTATGCAGTACTAGAGAGTCCGCTAGAAAGCTGCTTGTTCAAATAATAAGATTTTCTTCTGTGGAGTTAGTAGGGAGGGCTTGGATGAAGATAGTTTGTAAAAAAAATGAAATTCTACTGTAAAAGCTGGATAAATTTTAAGTAATAATAATTTGAAAAATAATTTGTGGGGCAATTTGTGGAATAACGATAAAAAGCTCAGTTTAATGCCACGCTTGAGGAATACATCTAAAGGCAATCCATGTCACATGTCCCACCAAACTTACTGATGGGACTTACGCAGTCAGTATGCATACACAAGCCTATGATTGTGTATGCAGAACACTGTATACACTGAATACACAAGCCTATGGATGTATATGCAGAACACATGCACTCCACTGCATGCAGTGGGGCCTACTGCCAAGTGACTGACATTCTGCTCAGAGTCAGCAGTGTGGAACAGGAGCTGTGTCCATGGACTTTAGCCCCAAGTGTTGCCAAGCAGCCCAATGTGCATGGAGCAGGAGAGGGGAGTGATTTTCCCTACTCTCAGTTCCCTTCTACCTTTTAGCTTTTTGTCCCTGGGGGTTCTGCAGCCTTCAAGGATGTATTCCTGAAGTCAAGAAGCCCTTGGGGGCGGGGTAGGGAACAGCTAAAATTGCTCCCCCCCATGCATTTCTCTGTTTGGTAACATGCTGTGTGGGTGTGCAATGCTGTGTCTTCCACTGAGGCAGCTCCTGTTACACCTGTCTAACACTGGGAAGAATGTCAGCCAAGTGTGTATAGGATAGCAGTCCTAAATAGTGTGTTGGAACATCATAGGAAATTCATGTATTCTTTCATTCTCTCTCTCTCTCTCTCTCTCTCTCTCTCTCTCTCTCTCTCACACACACACACACACACACACACACACACACACACACTGAAACTCCTAATCTGGAGTTTTCGGAGCAGTAGGCTGTCTGTCAATGGTTTCCACTATTTTGATTAAGATTGTGAGAGGTACAACCCAGTGCAAGCAGAGCAGCTGTATCTGGTCCACTATATAGCACTTGAGAATATACCAATTATACATGCAGTGTGCATTTGTAAGAACTAAAAAAATAAGACAACATTGCTAGAAAAACAGCCTACAGAGTTTGAATGTGAAATAAATATTAGCAATTTGTACTATTACAAGCTTTTCTTTAAAAGCCTCAAATGTAAACTGAGAAACCAGACTTTAAGGTGCAAAAGATAATTGATTCTTAGATCTATTAGGAATGACACATATGATTAGCTTGAGGAAAAAAAATATTCTAATGATTGTTGAATTAGAGTGCATGCAGTAGCATCCTTCCCAGTGCTACATCATTGCACTAACTGCCTGACATATTATGGTCACATTCCTGCAGAGTCATTCCTGAGTGCAGAAAAAATGGATCTTCATCTGTATATAACAGGGATAGACAACCAGTGGTCCGTGCCCCCAGTCCATTCCCTGATGAATTCCACTTGGCCCATGAGTTGCCAATGTACTGCCTGTCCTTTTTTAGTCTTCTTGGACAAAAGCGGGGGCGGGGGGGAGATTCCCACATTTGTGTTTACTTCATGAAAGTGACCATTTGGCCATCCAAATGAATGCTGAACAGGGAATAAATTTATAATAAAGATGGAACAATCTACAATGGCAACACATGCATCTTATACATGTTTACTCACAAGTGTGTCCCACTGTGTTCAATGGTGCTTACTGTCTGGTAAGTTTCTGAGCTATTTCCAGACGAAAGAGAGACACAGAACCAGTCCCTTCCTAAAGGTTCTCTCTCCCTCTTGCCATCCCCAGCCATTTCCCAATGATGAACTAACATCTTATTTATCTACTGCCTGATATGTATATTGCTAGGCTGTGTACACAATCCAAATTACAAAATTAAAAAAACACAAAGACACTTTCACAGAACAAACACAATTTCACTGCCTTCGAGGATGTACTCCTCAAGTCAAGAAACCCTTGTTTGTGGATGTGGGAGAGCAGCTAAAATTGCTCCCCCCGCCAACATTACTCTGTTCAGCAACATACTGTGTGGACCTGCAACGCTGCATCTTCCACTGATGCAGCTCCTGTTACACCGGTCTAACACTGTGCAGAATGTCAGCCAATTGTATATAGGATGGCAGTTCTAAATAGTGTGTTGGAACATCATAAGAAATTCATGTCTTCACACACACACACACACACACACACACAATGAAACTCCTAATCTGGAGTTAGTTTTGATTAAGAGCCTGAGAAAACAGGTGTGTCCTGAGGATCTTTTAAAAAGCAATCACAGATGAGACAGCAGCAACCATAACTAGACCGCTCCATATGATCTTAATATTGTAGATGGTAGGAGCCTTATGGAACTCCATGCAGTAACCCTTGCTTCACAGAGCAACAGTCTCCAAGTGACACCATCTGGAATCTACCTGAGAGATCGGAATGGAACCACTATAAAATAGTGCCACCTAATCCCACCTCCCTCAAGCAATCCAGGAGGATACCATAGTCTATGGTATTGAAAGCCGCAGAGAGATCCAGAAGGATCAGCACACTCCCTCTGTCAATAGCTAATTGGAGATCATGCATCAAGCCAACCAAGGCAGTCTCAACCCCACAGCCTGCTCAAAAGCCAGTTTGAAATATGTCTAGTGGGTAAATAAAACTTTAGAGTAGAGGGTAAATAGAGGGTGAATCTTTATTTACCCTTCTGCAGCTGTCAAACTCTGCATTCCCTAATGTGAACAAGACTAATTCATACAGAGATGGGTTCACAGGAAACTCACATCTTGTACAGATCACTTATGAAAAGAGTTCCCAACCTTGGACCATTGTAACTGTGGATGATGGGAGTTATAGTCCAACAACATCTGGGGACCCAAGGCTGAAAACCCCTGACTCATGATAAGCAGTCTTCTAGAGGGAATTGAAAGTGTATTTACATCCTCAGCTCAAGACATTAAAAACATACTGAAGCTCTTCTCATGATCCGTGAGAAGAGCTTCTGTCAGGTCTGCGGGGAGAGCGGGTTTAGCCCACTCTCCCTGCAGACGATCAGAGAGCAGCCCTGGGGCGGCCAGACTGGCCACCCACACAACTGCCGACTCTATCATGGAGCCGGCGGGGGCTGCAGGGATCAGGGGCCACACAGTCCCGCAAGTCCCAAGATGCCCCGCGTGAGTGTGTGGGGCATCCTGGAGACCCCCCTGAGCCCAAGAGGCTGACTGTAGCCTCCCACTTGGGGGTCCACTCGTGCGCCGCGGTGACACACGGACCAAAAAATGTGGTTAACAGAGTACTTGTTCCATTAACCTCATTTAAGGGGAAGGGGAATTAGTCGGGCTGGCCGCCTCTGGAGCACCAGGTCTGCCTGTGAGCCCAGTGGTTCCCACGATCACTGGGATGCGGGCTAAGCTAGCCCGCTTCCCAATGATTGTGGGAATAGACTCATTATTTTCTATTGTTTAACTCTTTAGAAAGGAATATGCCTTCTTATACTTGTTGTTTAATTAGTTTTGTTACTTCTGTTCTTTATGATCTTAAGGATTTATTCGCTCTATATTGTAAATTTACTATTGATTACTTTTTTCCCATCTGTATGTTTATATGGGGGGGACACAACACCACAGGTGCATACTGGTCCGTAAACACTATTTGATGGTGCAAAGTGGGATTTTGCCTGACTCTTATGATGAGCTATATATACATACAGAACAGCCAGAGGTCACCAGCTCTGTCTGTTTACAAACAGGCAGATTAGGGCTCTGGTAACCTGAAGTCCTGAAAGCTCTTTACAAAGTAAGATTAACATGCGAGTTGCTATTCATCATTTTGATGTGGCTATAAATGTCTTCCTTCCAGCTCAAAATATAAACATTGGACTGCCTGTTTTTGCCAAGGAGAAATTATGCAAGAGCCTCCAGCATATGCATGGAGCTAGTCAATTACTGGTAATACAACAAAGCCAAATGAACAAGAAAATGCCTTAACAGTGGAACAGCAACATTTAAAAGTTTCCAACAGCCCCCTAGCAAAAGTTAGCAATGACTTCTGGAGAACATACTAGTAAATCTACCTCCAGTATGGTTATTCTTTCCATCCCAAACATTTATCAAGAAACAAATTTGTTGTAAATTATGAAAGGGATTCCCTTTCATGGTCAATGCAGCACACCCAATAATTCAAGCTGATGTAGTTTTTTAGTAGAGTTGGCTCCATACTAATCTTAACTTGTTTTTAATGTTTGTTATCTATTAAATTATCTTTTGCTGGTCACAGACTGAAATAAAATTTGATTGATTGGCTTAATTTAATTAGTGTTGAATCACAAGAAGATGCTCTCAGCAGAACATGTGCTGCCTTTTTTGGCAATTCTTCTGCACCCCTTTGCAGAAGCAGTACCAGGTTCTGCAGCAAGGAGTTGCTCTGGGCCACCTTGCCCACAATTGCCATGTCCCCAATTTCTCCCCAGCTTACCAGGCAGTGGTAGCTGCTTCCCTTCTGACCCCTTGAGGTTGAGAGGGAAGGACTTCCTAGCAAAGAACTTGGCAGCAGTAAGTAACTCCTTTTCTTCCCTGCCAAGTTCTTCAGTGGCAACTTCTCTCTCTCACCTTCGGATGGTACAGCAATGATTGAGTTCAGCAGGTGTGGGGGCTAAACACGAGCCCTGCCCCTTTGCAAAAGGAGTGGAAAGTGTTTCTAAGGTTTGGGGGGGCGAGCAAATAATCAAAGGACCTGGACCAATGTTCCTTCTCCCCAACCCAGCTATGCTTGGTTGCCTCTGAATAGCGTGTGAATGAAGATGCTTGCTGAGCACTAAACAAACATCCCATTTAAAGTAATGTCCATCCATACTGAATTGCTTACAATAGGATGGTACCCAAAATGTGTATCAAAAGCCCCCCAAAAGCCCCGTAACTGGGCTCACATGTATGAAAACACACAAAAGAACCCAAGTATATATTTGTAATGTATCCAAATATTTTAAAAATACAGTACCTATATGTTTTATTGGGTTAAGAAAATTTTATAACTAACACAAATCAAAAATATTATGAAAACCACTATCTCCACAGAGAAAACAATACAAGTGTGCACACTCTGCCATTTCACCAGTGGCTGGTGCATGCCTAGGACATGTAGATAATGGTATGTCCTAGGCATGGACCAGCCACTGGTGAAATGGCAGTGTGTGCACACTTGTATTGTTCTCTGTGGAAATAGTGGTTTTCTTAATATGTTTGAAATGTGAGTTATGTATATATTTTATTGGATTAAGAATATATTACAGGCACTGTATTTTTTTTAATAATATATTTGGATACATTAGATTATTGAAGTCAGACCATTGGCCTACACCGATTGGCAGCGGCTTCTGCAAGCAGCCACCTAACGGTGCAGTGGGGAAATGACTTGCCTAGAGAGCAAGAGGTTGTTAGTTTGAATCCCTGCTGGTATGTTTCCCAGACTATTGGAAACATCTATATCAGGCAGCAGCGATATAGGATGGTGCTGAAAGGCTTCATCTCATAGTGTGTGGGAGGAAGAAATGGTAAACTCCTCTTGTGTTCTACCACAGGGCTCTGTGATTGCCAGGAGTCAACAGCAACTCGACTGCAGGATCTTTTATTTTCTCTAAGGTTACAGGCAGGAGTGCCTCTCAGCCCTATCTTGGAGATGCCAGGGAGAGAACTTGGAACCTTCTGCTTGCAAGCATGCAGAAGTTCTTCCCAGAGTGGTCCCACTCCCTAAGCGGAATATCTTGCAGTTTGCTAAGCAGGTGGATTCTGCTTAGCAAAGTGGACAATTCATGCTTGCTACCACAAGACCAGCTCTCCTCTCATAAATATATCTTTGGGTTCTTTTGTGTTTTGGTCTTGATCCAAATGTGTATTGCCATCCAAATAGCCTGACTAATCAAGACACCATAGTTGCCTGTGAAATAGAGAAGTGTCCTCTCCTTACCATAAGATCAGGGGGAAAATGGCTGAGAAGCAGGGAGGTGGACATGTGCAAAAGAATAAAAGGCAGGCTTTTTTGCATGAACGTTTTTGAGTGCCCAGAATGGAAAGTTATTTTCAGTTGCTCCCAACTAGCCAAAAAGTTCCTTTTAAGAAGTATTTTATGGCTCTTTATTTTGGAAAGGCTTAAATCACCTCTGAATTCAACACTGTATTATTGCTAGGAGGTGGGGATTCCTTGCAGCAGCCAGAACATACCAGGCTGAATCAAAAGAGATGTAAGTGGAAGGGAAAGGACACCACCCCGGTTTCCACAAATGACTAGAGTCCATGCAACAAGACTTTCATGCAGTGCTATAATGAAGTTCTAAAACTGCTCTCATGTTTCTGCTTCTAAAGTTTTCCCAAAATGCTCCACATCAGTGGTGGGCAAACTTGGTCCTCCAGCTGTTGTTGAACTACAACTCTCATCATCCCCAGCCACAATGTGGCTCCCTGCTCCACATGATGCTGCATCAGGGCACTGCTGGGAAACCAAGATGGCAGCCAGAAGATGCCAAAAGCTCTGCTTTGACTGCTGCCAAAGTTAAGCAGCATTAAGAGGAGTGCCAGAGAAAGTGGGGGGCAGGACAGGTGTTAGGGCTGAGCCAGTGCAAGATCTGCTTCCATTCCATGGCTATCTTGGTTTCCAAACAATGCCCCTGACAAAGCACCATATAGGACATTGACAGGAAACCAAGATGGTGGCCAAAGATCACAGTTCTGCTTCCATCATTACCACTATAGGCAGCAAAGTTTTTTTTAATCGAAGTAAGCTCTATGGCACCAGAGGAGCACTGAAGGGCAGGTGTTAGCAGTGGGAGCTTCCAGAAAGCTCGGGTCCCGAGCATTGACCTGAAGGTGCCATGTGCTCAAATTGGCCCTGTGCAGAAGCTTAAGAAAATTAGAGACAATTTTCACCCTAGGTTTACTGGATTAAAAAGGCAGCTGCCAAGCTGAATCATGATCAGCAGCCTCTAGGTAGCACAAGGTTCGGGGCCAGGGCTGGGAGAATCAGGAAAATACCAGGGGGCAGAAGATAAAGACAAACGTTAGTATCATGCTGGAGGTCAGACACCAGTAGGCTGACAAGGATCATGCAATGGGCCAGAAATGGGGCCTGTGCTCAAGCAGACAAATCAGGAACCAATTGTTAAGAGACTTAACAGAGACTAGAAGCAAGAGCCAAGAGTCAAAACCATGCAAATGACTCAGGAACCAAGGGTTAAGCAACAAGCCAGAGGTCAGAAAGCCAATCAGATCAGGAGATGACAACCTTGAAACTGAAGCAAGGCCAGCTTCAGACAGGCACCTGATTGTATTCTTCCTGCTGTAAGAAGAGACAATGATAGGGCAGAGCCAGCCTAGGACCTGGAGATTCCATAATGGGCAGTGGTAAGCAGAGTCTCAGCCTTAAGCCCTGGTGAACTCCAACAGCAAGCCAGTGAATTTATGGAGAGGAAAGAACGTCATGTTGTTCTTCTGTTTTACACTGTTCCATATTCCACCAGCCCTGATTGCTGCTTCACAAAAGCGAACACGAGTTTGACCCTGCATTTCATTATAGCTGGGTAGGGTTGTATAGTGGCCAGGGCTGCAATTCTTAGCACACTTACTTGGCAGTAAGTCTCACAGAAGCATGAGTATGAGCATGGAGAGGAGGTTCCTAGTTCAAATCTAACCTTGATCATAAACTCTTAAGGCGGTTTTAGGCAAGACGCACTCAGCTTTAACTTTCCATGTGCAAAATGGAGACAAGAAACTGGCCGACCTTTCACAGTTGCTCAAAGAATTACTGAAATAACTACATAGAACACTTTGAGCACTCTTATCAATACTATACAATGTGATGCTACATACTATTATTTCAAATCAAATCCTGTCCCCTTATCCAACATTACTATCTTTCCCTCCCTCTTGATGTATGATATGTTTCATGGGTGACCCCTCAATATACAGTGGGTATCAGTTCAGCTCCAGCAGAATCCAATTTTTGATGCATCTCATCTAGACTGCACATGATTGAAAATCTCCATAAGGAATCTTCAGCACAGTCACTTTGTAAATTATATAAAAACCTCAAAGGCCTCATTCACTTTAAAAAAAAATTGTACTGCTCAGAACAAAAAAATGCAAAAAAGATAGGCCAAGTGAATGCTATAGAATGTTCTGCTCCTTTCTCCTCTGCCTAAGCATTTGCAAAGATTAACTTGGAAAAGAGGACAAATGAGTCATATATTAAAATCAGCCCTATTCACTGTAAAGCAGATTACCAAAGGCAGAGGGTATAGGCAAGGCAACAGGCACTGGAATGTGAATGGGCTCTAAATCATTCCCTCTGAATGCAGTTTACTTCATTCACAAGGTAGCAGCCTTATAAGCCAGCGTGGTGTAGTTAATGCTGTGTTGGGCTTAGAACTGGATTCAAATCCCCACTCAGCCATAAATCTCACTCGGTGATCTTGAGTCAGTCACTCTCTCCAAGCCAACCTAACCATTACTGTTGTCACAAGGCTGTCCCTCAACTGTGGTTTTCCCTTCCCAAGAAGGCTTGACAGAGCTGGAGCATCTTGAAGAGAAGATGGGAAATGGTGCAAGATATATCTGACTGAATGCCAGGGTTAAGCAGGTGCTCGGTAATTTCCAGAGCCACTTCATATGCGCCCACAGTGATCTTGCTGCCGTTGGAAATAATTTCTGCAAGATCTATGCAACGCCAACAAGAAGCTCAGGTAAAAACTAATATGCCTACTTGCTTTTCACTATCGTATTAATTGATAGTCACCATCTTCACAAGTTAGCCCACTTGCAGCTCAAACATTCATCTGTCTGCCATCTTGAATTGGGGTGGATGACATCAAGAACTACACTGTTGAGGTGTCCCTAAAACAGTACCAAATTTGGTTCAAATCATTCCAGGCACTGGAAAGTTGATCGGAGGACAGACACAGACACAGACAGCTGGGTGATCTCATGAACTCACTTTCCTTGTTTCAGCTATTCACAGGGAACAAATGGATTGCACACTGGCATCCACGATAGTATTGCTGACCCATAGGAAGGTGTGATGTTGATGTGGGTGCTTGTCACACAGCCTGGCGACCCAGTAAACCAATTACATGGCCATGTGGAGCCCCTAGCATGTTGAAGCTGTGGTGACCCAGCGTCACCAGTCCAATGAGAGTTAATGGCAACCTCTTGACCAACAGGCTGGTGACCCCCAGGTCTCAAACAATCAGTCCACCAGGTGGGTGGGGCACAAGGGCTGCTGCTGGGGCTTCTGGGATGAAAGAGGAAGTTGAGGGAGAGTGTGGTCCAGCATGAAGTCTGCACCCGCAGAGTGAATGCTGCAGTATAATCTCTCAGGGTGAGAGATTTGAAGAAGGCTTGATCTAGCCAGGAATTGTGGTGAGTTTTCAAGGGCAATGAAGCCAGGGCTTTTTGGCTTCGGGAATCTACTATATCACTCCTGAGGATGTGGACAAGCTACCTGGAGTGGTGAGGCCTACCACTTGTTCTCTTGCCCCTTGCCCAACATGGCTTGTTCCTTCTAGCAGGGAGGCTGTTGTAGACAGCCTGGTGGAAATCATAAATGCTTCTCTGAGGGAGGACAGGATGCCTCCTTGTCTTAAGGAGACAATTGTTAGACCTCTTCTAAAGAAGCCTGCCTTAGATCCCTAAGAGTTGAGCAATTACAGGCCTGTTTCCAACCTCCCATGGCTGGGCAAGGTAATTGAGAGGGTGGTGTCCTCTCAGCTCCAGGTGGTCTTGGAGGAAACTGATTATCTAGACCCATTTCAAACTGGTTTTCGGGCGGGCTATGGGGTAGAGACTGCCTTAGTCAGACTGATGGATGATCTCCAATTGGGAATTGACAGAGGAAGTGTCACTCTGTTGGTCCTTTTGGATCTCTTGGCAGCTTTCGATACTATCAACCATAGTATCCTTCTGAAACGTCTGAGGGGATTGGGGGTGGGAGGCACTGTTTTACAGTGGTTCCGCTCCTACCTCTTGGACAGATTCCTGATGGTGTTGGTTGGAGATTGTTGCTCTTCAAGATCTGAGCTTAAGTACGGTGTCCCTCAAAGCTCCGTACTTTCTCCAATGCTTTTTAACATCTACATGAAACTGCTGGGAGAGATCATTAGGGGATTTGGAGCTGGGTGCTCCAAGTATGCTGATGACACCCAGATCTACTTCTCCATGTCAATCTCTTCAGGAACTGGCATATCCTCCCTAAATGCCTGCCTGGAAGCAGAAATGGGCTGTATGAGGGAGAATAAACTGAAGCTGAATCCAGATAAGACGGAAGTACTTATTGTGTGGTGTCAGAACTCTAGAGATGATTTTGATCTGCCTGTTCTAGATGGGGTCACACTTCCCCAACAGGAACAGGTTCGCAGTCTGGGAGTACTTCTGGATTCACACTTCTCAATGGTTTCTCAGGTTGAGGTGGTGGCCAGGGGTGCTTTTTATCAGCTCCGACTGATATGCCAGCTGTGCCCGTTTCTCAAGACCAATGACCTCAAAACAGTGGTACATTTGTTGGTAACCTCCAGACTTGACTTTTGTAATGCGCTCTACGTGGGGCTGTCTTTGTATGTAGTGCGGAAACTTCAGTTGGTTCAGAAAGCCACAGCCAGGCTGGTCTCTGGGTCATCTTGGAGAGACCACATTACACCTCTGCTGAAGGAGTTACACTGGCTGCCTATAGGTTTCCGGGCAAAATACAAAGCGCTAGTTATAACTTATAAAGCCCTAAATGGCTTAGGCCCTGGGTATTTGAGAGAACGTGTTCTTCATTATAATCCCACCGTCCATAGTGGTCATCTCTGGAGGTCTGTCTCCAGTTTCCGCTAGTTCGTCTGGTGGCCATACGGAGACGGGCCGTCTCATTCGCTGCCCCGAGACTATGGACTGCACTCCCTATTGAGATACGATCCTCCCCATCTCTGACAATTAAAATATATATAGTTAAAAACCCATCTTTTTACTCAGGCTTTTTCAGCTTCTTAATGCATAGGTTTTTAATTCTGTGATTGATTTTTAAATTGTTTTTATATGTTTTTATGTACGTGTTTTTATGTGTTTTATCATTGTGAACCGCCCAGAGACACAAGTGTGGGGCGATATAAACGTGTAATAAATAAATAAACATGGAAAAGGAACATTGGGTCTTACCTGTGAAGGGTCCTTTTTCAACGTAATTGGAGACCATCTGTAGTAAGGGTATTTCCTTCATACCATCAGGAAACGACAGGAAGTTATCACAGCTAAGATTTCCTGGAGGACTAGGTTGATCCCTAATCCCCAGTTCCGACTGTCGTGCCGAAGGATGCTGTGAATAACTCAATGGAGAGAGAGCTCTGTTTCGAGGTTAGTGTTGAGAATAGTTTGAGTCCCTTGCCCATAGATCTGCCCATCCGCGAGATGCCGTTTTGGTTGACTGTTAGCCTCCCCTTGTATGAAAGTTATCTTCTTGAAGCCATGCACCCTCCTATATCTAACTTTACATAACTCAGTACTCCTCTATTCTCCCCTTCTTTCTTTCTTTAAAAAAAAAGTTGCAAATAAGTGGTTGAGATTTTAGGTTCTATTTCAACTTCTGCGGGTTGGGTCGGATGGTCTCTGATTACGTTGAAAAAGGACCCTTCACAGGTAAGACCCAATGTTCCTTTTTCCACCGTAATCAGAGACCATCCTGTAGTAAGGGACATACCCAAGCTAGATGAAGTTTACCTGCCAGCCTGGGTGGGTCACGGAAGAGTCTTAGACCACCTGATGGAGCACTGTGCGGCCCAGAGCCGCCTGCTCCTTGTGGAACGCCGAGATCTTGTAATGTTTTATGAATGGGGTGATTGAGGCCCATGTTGCTGCTTGGCATATAGTTTGAAGTGATGCTCTGGCTGAGAATGCCGCTCCTTGTGGAGTGTGCAGTGATGCTTCGCGGAACCAGGATCTCTAGAGAGTTGTAGGCCAGTATGATCGTATCTCTTATCCACCTCATCAAGGTGGCTTTTAAGACCTTATTTCCCATTGTCTTGGAATTACAGGACATGAAGAGGGTCTCCGTCTTGAGGAATGGTCTAGTTCTCTGTATGTATGTGCAGTGCCCTCCTAACATCCAAAGAGTGCCACGCTCTCTCCCTGGGGTGTGAGGGTTGTGGACAAAAAGAAGGCAGTACGACTGGCTGTGACCTGTGAAAGATTGAGTTTACTTTGGGCATGAAAGTGGGGTCAAGGTATAATATCACTGCCTCGTCCTGGAAGATGCAAAATTCCCTCCGCACTGACAGGGCTCTGAGTTCGGAAATCCTGCATGCGGAAGTGATTGCCACCAGGAACAGTACCTTACCTGTAAGTACCCTGAGGGAAGCCGCCTTCAAAGGTTCGAATGGGGAACCCGTGAGAGCATTGAGGACCTTGTCCAGGTCCCATGAGGGAAATCTAGGTATTGGTGGTGGGGCCAAGTTAGCGCCCCCCCCTCAGAAAACATTTTATATAGCTATGAAGTAGAATCGAGTCCTTAGATCTCAGCTCAAGAACGGAAGCCGAGAGCCGAAGTTTGTCTTCTGAGGGTGCTCAGTCGTAGCCCCTGATCCAGGCCGTCTTGCAGGAATAGTAGTAGTACACCCTGAACCCTTGCTACTGTGGGTTGAATTCCCTTTCTTCTGGCCCATAGAGAGAAGGCCCTTCAGGTAGTCTGGTAGATTCTATTCGTGGATGCCCTCCTGGAAGCCAGAATTGTATTCTGCACTTTGAGGTCATACACCAGAGCTGCTAGACTCTCTCGCTCAATGTCCAGGCATTGAGTTGGAGCCAGTCTGGATCGGGATGCAGTACTGGGCCCTGGAATAACAGGTCTGCTCGTCTTGGGAGAGACCAAGGTGGTCGTACCGACATGCCCAGAAGATCGGCGAACCACGGGCGGTGAGGCCACCAAGGAGCAATTAGAATGATCTGTGCTCCTTCTTGCTGTGTCTTCTGAAGTACTCTGGCTATTATTGCTGTGGGGAAAACACATAGAGTAGGCCCGCTGGCCAGCGGGTGGAAAGCGCATCCATCCCCTCCACCTCTGAGTGGTGGAACTGAGACATGAAACATTGCACCTTCCTGTTCTCGAGGGTGGCAAAGAGGTCCATCTCTGGCCGACCTAGTCTCCTGGTCATCAATTCAAACACCTCCTGGTTCAGAGTCCACTCTGCAGCATCTACCTGCCTCCTGCTGAGCCAGTCCACCCTGTGGTTTGAGGCGCCACTCAGATGTTCGGCTGTTATGCACAGGAGATTCCTCTCTGCCCACATGAAGAGCCTTGCAGATTCTCGCATAAGTATCCTGAACCTGGTTTCGCCCTGGTTGTTGACTTTGCCGTGGTGTTGTCTGTGAGGATGTGAACATGCTGGTGCTTGATGTGTGGCATGAAGTGAATGAGAGCCAGGCATATAGCCCTGAGTTCCAACAGGTTGATAGTGTTTTTGCCTTCCCGGGGGTGCCATAATCCCTGTACAAAGAGATGTCCCAGGTGGGCTCCCCACCCCTCCAGGCTTGCATCTGTTATTGTTACTCTGCTCGGGATGCTGAAAGGCAGTCCCCTGAATAAAGCTCTGGACCTCCACCAAAGAAATGACAACCGGACCTCGAGTGGGATCCGGATTCGAATATGTGAGCGTGTCATGATACACTCCTCCTGGTGTGGGAGGAGTAGCCACTGTAGACTGTGCGAGCACCACCTGGCCCATGGAGTGCACTCTATGCAAGCTAGCATGGAGCCCAGTAGAGTGGCGAGTTCCATGATCTGCCTGGAGTGCCCTTCCAATATCCCGGAGATGAAGTGGGATATTTTCTCTCTCCTCTCTGGAGCTAGGGAAATGAACCCCCTGGCTGTGTCGAAGACTGCCCCCAGGTGTAGAAGCCTCTGTGTAGGTAGGAGATGGCTCTTTTGGTGATTTACCACGAATCCATGGAGCCTCAGAAGCTCCATTGTCTTCCGAACGTCTCTCCTGGCCTTTGGTAGTGAGGGCGCTCGGATAAGGAGGTTGTCCAGATATGGATGAATGCAGACCCCCTTGTGAGCAATCAGTGCTACCATAATCTTTGTGAACACTCTGGGAGCCGAGGATAGGCCGAAAGGCATCGCCCGGTATTGGTATTCCTGATTGTCAAAGGAAAAGCTGAGGAAGTGCCAGTGATCCGGATGGATCAGGATGTGGAGGTAGGCTTCTGACAGGTCTACTGATGCCAGGAACTCCCAGTCCTTTACCACCTCCTTGATAGTTCTGAGGGACTCCATCCTGAACGTACGCTTTGTGATGTATTGGTTCAGGGGTCTTAGGTTTAGGATTGCCCTCCAGGAAACATCTTTTTTGGGGACCAGAAATAGCATCGAGAATATGTCATGCCCAGACTCTGCCCTCGGTACTTGCTTTATCGCTCTTATCTGGAGTAGGTGCTGTATGGCCAGTACTATCTGATGTCTCTTTTCGGGGTTCCTAGGAACTGGCGTGAAGCAATAACTGTCGGGGGCGGGGATGAGAACTCCAGGGAAAGGCCCTCTGATACCATCTAGAGCACCCACTGGTCGGAGGTGGCCATGGCCCAGGCTTCCTGGCAGAGTTGAAGCCTGCCTCTGACTGCTGCAGCATCATTGTTTACGTTGCTAGAAGGCGGGGTCCCGGAACTGCTTGTTGAAGGGTTGTCGGGCCCCGCCCCAGGTCATCATTGTTGCCAATGGGGATGGCTGGATGGTTGCTGGTTGTACTGGCGATAGTCACAAAAGGAGCCGCTTGATGAGTAACTGGACTGTCTGAATGAGGGACAAAAATTCCTTGGTTGGTCCCCTGTCCGGAATGGTCTTTGGGCATCTCCCCTGGTGGATGGCATTGCCTTCTTCTTGTCCTTGGTATCCACTAGGATGGGTTCCAATGAGTTTCCAAAACAATCTCGCCCCTTTAAATGGGGTTGAGGCCAAATTTAGCTTAGATTTGGGGTCTACCTTCCAGTGCTTAAGCCATAGGCAGTGCCGGACCGCCACCACCGATGCTATGGCTCTGGAAGCCTGTTGAATGCAGTCCAGGCTGGAATCAGCCATGAATGCTGCTGCCTTGGCCATCTTATTGATGCCCTGGTGCAGCTTAGTATTCTCAGGCAGAACCAGTTGGACCAGTTCCTTGGCCCAGAAGACTCATGCTCTGGCAAAGACTGAGTTTGCTGCCGCTGCCCTAACTACATTTGCCGAAGTCTCATGTGCCTTTTTAGGAGGGAATCACACTTCTTGTCCTCGGTGGTCTTGAGCTGTTCTTCCCCTTCCTTACTCAGTATAGCTCCCGAAACCAGTTGGGTGATCGGGGCGTCACCACTGGGAGGGCTATCAGAGTGGCCACCTCCGGTGGGACACTCGTTGTAGAACTGGGACAAGGACTTGTGAGAGAAGGGCATGTTCCATTCCTCCACTAAGGTGGATAGGAACAGCTGGGGAAAAGGGATTATAGGTGTGGAATTTGAAGTGGACGGAAACACCTCCTGGTCCAACCCCTGGCTAGTGTTCGGTGTATCCATTGGGGATACCGCGCTGATGGAGCACCACGCCTTGACCAGTAACACCTCAAAATCTGTTTGTGCAAACAAGTGGGTGGAACTTGCTGCTTGCTGGGACAACTCCTCCTCCTCTGATATCTCACCTTCTTCTGTCCCAGAGGAAGACTGTCCAGACCCCTGTGGATTTACTGAGATACCAGGTGTATCAGGTAGCCCCTTTGGTCCCGGGGGGGCTGGTACTGATGGTGGCATGCTTGGGGGGACCCTGTGGGGTGGCCCTACAGGAGGGGCACCTTCTGTGTCTGAGGATGAGGGGGAGTGGAGGCGCCTCCTCCTCCTACTCACGGGTGCCTGGGGGATGAACCGACCTCACTCGCCCTCTGGGATGGCCCCTCTTAAAATCCCCAAATCTGGAGATGAGGAAGAGTCGCTCTTGCGTCACGCTCTGACCCTGGGTAGAAGGGGTCCCGCCTCTGATGCCAGGGATGGGAACAAAGATCTAAGCTCCCTGGCTATAAACCCCTTCAGCCACGTGGCCCCCTCCTCAGAGATGTGGGGCTCCACGCCCTGCCCCCACGGAGAATTACTCACAAGCAAAGTTGAGTGCATCCCCAGAGCGTCCACTGACCGTGGCAGATGCATTTGCAGTTTCGTCGGGGGGTCCAGCACTCTCAATCCCAGCCATAGCCACAAGTTCCTCATTCGGCAGCATTAGTATGCTGCTCGCCGTGGCGTCCGCCTCCTCCAGAGCCAAGTTTCCTCCCTGGTGGGTTAGCAGTCATGGGGAGGGGATACAGCAAGGCTGCCGCTGCTGGCAGACAGCCTGCAGCAGGTGGTGTTCACTCAGCTGCGCGAACGGTGGTTTTGTTGTTTTCCGGCAGTTCCCAGCAGCTGGCAGCTGCTCCGCTGCCCACTTCTCCTTCCTTTTGGCCTTCTTAGCCTTTTTTCGTGGTGGAGCCTCTATCCCCTTAGGAAGGGTGGCACTTGCCTCTGCCCCCTTTGAAAGGGTAGCACTTGGGGCTTTTTCCCCTTTCAGTGCACTGCTCTCCAACCCCGATGCAAGGGTGGCGGTTGTAACCTTAGTGGGGGGTTGGAAATTGCCCCGTTGTTTCCCCTCCGACAATGACACCAAAATGGCATCAGCAGCACGAGCGCGCTCCATAGGCAGGGTAGAGTGAAGGCGGGAAGGTTAAAAGTCTAAGGAGAGCGCTGGGGAAATACTTCACTGAAAAAAGGAAAGAAGAAAGCACTAGGGGGAGGAAGGGTTTGGGGAAGGAAGTCAAAGGAAAGCAAGATAAAGATCAGATTTGTAGGAGCTCTCTCTCCTTCCTGCCAATCCTGAGGTGACAGGAAAAGGAACTGGGGATTAGGGATCAACCTAGCCCTCCAGGAAATCTTAGCTGTGATAACTTCCTGTTGTTTCCTGATGGTATGAAGGAAATACTCTTACTACAGGATGGTCTCCGATTACGGTGGGAAAAGGTTTAGTCAGACTTTGTGTTAGGAATTTATTTTGCTTTCTGTGCGTGCTTTGCATATTTCCTAAATAACTGTTCTTTGTAACTTATTAACTAAGTTTCATTATGTTCCGCCCAAGAAAGATCTGGGTGCATAGAAACATTCTTGTAACCAACCTAAGCATTTTAAAGTACATCTAAAAAGCTAAAGCTGCAGATGGGCCAGTCTGTAGCAACTGAATCAACTTGGTTGTGGGTTGTTGTTGTTTTGTTCTTTTCTTCTTACAAGCCTCTCAGAGTTGGTTATTAACTCAGAAGAAGGCAGGGAGCCCACTAGTTCAGAACATCTGAGAGTTCATCTCAGCTACTTTGTTTTCTCACCACATGAAGGCATACATGTGGAAGGTGGTTTATAAAAAATATTTGCCAAATAGCAAGATAAAGAGAGAAATCTAGGCTGTGGCAGTCTAGCCCAGGCTCTCCAGTCTCTGATAACAGTGTGTCTGGTGGTGGCATTTTAATTTACCAAAGGTCTAAAGTAAAAAGGGTTTTAGAAGGGAAGCCCACTCAAGCAGCTCAGCAGGGGTGACTTTTCCCCCTCACGTGAGCTGGCTATGAGTCAAAGGCTTAACTCTTTACAGAAGCTATTTTCAATATGCATATCACTATGGGTACATATGAAGCAAATCTAATTTAGCATACTGTAATTTATTTTTAAAGCACGTTTTATTTTGTTAGCTTGCATGGTCTATTATTTGGTCAAGCTCTCAAGCCATTTTGGTACAATGTCATAGAAATTTAAGGAGAAGAGCCATTCATTTGTGCTACTAGCTCAGCTCTTGGATTTCCCAGAGGACTAAACCCACAAGAGAGCACAGCTGCAATGCTCACACTTCGGAAATGACCACCACCAAGAACATGGGAAGAATGCAAACAAGATATTTCATATAGTATTCTTTGTTTGTATAATCTTGACATCGGATGTCTTTCTACTTTATAAGTACTGATATCCTGACTACCTTTCTCAATATTACTACTCAGGGAGTAGTTTGAAGGACTACTACATTTCAGTGGGATGACTTCTTAATGTATTTAGTGAGGATGTCAGCCACTGGCTGGATTTATAGCCTTATTCATTTTCTACATAGTTTGCATGCATTAAAGCAGAAAACAAGGAGAAAGTACTCATTTGGGAAATGTGAAAGGCTTTGAAGCTAAGGAATGGTCAGAAGAACCACATCCCATTGCAATGAATACAGCCAGTAAGGAGTGAGTGAGTGAGTGAATCGGAGAGCTGATCTTGTGAGCATGAATTGTCCTTTGCTTAGCAGGGTCTGCCCAGGTTTGCATTTGAATGGGTGGCTACATGTGAACACTGTGCTGTAAAATATTACCCTTAGGGGATGGAGCTATAGCTCAGTGATAGAATATTGGCTTTGCATGCAGAAGGTCCCAGATTCAGTCCCTGACAGGACATCTAGATAGAGTTGGAAGAGACTCCTGCCTGAACCCTTGGAGAGCAGCTGCTATTCCATGCAGACAATACTGAGCTAAAGGGACCAATGATCTGACCCAGTATCAGGCAGCTTCCTATGTAACTTGCCAACAAGACTGTAAAGCTAGGATGCACTTCCATTTAGAGGCACCATCTGCTATGTCACTTCACAGTCTCTGAAAGACTAAGCCATTACTAGATTTCAGACCACCACAAACAAAACCCAGAAGTCAACAAGAAGCACCATCGCAAGAGTTTAATATCTGAACAATGGCGGCCAAGGTCTATTAGTAACGGCCAGCAAATAATACTTAAATTCTATACATTAAAAAGCCAATAAGCAGTGGATTAAACTGCCTTCTTTCCTTGACAGAAGAATTAACCAAATCATATTTGTAACTTTTGGAGCAAACCCAAATTAAAACAGCATTAGTCATAATTAGCACTATCAATACTTTTATCTCCAGTTTTGCCACAAAATCCAGACATTTGAAGCCAACAATGATGATACTTAATATCCAAGCTATCATTCATAATGCATATAATGTAAAGACAGACATCAGACTGTTACAGTGAATGTTGGTATCTATCTGTATATGAACCTGAATATTTATTTCAATGCAGCTCTTTTTTTTTTTAATTGCACTACATTTTGGAGTAAGCCCATTAGCTTCTTTGTCCATTAAAGATGTTCAACATGCTACCTGATTGTTTCTTAACACTGTAAGGAATTGCTGCTTTGTGGGGGCAGGGCGGGTAGAAGCAGATTGGAAGGTCTGTTGTTTCTGAGTTCTCAGCTGGGACACTGGAGAGAGAGAATGTGGGATGGTTCTTAAAGGTAATGCAGTACTAGCAAGCCTCGGTGTCTTCCGAGATCATTACATTCTACAGTATCTGCCTCAGTGCATGTTAAAAAGAATTTCTGAGAACCTAAACTGGATCTAGAAACCTAAACCAGGTTTCTAGATCCAATAATTGGGGCAACAATGGATCTGAACAATTCTCCAAGGCTAGTTAGCTTTTTTCACAATACACAATTATTTCCTAGAAGGTTTATGGTCCTCTTCCCTTTACCACCCTGCTACTCCTCAGAAAAATGTCAAATTCGAGAAAAACTGAAATACTCGCAGACATTCTGACTAAATTACTCAACAGAAGTCCTGTTGAAATTTAAGTAGTCTTTTAGAGTAACTCACAAGGAGTACTACTGAATAACTTAAATTCGGTGGCTGACACCCAGACCAACACAAAACATGTATAGCAACTTTATACAAGTCTGCTCTTTGTTTTTACATAATTAGGATGCATATGCTTAATATGTTGAGCCCAGGTTTCACGTGTATGGCTGGAATTTGAAATTTTGTTTTGGTGTGTGCTATGAACAGCCTTGAGGGCTATAAGATAACTAGGGGGGACTCAATGCCTCATCCCGAAGCTTAATAGCAGGTTTCTTTTTTTAGCCAATAGAAGCTTATCCTATAGCCCTGCTTAGCAGTGACCCTTGCTTATGGAGGAGAAAAGAGAAGCCACACTAAGATAATAGGTACAGCATTTAGAGAAGTGATGGTGTATTTAGGTCACTGGTCTTTGCTAATGTAACTCTAGTCATTTGTTTCTAAACAGCCTGTTGATCAGTACTTGCCAGATTTATTTATTTATTTAAACTGATGTGAATGTGCTAACGAAGTTCAGCTAATGTGTTGGGAAACATTAATGTACCAAAACATCAATTGTATCTTTGAGTAATGTAGCCTGGAAATAAGGTGGCTTGGACCATATTCTCTCTTTAGAATTTAAAGAGAGAGAAAGAGAAACAAATGGGTTTAAAGAATGAAGGGAAAGAAAGATGACTCTGTATTGGGGGGGGGGAATAAAGGGATCTAAATTGCATGTTGGAGATGAAGGAGTCCTGAATTGAGAAAATAAGCACTGTCTCATGCAGAAGATTTGAAATCATTGCATCTGATAAATAGCCTTTCTGAAATCCATTAAGCACAGCTACGTTTCTTGAGTACTCAAGTATAACAACTCCTCATACACGAGCTTAGCTATGATGTCACTGTGAATTACAAATATTCACATAACCGGCCTGCTAATAAGGCTGGGTGAGTGGCTGCCTAAAGAGGACTGACTGAGGCAGTGGATTGCCCACTGGCGGCCTCCATCAGACTGCTGCCTCACACAAACCTCACCCAGCAGCAGGGAAACAGCTGCTACCCTCACTCTCCTCTACCCCTGCCTCTCCTCCACTCCCAGCAGTATTGGGCTAGAGTAGTAATCTTCACTAATTTTCAAGCAGGAGGCATTTTATCATATTTCTACACTGCCTTACGTGTGCATCCCAAGATGGTGTACGTAATTTTTTATATAGATATAGATATAAATAAATGACAGGATAAAATGATTAACACAGTTATGAAAGAACTGGTATCAAATCAGGTGTGTCTTAAGGGTCTTTTTAAAAGCAGCCAGGTTGGCAAAAAAAACACCTTATGTGTGAAAACTACTTCCCACTGTGCTAACCATCACACAGTACTGCACTTTTGTCAGTGCTGGGAGGGCCCTTTAAGAGAGAGAGATTCTTCTCTTAAGAGCTCTGTGGGGAAGGTGCTGAGTAGGGCTATAGTTCCCAGCTCTCTAGATGTGCCTTCCAAAATGTTGTAGGGGCACAAGAGGGCTCCGTTTCTAGTAAAGGAGCCCCCACCGGCACTAGGCAAAGCTTAGCACTGCACTGTGACAATGGTTGTCTCTGCATGGTGCCAGGGGAACTGTGCATAGCATTCCGTTTTGGTCAAAGCTTCACACAAGCTCAACAGAAGTCGGGAGGGGAGGCTGCACTTACAGTTGATGGGGTGATCATTGGTCCCTGGGCCTTACAATGAAGAATTCTGGGCTAGAGAGTAGAGTGTGCAGGCTTTTGAAATCCAGAAGCAGGAGCAGAGATGGGTGAGCAGTCAGGGCGGTGGCAGCTTGCAGTATGTGCTGCTATCAGGTGAAGTAGGGGAAGGGAATCCTGCCACCCAGCCAGGGTATATGGAGGCTTGCCAGATTCATCAGGGTGGAGGGGGATCCACCAGACCCACCATAATGGGAGGGAGCTTCATCATGGTGGAAAGAGGAAGGAGCCCAATTAGCCACACTGGTTGGAGAGGAAGCCTACAGTCCTATGAACTTTACCATCCTGTTGGAGGGAGAAGAACAAGGGTGGGTGGGGGGACGGTGGGAAGTACAACTCATTTTGCGTGCCACCAAAGAGTGGGGGAGTGGAAAACAGAGTAGAGGTGCCATCTGTGGTGCACTTTGCATGGCAACATGGAGGTGGGGCATACAGGAGAATAGGGTGGATTTGATTTAAATCAAACTGATTTAAATCACGATTTAAATCACGATTTAAATCACTAGCAGGGTGGATAAAAATCAAAAAAATCTGATTTAAATAAAAAAATTGATTTAAATCAAAAAAAATTGCAGGAGAACTCAAGGCTGGGGGATGGTTTGCTACTGCAGGAGAACTCAAGGCTGGGGGATGGTTTGCTACACCGCCTCAGGTGCCAGAAGGGACTTGGGTCAGTTCTGAACATTTGGATTAAACAGGTGGGGAGACAAAAGTTGACAATGCCCAATCTTGAAAGATCCTCAACATACAACTCTTCTAGTTCCAACTGTGGGTGACATCTTTCTCCATCATCATTTTCACAGTGGCTTTTTGTCAATTCTTTTTTTCCAGGCCTCAGAAGCTGGAGTGGGGTGGGGGCTATGTGGAATGGAATTTTTCATTACAGTCACCGACCAGTCAGAAACAGGTGGCAGCAATACAGCAATGTCCTGAGCTTGGGGCCTACTCTGGACCCTTATTTCCTGTTCCTTACCATACTATGTGAGGTTTTTCCTGGCCAAACTGAACTTTCATTTCTCTTACAGAATCATTACTTATAAACATTCTAAGATATGAATCTTCCACTGTTAGACAGCAAGAGCATGCCATTTTTTTTTTAACTTATTTGTATTTTGTTTGTTAGGTAAAGCCATTTTAAAAACCTGTATTGGTGAATGTTTTCCTTTGATAATGTTTAAACATTACATGACATCACGGCAATTAGAATTTGGGAAAAGACAACTAAGGGAAGACATGCTAGAGGTCTATAAAATTATGCATGGTGTGTTGGGGCACTAGGCAGGGCAAGGCAGGTGATGGATGGAGCCACAGCTAGTGAGAGCTGGAGCCAATTGTTGGCAGCTGCATAGGAAGAGCCAGGACTAGGCGGGCGCCTTAGCAATAACTGGCAAAGTGTAGATTTGTAGCTAATGAGGGGGATCAATATACAAACACACACACAAAGATGCATGGGGGACACTCTCTCCCTACTCCGTGCATGCTGAACAGCTGGGTGCCACTCTCTGCCCACCATGTAGCCTGGGTGTCCATCCTAGCAAGAAGCAACAAATGCTTTTTATAGAGATCACTTTCTTAATCATTGCCCAATTAACCATAACCCCCCAGTGGACATATTAATGTTACAGATACCACCCACAATCCAGAGATAAACCTGGTTAGCTCTCTGCATAGCAAATGGATGTTTTCAATTATTTTCCTTCCAACAGAATCCATTCCTTATTTACACCACACCCACATGGAAAGCCACTTATGCAATTATATGAAAAGTAGTTTGGACTCAGAAATCCATGCATATGCCCTAAAATAACTTTCTGGCTTCTTATGTTAGTTTCTAGTCTAAATTAGTCCAGTCTGACAGTTTGCTATTCCTTCCGATGTTTTATGGCACATTATTTTGGGAACAAGCCATAATGCTTTGTGTACAGATCAGAGAGCAAGAAAGCAGAGGTTGCATTCCTCCCCTCCAGACAAACCAGCCAGCAAAAGATCAGACTTACCAACAGCCAACTAACCAAAATGGCGACTGGAGTCTTCTGAGTAGCTAAAAGAAAAAGGCTTCCCCACCCTCTGGACACTCTGATTGGTTGCCTGACGAGTCAATCAGCCTAGTCCCTCTCTGATTGTTTTATAGGGCAGTCCTAGGACCAGTCCCTTTGCAAAAGATGCTTATTGACTCCTGCCATATTAGGATTTTAAAAGATCTGAGGCTATTCATTTGCTCTTCAAGGTTAGTGCAACCGTCACCCACCTCACAACTCTTAAAGCAACTACAGGCAAGAGCATCAGGGACAGAGGAAGGTAGCAGGCACCCAAAATGGAGGCAGAGACAACATGGCTGACTGAGAAATTTAAGATGAGTGCCGCCAACTTTGCCAAAAGATAAGATCTGCCCCTGGTGTGGAGAGTGCGGACAGAGGTTTTTCTCCCTCTCTCACACCACTACAATTAGGGAGTCACCCTATTAAACTAATTGCCAGGAAATTTAGGACAGACGCAAAAGTATTTTTTCACACAGTGCATAAACTGTGGAGCTCTCTGCCACAGGATAGGGTGATGGCCACTAGTTTGCATGGCTTTAAAGGGGGCTTGGAAAAATTCATGGAGGATGGGTCTGTTTACTGGCTACTTGCCTCAATAGCTATAGATAACCTTCCAGGCTCAGAGGCAGGATGAGCCCAGGCTCAGAGGCAGGATGAGCCCAGGCTCAGAGGCAGGATGAGCCCAGGCTCAGAGGCAGGATATCTACTACTGATATCTCTGGATATCAGTAGTAGATGAGCAACAACAGAAGGAGGGCATGCCTTCCTCTCTTGCCTGTGGGCTTCCCAGAGGCATCTAGTGGGCCACTGTGTAAAGCAGGCTGTGGGCTAGATGGGCCTTGGGACTAGTCCAGCAGGGTTCTTCTTATGTACTAATAATAAATCATGCTTTATACTTTATTTATGGTCTTTGACCAGAAGAAGAAAAAATATTTACATAATTAAAAAAGAAAAATAAAGTTACACATAAAAGAATAACTGCTTTGGAAAGGCATAAGTGTATATACATCATTTAAAGTTAACACTAAGAAACCCAAAACTGTATGAATTCTATTCTTTTGAAACTCATAATCTGGTGGCCACGTAACAAAATTTAGCTACTACATGTGAAATAGTTGCATCTTTATCTGCTAATAAATATGCTACAACAAGATCCTCAGCTTGTCCCGTCATAGCTTTTATCAGTGGACTAATTAGTCGAGACCTTAAATTTTGATATATTTAGATACATACTTTAAAAGTATGTGGGTCATGGTTTCAATAGCCTTTCAACGTTCAATTGTCCCAGTGGCTGCAGCTGGAAGACAAGCCAGCTCAGAGGCAAGCAAGCAGGTGACAGACAATTAACAGTCTTTAGTCTACAAGATGTTCCTGACGTTTTTATAATTGCAAAGAAATTTGGCTTACAACAAATTTTGACTGTACAGAACTTAAAAAAAACCTTTAGAAGTTTTTCTTTATACAATTAAATATATGAGCTATGACACTGGATTGTACTTAAAAAGAATTTTCAGTAGTTTCCACTGGCAAATATCTTCAGCAGCTGGGCTTTAGTTTTCAGGGGAGAATCTGGTGTTTCATATTATACAATTGCCAGTTTCAAATAAAGACAATGATTTCCCTATCTGAAAATTTTCATTTTGGCAAAAATGCAGGTTTTAACAGCTACAGCCCAATTCTGTTTACTGGCACAGCCTATCTTAACTGTTCAAGATGCGGAACAACACAGTTGCATCTTTGCTACATGCAGCTAGGGACAGGTTAACAAAATCTCGTCTGAGTAACAAAATATAAAGCAGCACTTAACTTGATTAACACCTTCCTATACCATTATTATGGTTTATGATGCCAAGATTTAAAAAATCAGTTAAACACAAAGGACTGTAGAGAACTATGCTAAAACATTTTCAATTAAAATGAATGGCACAAGTGCTCTTAAGAGAGCTATGACAAAAACTAACTCTTCCAACTCTTAGATCTAGAGAAGTAAGTAATTTAATCCCTACATGGAAACCAAATGCCCCATACACTGAACACTGTCTCTTTCTGAAGCTAAGAATTACAGTGTACAATGTCAGTTGCAAGCATCAGGAAAACAAGATGCAGCTTTTCAGTGAATCTGAAAATTGCCTTTGAACTGTGAATGAAAGAAGCATGAATTTAAACAAGCAAACTTCTTGCAGACAAAGCCAGCGTGGTGTAGTGGTTAGAGTGTTGGACTAGGACAGGGGACACCCAAGTTCAAATCCCCTTTCAGCCATGATACTTGCTGAGTTACTCTGGGTCAGTCACTTCTCTCTCGGCCTAATCTACCTCACAGGGTTGTTGTGAGAAGAAACTTAACTATGTATAGTGCTCTGGGCTCCTTGGAGAAAGCAGAATATAAATGTAAAAAATATATAAAATACGACACAGAATAATCATATTAATGTTGGGAAATCGACATAAATCTTAATTGACTCACCTGAATCTAAGCTAGTCACCTGAACAACTTCATTTCAAAAGTTACCAAAAAAAGTAACAAACACAAAAATCACCCATAATTATCAAAATCTATATGTATTAGGCAAACTCCATCATCGCAGTAGATAACCTTAACACAAAATTCCTTGCATTAAAAGTAGTACTGTATACAAATTCAGGAAATATTTGTTCATTATTCATGTACTTTCTATGTGCTGTGTCAGGCAAAACAAACCAAGCTGATCAATTAATTATTAAAAGTAATCTGAGCTGTACCAAAAAGTGCTTTCCTATCAAGGAAGCTGTTTTTTATTTAGCTTCTTTGTACCAAACAACATCGTTCTTAATAGCACAAAAAGAAAAGGTTTCAAGTGAAACCTTTCAAAGTGAGAATTTCAAGGGGAAATTTTTCATAAGTAATCAAGGCTGAAAGTATAATCTGAAAATATATTTACTAATGAATAAGCTTCATTGAACACAGTGGGATTTACTTCTGAGTAAACATTTATAGAAGTTACCTTAAGTGGCACAGTGGGGAAATGCTTGACTAACAAGCAGAAGGTTGCTGGTTCAAATCCCCACTAGAACTATATTGGGCAGCAGCGAATAGGAAGATGCTGAAAGACATCTCATACTGCACGAGAGGAGGCAATGGTAATCCCCTCCTGTATTCTACCAAAGAAAACCACAGGGCTCTGTGGGCACCAGGAGTCGAGATTGACTCGATGACACTCTTAACCTTTAAACATTTATAGCAGTGTGTTTCACATTCTTGTAGGGAACTGGAAAGCAAAGTAGAAGGGACAATACAAATGTGAAAACTCTTCAAAGATTATGACTGGGGTCTCCCCCCATTATTGACTTGATACAGAATGTTCTTGAAGAATACACTGGAAAAGTGAATGGAGTCTCTCACTTGGGCATTTTAAGGCCATTTCTGTTTCGAAAAGGCCCATGACTCAATAGAAGCTCATATGCTTTGCACATAGGAGCTCCTAGCTTCAATCCCTTGGCTTTCCAGGGGAAATGATCTATACAGGAAGGTGCCTTCTACAGAATCAGAGCATTCATTCATCTAGCTCAGTATTGTCTATATTATTATTATTATTATTTTATTTAACACATTTCTATACTGCCCTAACCCAAGGTCTCAGGGCGGTTCACAACAACAAATACTAAAAACAATTTAAAACAAACAATCAAAAGTTTAAAAATTTAAAAGTTAAAAAGCTTGGGTAAAAAGATGAGTCTTTAAATCCCTTTTAAAGGCCACTATCGATGGGGAGACTCTTATTCTCACGGGAAGTGCGTTCCAAAGTCTCGGGGCGACAACAGAGAAGGCCCGTCCCTGGGTGGCCACCAAACGACATGAAGGTAGCCACAGACAAGCCTCCCCTGATGAACGTAGTGGACAATGGGAATCATGCAGAAGAAGATGCTCTCTTAAATACCGTGGGCCTAAGCTGTTTAGGGCTTTATAGGTTATAACCAGCACTTTGTATTTTGCCCGGAAACCTATCGGCAGCCAGTGCAACTCCTGTAATATAGGAATAATATGGTCTCTTCGAGATGACCCGGAGACCAACCTGGCTGCCGCATTTTGTACTAATTGTAGTTTCCGGACTACGTACAAAGGCAGCCCCACATAGAGCGCATTGCAGTAATCAAGTCTGGAGGTTACCAGCAAGTGTACTACTGTTTTGAGATCATGAACTTCAAGAAACGGACGCAGCTGGCGTATCAACCGAAGCTGATAGAAAGCGCTTCTGGCCACTGCCTCAACCTGGGAAACCAGGGAGAGGTGTGGATCCAGAAGCACTCCCAGACTGCGTACCTGTTCCTTCTGAGGAAGTGTGACCCCATCTAGAACAGGTAGATCAATATCGCTTCCCGAGTGACGACCGTGAACAATAAGTACCTCCGTCTTGTCTGGATTCAGTCTCAGTTTGTTATCCCTCATCCATCCCATTACTGCTTCCAAGCAGGCATTCAGGGAGGATATGCCTTCTTCTGATGATGTTGACATGGAGAAATAGATTTGGGTGTCATCAGCATACTGATAACACCCAGCACCAAATCTCCGGATGATCTCTCCCAACGGTTTCATGTAGATATTAAAGAGCATTGGAGATAATATGGAGCCCTGAGGGACTCCATATAAAAGCTCAGATTTTGAAGAGCAACAGTCTCCAAGCGACACCATCTGGAATCTGCCAGAAAGGTAGGAGCGGAACCACTGCAAAGCAGTTCCTCCCACCCCCAACACTGGAAGTGGCTCTCCAGGGTTTCCCAGCCCTACCTGGAGAAGCCAGGGATTGCATCTGGGACTTTCTACATGCAATACACAATTTCTCAGGTACAGGGAAAGCAGAGGGAAGGCCTCTACCTACCTTGGAAAACTGTTCAACTGGTATACTGGGTTAGATGGACATACTACAGACATCTTCACATGTTCTGTGCAGTGCACTGTACAGGCTTCTTGTACAAGTGTAGCCCTATTCAGACATTATGTTGTACCTGCTGTATACATGTACATCTTTTTGTGTGAATGACTATACCTGCATTCATTTAATTGTTTTAACTGTTCTAATTTTGATGTTTTCTGTAGACTGCCTATAGATCTTATTAGAAATGCAATTGTTTTAAATTAATAATTTTAAAATTTGTCAATTAAAAACCTCAATGCTTCTGCTTCAAGTACCAACCCTCCCCCACCTTCAGAAGTTAGGCAGGTGATCGTCAGTGAGAGGAAGGTGGCCAGCAGGAATAACAGTACTGAAACAATGGCAGTTTGGTTTAAAAGGCAGAACATTATGGTCCTAAAGAAAAGGGGAATATGTGAAGCACAATCCAGTGCATGTTAAGACTTAATCTAGGAATTCATTCCCATCAGCAACATAGATCTTCTTGTCATTTCATCTGGAATTAATGCATAATGCACCTTGGGATTCAGTTATCATGACAACTGAATGGATTCAGTTTACAGTGGCAATGACTGAGCACTAGGTTCTGGAGTTATACAGTGTTCTGGACAGACACAAGTGTCGGTGGTGGGGGCATGTGTGCAAAATGACACCTATTTTGTTTCACAGTCAATGCCAAAAAGATACATAGTGCATACAGGAATTCTACTTTTAAAAGAAAATCCAGTTTGCATCAGAAGTCAATGCTCTCAACATACTGCGAATACAACAAATATTTATGTACCACTTTTCAATGAAAGTTCCCAAAGAGGTTTACATTGATATAAATAAATAAAATGGCTCCCTATCCCCAAAGGGCTCACATTTTATTTATTTTTTAAACATAAGCCACTAGAGGAATGCTGTGCTGGGGGTGGATAGGGCCAGTTACTCTCCCCCTGCTAAAATAAAGCAAATTGCCACTTTTAAAAAGGTGCCTCTTTGCTCAGTTAGCAGGACAGGGGACATATTATTCCTGCCTTGGCAGTGGATCTCACAGTTGTTAGAGGGCTCCAATACCAAAGTATGCTCAGGCATCATTATATTTTTATAAATGAATATAGTTTCCCAATCAAATCTTCTTTTTCTGTATATGCTGACTTAATCAATTGCCTAAGACTCAATCATCTTTCTACTAATAGCAATAGCAATAGCACTTACATTTATATACTGCTCTATAGCCGGAGCTCTCTAAGCGGTTTACAATGATTTTAGCATATTGCCCCCAACATTCTGGGTACTCATTTTACCGACCTCGGAAAGATGGAAGGCTGAGTCAACCTTGAGCCCCTGGTCAGGATCGAACTTGTATCCTTCTGGTTACAGGGCGGCAGTTTTACCACTGCGCCACCAGGGGCTCTTAGTAAAGACTAAGATGTCTTTACTCAATCATAGCCAATAATAATAATAGCCAAATATATATTTGCTTTTGAATAAATAATTTCCCCAAGACAGAAGACAAAAGGTCTCTAAAGTGGTACCCGAAGTCCCAAGGTGTTTTTTTAAATATATAAATACTGAAAAACAATTCATAATTTAAGAAAATCTGTTACTTGGGGCACTTCTTAAATTAAAATGTTTTTCACTGATAATCAAAACAATAATTTGACTAAGCATTACTGTTCAGCTTTCTGCAAAGTCTCTATTATTGGGTCCAATACACTGCAACAACTGGAGAATGTCAAGCGTGTCAACTCACTTAGTTCAGAATTCTTGTTTTTAAGAGAATTTCTAGAAGAGCCTTGAACACATATGCAAATTCTACAAAGAAACACTGGTAACCTACAACATAAGGTTGTCTGTGCAAACTAATTTGTCCTGTAATTGACATATTCATGATTGCCCATTCACCTAAGCTGTCACATATAACCCTTGGCAGACCATGCAAGGCGAGAACCACAGATCTGGTATGCTAGACCTTGCCACTAGAGTAGCATTCCATCCCTACTGTTGCTTTCTAGTTTCCCCCACACTGAGTTTCCTTCGAGAAAAGCATATCACCTGTGTCTTCCCCTCTTCTCTCTACTTTATGGCTACATTTCCTTTCCCCCATCTTGTTCCTGTTATTCCCAGATTCAGGTCAGCTTTCTTAACAACTTATTTTAAAACTATATATCCTGGCTAAAACAAAAACTTACAAGTAGTTCGGATAAGAACTGATCTGCCTACTTTCCTTTCACTATCCCTACAACTGGAGTAGTTAGTGAGTGTACTTATTGAAGTATTTCAATAAGTATACGTGTACTAATTGAAGTTTCCCATTCATATGTAACCAGGGTGGACCCTGCTTAGCTAAGGGGACACGTAATGCTTGCTACCACAAGACCAGCTCAATGATTTGTGACTGGGAATGCTGGGAGTTGTAATTCAGCAACATCTGGAGGAACCGGGGCATAACTATAATAGGGCAAGGGGAGACAGTTGTCTGGGGGCCCACTGCCTCGGAAGGGGGGGGCGAGGCAAGTCACATGACTGACTCCCCCAGCCACACACCCGCCCAGGCTTCCTTCAGTTGTATTCATCCTCCAAAATTGATGTGAGTGTTAAGACCTGGAGCTACCAGAACAGCATGTCTTTCTCTAGTAGAGCCCCTGGTGGCGCAGTGGTAAAACTGCTGCCCTGTAACCAGAAGGTTACAAGTTTGATCCTGACCAGGGGCTCAAGGTTGACTCAGCCTTCCATCCTTCCGAGGTCGGTAAAATGAGTACCCAGAATGTTGGGGGCAATATGCTAAATCATGGTAAACCGCTTAGAGAGCTCCGGCTATAGAGCGGTATATAAATGTAAGTGCTATTGCTATTGCTAAGTGCTAGTATCATTAAATGACTTCCTCCACAATTGACAAAACTTTGTCAAAAATAATTTAGGATGATTCTTTCCTTCATGAGCTGAGCTTCAGTGGGGGGGGAGCATTTAAAAATCTTGTCTCTGGGCCCACTCCAACCTTGCTATGCCTCTGGGAGGAACCCTGGTTGGGGTTCCTGGTCTACACACTGACTGGCAGCCCTTCTCCAGGGGCCTTTCCCAGCCCTCCCTGGAGAGGTCAGAGACTGAATCCAGGACTTTTGCATTCAAAACATGTTCTCTATGACTGAGCCAGTAGCAGAGGTAAGCACCTATTAATTTACACTTAAAGGTGCCTTTCACAGCTGCTGCTGCCCCAGCAGCACCTGCACCAGTTGCTACTGCTATGATCTGAGTCATGTTTGAGAGGTTAGCTAGGAAGTTCTCAGTGCAAACCCAGCTCCATTTTATTTAGACTGAAATTGGACATCTTGACACAGACTTCCATGTGGTATCCTAATGCTTAAAGTTGTGCTGTTGAGTTAGTGTGAACTCCTGGCGACCTCAGACCCCTGTGGTTTTCTTTGGTAGAATACAGGAGAGGTTTACCATGGCCATCTCCCATGCAGTATGAGTTTATGCCTTTCAGCATCTTCCTATATCACTGCCCGATAGTCTGGAAAACATACCAGTGGGGATTCGAACCAGAAACCTCTTGCTCCCTAGGCAAGTTACTTCCCCACTGCACCAATCCTAATGCTTATAGCCCCCAAAGATGCTTGTTCTTCAAGTTTCCAAAGTTTGTGTTATGGCTACACTTCTCAAGATGCTCATGGGGAGGAAGGAAAGAGTAACTAGGAGGGCTTAAGAAAATAAGATGTGTGTTCTAATCCTGCCTAGCAAGTCCTCCTCATTAGAAACATGCTAAAAAACCATCATTTACATCCTCACAAAGGAGTCACATCCTTTCACATCCAACTGAAGATTTATAGCCACAAGAAACCCTGCTGGAGTGCAGCTTGCTTTTGACAACACAAGTTACCACAAGATACTATAAATACAATATGAAAACACTAGAAAGGGACCATTTATTTCCCTGTAAAGTAAGAGCACTATTTTTAAAAAAACAAAAACAAAAAAACCTTAGGAGCGAAGACAACAGAACTTGAAAACAAAAATGGCTTGATACATTGTTTCTTCTGAGTATTTGAATTATAGGATTGTTACAACACGAATTTAAGTGCAGGACTGGTTACAGGCTTCACGTAATACTTGTTCAACTAAGCACCCCAAAAGAAGTGTCTAGGTTTTGTTTGTTTTTTTAAAATGTTGTGTTTCTGAGATAGTCATAATATAACTGTTTGTCTTTTTTCCTGTTACCTACTTTAACAGAAATATGAATATGCCTGGGCTGATAGTTTAATTCAGAAACCATCTTTACTGAAAAAGATGAAGCCCCCTGGACTCACTGTTCTTTGTTTCTAAATGTATACCTTATTTCATCTATTCTCTGCCTTCCCTTCAAACTAAATCTGAACTGTGATTACTTATGCTGCACTGACTTCAAGAATATAATTTCCTTTCCATGTATCAGGTTCAGCAATTAAGGTACCTTCAAACTGTCCATCGTTAGACTGGAGGTTCCAGGCAGCAACGAAGAGCAGGATGTGCAAAGTTTTCGCACAAGTTGCAGGGGCAATCTTTTTTACTGTATAGACACTCCAGCAGGCTTTCATGCTCTTCCTGGTGTGATCTTACTCTAAGGTAGGGCTGCACAACTTCGGCTCTCCAGCTGTTGTTCAACTGCTGACATCCCTAACTGTTGTCTCAGCATGTAAGAATACATGCTGAGCAAGGTCCTCATGCAATTTTTACAATTCCGCCTGCAGGCCAGTACTTGCATTGCAAGAAAGACCCACCCTTTTTCATTACTACTTTTCTAGCAACTGGGAGGAAAGGCTGGTTCTTCTCACAATGCAAGAACTGGCCAGCAGGTGGCACTGCCAAAAAATCACACAACCTGTTCGGCATGTGTACAGAGAGGGTAAGATCACACTAGGAAGGAGTGTGGAAGTCTGCAGGAGCATCTGTATTGTGATTAAGGTCACACCTGGAACTTGTGTGAAAGCTTAAGAGAGGAGAGCTGGTCTTGTGGTAGTAAGCATGACCTGTCCCCTTAGCTAAGTAGGGTCTGCCCTGGTTGCATATGAAAGGGAGACTAGAAGTGTGAGCACTATAAGACATTCCCCTTCGGGGATGGAGCCACTCTGGGAAGAGCAGAAGGTTCCAAGTTCCCTCCCTGGCTTCTTCAAGATAGGGCTGAGAGAGATTCCTGCCTGCAACCCTGAAGAAGCCACTGCCAGTCTGTGAAGACAATACTGAGCTAGATAGACCAATGGTCTGACTCAGTATATGGCAGCTTCCTATGTTCCTTTGCAGATTCCACACTTCATTGCCATCTGGAAACCCTCTGTAAGTTTCCAAAAATTCTGCAGCCAGTTTTTTACCCCCAAGTGTTGGGATGTCATCTTCATCAACAAATTTATTCCATTGATTAAGGGAGACGCTTGTATGATCAAGTTGTTTAACCCTTTGCCTTGCCTGGTACTTGGGCAAGGAACAAACTTACATTGACAAGAACAAAATAGGCTTGAGGAAGTATTTCCCCCCAAAACACACTGGGCCTAATTAAGATATCTGTGAGGCATCTGAGAGCTTCATCTCCATTTTTGTTTCTTCGGTGGTGCCTCCACCTTTCATTTTTCCTTTGATAACTCTCCACATCTAGGCTTGCAATCTCCAGCAAATGGCAACAGTCTCCAAGTGATGTTGAAAGCAATCCTGGAGATTGTAATGGCTTGATATTATGTGTTTGTTTTTAGAGAAAAAATACTGAGGGTGGGCAAGATCTCCAGGAATAGCTCCAATCAGATTTGGCTACTGGAATTGTGGCCTCAACACACATAGTCCCCTTCAACTCTACTTCTCTACAGTAACAGTAACTTGATTTTCTGAGTCAGGTGTTTATTTCAGAAAAACTATTAGTTTTACACATTACCAGACTATAGTTGTAGTAGAAACAGCTTACTGAGGGCCAACACAACATTTAAGAATGTTAAATTGGGTACTTTCACAACAGCAGCAAGAAATACAATGGCTTTTCTTGGATATTGATTACTTACTAGGTTAGAAGCCCAGCAGAGAGGGAAAGGGAGAGTCCATCTACTTCCCACCCAGTGCTGCCTGGAGTGAGAGACCAGGTGGGTGCTGGGGTTCCTTCTGCTGTTGCCTGCCTGCCTTTGCTTCCTCTGTGGGGCTGCAGCCTCAGGTTAACATCTGCGGGAGGTGTGGGCAGGATTGGGACAAGCCCCTGAGTGACTCAGCTGTTCCTCGGGTCACCTGCTCAGTTTGGGGCTTTATAGCAAGGCTCCTTGTGGAGGTGGGCCTGCCACCAGTGGGGTTGCCCCTTTGGGGGAGCCACATCTGGAAAGAATGAGGGCGAGGGCTACTGTTTAATTAGTTTTAAGCTGTTTTAGACTTGGGTTGAAGTTGCTATAATGCATTTGGGTTCATCTGGAGATGAGGGACAGGGGGCGCCTTTGTTGACTATGGGGCAGCTATCCTGGTGGTGGTGGGGAATAGAAGAAGCGGGCCGTTCCAGGGGAAGGGTAGTCAGAAATTTAATAGCTGTCTCCTCTTCTGGCTGTCCTGCCAGCTCTTTGACCTCGGGGAGCACTGCCAACAACCCAAATAGCATCCATGGTCTATAAGGATAACATCTCCCTTACCAGGGTCCCTGTCAGGGTATCCGACCATATTGAATGTCTGTACTTGAGTTTGGGGACCAGGGATAGACTGGGACTTCTGTTGGTGTACCGATCACCCCGCTGCCCAGCAGAATCCCTCACTGAGCTCACAGACTTGGTCGTGCAACTCGCGTTGGAGTCTCCCAGACTCTTGGTGCTGGGGGACTTCAATGTTCATTTTGGGACCAATCTGTCCGGGGTAGCTCAGGAGTTCATAGCGGCCATGGCAACTATGGGCCTAACCCAATTGGTCTCTGGACCGACATATTGCAGGTCACACGCTTGATTCGGTGTTTTACTCTGATCAGGGTAGTGTTCCGTGGGTGGGGACTCCTGTGATTTCCCCATTGTCATGGACGGACCACCATCTGGTTAAGTTTGGACTTCCAACCACTTCCCACCTCCGCAGGGGCAAGGGGCCGTTTAGAATGGTCCGCCCGAAGAGGTTATTGGATCCATTAAGATTCCAAGAAGCCTTGGAGGGATTTAATGTTGGCTTTGCTGGTGATCCTGTTGATGTCCTGGTTGAGAATTGGAACAACTTGCTCACCAGGGCAGTAGACACGATTGCTCCTAAGCATCCCCTCCAACCCGCTTCAAATTTGGCCCCTTGGTATACAGAAGATCTACGGGGGCTGAAGCGGCAAGGTAGGTGTCTGCAGAGCAAGTGGAGAAAGACTCGACTCGAATCTGCCAGATTGCAACATAGAGCACATCTAAAGATCTATGCTCAGGCAAAACGTGCAGCAAAGAGGCAGTTCTTTTCTGCCCGTATTGCCTCTGCAAGTTCACATCCAGCGGAGTTGTTCAGGGTTGTGAGGGGATTAGTATCTGCCCCCCCCTCCCTTGAACCAGAATTTGGAGTCATCAGTTACCCACTGTGATGTGTTTAAAGAGTTTTTCGCAGATAAAATCTCTCAGATTCAGGCCAACCAAGATGGAGACTCCACAATTGATTTTATGTCGGAGCTGGGGGTGCCCAGCAACTGCTCTTAGGTGATTCGACTGGATCGGTTTCAGTTTGTGACTCCTGAGGATGTGGACAAGCTGCTTGGAGCAGTGAGGCCTACCACTTGTCCAACATGGCTTGTTCCTTCTAGCAGGGAGGTTGTTGTAAACAGCCTGGTGGAAATCATAAATGCTTCTCTGAGGGACGGCAGGATGCCTCCTTGTCTTAAGGAGGCAATCATTAGACCTCTTCTAAAGAAGCTTGCATTAGATCCCTCAGAGCTAAGCTATTATAAGCCTGTTTTCAATCTCCCATGGCTGGGCAAGGTAATTGAGAGAGTGGTGGCCTCTCAGCTCCAGGCGGTCTTGGAGGAAAATGATTATACAGACCCATTCCAAACTGGTTTTCGGGCGGGCTATGGGGTGGAGACTGTTTTGGTCGGCCTGATGGATTATCTCCAATTGGGAATTGACAGAGTCAGTGTGACTCTGTTGGTCCTTTGGATCTCTCGGCAGCTTTCGATACTATCAACCATAGTATCCTTCTGGAACGTCTGAGGCTGTTGGGGGTGAGAGGCACTGTTTTACAGTGGTTCTGCTCCTACCTCTCAAATAGATTCCAGATGGTGTCGATTGGAAACTGTTGCTCTTCAAAATCTGAGCTTAAGTACAGTGTCCCTCAAGGCTCCGTACTTTCTCCAATGCTTTTTAACATCTACATGAAACCGCTGGGAGAGAGCATCAGGGGATTTGGAGCTGGGTGTTACCAGTACGCTGTTGACACCGAAATCTACTTCTCCATGTCAACTTCTTCAGGAGCTGGCATATCCTAACTAAATGCCTGCCTGGAAGCAGAAATGGGCTGGATGAGGGAGAATAAACTGAAGCTGAATCAAGATAAGATGGACATATTTATTGTGCGGGGTCAGAACTCTAGAAATGATTTTGATCTGCCTGTTCTAGATGGGGTCACACTTCCCCAAAAGGAACAGGTTCACAGTCTGGGAGGACTTCTGGATTCACACCTCTCCCTGGTTTCTCAGGTTGAGGCAGTGGCCAGAGGTGCTTTCTTTCAGCTCCGGCTCATACGCCAGCTGTGCCCGTTTCTTGAGACCAATGACCTCAAAATAGTGGTACATTTGTTGGTAACCTCCAGACTGGAGGTAATGGACTCTACGTGGGGCTCTTTGTAATGCACTGTACATGGGGCTGCCTTTGTATGTAGTCCAGAAACTTCAGAACGCGGCAACCAGGTTGGTCTCTGGGTCATCTCGGAGAGACCATGTTTCTACTTTACTGATGGAGTTACAGGTGAAACTCGAAAAATTAGAATATCGCACGAGAGTTCATTAATTTCAGTAATGCAAATTAAAAGGTGAAACTGATATATGAGATAGACGCATTACATGCAAAGCAAGATAAGTCAAGCCTTAATTTGTTATAATTGTGATGATCATGGCATACAGCTCATGAGAACCCCAAATCCACAATCCCAGAAAATTAGAATATTACATGAAACCAATAAAACAAGGATTGTAAATAGAACAATATCGGACCTCTGAAAAGTATAAGCATGCATATGTATTCAGTACTTGGTTTGGGCCCCTTTTGCAGCAATTACTGCTTCAATGCGGCGTGGCATGGATGCTATCAGCCTGTGGCACTGATGAGGTGTTATGGAAGACCAGGATGCTTCAATAGAGGCCTTCATCTCTTCTGCATTGTTTGGTCTCATGTCTCTCATCCTTCTCTTGGCAATGCCCCATAGATTCTCTATGGGGTTCAGGTCAGGCGAGTTTGCTGGCCAATCAAGCACAGTAATGCCATGGTCATTGAACCAGGTTTGGTACTTTTGGCAGTGTGGGCAGGTGCCAAGTCCTGCTGGAAAATGAAGTCAGCATCCCCATACAGCTCGTCTGCGGAAGGAAGCATGAAGTGCTCCAAAATCTCCTGATAGATGGCTGCGTTGACCCTGGACTTAATGAAGCACAGTGGACCAACACCAGCAGATGACATGGCTCCCCAAATCAACACCTACTGTGGAAACTTCACACTGGACTTCAAGCATCTTGCATTGTGTGCCTCTCCATTCTTCCTCCAGACTCTGGGTCCTTGGTTTCCAAATGAGATGCAAAAGTTGCTCTCATCAGAAAAGAGGACTTTGGACCACTGAGCAACAGACCAGTTCTTTTTTTCTTGAGCCCAGGTAAGACGCTTCTGACGTTGTTTGTTGTTCAGGAGCGGCTTGACAAGAAGAATACGACATTTGAAGCCCATGTCCAGGATCCGTCTGTGTGTGGTGGCTCTTGATGCACTAACTCCAGCCTCAGTCCACTCCTTTTGAAAGTCCCCAACACTTTTGAATGGCCTTTTCCTGACAATCCTCTCCAGGCTGCGGTCATCCCTGCTGCTTGTGCACCTTTTTCTTCCACACTTTTCCCTTCCACATAACTTTCTATTAATGTGCTTTGATACAGCACTTTGGGAACATCCAACTTCTTTTGCAATTACCTTTTGAGGCTTTCCCTCCTTATGGAGGGTGCCAATGATGGTTTTCTGCACAACTGTCAAGTCAGCAGTCTTTCCCATGATTGTGATTCCTAATGAACCAGACTGAGAGACCATTTAAAGGCTCAGGAACTCTTTGCAGGTGTTATGGATTGATTAGCTGATTGGAGTGGGACACCTGGAGCCTAGACATGTTGAACCTTTTCACAATATTCTAATTTTCTGGGATTGTGGATTTGGGGTTCTCATGAGCTGTACGCCATGATCATCACAATTATAACAAATTAAGGCTTGACTTATCTCGCTTTGCATGTAATGCGTCTATCTCATATATCAGTTTCATCTTTTAATTTGCATTACTGAAATTAATGAACTTTTGCATGATATTCTAATTTTTTTAGTTTCACCTGTAGATATAAACCAGGCCTGTTCAACTTGGGCCCATAAATCCCATAATCCCCAGCCACAGTGGCCATTAGCCAGTGATTATGGTAGGTGTAGGAAAATATCTGCAGGAGGGCCAAAGTTGAGCAGTCTTGATATAAACAAATAACTAAAATGGCTCCCTGTCCCCAAAGGGCTCACAATCTAAAAAAGAAACATGTCAGACACCAGCAACAGCCACTGGAGGGATGCTGTGCTGGGGATTGATAGGACCAAGTTGCTCTCCACCCGCTAAAGAGAATCAACATGTTAAAAGAATTATCTATCTATCTATCTGATTTGTATTCCGCCCTTCCAAAATGGCTCAGGGCGGTTTACAATTAAAATGCCTCTTTTGTTCAGTTAAGCAGGGGGTAGTGGCACAGTGGGGGAAATGACTTGATTAGCAAGCCAGAGTTTGTCGGTTTGAATCCTCACTAGTATGTTTTCCAGACTATGGGAAACACCTATATCGGGCAGTAGCGATATAGCAAGATGCTGAAAGGCATCATCTCATATTACACAGATGGCGGCAATGGTAAACCCCTCCTATATTCTACCAAAGACAATCACAGGACTCTGTGGTAGCCAGGAGTCAACACCAACTCGATGGCACACTTTACCTTACTCCTAAGAAAACCTGCCCAGTTCCAAGGCAGCTTTGGGCAAAGAAGAAAACTGGAATGATCCACAGTGCACAGAAGAATGAAGCAGGAGCGCTGTGACATGGCAGGATGGAATGTTCAGACTTAGGTGAGGGGTCACTTTTTTTAGTTCTCCCTACCACACCCTGCAAGTAAGGGGCGGGGGAGGGAAGTACACAAAGAATTGTCTTGCCTAGAACCATTCTCCCCAAAGTGCTGGGGTTTTTCCTTTAAAAAACCAAACAAAAACTTCAGGAAATTTACTTCCAAAGGAAGCATTTAAAAAACCAACCAGTTTCAAGTTGTATAATCCATTTTACCACCTCATTCTCCAGTATTTGTCGAAGTTTAGGAGTATTTATTTATTGTTGAATTTATATGCCATCTTTCATTAAAACAATCCCAAGGCGGTATCCGTTCCAACAGGTGGAATCTGATGGTTACTGGATTTCACTTGCTGGAATCCTGTAACTAGTAAAAAGGGAGCACCTGAGTGAGAAAGAAGGGTCTGAATGTTTAAAGCAAAAGTACCCTACATAGGCCACTAAAGACCCTAATATAAATATTTCATTATACATGACTGAGATAATGGCATATTCTTCTTTGGCCTCCATTTTCCTCTGTTGTCTCCTTGTCCATTTCTAGACTGTTAGATCCTTGGGGCAAAGACTTTTCCTCACACTCTCTGTGAAGTGCTATTTACACTGATGGTGCTATATAAACAAACACAACAATCATCATCATCACAGGCACTAAGCCTCACCATATCTGTGACTAGAAAGACCAGAAAGCTGAATTATGAAGCAAAGGGGGCATCATCTGTGTTTGAAGATCTCCGCGAGATCGTCCTCAAGCTGCTTTATGGCGCTCCAGATTCCAACAGTTTTAATGGGGAATTCAGCAGCCCCTTCTCTTTTTATATCCCTAAATTATTCAGTTCTCTTTCTTGCAGGTAATCCTTTGTAATAAAACCACTGCAGCTAGTTTTGGTAATATATTTATGGTAATACAGTTGAAAAGAGAATCATTCAAAGCTCCACTTCTTAATCCAGCCCTAGAAATCAGAATCCTGTAGATACAGCATAATAAAGAATGTCAAATACCAATACCACCCCAGGCAAAAAAAATTTTTTAAGGAAACTTCATAAGGAAGAGATTTAAAAGAATGTTTTATGCCAAACTGAGGTGTAGAACTCCCCACAAAACATGGAATTCACAGCAGCAGAAAATTCAGAGCTCGTTTTGACAGACTGAGTGGGAGAAAACATATGCATTAATAGTACAGTTCTTGTACTATACTTTCACCAGTAACTGGTACCTGGAAGATCACGTATTCCTATAAACTCTCTCTTACACACACACAATCTATAATCTGGACTTGGATCTTTCCATCCGAAGCAGTTCAGATTAACTGAACAACGAGTGTAGCAGCTATAGATTCTCACAGAAAACCTATTGTGCACATAACACTTTTTTATTGTTCACTTGAGGCAGATTTAAAGTACACTGGCCCTTGGATCACAACCTTTAGAAGCAATTTTTATTCAGTAAGGTTTATGAAGCCCTCAAATTCCACAAGGCAACATAACCAGCTAGCTAATTTAAAGAGGATTTAGGAGACTTCTGCGCCTGTGAACTCTGTTAAGTCTTGCATAGTGCATAGGCTTGCCTTCCTGCAAACATGTTTTATGAGATCCATCCATTAAACCTCCTACAATCATAAAAGGTCAGTTAATTAAGACAAAATACAGACATGGGTATATCCATACATTTTCATTAAAAAAGACACACATTTCCCTTGTAATTCTACAGACTTCCTCCTCCAATTTCCCATTTCTAGCAATCTATTTCAAGAAGATTAAATAGCTTGTTTATTTTGTATGTTACTGTGTAAGGACACAAAAAGTAGGCATCTTCAGCAAGGACCATGTCAGTGACCCCACTATCCAAGCTTGTTGGTTTTTTTCTTGGATAAGATAAATATTCACTTTGCACTTCTTCAATCTCACTCTGAAATTAACAATTGTCAACAGAAGTACAGAGCACACAGACAAACTGCTTTCCTCCATGGGGTCCCTGTTAGTAAAAATCATTTTGTTCACATTACAACATTACCCCAACTGCAGCATTCTCCTTCTCATTCTGCAGCAGCATTCATAAGAGTGGATGTCATTTATCGATTCATTCATAAGGCAAAAAGAAAAAGAAAAAAGAAGGCACATTCAGGAACGCTATTGGAATGGAACTAAACCTGGCTCCTGCATATGGTAACCCTACTGCCTGTGGTGAGAGGGTCAGATTTTGCTTGACATCTACACTATTTTTTTACTTCATAAAACTCAATGAAAGTCATTGATAATGAAACCAGTCCCCCATAAGCATATCCCCCACTGCTTCATCTAAATCTAGAAAGGTTCTCTTGTGTCAGAATGGGACTGAATTCTGAGATCTTTAATTCATTGGCATGCCTTCTAATTTACTTCAGCAAGTTTCCAATGAAATCCAAAGCTGCTCACAACAGGTAACTAGTTATCAAGCAGGAATCCTTAAGAACAATAAAGCACAGGTCCTCATCAAGCACAAGATATCATCACAACCTCTCTGCAACTGGTAATTCCAGGTAGGCTTTTCTTAAGTCACACTTCTGGCAAAACAGTAAATCAGAAAAAGTCCTTCTATGCTCCTGGACATTCTTCTTTCCATTCCTGTAGGGAGGAGTTTTCTGCCCCCATCCTACGCTTTCGTGGCAAAAAACCAAAACATAAAACCCAAAGAGTACAATTAGCCTTATAGATCACCCTTTAGAGAGATAGGTCCCTTAGACATGTTAAGAGCAAACATGTTAAAAAGGTAAAACTGGTCTTTGTATTATCTCATTTTAAACCAGACATGCTATTTTCAATGAGAGAAACAACTGAGCCAAATAACGGGGCGGGGGGGGGTGGTTGCATGGATAATGCATGATATCTAAAGTGATATTACACACTTCAAGAATCATACTTAAAGATGTATGTTTTACTTGAATATTGCTATCCCACGGCTCAAGTTTAAAAACATATTCAACCACTGTGTAATCAAGTTTTCTCTGTAAAACTGACAATGCTTATTTCCTGGCATAAACTGGAATACCACAAATGAGTTACATCAGTAAACAAGATGACGAGTTGCTCTGTTTAGTTCTAATGCTTTCCCCCCCAGTCAAGTAAGAAAATGCTTTTCCATTCCCAGCTGAACATTACTTAAAATGCACTCTGGGTCACTTCTTAGTAATTAACTCTGCCATGGAATCTTCTATATGTTTTGTAACTTCATTTGCATTCAAAGAGCTGTTTAACCTAGCTTCTAGGCTGGCATTGGTGACATCATACTTGGCTCTTTCCACTGGAGTTTACTTCAGCTAAAGCTTCAGTGCATTAATAATGTTAGAGTCTGGCTTCTGTAAGGACAGCTATGGCACAATAGCACACCGGTAGAGGCATCTCACCAGATATGCATATTTCAAGAGGCTGCTCTATGGAGAATGAATGAGCCCGGTGTAAGAGTGCATTTCCAGTGGCAGAGTAAGAGGCAGAGCCTGAACAGCTCATCAACGAAGCAACCTCACTCCGGAGAAGAACAGAAGAACCAGGGGACTGCTTAAGACAGCAAATAAATGAGAATGCAAAAAAAAAAAAAAAAAATTGCAGGCAGCTGGGCTGTGCTAATTTCTTCCAAGGGGAATCAGGCTGGTTTCTAATGGGCAGCAGCACTGGCTGAGAAGTGGAGTGGAATGAAATGGGGAGATGGACAGCGCCTGCCGATTTTCTCATCCATTCAGAAAACCTTTCCCAAGGAGCCAGAGAGCGAAGAATCCATGGCAGAAACACATGCTGCAGCTGCTGCTCTATCACCCAGCACAGGCTCACAGCCCAAAGTGCAGCAGCTGAGATTTTATGGTGGGGGGGGATCTATCCAAGCTGAGAGCGTCTTCGGACATCTCACCACCGCAGTCAGTCCCAATCCCTTCACATGCACGCATCAAAGGGCTATGCTGCACTGTAGCCCGGGAGTCCCACTGATAACATCCCCCTGCAGGAAGCGCAGAACAGGCACCTCCGAGAGCCCATCTGGTCTGTGCTCGTGTGCAGGTGTGTGTAATAAAATATGGGCAGGGATGCTTCGGGCAGAGGCACTGCGGTGTAGGTAGCAGTGCCCGCAATTTGTCCCTGCCTGCCTGCCAGCACGAATGCTCTTTGCTGGGGGCCGTTTCTGCAAGCTTCAGTTCCTATTCACAACATCCCAGCAGCCAGTAGGGAATCAGACTGCAAGAGGCACCTCTAGGGCTGAAGTTCTTCTCACGGGCCGGAATCCCGCCTCGCTTCTCTTTGCCCCTCTCGCCAGTTCCATCCTCCTGCCCGTGCCCGGTACCCAGTCACGATTCCTAGCAAGTTCTCTCCGCCCGCTAGCCAACCCCTCCGCACCCGCCCGCATCCGCTTCCTCCCGGAGATGTGCTGTTGCTCCCCGCACTCACTGCCTTCCAAGCGCACTGCCAGGCTGACCCTTCCGGCCCATTGCCATGCCCTCTTCCCCTGCCCAGCCCCGAGCCCTCCTTCGTCCCTCTCTTTGCCTCCATCCCTCAAGCCTTCCTCCTGGTGACGGGCCAGCACCATCAGCCCTCCCTCGGCCATCCTTCCGCCCCATCCTTCCCTCTCCTCCTCTTGGCACCTCCTGGAGCCCCAAGCACCTTCCTCCCGGCCACCCCAGTCGGCTCCCTCCATTGCTGGAGCGAGTTGCCAGTTCCCGCCTCCCACACTGGTCCCTTCCCTGCCGGCAAGAAACCAAACCAAACCCTGCAGCCCAGGCGCCAGGAGGAGGCGAAGAAACCCGCGCCACAGAAGCAGCCAAGCGTTAGAAAAGGCACTCGGAGCGAGCGAGCTCAACTATCCCAAGGAAGCAGTCCGGGGCATGTTTTGACCTGCGGGTTGGCCAGCAGCCGCTCCAGGACCCCACGGTGAGTCCAGGGACGCGTAAGGCTGGACGAGGGAGCCCGCAGAAGCAGGCAAACTTACTTGTCAGCAGCAGAAGCAGAGCGGGCTGCGCTTTACCCCGCTTCACCGGCTCGCGCACAGCATGGTGTAGTTGCTTGCTCCTCGCTCAGTCCCGTCAGCCAGTCACAGCGAGCGAGCGAGCGCACGCGCCGCGGCCCTCTCCCTGTGAATGGGATTAACCAAGCGCGCATCCCAGGCTCTGGAGCTGCTGAGCAACATTCAGGCATGCTCAGTCGGCTGACCTTCTCGGTGTGGAAAGTACCACTGAGAGAGGAGGACAGGGAATGGCGGGGGGGGGGAGGAAGAGACGTGAGCCGGGTGCTACCATCTAGCAAAGCGAGCTAAAAATAGCCACTGAGAAGACGGGTGGGAGGAGAATGAGAACAGCTGGAGCTTAAAGGAACAGGAGCCGGGTTGGAGCGTCGCGGTCTCGGTTATTATAACCTCAGGACCCAAAAGAAGGAGATCAGATAGACAAGAGCGCGGGGAGGGCTGTCTTCCCACCGCCCACTCAGAGCATCTCTCTCTCACACACACACACGTTAGATAGATAGATAGATAGATAGATAGATAGATAGATAGATAGATAGATAGATGACCTTTCCTTATTTAAGCTGTGGCAAAACAGACTTCTGAGGCTATGTGTATTTCCAAAAACCATAAACTGCGTAAGCATTAAATGGTGTCAAGTCGGTGTGGACTCTTAGGGACCACATAGATAGATTCTCTCCAGGGTTATCTGTCTTCAGGTTGGCCTTGAAGGTCTGTCAGTGGTGCATTCATTGCTGTTGTAATCGCGTCCATCCACCCCGCTGCTGGTCATCCTCTTCTTCTTTTTCCTTCAACTTTTCCCAGCATGATGGACTTCTCAAGGGTGCTGGGTCTTTGCATAATGTGTCCCAAGTATGATAGTTTGAGCCTGGTCATTTGTTTATTTCTAAAGCAACTAGGGTTGTAACATATGGAAGTCCAATTCTTTCTTTCCCCCACTGCATGCCACCACACAGTAAACTCTCTCTCTTTACTCACCAGCCTCCAAACAACAAGATTTGAATTGTGTACTTAATAACCCAGACCGTCACATGGAAAGAAGGGTCCTTGCAGATGCTGAGAGTTTTGTGCAATTACTGTACAGATGGTGTTCAGTTGGTGCATGAGATACAGATGTCTTTCCTCAAGTGACAGCATTTTCTCAGCACTCAAGCTGCAATATCTTGTCACTAGGAGATGTGATTGTACCCCTACCCAATTGACCAGTGTTGTGTGGATATATCATAGGCACATAGCCAGTGATGTCTGTAATTTTGTCACTAGTGTGACACTAGTAGTGTCACCCAAACACATGCATTTTGAGATCCTTTCACATCTCAGCAGAGTGCTGATTCCAAGATCAGGACTCATGAAACTGGCCCTGCTGTTGGACTACAACTCCCATCATTCCCAGCCACAGTGGCCAATAGTCATGGATGATGGGAGTTGTAGTCCAAAATCTGCAGTCAGGCTGATGTTGCACAGCCCTGGCTTAGACCCCCCATGAACATGGTTTGTTAAACGTTACTTCAATTGCACAGGAGTTGTTTGTGGATACATTTCTGGTAACACATAAAACATCAACAAAATCACACAATCATAAACAGCAGAAGCATCATCAACCAGCATAAGACCTGCTAATCTCCAAAATCAGCCAGCAAATGCCCTCTTTAAAATTTGTGTCATCTGGGATACTGGTCCATAGCCCTGGGGCCATTGTAGAAAAGTCCCCGCTTTTTGTTAAGGCCAAATGGCAACCATGGCACAGAAATTGGGAGAGGGCAAAGAAAAATAAAATTGTGGGGTTGGGAACATAAGATAAGAAGAAATAGTTTGAGCCAGCTACACAATTTCTTTCCCATGCTAGGAACTAGCTTAAATTATCAGCAGTGTTGGACCATGGGTTTCAAGTGGAAGACATCCATGAAAAGGTGATCAGTGACATCACACTGAATGGGACTCCTCTCAAGAGTGTTCTTAGTTTCACATGGCCCAAGGTTTGCTGTGTTCCTTCATATGCAAAACTACCCTTCCATACATCCCTCAGCCTTGGAGATGCACTGGGATTGCTCTCTTGTATACAGAATATTTGTATATGTGGTGGATGCAGAGCTAGGAGTTTTCAGGACTTGTTTGTCACACCAAGGCCATTCCTTGTTAGAACATTAAGGATGTGTACAGTGATCTTCTCCCTCTTTATTTATGGTGGCCTCCTCAGTAATAGTCTCCCAGTTCTATTACTTCTTCCCTTGGAAGCCCATTTGTTAGAGTCCTTGCTAAACATGTTTGTATAGAGTTGCTCTCAGAGCCATGGATAAGGGAGATGTTAGATTCTGTGGCCTCTGTTTTTAATTTATTGTATACTGCTTTGTGATGCTTTGTGGTTTGGTTTTATTTATTCTGCTTCTTGGGCATTGGCATGGCAGTTTTAAAATCCCAGGAAGAAAAGAGCAGTTATTCACAAAGAAAGCATCAACAGAATAGCAAAGTATGTTCGCAACCATCAAAAAATAACCACATTGCATATGTCCAGTCATCACCTGTGCAAGAAGCAAGAACATTGGACACTGATGGGATGGGGTCATAGCTCAGTGGAATAGTACCTGCTTTGCATTCAGATGGTCCCAACATCAATCCCTTTCATCTCTAGATAGGGCTGGGAAGGAATCTTGCCTTAATTCCTGGAGAGCTGCCTCCAATCAGTGTAGACAATACTGAGCTAGATGGGTCAAGGGTCTGACTCAGTAGGGCAGCTTCCTATGTTCCTATGGTGGCATAAGTTACAATGGTGGCTGTGTAAACCTGTAGCATTCAAACAAATGCTACATCTGAACTCACTGGCTGACATCCAAATTAACTTACTGAACAGTACTACTCGGGAAGTGGTCTAAAAGGGATCCTCAACATTGGGCCCCCAGATGTTCTTGGACTTCAACTCCCATAATCCCCAGCCAAAGGCCACTGAGCCTGGGGATTATGGGAGTTGACGTCCAAGAACATCTGGGGGCCCAACGTTGAGGATCCCTGGAAAAGACTGCTGAATTTCAATAGAACTAGTAAATTCAGTTAAGATGTCAGTCACTGGATCCACAATTCCAGAAAAGGATTGAGTAAGAACTCACCAGGGCGGGTTGCTCTACATGTTATCAGATTCAGGAATGAAACCCTGCCCCACGTGCTATGCTGTACATGTCATCCATTACAAAGCAGGGCCTTCTCAGTTGTGGCATCTTAATTACAGAACAATGTTCCCAGAAAAGCTTGCCAAGCCCATTCACAGTTTGTGTTTTGCTACTATGGGTTGGACCTGTTTTCCAGTCTTCCCTAATATATGCTTCTGCTTGAATGGCTTTTTGACAAGTCTTTTGTTATTGTTTCTGCTTGTTTTCATCTAACCTGTAATTTGTTTGTTGTTTGCACTGGCAGAGGAAGCCAGCTGGCGCCCTTCCCCCCCACCACCACCAAGCTTCCTGCATCTGCTGTCTGACTGCAGGGTGTGTGGCTGGGGTGCCAGGCGTGGCCTCTGATTGGCGGCAGCCTGGATTCTTTGAACCTGTCCGCTCAATGGTGGCTCCGCCCCGGTTGTTTGTAATATCATCTTAATATTTTGTTGTTATCTTTTTGGCTCAGTGACTACAAATGGGAAAAGAAAACTTCTTGACAAAGGGAAGGGAGGAGGGAAAGAAGGGGAGGGGAGAGGAGAGGACTGATGAGACCTGGAAACCAAAATAATATGACATGTATCCAGGGTAGCTGCATAAAGTCTTTTAGTATTTTATGCTTAAATATCATTCTGTATGGATTGGAAACAATAATAAACATAGTTGAAAATGGCAATTATGAAAACATTTCTTCATATTTCTTCATATTTAGTCAGGCTAAATACCAAAAAGTGTAATGTTTGACTATTTTACTTTCCTCACCTTGAGCATTATATAGAAAGGCAACCAAAAAGTGTTTTAAATCAATAATAAGCATAGGCATTTTCTTTCTTTCCCATCTATGTCTTATTAGTAGTCATGTGAAACTTTCACCCACAGATGAGCTATTGAGCCCTGATATAAATCGCAGGGAAAGGGGGTGCTAAAGCATGCAGTACCCCAAGACACTTCCAATTTCATCAGATCTCCAGATGCTCCAAAAAAAGAAAATGTCATCTTGAAACGTTCCAGTGAAATCCTTTGGCTTCAATCTAATCATCCCACTTCATTGTTGAACCAGGGCACTGAGAGATCACAAAAGCACCTGAAAATCAAGTCCTTTTTTTGCCTCAATTTTCTGTGTAAAAGATAGACATTGTCAAGTTGTGCTCTGTGCTACAACTCCATTCATTGGGTTCTGCCTGAGAGATGTGTATCATGGCGGGGGATGTTGGCGGGGGTAGAATAAGCAGTTTTAAGGAAGAAATTTAAAAACATTTTTGTAGCTGGCTGGCAGGGGGCTGTTTTAGTGGTGGTGCTACTGCTGCCACTTTACTAAGAGGAACAAAGAGTTTTATATTTCCATAATGGAATTATGCCACATGATATAGTGCTGACCACTGGTGTACATGGCTTTAAGGGGGAATTAGACAACTGATAGCCACAGAAACTCTTTTTTATTCTCCTCCCAGACCATTTAGAAAGAATTGCTTTTAGGGCTGCTTTGCTGAGATGTAGCTATATGTCCCTGGGCCCCTGAGGGAGCAGGGCCCACCAGCTGGGTGACAGCTCACCCTTCACACTCTTGACATTGTATGGCTATATGAGACGATTGTAGAAGATATATCTGTTTTAAAATGTTTCCGAGCCAGGAGAACGCATGCACAGAAGTGTGTGCATGAAAGTGTCTGCATGTATTTGAAGAAGGATGTCTCTGAATACCAATTGTAGAGGAGCACGGCAGGAGAGGGGGCATGCCTTGATCTTCAACTTGTGGGCTTGCCAGAGCATCTAATGGCCCACTGTAGAAAACAGGGTGATGGGTTAGATAGGCCTTGGGCCTGATCCAGCATGTTCTTATGAGGAGTGTGTGATATTATTTACATAAGAGCAAGAGAAATGTCAAGATTGTTTTCTTTTTCACCATGTCCTTACTATTCTCCCATAGCAAAGACATGCAGGGGAAGAGAAGGTGGCAAGAGAAAGGTGGCAAGAGAAGGTGGCAACCTATAAAGCCCTAAATGGCTTAGGCCCTGGGTATTTAAAGGAACACCTTCTTCATTATGAGCCCTATCACCCACTGAGGTTGTCTGGAGAGGTCCATCTCCAGTTGCCGCCAGCTCGGCTGGTGGCCACACGGGGACTGGTCTTCTTGGTTGTTGCCCCAAGACTGTGGAATGTGCTCCCTTCTGAGATACAATCCTCTCCATCTCTGACAATTTTAAAAAAGCATTTGAAAACCCACCTCTCCACCCAAGCCTTTTCTGCTTTTTAAAAAATTTAAGTTTTAATCTGTTTTTTTACTTTTAGATTGTCCAAATTGTTTTAAGATTGTTGTGTATGTTTGAACTTATTTTATGTTATTGTCAACTGCCCAGAGATGAAAGTTTGTGGTGGTGTACAAATCTGACAGACAAACAAACAAACAAACAAATAAAGCGGGCCCAGGGGCCCATCCTCACTTCTCGTCCCAGGGTCACCTTGCTATGTTCCTGCTGCTTTACTTGCTCCTTTCGTGGCATTTTAATATGCTCTGGCTAATGAGGATGCACCTGCTGTTTTAACTATTTTCATTCTTTTGTATATCGCTGTGTGTGAGTTTATAGAAACAGAGCTTGAAAAATAGACCTGGTATCCACAATGCCTACATGAAACTTCCATGTTCAGCAGCAGTATACAGCTGAATACCATTTGGTTGAACAAAACCATGGGATATAGTGATTACCTTCATGGCCTATCTGTGGGCTTCCCAGCAGCATCTACATGGCCCATGCTGGAGGCAGGATGCTGCACTAGATGGAAGCTTGATCTGATCTAGCAGGGCTCTTCTTATATTCTTAACTAGCACTGTCTCTGCATGAGTGCTGCTGAACCTGTAACCTGATCAACCTGTATAATTGTCAATAAATTCTGAGGGGAAGAGAGAAGAGACAGACACAGCCATGGAAACTGAGGTGGCCTCTCCCTTCCCCCAACTGACATGAGATGGAGTGTGCATGGATCCTTTGGCACAGTTTGGTTTGAATTCAAGCTGAATTTGGACCAAACCGCAGGTATGTGATCCAGTTTGGTCAAACCAATTGGCTGGGCTGGTCGCTTTGGCAAAACAGCTCGAACCGCTTCAAAGCAGTTCATGACCAAACCTCTCGAATGGGCCTGGTTCGTGGCAGCCCGGCTCGTGATTGAACCGGTTCTGCACATCCCTACCCAGAGTTACTGGGGACCATCTTGCTCTGAAGGGAGAAAGCAGGGCAGTCCAAGACTGACTGACATGAAGAACAATATGATACACACAGCCCATCTGCTGGCGGGTGCTCAGCATTCTCAAGCTATGTCATGGAGAGAGCAACATGGAAGCATTCTCAGGCTATGCCCCTAAACCTGAGAACAGTAGCGGGGCATTCCTAGCTCAAGCTGAGTAGGAGTGGAACATCAACAGTGTGCCCCAGTGGCAGCGGTGGGTGGTGGGATGGCTTCCAAGGTGTTGGAGGCCCAGCACTTTCCGCCTCTTGCATCCCTCTCTGTACTGGTGCCTGAGGTGACTGCCTCACCCTGCCCACCTGATCGATTTGACCTCATACCCACGGTTTGGTCCAAATTCAGGTTGAATTCAAACTGAACTGCACCTTCAAAATGGGCGGATAAGCTCCCCAACCCATGATAGTTCTGATGTGAAAATTTAATACTATAGTTTTAGTACTATAGTCCCAACCTTAATGTTGTATAAGGGCTAGTTGAGAGATTCTGTAATACTTCAGATTGAAGAATAATAAAGCAATAATCCTACTTCAGTTTGACAAGCTACAATGGTTATATAAGTTTCTTAGTTTCACTATCAATATTCATCAAGTGTGGCTAAAGGAAGCCTTTAGAGGCATGACAAAAATAGAAAAATTCCATCCTCGCTAACTCATGACTGCCCAGATCCTACTCCCTGTGTCATACTTGGTGAAAAAGTGGGATGTGGAGGTCACAGAGCTTACCCTTCATTGTTATTACTACAACTTGGAAATGAAAGAAGCTTTGATTGCTGAACATCCTACTCTTAGGAGAAGTGGATATGAAAAAGCACACAACTACAGCAACTTCCCTCATTTCCATTCATCAAGGTAGACGACTGAGTTTTCATTTATTTGACTTCTCAACATGGTGCAGAACAGTCTTTTGCAAATATTGCTACAGAATATAGTGAAGCCCGCTAGTTGTGACAGATTTTTTAAAAAGGATTAAACATGCCCATAGAGGAATTGGGGATGGATCTACTGTATGAACAGCAATGAAAACATTGACTAAATTCTTGGGGGGGGGGGATAGTTGGATAAATTTTCCCAAGTGTCTGAATCCATTATGCATTGCTTCTAAGCATCCACAGGCATTTCACGGTCCACTACTGAAAGCAAAATGTCCACCACTGAAAGCAGAATGCTAGTCCAGATGGATTTTGTTGAGATCTAGTGAGACAATTCTGACTTTCTTTATAAAATGAATGTCTCAAGAAAGGAACTTGGCAGGCAGGGGATTAATGCCATGTTCCCAGCAGAGAACAGAGAGTGACCTAGTGGAGCAACTGCTGCTGAATCAACTTGAGGAGAGGAGAGGAGAGGAGAGCCTGGGTGCCACAGGTGATGACATTGCACAGATTGAGGATGCTACATGCAAAGCCCCGGATAGCAGGCTTCCTTGTAGGGCAAAGAGAAGACAGATCAAAGATAAGCAACCTCCTTTTTTACTAAGTGCTTCCAGGGGTTGTTTGGCCAGAGTTTCCCATGCAGTGTATGTAACTTCTTGCTTGTTCCACATTAAGCTCAAGGAGCCACAGTCTATTGACATCCAGGGATACCTTGAAGATACAGAAAATAAATCCCTGGCCTATGATGCAGAGGTATCTTAGTGGGGTTCCAACAGTATTCTTGCATCCTCAAAATCACATGTTCCTTAACATAGGAGGCATTGGTTGATAATGTAGAGTGTTTGGCTTAGTGAGAAGCTCATTAATGAAGTCATTAATTATAATTATCCAACTTAATCATTCAACTTGTATCTAATATGAAGTAAAGTTTAGCCCCCAATTTGGTTTTCAGTGCTAGAACTAAACCAGGACCAATGGTCTGTAAGTACTGGCCTGATTGTGCAAATATATTTCCTTCATCTCTGACAAGACCACAGATTAGAGATTAGGTCTTCTCCTTTTTGCATTTTTTTTCTCCTGAGCAATCCTGAGAACCAGAATATCTTCCTTTTTTTCAAAACAAGTGAAACCGTAATTGGTTACGTTCCTGTAGTTTTGTTTTATTATATTTCTGCAGAAATGATAAAACGAGGATTCAGTTACCATTCCACAATACCATTCCACAATGGTACCATTCCACAATAGCAAACCATTTACCATTTACCATTCCACAATAGCAAAAAAATGGGAGTTTTGCATTGGCAAGAATTGAAAGTCGAGCCTCTGAATACCAGTTGCTGAAATGCACCCTTTGGTGTACAGCTATTAATTGTCTGTGGGCTTCCCAGGATAGGCACTGTTGGAAACAGGATGCTGGGCTAGATGAACCTCTGCTCTAATCCAACAGGAGACTTATGTTCCATGGTAATCACTTACTAAGTCTCCTCTGTAACTTGATGCAGTAGGAACACTTCTTTTGGTCTCTTGAAAGGACATAATGACCAACTTAATCACCCACTAAAAACATCTGTTAAAATAAAGATCTGTTGTGTTTCTCTCCAAAAATCTCCCACAAAAATTTAGTGCAGGTCTTCTGAATTAATGCACCATAAAGAACTAGACAGAATATCCATTTGGTAATACTCACCTAGAGGGCTTTGAGATTAAATTTATCTGCCAGATATATTCGGACTGGTTACTAGCAACTGTTGCAAGGCCTATTCCATTCTGAGTTGTTTTCTAGAACCACCTACCAACAGGGCGAGTTCTTACTAGCATATTCTAAAAGCTAAGCCTGAGGCTTTATATCCAATCCTCATTCCCCTGTCATTCTTTCTCTATCTGCTTATGTAACAGATGAGGACAGATGCAGGACCAATTAGAATCATGCAATCTGCATGATCAGACTGACAAGGGGATTGTGTATGGATGGACCCCAGGAGAGAGAAAAGGCACTTCTTTCTTCTAGGAATGCATCACAGCATGTTTAAGTGCTGCATCATTGAAATGAGTGTGCTGGAGACTAGTTTGCATATGTACCCAAATCTATAGCTCACACTTGGCATCTTAGGCAAATATTTGCACACATGAGTATTTCAGATTTATAAATGTCTGGTCTGTGTGGGAGCTTCCTATGTTCTCTATTTTAATCTTTAGCACTAAAATCATCTATGCAAAACAAAAGGGATACCAGGCACATCTTTCTCTTATATAGACTTCTGCCTACTCAAAACTTCCCAATGTCTGCTGTGCGGAACACTTTTCTGAGAAATCAGTTTGATTGTGTGACTGTGTCACAGGTATCATATGACTTCCTGGTTAAAGGAAATCAACTTTTTCCCTCCCCTGTGAGGCTCAGTTGGCTCCTTTGACATTCTGACATGACAGCAGCCAATTTATTATTATTTCTATTATTATTTATTTATTAGCAAAGTTTATATACCACTTTTCAAAAAAAAATTCTCAAAGCAGTTTGCATTTTAAAAAGAAAAAGTTTGCTTCATACACAGATTTGCTTCAGTCAGATGTGGAGAAAAGTGATGGGGTCCTTTTTCAACAGCAAAGGGGATACCAAGGTGACTAAAGGATCCTCTCCTCCCCCTCCCCCAGTACTTACCTTCCTGGTCTTAGGAACATAGGAAGCTGCCTTATACCAAGTCAGACCATGGGTCCATCTAGCTCAGTATCATCTACGCTGACTAGCAGGGGCTCTCCAAGGTTTCAGGCAAGAGTCTTTCCCAGCCCTACCTGAAGATACCTTGGAGTGAACTTGGGAGCATCTGCATGCAAAGCAGATGCTCTAACCCCCTCCCATGTGCTTCCACCCCCCACCCCCCCAGTCAAGCTCCGATACTACAACTGGTACTTAGCGGGGAGAAAAGTACATAGAGAGAAGGAACTAGGGAGAGAGAACACTAGGCAAGAAGTAAACAGCTCTGGACTTCACAAATATGCACTCTATTCATGGTTAAACTTTGATCACCACCATAGGTACTTTTTTGTGTGATTGTGGGAAATCTATATTTGCCTTGTTCATCTCTAGTTTGGCTCTCAGAAGATTTGGATAGATTTCTCTGTTTAGGATGGCCTTTGGAATTCTGGAGGGGTGAGAAACTGATGAATTTACTATAGTTTATTTGACTTTTGGTTTTAGGGTGTTGTTAACATGGATTTTTAATAAATTTATTGTATTCGTGATTTATGACGTAAGAGCTTTCTGGAGCCATCTAGTCCAGCATCCTGCTTCCTACAGAGGCCAGCCAGAAGTCCAAAACAAAGCATGAAGCTAACAGTCTCCTTCTTGTTCCCCAGCAACCAGCATACAGTGACACTCTGCCTCTGCACAGGTCCTGAAGAGCCATTACAGTAGCCATTGAAAGACCTACCCTCTATGCATTTGCCCAGTTTCTTTTAAAGTTATTTATGTTAGAGGCCATCTCCATTTTATGGCAAAGATTTCCACGCCTTGGGGCTATTCTCACAATCAGGCAAAATCAGGCTAGGGGAGCCTAGCCCGATTTTGCCTGATCATGTAAACCACCGGGCTCACAGGTGGTTTACAAGCAGCTAGCCTGCTTTAGTAGCCCTCCCTTTAGCCCGGGGTTGCAGAGTGAGCGCTCCGCAAACCCAGGCTGCCTGATCGTGAGTAGTCACAGCACAACTCCATTCCGCAGGCGAATAGACCCCTGGAGGGGAGGAGAAAAGCCGCCTCCCAGTTCCAGGGGTCTCCCCAGTATGCCCTGCGCACTTGCACTCGAACTTCCAGGGGCCACGCAGCCCCCGAGTTCCCCAGCCCCTGCCGGCCCCGCCATGGAGCCGGCAATCGTGTAGGCGGCCAGTCCGGCCACCCAGGGCTCCCGCCACGATCTTCTGTGGGGAGCCCACAATAGTGGCAAAAGCAGGTCTCACTGATCGTGAGACCTGCCTCATTGTGTGTGTTTTATGTTTATGGTTTAAGCTGCTTTGAGAGCCCAGTGGAGCAATTTAAAAAACAAAACCTATTGATTCCTGACCACTCAAGGAGGCTATTCCCACAATCAGGCGAAATCGGGCTAGGGGAGCCTAGCCCAATTTCGCCTGACAGTAAGAACCACTGTGCTCACAGGCGAGCCCGGTGGCCTCCAGGCAGTTAACCCGCCAAACTACCCTCCACTTAACCCAGGTTTGCAGAGTGAGCGCTCCACAAACTCTTTTTTTTTTTTAATCATGAGTTGCCGTGGCACGGCTCTGCGACGCAGCAACACACAAGCAGACCCCTGACCGAGAGGCTGAAAAGCAGCTTCCCGGCTCGGGAGTCTCTCCAGCATGCTGTGCGTGCTCGCACAGGGCATGCTGGAGCTTCCAGGGGCCACGTGGCCCCCAATGCCTCCAGCCCCCGCCGGCTCCGTAACGGAGCTGGCAAGTTGTGTGGGCAGCCGCCCTGCTTGTCTGTGTGGAGAGCCGGCTAAGCCCGCTCTCCCCACTAACCCCCTCATGGCTCTAACCCCACTAACCCCTCATGGCACTAACCCCCTCATGGCTCTCAAGAGCCTCAAGGTTTTCGAACAGCAATAAAGTGCGGGGTCTTCAACTTTGAACTCAGACCGAGCAATTATACTCACTGTACAGACACTCTTGCATGTTTCCATTCTCCTAGTACAGACATTGCATGGACCTCATGTGATTTCCACAGCACCTCCTGCTGACCTTCTGCTGACCAGAAGCCTGCAGCATCTGTATAGGGAGTAAGATTGTCCTTAGAATGTGTGTGAAATCATTGCAGATCCTGTACTTTATTGCTGTCTCAAAACTTGCCCCAAGTCTTCCTGACCTGCCTAGGATGTGAACAAGTCATAAGAGGACAAAAACTTTCCCACTTCAGCCAACTTTCAAGTGAAGTCTTGTGTAGACCTCCTGATCTACTCTGCATTTTATATAGATGATGTTGTGCATCATGGCCATCAGATTCATTTTTGTTTGCTATGCTATACACTCCTTTGGACTCCAGTTTCTAGGCAGAATGGGTTACACACTTTATACTAGAACAGCTTCTAATACGACTACTAATACTAGTAGTCATAGTAGTAATAAGAACATTCTCCCTATACATTGTACAGATTTATTTGTGAAATGTTTTTATTTCCAAAGTATGTATACATTGTACAGAGCATTAGGAAAAGAATAATGAGTGCATACTATAGTTATCCTCCAACATATCTTCCTAAAATGCTTATCCTTATTAGTTGTTGGCTCTTTAATAATACATCATTCCCAGTAGGGAAATAGGCAAAAGCTTTCTATCTTCCTTTGTTTATCTTATCTTATTTATATATGTATAGTGCTTGCTGAGAAGCTGTGTTAACTCCAAATGAAATGGTAGGTACATATACTATATTGAAGGAAGCATCACAGAAAGGCTAGATCTCCACTTCCACATTATTGTTGTCTGCTGCACACCTCACAACAACCCCAGATTCAAGAGGTAAGTCCTGGGTTTAGTCCCTATAGGACTTCAGGAACTCAGGCCGCTGGGCTTACGAGGCACTGGTGTTTTGGCATGAAACCTCCCCTTCCCCAGGAGCTGTTTGTTTCCTGCCACAGCAGAAGGCAGAAAAGAGTTTCTGGGCTTGGAAGATCCCACTCAAGCCCAACAACTGAAGAGTGGGCCAGGGAGGGAGACAGAGGCCACCTTTGGACATAACACACTCGCCTTCGGAGGTGAGCGTGGCAGAAAGTTCACTTTCGTGGTCATCCAAATGCATGGAACTGCGGTTTTGTCATGAAAGCAACCTGAAGTTTCACTCCCGAAACCATGAATTGAACCTTCATTTTGTAGTGGGGTTTGCTGCTTGTACCTCAGGTTTGGAGGCGCCTTTGTATCGTCTGAATTCTGTCGCCATCGGAACCTGGATTTTGTGCCATGGATGCTCCTGAAACCATGGAGAGAGTGGCTCAGACCAGGCCAGAAACTTGGCAGCTCCAAGTCTTTGCCCTGCCCCAGCTGTCTCCACAATTCTTCAGCCATTGCCCAGCAACAGGGACGGCTCATCCCAAGCTTCAAAGAATGTCAAAGGGAAAAACTGTTGGGGTGGGGGATGCTGGCTCTCCACTGTGTCCCATGTGTCCTCCCCAGCCCAGGATAATCTGCATGAAAATAGGATGGGATGACAAGACAGGCACTTTGTAGAGAGGTCTACACAAATAAAGTCCAAAGAGATGGAGAAGCATTTGCACAAGCACGCCGAATCCTAGTGGCACCATGAACTGGGCAACCCAGTTGTTTCCCGACAATGAAAACACATGCCAGAGGAGTGATACCCGGGGTGGATTGAAAGGCAGCCCCTGTGATTCTTGAGTGGCTCTGCCCTATTTTTTGTACAAATTAGTAGGGGAAGGGGGGCCCAGCCCATTTCTCTTGGGTGCTAGCACACGCTCTGTGGCACTACCCATGAGAAGAACCATCCATCTGGAGCATTATTCAATCAAACAACAGGAGAGATTCTTCTTGTGTTGTGGTGGTGGTGGTGGTGGTGGTGGTGATGATGATGGGTAATGGTCCAGACCAGACCACTTTCTCATGGGCGTGAAAAGCCATGGAGACACGCATGTGGGCCAAAGGGCTGTCACTGCCCAGCCTCATTGCTAGATCCACGCAAGCCCCAGGAAGGGTACTACACCAACACATTTCCAGGTCATGGTGACTGGTTGAGTAAAAGTGCTCACTCAAGAAGTCTGGTAGTCCCTTGGCACATATGCATGTTTATTTTTGCCCTGTAGGGCCATACAGCTTGCAAGGGATTGCTGAAAATAGGGGCTCCCCTCACCTGCAATTTCCTGCAGCAGCCAATCTGCATATGCCGCCATAATGCTGGTCCAAGTGGACCAGGCCCCAGGAGTCTTTGCCAGCCCTTATATACATATTTGCTCCTAGGAGGTCATCATGACTGCTTCCCAGAGTAACAGAAAAAGAGTGCCCCTCTCTATCCCTCCATTACCAATAATGGATCTTGTGTGAGACTATTTGGTTGTAGGCTCTTACGAGGGTGGCAGCACAAGGGTTGTGGGGGAAAGGGTTTAAATGCAATTTAAAAGGGTTTAAATACCCTTTCCCTACTGAGGGCAAGCAGTGTCAAAAAGGCATGGACACACCAGGCACACTCCCTTGAAGATTGTGGCCAATGACTGCCAACCTGCTGACGTGCTGACACCTTGCTCACAGTCTGGCAACCTGTGAGTGCTATGGAGCTTGCTGGGATGCAGCCTCTGCAGACCAGGGAGAGCGAGAGGCTCCTCTGCCTTGAAACCAGAGGTTGATCCAGCCTGCTGTCATCTGCAGGACAATTCCCAGTTTCAAGGATTAACCTCCGGTTTGTCAACCTGCAGTTTGGCGTTATGTGTGAAGGCAGCCGGAGGCAGGGTAGTGAGTTAGACAACAACAGGGGAGGGGCTGGTAACTGAGGAAGGAGGCAATTAAAAGAGTGCAAGGAATGCACTAGTATATTTAAGCAGCCTGAAGCTGAGGATGAGACAAATAAGTGAAGCAGGACCTTGAATTCATGGTGAGGGGCCAGGTTTGTGAGCACGCCAGTCTGCAGGAGGAGGAAGAGGGTGATTGTAATCTCTTTCCCTGACACATGTGGGGCCAGGCAGGAATTGGGAACACCTCTTCTAAATGTGGCATACAACTTGGGTTGCAGCCATCTGTGCAATGTTAGCCTTAATTTTTGTTCCAATCTGAAGTTCCAGTCTGGGGGAGGGACGATTAAGGTTTTAATTTGTGGGTGATTTTTAAATTGTTACATTGTTTTACATTTTTGTATATGTTTTAACTTGTTTTATGCTATTGTTAACCGCCCAGAGATGAAAGTTTGGGACAGTGTACAAATTTGCTTAATAAATAATAAATAATAAATAAGTGGAGATGTGGGCACTTCTATGTGTGGCTGAACTGACAGTTAGAATGTACACTGTAACTGCTCCTATTTTCTAGTGGGACCACGGTAGTGGTGGGGAAAACTTTAACCCTTGCCTCCACCATTGTTCTTATCTGGATCGGACACTCCATTCCATGGCTGCTCTTTGTTCTGGGAGGACTGCTTCCCAATGGTGGGACAAAGAGTTAAAGCCCTCTCTGCCTCACTGCATTCCCAATTCAAACCGGGGCCAACTACTTGTGTTTTGGTAACAAACACACAGACCCAAATCACATAACAGAAATGTTATCTAATTTAGATCTTCAAGAATGAGCTTTGAGGAATGGGGATAGTTTCAGCTGGACATAATGGAATGAAAACTACTGATTAGGCAAAAAGGACTCTGCCTCCCTCAATATATATTTAGAATGTATATTGCTGACTAGAATTTAAAAAAAAACACCCAATGATTGCCCCAGCAGTACCAAATTGATTTGTGCAGTGCTGTTACCGTTAAAAAAAAAAAATCTGCCCTCCACTCCTCCACACAAAACTTTGGACAGTTCACGTTATCCTCTCCAGGGAGTGTACAGTTGTTAAGAAATGTGCCTCATTTCATAACATGCAGAAGCAGAGTGAGATGTAGGTCAAAGCTGGGTCAGAGCTGTGCGCTGAATGTAAGTGCATTGTTAGAGGCTGGGAATTTCTTCCACAATGCCAGCCTGCTCTTAACACTCAGAGATATTGCTTTTTCTATAGCAATGCAATAAAAAGATTTCTTTTGGTGGAAAACGATAAGGGTGCAACCTACGGTCCTTCAGGCTACCTAACTCAGCTAAAGGGTTCCCTTCAAATGAAGGAGAGACATATAGACAGCATACAGAGAGAGACTTCAGAAGGTTCATATAAACTTGAGTACAGGAAGTCCTCAGACTTATGACACAACTGGTTTCTGAAAACTGTGTCTTAAGTCAAAATGTCTTAATTCAGAATATGTTTCCACTGGGAATCATTATATAAATGGGGGAATTGGTTCCTGAAACAAGGTTGGATACCCTCCCCCACCCCCCACCCCCACTGCTGTGGTCAAAGCTGGTGGTGTGTCAGTCACAGATGTGAAGACATGCAGCTGTGAAGTTGCTGGTGGAGAATCAGAAGTTGCTCACCCTTGCCACCCACGGCCTTCCCAGTCCCTTTCTGGTTCCTTCTCACCTTTCCATAGAAGAAAGGGAGGTAACTGGGTGACTCACCTCCATCTCCTTCTCCTGGGCAACATTTAGACATGGAGGGAAGGAGAGTGGGAATAAATAAATAAATAATTTTAAAAAGTGGTATGTGTGCTGGGAACAGGCTAGGTTTGTTAGAGGTTGTTGATTTTTACCCACAATAGGTAAAACAGCAGAGCACTAAGGAATGAGCACACACTCCAGTTACAAAGTAGGTAGCAGAGGATGGTTTGGATATTATAGCTGTATAGAGAAAACACATGGAGATCCTTGTATGACTAAACACTAAATATTTATTGGTTAAATACACTTAGATAGGAAAGACCTATCTCTAACCTAAAGGACTACATAGTAGATAGGTAAGGAGAGAGAGAGAGAGATGTTTCCATCTGCTCTCTAGGAGGAAAGGAAGGATTGTGACTCAGCACAGGAAGTGCTGCAGAGTCAGTTCAGGGGTCATAGAGTAGGGACAGATAGGGAGACCCTGACTCACTGTCTCTACTCCCAATGCCCCTAGTGGTCATTAGGACAGTTGGTGCAAAAGGTCAATGCACTGGAATTTCATCTCCAACAAGGTTATCCCCTCTTGCCAACACAACACAGGAAGAGCAGGAGATGAAGCAGCAGTAGCAGCAGTGGGGGAGCATCTTGGATGAACAAGCAGCAGCGGCTGCCACCAGAACTGCCAATCTCAATGACAATGTGAGATTGGACCTGTGTTGTCATCACATCCTCCTCTACCTCAACACACTAGAGCCATCTAGTGGAGCCTCCCCTTCCACAGTGAGTGTTGTAAAGTGAAACACAGTTGTAAAGTTGAAACACGATGACAATTTACAAACATCTTGAGTGCCATTTGTCTTAACTTGAAACATCTGAAGTCGAGGACTTCCTATAGTTTATTTAGAGGACTATATTGCAGAGGAAGACTTAACATTACAAATATGACACTGGAGGAGACAACTAACACACTCAGAAAATAATGAGCAAACAGAAAACATTGAGGCTATTCTCACGACAAGCAAAAACAGGACTTGAGGTCTGAAGGCGGGGTTAGCACTCCCGTGTGAAACCTCAGCAAGCTCTCAAACAGGTCTCTGTCAAAAGAGGGTCACCCAGTTCCCAGCCCCTCCTCTAAAACCAGGTTCAGCAAGCAGGGGAGGTTGCCTACCCCCTCCCAGTGCTCAAGTGGAGCCACGGAATGCTGTGGGACACTGCTTGAGGCTCCCTCCCCAGGGATACCATAGAGCTAGGATACCAGAGTGGACTGCAAAGCAAGCAGAAGTTTGCCTGGGGAAAGCCTGTCCAGCAAACAGCACTGAGCTTCCTTAAAGTGGCAGGCACCTTGCAAATGAGCCCAAGGGAAAATATCAGCATAGGAAGCTGCCTTCCAGTGAGTCAGACCATTGGTCCATCCAGCTTAGTACTGTCTACTCTACACAGACTGGCAGTGGCTTTCCGAGGCTCTCAGGCAGGATTCCCGCTCAGCCCAACCTTGAGATGCCAGTCAGGGAGCTCACCTGTGGCATCGCACCCCTGCAACGCTCTTGCTTGCTCTCACCGCCCCTGCAACACTCTCGCTCACTCTCACTGCCCCTTGCAATGCTCTTGCCGCCCCTTACAATGCTCTCGCCGCCCCTTGCAATGCTCTTGCTGCCCCCTGCAATGCTCTTGCTCACTCTCGCCACCCCCACAATGCTCGTGATCACTCTCGCCACCCCTGCAATGCTCTCACTCACTCTCAGCACCCCCTGCATCGCTCTCGCTCACTCTCGCCACCCCCCACAATGCTCTCGCTCGCTCTCGCTGACCCCACAATGCTCTCGCTCACTCTCGCCACCCCCGCAATGCTCTCGCTGCCCCCGCAACAATCTTGTTCGCTTTTGCCACCCCCCGCAATGCTCTCGCCCCTCCTGCTTGTCCCCCGCAAGTCTCTCCCCCCCCGCAAGTCTTGTGCTCGTGCTCTCTGTCCTCCATCTTTCTATCTCTGTCTCACAGTCCTTGCTTCCCCCTACCACTGCCAGGGACTCTCGCCTGACAGCCTCCGAGCTCCCTGCCGCTTCACGGCACAGCTCAGCCAACTGTCTGCCACCCGCAGCCCTCAGAGCCAACTGTCCAGCTCCCGAAGCTGCCCCCAGCCTCTGAGCTCCCTGCTGCTTCATGGCGCCCCCAATCCAACTGTCAAACTGCTTTCCAGCCACCCCACAGGGTGCATGGCCCGTCTAGAAGAATTAATAATATAGAATATCCCATTCTTTCTCCAAGGAGCACAGAGCAGTGTACTACATACTCAAGTTCCTCCTCGCAACAACTCTGTGATCTAGGTCAGGCTGAGAGTGAAGTGACTGGCCCAGAGTCACCCAGCAAGTCTCATGGCTGAATGGGGATTTTTGTGCTCCTTCCTGTCCCCTGCAAGTCACTGGACAAGAGCAGGAGTGTCCATGCCCTTTCCTGCAGCTGCCCTTGCCTGCAGCATGGTGTAGTGGTTAGAGTGCTTGACAAGGACTGGGGAGACCCGAGTTCAAATCCCCATTCAGCCATGAGACTTGCTGGGTGACTCTGGGCCAGTCACTTCTCTCTCAGCCTAACCTACTTCACAGGGTTGTTGTGAGGAGGAACTTGAGTATGTAGTACACTCCTCTGGGCTCCGCCGGTTCCTCTTTCCATCTGCTGCCTCAGAGGAGATGCTTCCCGACCCCACCCCCTCTGCCAACCACCAAGGCAAGGGCAACAGCACCCTTGCCCTTTCCAGGTGGAAACTGCACAGGTGATGGGGCTGCTGCTCTCCCCTTCCTGGTGCCAGTGAGGGGAGGGGGAGGGAGTGCATGCTTATCCACTATATGGTAAGAAGAAGCCTGCAGCAGGGTGGCAGCATCAAAGGAGAGAGCAGCTGCCATGGGGAGAATGACTTCCATTAGCGGGGATCCACCAGTGCTCCCCTTCCAGAGGTAGCAGGGCCAGTGCACACAGCAAAGAGTGTTCCTTGCCAGAGCGCTCCTCCTTCCCAAGCAGATGGCGGCTGCTCAGGGTGGGTCTGACAACGTCTACAACAGGCAGGGAGTGGGTGGGATGGCCGGCTGACCTTCCTGCAGGCAGGGGAGCCCCTTCTCGAAGCACAATGGGCCCGCTGCACATCCCACCTTCAGAGACTCCCAGAGGTTTGGCCCGCTGTCATGCTCGCTTCCAGGCTGGACCATGGCGGTGGCAACAGAACTGGCCACTGCTGTCCAGGGCTGTTCTGTGGCACCCCGCTGGAGGATGCAGTTCTCCTTTCTGGGTGTGCTCCTGCCCCCACACCTCGCAGCTGCGTGAGAGGGAGCCCTTCACACCCTGCGAGGGGATGCGGAAATGTGCTCCATACGGGGAGCGTGTGGGGCCCTCGAACATGCGAGGCCGTGGCATATGGCCAGTGGATGGGGTGGGTGGACAGATGTTCAGCATCAGCATCACCCACCCACCGCAAAGCCAAACTGCTGATCTTTGCAAGTATTCTAGCCACCATGTGTACAGCGGGGGGTGGTTTGGAGCAGGCTCCCATGGCGGCGGCGGGTGGAACAGGAGTGACTGCTGGATTGACAGACTGTCCACGCAAGGGTCACGGAGGCAGAGGGTCAGCCCAGCAGCCGCTCCCGCTCTGCCCGCCACTGCCCCGCCCGGGGGCGGGGAGTGGTGCACACATGGTGACTGGGATACTTGCAAAGTGTTTCGGCCTCATGGTGGCAACGGCAGCGGTGGCGGGGGCACTTGCGGTGGCAGCAGGGAACTCAGCGGCAGGCAGAGCAGCTCCTACACCCACTCGCCTGGTAATGTGAGTGGCCTCTGTGCACGCGCAGAGGACCAAAATGGGTGGCAGATTGTTATTACCTGTTATTTGGGAGGCTGGCAGGGAGTGGCAGTGGCAGATTGATGGGGAGGCAGAGTCGCCACTTGGCTACGGCGGCAGTGGGGGGGGGCAAGGGGAATTTTACTGTCTACACACACTATACAGTGGGATGGGGTGTGGCATGGAGGCCACAGCTGCGGGGAGGGTGAGGGGGCAGAGCAGGTTCCCCTTCTTAAACCATGCTGTTGTACGGTGGGATGGGGCGATGGGGGCTGCCACAGCAAGAGTGAAGGGGGTGGTGGCACATGTGACAAGGAGGGCAGGTGCACACTCCCCATTGCCTGCTTGTCTACCCATCCACTGTGATCAGGGGGGCAACTGGACAGGGGTGGTAGGAGACACATCTCATCACCCGTGCCACCAGCTTAGTGCCTGGGCTAGTTGTGGGGGCATCTGGCAACTGCTCTCACTGGCATCTGGCAACTGCTCCAGAGGGCATCTGCTGTGTCCCTCCTGGATCTGTGTGTGTGTTCATGTCGGCTTTTCCTTTGCTGGTAGCTGGAGCTGCAGCTGCTCTCTTCTCTCTCCTGCCTTGTTGTGAGCAGGGTGTTTTGGGCATGGGGATGGAGTTCAGTGCCTTTGACAGTGCTGCAGTGTCCAGGAAAGGGTTAACTGAGGCTACCAATCAGGGAGCAGCAGAGCGGCACTGCAGCTTGGAGCCCTCTGAGTGGTCTCCTTGGGTCACGTACTTGCCCTGTCCACTCACTGAGCTGCTGTTGCCAGGGGCGGGGCTGGAGGACCAACAATGCTACCTGTGGCTGGCGAACCTTAAAAAGTTAATCAGTTAATCGTCTGTCACTCACACTCCCTGCCAAGTCTGCAGCATGTACTCATCTGTTTGCTATGAGGTAAAAATAGGTTTCCAGCTGTATTCAGGAGGTGACCCTATTTTCTGCTCCTGTGAATAGCTCCAATGATTATTTAGCAAATACTCCTAATTGATCAGCAGGCTCCTGAGCAAGAAGAAATGTACACAACTATGTGCAGACCAAATGATCTTTAGAACATAACCGTTCAAAAGGTGGAGAGGCTGCTTTCTAAATTAATTCAGTTGATAGCAACTTTTAACTTTCCAGATAGCATAGTAACTCTTGCAAGAATAGCTTTAAAAATAACAACAAACCTCTTTAGCAGACAGCATGATCCGCTGTCTACTGGCCCGCCACAGTGACCAATAGAAAGAATAGACTGAATTATGATGTAAGTTGCAGTCCCACAATAGCACAAGGCCAGTATTCTGCAGTCCTGCTTTAGAACTAAAGAGCCAAAACTCCTCAGAATGTGGAGTCCATAAAGCAGCAGAACAGATGTGCAAAGCAGTCCAATGGAATATTCTTTAGATACTGAAAAGGGATTGATTCTGGAACTTAAAATCTGTTTAAATAGAGCAAATCCAAAATAAAATAAGGAAAAGTAATATTGCAGCATCTTTGCCCATTCATTAGCAGTAGTGTCAAATGGGTTTGGAGCAAGCTGGGCAAAGATGATTTTTTTTTTAAAGTGGCATGATGCATTGTTTTATTCTCAGTATTGTAATAATTAAGCATTCCTCGAAGATCATAGATGAAAGGCAAAGTGTAAGGTTTAGTGAGGGTAGCAGGCCATAAACGTGTTACCACTACAGGTAGCATCTGGCTGACAATGTGCCCTGAAACTAAAACAGTACACACTAGTACACCATCATCAGTCATAGAATACTGCTAGTAGTGGAGGGGGGAATAAATTCATTGTAATATACGTAGATGGCCACAGCCAGCTGCCTTCTATGCAATGGCTTTAGAGTAGGAGCACTCAAAATAGTGAGAATTTGGAATTTGGGTTCCAAAGTTGGGCAACTTCCAAGTTCTGCAGCATCAGAACTGTTAAAGGTCCATGGCTGCTCATAATCCACTCCACTACTGGTTCATAGGGAGGCACAGCATTTGGATGCTTCTCTGGATGTAACCAGCACTGTTCATTGGTTAATTTTTCCTATCCCACCCTCATCTTTTATCTAAGGCAGGCCTGCTCAACTTTGGCCCCCCAGCTGTTTTTGGATTACCATAATTCCCAGCCACAGTGGCCAATAGCAAGGGATTATGGGAGTTGTAGGCCAAGATCTGCAGGAGGGCCGAAGTTAAGCAGGCCTGACCTAAGGGGAGTTTCTGACAATTCAGTGTTGTAAACCTATGGCAATAGGAAGTAGGTGCTCTTCTGCTGGAGGACTATTGGTAGCATGAACTGGGATGGGAGATGATGATGATGATGATGATGATGATGATGGTGGTGATTTTATTTTTACATTTATATCCCGCTCTTCCTCCAAGGAGCCCAGAGCGGTGTACTACATACTTGAGTTTCTCTTTCACAACAACCCTGTGAAGCAGGTTAGGCTGAGAGAGAAGTGACTGGCCCAGAATCACCCAGCTAGTATCATGGCTGAATGGGGATTTGAACTCAGGTCTCCCCGGTCCTAGTCCAGCACTCTAACCACTACACCACCCTGGCTCTCAGTTGTCCGGTGGCCCTCCTCTAGTTGGCAATTTTCAAGTTCCACACTGGACTTTACCACTGCCTTGTGAGCGCTCTAGCAGCCACTGTGCTCTGCCAAGACACTGATGGAGCACACACACATTAGCATCAGGCAATGAAACCAGGTGTAAGCAAATTACATGTGACGTTCAGTTATATATAACTTTTCTCCAGTTCTTTTATTTTAACATGAAAAGCAGCCACCAGAAAGTGCAGGCTTGAGTGGAAAACTGCTGGATGGTGAGGAGGTACTCAACCCTCTCCACTTGGCCTTTCCCCCCATGCAGAACACATCTCCCCAGCTGTTTTTCTCCTTATGTGGAAACTCGTATCTTTATGGAAGAGCAGTAAAACTTTCCTGGTTGAGTGGGTGTTCTGCATCCAAGATGAAAGCAGGCATGGGATAATTTTTCATTTGGCGATTTTCATTTGGTAATATTCATTTAACAGGTTTTATTATATGTTTTGATTTTTTTTCCCTTTGGTTTTCCTTGGATTTATTCTAATTGTTGCTGCTATCACAACTGCTACATCCTTGGGAAGAGGCAGAACAGAAATTAATCCAAATACATAAATAAAGATGAAGCCCTTTGATGAAAAAAGACTCCTTTTGATACAGTAGCTATCTAATAAAGTAACTCCAGGCAGAGATATGAATGAAGCAGATTTTGCATTCTGTTTCAAACTCGAAACAAAACACAAATGGCTAAAATGTTCCATCAAAACAACCAGTCCAACATTTTCCCCATGTGTAGCTCCTAGGGACACCAAAGTGGACTGGGTGGTAGGTATAATGGGTGCTACCTACCACCAAACTCACACAAAAAATGGGCAAGCAGACCATTTTAAACATTTTTTTAACCTTCCCCTCAAACCCCTATAGAATCCTATTGGGGTTATGGGGAAAGGTTAAAATTCTGCTAAAAAAAATTCTGCTTGCCCATTTCTTTTGTGGGTTGGGTAATAGGTAGCACCCTTCATGCCTACCACCCAGCCCACTTTGGTGTCCCTAGAAGCTACACATGGGGAACAATGGGGTGTTCTGAGTTGCCCCCATTGTCCCCTATGGCCAGAACAAGCTGCACTCACAGAGTGCACTGCACACAAGTTTTGCATTGCAATTTGCAATGCATTTTGCAACCCTGCCTTGAAAAACACTGCACGTTTTTCAAGGGAATCTCTGTCTCCCAATACAGAACACACATTTTAAACACAGTCCAAAAATGGCCATAAAAGAATCACTGACCCAGAATACACTGCCTGAACTGCAGTTACATCATTGGCACAAGTTTCTCTCACACACAATCATGACTCCTTAGGTTACTTCCTAGCACTGCAACAGCTGCCATGGGAGCACCCTTACTTAGCAGCAAGCATAGATAGTCATAGGCTCAACTAGAGTGACTTCACCCACATTTTGACTGAGCACAACACCTTGCAATGCAGATTGCAGAGCAGAGCAGTGAGTGAAGCACAAGTTAGTCTTAAGGCCAGACATGGAGCTGATCAGAAATATTACACATGCTGCCACTGAGAGGTGCCACTGTCCATTTCTCGCCACAACACTATTCTTACAAATAAAACAAACCAAGGAAGGCGGACACCCAAGTTCTGCCTTTGTCAATCTGATATCCAACAAAACCACCAGATAGTTCTAGCAGCAATAGCAAAGCATGTTATACTCAGTGCTGAGAAAAGAAAACCACAAAAATCAAACCTTCCTTCCTCTTCTTGTCCTGATGTATCCTCTTCAAGAGAGGCATAAGGGCTCTCTCTGCCTCCAAGTCCCTTTCAATACATTTTGGAATTCCCTACTTTTGTGTTCCCCCTTCATCCTCCCTCCCCACAGCCAATGATAACAAGCCAACCAAGAAGCAAGGAGATCGCAAGCCAATCATAAGCAAGTGCCCAAAAACCAATCAGGAAGGGAAGACCATCCTCCAAAGTGGCACTCAGAACATTGAAACATTCAAAATGGGGTTGTTTTGTTTTGTTCCAAGTTTGAAACATGTCCTTTATTCTGCACATCCCTACTCCACCCACAACTAGCTTGAGAGCAAGCTGATGTGATCCTTTCCCACGCTTATTGTTTCTTCAGGTCCTATAAATGTGATTGGTATGTGAAAGAGAGCCAAAGGGTTCACCAAGTAGTGATACTTAAACACGATTCCCTTTACATAGGTGTCTATCCCCCCCTCTGTTTTTTGCCTTTTTTGCCTTTACTAATCAACACACAACTGCTGTAAGACCCACTTCAGAAGCCCACCTTTCCAATGGCTAGTCAAAATTTACAAGCCACACTAAGCTTTCACCGGACAAGGGGTTGGCAGGATCATTCTCATTCTCAAGATTGTCTTTTTGTAAAAGAATGAAGAATCTTGTGGCACCTTAAAGCCCAACACATTTAGAAATGTAAAAGATCACATTTGTCTAGGGCAGGGATGGCCAAGACTCCATAGCTGTTGTTTAACTACAGCTTCCATAATTCCCAGCCATAATGGCTATTAACCAGGGATCGAAGGAGTTGTAGTTCAGCAATAGATGAAAGACCTATCAGGCTGGCCAATCCTGGTCTATGGGGTGTGTGTGTGTGCGCGCACACACACACATGCATGTGTGTGAGTGAGTGAGAGAGACCGAGAAAGAGAACTTTTTATCGAGGGAAGAAGGCTATCCATGAAACAATATCAATATGTGAGTATCTGATTCTTAACTTAGCAACATTACGTTTCAAGGTAAGCTCCGCAAAGTAATATTAATATAGAACAAGGTTAAAAGTATTTTACCTGTTTTCCCTGAATTTACTTTTTGATTGATGCTTATATCTTTCTGTACCACACCCACAACAATGCTGTTTAAGACTGGTGCTAAACTGCCACTCAGCAATAATCCAATGTGACACATCTGGATAAAAGTGAGTAAAAGGGAGTCTGGAAAGACCCATTTCACAGAAAGGGAGTCCCAGATCTACACTAGCCAGCGTGGACTAGGACTGGGGAGACCTGAGTTCAAATCCCCATTCAGCCATGATACCTGCTTGGTGACTCTGGGCCAGTCACTTCTCTCTCAGCCTGACCTGGCTACTTCACAGGGTTGTTGTGAGAAGAAACTTAACTATGTATACCGCTCTGGGGTCCTTGGAGAAAGAGTGGAATATAAAATAGGAAAATAAATAAAACAAAACAAAAATAAGTAAGTCTACCGTCTACCTGTGGGAAAGAATATCCATAGAGTATTGGTTGCAATGCTGTAATTCTGAGGGATAGCCCAGCGGAGTAGATTTTTCCTCAGAATTTGCAAGTTCTTCTGTGAAAAGGGGTGGCAAAACCTCCCTCAGGTGAATGGTTCATAACAAGCCCCTTATCAACAACTCACAGAGGGTTTTCCCCCTCATTGTATGCTGCACAATTCCAAGGCCTCTGGGCAATAAATATGTATTCACCAGCAAATGAAAGCAGCAACAAATGCTACTTCCTTTTTGATCCTTGCTCAAGAGCAGACTGTGTGGAGAGATCTTGAAACCATATTGATCCTTGTAAGGGATTTTGTAAAGCTGAGTCCATGAGAACAAGGGGCTCCCCCCCCTCTTTTTGGGGGCTTTTTTGGTAAAGAATACAAATCCTATAATCTCTCTCTCCCTCAAGAAAATTCCATCAACGTTACAATCCTAAAGAGCTGCAATAGTACAACATAAACTAATTTCATAATGAATTGTGCATTTATGTTGTTTGCAGAGAACATTGGGTCCACTCATACAAAGGTAACATTCATTAATACACATTTATTGTGAACTGCACATTTGCATATTAATGGAATTAAAGTTGGGACAGAAAATTTCCAAGAAAAAAATCAGTCCACTTTAATTTTTCTCAAGTTTGCTAGTATGTGAATATCTATCTATCTATCTATCTATCTATCTATCTATCTATCTATAACACAAACCACACATAGAAAATAGTTTTAGGTTTAATTCACATGTGAATGTTCCAACTTTTGATTGCTGCAATATTATGAGATGACTTGCATGTGCAAATGGGCTGTCACAACTCCAGATACAACTATAATTAAAACTTATGCTGTTATTATGATATAGAGAGATAGAGATAGAGATAGAGTAGTATTAAACATCTTGAATATACAAACAAGCAAGTGGTACTTACAGAGAGGCTGCGTCAGAATACTGAAAGGAAAGATGGTGATCATTCAACATGCATATATCTGTGATGTCAACATGGCCATTTTGTGAGAATTGAACCTAAATCCATCTGGTTGGATATACCACGCCCAATGGAATCAGGCAGAAAGATGATAATATTAGTTCAAAGACTGCTCAACCAATGTCCCCAGTAATTCATTTTTATGACAATGTTTCAAACATTTTCCCCCTAGTTCAATCCAATCCGTAAACAGAAGGAGAAGAATGATAGACTTAAAAGAAGTTTGGCTTTTTCTACCATGTCTTCCCAGAGAATGACACATTTTAAACTGTGGCATTAAAGGTTTTGTTAGTTGTGTTTCTAAGAATTTATGAATATTGCAGTTTCAAGACTTCCATGGCTGAGCCACGACTTCTGTGGCTGATTCCAGGGAAGCATTTTTGCAATTTGTCTATTTTCTTTTTCTAGCTTATGTAGCATATTATTTGGAGGAGCAGACTGTCTCATGGAAACATTTTTTGCAGAAGTTAATTACTACAAACCATTTAGTGAAAGGGATTCAAGGAAATTCTTCCATTGAAACTTTGGATGAGTACACTACAGAGGCTAAGAACTCTCTGGAACCACATTCACTAGATGAATTAAGCTGTTATCAAGAGTGGCAGCTTACTACAAGGGAAGTAACAGGAAAGGCAAGTCTTCCTGTTCACTATGCAGCTTTTGAACTGACTTACAATATTTATCCTGGAGCGGGGGCGGGGCAGGGGGCAGGCCTATCAACTTATAGGATGTCTTAGCAATTTCCTGAAGGAGAAAGGCTCCTTTGTAGTCTATGGCTGACATCCTAATGAAGCACATGGGTGATGACTAGGACTCACATGCAATTCCCCCAAGTCCCTCTGTATGTATGCTATTGCACAAGCAAGCAAAATGTCCCCACTCTACTTGCAGTCCAGAAGAGAGGAAACACATCACTGACCCTCAGTGATGTGTTTCCTCCCCTCTGGAGTACAGGCATAGCAGCGATGTTTTCTCCTCTTACACAACAGTAAGAGAGTAGAGAGACTGGGGGAGTTGTACACAAGCCCCAGCTGTATTGCCACACTCCTTCATTACCTATGCACTTCGTTACCCGTGGACTTCGGGTGTCAGCCACTATTGCCACTCACTCCAGCAGGAATGGGCAAACACCCCCTGAGAAGTTTCATTCATTTTATAGAAATTTATAGTGAACCGGGCAGCTATTATGGAGTCATGCCTATGAATTAAAACCTGCAGGCCCTGACTCCAGTGGAAGGCTGGAAAAGAACCAGGGGGCGTGCAAGATTTCATTGCTTTTTAAGTTTACGACATTTTAGTGTTTAGTGCTGTATATTTTAAATTTTCAAGTGATCATTTTTATATGGTTCATATTAAAGGTGCCACTATATATTTATGGAAGTTTGGTGTGGTTTTTAAAACATTACCATATATCTAGATTATGATTATTAGATTATTTGTAGACTGCTACCCTTTTAAAATCCAAGTACATTGGTTTGCATATTGTTCCCATACTGCTGTCATTAGACAGCAGATCTGGACTGGGTCGATGAAAGAAAACAATGACCAAGCAGCACCTCTTCACATATCAAGTGCTGTCAAACATGGCTGGTGGGCTGAAATTGGCCTGATAGGTCGCAAGCTGTGCAGGTATTATGTAAACATTCTATCTTTCTCTTTTGCAAAACAAGCATGGAAACAAGATGAGCTTTGGACTCTAAAGACACTGTAAGAGTTTCTTGTGAGATCTTTCAGCACAAATTTAAGGCTGTCAATAATAGATGACAAAGAGCAATACTGAGAGAATCTATCCTCTGCATCTGTATCAGCTTGCCACAAAAGGCTTATATCTATTATCCAGAAGAAGCTTTGGTTATAAGGAGGCAGCAAATATGCCAGTGGACAATTGTTAGTGGGAGGCAGGAGGGGTCCCAGAAACGTTAGGGCAATGTTGAGCCTTTGATCTGATAGCTGATATCTTAAAGAGCAACTCATCTGCTGCTTTCTATTTGCTGAAAGCGTAAATGGAAAAATGACTTCTCATGCCAAGATTTACTCTAAATGCTACTTAGACTAGTAACTTTGCTTAGACTGAGAAAAACAAGAGGGTTTGTAATCTTACAGGCATTGAGACATAGCCAACCTAGATCTAAAAGCTATTGAGACATAGCCAACCTAGATCTAGTTCCATTCGTCTATAGTGAACCAACTGTTCCCCACAATCAATGGAGTGGTTGTGATTGTACACCTGTTTTGGAAAGAGACCAAAAAAAAAAAGGAAAAAAGAAATCTGTGTTGTTTTGAAACTTCCTCTGCAGTGCAAGCAAAAACATTAACAAAAATGGTTCTGAGTTAATAGACTAAACTATTAGTCTATTACATATGACCATGTATTCACAGGAGTTGCAAAACTGATTGTATATTAGTAGTGGCATCAGTTCCTGTACAGATTATGAATATTTACACAAGTTAACACAAAACAAAATAACCACCAGACATAAAAGTTGTGAATCTTAGCATGAGATTAAAGGATTAAGAAAAAGGAAGAGGGACCAGATATCATGGGGAAAGGCTGCAATGTAATGGTTACTCAACAGTACAAGAAAAAATCATTTAAAAAATAAGTTTGTCAAATGAGTAAAAATATTCATGGAAATTTCACTTCTCTTTCCTTTAATTATACTCTTTATAATTATATGTTTAATGTAATGCATAATTATATGTTGAATTATGTGTATTATATTGGCTGAGTGCTGAATCCTGTATTCTGCTATGCTTCATTACTTTTGTCATATTTTGTATTTCTCTATTCTTCTTCCCATTAGAGTTTCCAACATTTCCTTGTATAACATTTCTAAAATTTATGCTTTTATTCCTATATTCCATAAAGGTCTATATACAAACACAGTTATTGGAGTGTCAAATTGGCTGCTTCCTTTGCCTCTACTCTGAAGCTTCTTTTTTCCCCCATTCTAGATGCTGTTGCTCATCTGTTCTGCTTACCATTATTATTTTTCCCCTTTATGCAGACATTGGCAGACACCCTAACAATGAAAAGGAATTCCACACTTGCACTCCAATGTCTTGAAGATGTTCTGCTGGAATGCTAAGAGTCCAGATTAGCAAATGGATAATCCATTTTTCTTATAGGACATTTTTCTTATAGTGCTTTTCTTGTAATGCCTGGCTTAGTATTTTTGTCTATTAGTTATTCAAGATTTGTAATGGGTTACAGGGACTTATTGAGTGAGTGCCAATGAAGAAGGCCTAACCAAGTCTGAAATGCATTTGGCATCAAAGAAAAGCACTATAAGAAAAAATTTCCTTGAATAAACTGTGAGTGAATCTTGGTCTTATAAGAAAAACGTATTAGACACTCTAACAACGTACCAGCACTTCTAATGAAGAGCTGGAGCTTTAAGTTTGCTGCTGCTGCCTTCCCAGACTAAGGCAGGATGCATGCCAATCTCCCCCAGCCCCAGAAGTGCTCCTGTATACAGACTGTAAAGACATCAAACAATGTGTGAATATGGCTAAAGTTGCTTGGCTAAGGCTACCTTGTGCTTTCATGGCAGAAGATAGATGGAACGGAGATGGAACTCCCAGGCCAGAGCACTTACTCTTAGCTACTACATTCGTTCACAATGATGTTTAAATCTGGATGCTTCAGAAAATGCTGCCCCGGTTCGAAATGAACAAACAGGTTTGCAGGAGGGGCAGTATTTTAAGCAGTGGTGGCTGGTGTGGGCGCCGCCAGGGGATGTGGTGAGAGGCACCTTTAAATGTATGCTATTAAGTGGTTACCTCTCCGCCCACCACACCTGAAAGCTCTTTTGAGCCATGGCACACCACCTAGCACCTGCCCTGAAAGTGTGGAGGCCATTTCCTGGCCATGCAAATGGCCTCCACCAGCGGAGCGGCAGAGCCAATCTTCCGCTGCAGTGGGTGCTTGGCAGCATGGTGGTGCTCAAAAGAGCTTTCAGGTTAAAGGTGCCTCCCGCCACCCCCACCTCTAGCAGCACCTGGACCAGCCACCTCTGATTTTAAGCTATTATGGCTGTTCTTTTGGGGTTCTCTCCCTTGCAGTTTGGCTCTGAATTACATCCACCCAAGAACTGATAAAACATCAGGCACCTTCACACAATCACCTTCCTACCTTGGGTTGGAAGAGCACCCAGCCAGGATTCGAGACCTGTGCACGCTCCTGAGAGCTGGTCAAGTGTCAGCAAACCGCCAAGGAGGGGGATGAGAAAGTGATCTGTGCTAGCCATGATCTGGCTAGGACAGCTCATGATGTGCTTTTCCTCCACCTAAAATAAATTGCTGGGTAAATTATGTCGGTTGGCCATGCCATCCTACCCAGAGCACAGCTAGCACACACTCATTTTCCTGCCCTTCTACCTTGATGTTTGCCTACATACATCCAGTTCTCGGGAGCATGCATGGGTCTGGAATCCTAGCTGGACACTCCTCCTACCCAGCGTGTGAATGTGTGAATGAGTCCATCATGAGAAAGAAAAGAAAACAAAGGTTGAGTTGGTCCATTGAGTTTGGCTGTGTATGTACTGTAGGTTTATACAAATCCGACGAATATTTATATAACACTTTTCAACAAAAGGTTTCCAAAGTGGTTTACATAGATATAAATTGATATAAAAAGATGGCTCCCTGTCCCCAAAGGGCTCACAATCTAAAAAAGAAAAATAAGACAGACACCAGCAACAGCCACTGGAAGGATGCTGTGCTGGGGATGGACAGGGCCAGTTGCTCTCTCCCTGCTAAATAAAGAGAATCACCACTTTTAAAAGTGGTGCCTCTTTGCTCAATTAGCAGGGGAGTTTATGCAAACAGGGGAGTTTATGCAAGTAAAGTCACAGAACTGACATCTTTACAAATGTCAGCTGTCATTTCAAGTGAAACCAAGACTTGATTGCTAGCTTTTTACAACCAAGAACATAAACTTCAAAGTGTATGGTCAATGTCTGGTCAAATATCTGTTATTCTTTGCTTCCATTGCTCTTCATCCCCACTCTGTACCTAGCAGAAGCAGAATTAGATAACCTTTTTCCTGTAATGCGTAGACTATTGAATTCTGAGCAAGGAATCCTGGCTTCAAATCCTCAGTCGGTTATATGTGTCACTTGGGCCAAGCACTTTCTCCTGAGTTAACCTACTTCACAGGATTATCATGAGATAAAAGAGGAAAAATCAATAAACACGACCCTGAACTCTTTCGATGAAGGAAGTAACAAATGGGGTGTATGTGCGTGAAAGAGAGAAATCATCTAAAATAAACAACCATATGCTTCCCCCACTATTTGCATAATTTATGCAGGTCATAGAGTTCAGCTGTACTTGGTGCAAAATCTGGATCACCTTGGCAAATCATTTCAATGTTGTAGTTTGGAGTATGCATTATTCTGCAGATGATCCAAATGTGGGTTATTTTGCATTTCTGCTTCTGTCAAAGCAATACGGAAGTAACACTTTGCTGGATAAGAGTTAAGTTTATTTCACTTGACTTCATATGTTGGAATCCCTTTCTCTGCCAACCCTCTTATTAGAGCTCATTGAAAAGGTCAAAAATGTGGCAACCATTTATAAACACCAAGGAGACAAGATGGTCTGTGACAGCTTCCCAACTGCAAATTATATCTATCCAGAGAAACAAGGAAAGGGTGACATGCCATAAAGACTAATGAGTTTTAAAAACCAGGCTCTTAGAGGAGCGATCCTGAAGGGATTAATTTTTTTCCTCTTTGCAGTTTCAAACTGCAATCATAACCTTGTTTTTGCTGATTAGGTGGTAATCTTATCAGAACCCAGTAGAGAGCAGAAGACGAAGCTCAGCAAGATAGCCCCAAATGAATGCAGACAGCAATAGGCATAGGTCAGGTGGATTAAGGTGATTGATGCTCCTGCAGGAATACTGAATAAATGCTTCACTCCAGCAAGACGGTACATTTATATGCAGTAGCTCTGAACTGCAGAGCCAGTGAGAGTTGGGTCAAATAATTTAGAATGATTTAGGACTGTTTTAGATGGTTCTGTAAGATTTGGTCCCAAAGTGCACTGTGAAAAATTACGTGTAGACATGCTGCACCTAAGGGTATTGTTTATCTTGCCAAACAGCTAGAATGTCTCTTGGATGACATGCACCGTCAATATTTATTTAATACATTTATACTCCATCTTCAGCTTAAAAAGCACTCAAGATGGCTTACAAAACAGAACCAATCAAAACCATAGAAATAGAAATAAACACACCAATAAAAGCCTTTAAAATGGCAAAGAAATCAAACAGCAGATAAAAGTAGATCAAAACTAAATAAAAATGTTTTAATAGGTTTTTGTACCTTTTCTAACCCTTGCAAATTAATTAACAGGAATGGGAGGAGTAATTAGCACTTTTCAAAATTAAAGGTCAATCAAATGCTACCCCTTTTCAGAACCTGTAGGCACTGAAACAATAAACAAACATGTCATATTATTGTTGTTGTTGTTATTGGATTGAGTCCAATAACAATGCATGTTCATCACGTAGACATATACAAGGAGGTTCACAATTTGCTCATTTAGGTACAGGCAGAACTTTAATTTTTCATACGTTTGGGACCTGCAGCACAAGAAATGTAATTTATATGTCAATATGTCCACATGGCTTGACATACATAGGCTGAACCACTCAACCTTTGAAAATTAGGATCCAAGAGCATTCAAAAACAAGAGTACTTCAAAAACAACACAGGGGATGCTGTTCTTATAAAACATTTTCATGAGTATCATCATTACAGGGATTTGAAAGTCATGATTGTTCTATGAAATCTTATAATTTTCATAGAACAAATGTACAAAGAATATTGTCTCAGAAAGAAATGAGATAGATGTTTCTTTCAAAGAGTGTGTTCCCTTCAGGCCTGAACAAATAGGTTGGGTTTTTCTGTATTCCTTTGATTTCATATACAATTGTGATGTCTCTTTAAGAAGCAGAGTCTTGATAGATATTTAAGAGCAGCAGACACAGTTATTGGCTCACTACATTCTTTCTGTAAACTCACAGGGAGCAGCATTGCTTATAAGAATAAGAAGTTTGGAGACCAACTTTGTGTTTGTGACAAGACCACAAGCATGTTTCTTGAAAAAAATGGCTACTAACTTAAACTATTGCCTAAGGGTAATAAACACAGCTGGCTTTTTGAGAAAATGCATTTTGTTTTTTTGTGTAAGGTGGCCCAATGAGAGCCATTGAAGACGTAAGGCACTACTAAGTTTTGCTTCTTGAAAAAAACAAGTGTATTCTTGATCACTTTGTGCTTGTACTTTTGGATTTAAAATTGTTACACTGTTATCTGGTATCCTTTATTCTCGAGTCCATTTGAAAGCATGACTAACTGCATCATCTGAAGGTTGAGAGAGAAATTGCTAATATACTGAACTGACTTCAAGATCACTTGGTCCTTTTTGGATTTGGAAGCCTAAGCAGGTTCAGAAGGTCACTGGTACCCAACCTAATCCAGGGCCTGAGAACTCCATACCTAGCAAGGTGCTGTATGTCAGCTAGCTGCCACTTGGGGCAGCAGTATGCAGGTTCTTAGATTTCCAGCCTTAACACAGGTAATTCCTGACAGAAGTATACAGATACAAGCTGTTAGCCAGTTAAGATCTTTAAATAGATCATTGGTAAGATGTGAACAAATCTACAAGTTTTGGGTAACATTGGTTCTGTATAGATTCCTACATGACCCATATGATTTATTTCCAGTATAGCATGGATTCCTTCTGAATGAGTATGAAAGATCCTTTAAAATTCATTTCCAGGCAAACTACTGTAGTGGAACAAGTTCATGCTTCCCAGATTGTTTGTGCAGGCTGCCAGTTTTCAGTTGTGATCAAATCATTTCTTCCTTTTAGAGACTTCATCAGTACACAGCTCATGTACACATCTGCTCTTAAACCATTTGAAATTTGTCAGTTTCTATGCATAATCTTGACTTGTACTTGTAGCCTTCTTAACTGCACTGCAGTTCTCATGTACCCAGAATGTTGGGGGCAATATGCTAAATCATTGTAAACCGCTTAGAGAGCTTCGGCTATAAAGCGGTATATAAATGTAAGTGCTATTGCTATTGCTATTGCTATGTAGGAGTTCTATGCCAAGAAGGAATCTTCTTTGGCAGGAGTTTTTATAGTCATCTATAAAAGCATGTGGCCCATCAAGGAAATTTTTGGGAGCAACTTGTATCCTGTTTGCAGTACTCTGAGAGCCTTGCCAAAAGCTAGTTCAAGAATAATGAGCTGGATCAAAGGTTCTCCTCCACTCATTGAAGAGAGAACATTGGATGAGAAGTAACTCCAAATTCAAAGTTCATCTGTTTACACAGGCTCTTTCTCAAGACTTTGCACACGCTTTTTCTCAATACTTCTTCATGGATCACTAGAGTCTATATGCTACAGTCCACATGTTCGTTATTCACTGAGGTAATTCACACAGTCCAAAAACTGTTTTCTACCTGGGGTTTGGGAGCTGTGTGCACTCCCAATTTTTGGTTGTGTGGAAGCAACATAAGAGAAAAACCTGGATAGAAGGGATTGTGTGCAAGCAAGGTAAGAGGAAAAGCTACCCAGGTTTTCCTCCTACCTTGCTTCCACACATCGAGGCTATTCCCACGATTCTTGGAAAGCATGCTAAAGGAGTTTAGCCAACTTTCTAGGGATCGTGGGAACCACTGGGCTTGCAGACAAGCCCGGTGCTCCCATGGTGGCTAGCCCACCTAAAACACCCTCCCCTTAAATGAGGTTAACGGAGCAAGCGCTCCATTAACCTCTTTTTTTGCTTGTGTGTTGCCGTGGAGCAAAGCGACACACAAGTAGACCACTGACAGGGAGGCTGCAAGCATCCTCACGGGCTCGGGGGTCTCTCTAAGATGCCCCACACACTCGCACAGGGCATCCTGGAGTTTCCGGGGGCCACATGGCCCCCAATCCCCAAAGCCCCTGCCAGCTCCGTGATGGAGCCAGCAGTTGTGTGGGCAGCCGATCCGGCCACCCGGGGCTGCCTTTTGATCATCTGTGGGGAGAGTGGGCTAAGCCTGCTCTCCCTGCAGACTTGGAAGAAGCTCTTCTCACCAATCATGAGAAGAGCTTCAATGACTTCTACACAGGTTTTTCTCTTACCTTGCTTCCACGCAACCAAAACTTGCAAGCACACACAAGTCCCAAACCTGGGTAGAACACAATTTTTGATTGTGTGAATAACTTCACTATGCCCTTTGAACTATAATGTAACCCCACCAATAGATTGTGGTACTCCACTGTGAAAAGTCTTTAGCCAACACTTGCATATGAGCTTGCAGGACAGCACTTAGATAGTCTTTCCACCCACACATGGTTCTTTGGAGCCAAGCTGTAAGGAAGGGCACATTTTCCTTGCTTTCTCTCTCTCTCTCTCTCTCTCTCTCTCTCTCTCTCTCTCTCACACACACATTCATATACTGCCCAAACTTTTGTCTCTGGGCGGTTAACATAAAACAATTAAAACACATATAAAAAGTTGAAACAATTCAACAATTTAAAATCAATCACAAAATTAAAAACCAACACATTTTAAAAGGCTGAGAAAGCTTGGTTGAAAAGATGGGTTTTCAGATTTATTTATTTTTAATTGCCAGAAAAAAATCCCTTTGAAATGTCAATGGCATCACAGCGTGACTCAAGATAAAGAACAGTTTATTGATAGTAGTATTTAAGAGAACGTCTTCTTCACCATGAACCCCACCGCCTGTTGAGATCTTCTAGAGAGGTTCACCTGCAGTTGCCGCCAACTAGTTTGGCGCCTACTCGGGAATGGGCCTTCTTTGTTGCTGCCCCTGGACTTTGGAATGCGCTCCCTGCTGAAATAAGAGCCTCCCTATCCTTGCAACTTTTTAAAAGGTGCTGAAGACACATTTACTCACCCAGGCTTTTAATTAGATTCATAGTTTAGATTTTTAATGCTGGTTTTAAATGATTTTAATGTTAATGTTTTTGATGTTTAAATGATTTTAATTGTTTAACTGATTTAGTTTTGATTTTAACTGTTAATTGATTTTGTTTTTATTTGTTTTTATTTTATTTATTTCCCTGAGCCATTTTGGAGGGGTGGTATGTAAATCAATCAATCAATCAATCAATCAATCAAATAAATAAATGTGAGGCTATAGTGGTTCTGAAAAGACTTTGCAAAAAGAGTGGCGTTTGAGGGGGTATTTGAAGGCACAGAAAGAGAAACTTTCACAGATTGAGAGGAGGAGGCTGTTTCAGGCACAGGAAACAGGATGGTAGAAGGCACAAAAGCATACATAGGAGAAGAGAACAAGCAGGACAATAATACCATATGAGATAACACAGAGAAGCAAGAAGAGGGAAAATGCAGTTGAAAGCACAGACAAGTGAAAATGCAATTTCCCTAAAATGACTGTGACAGGGTTCTCAGAGACCCATACACCAAAGGAGGGTTACCTTCTTCTTTTTTTACTGGCCCTGTACCTAATAGCAGCTTGACTTGCTATTAAGCAGGTGATGCTTTCCCTGCTCTTGGTATGGACTTAAATGATTGGAAAAAGCTTCATCTGCTAAAATCCCTCATTATAAAATGCAAGACAAACTATGAGTAGCATCATTACAAAAGAGCAAACAATGTATACAGCTGAACATAACTCTGAAATATAATTTTCCAATCAATTACAATTAAAATCCTTCATCCTACAAATTTGTCTGATTATATTGCTTCTGTAGTAAGTAAGTAAGGCCTGCTCTACACCTGCAGCAGAATGAGGTGGTAGAACTGACTGTACGGGTTCAGACTGCATGTGGGAAGGATACCATTTTTTAATGACTTCCTCTGCAAAAGAATTTTTTTTAAGTACATGGCATGTAGAAAACACAAGGAATTTGCTAGGCTAGAAGATCTTTTTTGGTGCTAGTTTTTGGTTTACATGTGCAGACATTTTTTATTTATTTTTTTACATAGAGGAATTTTTAAAATACACCCTCACCTAAAGTCCAAAGTGGTATGTTCCATTCTACCACTTTAGTATCCTACCAATTCATTCTTCTATATGTGTAGACCAGGCCTAAGTTTAGCTAGGATTGTCCAGATACATTTGTACAAGAATGGCATCCTTGAATATTTTCAGCACAAAGCAATGCAGGTCCTGGCTGAGTTTAATAAACATGTCATTACATTGTTGCACTTTCTGAACATACACCTACTGTTAAAAGCACAAGAGCAGAGCCAGTTAAAAGAGTTGGTGAACTTATAACAAAGCGTCATTCTGTGTTCCAAAACGGAGATGAGCAAACTCCATTATGTGAACATTAGAAATGGCAATCTCAAAACTACCAAGCAGCCCCCAAAGCATACTATCAGTCATGCCTCAATTTTAAAGTTGTATTGGCTCCCAAATATTTATTCAAGCTAAGTCTCCAATGGTACCTCCTACCACAATTCAAAGTGGGGTCCTGGTTAACTCACCCCAACATATGCTGCCATCATAAGAGCCTGATTTCCCCACTTGGTCTGCACACAACACAGAGCCGGCAGAATCAGAAGACACATCAAGGCATCAGTACATGCCAGGGTGGATGAGTCATGTTGTTAGAGCAATGAAGAAGAAACCAGATGATTAATCTCTACAGCAGCTCTTTCAAGAGTTATCCCTGCTCTCATTTTGGCAAGACCATGAAGCAGGGACGTAGCAAGGCTGTAGTGGGCCTAGGGACAATAAGTGAAGATGGGCCCCCTTGTTCCCCATCTTCTTTGTTTCCCCCCTCCCCCATATATTTTTTGCAGAATAACTGTAAGCACATGATGAAAACAAGCTCCTTAGCATGCCCTTTCTTTCCCTTCTGTGCATATAACTTTACACTCTCTTCATATATGCAAACACTTTCACACACATACTTGTGCAAACATATCTCCCTAGCTCAGAAACATTTTTAACATTTGCCTACTACTGTGACCTGATATATGCATGCATACAACCCTTAGCAATGTTCCTATCACTATTTTCCCATTTGTGCATGCTCTTGCTCCCTCCCCCACCACACACACACCAGGTTAAGGCTACAAGCAGACTTCGAGCCCAACAACCAGCACTTAGTAAACCAAAAGGCAGGGGAAAACAGAAAAAGATGTATGTTGTTAGAGCATTTTCTTCCCTCTTATTATTTTTAAAGCTTTAAATACTTTTTGTAGTGACTAATTTCCTCACTTAGTTCTGCAAGTAGCTATTCCCTACTTGGAAGAACCTCTAGTATGGGAAGATGAAGTTAGATCAGCACTCTGGTCATTACCAAGTCGGAAGGCTACAGGAATTGATGGAATAGCTATAGAAATATGGCAAGCAACAGAAGAAGAATCAGTCAAGGCTCTAACCAAACTATGCCAGCAAATTTGGAGAACAACACAATGACCAGCAGATTGGAAGAGGTCAGTCTACATACCCATACCAAGGAAAGGAGACTTAACAGACTGTGCAAACCATTGCACAATATCCTTAATTTCACATGCTAGCAAAATAATGCTCATTCAAGATCATCCAACACAGATTAGAGCCATACGCAGAAAGAGAAATGCCGTATGTTCAAGCTGGTTTCAGAAAAGGCCGAGGAACAAGGGACATCATTGCTGATTCACGTTGGATAATTGGGAGAGCCAAAAAATACCAAAAAGAAGTCAATATGTGCTTTATTGACTACAGAAAAGCTTTCAATTGCATCAACCATGTCAAGTTGTAGAAAATGGGTGTCCTGGAACAACTCATTGTTCTCATGAGAAACACATACACAGGACAGGAAACCACAGTCCAGATGGAACATGGTGAAACAGATTGGTTCCAAATCAGCAAAGGAGTAAGACAAGGATGTATACTTCCTCCGAATTTATTCAATTTATATGCTGAATATATACTGAGAGAAGCTGTATTAGAAGAACATAAGGACTTATTTATTTATTTATTTAGTATACCACCCTTCCAAAATGGCTCGGGGCCGTTTACAACATGATAAAAACAATTAAAACAAATTAAAAATTAAAATCAAACTATTAAAACACAATAAAACCAATGAAGCAGCTAAAAACCCTGGAGATCAGGGCAACAATTTAAAACAATGTAAAACAGTTAATCATTTAAAACCCTGGAAGGCCAGGCCAAACAGATAGGTTTTAAGGGCTTTCCTGAAGGACATCAATGATCTCAAATTATGAATTTCTGCTGGGAGTGCATTCCACAGCCCAGGAGCAGCTACAGAAAAGGCCTGCCTCTGTGTTGCCACCAGACAAACTGGTGGCAACTGGAGACAGACCTCCTCAGATGACCTTAACATGCAGTGGGAATCATGTAGAACAAGGCGCTCTCTTAGATAACTCGGGGCCTAAGCCGTTCAGGGCTTTAAAGGTAATAACCAGCACTTTGTATTTTGCCCAGAAACATATCGGCAGCCAATGTAACTGTTTCAAAACAGGCATGATATGGTCTCTCTGGGTTGCCCCAGAGACCAATCTGGCTGCTGCATTCTGAACTAACTAGTTTCTGGACTATGTACAAAGGCAGCCCCACGTACAGCGCATTGCAGTAGTCAAGCCGGGAGGTTACCAGCTGATGCACCACTGTTTTGAGGTCATCCTCTTCAAGGAATGGGCGCAGCTGTCAAATCAGCCGAAGCTGATAGAAAGCACTGTTGGCCATGGCCTCCACCTGAGATACCAGGGTGAGGCCTGGGTCCAGGAGTACTCCCAAGCTGCGCACCTGCTCCTTTTGGGGGAGTGTAACCCCATCCAGCACAGGAAGATCTAACTCACCCCTCAGATTCTGAGTTCCCACAATGAGCACTTCTGCCTTGCTTGGATTCAGCTTCCATTTGTTCTGCCTCATCCAACCCATTACTGCCTGTAGGCAGGCATTTAAGGAATGAGTGCCATTTTCTGAAGATGAAAAGGAGAAGTCGATTTGGGTGTCATCAGCATACTGATAACACCCAGCACCAAATCTCCTGATGACTCAGCGGTTTCACATAGATATTAAAAGGCATTGGTGACAGAATGAAGCCCTGGGGGACTCCATATAACAGCTCCCATTTTGAGGAGCAACTGTCACCAAGCTCTACCATCTGGAATCTACCCGAGAGATAGGAGCGGAACCACTGCAAAGTAGTGCCCCCTATCCTCAACTCCCCCAGGCGATCCAGAAGGTTACCATGGTCGATGGTATCGAACACCGCTGAGAGATCCAGAAGAACCAGCAGAGTCACATTGCCTCTGTCGATTCCCCAGTAAAGGTCATCCATCAGGCCGACCAAGGCTGTCTCAACCCCATAGCCAGTCCTAAAGCCAGTCTGAAATGGGTCTAGATAATCAGTTTCCTCCAAGGCCGCCTGGAGTTGGTCGGCCACCACCCTCTCAATCACCTTGCCCAACCAAGGGAGATTGGAGATTGGCCTCTAACTGTCTATCGCTAAGGGGTCCAGAGAAGGCTTCTTTAGGAGTGGTCTAATCAATGCCTCCCTCAAACAAGGGGGCACTCTACCCTCCCTCAACGATGCATTTATGATATTAACTAGACCATCTCCAACAATTTCCCTGCTAGAGAGAAGCAGCCAAGTCGGGCAAGGATCCAGAGAATAGGTGGTAGGCTGCACCACCCGAAGCAGCTTGTCCATATCCTCAGGAGTCACAGATTGAAAATGATCCAGTCTAATACTGCAAGAGGGATTGCTGGACACCTCCTCCATAGACCCTGCAAAAATAGTGGAGTCCAAGTTGGCCTGAATACAGGAGATCTTGTTTGCAAAAAACCCATTAAAGGAATCACAGCAGAACGACCCTGGGGACTGATTTGAGGTAGAAGGAGAAGAAATCAAGCTCCTCACAACCCGGGATAGCTCTGCTGAGCGCGAACCTGCAGCCGCAATGCATGCAGACCAAAAACTCTTTTTTGCCACACGCACTGTGACCGCATAAGTCTTCAGATGGGTCACATGCTGTATCCTGTCAGATTCGAACCGAGTTCTCCTCCACTTGCGCTCTAGTCGCCTACCCAACCGCTTCAGCCCCCGCAACTCCTCAGTATACCAAGGGGCCATTTTTGAAGCAGGACAGAAGGGACGCTTAGGAGCAATCATATCTACTGCCCTGTTGAATTCCCTGTTCCAGGCTCCCACCAGAGCATTGACAGAATCACCGGCCACACCAACGTCAAAATCCTCCAAGGCCTGTTGAAATCTCACTGGGTCCAGCAGCCTTTTCGGACAGACCATCCTAATAGGTCCACCACCCCAGCAGGGGTGGATTGCAGCTGTGAGACCAACCTTAACCAGGTAGTGGTCTGTCCATGACAATATGAAGCTGCCATATAGTGAGTCAATATGAAGCTGCCACATACTGTCAGACCATTGGTCTATCTAGCTCAGTATTGTTTTCACAGACTGGCAGCGGCTTCTCCATGGTTGCAGGCAGGAATCTCTCTCAGCCCTGTCTTGGAGATCCTAGGGAAGGAACTTGGAACCTTCTGCTCTTCCCAGAGCAGCTCCATCTCTGGAGGGGAATATCTTATAGTGCTCACACTTCTAGTATCCCAGGCGCAACCAGGGCTGACCCTGCTTAGCTAAGGGGACAAGTCATGCTACCACAAGACCTCTCCTCTCCACAAGACCAGCTCTCCATCAATAACTTGCACTACGCTGATGACCACTCTGACAGCTGAGAATGCGGATGATCTGCAAGCTCTAGTACAGAAAGTCATGGAGCAGAGTGAAAAAATGGGACTACAACTAAATGTAAAGATGACTAAACTAATGACAATGGGCAGAGCAACCAGCCTCAGAACTGATAATGAAGACATTGAAGTGGTGGATAGCTTCTGCCTTTTAGGATCAATCATCAACAGGAAAGGATCCAGCAGTCAAGAAATATGCTGCAGACGAGCACTTGGTAGGGTCGCAATGAAGGCCTTGGAAAGGATATTTAGATGCCATGATATATGGAGAACAGCATGTCCTCCTCTAGTACCATTAAATAACTTGCATCATCCACAATTTACAAAACCTTAAAAAATAATTTAGGATGATGTTCTATTGTAGATTTCTTTACTTCATGAGCTGAGATTCAGTGAAGGGGGGGCCATTTTAAATTCTTGTCTCTGGGCCCACTCCAACCTTGCTATGCACACACACACACACACACACTCAAGGAAGGAGGACCAATCCCTGGGCTGGTTTAACCCTTTCCTTTCTCAGCAGCTGTCGTCCTGCCTGAAAAAAAGAAAAAGAGCTCACTGGCTGTGATTGGGAGTCACGCAGCTGGAGGGCGGGGGAGAAATGTTTGGTGGACAATGTCACACCCTAGCTATGGAGCTGTAGAGGCTTGTGGGGCCCCTTGACCCTCTAGTCTTGGGTGCAAATGCACCCCCTTGTCCAATGGACCCTACATCCCTGGAGGGAAGGTATTGTAAGGCAACAGGAAAGGAGACCAAGGATGCATGAGAGACCATGCTCCTTGGAGAGGGGCCATGCTCCTTGGAGAGGGGCCAACTAAGAAAACAGTTTAACAGGCAAAAAGAGGTCTCAAGCTGTTGGATGAACTTCCTCCCCTCCCATACTGAGGCCTCTTGGGGCAGAACACTGATACACCACACAAACCATCCTATACAGCTAAATCGGTGCTCTAAAATTCCTACACAGAAAATTGCTTTGGCCATCGGCCATAAATAAAGTATCTATCCTACACAGAAAACACTTCTGCAGCTTATGGATAAAGTCACTGTTTCTGATGATTGCACATAAGATGTTCTTCCTATGTGTACATACAGTGTACATAGCCTAGGAAGTCCCAGTTATTTGCAATATCAACACAGTATCTGCAAATGAAATGAGGTGCAAGTGTGTATTTGGTATACATATGATTTATATGCAGATGCCTCATTTTAATCCTAGGTTATACATTTTTATTTAGCAAAACTGGGGGAAAGATTGGGATGTTGGAAAAAGCAAAACTGTTTCCAAAATTAACTTGCCATTTCAATGCCAAAAATTACCCTTCTCTTTTAATCTCTCGGGACTGTCCCAAGGCTGGATAGTTTACAGTATAACAACACTGAAATCTTTGTTGAAATGCATAGTTGCCCAATGAGCATGCTGAGGGTTATGCATTATTGATAGTCACAGATATGACTTCCCCCTGGTATTCTTGGACCTGATTTTAACAGGCACTTGGTGCATCCATTAACTCCCATTGCTGATATAAGTAGCTAAGGCCAGTGAGCAAAGATGGGCCATTTATATATCTGGTTGGAAGCTGGAAATAGAATAGAGTTACCCAAGGTGATAATAACCCAAACTGTTCCTGGAAAATCTACAAAAGCAAGGTTTTGTCCCAAGATTTTCCTCTGTTCTCATATGAAAACTAAAAGGTTTCCATAATAAGAACAGCAGTCTGGCAATGCTGTTGGGAAATAAGCCCTTTGCCAGAGCAAATGCCCTATTTCCCCATCTTCTGAGCCAGCCACAGATCTAGCCAAGTAGAACTATCTTTATTCCAGAATAAGGCTTGAATCTATATTGCAAAAACAAAATAGCAAAAAAATTACAAAAACATTTGGATGTGCTTTTATATTCACTGCTCAACTAATATGTGTGCATGTCGCATAACAGCAGCTACATATTTTTCCATGCCTGTAAAATTTTAGCATCTATACAAGACTTAAATTTCACTTTGCAGTTCCACAGGGAGCTTAAGAATTGTTTTCTAAATGTGCTTTTAAAAAGAAAACTAATAGGCAAAATAAGTAAGCTCTGTGTCTGGAATATGCAAACAGTTAAGCTCACCTTATAAATAAAAACTTATTTGTATCGCTGAGGTTCCAATAGCTATCATCCACCTCCCATGCTTACAATTTGAATGTGAGTAAGGTTTGGATGTTAATTTCTATGTTGCAAGACATAGACAAGAAAGAGGACACAATATAAACTCTTCAACACTGCCCAACAATTATGAACGGTTCAACTCTGATTTTAATATCAATTACTGAATGTCAGCAATTAAGCTCTTATTTCACTAATGCCTAAATTTAGCAATTCCTACTTACTGGTCTATTGCCAAGACTCTGGATCTAGGACTCCTCCCCCAGTTGGGGGATGAGTTCAGGAAATGAGACAGGATGGGAAGATCAGATGACCCAGATCCTGGGTGACCCCCATGTTACTGGGACCCCCACACCAGCAGAATGGGGAGAACCTGAGCCAGCACAAGAACAGCCTTACTGGGTCAGGTCCAAGGCCTATCTAGTCTAGCATCCTGTTTCCCAGAGTGGCCCATCAGATACCTCTGGAAGTCCACAGGCAAGAAATGAAGGTATGCCTTCTCTCCTGTTGTTGCTCGCCTGCAACTTGTATTCAGAGACATCCTAGCCTATAGCTATCAAGACTAGTAGCTACTGATAGATCTGTCCTCCATCATGATGCAAGGACACAGCCCTGCCTTCATCCTCTGACTCAGAGGAATACCCTGAGGACCTGCCAGTCATAGTAAAGATTCCCAAGTATTGCTGGAGCTGGCTCTTAGAAAATCAGGCAAGGCCACTTTAAGCAACAGAGCCTTTCCTTGGGAAGGGCTGGAGTCAATTCACTTTGCCTGGGCAAGGGTCATTAAATCTGGCAATTTGCTCTAAGCAGCTGCTGAATTTACCTTCCTTCTGTGTTGCTAAACTCAGCTCTGTTGCTTTCTCTACTTGGAGCTAGCCAAGGTCCTGACCCCTTGCCCTTGTAGCTGTCCAAGGTCTGTTCCTTACTTCAATTCTTGCCTTAATGTGGGGTGGGTGGATGGGCGGGAACCCGGCTAGGCTTAGAACAAATTATCTACTGACCATTCTTGGTGAAGTGTATTCAAGGGCTTAGGAAGACTCTTGGGTTAGATGCCTTTAGTGGGGCTATTCACCTGCCCTCTCCCTCTTGGCCTAATCCATAACACCATTCAGAAAGAAAGAACAAGGTGAACATCATCAGGTATTTGCCTACTGGCATCACTGGGGACCCGCTGAGACTGACACCCCAACAAAGCTCCACTACCCCGGAGCCCCTAATCTGCTGCTACTTCTTGTTGCTCCTGTCACTGCTTGCTCACTTGGAGAGGGCAAGTGAACAGGCAGAAACAGCAAGGATAAGCAACATGAGATCAAGGGTTAGGGTTGCCAACTTTGACTGAAGTGATTCCTGCAGATGTCTTTCAGATTTTGTCCACATTTTTCACTGTATCAAGAAACACTATTTACACAGTACTACGCGTTAGGGATGTGCAAAAAATTTCGGGCACAGAACGATCTGTGCCCGAAATGAACAATTTCGGGTGATTCGGGGCCGAACCGAATCACCCCTGATGTCCCCCGATATTTTTCAGGCACGAGCCGAATCACCCGAATTTCGGACCTGAAAAATTCGGGTGATTCGGTTCATGGCTGATTTTTGGCGATTTTTTAAAGTTTTAGTGACTTTGGGGCAGTTCGGGGGCATAGCATGGGATCTGGGCAAAAGGAGTGGGGTGGGGTGGTAGTGCCTAATGGGTGCAGGCTACCACCCCAATTTCAGGGGGATTGGGCAAAGGGCTGATTTTTGGTAAATTTCTGAAATTTTCATGTCTTTGGGGCAGATTGGGGCATATTGGGGCAGAAAGTGGGGCCTGGGGCAGAATAGTGGGGTGGGGTGGTAGTACCTAATGGGTGGAGGCTACCACCCCAATTTCAGGGGGTTTGGACAAAGGGGTGATTTTTTGAGAATTTTTGAAGTTTTAGTGACTTTGGGGCAGTTTGGGGGCATAAAGTGGATCTGCCCCAAAAGAGTGGGGTGGGGTGGTAGTGCCTAATGGGTGGAGGCTACCACCCCAATTTCAGGGGGATTGGGCAGAGGGCTGATTTTTTGAGAATTTTTGAAGTTTGGGTGTCTTTGGGGCAGATTGGGGGCAGAAAGTGGATCTGCCCCAAAGGAGTGGGGTGGGCTGGTAGATAGTGTCTAATGGGTGGAGGCTAGCACCCATCCCCAATTTAAGAGTGATTGGGCAGGGGGTGAATTTTGGTGAATTTATTTTTATGAGGTTTGTCTTCATAAGGTGAAGTGTGCTAAATTGATTACTTCCTCATATTATTCATAGTAAAGGAAAGTGTGAAAAAGTGAAAGTGGGGTCATGAGAGTTGTTTAATTGAAAAAAATCTCATTTGCTATGATAGAATGAGAATTCACACCTCAGAAGTTTTTTTTTAAATCCAAATCCGAACCGAATCAAGGGTGATTCGGGTGACCCAGATTCGGGCACAAAACAGAACAGGGGTGATTCGGTTCGGGTCCGAGCCGAATCACCCGAAATGCACACCCCTACTACGCGTACAAGTATTTATATACTTAATGTATCAAGCCATTAAAATATCCAGGTTTGCTTTCAATAGTTACTTGGAGATTGATACCAATTCCTGGAAATCCCAGACAAATCCTGGAGGGTTCATAGCTCTAGCTCCAGAATCAGCAGTAGATCCCTGCTGGGGTGTCAGGTTTCAGCAAGTGTCTGACAATGTCAATTCTCAAAGCTAGTCTTCTTGATTTACAGCTGAAAAGTTTAGCAAAAATGTGTAAGTGGATGAGGCCATAGCTCAGTGATAAAGCATCTGCTTTGACTGAAGAAAGTTCCAGGTTTAATCCCTGGCATCTCTAGATAGGGCTGGGAAAGACTTCTGTCTCAAACCTTGGAAGATCATATCCAATCAATGTAGACAATACTGAGCTAGATGGACCATCGGACTGATTCAGTATAAGGCAGCTTCCTACATTTCTAGCTCTTGTTCCCATTGGCCCATTCTATAATATGTTTATGTGGACCACAGAAAACAGGCCCATGGATAATCATTTCCATCCATCATTTAGTCACTGCAGCTAGAAACTGCAACACCAATATTGTTAAAAAAGAAATGTCTGTATTCTAAATATATCTTAAATGCATCCTGGCGTCATACATCAGTGAGTCATCAATACATTATTTATAATAAAACACAGAAGGCAGAATCATCTGGAAAAGCAAATCAATACTGAGCATAGAAGCAGACTAACAGCTGCAACAATAAGGTATTATGAAGGCTTGTTAGAAGTAAATTGTTCTAACTATTGCTTACTATTTTTAATCCAAGCTAATGTATGATTTTTGAATAGGCTTTAAAAAAAAAATGCATAACAGAATGAAGGTTGCCAGAATCAATATGAGTACAATATAGTCCTGAAAGCATTATATCATATACTATCCTTGAAACAGACACATCACAAGTAAAAGTACAACCAAATAGAGATGTCCACGTAACAAATAACCTCTAGCATGACAGAACTACAGGGCTTCAGACATATTTATTTTCTGCAGCACAAGCGGGTAAAATAATGCATATAATAAATAACCATGGATTGCTTAAAGCAGTGGAGATCCTATAAATCAAAGTAGAGACCTTTGCTGCAGGATGTGAGGAGAAGCAGAGGTAGAACCATCAGAAATGTCAATGGAGTCAGGCATACTGATGTATTGCACAATTTCCCCATGCACATCTTCTCCAAGCAATGTGCCACACATTCTAAGGATCTGAAGCAGGGATTTTTGAGTCATCTGCTTCAAGGAATCCATCATTGTTTCATTTACTGAGAAAACCCAGTGTATTTGACTATTTGGTGGTATATTTTAGGGTACTGGATAGACATCATCCGATGCGAGTTTGAAGGGTATAGAAAATACCCAATACTCCCCTGTAGTTACAGGAGACTGGTAGAAATGGGCAACTGTCTTCTGGGAAAGCTTATCCACCATTGCTGATCATTCCAGATCACTCAAGACTCTGAGATGTGTCTTGAAATGCTTTCAAAGAACCCCAAGATTCTCTGGAATATCTTTTGAAAACCAGTGCTCTAGATGTTTTTAGGAACTCTACATTTTGCAAGCAGAACACACAATCGCAAGCCCAGTAGCCACCTATGCTAACAAGCTGGAGAGGAGGGAAATGAACCCTAGCTGCTTGGCTACTAAGAGCTGCTGCTCTTTCACTGTCTTCTGGGCCCACCTAAGCTATAATTGAGCCATATGGGCTGGTCATATTCTACTGGATGGGGTAGGGGAGGGAAATCCCTGACTGGATATATGACTGGCATTGGGGATTTCCCTCCCCTACTAAGTGAATGACCTACTCGTGGCTCAATTACAGCCAGGGAGGGACAATGAGGCAGTGAGAGAGTGGCTGCTGGTACCCAAGCAGCTGGGGCTCATTTTCTACCCCTCCAGAGTACAGGCTGCTACTGGAGTCAGGATTGACTCTTGAGGTAAGCACAAAGGATCAGGCTGCATATTATGCTCATTAATTGTCCAAAGATTTTGCACAATAGAGCTAGTGGTTAACAACTTTGTGGGACAGTTCACAATCAGGGGAAACAATGAAGTTATACACATGCACACCAAAAACTGAGCTAAAGAAGCCCAGCCTGGTTTTTGGTGCACGTGTGTATGTGGTGGGATAGGGCCCTATCCCAGTGGCGCCTCGGTGGCAAACCCACCTAGGCAGCCACCCTCCAAAACGAGCTTAGGAGAGAGAGCGCTCTCCTAATCCTGTTTTTGTGTTCGTCTGCCAGATCCCGGACAGCTTCAGAGAGGTGAGGTGAGATCTCCATAATGCACCAAACACTCGCATGGTTCTTTATTGGAGCTCCAGGGGACGGGGTGACGCATCCCGGCACCCTGGCCCTCTGAGCTTTCTGGATGGGTGATCCGCCTGTCGAAAAGTACACTGCCGATTGTCTTTGGGGAGGTAAGCTCTTTAGGGTTTCCTCTCTGCTAACCCTCTTGCCCTTTCTCACTGCTCGTTAGAAAAGGCTCAGTGTTTTCATAGGACATGGAAAAATCCTGCTCCTGGACTACTGGAATTGCATAGTTATAGCATTCTTAGGCATCTTGAAGTCATTTGCAACATCCTGCTAAGCACTTTAATGACTTTTAATATTGATCTCATTTTGCAGTTGTTTTTCCATCAAGTAAATTAGTATCCATTGCATCTGTTGTTCAAGAGCTGGATTGTGCTCAGAATGAAGTCCAGTCCTATGTTATAGCTGGGGAGAAAAAACACATAGAAAGATATTCCTTTCTTGCATTTCCAAGTTTCTTTTGCAGTAAAATCCAAAGTATCTCTTTTGCAGGTGTGACAGTGCAGATGTAATATGCCACACTTTCACATTCTTACATGTTTTGTCAAGACAGGGTAAAGTGTTATGCACTCTTTAGGCAGTTTTATTAGCCAGAAGGCAATCACCCTACATTGTGTGTGTGCGCATGTGTGTGTACCTCAACTTCGCTATGCCTGGACCAAGATGAACTAAATTGGGTACAGCTGTGGGGACACAAAGGGAAACCTCAATGGCATAGTTTGTAAAGATGTCATCCACCCTGATTCAAGACAGTGGACACATGAACATTTGAGGTGCAAGTGGGAAACAATTTGAACCAAATTTGGTACAATTGTAGGACACATAGGGACACCTCAAACACATAGTTTGTGAAGATGTTATCCACCCCAAATTCAAGAAGGCAGACACATGAACGTTTGAGGTGCAAGTGGGCTAATTTGTGAACCGCCTAACTGATTTGGACAAAATGTAGTCTAGTTGTAGGGAAAGTGAAAGGAAAGTAGGCAGATTAGTTCTTACTAGAACAACTTGTTCTAATATGGGATGGGGCCATCCCAGGTTTAAATTTCTGGCATCTCCAGATAGGGTTGGGAAAGACTCCGGCCTGAAATCTTGGAGAGCCTCTGCCAGTCAGTGCAGACCAGGGGTTCCCAACCTGTGTTACTCCAGATGTTGCTGAACTACAACTCCCATCATCCCCAACTAGAATTAGTGTAGACAATATTGAACTAGATGGACCAAAAGTCTGACTTGGTATAAGGCAACTTCCTGTGTTCCTATGTGCACTACATGGGTATACCCATGGAGCTTAGAGTTATGTGTGGTTTCTCATTTAGGCACAGGGTCAGACCTGCTTGGTTTCAGGGATTGAACTGACTCATATTCCTCCAGAAGACTGGATTTTGTTTACACTTGTATACATTGGATAGGACATGCTCATATTCACTGACTTCATCACCGTTTTTGCTGTTTCTAAAGATGTTCTCTCTTCCAACAGTTTTCTGGGGGAAGTATCTCAGATAGGAATTAGAAGTTGTGCTTTATGTTATAGAATTCCTTGTGCAATATGTACCCAATAACCAGCTACTTCCAATGAAAAAACAATATGGTGCTTGAGGAAGGTTAGGCTACAGAGTGACAGCTGTGATAACTATTTAAAGGACAGAGGCTATTCTCAAGTCTTCTGTGTAGATGTGCAAGCAAAGTACATCTGGGATTACTCTTATTGCTAGATTACATCTCCCCTTTAAAATAGCATATGGTTCCCCTCTCCCAAAGAAGAATGTTTTATAAAAACAGAAAAATGAATGGCTGAGAATATAAAATGTATCCACTGCAACTTTGAAAAAAATTAATTTTTAACTATTTCATGATAGGGGAAAATCTATTGAAATATTCCTTTTTCTTTTTCTTTCTTTACTGTGATACTTTTATATATATATTGGCTGATTATTTACTCTCTCTGCAACTTGGATGGCACCAGCAAACAATTGTCTAGATACCAAACTATAATTAGGATAGCCTTTCATCTGTTTACTTTCTACCAGTGACATTTCCAAATGAGCCTTCAGGAGGAGCTTAGGGTGAACGAACATACTGGCAGGCTTTTGAAACTTCTGCACTTGCTGCCAGCAAACCAGCATTTCTTTCCTAAAATGTCAATAAGCTAGACATCAGATGTCATCTTATATCACTGCTAAAAGCCTCTTCTCTTTAGATTGAATCAGATGCTCCATATGCAGAAAAATGAATTTGTGCATGTGTCCGTGTGCACAAAAGATACTTCTATTTACTTGCTTGTCATTGCTGAAAGGGTTTGACCACCCTTTGTCCATTTCCCAGTTTCAAGGTTTTGGGTGAAGAATGTAAATACCTTCAAGGTCTTCCTGCTTAGCAAATTAGGAAGGGAAAGATAAGAAAAGGAAAAGAACTAGCAATTTAAATAAGAAGAGGAAGGACCCAAATATTGTGAATGGTGACTGGATGTTGGACAGAGTTCCAAAAAAACTGACAGATAATTTTAAGCTGCCTTTGATCTCAGGCAGGTTTAGTTTTACAAAGAACAAAAGAACAAAAAGAGGAGCCCTGCTGGTTCAGATCAAGGGTTTTACAGAGAAATTACTTATCCTCTATGAGTAATTGTACAAGAAGTAACTTTAACTGAAAAACAAGAGTTTGCTATTCATTACTAACTAAAACATAGGCTAAGAAAACAATAAACAATAAAAGTTTTTTATGCAGAGAGAGGGAGAACCTCTCAGTTTAAATTCAGGACAGTGAAGAACCATAGGTTTGGTTGAACCGCTTTTTAGGATCAGCCCACTCTATTCAGTTCTGTTATTTCACTATTTATATGGGCACAATGTTCATATATTATTGGGAGTTAAGATCAATCAACTTCAAGTGCCCAGTAGAGATGTGCAAACACAGCCTCATAACATGATGGCTTAATGTGAGTTTCTGGTGAATAAATTCCTGCAGTTTTTATCCTTTATTTCTTCACATCATTTTATAAATGTATTCTATTTATGCATCAGGGCTAGGAGGTGTTGAACAGATTTTTAGACACTTAAACAGTAATAAATCCTTTCATTGTGGCCTTGCTAAACAAAGTAGCAGGGATTAGTATGATGTCAGCTATATTTGGTGATAAAGTAACTGTTAAATTAGAGTCTATGGGGTACATTTCTGGGCCTTGGCAGCCTTCCAAGTTTTAATTAGACCACTGCTCTAACACCGGTAGCTCAGCCTCTTGCCACTTCTTCACCTGTATTATATAAAATCTCCAAAACTTCTGTAAAAAGCCCAGTGACTCTATACAGTGGTCTGAGGGTATCATTTTTGTTCATTTATAGAAGTGCTGCTGATGACAACCCCCAAAAACCTGATGAGTTTCATCTCTTAGTAAGGTTTCTTTTAAAAAGAAAGAAAAGAAATCTATTCAATTCCAAGTCCAGCTATTGATTGCTTTTCTGATACTGCCTACCTCTCTCTTACACTTCACTCTGATCACAAGAACATAAGAACAGCCCTGCTGGATCAGGCCCAAGGCCCATCTAGTGCAGCATTCTGTTTCGCAGCATCCTGTGACTCACCTGCCTCTGGAAAGCCCACAGGCATGAATTGAGGACATGCCCTCTCTCCTGCTATTACTCCCTCACACTTGGTATTTAGAGGCATCCTGCCTCTGAGGCTGGAGGTGGCCTATAGCCCTCAGACTAGTAGCCACTGATAAACCTGTCTACCATGAATTTGTCTAAATCCCTCTTAAAGCCATCCAGGCTGTTGGCTGTCACCACATCTTGTGGCAGAGAATTCCATACATTAATTATGTGTTGTGTGAAAAAGCACTTCCTTTTGTCGGTCCTAAATTTCCAGGCAATCAGTTTCATGAGATAACCCCTAGTTCTGGTGTTATGCGAGAGGGAGAAAAATCTATCTCTATCAACTTTCTCCATGCATGATTTTATTCACCTCTTTCATGTCTCCCCTCAGTCAGTTTTTTTCTAAACTCAAAAGCCACAGGTGTTGTAGCCTTGCTTCATAAGGAAGGTGCTCTAGGCCCCTGATCATCTTGGTTGCCCTCTTCTGCACCTTTTTCAGTTCTACAATGTCCTTCTTTAGATGCGGTGACCAGAATTGTACTCACTACTCCAGGTGTGGCAGCACCATAGTTTTGTATAAGCGCATTATAATATAATATTAGCAGTTTTATTTTCAATTCCCTTCCTAATGATTCCAAGCATGAAATTGTCCTTTTTCACAGCTGTCACACATTGTGTCAACACTTTCAATGAGCTGTCCACCAAACCCCAAGATCTCTCTCCTGGTCAGCCACTGACAGCTCAGATCCCATCGTATATGTGAAGTTGGTTTGTTTTCGGTTTTTTGCTCCAGTATGCATCACTTTACACTTGCTAACACTGAACTGCATTTGACATTTTGTTGCCCACCCCCACAGTTTGGAGAGATCCTTTTGGAGCGCCTCACAATCTCTTGTGGATTTAACTACCCCCAATAGTTTAGAGTCATCTGCAAATTTGGCCACTTGGCTGCTTACCCCAACTTCTAAATCATTTATGAACAAGTTACAGAGCACTGGTCCCAGTACAGATCCCCTAGGGAACCCCACTTCCTTCCTACCTCCATTGTGGAAACTGTCCATTTATTCCTCCCTTCCTCTCCTTCAACCAGTTAGCGATCCACACATGAATCTGTCCCTTATCCCATGACTGCTATGTTTACTCAAAAGCCTTTGGTAAGGAACTTTGTCAAAAGCTTGTGCCCCTAACCTCAGAAAAGCAATAAGAAAGGGGGGGGGAAGGTGAGTTGTTGGTCCCCCCCCTTTTCAGTGTTCTAATTAAACAGATACATTTCTTCTGCAACAGGGGTTCCCAACCTGTGGTCCTCCAGATGTTGCTGAACTACAACTCTCTTCATCTCCAGCCACAATAAATTGTCACTGAGGATGATGGGAGTTGCAATCCAGCAACATCTGGCCAGCATCCTGGCAAGGTTGCAGGGCAAGCCACCTACAAAGAAAGCCAAAGTTTTGCACAAGGCAGCCTGGTCTGCTAAAATTGGAGCAATCCTCTGTACGCAGGGGACCGGACAGCTGGCTGATGGAACGCCAACCGGCCAGGATGCTCTAGTTGTAGGCTTTGATTGGGGAGCATACCTGCAGGATCATAGATGCAGGGCTGCACCAGTCAGCTATTTCAAACATGTGCCCCTTTATGAAGAATGGGATGATGTGATGAAAGGAATGAAGATCGAAGTGTGAACAGTGATGCTGTGCTTCCCAGTCATGTATATTGGATTGCCTCTGTTGTTAAAATAGCAGTATATAAGGTGCTACTACGTTACGAAGGCTTTGAGAATGACTCCAGCCATGACTTCTAGGTCAACTTGGGCACAATGGATGTCCACCCAATTGGCTGGTGTGCCATTAACAGCAAACTTCTTGTGCCACCCTGAACCATCCACTCCAAATATGCAAATGGGAAAGGGTACCTCATGAAAAAGCTTGTGGGAGCCAGGACCATCCCAGTGGATTTCCATATAAAGATGACGGAGGTATGAGAGCGGAAGTGGTGGACAAGACCTGCGTTTCCCAGACACGCATGGCTGTAGTGGACACAGTGATCGGTGGCTGGCTGAGGCTTCTCTATGAAGATGGGGACAGTGATGATGACTTCTGGTGTCACATGTTCTCTCATCCACTCTATGGGCTGGTCTTGAAGGGTTGGCCACAACATAAAGAAAACTGAAAAGTGTAACAACATGTTAAACCACCCTACTTTCCACAAGATCTACTGTGATACTGTTCCGTATCTCTTTAAGAAGGTGTGTGCTGTCTACCCAGAGGGTGGCTGGTTTGAAGAAGGCATGAAACTGGAAGCCATTGACCCTTTGAATCTGGGCAACATTTGTGTGGCTACCATCTGCAAGGTCCTCCTGGATGCCTTCCTTTTGCTCAGCATGGATGGCACAGCTTTGGATGATGGTTCTGATTGGTTCTGCTACCATGCTTCCTTGCATTCCATTTTCCCTGCTTGCTTTTGCAATAAGAACAATGTTGAGCTGACCCCTCCAAAAGGGTATGATGCCAAGACTTTCAACTGGGCAAGTTACCTAGAAAAGACCAAGTCCAAAGCCACACCAAAAACATCTGTTCAACATGGATTGCCCAAACCATGGCTTCAAGGTGGGTGCCAAGTTCGAAGCAGTAGACTTGATGGAGCCCAGACTTATCTGTGTAGCCACAGTGAAGCAGGCAGTGCATCTACTCCTCCGAATCCACTTTGATGGCTGGGACAGTGAATATGACTAGTGGGTGGACTGCGAGTCCCCAGATATTTATCCCATTGGTTGGTGTGAACTGATAGGCTACCAGCTGCAGCCAAGGGTGATACCAGAGCCCATGCTGGGATTAGCTAAGGAGATGCCAAAGAAGAGGTGGCAGCCCTATGGAAAGAAAAGGAAAAAGCTGTCTGCTAAAGCCTGTTCCCTTAAGCAAGCAGCCAAGAAAGTGACTGCTCCTAAAAAAAACCAACAAATGAGCACAACCAATGAAGCCTCGTTGAAATCAGTTCCTGATGAAGGAATGTTGGAGGCCTCCAGTTGTTTGGACCAGAGTACACTGCCAGAAATGGAAATCCCAGATCCTGCACCACAAATCCCCGATCCTGTAATGGGTACTAATTATGTAAATGAAGCATCCCTCCCCCATCAAGAAACAATCCATGATTTTGTGCCTGTGCAAGTGAAAGAAGAAATTCTTGATGACTTCGCAATGGAACTGGAAATGCCTCAACTTCCAGTACCAATCAGCTGTTTAAAGGATGAGGATGAAGAACTGGAAAACCCAGAGAGTCCTGAACCAATTAGCTGCTTCAAGGATGAAAGTATGGAATTGGGAGCTCCAGTCAGCTCTGTGCTGCTCAGCGGCTTAAAAGATGAGGATGTGGACGAAATCCTAAGGTTGCAAAGGAACTTCAGTAGACCTGCACAGCAACCCTTGAGAATTGTTCTGTTGCCTTGTTTGGGATGTGAATCGTACATCACAAAGCTGTCGTTTTTAATAGAAGATTATCATTCCCCCAAATTGCTTGGAAAACCAAATCATATTGAAAGATAAACCTACAAAAATGGCGCTGTAAGAACTGAAATAAACTTTGCTCTTTGCCACTCTGTGAGGAGAGGTGCCTCTTGGCATTTTTGTCTTGTGTTTGTTGAATTTGTGTATGGATAAGCACCAAGCTGCAGAACCACAGACACCATGTGCTACCCTGGGGAGCAGGCAAGGTGCTGCAAGGGCGCCACACCTACACCCTCCCCCATCATCTTTGTCTTTCTCTTTGCTGTGTTGTCACCTGTTCCTGTATCTTGCCATTTTGACCATAAAGTCCTAGAGGGCATTGTATGCAGGGAATCTTCTGCAAGAGAAAAAGCCTTGGCACATGCAGAAAATGCCCATGTACCTTTTGGAGTCTTGGCAGGGACGTAATGATAGGGGGGGCAGGCAGGGCATGTGCCCTGGGCGCCACTCTAGTGGGTCACGTGGGGGCGCCAAAAAGTGGCATGCCCCCCGACCCCCCGCCGCGCTCACTCCCGCCACTGCCTGCCACCACTGCGCTCACTCCCGCCGCTGCCGTGCGATCTGCCACCGCCCGCCACCGCCGCGCTCACTCCGGCCAGCCCAGGGGGGCGCAGGTATGTGGGGGGGCGGGGGGGCGCAATTTCAGGGGCAGAGCTTGCCCTGGGCGCTGTTTCCCGCCGTTACGCCTCTGAGTCTTGGAGATACTTGCTGGGTGACTCTGGGCCAGACACTTCTCTCTCAGCCTAACCTACTTCAAAGGGTTGTTGTGAAGAGAAACCCAAGTATGTAGTACACCGCTCTGGGCTCCTTGGAGGAAGAGCGGGATATACAATGTTTTTTAAAGAACAAAACAAAACCATCTGGAGCTGGGAATTCCTGCTCTAAAATATGACTACATTTTATAGCTACGGTTCAATTATTGTTGCCTGGAAGTCAAGGGTGTCTCCTATTGCTTTCCCTTGACAAAAGATGAAGCAGTATTTTAAGGAAAGAAACCCTAGTGGACGTGGATCCTGTAACAAGAGGGTTGCACAGGGATATCAAAACGGGGTTGTTCATTCAGACACCAGAGTAGAACACAAAAGCAGAAAGGTCAGTTCAAAGGTGAGCACTACAGGTGAATTGCTCAGCTTTAGCTGGGGGAGTTGCTAACTGGGGGAGTTGTCTAACAAACTGCCTAGTTTTTGGAGGATCAGGACAATAGCAACAATAGTTACCAGCGATCAGGACAATAGTTACTAACGTTCAGGGCAGCAGCAGGTAGAGATGTTCCCGAACCGGTTCGGAGGCCCTGTTATGGACCTCCAAACCAGTTCAAAGGACTGGAGGTTTGGATGGTTCAACAGTGGGGGGGAGTTACCTTTAAGGAGCAGGGAGGGTGCTCAAAACCGCCCCCGCCACATTTCCCCCACTGGCGCTTGTCCCACGGGGTGGCAGCATACCTCCTTGCTGCCCTGGTGCATGTTGGACTGGAAGTGCCCAGTGCACGTGCGCATGTCATGCATGTGCATGCACACATCATGCGCATGCACACATCTCTCACACACACACACACACACACACACACACACACACACACACACACACACCATTGTTGTCCCGTGGGACCATTTTTTAAGATAGCGCCTGTGGGGAAAACGTGGATAGGGGGTTAGAGCACCCTCCCTGATCTTTAAAAGTAACCCCCACCCATCACCAAACCGGCCTCTGCTGGTTCCGTGCACATCCCTACCAGCAGGGCTAACTCAGAAAGGCCTGTATATTATGGGCAGTATGGAAACTTTTGTTGAATCTATGGGAATATTATGGGTACTTTTTGTTGTTTAAGGCCAGTATGGGAGCTTTTGTTGAAAAGTGGTATATAAATATTAGTCATATTCATTGTATTCTACCTTGTTGCCTATATTAATTAGGTGACAAGAACAAAGGGCAAGTTGGATTAACCAATGTTGCAGAATACAATCCCTTAACAACATATTACTAGTGCATTTCTGGGTGGGCAAGCTGTGTCCCATATGTCAGATTTCTGAAACAGAAATGGGGGGCTGGTGTTGGGGTCAAAATACTTTTTTGAGGGGATGCTTATGCCACCCCCACCCCAAGACATGCTTGCCCATTGCACAGACAAATCCAGACAGGAGCTGTTTAGCTATGATTAGCATTGGTTCTAATCAACTTCTGGGGAGGGTATGTTGCATTTCAGTTCAGCAGACCTACTATGTTTATTACCAAGTCCTCTTGTTTAAAGTTATTTGTTGTATGGAGAAAGTGGACAGAATGTTTTGCGGCTTCCACACAATGCTAGAACTTGGGCAGTGCCTTCTATGTTATTTAGAACTGGTTTTGTTATTGTTTCCACATCAGGCCTACTTTACAGGAAAGTTCCTAACAGACCAATTATTTTTTCTGCTTAGACTTTCACTTTTGAGTGTTTTGAGATATTTTAAGACACCACCCCCCACCATTCACACCAGCCTAAAAGTAAAACATATTCTTAAATTATCTTAGTACAGCTGAGAAACATGAGCATTTGAGTAGCAATGAATATACTAATTTTCATAGTAGTTATGCAGGGACAATTTGAGCACAGGTATTCATTCTTCTCCCTCTCACATAACACTAGAACCAGGGGTCATCCCATGAAATTGAATGCCAGGAAATTTAGGACCAGCAAATGGAAGTATTTTTTCACACAACACATAATCAACTTGTGGGATTCTCTGCCACAAGATGTAGTGACAGCCAACAACCTGGATGGCTTTAAGAGGGATTTGGATAACTTCATGGAGGAGAGGTCTATCAACGGCTACTAGTCGGAGGGCTATAGGCCACCTCCAGCTTCAAAGGCAGGATGCCTCCCTCCACCAGATGCAGGGGAGTAACAGCAGGAGAGAGGGCATGCCCTCAACTCCTACTGTAGGCTTCCTGTGGCATCTGGTCGGCCACTGTGTGAAAAAGGATGCTGGACTAGATGGGCCTTGGGCCTGATCCAGCAGGGCTGTTCTTATGTTCTTTATAATCTTTTCTAAACTTTAAAAAAAAAATCCTATTCAATACTTTGAAGGTTAGAGCCGTATTCAGGCAATCTTGCTATTTAGCCATACACTCCAGGTATTCCTGGGTTCAGTTCTTGTATTAGGAGGGCAGTATTCAATCCGTCCTAATACAAGGGGACTTCATCCATGTGATTTAGAACCTTGGGCGTTCCAGGGTTTTATAGTGCACTGAGAGTGTCTCTCTGGGTTCAGTGCTGCCCCTCCTCAGGCCCAGGGTGCGGCTAAGGAGGAGCATGCTGACACAGAGTAGCAAAGCTAGCCAGGATGATCCCATTCCACTTCCCCCTGGTACGCTCTACACAGTTTAGAATGCCTGACTAGGAGTTCCTTCACATATGTGTCCAAAAATGCTAAGCTTTTTGAACATCTTCTTCTACACAGATCTTATTCTACCAGGGCCTGGTAGAATAAATCTCAATGTCTTCCTGAATTATTTATCATGGTTCTACAGTTAGGTGACTCACCAGAGATGAGTGGGAAATGTTAGAGTTGTGGGACCTACAAGATGTTTTGTTTGTGTAAAGAAAAATATTCTATTGCCCCTTTTCTATCTTGCTAATTTGCCTATATACAAGTCAATAAAGAGCCACAGAGACCGCAATCTTCAACAAAAGAAGATAGGAGACAGGAAAGGCTCATCAACTTTGTCAGAAACAAACTCACTCTTCCCAAGTTGCTTTTCACCCTGCAGATGAAAAATTACAGGTGCTGTATCTTTTCCCTTGTGGGAGAAAAGCAGTTGTGAGGGCAGGAGAGATATTTTCAGCAGAAAATCCACTGGAGAAAAAGAGGTTAAGAAATTACTTCTCTACCTGCACAGTTCTTCCAAGACAGATGACGAAAAGACTACTGATGTCAAAGACAGTTTTGCTCCAGTCTGTAAGAAAAGGGAAAGCAGCTGTGGAGAGTGTGCAGACTTGAATATTTTCAGTTTAGATCTTAGAGCAATATGCAAAAGTCAGTCAAAAACTGGTTGTGTCCTCATGGGGGTGTCAAACATCTGCCGTTATGTTTTATGTGGGCAAATCAATCGAAAAAGCACAACAACCCTTGCCAGGTCTGCAGTAATTTTATTTCTGCAAGAAATTTATTTTTGCCATACTTTATATAGTATGGCTTAGGAACATAGGAAGCTGCCATATACTGAGTCAGACCATTAGTCCATCTAGCTCAATATTGTCTACCCAGACTGGCAGGGAATGGAATGGAATCTTTATTTCAGTCATCGACTGGACAAAAATACAACACAATAGATAAGTAGTAACCTCCAGCAATCATGATTCTGGACTGACAGGGATTGTTGTGCTTTTTCAATTGATTTGCCCACATAAAACATAACAGATGGCTTTTCCAAGGTTATAGGCAGGAGTCTCTTTCAGCCCTATCTTGAAAATGCCAGGGAGGTAACTTGTAATCTTCTACATGCTCCTCCCAGAGACGCACCATCCCCTAAGAGGAGTATTTTACAGAACTCACATGAAGTCTCCCATTCAAATGCAAACCAGGGCAGACCCTGCTTAGCAAAGGGGCAATTCATGCTTGCTACAACAAGACCAGCTCTCCTCCTGCAATACTGATATACTTAAAGTGTCTGCGTTAAATTATTCTGAAAAACCTATTCTGGAGGAAAAGCTATCTTGAAAGATACAAGTAGGACATAAGGACACAATGGCTAACATTCAGTTACTCAGCAGGACTATTCACGAATTTCTCTAAAGGACTACTTAATTTCAATAGGACTACTCAGGAATGATTTAGTATGGATGCTAGCCAATGTTGTTGTCCCCCCCCCCCCATTGGCCAAAATTTTGTATAGTTGGGGAACAATAAATATTCCCAAGAAATGTTCAGACGGGGTTGAACAATGCTTTAAAGTTTAAACTAGTGGTTTTCACTATTTTTCAAATGGGGGCCACTTTGGCAAAAAAAACCCCCACCCTTCAGTGTGAGAGCCCTTTCCTACTGTGCTGACCTTTCCACAGTGCTGGGAGGGCCCTTTAAGAGAGATGGAGTCTTCTCTTAAGAGCTGTAGGAGGAAAGCGCTAGGAAGGGTTACAAATCCTAGCACTCTGTGCACACCTTCTAAGATTGTGCAGGGGCTCAAAGTACTTTTGCAAAGCGCAGTACTGCACAGCGAAAATGACTGGGTCTCCACAGGGTGCCAGAGGTGCTGTGCAATTGTTCAGCTTTGGCCGAAGCTTCACACAGGCCCAACAGACAATTTGGTCAGGAAGCTGCACTTTGGGTTGAAGAGGAATGCTACTAGGTCCCTGGCCTTCCAGTGAAGAACACTGCTTTAAGCTATTCTTAGAAAGATATGTTTTTACTTCTGGTTTAGTCTCATGTGGTAAGTAGGTGTTCAATTTTTTCTACTCAAGTGGCTATTTCAACTCAATTTATCTTTGCTGGTCAATGACCATAATAAAGATTATGATATGAACTCAATTTATCAACTTATCCTAGCAGTTGTCTATACTAATCTTACATGTTCTTTGTACTTCCCCCCCTTATATGTCAACGTTATATGCATTTTTTGTACTCTTTCTCCCTCTCTAAAGCCATATGTCTTTGGTATATTCTCCTTCTAAGAAATTGTGCTCAGTAAAGGGAACCCTCAACTTCTCTTCCACTTGGTGATCAAGGAATATGAAGCAATGAAGCTTGACTATACCAGCATTTTGGTAGTGGTTAGGTAATCTTTCTGGGCCTTCCTCAGGGGCTGTGCTGCAATTAATGATGTCTTTTGAAAAAGAACAGTTCATCTGTCTTGATGATTAATGCCTCCCAGCTTTGCAAGAACACTGAGGATTGTAAAAAATCTCAGACTAATTAGAGAGGCTACACTTGAGCCTACAACCAAGTTTGTTGAACCTTTACAGTTGGGGGCCCTACACTTGGTAGATGGCTTAACAACAAAAACCATCGTACCAAGTGCCCCCATTGAACTAGAGACCCTAGAGGTATTTGGCATGAAGATGTTTGGGTACTGTTATTTCCCTCACTTACTTCTGAATAATATTTGGACACCCTGGAGTCTTGCTTTAGTGAGCATCAGCTAAATTGCACGCCAAAATAAAACCTGGGTTGGTTTCATCAGCGTGTTTGCCTTCTAAGCAAATTGCCAAAAATAAAAAATAAAAAAATCTGGTTGATTTTGGACTAATGAGAAGTCTTTATTATGAATTGTTTTAAAGGGCTTAGATGCATTTGAGAGGACACAGCAAACGAAGACTAAAATAAAATGGCTTATCAGCAGCAGTGTGTACAGGAAATATATATATCTACGGCAATTATCACAGGCTTAAGCATTGCCCTCTTTGTTCGGCTGGGGACTAATATAGAATATAGTTATTCTGCTTGTCCTTGCTTTTGAGAAGGCCTTCAAATAAAAGGTTATTTGGATTCCAGTCACCTATTGTGCTGAATAAATGGGCCAATGTCTGGAAGAAGCTATGGAATAATGCCCCACACATAATGATGTTGGTTCCTTATCCTATCATTATCACAAAGCCTTATCCCACCATTATCAGAAGCTTATTACTAAATTTGAGTCTAGAAAGTATCACATCCAGTTGCAAATGAGGGCTCACGTAACTGAATGCTCTTCCATACCTAATCCGCACACCCCAATAGTTTCCTGGCAAAATGGCGAGGGTAGTCTGGCAGGAAGAAGGCTAGGCTAAGATTTCTTCCTCTGACATGCTAGTTTTTCAGGCATGGGGAATTTTCTATGGGGAAAACAGCCAACCACATGAGCCCTTATGCAGTATAAAATAGTACAGCCCAGACATGGGATGTACTAGGTGGCTCAGATTGGAAGCAGCTCTTGAGAAGACCAGGCTTAAACCGGGGGAACTTTGGTAACAGGAGTTTGCTAATAGATATCAAAGGAGTTTTGCACGGAGTTTAGTGCAGAAGTGTATGGGGAGACACACAAGTAGTCCCCCATTATCACAAAGGAGACACCAAGCATGAGGAGAAGGTGAGTACTACCCCACCTTTTGTAATTTTCTGGGAGGACAGAGCTTGAAACTTGCAAGTAAACAAGCTCTATATATTCTAAATAACCAATAAAACCAGTTATGAAGGCAGAATGCCAGCAGGGGAAGGGGCGCTTCCCAGTGTATTGCACAGAGTGTTGCATGTATGACTGCCTGAGGGGCAGAAGTTGCAGTGAAAAGAGCTCCTGGCTCTCAGGAAAAAGTTTGTTCCCTCGATGCCCAGGTAGCTTACCCGGAGAAGCTCAGGGAGTTAGAGAGGTGTGTAGATGAGACTCTTAGGAATGTAATAGTGGCATCGCACTCCCAGGCTGACAGCTCCTCTGCTGTCATGGAGAATGAAGGTCTTGGGGAAGGAGGACATCAGTCTGAGGAAGTGGAGAATGCTCCCTTAGAAGGGAACCCTTCTTTGGATGATGTGCCTATATCCTCTTGCACAGAAGATACTCTTCCTGGGGTTCAGGGCCTCCTAGAAGTGGGTGCAGAGGCACTCTTACCCCTGGATTTCCAGTCTGAAGTCCAGGGCCTCCACACCCCCTGCCCCCACAATCCTTTTAAGTCTGTCCCAGGTGGTGTGGTTGTGTTAAAAATACTGGATGGGTAGGTGGGTTGGTGGGTGCTCCAAAAGCCTTTTGGTCCAGCTCCAAAATTACCTAGATACACTTTTGAGTGGGTGATTCAATCATTAGGAGCACAGAGAGGTGGGTTTGTGACCCGCATATAGACCGCACAATGTCTTGCCTGCCCCGTGCAAAAGTTGCAGGCGTCACACAGCATCTAGATAGGCTGTTAGGCAGAGTTGGGAAGGAGTCAGCTCAGGTGGGTGCTCCAAAAGCCTTTTGGTCCAGCTCCAAAATTACCTAGATACACGTTTGAGTGGGTGATTCAATCATTAGGAGCACAGAGAGGTGGGTTTGTGACCCGCATATAGACCGCACAATGTCTTGCCTGCCCCGTGCAAAAGTTGCAGGCGTCACACAGCATCTAGATAGGCTGTTAGGCAGAGTTGGGAAGGAGTCAGCTCAGCTGTTGTGGTGCATGTCAGCACCAACAATGATGGGAAAGGCAGTCGGGAAGTCCTGGAAGCCAAATTTAGACTGCTAGGTAGCATATTGAAGTCCAGGACAACCAGGACTGGCAAAACAAGCATAGCTGAGGCATCTCAGTGTGTGGATGGGATGGTGGTGCCTGAAGGAGGGTTTTAGATTTGTTAGGCACTGGGATACATTTAGGGGCAAGCAATGCCTGTACAGAAGGGACAGGCACCACTTGAACCAAGATGGAACCAGACTGCTGCTGCTTAAAATAAAAAAGTCACAGAACAGCTTTAAAAATGATGCCTGGGGGATTGATGACAGAAAGTGGGTGGTATCTGGTTCAGGAGATAAAGTCCCTTAAGGTGTGAGGGTGCATAGCTTTCATATAAACCTGAAGGGGACAGACAGATTCAGGAGTAGAGCATAAAGGAACACATGACAGCTGGTCAAAAAGGTCAAATGACAATGAGGAAGAGAGCACAAGTCAACACCAGGTAAGAGACTTGGTGTATAGGTGTTTATATACCAGTGCCAGAAGCCTCTGAGCCAAGATGGGTGAGCTGGAGAGCTAGGCTGCTAATGAAAACATAGATATAGTGGGCGAGCATAACAGAAACCTGGTGGAGCAGTAAGAACGAGTGGGACGCTGTTATTCTTGGATACAAACTCTACAGAAAGGTCAGAGAGGGGAGGACTGAGGGTAGAGTAGCACTGTATGTTAAAGAAGGGATAGAATCCACCAAGCTAAAACACCTAGGAGGACTGGAATCCTCCACAGAATAATTATGGGTGACGGTAAAAGAAATGTGTTACTAGGGATGTGCCATCGCCCTCCAGATCAAAATGCTGAGTGTCCTGGAGTTGGAGAAGCAGACCAGAGAGGCATCAAAGAGAGACAGAGCTGTAATAATGGGTGACTTCAATTACCTTGACATAAACTGGGCAAACTCATGTGTGGGTATTGACAGAGAGAGCCTAAATTTCTAGACAGTCATTTGACTGTGCCTTGGAACAGTTGGTCACAGAATTAAGCAGAGACAAGGTGACCTTGGACTAAGTCCTGTGTGGTGCCCTGGACCTGGTGTAAGATGTTAGAGTTGTAGAACCATTGGGGAACAGTGACCATATTGCAGGGCTGCTAGACTTTGGCCCTCCTGCATATGTTGGTCTATGCCTACTTCCCTAATCCCTGGCTATTGGCCATTGTGGCTGGGGATTATGGGAGTTATCGTCCAAAAACAGCTGGAGGGGCAAAGTTGAGGCCTAGGGGGCCTGCCACAGTGTGATCCAATTCAGTTTATGTGCAAGTGGAGCACTGCCAAGGAAGACTAACACAGATGCATTGGCCTTCAGAAGAAGAAACGTCTAAAAAAATGAGGGGACTGGTAAAAAGAAAGCTGTAAGGGAAAATCAGGAGGGTCAAATCACTCCAGAAAGCATGGAGCTTATTTAAGGTCACAATAATAGAAGCTCAGTTGGAATGCATACCAAGAAGGAGGAAAGGTACCACCACATTCAGGAGGACACCAGAATGGCTAACAAGGAGAGTCAGAGAAGCCATAAAAGGGAAGAAGACTTCCTTCAGAAAATGGAAGTCCTCCTCAAATGAAGAGAACAAAAAGGGATATAAATCCTTTTGGCTTTTAGGAAACAACTAAAGACACATCTCTTCAGTCACGCTTTTTAGCTATTTGGTAGTTATTTATTTATTTATTTATTGGTGAATAAATATGCTATTTATTGGTTTAAATATGCTAATTTAAATTTGCTATGTATTACTAAATGCTACAATTGACCTTCTAAAAAGAGCACTATGGATTAAGGTTTTAATGCTTGAGCTTTGGCATGGTCACCTTTTACACCTGAGATAACTACATAAAATGTAACAACAAAATGACTCCTTTTGATTTTGAATACTAGTATAGGCTGGAAAAGAGCAGAGGGCCAGGAGAATTCATGGTGGCTTAAAGCAAATTTAAAAAACAACCAAAACCAAAATAATATATATAGAAAATAAATGAAGACTACACTAAATTTGAGATATTAATAGCAGCAATAGAACACACAAAAATACACTCAGCTTTTCAGTTAAAGGCTACAGTCATATACACACTTACTTGTGAGAAAATCTTATTGAAACCAATGGTACTTTCTTCTAAGTAGGCATGCATAGAATGGATTGCACTATAAAGCCAAAAAACCTTAAACATTACAATGCAGAGGTAGGCAGTGATCTACATCAACATCAAACTATCCTCTCAACTTCCGTATAGGACATGAAACTGCAGGAATAGCAGTCTCCACATTTGGACGTAACGCTGCCTCTGTATACCCTCAGGTTGGAGTGGCGAAATTCACTACAAACCAAAGGTTCAATTTGGAGTTTGGAGAGGGAAACCGCAGGTTGCTTTTGCCACAAAACCGCGGTTGCACACATTTGGACGTTCACAAATTCCAATCTCTGCACCATTTAACAGAGATTACAGGTTATGTGTGAATGCCTCCAATATTCCAAAGGGAGATTACTTATGGTGAACCTCTGCCTGCCAGCCAGCCAGGCTCCTGTGGTTCACCTGCCTTTCTCGAAGTCCAGCAGTTGAACAGAATAGTGACCACATGTTTTGCTTCTTAATTCCACTTCTACAAGAGCTAGAGCTTAACTGTGTTTTGTTTTGTTTTAAAAATGAAAGCCGGGAATCCAGGCAAGTCAATGGGCTAACCAGATGCTTAAAATCAGGTAAATACCCCAAAATCCGGGGGAGATGGCAACCTGACCACTGACACAACTCCTGGGCCCTGTTTGCCCAGCAGCCTTATATAGGTCAGGTTAGCCAAAAGCTCAGATATTACATTGATGGCCTTCAGCTGTCAAGGGAAACTTATCTTTTACAATTGTTTTATTAGTCATTACTTATTTACTGCTTTTAAACAACACAAAGTTATCCAAGCAGTTTACAGAGAAAAAAAGAATAGAAAAATTGTGTTTCCCTGTCCCCCAAAGGGCTCACAATTTTAAAAGAAACACAAAATGGACACCAGTGACAGCCATTGTGCTGGAGTTGAATGGGGACAGTTGCTCTCCCCTTGCTAATAAGGAAATCAATCACTTTAAAAAGTTGCCTCTGCCCAGTTAGCAGGGGGTAACTGTGTTTTTAATTGTTATATTTTGCCCTTCATCTGACAGGATACTAGGATAGCATACATTTAAAGGCAGGACATTTTCTGCCTACTCTGCCTGACATCCAGTGTATGTATGTGTGTGTGTGTGTGTGTGAGATTTTCATTGATTTCTTCTTCCCCCTAAAGCTCACTGTGCTTCCCAAAAATATGTCCCTGGAGGCTGTGTGGCCCTTAGGGACATATTTTCAACAAGCACAGTAGACTTCAAAAGGATGGAGAGCAGTGTTCTCTCTAACAGGGATTTGCAGATGTTGTTGACTACAACTCCCGGAATCCCCAGCTGCAATGGCTTTTGCTTGGGGATTATGGGAGTTGTAGTCAAAAACATCTGGAAATCCTGGCTAATAAAATGCCACAGCAGAGCTGCCAAACAAACACCATGACCAAACAAACACTGATGCGGAGATAAATGAGAATCACCTCTCGCCTCAGCACCAACGCAGCATCAGATCACCAGTATTGTGTTTGGATGTAAGCCTCTGGTTTCTCTAGCTCTTGTACCTTCTACTCTTTATTTGTTAACTTTGTTTTATTTATTTGTTTTATTTATATTTATATTTATTTATTTATTTGTTAACTATCACCTACCTTTTAGCTGAATCAGGACAACACTACCATAAAACACATAAAAATAAACACCAAGTAAACTTCCACCCTTAAAATATATATATTTCCCCCCCAAAGCAGAAAATCAATGCAGTGGCCTCTCACTTGATTATGGCTCTCCTCCCTATTGCTTTGATATGCTCGATCCCACATCCATACCAGATTCATGCCACCAGATCACTGCTGGGAGGATTTTCAGTCAGTCTGGCTCCTGCCTGTAAGACTGCATTCCCAGTTGGTAACGCTGTTTGTTTGGCAGCCCTACTGTGGCATTTTATTAGCAGTAAATGTTGCCATCTGTGCCAGGTTGCTTCTATAGCTGACTCAGCCATCCTTGTAATTCACACTGAAATAGCTGCAGAGATTATATTTAGAGCACTGAGTCCTGCAAACCTTGCTCACTCATCATGAATAGTCGTGCAAGAAGGGCTTGAGGGAGATGGGGGCCAAGTTACACAAAATCAGATTATATGACCCGTGTGCATTTAGTTATGGCTCCCCATGGGAGCACAGGAAAATTTAAGAGAGCTGAATCTCAAAAACAGATGCGACCTTTCGCTCTAACAAACATGCATAGACGTGACTTCCATTCTAGCAAAACATTTGTGTTTTGATGGGTATATGCAGAGGAAACATGAGGAACAGTAATCACTGTGGAAATGCCATAACTTGAGGATGGACTATAGCTCAGTGGAACAGCATCTCCTTTATATGAAGAAGGTCCAGGAGAAGAGTGGGTTGTGGTAGCTCACATGAATTGATCCTTTTGCTAAGCAGGGTCTGCCCTGGCTTGCATTTGAATGGGAAGCTACATGTGAGCACTGTAAGATATTCCTCTTAGGGGATGGGGCTGCTCTGGGATGAGCATCTGCATGCTTGCATGCAGAAGGTTTCAAGCGTCCTCCCTGGCATCTTCAAGATAGGACCAGTTGTTTTTTTTATTGAACCAACAAACTACCAAAGCATACAGTACGTTGCCAAAGCACAATTATATACAAAGTGGTTGTTTGTACATCATATATCTACAAAGATTTACACACAAGGATTTGGAAACCCACAGGGTTATAAAGTATATGCAGGCAGTACTGTAACTTGGGGATGGGGGATTACAAGGCACATCAGGTAATCAATAGGGCTGAGAGAGACTCCTGCCTGCAACCTTGCAGAAGCCGCTGCCAGTCTGTGCAGACAATACTGAGCCAGATGGACCAATGGTCTGACTCAGTAGAAGGCAGCTTCCTATGTAATTTCTTACATCTCCAGACAGGACTTGGATATACTAATCTGAAATCATCAAGAGTCACTACCAATCAGTGTAGACCAGTGGTTCCCAATCTGGGAGGCTCCAGATGTTGCTGAACTACAACTCCCATCAGCCCCAGCTATAATTTATTGTGGCTGGGGATGATGGGAGCAGTAGTTCAGCAACAACTAGAGCCTCCCAGATTGGGAACCACTGGTGCCGACAATACTGAGCTAAATGGACCAATAGTCTGATTCAGTATAAGCAGCTTAATCATTAAGTTCACATTCTCAATATTGTATTGGACCATGTAGCACAGTGGTAGTCATTATCCATATCTTAGTTATCCAGGACCAGAACTTTCTGTTCATTAATACAAGTACAATCCCATGGAAATATTTTTAATTCTTTTCCCACCTTTTGGAAAAGGCCCTTTCCTGGGGTATTCCTCTACTGCAGTGGTTCCCAACCTGGGGGCCTTCAGATGTTGCTGAAATACAACTCCCATCATCTCCAGCCACAATAAATTGTAGCTGGGACTGATGGGAGTTGTAGTTCAGTAACATCTCAAGACCCTCAGATTGGGAGCCACTGCACTGTATTTCAAAAGGCCAGGGGACCCCACACAAGGCTTTTGATGGAGATTATGAACTATGGGTAAGCTCACAGGAAAAAAGAAAGCAGAAGTTTTCTATTTTATTCTGATTTTATTCTATTTTATACGGTTTTATTAATTAATATACATACCTCTTTGCAATATCAGAGTGCTTACAAACCCATACTATCTCTCTACCCACCCCAAGAGGAGAAAAAACAAACTTACCAAGCCTTCTCTGGGGTTGCCCCCGGGATTTGGACCCTGCTCCCTTTATATGAGCTTCTTTGGCTGCCTTTAAAAAAATAACTTAAGCAAACACCTGTTTTCTTAGGCCTTTTGTAAAAACTATATTTTTAAAATGTGTTCTGTTAAAAACTAATGTAAAATTTTTAAGTTCTTAAAATTGTTTTAATTCAGTTTCATTTATTGTTTTAAAGTTCTGTACCCTACCTTGAGGTTTAGGTGTTAGGCAGTATATAAATATGGGAGAGAGAGAGAGAGAGGGACGGAGGGAGGGAGGCCGTTAGTTAGTTTTAACGAAATTCACAAGGGAAGGATCCAGTTCTCCCTTCTCTCCCTTTCCCAGACAGCCGTAAATGTGGTTAAGAAGACAGAGTTCCCTCTGCCATTATTTTTCTGAAGCAGCACAGCCTTCTCCTACAACACATGCATATATTCATGGACCATCGACAGACAAGTATTCAGTCTGCAGCACCATAACCTGGAGTACATGGTCATTCCTTCAGTGTCTCAAATTGCTGTACTTCCATTGGCAATTTCAATATTCTTCAGATAGTTTTCTTGGTATGTAGAGGCTCCCTCAAGTGGCCAGCTGAGCACCTGAGGGTGCATTAATCTAACAATGCAGGAAAATAATCCTAGGAATTTCAACAGGAGCCAGATATGTAACCAAGTGTAGAAATGTCTAATGTGGGGGGAAATATGAATTGAATTTGAATTTTGTTGGGAGGGAGAAAGCTTTGATTTGTTGCAAAATTTATTATTTTACTACTGCTAATATTTAGTGGATGATAAAAGCAATGAACATGTTTATAGTATTTAGTTACAAACTCAGCAAAAGAGATCACGTGTATTAGATCCAAGCCGTGACTCACAGCTCAGATTAAGAAATAAGCATATTAGTAGAAGCAATGGGGGCTATTTTTCCTTCCATTTATTCAGATGGATGCTATAAATGCTTTTCATCAATAAATCACTGTAAGATAAGAGGGGATGATGAAGCAAATGTGTTATGCACCAATAAATAATTGCAAAATATATCAGAAGATGTAAAGATTATTTCTCTCTCATGGCCAGGCAGCATTTTCCCACCCCCAGACCACCTACTCATAGTGAGATCAGGAGCGGTTCTCCAGCTTTTGTTTTTCCTAATCATATCTTCCCCTCTCATCTTCACTGCTCATTCCTTTGTCAGATCGGAACTAGGAGCTGCTTCTTTTTATTTGAATAATGGGTCTCCCTGAATCTGCGATCCAGATCATGCTTAAAGGTTGGTCTGATTATATAGTGGCACGATTACATAATGCATTCATGTTGAGACTGTTCACACAACGGAAAACTGGATAGGACAAGCATCCTACCCCAGCTTGGGAGCTGTGTGTGTCCCCAATTTTTGGTTGTGTGGGAGCAAACAACTAGGTAGAAGGGAGAAGTGGCTGTGTGGGAGACAGGAGCTGGGTAGGACAGCTTTTCGTCCTACCTTGGTCAAATGCTGGGTATGAGAGCTGGGTAGGATAGTGCTGTTTGGCGGCGGCTGCTGCTACTACCACTACTAAAAAACTTATATGCCACTTTTTAACAAGTGGTTTTCTTGTTTTCTTAGAGAGATGATAAATAATATGGATCCTTGTTCCCAAAGGGCTCATAATCTAAAAAGGAACCCAAGACAGATGCCAGCAACAGCCACTGGAGGGATGCTATGCTGGGTATGGATCAGGCCAGTTTATCCCCCTGCTAAATAAAGAGAATCACCACTTTAAAAAGGTGCCTCTTTGCTTAAGTAGCAGGGAACTAGTAATAGAGGCAGTCTTCCAGACTGTTGGGCTAGCTAATTCCCTAAGTCAGGAGCTTGTGTTCCTGACTAGTGTTGCGCTGGTGCAACAGGATACATTTGGACAACCTGTGGCACACCTCCTGCTGTCAAACTTCTTCCTCCTTGTTTGTGGCAACCTGCTTATGGAATTTCTCTTCCTAGGGAGGTTCACTCAGGGGCTATGCTATTGGCCTTTAGGCAACAGGTGAAGGCCTCAGATCTTTTGGAAATAATTTGTTTGTTTTCCTGTTATAACCTGTTGTGGCTCTTCATATTGGGTTGCTTTCATTGTTTTTATTACACAGTTTTTCATATTTTCCAACAGAAATGTAGCTTAAACATATAAATAAATGAATAAATGTGGTGTATGTAGTGACAAGGAAAAATGATGGTGGTATTAATCTTTGTGTGGATTTGAGAGAACCAAATAAGGTCATTGTGGTTGATAAACATCTGTTTTCTCATATAGAGGGTTTTTTTTGCGGGGGGGTTGTGGGGGGCAAAGGTGTGTTCAACTCTTGATTTGCAAAAAAAACCATACCATTAGATTATGTTACATGAAGACAATAGAGAACTTGTAGCATTTATTACTCATGATCGATTTCTTGTTGTTGTTTAAATGTTTCCCTTATGGGCTTGCCTCAGCACTTAGTGCTTTCCAGAGGATGGTATCTATTATCTTGAAAAAACAGAAGGTGGTGCTATGTTACCTAGATGATATAATTGTGATTAGGGAAATAGTGGAAGGACATGAAAACAATCTGAGATCAGATTTGGGTTGTATTGAGGCAGCAGGGTTAAGGCTTAATTTGGAAAAATGTAGATAGAGGCAAAAAAAGCTTTCTTTTTGGGGCCCTATCATCTCAATACAGGGACAGGAGCCTAATTTTGATCAAGTGGTAGCAATTTTAGAGGCACCTCTTCCAAACTTTACGTTCTTTTGGGGGTCTTACCTCTTGGTATGCCAAATACTAAAGAATGTATCTGTGATAGAACCTTTTTGAGAGTTGTTAAGGGGAACTGTAAGTTTGAATTGGACAGTAGCTGCACAGAGAAGTTTTATGAATGTGAAGAGCTTAATTGTTAATAGCCCTGCATTGACATGATTTGATCTAGCGCTATTTATAATTGTAACAGATGCTTCTGATTATGGATTGGAAGCTGTACTTACACAACTGCATGAGGGGAATGTAGAAAAAAGTCTGCATTTGCATCAAAAACACTTACTGATGCTGAAAGGAAATATTCAACTGTTGAAAAGAAACCACTTGCGTGTGTTTGGGCTGTTGAAAAATGAAAACTTATTTGTTGGTTCATATGTTTAAGTTATGTACTGATTATAAAACTTTTGCATTACTGACTACAAAGGAAATGAGACAAGCGGGTAGTTGTATTGCTAGGTAGTCTGCAAAATTGTTGTCTTTAACATATGAAATTGAGTACAGACTAGGAATACAAAATGTGACTGCTGATTGTTTATCTCAACTGCTATTGCCATCCTTGAAGGTATTGGGACTGATGAGGAGGTAGTCACATTTCTCTCTAATGCACTTACTGCAGTGGCACAAGAACAGTTCTAGGCTGCATTTGTGGCATATCCAGCTCAGCAGAAGCTGCATGAATATATGGCAGACAAGTGGCCTAAGGATAAGAGGAAAGTTGAGCTGGCATTACTGCCTTATTATAGGATTCAGAAAGAACCTTCATTACTAGATGAATATTTACTGTGGGGGATATTTGCTGCTTGTGCCAGAAGAATTACAGCAAACCTTTATACAACTGACACATGATACTCATCAAGGAGTGGTGAGAATTAAACAAAGACTGCAGGATTTGTATTGGTGACCAGGGATGGATTCCCAAGTGGTAGCAGCAATAAAATCATGTACTGTTTGTCAGCTGCATGGTAAGACTGCCTTAACACAAGCTATACTGTAACAGCCTGTGCCACTTCCAAGGTAGCCCTTGATATAGTAGGCCCTTTGGATGGGGACCCTGTGGATTGCCAATATGCCATTACTTTAATTGATTATTATAGTAAATCTGGTGGGCCACTGTGTGAAACAGGATGCTGGACTAGATGGGCCTTGTGTCTCATCCAGCAGGGCTGTTCTTACGTTCTTAAAGGGCCTGAAGTAGTGTTTATATCACAAGCTACTTCAGATGCAGTTTTAAGATTTCTTTCTATTGTTCTCAGTAGGGAAGGAAACCCTAAAGAGAGAGTTTCTGATGATGGGACTCAATTTTTCTCTTTGAAATTTGAAACATTTCTAGCAGAATGTAATACCATATAGGAGGACACCAGTGTATTATCCTCAAGCTAATGGGGAAGTTGAGAGGTTCAATAGAACCTTGTAAGATAGTTTACAAACAGTGAGGCTAGAGGGGAAAATGTGGAAGATCTTTACTACTGAATTTTTGCAGGTATATAGAGCCTATAGAGTCACACGTCATGCAATTACACAGAAATCATCTGCAGAGTTGTTGAATGGAAGAGAATGCAGTCTAAATTGAATGTAGCTGGGATAGCAAGATCAAAACCAGAGGTTAGTTTAGAACACGATATGAGAAGAGTATAAAAGAAACAAGAAGTATCCAGATATACAGATCAGTGTTGGGGTGGGGTACTAAGGCACGGAAATTCAAATGTGGCTCATATGTATGGGTTGAGGCCAGGAATTAAGAGGGAAAGGAAAGAGTAGATTTATATTTCCTCATAAAGTTATTTAAAGGAAGGGATGGTATACTTGCAAATTGTCAGATGGACAAGTATGGAATGCTTCCCATCTTGCCCCTGTAACTGAGGAGGGTGGTATTTTGCAATTGGTATTTGATCATTTTGGTTCAGTGATTGGATTTCAATCTAAAGTAGAAGAGGTCCAAAGGGTGAATGAGCAGAACCAAGTAGGAGGTGGAGCTGAAAGGTGTTCAGTTTGAGTAAGATGTTTACCAGTATGGACTGTTATGTAAATTTGTGTTTGCTGTGAATTTTTTTTACAAGAAATGTGGTGTATGTGGTCTTAAGATTTGTACTGTGCCTTTAAGTGGTTTGAAAATGAAAGCCTGCTGAAGGGAGTCAGAAGATAAAAAGGGCAGGAAGCACGAAGCAGCAGAAGGAGAGCTTGCTCAGCTCTGACTGTGTGTTATGCCTTGTGAACTGCTCTTAATAAAATTATTTTGTAGACCTACCTACTGTCTTGTCCTGGATACAACAATAAACAATATCACCCAGGTTATTACATGCACAATAGCACATAGGGGTTAGAAGTTTGCTTCTATGTAATTACATTTTAACATTTCCTGTTAGGGATGTGCATGAACCGCAGTTCGAGCACACAGTGAAAGCAGGGCCCATGAGCTTTAAGAAAGGGGAGAGCTCTCTGCTGCCCTATGCAGCTTCCTGCTGGGGTGATGCAGGACCCAAGAATTGGCGGGCACCATTTGTGTGGTCAGGCTAGTGTTGCTGTCCATGCAAATGGTGCCTGCAGATGTAATGTGCATGCTGGCGCTGTGCAGGGATTCTTGGGACCTGTGCCGCCCCCACAGGAAACTACATAGGGCAGCGGAGATCAGGTAAGGACCTGCTCTCTTCTTTCTTAAGCCTCCTGGGCTCACTTCCAAACTGCTCAAACCGCATTTCGTGCACATCCCTATTTGTTGTAAGCTTCCTTGGAAATCCTTCTGGATTGCAAGTTGGTGTGGAAATAGCACTATAAAGAAGCTTGCCATCTGTGTAGGGATACTGGGATCATGCCCACTGATAACACCAACATGTGAAGAAGTAGTAAACCTAAGAACCAAGGCCTATCTAGTCCAGCATCCTGTTTCACACAGTGGCCCACCAGATGCCTCTGAGAAGCCCACAGGCAAGTGGTGAGGGCATGCCCTCTCTCTTGCTGTTGCTCCCCTGCAACTGCCTGCTGTCCATATTCTTGGCCTTCACACATTGACCATTCTGGTGTACGCAAGGTACACCTCACGCCCTCTGCATGATTCAGATCTCTGCCTCTTGCAGTCTCTCTAATTGTTTGCACAAGTTCTACATGCAAAGGCTCTGTGCATACATGAATGGGCCATGCCTGTAGTTTGGGAGTGTGAACAGCAAACATGAGCCAACTCCCCCCTCTCTGATTCCAAACAGAGCAAGAGTTTACCCATGTTATAGCTGCTCTTTTTGCAGTTGTTTTTAGCTACTTTTTAGTATTCTCCAAGTGTTCGAATCCACACCATACAGGGCCTACAAATACATTATTTTGGAAGTTCAGCTAATCTAACTGATCAGAATACCACATTAGTCATTTTCTGGATGCCTCGCAGCATATATGAATTCACTGCAAAGTAAAGAGAGAGAGAGATCCAAATTCCAAACGTTCCAGAAGTCAGGCATTCCAAAGGCAGGTTCCCTCCTTTACACTGAATCCTTCTTCGCCACTTCCCAAAAATTGTCCTGCTAACAGCTTTCTTTTTGCATTAAAAAAAAAGTGTTCCCAAGCAGAGACCTCTTGGCATGCACAATCACTCATGCAAAAATACCATCTGTGCTTTGCTGGAAATTGGATTCTTTCATGAAACTGGCAGCAGTGACAAAGTTCATTTGAATTCCCAGTATGCATAATAATCAAACAGTTTAGAAATTCTCTTTCTAGAGCCAGATTTTTATACTAGAAACTCTGACAATAATAAACCCAAACAAAACAAGGAATGCTGCAATCCTATGCACAATCTCCTGGAAGAAAGTTCCACTGAATACAGAGGGAGTTGCTTCTGAGTAGACATACATAGGATTGTCATGCATATCACTTTTCCCATTTCCCAGGGAGAGAAATAGGAATTATAATCTATGCCCTGTGTTGGATTCCCAGTGTGACGGAGAAAAACATATGTAGCTCTGCTGGGACTTCTTTTTAATTTGCTGTATATACATGGTTATGTTCCTTCCTGAGAAAACACCCTTTACAGATACCTTTGGTCTATAGAGACCAAACAGGCTTTGAAGGGTTAAGGTGAAAAACATCACAGCACAAAAACCATACCTTAAAAAATTACATTGCATTTTCTGTTCAAGCTGTGAATTGGTCATTAAGTGAGTAACCACCTCTCTTCCTCTTTCAGCCATCTTTCTGGGGGCGGGGAGGATGGACAAAATCTCTATTAGCACTTAAAAGTTTCTGTAGCCTTGAAGATCTAAACCCCACCAGCAGGTAGATGAAGCACAGTGAGCCATTTGTTCAGCCTGACATTTCTTCAGGAATTTTTTTGTTAAAGCGACAGATGTAGCTGAACATACTGTGTCATGATGAATTTCATTCACTACCCTGGTCTATCAAATCTTTGACAGCTATAGGAGAGCCCACCATAGCTTGTACTTCCAAGAAATTGCCCCCACCCAACAAGTAATTGTTGCAGAAATTCAAGAATGTGGGGGAGCTTACTGAAAGTGATGGCAGCTTTAAGAAATTAAGGATAAAAAGCTCTTTGGACACAGATATGCTGACTATTTCCCTGCTGGCACCAGGGGCAGAGCCACCATTGAGCAACAGGGTTCAAAGGACCCGGGGCACCAATGAAAAGGGCCGCCAGAGCCCCTATTTCACATGATGTCACATGCAAAGAGGGTGTGGCTGATCACCAGAGTGCCCACCCCAGTTCTCCCAATCTCATTTCCAGGTGCATTTATGCATTTATTTCCCTTCTTCTCCCTCTCTGGAGCCCAGGCATGCCCATATGCATGTGATGTCATGTGCACGTGACATCACACATATGGGGCATCACTGGTGGGGTTGCCAGTGGGGTGGGGCACAGGCCATTATTTGGCTGGCTCTTCCAGTGGCTGGCACTATCCTCCTTGCTGGAATGCATTGGGGAAGGATGCATCTTATCTGCCGACACATCAGAAGATAAGATTCATCCTTCCCTACTGTGTTCCAGCAAGGAAAACAGCTGGCAGGAAGATGGGTGGTACATCTGCTGCTGCCCACTTTTCCAAAGAGCTTTTCATCCATTAAAAATAATGCCACCCTTAATAAGCCCCCCCTTCCCCTGAAATTCTTTGCAGCTTTGAGTAGTCCAAAGATGAAAGCTGCAGAAGTTCTTATCCCCTGACAGCCCCAGCAATAACATTGGAATGGTTCACTGCTGATAACAATCCTTAGAGTAGCCCCCAAGGCATTCCTGTTAACAATCTGAAACTTGGGCACTGCCAGTCAAAATGAACATCACTATGAGAACATATAACTTTTGGCTTAAGGTGATGTTGGTTCCAAATAAAAGGTTGTCTAAACATTTTGGAGCAAATATCCAACATGGCTTCAAATATTGGTTCACCAAATTCACCTTCTTGGGTTTTCGCTGAACCACCTGTGCACAAAACCAACTTTTAAATCCAGGGTGCACAGTCTATCCAGTTGATTTACATGCTGTCTCTAGTAACTAAACTGGTATGCTATGATAAAATGCAAATTTGAATGTGAATTCTATTTGAAAATAATTTTTAGCCCAGCTCTTAAAAATGTACTTTCCATGTTAAGGATGCAGGAAATGCCATAGCCAGGGCAAGCCCAGAAGAAAGATTTCACCTTGGTCCAATGGACAGTTTGTGGCACTGGAAAGCATCTGGGCTCAAATCCCAGCTTAATCCTGGTACTCTTTAGATAACGGGCTTTTCTCAGTCTCTGTGCCTGTAAAGGAGAGACAAACTTTTACCCTTTTACCCCTTCTATTTCTGTTGTTCCTGGCATGTAGACCTTTGTGTACCTACCCAAGTATTATTTTTTCTAAAAGATTGATGCCATATTGATCTGAAGCAGGTTGGCATTTGCATTTACTTAAAAATGTATTTTCGTAAGAATGTAAAAAGTGTCTTCCCAAATGTTGGTCTACCCTGTGATCAGCAGAATTGGAACTGTCACATCCACAGGCAACTCCACTCATTAAAAAAAACAAAACAACTTGACCAAGTTTCACGATACTATACTAGGATGGAAATATATGGTAATTGGGCGCAATCTCAGAGTCATTTATTATATCATAATCACATCTATCGAAAATATGGTAGTGCTAATAGCAGTCTGCATGGCAAGTCACTGTGCAGCTGTACCACTATTCTCAAAGTCATCTTTCCTCAGTTAAAAAGTGGGTTAATATAAGCATAGGGGAAACACTGATTGACCACAGTTGGATGGTGTCATAATGGGACCCACCTAAAGGGTGAGTTAACAAGATGTGGCAATCCCGGACTGAAATTCTCACATGGAAATGCTTAATGTGAATAGAAAAATAAGCAAAACCCTCACAAAGGTCACTTTTTCCCTGCATGCCCTCTAGTTTTACAACCAGTATCCATTCTGATAAGCTCGATAATTTTCAGAAAGCTAGACAAAGTTATTCTGACCATTCACAAGGTTGAGGAATGCCAGTTCTGCAAAACAGGATAACTTCTTTTAGCATTCATTTGGCTGCCCTCTTGAATGACCTCAGTACCAGCTGTGCCTGCAGCTGTGAAACTTCCTCTTAAACTGATTGAAGGCTTAAATTAGTATTAGAGAAGTTAAAAGTACTGTTCAAAAATATAGCGAGTGTACTATTAGCATAAGATAAAAATCCATAGCCAAAGACAATTTGACCTGCACTTGTTTCAACAAGCTGTTTACATACACATTTGTCCTTGTTTGTAGAACACTTTCTCTACACTATGTATGGGCTCTCTTACAACTGGCAGAATAATCCTACTTGTGGGATTTCTTTTCCTCCAACTTTCCATATAAATGATTACAATTATATCAACAATTAAATGATAAATTTGTACTTTAAAGCTTATCTTTAACAAACAGAATGTGCACACACACACAAAAGAGTTAGAGACTTGTTTAGACTCATGTGTCCCAGAATGAGGTTTTTGTTGTTGCTGCTGTTTTGCTTGAGAGTTCTTTCTTGGCTGGTGTTGAGACACAATCTGATGTTGCTCTCCCCTCTTCTTGTAGTCTGGAAGTAATAAATATAGGCTTAGCAAACAACCATCTGGTTTCACAGGAGCTCTCAAGGCAGGGACCTTCATGTGTAGGCCTCTGGATTCACTGAGGATTGTGCCTTTTAATTTTTTAAAATTTAATTTATTTAATTTTTATTTATTTATGTAACATATTTATATACCTCCCAAATCCTATGTCTCTGGGCAGTACACACACACACACACACACACACACACACACACACACACACACCCCCAAACTGAACAGAATTAGAAATGATTAAAACTTCATAGGATCAGAGTGGATGCTAATGAAATTGATATGTTTAGTACAGAGCCATTGAGGAAGTGGAAGTTTTGTTTGTTAGACATTTGGGCTAGACAAAACCGGGCATAATTTGTCGTCTTGTCCTTCAAATGGTGTGCTAGAGGGAACAGGTCTGCTTTGGGATTGGGCGGGCAGCATTGTTGGTGTGGATGTAAGGTGTTGTCGTCAGGACCTAGCCTGGCATTAAAGTCTCCTCCTACCACAATGTAGGCATTGGTGAAGAAGGATAAGAGTTCATTCAGGTTGTGTTCCAGTTCATGCCACAAGTTTTTTAAATGGCTTTAAAAGGGAACACCTTCTTCTGCATGAACCCCACCACCCACTGAGATCTGCTGGAGAGGTCCATCTGCAGCTGCCACCGGCTCGTCTGGTGGCCACTCAGGGACAGGCCTTCTCCGCTGCTGCCCCGAGGCTTTGGAATGCGCTCCCTAGTGAAATAAGAGCCTCCCCATCTCTGACAGCTTTTAAAAAGTCTTTAAAGATGCATTTGTTCACCCAGGCTTTTAATTAATGTTGTTTTAATGGTTTTAATGCTGTTTTAAAATATTATTTAAAAAAATTTAAATGGTTGTAATGTGTGTGTCCCCCCGCCCCCATTTTTGTCTTAACGAATGTTTTACTTTGTTTTTATTCTGTTGTAAACCGCCCAGAGACGTAAGTTTTGGGCAGTATAAAAATGTTTTTTAAATAAAATAATAATAATAATAATAATAATAATAATAATAATAATAATAATGACACTATAAATAGAACTTGCGAATAAATAAGCCAAGAGCTTACATAGAATCCAGACCCTCCCAAAGATTGCTACTGTGTTTTCTTTTAGGATCTGACAGGGAGATCACACTGGGAGAAAACTGGCACAATTTACACTGTGCCTCCTGCTGTTCAGCAATTGCTTGTCATTATTAACCTATGATTAATATACCCCTTCTTAATCTTCTTTTCTAGCAAACTGCAGAACTGATCATAAAAAGCAAGAGGTGGCCAGCAGGGGGTGCAGCATAAGTCGTGCCAGACCCTAACATCCTTTGTTCCTGACCAATTGGAAAACATTACATCCTGGCTGCTACGGTGCTGAAGAAATGCAAAATACTAGTCAGTAACTCTGGACTGCACACTGGACATCAGGTACATATATCATTTCTAAATATCTATTTAAAAAAGAAATCAAACAATATTCAGATAAAAGAGCATAGTATTGGCTGTAATGCTTCAGATACATCTGGAAAAGGATTGGCCAACTTTCTCCTTTAATTCTTGTCTGAGAAAAAACCTGGATATTGATAACAGATATGAACAAGGTCATGCCAAACAGAGCACATATGGCAGAAAGAGAAAGTTGAGAATCAAGTAAAGATTTGCAACATTAATTTGAGACAATTTAGGTCATGTGATGTGATGTCATTGCCTTAACTTAGTAATTGGACATGCAGCATAGTCATAAAAACAAAACAAAAACAAAAAATTCTTTGGCGTAATCCAGGACATTTTAGTGCTGTTGCCCAGATCTATAAACAGAAGGAAGGTTTTGACTGATCACGTCTAGCCTCACTCTAAAACAGCTAAGTGTGACCTGATGGGAACATTGTATTGGCTGTCTCAGATACTGAGATATAATTCAGTAGAGATATAGGAGGCATTGATCACACAATCCAAAGATCAGTCTAAACCAAAATGTCTGTCACAAGGCCATTAACTCTCTTAGCAGATCGTTTACTTCAGGTTCATCATGTTGATGAGTATTTGGTACAACATATTGTACTAAGTCAATATTGTCAGCAAGGCAGTGCTAAAAGGTTGATGATCTCATCATTGCTGATCTCATCGTAGCCACTGGACTAAGAGAGATACATCAAGATGTTCTGAATTTTTTTTTAAGTTGGAAAAACAAGAGTGTTTGCAAAGGAAATAGCAGAAAATCTCAGTGTGAAGCTTGTTCTTTTTCTAAAAAGCATATAATAATATATATACTAAATATTCCTATATAGTGACTGTTGCTGGTGCATATCTTATGTTTCTTTTATTTATTTATTTATTTGATTTATATACCGCCCTTCCAAAATGGCTCAGGGCAGTTCACAACATGATAAAAACAATTAAAACTAACAATTAAAATCAAACTATTAAAACACAATAAAAACAATAAAACAGCGAAAAGTCCTGAAAATCAGGGCAACAGTTTAAAACAATTAATCATTTAAAACACTGGAAGGCCAGGCCAAATAAGTACGTTTTAAGGGCTCTCTTGAAGGACAGCAATGATCTCAAATTACGAATTTCTGCCGGGAGTGCATTCCATAGCCCAGGAGCAGCTACAGAGAAGGCCCACCTCTGCGTTGCCACCAGACGAACTGGTGGCAACTGGAGATGGACCTCCTCAGATGACCTTAACGTGTGGTGGGGATCATGTAAAAGAAGGCACTCTCTTAGATAGGCGCTCTTTTAGATTGTGAGCCCTTTAGGGACAGGGATCCATTTTGTTTATCTTATTTATTTGTTATTTCTCTGTGTGATCTCTATTTATTTGTTATTCCCTGAGCCATTTTTGGAAGGGTGGTATAGAAATCGAATATATGGAAGGGTCAGGACGTATTTCCATATCAAAAACAGTCCCTTTTGATTATGAAGGACAGAATGAACTATTACCAGATTCAAGAATGAACTGTTAAAAAAAGTCAAGATAGAGTTTCAATGTTTTGTTTAATACAGCCATTACATCTTTAGAAGATGTAATTTTTCATCAGCTGGAAAATTATGATACTGGGGGATTTTAAACAATGCAGAAGCTCTCCCAACAAGAGATGTATTAATGGAGTATTTATTTCAGCTACAAAGGGCTTTCATGATAGCAACAGATTGGACAAATGGTGTTGATCTTTCTGAAGAGTTTTGGCATATGCAAAGTCTCCTTCCACATGATGCTACAACATCCGTTCATATACTAAATGTCATCATGAAAAATAATCTGGCCAACACTTTTCCTAATGTTTGGATAGCATCATGGATACTGCCAACAATTCCCGATACTGCAGCATCAAGAAAATGCAACCTTCCATAGTTAAAATTGATTAAAACTTGGCTGGAATTGATGGTGATAGATGAGGTATTTACTTCTTGAGCCATGTTATCAATTGAAAGCCAAATGGTGAGACAGTGGACCTAAGTGGCACTATTGAGGAGATTTCACAGGCCAAAGTGCATCAAGCTGTCTTCTTCCTCAAGCTTTCTCAGATAATGTATCGCCTATCTATGTATCATGTACACACATGAAGTACATTTAAAGGGATGACAAAAAAAAAGTCCTCTTTCAAAAGAAACATAATACTTGTGTTGTTCGGGGTGGGGGAGTCAATCTCAGTTTTCGCACAGGTTACCAATTGGCCTAGAGCCAGCCCTGCACACAGCCAGGCACTGTACCTATTATAGGAAGCAGGGAAAGGAAGAGAAACTTTCCTTCTAGTGAACCTAGAGAAATTAAATAATCCAGTGAATTCTAGGGAATACCAGATAAGAAACTTCTTTACTTTGTAACACTAATGACATGCTTTACGTCATTAAATGCCCATGTTCTTTACTATATTTAGGCAAAACAACTAGACCTGTTAAAATCAGAAAAGAAGAGCTGCATATGCAGAGGGGAAATTCAGGCCCCTTCAGTGAAAGATTTTATGGACCATAATCACAAAATAGAAGATTTAAAATGTTGGATTTTAGAAAAAGTCAAAGGTATTAAAGACACAACAGATCTCTTCTATGATGAGAGCTGTTTTGGATTCATACTATATCTACTGGTCAAATTCACATTTAAATTTCCTTTAAACTAATATGCCATATAGGAAATTTATATAACTAGCTGATATGGCGCAGAGCATTTGCACCCCTAGTTCATCCCCCCCTTTCAGCCTCCGTCCTTTCTCCTCCTCCCCCCCCACTTCAGCCCCAGTCCGTTCTTCTCCTCCCAGGCTGCTTTCCCTCCGGTGGTGCCTTCCCTCCCCACCCGCCGGCAGCACTTTCTCTTGCCAGCCAGCCTGGCCAGTGCTTTGCTTTGATTCCCTTCCCCACCTGCCATCCTGGCTGGCGCTTTCCCTCCCTTTCTGTCTGCAGCGCTTTTTCTTGCTGGCCGGCCTGGCACTTTCCCTCACCAGCCAGCGCTTTCCTTCCAGCCAGCCGGCTTCCACTGCCATTTTCTCCACTGTCCCTATTCCTTAGCACAGCTGCTCGCAAACTCTCGTGAGAGCTGTCATGCGTGGGATTAGTGACGGGTACATTCAGGAGAATTCTATATAGATATACATATTCTAGTATTATACTGGCACAGTCATGCCAGTACAGTTAAGATGAATAGTGTTTTCAATGTTCCACCATTACAAGCCTTATTGCTTATAAAATCAAAACAATTTATTCAATATCTATGGCCATCAGCAGACATCAGTTACGTGACGAGACACCTCTCCTGAAAATTTGAAGATCAGCTGAAAAAAGGCTTAGATATAGCAGTTTATAACAATTTTCTCTGTTGAACAGGCTCTTAAGTGTTGGCAACAATTTTTGGCCAGAAGAAGTAGTATTTGAATGATTTTGTTGCCGCATTTAGTAGGTTCAGCTATTAGGCACTATGGGAAACCTGTGCCTTTTGTAGTTTTCAAAAGCCCATGGTTTTTTGTATGTATGTATGTATGTATGTATGTATGTATTTAATGTATTTATATACCGCCCCAAACCAAGGTCTCAAGGTGGTTCACAACAAAGCAATAAACAAAACATTAAAATCAATTAAAATTCTAATTTTTTAAAAAAAAACAAATCAATAAACAGTCTAACATTTTAAAAGTTATAAAGCCGGGGTAAAAAGATGAGTCTTCAAATAATTTAAAAGCCGCTAGAGACGGGGAGACTCTTATTCCCATGGGAAGCGCGTTCCAAAGTCTTGGGGTTACAACAGAGAAGGCCCATCCCTGGGTGGCCACCAGGCGACATGAAGGTAGCCACAGATGAGCCTCCCCTGATGTACGCAGTGGACGATGGGGATCATGCAGAAAAAGACGCTCTCTTAAGTACCGTGGGCCTAAGCTGTTTAGGCCCCACTGTTTAGAGGTCGTTGATCTCGAGAAATGGACGCAGCTGATGTATCAGCCGAAGCTGATAGAAAGCACCCCTGGCCACCGCCTCAACCTGAGAAACCAGGGAGAGAGATCTGGATCCAGAAGTACTCCCAGACTGTGGACCTGTTCCTTTTGGGGAAGTGTGACTCCATCTAGAACAGGTAGGTCAAAATCATCTCTGGAGTTCTGACCAGAGACTATTATTACTTATTATAAATATTTGTAAAAGTTCATTTCATCTCTTACAATGGACAATTTGTATACCACTATCCACCAATCTGGACCACAACACTGGTCACTGTTCATTTATCATTTCTGTGATTACTTAGTTATGTGTATGTTGTTCCTTTAAAAAAAAATGGAAAAAAGAGAAGTCAGGCTTTGCACGTTTGAATTGGCTTCCCGTGGGTTCTCACAATCAGCAGTAGCTGCCTCGCACCCTCTGATTTCTGATCATGAGAATGGGCTCATGGTGTTAGTCTGGTAGTGTGAAAGTCACAGCAATGTCACAACCAGAATTTAAGATGTACTGTGAACCCGTACAATTCCTCAATGCTTGGGGAAATGGGGTAGCCAGATGAATAATATCATTATTTGGCTCTCAGAAATCTAATATATGGGACAAAATTCACCCCCCCCCAAAATGTGCTTTGCCCCTTCTGTTGCCCTCCCTAACATCATTTTTATGGTGCTCCCACTGCTGCCCACACCTGAAGTGTAACACCAATGTGGAAAAGGTCTGAAACATGGGCTCACCCTGCACGGCCTGAGCTTTTTCATGTGACACTCTAGGAATGGAAAGGAGGGGCACTACTTGGGCTCCCATGTGGCCAGTGTTTTATTTATTTAACTTATTTATATACCACCCCAAACCTGCAATGTTAACACGAATACCAGTGGTCTCTGATCAGGCCCACACCTGCTTAGCTTCAATGGTCTGACTCGGTATATGGCAGCTTCCTATGTTCCTAAAACAGTAACAGCAGTATGTGATCTCAGATTGTTCTCTGGGCCTTACAAACACACAGATAAGAGGAGCACACTCCCTTTCATCTGTGTGCCTGGAGGCAGTTTCCCTCAATAAAGGTGCTTCTGGAACTGCTTGTTTGGGGGCTATTGCCTTGGGGCCCATGAAAACAAGTCTCGTTTGTCCAACAGGAATAAATAAGGATACTGAGAGGGAAATCTAACAGGCTTACTAGCTCAAGAAGATACCAGCAACCTGCCTTGCATGCATAGACGGATCAATATCCAGTGTGGATCAATACAGAAAGCAGAAACTATCCAAATGGAAGAAACATTTTGTCCCAAGTGATTTTGGACAGAAAGCCTTGCTGAATTTGAGAGAACTAATAGGGGACCAAGCATGAAGCAGAGAGTTGCTGAGGGGATGGGGTCAATATGAGACAACAGAAGCTCCCAGACACGATTTTTGTATATTTAATGGCTGCAAGAAGAAAGAAATCTCTTATCATCAAAGCACAAAATGTTAGAGTATCTTCTTGCAGGTATCAGTCCAGATTAGTGTGCATCAGTTCTGCGCTGCGGTACAACCAGCAGGCAGGATCCTGGTGCAGTGTAGCAGCTTAGAGCATGAAGTGCCTTGTTCAAATCTCTCCCCAGTCTTGAACTCACCAGGTAGACTTATGCAAGTCACACACTTTGCACTTTCAACCCCACCAATATTATCTACCAATATTATGGATACTAATTCAGACCTTCCTTACAGGAGTGCAGACATAATGTATATGAAGCCTTTTGAACACGCTAAAGGGCTTTACAAATGATGACAACTGATGAACAGCTGGATCCATGCTCACTGCTGCACTTCTTTTGCAATTATCTGCCCATGAGTTGATGTACCGCCCTACTCCTACTTTAGGAAATATAATGCCGCTCCTGATCCCTCATCTCCTGCCACAACAGAACAGAAGTTAGGAGATGTACTAAGTCTTAAATTGGGCAACTGTGAATGGAAACCAAGATTTGCTTAAAGCAGGGGTTTCCAACCTGGGTACTCCAGATGTTGCTGAACTAGAACACCCATTGTCATCAACTGTAGTTGGGGGCTGTGGGAGTTGTAGTTCAGCAACATCTGGAGTGGCACACATTGGGAACCCCTGGCTTACAGCATAACAAAGACTAGGATGGAATTTATGTGTGCTGGGTCTTACTCTGGAGCACAAGTAACTTGCAGGAGTGGGAGAAAAAAGATAACTAGATACATATATGGGAGGAATCTCCCATTGAAAGTAATGACTGCTCCAATGAGATTACGCTAATGAGCACTTGAGGGCCACACAGGGAGAAAAAGGGTACCATTAAAGCAGGGGTTTGCAATTTTTGATCCCCAGGTGTTGTTCCCTGACAATTGTTCCCTGAGCCAGTGTGGTATAGCGGTTAGAGTGATGGACCAGGACCAGGGAGATCTGAGTTCAAATCCCCACTCAGCCAAGATACTCACTGGGTGACTCTGGGCCAGTCACGCATCTCTGAGCCTAACCTACCTCTCAGGGTTGTTGTAAAGATAAACATAACCATGTACAGTGCTCTGGGCTCCTTGGAGGAAGAGCGGGATATAAATGTAATAAAATAAAATAATAAATAAACTACGTGGGGCTGCCTTTGTACATAGTTCGGAAACTTCAGTTAGTTCAAAATGCGGCAGCCAGATAGGTCTCTGGGGTAACCTGGAGAGACAATATTATGCCTGTCTTAAAACAGTTGCACTGGCTACCGATATGTTTCTGGGCAAAATACAAAGTGCTGGTTATTACACTTTGACATCACATGTTGAGGTCATCTGGAGAGGTCCATCTCCAGTTAACACCAGTACGTCTGGTGGCGACTTGGAACTGTAGCTGCTCCTGGCCTATAGAATGCACTCCCAGCAGATATCCACAGTTTAGGTTCGCTGTTGGCCTTTAAGAGAGCCCTAAAAACTTACTTGTTTGGCCTGGCCTTCCAATTGTTTAAATTGTTTTTTAAACTATTTTGATTGGTTTTAAATGGTTTTGAATTGTTTAAATATTGTTTTTATATTGTTTAAAGCAGTGTGTTTTAAATGGTGTTTGTTTTTATGTCTCTTTAATCTTATTGTACGCCGCTCAGAGCCTTTGGATGGGGCGGTCTATAAATGTAATGAATGAATGAATGAACAAACTTACATCATCCTCATCCATAATGGGCTTGGCCATTGGGACTAGAGACAATGAGAGTTCTGTTCCAACAACATCTGGGGACCCAAAGCTGGAAACTCTTGCACTAAAGGATGGATTGACCTTAATGTGTTTATCTACGGCTGGATCTAATCCCCAACTCCATTTTTGCCAATGTTTTTCATTGGAGCAAAAATGAGGGAGAGTCCCATAAAAGTGAGCCAGATTTCAGGGAGAGAGAGGAATAGCTAAGGTAGCAGTGGATATCTTAGGGTTGTGTTGTTGTTTTATTGTCTAAACTAATGCCAACTGTCTCTGCAAGCAGCAAGTAGTTCATCAGTGTAAGCAGCAAGCAGTGCAGCACTGTCTGACTCCATTTTAATTCCTGGAATGCGTCAGGGTGATGAAGTGCTATGGCACTGTGTCATCCCCCTGGTGCATTCTGGGAAGTAAGATGGTGCTGGCCAAGAGGCAAGCAGTGCTTCTGTCGTGCTTGCTGCTGCCCACAGAAGTGACAGGGGCTACTTTAGACAAGAACAACACACCACCACAATCCCTCTGCTGCCTTAGGTAAACCTCCATCCCCTCCCAACATTTAAGATATTGTCATGCCTCCCCATGGAAGTGAAAAAGGTTTCTACCCCATACTAAGCCTCTCCCACCAATCATTAGGATTTTGGCAAACTGGGAGTTGAAAACTTTGCCCACAGATCTTGTTTTATGCCTAACTAGCCTTCACATACAGGGCACATTTTTCTTCATCTTCAGACCCTTGGAGTTAAGAGATTGGTGGTTTTGAAAGGCATTGAATGTAAGCAATACTATTAAAATCCAAAATCTGGGCCATCAGAGATACATTTGTTATCATTCCTTTATAATGTATTACTGTAGTATTAGTACTCTGAATGCATATTAGCTGTGTCTGTTGGCCCTACTGCCAGGATAGGATAAGACGGCACAATCTTTATTACACCTGAAGCATGAAATTGCTTCTCTCCCTCCCCAAAATTATCACAGTCTAAAACAAATAGAAAAGAAGTTATCTGCAAAGTTAATGTTGCAGTTGAAAAATCAGTCTCAACATGCTGTTTGGCATCCAAGCCCTCAGCAATTAAACAGATCACCAGGCTTCTTTGAATGAATAGCAACAGTCTGATTAGTAGTAGCACCTGGTGTCTTTCTTTTTGAAGCATCAGAAGGTGGTTGAATTAAAGACACATACTTCCTGTTTTAGTAAAATCTAAGGGGTGCATGTTGCTGGTAAATATGTGAACAATATAGGCTGATCAGTTTGATCACTCTCTTAAACAGTACAATACCAGAATTCGTAAATCAGCTGCACCACTGAACTACTATGGTAGTTCAGCAATAGACACAAGGATTCCAAGACAGATATTTGCTCAGAAATGGTAATATGGGTGGGTGGGTGTGAAAGTATTGAATGATAGAAGAGAGGTGCTTAACCCTTCCCCAAGGATTTTTCTCCCTGCAGCCCTCCCCCACTCCTGCTACTTTCCCCAGCTCAGCTCCAAGACTGGGTTTTCTAATCAAGCAGGGCTTCTTATCAAGCATGCACCGAAGCTGCCAGTGCAAATTAGCTAATGCAAATCTTCCCTTGAAACTCACAAGAGAAATGAACTCTCTATTAAATGTTCTTGGCACACAATTCTTGCTACTTTTTTTAACCTGATCCCATTTGTAATATATAGTTGTTTGTAAAGTTTTGATGAGGAAGTTTCCATTGCTACAACTTTTAAATGCAGTCTAAATATAAATACATTCTTGCCCTGAATATTTAATTCTGTGGGTCCAAGTCTACAGCTATGACACTGACATAAAACTGGCATAGAACAGGCAGATTATGTGGCTAACTCAGAGGTCCATGTACTTTGTAATGGCAATCAATCAGTCCCTCTTTACTTTTGAAGAACAGTTAGGCATCTCTTTGTCCTTTCTCCCCTGCTAGGGACTGCTTTAAACAGCTAGAGGAGAAGCAGGCAATTTCCCTGAGGCAACCTGTCACCAATGTTAGGAAGCCTGCCATGCAGTTTGCACAGCCCATCTTGTTCCAAAATCATCTCCTTGTAGGCAAAGCATTCACTAGTTAGTTCAAATCAATGGCCCAGTTCACATAATCATTCAAATCCAAGGTTAAAATGGTTACCAACATTAGTGTGATTATGTAAATCCATGCCAAGGTAGGAATCTTAGATCCATCTTGGCCCAGCTTGGGTTCATGCAATCACACAAATGTCAGTAACCTGCAGTGAACCTAGATTTGAATGATTGTGTGAACCAGGTCATCATGTGAAATCTAAGCCTCTCACAGTCTCCAACCTTCCAAGTTTGCTTTTTGGCACCTCCTCAGGGTAACAAGAGAAGTCGCAACTGGCAGATTTGTCCTTCTTGGCAACTCCAACGCATGCAATGACATTGTTGGGCTGTGACATGTATCTCCTTAACTTCCTGGCCCCAAATCCCTATCATCCAGTCCCTCTTGCCTGTCCCTTTCTTGCCAATAGTGCACAGCCCTTCCTGTTCCTAGACTCTTTGTGTGGTTTTGCCGAATCTTCCTTCCTCCTTCAGCTTGGAACCACAGGCCATTGTTCCTTCAGAACCCTGATTTCCAGATCATGCCTGCTGTGTCCCACTTCCTTCAGCTACCCTGTCTCTTGCCTAACCTCTCTAGCCCTTTGGTCTTCTTTCCTCCTAGTGCCCATGGCAGAGAGACTCTTTTGACCTCATCACTGTGATATTTCTTCAGCACCTAAATGCTTCTTGTCACCTCACTTCTGTATATCCTTCTTTCCCCCAAATATTATTTTCCACCATCACCCTCAGGTTTCTCCGTCTCAGTTCACTGTCCATTTTGCTTCTTCCTGCAGCCACACTGGCCTTGGGCGCTCTCACTCTTAGCTTTCCTAAAATTAGCCCTGTTCAGGTGCTACTGAAACTGGGTACAAGAGCTGTATACAAGAGATGGGAGCTCACCAGCTAGCCATGCCCCCATTCTCCCTGGGTACAGTATGTCTGCAGAGACAAGCTCTGAACCCAGAAAGAGTGTCTCCCCATGATTTGCAATGCTGACCAGTTAGTGTTCAATGTCCTAGAGAAACTCTGCCTCAGCTTAGTTCCCATCTCGGCATACAAATATGCTATCTAGAGAGAGCAGAAGTATAACTAAGGCAGTGCAGGGTTGTGGCTAGCCAGCCATCGGGCTACACAATACCAGTTGCAGTAATTCCTGTGGAATCTCTTTCCGGTCTTCATTTTGTTCTACAAAGCTGCTCCTGCCTCTAGGATGTTTGTGAGGTTTTAATCCCAGCTACATTGGCAGTTTTCCCTCCCATCACAGAAGCTGGACTGACTGCAAACCTTCTGACAGCTTTGTTCCCTTTGCAGCTGGAATGTTAATTGACAAGCTCAGCCAATGCATGTCAGAGGCTTCATTGCCACCAGGGTTATACTATTATAGGTGCTTATGGGTCTGCCCTGTACAATACTCCCTGGATTGATTTCTACCAAACACTTAGCATTTGGTAATCATTTTAAAGTGATCTTCAAAACACATAGAGATATTGTTCCCAGAAATATTACATCGGTTGTCGATTCTTCTCTGTGTTCCTGCTAAGTTTCAAACGTTATGACAGAACCTCTCCCTACATCTACCACTTCTGTGCCAAATTAACATGTCTCAGTTCTTGTTTTAAACCATGCATCCTTTCCCTTCTGCAATCCAGCAATCATTTGTATTTGTGCAAATGGCAGCACTTTTTATTTGTTGAGAAATTGTTGAAGCATTTCCCCTAGCACTTCAATTTCACCTGTTCACATTTGCCACAATATTTGCATGAAACAAAAACAAATATCTGTCTTTCCTTTCTGTCTGTGAGTCACTGAAGTTTGTTGTTCTTCATATGAGTCTTCTATTGTCATCAGAAACCCAATCTCACTTGGTAGTAAGGAATCTCAAATACTTTTCCTTAGTTGCATAAGGGTTAAACTCTTAAATGAAATTTTGTTTTGCCCTTTCTTTCACAGAAAGCAAAATTTATTCTGACTGGTTAAAGAGTAGGGGTGTTTTATTGTTCCACTTTTACCATCTCAATAGAATGGCAAAATGATTTAAATAGAATTACAGATATTATTATTATTATTGCATTTATATCCTGCTCTTCCTCCAAGGATACCAGAGTGGTGTACTACATACTTGAGTTTCTCTTTCACAACAACCCTGTGAAGCAGGTTAGGCTGAGAGAGAAGTGACTGGCCCAGAGTCACCCAGCTAGTTTCATGGCTGAATGGGGATTTGAACTCGGGTCTCCCTGGTCCTAGTCCAGCACCCTAACCACTATACCATGCTGGCTCTCATTTCCTAAGGCAATTAAACAGTGCATAAAGGCTTAATAGATGCCTACCCACGCAAAAAAACCTGAGCTGTAAAGACATTAAAGTATATGGATCTTTTAAAGTTGTGAAATTATTTATGTATTTATTTATGTATGTATTATTTCTCTATGTAAACTGCTTTGGAAACGTTTGTTGAAAAACAGTATATAAATATTTGTAGTAGTAGTATTCTTAACATTATCAGTGGTAAGACGCTGTGCATCAATAATTCTATATTGGGTGTTTCTGTGTCTATGTTATGGCTCATTACTTGTGTAAATGGAAGTGATTACATTGAAAAGTAAAACACTGTTTTGAGATGTTATGAAAGTTGAACAGCAATAGTGCTTTCATACAAGCAAACAGTTAATATGATGTGATCAACACGCAGATGTGAACCAGCCTATAGTATTGATCACAGGTGATTTTAATGGGACACTCCCCCTCCCCCATCCTGTCCAAAGATGCACCTATGCAGTTACTGTCACTTTTATCAACCTCAATGGTAATAAAAGGGTACATAAATCAAATTCTGTTTTATAAATGGTATAGTGAATTCCCCTCCCCATCTCCTTTAATTAACACCAGAACATGCTCAGTAGGCTTTCAGAAAATTCTGGAGCTTTCTCTAGAAACAACCAAGAGAGAGAGAGCTGCTCAAACCAAAATCAGAGGAGGCCTGAAGAAACTTTATTTTATGGGCCTGACTTTATTTGTTTGCAGGATCTGCAATCAAGTATGCATCTCTGCTACCCTTCTGCTGCCAAAGAAGCAGAAGTTCTGAGTTCCGCTGCCACTACAAGACAGGGCAAGGGCAAGAGGACTTTTCTCAAACATATATGTGTGTTTGTGTGGGTGTGGATACTGCTATGTGCACCCTTGTGGGTGCTGAAGAGGATTGAAAATGTTCTCATTAAATTACATTATACCTTTGTAATATTAGTTTGCTATGAAGTAAGAGCAGCAAGACTACTGTTCTATGTGGGAAAGTCAATCTGCTTGTTTCTGTGTTTTGATTTAAGTATAAAATATTGCATCCCAACCATACTGGGAGAGAGGAAGGGAATTGGGTTTGTATAAGTAAAAGAGCTAAGATCTACCATTTAGCTAGTTTGTTATTTTAATTGTGGGCTGTTACTTTATTGTGGGCTTCCTGGAAACACCTAGTTGACCACTGTCAATGTTGGGCTAGACAGACAGGGTGGCACCTGAAAATGTTACATAAATATATGAACACTGAAGGGGTAGAGTGCATTTCCAAGGGGAACTATGTCCCATATGTTAGACTGTTGAAAGAAAAACAAAAAATATAGTGTTTTCACACTAATGTTCCCATTCTAGACAAACAAAACCTAACACCTGGGGAGCCCCTCTTTATGTAAAGCAGTGCTTTATATAGACAGATAGTTAAAGAAAAACATTTAGTTTAGTATATAAAGAAGTGCCTGTCCTTCAAGGGGTCTAGAAATGGAGTAGTGGCAGTGGTTGAACTACATGTCTGGGAGGGAGGGGAGCTTAGTGTGGTCCAGCAAGGCTCTGGAATTCTTATCGATCCCATATCTGCCAATCAAAAGAGCAAAGAGATGTTATTTGACAGTAGAGTAAAACTTTGTTGCTAGATCATATTTTCAGCATTCCTCCATACTCTCCACATAACAGAAAAAATGTACAGAGTCTCTCTGTAGTTTTATATAACTTTCAGGTGCTAACGTAGATCTGTATGTCACGTACCAGAAGCCAGATACTTCACTATGAATTAAACATATGCTTTAGAACAAAGCACACAGTATCATCTTAATGATATATCTGGTGTTGTTGGGTGTGTTTTTTTTTAACTTGTTCTAAAAGCCTTGTGATGTTCCCTCCATCCTTAAAAACCTGTGCAAATTGTCAATTCTACTATTCAGTGTGGCAGTAACAGACATGCTAATTGAAATGTTTATGGTCCATTATATTCATTGCATGCTACTGCATCTTCCTAACTTTTAAAAGGAAGGGGAAGTGCTTCATTGCCAAAGACAAGGATTATTGCTTGTCCTTTTTTTTTGTAATTGTGGAGTAATCAGCATTTTACATTCTATTTACATTTCAAAGCAACAAGGAACCCTATTCAGCTGCTGTGTAATTATGTTTCATTTGCAGATCACATTCACTTACAAATAAGATTCTCCTGGTGGTCCATGGAATCTGTGTCACTTTTGTGCATGTATATGATTACCTCCTTTATTGATTCTGAGTTATGCAAGAGGGCAACATTTAATAACAGTAATGTATTTTATCCAGTAGGTTCAACTAATTCCTGATGTTCACGGTTGTTAACTAAGACCTGAATGAGATAGTGATGAGAAATGTAAATGGCTGCTGCCAAAAACAGCAGACATGTTAGCTTGTACCCCTTTGGGGCAATAAAGAAGTTGCAAATATTAACAAGCTGCTAGTAGCAGACTATTTTCCGTGGCTGGTAAGAATTAAAGGTGCACTCCTCTTGAATATTCTCCTGCACAAGCTACTGGTATTAGGATTATGCAAGGTTCATGGATAAACCTTAACCCAAGGTTTTTGCCATTTCTTCCTTTTCTGAATAGCCACTCCTCACCAGAAATCTACGTATTTGTATGCAAAGCATTTGTGCCTGCCTTTATAGAACAGACTCACATGATTCAGCCATGTTGAAATCTTTGTAAAATCACAGACTGCAAACAAGTGATAAGACACTTGTGGAATTGTGTGAGGAGCTGGAATGTGACAGGCTGGAGGACTGGGATGAGTCTGCTCCTGTCACTGTTTCTCTAATGAGGGTCCACAGCACTCAGAATGCAGCCAATCACCCAGGCATGTTCTGCATGCAGCTCTATCCCAACAATGAAGCATGAGGCAATTAGGAACATAGGAATGTAGGAACATAGGAACTGCCATATACTGAGTCAGACCATTGGTCTATCTAGCTCAGTATTGTCTTCACAGACTGGCAGCAGCTTCTCCAAGGTTGCAGGCAGGAATCTCTCTCAGTCCTACCTTGGAGAAGCCAGGGAGGGAACTTGAAACCTTCCGCTCTTACCAGAGCGGCTTCATCCCCTGAGGGGAATATCTTGCAGTGCTCACACATCAAGTCTCCCATTCATATGCAACCAGGGCAGACCCTGCTTAGCTATGGGGACAAGTCATGCTTGCTACCACAAGACCAGCTCTCCTCTCCTTGGACAAGCTGGTTGGCTGGGGAATCTGGGTGGGCGGAGCTTGGGCCACTGAGAGTCCCGCTCGCCTGGATTCTCAGTTGGTAGTTGAGAGGCTACTTCCCTACTCCCAGACCCAGGAGCATCGTGTGAATTTTGCCATTTGTTGGGGCAGGTAGGCATGTTTTGGCTTCCATTTCCTGGCAGGTGAGGGGTCTCCCCACTGCATCCCACACTATTTTCCATAGGTTCATTTTCTGGTCAGAACTGGAGGGTCATTGGGGGAGTTGGGAATTTAAGATAGTGTATTGGTGTGCACCCAAAGGCACATGTTTGCAAGAGGAGGAGTACTTCATCAGTTTCTAGATGCTTGATAGTGGGAGTGTTGACTGGGTGCTCTCTCTGGCCTGCCTTGCCTCCATGTTCCTCTCTTGGGCCAGAAAATGTTCTGGGGAAAAGGAGGCTGGTGCACCGTTAGTTCTCTGAGGAGAAAAATGAAGGGGAGAACATATTTGAGAGGCAGCAGCCAAACTTCTTCTCCTAGGAGAATCCATGGAAAGACCACTTAGTCCTTGTTGAAGATGGCCCACTGGGAAGCAGTTTCCTGGAAGGGCCTTCCCTATGAGGACGGGTGGTGGTGGCTGCTGGGGGGAGAGTGAGTGCAACCCCAGCAGAGGAGGAGCCACAGAGGAGCTACAGCAACCTCTGGGGAAGAGGAGGGGGGATGGTGGCGAGTGGTGAGACTGGCTGTGTGCCACTCTGAATGAAACAAGAGTCTTCATTGCAGATAGCAAGATATGGCTTATCCTTGTAATGGATGTTGTTGCTGGAATTCTTCATGGGGACATGCACTATTTCCAATGGGGAGCTTTGCAGAAGCCTCAAAGGAGAAGGTTCATGTCTCCTGCTCCTGCTTTTTTAGGGTTGGTTTTTTGGTGTTTTATGGTTTTCACTGTTTAGCTAATTTTAAGGTTTTAAATGTGATTGTTATGGAGTTTTATTGTATTTTAACTTTTGTAAACCACCTTGGGATGCTTTATGAAAGGCAGTATAAAAATCAATCAATCAATCAATCAATCAATCAATCAAAATAAATAAATCAAGGCGAGGGGTGATACTTCCTGCAGATGTCTGGCCCCATTGGTTGGCTATGAGCAGACCTGCTCAACTTAGGCCCCCCAGATGTTTTTGAACTTCAATTTCCAAAATCCCCAGCCACAGTGGCCAATAGCCAGGGATTATGGGATTTGTAGACCAACATCTGCAGGAGGGTTGAAGTAGAGCAGCCCTGGCTAAGAAGAACAGCAATCAGCACTAGGCCATGATGCTGCTCTGAGCCACAATGCATTGTCCAGCATTACAGTATATAGGTTAGAGATTTGCACCTAAGGTGACAGGTCATTAGTTCCCACACCATAGTGGGGCACAGAGCCAATCCATTTGTTGTTTGACTTGGCTGTTAATTGAACTGAATAAAGTTGTGGCCCTTTCCTCCAATTTAGGCTTCATGTTTTCTTTGTTGTGGGTGCAGTATCACAGAACAGCCTAAAAGAGACTGTGGCCACCTGTAGCCAAGGCAGCAACACGTTTTTAGGAGTTGATCAGTATGCACCCGCATGCCCCAACATACACTTCGGTAATCATGAGCTGGATGTTGCCAAAAGCTTCATTGGGATAGTTTCAATTTTTTGCCTTTGTGCAACTCTGTTCACGTTCCTGACATTTTTGATTGATGTGATAGTTCAGGTACCCAGAGAGCCCAAAAAATATATTATTCTGTTTGTTACAGCATAGTTTGTGTCTCTCATGTACTTCCTTGGGTTTGTCCTGGGAAATCGAACAGTCTGTAATAAGTTAGATGAAAAACTACAGATTGGTAAAAACAGTTGTTCTTGATTCTCAGAAGAAAGGCTGCACAATTATTTGCATTGCTATCTCTTTTTTCATCACGGCAGGAACTGTATGGTGGGTGAGCCTCAATCACTTGGTTCCTAGCGGCTGGATGAAAATTGAACTTTGAAGCACAACAACCAACAAATTTTCTCATTTATCATGAATTGAATGTAGCATTTGTTCTAAAAAAATCTCTTTCTGGGGTCATGATAAAGAGAGCAATACAATACATAATGCTCTATATCCTCAACTTTATAACTGCCACAGACAAAAACATGATTTGAAATCAAAGTTCTGTAAATGTGGCAGTTCTGCAAAGTTCTTGAAAGCAGCAGAAATCCAGCAAAACCTGAAAGGGTAGTCTCTCTTTAAATACTCTGAATGCAGGGCCGTGGTATCACTATTGCTAGACAGAATTGGATAGTGAAAGGAGAATGGTGGGGGGTATGGCACTTTCACTGAGAGATGGACATCGAGAGCTGAGGTGTGCATAAAGCTACCGCGTTCCTGGGTGGGTCTGGGCCACCCTCTCTATTATTATGGTTCCAAAATCAGCATGAAACGGTGGTTATGGTGGCATCCAAGTTCAGATGTAATGAAACCTCAGAAGTAATGAAACTGCAGGTGTAATGAAACCTCAGGTTGGGGTGTCAAAACTTACTACAAACCAAAGGTTCAAACTGGCATTTGGGGAGGCAAACTGCAGGTCACTTTTGTCTTGAAACCGCATTTGCATGCATTTGGATATAACAGAGTTCCAATCTCTCCCCCACTTACCTCTGATTCCACATTACATGCAAATATGGCCATAGACTGGGTAAATTCACATTCTGGTAATGACAAAGAGGCCAGATTTCTAGATATGCTGAACGACTGTGCCCCAGAACAGTTGGTCATAGAACCAATCACAGAGAAGGTGATTTTGGACTTAATCCTGAGTGGTGCCTAGGACCTGGTGTGAGATGTCAGACTTGTAGAACCATTGGAGAGCAGTGACCATAGTGTGATCCGATTCAGCTGATATGCGAGTAGAGCACTGCCAAGCAAGTCGAAAAAAGATGCATTGGACTTCAGAAGAGGAAACTTCTCAAAAATGAGGGGACTGGTAAAAAGGAAGCTGAAAGGGAAAGTCAGAATCACTCCAGAAAGCATATAACTTACTTAAAACCACAATAATAGAAGCCTGGCTAGAATGTATACCAAAAAGGCGGAAAGGTACCATCAAGTATGGGAGGATGCCAGTATGGCTAAAAAGTAAAGTCAAGGAAACTAAAGAGGGGAAGAAGAATTCCTTCAGAAACTGAAAGGTCTGCCAAATGAAGAGAACAGGAAAGAACACAAACTCTGGCAAAGAAATGCAAAGAGACAATAAGGGGTGAGAAAAGAGAGTTTGAGGAGAATATAGCTAGAAGTGTCAAGGGGAATAACAAATACTTAATATTATATTTATGATATTTTGCCCAGAAACCTATTGGCAGCCAGTGAAGCTCCATCAGCAAAGGATGGATGGTATCATTTGGAGACTATTGCTCTGAAAAGCAAGAGCTGAAGTCTGGCGTTCCACAAAGCTCCGTACTGTCTCCAATGCGTTTAACATCTACATGAAACCACTGGGAGAGATCATCAGGAAGTTGGGTGTGGGATGCTATCAATATGCTGATGACACCCAGATCTATTTTTCTTTACCAACTTCATCAGGAAATGGCATGACTCCCCTAAATGCCTGCCTGGAGGGGATATTGGGCTGGATGAGGGATAACAGACTGAATTTGAATCCAAGCAAGATGGAGGTACTGTCTGTAGGGGGTCAGGATCCGAGAGATGGTTTAGATCTGCCTGTTCTGGATGAGGTTACACTACCCCTAAAATATCTGGTTCGTAGTATTGGAGTGCTCCTGGATCCCAAACTCTCCTTGGTCTCTCAGGTTGAGGCTGTGGCAAGGAGTGCTTTTTATCAGCTTCGACTGATACGCCAGATATGTCCATTCTTGGAGACTAGTGACCTTAAAACGGTGGTATATATGCTGGTAACTTCTAGGCTTGACTACTGTAATGCACTCTACGTGGGGCTGCCTTTGTATGTAGTTCAGAAACTATCATTGGTACAGAATGTGGCGGCCAGACTGGTCTCTGGGTTTACCCAAAGGGACCATATAACATCAATTCTAAAAGAACTGCACTGGCTGCTGATATGTATCCAAACAAATACAAAATGCTAGTTATTACCTATAAAGCCCTTAATGGCTTAGGTCCAGGGTATTTAAGAGAGCGCCTTCTCTGTCATGAACCCTGTCACCTATTAAGATCATCTGGAGTGGTCCGGTTACAGTTGCCGCAAATTCGTTTGGTGGAGGTTCGGGACCAGGCCTTTTCTGTGGCTGCCCCGGGGCTTTGGAATATGCTCCCTGCTAAAATAAGAGTATTTCCTTCTCTGTTTACTTTTAGGAAGACCCTGAAAATGTACCTGTTTTCCCAGGCCTTCAACTGAGACTCAATTTTTAAAATTTTAATGTGTTATTAATGTGTTTTTATCTATTATGATTTTATCTTTTTATGAATTATAAATGTGTCATGTTTTATGTTTTTAATTCTGTACACAGCCTAGAGATTTTTATATTAGGCGGTATATCAATTCAATCAATCAATCAATAATATTTTTTTAGAATTGTAGCTATGCTTGGATCATATTAGGCAGTCATGTTTAATCAATTTCTGACTAATATTCCTCATCACCCTGTTCATTTGCCTGACTTATGCCACCAGTCAGTCCCCTTCAAAGTTTTTTTAAGGCTCTTATTTAAGCAGCCAGATGGGGAAGAAGCATATTATTGAAGTCTGGTTTCTCACCTCTCATCTCGTGGATTGGCGGCTGCTGTGATACAGTGAAGTCAGTGAAGTCAATTTAATTACATATTGTAGCCTTGAGCAAAAATTTTGACCACTCTAATAAGTCGTCACTAATAAGATGCCACCAACTGTGACCCTCCCAAGCATCTCCAATATGTGAAGAAATTAGAACTTTAGACTGAAGATGAGGATAGGTTATAAGAAGGAAGAATTGTATGTGTTGTGTGTGCACATTTTACTGAATGGCACTTCAAAAATTGCCTTAAACTGCACTCTGCTGGTTCCCAAGTGGAACATAGGAAGCTGCCTTATATCAAGAAAGACCATTGGTCCATCTAGCTTAGTACAGTCTACGTTAAACTTTGGCAACAGTTCTCCAAGGTTTCAGGCAGGAGTCTTTCCCAGGAGATACCAGGGATTCAGCCTGGGACCTTCTTCATGCAAAGCAGATATTCTGTCATTCTCCCTCCCCCATCACAATCCAATCCAAATTGAGCCTCCTAGGCATTAGGGTTGTGCACAAAACCGGTTTGCCTGGTTCAGTTTGAGTCCAAACCAGACTTGAACTGGATTGGGTATGTCCAGTTTTGTGTACCACCGAACTGACCGCCCCAGTTCAGCTTGGGTTTGACCCCAGTTACACAGGTGCCCATTGTGGTGGCCTCCAAAATGGCCACCACAACTACACAGAGGCCCAAAACAGCCAGAACCAGGTCTTTAAGAGACTGGGGAGGCCAGTGAGGAGAAGGGGGATCTCCGGAGACACACCCACAGCCACAGCAGTGCTCCCCAGGTGGTGAATTCATTTAAAATATAAATTAAAAAGAATTAACCGTCAGAACCCCCGAATTGGCTGGGGAGGAGGGTTTGGCTCAAGTTCAAGCCAAACCAGGGCAGATTCCGTTTGAGGCTGGCTCAATGTTGACATAGCTACAACTGAACAAGGGGGCAAATGTCCCTGGTTCCGACAAGGAGGTGCCCCTCTCCCGCTGATTGGGTAACAGCTGGAATAGCTGTACAGCCAAGAATTTTAGGGCCACAATAGGAAACTTAAGACCTCTTGGGGCAGCCCCTCCCCCACCTTCCCAGGCGTACTGAAAGACCTGTGTGTCCTGAGAGGAAGGCAAAAAAGGAGGCATCTAGGCGAGTGAGCTCTTGCCCTCGGCTCCTGAAAAGACCAACAGCCTCAGACAATGTTATGTGATTTCCTTGTTGTAATATTGTAAAACATTAAGGTTTGGCTTTGGGTGCCTTTGTCCAGGCAGAAGGGTGGTATAAAAATGCAACCAATAAATAAAATAAAATAAAAATAAGAGTCCTTCTTTCTTCCCTTATATAACACTGGACAAGGACCACAGCCTCTTTCACGGATCGCTGCAGATGTCAACTTTGATTCTGTTATGCAACAAGCTTTTTCTATTATGCAGCTAGTTTTTGTAGTACCTAATAGGGATTCACTTACCTCAACTGGACACTTTACTCCAGACCACAGGTAGTTGAACTGGCTTTAATATTGAGGTGGTGAGAAGTGATGTCCATATGATTGCTCACAATATAGAGTACCTTCCTATAACTAATGCCTCTGCAAAGTCAATAGCTACAGTGTTTGAAATGCTATCTCAAGCTGTCCAAATTAAGGATGCATTGTGTTCAACTGCAATACTAGCTGAATTAAGCAATGTATACTAAAGCTGTAGAAGTAGCCTGGAGCACACATAGCAGTTTAAAGATATTTTGCAATTGGGGGAATTTCACACAAAATATGTTCTCTTAAATATCATTGGCAAGCACTTGGCAGATGCTGGCCTTGGAGACATCTGCATTGAATCAGGAGGTTTTGCAGAGGGATCACTAAACACTGTATTCAAAGGCTGGCAATACAATCAAGAGGTGCATCTTCTCAAGTTGATGTATGAAGCCTGCATGTGATTGCTGTGGAATAGTTTCATCATTTGGCTTCAGGGAACTCAGACATGGACGTTGCTGAAGATTTAATTGTCATGGTCCATACATTAAAAGAACAATGTTTCTGAAAAGCAGTATGAAAGTGTAATGTGTAGCAACACATTAGAATGTGTGGACAGCTTGTTTGAACAGTACATGAAACATATGCAAGAAAGCATAGATTTTGAGCATCCTACTTTGAGTTGGTGAACCTTCTGTTAAATTTCATTCATGCATCAAGCCTTTACAACCAGTTTGGATGGCTTTAAAAGGGGCTTAGACAAATTCATGGAGGACAGGTCTATCAATGGCTACTAGTCTGATGGCTGTGGGCCATCTCCAGTCTCAGAGGCAGGATGCCTCTCAATATCAGTTGCAGGGGAGCAACAGCAGGAGAGAGGGCATGCACATACCTCTTGCCTGTGGGCTCCCCAGAGGCATCTGGTGGGCCACTGTGTGAAACAGGATGCTGGACTGGATGGGCCTTGTGCCTGATCCAGCAGGGCTGTTCTTATGTTCTGTAATCTTTATCTTGTCTGCCCTCACTAGCAGAACCTACTATTTTTACTGCATAGGGCAGGGAGGATTCTCAACCTTGGGTCCCCAGATGTCCTTGTACTATGACTGAGAGCACCAAACAAAAAGTGTAAAGGATCTGAATAAGAGAATCTAAGAAGCAAACTAACAGATCCAATGACTGGTGAGATTTTTTACTTAAAGGAGAGTATAGAAGCTTGTGATTTGGGATAATGTTAATAGTTATCGATAGGGGCAAGCATCCTTTTCTCAGCTTCAATCATTTTTGTAACAATATTTTATCTGATGGAACAGTGATCAATGTTGGTTTTACTTTTACAAGATGTTTTGTTAATACCATTTTTAGATATGTGAATCTTATTAACTAATCAGGGATATTCAAGTGAGTGTTATAAATATTTTTGTATAAAGGACTATGAGGCTATTTATTTATTATATAGTGAGGCTATTCACACAGTTGTAGAAAATCGGACTAGCCTCCGCTAGCCTGATTTCCTACAACCATATGAACCACCAGGCTCGGCTGCAAGCTCGTTGGTTCCTGAGTGGGTAACCCGCTCAAGTAGCCCGCCCCTTAAACTGGGTTTGCGGAGCGAGAATTCCGCAAACCCAGTTTTTGGGATCATGAGTAGCTGCAGCATGGTTCACGCTGCAGCTACTCATGTGGAGACTCCCAACCGGGAGGCTTAAAAGCAGCCTCCAAGCTTGGAGGTCTCTCCAGCATGCCCTGTGTGCTCGCACAGAACATACTGGACCTTCCGGGGGCTGCACGCCCCCCAAACTCCCCAGCCCCTGCTGGCTCCATCACGGAGCCAGCAGTCATGTGGGTGGCCGATCCGGCCGCCCAGGCATGGCTTCCCAATCGTCTGCAGGGAGAGTGGGTTTAGCCCACTCTCCCCGCAAACCCAGACAAAGCGGGTCTCACTGATCGTGAGACCCGCCTCAGTGTGTAGATCATCATGATTGTACTAATTTAGATACTGGTGGATGTGGGCATATTTTATAGAACTGTCACATCACAGGAGAAGACCCTCATGAAAAAGATTCATTCTACAGCATTGAAATTTTGAAGATTTTAGTGATATCCTTGGAAGAATATATAAACTTTCATTAATACTTGAAAAATACACTTGAAACAGCGTGATTACTGGAGTGCAGTTGTTTATATACTTGGTTCTTTCATTGGATGTACTATATTCTTATATGTATATCTTCGTTGCTGGATACACTTTATATCTTGTTTATCACTTTGCCATGCAATTTATTCATATCACCATGTATAGATTATTCTATTTTCAATATAATCTACATTTATATAATTACTGAGGCTATTGTTTTCTGTTATATCATTGGATCTGTTAGCTTGCTTCTTGGATTCTTGCACTATGACTTCCATCACCCTTTGGCTATTGAGGCTTGGGGTGATGAATGTTATAGTCCCAACAAAATTTGGGAACCCAAGTTTGGAAACCCTGGTATAGAGAACTGAAGCTGTGGGAAACTTGCTATTGCCTTGCTCCAAAGGTGGAAACTGAACCCAAGACATATCAGAAAATAGGCTCCAAGTCTAAAGAAACATTTTAATTAAATTGGTGTCATACATTACCCAATTACTTGATCATTTTAATTGCTCAATCATTCAATGTTTAATTGATTGCACTCAGTACTTGCTCTCAATAACACAAAATACATCAGTCAGTTCTGTCCATTCCTTAAAGAATGCTTACTAGTTCTGTAATTATATGAACTGTAGCAACTTCTGCATGTACAAATATATTTCATATGCTTACTTGCTTCTGAAGTTTCCCTTTAAACTCTGGATTCTACCATCTCTCTTGTCAGCCTGGAGTTCTTAAAATTGGATGCTAAGCCAGAACCTTCCTAATTACACATGTATTTTCCCAATAAATTTTAATCACCTGACTTAGACAAGTCTACAACAGTGATCCCTCTAACAGGGATTCCCAGATGTTGTTGACTACAACTCCCATAACTCCCAAACAAAAGCCATTGCAGTTGGGGATTCTGGGAGTTGTAGTCCACAACATCTGGGAATCCCTGTTAGAGGAAACACTGGCCTACAAGGTCCCAGTTCAATATTCTAGCCTAGGGATGGGGAACCTTGGCACTCCAGCTGTTTTTGGACTACAACTCCCATAATCCCCAGCCACAGAGGCCAATAGCTAGGGATTATGGGAATTGTAGGCCAACATCTGCAGGAGTGCCAAGGTTCCCCATCCCTGTTCTAGCCACTGCACCGCTAGTATGGAACTAGAATCAATACGCTTAATGTAGGGATGTGCCAAACCGGTTCATGATTGAACCAGTCCACAACAAACCGGGCTGGTTCAATCGTGAACTGCTTCAAACTGGTTCATTGGTTTGATCAGCCAAGCCAGTTTGTTCTACCGAACCAGTTTGTAGAGTGGTGATTTGATCCAAATTTGAACCAAACCGCCACTCCTGGTCCATGCACATCCTTTGCTGAATGATGCAGGATTTACAGCAAGATCTTTTATGTGTAAATCCTACATATTAACATCCTTTGTATAGTAGACAACACAACAAATGGTCAACAACACAACAAATGTATGCAATTCAGACAGATTGGGCAGTAACCATCTTTAAGAGTCAGAGTGTACATATTGACAGTAATGGAGGGTCAGCTATTTTACCTTTAAGAACTATGCAGTTTTTTATTGTAAAATCTTGTTATTTTTATGAAATACAATACTTATAACCAGTGGTGCAAGAAATGTTTTGCTTCTAGTATCTTTCGATTCCTTCAATTAAAAAATGGAGGAGAACAGGGCATTTCATTTATTTGACAAGTGGATAAGAAGAAGAAATTGTTTCTCTTCTCTCTAAACCAGAAAATAAACCTAAATATCAACAGCATGACCATTTTAAATCTACAAAGGATTCCCAATCAATGCCAGACTTTCTGCTGATGCAAGGTAACGCAAGGGAGGAGGGAAGGGGGGTAAACCTACTGCACAATAATCTCAAATGGGAAAATTTAGCTGTAACGGAATTTAACTTTGGCAGCAGACAGCAAGTGAAATTACTTTTGATGTCTAAACATCTGTCTTTCTGCCAAGCTTTAATAGATAAACAGACTACTTCATGTTATGCTAAATTGTGTACATTAATGAGCAGGCAGTAGCCTGAAAAGCTGGATGGGTGTCTTATGCCAATTTACACTGTAGACCCATGTGGGATTTCAAGGATATTTAACTCTATCTCAGAAATGGTGAAATGCAGTTTACCACAGATCTGTGGGTAAGCAAGCAGTGAACCTACAGTGAGGAAGTAATAAAGAAATGCTATATAGATAGGATTCAAATCCCAATTCAGCAATACCCATGAAGCTGTGTGACTTTGGGCCAGTCACTTCTCTCAGCCTAACTACCTCACAACATTTTTGTGAGGACCAATCTTCTTGCAGGAAAAGTGGAATAGATGTATTTTTCATATTAAAATACCCGTGAGAGTACTGAACCTCATGTTCCAGGTCTCCTTCGATTCTTTAAGGAGGCACACAAGAGGCAAAAGAAGAAAAAAGAACCTCAGTAACAGAATATTAATGGGAGGTGGAAAAGGAGACAATATTTAACACTGGATAGGAATGTTAGTGAAACAGATCCGAAAATCCCCAATCAAAGCCTGTCATATGCAGGCATGATGCATTTATTGCAGTTTGCTGCAATTAAAACTCTTTTAAAAAGATGTTTCAGAAGGCAATCCCATTTTATGTTGCCAGCCTCACACTGGGCACATCACAATATTTTTTGAAGAGTTTTAATATGATAGAACCAAAACCTGATGATGAGATAAGAAGTCCCTCTTTCATTATCTTTTTAATAGATTCAGGCATTATAGTTTTGAAATGAATTAAAGTGGAACAATTGTGATGTTAAACAGGAAGGATTAAGACCAAGAAGTTTCAGGACAGTTGTGACAGTGTGTTGTGTTATTTGTAAGAAGAGTCCTATTAAATCCATTTAGGTTGATATCAAAACAATTCTGGAAGTTAAGGTTGTGGGTTACAGTTCAGAAAAGAATACAAATGGTTATGCAATGACAATCTCTGATTGATTCTTAAATCCCAGTTTTTAAAAAAATGTTACCCAAGATACATATGGAGGGGTTTGTCACCCCTGGCTGTGCATAAGGGCAGCCCTGCTGAATTAGGTCCAAGGCCTATCTAGTCTAACATCCTGTTTCACAGAGTGGCCCACTAGATGCCGCTAAGCCCACAGGCAAGAGGTAACGGTATGCCCTCTCTCCTGCTGTGGCTCCCCTGCAACTGGTATTTAGAGGCATCTTGCCTCTTAGGACGGAGATAGCCTATAGCCACTAGATGAGTAGCCATTGATAGACCTGTCCTCTGTAAATTTGTCCAAGTAACCTTTAAAGCCTTCCAGGTTAGTGGCCATCACAACATCCCGTGGCAGATAATTCCATAGATTGTGCTGTGTGAAAAAGTACTTTCTTTTGTTGATCCTAAATTTCCCAGCCTTCAATTTTATGTGATGACCCCTGGTTCTAGTGTTGTGTGTGAGAGAGAAATTTCTCTCTGTCCACTCACTCTACTCCATCCATAATCTTGTAGACCTCTATCACGTCTCCCTGTAGTCGCCTGTTTTCCAAACTAAAAATCCCCAGATGTTGTAGCCTTGCCTCACAAGGAAGGTGCTCCAGGCCCGAATCATCTTGGTTATCCTCTTTTTCACCTTTCACAGTTCTACAATATGCATCACTTTACGCATTCTTGCATTGAACTGTATTTGCCATTTTGTTGCCCACTCACCCAGTTTGGAGAGATCCTTTTGAAGCTCCTCACAATCTGTTTTGGATTCCACTACCCTAAATAATTTACTGATATCTGCAAATTTGGCCACTTTGCTGCTTACTCCAACTTCTAGATCATTTATGAGCAAGTTTAAGAGCACTGGTCCCAGTACAGATCCTTAGGGGACAACACTTCTTATTTCCCTCCATTTAGAGAACTGTCCATTTATTCCTACCCTCTGTTTCCTATCCTTCAACATGTTTTCTGAAGAGCCTTTGGTGGGCTCTTTTGGAAGTCCAACTTTTTAGAAGTCCAAGTATACTATGTCAACCAGATCAATCAACCAACCAATCTTTATTACGTTCTTTGACCAGCATAAAGTAGGTTACATTTAAACAACATTAAAATGGTGTTAAAACCATATGCCCAGAACTGTGAGAGTAGAGAGGCTATAAGCTTTACACTGTAATACAGCTATTGTTAAACTGTGGTGAACTATCTTAAAACTTCAGATAAAATTAGTGTAAAATGGTTGAAACTATACAAAAGCTTTAAGTGGTTAACATCTTAAAGTCAATCTATAAAACTATAAAATGTTGTGGGGCATGTGACCATGTGTTGTGTTGGTCCTGCTTAGTTCTTGCTGACTGCCAGCACCTAACACATTTTACATGCTGAACTGGATCACCTTTATCCACATGACACTCTCAAAGAACTCCAAAAAGTTAGTAAGGCAAGACTTGCCCTTGCAGAAGCCTTGAGGTTTCTCCTTCAGCAATGTTTAATGTCTATATGTTTAACAATTTTGACCTTAAGTATGCTTTCCATCAATTTACCCAGCACAGGAGTTAAGCTAACCAACCTGTAATTTTCCAGATAACCCCTGGATCCCTTTTTGAAAATTGAAGTTACATTAGCTACTTTCCAGTCCACTGGTACAGAGCCTGGTTATAGGGACCAGATACATATTTTGCTAGGAGACCAGCAATTTAACATTTGAGTTCCTTCAGGACTCTTGGGTGGATGCCATCTGGCCCTAGTGATTTTTTAATTTTTAGTTTTTCAAGACAGTTTAGAACATCCTCTCTGATCACCTCAAATTGGCCCAGTTCTCCAGCCCCCAAGCCTGAGAAGCTCAGACCCAGAGCAGGTATATGGCCAGTATGCTCCCCCATGACACCGTCATCATCTAAGGGTCAAACTGCCTCCTTGGCTGATTTTCTGCTTTTTATATATTCAAAGAAGTTTTTTTTAAATTCCCCTTGACACTTCTAGCTATATGCTCTTCAAACTCATTTTTTGAATCCCTTATTTTCTCATTGCATTTCTCTTGCCAGAGTTCATTTTCATTTGGGCAGGAGTTTAATTTTCTGTTGTCTTCTCTTTTATAGCATCCCTGAAAACTAGGTCTTAGCTGCAGTTGTCAGCTAATTAAAGGTTTTAAGCTCTGTCTTCCAAGAGAATTACAAAAGTGGGGTAGTAATCAGTACAGCTTCTCCATAGTATCAAGTACTACTATTTACATACCACTTTTCAAAGCAAAAAGCAATGCATCTCTTTTAAAACTATTTTCCAACATGTTGTTGCTGTTTTTTTAGGACCAGTTATCCATCATCAAGTTTTATGTAAGTTCCACTGGTGGGCCCTTCAACAGAGTGTTGTGTAATATGGCTGTGCTATGTTAGATCAGGAACTTCGAAAACAGCCCCATATGGGCCATTTTGGAGAAGGTAGGGAAGAGCAGAAGGTTTCAAGTTTCCTCCCTGGCTTCTCCAAGATAGGGCTGAGAGAGATTGCTGCCTGCAACCTTGGAGAAGCTGCTGCCAGTCTGTGAAGACAATACTGAGCTAGATAGACCAATGGTCTGACTCAGTATATGGCAGTTTCCTATGTTCCCCATTGAAACTTGGATTTATCTTACCTCCTTCAGAAGAAATAGGAGCTTTCTGGAGTTCCAAATGACAGTGAGACTTTACTCCTTTTCATGTGTGCATGATTGTGGCTGTTGGGGGTGGGGGCTATCTTCTGCCCTATATCTGCTGCCCACCTGCTTTCCCATGCATCTCTCTCTCTGTGTTTTTTTGCCCATTTTAAAAACTCACACACTTTAAAAGAGGCCCATTTCCAAGTTTCTCCTGAGATTCTCTGATGTTACACCACTTACAATGTGATACTCTGGTGTTATATTACTTTTCTTCCAGTGAGTATCCCACTTACTTTCAAAAACTAATGTAAGGTTGATCAGGGAAATACCCAACCCCAAACCTGACATTCTGAAGGGACTAAAGGAGCCCAAACCAATATTGTAGGGTTGGGTCTGATCAGGTGGGACCCAATCCTGACACTTGTGATCATGTACAGCCCTACTGCATACATTGTATTCAATTATACTATCATTAAAAAATATCTTGACAGATCTCATAACAGCCTATACTGTTCCAATTTCAAATTATTGGTGTACAAAGTACCAACATTTTCTAGGAAATGAAAAGTTTTTGTAACGATACCTAAGCTAAAGATATATGCACCTGGTAGGACCGTATTTGCCGACTATAAAAGGTAAGAGAACTCAATGTACAACCTGCAATTAAATCAGAATGGTGCTAGCAATCGTCTCCCATATCTATTACTGCAAGTGTGCATGATTCTACTTCTAGAAAAGGGAATGTGATTTCTTACAGCGACATTGGAGAGTGCTGCTTAATTATTCATCCTGAAATCTAATTTCTAAGCTTGTAATCATTTAACTCCTCAAAATGGAATTTGTTGCTGAAAGAAGCTGAGGGGAAGAGTATTGCTTAACCATTCATTTTGCATTCAGCTTCCTTGAAACATGGATCAGTTTCAGGTTTAGCTAAACCCCCATTGATAGGTATAGGGGTGTGTGTGTGTGTGTGTGTGTGTGTGTGTGTGTGTGTTACTGCTGGAAGAGTTATTTTTATACTACAAATCAAAAGCTGTATCCTGCAGTCTTCTCTTCCTGAATTATCTTACACTGCCCTCTGTAGCATGGTATGGCAACAGCCATGGGTCCAGAGCAGCGAGCTAAACAAGGCGAAACATATGCTACTTTATTCCATCACATCACCTGCAAGGTTCAAGTGTGAATTCTAACACGTGGGAGGTGATGGGAGATGAAGGCCCAGGATGGGCAGGACAGCCTCAGCTGCAGGAGTAGAGGGTCAGAGGTATTTAGAGTTGCCCCAAGACCCAGCTCAGCTATTAAGGAGCTGGTAGGAGCGAGGAGGAGGCTGGCAGAAAGGGAGAAGCTAGAGAATGAGCCCCTGGTGGCGCAGTGGTAAAAACTACCGCCCTGTAACCAGAAGGTTACAAGTTTGATCCTGACCAGGGGCTCAAGGTTGACTCAGCCTTCCATTCTTCCGAGGTCGGTAAAATGAGTACCCAGAATGTTGGGGGCAATATGCTAAATCATTGTAAACCGCTTAGAGAGCTTCGGCTATAAAGCGGTATATAAATGTAAGTGCTATGCGGGACCATAGAAGAACTCACATGGAGACTGAGGGGAAAAGGAAAAGCCAGACAACCTGAGGATGACAGTCAGAGCATCATTAAGAGGTTCCGACCCATGATGTAATGAGGTGGGAGCCAAACTGAAAGAGAGGGACTGAGGCAGTAAAGAAACCAGCTCAGGTGAGTTCAGCAACCCTTCTAACTCCTTCTTATTCGGGGGCTAACTGGTGTGGTGAATTACTTTGCTCATGCTTTCCAGCCAGTTTCCCAATCTCTATGACATAGAGTTACTCCTGCTCACAGAAGGAAAATGTTTATTGTCAATTTCTGTAACCTATTAAGCGTGTCACATGCTTAGAAAAGTGATAAAATCCAATGGAATATTTAATCCTAATCAGGAACATGAGAGGGTAACAAAAACAATTACATAGCGGTTGGAGTGTTGAAAGCACTTCACCTTATCCCAATACGGAGGGTGGTTTACCATAGTAAATAAACATTTACACGAGCGAATTCAATTGCAGGCAGAGAATTGTGCATCACTGTTTAGACATCCTTTGTCATATTATTTGGTGGTGGAACATGCCAGCTCCAAGAGGAATCAAAGGAAAAAGAGGGCAGGAAACTGGATGTCCTGGGATTGGATAATCTACCCTACCTCCTCCTGAGCAATAACCAATTATATGGCATGTTACGACCTTGGATTATAGGAGCAACTTTCTCCCCTTCTTGCTAGTCTTTCAGAGGCGGATATAAACAAATGCATTCGCTTACAGTAGGGGTGTGCACGGAACTGGCTGGCCCGGTTCGGTTTGAGTCCGGACTGGACTCGAACCAGACCAGCCAAGTTCAGTCTGGCCCCCATCAAACCCCACCCCCTGGTCTGGTCTGGGGGGGTCCTCAATTTTTATTTTTATTTTTTTAAAAATAGTATTAAAATACAGCATTGCAGAGGTCATTTGCACATGCACGGCGGCCACTTTGTTTTTTCCAAAATGGTCGCCACACACCGTTATGGAGGCCTGAAAGGGTCAAAAATACTCCATTTACCTGGCCACAGGGGTGATTTGAGAGGCTGGCAGGCGGAGGGGGAACCTTTGTGGACCCCCCCCCCGCGGCCTACAGGAAGCCCCCCAAAGTTGTTACAGTTATTTTAATTCTATTTAAAAGGTGTTTTTAAAAAAAAGTTCATGGACCTGTGTGGAGGTTCCGGTCCGGTCTGGATGGAACCGGGGGAGGGTTCGGTTCGATCCCGAACCCCCGAACCTTCAGACCTAACCTCCGGACCCCCGAACCGGTCCGCACATCCCTAGCTTAGAGGGACATACTTTTTCCCCAGCAGCAGACAGCAAATCAGTACTCACAAACATTTGGGAAACAGTCTGAGAACTTTGCAGCTACTGTAGTGCTAAAGATGGCATGCATGGCTCTGATCTACTTTGCTGGGAAAAGGTGAGAAGGATCAAATAGAGGTTTTTAAGATTCTTTACAAGTGTTTATTTGTTATTAGGGCTGCTGCTCAGCCCCTCTTGGGACCCTCAAGGCGTGGTTATAAAGCAGGCAGTTCCCATAGGAAATCACAACTGCAGATTTAAAATCCATATATATTGAATACAAAGTAGAGGATTGATTCTAATTTGTTACAGAGACCGCACAAGATTTTTCATATATCTGGGTGCTAATACTTGATCTCTGCTATACTGGCTATGTAAATACATGTGCTATTGTAGTGGGTAGCCATGGTTAACTAACGCCTAGCCCTGGTCCCCTTGGATACTGCACAGGGAGTGGCAATCAGCAGGAGCACTGTGACTGGTCACCAGGCCCAGGCTGAGGACAATTAAATTCAAAGAGATGTCCCTCTTTTTTTTTGAGGGGAGGGGTTTTGTTAATCAGTTAAGTTTGGATGGAGTTTAGTGCTGGAGGTGGAGAGAGCAAGAAGTGCTGGAGACTTGCTGATTCTCTCTCGGGGGGACTGAGAGGTCTGGTCTGGAAGCTTACAGGCTTCTTGAAGGAAAACAAATAGGTAAAGAGAGAATAGGGACAGTGTTTAGCCAGAAATAGTGTTAGATTGTTTATATTTTTATTTGTGTGTGACTGCAACTCAGATCTTGAACCTAATTACCTGACCTTGCACTACAACATATTTGATCTGCTAGTCAAGTTAATCAAGCAATAAAACTATTTTGGTTGTTTGCTTTTGGGGCAAGAAGACTGTTTTATATTCAGTCCAAATGGGACTGAGGGTGGGATGGGATTCCTATTCTACCCAGCCCAGGGAATCCAGGGAGAGAGAAATACAAAACCTCTCATCAGAGTATGTGGTGGCAATGGATACTACCAGTTTGAAAAGGCCCACCCTTTAGAGGGAAGTAGCTCTTTAGACAACCTACACAAGGAAAGGGCCAGTCAGGAGTTTCTGGGGGAACCCAGCTACAGCTAGACTGCAGCTAGACTTAGGTGGAGGAGAAAGATGGTGAAGGATGTTAAGGGATCCTCCAGAGACAGAGGAGGTAGTATTTAGAGACTGGGCAAAGAGAAAAGGCAGGCTCAGTTAAAAAACAAACAAACCAAAAACCTGGAGAAGGAGTGGAGGACAGAGGAAAATGGACCCAAATGAGCTTGGGGAGAGGCAGCAGATCTGGAGATCCAGAGATCCAGGGAGGAGGTGGAAGAAAGTGACCGAGAGATTCAAAGGGTTTGGTTAAAGAAAGAAAGCAAAGTTGAACGGGTCAGAAAAACCAGAGGAATAGAAGAGGGATGAGAAGGATAGACCCCGAGCAAGTTTGGGCAGAAAAAGCAGACTGAGCACATTCAGAGATCCAGAAAAGGAGGTGGAATGGAGAGATAGGAAAGCCTGAATGCGTTTGGGTAAAGGAACTAGGAAAGAATGGGGAAAGAATGGGGAGAACTGGCTTTGTTCTATGAAGGGAGAACCACAGCTCAGTGGTGTAGCCAGGGTAGAACAGCCAGGGCATGTGCCCTGGGTGGCACTTGAAGGGGGCGTAAATGCCATTGACTGCCCCACTCACAAAATTCAGAAGATAGCGGCTGCCGCCAGGCAGACCTGCTGCTCACCGCTGCAGCTGGCATCTCCGGTAGGTGCCCGGGTGGTCAGCGGACCTGACACCCGCACCCCAATCAGAAGGTTGCTGGTTCGAATCCCTGCTGGTACTATTTTGGGCAGCAGCAATATAGGAAGATGCTGAAAGGCCATCATCTCATACTGCGCAGAAGGAGGCAATGGTAAACCCCTCCTGTATTCAATCAAAGAAAACCACAGGGCTCTGTGGGCGCCAGGAGTCAAAATCGACTTGACACCTTTTACCTTACATCATCCTAACATTTCACAGGATTGTTGCAAGGATGTGAAAATGCATAATCAATTTTCATAATTGATCATGAATTGACTGAAATTCAATGCTGCAAGATGTTGAGATAGCCACTAGCTTAGTGATTCCATGAACCACTGACTGGAAAGTGCTGAGGGGCTGTTGGGGCCCCATCCCTGGTATTGGCCCTGCCTCCTGCATCTGACACCAAATGTAGGGGGTGGGACTCAGTGGCAGACGCATGATTTGCACGTGCATTTTTTCAAAAAGGGTGCAGGGGGATATTAAGACTTGCATCAAAATAAGTCTGTGCAAATCAGTTGATGGGGATTTTTTTTTTAAAAAAAGCTGTGTTTCTCTCCTGCAGTGTTCCCTTGAGTTTTTTTCATACGTGTACAGAGATGAGTTTTGTTCTGGGTGACAGTATCAAGGTAGTGTGCGTGCATTCAGAGTGGGGCCTTCCTGATTCAACCTGGACGGGATCTAAAATTAGCATGCAGATCAAAAAACATCATAGACCAATTTGCGTCAGTGAAAGCAAGGAGGTGCAGTTATAATTTTCAGGTAGTGCCATAATTTGTTAATTAAAAGATTAATGAGCTTGACTTTTATTTTTGAGCTGATATTATGGTAAAGTTATCTGAAATATGGGAGTCAGATGTTTGGACAGGGCACAATTTCAGTGCTTGCCCTAGCGCTATTTTCCCTAGATACGCCTCTGCTGGGTTGGTATCCTTGATTGAAGAAATTCGTCACAAATCCATTCCCTGTCAGTCAAAGCCTAGGAGGCTTTCTAACTGTGTTTCACACTCATGAGAGAGCGGTCCATAGGAGGATGTCCACCATTAAACTAGTCAATGTATTTGTTTCTTGCAAATAATGAACCAGAGCAGACCATTTTTCCTAATGGATTTAATATTTCTCATGAGCCTTTGGGTCTTTGGGTGAAACTTTGGGTCAGGGTTCCTATGGATGCTCTCTTTTTACTCTGGGGAGGAGCTGACAGCCCTCCACGTTTGGAAAGAAGTAAATCTCCTTTGCCTGGTGAAAAGATCTCGAATAAAAACCCTTCTAGCCTACCTAATTGGGACCTGAAACATTCTCATTCTCTCTCTCTTTCTCTCTCTCACACACAGAATAGGCATTTGGGGATGAAAAATAGGAAAATCCTGGAAGCAAGGTAGTGAAGGGCACTTCCTATATCTACCTATCTGATGCTGGTGAAAGAGAAGCCAGATTCTTGGGAACAAAGCTAGGGTGTGATGATGAGAAGCAGAGGGACTAACAGTGTTAACAGATAGGTCCCCAAAGACTATGCAAAATGTGTGTGTGTGGCAGGGGTGGGGCTTGGCTATCTATTCTTATAGGGTGAAGAAGGATCCTTCTAGAGTCCTTTCAGATTGATGGTTATATAATTCCTGGCTGGACACAATAGATTCAAAGTGGCAAGTTAAAGAGATGGGATTGCTCAAGAAATTAAATTTCTAGGGGCTTGTTGGCTTTATGATTTAGCCAGATCCAAGAAGGGGAACTGAAAAGAGTAGCTGATAGGTTTTAACACACACACATACACACAGATATAGATATATAGATACGTCTATACATGAAGAATGCAGAGACATGCTGACTACGGAGACAAAGAAAATCAACGATGGAGAAATAGACCAAAGTTTGATTCCCTGTCTGTGGTATCTGGGAGGGATGCTGTGGGGTGGGGGCAGAACAATAAACAATAGCCTCTCTGTGACTTGAAGGTTGGACATGTGCAGTAACTATAGAAAATGTATCTAGTCTAGAGTACCGTGATTGGTCAATGCTAGTCTATAGAGGTCCTGAAGATGTACAAGGTGTTAACGCACATTCAGGCCTTTGTATTTGCATAAATGATAAGACTGATATATAATCTGTAGCTGCCATTAATCAGGGCTCTTTCACCCTCGTGACTGATGCCCAGTACCGTGATCAATAAAGCTTTGAATCTGATGGAACAGTGTGCTCTCTGCTTACAAACAACCCCAAGCAGTAGATTTCTCCAACACGAGCCATGATGACCTTATTTGGAAATTTCAGAAATGGGTTGGAATGGCTATGCAGGATGTTGGAGGATCCTTTGGGGACCCCTATGAGGTCAGGATACATTAGCCATGCTTCCTTCCTGACTTCTCACCTGAGTGACAACCATTGTTTCTTTTCCTGGACTCTCCTAAACACAGATCAAGCCAAGCTAGGCACCCCTGTAGATGCCTGGAGGGATGTACAGATGGTCCTAATCTGGGACCCCAAACACATTAATTGGCAGTTGGGCACTTCACTCAAGGAATGGCATTTTTATAGTTGCATAGCCCTGTCTGGCTATCTGGGAGTTACCAGCTACCACTATTTACTTGTTTGCTTCTGTTCTCAGTAAATGTACTTTCCCCCCAAAAGACCTCTCTTTAGTCTGTTGTTTGAGTAGGAGTACTCCAACATCAATCTATCTTTATCCACAACCAAAACTTATTGCTGTATGCACATTCACAATTAATTCCACAGCTAATTTCCCCCATACAGAATAAAAGTTTAGTCATGGGGCATGGTAGTAAACACATGCATGAGCAAACGTGGTAACAAGGCTCCCTGGGTGATACTGCTCTTCTGTAGTGGAAAGGAATGCTATTCTATGTTTCCTCTCCCTTTTCTTTAATAAGAAGTGGTGATAATCATCAACAAGATGATACAAAACTCAAAACTTATTTGACTGTATATCCTGTCTTTCTTCCATGATAGAACTTAAGGCAACATATTCAGAGTTCGAAGCAGGTTTCCATCTAAGTACTAAAGTTTGCTGTATACTCTACCTTCAGATGACAATCCAAAATTGCTTTGGGGAATACCAGATTACTATCCAAATGGAAGTGCATTGGAGCCCCAGGTGAGTTTTTGGAAGGAAGAGCAGGATGTAAATACATTTATATGCATTACATGATTTGAAGAGGAGGAGGAGGAGTGACACAACATTCTGTTTTGGAAATATTAGTCTGACCTTGTTCTGTTGGTTCCTTGGTATCATTTGCCTATTGTCTATTTTATCATTCCTAGTTAGTGGGATTGATTAAACCAAGCCAAGCTGGAGTGTGTGCCAGGATGGTACTGAAAGTGTCAGCTTGTAACTGAAACTCATCTTACATTTATTTGATTCCCATTCTCATTGTTTGAAACCAGCCTATTGTTGGCTGGAGGATTAAAAACCCTTCATTATTCAAAAGCCACAACAGGACCATAGCTCTGTCTCTTGAATTAAGCAATGGATTGATTTATTATTTTATGAAGTGTCCAGGGCTATGCTAGAAGCTGTAGAAGTTCAACATATAATCAGGTCCCTACCAGCAATCCTGATGAGGGGAGATGCCAGAGATGGAGGTGAGAAAAAGAGTTTTTCTATTTCTGTTTATTATTTCACTGGCTCAAAATAGAGCTGACAGCAAAAAGAAAAAGATTTTCTTTGCTGCTACCTCTCTGCTCTGTCCTGTTGTTTTGCCCCACCTCCTGATTATATTATAAACACCTTCAGCTGAATTGAGCTTACCCAGAAGGAATGGCTGGCAACTACACCTCTCCTACAGCTATAAAAGGCAGGAATTGCTGATGACACAGCCAGCAGGTGGATCCACCTGTAGGAGGCTGGCCTTTGGCACCTGGGCCTTTGATGAGCTGGTCTTGTGGTAGCAAGCATGAATTGTCCCCTTTGCTAAGCAGGCTCCACCCTGGTTTGCATCTGAATGGGAGACTATATGCGTGAGCAATGTAAGATAGGGCTGAGAGAAACTCTTGCCTGCAACCTTGGAGAAGCCACTGCCAGTCTGTGCAGACAATACTGAGCGAGATGGACCTATGGTCTGACTTGGTATAAGGCAGTTTCCTGTGTTCCTTTGATGAGGCTGAGGTAGACTATGCTGTAGCAGATTTATATAAAAACCTCTTCTATAATGCTCGGTCAGTCCAAAACAAATCAGAAATCACCAAAGGTTTGATTGTGCTGTCCTGGTATATATTACAGAGACCTAGTTATTTATTTATTATTAATTACATTTATACCTCGCTCTTCCTGCAAGGAGCTTGGAGTTCCTCTGAGGAGCTCAGAATTTCACTCTAGTGGCACAGTGCATGCTTATTTTTACCCTTACAACAAACCTGTGAGGTAGGTTAGGCTGAGAGATACCTCCCTGCTGACTTAGCAAAGAGGAACCTTTTAACATGGTGATTCTCTTTATTTAGCAGGGGGAGAGTAACTGGCACTCTTCACCCCCAGCACAGTACCTCCAGTCAGGGGTGTATCTAGGGTGGGGCAGGCAGGGCACGTGCCCTGGGCGCCACTTGAAGGGGGGGCGCCATTTCTTAAAATTTCTAAGAAATTTTTTTTAAGGCTGCCGAAAACCAAATGGCCACCTTGCATGCTCAAATGGCCTCTGTGAGGCCCTAGGCCATACCAGGCCTCACAGAGGCCATTTGAGCATGTGTGGTGGCCATTTTGTTTTCAGCTGCCATTAAAAAAAAAAAAATTTTTTTAAATGGCCACTGAACATGCTCAAATGGTCCCTGTGAGGTCCTAGAGGCCAGCAGGGGGAGGGGGAACATTTGCAGACCCCCCCATGGCCTTTATGAAGCCCCCCAAAGGGGCTACAGGTAATTTTTTTTTAAAAAAAATAATATAATATAAGTAGCTGTACACATATTCAGATATATGACTTGTATGTGACCTTCAGACTTGTATTTTTAAGCTGATATTATGGTAGAAAGTTATCTGAAAGATGGGTGTCAGATGTTTGGACAGGGGGCACAATTTCAATGCTTGCCCTAGGTGCTATTTTCCCTAGATACGCCTCTGCCTCCAGTGACTGTTGCTGGTGTCTATCTTATGTTTCTTTATAGATTGTGAGCCCTTTGGGGACAGGGATACATCTTATCTATTTATTTCTCTGTGTATTTCCCTGAGCTATTCTTGGGAGGGCGGAATAGAAATCGAATGAATGAATGAATGACTGGCCCAAAGTCACCCAGTGAGTTTCATGGTTGAATGGGGATTCGAACTTGGGTCTTCCCAGGCCTAGTCCCACTCTAACCACTACACTATGCTGGCTATCTGTTGTGGGAGTCTCAGGCCCAGTTAGGACCCACCTTCTTGTGGCAGGATACTCTGTTGTGAGGCAGGTGAGAGGTCGAAGGTGGGTTAGTGGAGTGACTGTGATCCATAAAAATAACATCTCCTTTACCAGGATCCCTGTCAGGGAATCTGCCTATATTGAGCATGTATCAATCAATCTCTTTATTTTGGTCAGCGACCAGCATGAGGTTAAAACAAATGTAAAAAAGCAGACAATCAAACTTCTATTACAAATGATAACACCAAATAAATTTTAAAAAGTCCTCCTCAGCATAGATCAAGGTACTAAAAGTACTACTAAAATAATTAGGGATAGAGGAGGCAGCAGTGTTTCATGCTTATGAGGCTATTACACACAAATCAAAACTCAACCAGTTGCCTTTTTGACTCCTAAATCTGAGAGGAATTAAACAATTCAGGAGCTTGAGAAAATATTGTCATTAGATTTACTGATATTGAGCATGTATAATTAAATCTAGGGACCAAGGATAGACTGGGACTTCAACTTCTGTTGATGCAATCACCCTGCTGCCCAACAGAGTTGCTAACTGAGCTGACAGACTTCACAGAGCTGATACTGGAGTTGCCCAGGCTTATGGTGGTGGAATTCCTTGTATACAAGATGACAGACCAATGTATGAGTCTCTGAAAAAGAAAAAGGATTTTCAGGAAAGAATGAAGCTGATAGAGTGAATGTTCAGGCAACATGAATGAGTTTTTAGGAATGAGTTTCATTTAAAAAAACAACCCCAAACATTCTACATTGCACTCATAATCATTCACAATTTACATACAGAGCATGAAAGAAACACAAGAACACAAAATTTACAAAAGTTATACATTATATTAAGAAAAACGCATCAAGATACAGTGAAAATACATCGAAAATGCTACATAAATTACATAGGTTGATAGACTGGTCAATACATTACACTGCACTAAACCATCAGAAAGCAAAACTTTGGTTTAAGTCCACATCTACACAGAGATCCTTCAAGTGATGGTAGGAGGAAGCAGGGCTTCCTCTCATTTCCACCAGTTACTCCACCTGTACTTGCGCATACGCTCCTGTTCATAAGCAGCTACCTTAGTTACCTAGGCAACAGGTGCTAGGTAACTGTTGCCAAGGGCTGTGGAGTGTTGGGATGGAGGCAGTTAAGGACAGTTGGAGAGGAAGGTGAAGAAGGGAAGAGGAACCGACTGGAAAAGTGAAGAGCGGATACTTTGGTGGATTATCAGAAGACCAGTGAGAGAAAGAACAGTTGTGAGGAGCAGGCAGAAGTAGAACACCCACCATGCAAGCATCTTAGTAGATTCAGGTGCTGGGAACTTCAAGATGCTGCCCTGTACCAACTGGGACATTGTGTTTGCATGCTTTTAGGCTACTTACTGTGAACAAAGGTGTATGTAGTATATTTGGTCTCAAAGAGAAGGGAACATTTGTAAAACTTTAGTCTTAAAATATAAATACAATGAGGCACTTGTGCGGGGAGAGTGGGTTTAGGACACAAGCAGGGAGCTGTCCCTGGGCGACTGGATCAGCCACCCACATGATTGCCGGCTCCATCACGGAGACAGCAGGGGCGGCGGGGATCGGGGGCCAGCCACCCCCTGGAATGCCCAGGATGCTCGGCACAAGCATCCTGGAGAGACCCCTGAGGCTGGGAGGCTTGTTGGAGTCATGGAGTGAAGCCGTGGCACAGCGTGCCACGACTGGTAAAATGCAGTTAACGGAGCGAGCACTCCATTAACGTCATTTAAGGGGAGAGATTCCTAGGTGGGCTAGCTGCCATGGAACCACTGGGCCCGCGGGTGAGCCTAGTGGTTCTAACCATCACTAGAATGGGCTGGGCTCCCTTAGCTCGGTTTCTAGTGATTGTCAGAATAACCTCAATCTGTTCCACATTGGCATTTGTTTGGACTCCCTAACCCCCTTCTCAGATTCCTTTAAATGAACCTGTGGCTTCCACCTGCCACAAGAGCACTTTTGAGCAGACTACATGAAGACATGTATTGTTAAGAGTGCAAGAAGTAATTAATGCCTACTTCTGTGAGGTCACAGAATGTTGGGCTAGTGAAGGGAGGGGTATGGAATGAGTGAAGAGAGCAAGAAAAGCAGTTGATTGGTGACATCTAGCAAAACTGAGAAGATATGACTGTGGAAAGGGCAAAGGGAGAAGAAAAATTTACAAGGCATCAGAAAGTAGAGAAAGGGCGAATCCCAGCAATAGGAACAGAAACTGACAGATCTGTGTGCCAAAAACTGAGATTCAATCAACAGTTACAATCACTGCACAAATGATAAATAATGGGTTAGAGCTGAGACTTCTGAGTTATATTGTAGTTTGTTCATTGTTAACTTTATGCATTTCAAGACATAATGAAAAATATTTTGCATATTCATGGCACTCTACAGTGGTTGCAATCTGCCTCTTCACATTCCATGTAAAGAATTAAGTGACAAAAGAAATCACAATTTGTAACCTTATCAAGACATGCTACCCATTCATACCATTCAACAAACTCTCATCTCCATCTCATCTCCACCTCTCTCTCATTGTGTCCAGCTAGAATTTTCCAACCCACACAGTCAGAGGCGGAACCAGGGTAGGGCAGGCAGGGCATGTGCCCTAGACACCAGTGGGGGGTGTGCAAATTGCCTGCCTATGCCCCGCTCCACCCCCACATTTATTTTATTTTTTTTTTAAATTACCCCCCCCCTTCAATCCATTCCCAACAAGAGCCCGGGTAGTGCCGGGTCTGCTGCTTACTACTGCCTGGCACCGCGGCTGGCCCGTCTCAGTCCTAGCGGTGCCCGAAGCCCCCCCACTCGGCGCAGGCACTCCGCGTCATGCAAGATGAGATCTGTCCGGGCCAGCTGGGCGGGTGCTCTCTCACTGGCTGGCAAGTGGAAAGTGTGCTCAGCACGCCTCCGTTTGCGCCGGAAGCCTGCCTGCGCAGCAGCACGACGACCACATGACATGGTGGGGATGGATGGAGAGAGCGCAGCTGAGTTGAGCCACATGCTGTCCCCATGTGTTTGCTGCTGCCGGCAATATTCGTTGTTTCTCTTTCCCAAGTCCTGCCTGCTTGCTGCCATTGAGTAAGTGTGCTCCAAAGATTCAAATAATGAAATGATCATCTGTGGGGACTTGGGTGGTGGTGGTGGTGGGGGGACTCAAATGTGGAGACAGATGTACGTATACTTGTAGTAGCTGAGGAGGATGGAATGGAAACACTTTTGGTGGGGCAGCGGGGAGAGAAACTCCTGTTTGAAAAATGTGGAGGAGAGGAGTAGTTGTGTGCGCTGACTCTGAGGATAGAAATGGAATGGAAACTCTTTTGGTGGCAGCGCGGGCGGGGAGGGGAAACTTGTTAGTTTGAAAAATGGAGGAGGACAGAGTTGTGTGCTGCTGAGGATGGAATGTATGGAAACCCTTTTGGCGGCAGCTGCGGGCGGGGAGGGATGGGGAAAAACTCGTTGGAAATGTGGGTCACGGTGTTGTGCTGTCTCACTCTCTAAACAAACCCTTTTGGCGGCTGCTGCGTGTGTGGGGGGAGGGAGAGGGCGCGAGGGTGAGTGAGGCATGAAATGGCTTGCTCACTCGCTCCTCTCTGCGCGGGTGACTCAGTCTTCTTCTATCTCCTTCTCCTGCCCAGGGATTCCTCCCCTGCTCTTCCTCTGTGGGCACAGCCTTGTTTAGCACATCCACCCCCCGCTCAACACATGGCAGCCTCGCCTCCCTCCCCACTCCCACCCCGATGCTTGGCCAGAAGGCGAAGTGAAGACACCCCCGCCACGCTGCAGCGCAGAGAAGTCCTGAGATCCGGCAGTTCTTCTTGTTTGGCTGGCTCCCTCCATCGCCCCATCAGGATCGGGGTGGTGGTGTGTGGCTGGCGGCGGGGGGAACTGCAGCAGATTAGAAGCCCCGTCAGTCCACCTGCCAGGTCAGGAAGATGCCTGGGAGGAGCGCAGCTGAGCTGGTGAAGAAGCAGGGCTGAAGAGACTCGAGGGCGAGGAGTTGGGGAGACGTGTGTGTGTGTGTGTATATATAAACTTTGGGAGCAAGGTGAGGTGCTCTAACACCCACCCTAGCTACAAATTCCTTTCAACGATCTTGCTTTGGGGGCGGGACTCCCAGGGGCTGTTCTCTGAGGCAGTATCTGAAAGCAGCTTTGCTTGCTTCCAGCTCCTATTTCTTTCACCCTTACTTCCACTTCATTAACATGTTTTGCCATTTAATATGTGGAGGAGGAGGAGGTTTTTCCTCAAATATTCGGGATTGCGCTCTGCTCCCTTCCTCTGTTCCCCGATTAGCATAGGAACGGAAGCCTTGCAGGACCCAAGCAGCCCACGGTAAGGGGAGGGGGGAATTGAAGAGGCACTTTGGAGAGCTATGAAAGAAAGACAGGCAGGATCCAAGTTTCTCTTCTAGCGAAGCTGCTAAAGAGGCTTCTGGGCTTCTACTCTGTCTCTGCATGAAGGGAAAAGTGCCAAGGTTCTGGCTGGCTTGTGCCGTTTGGAAGAAATTTGAGCTCTCCTGCCTTTTACAAAACAGCTTTCCATTTCCAAACAGAGCGAGTCCTAAGGGCTCTTTGCCGGTGTTAACAGATACTCATTCAAGATCTCTGCCCCCCCTCCACTTTAAAGTTAGTTGCACGAATACCAATCCTCCAGGCTGCTTTGAGCTTCTAAATATAAAGGGGGAGGTGTCCATCTCCACTGAGAATAAAAAGCTAAAGTCTAAGTGGCTGGGAGTATTATTGATTAAAGTATGGTGGTTTATGAACTAGAGATCTTGAGTGCAGCATGCAACAAACGTCCAGTGCCCCACATATGCTGACAGACCACCATCCTGTTATACTGACTTTGGAAAGTGCATCTTTCCAAAGGACTCTTGGATTGCAGTCACATTCAATCTATAGCTCAAAGTGGTAGCTCCAAGATGTGATGTTGCAAAGCCTGAACTTCATAACCTTGTAGAATCAATGATTGTAGAATCAGCAATGATAATTTTAAAAAACAAAACCATTCTTTAAATGCAGTTATAGTATTATGTCTACAAATGGATGCTTAGTAGTCTGCTTTTGTATCCCATATCATGAAAGATGTCCGATATGGGATACAAAAGCAGACTACTAAGCATCCATTTGTAGACATAATACTATAGCTGCATTTAAAGAATGGTTTTTCTTTTTCTTTTAATTATTACTGCTGATTCTACAATATGATTAATAGGTAAAGAGGATGTGGAGACAAGATTAATTTGGGGCTTTGAAATATTAACACATGCAGCTTGCAATTACTCCTAAGTAAATACCACTAAGTCAGTTCAGTGGGACTTGCTCCTAGGTAACAGTACACAGGTTACAGCCTTATTATTATTATTTTAACAGAATAGCCCATGGTAAGGAAATACTGGGCATGTTTAAAAAAATTAATTAAAATAGCTTGGATGAAGACAGACCATGATTTTAATATAGTAATCTGAAAGTAACCTAAAACCTCAGAATCATTTTAGGATTTTCTGTCCACCTCAGGTTTTTGTTGAGAGGATTAGACTCTCATAAGTTGTGATATATTTTTCCTTCTAGAAATTCTTAAGCAGCTGGTTTCTTCTTAATGCTAATTTTAACTCTGTAGAAGATGAGTGGAGATTGTTTAAGACTATGCACACACTTGCATTTTTTAAATTTTATATTTTTGTATTTTTTAGCTAATATTATGGTAAAAGACAAGTTTTCGGAAGGATGCGTGTCAGATGTTTGGATGGGGAGGCGCGGGCGGGGGGGGGATTTCAGTGCTTGCCCTAGGAACCATTTTCCCTAGTTACGCCTCTGCACACAGTACTCATCTCTTTTATTCACCTTTCATTCCCCCCATACAAGCAGTGTCAAGTTCCCAACCTTGGATAGCACCCAGCACTAAAAGGGAGGCAGTGCCAGCTGTGGAAGTGGTAGACCCAGGCCCCAATCACCAAGATGGGACCTGGCAGTCAGGAGTCCCCTGGAGGCCAAGTTGAGACCTTCAGAGATTCCAATCCTCCAGCCAGATTTCATCAGGACTGGCATCCTCACCCCAAGGCCTCATGCACTGACCAACTCAGGCAATATGCCCAGAAAGAAATAATGGAGGGCCAATACCTTTGACTCTGCAAAAAAGGTAGAGTCAGAGAGAGGTAGTCAGCCCCAGGCAGCATAGAAGAACACATCCTTGCTGGAACAAGTAATCTTCTCCCAGTGATTTGTCCAGGGTTCTGAAAGGTCTGACCAGACATGGACTCCAAGATCCTGACCCCTGGATTGTATGCCACCTGTCTTCTCCTCCCCTCCCAGACTTCATGCTGTTAATCTTATTTTATAGTTGTGTATTTTATAGTTATGAACAAGACAAAGAGCAAGAGAGGGAAAGGCTCACGACCAACCTTTCCACTCATTAGACCCTCTTTCTCCATCCCACATGCTTGGCTAATTTTCATGTTCAAAGATTTATTCTCCTATTCTGTCACAGGTATTGCTTGCCAACCCCTCCCACTGAAGAACAAACAACTATTTCAAATCTACCTAAAGGAACCTAAAATTTATTTTCCCCCAGAAATAATGGAATTCTACTTGAAGTATTCTAACCATCACTGTCTCTACAGTCTTCCTTTTAATTTAACTGTCAAGAAAAATTTAGATTTAACAGTTTAGGAAGCCTGTTTTGTTTTTAACACATTTGGCTTCTGCAAAATTCATTTCAGGAGAATTTAGCCAAACATGTTGGATTCCAGCAAGATGTAAGCTCAGTGAAAAGTTATGCCAGTGGCAGAAGAAAGCTGGACTCGATTCAGTTATTTGTGTGGTTAAGACTGGAATAAACATAACTGGAGTAAACATGAGCTAAAAAAATAAATATCCCTGAGGTTCTGGGCGTCTTCTTGTTGCTGAGCTACATGATCTTAGACTCGCTGTCATTTTTGTATGCTACATCAGCTTCCTCCGTGATTCTGTTCAGTATCATTTTATCAGAAAGGATTTTAATGCAATCCTTCAGATAACATACTGTCCCTGAGCATACAGGATTGTATGCAAGCCACAACCACAAAGGCACCAATTTGTCTCTTCAAAGCTTTTGCAGTGAGAGCTTATGCTCACTTCAACAGATCCAATATTAGGAAGTGGGAAAGTCAGTTATCCTCATGCCATTATCTTGAAATCTTTTTTACTTTAAGCATCTTTACCCTGCATTTTTACAGACAAGACACCAAGAGTGGCTTATGTAATAAGTAACAGCAAATTATTAAAAGTTGTTCTAGTAATAACTAATCTGCTACTTTCCTTTCACTATCCCTGCAACTGGAATAAATTTGATCCAAATTGGTTAGGCAGTTCACAAGTTAGCCCACTTGCAACTCAAACGTTCATGCATCTGCCTTTTGAACTGGGGTGGATGACATCATTACAAACTATGTCCTATGTGTCCCTACACCTCTAGCAAATTTGGTCCAAATCGGTTCCCATTTGCACCTCAAATGTATCCACCCTTGAATAAGGGTGGATGCATTTGAATAAGTGAATGTGACCTCAATGTGACCTTATTCATCCACCCTTGAATAAGGGATTTGGAGCTGGGTGTTACCAGTATGTTGATGACACCCAGATCTACCTCTCCATGTCAACTTCTTCAGTAGCTGGCATATCCTCCCTAAATGCCTGTCTGGAAGCAGTAAAGGGCTGGATGAGGGAGAATAAACTGAAGCTGAATCCAGATAAGATGGAGGTACTTATTGTGCGGGGTCAGAACTCTAGAGACAATTTTGATCTGCCTGTTCTAGATGGGGTCACACTTCCAGAAAAGGAACAGGTTCGCAGTCTGGGAGTACTTCTGGATTCACACCTCTCCCTTGTTTCTCAGGTTGAGGCGGTGGCCAGGGGTGCTTTCTATCAGCTCTGGCTGATACGCCAGCTGTGCCTGTTTCTCGAGATCAATGACCTCAAAACAGTGGTACATTTGTTGGTAACCTCCAGACTTGACTTTTGTAATGCGCTTTACATGGGGCTGCCTTTGTACGTAGTCCGGAAACTTCAGTTGGTTCAGAATGTGGCAGCCAGGTTGATCTCTGGGTCATCTCGGAGAGACGATGCTACTCCTTTACTGATGGAGTTACACTGGCTGCCAATAGGTTTCCGGACAAAATACAAAGTGCTTGTTATAACTTACAAAGCCCTAAACGGCTTAGGCCCTGGGTACCTAAGACAGCGTCTTCTTCATTATGAGCCCCACCGCCCATTGAGGTCATCTGAGGAGGTCCATCTCCAGTTACCGCCAACTCGTTTGGTGGCGACACAGAGACGGGCCTTCTCGGTCACTGCCCTGAGATTGTGGAATGCACTCCTTGCTGGGATGTGATCCTCCCCATCTCTGGCAATTTTCAAAAAACACCTGAAAACCCTTCTTTTCACCCAAGCTTTCTCAGCTTCCTAAATTGTGGGGGTTTTAATTTCTAGTTTATTTTAAAATTCAAAACCCGATTTGGGGGTTTTAAATCACTGTAATTGTTTAATTGTTGTTTTAAAATGTTTTTAAATTGTTAATTGTTATATTGTTTTTTAATTTGTTTGAGCTCTTTACTGTTTTAGTGGTAAATCCATCAAGGTGTGCTGCCATTTCAGCACAGCACCAAGGCTGGGATGGTAGAGCTGTCTTTGTCCATCCTGACTCCAAACGGTTTCTAAAAGGGGTTAACAGCCTGTACCCTCCGGTGCAGGCATCCACTGAGCCTTGGAGGCTTTCACTTGTGCTGTCCATACTTACAGAGGCTCCTTCTGAACCATTACTGTCTGCCTCCATGAGGTTGCTGTGTCTTAAAACTGCCTTCCTTGTTGCCATCACATTGGCAAGGCGGGTCAGTGAATTTGCTGCACTCAGGGCAGACTCCCCTTACACCAAGTTCTATCTGGATAAGGTTATCCTTCATCCAGATCCTAACTTCTGCCCTAAGGTTGTATCAGACTTTGATATCAACCAGGACATTGTATTTCCTACCTTTTTCTGTGACCCTTCAATGCCTCTTGAACGTTCTATGTATGCCTTGGACATCAGAAAGTGTCTCCTTTATTTATTTATTTTACTTTACTAAGACATTCATAGGTCATACAAACTATTTGTTTCCTATACAGGGACAAGTAAAGGCCTTGCCATCTCAAGACAAAGATTGTCCAATTGGCTGGTTCAACTGATCTTCTTTTGCTACAAAAAGCAAGGCATTCAGCCACCCTCCAAGATCAGGGCACATTCCACTAGTGACTACCATGACTACCTCAGCTGCCCACATGTCAGGCATTTGTATGAAGAACATCTGCAAGGCCGCTACCTGGTCCTCAGAACTGCCCTTTGTCATACACTATGCTGTGGACTTACGATTTGCTTCAGAGGCCGCTCTTCAGCTGGTTTTCGGCCTTCTCCCCTTGGCATGGCAGCCACCTCGCAACAGGCCTCTGCATGACCTGGATTTCAGGAATAAGGGAGGCCAGTGGGGGAACCTCCGCGGACCCCCCACCGCCTCGGACAACTCCCCTGGAGGGGGTAAGAGTTAAAAAAACCCAACAATTTAAAAACAAATCACAAACCCTCGCTGAACTGGGGGTGGGGTGGGGTTGAGTGGGTGCTGGACCGAACCGGAATAAACCTCTGTTGAGACCAAAAGAAAGCTGTTTTCATATGATCTTTCCCTGTGCATGGACTAAGGAGTAGGCTCAGGGAGAAAAAGAACTGGGGTTTTTTAGAGGATTATTACCCCAATCGACAAATCTGTGCATGCAGCATATTGTAACCCACACAACTACCTGCAAGGATCTCTTCACCTGCTTCCTGTGGAAAACATTGCTGGTGCTGTACATTTATTTTATTTATTTATCTGTTGAGCACATTTCTATCTCACCCAATATACACCTCTCTGGGTGCTTATTTAGGTAAAGTGTGTCATCAAGTCGATTTTGACTCCTGGCGTCCACAGAGCCTTGTGGTTTTCTTTTGGTAGAATACAAGGAGAGGTTTACCATTGGTTCCTCCTTTCAGCATCTTCCTGTATCTCTGCTGCCCGATATAGTACCAGCAGGGATTTGAACCGACAACCTTCTGCTTGTTAGTCAAGCATTTCGCTGCTGCGCCACTTAAGGTGACTGGGGTGCTTATTTACCATACCAAAATTCAAAACAACCAGCAATGGTTAAAACATTAAAATTATTAAAACAATTTAAAGTAACCACTGTTACAGGCCAGGCCTGATCTATATACTAAATATGCTCATTAGCTAGTATATAAAATAGGTCTGGGCCAAGTTCTTTTATATTGGTGACCGTGTATGATCTGGGTGCAAGCAAGAAAGGAGATCAAACCACTCAAAGATTCAATGGGCTTTATTGAGTATAACAACATAATCTAGCAAACAAAAAGCAGAGCACTCTATCAATATTGCTAACAGTATTTAAACAGAACATCCCAACCAGTACCAATATATTCCACAGTGTGCCTAACTGACATATGTGCGTGCAATTAAATCTTCCTAGAGCCTAGTACAGTTTAGATACAGGCGGAAAAAGGGGGAGGGAGGAAGGAAGGCTCAGGGCTGGTATGGTTTTGGGGGTTCAGAAATTAGTAGGGGGGAGAGGTAAAGGGTGTAGGAGAAGGGGAAGGGATGAGGGAATTCCAGGTTTGTATGAGCCGCATATTTACCCAGGCTTGAGAATGGTGGATCTTTCAGCGGAAGAGGAGAGACTGTAGCTGGGAGCAGCAACAGAGCGATAGTCTGGCTTCTGGTGGTCAAGCAGACAGTTTGCTCAGAGCGAGGCAGAGAGTGAAGGTGCCATGGCTGGGGAAAAGTCTTGACTTCTCACTGCGCAGTAGAAGTCAAAGACAGTTCCTGTTCATGAGCAGAGTTCCTGAGCAAATCTTGCTGTAGGTACAAATAGCTAGCGTGTGAGCAGAATGCCTGTAGGCACAGAACAGCTAAACTGCCATGTCCAGAGACTCCTTCTTATAGTGGTTCCATCCTTTGATGTCCCTTTTTAGTCTTCTGGGTCACAAAAGGCATTTATTCCTGCTATCCTTGGAATATTGTCTTTTAATTACCAAAGTTTTCCAGCTTTAAAAATCACAAATAACCATGCCACCTAGTGGCCAAACTACAAACTAAATATTCCTCCATTGTAGAACACACAAACATGGAAAAGGACAGTGTAATTTTAAAGCTACCTCCCACTAAACAAAAAGCAGTGATGAGCTGATTACCGACTTGCACTTCAGTTTTGCATGCTTCTGCCTAGAACATGGAAGGGTTAGTGAGGTTACTTACCAGTTCTTGTAGTGGTCCTATTGTCCAATCACACTATCTGCACACATGCAGATCCCATCTTGGAACCTTCCAGAGTGAATCACATTTTTGGCAGTAACTCTGCCCTCTCATAGTAACACACACCTACTCCCTTAGTATTTTTCCAACCACCACAGCAGTGACATCAGAGAACTTTCCATCACAAGTACACATGAGAGAGCTGAAAAAAGGACCCTTGTTATTTCCCCATTATTATTTAGTAATTTATTCTCTCTGTCTCCTCATTTTTCCACTAGTTAGCTTTGTGTTGTTTATTTTGATCGGTCCCCCCCCCCCACCCCCATTTTCCAACACAACCTATGGCTGCTAGGATGAGCTTTAAGCTTTGCGGGAAAGCTTCCCTCCTCCGTTGGCCATGCGGAGTGCCTTGCTTGTCTCGGGGAAGCACACAAAGTTGAGTGGTGCACATTTTGTCTGATCTTTACAAGACAAGCTTGGAGGAATCGGGCCTCAAGGCTCCATGACTTGCTCTGGGACTGCGCCTTACAGGTGAACTCAATTTTGCAGGAGAAGTCTGCCAAGCTAAGCTCTGAGGAGCCCCTTACTAGCTCCTCAGACATACAGTCTTCCGAGACATCAGAAGTGCCTGCACCTCACGCCGAACGCAGCACCATCAGCCCCACTGGTACCGAAGCCCAGCTCCACCCCGCCAAAATAGCAGCAATTATTCACCATCCCAAGGGTTATGTCAAGCATGTCAGGCAAATCTAAGCCCCACAAAAAAGAGAAAGCCTCAGTGGTACTGTGATCGGAAAGGTGGGGGGAGGAACCAGCCTCTCAGCCAGATCTGGCAGTGTTGGAGATGGAGTTCCAGTGCATTGACCTTTTGCACCAACTATCCTAATGACCACTAGGGGCACTGGGACTAGAGATAGTGAGTAAGAGTCTCCCTAGCTGTTCTATCTGTCTCTACTCTATGACCCCTGATTGGACTCTTCAAGTATTTCCTGTGAGAGTCAGATAATCTTCCTTTCCTTTTAGAAAGCAGATGGAAGCCCCCCCCCCCCCCACCTATTCATTATGTAGTTCTATAGATTAGGATTAGGTCTTTCCTATCCAAAGTGTATTTCACCAATAAATACTTAGGATTTAGTTCTACAGGAATCTCCATGTGTTTTCTCTAAATAGCTACAACAGCTACACTCTGCATTCTACTCTGTAATGGGAGTGGGTAGCTTCTTTAGTGATCTGGATTGTGATCCATTGTATCCTTAAGAACTGGGTTCTGCGCCTGCGCAGGGACCTCTCGGGCTGATTAATTAGCTCCTCTCCGCACCCCATCCGCCTGCACGTGCCCTGCAGTGACCATTGAGATTGGCAGTTGGGGCGCCTCCTTTTCAGTTTTCTCTTGACTGCCTAAACGATCACACCTCATAGCTGTTGCTCCTCGATTGAACTTGTTTGGATTTAGGCTTGCCTCGGATTGACTTGGTTACTCTTATCGCTAAATGGACTGAGTATTTTGGTAATTTGTGAATCTATTGGTTTGACCTCGGAACGGAAATTGGACAGCGTTTAACTATTCTAAACGGACTGGTTTGTCGAAAGATTGTTTGCCTTTGTGTTGACTCGGAATGGATTACGGACCTCGCCTACTCTACGGAGCTGCCTTGTTGGTGAGGCAATGGAAGTTAAAAAGTCTTTCAAAAGATGAGTAAAATGCTGGGCGAAGCTACCGTCGACAGATTACCATGACACGTGAGGCGGGATCTGGGCTATAATGGACTTGAGAGGGCTCAACTGCTTCATTCTGGCCAGGAAGTTCAGAATGGTCACTCTGCAGTCTATCCTGCCCCTATTGGTGCATGAAACGTGGGCAGTAACGCTGGACTTGAAGGATGCCTATTTTCATATCATCATCCAAGAGAGCCACCGCAAATACCTCAGGTTTACGGTGGGAGCTCAGATATATCAATACGTGGTGCTCCCATTCGGGCTATCAACAGCACCCAGAGTGTTTACCAAAGTGATGGCAGTTGTGGTAGCCTACCTACGGACACAGGGACTAAAGGTCTATCCGTTCTTGGACGATTGGCTTGTGGTCAATCACAACAGGGCGTTTGCTAATTCAGCAGGTGCAGCAGCTGGTGCACCTATTAGAACAGGGGTCCTCAAACTACGGCCCGCGGGCCGGATATGGCCCCCCAGGGTCCTCAATCCGGCCCGCCGGTATTTACAGAACTCCCCCGCCTCCCCGCCCCCGCCGGGGGTTGGGGGGGGAAACCAAGCAGCCGCAGATGATTTCCTGCCACTTAATCTGCGTGCCGGCCTCCGCAGCCCCCAAGCACCCGCTGGGACTGTGCTGGAACCAGCGTCTCGTCCTCGACCTGCCCCCCCCAGGGGGCGCCTCTCGGCTACAAACCGCGCCGCCGCCCCATCCTCCTCCTCCTCTGCGATGCGTGGCGGGCAAGAGGCGCGGGCATCTCCTCTGCCGGGCAAGCTCAGTCGGCAGCCTCTGGACTGCGAGGTCCAGCCAACTCGGGCGAATCACCAGAGCCGCGGCGCGGCAAAGTTCCTTGAGTCCCTTCTGGCCACCCTTTCCGGACTGCGCTGCCAGGCTGAGGAGGGGGGCGGTGGCATCAGCGAGGTGGGCGGCTCCTCCGTCTCTCCCTCCCTCCCTCCAGCTCCCAGGCAGGACAAGCAAGCCAGCACCAGTGGGAAGCACGCGCACCATCATGTCAAAAAAGAAAAAGAAAAATTGACTCCGAGTGCAGGGTATTCCAAGAAAAGTGGACTTCTGATTATTTTTTCACGGAGTACAAAGAAAGAGCTGTTTGTCTGATATGCCAGAATTCAGTGTCTGTGTTCAAGGAATACAATTTGCGTTGACACTACGAAACTCAACATAAAGATAAATATGATTCTTTGGTCGGACAAGTGAGAAAAGATAAAATATTAAGACTGAAACATGGATTGACAACTCAGCAAAATACTTTTGTGAAGCAAAAGCAGCTCAATATATCATCACTTCGAGCAAGCTATCAAGTTGCCAAGCTCATAGCGCGCACTGGCAGAGCATTCATAGAAGGAGAATTTGTTAAAGAATGCCTCCTTTCTGTTGCCAAAGAGATGTGTCCAGAGAAGGCGGATTTATTTAGTACAGTGAGTCTTTCAGGACCTACAATTACACAAAGGATTGAAGAAATGGGGGAAAATTTGAATCTGCAGTTGCAAAACTCCTCAAAAAAACTTTGCTATTTCTCATTGGCACTCGACGAAAGCAATGATGTTCGTGATTCTGCACAACTTCTAATTTTCATTTGTGGGACAAATGATTCTTTCGAAGTCACAGAGGAGCTTGCTGCACTGAAAAGCATCAAAGGAACAACTACAGGAGAGGATATCTATGAGAAAGTTTGCCAAACTATGAATGATTTGGAGCTGGACTGGGGTAAACTATTCAGTGTGACAACTGATGGTGCTCCTAGCATGGTGGGGTCCATGAAAGGAGTGGTTGCACGCATTAACAAAGAGATGGACAAACGCTACCATTCACATCCAATAGCCATACACTGCATCATCCACCAACAAGCACTGTGTTGTAAAAAATCACTGAAGCTGGACTCTGTCATGAAAATTGTGGTTTCTTGTGTTAACTTCATTAGAGCTCATGCACTAAACCACAGACAGTTTCAGGAATTTCTGTCTGAGCTAAATGTTGCCTATGAAGATATTCTGTACCACACAGAAGTCCGTTGGCTGAGTCGAGGGAGAGTTTTGAAACGATTTTATGACTTACTTCCACAGGTTTATGATTTTATGCTTTCTAAAAACAAAGAAGTACCAGAGCTCAAAGATGCAGAATGGAAATGGCACCTTGCGTTTCTGACAGATGTAACAGAGCTACTCAACAATCTCAATGTCCAACTTCAAGGAAAGGGGAAGCTCATCTGTGATATGTATTCACATGTGAAAGCATTTCAAGTCAAAATAGACCTGCTCATTAACCAAGTAAAGGAGGAAAACTTCTGCCATCTCCCCACAACTCAAAACCTGTCTGCAGAAAAACCAGCAGTTGCATTCCCAAACAAAACATGTATGGATGTACTAGAAATGTTGCAAAAGGAGTTTCAAATTAGATTTAAAGAGCTTCGTCTCCATGAACAGGACATACATCTTTTCCAGAACCCATTTTCTGTTGACCTTGAAACTGTTGATCTGATTTACCAAATGGAATTGGCCGAACTACAGACTTGTGACTCGCTGAAAGATGCATTCAAATCAAGCAGCCTTACTAATTTCTATGCATCTCTCCCCTCAGAGACATATCATAATCTCAGGAACCATGCACTCAAAATTGCAACCATCTTTGGCAGCACCTATGTCTGTGAGCAGACTTTTCCCCGAATGAAACATATGAAATCTCCAATCAGATCCAGACTAACTGATGAACACTTGCATCACTTGCTACGACTAGCAGTGACAAATATGGAACCTAACATCGACCATCTCATTAGCCAAAAGCAGGCCCATAGTTCACATTGAAATATTATTTGTTTTTGTTGATTACAATTGTTCTTCATTTTAAATATTGCATTCTCTTTCCTGTTTTTTGTGCACTACTACAAATAAAATATGTGCAGTGTGCATAGGAATTCGTTCATTTTTTTCCAAACTATAGTCCGGCCCCCAACAGTGTCTGAGGGCAGTGAACCGGCCCCCTGTTTAAAAAGTTTGAGGACCCCTGTATTAGAAAGTCTCGGAATCAACATCAACTGGAAGAAGTCGAAGCTCAAACCGATGACTCGGGTGAGTTTCATCGGGGCAGTGTTAGACTTAGAGAGGGCAAGAGCGTTCTTGCCTATGGAGCGCACTGCCCAGATACACTGTCTTCTCCACCAATTTATGAAGACCCCGAAGCAACCGGCAGTTCGGATTCAGAAGTTACTGGGGTTGCTGGCTTCATGAACCACAACCGTAGAGTACACACGGTTACACATGCGCACACTGAAGCTGTGGTACATCCGCAATTTTTGCCCCAATGTGGACAGTCAAAGTATGTGCTTGACTCTGCCACCACAGGTTCTGAGGAGCTTGCGGTGGTGGATGGAGGAGCGCAATCTGATCCAAGGAGTCGGATTTGCAACACGAATTCCTACATGTCAAATAACGACCAATGCTTCCATGACAGGATGGGGGGCGCATTGCTCAGGTCACTGCATCCAGGGGTCGTGGACACAGCCACAGGCTCGTCAACACATCAACTATTTGGAGTTGATGGCAGTGTTCTTAGGCCTCAGGGCGTTCGAGCCGCTGGTCGTGGGAGCGACTGTGCAGCTGGAGCTGGACAATACGATGGCAATTGCCTTTGTCAATCACCAAGGGGGGACAGTATCCTTAACGTTGTGCCTATTGGCCCAAAGGATTTGGGACTGGTGCATTCAACACTCAGTTCACCCAATCGCAATCCACATAAAGGGGGTGGACAATTGCTTGGCCGACAGGCTCAGCAGAATCACCGACTTCGGCCAAAGACACGAGTGGGAGATAAATTCCGTGTACCTCGGAGAAGTGTTCAGGATTTGGGGGGTCCCATCGATAGACTTGTTTGCAACTCATGCCAACAAAAAGTGTGCCAGTTACTGCTCACGTGCGGGCATAGGCCAGGACTCCCTAGGGGACGCGTTTCAACATACCTGGAAGGTGGGTCTGCTGTACCTCTTCCCACCGCTGCTGCTGTTGGGGCGAACAATCGCACGTGTGATGAGGGACAGAACAAACTGCATTCTTCTGACTCCATGGTGGCCGCGCCAGCCGTGGTTCGCCCCGCTACTGCAGTTGTCAAAGAGTGTTTTCCACAGATTCCCTCGGGTAGCAGATCTGTTACAAAGGGAACAAGGAAAGGTGTTGCATCCCGAGGTCCAGTTGCTGAAACTGACTGCATGGAGAATCAACTTCTAAAAAGTATATTACTGAATAGCAGACGGGAAACGACAAGGGGTAGTTACGCTTGCAAGTGGAAACGCTATCGGGCGTATATGAAAGGAAAGGGGATCAAGCCCTTACGTGCAACACTGCGTGAGGTGTTGATGTACCTGACTTCGCTGAAATTGAATGGCCTGGCCAACGTCTTGATTAAACTGCATTTGGCTGCAATTTCATCAAGGCATAAGGGCTGGGATGGATCTTCAGTCTTCTCCCACCCAGAGTGCAAGCGTTTCCTTAAGGGCATCAATAATTTATATCCGCCTGTGCGTCACCCTATGGAACAGTGGAGTTTGTCATTGGTGTTGTCAGCCCTAATGGAGGCCCCGTTTGAGCCGTTGGCAACAGTGCCAATTAAGCTTCTGATGTTAAAAACAGCGTTCCTGGTGGCAATCACGTCTGCGAAGCGTGTAAGCGAGCTGACAGCTCTACGGATAGATAAGCCTTACACACATTTCCATCCACACAAGGTGGTGATGCGCCTTGATCCACAATTCCGGACGAAGGTGGTGTCGGAATTCCATTTGAATCAGGAGATAGTACTACCTATCTTCTTCCAAGATGCAGAAACAGACTTGGAAAGGGCACTCCACACGTTAGATGTGCAGAGGGCTCTTCTATATTACTTGGAGCGGACTCATTGTTTTAGGAGAAGTAAGAAACTATTCATCTCATTTAGTGGATGTTGTAAGGGCCGTCTGATATCTCGCCAATGCCTGGCACACTGGCTAGTGGAATTCATTTTTCTTGCCTATAAATGTCAAAAGGTAACACCACCTAGGACAGTGCGGGCCCATTCTACAAGGGCTTATGCGGCGTCAGCAGCACATCTGTCGGGCATCAAGATGTTGGATATCTGCCTGGCGGCCACGTGGTCTTCTCATCTGCCATTCATCAAGCATTATGCTCTAGATTTGCGGATGGCAAGAGAGGCAAATTTTGGAGGACTGTTCTGAAGAGGGTGTTAGTGTAGCTATGGGTCTTCTGCACCCGCCTCCAATAAGGGGGAAGTTTGCTAATCACCCAGTTCTTATGGATACAATGGATCACAATCCAGATAAACAGGTTGCTTACCTGTAACTTATGATCTGGATGTGATCCGTTGTATTCATAAGTCCCTCCCAAACCAACCCCGCTGCAGAATTCATAAGTCCCTCCCAAACCAACCCCCGCTGCGGAACAAGGAGACTGTCGTCGTGCGGATTGTCCCAGTGGGCGGTCTGCGAGAAACCTGAAAAGGAGGCGCCCCAACTGCCAATCTCAACGGTCACTGCAGGGCACGTGCAGGCGGATGGGGTGCGGAGAGGAGCTAATCAATTAACCCCGAGAGGTCCCAGCACAGGCGCAGAACCCAGTTCTTATGAATACAACGAATCACATCCAGATCATAAGTTACAGTTAAGCAACCTGTTTTTCTGCTAATTAACTGGGAATAAAAATTACAACCCAACCCACAACAGAAAGCAGTGACATTTTCAGTGGCAACGTCTCCTACTGTAGCAACTCTATCATCCCAGAGGAGGAACTCCAGCCCGGCATTGAACGTGACTCAGAATGGGAGGGCAGTCCAGATTGGGAGCCCAATCCTGAACAGGAGACAGAGGAGGACCTGGAATTCCATGAGACAGACAGGCACAGGAGTAGGAACTTTAGGAGCAAATGCTCTGCAAGATATTGGTAGAGGCAAAGATACCAGTGCTCCCCTGATTATACATATGTGACCTTGCCAGAAAGATATGACATAGAATACTACAAGTCCAGATTGGAATACATGCTGGTGGAACCCAGACATGAAGCATACTGCTCTAGGGGGTGCAGCTACTGGAGGTCAGATGACTGGAACAGATACAGCCCTAGATGGTATTGCTCCTACTCTGCTTCTAAATCACCACCCTCATCACACACCACTAAAACCACCGCAGCACCACCGGTGAGGGGCAAAGCAAGCAAGGAGCCCAGAAATCTAAGGAATGGAGTAATCAAGTGCCTATGCGCTCTACATGAGGCTGCCCTTGAAGATGGTTTGGAAGCTTCAGCTGGTCCAGAATGCTGCTGCAAGGATGCTCATGGGTGCAAGTCGCTGCATGAGTGCCACACCCAACCTGCGGCAGTTTCATTGGTTACTGGTATGCTTTTGGGTTAGATTCAAGGTGCAGGTCACCAAAACAAAAGTTACAGCCTTATCCAGCAGACCCAGATGGCAAAAAATTAGATGCTTGGGCGGGGGGGGGGATCTACACAACGGCCAGACTCCCACTACAGATTTACATCTACCAGGGCTGCATGGAACGTTACACCCACTTCCTCCTTGAGGAACTTGAACTCTTTGTGTTACAAATCAGTTACAAACAGACCAGAGTGACCATGACATTCTTCACCGAAGGTCTTCAGATTACCAAACAGCAATTATACTCAGCCCAACATGAAACGGATTGCAGATCAAGGACCATGGCAGCAGCAGTAGCCTTGTGCAGGCACACCTGGTTGAGGTCTGTATCGCTCACCTCTAAAGCCAAATTGCGGATTGAGGATCTCCCCTTTGATGGAGAGAATCTCCTCAGGAAAGAAACAGATGACACTTTGGAGAGAGTACACAAGCTACTAACAGCAGCAAAATCTATGGGCTTGAAATCCTACCAACAACGGCCACCTGGACAGCGCTCTTGTTCATCTCAATTGCAACAAAAGCTGTCATACCAAACTTTCCATCCACATGATCAGAGACAGAAAAGATATCAGCCCTACAGTTCCTTTCAGAAACCTGCTACAGAGACTTCGAGATCCACTCCAAAATCCAAGGCCACTTACCCTAAACAAACCTGACATGATGCTGTCAGGATCCAGAATTCTTCCATATGCAGAAGCGTGGCAAAATATAACCACAGATCAATGGGTGCTAACTATTGTGCACGTAGATTACATTATAGAGCTTGAGAGCCTTCCACCCTTTTTGGGAATTCAATCAACCACCCCACCCCAGTTTTTCTGCAGAAAGGGCAGAACTTGGAAAAAGGAACCATTCAAACATCCTCTCCTGTTTCTACACACGATACTTTACAATCCCCTAAAAGGATGGAGGCTGCAGCCTATCGATGCAGGAAAATTCCACTATCCCCTTTCACCTAGTTGTGTAACCTAACGAAAGTCCTAAATGTCACGAGTTTCTGCACCCTGCTGTTACAAGGGCTCCTTTTCTTGGAAACAATACTCTGCTCTGCCTGAGTAGAGATAGACACCTGTTGACCACAATTTTTCCTGCCTTACTAGGCATAAGTACAGCTAAAAGCTGAATAGTTTTTTTTTTGCTGGTTTCTGCCTTGTAATTGGTTCAACGTATCTACCAATGGGTAAGTTTTATTCTGCTTGTACTAGTAGGATCGGTGCATACCATGAAACTTTGACCTCTGATAGGCTCTGTATTCAATCCTATACCCTGTATGTAAACAGTATAAAAGACTCTTGCCAAAAGCCTGAGTGTGTGCTCTTGGAAGAGACACCTGGCATGCCATGATCAATAAAAGCTTGAACCTCTTATATGCTACCAAAGAATCTACACTCAGAACATTTCAGAAACAACAAAACCCAGTACCCCATGGGGGTGGTTGGCACCCTCTTTGCACTAGACCACCACTCACTCTGGGCCACCCCAGCACCCCACAAGTGGCTTTAAGGTTTTTCTCCATAGGGAAGAATGGTGGTTTCAGCAGCCCCATAATTGCGCTTGGGGAGTGCTGGGGTGGCCCAGAGCGAGGGTGCCAACCACCCCCATGGGTTGCTAACCCATGGGGTACTGGATTTTGTTGTTTCTGAGATGTTCTGAGTGTAGATTCTTTGGTAGCATATGAGATTTTCAATGACAAACCATGAATCCACTCTCATTTGCTAACCTAAAGACACATACAATTCAAAAATCACTTAAAAATCAGCCCTTTGCCCAATTCCTTTCAAATAATTCTGATAGCTTCCATGCCCCCCTTGGGCACTACCACCCACCACACTCTGCTCTCGGCCACCCCTTTGCCCCCGACATGAAGCTATACATTTGCTGACACCTCCATGCTTTTTCATGGAGAAAAACCTTAAAGATGCGTAAACTTCAAAAATCACTTAAAAATCAGCCCTGTGCCCAATTCCTTTCAAATAATTCTGGTAGCTTCCTTGCCCCCTTGGGCACTACCACCCACCACACTCTGCTCTTGGACACCCCTTTCACCCCGACGTGAAGCTATACATTTTCTGACACCTCCATGCTTCTTTAAAAGTATTTTTTTTAAATAAAAACTTGTGAACCCCCTGAACAGGCTGGGGAGGGCATGGGGTTCGGTCTGATATCTAGCCATCAAACCAAACTGGTTTGATGTCAAACAGGTTAGTTTCTGAACCTGTTCTCACATCTCTACCTGTAACATCTAGAGATGAGCAACACAATCCTTCCCAATGCTTTTTACAAAATTTTAAAGTTTTTTCTTTTCAATGTTATGCTATGTTAGGGATATGTTATTACAGTGCTCATGCCAGGTTAGTTTGCAACAATGGGGGTTGGGGAGCAGCAAGCTATCCCTTTCCCCACACTGTCCTGCTAGTTTCAGAAATGTGGACCTGTGTTTTCTTGCTGTCTGTGCAATTTCCTGCTGTGCAAATGTTAGCTCTTAGGGTTCTTAAGGATCAAAATCAGAAATAAATTTGTAAGAATATATCAGGTAGAATGTTGTTTCTTTATGTTTGCAAAAGAAATAAGATTAGTTATAACATGTCAAGGAACACGTTTTCCTCACTTCAAAATACTTAAATGCAAACTGTTAATATAACTCTCAGAAGAGCAATCAAACTTCTCTTTGCTTGAAGACGTCTGTTACACAAGGGGCAGTCAGCAACACTGTCACTACCCCCCACCACCACGCCACAACCGAAAATTGGGAGCACACACAACCCCAAACCTGGTGTCTGGCCGAGGCTGGCTGTCCTTACCTCCGAGGACGGAGTGGTGAGTGGGCTCAAGGCAGCAGGGACGGGTGGCGGCCGGGGAGAAGCGGAGGAAAGACCGCCAACGGGCAGGAACTCAGCTCCAGTGGAAGAGGAGCAGAGCCCTGAAAAGGCCGAAGGGGAGGTGTGTGAGGATAACATCAGCAGCACACCTCTCGAAGGGAGGGGGTCTGAGCAGGAGGAGAGAGAGGCATTGACAACAGCAGTAAAGAGTAGACAATTACAGGGAATAAAGAGGGTCATTGGCCCCATAATTGGGGGCGGGCAATGCATAGCCTGTGAGGAGGCATATAAGGAGCAGGATGGGGGTGAGAGGCTGGCTGGTGGAGAGTGTCAGGGCCCCCCAGAGAGAGGCAGACACAAGGAGCAAGCAGCCTGGGACGGAGGAGGCCCAGGGTGATGCTCAAACCCCTCCTCATCCTTGCTCTCAGGCTGGACCCGATAAGCCTAGCCAGGCTTGGTAAAGGGGACAGGAACATGTAGCCGGACAGCTAGATAGGACACTTGTCCTACCCAGGTTTTAGTTGTGTGAACAGCCTCAATATATGTTTGCTCCCATATGACTCCATAAGTTTAAGTTTTTTGATATGGTCTCTGTCTTTTACACCAATAGGCTATGTGCCTGCTCAGAGATCTCATCGAAACCTAATAAGCTCAGTGCTCTTGCTTTAGGCGAGAACCCCGTCCCCAGCCACTATATGCGGCTGCACCACTCCACATCCCCTCAGTCTTCATTGTCTGCGCTTCAGTAGACGTAGTGGAATCTTGGGCTCCACAATGAGTAGGATTTTAGCTAATTCTTAGTTCTCTTGTTTTTCACTTGATTTGCCTTTTCACAACTTGTTTTTTCTTTAATTCGTGTAGTAGCATCTTTTTTCTTGGTGTTTTTATTTCTTTGGGCCCCCCGTCCCCCGCTGTTTGATTTGGCTCCGATCCCAGACTGGATGGAGCTTCGTGGCCAGGTGGCCAAAAACATTTCAATGCTGGGCACAACAAAATTTAAACCATGTGTCCATGGTGGATCGAAGATCCCTTCCCTCAATACTCATACCAAGTGTCTTCTTTGCTTGGGGAAATCCCACGTGGTCGAGACCATTGCCAAAAGTTCACAAAGCAGGCTTGAAATAATAGGGCTTCTTGCTTGCGTGCTGCCCTGTGGGACCTTGCCCTCCGTTCGCCAGAGGCCTTATCATTGAAGCAATCTTTGAAAATGGCTTCTTCAGTACCATCGGAGCGATCGGACTCCGCTCCTCCAGCTTTGGAGCAAACAGCATCAATACCGATACCGTCAGTACCTGCGGTGGATCTGACTGTGATTTCGGTTTCCTCTGCACCGTCAGACATGCTGCCTGAGCTGACACAGTCCCATCTGGGGATTGAAGCATTTTACTGTTCCTTCGGACGCTCCGAAAACAAAAAAGAAGGTGGCGGCACAAGTCCCTCCTCTACCAGCGGGACAGCATTTACCGCCTATTCCTAATAATAATAATAAGCCACTACCATTCCCTCACATGAGCTGGCTGGGTCTATTCGCTACAGTGAGCATGATGCTTTCCCCTCCTGTGTGTTTCCTGGGTGAACGGGGGGTAATCTTGGTTGGGGGTGCCTTTGGTAACTCCCTTGTTATGAGCAGACTATTATCTGTTGAGTATGGTCCCCTCATTTGTTGTGTTTGAGATACAGGAGAAGTCTTCCCTTTTCAAAAAGACCTCATCCCTGAGATAAAGATGTATTGTGATGGTAAACTTTGACCTGCCCTGCCCATCCAATCCACTATAATTATATATAAAGTTGCTTACAACAAAATTTTATAGATCCTTGACTCCCGGAAAAGTAGTGTAGTACAACTCGGAAAACGAAAATTAAGAAACACTCCAGCTCTTGTTCAGCATTGGGATGTTAAATGCCTTGTTGATTTTAAGTCATAGCATTGTCCTAATCATCACAGCAAATAAAGAATATTATGTGTAGGATCCCCAGATATATTTTTAGTTGATAAAGAAGACCTACTTTTTCCAAACTGTGTATATACATGACTTTCCTCTAGGGCAGGTTAGAAGCACTGCCAATTTTTCCAGTTGTTGGAACTTCATTTCGCCTGCATTGCTTCACCATCATCGACTAAGTCTGGGTTTGTGAACCTGGAATTAAATGTTATTAAGCCAGAAACCTATTAATTTTAATTGAATGCACATTTATGAATGAAACATTGTTTTTGTAACTTTTTTCAAATCTATTTAAAACATTTTAAACATTGTGATAAGTGTATTCCATCTGTTTTATTAATACAACTGTAAATATTGGTAACCCTGATTCATCAGCTGAGGCATTACATCATCTGTTTTCATGTTACATCTTAATGACGATGTTCAATTTATCATATACTAACTCCCTTAACTAACATGATTTTCATCTTCATTTCATTCACAATGATCATAATCTTTTTTTTTTTAATCCTCCTATACACAGATGACGTAGTCATCCTATCACAAACAAAAGTGGGTCTGAAGCAAGCCATAGACACTTTAGATCAACACTGCGAAGAGAAAAGCCTGGTGATTAACTACAATAAAACCAGGATAATGGTTTTACAACCATGCAATCAAACAGGTCAACACATTTAAATATCTTGGTGTTGTATTCCAGGCCAATGGAAAGAAGACCACCCATGCACCATTAGGTGGCTTTGCCTCTCTAACATAGATAACATAGTATCTATTTCATTAAACTATTCATATTAATGATTCTACTCCACAGCATTGTCCTTGCATACCACAACTCTTTCCCTTGGATTCTACAAATGGGATGCCAAAGGCTTTAATTTTGTTCTGCTGCTTATGTACACTGCAAACTCCAGTTATATCTCCTTATATAGTTAATAGGGACCAGAAAGCTCATTAACCTTTCTACTTTGTTGGACTAGCTGATAGTATAAGCTTATACTATTTTTCAGGGAAATGGGAGATATTCTGTAGGGTGAGATTTTTAATTCTCACAGCTTCTGTAGAGAGACACATCTTCCATAGGAGAGGTTTGTTTGTTTTAAGGACAGCAATACTTGACTTACTAAAAGTCACTTCAAATAGCATGCAAGGAATTTATTTTATTTTTTGGAAGTTTTTCAAATCATGATTAGATGAGCATCTGCAGAGGATCTTATGTATCTATAACAGATGACTCACTTCTGGTTTTATACAGAGAAAGCTGAGTCACATCTCAGATTGCTGATAATTAAAATGACAGGAGATGGCAACTGAGGTAATCACAGGAAATGCTGCTGCAACTAACACTCATTTTGCAAGCAAGTGTGTCTGATTGGCCAAGAGATTACCTCCCAGTTGCAGGGGATCCCAGTTGCAGTTGATTGGCCTCCCAGTTGCAGGGGAGTAACAGCAGGGGAGAGGGCATGCCCTCAACTCCTGCTGTAGGCTTCCAGTGGCATCTGGTGGACCACTGTGTGAAATGGGATGCTGGACTAGATGGGCCTTGGGCCTGATCCAGCAGGGCTGTTCTTATGAGATGTTTAGTGCAGAACAGTCAACTAAAAGCTGTGAAACTAGAGATAGCTGAGACTTTACCACCTGGTTAAACACATTTCTTAGTACCAGTCCTAATGCAAGCAGGGGTACTGGCTGCATTGCTATGCAGCCAAGAGTAGGGTGCTGCTAGGTGAGGGACAGAGACATGGGTAGAACAGATGCTACTACATTATGGTCTGTGAAAATCACTTTTAGTGGCCATTGTGCACCATCGGTCACTGCTCTGTATTGAAGAAAATAGCAACATCAGCATTTAAGCAGCTTAAGCGTTTTATGGAACAAGGCTAATTAGTCTAGTTCACCATACAGCTGGTTGAAAAACGAGTTCTAAGAATTCCATAGTGGGTGTATTTCTGTAACCATATGAGGCCCCAGAAGTCAATAAATGGCCTGACTTAATGTCACGGCCCAGACCTCTGTCTCAGAAGAGTCAGAGGAGGAACAGGAGGACTCGGTTGGGAGTGCAGGCTCAGAGGCACAGCAACAGGATTAGGCAGGGAGAACGGACTCTGGAGCTGAGGAATCAGAACAGCTGCTGGACATGAGGGCTGATGAGGCTGATCAGAAGAAGGCAGGGATTTCGCCTGTCTTGAGAAGACGTCTCAAGAGGAAAGCTCAGTGGGAGACACGCAGGCACAGGATATCACAGGAGAGGAAGTAGAAGTGCTGACTCATAAAGCCTGATTGGCTGCCAGTTATCTTGAGCCCTATATTAAGCAGTCTGTTAGTTGCACAGATTGCTGTCAGCAACTTTTGCTTACTGCAGACCGTGTTCCTATTTAGAATTCCTCAACCTTTTGAGTTCCAGTTTGCGCTTGTTCTGTTCTTTCCTGCTCTGTTGTCCCTTGTTCTATTTATTCCTTGCTTTGTTGTTTTCTTTTCAGTTTTTACTCAGTTATCGTAGAGGGGAATACATAGTTTAGTTCAGGGGACTTTGTTTACTGCTATTTTTCTTTGTGAGTCTTTCGTTTTCCTTCGTGCAGCTTCGCTGCTGCTTTCTGTTTAACTCACAGGGGGAGAGCTGAAGGGGTTGTAAATCCTGTTGGGTTAGCCGAGCTAACAGATTTACAACACTTAACTAGCAACACACTCACACACAGATCTCCAAGAATAATGTATTCAAAATCAGAAAACATTATTATTATTTGGATTTGTATCTCGTGTGTTCTGAAGGGCTCTAACAGCAATATAATTTGCAAAATGTTAAACTTATATAAGTTTATTTAGGCAAATATGCATCAGTAGAAACATTTTACTTAACATTATCAAACATGTATTTCTCCTCTCTGTCTTTAGAGTCCAATTTTTAACTGATCCAAACAGATTTGGAACAAAGGAAAAACAACAGTTGTCCAAATTGTAACTCCTGTCTTCTGAATTTGCAGAATTAATCCCACTCTTCTGTCCTTTCAAGCATTTCCAGTTTCTAGGAAGGCTCACAAGACAAATTTAAGTTTTACAATGCCCTGTAATTAAATAATATACACATAACAGCAAAACAAAAAAAAAATCCCCAGGCTAGACTTAATTAAATGTACAATTGCTCACTTAAGCAAGGGGTTACGGCAGGCTCAAATTCTGTCTCACATGTAAGACAGATATCTGTTTGGCTTTAAATTAAAAGCCAACCTGGCAACCAGAGCTAACTATTTCCTGACCACACCCACCAGTCTGAACCAACTACTACACCCGAATTGGGGGGGGGGGGAGGCAGGTTGCTCATACTGTATCTTTCGTAGCTAAGTCACAATGCATATGTGGGAAGCACAAAACTTATTCAAAATGGGGGGGAAAGCAACAAGACAGTCCCAACCCAGTTTACATATTAAAATTAGATTTCTATGAACAAAGCAGCTAACCCCATAAAATCTGGCATAGAAATATTGATGCTAGATTAAAAATATATATTCAATACCTACCAGCCTTGATGCTTTGGACTCCTAAGGGGCAGTTTATGAAAACTGAGGAAATCCTCATAGCGCAGGAAATCTTAATCCACTGAAGAATAGCTCATGGAAAAGACAGTTCTTTAGTCAAAGTTAGGTTTTCCCAGGGAGGAGCAGGTTTGAGGGTTAAACTGTTGTTCCCCCATTCCCTCCCCTGCTTGGACTTTACATATAGCCCCTCTGGGTTTCCTTTTCCATCTGTTGCCTGGACGAGAGGCTGCCTGTTGCCTTCAGGAAAGCCTTGACACTTAACACCTGTGTCAGGCAGCAGTCCTTTGTGGCAGGAGGGGCTGCTGGGAAGTTAGAGGCTCAAAAATTACTGAAGACACACTGGTGGTGTGACCGGCAGTGTGGCTGGTGGCCTGCCTGTAGGCAGCCGCCAAAGGGGGCCGGACTTTGGGGCTGGGCCTGAGGGCTGGTTGTATTGTGTGTGGGTAGAGGTTTGGGTAAAAGGGCTGTTTTTATTGCCCTGAGTTGTGCCAGGCCTAGTTGATGAGATGTGTTTGGGCTCCCCTGAGGGGGATGAAGCAGGGGGTGTGCCCAGCAGTCTTGGGGCAACTATTGCTGTAGTGGTGGGGAATAGAAGAATTGGCGCTGGCAGAACAGCTGGCCTTTACAGGAGAAGAGAAATTAGTAATTTAGTAACTATTTCTACTTCCAACTGTTCTGAAATCTCTCAGGCCTTGGGGAGCAGCACCAACTACCCACAGAGCATGGCCTTGCTCCTTTGTAATGCCAGGTCAGTTCAGAATAAGACCTAAATTGTCCATGATTTGATCATGGATGAGGGAGCTGACATGCCATGTATAACTGAGACCTGGTTGGGGGAGGCGAGTGGTCCAGTGTGGGCTCAGCTTCTCTCTCCAGGTTGTTCTGTTGTGGAGCAGGTTAGGGGATGTGGGTGGGGTGGAGTGGCTGTGGTCCATAAAAATACTATCTCCCTTACCAGAGCCCCTGTGAGACAGCTGACTTATATTGAGTGTGTATTTTTGAGGCTGGGAAATAGGGATAGATTGGGGATTCTGTTGGTGTACCGTTCACCCCGCTGCCCAACTGATTCCCTAATTGAGCTGACGGAGCTGATGGAGTTGGTGTTGGAGTCTCCCAGGCTTTTGGTGCTGGGGGACTTCAATATCCGCTTTGGGACTGGCTTGTCTGGTGCTGCTCTGGAGTTCATAGCAGCCATGACAACTATGGGCCTATCCCAATTAATTTCTGAACCAACTCATGTTGCTGGCCACACACTAGATTTGGTCTGCTGTTTGGATCAGGGGGGTGTTCCATGGGTGGGGGATCCGGTGCTTACCCCATTGTTATGGACGGACCACTACCTGGTAAAGTTTGGTATCACGGTCACAACCTACCCCTGCAAGGGTGATGGAACTATTAGGACTGTCTGCCCAAAAAGGCTGCTGGACCCAGGTTTCCAAAAGGCCTTGGAGGGTTTTGATGTTGGTGTGGCCAGTGATTCTGTTGGTTCCCTGGTGGGAACCTGGAATAGAGAACTCACCAGGGCAGTAGATATGATTGCTTCTAAGCGTCCCTCCAGGCCTGCTTCTAAGTCGGCCCCCTGGTATACTAAGGATTTCTGGGGGATGACGCGGCTGGGTAGGCAACTAGAACACAAGTGGAGGAGAACTCAGCTTGAATCTGACAGGATGCAGCATAGAATCCATTTAAAGACTTACGCGATGGCGGTGCGTGCAGCAAAAAAGAGTTTTTGGTCAGTGTGCATTGCATCTGCGTATTCACATACAGCAGAGTTATCCTGGGTTGTGAGGAGTATAATCTCTGCTTCTTCTGCCTCAAATCAGCTCCCGGAGATACTCTGCTGTGATGCCTTTAGTGGGTTCTTTGCAGATAAAATCTCCTGTATTTGGGCTGACTTGAACTCCACTATTTCTGCAGGGTCTGGGAGGGAGGTATCCAGCGATCCCTCTTGCAGTGTTAGGTTGGATCAGTTTCAATCTGTGACTCCTGAGGATGTGGACGAACTGCTTGGAGTGGTACGACCTACCAATTGTTCTCTGGATCCTTGCCCAACCTGACTGCTTCGATCTAGCGGAGATATTGTTGGATATGGCCTAGTTAATATAAATGCATCGCTGAGGGAGGGTAGGGTGCCTCCTTGTTTGAAGGAGGCAATAATTAGACCTCTTCTTAAGAAGCCTTCCCTGGATCCCTCAGCGATGGATAGTTATAGGCCAATCTCCAATCTCCCCTGGTTGGGCAAGGTAATTGAGAAGGTGGTGGCCAACCAGCTCCAGGCGGTTTGGGAGGAAACTGATTATCTAGACCCATTTCAAACTGGCTTTAGAGCGGGCTATGGGGTTGAGACAGCCTTGGTCGGCCTGATGGATGACCTTTACTAGGGAATCAACAGAGGGAGTGTGACTCTGTTGGTCCTCTTGGATCTCTTGGCAGTGTTTGATACCATCGACCACGGTATCCTTTTGGGTAGCCTGGCAGAGTTGGGGATAGGAGGCACTGCCAGTCAGTCAGTCTTTATTGTTACGGTCACTGGCCAGAACAAAAAGTCAACAAATAAAATTTTAAAAATTAGTTAAGATACAATGTATCAATATCAATAAAATAGATATTATAAATTAAAACAATAAAATTCCCTTATTAATCATCCGCCGACGAATGGCAGCAGCACAGTATCTAGCAACTCTAGATGTAACTGCAGACTCCGAATCGGAGAGCAACAAAGAGCAATAGTATTGATACTGTCGACCCGGAAATTTACATAATAGAGGTGTAATAAATAGTTCACGGATATCCTTATAAAACAAACAAAATAGTAAAACGTGTTCAGTAGTTTCAACCTGGTCCAACCCACAAGGGCAAAGCCTCTCTTAGAATGGAACTCCTTTATAGCGACCTTCAAGGACTGCTGAAGGTAAACTGTGGCAGCGAGCTAAAGTAAAAGCTTTTCTATACCTCGGGTTTTGCAGCCTAGTGAAATAACTCATTGCAGAAGCTAAATATCTACGTTCCTTTGCTATATAAAAATTGGGAAATTTACTAAGATCATTTTGCTGCTCAGAATCTAAAACTCGCTGTCTAATCAGCGACTTCACATGGTCATAACCCACATTAGACAAGATTGTAACAGAGAGGCCCAGTGTAGCTATTTTAGCCTCAATAGTCTGAAACCATCTAGATCGATGGTCATCTTGTAAAATCAAAGGGGCTAGGCCAACTGGATGGTAAATTAATTTAAGCCAATAGCATAGTATAGTAATCCAGACATTTGCCTCAACCTTAATCAGGCCTGTCTCCAAATGGATAACAGTATTGGAAACTGATCTTGGAACACAAAGTGCAGTTCTCAAAAAAAATTTGACTGCACACATTCTAGGGTTTCCATATTTGGAAAAAGGCCCAGCTGTGCACCATAAAGCAGTTGGGCCAATGGCTTGGCTTTAAACAATTTGAAAGCCGCCGGTAAGTAAGAGCCACCTTTTAGTTGCAAATACTGTAAAATAGCAAGCGAGCTTTTCTGAGCATTAGAGGCTATGTAGTTCCCATCAGCTTTTCTGGCACCCCCAGCATGGAAAACTATTCCCAAATACTTTAAAAAAAATTCACTTGCTCAATAAGGTGTCCCTCGATCCTCCAAGCACGGATCTTGGGCCTCCTAGCAAAGGCCATTATTTTAGTTTTCTGAAAATTGACTTCCAATCCTTCCTTTTTACAGTATAGATTTAATGCTCTCAGCACTTTCCTGTGCATCCTGCAAACTAGATTCTGTGCATCCTGCAAACTAGAACTTCTTTTGTACGCCTGATAGCTAGTATTAAGGGCTTTTTTGGTACCAATACATTCTCTATCGAATCAAGATAGAGAGCCCATTTGGTGATGAGAAGAAGGCTTATGGATGTTAGCAAGTAAGAGCTGTTGACATTTCAAAATTAAGGAATTATAGGATACTAAAGGTGTATATGGTGGATCATAATTAAGAATAGATGCACGCATATTTTGCATATAGTCAGAAATTAGCAAGTCTTTAAACACTTGGTCCAGTTGAGCTGACCATCTTATTCGACAGAATGAACCCTCAGCTTCCACCGGAAGGGGGTACAAAGTCTCTGAGTGAGGTTGATGGAAGGGAGACTTCAAACAAAGTGAAATTGGCAGATGGTCACTATTAAACCTAGGGATAACCTCTAGACTCTCCACATAAGGAAGAAGATTTCTTGAAGTAATAAAATAATCTATCAGGCTCATCTTGGAACCAGCAAGATAAGTGAACTCAGCGGGGTGGTCATTGAGAAATGAACCATTCAGTATAGTGAAGCTAAGTCTAAAGATCATACAACTTAAACACAAAGCCGCATGATTAGATTTCATATTCCTGGAAAGGCGAGTGAAGGGAAGTCCAACAGCCTCCAATCTACAGTGGTCCCTCTACTTATGAAATTAATCCGTTCCGAATGCACATTTGTAAGTCGAAAAATTCGTAAGTCGAAAAGCGGTTTCCCATAGGAATGCATTGGGAACGGATTAATGCGTTCCGGAGCCTAGAAAAAAGACCCAGACCCCCAGTAAGGCTTGCAAACTGCACAGGAACATTTCTTTTCAAGAATAAACAGGCAGTAAACAGGCAGGCAAGTCAAGGAAACAGCATGTAAAATTTGTAAGTCGAGGAAACCCCATCTAAAAATTTGTAAGTTGAGGAAACCCCATCTAAAAATTTGTAAGTCGAAAAAACCGCATCTAAAACCGGATCTAAAACTGCCGTTTGTAACTCGAAAAATACTTATGTCGAGTAGTTTGTAAGTCGAGGGACCACTGTATTAGGGTAGGCCTTCTGTTGTAAATATAAAGTAAAATCGTCTGGGCCTATCCTCGCATTCAGATCCCCACCCATCACCACAAAAGCATCTGGAAAAGTAAAAAGAAGGTCTATAATATAATTTTCCAATTTAGACCATATAACTCCAATCTGCGATTTCCTATTTAATGATGGAAAATAAATATTAATTATCAACAGCTTATGTCGGTTAAATTGGATCAAGACAGCCATAGCAATTTGAGCAAATGATGGGAGGAGTCTCGTAGATGCTCGCAGTGAGGTGGCAACAAGAACACCCAAGCCACCTTTACACCTGCCTCGGCCAGTCCCCGGCGTCGCTTTGAGTGAATAAGAATGGAAACCGTTAAATGTTAAATCATCTAAAGTCCAGGTTTCTTGTAATAAAATAATATCAAAATTAAGAAGGAATTCCCTAAAAGAGGGATCAGATATAGAAGAATACCAGCCCACCACATTCCACGTTAAAATTTCTGTTTTGCTTTGTCATCGTATATCTACCGGCATATCTCCAATTATCTGGTCACCCACCTTATTGGAAATATTTAAATTGCAAATCTCATCAGGTTGGCTTAAAAATTGATGAGATATCGGAACTTACCAAAGCACAGGATCTGGCACATTATCCACCAGAGGTAGTATCACAGATTCTATTGTACCTATAGAGGATTTCTCTAAAAACTGGAACTCTCCCTGAGCACTTCCATAATTCAGACTTCTACTAGCAAGAACATCTTTTAGAAGAGATAACCTAGTTACAATATCAGATTGCTCATTGGCAGGGAGATTCCCAAAGCTTATAATCAACGCCTTCTCTTCAGGTAAAAAACCTTCCAGATATTTATCAGCAGTCTTATTAGATTGTACCTCTGTTGCTTGAACATGAGCAATTGTTTGAACATCAGGACCATTAATGTGCCTGATACAACAATCCTGAAAGACTCTGGTCACACGCATTCTACAGCCCTGAAACACATGTTGATACCTTAACAATTTAGAAACCACTATTCTAGAAGAGAAGGTCACAATTGTATGTGCATTGTAATAGTTGTAATACAAATATTGAATATCAAGGATATCTTGAGGAGTAACAAAAGTCAGATTAAATGTTCTCATTAATTGACCCAGATGCACCTTTCGATCACTCTGTTGTAGAAGCCCTCTCGGCTTGGGAAAGTTAACAAAGGCTACTTCATAAGGGACCAGTTGCAAATAACATACATTTCTGTCTCTTAGAGCTTTGGGGTTCAATGATTCTGATAACAGAGATAGTGGCCTTGGAGGGAGGGGGTGAGGGTCTCAAGGAATATCATCAGTACTAGCATTCAGAGCTGAGCCCTCAGAACTTTCAGATGTCTCCTCAGAGTAAATCTCAACCCCAGGATTTTGTTCCGAAGGAGAAACAGCTGTATCCTTACTGGAAGTCTCCCTCTTCTTCTTTCAGCTCTTTCTCTTCTTTCGGTTCCCCACAATATCCTTAATGCCAGCCTGAGGGCTTTGTGGTGCATCTAAAATTTCATATAATCTATTAAAGTTCATCTTGGTCCCCCAACTTGATAGAATAGAAGTCCTTGCATTTTTATTTTCCTTTTTATTTTTGTTTTTGTTTTCCTTCTTTGTTAAGCCCTTTTTCTTCCGTCTAATTAACTGTGTAGGAGGGCATATTGTTCTCTTCTTAGCTGTATGTAAAGAAATCGTAGGTGAATTGGAGGCAGCTGGAAGGGAGGTAGCTACATCATCATTCTTAGTAGCAGAGAGTTGTAAAACTCTTTCAGTAAGTGTAGTCAAAAGATTCTTACACTACTCCAAAAAGACTCTGATAAGAGGAATTTTGGTAGACCAAATAGTAGCAAGTTTATTAATTTGCTCTTGTTGTTTAATCAAAATTTCCATAATAGTAAAAGGCCATTGTTCTTGCTCACACATAGAACCTCCATTAACAGGTGCAGGAGTTTGAGGTGTTTGATTATAATTTCTAGCATTATTCCCTAAACCAAAATTTATTGAGGCAGTATCTGCTGCATCCACATAAGCAATCTCTTGAGCCAAGTTTGGACAAATATTTTGAGACTCTTGAGCATCCGGAAAAAATAGACAGAAAGGACCAAGTGACCTATCTAAGTCAGAAACAGTCTCAGAAATAATCTCAGTCTTTCCTGAAATCCACGCTAGAGTCAGAAGGTTGTGTAGGAGAAAAAAAGTCAGTAATGGAGGCCTGTTTGCTTTTTTCCCGTCTCCTTGTAAATTCTGCTTTGTCATCAGTTGGCAAAATACCCAGAGAACGATAAGTAGTTCTAGTTAGAACCATTACTCAAGGAAAAAAAGTAACAAATTATCTTTCAAAAAAGAAAAATATTTACTTATTATTGCAATGAGTTTACTGCCGTAGCTAAAAAAACAACAGCATTATCCAAACCTCTAAAACATTAAAGGAGAAGAAGGAGGGCTACATCATTGTTCAGGTCTCCACCAAATGTAAATAACCAACCTTCAGATGCAGCAGAAGTCAAAACTCGAAGATTAAAAAAAAGTAGTCAAAGTCCTAAACCATTTGGTCAATTTGTTCTGTTTAATCTCCCTGGCTTATTTTAATTTCCTTATCTTCAGCAGGAGCTCAAACAAATACAACTAAACTCGTCGGCGCCATCTTCCCTCCCCTAGGAGGCACTGCTTTGCAGTGGTTACGTTCCTATTTCTTGGGTAGATCCCAGATGGTGGAGCTTGGTGACAGTCACTCCTCAAAGCAGGATCTGTTATATGGAGTCCCTCAGGGCTCCATTCTGTCACCAATGCTTTTCAATATCTACATGAAAACGCTGGGTGAGGTCATCAGGAGATTTGGTGCTGAGTGTTATCAGTATGCTGATGACACCCAAATCTACTTCTCCCTTTCTTCTTCAGGAAATGGCACTCATTCTCTAAATGCCTGCCTACAGGCAGTAATGGGCTGGATGAGGGATAACAAATTGAAGCTGAATCCAAGCAAGACAGAGGTGCTCATTGTGGGGGCTCAGAATCTGAGGGGTGAGTTAGATCTCCCTGTGCTGGATGGGGTTACACTCCCCCAGAAGGAGCAGGTGTGCAGCTTGGGAGTACTCCTGGACCCAGGCCTCACCCTGGTATCTCAGGTGGAGGCCATGGCTAGAAGTGCTTTCTATCTGCATCGGCTGATTCAACAGCTGCTGTGACCAATTATTAAGGGGGTCACACTTAATTAGGAGGTCTACTTCGGATAGGCTAATACAAGTCCCAAAAAGAAAACAGATCCTGGACACCAGCTGGATTTAGTTCATCAGTTTATTGTTACACTCTTAAGTATTAGCTAAACTATAGTTCATTCACTCACACATGCATACTTACCAGCCCCACTTAAAGGTGATCAGTCTTTAATGGGGAGTTGGGAGAAGCTGAAGGCCCCACGATCTTCTGTGCTTCTCAGAGAAAACCTCTGTTGATGCCTGACTTTAAAAGGGTTGCCTGCCTTTGAAGCTGTTTGCTGTTCTGTGTTTGCATCTGTCCTTATCGACCATAGTCTTTGTTTTCTGAGCAACTCCTTTTCTGCTGTCTCCAGCATCTTTTTATCCAGCTTTCCCTGGTCCTTTTGGGCATTTCTTTCCCAACATTTATTATGTTTTGGGGGCTGGTATATCCTTTGCTTACTCATACATTCTTTCAGACAGACACTCAGTTCCTTTTATCATTTGTTTATACAGAACTAAATCATTCTATTATGTTTGCAGATAATCCTTGAAGTGGGAGCAATTCCCTTTATCAACATTAATACTTCATTTGGTTATACACGTAGGCTATAGAACTATGATATAAACAATCACTTTTAATCAAATAATTATACTAGCTGTATTATATGTCACATTGCCCATTCCTTGAAGAGGATGACCTCAAAACAGTGGTGCACCAGCTGGTAACCTCCCGGCTTGACTATTGCAATGTGCTCTACGTGGGGCTGCCTTTGTACGTAGTTCAGAAACTTCAATTAGTTCAGAATGCGGCAGCCGGACTGGTCTCTGGGGTGACCCGGAGAAACCATATTATGCCTGTTTTAAAACAGTTGCACTGGCTGCCGATATGTTTCTGGGCAAAATACAAAGTTCTGGTTTTTACCTTTAAAGACCTGAACAGCTTAGGCCCGGGTTACCTCAGAGAGCGCCTTCTTCTGCGTGATCCCCACCGCACATTACGGTCATCTGAGAAGGTTTTCTCCAGTTACCACCAACTCGTCTGGTGGCGATTCAGAGGTGGACCCTCTCTATAGCTGTTCCGAGGCTGTGGAATGCGCTTCCTGCGGAAATCCATAATTCGAATTCTCTATTAGCCTTCAGGAGAGCCCTTAAAACATATTTGCTTGGCCTAGCTTTCCAGGGTTTTAAAATCGGTTTTAATACTTTAACCCGGTTTCAGGGTTTTTAATTATTGTGATTGTTTAATTGTTGTTTTAAAATGTTTTAAAATGGTTAATTGTTGTTATATTGTTTTTAATTTTTGTTTTAGCTCTTTACTGTTTTAATGGTTTGTTTTAATTGTAAACTGCCCTGAGCCATTTTGGAAGGGCGGTATAAAAATCAAATAAATAAATAAATAAATAAAAGGAGGAAAGAACCCTGAAATCTCCAGAGCCCTAAACGATAAATGAAAAATCTAATGAAAAAGATATTAAATGACCTATAGCAATTTCAGGCAATATGAAATTAAAAGAATAAAATATGAACTTTGATAAAGATAAAATATATCTTTATCAAAGATATAATTTCAGATTAAAACATAATTACAAAGTAATATGTATAATAAAGGCAGATGGTAATGACAAAAGAGTAAGAATAAAAAATATTTCTTAAGGAAGGAACAGAGGGGGGAATGTCCTTAATAAATTAGTCTGAACTGAAGGTGAAGCTAAATATGAAAGTCAGAAGGCAGATGCATTGCCCTGACAAAGAACCTAAAATGGCCTCAGTGGAGCTAACAAGGAAAATGGAGGATGACCATGAGTTGAACCAGAAGGGAGGGGGAGTGAGTAAAGCATAGTCAGTAACCATAGAACCAACACTGACTAGTTTGAACTGACCTTATCCTGACTGAAACAGTTAGGCACAAGGGTGAAGTGTTTGACTGATATGTTATATATCTGTCTCTGGCTATATAAGACTTGTTGCAAACTCGCCACACTGTCTCCTGTTCTTGGCTTGCTGAGGCAGGGCACCTTCTTTGCAAAGAATAAAGTTGCCTGCTTAATTGACTTTCCTCCGCTGGTAACGAACCTAATACCCGTCTGGCTGGTCCACGAGACCCCAGGTGGAATTTGTAGTTCCTGGGTGAGTGGTCAGAAGGCAGATGCATTGCCCCAAGAAAGAAGGGGTGGTGGTGGTTTCTATTCAAAACAAATTTTTGTTTCTATGACCAAAAAAAAATAGTATATAGCTTGGGAGAAAATAAGGAAAAGAATCCCATAATGAGGGCTTTGGGGAAACCTGACAGTTCTGAATTTATACTGTTGTTATCAGAGAGTTTCCAGTTATCTGGTCTCTGAGATTAATCATGTTGCTTTGTTATCAGTAAAGTTATGGTAAAAATCTGGCCAAGGCCCCTCACTAGCTCTGTCTGTAGATTTTACAGCCTATTGCACCCAGTTTATATATGCTCACATTTTGCAGTGTAACCAGAACTGCCCTGGAGTGCTGGCTAGAAGCTCCAGCTATGTTTTTGGCTTAAAGTGGGAGGAATTAGCTTGGCTTGGGAAGCAGTTTGGTTCCAGTATCAATTTGTGCACGTTTGGGTGTGTTGGAAATAACGAGGAGGCAAGAACACAATTTAAAGCTTTATTAAGGATAAAAGGGGAGTACCACCATCTCATGGCACAGCAGGGAAATGACTTGACTAGCAAGCTAGTGGTTGCCAGTTCAAATCCCCACTGTATCTCAGACAATGGGAAATACCTATATTGGGCAGCAGCGATATAGGAAAATGCTGAAAGGCAACCTCTCACACTGCACGGGAGGTGGCAATGGTAAACCCCTCCTTTATTCTACCAAAGACAACCACTGGGCTCTCTGGTTGTCAGGAGTCGACACTTTACAACACACTTTCCTTTCCTTACAGAATGTAAAAAGAGTTTGGTTAGGCAAATGTAATAACTCCTGGCTAATATTCTAAGCAGTAGTCTTGACTGTAATGTCTTTGGCTGAGCCTGGCTAAAGGCTTGTAGTGAAAAGAGTGCCTCAAGAACGGAAGAAGTCAGAGAAAGAAGGAAAGTGGTGAGGAGATTTAGAAGGGCAAGAAATTAGTTTACCTATCCTTCCTGAGTGAAAGTGGTGTGTTCATTGCATGTTGGTCTCCTTGTTAACAGCAGGCGGAAAGCAGGGAAGAGAGAGAAGCAAAGGGCTACAACTCGCGTGTGTGAGAGCCTGTAGGATAGTGATCCAAATGGATTCCCAGAGATGCTGGGGCAGGACTCTGAGGCCATGTGTTTTGGCCAGGAGTAAATATACCACAAAACATGCCCAGAGGGAGTTACCAAGCCATTCTCCCTCCCAGGTGGGGAGGGGGAGATGAAGAGAAACTCACGCAAAAAAAGATGTTAATTGCTACATGAACTTAGCCAATCTTGGGTGTAACTTGCTGGACAAAAGGGCAAAAGTAAGGTTATGTAAGTGTGTGTGTGTGTGTGGGGGGGGGTGAATAGCTGTACTTGGATGCTTATCTCGGCATTTGAGATGTTTTCCAAGTGCAGAGATACACACCCATGATTTTTAATGAGCTGTTCTCTCCTAGGTCCTTGTCAATCAATTATCACTTTATGACGAGTTGGGAAATGTGCAGTTATCTGTGCTCTACAGGAAGCTGGAAAGCAGGAGTAGGGACAGGTTCTTGGGGTGTAACAACAGATGCTAGACTGAGCAAATTTACTCAGGATGTTTCAGGTAACTTGAAAGAACTGGACAAAGATGAGCTATGTGAAGAGTATTGCACTGTAAGAAGCCTCCCATGGACGTAGGGTCCATGGGACAAGGGAGGACGGTTTCACCTGGGCCCACAGGGTCAGAGGGCCCCCCAACAGCCCCCAAGGCCAGCCCTCCTTGTCCCTTTCTTGCCCATGAATCACTCTGCCTGGCCGCCTCTTCTCCTGCTTAGCTGTGAGCTAAGGAGCCTGCTGCACTCCTTCTGGCCCCTGATCAGCTGCTTCTCCCACCAAAGGAGTGTGTGAGCGCGAGCAGAGCAGGGAGGAGAGCAAGACTACTAGACGATGACCAGACCAGTCCACACCAGCAACAAGGCAGCAATAAGAGAACTGTTGTTCAATAACTTCTAGCTTTCAAATTGTCAAGGACAGGTAGGTTTGGTGGTTCTTGGTACAGTACTTCTTCTCCCTGCCTGCACCTCCCAGTCAGTGCGCCAGTGCCCTGGTATGACTCTCAAGCCAAGGCCAGCTTGGCTGCAGAGTCGAAGGTGCTGTGACTCTGAGTAGGGATGTGCAAACAGGTTTGACCCCAAACCTGTTCGAGGTTGAACCAGTTCGGTTTGACCGTTCGGGGTCAAACTGAACCCCCACTGTTTGGTCCACCCTTGAACCGACCCCCCCAACAGTTCGGGGGGAGGGTTTCTGTGATTTAATTTATTTATTTATTTATTAACCTTTAGCGCTTTCAGGGGGCTTCCTCTAGGCCGCGGGGGGTTGTCTGTGAAGGTTCCCCCTCCCCCCGCTGGCCTTGGTCATCACCGCTGCAGCCACTGTTACTGACTGGATGGACCTGCATATAGTTTTTCCTCCCTCCTGGTCTTTTTCCTTTTGTTCTTCCTTCCTTCCATGCCTGGTAGGTAGGTAGATTTTATTTCGGTCATTGACCAGTAAATAAAAACAGTTACAAAAAAGTATAGGGGTACAGTAAGCAGTTACAGGAGCTCAGAATGAATTTTACAGACGATATCACAAAACTTAGCTATTCTGCAAATAATCTTCTTATTGGTATTTGCCAATAAGAAATTTAGATGGAAATCATCAGGGCATCCAGGGAGGTTTTCCAGCAAAGGAGAAATTAAACTTAAGTGTATATCCCTATAAAAAGGACAGTATAGAATGAGATGTGAAGTAGTTTCTATGGCCCCAGAGCCACATGGACACAGTCGGGAAGAAAAAAGTATCACTTTAAACCTACCATCAAGAACCGCCATAGGTAATGTGTTAACCCATGCTAGAGTAAGGGCACATCTAAATTTGGGCAGAGACACCTCACTTAAATATTCCGCTGGTTTAAAGTTAGTCATTTGGTTCCCTATGTAAATATCGCTCTTGAGACCAGCCAGTTCCTCTTGTAATTCTATATCTAAATTGCGTTGTTTAACCACCTTCATGGCCTGATCTAGTCCTAGGTCAACTAGTTCGACTGGGGGAAAGACAATGCCTGTTAAACTGACCAATCTCTCTCTCTTTCTCTGTCTCTTAAAAGTGCAGGGGGTGGTTAAATAAAATAAAAAATTCAGGATGGTGGTACCAGCGCCCACCTCACAACTTTTAGATGCAGGCTACAGGCAGGGAAGAATGGAAGGAGCCAGCCAGCCACTACAGGGAAACAAATTGGCGACAGGGGAAGCAAAGACAACATGGCTGAAGAAATGTTTTAAGGTACTTTGCCCACAGTATAGATTTGCCCCTAGTTAGGAAGGGTCTGGCTCAGCATGATGCCAGTGGCTCCCAGTAATGTTTTCTTATTTTTCAGATGACCGGATTGCGGCAGTGGCGGACTCAATCTGGAAGGTAGGACACAGCATTCCTTATTGGGCCTACCATGAATTACAAGTACCCAAGCTTGGGGCTCTTCCCAAGAGTTAAAATTCCCTGGGTCTGCAAGAGGGGAATGCCTTGTCTTATGAAGCTGTAAGAAGCCCCTGCTTGACATACTGTTGATGGCACCTGGGTAGAAATGATCTGGGTAATTTTCAGGCCTAGAGTTGATATCCGTGGTTGCTAAGGCATGGTCAGTGTTGTGGAGCAATTCCCTGAAGCAGTTCTCTTTTTTATGGAAATGCTTCCTTGGTTGCAATGGTCAGGGGTTGGTGATTTACCTGCGATCAACAGGGTAAGGAAGAAGGCTAATGCTGAGTTCATGAAGACCTTGGCATGGAGAGGGGGAGCGTTTCTAATGCAACCCAACTTTGCTTCCAAGCATCCTGGCCTATCATAGTGGGATACACTTGTCTCAACTTGGGGTGGGTGAGGGTGTTATGCAGTTAGCTGGAGGTCTGGGCTCTCTGTGGTGTTGTTGGGGGGTCATGGTGGGATAGGCTCTGGTGTTTAAACTGTGCCTGTCTGTGGCAATTGGCTGCTGGAAGGCAATCTTATTCCGCTTAAGCAAGCAGGGTTGATTAGGAAGAGGTTATGGGGCACTTGACTTCAATAACAGCTGAAATGGCAGAGGGTAATCCCTGAAGGAAGGACATGGAGAAGGTTTGCAAGAGGCTGAGTTGTGATGGGAAGTCCCCGCCCATCGCCACCATGCAGCACGTCGTATATTGCTGTCAACCAACAGATACAAAGGGAGGAAAAAACAAGAACATAATGTGTGTAGTTGGGTGCTTTCAGTTTATCACAAAGTCATCGTCATGGTATGAGTGAAGAGGACCCATGGGGTCTTGATAGGCTGGGTTGTGGAAGTGGTTTCTGGACACCACAGTATCTATCATGTGATTTCTTTGCAAAGAGTGTATGTTTTTTTCTCTTTGTAATTTAATCTTCTGGTTTATCAGCATTATACTGGAGTGTACTGCAATGTGTGTGTGTGCACAGTAGTGAAGTAACTACCTTTGTAATTTCTGTACCTTCTTCTGTACCTCTGTTTGATTGCAAATCAATGACTTGTAGTACACAAATATATAATTTTTTAAAAAATCCCCCCTAATCCCAATTATCTCATGGCAGCACCAAAGCTCAGCTCTCCAATTTGTTCAGCTGAATGGACAGTGCATGTGAAATAGCAAGTGACAGGATGGGTTGTAGCAAATGACAGGATGGGTTGCGGCTTTCTGTCTCTGGCATCTGCTAGTTGATGGAGCAAAAATGCCTGCAATAAATCTAGTTTAATGCCAATGTTCTCAACTAACAGTACTAATTCTAACAGCAATTTATTTTATCGCTCTTATGTCTGCAGCGCTTCCTAATATCTGAAACATATAAATGAGAAAATTGTAGGCTTTCAAGAAAAAGTATTAAGAAGCAATAAGCAGGGGGAAATTAATGTACTTAAGATTTTGCTCATTCAGCACTGGTCATGTAATTAGAAACAGTTAAAACATGGAAGAGAAAAAGAGCCACATTATGGGTATGTTTCCCACAAATAATCTTTTAAATAAATAAAAAACTTGTTTAGTGTAATGGATGATATGGGACGTTCTAAATCAAAACAATAAATACCATAGTATTTACTGAGCAGGCAATCACATTGCCTATAGAGTTGCTTGTCCATGAGATAAGGCCTGATGCCATTGGGGGACCTCATTTCAGAGAATAGTCAGAGGTCTTCTAATAGGACCTTCTTGTAAACAGAGCTCAACTTCAGTTGTGCTGTGGAGGTGTTAAGTGGTTGATTTCCTACTGCTTGGTGCCCTAAGCACAGATCTAGTCAGCTTGGACAGGACTCAAAATAGAAGGGAGCCTTTGGGAATTGAAGGTGTGCTTGTAGACTAATGTGGAGCTAGAACAGCAAGGTCCACAGCTAGCCCCTGCTAGTGGCAGGGCTACCAATTATTGTTCCCAGCCGCAAGGGTGGGAAAACAAAGGGATCTGTAGATTGAGATGATAAAATGAATGCAGGAAAAGGACAAGAAAGGCCCTTCTGCTTGCAACTCCACAGCTCTTGATCCCATGCTCCCAAAGCAAGCTCTACACAAGGCCAGTGGTGGTGGCGGCGGGGGTACAGTGGAACCTCCTCTACTGGGATCAGAGCCAGTATGGGGCCTAGCAAAGCACTACCATCATGCTTACCCAATGACACCGTTGAAATGAATTGTATTGAGCCCAGTGAAATGCTGGCCTAGAACACCTCCATAGAGGCACTCTGGGCCAGCACTCTACTGGCCTCTAACTTCCTGCTGCTCCTTTTCAAGGTCAGAACAGGAGGCTACAGTGGAACAAGAGAACAAGAAGGGCTTGTGCTGCTGCTAGAGAAGACCAGATAGGCCTTTGCTGAGGGAGGGAGGGGAGGCAGACAATTATCTGGACTGGGAGGGTGTGGTAGAAAAAGCTGCTAGGCACAAATTGCATACATTGCAGTATGGGGAACACATCTGGGGCAGGGAGATCAGAGGAAAGTGACAAAAAGCTGTTCAGTGCGCAAAGCATGTCATGAGGAGGCCACAGCAATCCACTGCACATTTTTTACCAGCACATTGTGGGTGGGGCCCCCAATCCACATTCAGTGGACTGGGCCCAGAAAGTCCTACTGATACTCCAACTTTGCATAAGAATTACCCAGAACCTTGAGAGGGATGACCATGCCACTGCAGTAAATGTCTGTCATAATCCAAGACAGGCATGGTGCCAGGGCAAGGGGAGGGTCAGACCTTGTCCTCTGGCAAGGTTCAGGTCAAACAGGTACTGAGCACAGCATCCTCCTGGCAGATATAAAGCAGAGCTTCCTCTATAGCCAGATAATCAGAGAATCCAACTGCATAGTACAGGTGTGAAGTACAGGTGCTGATCCTAGGTATAGTCAGTACATTTAGCTGTTGGTTACATACTGCAACTAAGATTATATATATATGGGGTGGGGTTGTAATTTTTATCCCCCAATTAATTAGCAGAGCACTAAAGAAGCTACCCACTCTAGTTACAGAGTAGTTTGCAGAGTTTAGTTGTTGCAGCTACTTAGAGAAGACACTTGGATATTCTTGTAGCATAAAATATTAAGTAGATTTATTGGTGAAGTACACCTTTGGTTAGGAAAGACCAAATCCTTAATCTATAGAATGACATAATGACTATTTAGGGAGAGAGAGAGAGATGTTTCCATCGACTCTCTAAGAGGAAAGGAAGGGAATCTGACTCTTAACAGGAAATACCTGAAGAGATATATCAGGGGTCATAGAGTAGAGACAGGTAGAACAACTAGGGAGACCCTTACTCACTATCTCTGCTCCCAATGCCCCTGGTGTTCATTAGGATAGTTGGTGCAAAAGGTCGATGCACTGGAACTCCAACACCCCTTTTCATCGCCTGTCGCACTGGCTCATGACTCCCATCTTCTCACAAAGCATCTGGAATCTGTCTCTGGACAATGGCTTGATTAATCCATCTGCCAGCATCTCTTCTGTTGGGCAGTACTCCAACTGGACCATCCCTTTCTCTTACAAGTCTCAAACATAGTGATACTTTATAGGAATGTGCTTGGTTTGAGACTTCATCGTCTCCATTTGGGAGATCTGGATACACCTTTGGTTATCCTAACATCACGGTGGGCTTTGGTTCCTCATTCCCAAAGTCCAATAATAGTTGGTGTATCCACGCTACTTATTTGCATGCTTCACTTGTGGAAATGTATTCTGCTTCTGTGGATGATTGTGCAACAAGTGACTGCTTGCAGCTACTCCAATTTATGGCTCCATTTCCATATAAGAACAGGTGCCCACTTTTGGAACTCCAACACCCCTTTTCATCGCCTGTCTTCACCCCAGTCTGACTTTGCCTTCCTCCTCCTCCTGCTTTCTTTCCCCCTTCCTCTTCTAGACGGTGACAATAAGGGAGGCAAAAAGAGATGCAAGGTGACAATAAGGGAGGCAAAAAGAGTTTGAGGAACATTTAGCCAAAAGTATCAAGGGGAATAACAAAAACTTCTTTAAGTACATCAGAAGCAGGAAACCTGCCAGGGAGGCAGTTGGACCATTAGACAATGAGGGAGTGAAAGGGATTATTAAGGAGGATATGGAGGTTGCAGAGAACCTCAATGAGTTATTTGCATCTGTCTTCACGGCAGAGGATACTGAGCATATACCTGTTCCTGAACCAGGCTTTTTAGGGATGGAGGCTAGAGAGCTGAGTCAGATAGAAGTGACAAGGGATGATGTTCTAAACTGTCTGGAAAAACTGTAAGCTAACAAATCACCAGGGCCGGAGGGCATCCATCCAAGAGTCCTCAAAGAACTCAAATGTGAAATTGCCGACCTCCTTGCTAAAATATTTAACTTATCCCTGAAATCGGGCTCTGTACCAGAGGACTGGAGAGTAGCAAATGTAACACCGATTTTCAAAAAGGGATCCAGGGGCGATCCGGGAAATTACAGGCCGGTTAGCCTAACGTCCGTTCCAGGCAAATTGATGGAAAGCATCCTCAAGGATAAAATTGTAAAGCACCTAGAAGAACAGGCCCTGCTGGGAGTGAACCAGCATGGGTTCCGCAAAGGTAAATCTTGCCTCACAAACCTTTTGGACTTCTTTGAGAGTGTCAACGAGTGTGTGGATCAAGGTGATCCAGTTGACATAGTATACCTGGACTTCCAAAAAGCTTTTGACAAAGTTCCTCAGCAAAGACTCCTGAGGAAACTTAGCGGTCATGAGATAAGGGGACAAGTACATGTGTGGATTGCTAACTGGTTGAAAGACAGGAAACAGAGGGTAGGTATAAATGGAGAGTTTTCACAATGGAGGGAAGTAAGAAGTGGGGTCCCCCAGGGATCTGTACTGGGACCGGTGCTTTTTAATTTATTCATAAATGATCTAGAAGCAGGGGTAAGCAGTGATGTGGCCAAATTTGCAGATGATGCCAAACTCTTCCGGGTAGTGAAATCCAAGAAGGATTGTGAGCAGCTCCAAAAGGTTCTCTCCAAACTGGGGGAGTGGGTGACAAAATGGCAAATGCGGTTCAATGTTAGCAAGTGTAAAGTGATGCACATTGGGACGAAAAACCCCAACTTCAAGTATATGTTGATGGGATCTGAACTGTCGGTGACGGACCAGGAGAGGGATCTTGGGGTTGTGGTGGACAGCTCGTTGAAAGTGTCGACTCAATGTGCGGCAGCTGTGAAAAAGGCAAATTCAATGCTAGGGATCATTAGAAAGGGGATTGAAAACAAAACGGCTAACATTATAATGCCCTTATACAAAACGATGGCGCGACCACACTTGGAGTACTGCGTACAATTCTGGTCACCACATCTTAAAAAGGACATTGCTGAACTGGAGAAGGTACAGAAGAGACAAGACTACAACACCTGGGGCTTTTTAGTTTAGAAAAAAGACGACTGCGGGGAGACATGATAGAGGTCTATAAAATCATGCATGGTGTGGAGAAAGTGGAGAGAGAGAAATTCTTTTCCTTCTCACACAACACTAGAATCAGGGGTCACTCCATGAAATTGATTGCCAAGAGGTCTAGGACCAACAAATGGAAGTACTTCTTCACACAACGTGTGATCCACTTGTGGAACTCTCTGCCACAGGATGTGGTGACAGCCAACAACCTGGATGGCTTTAAGAGGGGTTTGAATGACTTCATGGAAGGGAGGTCTATCAATGGCTACTGGTCGGAGGGCTGTGGGCCACCTCCAGCCTCAAAGGCAGGATGCCTCTGAGTACCAGTTGCAGGGGAGTAATGGCAGGTGAGAGGGCACGCCCTCAACTCCTGTCTGTGGCTTCCAGTGGCATCTGGTGGGCCACTGTGCAAAACAGGATGCTGGACTAGATGGGCCTTGCGCCTGATCCAGCAGGGCTGTTCTTATGTTTCTTATGACTAGCACTTCACATGCTGAAGAGTCTGCCATGATGACACGGGGGAGGAGTACGATTATTCTTACATAAATATGGATAGGATTGGAGCAGCAACAGTCTGTTTAAAGCTGATTATTTCCTTTTATTGCTGACCAGGCAACTTTTTGTAGCTCCATACAAAAAACTGCCTGGGACTTACACACAGCAGGCTTTACTGTGAGTTTACTGGAAGGCTTTACTGAAAACTTGAAGTTGTCCCAAAAAACCGATGCAAATAATGGATTTTTTGAAATTGATTTTTTTAAAAAATTATGGTTTTAAATTAAACTACACTCTCACACGTAGTTAAAAACACAAATCGTGTGTGAACTGCTCCCCGATAACTTGCAGGGACTTTGGGATAAATCTGGCTGATATGTGAATACACCCCCTCCATTCTGGAGTGTATGAGAATTAAAGGGCTTTAAAAGTCCTGTGTGAAAAATTTCCTGGTGAGAGATAAGGGGAAACAACAGAAAGCAGAGGCAAAGAAATAATAAGATTTAAACAGAGACTGTGGCTGAAATCCTATGCATTGGGAGTAAATCCCATTCGACTCAATAGAACTTAATTCTGAGTAGACACGCATAGGAGGAAGATCCTGCATGTGTGAGAAGGGGCAAAGAAAGAAAAGGCAAAGTGGTTTGGAGAGGAATAAGACTGAAAAGTTGGTGATAAGGATATTCAGAGGTAGGTGAAGAAAATGGACTACTACTCCTTGAGTATATGAGAAAAATGCTAGAAGGGAGAATGAATAAAGGTGGACATAGATCACCTGAGTTCCTGGAAGCAGGCAATTTAAAAAGCAAAGAAGGTGGGCAAATATAGAATGTTTTCTTACTAAGCCAGGTACCCTTTAAAGCAGATGTTTCTCCAGCTTTGCTCTGAAGCCAGACATAGTTTGTGTTAAAATATCACTGAAGGGATCATTTGGACTGATTTAATGTAGACTTGTGAAGTTATAGTCAAGGTTCTGAGGCTCTTAGTCTCCAGTCTTAACAAACTTACGTGGAATACGCCCAATTCAACACAGTGGGACTTACTTTTATGGCTGCCTTCCTGCTCCAGTCCCTCTTTACTGGCTGCAAAAACACTGGAGTTGCTGAGCAACCACGAGGATATGAGTAGCAGCTCTACTGGTGAGAGGAACATGGGGGAAGAGAGAAGAATCTCTGTGGGAATACAAGACGTGGCTGCAAGAATGGGAGTAGGTGTGGCTGAATAGAAAAAATAGGCCTGCGTCAGAAGTTGAGCAGATGGAAGCAAAGGAAAAGAAAGATGGGCTGCCACGCGGGAAACAACAGGGAGTGGAGGGAGAAATGCAGCAGCGGCAACCACCAGCCCCAGCAAATGTGGAGGAATGCTTCCATTTTGGGGAAAGGAAGGAGCAACATGGCATGGCAAGGGGAAGTGTTGGAGGTTTAGTTGAGCAATTTCTGATAATTAGAAGCAGAATTGACAATAACTATTCATATGTAGAGTTTTTAGCTTTACTAAACTGTAGCACAGGTTTGATTAGCAGCTATAAGATGGTAGGCTATGTTTTGCTGCTTCTGCACAGAAATGTTTCACTGTTATTGTGCTGAGAAGTGGTAAGCAGGTAGTGGTCAAATTTTAACATGGAGGCAGAAAAACAGATAACCGGAGACATCCTGCTCATTGACGTAGCATGCATAACAAAAGTGGGGAGAGAGTAAGACATAAGCAGGGGAGATCCAATCAGAAAGCAGTAAACAACTATTAAAGGGTATTAAAATAATTGCATTAGATTGAACAGGGCCCTCAGATTTCTCTGGAAGTCTAGGCACCTTCAGTGAGCAGAATATCCCAATTTAAGGAGGGTTGGCAAGACAGAGGAAAGAGCTGTGCGAGCCAGATCCCATATTCCAATCAATTCACAGGTGGTGACCCAGCACCCTTGCACCCCTCCTGGATGCATCCCTGGTTGTGACCCGTACTTCTAGGTCTTGTAGAATTGCACTTCAACATCAGGAAGGGAAAGGGGTGCCTTGAATAAAAACTTATTGCAGTACTGATGCCCATCTGCCATTCTAGACACTCCCGCACCTACATTGTCCATGGCTAAGACCAATCTATAGAAGCTATGAAAATCCTGGTCTGTCTCCTACTCACCAGCCTCAGTTGGGTATTCATCAGAAGTAACAGCATAGTTCTCAGTTCACATGAGAGGAGATTTTAAGTGAAGCTTATAATTTGAACAAGAATAGCTGAATATTGGCTATCAGACATTTGGTGAGTTTCTTTTATTTATTTGTTTGTTTGTTCAGTTTTTAGACTGCCCTTACAAAATAGCTCAAGGCGGTTCACAAACATCAAAGACCCTTTAAAACAATTTAAGAGCACTGGAAGGACAGGCCGAACAGGTAGGCCGAACAGCTCTCCTAAATTCTAATAAATAATTCAAATTACAGATGTCTGCAGGAAGCGCATTCCACAGTCCAGGAGCAGCTGCAGAGAAGGCCCGCCTCTGGGTCACCACCAGACGAGCTGGTGGCAACTGGAGCCAGACCTCCTTAGATGATCTTAGCGTGCGGTGGGGATCAGACCGAAGAAGGTGCTCTCTAAGGTAACCCGGACCCAAGCCGTTCAGGGGTTTAACGGTAATAACCAGCACTTTGTATTTTGCTCGGAAACATATCGGCAGCCAGTGCAGCTGGCATAATATGGTCTCTCCGGGTTGCCCCAGAGACCAGCCTTGCTGCAGAATTATGAACTAATGGAAGTTTCCGAACTACGTACAAAGGCAGCCCCACGTAGAGCGAATTACTGTAGTCAAGCCTGGAGGTTACCAGCTGGTGCACCACTGTTCTGAGGTCATCCTCCTCTAGGAATGGATGCAGCTGTCGAATCAGCCTAAGCTGATAAAAAGCACTCCTGGCCACAGCCTCTGCCTGAGATACCAGAATGAGGCCTGGATCCAGGAGTACTCCCAAGCGGCATACCTGCTCCTTCCAGGGGAGTGTAACCCCATCCAGCACAGGGAGATCTAACTCATCCCTCAGATTCTGAGCCCCTACAATGAGCACCTCCATCTTGCTTGGATTCAGCTTCAATTTGTTATCCCTCATCCAGCCCATTACTGCCTGTAGGCAGGTATTTAGGGAATGAATGCCATTTCCTGATGAAGCAGATGAAAGAGAGAGGTAGATTTGGGTGTCATCAGCATACTGATAACACCCAGCACCAAATCTCCTGCTAACCTCTCCCAGCGGTTTCATGTAAATATTGAAAAGCATTGGTGACAGAATGGAGCCCTGAGGGACTCCATATAACAGCTCTCGTTGAGAAGAGCAACTGTCACCAAGCTCCATCATCTGGGATATGCCCAAGAGATAGGAGCGGAACCACTGCAGAGCAGTGTCTCCTATCCCCAACTCTGCCAGGCGACCCAGAAGTATACCATGGTTGATGGTATCAAATGCCGCCGAGAGATCCAAGAGAACCAACAGAGTCACACTCCCTCTGTCGATTCCCCGGTATAGGTCATCCATCAGGCCGACCAAGGCTATATCAACTCCATAGCTCGCTCTAAAGCCAGCTTGAAATGGGTCTAGATCAGGCCTACACAACATGCGGCCCGCGAGGCCTTTTTTCTTGGCCCCTGCCCTGCAAAAGCCCTCCCATTGCAAAAGGGCGGCAGGAGAACTCCCCTGCTGTGCCCTTCCCCTTTGCCGGTCTGGCTGCAAATGGCTTCTTAGAAGCCATTTGCAGCCAGACCGGCAAAGCGGACTGCAGGGAATTCTCCGCCGCCCGTTTTCTAAAAGGAAGCTCCGGTGCTGGTGCTCTGCTCCTTCTCTCTGCCTCTGCATGTTCCCCACCCGCCAAAACAAACACAGAAGAACAACGCTCAGCCGCTTGCCCGTGGAACCACTTCTGCTGCAGGCAGCTGAGCTTTGGGGGGAAAACACCGCCGTGGCTGTAAGTAAGCCAGCTCGCTGGGTCTGGGTGCATAGCTAATCAGAGCAAGCCTGGGAAACAGCTAGAAACACTGCTCTCCATTTTGCTGCTTCTCCCTGGCTTATTCTCTCAGCTTCAGCCTCTTTCCTCTCCTGGAGACGTTGCCACCCCATCATTTTGCTGCGTCTCCCTGACTTCTCTTGACTTCAGCCCCTTCCCTCTCCTTTTCCTTTCTACCCCCTCAATTCTCTCTCTCTCTCTCAAGCCAAGGCTTCTTTCCCTTTCTTCCCCTCCTCCATTCTCTCTCTCTTTCACTCTCTCCTTTTCCTCTTTCTCTCCCCCTCTCCCTTATGATCAAAGTTTAATCTTCTTATCCAAAATTATGAGAAAAACTTCTCTAATTTTTTAATTACAAGTGCATCATGTTAAGTGTGATGATTTGGTAGAGGTGGAAGGGAAGAGAAATGCATTTTATTGTTATGTATTTTGTACAGATTGTATTGTATGTATTTTATTAGAACTTTTAATTCAATTTATTTTAAAATTTATATTTATTTAATTTTAATTTAATTTTATATTTATTTTAATTTAAATTAATCTTGGCCTGCCAGAACTTCAAAAGTTAAATTTTGATTAAATTCATTTTAATTAATTTCACTTTAATTTTATTTTATTAATTGATCGATATTAAGTGTTAGTTTAATAATCAGCACACTAAAAATTGACCTTGGCCCCCATGAGCCAAGTCACAGTCGGTTTTGGCCCACCAGGTCATTTGAGTTGTGCACGCCTGGTCTAGATAATCAGTTTCCTCCCAAACCACCTGGAGCTGGTCGGCCACCACCCTCTCAATCGCCTTGCCCAGCCAAGGGAGATTAGAGATGGGCCTATTATTACCCATCGCCGAGGGATCTAGGGAAGACTTCCTAAGAAATGGTCTAATTATTGCCTCTTTCAAGCATGGAGGCACCTTACCCTCCCTCAGCGATGCATTTATGATTTTCACCAGGCCTCCTCAAATAATCTCCCTGCTAGATCGAAGCAGCCAAGTTGGGCAAGGGTCCGGAGAACAAGTGGTCCACATCCTCAGGAATCACAGATTGAAACAAATGAAAGTAACAAATGGGTTCAGCACCTACATTAGATTCAAAGCCTTATGTTGTCATTGTACGCACAGAATATCTCTTGGGATGCCTTTTTTTCATAACCGAAGAAGTTCAACAAAATGTGAAATTATTAGCACTGTATGTATCTATTAGTGTTCAGCTAGAGGCACTATTTTGATAAGAGGGAATAACCATGGGTTAGTCCTCCAGGGTTCTGCAGCCAAGAGGGTTGGGAATGGTCGCTCTTGAGGATTTGTCTGACTCGCCAACTCAGAATTTTGCAGCTTCGGTTGTGTTGAATCTGGTAAACCTCCTTCAATGTGGGGATCCATGTGGTGAGAGGAAAGCAGGATATTGTCTCTTGGCAACCTCAGCACCCAGCTGATTTCCCCTTATGTGTGTATAAGCCCACTTAAGGGATTTTGGCTCATGGTGTGGGGGGAGTAACCTGCACTTTTGTTAATTTAAGATTCCGTTGCAAGTTTATGTGTTCAATTAATAAAGCGGCCCTAGTTTAATTCCAGTCTTGTGTGCCCTGTCTTCTTTGGGGTTTGGGTGCAACTAACCTATTTAAATCCTCTACCTCTTTGCCCTGAGCCTGTGGACAGAGTGCATGTCCCAACAGATAAAGCTACAGCCTACTTATTTGGATCACTGCCGTTGTAACAACTAAAGAGCTAGTTTCTAAGAAGCCTGCATTACAAACATGTTTATCTGTATGTTTTTCTTTATGCTACAGCAAGCCACCACTTAATCCTGAAAAAGCACTGTATTGTTAGAAATGGAATGAAACGAAATTGCATCAGCACAATAAAATGAGCAAATTGAAAATAAAAATTGCTTGCCATTATATCACATATCCTTGGGAGGACAGCTATCTTAAATTACATTTATTGCTTTTCTTCTCACTCTCCCCCACCCTCTCCAATTTTGTAGTCTTTCCGGCCAAGTCTAATTTCTGGGGAGCGATTTGGCTTTGCCAGTGGTACAGTTCCTCTGCAGCTATAAATGGCACATTTGTATCCTGGACAGGCAATCTTCCTATGCTTTCCTGGAAGAGGTGGTTGCTTGCAAGGCATTTGCACCATCTTCCAACTCTCCTGATAGGAAACAGAGAGATGGAAGCTTTCCATGAAGGTATGGGCAGCAGACCGTGGTCTTCACCCTTCCCAATTTTACACACACACACGTACGTTGTTGTGCATGTGGAACAGGGCCTTCGCAGTCACTGCCCCCAGGTTTTGGAATGTTCTCACAGTAGACATCTGCTCTTCAGTCTCCATTACAGTGTTTAGAATGCAGATAGAAGCATGGCTTTTTACTCAGGTTCCTATATAAGAGTGATATTTTCCTCTTTGTTGCTGCTGCTTTTGTGTGCTGTGTTTACTGTTTTATTGTATATATTTTCTTAAACTTTGAGGAAATACATACGGTTAGATTTACATGCCACTACGTTGTCTGAATATTGTAAGAATTCTATTATTCTCAGAAGATTAAGAATTACAAGAGTCCAGGATAATCTTCTTTTGATCAGGAATTTAAGTATCAGTGGGCCTCTTTTAAATATATTTTCCATGGGTTTAGTATTACTCATAACTGAACGTTGCAATTTGGAAAGTCAGTCTCTTAATACTAAGTTTGGACATATAGGGGGGAAACCATTGAAGTCCCATTGAAATTGTCCTTTAAATTCCAGTGGGACTTCCTTGAGTAAATTTAATCAGGATGTCGGCCACTGAGGCGCTTCACACAATTGATGTGAAGCATCCTTCGGGGTAGTGCAGGGAGCTGTCCCTGGGTGGCTGGATCGGCTGCCCACACGACTGCCGGCTCCATTACAGAGCTGGTAGGGGAGGTGGGGATCAGGGGCCAGCTAGCCCCTGGAAGTTAATAATAATAATAACAATAATAACACTTACATTTATATACCGCTTTTATAGCCAGAGCTCTCTAAGCGGTTTACAATGATTTAGCATATTGCCCCCAACATTCTGGGTACTCATTTTACCGACCTCGGAAGGATGGAAGGCTGAGTCAACCTTGAGCCCCTGGTCAGGATCAAACTTGCAACCTTCTGGTTACAGGGTGGCAGTTTTACCACTGCGCCACCAGGGGCTCTTCCAGGATAGGCATGTTCCAGGATAGGCATGTGCCCAAAACGTTTCGGCGCTGGGGCGGTATTCAGTGTTTCGGCACCGGCGGGGGGTAGTACTTTAAGGGCGGGGGAGGGTGTACTCACCACCACCCCCCGCTGCATTTCCCCCGCCGGCGCTCTGTAAATTTCAAGCCCCTCGGGGCGGCAGCGTTCCTCCCTGCCGCCCCGTTCCCGTCGGCTGGAAGGGGCTGGAAGTTGTGAGCGTGTGCGCGCCCGTCTGCCATGCGCGCGCACGCACGCTCGCAACTTCCGGCTGGTTCCGCTGTTCCAGCTCATTGAGGAAGACACCCGTGCCACAGTCTCACTTCCGCTGAACAGCTCCATTCTTAAGGTCACTAAGGCATGCTGGCAGAAACCCTCTTCTCTGCCTCAGACCTCAAAAAAATTGGAAAACTTCTACAGAGTGCATGCAACTAACTGCAATGAGGATAATTTCCTCTGACAACACCCGTCCACCATCCCCATAGTGGTAGAATCCTCCCTATCAAGAAACAAGAGGTTGACCGGCTTCTACACCACTTGATAAGGAAGGCAGAAAGTTGGATGCCTCGGGGAAATGACTGTATTCCATCTCCTCCCTCTTGGTATGCATAGCTAACTATCAGGCATATAATGCCTGGTACCAGACCTTCCTCTGGGATAAGATAGCCCCTTTCCTGGACCATCTTCCCCAAGAGGAGAAGGGCCCAGCCAAAGTCTTCTTACATGAAGCTACCCAAGTTACAAAACAAGAGCTGCATGCCATACGTCACGCTACTGAAGGAGTGGCCAAGGTCATGGCCACCTCTGTCGCAATCCGAAGACATGGATGGCTACGATCATCCGGCTTGGCCCCGGACGCCAGATCTTGTATTGAAGACCTCACCTTTGAGGGCGAGACCCTCTTCGGAGACAAAACTGATAAGACCCAACAAAAGGTTCAACGACTCAGAAACATTGCTGCTCTATGAGTCTCTCCCAACAGCCATCTCGCTCCTATAGGCCTCAACGCTGGCAACAGCAGCCAAAAAATTTTCACCAGCCAAAAATTTTATCCATGTTCCTTTGATCAGTGTTGGTACATTACTGGTCAGGATTTTTCTCCACAAGTCAGGAAAAATTCCACAAATGTCAGGGGGGGAAATCCACACTTTGTTTACTTGTCACAGGCAAGTAGACAAGTGAATTCCTTGAGCCCTGACCATGAGTGAGTATATTAGACCAGGTTGGGCATTATAAAATGGAACACACTGAAAATAGGAAGGCATGTAAATCACCCTGGGCCCTTGTTTTCTGACCCTACAGAAACCACACTTAAGAAGAGGAATTTCAAAGCACAAACACAGAGCAGACTGCACTGGATGGAATTCTTAAAAAAAACAAAACTTGCCTTTCTTGGGACTTAAATAGGAATAATGAACAGTTCTCTCATTACAGCATTAAACTGGCTTCCATATGGCTGTGATGTTGACAGTGATATCATGCCTGCATGCTGCCTCAGAAACTCCATCATTATTACTGGATTTGGTACATTTATCAGAACAAGCTAAACCTACAGTTTCATTTCATTTAAAACTTAAAAGAGAAGGATAAAGTTGATATTGATTATATTTGTGTATTATGGAATCAGGATCTTGAATATACCATTACGGTTGATCAGTGGTTAACAGCATTCAAGCAGAGGCGTAACTACGGTAGGGGAGGCAGGCCACATGCCCTGGGCGCCACTTGGGGAAGGGGCGCCCAAAAGTGCCATGACCCCACCCCCAAATTTATTTTTCAGTCAGCAGCGGCGGCGGCACCCCCCCCCACCGCGAGCTCTTGACTCCAGCTGGCCTCGGTGCCTTGCAGGCCATGAGTTCACCCCACCCACACCCAACTCATTTTTCAGGCAGCCGCGGCGCCACCGCAGCGCCCACCCACCCCCAGCTCCGGCTGGCCTGGCTTGGGTGCTCCTCGCTTCCGGTGGCATTGTCGGCCGCATGATTACCTCCTCCTGAGTCCTGGTACTCCCACCCCCCACTCACGCGCATGCACAAGTTGATCTGATAAGAGCGAGGAGGAGTGCTGTGTAGCTTGCTGCTGCTGGCTCTCAAGTCCCGCCGCCGCCATGTGTGAGGAGAGGAAGGAAGAGGATCACCACCACCACCATCATCAATAAAGTGTTCACAGAGGAGGATCAGGTGTGTGTGTGTGTGTTTTTAAAAATTATTATTACAATTGATGTATTCTTTAAAATACTGGAACGTGGTTGGCTTGCTTTGAGGTTTGCTGGGCTGGCTTCTTTGCTGGAGCCGGGGGTGTTTCAGGGTGGCGGCGGGAGGGTGGCGAGGGGCGGCTGGGCTGCACGGCAGTGGCGGCGGGTGGCGGATCCCAGAGCGATGCCGAGGCCTGCCATCTGGTCCGGCATCGCTTTCCAACTGTGATGGCTGTGGGATGGCCAGGGGTGTGTGTGAGCAAGATCCTTCCACCCCGGCGGCAGTGGGTGGCGAATATATTACTGTAGCGACGCCGAGACCTGCCCTTTGGCCCGGCGTCGCTGTTCTGTGATGGCTGTAGGGCGCGCGCGCCCGGGGGTGGTGAACAAGCTCCTTCCACCCCAGCCGCGGGCAGCGGATAGGCCTGCCGTCTGGCCCAGCAAGCTGCTCTGTGGGGTGCGGGTGGGGGCAGAGAAACAATTAGCAGCTTCTCCGAGCGGGGCGGCGGGCCAGGCGATGACCTCCCCACACACATCACACGCCTATAGGGAAAGCCTCTTGCCCTCTCCAGCTGCTGGTCGGGACTCAGGGGAGCCTTTTAGAGGCATGCGCGGGCGCAGCAGGAGGAGAGAGAGGGTCTTCTCCTTCTCTCGGCTTCAGTGTCCCGCCCCTCTTCTGCTCGGAGAAGCTGCTCGTTGTTTCTCTGTCTCCAAGGACAGGAAAGTAAAGCAGGAGAAGTTGTTGTTTGGGGGTCTAGAGGTTGGTTGGGAGGGTGGGAGAGAGATCTTCCCCCCTGCTCGGAGAAACGGCTCTTGTTTCCCTGGGAGCCTCTCGCCCTCTCCAGCTGTTGGTTGGGGGGCTTCTAGAGGTGCGTGCAGCGGGCGCAGCAGGAGGAAAGAGAGAGGATCTTCTCCTCTCGGCTGCAGAGTAGACTCATGTGCTACTGCAGAGCCAGAGAGCTGAAGTCTGTGTTTCATAATTGTGGAAGCAGGGTAGGAATCGCACTTCATCTTCTGTGTCTCTCGCTGGCTTCTGGGTGAACTTTGCTTCAGAAAACTTGCTTGGATTAAAAGTGGCCCTTTTCTTTCCCTCATTGAACAAATTCCAGTTCTCCTCCTGAGGTGTGCCCTTGATGTATGCAATTAAAGCAACATGCTTCCCTTACTTTGAAATGCCTTGCTATCTAGAAAGGGTGGCAGGCAGCCGTTTTGTTGGTGTGTTTTCTTTTTCTTTTTCCAAATAGAATTGAGAAGAATATGCAGGCACAAAATTGTTGCAGAGCCACCATTCTTGTGATAAAGAATTTTGTGGTAATATTCTTCTTGAGTAAAGGTTGTGGTAAATTATTAGGTAAATAATTGTGGTTATTAGGTAAACCTAAGGTCTGCTCTGTAAATTTAAAAAATAAATGGCTGCAGGGAATTGGTATGCAGCCCTTGTGTAGACTGACTAATTTACCACAATCTTTACTTAAGAAGAATTTTGCCACAAAATTCTTTATCACAAGATTAAAGACTTCACTGTACACGTTAGTAGGGTTGTTTGTGAGTTTTTTGTAGGAGAGGAGATCTCAAGTATTGCTATAATAAGTCTTATTTTCCTTTCTGTGGGCTGTACACCATGTTTCATCATCTTAAGTAATGCAGCACCAGTGATGATTTTTTTTTTAAAAGCATGTTCCTCACATTCTGTATCAGGCATAATTTAATTCTGTTTCTTTTGGGAACTATATGCTACCTGTTGGGTTCTTTGAAAGCTTGATATGAAGTGTATCAGAATCAATTATGAACACAAACCAAATATCATTGATTTGCATGTATGGTTACTAGCAATGTGCTGTGGAAAATATGTGAGAAATACTACTTGAAAGTACATATTAATATTAGCTAATGTTCCATATTTTTTATTCTATCTTTTTTTTTTTTTACATTTATATCCTGCTCTTCCAAGGAGCCCATCATGATTGACTCTTCATGTGTGATCCCCCCTTATTTTTGTTTTTATGCTGTTTTCTTTTTAGCTTAACTTAAATAAAGAAGCAAAAAGGAATGCCTTGAGTAATCTTTGAAATTAGTATAATTTATATTAAGCATGTCTAATTCTGTATAAGTAGAGGCTTTGTTGTTTTTGTCAAAATTTTGAAAAAAATTATCTTCTCCATTGCAAGCTGGAGAATGGATTGATTTGCTTAACTTAAACATCAGAATGTAAATGTTGACTGTGGAAAGGGCTTCTCTCACTCTTATTAATAATCTATACCAGTCTAGTTTTAGTTCCCTGTGCCTATGCTGATCAAATAATAATAATATATAGGGGAGTGGTACTAAGCATCAACAATACAAAATCAATACCACTAAATGAACAAGTGTGAACTTGCAAAAAATACTCAGATTGCTATTCTGAAGTAAGTTTCTATCTCATGGCTTAAAGACAAGTCACCTGTTTCTAATCTGTGACAGTCCATTAACATGCATAGGTGCATATTAAGGATTCTAATACCCTTGTCTTGAATAGCTTTCTGAAAGATGCATGTCAGATGTTGGGGGGGGGGCACAATTTCAGTGCTTGCCCTAGGCGCCGTTTTCCCTAGTTACGCCTCTGCATTCAAGGTAATGAAACAAGCATATATAGATCTCAAATTGAGACTTGTTCAGCAAAACATTTATTTCGCTCTTACTGGACTCCTCAGAGGATGTTCAGGAAGGGCTGGGTTCAGAACACGTTTTGCTGGAGATGTAATATTTATGAGGGAACATTGTCACATATGGTTTGGTCATGCCCAATTATTGCATCTTTTTGGAATGAAGTCCATAAAATTGTAAATAAGACACTGCAATTATTGTTTTTTAAAGACAGTTATGTTCTCCTGGGATATATTCCCAGGATATGGAATTTAACATTCTATCAACAACTATGGACTCTTCGTGCTTGGGGAGTGGCCAAAAAGATCATAATTCAACATTGGAAAAGCAGATTTACTCTGGAACTTCAATTTTGGATTACCAAAATGTGTTTGTTATCCACATTTGAACTGGGATTTTTTTGCTGTTTAGGCAAAGAAGAAGAGTTTCAAGCTATATGGTCAAAATTTAATGAATTGCATGTGCTTTAGAACATATATATCTGCATTGTCTGTTTTATCTCTTTCTTTCCCTCTTTCTCCCCCACCCCCCTTATATGAAAGTGTTTCATTCTTAGGAATATCTTAAACTGTAGTATTTGTTTTTTATTTGTTGTTGCTGCTGAGGCAATGCTCACAGCTGGAGTTATTTCTGGAGTTTGTACCCTTGCATGGATGCAACTGAGACAGCACCAGTGAAAGTATTATCATCACAAAGCAGCCGCACCCAATAACCGTCCTCCTTCTGTCCCCCAGTACTGGCTGTCATTCATTCTTAATTTTCAGTATTTTCACTCTGTTGTATTGCCATGGCAATTGGTTATATTATATATATTGCTTTATGTTATGGATTTTTAAGATCTAATGTTTTAGTTTTCCCGCTCTCTGAGCTTCATAAACGGTTTCAGTATTTAGGTTATCCACCTGTTTTCCAGATTTATAGCTCTTTATTAATTTCATGGCTTCATTTCAGCCACTCCTTTGATGTTAGCCAGTTCGGGATAGTCGGCTCAGGGCCTTGTCCACCTCATTTTGTTGCTTTGCAGCCCCACATTTGTTTTGCCAAATATCATCTCCATAAGATCATTTTTGTTGTTTGTTATGTTCTAAGCATTAGTTGTTATCTATTATTTCTGGTTCTAGTTATTATTCTTCCAACCATTGTTTGGTTGGTTATTAGTATATATTTTCAGTTGTTATATTCCAATTAAATTATTTTTCCAATATACTCTCTTTCCACCCATGGGTGGGTTTTTCTCTTTTCTGTCTTTGCCTTGGTTTACTCCCGTGACTGCCTTTCTTTTTGTTTGAATGCAGGGGTGGCAAAAGGGGGTCAAGGGGCGTTGTTCCAGATAATGCAACAGAAGCTGCAAAGTGATTGATATGTGTGGGGGGGTATTGTCTGGTGGCGAGGAGGAGGAACAGCGCTGGGTGGGAACCCCCAGTGCAGGAAGAGCCAAGGGGGTAGGTTAGAAGGTGGCACGGAGGGAGGGCAGGCTGGCTGAAGGAAGCAGTGCTTGGCGCTGGGACTGGTTCCTTCCAGGCTCCTCCCTCCCCAGGCTCTGTCGCTGCGTGTCATCACTGAGGGGATGTTAGTGAAACTGCTCCAGGGTGATTGGCAAACACCCCAAAATCTGCTTTTGGACTTGCGTGGGGAAAATCAGCTCAGAAAGGAAGTTTCACTTTAGTTTTAATTTGTGCAAAATTGTGGACTCAGGAAATGACTGGACTAATTGTTTAAGTTTCAAAAATAAAAAGATGATATTTATTGTAGGTAGAGAGGAGAGAAATGTGTGGTTAAAGCAATATTACTGTCAAAAATACATTTAACTGCAATGAGGCATTTTAGCTGAAAGTCCATATTCTGTAAGTCCCCAGGAAAGCAAGAGAGCCTGGTCCTAAAGGCCTTTGTGCGTGTGCGCTACAGGCTTATTGAAGCCTTTTGGAGTATAGCCAGCAGCAGCAGCAGCAAAATGTAAGAAGGGGCGGCTGGGAGGTATCCTGCCGCCCCAATTATTAAAAGAACTACGGGCGCCGGAGGAGGAAAGCGGTGGGAGGGGTAAGTAAGCCCTCCCCCCGCTCTTAAAGGAACCCCCCGCCCCAGTGCCGGACCGCAGTTCCGCGCACACCCCTAAAGGAGAGTAGGTGGTGGTAGCAAAAATTACCAGCCTCGAGGACAAGTCACTTCAGTGGGAGTCAATCCTTCACTCACCCTGTAACCCGAGAGGGGTTTACACAGTGGGTTCAGGAGGCTTCCTGCTACAAGATCAGTTCAAATAAGCTAGAACTGTTCAGTTGTTGAAGGCTGGTGCCTGTTTGGGTATGCTGTTCTTTGTCTCTTTCAGTATGTGACGTTTTAGTTTCTTAATCTTTTTAAATTTTTTTTAAAAACTCAACCTACTGTCTTTGGATAATCTCTTGGGCTAAACATTACCACCAGAGCATACTCTGCTGTGTGAGGACTTGAATGTTTCTCTTCGCATCACACAGCAAGAACAAACAATGCTTATTTCCATTTTGTGGTTAGACAAATGAGATCCTTAATATTAGGAGCATAGGAAGCTGCCATATACTGAGTCAGACCATTGGTCTATTTAGCTCAGTATTGTCTTCACAGACTGGCAGTGGCTTCTCCAAGGTCGCAGGCAGGAATCTCTTTCAGCCCTATCTTGGAGAAACCAGGGAGGGAACTTGAAACCTTTTGCTCTCCCCAGAGTGGCTCCATCCCCTGAGGGGAATATCTTACATGCTTATCAGTTGAGAAGAAGGCATGTGAGCTATGTTAAAGCTCTTGCTCCTTCCACTCTTCTTATAATACTACAGTGACGCAACGGTAAGGAGGTTCAGTTGTGTATAACTCTTTTCGACTATGTATATATATTTCAGTTTTGTATTTTTATTTTTCCTTTCCGTTGGGTATAGCTTAAGCAGTGTTTGTCCCTGAGATGTTCTTTGGCTGCCTTCCAGGCCACCACCTGGAGAAGGGAGGTCAGAATAAGTACAGCTTCACAATGTTATCTTATCTGGGCAATGCTTCACTGACCAATCAGAAAGTGTAAGCAATAAAAGTATTTAAGTAAGGCAATAGTATATAAATCACCAGATTGCCTTCAGAGATGAACCCCAGCATAGACTGAAAACCCAGGAATGTGTGACTCATCTGCTGGCTCTGAGGGTTCATCCACTGTCATCTCTGGGGGTTCCTGACAAGCAGAAGGGGGCGTAAAGCATCTGTTCTTTACTCTGTATCATATAAATAGACAATAAACTGTTTCAGAACTTACTTCAGTTGTATGCTTATTGCATTTGAATCTTGGAACTTGTTTGCCTAACCTTGGCAATACACTTCTCCAGCAGTCAGGGAGCCCAGCAGCAATCTTGGCTGCCCATCGTCCCTGAAGCTTCTGCTGTTGAATGTAAATAAATGTAAGGAAATAGGAAGATCACAGATATCCAGTAGTGTATTCTCTGCTGTGAGCCACCCAGAGAAAAATTTGTAATATCATCATCATCATCATCTATATAATTATTTCTCCAAGATGGGATGTGTGGGGCCGAGGCAGAAAGGAGGTGATTGGCTAATAGAGAGGGAGACATGCGCAAGAGTTCCAGCCACGAATCCTGAGAGCACTGGCAACCATCACCACCCTGGGAAGGAGGATGGGCGGTGGGCGAAACCCCGCCACCCTGAGGACGATGGGCGGTGGGAGGAGGATGGCCAGTGGGCAAATCCCAGCCAGTCTGAGAATGTGGACGGGCGGCGGGCAAATCCCCGCCGGTCTGAAGAGCAGGAGGATGGTCTACTAGATGTGTGGTGGAGGCAGTGGGCCCTGGCGGGAGAGCAGGTGAGAGAGCTCCTGAGGAGGGAAGGAGAGAGACTGAGGAGGAGGAAATGCTACCATTGCAGGCTGCCGAGGATGGCCGAGCATGCAGCAAAAATGGGGCCACTGGCCTCCTCACAAGGAGGAGAGCTGGTGGGGAGAGGGAGGCAGGGGAGGTCAAGCAGAAGGCAGCGGTGTCACTGCAAACGGTGGAGCAGCCAACAAAAATGGGCCGCCGAGCTCCTGGTGAGGAGGATGAGAGCTGGCAGGAGTAGGGACACGGAGGAGGAGGAGCCATTGCAAGCAGCCAAGCAGACAGTGAAAATGGGGCTGCAGGCCTCTTTGTGAGGAGGATGAAAGCTGCTAGCACAGAGGGCAGCGAGGGAGACTGGCTGAAGGGATGGGAATAGAACTGGCTGAGCCCTGAAATGGAGGGAGAGTAAAGCAGAACTAGAAGGGGCTGAAGGGGGGGGGAGAGTCAGGGAGAACTAGGGGCGCAAATGCTCTGTGCCCGGTCAGTTTGTATTAGTAGTAATAATAATAATAATACACCCCCAGTGAGGCACTACCTTCGCATGGTTGTGGGGCTTGCATACTCTGAGGAAGATGAGAGCTATGCCAGAGGTTCAACCATCAGAGGAGCCAGACGAAGAGTGCCTCCCACATAAACAATATGGTGAGACGTTACTTTAATCAATCTATAACGGATCGGTCATTGCCCGGGTCAACAAGGACCGTGCCAGGTGCTGCAGTCCCTGGACATCTGGTGGCAAGTGGGCTACAGGACTCAGGATCTTCAGTTGAGCAACCAGGACTGGAGACTGTAGGGTTACTGGAAGAAACATCACTTAATCAGAAAAAATATACAAGCAACATTGATACAGAAATAATGATTTGTTATTACAAGTCCAGCCCAACCAGAAGCGGTTATTTAAAAAGAATGTACCAAATTTGCAAAGAAAAACATCCAGATACAAAAATAACAGAACAAAGGCTAGCAGACCAGAGAAGATTCATAATAAAGTATTCACAGAAGTTGAGCTGGAAGAATTGAAAGAGCAATACAGGCTCAAGATATGGAAGAATTACTAGCAATTGAAGGGGCTGCTCAGGCGGAGATGTTGGCAGTGGAGGGCGCCACTGTCGCTGAACCGCTTTGGGTTCAAAACCAGGCGACCTCTCTTTTGCTTTCATCTCAAAGACCTGAATGCCATTTAACAGAAAAGCAAGAATTAAAGCAAAATATTATTGAGTATATGAACCAAATAAACATCAGGGTTCAGCTTCCAGCTCTAAAAACAGTTGCCAAAAAACAACTTGATAAGGTATTAAAAGATGTAAAAGCAGCACTTGCAGAAATAACAACTAACAATTTGCAAGAAACAAACCAACTAATGTATAGTACAGCAACAATACCACCACAAGAGCTTGGATATAAGATCAGAGGACCTGTTAAAAAAGGAAGTAGTACACTATGGCAGATAAGATTAGAAAATAAAATCGCTAGGCTCAGATCAGATGCCAGTAAATTGAAAGATATGAAAGACAAAAAGTTGAAGAATCAAAACACCAAACAGTATTTAATCCAAAAATACCATATAGATTAAAGGAAAATTATAGAAGCCGTGGAAATACTAAAGCAGCAAATAACAGCAGTGTCAAATAAGATTAGCATATATGAAGCCAGAATTGCACAACACAGGCAGAATCTCCAGTTCCAGTCAAATCAGAAACGTTTCTATCAAAGCATAGAAGGAGAAACTGCAAGAAATGTAGAAGCACCAAATAAAGAAGAAACAGTGCAATTCTGGGGGGAAATATGGGACAATCCAACAAATTATAATAAAAAAGGCTGGGTAAAAGAGGCTGACATTCCAATCAACAAATGCAAGATCTAATAATAACACCAGAATTAATAAGTGAAAGAGCCCAAAGAAAATTAAAAATTGGACTGCACCAGGTGATGATGAACTGCATGGTTTCTGGCTTAAACAACTAACAGGCCTCCACAAATAACTATCAAAACAGTTCAATCACACTGCAAGGAGGTGATATTGAACAATGGTTAAAAACTGGTAAAACACACCTCATAATGAAAGATCCAGCAAAAGGTGCAGTTCCAAGTAATTATAGACAAATAACCTGCCTGCCAACCATGTTCAAATTATTAAATGGTATAATAGCAGATGAAATAATGCAACACTTATTAACCAATAAGCAGCTTCCAGTTGAACAGAAAGGAAATTGCCCAAACACTAGAGGCACAAAAGATCAGCAGCTCATTGATAAAATGATTTTAGAAAAAGAAAAACAAATTTAAGTCTTGCATGGATTGATTACAGGAAGGCCTTCCACTCATTGTCTCATACATGGATACTAAAATGTTTAGAGACAACTGGTGTCAGCAAAAACATTCAGATATTTATTTTTAAAAATCAATGAACATGTGGAGTACACAGTTAATCAATGGCGAGACACTTGGACAGGTTAGCATTAGAAGAGGTATTTTCCAAGAGGACTCATTATCCCCACTGTGGTTTGTAGTCACCATGACTAAACTTTCACAAATACTAAACAAAACAGGCCTTGGATCTCAAACATCTAAAACATCAAGTAAAATAAACCACCTGCTCTATATGGATGATTTGAAGCTGTATGGAAGGTCCCTATTAGAAATTGAATCACTGCTAAATACTGTTTGCATATTTAGTAGTGATTTAGCAATGGAGTTTGGACTAGATAAATGTGCTGTATTAATAATGAACAGAGGAAAAATAAAGAAACAGAAGGAATAGAACTGCCCAATGGAAACAACATCAAGAATTTGGAAGAGAAAGAACACTACAAATAATTGGGAATTCTTTAGGCTGATAACATCAAACATACTGAAGTTAAAAGGAAAATTTGAAGTGAATACATCAGGAGAGTTAGAAAAAATTTAAAATCCAAACTCAATGGTGAGAACACTATACCAACCATAAACTCCTGGGCTATACCCATCATTAGATACACTGTAAGAATAATAGATTTGACTCAGGTAGAGCTAGAGACATTAGATTGTAAGACCAGGAAAATAATGACTATCAATCATGCACTGCATCCCCGAAGTGATGTAGATAAGCTATACCTTCCTCGCAACTCAGGTGGAAGAGGAATGCTGCAGGTCCATCAAACAGTAGAATAGGAGAGAAAAAAGCCTTGAAGAATATATAAAGGACAGTGAAGAAGATGCACTTAAAATGGTTAACAACGAGAAATTATTAAACATCAATGAAACAAAGCAAGCCTACAAGAAAGAACAAATCAAGAATCGAGCAGAAAAATGGAAAAATAAGCCACTGTATGTATGGTCAATATTTGCACGATATAACTGGAAAATCAAACATCATTAAGACCTGGCAATGGCTTAAGAATGGCAACTTGAAGAAAGAAACAGAGGGTTTAATACTGCTGTGCAAGAAGCAGTATGCAAGAACAAATGCAATAAGAGCAAAACAACAACAGTGGACCACCTAATCAGCTGTTGTAAAAAGATCGCACAGACTGACTACAAACAAAGGCATGACAAGGTAGCAGGGATGATACACTGGAACATCTGCAAAAAATACAAGCTACCTGTAGCCAAACATCGGTGGGACCATCAAATTGAAAAAGTTCAAGAAAATGAAGATGTAAAAATATGATGGGACTTCCGACTACAAACAGACAAACATCTGCCACACAATACACCAGATATCACTGTAGTGGAGAAGAAAGAAAAACAAGTTAAAATAATCGACATAGCAATACCAGGGGATAGCAGAATAGAAGAAAAAGAAATAGAAAAAATCACCAAATACAAAGATCTACAAATTGAAATCGAAAGGCTGTGGCAGAAAAAGACCAAAATAATCCCAGTGGTAATTGGCGCCCTGGGTGCAGTTCCAACAGACCTTGAAGAGCACCTCAGCACCATAGGGGCCACAGAAATCACCATCAGCCAATTACAAAAAGCAGCATTACTGGGAACAGCTTATATTCCGCAACGATATCTATAATAATAACAGCAACAACATTGACGATAAAATTCAGCCATCCCAGGTCCTTGGGAAGGACTCGATGTCTGGATAAAACAAACCAGTCAATAACACCTGTCTGACTGTGTAAACAAGGAATAAATAAATAATAATAATAATAATATTGTCCCAGTGAGGCAATAATAATAATAATAATAATAATAATAATATTGCCCCAGTGAGGCACTACCTTGGCCCCCAGTGAGGCACTACCTTGGCGTGGTTGTGGGGCTTGCGTGCTCTGAGGAAGGTGAGAGCTATGCCAGAGGTCCAACCATACTGGACAGTTCTCACCAGAGGAGCCAGACAAAGAGTGCCTCTCCCATCAACAATATGGTGAGATGTAACTTTAATAAATCTATACTGGATCGGTCGTCGTCCGGGTCAACAAGGACCGCGCCAGGTGCTGGAGTCCCTGGACATCTGGTGGCAAGTGGGCAATAGGACTCAGGATCTTCAGTTGAGCAACCAGGGCTGAAGACAGCAAAGTTACTAAAAGAAACGTCGCTTAACTGAAAAAAATATACGAATGAAGATGTAAAAATATTAATTGAAGATGTAAAAATATTATGGGACTTCCGACTACAAACAGACAAACATCTGCCACACAATACACCAGTTTCTTCTCAACTGTAGTTGAGAAGAAAGAAAAACAAGTCAAAATAATCGACATAGCAATACCAGGGGATAGCAGAATAAAAGAAAAAGAAATAGAAAAAATCACCAAATACAAAGATCTACAAATTGAAATTGAAAGGCTGTGGCAGAAGACCAAAATAATCCCAGTGGTAATTGGCGCCCTGGGTGCAGTTCCAAAAGACCTTGAAGAGCACCTCAACACCATAGGGGCCACAGAAATCATCAGCCAATTACAAAAAGCAGCTTTACTGGGAACAGCCTATATTCTGCGACGATACCTATAACAGCAACAACATTGACAATAAAAATCAGCCATCCCAGGTCCTTGGGAAGGACTCGATGTCTGGATAAAACAAACCAGTCAATAACACCTGTCTGACTGTGTAAAATAAATAATAATAATAATAATAAAAATACAGGTCATCCAGTGGCTTTTGAGAGAAAAAGTCAGCATTAGTGTGGGCAGAGCCTTTTTGGTATTGTACCATGAACTGGTAGATATGTAGAGCAAGGCACCAGTGCGTCAGCTGAGCATTGTTGTCTTTCATTCTCTGTAGCCCTTACAAAGGGGGTGTTCAGTCACGAGAACAGGGGTGAACCCCACAGGTGGTAGTGAAGCATGGTCATGGCCTACTATTGGCCATCATTAACTTAGGGCTGAGTTATGTGAGTGGTCTCTCCTTGGGCTGCTTGCCATGGAATAGTACTGCTCCCAGCACCACAAATGAGGAGTCTATAAATTGTTCCTGGGGAAATTGGGGATGCGGTACACTGAGACCCTGCAAGAGGCCTATAGGGTACTGAATGCAGTATAAGTGGTGTCCATTCACCACACCTGAGTGGGTTATCAATGATTTTGTGAAAGGGTAGTCACCAAGGTGGGGAATAAACCTGTAGTAGTAGCCACACACACACACCATTTTCACATGGCCCACTTGGCCAGGGCCTGGACCTTGTCTACAATGTGGCAGATGATCCCCTGGATGACTGCAAACCCAGATACTGAACTTGATTATGGGCTACCTTACCCTTGGCTGAGTTTGCAGTAGCCCTTCCTGCTAGAGGGTGTACAAGGTTGTGGTGGAGGTGCATAAGCTGGGAGACCCAGTCCTGATTGTATATAATGTCATTAATTATAGGCAGATGGAAACAGTTCCAGCCCAGCAGCAGTACAGCCTCCAGTAGACATGGGAAGGGGCCCAACTGTTGGCTAGGGACACCATATGTCATTAAGTTTAGGCAGATGAAAATGCTTCCAGCCCAGCTATACCACCATTGGTATAGCCTTCAGTAGGCCCGGGAAGTGACCTGTCTCTCTCATCCAGGAACTCCCACCACCAGGAGGATGCATAATGGCCTAAGTGCCCTTGGGTTGGATCATCCGGCCTTCAGGACTTGATTGGCAGTACTGCGCTACCTGGGCTTTAAATCCTGGCTAGTAAAACTACAAGAGGAGCGTGGGTGCTATATGGCTGTCAACACACAATAGTAGTGGGCCAGCTTAATGAACTGCAATCCCAGTTTGCGGGGAGACATCAACTGTTCCCGCTTCTCCCTCATTTGTGAGTTGTGGTGACAGTAAATTGTCTTGTTGCACAGGAGCAACTGGAACCCAGAGGAAAATCCTTTGCTCAGGACCCAGAGATAGCCAGACCATTTCTTCCACCACAGATTAGAGTATGGGTTCATTGTGCTAGGGACCCAGTTCACCAGTTAATTTGTTACACTGCATCCTTCTTCTTGCCATGTCTCTAATAATAATTTTTATTATGCTGTTTACACACAGTCTACCAGACGTTATTGACTAGATTTGGTACTGTAATAATCGAGCCCTTTCCAAGGGTCTAGGATAACTAAAGAAAAATTAAAGATAGTGTATTATTATTCTTTATTCACGAAGTGAGACAGATGTTATTGACTGGTTTGTTTTATCCAAACAAGGACCTGGGATGCCTGAATTTTATTGTCAATATTGTTGTTATTTTAATTATCATCGCAAAATGTAAGCTGTTCCCCATAAAGTTGCTTTTTGTAATTGACTGATGGTAATTTCCATGACCCCTATTGTATTGAGGTACTCTTCAAGGTGTTTTGGAATTACACCTAGGGCGCCAATTACTACTGGGATTATTTTGGTAATTCAATTTTCATATCACCCTTCCAAAAATGGCTCAGGGTGGTTTACACAGAGAAATAACAAATCAGATCGAATCCTGTCCCCAAAAGGCTCACAATCTAAAAAGAAACGTAAGATAGATACCAGCAACAGTCACTGGAGGTACTGTGCTGGGGCTGTACCTCCAGTGCCTGGGCTGGGGGTGGATTGGGCCAGTTACTCTCCCCCTGCTAAATAAGAGAATCACCACATTCAAAGGTGCCTCTTTGCCAAGTTAGCAGGTAGTATCAGACTCCCCAACAGAAGGACCTCTCTTCTCTGTGTGTGTGTGTAGGGGGGAGGTCCTCCAGTGAGGAAGAGCAACAGAGGGGAGCAGTCCTGAGCCAGCACCTCCAAACAGTCAGCTTAGCATCCAATGAATGGGAGGTGGGGGAAGAGCCAATTCCAGCTGGCCTACTGAAGCTTTTGCCACATTGGGGTCTTTGGGTGAGGCCTGGGCCAAGCTCCTCCCCCTTTTCAAGAAGTAAGTGGAACAGGTAGGGAGAGGAGAGGACGCAGGCTACACCCTGCATCAGAAGATAGTCAGCTGGTAGTGCAGAAGTGGCAGGAAGCTCCTTATAGCCAAGGAAGACCAGTGCCACCTATTGTCCGATATCTGATGTGGATTAAAAGATAGGATGATGGACAATAGAAGACCAACCCCTGGCTATCATCTATATCCCCTAAAATAAATGCCCTTTAAAAATGCAGTCAGCAATGGCCTTTGATGCATGGACATTCAACACCCTCTAGGGATCTATGGATGTGGAGCTACCTCTCTGAGGGAAGGAGAAACAAATGGCAACAAATTTTGAGCACTTTCTCAAAAAGAAAAGTTATAACATATATTGGTATTTGCTGTTAATGTTTTAAAATAAGGCTATTGGCAAAAATGAGCAAAATAAGCTGACAACCGTATATTTAAGGACATATTTCCTCAGATGCTATAATGAATATTAATCATTTTAATCTTTAATTTTCCTGACACAAGCATTCTCCTTCCATCTATAATATGCAAAGCCCTGTACAAATCAGTAAATACTAGAACACCTCTCTGAATCCACAGAAAACCCTATAATGAAGCTATCAATTTCACTTTGAATGCACATTTAGATTTTCATTGATGTCAGTAGGGACTGGGATGCTGCTCTACTCTTCCACAATTTGCGACAGACTTAAAACATCTACCTACTTATTTTTTTCAAAAGGAGCTAAACCAGAAGTGACTGCAGGCTTTAAAAATAGAAAGCAAAATTTAAACAATGAAGCATCTGCAGAAAAAAGAGCTTGGGAGCACTGATAGCATCAACTCGGGGGTGGAAAACTAGAAAACAGAATTAAACAGAGTGTTCAGAAAATTGGATCCAAGGGGAAGTTCTGTAAGAGCTAGCCACACATTTACACTTTATATTCAGCTTCTCATTTTGTTTCCACTGATGTAGAGTAAATTAAAGGGAACCTTTTGCTGGAAGACAAGAGATGGAAGGACAATTACTGCAGTAGCCATTTTCTAATCTGTGCTATCCCCAGTGAGTTGGGCTGTGTTTTTTCTCTGCCATCATTCCACACTTCCAGGAGAATGCGTCATATTGAACGCAGGCCAGATGTTAACTTCTGGGTGCCAGAGGAGATGGCAAGAGGCAGAAATAAGTGGGCAACCAACTGACTAGAATGGGGCAACTGAGCAGGGGAAGAAACAATCAGGAAGATTAGGGGATAGCAAAAAGTGCCTCTACAGCTTTCTTGGTATACTCACAGATTAAGGCCAATGGTGGTGTTATGTCTTACAATACTGGTGATAGACACAGTATCTTTTCCTTACTTCAGAATAAGGCTACTGATTATTTGCATATCACTGAGACTTGACCTGATCAAGCGTCTGGAGGCTGCCTTAAAAACATTTCAAACTGGGCATTTACAGCAGAAACTAGTTAATTTTAGCCGAAGATTATGTGTATGGTAGGGACATAGAAAGCTGCCATATACTGAGTCAGACCATTGGTCTATCTAGCTCAGTATTGTCTTCACAGACTGGCAGCGGCCTCTCCAAGGTTGCAGGCAGGAATCTCTCTCAGCCCTATCTTGGAGAAGCCAGGGAGGAAACTTGGAACCTTCTGCTCTTCCCAGAGCAGTTCCATCCCCTGAGGGGAATATTTTACACAGTGTTCACATGTGGTCTCCCATTCAAATGCAACCAGGGTGGACCCTGCTTAGCTAAGGGGTCAAGTCATGCTTGCTACCACAAGGCCAGCTCTCCTCTGGGATACACAGGGACTTGAAGGAAACAATTGCATCTAGAAAAAAAGTGTGTGTTGTTGAAATCTGAGATATTTTGTTGACACATCATCAGTTGCTTCACAAACCAGTTGACTCCTTAAGCCAAGCTTGGCTTCTTAATAGTAACAACTTCCCACATTGTACCTTGTTATCTAAACAAGTCTGCCCATGTGTGGTGATTGGCTAGTCAACACTGTCAATCAAGAAGAATTTAAATTACCGGACCTCATCTGCTGAGAATCTGTAAAGGGAGGGGCTTTGGAATGGAGTGAACAAGGGTCTATAAAATTCAGTTGGCATTAACTGACAGTTCAGATAGGGATGCTTAGGGCTAGAGATAGGTGCCTGATTCACACGTAATGACAAAACACAGGTAGATGAACCTGAGATTCATTTTTTAACAATAAATTGCATTGCAGATGTTCATCCAACTATATCCCAGCAATCGTTGGTTTCAGAAGATTTTCGCTGAAGCCGCATCCCAGACAAGCTCCATAGTGTTCGCATCACCGACTGTGGGCAAGGCGTCAGAATGTCTGCATGGTGACAGCCATTGGCCATTATTTTCAAGGGGCTGTGTTGAGCACTATTGTGCCCTTTCAGAATGGACCATTCGCCCTTGGCAAGCAAAGGGCATTTAAATCCCTTTAAATGGCATTTAAGCCCTTCACCTGGCAGCAACTGTACCCTCATAAGAGCCTCAGACCAAAAGAGTCTCACACAAACACAATTACTGGCAATGGGGGGATGCTGAGGGGCATTATTTTTCTGTTACTTCATGATGACTTCCTAGAAGGGAATATGTATTCCCTTTTAAAGAGGGCAAAGCATCATGGGGTATGGTCCACTGTGATCAAGGATGCCGATGGCAGATCCTGGCAAAGCAGACCAGGAACACCCAAGCACATTCCCAAGCAGGTGCATCGGGTACTTCCGGTGACATAGGGACCAACAAGGCAACGGGGCAGCAGGGAGGTACTCTGCCATCCTGATGGACCCTTTGCTAGAGCAGCACTGGTGGGGGGAAAGCGGAGGGAGGGATAAACCAGCAGTCCTTCAAACCAGTTTAGAGGTCCATAAAGGGCCTCCAAATTGGTTCCGTGCACATCCCTAGTGAGTACCCCTGATCCCTTGTTAGTAAAGAATCATTATGCTTTATTAGAGACAGAATCCACCTCCGTGGAGCCTGTTGATTCAGCTGGAGGTGGGCAGTGTTATAGGGAGACAGAGCACTTATACACAAACAACAGCAGAAGAGACGAGAACTCTGTTTAACTCTGGATTCCTGGCTAAATATGTATATAAGAATACACTCCTCACGACAGAAACTGTTATTTTGATTTTTGGACAAAATTGAGAACACAGGGAAGAAGATAGATGATCTCAGAGATGATTTTTCTAAGCATATGCAGAGATTACCAGCCTCAGGGGTCCAGCAAGCCCCGGGTCAGTCTGATTTGGAAACTGTTCCCTCCAAGCATTCACTGAAACCAGAGAAGCTAAATGATCTTAAGGCTCTGAGAAGCCGTGGAGAGGGGATGAATGTCACATGAATTCTTCAGACTAGACAGATAGTCCTTTATATTGCAATGAAAAACATAAATATAAACAAATGGGGATCCAGGAGGAATGTCTTACTTTCCCTGTCTCAATCCTGAGATGTGATCAAACCCAACTGGATCGCGATCACTGGATGCCAACACGTGTTCCCTCTAATTTTCTTCATCAGTGAGCGGAATAAGGTTAGTTCTGGGTGGCAATATCAAGGCAGTGTGTACGCATATACATTGTTATGCCCCGCTATGGATCTCTCTCTCTCACGCACGCACGCACACACACACGTGTTTTACAATTCTATTCTATTTATAAAATAATAATATAAAATATTAATTCTATTTATAAAATTGGATTTATAGCTTTATAGTGCCAAACTAAGTATGCTAACTCTGGGGTTAAAGTTGAGCTCTTAAAATTCCATAAAGACAAAATCTATTCTGACTGAGCTTTGCTGAAAGTAGCATCTTGATATGGTGATTTGTTTTTGACCTATCTTGGCAGAAGCATACCTACTGGGTTAGGCTTCTGTTGCTCTATTCTATCTTCCCTGTCACTTACCAAAATTTGATAATTCTTGGAGAATAGTGCTAGTAGATTCCCCTCGTGATCTGGAATAACTGGATCACATACAGAACAAAACCTTCACATACAGAACAAAAGTTAATAAACAAATGTACTAACTGGGAAATATAATTATATCTATTTTCATTACTTAAATGTGAGTCTTTAATAGGGGCTTCTTTCTTTTTCAGAAAATATTCTTTCTTTTTCAAAAAAACTCTGAGTGTCGTATTTTAACTATTATTGCAATCATTGAGTGTTAAATCTGCTGAGAACAATAATAGTTAAAATATGCTATTCATGATTTTTCCTGAAAAAGAAAGAAGTGCATCTTACAATTCTATTTTATGATTGGATTTTTACTTTCTTTCACTTCACATGTAAGTATAATAAATACATATAGCTTAGCACAACAACCTGAACTATGCTTAAATGTATAATTGGAAGGGATAATAATGAAGAAGTGAGAGAGAGAGAGAGAGAGAGAGAGAGAGAGGGAGGGAGAGAAGAAAAGAGAAAGAAAAGGGGGCTTGGACATTGTGGGGGGGTATCCATTATATTTAGGGAAAGTATTTTATGTCCAGCACCATTCATATTTATCACACCATGATCAGGGATTTAAAAAACCCTAGCTCACATAGATCTAAGTAGGAAGCACACAGTTTAAGCTTCTCATTCCACCTAGAATTGCCATATTCTGGCTCTCCAAATCCGGGTTCCTAAATTTGCATATTGTGTAAATTGGCTTGCAAACAATTTGCATATGCAAATTAGCAGCTGCATTTCCAGTTGACTTGTATTTGCTCTCGATATCTACCAACAATAGTTGGGGAAGATATCTTTGCCTGACCATTTTCCTTGTCATGTTAAAAGCAGCAATAGAATAAAAAAATGCACAGCTTTTTAATTAAGGCTGCAATTCTGTACATACTTATTTGAGAGATGATTCGAGTGAAACCAATGGTGCTTACCTCTAAGTAGGCATGCATTGAATGTAAAACCAAGAAAGTCCTTAAACATTACAATACACAGCCTGGTAGGCAGGTAGTGATTCACATCAAAAGCAAGCTATAACAAACAAAGAAATATTCCTCAGGGGATTACTGTACTTGTGAAAGTGAAACCCTCCCAGCTAGCCTCCTGTGCTCTTCCTCTCTTAGTTCAAGTCCAGTCAACTCTCTTTGTCCAGCGACTGAGCAGAATAGTGACTGCATGTTTTGTTCCATTACTCATCTTCTACAAGGCCTTTAAAAAGCTTATCTTTTTTTAAAAAAAAATGAAAGTTGAAATCCAGGCAAATCCAGGTGGACTAAGTAATCCTGGTGAGAAGCTTAAAATCCAGGTAATACCCAGAATTCTGGGGGGCATGGCAATCCTAACTCTTTCCCATTCTGCTAAAATAAAAACAGCTTGGCTAAAATGTGATAATCTCCTCCAGTTAACAGTCCACAGCAGGGCAAAATAATGAAGAATCAAGGAATTGTTTAAAAACAGGTAATTTCAGCTAAAGGTTACAACAGTTTTGCAAGGATTTCCAGCAAATTAAGAAGACCCTTCTCCTGTACAGTTTCTTATTTGTTTTCAAGCCTCTCTTTATGCATTTAACACATTTTTATCCTTTTCAAGATGCCACCCCCCACCACCATCCCCCCACCTTGTGGAACAAACAAAAGCAAACTGGCTTTCAAATTTCATACAACAGGCACATACAAGTTTTCAAGCTGGGAAGAATAAACACATCCATGCAATGGAGATTTCCAAGGGTTTCATTTTACTTTTCTTGAGGAAAGCAGGCCAAGCCATCATCCAGCTTCCAGCTGCTCCTGGCCTCGGCATACTCACTCTGCAATAATTACATTCAAATGCTGAGGGCGAGCAGCACAAAAAGCAGGCAAACCAGTCAGGCTGCTGCTGGGAGAGGAAACTCTTCTTGCCGGGAGAAAGGCTCCCTCTTTCTCTCAGTTTTCATCACATGCAGCAGGGTCCCAGCAGTGGGGGAAGGCCCTATTTGTCTTTTTCTCCAGGCATGTGATTGGTGCATTGTGGAAGTGGGGATAGGAAGGAGCGGCTTGTCTCTGCTTGATGCAGTGAAAAGGAAGAAATGGCTCTCAGTAAGGATATGCAGACTGGTTCGGGTTCGAACTGGTTTGGTTCGAAGATTTGAACTTGGACCAGATAGGGCTCTGGTTTTGCTCTTCTGGTCCAATTTTGAACCGAATCCGAACCGGTTTGAACCCGTTCAAATGAATCTGAATGGGTTCAAATGAATCCGAACTGGTTCGAATGTGATATAGATTCCCTAGGGTCTGTTTCTGCTGTGTGCTGGGTCTGTCCTCCATTTTAAGTACCATTGTTTACTTTTACTCCCTTCTGTCCTCCATTTTGTGAGCCTATTTGCAGACTTTTCATTGGCTGGGCTATTGATCCTTTGATTGGCCAGAATGAGTCTTGTGCTCTGGTAGGCTGTTGACTGTGACACTGTTAGCTGGGAGGTGGGGAGTGCAAAGGTGGGGGCTCCCAAAGGAGGGAGTTTCAAACCTATTTAAGCCAAGTCTCCGGCCTGGAAAATTCTCTCTGGCTGCAGTTGTTGGATCATCTGGACCATGTGTGCTCATGAGCTTGAGCTACTGGTGTGTGTGAGTCCTTCACTGTGTCCTTCTGCTCTTTCTTTTGTCCCTCTTCTTGCCTTATTTCTGCCCTGTGTGTGTGTCTTGTCCTCCTCTGTGATTTACTTTTTACACTTTCTTTTACCATCTTTTATTGTTGTTCTCTCCACCCCCCACCCCATTCATTCCTTTATTATTTGGCCAGGGCCCTAGGCCTTGGCCCTTCCACCCCCATCCATCTGCATTGATTTCATTTTACTCTGCCTCTCTTCTTGTTCATCTCTTTTCCTGTGTGTGCTGCTTTTTGCTTTGATTTTATTTTTTGTTTAGTGTGTTCTTTTAATTGTTGTTCCTGCCTCCCTCCCTGCATCCATACCATCCCAATTCCCTGGATCCCATCCCAGGCCAGTCCCTGGCTGACCCGGGGCCTAGGCCCTGAAGCCTGGCCTGGCCCCCCCGACCTCCTCCTGCCATCTGCCCCACTGGAACCCTCTCCCTCTCTGTTTGTGCTTTGGATTTGATTGATTTTTCTGCTGGGTTTATTATTATTGATTATTGCTGATTCTTGATTATTGTTTGCTGTTTGTTGTTAATTGCTGTGTAGATTGAATTATTGATTTTTGTGTGCCCCTTTTCCTCTGGTGGTAGGAGATCCTCAGGAAGGGTTAGGAACTGAGCATGCTCGAGACAGAACTGGACCATGTGATTCTTGTGGGAGTAGCTAGCTCCCCAGTTCCAGTTCTGTCTCGCTCGGGACTAGACGTTTTGTGAGAGAGCTCCTGTACTCTACATTCTGGAATTCTGTTTTCTGGTCTGTGGCTATTGCCTTTAATTCTGTGAACTGCCTTTCCGTGACTTCTATATTTAGTGTGTGCGGGGGGGGGGGGGAAGAGAGCTCAAGCTCCATTCAGCTTCATAACAAAACTTTCAAAAACTTACTTTTTCCTTTAAATTCGGACTCAATTGGTTACTCAAAAGTTTTTCGCTTTGATTTTATATCGTTTACGTTAGTCCTTATGGACATTTCGCATGCTGAGGAGCTGTTACAGGGCTCAATGTCGGAAGCTTCTGTATTGCCGCAGCACCTGGGCAATACGCGGGGAAATCACTCCGCCCCGACAGTTTCTCCCGCCGCCATTGTCTCTCCCCAGCCCTCTGATACCGCAGCGCCAGTGGCTCTGGCGGTGGAACCCTCTTCGTCTGGGCTATTGCCTTTAAAAGCTTTTTAAAAATCTAACCATTTGGGAGATCAAACTGCAAAAAAGAAACGAAAGCGCAAAGAATCCCTCATCAAAGCGGAGGGACACAAGAGGCTAAGCGGAAGATTGTTGATTCAGGCAGTGTGCCACCGATCAAAATCCAAAGCACAGACAAATGGTGCGAAGAATAAAGAGGGGCATAAAAAGCGATTGGCAAGTAAATTGGACGGCCGGTGCCCGGTGGGCAACCTTCCAGTGACTGACCCTTCGCCACAAGAGAGTCTATTAGGGGCTGTTCCACGAGCTACTTCACCTCCTGGGAGCACTGCACAGGAGAACTTGCACAGAGCAGATCCTTCTGCAAATTCCCCTGTAAAACAAGATCCGTTCTCTCCTAGAGCCACACAGTGGTTAAGGGAATTTTTTAGGCGGGAAATTCTGCAGGAGCCCCCTGTAGCTGCAGTTCCATTAACATTGTTGCAAACGGACCCTGTTCCCTCTGACAGGCTCCCTCTGTCACAGTTGCTCCAGACCCAAGTCAAGGAAGCAAAACCAGGCACAGGCGGACATCCAACAGGAGAGGTTCAGACAGACTTTCATCTTCCTCTCCTGATTCTAGCCCCAGGCGTAGGGCCATTCCCCTATCTGAGCGGGGCAATTTCATACCCAGACCTTTAACACACAGACCTAAGAGAAAGCGCAGGTGCTCTTCCTCTTCGTCATCCTCCGCTAATGAAGCACAACAATGTAAACTCCACAAAAAAGGTGGTTCCATTGGTTCCTTCCATACCCCCTCCTCCCCCACCTGCACCTCTCATACCCACCCTTCCTTCCTTATTACCCGACCGGTCCAACCCCCCCCCCCCGGTCCACACACACTCCTCCTCTGATGGGGGATCGCCACATTCTCAGCCTGGGGAACTCTCTGCTCCCATCGATTCAGATAAGGAGGAAGGGGAGCTTTCGAATGAAAAGGTTGCTCTGCCTATTCCTAATTCGGCCAGGCTGTTTTCCTCTGCAGATTTCAAGATCCTGCTAGCAAAGGCAAAGCGGACAATTAATGCTATCGCTCCGCCTGAACTGGAGGGAATGGCTTCCAAACTATACCAGCAGGTTTTCCCCGCTTCTGAACTGGTGAGTCCAGTAGTTCCATTTCCTCCCTTGTTTCAAAGAGTCATGTGTGCGGAGTGGCATCGACCAACCGCGACTAAACCCATAGATAACATTCCCAAGAGACATTACTTGTTACCTATGGACATTACTAAGCTCCTGGCCACCCCGAAAGTGGATCCACCCATGGTCCAACTGGTCTCGGGTACTGCAATTCAATCTGAGGGACAAGAACAATTGAAGTCCCAGGAGGACCGTCGCTGTGATTCTCTCCTTAAGAAAGTACATGCCTCCTCCTGCTCCTCTATAAAGATCTCGGTGACCTATTCCATCTTCGCCAGAGCATCCTTACTTTGGGCCAAGGAGCTTGTCCAGATGGTTCCTCCTGAATTTCCCAAACTTCGACAGGGCATTAATAAACTAGCCAAAGCGGCTTCTCTAATGGCTGATGCCAGTCTGGATAACATTCAACAATCCTCTAGGGCTATGGTTGCAGGGGTGGCGTTGCGTAGGTCCCTCTGGCTTAAGGCCTGGAATGTGGATTACAAATCAAAGTTAGCCTTAACTTCTGCACCCTTTGTGGGGGGGGGGCACTCTTTGGACCGGTTTTAGACCCGGTTCTTGTGGAGTCTAAGGATAAGAAGAAAGTTATGCCCTACTCACGCGGGGGGTTTTGTGGTTCCTTTCGTAATTCTGCAAGATCCTTTCGCCCGTATAGGCAATCCTTTAACCAGCCATACTCTTCCAGTTATAGTCAGAACTATCAGTCACGAGAGTCACGATTCACCCCTCCCAGAGGCGCCTTCTGACCACAATGGAGGCAACGATTCAGAGGAAATCACAGAGGATATTCCCACAAGCAATTCAGTTCATTTGCCAACCAAAAGAAGCAATGACGCCACTCCGGTAGGCGGCCGACTATCGGACCACTTTACCACCTGGATGTCCTCAACTTTCGACACCTGGGTGTTAGACGTAGTGTCCGATGGTTACAACATCGAACTTTCGTCCAAACCCCACGACCGATTCATCCCCACACCAAAATCTTCAAATCCCATCAAACACATACGGATGCGTCAAGCAGTCCAGCATCTACTTCAGATGTGGGCAATTGAAACGGCTACAGATACCCAACATTTTCTAGGCACCTACTCCATTCTGTTCCTTGTTCCAAAGAAAGACAGAACCTGGAGGACCGTACTAGATCTGAAGGCATTCAATCGTTTCATTCAGAAAAGGAAATTTCGAATGGAATCCTTACACACCATAAAGGAGACCATTCAGTCAGGGGATTTTCTAGCCTCGACAGACCTTTCGGAGGCTTACCTGCATATTCCCATCGCCTACGACGGGAAGCATTACCAGTATCGCGCGCTCCCCTTCGGCCTCTCATCCGGCCCCCAGGTGTTCTCACCAAGGTGATGGTAGCCCTGGCGTCCCACCTCCGCCTCCACGGCATACACTTTCACCCGTATTTGGATGACCTTTTGGTGAGAGCTCGCACTCGGGAACAAGCCGCCAAGGATGTCCACATCACCCTACAAGCACTTGCGGATCATGGCTTTGTAGTAAATCATCCCAAGAGCCACCTCGAGCCCACTCAGAAACTGGTTCATCTAGGGGCTCTTTTCAACACAAACCAGGGGACAGTATCTCTGCCACCGGAACGCCAACTGAAAGTTGCCCAACAACTACGCTCGCTCCTCTCCAAGACTTCGGAGGACGTTATGATTCTGGCCCAAGCATTGGGGTCCATGATTGCCTGTCTCCTCTGCACTCCATGGGCCAGATGGCACTCGCATCCCCTGCAATGGTTGCTCCTCCCTTGGCAGGACCAAATCATGGCTTGCTCCAGGAAGTCAATCAGGATCACTCGACGGGTCCGGGAATCCCTACATTGGTGGTTGTCCCCAGCCCTCAATCAGGGCCATCTCTTGGAGGAACCTCCACGAGTGATAGTAACCACAGACGCCAGTCTATCGGGGTGGGGAGCCCACTGTCGGTCACAAGTCACACAAGGTTCCTGGTCTCTGGAGGAGAAGGGACGACCCATCAACTGGCTAGAACTCAGGGCAGCCCATCTGGCCCTTATCAGCTTTCAGCAGTTCCTTTGTCATCGACACGTCCTGATCAGAACGGACAACGTAACAGTGAAGGCCCACATCAACCGACAGGGGGGGCACCAAATCGAAGATATTGATGGAGGAGTCAGATCTTATCTTCAGCTGGGCAGAGGACAATCTCCTATCACTCTCGGCGGAACACCTGAAAGGGGAGGACAACGAACTTGTGGATTGGCTCTGCCGCAAGTCTCTCGATTCGGGAGAATGGTCTCTGCATCCAGAGGTATTTTGTCAAATGACTCAGATCTTGGGCCATCCACAGGTGGATCTGTTCGCCTCTGCACAAAACCATCAGCTTCCCCGTTTCTATTCAAGATACCAATCCACCCAGGCGGAAGCGACGGACGCACTTCACTCCCCATGGCCAAAAGCACTTCTCTACGCTTTTCCTCCAATTCCCATCATCATGAAAGTAATCAAGAAGATGATCCTAGAGAGGGCCGAGCTTATTCTCATAGCTCCTCACTGGCCTCACCGTCCTTGGTTTTCCAGTCTCCTCGAGTTGGCAGTTAGACCCCCTTGGCACCTACCAATACGACGAGACCTCCTGGTTTAAGGACCAATATTTCACCCGGAGCCACAGTGGCTACAACTCTCTGCTTGGAAGCTGAGTGCGCGTCCTTAGCGGCTAGCAGATACTCCTCATCAGTGCAAAATACCATACTAGCTGCTAGAAGGGAATCCACAAACCATATATATCAAACTACATGGTCCGCTTTTTTAACCTGGGCCCGTACACACCACATTGACCCAGTTTTGGCAGGTGTCCCTGAGGTTCTGAGTTTTTTACAGTCAGGTTTAGACAAACAGCTCTGTCCTGTCACCTTACGGCGACAGGTCTCAGCCCTTGCGTCGATTCTCAAACTCTCCTCAGGCTCGCAGCTATCACTCCATCCCCATATTTCACAGTTCCTTCGTGGCGCTACCAACCTGGCACCCCCACCCGTCAAGCGTTTTCCTACCTGGAATCTTAACAGAGTGCTTAACGCTTTGACCAAAGCACTGTTTGAACCCATTTCATCTATACCACTGAAGATTTTGTCATACAAGGTACTCTTTCTTGTGGCAATCACATCCGCGCGGCGGGTATCCGAACTGGGTGCTCTGTCTTCGAGAAAATAATTCTGCACTTTTCAATCGAATGCAGTGTTGTTACGTGTGGACCCAACCTTTCTTCCAAAAGTTAAAAGTTAACATTAAAAATTACATTACATGAATAATTTAAAATTGTTTAAAAAAAACCCTAAAGTAACTACGAAAGAACAGAAAAATGAACTACGGGGCAAAAATCTGGCAAGAAAGGAAAATCTTCAATAGCGATTTGAAGATTGATAAGGAAGGGACTAGCCGATCTGTAGGGGGAGAGAGTTCCAAAGGAGTGGGGCAGCAACCAAAAAGGCCCTTTCAAGGGACCTAGAGCCCCGAACATCTCAGAAATCAGGGCCCGACAGAAGGGCCATCTGAGATTATCTATCCGGATGGGATGCAACTGGATGGGAGAGGCGGGCCTGAAGGTAGACAGGCACTAGGCTCCGCAAGGCTTTGAAGGTCAGAACCAGGAACTTAAATTGAACTCGGTAGCGAATAGGCAACCTGTGCAATGACTGCAGGAGAGGTGTTACCCTGTCATATTTTCTGGCTTCCATGAGTAGGCGAACAGCTGTATTCTGGACCAGTTGTAGCGTTTTGATCATCCTCAGAGGTAATCCTAGATAGAGAGTGTTACAATAATCTAAGCAGGAGATAACAAGGACATGGGTCACTGTAGTTTCATTTTCTGTTCTTTCGTAGTTACTTTAGGGTTTTCCCCTTATGGTTTTGCTGCTCAGTAGGGCCCCTCTCATGAAACCCGGGCAGTCGTGTCCAAGTCCAGTGGTGGGTCCTCCCATTCTGACTCTGATGAGGAAGGGTCTGCTGAGGTCGTGGAGAGGCCTGCCTCTCCTCTGTCAGTGGAGCCGGGCCCTTCCTCCTCCACACAGGGCAGAAGGGGGTTGGGTGACAGCAGTGGGCAGGCAACGGCCACCGCCCCCCTCCCCAGGACTGCAGTCACTCAGGAGCAAGAGGCCAAAGAGGGCGCCCAGGGGGCAGGAGGCCTCCAAGGACAGCGGTGTCTGGTGGCACTTTGAGGTGTCTGAAAATGCCCTGAACCATGCCCACTGTGTCCACTGCAGGGAGCAGGTCAGTCGGGGCAAGGATCCCAAGCGGCTGGGTATGATGGCCATGTGGTGACACATGGATCGTCATCACCCAGCTCTCCTTGGCACCGCTGGCAGTGCTAGTGCACCCCATGTTCCTGCCAGTAGGGCGGACAAGGGCAGTGCGCCTGTGCCAGCCAAAAAGTAGGCTGCACTGCCAGTCCAGAAGTGGACACAGGTGTCAGGTAGCAAGTGTTCTGTTCATGTGGACCATCATCGCCTCACCCGCCTCATAGGGGAGATGGTTTCCACTGATGACCAGCCGTTCCAGGTGGTTGAGAACTTTGGCTTCCGCCGGATTCTCTAGATTCTAGAACCTTGCTCCTGACTACATAATCCCCTTAAGGACCACGTTCCACCGGTGTAGGGAGCTTGTGTCAGCCAGGCTGTGTGCGGCCCCAGCTGGCACCAGTGTGCATTTCACAACTGATCTCTGGACCAGTGTCAGTGGAATGCACGCTGCTTTCCTGGCCATCACTGCCCACTGGTGGGGCCCAGAGAGAGAGAGGGGGGACGCTGCCTCTGTCCATGGGCGCTGCCTCTGGCTCCAACCTGTCTCCCGCTGCATTACGGCACAGGTGGGCTGTTCTGCATGTGGAGACCATGGACACAAGGCACACCATAGACAAGGTGGCGGCCATACTCGGCTGCTAGATAGAGGAGTGGATTGGCGGATGTCCACACCTCTCCCGGGGCTTCATTGTCACAGACAATGGCTCCAATGTGTCCGCTGCTGTCGAGATAGTAATGGGCTGTTTGAACATACGGTGTATGGCACACACACTTCATCTGGCTGTCAGGGACGCCCTTGGCCTTAGGGAGCTGAAGGAGTCCAAGGTGGATCAGCCCTGCCCACCCCCCAAGGTGCTGCTGCTGCCACGGCCACGCTTGACGAGAAGGTTCACAAGCTGGCTGGCCATTTCCACCGGAGCAAGAAGTCCAAGCGCCTGATGTCTGGTGGCATTTGGAGGTCACTCAAGATGCTCCAACTGCTGCCCACTGCAGGGCACAAGTCAGTCGGGAAATGGATGCCAAGCACCTGGGGGGATGATGCCCATGTGGCGGCACATGCGGCGTCATCACCAAGGTCTCCTTGGCCTCACTGGCAGCGCTAGTGCACCTGGTGTGCGGGGAATGAGTGCGGACAAGCAGGCAACACTGCCAGTCCAGCAGTGGACACAGGTGTTGAGCAGCAAGCATACTGGTCAGATGGACCATCGTCACCTCACCTACCTCATAGGGGAGATGATTTCCACCGACAAGCAACCTTTCCAGATGGCCGAGAACTCCAGCTTCTGCCAGATTCTCCAGTATCTTGCTCCCGACTACATGATCCCCTCAAGAACTACATTTCACTGGAACGTGGTCCCCTCCCTGTACTGATGGTGCAGGGAGCTTCTGTCAGCCAGGCTGCGTGCAGCACCAGCTGGAACCAGTGTGCATTTCACGACTGACATCTGGATCAGTGTCAGTGATTTCCTGGGCCAGGGCCCAGAGAGAGAGGTGACCTCTGTGGGCACTGCCTCTGGCTCCAGCACATCTCCCACTGTACTGCAGCACAGGTGGGCCATCTTGCATGTGGGGACTATGGATGTAAGGCACACCATGGAGGAGGAGGCGGCTGTACTCGACCGCCAGATTTAGGAATGGATTGGTTGGTGTCCACACCTCTCCCGGGGTTTCATTGTAACAGACAATGACTCTAATGTGACCACTGCTGTCGTGACAGTCATGGGCTGTGTGAACATATGGTGTATGGCACATACGCTCCATCTGGCTGTTAGGGACGCCCTCGGCCTTAGAGAGCTGAAGGTGTCCAAAGAACAGGCCCACCCCTCTGTAGGAACTGTTGCTGTCACAGCCATGCTGTGAGAGAAGGCTCGCAAGATGACCACACATTTCAACTGCAGCGAGCAGTCCAGGCGCCTTCATCGTGAGAAGCAGTGTGATCTTGGGCTTCCCCACCATCTCATCCCAACCGATGTAGTGACACAGCAGAACTCTACTTTCCTCCTGTTCCAGTGCCTGCTGGAGCAGGAAAGAGCCCTTGGCAGCCTGGTGAGGGACGGGTCCTTGGGTGTGTTTGATCACTCTAATGCTGAGTGGAAACACATGTCCAAGATTGTGTCGACACTCGAGCCCCCAGCTTGCCACAAAGGGCTTGTGTGCCAACACCACTCCCCTGACCCATGCGTTGCCCATAGCTCTCGGCCTCGAGAAGCTGAAAGGTGATCTCCATGCTTCACTGACCCTCTGGCTGGAAGACTGAAGACTGGGGTGGCCAAGCGGCTTGTTGGCGAGTTGGGTAGCAGGGAGGACCCGACCATCAAGGGCAATGTCGTGCGCATCGATGACTTGCCCAGGTGGAGGGACTTCCTGGTCCAGAGAGTTAGGGAGGAGGAGGTCAATAGGACCCAGAGACCAGGATGGTGGTGCGGATGCAGCTCTCCCTGAGCAACCTGCACCCAGCAGCAGCGTGGGCAGCCAGGCATCAGCTACCCGTTCCCCTTCCCAGTCCCGCGGTGTGGCATCCCAGGCAATGGCGCCAATGCAACAGGCACTTCCTCCTGCCGTGAAATCCGCCCAGTGGTTTCAGTGGGTGTGCCTTGGCACCTTGCCCACTGTGCGGGAGGCTCGACCTGCCAGGCCCACCAGTGCTGAGCAATGCATTGCCCAGTACTTGAAGGAGCCTGTGGAGGTTGCTAAGCACCTCCTCTCCTGCCCACCAACCAGTGTCCAGAGCAAGCAGGTGTTCTCATGTGCCGGGGACATGGTAATACCCGCTCAGTCCCAGTTGGATGCTGGGATGGCCAAGCAGTTGATCTTCCTCAAGATCAACCTCCCCCTGCTGGGCTACCCCGAGCGGCAGGTTGAGCTGGGCAAGTGATTGGCCGATCATTGATCACCTGCCTGGTGCAGCCTCTGCTCATCCATCCCCTCCCCCTTCCACTGACTTGACAGCCATGCCAACCAAGTTGCAGCATGCCCAGACGACTAGTGCTGCGACTTGCCAACTGATACAACATGCACACTTAAGAAACCCAACGCTGACCACAAGCCCCTAGTTCTTCCACCTGACATCATTTGGGGGGCCATCGTGGGCATGGCACGCACAAAAACACCCCCCCATACTAGTCTAGGCACTGGCGGCGGCAGCCTACATGTGTTGTAAATATGTTTTTTAAAAAAAGATTTTTCAAAATATAATTTCTAAACATGACCAGCTTGAATTAAAAAACATATAATTTATAAGGAGCTTGCTGGATTCTTCAAAAATGCAAATAATTCAAAAAAACTAGCATTGTAAAAATTGAATTTTAAGCTTGATTTCTTTAAAATAATGACAAAAAGCTTGCATTCTGGAATGATCATTTCTAAAAAGATTGATTTTTTAAAATATAAATGCAAAAAAATGAAGATTGGAATGCTGAAAAGATGAATTTACACACATGTTGATTGATTGTTGAAATGATTGATGATGGTGAATTGATAAAAAGCTTGATTTATATGATTCATTGTATGCTTTACAAGAGCAACACCTGCTCTGCTGGAAGAGGTGAAGGAACTGCTAGCGAAAGGAGCCACAGTCCTGTGAGGTGGGCACAAAGGTGGGAGGGCTTCTACTCCCACTACTTCTAGATCTCCAAGAGGGGAGGTGGAATTCGGCCAGTAATGGACTTGACACCTAAACAAGTTTGTCCAGGTGAGAAAGTACTGTATGATAGCATTGCAAGACATCCTGCCACTCTTACATCAGGAGCAGTGGCTTGCAATACTAGACCTTAAACATGCTTATTTTCACACTGGAATTCAAGAGACACACAGAAAGTCCCTGAGAGTCACAGTGGGCAACTCGATTTATCAATACATGGTTCTTCCCTTTGGCCTGTGCACAGCACCCTGCGTCTTCACCAAGTGCATGGCTGTGATTGTTCTGCACCTCAGGACCAGGGGCATGGCATTATACCCATATTGGACGATTGGCTACTAGCTTCAAGAAGCAGAAAAGAGTTTTTCTCTTTCCTGGCTATCTCACAGTTGGTGCATTAGTTTACTACTCAGCCAACACAACTTGCAAGACAAGTCCAGCGCCTCCTGGGTCCCATGGAATCCTGAAAGGCAACAGTGCATCACACATGCTTAAGGATGCGGGAACTACCATTGTGGTTCCTCTCAGTCTTCTGTCTAAACATATACAACCCGATGAGGAGGCTATGCCCCCAGATCATTCAGTCTCTGAGCTGGTGGAAATGCTCAGAGAACCTCCTACAAGGGGTAGCTTTCCAAACACATCAACCCTCATTATGGGTGACAACAGATGCTTCTATGACAGGCTACTAGGACATGGGGTGGGGGGGGGGACTGCAATGGGAAGAAAGTCCAGGGGCAGTGGAATTCTCACCAAAATGGTCTCCATATCAGTTTCCTAGAGCTCCTGATGGTATATCAAGCCATCAAGGTATTCCTGCCAATGCTCAAAGGCAACGTGGTACAACTCCAACTAGACAACACCACTGCAATTGCATATCTCAACAGGCAAGGGGGGGACTGTATCCAGATTTCTTTGTGCCTTAAGCATCCAAATCTGGCAGTGGTGCATTCAAAATCAGGTCCATCCCTATGCCATTCACATCAAGGGGATGGGCAATGTGCTGGCAGATGACCTGAGATATCCCTTCACCCAAGGGAGTCAGCACGAGTGGGAAGTAAACCAAGAATACAGAACACCAATCTTCATAGCCTGGGGTCTACCTAGGATAGATCTATTTGCAACCTCACACAACACACCAAGTGCAAGAAATTATGCTCAAGAGCGGGGCACGACCCGCGGTTGCTGGGGGACGCATTCCAGATAGACTGGACCCAAGAACTTGTCTACATGTACCCACCTCTTCCGCTCCTAGGGAGGGTGGTTGCAAAACTACTGATCTGTCAAGCAGCATGTATTCTGATAACACCATGGTAGCCAAGACAGTCTGGGTTCCCACTGCTTCTCAGACTGTCCAGCCACACTTACAGAAGGCTTTCTCAGTTTCCAGACCTTCCGTCTTGCTAGGATGGTCAGGTACTGCACCTGGACATAGCCACGTTGAAACTAACAGCTTGGAGAATAGTCTACTAAATGACATTATGTTGAACCAACAAAAACCTTCCACTAGGAAAAAAACTACGCTTACAAGTGGAAGAGGTTCAGGTGTTACACATCTTTAAAGAGTTTTTGACCACTTAAAGCATCTGTCAGACAAGTGCTATTATACCTAACTTCTCTGAAAACAGCTGGCTTGTCTAATGTATCATTAAAGGTGCACTTGGCAGCTATCTCAGCCAAACATCCAGGTTGGGACGGGAACTCTGTCTTCTGCCACTCCAGTTGCAAGAACTCTCTGCCTTGATGGAAAGCCCATTTGAACCAATGTCCTCAGCAGACTTAAAATTGGTCTCTCTAAGGATGACATTCTTAATAGCAATCGCTACCGCTCACAGAGTCAGTGAGCTGACAGCATTACGAATGGATAAACCATATACAAGATTCTACCCTGACAAAGTATTGCTATGAACAATACTTATATGGCAAACAACCCAAATGATTGGGATGACAAATTACAACATTTCTAATTTGCATATAGGGAGGTGCCTCAGGAATCTACAGGCTTTCCCCGCTTCAAGCTAATTTTTGACAGAAGACTGGTGGGTCCCCTGTCATTGTTAAAAGAAAGCTGGGAGGACAAATCAGCAGAGCAAAAGTCCTCAGTAGTTCAGTATACCTCAAACTCAGGAAGGATTTATAAAAAATGATGAGCCTGGTAGAACATAATTTAACCAGCTTTCAAGAGGCACAGAAGCTTTGGTATGATAAGAACACTAAGTTTAGAGAGTTTCAAATAGGGGATGAAGTGATAGTGGTTCTTCCCCTCAAAATTGACAAGATGAAAGGAGCTTTGGAAGACCCATATATTGTTTAAGGTAGAGTGGAGGAGTGTACTTCTGCTGTGAAGCTTAAGAACTCCAGCAGAAAAGCCAAGATTGTGCATGTCAACATGCTGACACTATTCTTCACCTGAGAGGCCAAGACAGCTGCGCTAATGGACATTCCATACCAAGATGACATTGAGAGTCCAGACCTTCTGGGTCAGACGAAGGAAGAAGGCAGAGTGGAACTGATCCAGCGGGCTCCTGCCATCACAGATGAGGACTAGAGAAGATTGGTGGTGATGGAACATCAGTACATCATCCGTAATCAGCCAGGGATTACTTATGTAATCATTTCTGTTTTACATTCATCTACACAATAGTATTGTTTAGCTCTATATGCTCTAATTTATTAACCAGTGATCTTGCAATGTTTGTCTTTGTATTTGCACTAAGGGTCCACAGGCTGTAATCCATTTTGTGATTGAAATTCCCAGAATACTGAGTTTTGGAGGAAATTCAAGATGAACAAAGGCTTACTCCTCAGGAGTTGTGAGAGATCTTTGTCATAATGACTGTAGGTTCACTCCCAAAACTGGTCTTCTCAAACAGTTTGTAAAATAGTCATCACTTTGGATGAAGATTGAACGGCTCCAAGCTGCAGATATTACCAGCTTTATTGGAGTTCTACAAAATACACTATTAAGACACTTCAGCTTTGTGTACCCATTTCAAAATCCAAGTACAACAGTTACATGATGCAGAGGCAGGAAGACAAGAGATTTTAACATAGACATTTCTTCATGTATGTCTGAAAAGCAATGGTAGAATGCAGAAGACAGCGTAGGAAAGTGGAGAGATTGACCCCAATTTCGAGACATTCTATAGTTGCTTCTCACTTATCAATTCAAAGTCCAATTAGGGATAAATAAATGACATGTAGTGTATTGAGAAGAGTGCAGTGGCAGGTGTGGCGAGACCCCCACATTCCCAAATAAGGGTTGTGAAGGCAAGAGTTCAATATTTATTTAACATATTTCTATACCACTCAAAACTTAAGTCTCTGGGTGGTTTACAACAATATGGCTCTACATTGTAGAAAGTAGTAGGTGGTGATGCAGTAGCGGGTCTAGATGCAGTCAAAATGCCCAAGGAGGTTCCCCTATCTCTAGTCATAGTAGGGGACAGGTCACAACACAACACAATGGGGTAGTTGTAACCTTCATGTGTTCAAACAAATTGCATCTTTGCACCTACAGACATGAAATAAAATGTCTCCCAAAAACCAAAGTGATCACCCAGTGAACCATAGTCCTGCTCCAGGGACCTCCAATGCTGAAGTTAAAGATAAAGTATCATTGGGGCTGGGGTGCTAAACACATTCTCATGATTATTATTTTATACATGTTTAAAGAAACTTTACAAGACAGTCTCCAGGGTTTGTTTTGTGGTGAGTGGGTGGTTTGGAGCTGTAATACAAATTTATCAATCTCTGATGTAGAGGAGGTGGCATTATCAGCTCCACACAAGGAAGAGTCTGCACAGGCTTCCCCTACAGAGTCAGACCCAGGTACCTCTAAAGCACACGAGGAAGGCCATCTAATCTCTAGTGAAAACCCAAGACTTTATCTAGAGCTGAGTAGGTGGGAAATAGCATGCACAACACATGCCAGTGTCTTGGTATGGAGAATATTTCATGTTTATAAATCTGGAGAGATAAACCATCCCCTGTTGGTGCAAGAGGCAATCAGTGATGCTGTACAGTCCTCACTCAATTACCTTAAATAATAGGTTACAGGATGGGGACATGGCTCAATTGCATCTAGAAAGCGGAGGGCTAAATGACCACCTTGTCACTGTGAGGAGGGACAAGGGGGTTCTATTTATTTCAAATTTGATGGACAGCCTTGCAAATCAATGCAGAGTTCTAACTTTATGGGGCAGTGCATTTTGTTGTAATGGTTATTTGTAACGTGTGTTTACCCACCAGCCTTGTGCTGGGGTGAGTGAGTTGGCATTTTGCCAACTTTCAAATGGCACAGCACCGGAGGTATTGGTCTTTGCCTCTGTAGTGGGCAGGGTTACAGACTGATCCAACAACAACTATTTATATACTGCTTTTCAACAAAAGTTTCCAAAGTGGTTTACATAGAGAAGTAATAAATAAATAAGATGGTTCCCTCTCCCTAAAGGGCTCACAATCTAAAAAGAAACATAAGGCAGACACCAGCAACAGCCACTGGAGGTACTTTGCTAGGGCTGTACCTCCAGTGACTCTGCTGGGGCTGGATAGGGTCAGTTACTCTCCCCCTGCTAAATAAAAAGAACCACGCTAAAAAGCTGCCTCTTTGCTCAGTTAGCAGGGGTTAAGTGGCCTTTGCCAGAGTCTTAAGTCTGAGGTATCTGAGGTAGGAGCTCTGTTCATTCCTCTGAGCCTGTGTGGAGGGGTCCAGCACGTTTCTGAACAAAGTGGCAGCATTTTTGGTGGCTTTCTTCCCTTCAGGACATGGAGTCAGTGGCTACCTTGTTCCTGAGGGTACTTTTGGGGCACACATTGTTCAAGCCTCAGGTGGAGAGGTGGACGCTGTTGGAAGTGAAGGACTCTGCGCTGCCTCATACCTCAATGATAGAGGGGGACAGACTAGTGAGTCAGAGGGCTAGAGGGGTCAAGACATTGCTCATTCCTCCTCTCTACTGCTCTGAAACTATCCCTTTGATATGTAGATTGCTACTCTCAGGGACTTCCTGCCTTCCTCTCCTTATCACACACGCTTGCCTCTCTCTGCACCATGTGTGCACAGAGATGCAGACAGCATCTGTCTGCATCCAGCTAGCTAGCTAGATTAGAGATTCTATGTCTCCACTTTCCTATCTAGAATGGCGTTCTCCAAAAAAGACTCCTTATATTGATTTGAAACTATGAACTGGCTCCAAGTTTCTTTTTGCTCTCAGCTTACATGCATGCCTAGGAAGACTCCGGTGTGTTCTGCCTCTGTGCACTCTGCTGTAATAGAAAGGTGTCTCTTACCAGAGAGAACATCCCAACAGACACAACAGCCCAGCTCCTTCAGTGGAGACCACTGGGGGATCGCTCCAGGCTGCGCAATGGGCCAGAGAAGGCTTTCTCCAGCGGGCTTTAGTTTTTTGGAGGGACAGTTACATTTTAGGGTGTTCGTTTCCTGTGCCCCCCCCCCCATTCCTTTCCCTGGCCTCCTTTTGGGGATTCGCTGGGTTAGGGCTGTTGGTTTTCATTGAGGGTAACCCCTCCTGTTTGCATAGGGACAGTTGATTATCCCCCCCCCCCCATGGGTTGGGGTTGCTGGGTGTCTTGGCCACAGAAATGGGATTTAGGTTGCAGCCCTTGACCACGTCTGGTCTGCCTTTTGTTAATGAGCTCTGCCCTGGTTCACATTTGAAGGGCACTTTCTTTGGGTGCGTGGCTTGTTTCCCCCAGTGTGTGCTAAGCAGGGTCTGCCCTGGTGTTTATTTGGAGAGGCAATTGTCTGCGAGCGTTGCTAGCCACTCCCATTCATGGAGTTATTTGCTAAGGGCCCTTATTAAAAACTGTTGGGAGATAGGTAAAGGCTACCTGGTTCTTAATTGGGCAATTACCTGCAAGTGCCAATAGTTCTTCCCTAAAGGCCTTTATTGGATAACGCTGGGGGTGAACACTGTTGGGAGCTAAGCAGAGTATGCCCTTGTTTTACTTGGGAGGGGCAATTAATTGTGAGTTCCTCTCGTCATTCCATTCCAGGTGTTTTCTGCTCAGGGCTTTTACTGAATACTGTAGAGGGCATGGCGCCTAAGGACAAGAAGGGCGGCTACCCTGTGCAACCATCATGGCAGCCTGCCTCCCCTCAGTTGTCTTTGTCTGATAAAGACGAAGACAATGAAACACTGATACAGTTTCAGCTTTGGGCTGTACTGCGCAGGGCTCTTTTGTCAGTTGAGGAATCCCCTTTCCAATTTGGCCTTCACTTCTCATTGGGAAGGCTTCTACAACTTCTCAGTTGAGATTCCAGGACTCTGAGGTTCAGCGTGTTGGGCATTTGCGTTCCAGCGTTTTTAAGCATTATGTGCATTGAGTTATTGTGCACCTTGTTAATGTGTTCAATTTCTGCAGGTGCTGGAGGAGCGGCAGCTCCATGGCATACTCTTATCTGTGGACACTTGATTGGTTCTGGGCCCACCGACATGCCAGCACCTTGCATTTGGATACCCAGTTGGGTCTGAGTGATCGCCTATCCACTTCTCTTTAGGAATCCTAAGGTTCGTGAGTGCCTGTAAGTCAGCACCCCACCTGAGTTGTCGGTGACTCATTTGTACAGTGGGTATAGGAAAGAATCACCCCCTTTGATAGACCTTAAATTCTGGTTCCCTTACATCCTGAAATGAAAACACAAAGAAAATTCCCTTCACCAGCTGTACTTATCCAATGCAACCTATAACATTCAACTGAAAAACATCACAATTACAGTCCAGAAAAAGTGTCAGAAATAAAAAACAAGAATTACTGAGATTGAAAAAGGATCACACACCGCCCCCCATGTCAACATTTTGTTGAACCACCTTTTGCTTCAATAACAGCCTTGAGTCTGTTGGGATACTTCTCTATCAACCTTGCACATCTAGACGGAGCAATATTTGCCCACTCCTCCATACAGAACATTTGTCACCATGTCACAGTGACTTCAACGACCATATGTAGCATTTTTAAATGATATTTTCCCCAGCAACCTCCCACTACAGTCTCAGTCACTGCCGTTCCACTGACTGCTTATTCGTCAAGATTACTTGCTTTATTTTGCGGCTAACCCCTATATCTAAGGGCCGGTCCACAATCCACAACCTGTGGACACACTTGTTAGCTTGGAACTGAGCCCCAAGGCCCCCAATATACAATGGTTTTATTTTGGTCCTCCCTATATACTTGGGAAATGCAATCACATTTGTCAAATACAAGCTATTTCTTTAATTAATATGGATTCAAACATGTTTACGGAAATGATTCCCATTATGCTTACAATCTGTGATCCCCATTCAGCACAAGTTGGCTGTGTGTCAAATAGGGCACATTCAGCAGAAAAGGCCCAGATATGATTGATCACCAACCTGGCAGCATACCCACAATAGAAATAATCCAGAAGTCTCTCTTATATTGGATTAGTCCTATATAATGAAAGGCTAGGGTACCTGCGTCCGTGTCTCCGGTGGGTGTTCTGCGCATGCGTGGCACGCGCGGACCCTGCCGAGGCCGGCAGCGGGTGGGCGGCAAAGCGGTGGTGGGCCCTGCCGAGGCGGGCAGCGGGTGGGCGGCGAGGCGGTGGTGGGCCCTGCCGAGGGCTGAGGCAGTGAGGCGGGTGGGCGGCGAGGCGGTGGTGGGCCCTGCCGAGGGCCGAGGCAGTGAGGCGGGTGGGCGGCGAGGCGGTGGTGGGCCCTGCCGAGGGCCGAGGCAGTGAGGCGGGCGGCCAGCGGGTGGGCGGCTGGCCCCGATACTGGGACAGAAAGTGGGGGTGGGGGGGAGAGGTGGCTGGCCTGTGGCCAGCCGCAAACACTGGCAAGCGGCGCTAGCAGGCATGGCAGGCTGCGGAGGCGGCACTAGGTGTGCCGAGCCCATCAGCGTGACAGTCCGCGGAGACGGCTCTTAGCCGGGGCCACGGCGGGGGGACTGGGTTCGCTGGCGGCAGCGGCCGCACTCGGCCCCGCCACAGACGGGGGGGGGCTGGAGGAGAGAGAAAGGTAGCCGGCCCCACTAGTGCCCGTTAATGTAACGGGCCTAATGACTAGTCTGCTATATATCACCATGATGTGAAATGGTGAGGAGTATTATTTCTTCACCATTCCTCCACTCACCAGTCAGTTCACTCTTTGGCAGGCACTACTAGGCAGTCCTCCAATATCAAAGATCTCCACTGGGGGAAGGAAGAGCAGAACACAAAATAGCATTATAAGAGGATGGTGCCTTGCTTTTTGTCTGTGAAGCTTGTTTCATCATTTTCTGCCTCCCTTTCACTAAATCAGAAATTAAGCCAGAACTAAATTTAATCAAATTTACTTGATTAGACTAGACAGTCTACTTGAAATCTTGCTATGGCAAGGAACCATTTTTTCCGCCTTAAGCAAAATCAAATTGCCAACCAAGGAAGGTTATTTCAACTTCTCCAATATCAGACTCCAACGACAAGACATATTTATTAGCTATAAATCTCAAAATTACCAACTCCCCTAAGGCCACTCTGAGAATATTCTATCTTGTCCCTACCCACACATTCTAAGACTCTGTTTGCATAAAGATACAACTAATTTACCTATGATATTACTAGTCAGACAGGCTTGGTGAGATCTAAGCCACAAATTCCATTTGATCTTTTCATACAAGCCAAATCAACTAGAAGAAGCCAGCACAGCAAGGAGTCACCATTGCCACTTCCACCTGCTTTTGTATTTCTCCCTGTAGTTTTTATTGTGTTCTAAGGTGCTTTTGATTATATTTGTTACTACATCCACATACCAGTGTGCATGGGAGGCCTGTGGCCTGAAAGGGTATCAAATGTTTTAAATAAAAAATATGACTAGATCCTCATTTAAAATGGAGGTAAACCCTTTGTATGAAGGGTGTGGGCCTACAGCCAGATCTTGAGAACAATTAACTGAATATCAGAGGAAATTTCAGACATGTCGTTATTCCAAATTATTAAGGACAGACTCGCCTTGGCCCTGCTGGGTGAGGTTAATTCTGATACTGATTCTGAATCAACAATTGAAAGTGAGGAATCTGCCAGCGACATATGTAAATTATTCAGAGCATGCTGAAATTTGCTAAATGGCTAATTGGTACAGTGTTCATGCTTTGATGCACTCAAATCAATCACGTTAGTCAACTCAACTGGTCAGTTAAGGAGGCCAGGGCCCAAGCTTTGAGTGTTTTAAATAGTCTTGACATGACTTGCCCTTATTCTCAAGATCAAACATTTCCTGGAAGAGGTTTCTGTTTGAATTGTTGGGTGGTTGGCCTAGGAAGTTCCACCAATTACAGGCTGTATTGAATTTTACAGACATATCAAAAATGGTAAGGCTAAAGATGTGACACCTTCTGTTTTTGCAGATGCTAACAATGCACAGCATAGTTTTAACAATGTCACTACAGCTATTTTGGATCAGATTATGCGGAGGCATGATGTTGATAATAGACAGGCATTTGAAGTTGTGTTTAATTTGGATTTGCGGTAAATATTAATGGTGATTCCGGTGTATTGGGTTGAGAAGATCACATTGGCTAAGATGTTTAAGTTTCCCAAAAACGGTCTTTTCAGGAGTGCCACTGTAACCGACCTTCTGCTTACCAAGTTTCGGAATGATCGTGTTTCTTCTTCAATTTATGTGGTTGTTTGGTTAGGTTCTTTATGTATTGTCGAGTAATGTGACTTTTCGATGTTATTGCGGTGAATTTTGTGACAGTACCTTTTGACTGATGTTCAGGATGGATCACTGGCTGAATCTGAAATGCAAAAGTACTAATGGCGATGATGAGGGTGCATCTTGTTCAAAAGAAAGTGAAGCTTCTTCCAGTCATCTTAAAAAGTTTTGCCATTATAGCAAGGAATATCTGTCTATTGGCTTCACGTGTACAGGCCCAGAAGACAAGCAACTACCACAGTGTGTGTTATATTATGTCGTATTGTCCATGAAACCATCAAATCTGGATAGTGGTTCCAACATCCATAAGGACTGGGTTCTGCGCCTGCGCAGACCATACTCCGGATAGAACTCTCTAGCTTCTCGCGACGCCCAACCGTCGGCAGCGCGCGGCTGCAGTACTCTTAAGCGACGGTTAGACGTCCCCTTTCCCCAGTTTCTTGTTGACCGCCAAAGCGATTGCATCTTCGGGAAACTTTTGCTCCTCAGATAACTACTTAGATATTTACGACTAGCAACAGACTTTGACTAATCTTTTGGATTACACTCGGCTGAGACGAACTGATTTAAAAAAAACACCACAAGAGACGACTCAGAAAGGACGATGGATTGAGACTGGCGAAGGACTTGGATCGGACACGGACTACTCTTTGGTGAGATTTGCGGCCCCAGGATTTGGCTACTCTGACTTTCCTATGAGTTCGGGCAAGGAAAAGCCAAGAGAGAAAACCACCTTCAAAAGGTGCCGCGATTGCCGCAGCAAACTCCCATCTACAGATGGACATGATCTTTGCCTTTTCTGTTTAGGAGAGGCGCATAATCTTACAAATTGTCCTATCTGCTCCACCTTCAATAAGCAGACTCTAAAAAATAGAGCTGCTCGTCTAAAAGTAGCATTAATGGAGCAGGCTTTACAGCCTAAACTTCGGGGGCCCCCGGACTCGAGACCTGCTGTGGCACAGTCTAAAGTCTCAGAGTCGGCGTCATCAAGAGGCGCCGTGTTGACTGCTTCGGCTACATTGCATTCCTCGACGCCAAGAAAGAGCGCAGGAAAATCCGCCTCGAGATCGAGCGCTTCGACCTTGAGTATGTCGACTTCGACCGCTGCCCAAGCGTTTAAAAAGCCGGAAGGGACCTTACCGGCCTTGAAACGAAAAGGCTCGACATTGATGTTCGGGCTGCAAGAGAAGAGGGCTAAGAAACATAAGACAAAGGAGGTCAGGACTGACTCAGAGCACATGCCCTCTCCGACTGGGTTGCAGTCCTACCGGAGCCCTCGACGCCGCACAGCTTCACTTTCGCCAGCTCCGACACCGAACCAATCTCCTATGGCATCGAGACACTCATCAGCAGTATCGAAGGCAGCTTAACATCGGGAAACACATTAGCAAGGCTGTCGACCTCGAAGACAGCTTCGATGTCGAAGGCAACTTTTTCTACAGGTATTTTGGCATCGGGAGCAATGTCGACCCCAGAACCAGCAGCAACAGCTCTGACCGAGCCCGCGAGTTTGGTGACAATGCCTGTATTGGGAGTGGATGCAGTGCGGGTCGAGTATAACGTGGAAGACATGAGACCCTTCGAGGGGGTAGTGATAGTTCATGATCTGGAACTGGAACCTGTACTAGAGGATGAAATAGACAAAATAATTTTGGAAGTTCAGACAACAGATCATACCATTGATGCTGAAAACACTCAACACCGCATGCTTCAGTCTGAAGAGACAACGCCTTCCACTAATACCTTTCAAGGGTTCCCCACCCCTCCCTTACCAAGAACACCTTCATTTACAGGTTCCTCAACTCCTAAGACAGGCCTTCTACCCCCGGGGTGGGTGGGGGTGGCGCAATACTTGCACCATCTCCCCAAAGGAGTATTATCTCTTTCAACTTTGCTTATCCGAGAGAGACCTTCCGAATCCACACAAAGACTTGAAAGAATCATCAGTACAGACAGCCGCACCTGTAACTTTGCAGAGAACAGTATCCCTACAAGCAGATTGGCCTTTGGAATCATTGAGAACGACTGTAAAGATGAGCTCTGTTTTGCTGCAGACTACACAACTCCCACAGAAAGAGACTCTGCTGAGGAGGTCTGTTTTACTACAAGCAGACCTACCGGTCCGCTCAGTTCCACAACACCCTCAGAATGAGACACTACAAAGGAGGTAGATATCTTTCCAAACAGATCTAAAAAATCACTCAGTGCCTTCACGGCGTATTGACAGGGTTCCTTCTGCTTCGCCACAACCTCCCTCTTCAGAGGATGAAGATGAGGATGACGGCGGCGAGGATCCTGATGGCTACTCATGAGACTCGACGGAACCAGAAGTCCCTGAGGAACCAACACTACCGGATCCAAGTGACGATGTGGCATTGGTCCCTTCCATTTCTCCAAATGAGGAGATGAAGGATATCACCAGCAAATAGCAGAAATGGCTTGTGTGTTAGGCCTGGATATAAAACAAAGGACACTGGATTTGGATGATCCAGTGTACAATATGATGACCAAGGCTTCGAGTTTGCAACCAGTGTACCTTCCAATGTTGCCGCATATCTCGCGGGCTGCGAAGTCGGCATGGGAAGTGCTCCAGACTTCGACGCCTACCTCCAAGCGGTTGGAAGTCTTGTACCGTATCCAGGAGGAAGAGAATGAATATCTGATAAGACACCCAACACCAAACTCCTTGGTGATAGACTGTGCTACAACCTCGAAAGGGGGCAAGCGTCATACAACCCCAGCGGACAAGGAGGGGCAAAAATTGGATATATTAGGTAGGCGAACCTATTCAACTGCTTGCCTCTCCATTAAAATTACAAATTATATTGCATGCCAAGCCAAATACACTCACTCGTTATGGGAACTTCTTTATGATCTCTGGATCACAATACATTTCTGAAGAAGTTTGAAGCTACCTTCCATTGAACAACTACTACTACAAGGCAACAACTAGCCAATGCTAAACACTTGGCAGAGTCTGAATCGCGTACGCTGACTTCCACGATTGTTCTGAGGCGTCATGCTTGGTTGCGGGGCACTCAGCTGCAACAAGATATGAAAGACCGTATTGAAGCTTTACTTTTTGGAGGAAAGGGTCTTTTTTCGAATGACACGGATACAACCATGGAACAATGGAAGAAGTCCAAATTAACAGCACGTTCCTCCACAAACCAGAAGCTCGGTAACACACGATACCAATCATATCAGAGGCATCAACCCTATCAGAAAAGACAGGGTTATTACCGCCAGCCTGATCGACAGGATTACGAATGCCAGTACCATCGTTACAACTGGCGTCAGTACCAGCCTAGGAACAGAAGTAATCAACAAGGCCGCAATAAGACGGCCCAGCAACCTAAGCAGCAGCTTTGATCTGATATTGAGCCCACTAACCATCAACATCTCGGCCTCAATTCCCCACAAAACAACTTGCACTAACAGGAGCGCAAGGAAAAAGATCACCTTGACGCCTGCCAGAAATACCATCAAACTGGCAAGTCATGCTCAAGCATGGCAACGTATAACATCAGACCGGTGGGTCTTGAGGATTGTTTCGACGGGCTATGCTCTAGAGTTCTGGGAGACCCCTCCATTTCAAGGAATGAGGTTCACACCGGACACTCCTATCTTGCGAGAGGAGGTGGAGGAATTGCTGCGAAAAGGGGCCATATCACCGGTGCAGTGGGCTCAGGGCCAAACGGGATTCTATTCGCGTTACTTTCAGATTCCAAAGAGGGATGGAGGGATCCGTCCGATAATGGACCTATGTTGGCTCAATCAGTACATAAAAGTACAAAAATTCCGCATGACAACGTTGCAAGGCATCCTTCCCCTACTTCACGGGGAGCAATGGATTGCAACACTCGACCTCAAGGATGCGTACTTCCATGTAGGCATACAACAGAGCCATCGAAAGTATCTACGCTTCACTCTGGGAACTCAGATCTATCAATACAATGTTCTGCCCTTTGGTCTGGTGACAGGACCAAGAGAGTTTACAAAGTGCATGGCAGTCATTGTAGCTCACCTAAGGGTACTGGGCTATCCGTTTATCCATACCTTGACAATTGGCTGATTACGGCAAGAACCAAGGAACAGTTACTCTCCGACATAGAGATTGTAAAGTCCTTACTGAGCGAGTTAGGGATCCAGATCAACTGGAAAAAATCTCATCTATCTCTGGAACGAAGCCTACAGTACATTGGGGCGTGAATCGATATGCTCCAGCAAGCGGCTTATCTACCAGTGGAGCGGTACTTTCGCATATGTGCCCTGATTCGGCGATTCCAGATGGTGCCACTTCAGAAGGCAAGGTCGATACAGGTTCTTCTGGGCCTAATGGCCTCATGCACCTCTATGGTGCCTTATGAGAAGCTACGAATGCGCAATTTACAACTTTGGTTCCTGCGTTGGTTTCGCCCTCGACGCGACCCCCAAACCAAGGAACTTTTGCTACCTCGAAAGGTACAGCTGTCGTTACACTGGTGGACAAGGGAGGCTCATCTTTTAAGGGGGACTCCATTCAGGACTCCATTACTGTCTTGTACCCTGATGACTGACGCATCCATGCTGGGCTGGGGAGCCCATATGGGGAACAGGAGGGCTCAAGGCCTGTGGAACCAGAGGAAGGCACGTATGCATATCAACTTCTTGGAGCTGCTAGCAGCTTACAAGGCTGTACTCGCATTCCAGGACAATCTAAAGAACATGGTGGTCCAACTACAGATGGACAACACCACGGCAATAGCCTATGTGAACAAGCAAGGGGGTACCGTGTCACAGGCACTGTGCAACCTCAGTCTGCAGATCTGGAATTGGTGTATCCCGAGAGGTCTTCACTTGCAAGCAATACATATCAAAGGCAGCCTAAACTGCTTGGCAGATTCATTGAGCAGGGAGATTGTGTTACAGCAGCAAAAATGGGAGCTGCACACAAAGATCCTTCAGGATCTATTTGTGACTTGGGGTTGGCCAGAGGTAGATCTCTTTGCGACGGAACACAACAGGAAATGCGAGATTTACTGTTCCAGACTGGATCTGGGAAGACAATCCAAGGGCGATGCCTTTCAATTTCAATGGGTAAAGAGCTTCTTTTACATATATCCACCAACACCACTCCTTCCCAGGATAGTGGCCAAACTACTCCAGGAGCATACTCGGGCAATCGTGATTGCTCCATGGTGGCCTTGCCAACCATGGTTCACTCAGCTACTCAGACTATCGAAGGAGACATACAAGCGCCTCCCCAAGAGGAAAGAACAGCTGACTCAGAATCAAGGTCAGATCCTCCACCCGAACCTGTCGGTTCTCAATCTAACAGCATGGAGGATAGGCTTCTGAAGAAAATCCTTTTGAATACTCGGAGAGTATCGACAAGGAGAAACTACAAGGTGAAGTGGCGTAGGTTTTGCTCCTATGCCCAGGAACATCAATTTCAACCAAGACAAGCAGGGCTTAAGAATGTGCTCCTTTATCTCGCCTCATTGAAGAGGTCTGGACTGGTGAATGTTTCAATCAAGTTCCACATGGCTGCGTTGTCATCGCGGCACGCAGGCTGGGATGGCAAAACTGTTTTTACACACCCTAGATGTAAAGACTTTCTGAGAGGGTTGAATAATCTATACCCTCCTCTCCGAGATCCAGCTCAGAAATGGAGCTTTTCACTAGTTTGGGGGGCACTTACAGAGGCCTCATTTGAGCCCATGGCTTCAGCATCGGTGAAATTGGTTACTCTGAAAACTTTATTCTTAGTAGCGATAACCACGGCGAGAAGGGTGAGTGAACTCAGAGCGCTCCGAATGGATGAGCCATATACCATTATTCATCCGGACCGTGTGGTGATGCGTTTGGATCCAGATTTTCGACCAAAGATCATCACCGATTTTCACCTTAATTCGAATATAATCTTACCAACCTTCTTCAGAGATCCTGAAACAAGCCTTGACAAGGCGATGCATTCACTGGATGTCCGAAGGGCTCTTCTGTACTATCTGAAGGCCACACGCCAAATACGTAAGACGAAACTCTTATTTGTCTGTGAAAAGGGCCGGTATAAAGGCCAACCACCGTCACGCCAGAAGTTAGCATACTGGCTAGTGGAGGTTATAAGGATGGCTTATGAGTTGCAGAAGGTCCCACTGCCCGCTGGGGTACGGGCGCACTCCACCAGAGCGTATGCAACCTCCGCAGCGCACCTGTCGGGCATCAGGTTTCAGGACATTTGTTTGGCAGCCACGTGGGCGTCTCACCAGACGTTTATCAAACATTACGCCTTGGATATTAGATTGGCAGCAGCGGCTGATTTCGGACAGGCGGTTTTGAAAAGAATCTTACCATAGCGTCATGCACCCACCACCAAATTCTACAGCTTGTGATTCACCCAGTCCTTATGGATGTTGGAACCACTATCCAGATAAACAGGTTGCTTACCTGTAACAGGTGATCTGGTAGTGGTTCCAACATTCATAAGGCCCGCCCGTCCATCCCCGCTGCATGTAAGGGTGAAAGAAAATAATGAGCTGCGTTTGCCTATGGAACAACAACGCCGGCTTTGACTCTACACCTAGATGGCAGTCTTCCTTACACACAATGTCTACTTATACTCTACAACTACGTACCAGTCGTCCTCAGACACTCTGAATGGCTTATCACCAAGAAACTGAGGAAAGGGGACGCCTAACCATCGCTTAAGAGTACTGCAGCCATGCGCTGCCGATGGTTGGGTGTCGCGAGGAGCTAGAGAGTTCTATCCGGAGTATGGTCTGCGCAGGCACAGAACCCAGTCCTTATGAATGTTGGAACCACTACCAGATCACCTGTTACAGGTAAGCAACCTGTTTAATTGTGAAGACATCTTGATACTAAACATAAAGAACACGCTACAAAGAGCATCTGTTTTTTCAAAAGTAAGCAGCAGGAGCTTAGGGAAAGCAAGAAAATGGTTTTAAAAAAGACTGCAACTGGTTGTAACAATGAAAATGCTGTAAGGGCCTCATCTGAGGTTTCTCAACTAATATCGAAAAAAATGATGGTTTCTGCACTGATCAGTGAGAAAGCTGCTGCTGGTGCCTGCTGCATCTCATTCGAACTCTGCATCTTAACACCTCACTCAAGGTGAGATGTAGCTCACAAGGTCATCTTGCAAGTGCCGTCCTAACGCAGAAGGGTGTCAAGCAAGGTTGCATTCTGGCCCCGCTCCTATTTAACTTTTACATCAACTGAATGGTGGACCAGCTCAGCAACATTGACTTCCATCCTCCTAAGCTTGCCGGGAGACACCTAGCCACCATACTAAATGCAGATGACATGGTCATCCTCTCAAGAACTCTCATTGGCCTTAGAAGAGCGTTGAGGGCTCTGACACTGCACTGCAAGGAAGACGGTCTGAAAATCAATTACAACAAAACTAAAATAGTCTTTGCTAGGAGGCCCAAGACCCGTTCCTGGAAGATTGAGGGACATAAAATTGAACAAGTGACCCATTTTAAATACCTGGGCGTAGTCTTTCATTCAAGTGGCTCCAGAAAAGCCCACGGAGATCATGTGGCCTTAAATGCTCAGAGAAGCTCCTCCGCTATTCTTCAATTTATGCACACAAGAGGAGGCCACTATGTCCCTGCAGCTTTTGAACTGTTCCAAGCCAAGTCACTAGCCCAACTACTCTATGGCGCTCAATTGGGTCCTTTTCCCAGTATCATGACTTTGGAACGGGTACAATCCAAGTTCCTCAGGGCAGCGCTACATGTACCAAGATGTGTGTCCAATGCTACATTGTGCCTAGAGACAGGCCTGATCAAGATTGAGGCTAGGGTATGGGTGGCCACTCTCTCCTATTGGCTTAAACTATCCCTCAGTCCAATTGGTCTTGCCCCTCTAACCCTTCATGACAATTACCATTCTATATGGGCTCAAGCAATTGAGATGAAATTAGCTACCCTGGGCCTCGCCCCCCTGTCCCTGATCAACATGGGATATGATCAGGCAAAAGCTATAATCAAACAGCGCATCACAGACACTGAGCGTCAAGCGGATCTCAGCAGTGTCCCAAAGTTTTTAAGTGAGGAGCTTAGATATATAGCCTCTCCGGCAGCATACCTTTCCCAACTGGAGGCCCCAAACCACAGAAGGGCGTTCACTCTGGCCCGCTGCCATGGTCTCCCCTCAGCAGTAGTAGAGGGACGATACAGAAAGATCCCGTACGCAGAGCAATTATGCCCCTGTGGCTCAGAGCAAACTGAAACCACTGAGCATGTCCTTTTATACTGCCTGTTCTACAGAGACATTCATTCATTCACCCTTATTTCTCCACTGTTGAACAAGCTTCCGGGACGTACAAACCAATTCTATACTCAATTGCTGCTATCTGACTCTAACCCCCCCACCACAAAGATTGTTGCCAAGTTCTGTGCGGCTGCAATTGGCATCCGGCGAAAGATGATAGCTGATGGGCTCCCCTAATTTGAGTCCTGTCAACACTTGCCTCCATATTCCTCGTACCTTATTAATTGCGCCATGGCAATGCATAATGTTTAATAGATTAATGCAGTGTAACTTCAACACTTAGCGTATTTTAGTGTATTTTATCATTCAGTGTAATTCCGTAAAACTCTACCATTTTTAGTAATAGTCCAACTTATGGTAACCATTGTAGTTTTAACCATTTCTAATTTTAATTCTAGCATTTTACCACATATGAAATCATTTCCAGCTATATTACTATAGTATTACTACTAATACTTACATTCCACTTCTACATTTTCTGTGCACTTTTTATGGAAAAGTATTTCTAGCAGTTATAGTCTTTTAGTAGCTTGTCTCCTTTTACAAAAATTGTAATTGTTTTAAATTTTAGCCTTTTTATAATAGCTATCATCATATTTGCAGTCACCTCTGTTAACATGTAACCTTTCTCCAGTATTACCTTCATTTAATGTGTAATTTTATGCTGATCTCTGACCGTAATAAAGCTTGATTGATTGATTGTAATAGACACAAAAATGAATTTATAAACATTGCTGAAATAAGAGCTGCCCAGAGACCAAAGCTCTTTCCACACTCCAGATATGTATATGGTTTCTACCCTGCATGAGTTTCTTGGTGAGCAGTAAGGAGTGCCCTCCTAGTGAAGCTTCATATGGTTTCTCCCCAGTGTGGGTTCTATGGTGCACAATAAGATTTCCACTTGTGCAGAAGCTCTTTTCACATTCAAAACATTTATGTGGTTTTTCCCCAGTGTAGGTTGTATGATGACTAGTTAGTTCGTGCTGCGTAGATATAGAGATATATAGAGAGATATAAATAGGGAGTTTATCCTTTGCCTAGCATAGATGGCAGATGTATTCACACACCTAAATGAACTCAACACATCTATGCAAGGGACTGGGATGAATATGGTAATGGCCAGAAAGAAGTTATCTGCTTTTATTCAGAAACTTCCAGTTTGGATAAAGTCTGCTGAGAAAAGATATTTCCCTAACTTTCCTTTGCTTGTAGAAACAGTTGCTTCAGAAAGTGAAGGAATGTCCACTACTGATGTGCCTAAATGCACCTTGCTGGGTTCTTGTCTGGGGTCTTTTATTAAGAATAACCAGACAGGAGAAACTTTTATAAGGCTTTTAATATTTGCACTACTGCAGACAGCGCGGTACTCAATGGTTCTCACCAAAATTGAGGACCCTGAATTACAATCTCAATAGGTCTTTATATCTTTGCTTCGTGCTTACACAGCTCGAATAAACATCTGCCACACAACGAGAAAACAGGATATGCCTTATCAACATGAGCCACAGACTTCTGTTTCCTAACTAAGACATCACTTTATCTTTACAAAGCTCTAAACACATTAGCTAAGCACTTACACAATTTTCACCTTTTGTGGATTCAAATACATCACTACTACTATGAATACAGAAGTGACAAAGCATTTGCAACAGTTGAGTGACTCTTTCCAAGGGCATTTTTCCAGTAGAGAGCTTGGTGTGGCAAATAAATGGGCATGGATCAATTTCTTTTTAACTTGGATTCCACCAATGACAGTGATTTGGTGAAAGATGATGTCATTGAATTATGAGCAATGGACTAATCTGAATGGTGCTTGACACAACAAAGCTTCAGAATTTCTGGTGTGCTCAACCAGCACCATTTCCACAACTGACAAAGACAGCAACTACATACTAGTGTGAGATAGGATTTTTATCATTCTTACACATCAAAACAAAGGACAGAAACTGCTTAAATGTGAATGACAAGCATGGGGCTATATATATATATTCATTTCTCAAGCACCATTGAACAAAAGCAACAGCAGAAGAGTCACTGAGCCAGTAAACTTTTAAAAAGTGTTTAATTTTCCATGTATTCTTAATTTTACTGTGAAATTAATTCTAGCATGGTGTAGTGGTCAGAGTGCTGGACTTAGGACCAGGGAGACCCGAGTTCAAATCCCCATTCAGCCATGCTACTTGCTGGGTGACTCTGGGCCAGTCATTTCTCTCTCAGCCTAACCTACTTCACAGGGTTGTTGTGAGGAGAAACTCAAGTATGTAGTACACCGCTCTGGGCTCCTTGGAAAAAGAGTGGGATATAAATGTAAAAATAATAATAATAATAATAATAATAATAATTTTATAGTTATACCTTAGGTTTAAAGAACTGGCCTACTTCAATATTTTTATAAAGGATGCAAGAACATATTTTGTTAAACAAAGTGGTGCAGACTGCAGTAAAGATTAAGAACCACGGTTCTAGATAATACTACTCAAGGTCTCTGAGACACACACTAACACACACAGCAGTTATGCCCAGGGGGAAGCAAAGGAAATAAGAAAAATTTTTATTCTATACTACTTATCTACATATAACCCAGGATAAAGCTTCCTATAGAACCATTGGATCGGCTACCTATTTTAGATGAGCTAGAGAAGGTAGAATTCCTCCTGGAACAAAGAAAAAGTATGTCACACAGTTGCTCTATTTTCTGTGGCAGTTTAAACACCAAAAGGGTTTATCTGTAAAATGAAGTGATAATTTTAGAAGGTGATTCATTGCATTGAATCAATTTGTAGAATGTGCTGGTGAGTGCATGGGAATTATTTGTATGCTGTTGTTGAAAATCACAATTTCGTTTGTTTTATAAGGAAGGGGGGAAACCTTTCATTAAGTATATCAGTTCATTAATTAGTGGACTAATAACTTTGTGTTTAATAGATGAGACACCACTACATCCAAAGTCACTACAACATGAAGGCCGTGATCCTCTATTCCTTGCAAGTGTACAGCCATGTAGTGGAATCACCTATCATACAACATTTACTTTGAGAGGCCCTATTCAGACCCCTGTGCACTCATACATGTGTTTGTGTGAATGATTGTAAAGAAGTTCATTTTCAAAGTGAACCTAGGTACAGGCCCCCTCAAATGCAAGGTGCACCAGAAAATGCACTCTGTATATGCATTGAACATAAATTGTACATGCATACAGATTTGTACAAGCATACACTTTAAACAGATTGCACTTGCCCTGAGCATGTGAATATGGCTAGAGAGAGAGAGAAGGGGTATAGCACCTCCATTTTGGTAACAGCCTCATGCAAAAAATATTAATACAAGATGGATGCCCCTTTTCTAGACAGGTATTAGGTTCTTATGTTGTTTTAACTGTGCATTTGAAGAAGAAAAAACTTTGCAAGTTAAGAGTAAAAAGGCCATCAAATATAATCCTGGATGTAAACATTTCACCTCTTTTGGAGCAATATTTGCTTCTCAGGCCTTTCCCAGCTAAACACAATTATTTATCCAAGCAAGTGAAGACCCGAAGAGACCTAGACTACTCTCTGAAAGTTTGGTGGAATATACTTCTTCCTCTCATTTTATCCTTCAGTTTCTAACTCAATGTTACTTTTACAAGAGCCCAGCTAAAAGCCATGGGGTGAAAAGCAGAGCTTTGAAGGCCTGAGGCTGAGGATTTCTCTCCAATAAATTCAAAAAGGCTTTTCATAGCCCTTACAAAATGTCTCCTTAAAAGTGCTCAGGCTGTACTTATTAGATAGAAAACATTGCCCAATTTGTACCAGCACTGTGACCCTGTGCATCTGGAGCCCTAGAAACAAGCACTTAAATGCTGAGCAAACACTTTTTCATTCCTGCTATAAAGAAACAAGCAGACTAAAAGCCACGCCCTAGAAATTCTTCCCAGAGTGCTCCCTTGCTTGATTTTCGAGACTACTGTAAAACCCAGAATGGAATTTCCACTCTACTGAAGACAGCCTGGCCCTGGATGGCTTGGAATGGATCCCTCAGAAACCCTGTAGAATTAGAGAACATCTCTAAGTAAATATGAGTTAAGCAATAGGATATGCCAGTGAGGTTAGAACAGTTTGCAGCAGCACCATGTTAGGTGGAGTTGGGGAAACAACCAGATAGAAAACAATCCAGATATCTGGAGAAAATTCACAATGCCAATGGTTTGACTGTACTGGATAATCCTTTCCATAGTTTAGCTGATCTCTGCTAAGCTCTACAGAGGAAAGAGTAAGTATTCGTTCATTGTGGGGTGTTTTGGTTTTTTAAACTCTCCTATTAAAGATAGAGTAGTTTGCTACATGAAACAGCATTGCAGGATATATAGGGACTGGTTTGTAATAGTATGCATATTGTGTATCTGTGAATGGGCAGTCACAGTTTGAATACCATAGGTCCCTATAGGATCAATGCTTTTTAGAGAAGTCAGTTCAAAAATTCATTGGCCAGTATTCAAGTTTGGAGAAATCACATGATTTTACAAGGTAGCTTACTCAAAAAGCCTTCATTTTCCCCTGCCACAAGAAAAGCACATAAAATGGCATAGGTTCCTTGAGAACAAAGAGTCCTTGAATACTCAGCTGAATTCAAGAACTGCTGGACAAGCCAACAAGTTAGCTAGGGAAGTTTAAGCCTATACTAGAAAATGAAAGAGGTGCTTCCAGCTTTGTGAAAGTTTTCCAAGACAGTGCACTGAACTAGAAAGCCTTTTGAGTATCTCTCTGTAGTATGCTTCGATGATATTAAAATTTGCAAGAGGATTAGATTAATTCAGAGTGTCATGCTGTATTCCTTTTTGAAGCGCTGTTTCCCAACAGCTATGATGTTGCATGTGTTAAGATGAGGAATAAAAGGCATTTGAAGTGGCTGTTCATAGTAGGACCCATAATAAAGAGTATTACTGCTGCACTAAACGGTTGTGAGCAACAGCATTTTTTTTAGAGCGCTTGGGTACTTTATGGCAGAATGCTTTTATGCCAACACTGCTGAATTCAAGCAATTTTATTCAGCAAAACAGACCCTGCTTTCAGATGGTGCATCCGTGGCTACTATAAAAAAGGACTCATGATGTGAAGTAAAGTAAAAGGTAAAGTTGAGCTGTCTAGTCAGTGTCAACTCCTGGCAACCACAGAGCCATGTGGCTTTCTTTGGTAGGATACAGGAGGAATTTACCATTGTCACTTCCCATGCTGTATGAGATGATGCCTTTCAGCATCTTCCTATATTACTGCTGCCAGCTGCTAAACATACCAGCTGCGATTCAAACCGGCAACCTCTTGCTCACTAGAAGAATAATCTGCATTGTTGTGCAGATAAAACACTTTTAGTTTCTGCTGCTAGTCAGAGTAACCACCAGATGGCAGCTAATAAAGGTGCTAGAACTGCTTGCTCAAAGAAATGCTAAAGTAATGAACTTATTGCAGTGCTCATTACTCACTTAGTATCCCAAATTATGCCATATTTTGTTAGTTTTTCGTGCATTGAACTTCTTGCTTGAACTTTGCTGGGATTAGTGATTTTAGCTTAACAGCTGAGGCTGTTATGCCCTTGCTTGTATGTGGAAGTTTGGCCCCTTGCTAGTTTCTGTAGCCTGATGGTTTTTCAGGATATTCAGATAAGAGGAGAGGGGGTTATGGAATACTGTGTTTACACTAATAGAAGATGACCCTAAATTTAAGTCAACCCTCTTAAAAACAAAGGTTAAATATAGGCTATACTTTTCTTTACTCAAAAGGAACAAAACTCTGAATTTAAGACATGCCCCCCCAATTAAAAAATTAACTCTGAAAAACCCTAGTCTTGGATTCAGGTAAATACAGTAGTCTTTGGCAATGCATGAACTTTGTGCCACAGATCTGACATATCTGCCTGAGAGAAGCAAGCATAAAACGTCTGTGTGGTCTAGTAGCTAAAAAGCAAACAATGCTGCCTCTACTGTGGCCTTGGACAAGTTGTGCCTTTCCTGTGTCTTTACCACATAGTTGTAAGATTTAGATTATACTGACCTCCTTAGAGTTCTGATGAAAAACACACTTGACTGCCGAGTAGCTTACAAGTGTTTTTGCTTTATTGCTATTATTGCTGACAGTTTCTCTAGCTATTGCTTCTCCCTGTATTTTCCCTCTCCAAGTCCTATGTTTCCACTTATATCCTATTTATATATTCCTCATAAAAATATTAAGTTAAAATTACTGATAACTCTTTTTTAAACCAGTCATGATTCATAGCTCACCTTTTCTACAAGAGCTGTAGGAGCCAGCGTGGTATAGTGGTTAGAGTGCTGGACTAGGACCGGGGAGACCCGAGTTCAAATCCCCATTCAGCCATGAGACTTGCTGGGTGACTCAGGGCCAGTCACTTCTCTCTCAGCCTAACCTACTTCACAGGGTTGTTGTGACAAGAAACTTAAGTATGTAGTACACCGCTCTGGGCTCCTTGGAGGAAGAGCAGGATATAAATGTAAATAATAATAATAAATAATAATAAATGCATAAGTAAGAAACAGATTATTCTACATTGTTTAAGAATACTCCCCTAATTCTCTTCCTTCTATCTCTTTATATATAGTCCTAAAAACACCTGCTGATCAATTGGTAATTGGAAAGCATTTGCCTAGTTAATCACCGATTGTGTTTTGCCTTGTTCTAATTGTAAATCTTTGCAGCTGTTGTCTGAAAGTATTTTATTAACTTTGCCTCTGTCCCAAGGCGAGAGAAAATTAATGCAGTAGTTGCAACTATTCAAGCTCATGAAGAATAATGACTGCCATTTTTTTTTCCTCCTTGCAAGGCCTCTATACCTTTAATTGTGGCATGACAAGCTGATGCCGAACAAATGAACTTTTGTGTTTTCTCCTTTGTGGCTTTCTAGCTTTGGCACTGAGTGTAAATAATGCCTTTCCCCCACCTGCAAAAAACAGAGATCACTTGAGCCAGATTCCAAGCAATCCTTATGGGATAGCAAGCACATACTCATATGCTCATAGAGGCCTGCAACATGTTTAACTTTGTTGTTTAACATGTTTAACTAGCCACTGTAATTCAGCTTTTAAGAGCAACTTTATGTGTGGACAGTGATGTAGTTGCAAATTCAGAAGTGCAGGTGCTCTCCATGACAGCACCCATGGCCATACCCACCCCAACAGCCAGAGAAGCCAAGAAGTACTAGCGCTCCATCCCTCCTCTACACCCCTGTGTGTGGACATGAAGAAGCAATGAAGTATTTCATACTTTGAAAAGCATTATTTACCAGTTTTGTCCCCAAGTAACAGGTCTATGCAAGGCCTTTTTCCTGGTTAGCTGGGAACATTACATTCCTAAAGTAACATGGGATGCATGCCCGCCACACAGAGAACCCCCAGGTTGTGTAATTTCCTCCTTTTATCCTTCTATGGGGTGTGGGGAGGTCATACAAAGTGCCATCATTCATCTATTGATGAGCCACACAAAAAGCATACCTGCCAATATGTCTGTAGTTTCCCAGAATGGAAAAATAGGGACATGTTGACAGGTATGAAAAAGGTTAGTCATCCAAAAATTTGAACCAACTCTTGGAATATGTTGTTCAGTTGGAAAAATTAGTGGGCGTCTGTGAGATCATTCTAAATACCCTGCCTATCTTTTTGATGGAAAAGACTGTAGCTTTGTGTAGACATTATGTTGTATGGGCATACAGATGTTTGTGCACACGTATATGTGTTTGTGAATTAATGTATCTGCGTTCATTTTAAAAATGTACCTGGGTACAGGTGCCTCAAATGCAAGGTGCAGATAGAAAGTGTACTCTTGTACCTTCATTCAGCATAACACAGTGGTTCCCAAACTGGGAGCCTCCAGTCAGATTTTACTGAACTACAGCTCTTATCCTCCCCAGCCACAATAAATTGTAGCTGGGGCTGATGAGAGTTGTAGTTCAGCAACATCTGGGGGCTCCCAGTTTGGGAACCACTGGCATAACATGTGAATACTTGTCCTTTTGTACTGATCTGTAATTGTATACACAGTACATTCATCATACAAGTGTTGAGAAGGTGAATTTTTTCCCCTCATGGAAGTGCAGTGATGAAAGAAATTGTACCTGTTTGGTTTCTACCACCCCTGCATCTGTTAATGGCACTTCCTTTCCCTACAAAATGTAGTGGGAACCATTAACTCCGTGACAAAATTAGGGCCAACCGTTAACTCATTAGTGCCAATGTTAACTCCAGGATGGATACAGAAAGTATTTTACCAGTTCGTAACTTACTGCAGGGTACATGTCAGCACTTGATAAGCTAAATATTTTTATTGTCCTGCCAAGTGGCAGAGAGGATCTTAGTGTTCCTTTATTTTCCTGGTTTTCTGATCAGGTGCAAGAGTGTGGTAAGGTTGGCAAATCAATACAGATTCCAGCTTACAAAGTGGTTGTACGCATAACATGGTGGGAAACTACCACTTGGTAAAAAGTCAGCGGAAACTGTCTGAACAGTGGGTATAACTACAGTGGATATTTTGAATAATAATACACCTAAGCCAGCCCCCCTACAGCACAATGAGTGGCATGCACGAGTACTTCCCACAGTTTCATCCAGCATGCCTTCTCTTTTCCCCAGCTGTGTGAACAGAGTTCATCTGAGCCTTCCCTGATACATGTGAGGAAGTGGTTTTGGATGAATCCCCAAAATGCAATTAGAAGAAGGGGAATGTCCATTGGGAGGGGAGGATGGATATTCTTGTGCACCTCTCTAATGGTGCAGTACTTGGAATATATCATCCGAACCGATGCTATGTGAGACTGGCTGATTTGCTAGGATATAACTATTTTACCATGTTAACTGCCTCTTTAAGAGGCAAATCCAAAAGGCCTCTGACTGACTGAGAAACCATGTACTGGTAGGTAAATTGAGGGAATGGTTTCTTTCTGTTTTGCAATGGAAAGTTGTGTAACAATCCTAAGTCTAAAGATATACTAAAAAAGAAAGAAACACTCTGCAGATCACTTATTTGTATTGTCAGAGAGATATGTTTATACCTTGCACTTTTCCAGCAAGTTAATTCTTTTATTTCTATCAGAAGAGGCTCGCTCTGTACTGTGGTTCCCACATATACAATATCAAAACCATTTTAATTTCATTCTAAGACTTTAATTACTCAGTGATGAATGGTGTGAAAATCATATCAAGACACATTCCTCATATAATATATATCTATGGCTTTGGTTTATGATATTTAAACACTATTTTGCTCTGACAATTTAGCTCTCTTCAGATGATAAAAAGGGGGCTGCTGTATAGTTCTTGCATACATAAGAACGTAAGAACAGCCCTGCTGATCAGGCCCAAGGCCCATCTAGTCCAGCATCCTGTTTCACACAGTGGTCCACCAGATGCTACTGGAAGCTACGGGCTGGAGTTGAGGGCATGCCCTCTCTCCTGCTGTTACTCCCCTGCAACTGGTACTCAGAGGCATCCTGCCTTTGAGGCTGGAGGTGGTCTTTAGCCCTCCAACTAGTAGCCAATGATAGACCTCTCTTCCATGAAGTTATTCCAGGCCTGCTCAACTTCGGCCCTCCTGCAGATGTTGGCCTACAATTCCCATAATCCCTGGCTATTGGCTGCTGTGACTGAGAATTATGGGAGTTGTAGTCCAAAAACAGCTGGGGGGGCTAAGTTGAGCAGGCCTGAGTTATTCAAACCCCTCTTAAAGCCATCCAGGTTGTTGGCTGTCACCACATCTCATGGCAGAGAATTCCACAAGTTGATTATGTGTTGTGTGAAAAAGTACTTCCGTTTGTTGGTCCTAGATTTCCTGGCAATCAATTTCATGGGGTGACCCCTGATTCTAGTGTTCACCACATGCCCATCCTGACACAACGAGAAGCCTCACCTGCCCACTGTCCACACTTAGAGTATTTGTCTGAAGATACAAACACTATAACCATAAACTATACAAACACTGTAACCATAAACAGATTGGTTCTCTGATTGGAAGGCTGGGATACCTCAGTCTTCTGATCACAGGAAGAACTTATAACATATGTCTCTTGCAAAAAAAAATTGCTGAAAGTATGGACAGCAGATGGTGGGACTTCTCAGCATGCTGTTAGGATGCTGAATACAAGTATAGCACCCCCACTCACCCCTTTTTAATGTCTGAAGAGGACATTTGAGGAGGGAATATGTTAGAGGAATTCTGAGGTAGTATAATGGATTGGACCACTTGTGTCCAAAGATGGCTAATCACATTTTTAAATGTTTCTCTTTGTGGGAAAACGTGGAACTACGGAACAGCAGCAGTCTGGGCTGGAAGTGTTCTTTCTGATATTCTAGTTCCTTCTTGCAGAGTGATTTTGTGTGTGAGGGGAAGTATTCAAAAATATCTTCCCCCACCTGTTGTCTGAACAGGTACAATTCACTCTGTCTCCTCAGGATTCTATCACCTAGTCTGTGGCATGTATAATCCAGGCCTAATGAGTATCCTGCTCTATGTGTCTATCTATCTATCAGATTTGTACACCGCCTCAAACTTCCATCACTTGGTGGTTAACCATAAGGTGTATGGGAACTTTCTGAAGCAGGCCACAAATTAGTGTTTTGAGACATATACTTATAGTTAAAACTGTTCATTTTGAAGAGATAAGTTAATCTCTGGTTTCTTCCTCCTCTTCCTCCTCCTCTCCTTCTTCCTCTTCCTCCTCCTCCTCCTCCTCTAGGGAAACCCTGACAAACAGTCCAACCTTTTCCTGTATTCATATTTTTTTTCCTTTAATGGCCCAGCTAAAGGCATTCAGATTGTATATTATATTTGACTCCTTTGACCTTTTCTGCATTCTGGAGAACTTGCGTGACATGAAAAGTTGTCATCAGATGCCTTTTCAGCCCTTTTTCAAATACTTTTATTTTCTAAAGATGATAATTAACATGAAAAGCACTTTGAGGCAGTACCATGTAAAAGGCCAAGGCCTCTTAAAATGCGTAGTTTGACAAAAAAAACACCACAGGGAAAAACATGCAATGCTGGTAAAGCAGCACCTTTTTAGTTTATAATTTACATTATAAATATGGCCTCAGGATATTGTATGAACATACATAATGCAGCAAGCCTTGCTGTAACTAAGCTGGACTGGATCTGGTCAGTGCCTAGATAGAAGACTATATAGGAACCGTATGTTCACTGCCTAAGTTCCAACAGAAGAAATGCAGGATATCCAGGAAATAATGTAAATAGGGGCGCTACCAGAAGAAAAAACCAAGCTGACTATGGATGTGCATGAACCTCAGTTCAGCAACACCACCGGCACAGCTGGAAAGCTGCATTGAGTGGCAATCACACAGGTAAGAACCTGCTTTACTCTCTTGTAAAGGTGCTACTCAAGCCTCCACCCCGGGGTGCCACACTCAAACTGAACCGGAACAAACTGGTTCGTTGGACCACGGACTGGTTCATATTTGAACCAGTGCATGAGCCTTGGTGCATGAGCACATTCATAAACCTGATATTTATAGCTTGCCTGGGGCTGATCTGGACTAATTTACTAGCTTATTACACATATTCATTTATTAGACACTGACTTCTGGAAGCGAAATGTGAGCACTGTCATAACATTTCTTACAACCAATTATGGGTCATAGAAGTTTTACTTTATGAATAATGCACAGGAGCGCTCTTTGTTCTAATCACATCAATAGTGACACATTAAACTATTGTTAGACAGTGATTTTTTGTTGACAGCATCAGTTCAGTCTCTGAGAGTACGGATCAAAGTACACACAAATCGTACAAAGTGCCTAACAGTAGGCTTCCTGCTTCTTTTAAGTCCTGAAATAAAATTTGAATATTCGATGGAAGGTCTCTGAATATTCAACTATTCGTCAAATATTCACAAAATTCTTAGAATTTTCTTTTGATATCTAACGATATTATAACTCAGATATCAACATCCAATATCACATTCTGGCCCACATGTTCCGCAGCTATAGGAGGGCAGAAGAAAGGCTACAAATTTGCAAAGAGGCTGAAAAGTAGCTACAGAGAGGGGGAGGGGAACAATTTTCACTCCTTTCCCCTCTCTCCAAAGTCCTTCGACTGAAGGGACCTAGTTCTGGAAGTCAGAGGGAGGGAAGGAAGAAAAGTGAAAATCGCTCCCCCTCTGTTCTTACTCAGCTGTGGAACATTTGGGCCATTCATTTTTATCTTTGATAGTTGTTATGCAATGGTATTTAGTATTTGGCAGCTTAATCTTTCAGTGCATTTCATAGTTAAAACGCAATGGCATTTTAAAACGTTTTGCAAATTATTGTATGCAAAATAAAAGGCTCATTCACACGACCACTGGCAGGGTAGGAAAAGCTTGGGTAGGAGAGCTGGGCACACTCCCAATCAGCAGCTGTGTGAACTCCAAACATTAAGGTAGGAGGCAGGAACTGTAACCATGTGCGAGATGACAGCTGGGTAAGATGACTTTTCCTTCTTGGTAAAATGCTGGGGGTGGAATCTGGGTAGGGTGTGCTTGTTACCTCGCTGTCACGTCGTACATGATCATGCTCCCCTTTTGCTACTTTGATGTTTGCAAACACATAACCGCTGATTGGGAGCGTGCTTGGCTCTCCTACCCAGGCTGGGCCCTCCTACCCTGCTGATGATCGTGTGAATGAACTTCATTAATCTTTGATACTAGTTTACACCAAGTCACATGGCCCATTCACATTTTATGTTCAACACTTGTACCATGAGTGCAGAGGTGCAGATCCGTACACAGGTTCAGTCATTCATGTGTTATGTTGAATGCAGATACAGAACTACGCCTCATGTCAGTACCATGCATTTGAAGGAACTGTGTCCAGGTTCACTTTTTAAATGAGCACAGGTACATACACAAACACGTGTACATAGTCACAGAAATCTGTACACACATCTTTATATTCATATATCATGATGTCTGAATTGAGCTACAGTTGATAGCCTACCAATCTATCTGAGATCTGTCAAAATCAGTACAATCAAGCCCATGCTAAAGAGTGTACAGTAATTAAATTTCCAGGCGTCATCCAAACTCAGAAACTGGATTTCAGATTTGAAACCTCACCTTACTTAGAAGAAAGTAAGTTCACCTTACAAAAGAAGAAAAGAAATTTTGATTAAATGTGTGTCATCCAAAATCAGAAACTAGATTTCAGATTTGAAACTTCACCTTAGGCAAAAGAAGAAGAAATTTTGATTAATTTTAAATACTTGTGAATATTCATTCAGCACTTTGTTATTCATAGGCTATTCCGACTAATAGTGCTTTTCGAAAGTCAGCTGTTATGTTTCTCCAGGTATAAATTTTAGTGAGATGTAAACATAAACCAGTTTCTCACTATCCATGGGAGTGGCACAACTGGCTTGGTCTTATTTACAACTTCACTACAGGAGAATGAGCTAATGTAAACCCAGAAAATCCTGACTAATACGTTTTTGTTTTGTTTTTGTTTTTTTGAAAACCAGCTATATCTGGACTGCAGCAGAAAGTGTTCCAGTTATAGGATCCTGAAGTCAATTACTCCCAATCCACTATATGGCTATTAATGTAGCTAATATATGCCACTAATGCACTGATATATATCAGTTTCCTGTCCCTGAAGTGGAACACGAGTCCCTGTACAGACAAGAATCCCTGACAGACAGACCTCTGAAAAACATATGCTATCTTTTGCTTTGCCTGGATTGAAAAAGGAGCATTGTAGGCATTAAATTCTAACATGCAGAAACATCTGACAACATATAAGGCTGACATAGGCTCACAGATATTGTTTCTACGAATACTCCTGAACTGAGGAACAAACAAGCTGGAGATCCTGATAAGAAGAGCTTTTTGAAAACCAGCTAGCATACTTTGCTGTTCCTGGGTGAGAGAGATGCAGCAAATTCAGTGTATGAGATCTGGAGATGCATCCCTTGTTCCCAAATCTAATTTTGATATTCTAGTAGTGAGGAGCAAGCTAATATATACGTTGATTGGAGAGATGCCATAGCTCAGTGATATACAGCACATATTTTGCAGGGAGACGCTTCCTGGTTCAATATTTGTTAGGGCTGGGAAAACCTTTGCTTGAAAACCTTGACTTGCTGGTGCAGACAACAATGAGCAAGCTGAACCAATGATCTGACTCAGCATATGGCAGCTTCATACATACAAGATATTCTGAAATGGATAGCTTTTTGAAAAGCTTTCAATAGCTGTTTTTGTATTTTGTCTGAAGAGAACATTTTGAGTAAGAGTTTCATCTCTGAATATCTAAAAATCCATGACACTAGCAGAAATGCTCTCTATAATTTTGCTGCTCTTGATGCTGACAAGGATCTAATGGGTTGTGAGAACTAGATTGTGGTTGTTGTGGTGGTTGTTTTTAAATGGCTGTCATATTCTGCTATGCCAGAGAAAGAGAAACTATTCTAGCTAGATGACTCAAATACATAGAATACTCTGACAACTGAGTGGGATTGTCCTGGAGATTCCAGGAATCTCCAGATTGAACTATTAAAAACAATCCTGAAGATTTTAATGACTGAGAAATAGTTTGAAAAGTTCATTTAGAGTGGGCACCCTACAACTAATGGTATATGACTTGAGGATTTATTTGTCCTGATAAAAATATTTCTAGTGTATCTCAAAAATCCTCAGATGTTTTGTTCAAGCCACTCTTCCAAATTTTCCGGTAATGGTTGCTCTGTATGAAATTTGGTGGTAGTTCTAGCCATAACTGAAGTTCATTGTTTTACTTTGACCCTTTTCTTTGGCAGTCTAAGAACTATTGCAGGTATTACCTATTGTAACCTTTGGAGGGCCTGAGAGCAGGGCATCGGGGTTTTGGACCTTTAATGGTTGAATGGCAATTAGAAATTCAAGAGGTGAAGCTTTTTGCCTCACTTCCCCATCATGCTAGAAAAATATTGCCTGTTGAATTTCTGCATTTTATGCAGTGAATGTACATCAATACACTAAGTACCATGACAGATCACTCTCCCCACCCACCCACACAAAACAAATACTTACGCCCTAAGTATTTTGAATGAATCATACAGGTAGCTTATGCAAGTGCCTTTAAATTAAGCATTTCAACCCACCGTTCATCCCAACAGTTCTGCATTTAAATCAAGGGTCTGCTGTCATAGCAGATGGAGAATATTTCCCAGGATACCCTTCTAGTTATGTTTTCAAGGATGTCATCAGATCAGCAGCTTATTTAGACCTGATACCCAGCTAGCGTAATCAGTGCCTTTGGGAGCTGAACTATATACCAGAGTTTGATGAAGTAGGTTTCATATGTTTGTTTCACCACCGTATGGAGTTACCAGTCATTAATCTCACCCACGCAGCACTCAGCTGAGATTTTGCAGCGGTGACATTTGCAGACAAACAAGACATGATGTCAGAGACCAAAAACCCTGAAATATATATAGCTCTTCCCTGGCAACTGAGCGTTCTGAGTTCTGAAAATCGGTACTGCCAATACCTAAGCCTCAAGAAAAAATTTTTTAGGGGGGTGGGGGAGTTGTTCTAGAACTGTTGATGGAGTCATAATGAGTTATGTCTTCCAAAGGGGTTATGAACAATCGGTTGGATAAACAGAACTCTCATGGAAATCAATGGAGTTTCAAGTTTTCAATCCTGCGCTTCAGTTCTGTTTATATTGATGGAATTTAGTTGTGGCAAGACAAGCACATAGAGATTCCTCTGTGTGCTAATGTACAAAGGTGTATGATCACATGGTGAAAGCGTTTGCTGTGAGCCTGGATGTACACACAAGAAACTAGAAAAGATTTCTCTGTTTGCGGCTGCATTTTTACAGCATGCACAATCACAGAGCATCTGGGTAGCTGCCAACTGCCCTAACCTTTCTTCATACTATCTTGTACTTGTATACCTGATCATTTGTTGGAATTAATTAGGATGAAGATTTGCTGTAAAGTTGTGAATTATATATGGGTTTATGGCTATATGATGCTGACACGTTCCATAAAGAAGAATAGACTAAACAGGGGGACTGTTAGCAGTATGCAAAAGTCAATGAGGCCTTTCACACAAGCAGGTGGTGGTGGTGGGAAACTGGGTCCAGCCCACCTTCCCCCCACAGACGATGAAATAAATGTTGCTGGGAAAGCAGATCCACTTGGATTCTGGCAGTTCTTATAGGCAGCCAAGCCCAGGCTTGGCTGCTCGTGAGAACAGCTTTAATGTGTTTGAACACATTCATGGAAACCACTTTAGGGTGAGGGAGGCTTTATTTAAAACTCAGTGGCCTACTTCCAAACTATACTGTTGCACTAGCATGCTGACATAGTGCATTGACATTGTGCAAAGAAAGGAAGTCTGTTCCAGACTAGTTCTTGTGCTAGTTAAAGATTTTGACAAGTTGCATAATGGATTGCACAACACACAAGAGGTTACATAGTGGGCTGCAAACAAGCTGTGAAACCTTTATGTGTCCCAGAGAGGATGTTTCACCAGTGGTTGTGCAACATCTACAGAGCACCACAGCCGGCTTAAGTCAGTGGCCAAAGTGGTCCTGGCCAAGGGCGCCAAGAGTTAATGGGTGCTGAAAAGAGCCATGGCACGCCCACAGCCAGGGCATCCCCTTCCCCCCTCCAGCGGGTTGACCAGTGGGGAGCATGAGGCATACCCCTCTTCTCCCCAGACAGTGTTTAAATGAAATGCTGACTGGGGAGGATAGGAGAGGGTCCGAATGGATCCTCTCCTGGGTAATGGCCCCGCCCCCTGCATCTGACATTGGGCACAGGGGGTGGGGCCCACCAGCCCCTCAGCACTTCCCAGTCAGTGGTTTGTGGAATTGCTGACCAGGAGATGCTTTCCCTGCTTCCTCTCTCAGACAGAATCGGAAAGCACAGCAAGCCGCCCAGGTCATTCTAAATCCCTCACACCAGCCCAGGAGGAAGAAAGGATGGGGCGGGGGAGGAGCATCAGCAGCAACAGAAACTCCCCCTGTCACTGTGGCTGCTGCTTTCCCCCTGGGTATAGGCTAAGCTGCTTCCACACGTCGCTATGGTAGCAACTGGAACAGAGGGGAGGAGAAGCCCTATAGGAAAGTGCACAAGCAAGGGCTGCAAGAGTGCCTGCCGAGGAGGAGGAGAAAGTTGGTGGAGTATAAAGGCGCTTTGAAGGGACAGTAAAGGGAGAGGAGGAGAAAAATAAGTGCTTCAGCAACAGCCGTGATCGGAGTCATAGAGCACAGAGGCATCCCTTCTGCTGGTGGTCTGAGGGTTATCGTTGGCCTGGGAGGGCTCAAAGACTCTCTCTTCTTTCCCCTCACATTTCCCATGAGAGAAATTTGACTTGTTTCCTCAGTGAACGGAGGCAAGGAAAGCAGCTCGCAGTCAGTAATTCCACGAACCACTGACTGGGAAGCACTGAGGGGTTGGCAGGCCCCGTTCCAGTATTGGCCCCGGCCCCTGCATTTGACACCAGGTGCAGGGGCAGGGCTTGGGGGCACTTCGTGCATACATTTAAAAATACTGGCACGTGGGGGACTATTTTGGCCAAGGGTGCCACAACCCCTTGAGCCTGCAGAACACCACAACTGCAGAGCACCACAAGTTTGTGCAGCTCCACAAACCTCTTAAGTGTGCACAGTTCTTCCCATGCTAGCACAGTACTAGTCTGGACAGTTTTGGGTTTAGGCGCAAGCTATCACTTCGGGCCTCACATTATGAGAGGCCTCTGAATATCAAAAACATGACTTAATTTCAAGTTTTACAAGTTGAAAAAGGAGAAGGGGGAGGGAGGCTCTAACAGATATTGAGGCTATTATCACGATCGCCCAAAAGCAGGCTAAGGGAGCCTAGCCTCTGCAATGGGAGCTGCGTGGCTCCCGGCAGCTAACCGCCATAAATATCCCTCCCCTTAGACAAGGTTAACGGAGCGATCGCTCCATTAACCTCATATTTTTGCTTGTGTGTTGCTGTGGTGCGCAGCAACACATGAGTAGACCCCTGACTGGGAGGCTGCAAACACATTTGCACGGGGCATCCTGGAACTTCCGGGGGCCATGCGGCCACTGATCCCCACAGCCCCCGCCGGCTCCATGACGGAGCCGGCAGCCATGTGGGCAGCCGATCCAGCTAAACCTGCTCTCCCCGCAAACCCCCTTATGGCTCTTCACACTAATCATGTGAAGAGCCTCATTATCATTCTGATAAGACAAAGAATACTTATCTGGCTAAACAATTATTTATCATATAAATAAATTTGTGCAGAAATAACTGTGAATTATATTGAAATTCTATTAACTAGGGCCCAGTTTAGACCAACGCTCACCATCACGATTAGAGGCAATATTCACCTCTTCAGATGAATGCTGCTGTAATTGTGAGCAGTGCTACAAGGTCTGGTGTGTGATGCACCAGGATGGGACTCCATAGACTGGATATGGATATGGATATAGTGTAGCAGTTATGTCTGTATCCTAATATGCTTTGTCATTGCAACGTAGTGTTATAGGTTTCCCTTAATGCTAAACCTGATCAAAGTATTGAGATTGTGCAAAAGAATGTTAACATTTCTTGATGTCCAGTAGGTGTTTCTTTATGGGTGTCGATTGTTAGTTGATGGCCTCTGGGTACACAAATCAGAGGTTAGCAGAGGTTTCAGAATTTGGAAAAAGTGACTAGGGACGTGCACGAACCAGCATTTGGATGGTTTGGTGGCAGGTAGTTACCTTTAAGGAGCAGGGAGGGTGTCCCCCCGCCCCGCATTTCCCCTGCCAACACTGTTGCCAAAACCACTGGTGTGGGGCTGCTGAATACCTTCTTGCAGTCCTGGTCAGTGTCGTACCAGATGCGGCTGGTGTGCAAGTGTGTGTGACATGCATGCACACCGGCCACTTCCAGTATAACGCTGACTGGGGCTGCAAGGAGGTACACAGCAGCACCATGCCAGTGATTTTGGTGACAGCACCGGCAGGGGAAACGGGGGGGCGGGGGTAAGGGCACCCTCCCTGCTCCTTAAAGGTAAACACACACCCCCACCAAACCGTTTGACTGCCATCTGTAAAAGGCCCGCCGAACCAGTTCATGCACATCCCTAGAAGTGTCTCTCTCACACACACCACCTAAGGAGTGAGGCTGATGTAAGGTGTGCGAGATAAAATAGCAATTTGCAATCGAGATAGAGAGAAGGAGTAAGCTAGAGGTCCCTTGAGATTCTGGGGCTCTCTTTGTGGAGCTGAAATAACACGGTGGATCTGCTGCTTTGTAGCAGTGCATGTTGTTTGCCTCCACTCGAAGTTGCATATATTTTTGTTACTATTATTGCAGGAATAGTTCTCATCTTTTATTCTTTAGCAATACAATGAACTAGTAATTTATTTGCTATATTGCTCTTCTGAAAAATAACTTCTCTTTGCTAAAATTCAAAGCTTGTAAATAAACCAGATATTACAAAAAGCACCATAACTATGATGATCTCTCCTCCAAAGGAAGTAAAATCCACATAGTACTGGCTTCGGAACTTCTAACTGCCTGGGGAAATGGGGGCATATGCAGTAGCATTTGTAAGCATTTGTAGTGGCACACTAAAGCTCTTACAGGCTATAATTTTATTCTACAGGATTGAGGGATCATTACTCAGTTGTTGCAGTAGATGCAAGCATTTCCCCCCTCCACCTAGCATGTGCATTATGAGGAGACTTTTCACAGTGCTCAGACAAGAATGTGGAGTTCCTGGGGAAAGCCTAGTGATGTGAAAACCCTGCTCGCTACCAACATCTCCTCGCTACCAACTACCTCTCTACTACCTCGCTATCAAACCCTCCTCGCTACCAACAGTGGTCCAGTCTGGTCCCAGCTTCTCCCTCCAGGATATTCTGTAGGGGAGCAGTTGAGAGGATGTGGGCAGGGAGGTGGAGTGGCTGTGGTCTATAACATCTTCCTCACCAGGGTCCCTGTTAGGGTATCAGACCATAATGAATTTGTGCACTTAAGTTTGGGGACCAGGGAATAGATTGGGACTTCTGTTGGTGTACCGATTGCCCCACTGCCCAACGGAATCCCTTACTGAGCTCACAGACTTGGTCGCGGAACTCGCATTGGAGTCTCTCAGACTTATGGTGCTGGAGGACTTCAATGTTCATTTCGGGACCAATGTTCATTTCGGGCCGGGACAGCTCAGGAGTTCATAGCGGCCATGACAACTATGGGCCTATCGGTCTCTGGACTGAGGCAAATTGCAAGTCACATGCTTCATCATACTTTATTTACGGTCTTTGACCAAAAGAACGCTTGATTTGGTCTTCTACTCTGATCAGGTTGGTGTTCCATGGGTGGGGACTCCTGTGATCTCCCCATTGTCATGGACAAAACACCATCTGGTTAAGGTTGGACTTACAACCACTTCCCACCTCCGCAGGGGCGAGAGGCCTATTAGAATGGTTCTCCTGAAGAGGTTATTGGACCCAGTAGGATTCCAAGAAGCCTTGGAGGGAATCAATTTTGGCATTGCAGGTGATCCTGTTGATGCCCTGGTTGAGAATTGGAACAACTTGCTCACTAGGGCAGTAGACACAATTGCTCTCAAGCATCCCCTCCGACCCACTTCAAAATTGGCCCCTTGGTATATGGAAGGTCTACAGGGGCTGAAGCAGCAAGGTGGAGTGCAAGTGGAGAAAGACTCGACTCGAATCTGACAGATTACAACATAGAGCGCATTTAAAGATCTATGCTCAGGCAGTACAAGCGGCAAAAAAGTGGTTCTTTCTGCCCGTATTGCCTCTGCAAGTTCACAACCAGCGGAGTTGTTCAGGGTTGTGAGGGGACTAGTATCCGCCCCCCACTCCTTTGAACCAGAATTTGAAGTCATCAATTGCTTCTCTCTGGGATTTGGGCCGATCTAGATGGAGACTCCACAGTTAATTTTATGTCTGAACTGGAGGTGTCCAACAAATCCCTTTATGTGATTTGACTGCATTGGTTTCAGTTTGTGATTCCTGAGCATGTGGACAAGCTGCATGGAGCAGTGAGGCCTACCACTTGTTCTCTTGACCCTTGTCCAACATGGCTTGTTCGATCTAGCAGGGAGGCTGTTGTAGACAGCCTGGTGGAAATAATAAGTGCTTCTCTGAGGGAGGGCAGGATGCCTCCTTGTCTTAAGGAGACAATTGTTAGACCTCTTCTAAAGAAGCCTGCCTTAGATCCCTTAGAGTTGAGCAAGTATAGGCCTGTTTCCAACCTCCCATGGCTGGGCAAGGTCATTGAGAGAGTGGTGGCCTCCCAGCTCCAGGTGGTCTTGGAGGAAACCGATTATCTAGACCCATTTCAAACTGGTTTTCGGGCAGGATATGGGGTGGAAACTGCTTTGTTCGGCCTGATGGATGATCTCCAATTGGGAATTGACAGAGGAAGTGTGACTCTGTTGGTCCTTTTGGATCTCTCGGCGGCTTTCGATACTATCAACCATATTATCCTTCTGAAACGTCTGAGAATGTTGGGATGGGAGGCACTGTTTTACAGTGATTCCACTCCTACCTCTCGGACAGATTCCAGATGGTGTTGATTGGAGACTGTTGCTCTTCAAAATCTGAGCTTAAGTATGGTGTCTCTCAAGGCTCCATACTTTCTCCAATGCTTTTTAATATCTACATGAAACTGCTGGGAGAGATCATCAGGGGATTTGGAGCTGGGTATTTTACCAGTACGCTGATGACACCCAGATCTACTTCTCCATGTCAACTTCTTCAGGAGCTGGCATATCCTCTCTAAATGCCTGCCTGGAAGCAGTAATGGGCTGGATGAGGGAGAATAAACTGAAGCTGAATCCATATACGACGGAGGTACTTATTGTGCGGGGTCAGAACTCCAGAGACAATCTTGATCTCCCTGTTCTAGATGGGGTCACACTTCCCAAAAAGGAACAGGTATGCAGTCTGGGAGTACTTCTGGATTCACACCTCTCCTTGGTTTCTCAGGTTGAGGCTGTGGCCAGAGGTGCTTCCTTTCAGCTCCAGCTTATACGCCAGCTGCACCCGTTTCTCAAGATCAGTGACCTCAAAACAGTGGTACATTTGTTGGTTACCTCCAGACTGGACTTTTGTAATGCGCTCTATGTGGGGTTGCCTTTGTATTTAGTCTGGGAACTTCAGTTGGTTCAGAATGTGGCAGCCAGGCTGATCTCTGGGTCATCTCGGAGAGACCACACTACTCCTTTGCTGATGGAGCTTCACTGGCTACCAATAGGTTTCCAGGCAAAATACAAAGTGCTAGTTATAACTTATAAAGCCCTAAATGCGGTAGGCCCTGGGTAGTTAAGAGAGCGTCTTCTTCACTATGAGCCACACCGCCCATTGAGGTCATCTGAGGAGGTCCGTCTCCAGTTACCACCGACTCGTTTGGTGGCTACACAGAGACAGGCCTTCTCAGTCGCTGCCCCGAGATTGTGGAATGCACTCCCTGCTGAGATACGATTCTCCCCATCTCTTTCAACTTTTTAAAAACATCTGAAAACCCATCTTTTCACCCAAGCTTCCCCAGCATTTTAAAACTGTTTTTAATTTTATGGCTGATTTTAAACTGTTGCATTGTTTTAACTTTTTATATGCGTTTTAATTGTTTTATGTTAACCGCCCAGAGATGAAAGTTTGGGCTGTATAGAGGTTTAATAAATAAATAATCATCTAACCACTATACCACACTGGCTCTTAGTTTTCTGTTAATAAAACTCTTCCCTTGGCTGCTTTTGCTGAGAAGGGACCTCCAAATTCACCTTCAAATCTCATTTTAGACATCATGGATTTTCAGATATTACATCTTTTTAAAGACTCTTTCAATCTTCTTTAGTTGCAAGTTTTTGCTTGGGGTACTGTGGGGAGTGTCTTCATCAGTTCCAGAATCCCAACAGAACATAATTTGTGGCTGGTATGAGAAAAGCAGCTGCCATGCATAGCAAAGCTTGAACAACATCCATGTTATCTCTGGGTCCAGGTAAGGGTTGTGGGGGAAATCCTGAGAAATATCAGCATAGTTATCAAAGCTCTTTGCTCTCCCCAAACTTCTTGGATGTTATCCTTGGAGAGGAACCTGCATATTAATTCCAAGTTTTGCTTTAGAGTTATTCCAACACAGTCAGTGTGCTCAACAAGCTTTTGTTCCCCTAAGCGTAAAGGTTTAATCCTCTAATCTGAATAAACCCTAAATTGGAATCTGAGTGCACTACTCAAAGTACTGGAGATGTTGCTGAACTGGGAAATGGGTTGGGGGCTTAGCACAGGACAGCAATAATGTGCAGATTGAACTCTGGCATGAGAGAGTATTCCCCAATATAATTGCCATCCTTGTTCCGAATTGAGCCTCTGGGGTAGCTGATCAGTCCCTAGGGAAGACCAGTTCCCCAGCTCAACTTCAATCTGAATTAACTAAAATCATCACCACCACCACCTAAAAAGAAGCTCAGATTTGCATTTGCTAATATTAATGCTGCCCAGCACCAAACATCCAAATTTTCAGGCTTTGTTCAGATAAACATATATCACCCTCTAAACCAGCTTAACAAGTAGGTCAGCCCTTGTAAGACCAGTGGCTGAATGAACTAACATGTTCATGAGGGTTGTATTAGGAATATATTTCTGTGGTATGCTAAGTGAGGAAAAGAAACATAGAGCAACCTTTTAAAAAAATCGTCATTGCATTATACCATCCTCTGTTGCACGCTCCAATCTCTCATCTGCATCAGTTATAAAGGTTGCTGCAGTAAATATTACAACCCTGATCACCACAGTCTATAGTCCACCTCTGCAACTTGAAATGAGTAGAGGTCTTTCCACATTAATTTGGTTGATTAATTTAATAGATTCAGCAGAAACTTCCTTTCACTAAGTTGCTGAATACTGATATGTTCCGGAAAGTCTACAGCCCATGAGGACAGGAACACATTAATGTGACCTTTCTTGTCTGCTTTGTCTGAATATGCTGTTTCCAAATGCTAATCAATTTACATGTCTGTTGCATTAATGAACAGAAAGTTGACATGCCCATGAAGCCCATATAAAATTCTCCTTCCTTAGAAAATTTACCCCTTGATATTAGTCAAACTTTGAATAACCACTTAACACAAAGGTAACCCTGATGTTGCCTAAATTTATAATTACTAAGACACTGCTTTGCTGAAGCACATTTTTTTAGTAAAACTTTGCTTTTTGAGAGATGTGAACTAATTGAGAGCCAGTCTTGCAGAAATGAGCATGAATTATTCCCTTTGCTATGCAAGATTTGCCTTGGTTTACATTTGGAAGGGTTACTATATGTGAGCACTGTCTGCTCTAAGATATTCCCCTTAGAGCAGGGATCCTCAACGTTGGGCCCCCAGATGTTATTGGACATCAACTCCCATAATCCCCAACCAAAGGCTACTGGGGCTTGGGATTATGGGAGTTGAAGTCCACTAACATCTGGGGGCCCAACGCTGAGGATCCCTGCCTTAGAGGATGGAGCTATAACTCATTGGTAGCGCGCTTGTTTGTGGAAGGTCCCAGGTTTAATCCCTGGCATCTTCAGGTAGGGCTGGGAAAGACTCTTGACTGAAACCTTGGGGAGCCACTTCCAGTCAGTGTAGAGACGAAACTGAGCTAGATGTAGCCCACTTGCACATCAATGTTCACATGTCTGCCATCTTGAATTGGGGTGGATGACATCATCACAAACTATACTGTTGAGGTGTCACTATGTGTCCCTACAACTGTACCAAATTTAGTTCAAATCTACCCAGGCATTTCAAAATTGATAGGGTGACACACACACACACGGACACATACTGTGATGGTTGGCAGCAGCACCAGTGCTGTCAATCATCTTTTGAAGTCCAAAGAACCGCCCTCCAAGTGGAATTCCCGAGGGAGGGGCTTTAGAATGCAGCAGAAGGTGACAGTTAAACTGTTCAACTCTTAGCTGAGGAAGGGTTAGTGGTGGTTAGGGCTTGAAGGAGCCAGTGATAGAGATGGCTAGGGATAGGATCTCTAGTGGAGGTCTCTGGACCGGTGGGTTGGAGACTGGGAAGTGGGTAGTAAGTCGTACACATCAGTGAAACACCTCTAGTTAGCAAGTGTGACTCTTAGGTATGTATGAATGTTGGATGTGTGTGGTGTATACACGGATCTTCAACCAGGGTGGTTGATTCCAGTAAAAGGGCAAAGAGTCAGAGAACGCTTGTTGAATCCAACACAGGCACCTCTGTAACATATCAGTATAGCTTCTGTTAAAGGACTAAGCTTGATACAGTGTTATTGTAACTATGCTTGTATAGCCCTGCTTTAGCAGAGAGAAACCTCTCAGCTATTGTACATAAATAAACTTAACTTTGTTTTTATTTTAAAGTTAGTCTCCTGTGAGTTGTACTTCTCCCCACGCAATATACTACCCTCAAATATTCTCCCCTCAGTAATACTACCAAGAGGTTATCAGGGCACAAACCTGAGCAAGAAAAGCTTAGTGGTGACAGCAAAAGCTTAAAAGGGAAGGAAGAGAGAATATATCTTCTTTTATATATTTATTTCGCCTAGGTGTACCGATCGCGAATCCCATGCGTGGCAGGTCAGCAATGGGACATGAAGGAATAATGGAGGCAGGGGGCTCGGCCCGGCCACCGGGATGAGGAGGCATCTGGTCCGCCAGGATGAGGAGGCGGCGGCAGGCCCGGCCGCTGGGATGAGGAGGCGGAGAAACCGCAGCGGGGTGGGAGAAGCGGGCTGGGTGGGCGTCAGAGGCGCAGGTGCTCTGTGCCCGGCCCATCTAGTTCTCTATAAAACTGGTTCCCAAAGTCATATAATTACTAACCTCCCTAGTTTTGGGAACAGAGCCCACTCTTTAGCAGTGTCTCAGAGTGGTGGGCAGGGCTCCCCACACAGACACACACAGAAAGCTGGGTGATTTCATAAACTTACTCTCCTTAAGGAAAGTCGGCTACAGATATCAGAAAAAAACATTCTCCAGGATTAGCTTCAGGCAGTTGGCAACCCTACCAGCAGGAATTCAAATTATGAGTCAAATCTTTTAGGACTTCTGATGAACTGTTCAGAAAACCAGAGATGCTTGTAGTTCTCCAGCAAATAGCAAATAGATTTTGTTGTGGAGAGACAAAATGATTATGAAAATGCACTGTAAATGATACATGAATATAAGCTATTGCATAATGAAAAGACACCATAAACAGGTACAGTGGTCCCTCGACTTACAAACTACTCGACATAAGTATTTTTCGAGTTACAAACGGCAGTTTTAGATCCGGTTTTAGATGCGGTTTTTTCGACTTACAAATTTTTAGATGGGGTTTCCTCGACTTACAAATTTTACATGCGGTTTCCTTGACTTGCCTGCCTGTTTACTGCCTGTTTATTCTTGAAAAGAAATGTTCCTGTGCAGTTTGCAAGCCTTACTGGGGGTCTGGGTCTTTTTTCTAGGCTCCGGAACGCATTAATCCGTTCCCAATGCATTCCTATGGGAAACCACTTTTCGACTTACGAATTTTTCGACTTACAAATGTGCATTCGGAACGGATTAATTTCGTAAGTAGAGGGACCACTGTATATGCAATCAATTGTATTTTTATTGAATAGACATTTTATCTTTTTTAAAAATTTGATTGTATTTTGTCCTCCACTCTGGAAGTGTATGCTGTGGGGTCCCTGACAAATATCTTAAATTAATACAGGTTGAGAATCCTTTATCCAGACTGCTTGGGACTAGAGGTGTTCCAGATTCGAATTTTTCTGGATTTCGGAATATTTTCATAAATGAGATATCTTGGGCATGAAAGATTTCTAAGTTTATTTAAAAGGTTTTATTTAAAGTATATAATCAAATAAGCATTGAATTTACTCAAACATGGCATTTTAGGTGGTAATGAAACCCAGAACATGCTTCTCAATGGGATCGCACTCCTTCCCCTCTCTCAGACTGGCTTGAGAAGCGTGAGAGTTGCAGTGCTTGAGAGGCAGTAAACAAAAGGCAGATAGCAAAGCCTGAGGGGAAGAACTAAAAGGGGAGTTGTTAAGCTGAGGAAGCAGCAACAGTGAGTTTGGGGTCCGTAAGCGATTGCTCCTCCAAACTGCGTGTCCCGCCCAATCCCGGCCCCAACGCTTCCCAGCCGATTACAGAGCTGCCGTAATGTTCTCTTTGTGAGTTGTGGGCTTTTTGCTGCTTTGTTATACAGCACTGTTTATATTCTGTTAGCTGCTGAGTTGGGGCCGGAATTCGTTTTTGGGCTGAGGAGGTTTTTTGTATGAGAGAGGTTGAAGCTACAAGCACACACACCCTTTCTTGGCATGGTGTCCTGATTTTGGAGCTTTCCGGATTTCGGGAGTTTAGATAAAGGATTCCCGACCTGTAAATAAAAATATGGTATCTTACCTTACAGAGAGATCCTATGCATATTTACTTAAAAGTAAGTTTGGCCTGACTTAAAAGTCACCTGGCCCTGGTGTCCTGACACCCCCCCCAAATCCCTTAGGATCCTATGGGTTTTTTTCGGGAAAAGGTTAAAAATGTGTTTAAAATCACCTGCTTGCCCATTTCATATGTAGGTTGGGTACTTCTACCTCTAGAGTCTATCCTAAGGAAATCCCATCTCTGTGTCTACCCCCAAACCCATTTTTCTCTGCCAGGGGTCACCTACAGTAACCATTAACCCAAAGGGGCTTTGATTTAGCATGCAACCGTAACCAAACAAAGCATCTCCCAACCTTTCAAACAAAGCATCTCCCATGTTGTATAACTGCCCTGAGACATTTTTGGAAGGGCGGTATAGAAATCGAATAAATAAAATAAATTATAAAGAATATAAAATCACTAGCCAAAAGCCCCCCCCCCAACTGTGCAGCAGAGGTGATAACCCTCTGCTCCCTCACCACTGCACCAGCCGCCTCTGCTGAGGATCCAAGCTCCCTTTCCTTCATGTCGGGACAGGTAGTACAGGGGGCTTCCCCTCTCTCTTTGCTCCTGGGGACCTTCCCTTTGCTCCTTGATTCCCTTCTCCTTTACTAGAATGTCTGTGTAAGAGAGTGTGTGTGTGTGTGTGTGTGTGTGGCTGTCAGGCTAGGTTAAAAGGTTCTTCCCTTTCCCCTTGATCCATCTGTCTGACTCCTAGCAGTCCCGCTGTGATTGGCATAGGTTCACCCCATTGACCTTCCTCTCCCCCAGAAGGGGTTGTGGAGCTGGGGTTTAGTACTTGTGTTCTCCATTCCATTGAGGAATTAACAGCCACTATCGCAGCGGGGAAATGCTTGACTAACAAGCAGAAGGTTGCCTGTTGGAATCCCCGCTGGTACTATATTGGGCAGCAGTGATATAGGAAGAGGCTGAAAGGCATCATCTCATACTGCGTGGGAGGAGGCCATGGTAAACCCCTCCTATATTCTACTAAAGAAAACCACAGGGCTCTGTGGGCGCCAGGAGTCGAAATCGACTCGATGGCACACTTTACCTTTACCTCCAGTGAAGGCAGGAAGCGTTTCCCTCTTCCCTTCTCTCTTGCCTCCTCTGCATTTCCGCTACCAACCAGAGTTGCCCTCTTCTTTCCTCCCATCTCTCCTCCTCCAGAGACCAAGACATGGGAGCGCGGCATCCCTGCCCTCCATGGGGTCTCTTCTCTTTCTCCAGTCTCTCCTCCTTTTTCCTGGTCCTTCCCCACCATCCAGCAGGTTCTCTCCTCTCCCCGGTCCTTTCCTTGTCTTTTGCCAGCTTATCTCTCTTTCACATATGCATTCATTTTCTCCCTCCTCTTCCACCAGTTCTTTTACTCTTCCCTCCTTCTCTCCCAGGGTTCCCCCCAGTATCTTCCCCATTATCTATCTTCTACTCTCTTCTCTCCCACTGGTTCTTTTCCAACTCCTCCCTTTCTCTCTCCCTGGTCATCCCCTGCTCTTGAGCAAGTTCCCTCTTTCCCTGGCTCCCTTCCTGCTTCCTCCGAAGGCTCAACCACCATCCTCTTCCTGACTCTCTGTCTCCTTCTTTCCCTGCAGTCCATGCCTCTCTCCCTGTTCTTTCTCTGTTCTCTCCCTGTGACTTTCTTGAGAAACTGCCTGTTTTATAACTGTGCTTAAAGGTCCTACAAGTGGGGCAGGGGCTCTCCACAGAACAAGTGCTGCTGAAGTCATATGAATGACTGATGCCCTGTGTTTTATGTCATGTCTTATGTTGGTCCAGAATATAAAATGTCTTGTGAAAAGTGGGCCTTGAGGATTTTTATCCATGCAGCTATTTTGTGCCTCAAAAAAGGTCAGAGAGAATGAGGGATGAACCAACTGAGCGAAGAGATGCTGAACAAAAAGTACAATGTAGCACAGTGACTAAGAGAGAGAGAGAGAGAGAGAGAGAGGGTAATTAATCAGTCCTCATGTTTAATCTGTTTCTAAAAATACAATTATTTTATTTCCCTTGCAATTGTGTTAATCAGCTGTGGTTGTATATTTGTTTTTGAATAATTGTGATATTTTTAAAGTGAATACAGTGAGATGTAAATCGATAAAATAAATAAATCCTGCTGCTGCCATGAACTTAAAACCAGTCATGATTCAATGTTCTTCTCTCTGGACATAATGCATGTCCTGCCTTACAGAGTTATTGTGACACAGTAATGTATGTGAAGGAACGCTATATGCATACTTATCAGTATCGTTACCTTGGGCCATGCACAGCTGCTGAGAGCAACAGATGCTGCTGAACAAATACTTCAGCTTAACTCAATATGTTTAAAATTTTATATTCAGCACTGGAGCAGGATTTCAGAGTACTACTTTGTGAAACATTTGTTAGCTTTACTGTACTGTCTCCCTATTCAGCAGATACTGTGTGTGTGCATGGTGGATTATATTAATGCTGAGATAATTTCCTGCATTACCAGAAAATGACAGTGACCTAAAAAACTTAAGCACAAAGAAGGTGACATGTCAGTATTCTGATTTGTGCTCTTTCTTGTACACCAGAGAGTCCTTTCCTTCCACTCATTCAATCCCAGGATAAATGACGGCATAAGTGGCTGTTCTCCTCTGCCTTTTGATCTTCAGACAGTAAAACAATGGGCCTACCATCTGTTTTTATTTAACATTACTCCTACTTACATTGTTTGGTCCAAAATGGATAGCTTTAATCTAGATGAGTTTTGGATGAAGTGGAATCCTTTGTGGGAAATTGAAAAGGTTGAATTCCCTGCTTAAAATATATCATTAAGCTACTCTCATGTAGATTTGTTAGATATCTCTCCTAGCCAATTGTACTTTCTGGCAATACCTTTTATGAAGGTTTTGTTCACTGCAATTAAGCTCCATTTATACTTGTCAGGAAATCTGGTGACCGTACTTTGTAGGTGAATATAACGTGGCATCTTTTATACATATTTTCCTTGGGTCACACTGCCCTCTTCATTTCCAGATGCCTTTCATTTCCCTTCCTCTCCTGGTCTGCCTTGCTCCAAACAAAGTTCGGTAGCACCATCCAGTGGATGTATAAAATCATTGCAGCAACAACTATTTAAAGTAACAGTCAAAGCTTTATGCAGCTCCCTGACTAATTGTTTACTGGGCTTGTGTGAAGCTTTGTCCAAAGCTGAATACTTTGCTCAGCCCCCCACCCCACCCCGGCACCATGCGGAGGCGCCCACTCACCATGCAGTGCTGCACTTCGCCCCAGGGGGCTTGTTTAAGGGAAACTGAACCCTCTTGAGCAGGGATGTGCAAAATGTTTTGACTATGAAATGTTCTGACTTGAAATGGGTCGTTTCGATTGGTTAAAGCTCAATTCAAAATGTCCTCTAAATAAAGGGCCTGTTTCTTTTGTGGGTTGGGTGGTAGGTGGCATCCATCATGCCCTACCACCCAACACACTTGGCTATCTCTTGGAGCTACCCCTGGGGAACAGTGGGGTATTTCTGGTTTTCCCATTGCTCCTTATTGCTGGAACACTTGAAATCAAGTTTGTTTCATCAAAACAACTGGGATCGACTGCTGTTTCAATGAAACATTTCGGCCATTTGTGTTTTGTTTGGAGCCCCTGCAGCATCTTGTAAGGCGTGCACAGAGTGCTGGGAGATGTATCCCATAGGGCCCTCCCAGCACTAAGAAAAGTGCAGTACTGCGTGGAGGTCAACACAGTGGGAAATGGCTCTCATTTTGAAGGTTTTTTGCCTGCCTGAAAAATAGTGAAGACCATTGCTTTAGAAGACTACTGCTAGATGGACCAATGACCTGATTCAGTATAAGGCTGTTTCATGTATGTTCATATGTGTTGATTTGCTTGCGCCATGTCTTGAAGCAGATCAGAATCTATCAGACTCTTCAGTCTCAAGATGAAGGAAGGTGGAAAGGACATGTGTAGGGCGAGCCTCTGAACATTTACTTGGAGATAAGTCCCATTGTATTCAGTGGGCTACATGATGCACAACCCTCCGTTGACACTAAGGGCAGGCCCAGGGCTGCTGTGCAACTTCAAAGGCAACCTTGCTGGCAGAGTACGGCAGGCCTGCACAACACATGGCCCACGGGCCGTATCTGGCCTGCAGGGTCTTTTTTCTTGACCTGCGGGGCCATTGCCGCTTGCCTCCCCATGCCACGAACCTCCATGTTTGTTTGTTTTTTAAATTCCAATTTAAAGAGAGAGAGAGTTTAAAAAGAAAGAAAGAGATGGAAAGCGCCACCCCACCACGGTGGACCACACGTTGCTTGCCACTTGCCTCCCCCTTCCGTGAACCTCTGTGTTTTTTAAAAATTCCAGTTCCAGCCACTATGCTGCCGAGGGGATGGCTGCTGGGGGTGGGTGGGTAGCTGTGAGCCTGTAGTCCTTCTACTCCCAACCATGGTGCGGAAGCAGCTACCAGGGCGATACAGGGTCTGCCATTTGGCTTGGCGTCTCTTCCCAACTGCGAGGCGCACTTGGGAAGAGGCACTGGGCCAAACAGCAAGCCCTGAGTCGCTCTGGTAGCCGCCACTGGCGGGGGTAGAAGGACTACAGGCTCACACCCACCACTGCCCCAGTAGCCATCTCCTTGGCCGCACAGCAGCTGGAATTGGAATTTTTAAAAAATTCCGTTAACAGAGGTTAACGGAAGTGGGAGGCAAGTGGCAAGCAACGTGTGGTCCACCGCGGTGGGGTGGCTCTTTCCATCTCTTTCTTTCTTTCTTTTTAAACTTTCTCTCTCAAGCCAAAACTAACCCATCCTCTTTCCATCTTTCTTTAACTTTTCTCTTTCTCTTTTTCTCTCCCTCTCTCTCGCTCAAGCCTGCTCCATCCCCTTTTCCTTTTTCTATCCCCCCACTCTCTCAAGCCAAGCCTGCCCCACCCTTTCCCTCTTTCTTTCCCCATCTCCCTTCTCTCTTTCCCTCTGATAAAAGCCTGTGTGGTGAAGGATCAAAGTGTAGTCTTCTTATAAAAAATTGAGAGAAGAAGTCTCTAATTTTTTTCCTTACAAGTGCTCCATATTAAGTGTGATGATTTGGCAGAGGTGGAAATGAAGAACAATGCATTGTATTGTTATGTATTTTGTATAGATTGTATTGTATTTATTTTATTAGAATGAATTTTAATTCAATTTATTTGTTTTTAATTTAAATTAATCTTGGCCTGCCAGAACTTCGAAAGTTACATTTTGATTAAATTCATTTTTAATTAATTTCTCTTTAATTTGATTTAATTAATTGATTGATATTAAGTGTAACTTTAATAATCAGCAACCTAAAAATTGACCTTGGCCCCCATGAGCCAAGCCACAGTCGGTTTCATCCACCAGGTCATTTGAGTTGTGCACCCCCGGAGTATGGGGATTACTGTGCAATGACTTTGAAGTGCTTCAGGGAAGCAGACGAGCACTCCTTTTATGTGATTGTTCTATATCTGTCCTGTCCTAAGATCTTTTTACAGTTTGCAGCAGTTTTGCGTGGAAGAGTTGGCTCCACATCCATGACAAATACAAGTACAATGAATATTTATATTCCACTTTTCAACAAAAGTTCTCAAAGCAGTTTACATAGATGTAAATAAAATGGTTCCCTGTCCCAAAGGACTCACGGTCTAAGAAAGAAATACTAAGTAGACTCCAGCAACAGCCGCTGGAGGGATGCTGTGCTGGGGATGGATAAGGCCAATTGCTAGATAAAGAGAATCACCATTTTTAAAAGGTGCCTCTTTGCTCTGTTAGCAGGGGCATTCATTAAATGTCTCACAATTAGCGCAGTATGAACATTAATGCCAGAATCCTATTCATGACCATGATCATCAGTTTGTGATTCTTTACAAAAACACAATTTTATACCTGCATCATTTTACATATGTCTGCAGAATCATTCCACAGGTATATGTATAATTCCCTGTCCCCCTGGAGGAGGGAGACACTTGTCTACTCTAGCTGCACTATTTGTTCTGCCAGCAGTAATGTTTACAGAGTTTGCATAGTCATTGGGAGAATATGTTGAAGTGGTGCCCTCTTGTGGCTAAAAGTTTATAACAGAAAGCTGGATTTGTATTTCGTATATTATTCAGGCTGGCCGTACGACACAAAACAAACTATTACCGCTACTACTACTATTTATATACTGCTTTTCAATGAAAATTCTCAAAGCAGTTTACACAGAACAATAATGAGATGTCTCCCTGTCCTCAAAAGATTGACAGATGAAAAACAAGGGAAACACCAGCAACAGTCACTGGAGGGATTCTGTGCTGGGGCTAAATGGGGCCTGTTGCTCTCCCCCTGCTAAATATAAGAGAGTCACAAACAAAAGCAATTCACAGAGTTAAAGGAGAATTTTGCAGAATGCCTTCGTAAAAGAACAAGAAAGAAAATGGTCTCACTGAATCACGAGGCACTTTACCTACTTAGAGTTCTGTAAACTGCATGCAGTTTTCAGATGTCTTCATAAAAAGAAGCCAATATAAATATATTTAATGAAGTTTTCGATTCTTTTACCAGTTGTGCATGTTCTTTCTTTATAGACAGTCAGATATGGCTACCTGTTAACCATGTGCCAACTGTTAATCTCTGCTCTAAACAGAAGAACTCTGCGGTATCAGAAGACATGCCCATCAAATGCAGCATCCTGTTTTTCAGTTGCCTAGCTTACCAGTTGCCTCCTGGTAGCCCACAAGCAGGGCATGAAGACAATAGCCCCTCCTGCTGTTGCTGTCTAGCAACTGGTATTCGGTGATATACTACCGCTGAACATGGAGTCTCCATTTAGCAATCATGACTGATAGCAATTGGCAGACTTATCTTATGTGAATATGTACCAATCCTTCTTTAAAGAGTCAGTGACCATAACCACATCATGGCAACGTCCATACATTAATTATAGGGATATGCATGAAACGGATTATGTGTTCTTTTTCAAGCTCAAATGATTGTTGTGTTAAAACAACTGTTTGGACTGGTTGTTAAAATGGAACAAACTCTAAATGTTTCAGTTGTTTCAGCAATAGGGAACAATGGGGAAACTCAAAACAGCTCATTGCTCCCCATGGGTAACTCCTGGGGACACCAAAGTTGGTTGGTTGAGTGGTGGGGCATGATGCATGGTACACATCAACCCACAAAAGAAATGGGCAAGCAGGTGATTTTAACACTTTTTTAACCTTAAAAAACACACCAAACCCCAAGGATCCTAAGAGGGTTTCTGGGAAAGGTTAAAAACTTGTTTAAAATCACCAGCTTTCTTTTGTGGGTTGAGTGGTAGGTAGCACCCATCATGCCCACTTTGTAACCTAGCAGCTACCCATGGGGAACAATGGGCTGTTTCCAGTTTCCCCAGTGTTCCCTATGGTCAGAACAAGCTGCACTCACAGAGTTAACAGCCCTGCCTTGAAAAACACTGCAGAAGTACACAGTAAAAGGGAATCTGTCCTTTCCAATACAGAACGCACATTTCAAACACAGTCCAAAATGGCCCAGAAAGAATCACTGACCCAGAATCCACTGCCAGCCACTGTGCTTGCTCTGCAGTAACATCACTGGCACAAGTTGCTCTCTCACACACAATTATGACTCCTTACATACTTCCTAGCATTCCAACAGCTGCCTTACTTAGCAGCAAGCATAGCCATAAGCTCAACTAGAGCAACTTCAGCTACATTTTAACCGAGTATACCTTGCAATACAGATTACCGAGCAGACCAGAGCGGTGAGTGAAGCACAAGTTAGTCTCAAGGCCAGACATGGAGCTCATCACAGCAATCTCAAAGAAATATTAAACACACACACAGCTGCCACTTTCCATTTCTTACCACAACACTATCTCACAAATGATAGAAACCACAACTCAAGGAAGGCAGGTACCCAAGTTCTACCTTTGTCAATCTGAGATTAAGCAAAACCAGATACTTATAGCAGCAATAACACAGCATATTGTACTCAGTGCTGAGAAAAGAAAACCACAAAATCAAACCTACCGTCCTCCTCTCCTGATGAATCCTCTTCAAAAGAGGCATAAGGGCCCTCTCGGCCTCCCAGTCCCTTTGAATATATTATGAAATTCCCTCCTTCTGTGTTCCCCCTCCCTTCCTCCAGCTGATGGGGGCACAGTTGCCCATGACAGCACTTGATTTGTATGATAAGCCAACCAAGAAGCAAGGAGATCATAAATCAATTGGAAATCAGTGCTAGAAAACCAATCAGCAAGGGAAAGACAGGCCTCCAAAATTGTGCTCAAAACGTTGAAACATTTAGGTTGAAATTGGGTTGTTCTGCTCCGAGCTCAAAACAGGCCCCCTTTTTAGAGGGTGTTCTGTTTTGAGCTCAGAACACTCAGAACGGCCCATTTTGAGTCCATATGTTTCACGGTCTAAACGTTCGGCTCATCCCTAATTAATTATGTATTTATGAAGAAGTTTTTTGTTTTTGTTTTTTGCTTGTCCTACATCTACAAGTTTCATTGGATGACCCTGAAATCTTGTAAGATCAGAGAGGGCAATAAAAACCTCTCTGTTTACATCATCCACACTTGCATAATGTTATAAATCTCTGTCACATCCCCCTACCAGTTTTAGTCACCTTTTCCTCTAAATTAAGAAGCATCAAACAATTTACCCTTTTCTTGTACAAAAGATGCACCAATTCCTTGATAATTGGGGTTGCCCTTGCCCTTGCCCAGCCTATTTATCATTGGGTTGCCCTTGTCTGCACCTATCTTACTAGTTATCATTGAGGTTGGCCTTGTCTGCACCTATTATACTAATCCAGGCCTGCTCAATTTAGGCCCCCCAGATGTTTTTGGACTACAACTCCCACAATCCCCAGCCACAGTGGCCAATAGCCAGGGATTAGGGGTGAGTCCGAACCGGTCCGGCGGCCATTCTAAAGAATGGCCGAACTGCCGGACCGGTTCGGCGCTTGCTGGTTCGTGTCCGGGTGGGGGGTATTGCTTTAAGGGCGGGAGGGCTTGCTTACCCCTCCCGCCTCTTTGCCCCCTCCAGCACCCGTATTTAATAGACTAACGGGGCGCTGGAAACCAGCCGCCCCCACTGCCACCCCCCCCTGCCGCGAGCAGATTTCTCCGAAAACTACCCATACCCCTGCCGCCGCCGTAGCCCGCCAGCCAGCCAGCCCTTCCTCCCTCCCTCCCAGCTGCCCGCCCAAGTCCTCACCGGAATGCTTTGTTAAAAAACGAGAGGAGCTCTCGGACAGAGCTCCTCTCGTTACGAAGGCCTGCTGCAGAATGAAGGCGCTTTGCGCGCGCGCACATGCGCGTGCCACAAAGGATGCCAATCGCCGGAGGCCTGGTCTACCCGGCCGGGAAAAGGAGGCCCGGTCTACCCGGCCTTTTCCCGGCCAGGTAGACCGGGCCTCCGGCGATCGGTGTCCTTTGCGGCGTGCGCATTCGCGCGCGCGCGCGCAAAGCACCTTCATTCTGCAGCAGGCTTTCGTAACGAGAGGAGCTCTGTCCGGGAGCTCCTCTCGTTTTTTAACAAAGCATTCCGGTGAGGACTCGGGCGGGCGGGCGGGCGGGCGGGCGGGCAGCTGGGAGGGAGGGAGGAAGGGCTGGCTGGCTGGCGGGCTACGGCGGCGGCAGGGGTATGGGTAGTCTTCGGAGAAATCTGCTCGCGGCGGGGGGGGCGGCAGCGGGGGCGGCTGGTTTCCAGCGCCCCGTTAGTCTATTAAATATGGGCGCTGGAGAGGGCAAAGAGGCGGGAGGGGTAAGTAAGCCCTCCCCGCCCTAAAAGTAAGGCCCCCCCTTCGGTGCCGGTCCGGACTGCTCTGGAGCGTGCACATCCCTACCAGGGATTATGGGAGTTATAGGCCAACATCTGCAGGAGGGCCGAAGTTGAGCAGCCCTGTACTAATCATTCGATAACTATCATACTAGTTATCATTGGGTTTGCCCTTGTCACTACCCATGCTAGTTATAATGGGGATGCCCTTGTCTGCTTCCATTGTGCTAGTTATAATGGGGTTGTCCTTATCTGCATCTGTTCTAGTTATCCATGTCTAAGGCACAAATCCCCCTGATTTTGTTTTAAAGGATGAATATAAAAACATATTTCTATATTAGGCAATAAAAAGAAACCACAGCAAAGGGCTCTTTGATACCTCTGTTTTTGAAGGCCTTTAAAACTTTACATCTTGCCCCTCCTACACACAGATACATACATACACAGATCCACACTCCAAAATCAAGTGGTGTCCCTTGCTCAGACTTGATTAACACCTTTCCCCTCTATAACAAAACAGAATATTCTGCAGTTAGTGATGTAGAATTGCTACCTGCATGGATTAAATGTCCATGCAGATATTTGAAAATCTATCATTCAACGTGGTACTTCTGTGGTTGCTGGCAGGAACAGATAAATTAGCTCTCTGCTCTCTTTCATGGCATCAGCCAGCCAAGATGGACATGGATCCAACTCTTGGGATGTCTCTAGAAGATATCCCTGTGATCAATTGCACAGCTACGTGATAAATTACGTTTATCATGCACCTTTTTCAGGACCATTCTGACCATACATCCATCTCAGCCAAGGTTATTCCTAACAAGCTAGTTTGGCCTACTCAGAAGTTCCATTCTAGCTTTACAATAACTGTTTAACTGGCAAAGTGTTGCTTTCTTCCTTGCCCTTAGTGTTCTTCCCCAGCCTGAACTATTCAAACTTGATTTTACAGCAATGGAATAATGAATAAGGATGATCTACATACAGCAATCACTATACATTAACTTCTTTTTGGCATCCCATACAGGGGCCATACCACATATTACTGGCTCCCTACATAGAGTATAGAGAACCTATAGCATTGAGATTTTTCCACACCAACAATGGATGTACGCTTGTTATTTTTAACTTTATTTTTATTTCTACTGTTAGTGTTAGTGAATAAATGAGAATATACTAACAAAAATGCAATTTTTGGCAGCTGGTAGTGTTGCAGAATTTCTCTATGCAACAGGATGATCATCTGTGCCTACTGTAACCCACAGGGACAGTGGGTTGTAGAAGGAAGGAGAAGTCCGTAAACACTAGTCCGGCTATCAGCTACTGTTTCCAGTGACCATGTGGTGGTGTGAGTAGACTAGTCCACATTTTCTCACAGTGTGGGAACTAAATCAGGTCCAAATTGTTCCATATGAAATTCAAAGCCTAAATGACCGTTTTCTTCAATTGGTTTTGTGTGCCAAATGAGTCTTCAAAATGGCCTCCCTTCCTTCTCCTTCCCACCCACACTGGAAGAAGAGTTTTCACTTCCACACCTCTTACAGCTAGCATTTTCAGGGGCCAGAAATAGAAACTGTGGTTATTCCATCCCAACTACAGTCTGATTGTGCCATCAGGAGTGATTAATATGTATTCAGTCACTCCACAGCTAGGGATGTATATAACCCTGATGTGTGTGTAGGTGGGAGCGCAGTTCTTAAGGTGTTAAGGAGCAATTCAGAACTGCACGTGCTCTATGGGTGTCTTTTTGTTTAGTTGGTCATTTTTCTAAGTTACTTTCATTTCTGGGGTTGCTGTTGAGGAATATGGAATATGGAGGGATTACAGAGCGGTATTTGTTGTATGACCAGAACTGGTTGGCTCAGGTGAAGCTGAAGTATGTTGAGGTGAGATGGAGCGTGCTTTCATGTGCTTGTTTTAAATAGGCACCTTTTGGCAAAGATATAGACTGATACCTAAATTTAGTTACTCAGTAGTACTTCTCCGGAATTACTCTAACAGTCTACTTAATTTCATTAAGACTACCCATGAATAATTTGGACTTGGTATCAGCCATTTTTCTTTTAAATTTGTTGTAGAGCTGTAAGGACTGTATACGTACAGTCTCTTTCCTCAGTGTACTAATCCCTTGAGGAAAGACTAGACTTCGCACTGGAGTCTCCATAGTCCCCAACGCCCCTTCCATTGACTGAGGAAAGGCCTGGATTGAAAATACTCTGGTGTTGCTACAGTACAACAGAAAAAAGAAAATCACACACACACATATATACACACACTTGATAATTTTTACTAGCTTCTAGAACCAGTGTGGCATAGTGGCTAGTGTGTCAGTCTAGAGCCAGGGAGCCTCCAGTTCAAGCCTCCAGTGAGTCATGATACTCACTAGGTAACTATGGTCTCATTCTCACAGTTGATCACCAAACAGGATTTTTTTAAATATAGGTTTGAGGGGGGAGACGGCAAGAGAACCATATATGCCACCATAGCTCCTTGAATAAAGGGTGGAGGGAGGAATAAAACAATAAGGTGGATTGGAATACTTTTGTATGTGGAAAATAGGGAGAAATTGACAGGGTTTGAGGGGCCCTAAAAAAAAAAATTCTCTAGGATTTCCCAGAGGCTTACCTGAAGTGCCGAGTGGAGGCAGCAAACATTTTCTTACTTTAAGCCCACCCCCACTTTTTTTTAAAACAACACTGCAAGCACCATTAGGTGCCAGCCATTTTTTCTGTAGCAACACTGCAGGCAGTGGTTGCAGCATTAAGTGCTTGCTTTGACACTGGCTTTACATCCTTCCAGGAAGGCATTTGGAAATGATGCTACTGCATAAGTCTACAAAGCAGGAACAGCCCATGGGACAGGGCAGGGGGAGTAAATGAACTGCAGGTGCAACTCATTCCTGCTCTCCTCTCCCGACCCAGGCCATCATGTTCTTCCTTATTTCACCACCAACTTGTTAACAGGTGCACGGGCTGCTTATTCAGGATGCCTCTGAATACCAGTTGCAGGGGAGTAACAACAGGAGAGGGTCATGCTCTCACCTTTTGCCTGTGGGCTTCCCAGCGGCACCTGCTGGGCCACTATGTGAAATGGGATGCTGGACTAGATGGGCCTTGGGCCTGATCCAGCAGGGTTGTTCTTGTTTGCTTGGTTCCCCAAATGTGCAGATAATCAGCCCGCGTGCCTAGGGTTAACACAGTAGCGGAGGAAATGAAGAGCAGCAAGGTAGCTTCTGCCAGTGTTGCAGAAGGCCACTTACAATGAATTGTGTCCATTCAACCTCTACCCTAAAAAGCCTGAAGTCTGTTTGATCTTGTGGGTGCTCCAGACCAGTGTAAAGGAAGTGTGGACTGGAGCCATTCTAAAATCAAAGAAAAGAGGATTTTCCTCCTGCACTCTCAAGTTACCGACATTTGCTCAAGTTTTACTTCAGTAAAACTTCTGTGATTATTTTATTTAGACTATTTATATACTGCTTTTCAACAAAATAAATAAATAAATCCTGAAAGCAGTTTACAAAGCAAAAGAACTGCTGCTGTCCACAGCTGACTGCGTACAGTCTGTTTTCATCAGCTGGCGACTGTTCTTTGGTTTTGTCTCCTGCTTGCCTCAGCTTGGTTCAGTGGCTTGGGCTCTACCATACATCAAATCACACTTATTCTGAGCTCCTGACAGTGAAATGGTGAAAAATACATTGCATATTAAAAAGAAGAAGAAACCAGTCTTTCTCCTTGTCACTTGAGAGATCAAAATTAGTTTTATTTATCCTTGACACCAAGCAACCAAATCTAGACTTAAAAAGAGATGATCCAATCATAAAAGCTGGATAGGTAGTAACCATACCAGAAGTGGCAATTTTCAGTTTCTAACAATCCATGTCCAATCCTTCAAACTGAGGCTTTATCATGCCTCTTCGGGTTTCCTTTTTTTTTTCTAGACAGCAGAAAATCCTCAGTAGCAAAAGCTATTTAAAGTCCCTGGCCCAATACTGAATCCTCAGATTTGGCAGTAGACAGTTTCAGCTGGATTTTCTGGGCAGAAAGTAACTCAGCAGCAAATTTACTCTTTTTAATACAATGGCAACAGTGCTTGGAAGTAAGGGGAATGAGTTTGGACCATGCCAAAATTTAAATGAAAAATCTAACTATAGTTGGCCTTAAAACTTGTTGGCAGACTATGCTGCTTGTACATGGGAGACCAGAGGCTGCAGTAGTAAGCTCAGGGCCCCTATTAAACAAGTCCTCTGTGTGTCTTGGTCATGAATAAATGAATGAAAGCTGGCCTGTGCTCTTACAGGTCTATTTTATGATCACAAATCGTTTAAAGGGACTTTAGAATAGGTGTGCCTCAACAGAACGCTTGAGAAAGACATAGTGGCGATGTTACGTTTCCATTCAAATATTAATTGGAGGAAATTATATAGCCAATTTATTTATATGTCCCTACATTTGTCTGCTCATCTGTTTCTACATTGCCACTCAGAAAAGAAAAGAAAAAAGATACCAGGGATCACTCCTTTAAATTCATATGGAATAGGTTTTTAGCATTTAGGCTATAGTTCTAAGTACACATATTTGAAAATATGGCTTATTGAGTACAGCATAGGAAGCTGCCTTATACCAAGTCAGACCATGGGTCCATCTAGCTCAGTATTGTCTACACAGATTGGCAGTGGCTTCTCCAAGGTTGCAGGAAGAACTCTCTATCAGTTCTATCTGGAGATTTCAGGGAGAAAACTTGGAATGCAAAGAAAACCTGAATGCAAACATGTAGATGCTCTTCCCAGAGAGGCCCCATCCCCTAAGGAGAATATTTTACATTATTCACACATATATTCTCCCATTCAAATGTAAACCAGGGAAGCCCCAGCTTAGCAAAGGGGAGAATTCATGCTTGCTACCACAAGACCAGCCACCTAATGATGCAGTGGGGAAGTAACTTGCCTAGGGAGCAAGAGGTTGCTAGTTCGAATCCCTGCTGGGGGATATTCGAACATAGTTTCCCAGACTATGGGAAACATCTATATCAGGCAGCAGCAATATGGGAAGATGCTGAAAGGCATAATCTCATACGGCGCGGGATATGGCAATGGTAAACCCCTCCTGTACTCTAGCAAAGACAACCCCAGGGCTCTGTGGTTTCCAGGAGTCGACACTGACTCGACTGCACAACTTTATTTTACCACAAGACCAGCTCTTCACTCTGACATCTTGACTAATTAAGCATGTGTGCTTTGAGCATTGGTGGGCATTCAGTAGGAGTCCTCACACAACTCCCTCAGTCCTTTAGCACACACAAGAGCCCTAATACCTCTGAGTGCTGCCTGGCTCTCGAAGTGCTGTATAACATCCGAAGCACGTTGCTCAGCACTGTGACTTATTTCTGAACATGCATATTAAGGTTAGGCTCTTTAAAATAAGGATTAACAATTAATTATATGTTCTTTATTTTTATTTTTCTGTCATATGTTTCTTTTTTCAGAACTTCTTCCATATAAAATATCACTAATTGCTGAGACATTCAGTTATTTGAAATTTCTTTGGGAGATTTATTGGGTTTGAATTCTATGCCATAGGGAAGGTTTAGCAGAACTTAGAGCCAAATTATGTTCTATGTTTCTTTGCTTTTTCTTCTGTTTAATTTTTAAAAGCCCATTTCAGTTTTTGGTTTTTCAGAACTTGTCAAATATTTTGAAAATTTAACAACAGTATTTATAGAGAGCAGATAAACAGGCACAGACATATCCAAGATGGTAGCAACCACAGTGTGAGCTCTCTAGGGAGAAATTTAATGTCTTCTAAATTATTCCATGTGCTCTGCTGTGCCTATGAGCAAACTGCTACAGATACAAGTTATTTTCTATGTGTAATATGCTCGAATCAGCTTTGGGAGTTCCCATGAAATGTGGAAACTGCAGGGGAGAGCATTCAAGTCGCTCCCTAAAGAGAATTCATACTATGGGATCTACCATCTTGGATGCCTGTATATATGATTGAGTGTGTAGAACTAATTTGGCAGAGCTACTCCTAAGGATTACCATTTGCAGGGGAGTAACAGCAGGAGGGAGGGCATGCGCGCAACTCCTGCCTGTAGGCTTCCAGCAGCACCTGGTGGGCCACTGTGTGAAACAGGATGCTGGACTAGATGGGCCTTGGGCCTGATCCAGCAGGGCTGTTCTTATTATAGCAGCAGAAAAGCGGGGGCGGGGGGGGGAGTAGAGCACAGATCTCAGAATTTATCTTCTGTTGATTTGAGAACTGTGGCTCACACTGTGCTAGTGCAACAAGAGAATGATCTGTGCAAAGTTGTGGTGCTCCACAGTGTGGCAAACCCCAAATAGAAGATCTTCCCTGGGACACATTCAAGGCTGTGCAATGTGTTGTGTAAGGCAACGTGTTTTGTAACGTGCCAGTGTCTTCCACGAGCTCAAGAATTGGTCTGAAATGTTTCTTTCTTTGCACAACATCACTGTGCTTTCTTCTTGAGCTAGTGCAGCAGCATTGCACTAGCACAGTGCTTTTCATTGTACAGCCCAGGCGCAGCCCCTGTCAATCCTAAGTGCGGCTCCCTATTTGTTTATTGGACTTTTGCCGAAGCTGAATACTTCTCACAGTCCCCTGGCACCATGCAGAGACAGTCCTTCTCACAGTACTGTGCTTTGCCCAGTGCTAGTCAGCTCCTTTAAGGAAACGGAACCCTCTTGAGCTTCTACACCATCTTGGGTCATGTGCACAGTAAGGGTGTGCACAAACTGAATGCATCCATGGAAGCTGGAAGTGCGCCGCCGTGGAAGCTGGGAATGCACAAGCAAATGCACAACCCATGGAACAAGCAGGTTGCTGGAGGAAGTGTTGCACGTTTGGGCTGCATCAGGGTTTTAAAGTTATCCTCTCGCAGCCCCCCTTTAGAAGACTTTTCAAGGATTTCTCTACACCTTTGCTGGTAAAGAAGAATCTTCACCAGATTCCCCTTTACAAGGATGGCCCCTCTGACTCCATTTGGTTCTATTGCGGGCTGGACCATCTCCAGTCTGCTTTGTGATCGAAAACGCAGTACTGTGCAGAGGTCAGTCCTGTGGGAAACGGCTTTCACTTTCTGGGTTTTTTGCCAAAGTGGCCCCCACTTGAACAATAGTGAAGATCACTTCACTAGCACAGCACTTGTCTGGTGTAGGCCTGTTTCTCTAACTTCTTCTATACTGTATGTGTATTTCTCAAGCTGAGAACTGAAAGTAGCTCAGTCCTGAGCAGAAACTTCTGTGAATCAGAATACTGCAGTGAACTTCCTCCATGTTCCTGAAAGGCAGGTTTATGCTGACAAGGACAGATAATCCTTCATCTGCTTTATTTGGAACTCCCGGGATCCATGGTTTAACATTAGCCCCATCTGCTTCTGGATGTGATTGGGCATATGGTGCACCTAGCACATATGGGAATATTTAAATAAAACAATTCAAGAACAGTAAGCATTTGAACAATAGTCTTGGCTTTTAAAACACTCACCCCAGTCAAGATAAAATATAAACTAAATTATGCGGTAGATAATTGACATATGAAGTATGACATCAGCAACCTTTGCTTTTGTTTCGTTTCTCTAAGAGCTATACAATGCATGGGGAATCCTAAATGAGAAGGAGGGCACATGTTATTTTACAAACAAATATTGCATGAAGATTTCTTTTTCCAGAGAGATGGAAGAACACCTTTAATCTCCCAAGTCAGTTATTGGAGTCTGCGGTAGTGATGTATCAACACTTGGCTGAGTCTTAAAGTCTCAAGCTTTTCAGTGCTGCACGGAAGTCAGCCTTGACAGAACAATTTATCAGTAGAGTAAGTGTTCACTAATATGTGTAATATTAATGGCCATCTTCCTTTTATGCATTTTTGGGCTCTTCATATCAAATTAAACCTTCACATACCATACAGTGACCTTCTCATGGTAACTGATTTTCTTTTAGAAATGCATAAGGAGGGGGAGAAGTTTGATGGGCAAAGGAAATTGACCGTAGCCTTTTCCCTGACTATACATTATGTGCTGTTCATAGAAGAGTCACAAGCTGAAGCAGGGATATTCCCCGTGCTGATGTATCATAAGATTGTGACATTGTATTGGCATCAGTGGGGAGGAGAGCTGGTCTTGTGGTAGTAAGCAGGAATTACCCTTTGCTGAGCAGGGTCAACCCTGGTTCACATGTGAATGGGAGACTACCTGTGTGATCACTGTAAGATATTTCCCTTGGGGATACCAGCATGGCATAGTGGTTAGAATGTTAGACTAGGACAGGAAGACTCGAGTTCAAATCTCCATTCAGCCATGAAGCTCACTGGGTGACTCTGAGCCATTCATGTATCTCTCAGCCTAACCTACCTCACAGGGCTGTTGTGAGGATGTACTTTGCTCTGGGCTCCTTGGAGGAAGAGTGGGGTATAAATGTTAAAAAAGGAAGGAAGAGGATGGGGCCACTCTCGGAAGAGCCCGTGCCTGCTTCCATGCAGAAGGTTCCAAGTTCCCTCCCGGGCATTTCCAGGATAGGACTGAGAGAGATTCCTGCCTGCAACCTTGGAGAAGCTGCTGCCAGTCTGGGTAGACAATACTGAGCTAGATGGACCAATGGTCTTACTGAGTAAAAGGCAGCTTCCCATGTTTCTGTGTTCCAATGTGAGACAATAGGTCCCTGTGCCAAACTAAAATTCAACACAGGAGAGACAACAGACGAAAGGGAGGAAAATTAAGCTGGGGTAAAAGGGGGAATGATAGCTGACATTCTGACTACATGTGCTCACCCTGGCAAGAGGCATCCCTGCTGGGCAGAGCTTCCTGAACTCCACAGCACCTGTTGTACGAGGGAAGGGGCAATTTTTGCCAAACTCTCTTTCCCCTGGAATTTCCCATGCTGTCTAAAAATCTGTCCCTGAGGTCTGCGCAACACTCACGGATAAATTTTCAGGTGGTACAGGGCACTTCTGGGTGAAGGAGAGATCAGCAGAACCAACTTGCACCCTCCCCTTGCATGATAACCATGGCAGAACTCAGGGAGTTCTTTGTGATAATGCTTCTTCCCAGCATGGGCACACACTTAGTCAGGATGCCAGCCAAGTTCCATTAACATACCTTGTATGTATTTGGGCTTAATTACAGTTCCATATAGGGACTAGAGAGCTCATGTCATGGACTTCACAGAAACATTCTAAACATAGAAGAAGCTCTCTCCCTGACAAACTATTTTTCTGTGCTAGGTTTTTGTTTTATTTTATGTGTGAGTTTGGGTGCAGGGATCATTCAGATACGTAATATTCTGCCTACAGACTGAAATAATGCCATGCAGGTAAAGTAACAAAGCTTTAAGCCTTGCTGAAGGAGAGAACCAGCATGGCTTCTGCAAGGGTAAGTCTTGCTTCACTTACCTTTTGGAGTTCTTTGAGAGTGTCAACAGGCTTGTGGATAAAGGTGATCCTGTTAACATAGTATACTTGGACTTCCAAAACGGTTTTGACAAAGTAAAACTTGCTAAACAACTTTCTAAACTAATTAAGTTACAACTAAGTAACTTAAAATTTACTAAAACTAAGCTGACTTAAGCAAATTTAGCAGTCATGGGATAAAGGGACAGGTTTATGTGTGGATTGGTAACTGGTTGAAGAACAGGAAACAGAGGAGAGTTCTCTAAATGGTGGAAAGAAATAAGTGGGGTCGTCCAAGGATCTGTATTGGGACCAGTGTTGTTGTTTTTTACTTGTTCATAAATGATGTAAAAGTTGGGGTAACCAGGGGAGTGGCCAAATTTGCAGATGGCACTAAACTATTTAGGGTAATGAAATCCACAACAGATTGTGAGGAGCTCCAAAAGGATCTCTCCAAACTGGGTGAGTGGGTGACAAAATGGCAAATGTGGTTCAGTGCATGCAAGTGTAAAGTGATGCATATTGGGGCAAAAAAACCCCAGTTTCATACTGAACTGTTGGTGACTGACAAAGAGATAGATCTTGGGGTCGTTATGGGCAGCTCGTTGAAAGTGTGCAGCAGCTGTGTAAAAGGCAAATTTCATGCTAGGGATCATTAGGAAGGGGATTGAAAATAAAAATGCTAATATTATAATGCCCTTATACAAATCTATGATGTGGCCACATTTGGAGTACCGCATGCAGTTCTGGACACTGTATCTTAAGAAGGACATTGTAAAACTGGAAAAGGTATGGAAGAGGGCAACCAAGATGACCAGGGGCTTGGAGCAGCTTCCTTACATGAGGAATTACAGCATCTGGGGGTTTTTGGTTAGGAAGAGAGGCAACTACAGGGAGACATAGTACAGGTGTCTAAAATTATGCATGGAGTAGAGCAAGTGGCGCTGCAGTGGTGCAATGGGGAAGCAGCTTGCCTAGGGAGCAAGATGCTGTTAGTTCGAATCCCCGTCGGTGTGCTTCTCAGATGGTGCCTAGTAAATAGATATATCTGTAGTCCCCTATATCGGGCAGCAGAAATATATGTGCAGATACAAACAGACAACACCATTACAAAGTCATACCTAAACTATCAGGGTGGAATGGGTCCATGGTCCCTTCTAGTTCTCACTCTGACCATCTGGAACTGGGCAATATTGCATCACATAGAACTCTCTGTGATCTCCATCCAGGATCAGATAAATTTATTTATTTATTTGATTCATATACTGCCCCTCCAAAAATGGCTCAAGGCAGTTTACAACAAATAAAAACAATTAAAATCAATTAACAGTATCAGCCGAAGCTGATAAAAGGCATCTCTGGCCACCGCCTCAACCTGGGGCACCAAGGAGAGGTTTGGATCCAGAAGCATACCCAGACTGCAAAGCTGTTCCTTCCAGGGGAGAGTAACCCCATCCAGAACTGGCAGATAAGTATTGTCTCCCGAGTTCTGACCCCACACAATAAGTACCTCTGTCTTATCTGGATTCAGCTTTGGTTTGTTATCCCTCATCTAGCCCATTACTGCCTCCAGGCAAGCAATTAGGGAGGTTATGTCTTCTCTTAATGAGCTTGACATGGAGAAGTAAATTTGGATGTCATCAGCATACTGATAACACCCTGCACCAAATCTCCTGATGATCTCTCCCAGCGGTTTCATGTAGATGTTAAACAACATCGGAGACAATATAGAGTCCTGAGGGACACCATAGGAAAGTTCAGATTTGGAAGAACAGTCTCCAAGGGACATCATCTGGAATCTGCCTGTGAGGTAGGAGTGGAACCACTGCAATGCAAAAAGTGTGTGGCAGACATTCTCAGTAGCAGGACCATAGTATACTACGAGTGGCAAGGGAACATGGGTTACCTGTGCAAGGTGTTTCACAACTGGGGCCTCCCAGAAATTGATCTTTTTTGCCTTAGAGGACAACCGTCAGTACCACTTGTATTACTCGAGAACAAGGAAGGACAGGCACTCGCTAGGGGGTGCCTTCACTCATGACTGGAGCACCCACTTGATGCACTCTTTCCCACTGATCCCTCAGGTTCTTCAAAAGATTTGAAGGGAGAAAGTGTGAGTGATCCTCATTGCTCTGTGGTGGCCAAGGAGTCCCTGGTTCCCACTACTTTGCTCGCTAGCGTTGGGAGGTTGGGACCATTTACCTCTAACTCTCCGCCTCCTTTCCCAGGAGAATGGATCGATCCTCCACCTGAATGTACAATCTCTGCATCTCACGATGTGGTTGATCATCCCATTTTGATTGTCTTGCAGGTGGCCAGGAAACTTGCAACACAGTGAACGTATGGGCTCAAGTGTGAAAGATTTGTATTTTCTTGCAAACAACACAGTTAAGACCCAAAATCCCCTTCCATTATTTTAGTGCTATCTTATCTTCTAAGTCTGGAAAAAAAAACAGGCTTGTCTATTTCTTCCCTACGAGTCCATATGGCACCCATCATATTGGTACCATCCATCTCAAGAGAGAAGAGTTGGTCTTGTGGTAGCAAGCATGACTTGTCCATTAGCTAAGCAGGATCTGCCCTGGTTGCATTTGAATGGGAGACCACAAGTGAGCAATGTAAGATATTCCCCTCAGGGGGTGGAGCTGCTCTTGGAAGAGCTAAAAGTTTGAAGTTCCCTCCCTGGCTGAGAGAGATTCCTGCCTGCAACCTTGGAGAAGCTAGAAGAATTATAGCCCATGCTTATCCAGACAAGCCTCCACTCTCCCCCTCGTGGTACTTGCCCAACTGATGCACAAACTCTTCAAGCCCATGCCCATCCCAGCCAACTTTCTTTGAAGATGATCTTCTTAGAAGCCATCATGTCATCTAGGAAGGTCAGTGAGTTGTGGGCACTCAAACTAGACCCATCTTTTCTGATTTTCCACAAGGACAAGGTGCACCTCTGTCCCGACATCACCTTTTTGTTGAAGGTAGTCTCCCCTTTTCATAGGGCTCAGGACATTACCCTTCCCGAGTTTTTCCAAAACCACTCGAGCCCAGCCGAATTGGCACTACACACATTGGACGTGCAGCAGGCATTGGCTTTTTATGTGCAGCGCCCAGTGACCTACCACAAGGATGAACACTTCTTTTTCACAGGACACATGACCTTTTCTCCCATGACACAATGGGAGCCTGTCCATCTTCTCAGCCATTGTACCATGCTTATCAATTAGTGTACAAACCCATGCAGCAACCAGTGCATGCTCACTCCACAAGGGCAATATCTACCTCAACAGCCTTTGGCAAGGATCTGCCTCTGTTGATCATCTGCCAAGCGGCCATCTGGATTCGTTCTACCTCATTCATCCGGCACTATGTGTTGGATGTTAGAGCACACTAGGATGCAGTGTCTGTCTGCATAATACCTCAGTCAGTCTTTCAGTGACTGCCTTCCCTCTGTCAGGTGAGTGCGACTCAGCTTGCGATGCACCGATTGGTGTGATAGACAGAGACTGCGCCGACGAACATCCAGTTGCTTACCTGTAACTGTTGATTCACACACTCACAGCCATCCTCCCTGCAGCAGTCTCTTAAAGATCAGTGGACACTCAAATTGAGAAAAGAAAAATGCTGTGCCACAAAGTTCCTACCAAAAAGCTGGGATTAAAGGTTTTGGAACATTCCCGAATGATCTTCCGTTCAGGTGCGAAACCCATCAGTGTAATCAACAGATGACCACTAGAAGAACCTCAGTTACAGGTACACAATCTGATGCTCTTTAACGCCTGATTCTGCTGACTGAATAAATTGGCATATTCTTCAGGTATAAGGCAAACATGGTTTTCTTTGGTAGAATACAGGAGGGGTTTACCATTGCTTCCTCCTACACAGTATGAGATGATGCCTTTCAGCATCTTCCTATATCGCTGCTGCCTGATGTAGGTGTTTCCCATAGTCTGGGAAACATACCAGCAGGGATTCGAACCGGCAACCTTCTGCGTGTTAGTCAATCATTTCACCACTGCGCCACTTAATAGCATTTAAATCAAAATCATCTGATGGACTTTTAAATATATACTTTTAAGTTACTGCTTACCTTCAGAATTAAATATGGGCAGGCATATATCTAAATAAAAGAATGAATTTATCCACTTGGCCTACCAAAATAGGGGATAATGTGAATTTTAAATGAAAGCATTACCAAAAAAGGGCATTTTTTTTAATGAACGACGGTCTGTCACCTTGCCATGCATGATTAACAGGGAAAAAGTGGACTCTGGAGATTATAAAAGACAGCAGCAACTATTGCTATACCAGCCAGGAGTAAAATGTGCATTTGTCACAGACTGAATGCAAACGATGTCATTATCCCGTGGACATGATTGTCTCAAGTCACAGCTCAGTTCTTTGGATTACCTATGAATGAGAGACACTCCGCCCCCACCACCCCCCGGGCCACTTTTAAGGTCCAGCATAAAGCAAATACCCTCTTTCTAATTCAAGGGGGCTGAATCCTCTATTCAAAGTAAAGCCAACCAGTTGGAACTTGGTAGAGCAGCCTTTTAGCACCAAGCCCCATAGCAGTTTAGGAGCTGAAAAACTGATAAATTCTCACCATGTTTCAGTTGGCCAATTTGGATCAAGCCTTACTGAAAATGTCCAAATAGCCTGAAAATGAGGGGGACACCTGTTTATCCACAAAGAGCATCCCTGCCACCATACACAAAGCTTTCAAAATACTTACCTTGTTTTACTACTCTGAATGAGAGAAGAGGGGAGTAAATGGTGTCTGGATAGAAAAATCAAGGTTGTATGTTGCCAGCTGCTTAATGGAAAAGCACTCAAGCCAGTGTTGGCTCTAAGCACCATCTAACCCTTAATATTTAACGAAGTGACAAACTCTTGGAAGCAGCTAGTCAGCCCCTGTTTCTTCAGGAAACTAGACTGTCAACCTGAATGCCGACCTGCTCTGGACCCATGTATCATTTTACCATTATCGAGCCCTTAGGTGTTTTTATTGTTTACCAACTGAGTGCAATTGTGTACAGCAACAGAAGAACTTCCACAACTAAAGTGGTGACAATGTTGTTTTATTTGTGCAACAGCCATCCTTTTGTCAGCATTTCTTTTGACAAGCAGTTACTGATGCATTGTTTGGTTCACTGACTCCCTGCCTGCATATTTCTGTTTGAAAAACCAAACACAATTTTGCAGAGTTAGTACTGTGCCTGTTGCAGTAAATACAACAGTACATCCAGTCTTAGTAGTCAACAGTGTATGGTACATGCAGGGGGAACTCTTCCTACAGAGATGATGTCAATAAAATAGGGGTCAAATATGGCCATCCATTAGATCTAGAGGTATTTGTTTGGCTCCAATTGTACAGTTACGGACACAAATCTATCAAGTATGAGGTTTTTCTTAAAGGCTTTGGCTGAATCACATCTATAGCCACATGCTAAGAAAGGGTTTTATCCATAACCTTTCTCACCAATGCAAAAAAGTATTTTGTGAAAAGATTTCATACTAGTAATGCCAAAAATTGCATGCCATGTGTGTATGTAAAATGATAATCAAGATGTATAATAAAACTGCCAAAAGAATTCATGAGACAGATTGCAATAGTCTATGCTATTTATTTGAGTTTAACAATGATATAACTTGGATGCAAACTTTTCACAAAGTAGTTCTTCAATCTTGTTTGCATTCATGATAGTGTATGGATAAATTTCTTTCTTGGCACAAGGATATAGATATGAATCAGCCAAAGTTAAGCACTTTAAGTCCCATTGATTTCCAATAGGAAAGAATTAAACAGATGCGGTTAGCTCTACTATTAGAATAAATAAATTGACCAGATTGTGGCCTTTGATCATTGCAATAACAGGGCTGAACCGGAACTACTTGCTATTTTTCTGGTTCATTTTTGGCAGTATTGGGAATGGCTCCTCCTTTGGTGATTTTTGGCAATACAGGTAAAATATTTGCTTATCCATTGATGTCGCGCTCTCTCTTTCATTCGATTTCATCTGCTCTCAGTAGCGTCTTCACATAGAAACAACTAATTGGGTACTTAGTGTAATGACATCATTTCACTCACTGTGTGATCCCTGATTGGTTGGGATCACCTTTGTGACTAATCCAAGAAACTTTGCCACCATCATGTAGATAATATGAAATGTGGTAATGTCTTCCCATCCACTATTTATTTTTATTTGTGTTTGTTTATTTGATTTCTATATTTGATTTATTTGATTTCTATACTATATGATATCCAGTTGTAGGATTACCTGAGAATGTCTGGGTGACTGCTAAAACACAGATTAAATACCTTCAAATGCCGGGGTGAAGAAATGAGTTTTCAAGGCTCCCTTAAAGACCAACAGAGAACCCAGGAGTGGCTATTGAGAAGGCCCGGGTATGAGTAGCCACCAACCAACCAGATGGCAGTTGTAAATGGACCTCTCCAATTTAACTTAATAAGTGGTGGGGTCTGTACAGGAGGCATCATCTTAAATACCTTGGGTCCAGGCTGTTTAGCACTTTAAATGTAATTGCCAGTGCTTTGTATTTCTCCCAGAAATGTACTAGTAGCCAATGTAATGTTTCCATGTTTTGAACCTCCTTGTGCCTGTTTTTTTAACGGAAAGGTGGCTGGAAATCATTAAAATAAATTCTATGTAATAAGTAGATACTTAAAAGTTGAAAGTTCCGGGGGCTAAAATAGTAGCCCTGAACAAATCAGCCCCCTGTAGCTATGGCCTCTTCTGTTTCCTTCAGCTCTGCTACAGATACTTCTGGGATGGCCACGGGCTAGGCATGGAGTTGATAGCAAAGCACCCATTATTGCTTTCAAACTTTGTTTTCAATATTTATAGAGTACGATCACTGCCTACACACTTTCTACAGTAATGTAAGCAAAGCAATAATAATAAAAGATAGGTCTTGCACTGAAGAGTTTTCATTCTGAAACGTCACTCACACAATCAAAAACTGTGTTCTACCCAGGTTCGGGAGCTGTGTCTGCTCCCAATTTTTGGTTGTGTAGAAGCAAGGTGGGAGTAAAACCTGGGTAGCTTTTCTTCCTACCTTGCTTAAACAGAACCAAAAATTAGGAGCACACACAGCCCCCAAGCAGGGGTATTCTATCAATAAGACAAAGAGAGACAAATGTCTCCTGGCCCACAGCCCCTGAAGGGCCCCCAAGACCAGTCTTTGCCCTCTCTCCAGTCGCATGGCCAGGAGTGTGGGCAGTTGTGGGCCTTGCCACCTCAAAAGTTTATCTTTGCCCCCAGCTGAGCTCCCACCCCCCAGCAGGTTCTCTGTGACTCCCAATTTCTCTTTTGTCAGTCGGGGGGACAGCGGTTACAGCAGCAGCAGAGAGAGGAAAGGCTTAAAGCAGCCCTGTCTTTCCCCAGCAGCAGCCGCCATCTCTGATTGGTCCTCCTCATCTTGAGCTCCTTCCCCTTTTGGCAACTGAATGCAGTTGCTGAACTAAGGATGGGGCTGGGAGCTGCTAGTTGTCCAAATAGAAAGGAAAGCCAAACAAATAACTCCAATCTGTGTGATTTTTGTCTGTGATTTGTTTCTCCCCCCCCCCCGCTTCCAACATTTATGGGGTGTGTGTGTGAGAGAGAGAGAGAGAGAGAGAGAGAGAGAGAGAGAGAGAGATTCTAGCCCCAATTTCCTTTATGTGTCTGTGTTTGCCTCCCAAGCCCTTGTTTGTGCCTGAACTATTTTTAACTTTTCAAAAGTGATTCTAAATGATTAGGTTCTTCCATCTAAGTCATGTGATCTTCCCTTCGGAACTTTTCAATGCGTCATTTTCCTCTCTGTGGAAAAGAAAGAGGGGGTGGTGGCAGGGGGTTTATTGCTTGGTTCTTTGATGGTGGTTGTTAAAAATATATTCAATTGTTTTTCAATCAAACAAGTTCTCAAAAAATGTTCCTTGCTCCCAGAATGACTCACAATACTTGAGGGTTGGGAAAGAGTGGAGCTAGCCTAGCATCCTTCTTGTTTGCTAATTTTAAACTGATTTACCTGGATACCCCTTCACCTGCCTTTTCCAAATGAAAAATAATTGTTTGGAGGTTTTTTAATCCCACCATACTACAGTCCTGACAAAAATTGTTAAGCTTGGAACAGAAGCTTCCGTTGGAACCCACATTAGGCGAGAAGAGCTGGTTTTGTGGCAGCAAGCATGAATTGCCCCCAAAGCTTGATACCATTGTATTATTTGGGTCTTCAGTTGTTTACACCTAGTGACTGTAGTAGTCTCCTGTCCTCTGTTAATCTGCTACACTATATTACACATGTCCTTAATGTTCTTCTGTAGCAGAGACATGGGGCCAGAAGAAGGAGAGGAAGGCAGCAAGGGGCCCATTTTAAAATTCATCTCCGGGTCCACTTCAACCTTGGTATGCCCCTGCTCCCAAGCCCAGGTAGAACACAGTTTTTGATTTTGTGAATGACCTCCGAGTTTTACCAGTGGAGTAGACAACAAAGGGCAGGGCAAGGCCAGAGTAACAAGATATTAATGTGAGTGAAGTGTGTGTGTTCTTAGTCTTCATTTTAGTTGAGGATGAGACTAGGGGGGCTGAGCTGTGGCTCCTTTGAAAAGACACCTGATCCTCAATAGCAGACTGCCTCTGACCATGCAGTTTCGGTTTTCTAGTAGATGTTGATGGACTTCTCATTTCTGTATCTGTTTAATATCTCAAAAAGTTCAAGTTAAGGTCTCGTGCAGAGGGGCTGAGTGAAGACCTTTTAAAATCAAGTTAAAATATCTGCTTTGCTAACAGCTAAAGTCTTTTTGTCACTATTTCACAAAAACGAAGCAATTCGGTCCGTGCCTAATGTGACTATATATATTCACTCTAGTAAACCTGAAACTGCATGATTTGTCGCTCATGCATATATCTATATTCGGGAAAGTGGGTAAACACTGCATAGAGTATATTTTGTGCTTCCTTGGTCTTGGACAGATTAGCAGAAATTAAATTTCACACTAATCTGCCCAAGACCATGAGTGCCACATTAAGATCTAGGGTACTCAGTTAATTGTAAAAAATAAAATTTAAAAAGTCCCTCTGTTTGTGCTATTTGTAGACCTTGTGACTTGAGCTTTGTCGTCTGTCTAGAAAAAGAAGCTATACTCAGTAGTTATGTGCTAGAAATCTGTCTGTTCACCCCTCCATGTGTGCTGTCTTATATTGATTGGTGCTGACATATTTCCCCCTCCTTTCCAAGGACAAATGTTTCAACTCCGCCCCTCCCCCATCGTTTGCTGCCTCCTCCATTGTCAAAGCTTGGATTGTAATCTCCTTGGGGCAGGGGCCTTTATAAATACTTATGAAATCAGTGAGGCTGTTCACACAAGCAGCCCTGCCAGGTTTGCACTGCCCTACCAGGGTAGGGCTGTTTGTGGCCGATCCTAGTGCTGGCCCGGCGGATAGCCCAAGAATTTCCCTTGGGCTGTTACGTAGGTAGAAGGGCATGAGCACTGCTTTTTACTGGGGATCCCAGTTGTGTGTCAGCTCCAGCTGCCTGCAGCCCAAGCAACACAGAGCCAGGCACCTAGAGCACCCAGCTTGAGGGGGGATCCCCCAATGCACCACACTCCTTGTGATGCATTGCAGTGCATTGTGGGGTTATGGAGGCTGGGCAGCATTTCCCCGGCCACCAGAATGCCACTCTGCTTGCCGCAGTGTATGAGGCATGTGTGTGGCAGTGTGGCAGAAGACTACAGGAGAGCGTGTGGGGGAAGGTAGGGATACTCCTGCCTTCCCCCCAGCCATCCCTAGCCACCAGGGATTTCAGCTGTGTGAACGACCTTAGTGAAAAGCTCTATAACTCTGAGCTGGACAACTTCTGTAATTTTGGAAGGAGACAGCACTCTAGTCTCCAGAATGCACTGCAGGCCTATAAGTGTATTTTTCCATATATAAATTGAGCCTCTTAGCTGCGATAAAGCTCAGTGAGATGCAACAACCGTGTGGACCATCTCTCTTACTCACAACTCTTTTTAAAAGCAACTTTCTTACCTTGCTTCAGAAACTATGGAAAGACGTTTTTACTACTTAACTGAAATTTGGTAGGGCTCCCTGGGTGTGCTTAATATTGGTGTGGGAGATGAGTCACTACTGGGTCTTCTCTGGGACATGAAACGATAATAATAATACTATAAGGCAATATCACGTTCCTTTTAAACACAGAGGAATAAACCTAAGGATCTGGCTGCTTGTAAAAAATAAAAAGAATAACCACCTCATGTGCTCTACATGAAAATTCTGGCAAAACACGAAACAGCTGCCTGTAATCCAATGAGCAACAATTATAAACCTTTTTGCTCAGGGATGTGGCAAGGTTGGAGTAGGCCTGGGACAAAAAGGTGGAGATTGGCCCTTGTCCCACTCCCCCTCCTCCTTCAGAGAGGCAGGAAGGGGAGATCGAAGAGCAGATGTCTGTCACTCAACTGGCAGGCCCCTCTCCCTCAGGGGGAGGGAGAAATGGTTCATTTGCTGACAAATTCTGGTCTTGATGGCTGTATGCTACCTCCAGCTTCTGTATGCCTCTGAGTACCCATTGCAGGGAAGCCTTGGTAAGAGAAGAGCATGCCTTCATCTCCTGCTTATGGGCTTCCCAGAGGCATCTGGGGGGCCACTGTGGGAAACAGGATGCTGGCCTGTTCCTGCAGGGCTGCTCTTACATGCTTATGGATGCATTAGAAGCTGATCTGAGCAGAAAGAGAACCAGGAATCTCCGGCAAAATCTGAAATTCTTGACTTGTGACTTTTTGGTCCAAGGTCTAGATTTATCAACTTAAAAACAAAACTATACACTGGCCTTGCTCCTATGCTTTTAACAGCAGCTTGACATACAAGATAGGTTTAGCAGCTGACACTTCTTCTGGCATGGAGAGAACGTGATGGGAAAAGGGAAAACATGAAGGTGATAGGCAATCTGCTTTGCATGCAGAAGGACCCAGTTTTAGTCCCTGGCATCTCAAAGTAGGGCTGGGAAAGACTTCCATCTGAAACCTTGGAAAGCTACAGCTAGTCAGAGCAGACCAGGGATTCTTAACCATTTTGCACCTCCAGACCTTTAAGTATTACCAGTGCAGCCCCACCCCATTTATAAAACATATTTCCATAAAACTCCAGTAACAAATAAAGAAAAAATAAGAACTCAGGCTCTAAGTATGTTAAATAAATAAAATAAGTAGTAGCAGGGTGCCCCCCAGACCCACTATGTAGACCCCCTCCCTGGTTATAGAGTGACTGGAGGATTGACTCCCACTAAAGGGACTGGTCCTCAAAGCTGGTAATGTTTGCTGCTACCACCTACTCTCCTTTAGGGTAGGGTACTTACTCGCCTTCCTTTTGGGTGTCCTGGACTGGGTAGAGTAGGAGACCCAGAGCATTCCAGACCAGTCTTATACAGAAGAAAGAGCGGGTTCTTTATAATTCTCTGAAGTACTTGATTGTTGAGAAAACATAAGGAGCCGGGTCTCATGATCCGTGAGACCCGTTTTCACTTGGTGAGCGGGAAGGGAGCCCTGGGTGGCCGGATCGGCTGCCCACATGATGGCCGGCCCCGAGACGGAGACGGTGGGGGCTGGGGAGCTCAGGGGCCGCGCAGCCCCCGGAAGCCCCAGTATGCCCTGCACGAGTGCGAGTGTGCAGGGCATACTGGGGAGAACCCCGAGCCAGGAGGCTGCTTTTACGCTTCCCAGCCGGGGGTCTACTCACAAGTAGCCACGGCGCGGAGCCACACCACGGCTACTCACAAACAGTTAGCCCGGGTTTGCGGAGCACTCGCTCCGCAAACCCAGGCTAAGAGGTGGGCTGCAGGAGCGGGTTAGCCGCTCCGGAACCACCGGGCTCGGCTACAAGCCCGGTGGTTCTAACGATCACAAAAATCAGGCTAGGAGTTTCCTAGCCCAATTTTTGTGATCGTAAGAATAGCCCCAAGGATTGGTAACAGGAAAAAGAAACAAGTTTGTAGGATTCACCAGAACACTAAAACAAAAGAAGAAACAACCTAACACAGTGTCTATCTAAGAACCTTTCCTTCCACTGTTTTTTTCTCAGATGGCAGTTCTTCCTTAAATATTTTCTTTTTCTGTAGCTTTTCCTTCAGCTTTGTCAGTCCAGGCCTTCCACTAAGGGGCAGGGGGAGTGTGACCCCTTTCTTTTCTGGCTGCTCTCTCTTCAGCTTCCAACAAACTGAACCACCAAAAAAGAAAGTAGCTCTAATCCAAACTGAGCTTTTGACCCAACCTTCCAAAAAGAAAGGGGGAAACCCCTTTTGAATTTGATTGGTCTCAGGCTGGGCCTGGCTACCAGTCACAGGACTCCTGTGGATTTCCAGGCTCTTTTAACCCCTAGCTACCAACTACCCACTGCCCACAGCCTTTGGATTGGGGCATAGTGACTACTGAGCAAGGCGTGACAATTGTCCCCAGGCCTGGCCCTGCCCTTGCACCTGATGTCAGGTGCAGGGGGTGTGGCTTGGGGTACGCAAAGGAGAAAATGGGGGGAGGCCGCTGGTCATACTTTATCCCCCAGACACCTCAAAGATCACTATGCTACTGCTTTGGATAGGAAGGTATAAAAATGTAATAAATGAATAAATAATGCATAAGAACTACTATATTTTTCAATAACTTTTATCATTATGATTCATCAGGAAGGAATTCAGTGCAGCAAAGATTTTCCAAGTTAAGAACTCCTGGATTAGACAATACTGAGCCAAACTGACCAATGTTCTAACCACTGTTCCCTCTAACAGAGATTCCTAGATGTTGTTGACTACAACTCCCAAAATCCCCAAGCAAAAGCCATTGCAGCTGGGGATTCTGGGAGTTGAAGTCAACAACATCTGGGAATCCTTGTTAGAGGGAACACTGGTTTTGACTAGCACCAGCTGCTGGTTGTATACAGAAGGGTTTTATTAAGGGAAAATTCACGATGGTATATGAATGTAATTCACGAGCATAGCATGCACACACTTGTGCATTTTCCATGTCTGGACTCACATATGTTTTTGCCTAGAGTCATATTCCATAACATATAGAAGCCTGCATAGAATGGGAGAAAATCCTCGGAACTGGAAATTCGACAGCACTATTACAGAATATTCATTGGTGAAGACTCGGGGGGGGGCAGCAGTGGAGTCTTCAGGAAGCATCTTTGGCAGCGAGAGGAGAAATGGGTATGCTTGATCATGGATTGTTAGAAGAAATACTGTCTCTTGTCTGTCTTGAATCTGTTGCCAATTATTTTCATTGGATGACCTTGGGAGGTGAGCTGGTCTTGTAGTGAGCAGGGTATGCCTTGACTTGCCTTTGGATAGGTGGCTAAATGTGAGCACTGTCATATATTACCCTTAGGGGATGGGGCTGCTCTGGCAAGAGCATCTGCATGCTTGCATGCAGAATGTCCTAGGTTCACTCCCTGGCATCCCCAGGTAGGGCTGAGAGAAACTCCTGCCTGAAACTTTGGAGAGCTCCTCCCAGTCTGTGTAGACCAGTACTGAGCTAGGTGGACCCAATTTGCGGGGGTCTGTATAAGTCAGATGTATACTAGTCTGACTCAGTATAAGGCAGCTTCCTATAGTCCTATCAGTTCTTATATTATAAAAGAGGGAGAAAAAGTTCTCTTGATCAATTTCAACCATACCATGCATATTTTTATAACGTCCTTTAAAATTTATTTTTGTTTATTTAAAATATTTCTAAACTACCCAAAACTTTGTCTCTGGGCAGTTTTACAATTAAAATCATCTAAAATATTAAATCAATTAACAATTAAAATCATTTAAAAGATGAAAATATTTAAAACCCAGTATTAACATTATTTAAAACTTTGAATCTAATTAAAAGCCTGGGTGAATAAATGTTTCGTCAGTGCCTTTTTAAAAGTTGCCCTAGAAGGAGAGGTTCTTACTTCAACAGGGCTCTTATTTCAACCCTTTCGCATACATAGAGTTGCCATGCCCCCCGGAATTTCAGGTTTCACCTGAATTTTAAGCATCTTACCCAGATCACTTAGCCCACCCAGATTCACCCGAATTTCAGCTTTCATAAAATAAAATAAAATAAAATAAAAGCTAAGCTCTTGCCCTTGTAGAAGCAGAGTTATGGAGCAAAATGTGCAGTTACTATTCTGCTCAAAAATTATTTTCTACATAATATGCAGATTAGGCACCCAATTTCGAAAGCCAGAATATGGCAACCCTACACATAGCAATAAAAAAATTAGAGGATGCTTTCTCATATTAAAAAACTTTTCACTTTGCAGTGAAAATTAGCTGCATAGATATTCAACATGGCCTACCCAGACCAAATACCGGCTTTGGAATCTCCATGCACTTTCTTCCCTTTTCTGGGTGAATATAAGGCATGTTACTGTCTTAGATTGAGTGAGTCAGCCACACATTTTTCAGCAACAAGTTCTACTGAATCCATTTGATGGCTACGAGATGTAACCTGCAACACGCATTAAGGTGCTAATGGGGTGTATATGGTTGGTATTGAGTTTTCATGATGAGCCGCATCGATGTTTATCTGCTTTTATTATAAAGTCCAGCGTAAATCTTTACATGGATTTTCTATTCGAGCTGAGAAACAAGTGCTGACAGTTTACTGCAAGATGACAAATGAATGCTGACGTTTTATTCTTATGTGTTTATAGATCAGTCTAAAGGTTAAGAGTTGTTAATGTGGGCAATCTGAAGAATCCATATACATAAACAAAATATTCATTTCAGGATAACAATATACGTCCAATGTCATTCACAAAAGATAAAAGTCAAAAGAGAAGGTGGGGGGGATGCAAATTTAACAGTCTAAGTCTGTCCTGAATTGTTTGATTGATAGGCAGTGTGATCAAATCCCTTTGTCATTTAGTTTAAAAACAAAGCATTGACTGGAACACCCCTCAATAAATCAAGAGCCCCTCCTAACAATACCCTCTAATGATTACAATCATTTGCTATCCAAAGATTCAGACTTTCCATATACTGTGACAGTCAGAGCCACTAGCCAATCAGTAACCAGAAGAAAAGCAGAAATGTTATGTTCAAAAACACTTGACAAGAAGTTTCCTTGCTTCTTTTCTTCCTTCAACATTAAAAAGACACACAAATGTTAAAACTAGCATTATAATTACTATTCAATTCATTGATTAGGTTTATCAATTTGAATTAAAAACCTGTTTATCAACGAAGAAGGTGCTTTTGATTAATCAGACAACCCATGACAAGTCCATATGTGGATTGGTAACTGGTTGAAGGACAGGAAACAGTAGGTATAAATAGACTGTTCTATAAATGGAGGTCCCCCAGGAATCTGTACTGGGACCAGTGCTTTTTGATTTATTCATAAATGATCTGGAAGTTGGGGTAAGCATCGAGGTGGCCAAATTTGCAGGTGATATCAAAATGTTTAGGGTAATGAAATCCACAACAGATTATGAGGAGCTCCAAAAGAATTTCTGCAAACTGGGGGAGTGGACAACAAAATGGCAGATGCAGTTAAACGCTGGCAAGTGTAAATTGATGCATAGTGGAGCAAAAAAAACACCACCCCTATTTAATATATACACTGATAGTGCTGAGCTGTCGGTGACTAACCAGGAGAGAGATCTTGTGGCCATGGTGTACAGCTCGTTGAAAGTGTCAAAACAATGTGTGGCAGCTGTGAAAAAGACCAATTCCATGCTTGGAATCATTAGGAAAAGGGGTTAAAAATAAAGCTGCTAATATTATAATTAAGGTAAAGTGTGCCCTCAAGTCGGTGTCGACTCCTGGTGACCACAGAGCGCTGTGGTTTTTCTTTGGTATGAATACAGAGGGGTTTACCATTGCCATCTCCTGCGCAGTATGAGATTATGCCTTTCAGTATCTTCCTATATTGCTGCTGCCCGATATAGGTGTTTCTCATAGTCTGGGAAACATACCAGTGGGGATTCGAACCGGCAACCTCATGCTGCTAGGCAAGTCATTTCCTGCTGTGCTATAATGCCCTTATACAAATCTATGGTGCCACATAGTACCACATTTGGAGGCCACATTTGGAACATGGAGTACAGATTGGTCACCATATCTTAAGAAGGACATTGTAGAAAGTGGAGAAGGTGCAGAGGAGGGCAACCAAGATGACCAGAGGACTGGAGCACGGGGCAAGGCTATAACGACGGGGGCTTTTTAGTTTAGAAAAAGGACATGAGGGGAGACATGATAGAGGTCTGTAAAATCATGTATGGAGAAGGTTGATTGAGATAATTTTTTCTTCCTCTCGCATAACACCAGAACCAGAAGTAATCCCATGAAACTGATTGCCCATTTTCTCCATTGCACACCCCAAGCCACGCCCCTTGCACCTGACGTCAGGTGCAAGGGCAGGGCCAATACCCTCCCAGGCCCGGGTCAGCTACTTTCATTGATTGCCTAGAAATTTAGGACCGACAAAAGGAAGTACTTTTTCACACAACACATAATTAAAATTAACCTATGGAATTTTATGCCACAGAATGTGGTGACAGCCATCAGCTGGGAAGGCTTTAAGAACGGCTTAGATAAATTCATGGAGGACAAGTCTATCCGTGGCTACTAGTCTGAGGTTGTAGGCCACCTCCAGCCTCTAAATTGCATTTGCAGGGAAGCATCAGTAGGAGAGAGGGCTTCCTTGCCTGTGGCCTTCCCAGAGACATCTGGCGGGCCAATGTGTGAAACAGAATGCTGGATTAAATAGGCCTTGGGCCTTATTCAGCTAGTGTGTTCTCATATCTCTTATGTTCATATTTGAAAATAGATGTTTTACATTCTATGATCTTATTATACAGGACTCTTATTATGAAGTCCTATTTGTGTGTTCATTTTAACGTTTATCTCCTGCTCTTCCTCCAAGGAGCCCACAGCAGTGTAAATGGCTATGTTTATTCTCACAACAAACCTGTCTATGCTGTAAGTGACTGGCCCAGAGTCAGAGAGTTTCATGGCTGAGTGGGGATTTGGACGTTGATATCCCCGGTCCTAGTCCAATTGACCACAATGGGGCTTACTTCTAGTAAACATACATAAGATTGTAGTGCACATATTTATAAAAGCTGCTGGTGTCGGGCACCACCTTAGAAGAAGAATCCCCCCTTCTCTCACACATGGGGGAAATGCCTCTTTGAGTAGAGTTCCTGTTGTGACACACACAAGCATAATGAACTGAGCAAGAGTTGCATGCCCGGAATGTGTTCCCATGCACATGGAGGGAATAATCTTCACTAGTCTTCCTTTCTTCTGCAGCTGCCCGTGCCTCCCAAAAAGATGTCCCTCAGGGTTGCAGGATGCTTGGGGACATAGTTTTGGGAGGTGCAGCTGGCTGTGAAGCCAAAAATCAACCCTCCAACCTGTGTGTGCATGTGGAAGCGTTGCCTGTGCTCACCTCTTAATCAGTACTAGCTGGGCTGGGCACAGAGCACCTGCGCCTCTTGTTTACCCTGGCCGCCACCACTGATTCCCCCCTCCCGCCCACCCACCACCGCCGCTTTCTTTGCCTGCCCACCCACCCCACCGCCATTGTTTTCTCCCTCCTGCCTCTGATTTCTCCCCATTTCCTCCTCCCACCTGCCCACTGCCATTCCCCCCCTCCACCATTTTGTTTCCCCCATCACCTGCCTGTCCACCGGTGCTTTCCTCTCTCACCTGCCTGTCCCTCGGTGCTTTCCAGCAGCTCGCTCATGAACTCTTGCAAGAGCTGCCACACATGGGATTAGCGACAGGTATGCCATATATATAATAAATAATAAATGAATAAAAATAGATGTAGGCTAACATACAGCATAGCACACTATCCATGGAAGAGGCATGCACACACATGCCTTCCACCCCAGCCAAGAGTCCTTCCTCACAGTGAGCAGCAGCGGGACTGTTACCATGCATGCTTAGGTGTGCATACTCACTGCTGTGCCACCATTATTCCCAGTAGCGGTGGTGGTGCAGCAGTGATGTGTGGAGATATGGCACAATATCAAAATGTGGGCGAGATGTCAAGGAGTTCTGACATCCATACTAGGGCTCGTCCATGCAATGGCACAGCCTTAGTCTGGATGTCAGACACAAGTGCACCAGTACAATGCTATTGTGGGTGCCAGCCACTGGGTCCATTATCAGGCAGGTTGTATGTGAGTAGTTAGGGTTAGGAAAAATGTGAGTAGATGGTTTAAAAAAATCACAGAAGGAAGAAACACAGAACTGGGTCAGACATCAAATGTTGTTTGAGTCTGAGAGGTGCTTTCTCACATTTTTTCTGCTCATGAACCCTTTAAGTGCAGGCCTGGGCATTGAAACTGGGACTGCCTATATGCACAGCTTTTGCATCAATACAGAGCACCTCCCTTAAGCTATCCTTAGAGCAAACCTATTGCACAGTATTTATTTATTATTATTTTTACATTTTATATCCCGCTCTTCCTCCAAGGAGCCCAGAGCGGTGTACTACATACTTGAGTTTCTCCTCACAACAACCCTGTGAAGTAGGTTAGGCTGAGAGAGAAGTGACTGGCCCAGAGTCACCCAGCTAGTATCATGGCTGAATGGGGATTTGAACTCGGGTCTCCCCGGTCCTAGTCCAGCACTCTAACTAACCACTACACCACGCTGGCTCTGAAAGTATACATTTATTATTTTGTAGAATATTTGCCCTCACCCACAGGACAGAACCCACAGCCCTACACGTTCGGGGGCACACAGGCTGGCCAGAAACCTCAATTCCCAGAAGCCTTGCAGGGAGGAGGAGGCTTTAACATCTGTTTCCAAGAGACAGCTGCTGCCCAGTGGTGAGAGCCTGTGTGGTCGCTGTCTGCTGTAGTCGGCTTGCCAGTCTGAGTTCCTCTTAATGTGTGGGGCTGTGGCTGCTGCCCTGTGGGTGAGTCTGTGCAGGATCGGGGCCAGAGGGAGTGAGTCAGTAGTTCTTCAGGATCAGCTGCCTTGATTAGCCATCTTTCTGGACTATGTGGTCTATAAGAATAACCTCATTCTGACCAGGATCCCTGTGAAAGTGTCTGATCATATTGAATGTGTGTTCCTAAGTTTATGGACCAGGGCTAGACTGGGACTTCTGTTGGTGTACCGATCGCCTTGCTGCCCGATGGAGTCCCTAACTGAGCTGACAGACTTGGTCTCAGGTTTGGCGTTGGAGTCTCCCAGGCTTGTGGTGCTGGGGGACTTAAATGTCCAGTTTGGGACCAGTTTGTCTGGGGCGGCTCAGGAGTTCATAGTGGCCATGACAATTCTAGGCCTATTCCAAAGGGTCTTGGAGCCAATGCACATTGCAGGTCACACGCTTGATCTGGTCTTTCACTCTGATCAGGGTAGTGTTCCGTGGGTGGGGACTCCTGTGATTTCCCCATTGTCATGGATGGACCACCATCTGGTTAAAGTTGGATTCACAGTCACACCCCATCTTCACAGGGGAGAGGGACCCATTAGAATGGTCCGCCCGAGAAGGTTATTAGATCCAATAGGGTTCCAAGAAGCCTTGGAGGGATCCTGTTGATGCCTTGGTGGAGAACGTGAACAGCAAATGTACCAGGGCAGTAGACATGATTGCATCTAAGCATCCTCTCCGACCCGCTTCAGAATTGGCCCCTTGGTATATGCAAGAACTACAGGGCCTGAAGCAGCAAGGTAGACGACTGGAGCACAAGTGGAGGAAGACTCAACTCGAATCTGACAGATTACAATATAGAGCACATTTGAAGATCTATGCTCTGGCAATATGAGCAACAAAGATATTCTTTTCTGCCCTTATTGCATCCGCAAGTTCGCATCCAGCAGAATTGTTCAGGGTTGTTAGAGGACTAGTGAGTGCCCCTCCTCCCTCGAATCAGAATTTGGAACCATCACCTGCTGTGACGTGTTTATTGATTTTTGTGTGGATAAAACCTCTCGTATTCGGCCCGACTTGGATTTAGACAATTACTTCAGAGTCTGAATTGGAGGTGTCCAGTGACTCCTCTTATGTGGTTAGGCTGGATCAGTTTCAGTTTGTGACTCATGAGGATGTGGACAAGCTGCTTGGAGCGATGCGGCCTACCACCTGTGGTCTTGACCCTTGCCCGACATGGATAATACTATCTGGTAGGGAGGTTGTTGTAGAAGACCTAGCAGAGATCATAAATGCTTCTCTGAGGGAGGGCATAGGAACATAGGAATCTGCCATATACTGAGTCAGACCATTGGTCTATCTTGCTCAGTATTGTCTTCACAGACTGGCAGCAGCTTCTCCAAGGTTGCAGGCAGGAATCTCTCTTAGCCCTATCTTGGAGAAGCCAGGGAGGGAACTTGAAACCTTCATGCTCTTCCCAGAGCGGCTTCATCCCCAGGATGCCTCCTAGCCTTAAGGTGGCAATTATTAGACCACTTCTGGTCTAATAATTCCTCAGAGTTGAGCAACTATAGGCCTGTCTCCAACCTTCAGTGGCTGGGCAAGGTAATTGAGGGGGTGGTGGCCTCCCAACTCCAGGCAGTCTTGGATGAAACTGATTATCTAGACCCTTTTCAGACCAGCTTTGGGGTGGGCTATAGAGTGGAGACTGCCTGGGTCGGCCTGATGGATGATCTCCAACTGGAAATTGACAGAGGAAGTGTGACTCTGTTGGTCCTTTTGGACCTCTCAGCGGCTTTCGATACTATAAATCACAGTATCCTTCTGGAGTGTCTCAGGGGGTTGGGGATGGAAGGAACTGCTTTGCAGTGGTTCCACTCTTACGTCTCAGGCAGGTTCCAGCTGTTGTCCCTCGAGGACTGTTGTTCTTCAAAAACTGAACTTTGGTTTGGTGTCCCTCAGGGCTCCATATTGTCTCCGATGTTGTTTAACATCTACATGAAACCGCTGGGAGAGGTCATCAGGAGATTTTGTGCAGGGTGTTATCAGTATGCTGATGACACCCAAATCTTTTTCTCCATGTCAACATAATCAGGAGAAGGCATAACCTCCATAAATGCCCGACTGGAGGCAGTGATGGGCTGGATGAGAGGTAACAGGCTGAGGCAGAATCCAGATAAGACGGGGGTACTTATTGTGCAGGGTCAGAACTCGGGAGATGATTTTGATCTGCCAGTTCTGGATGGGGTCACACTTGCCCAGAAGGAACAGGTATGCAGTCTGGCGTTGCTTAACTCTCCCTGGTGTCCCAGGTTGAGGCAATGGCCAGAGATACCTTCTATCAGCTTCGGCTGATACGCCAACTGCGTCCATTTCTTGAGATAAATGACCTCAGAACAGTAGTACATCTGCTGATCACCTCCAGACTTGGCTACTGCAATGCACTGTATGTGGGGCTAGCTTTGTACATAGTCCAGAAACTGCAGCTGGTCCATAATGTGAAAGCCAGGTTGGTCTCTGGGTCATTTCGGAGAGACCATATCACTCCGATCTTAAAAGATCTACACTGGCTGCTGATAAGTTTCCAGGCAAAGTACAAGGTTTTGGTTATAACCTATAAAGCCCTAAACAGCTTGGGCCCTGGGTATTTAAGAGAACGTCGTCTTTGCTATGAACCACACCACCCATTGAGATGATCTGTAGAGGTTTGTCTGCAGTTGCCACCGGCTTGTCTTGTGGCTACTTGGGGATGAGCCTTCTCTATTGCTCCCCCAAGGCTTTGGAACACACTTCCAGCTGAAATAAGAGCCTCCCCATCTCTTATACCTTTTAAAAAGGCAGTCAATACACATTTGTTCACCCAGGCTTTTAATTAGATATTGTTTTCATTGTGTTTTAACAGTTTTAACATTTTAAATTTTAATTGTTGAACTGTTTTAATCTTTTTATTGGTTGTTTTTATTGTTTGGTTGTAAACCGCCCAGAGAACTTGCGTTTTGGGCGGTATAAAAATGTGTTAAATAAATAATAATTAATAAATACCACTTTTCAGCAAAGATGTTCACAAAGTGGTTTATATAGCCAAAGGAATGAGAAGACGTTTCCCTATCCCCAAAGGGCTCACAATCTAAAAAGAAGCCCAAGGGAGTCCCCAACAGCAGCCACTGGGAAGGATGCTATGCTGGGCTGAAGAGGGATAGTTCCTATCCGCCTGCTAAATATAAGGGAGCCACAACTTTAATAAGTGCTCCTTTGAAGCAGGGGATTGCCATAAATCGGAACAGGAAGGAGATTGGGTGGGTGGGCAGGTGGAGCCCTCAGCACCCCACACCCACAATAGGAGAGCAGGCCCAGCTGCACCCGGCCGTCAGCACACACACACACCCCCAACAGGAATTTGGGCAGGCGAAGCCGGCCGAGTCGCACCCAGCCTGTTCGTACCTTGCCCTCAGCAACCCTCCCCCCAATAGGAGATCAGGCTGGCTGGCTGCGCAGGCTGAAAGCCTACATGATCGGCGTGCAGGTTGGCTGCTGCTGGGTGCCCAGTGCTGTGGCCATCAACTGTGGGACATTGGGAGGCTCCCCAAGTGGTGGAGAACTGCACTTCAGACTGGAAGTCTGGTCCAAAGAGTGCCACTGAGACTGTGGACCTTTTGTAGAGTGCTGTCAGCACTGGCATCACCCATGTCCGCCCTGTTTGGTAGGATACAGTGCTGAGCCAAGGGACACACACACAGAGTGAAAAATGGTATGCATGACCACAGAGGACACCAACTTGGTTGCTGTTATTTTTTTCATTGGTTTGCATAAGGAGACAAAGTCGCAAAACGAAAAGCAGGCAATGTCAAACATAACAGCTGTGGTTTGTAGAGTATATAGATGTAATGGAACCCTTCAAAAGGTCAAGAAGACTTTTTGGTGTTCTCTTAAGAGATGCAATTGAAGCGAGTGATTTTATGATTCATTTCTATGGGAGGTGTGTTGGTATTAGCCAAGGTTCTCAATGCCTGACCTGAATTTTTATGGGGAATTTATAAGATAAAGTAGGTAATTTTCTCAAAGAAAGCAGTGAGAATGGGGGTTGGTACATATGGCGGTATTAACTTTACTCCAGCTTCAGATAGCCCTGTTGTTCAGCTTTCAAAATGCTAACAATTTGCATCAAAATGTTTACTGTAATGAAACAAATCATTTTGGTTTTATCAGGGAGTGGATCACATCTCTTATTCAACTGCTGCTGATTGCTCCAAATGTCTGTAAAATGTGCTTGAACTCTGCCTTTCCATATCAGCAGAGAAGCCTGAGCTGTATCTTTCCGAGGGTAATGCAAGAATAACTAGCAAATGCTACAGAACAAAGTACACCACATTTTTTGCTTTCTTTTTTTTTATTTTTTTAACCTTTTGGGGCAAGGGAAAAAAGACTTGCATATACCTTCCCATTGGTCACTGGCAAACAAAACTGGCTTTTCAACCATTTGAAAAAGGACTAGAATTTAATGGTGCTATTTAGGGAAGTTATTTCCATTTCTCATGGCCTACGATGGAGCTTAGCCTAAATTGCTAATAAATAACTGTGATTTTCAGCTGGCATAGTTTGCCAGAACAGCAAAAGTGTAGAAGGGGAAAAAGCAGATTTTGAGGATGGATCCATGAGAAAAAAATTGTGCTACATGTTCCTAAAACTGCTTCACTGCTGATTAGAGGTTTTCCATCAGTAAACCCCAAATCAGTGCAAGGTGCAAGTTTCACACAGATGTTCGTAGATATTTGTGTGTGCATTTGTTTTGCAACAAATGACAATTCACACAAATTAGCAGCAAAACATGTACCTTTTTGTTCTATCAGTCATTTGGATCATTCCCATTCATGTTCATTTCCCATTGCTTTCAGTTGGAACCCCCCAACATTTTTAAAAGGCTGCATGGAGAAAACAGGCTGCATGGGGGCAAAAGGAAAGTCACTGATGAAGACCTTTGGGGCAAGAGGGTCTCCAGTGGTGGGTTGCTTTTTCTTTCCCTTTTGCAGCTTCTTTAAATCTGCCAGTTCTAATTAATGAGACTATGTTCCCATTCAGTAGGCTGATTTAAAGCGGCTCTGTGCAGGCAAAGTGCTCTTAGGTTGCACAAAGCAGTAATATCAGTAATATCACTGGGAGTGTAGTGGGATGTGAATTGGCCTCAGAATAAATTCTGAGATAATTCTTAATTATTCAGAAATAATTCTTTAAAAAGAAGCAGCAGCAGCTCATTTATGCCAAGCCCATTTCCAAATTGAGCCGAGAGCCATTTGCTGTCACTAGGAACTGCAGGTACAGCGTGGGTGTGGATGCCAATCCAGATGTGAAATGTGCAACTTTACTCTCATCCATCTTGCGTGATAGATGTGGAAGCAAATTTCTCCCATTGACTTGGGCTAAGTGTTTTGTGAACAACAGAACTGTTGCGCATCTTATATTTTACAACTTGTTCTATATTTGATATTCTATTCTTTCTTGCAGGTGTTGTTTGTTTGTTTGGCAGTGTTTGTTTAATCCACCTTTTAACTTTATAAGGCTATTCACAGGATAGGGAGGGCAGCGGGAAGGCTGCGCAAAACTTACCTCCCCCACCCCGACAATCCTGCAAAGTTGGTGGGAGTGTGTGAACCAGATGGCCTAACTTATAACAAAGGAGATAGTGTTCTAGTCTAACTACATCCAGTAGTTGTAGATTCACTTGACTTGTGCGGACACTTAGTAACAGTGCCAAATCAATCCTAACTTCAATACCCTCCGCTTCCCCTCCAAATAATGATTTAGACCAGTTTTTAGACCTAAAATCCCATTGGTAAAGCTAATTTGCTTTAGACCAAAAAGAAATGGGAAGTTCTGATTACAGCACAGATTTCAGAGGTTCGCCCTAACATTTCTGTTTTGTTGAAAGCCAGTTTATTTACAGTATTTGCCTTTGTCTTTCTGGACTGTGAACTAGTGTATTCTTCCAGTATGTGGTTATTTCATGTGGAACCTCAATCACAGAGTCAGTCCACATCTTTCTAAACATTTTTCTTCTTTGACCAACTTTTGTGGCTTGCAGGTCTTTTATTAGATTGCACAATTGCATCTGCTGGGGCAGCCTCATCAAAATTAACACAAGATAGGTAATGTCAGAGCACAAAAAGAGAGGCAGACTCATGTTCCCTTAGGCAGAATGCCAGCACCACTGGCCTGTTTAACATGTCGTTTTAAAAAATGAAGGGAAGGTTAATCCTCCCAAACGATTTGAAGCCACTGAATCATCCATCTATCATGGTTGAGTAGCCTTGAAATGAAAATCTATCCATGTTTCACGATCTGACCTCTTTTTATTGCTTGTGTGATTCCCTCCTAAAGGGACAAGTGGGATATGGAGTGTTATTTGTCAGGTTTCCCCAGTTTTAGAGGTTTTAGAGCATCTGGTACTCATGAATAGAGTTTGGGACAGAGAGATCCATGTGAACATAGAAAGCTTCCTTATACAGAGTCAAACTGTTTGTCTGGTATTGTCTACTCTGACTGGCCCCTGAATGGGGTACTCTGCTACTCTGGTAGCAGTCTCCATGGAAGGCAGCCTTCAGGAGACTGACTGAAATCCTTTCTGGAAATACTGCTTGCTCTACTTTTTGCATCACTTTTGGGGGACATCTTTGAGTTCGCAGTAAATTCACAGTGAAGCCTACTGTGTGTAAAAGTCCCTGGGGATGTGGAAGGAGTGGTGAGTTTGGGAACAGAATCTTTTTGTTTTCTTGGACATTTCAAGGGCATTTCAATGGCATATTCACCACTAAAGCACAAGTGCGAAACATTAAATTTATTCTACACTTATTTGTTTTACTCTTTTACATTTTATATTACTTTTTAATGTATTATTTATTTATCATATTTTTTAATACCACCTGATATGTTGTACATCTCTAGGCAGTGTACAAAATTAAACACAATATTAAAAAGTAAAAACAGATAACAGATTAAAATTCCACAAGACACCATAAAAACAATCTCATAAAATAAATTATTAAAACAAATTATTAAAATTAAATCCAATCAAAAGCCTGCGAAAACAGGTGTGTCTTGAGTGTCTGCCTGAAAACGAACAGAGGAGATGCTCTTATTTCAATAGGGAGTTCATTCCAGAACCCTGAGGCAGCCACAGAAAAAGCCTTACCCTGAGTTGCCACCAAATGAGATGTTTGCACATCTCGTACCAAACGAGATGGCAGCAATTGTAACCAGACCTCTCCAGAAGATCCTAACAGGCGGCACGGTTCATGACAAAGAATGTGCTCTCATAAGTACCCCCAAGCCATTAAGGACTTCATAGGTAATAAGCAGCACTTTGTATTTCTCCCAGAAACATATCGGCAGCCGGTGCAGTTCTTTCACAATCGGTGTTATGTGATCTCTTCGGGCTGTCCCAGAGATGAATCTGGCTGCCGCATTATGTACCAACTGTAGTTTCCCATGTAGAATGCATTGCAATAGCCAAGCCTGGAAGTTACTAGCATATGTACCACTGTTTTAAGGTCATTTGCTTCCAGAAATGGACATAGCTTACATATCTGCCAAAGCTGATAAAAAGCGCTCCTGGCCACTGTCACAACCTGAGAAACCAGGAAGAGTTATGGATCCAGGAGCACTCCCAAGCTACATACTTGATCTTTCAGGAGAGTGTAACCCCACCCAGAATAGGCAGATCTAAACCATCCCGAAACCATCCCAACCCCCTCCCACACTGGGGGCGGGGGGAGGCTTCTCTGCACTCTGCATGTCCTCAAGAAACTGAAATGCAACACAAAGGCCTGACCTTATCCCCTCCCACCCAGGTTTTCTGGAATATCGTTTCATTTCACAGTCTGTCTCTCACCTCAATTTGTTCTCTAATAAGAATGGAGATTAATCCTCTCCATCACCAGGGAAGACAAAGTTAACAACATCCTGCCTTAGGTAATAGATTGTAGGAAGAATGCAAGTTGTAGCCTGCTGTAGCAGGTCAGGTCTTCCATCAGTTAACTAGGGCGAAAGAGGAAAGTATATTTTTAGGCAAAGGGGGCCAGAAAAACCTTTGGGAGTGCTGGGACCGGATGGGAATATGGGAAGGGCTACAGGGCTGGGAACCTCCAACTCTCCAGCCCTCTGCCTCCCAACAACCTCACTTGCATTCCAAGAAGCTTGGATTCCCTTTAACATTTCCCAGATGAGATCTGGAATACACTTGGGACAACCAATTCCAGGCATGGGTGGCTGGGTGGGTAAGAAACAGCAGTGGGGGGGGGGGGGGATAAGAGGAATGCCACTGCTTCAACGGACGGCTGGGCCTGGGAAGGCAGAAAGAAACACTGAGGTGGCAGCAGGAAGACTGCCCACTGGCTGCTGGGGACAGGAATGAGAGGACATCTGCTGGTTGTCGTGCTACCACCAGGGCGTTCATTACATCATTGATTTTTATTGTTATCTGCTTATTTTATGATCTGTTGTAAGGTGTTCTAAAGATTATGTAGCTAGTGGGAAAGCAGGAAACAAATGTCCTCTGAGACCTTGCTTGCTCCACTTTGTTTATTCTACAGGTGCTTTTATCATGTGAATGAATGAATACTTTATTATGGTCTTTGACCCAACAACCCAAGAACAGCACAAAACATAGTATAGGTAGTACAAATAGCATAAATAAGTTGTGTCAGGATCTCCATAGTACTAACTATAACTCAAGCCAGCTCAGACCTGATCTTACATGCAGCCACACATAGTGTTATGGGTGCATAGCAATCAGCTAAGAGAAAACCCCTGCTAACTTGGCAAAGAGGCACCTTTTAACGTGGTGATTCTCTTTATTTAGCAGGAGGAGAGTAACTGGCCCTATCCACCCCCAGCACAGTACCTCCAGTGACTGTTGCTGGTCTCTATCTTGTGTTTCTTTTTAGATTGTGAGCCCTTTGGGGACAGGGATCCATCTTATTTGTTTATTATTTCTTTGTGTAAACCACCCTGAGCCATTTTTGGAAGAGCTGTGTAGAAATCGAATGAATGAATGTGTATTCATCATCCGTTCTATAAGGCATGTTTAATAAGGGCAGCGGGGCGTGGGGTGGGGGGAATAAGATAACTATAAAATGAACAATATTAAAGAACATGGGTCACAGACTCAACGGCCTGCCCACAGGGGCATATCCAGCTGTTAAGAAGGGGTGCTTTTATCATCTCTACATGTGCACATTCAAGTGGGTCTTAAAAAAAGAAATTTGCCAGATCGCAATCTCTCTCTCAATTTTATTACAGTCTTTGACCAGTACAGTGTGTGTGTGTGTGTGTGTATGTGTGTGTGTGCGTAATGTATATGGAAGGATGCTTATCTTGTGGGCTGGGGGTTGGGGTTTTAACCCATTAGGTCCAGGCTCCAGAATTAACTAGCTGCACCTCTGGGTGGGCCTAGCCCTCTGGAACTCTGTGCTCCTAGATGTTTGGCTACTCCTCTGCCTGTCAGGCTTTAAGTGGAAGCATCAGTCTTTTGTAGCAGGCCTCCCGATCTTTGATATTCCATGAATGGTCTCCGTTACTTGATAGTCAATTGTTATTTTGCTTGGTGTGTTGTTGGATTCATTGCTGAGTTTGTGATGATGGTTTTATTGTTGTTCTGCTGTGTCCTTTGTATTTTTATTGCGGTTTTTAATTTATTTTTGTGAGACGAATTAAGTTCTTTTCTAAAAGTAAGAGGGAGTGTCCATCTTTTAAATAAATAAAGTTGACAGTTACCCCCGAGAACTTAGAAGCTGACAAAAGCTCAGCCTTAAGACTAGGGAGGAAGAGAGGCAGGTGGGCGATAGATAGACTACTGCCAGTTTTAGGTTATGTATATGACGGCTATATATTTTGCTGTTAAACCGCACAACCTGTAGCCTGCTTCCTGCTGTGTAACCTCTTCCTCAGCCCATTTCTTTTGCAGGGAATTATGCAAAGCTATCATTGTTGTGCAAACAGACTAGAAGTGCAAGAGACAGAGCAGCTGTGAGCATCCACTCTGCTATATGGCCTTCTTCCATGGATGCATGGAAGTTAATTGCACTAGTGCATAATTAGCCTGGATGTCAGCCACTGCCTCTATATATCATGCTGGCTGCTCACAACATCAGTGACGGGAAGTTAAACCATTTCCTCACTCAAGCTGAGAGGGCTGATGTGTAGGGCTTCATTTAAAGTAAGGACTTTTTAATAGACAGGCAGAACACTGAGAGGTTCTACCAAAACCAAGAATCTTTCAAATGGGCTGGGGATTGAGAATAGGCCTACTGTGATTCAGTTCTTACCAGAATTTGGGGGAAATCCAACTGTTCTCTTAGTCATGATCACTGAAGATGGCTTCACCTGCATGGTGAATATCCACTGAGTATGTTTGGTAATGTGGAGAGAGAAATTTAAATGTGGCAAAATTCACCTTTGGGAGAGTGGGTATGCGTTCATATATTGGCCAGATTTACACTGAAGTCCATGCAATATTTCATAGAAATATCTTCACTCTTCACACATGATTCAGTTTCCCCCTGCGTATTGGATCTTAGCCCGCTTTATATCCTGGGTAAAAAAATACTCTTTTTGCGTCAGAGTATCTGTTATGCCCCAGACTCACAGAAAAGCCTCGCGGCAAAACTGCTGTAAAGCCTGCTGTCTGAAAAGCATCCAAGTGAAAAGTTTGGAGAATGGTGGGAGACAGATCGCTCAACCCTTTTCCTACTGGCAGTTTTTCAGGTCAAAATTGCCTTCCTCAAGTTTTATTATTATATATTATTTAACATATTTTTATACTGCCAAAAACATACGTCTCTGGTCCTTTCCACTCACCGGCTTGGGAAGCTGGAAGGCATTTTGAACAAAACAGTTTTCAGAAGAGAAGTATTCAGAAGTGTTAAGCAGCCCTTCCCCGTTCCTCTGTTCACACATGCAACTTCCCACTTTTCAGACTGTTACATGTTTGATATGTAATATCTGGATTGGCCCTGGGTGATAGTGACCACAAAAACAAAGAGCATCCTGTCCCTCCTCTGCATAATTGTACTCAGTTTTAATTAATCAGGATTAACTACTTTAATGGTTCCGATTGTTTTTTATGATCTTTTAATTGTTAGTTGATGTTTTACATTGTTTATATTTCTGTTTTAACTGTTATTGGTTTTAGTGGATTTGTTTTAATTGTAAACTGCCCTGAGCCATTTTGGAAAGGCAGTATATTAAAAAAAAAAATCGAATAAATAAATAAATAATAGATTCCACGGTTACACCCCCATAATGCAGATTAGAATTTTAATGACCTGCAAGCATACTGGACGTGCAGGGGTGGGGGTGAGGAATCACTGGTTAAAGTCAGTGACTTGCATACTCGATCCAGGGGAGAGATGTGTGTGCTGCTTCCAAGGCACTGTGCAGCCTTCTGTGCCACTTGTGATCCTGGGGCTGTTCCATGCCTTCCCAGGGGGAGCAGTGTCACAACTGTGTGCCTCAGAAACAGTGCACACACCTCTCTCTCTCTCGGATCAGCAGTGTGCTGCACAGTATGTAAGCCACAATTTAACGAGGCTGATTTTCAGTACAAAAAGGTTTGAAGGATGGTAAGGCATAATCAATCCATGTTAAGTGATTCCTACTTACATTCATAAGTAGTAACACCACTCTCCCCCCCCCCTTCTCATTTGCAAACTTGAATGACATTGGCTGGAACTATTAAGAACTTTAATGCTTGATTCCCAGCCAGCATTAGCCCCATTCAGACATTATATTGTATGTGCATACAGGTGGCTGTACATGAGTATATGTTTTTGTGTGAATGACCGTCCATGCTCTCATTTTAAAAGTGAAGCTGGATATAAGTTTCTTCAAATTCAGTGTACAGGTAGAATGTGTACCACTGTATGTGAGTACAGAGATCTACATGTGTGTACACTGTACACAGATTGTGGGGAGAAAAGAGAGAGAGAGAAGTGCTTGTAGGTTTGTGAGTCTGAGCATAAACTTCCATCCTTGGGTTTTTGGGAGTGTGGAAGTATGATGCTCTAAAATAATGACAATGTATGGATTTTGGATTTTTACACTGTCTCCTGTGGGTACATATGTTCCTTTTTCTGAATCTGGAATGAAAAAGAGGCAGAACCCAAAACATCAGCAAAATAGAGAAAGGAGACAGACTCCAAAAAGGTGCAGATATGTGTGAGATCTGTTGCTCAACACCTTTCAGTGCTTCCTCGCAAATACAAAAAGAACGTCTTCTATTGTCATGGAATCAACTGTGGTGAACCTGGAAAGTCTCCAACCTTTAGGGCACAGAGGATATATGTATGCAATCCTGAATAGATTCTGCACTCATTTGCACCTTTTTGGAGTCTGCCTCCTTTATCCCTTTTGCTGGGATTTAAAGTCTGTCAGTACAGTCCTAAACACATACACTCACAGTCCCTTTGAGTTCAGTGTACTTCATATCTAGCAAGAGTGATTAAAATCTGAGACCCGGCATGGAGCCTGACTGCCTGTGGCCTGTGTGCAGCTGCAGCGGCAGCCCCACTCACCCCGCCCCCCATGTCTGATGTCAGATGCAGGGGGCATGGTCTGGCTCCCAAACGGAGCCCCGCGGCTCCATTAGGGAGTGTGTGTCAGGCCAGCACCGGCCATTTAACTCCCGAAGGGGCCGTGCAGCCCTTTCGAGAGGTAGTCTGGGGCTGGCACTGCATTCTCAGCGCAGCCAGGAGCCGCTCCTGGCCACACCACAAATGCAGCGCTGGCCATTTAACTCCCGAAGGGGCTGCGTGGCCCCTTCGGGAGTTAGATTGGGGCTTGTGCTGCATTTGCGGCACAGCCAGGAGCAACTCTTCCCTGCCTTAAAGGCAGGGAAGAGCCACTCATGGCTGCGCTGTGAACGCAGCGGCCATTTAACTCCCAATCGGGGGCTGCTGGCACCAGATTGGGCATGGCCCGGGTTCATTGAACCTCTTGGCCCAGTGGTGGCTCTGGCCCTGTTTGAGCCTAATTTGAAATAGCCAAACAGTCAAAAAGATCAGGAAAATAAATCAGGTGTGTAAAGAAAATAATCCCCCCTGCCACAGTTACCAGGGGGCTTTGCGCACAGGGCTTCTACCCTGAATCTCCTTCGGGCAAGAGTGTGGGCGTTCACACACCAGCCAAACTTCCCCAAGGTCCCTTCGAGATCCTTGGACCCACTCCACACACAAGTCTTGCTTGAGGAATTTCCGGGTTTTTAAAATGCTGGTTTTAAGCTAATGAAACCGCTGCAGTAAATAGGGAGAGGCACTGATGTTTACAAATGCAGATGTAGCTCTTCAGTACTCTCTCCCTCCCCCACCCCCATTGGCTAGAAGGAAAACATGTGAACTTGCATCAAAAGCAAACCCGAGAGCAGAGGGGAGAGTCTGCTTCCCTCAATGCTGCAAGTGTATTTTAAAGGCTTTGCTCAACATTTACCCCGCAGCATGAAGCCATGTGTGAATAACTCCCTGTGGAAGTATTCATTATGAATAGCAGCACAAACCCATGAACTGTGCTCTGATCTCGTGATATTTTTGTGCAGCCATTCTTTAGACAGCCCAAAGCTTACTGAAATGCGTGTGTGTGTGTAGATTAATGAATAATGTTGAAGTTTTGATTATTTCAGTCAAAGATCCTAAAGAAGCATTATGTTGGCAAATCTGAAAGTGTCTTCCGCACTTTTGTTTCTCCCAATAGAATTACAAGCCATCATTTTTAATTACATGGCCCCATTACTAATCATTACTAATCTAAATATTTAAATAACGTATTTAAAATTTTGCCAAGCTTGCCCCACCTTATCATAGAGGGGTCATGTAACTTGATTTCCTTTTCAGAAAGCAACAAAGAAATTCTACAATTAAAAAGGGACAACTTTGGTTAAAGATGAGAGTTCAGAAACGTATAATATAGGAACGTAGGAAGCTTCCATATACTGAGTCAGACCATTGGCCTATCTACCTCAGTATTGTCTTCGCAGACTGGCAGCGGCTTCTCCAAGGTTGCAGGCAGGAGTCTCTCTCAGCCCTATCTTGGAGATGCTGCCAGGGAGGGAAATTGGAACTTAAATGCTCTTCCCTGAGCAGCTCCATCCCCTGAGGGGGAATATCCTACAGTGCTCACACTTCTAGTCTCCCATTCATATGCAACCAGGGTGGACCCTGCTTAGCTAAGGGGACAAGTCATGCTTCCTACCATAAGACCAGCTCTCCCTCATTCATGCATTAAAAAGCATGAAAATTGTTGGAGTTCATATACCCTTAACTCCCACACCATCTCAGCAGGAAATACTTTGTATAATCTTGCATGTTATTATTTGCAAATAAGGTTCCATGGACCTACACTTTGCTTTGGTCTTTCAGCTCATAATTGGGCTGGGTGGGATGCCACCCAGACTGAAATACTGTAAGTGAAACATCCCCCAAGCACTTTCTACCCACCAATAAATGTCTACCTGATGCATTCCTGTAAGACATTATACTTTCCCAAAATGCCACCTACTGTAGTAAATGGCCAGGCAGAAACTTAACAACTGCTTTCTAAAAATAGCCACCAAAGTACAGGTGCATGGCAGGGGAGCATCAGAAAACAAGAGCTGACTTGGTAAGGAGGTGAAGGGAAACATCTTAACAGGGTATGTCAACCTGGTTGTGCTTCCTCTCCATTGAGACTGAGGGTAATGCAAGAACTTCATTGGCCCTCCATCTAAAACAAGGTGGAATCGCATGGATGCAGTGTTCCGGGTGCTGTGTTTCATTGCCTGTCAGTGCAGTGGTGGGAGATGGGGAATATTGCTTGATTACCTTGGACTAAGCTGACACGTTCTCTCCCAGCAAACACTTTTATATACCCCCAAGACAGCAAAACAGTAGGGTGCTTTGGGTGTGGAAAATGTCCGTGGACTGTGCTCCTCCGCCATTCTGACATAGCTTAGCAGGATGCTATCACTATTGCTCAGTGCTCCCTTCTATCCACTTTCACTCAGAAATGCCACTTGTGGTTGAATATAATCTACGTGTAGGTAAATACTGGTCCACATTTTCCGCAGCATAATGCAGGTGGTTCTGAGACACCTCCACTGGTGGCCTTGCATAACCGCCCTGAGACTTTGGTTTGGGGCGGTATATAAATGTATTAAATAAAATTAAACAATAGCACAAATACTAAGTCACACACCTGTACTTCAGAAGCGCTGTTTACCTTATTTCCAGTGGTCAGCATGTTCCACAACATAATGTGGGTGGTTCTGAGCTGCCCACTTTCCTCCGCCCAAGGAAGCACTTAATAAGGTATAGCGGTATGCAGAGTTTGAGAAACTAGCAGGAACTAGGGAAACTTTAACAAGTCTTCCTACAGAAATGACAAACTTCCTGGATGGGCATGGGAGGAACTGGGGGCTAGTTGGTAGGCATAAAGCAACTGGTTGTGGAGAAATACAGCCTGAGAGTATAAAATATAGGGAGGGACCCATAAGCAAGAATTTTTCCCAGGTCTATCTGAATCCCATTTTAACAATTGAAATGGCCATATACAAAACTCATTTTCTGAATACAATAATTTGAAAGCAAATCCTGTTAGCAAGTAAATCCGACTTGTATCTTTCTCTTTCCCTCGAGAGGAAGGAACTAGTTCTTTTTAAATGTGAGGCCTGCACACAATAGCCAACACCTGTCTTTTACAGAGAAAGATTATAAATGTACTACATTTTCTCTTTGTTCTTCTCCCTTAAGAGCTCTTAACTCCATGCCAATATCTCAGTAATCTCATCTTGCTATTAAATATTTGCATATCCAACCTGAAAATGAGAGAGTTAATGGGTGCAAAGAAAAATTGGATATATTCTATCCATTTATAAAACTTTGTATCTGTCCTTGGAGATGTGGAATTCTGGATTAATCACCCTAGAATAGCCATGGGAGCAAAGAATATCATTAGTTTAAAAACTCAGCTGGTTACATTTATAGAGGATATTGCATGATAAATTTTAAGCTGGTGCTTACACAGTGGCCCGGTGGGAATTGAAAATGTTATTTCCCCCCAAAGCTATTCTCCTTGCCTTCACAGCATCAGAAATGCTCACAACTGAGGTTAGCAGCTGAAAAAGTTTTTTAAAAAAACTTTCTCTTGGGAAATCTCAATGGTTAGCTTTATACTTGGTACTTTAGCACATGGGGCTCCATTGACCAGATTGTTGAGGGGACCAAAGGGAATGTTCTGGCCTAGTAAGCAAAAGGATTTTTATAAAAAAAATTTTCCCCCTCCAGTAAATAATCTTCTACTGGCTTATCCATGTGCTGACGATATTTTTGGAGACCCTTCTCTGGGTACTCCTGTCATCTGTGGTGAGGTCGGTGACAATTGAGAAGGCCTTCTCAGTGGTGGCATCCTATTTTAGGGAATGCTTTCCCCAGGGAGGCTTGCCTGGTGCCAACTTTGATATCATTTGACACCCTGCGAAGACTTGTATTTTCCTTGTCTTTTTAATCTTTGATAATTATATGCTGCTATTTTATCCACTGTTGTATATCTGTTCTGTTGTTGTTTTCATGATTTAATGATCAGATTTATTTTTATTCCCTTAACATGCATCCTGCCCTTTCGGGGCAGGGTAAACATCATATACATTTGTCAGCTGACTTACCTGCGCATATTTTTCCTTGGTCTCTAACTATTGCTGGTATGGTACATCGGCTTGCTCCTGTATTTTTTTTGTGTGTGGCATGCTGGAATTTGGATAGTAAAGTCCAGTGTGTTATAGCTCAGGTTCTGTGGATTCTCTCAGCCCAGAAAGTTGCAGTTATGGATATTGTAGCTCTATGATTCTATGGGTGGGATCACATGAGCTGCTGAAAGCAGGTAAGAAGTCTCAGTGAGGGAACCAGAAGTTCCTGCAGTGGGCATGCTGCATGGGAGCATGCACACACCCATGCAGCATGTTGTCTGAATCCATGTTCAGATGAAACACTGTATAGGAGTGTGCACGCTGCAGGAACCTTAGGTTCCCTTTCCTGCTTACCTATTTTCAGTGGGTCATGTGAAACCGCCCTATTAATGCATGAAACCCAAATATAGCATATACCAAGGCACTTTCTCTCAGATTAATTCCACAAATTCATCTACCCCATTCCCTGTGGATTTTTGCCTTCTTTATTATTTTTATTTTTAAGCTCTACTATCCTGTCCTATATTGCCCTGTTGTGTACTCTTAATTTATAAGGAAGCTGCCTGTCATTGTCTTGGCTGCTATACACTTCACCTTTGATTTCTTCTGTGAAAGTTGTTTCCAAATCTGGCTTCCAGTTGCCCTTCTTACATGGCACCATGACTGTGGTCCTTGAGTCAACAACAGAGAGTTGAGCAGCAAGTCACAAGTTTGAGATGGACACAAAGGTTTTGTGGTAGCCCTTGTAGCTTAATGAACAGTGGGTAATCTGGCGAGAAAGGGTAAGGCTTAGATTCCAAACTTTAAATACCAGCCTGGGACCCTTTTGATAACAAGACTGAATCTCCCATGCCTTACATGTTCCTCCTAATGTAATTGGAAATACACTAGTGCAGAATGTCTAAAATTGTGCTGATTACTAAGAAAACCACATGGCTCTGTCATCGTCAGGAGTCAACATTGACTCAACGGCACCATCTTTTCTTTTCCCTCCATTAATTGATTATCTCTTTTCTTATCACTTGGCTGGCTATGGACTGAGTTCCAGATCTGGCAGTGTGTATTCAGCGGGTTGTGGGCATGTGCTGAGTTCTGCATGGGTTGCTTTTTGGTATGCCAATGCAACTACCCAATGATATCTTGTGCTGATATGCAAAGCTAGGACACACAAAGCTTGGTATACAATGACATCTTTCACACTATATGCACTACTTGTTATATGCTGACATCCCCTCCATATGCACTACTGAGACTGGAACTCAGCACCAGGGGTTCCCAATGTTGGGTCCCCATATGTTTTTGGACTACAATTCCCATCATCCCCAGCCACAATGGCCAGGCCAAGAATATCTTGAGACTCGAGGTTGAGAAGCCCTGTTCTACACAATAGTGTGCATATTTTCAAGTGGAAACTGCACTCTGGGGGATTCATGTGACTTAATTAAATCGCTTTAGGTACTCACTCCCATCTTTGTGGGAATACTGAGATTTAATTGTAGAAAGGACACTATTTGCATGTTCCTGTTAGCCAGTTAGACTTACTGAGCATTAGAAACCCTTGCATATGAATAAATGACTGCCAGACCAGTCCGACGATCTGGAATTTTATTCCATCCATATACATGCATAGTAACAACATTTGTTGAGAAATTATTTCTATCAGAAGTAGAACATTATCTCTGTGATCACCAGTTGCAGTATTGCTACTCTTATATTTAAATATATCTTATAAATGAATTAGATTCATACTTGCAGCATTGAGTTAAGGATTTCATTTTGACTGTGCCTTTCAAAAGATAAAACGGATAGATATGACCTCATTACTTACAATACTGCTTCCAGTAATTTTTGTTCATTCTTTATAAAGTATTGCATTTAACAGCAAAGGTTTAAAAATTGAGACAGAGATGCATCAGCGAAAGAAAATACAAGTACTATACAAGGGGGGAAATTGCCATCTTCGTTTTAACGGACGCTTCGGGTTAAGAAAGTGGACAGAAACATACTGCTACATACAAATGCAAAGCCTAGTGACTAAGGGACCGTATCTGCTAAAATATAAAGTGCAAACTGAGCCAAATCCTTCAAAAAAAATTGAAATATTAAGGCGAACTTTACAGCATAGTTGAAACTTTTTGCAAGTTATATTTTAGCATCTACATATATCTGCAATAGCATATAAGGAAAAAAAATCAGGATACACAGGTGCTTTTGAAGCTATTTCTAAAATGCTTTTCCGTATAGTTTGTGACTATTTTCTTTAAAATCTACTATACAGTGCAAACCATATGTGCTACACAATAACTATACAATAACATTACAAATGACTTTAATATAAAGTTTTTTTTAAATAAAAAATAACTACATCTATGAATACTGCTGGTAAAATAAATTAATTGTTTTGAAAATGGCACCAAGAATACACTTTACTAATGAATCGTAATGGAAGTACATCTTTAAAGTCTTCAACTCAGCAGTAATGAATTAACGCCTGATTGTCCAGAAGTAAATACAAACAGCTCTCTTTCAGACTTGTATGGAACAATATACTAAACACAGGTACCAAAGGTGGGCCAAGTATTTTCATTTGACATGTTCTGCTGCATGTGATGAGCAATAAAACTTCTTATGAGTTATAAAGTTTGATAGGTTGTTGAACTGGATGTCACACAGGCGGCAATACTTCCCACTGGTAGGAGCCTGAGTGGAACCATTCACACCTTTTGCTATACTAGATAACTGTTCTTCTGCTGCAGGAATCGTCGGAGAGACATTTTCATTGGCAGCTAAAGCATTATCAGATGCCCAAGATGGAGATTTGTGTCCATCTTCATGTTGCTGAGGATTCTGGGAAATATTCTCTTGCTGTGGGTTCACTGCAGGCCTTTCTTCCTGTTTCAGTCCGCCGTTAACGATAACCATGCCTCTGTTTTTTGGCAACAGTGGCAGAGACTCCTTCTTCTGTACAGGGCATCCATTTGAAGGGGTCTGGCCCTTCAGAGATTCACTTTCTGCATTTGTACTCTGATCTGCATCATTATGATGAACAACGAGGGAACTAGAAATGTAATCACTTGGCTTTATTCCATAATATGGAGAAAGCTGATCTGCTCCTTTAGCTTTCTTTATTGCTCCTGGGTAAAGACATTGTGGAAGAAACAAGTGTTTGTTTTCTTCTTTTGTAGCAATGAGCTGAGCGGCTTCACTAAAGACCTTAAGTCCTTGAAGAGTTGCTAAGTGCGTAGAAAACAAGTTTCCGTTGGGAGAAGACTGTTTTGAGTTTCCGTTTTTCTCACATTTGATGATGCTTCGTTCGTAACTGACCTCAGGGCTGTTCCGTTCACTTTCTGGGTTTGGAAAAACTTTGCTCTCAAGCTGTCCTATTTCATTACGCTGATGCACAGTGACAGGACAAAAATTCTGCTTATGGGCCAGGTAGTTTTCTACCTTGTTAAAACTGATCTTGCACACTGTGCATTCATGGTAGTCTAGCAACCTTTTGGGGGAAGCGGATGTCCTGTCAGACTGGGGCAAACATTTTTTGCTGAGATCTATAGGTACGTCCATCTCCAAGCAGGAAACTGTGGAATGTGACGTTTCGCACTTTGAAGCTGGGACACATTTATTAATAGCCAGTGATGTTTCTAAATGCTTTGAGACTATTCCTGGAAAGATATCACAGCGTGGATGGTAGCACTCTCCAAGGCCGTCTGTCGGTTCTTGAGAAGATGTACATGGGTTGGCAAGATTAGCCACTTCAAGAAAACGCTGCTGGACCAGCTGTGGCCTTTGCTCTTGCTCTGGTAGGCACATCTCATACATCTTTCTTCGCTTGCGCGTACGCATTGTCCTCTGCATGGCAGGCACTTTGTTGGAAGCAGATCTTTTAAGCGGAGGATCATGGCGTGTGGCACAGTAGTACTGCTTGTGGACCATGTATGTTTCATGCCTACTGAAAGTAATATTGCAAGCTTCACACGTGGTTTTGTTGGGATCACTTTCCCCTTCTATTAAAGGAGCAGTAGTTGGGTTCTTGCCGTCCAAAGGTTTCCCATTCGTTTTCTCATCACTGTTGGCAGCATTTGACAGTTTCTTCACCTGTGATGAAAAGTCTTTTTCATGCCCCTTAGTGTTTGGCCCAATCATGTCTAATACAGTGGAGGAGTTGATGCAGGATGCCTGAAGGAGCTGATTCTCTGGGTCCGAAGTGTGAGATGTAGCATTCAAAAGGTTGATAGAATTTTGACCATTATTGGGGCTTACAGCCTCAGGCAATTTTTCTGAAACACTGCCAAAATCTGGTGACTTTGCCATTTGCTGCCATCGACTGCTGCAGTAATGCTTTTTATGTACTAAGTAGTTGTCCAAATTATTGAATGTTATGTTACATTCAAAACAAGTAGCTCCTTTTGGCATGAGTGGGCTGTAAATAACTGGAGGATAACTGTTACTTCCATGCCTCAGCCTTCGATGGACCAACTCAGACATTTTGGCTAATATCTCAGAAGCTTGAGGAACCACTGTGATGTCCTGGGGAAAGGCAAACTGAGATAGAAAAGGTCCCATGGGGAAAGAAGGACCAAGATTAGGCTGGACTGGGGATGAGGCAAGCCTTGGGCTAGATGGCTCAGATTTTATTTTTGTGTAGGAAAAGCTTTGCTTGTTTGTGGCTGGCTGAGTTTCTGACCTCTGATTGGGGAGGAAAAGGGGAGTCTTTTTTTCACATTTGTCGAGCTCAGTGTCGGAACTCGCATCTTTTGTCTGCATTGTCTTTTGGCTCTCATTTCTGTTCAGGAGATCTGCAGTTGCCTGCAAAGTCTCTTCATTGCCACTTGGAGAGTGTTCAGTGTCACTTTCCCTCTGTAACTTGTTGCCAGAGACATGTAGATCTTGGTGCTGCAGCAGCTCTCTCTGAGTTTGGAAGCCAAAATGGCAGTGGGTACACCTAAAGGCAGCTTGAGTGAGATGTGAGAACAGGTGCTGATGGAAGTTAATTACAGAGTCTGCAGTATAGTTGCAAACTGTGCATTTCAGACTAGCGCCAGAAGGGAGAAATTCTTCCATTTTTACTCCTGGGAAGAGGGTAAAAAAAAAAAAAGGCAAGTTAATGTGAGTCTTTCCTTCCCCAGAATATATATCAGTGCAAAAGATAAACAGGATGACAAAGAAATGTAGGGAAAAGGTGAAAATTGAGAAGCCTAGTTTGAACGTTATAGACTGTAATCTTTTCAAAGGTTACAGTAATGCAGTAACTGCATTACTTTGAAATGAACCTGCCAATATCAGCATGTTCTACCCTACTTGCATTTCTGAACCTAACATCTGTAGCCAAATCTAATTACAGATGTTGGATTGGGAACTGCAAATAGGGCAGAATATGCCAAAATTGGTCAGTTTGGATGACACACCCAATGTTGGCACAGCTAGCCCAACACTGGAAGTTGGGCTCCCACACATGCTTTGGGAACTGGCAATTTGTGGCAACCGTTTTTGTTATATCTGAAGCCTTCCAGAGTCACTCTGCTCTACTTAGTGCAACAGATTTCTGCTCTACTTAGTGCTCACAAATTTTACTGAACCTTTAGTACCACTTGTCGCAATTATAAATTGTGCCCTTTTGTATTTTAAATAGCTCACTTAGAAGACCTGATCTTCAGAGGCGTAACTAGGGAAAACGGCGCCCGGGGCAAGCACTGAAATGGCGCCCCCCCCATGTGCCCCCCCGCCCCCCCAACATACCACATTATACTTAGGTTTTTCCTCACAAGCGCCCGCCACCGCCGCCGCCAAGCCAGGCCACTGACTGGTTGCCAGGCGCCAGCAAAGCAATGGGGGGGGCGCAGGCAGTGCGGAAGGGACTGCTCGTGGGGAAGGGGGCACTGATGTGCTCCCTTGACTGCTGCAGCACTGCTGCACTGAGCAGGAAACATTTGTATTAACAAATTTTTTAAAAAAATTAAAAAAAAATTGGTCATGGCGGCGCCCCCCACGTGACCAGAAAAGATGGCGCCCGGGGCACGTGCCCCCCCTGCCCCCCCTATAGTTACGCCTCTGCTGATCTTGACTGGGATTGTGCAGGGGACAGGGGCTGTAACTTTTGGATCTGCCATGAATCCATTATACAAGGGGGGAATGATCTGCAGGAGGAGTGTGCACAACCCCAGGAGGAGTGTGCACGACTACCAAGGGGAATGTATATAGGCTCCCAAAATTTCAGTCACAAACTGGCTGAATATTTAGATCATATGTTTTTACCTAAGTTTAGGAGAGCATTGACCCTTGCATGTTTGAATGCCCTTCCTTCTGCATTCTTAGATGGGAAATATAAATGAGTTCCGTATGCATTGCGTCGTTGCCCTTGTGGCTCAGGGGATATAGAGTCAGTTGTTCATGTCATTCTGTATTGTCAGTTTTATAGGGATGCTCGTATTAAGTTCATTGCTCCTCTCTTAAAGAATCATCCTGGCCATTCAGATCAATTTTACTTGGATTTTTTGATGTCAAATTTTAAATGTTACTTCTATTAATGTGGCCAAGTTTTGTTTTGTTGCATCCAAACTTCGTAGCTTGTATTAGCAATCTGAATATTTTGTAAATTATAAATGTATTATTTAAATGTTAAGCTGGTCTAAGGGCCGTAATAAACTTACTACTACAACTACTACAAGGGAAGGACTTTCTCCCAAGCCAATGGAAGCTTCTCTCCCCGCCCCCCCCGCCACTAAATATCATCCTTTTACTAACAGCAAAATGTCCAGTGTTAGTCACCCTATCTTCCACAATGATCCTGGTTGGGATAGTACTAATTGCTGATAGTCCTACTGACAGCAGAAAATAGCCCTGTCATACTTGAAGTAACATTATTAATATCACAGGTGGTTTGCCCTGAAATAGCATACATCAGATGTGATGTAACTCAGATCTCCATCTTGGCTCGAGAATGCCTGCTATTTCCACTCCACCCTAAATGCTCTGAATGGGCGGCATTCCTCCCTTGTTATTTAATCCTTGCCTTTTGTCATTAAAGCGACAGATCCATCAAGCTAAATTGTCTTAAACCATTTTTCACAATAGGTAACCAGCTCAAACTAGGGATGTACAAAACGTTCCGACGGTGGAAGTTTCCAACTCAAAATGGGTGGTTTCGAGCCTGAAATAGGGTTGCCATATTCAAGCTTCCCAAATCCGGGTGGCATAATTTGCATATTATGCAGCAACTAATTTGCATTATTTATTTATTTATTTATATTGGAATTTATATTATTCACATTGGGAGAAGGCTTCTGATGCCATTTACACTGCCCCCACTAGTAGTGTGCATGGTTCAGTTCGGGCACACTGTTACAGACCTCCGGACCAGTTCGGCAGTCCGGAGGTTTGGATGGGCGGGGGCATGTAGCTTTAAGCGGGGTGTGTGTGTGTGGTAGTACTTACCTCCCCCGCCGCTCATCCCCCTCCGGCGCTGGTCGTTTTAAACATCTTCTTGGGGCAGCAGAGTTCCTCCCTGCCGCCCCTGCCCCCGTCGTTGTTCCTTAAGGGTTAAAAGAGACTAGCGCTAGCGCCGCGCATGCGCCCTGCTCAGCGCGCGTGCTCGTCTGTGACGCTGGCGTGCGCGCGCCACATATGTCACGTGATGTATGCGGTGCGTGCCAGCATCAAAAACGAGCACGCGCGCCGAGCAGGGCACATGTGCGCCGCTAGCGCTAGTCTCTTTTAACCCTTAAGGAACAACGACGGGGGCAGGGGCGGCAGGGAGGAACTCTGCCGCCCCAAGAAGATCTTTAAAACGACCAGCGCCGGAGGGGGATGAGCGGCGGGGGAGGTAAGTACTACCACCCCCCCGCATAAAGTAACAGTCCCCCCCGTGCCGGACCGGGGGGGACTCCGGACCATGCACACCCCTAGCCCCCACCCGATTTGCTGGCCAGTTCTTGCTTTTTGTGATTAACACAATTTGTCAGGGAAAACATGAGAAGGGGTGGACTTTGAAACCTTTGAAATAATAAGCTTGAACACTCTATTCTTTTAAATCAAAGTACTTTGCACTCCCCAAGGTCCTGGACAGGGATGATACTGCTGGTGGGGAAAACAAAGGCTCTGTCCGGTGGTCTCCCTCCCATCCTCCCCATGCACTTTGTTGTTCTGGAGTCTGGAGAAGTCTTGCAGAAGCAGCAGAAACCTCTTCTGAGCTCTCGGTTTGTGTGGGACGAGGCAGGCAATGGGTTAAAGCGAGTGAATGGTGTTTCCCAGAGAGGCCCAGACAGAGCCTTTGTTTCCCTGCCCTGTACAAAGGCTCTTTCCATGCCTCTCTGGGAAACACCACTCACTCCCTTTAACCTATCGCCTGCCTTGTCACACACAAATTGAGAGTGCAGAAGAGGTTTCTGCTGCTTCTGCATGTCATGAGCTCACTCGATGGAAGACGCTGGCCAGAAATATATGACACAATAGCCAGTAGCTCAAGTTTCACTTTTACTGATAAATAGTCAGGTTTAACAGTCTCACCAGGAATACAGAACTGAGGAGTGAGAAGCCCAAATTCCAAAGTCACAATCGCTCCAACAAAAGCTCAAAGCAGATTTGACGTGTTGTTTCCAGCAGTTTATTCAAGGCACAGGGTGCTCGATTTATAGTCGGAAGCCACATGCACTTAATCAACACTCTACTCCTGCCAGCTGCCATAGATTCAATCCGGCTTCTGCTGTCTTCTCGCCAGTTGACTACTCTGTAATTCCGTCACCTGCTGCTGACGTTTTCCCCATCTGCATCCTCGAGTGGATAATGGCCGTTCAAATTCTGGCTCAGATCCTGACCCTTCTCTCCAAAGATCACCTGGCCCTGCTGGCCGCTCCTGCACCAAACACTCGCCCTGGCCTGTCTCAATTACCTCCCCATTCACATCACCGGCCTGCTCCTCCTCAGGCACCTCCCCACTTTCTAGTAAGTTGCCTGCCCCCCCTCCTCTCCAATGTCCTCGAATGGGGGCATGACACTGCAAGACTTCTCCAGACTCCAGCACATGCCCCCCGCCCAGCCAGGATGGGAGAGTGAGCTTGAGCTTCGCCCCAGACCTCCCCCCACCCTCAGATCAGGGAGCCCAAGGGAGCCCAGCTGCAGAGGAATCCGGGCAAACTGGTCGGCACCTTTGAAATTAGGGTAAATAATGAGTGATTTCAGCAGCCGGGTGGAGGAGCCAAACTTTGGGGGCTACCTGGAATTCCAGGCCACATGGCAACTCTAGCTTGAAACAACACGCTTTCAATAAAGGGCATTTTTCGAGTTCTGAGCAGAATAACCCTGTTTTGATCATAATGTTTCGACAATCCAAGAGCCACTTTGGAGACCTATTTTTCCCTTGCTGATTGGTTTTCTGGCACTGGCTTCCAATTAGCTTGTGGTCTCCTTGCTTCTTGGTTGGCTTGTTATACAAATCTAGTGTTGTCATAGACAACTGTGCCCCCATTGGCTGGGGGAAGGCGGGAGGGGGGAACACAGGAGGGAATTTCAAATTGTATTCAAAGGGGCTGGAAGGCAGAGAGAGCCCTTATGCCTCTCTTGTAGAAACATCAGGAGAGGTGGAAGGTAGGTTTGATTTTGTGGTTTTCTTTTCTCAGCACTGAGTATAATATGTTGTGCTGTTGCTGCTATAACTATCTGGTTTTCCTGGATCTCAGATTGACAAGGGCAGAACTTGTTGGAGACGAACTTCCAGTGCATCGACCTTTTGCACCAACTGTCCTAATGACCACCGGAGGCATTGAGAGTAGAGACAGTGAGTAAGGGTCTCCCTATCTGTCCCCACTCTATGACCCCTGAACTGACTCTGCAGCACTTCCTGTGCTGAGTCACAATCATTCCTTTCTTCCTAGAGAGCAGATGGTAACATCTCTCTCTCTCTCCTTACCTATCCATTATGTAGTCCTTTAGATTAGATATAGGTCTTTTCCATCTAAGTGTATTTAACCAATAAATGTTTAGTGTTTAGTCACACAAGGATCTCCATCTGTTTTCTCTAAATAGCTGCAATATCCAAACCATCCTCTGCTACCTACTCTGTAACTGGAGTGTGTGCTCATTCCTTAGTGCTCTGCTGTTTTACCTATTGTGGGTAAAAATCAACAACATCTAACAGAATTTCCTTCCTTGCTTGAGTTGTGGTATGGTTTGTTTGTGAGATAGTGTTGTGATGGGAAATGGACAGTGGCAGTAGGGATCTGCACGGAACTAGCTGGCCCAGTTCAGTTCAAGGCCGAACTGGCGTCGAACCCAGTTCGGTCCGGCACCCCCTCGAACCCCCCCATTCGGTTTGGTCCGGGGGGCTTGCGATCTTGATTTTGTTTTTAAAAATAAACTTTAAAAAAAATCTTTTACTCCCCTTGGGTGAGTTCCTAGAGGTGGCGGGCGGGGGGTGGTGGTGTCCACAGAGGTACCTCCTCCCCTGCCAGCCTTAGAAATGACCCCTTAGGCCGGTTTGGCTGCTCTTCAGCCGGTTTTTGGCCTTCACCCGGCAGCCATTATGGAGACCGTGCGCTTGCGCAGATGGCCTCTGTGTGGGCCGGGCTATAGCCATGTGTGCAGGCGCACAGCCTCCATAATGGCCACCGGGCGAAGGCTGAAAACCGTCCGAAGAGCGTGGGGGGAGGGGAATCTCCGTGGGACACACACCCCCACCGCTGCCTCCAGTAACTCCCCTGAGGAGTAAAAGGTTAAAGATTTTTTTTTAAATAACAAAATCAAGATCGTGAACCCCTCAAACATTTGCGAATAAGATCGTGAACCCCCCCGAACACCCAACCGGTTCGACATCAAACCTAAGTGGCAGCTCTCTGTGTGTAATTTATTGTTGGTTGCTGTGATGAGCTCCATATTTGCCCTTGAGACTAACTTGTGCTTCACTCAGTGCTCTGGTCTGCTCTGCAATCTGTATTGCAAGGTGTAAATGTAAAGTTGCCATCAAGTCGATTTCGACTCTTGGTTCCCACAGAGCCCTGTGGTTTTCTTTGGTAGAATACAGGAGGGGTTTACCATTGCCTCCTCCTGCGCAGTATGAGATAATGCCTTTCAGTATCTTCCTATATCGCTGCTGCCCGATATAGTACCAGCGGGGATTCGAACAGGCAACCTTCTGCTTGTTAGTCAAGCATTTCCCCACTGCGCCACTTAAGGTGATTGTACTCAGTCAAAATGTGGCTGAAGTTGCTCTAGTTGAGTTTTTGGATATGCTTGCTGCTAAGGATGCTGCTGTGGCAGCTCTTGCAGTGCTAGGAAGTAAGGAGTCATAATTGTGTCTGTGTGAGAGCAACTTGTGCCAATGATGTTATTCCAGTGCAGGCACTGTGGCTGGCCGTGGATTCTTTCGGGGCCATTTTTGGACTGTGTTTGAAATGGGAAGGGCAGTTTCCCTTTTACTATGTGCTTCTGCAGTGTTTTTCAGGGCAGGTTTCATAATGCATTGCACTCTGTGACTGCAGCTTGTTCTGGCCATAGGGAACAATGGGATACCAAAATGGGTTGTGTCTACCTACCACCCAACCCACAAAAGAAATGGCCAAGCAGGCAATTTTAAACAAATGTTTAACTTTTCCCCCAAACCCCCATTGGAACCTATGGGGACATTGGATCCTATGGGGTTTTGGGGAACAGTTAAATATCGCCTACTTACCCATTTCTTTTGTGGGCTGGGTGGTAGGTTGCAGCCATTACGCCCTGTCCCCCAACCAATTTTGGTGCCCCTAGGAGCTACCCATAGGGAACAATGGGGTTTTTCAAGTTTGTTCCATCGAAAATGGCCAGACCAATTGATTCGACAGAACATTTCACCCATTTGCATTTAATTTTGAACTTTAAACAGAATGCAAAATCCATTTCATGCATGTCCCTAGCTCAAATCAGACCTACCTTTATTTCAGACCCATTAAGGAAGAGAAACCTCTAGTTTGAAAGAAAGACCTCAACCCTAAATTGGCCTAAGATCATATCAAAGATGAATCTCAGGGCCGTCTATCGCTGGAGGAGTGGTAAAGCCTTCCCGTTTCTTAATCACTAGAAAATAGTGGACAGGACTCCTGCCATTCCGTCACCAGTCCAGTCAAGATTTGCCAGTAGCCAGGCACCATGCCAGCAGCTGTTTCATGTGTCCAGAAAGGGTGAATCTGTAGAGACTAATGCTCTTTCAGCCAAGGACCTGCCTGCTGCTAGACTAAGGTAAAACTCAGTGCTAGTTAGTTCATGTTTCGTATTTCTTTTGAATTCCCATGTGCCTTTCTTTACTCCCAATTTCCCTTATTTTCCCCAGCTCCTTACTCTCTGTGCAACTCTTTCTTAATAAACTGCATATACTTAGAAGTGGCTTCAGTCTGGTTTAAAAGGTTCTGAAGTGTTACTTGCAAAACTCTTTTCCGTGTGCCTCGTAAGGTCATGCGCTACTGATGAGTTGTTTTTAGATTAATATACTGTTTGTCTAGAGCTATGTTGTGTGGATTCTGGGTGTTCAGTTTCCGTAAGTCCCAAGCCAGACAGTTCTAGGGTTGTTGAAACTATGTCTGAACCTGGTCAGTGGCTTTAGATCAGTTTTCAACTGGTGGCAGCCTACCTCACGGAGTGGCATGCTCCTAAATTGGGAGCAAAGCAGTGTTCTCTCTAATTATTTTCATCTCTGTGCAGAATGAGTTTTGTTCTGGGCATTAGTATCAAGGCATTGTGTGTGCACATACACTGAGTGGGACCTTTCCAATTCAACCTGAGCGGGATCTAAAATTAACTGAGTGGACATCAAAATACTTGTGAGCGCATGCACATGTGCACGCCTTAGAGGGAACACTGGATCAGAGCAATCTCTCTACTGAAGAGTAGATCCCAGGAAAGCATAGAGTAATCCCCGTCCCATCACACCAGCATAATCTTTCTTCTCAGATTCTGTTTGCATTGCTGGACTTACTGATACTCCTAGTCATTTGCTAGGAGATACCAAGTGAGAGGTGAAAGGGATCGGCAGCCCTTTCTCTAGCAATTATTTAATTAGATTCTGCTTTAAATATGATTGGGACCAGGGGTGGCCCAAGGTATCAAGGCACCTGAGGCAAGGTGCCAACTGCAACCTTGCCCCAGGCTCCTAATCAGGGCCAAACTCCCTATCCAATCAGACCCTGCAAGCTTTGAAAGTGGTGTGGGGAAAGGCGAGGAGAGAAGGCTGCCAGCAGCCTCTTCTTCTCTCTTAGAGCCTCTTGCCAGCTTTGCAAGGAGTGTGAGAAGCACTACTTGCAAAGTTTGTGTGAAGAAATGACTCCTTCCCATTGTGTCCTATGGTTTATTTAATTTGTTCTGTGTCCCCTCCAGGCTCTGCAAGGGTTAAAAGGTAGCAACCTCTAACAGCCAAGTCTGAGGTAAATGTCTGCTGCAGAGTTGACAGGGAACAAGGAATCTGACAAGGAAAAAGCCTATAGGTAACAGAGAAGGCATATGCGCTGGCTTAGGAGGGGTCTGAAAGGTACCGCCAGGGCTATCGCATGTTTGTAATTTTTAGGGGGAATTGAGGATTTATTGTAGAAGGAGAGGGGATATGGACAGGAGGTCATGGGAACCTTGAGGACCTGGGGGGTATTGTGGAGACAAATGGGTTATCTCGAGTAACTGTGCTTTGGAATTCTGATGTGATGGTATTGGTTTGTTTTGAGATGAGGAAAGTACCTTGGACTTAAAGTTGCCACTTGCTTTAGTGGGGGGGGGGGCAGGGAGGCCACAGGAAGAGCAAAGAGACAAATATAGGCCTCAAAGCTTGAGAAAGGAAGGGGTGAATTTGGGAGACCCCTACTAGTACATCATGAAAGAGAGGCATCTAAACACCGTTGATACTGTGGAAGAGAAGGGACCGGGTTTCACGATCCGTGAGACCCGGTTTGGGGGCGGTGAGCGGGAAGAGCGGGCTAAACCCGCTCTCCCCGCTCACGAGCAGGGAGGGAGCCCTGGGCGGCAGGATCAGCCGCCCACACGATTGCCGGCTCCGAGATGGAGCCGGCGGGGGCTGGGGAGCTCGGGGGCCGCGAGTGCGCAGGGCATACTGGGGCGACCCCCGGAGCTGGGAGCTGGAGCACTGCAACTTGAGACAGCTTGTAGGTGCAATGCTATCGCTGGTAAGCACCTTCTAATTTACTTTTGAAGGTCTCTCTGGCCACAAACCTCCCAAACCACCTGCAGCTGAGAGCTGGTCTTGTGGTAGCAAGCATGACTTGTTGCCTTAGCTAAGCAGGATCTGCTCTGGTTGCATATGAATGGGAGACTAGAAGTGTGAGCACTGTAAGATATTCCCCTCAGGGGATGGAGCCACTCTGGGAAGAGCAGAAGGTTCCAAGTTCCCTTCCTGGCTTCTCCAAGATAGGGCTGAGAGAGATTCCTGCCTGCAACCTTGGAGAAGCCGCTGCCAGTCTGTGAAGACAATACTGAGCTAGATAGACCAATGGTCTGACTCAGTAGATGGCAGCTTCCTATGTTCCTATGAGCTGTCCTACTGGAATCTGCTAGGCCTTGAAAGAGAAGTCTAGGAAGCTTGTTTGTTTTGTATTTTACACTCTAATGACACTCTTGCCAACTGAACATTTCATTATTTGTTCCTGTACTGTGGTTTTTGTTTTTGTTTTTAATTTTTGAAGGCTTTTGTTACAGTAAACCTGTTCTTGTTTTTATACTATTTTAGTGGTGTCTCCGTCTGTTATTTTAGTCCCACTTTATGCCTACCTGCCCATTTTATATACCACACAGCTGACTTTTGGTGGTGTTGTTTTTTTGAAAGATAGAGTCACACAAGCTAAAGGTCTTATTTGGGGGCAGCGGATGGTTAGACTAAGGGCCAGCTGCAGCCAAGCCCTCACAATTTGCAAGGGTCAGATTGGTCCCAAAGACCAATGACACTAATGGCAGGGGGTGGGGGTGGCATATTTCCATCCAGCTATTGTCCTAATAATCCACTGCTTGAGGTGACCACCTCACCTCCATGAAAGAACCACTCATGATCGGGACAGACATCTGAAGGATTTAATTTGGCTTTGAATGACAAAAGGTGATCGGGACTTCAAGAGCCCAGGTAAATAGACGGAAATGGCATAGTACACCCTGACAGAGATTATTAGAAAGCTGTTGTTCCCCATCTACAGCCTGACCCATTCAGACAATGCTTGGACTGATCTTTCTGCCTCCTCTCAGTTTTCTCTTCTTCTTTGTCCACAGGGATTTAATTTTAGAAATTTAGATATGCCAAGATTCTTAAATTAAAATGAGAAATTAGATTAGAAAGAATCAGTTCTTGACTCTAGGAGCATGTTTTCACACATATTGAAATGATGTTTCCTAGATGATGTCTAGAATTCAGCCATGGATGGAACTGATAATCAGTATCTATGGACAATTGCAGCAAGAAGCAGGAGCTGCTCCTCTCTCAGATAGCACCTCTTCCGGGATGAGAGTTTACTTGAGGCTTATGCTTTGACATTGACATCACCTCCTAAGCATCTAGAATATCACATACAGCCTGCGGCCTGCAAATTTAACTCGTTTGATCTACGTCTTTCAGACACTTTCCATTTATATCTGCAGCACTTTGTAATAAAAGTTCAGGTAAAACTAGGTCTGTCATGAAAATTAGATATCTTAAACAGAATAGGTGATGAATAGGTACGTAATACAATTATGGCAGCATAAACCAGAAATAGTTCAGTTCAGTGCTTGATTTCACCTTTTAACAACTTTTCTTGGGCACATTGTTAAAAATTTATAAGTTGGAGGTGTCTAAAGAAAAGCTGACTCCAGCGGAGCAAGTATTTCACTCACCACTGTGAGAGTTTAGATGAATTTCTAGGGCTCTTGCATTAGAAAAGCTTTTGGTGCACTGTGGAAAGGGGCAGACGCTGGAGATCTGCTGAATGCTCTCATCATTTTCCTCCGCTAGTTGAGCTCCTTCTCTTTGCCTCCCGCTGCAATAGTACATGAGGTGAGCCTGCAGATTTCGCTCGCTCCGGTACCAAATGCCACAAGATTTGCAGGGGAATATATCCTCTACGAGAAAAAATAACAGGTGCAAGTAAGCCATAGTTTACTCCTGCCGACAAGTCTTAGAGCAACAAGTCTAAGCTGTTTGATCTTCTTATTTTAAAAATACCCATTTAGCAGCAGGTTCGCAGTGCCGCACATGATTAATAAATAACACATAGGAACTAGACAGAAGCCAGATGTAAGAACTAATTATGGGTTTTTTTGAATCTGTTCATTTAAAAGAATTCTTGGTAGACATGCACTGAGCAAATGCAATATATGTGCAACTTGTTTACCTAGAAACACATATCTTTTGGAATTGCTCTTCAGAAATCTGCGGTACAGAGTCAGCAAGCTGCTTGATCCACAATAATTGTCAAAAACAAAATAAATACTCAGAATTTCCATTGTGGTATAATTTTATTGGCTTGTGACCAATAACTATTCAGTTAAATACAAGAACAATCTTAAATAGAAAAACTTTAACTAAATTACTATGTGAATAAAATAAATAAACAACTCTATTTTTCTCTTTAAATGTTTGAAAATGGTTATTTCTTGTGTTGAGATTAAAGGCACATAAAATACACATAAAATAATGCATTTTTAGTAGGAAATTATAGCATTATTTCATTTATTTACTTACAAAATTTTTAGACTGTTAGAAAAAAAATGTTCACCAGATTGTTGCCCAAACATTTTAAATATAAATATCAAAAACATCCCATAAAAACAATAATTTTAAACTACGCTGAGCAGGATCTTGTCAGCAGAAACTTCTGTTCATGGAAGAGGGCATTGTGCTTGCACAGGCACCCCATTAGTGGTGTGTTGCTCCATTGGCAGAAACTCCTTTCAGTCACAGAAGATGCTTTTGCTGATGGAGCAACACTCTGCTGAAGGTCTGGATGCCACTCTCTATCATGAAGAAGGAGAAGAAGAAGAAGAAGAAGTAGTAGTTGTTATTTAGGATATTTTTATATCACTTTCCAATGAAAAATTCTCAGTGGTTTACACCACAAAAGGAATGAGAACATGGTTCCCTGTTCCAAAGAGGCTTACTCTAAAAAGACAAACAAAGGAGACACCAACAGCCACTGGGAGAGATGCTATGCTGAGCTAATCAGGAGTTACTATCTCCCTGTTAAATATGAGATACACCATTTTAAAATGTACGTCTTTGTCCAGTTAACAGGAGGATTTAAAGGAAAAGATGATGATGATGATGATAATAATAATTAATAAACAATATAAGTGGAAAATCAGACATCACCAAGACCTGGCAATGGCGTAAGAATGGCAACTTGAAGAAAGAAACAGAAGGTTTAATACTGGCTGCACAAGAACAGGCACTAAGAACAAATGCAATAAGAGCCAAAGTCGAAAAATCCACAACAAACAGCAAGTGCCACCTTTGTAAAGAAGCAGATGAAACAGTGGACCACCTAATCAGCTGTTGTAAAAAGATCGCACAGACTGACTACAAACAAAGGCATGACAAAGTAGCAGGGATGATACACTGGAACATCTGCAAAAAATACAAGCTACCTGTAGCCAAGCATTGGTGGGACCATCAAATTGAAAAAGTTGAAGAAAATGAAGATGTAAAAATATGATGGGACTTCCGACTACAAACAGACAAACATCTGCCACACAATACACCAGATATCACTGTAGTCGAGAAGAAAGAAAAACAAGTCAAAATAATCGACAACGCAATACCAGGGGATAGCAGAATAGAAGAAAAAGAAATAGAAAAAATCACCAAATACAAAGATCTACAAATTGAAATTGAAAGGCTGTGGCAGAAAAAGACCAAAATAATCCCAGTGGTAATTGGTGCCCTGGGTGCAGTTCCAAAAGACCTTGAGGAGCACCTCAACACCATAGGGGCCACAGAAATCACCATCAGCCAATTATAAAAAGCAGCTTTACTGGGAACAGCCTATATTCTGCGACGATATCTATAACAATTGACAATAAAATTCTGGCATCCCAGGTCCTTGGGAAGGACTCAATGTCTGGATAAAACAAACCAGTCAATAACACCTGTCTGACTGTGTAAACAAGAAATAATAATAACGATGATGATGAGGTCCTACCCAAGTTTGGGAGCTGTGTATGCTCCCAATTGGTTGTGTGAGTGCAAACAACTAGGGAGAAGGAGGAAGAAGTGATTGTGTGGAAGCAAAGTAGGAGGAAAAGCTGGGCAGGGCAGCTTTTCCTCCTAGCTTGGTCAAATGCTGGGTATGAAAGCTGGGTAGGCCAGTGCTGTCCCACCCAGCTTTTCCTCCTACTTTGCTTCCACACAATTACTTCTTCCTCCTCCTACATAGTTGTTTGCACACACACAGAAACCCACACCCACAAAAATTGGGAGCACACCCAACTCCCAAACCTAGGTAGGACGCTTGTCCTACCCTGTTTTCATTTGTGTGAATGATCACAATAAGTCTGTAAGGTAAGTATTATCATCCCCATACTGCAACTAAGACTTCAAGGGAGTAGCTTGGCTTGCCTGGGAGGAGAGCTGGTCTTGTGGTAGCAAGCATGACTTGTCCCCTCTGGTCTGCATTTGAATGGGGTACTTGTGTGAGCACTGTAAGATATTCCCCTTAGGGGATGGAGCCGTTCTGAGTATGCAGTCCTCTGTATGCTTGCATGCAGAAAGTTCCCAGTTCCCTCCCTGGCTTCTCCAAGATAGGGCTGAGAGAGACTCCTGCCTGCAACCGTGGAGAAGCCGCTGCCAGTCTGTGTAGACAATACTGAGCTAGATGGACCAATGATCTGACTAGGTATATGGCAGCTTTGTACGTTCCTGTGTAAGGTCACCTAGTGAGCTGATGGCAGAGGCAGGATTCAAACCAGGCAAGTCCTGATTTACATACAGCTTAGCCCCTATACTATAACACCCCTTGTTTTAACGTAGCCAGAACTGATCAGTGAAACTTTCTGCCATAGTATGCAGTGAAGGCCAACACTACTGCTGGACTGAAGACTGGAAGAGATGAGCTCACAGCCCAGAAATGTCTGGGGGAAAACTGTGCAAAGGCGGGGAGGCTTAGACAGGTGCAGTACATGAGCCATTCTTCTTAAACACTGTAAATGACACTACCTTCATTTATTTCTTTTATCTTAGGTTTGATCTAGACAAATAACTTGCCAGTGTTAAACCTATTCCTGGACCATTTTATTCCAGATTGTACATGCAAAATTGCATGCTTGAATGCTCTACAATAGGTTTTCTTTTCTTTTCTTTAAAGCTGGCCCAAAAATGCCTTCCCATTTTTGCTGCCCCATTTGCAGGTGGAGAAAATGGTAAAGGCTTTATTCAGAGGGGTATGCATGAATTTTTGCCCAATTTCAGAAGGTTTACCAGCAACTGACATGTGAATATCCTTTTAATTCTTTTCCTTAATGCAGCACCTGTGCAGGTAGTAGCAACAGTGCTGAAGTACTGGAGGCCTTCCACCATTTCTTCCACTGGAATGCACTGGGAAATGATGGAATGTCTGGTCATTTTTCTCGGGGGGTGGGGGGATGGCCAGCAGGAGCCAGCCTCCAAGAAGGCACTGAGTGCTTCAGATGCTGCTGCTGCTACCACTATAGCATTAAATACAAAAAAATAAAAGAACACCGCTGCTGCTGCCGCCGCCACCGCCTTCAGGAAGCCCCCTAAAAATGGGTAATCATTTGAAGTGAAAAAGTCCAATTAGTGCTTCCCTCTGAACTTGTTCCATCCCACCTCCCCCGCAAAAGATATTTCGGCAAATTCTCAGGCCAGCACTGTACGCATGGTGGAAAAATTAGTTCTGTATGCAAAAAGGGAGTGTTTGGTTTTAGGGGAAATTCCACAGTGCAGTGACCTACCTGTAGTTGTACAGCCCAGGAACTTAATAAAGGAAATTGAAAAGCATTTATTTTCTTGGTGTGACGCTTATGCTGCTGCTGATTGTTAAATTGTAGACGAATTGGTCTTGCAAGAAATATGAGTGCATAGTTACAATGTTAATTTTATTAATACTGTTTTGGAAACAAAATGTGTTGGATCACTCACTGTTGACAATAGCTGTTGGCAAAATGGATGCCATAGCAGCTTGTTGAGGAAGCAACTGTATCGAATCCAGCAGACGAGCGGGATACATCCCCTCTGTAAGAGTCATCTGACTTGCAGCTTGCAGCCTTGAGTCAAAATCCACAACAAAGGCAATGAGCTCTTCACCCTCAGCAATGGTCTTCGTCGTCGTGCACCAAAGCTGTCCCCCTACACAGAAACACACACACAAAACCAGAAAGATTTAATGGTCAGCTGCAGTGCTGTGTTCTAATTTGGGTGGCGATGAATTGCAGCACTCTGCCTTTACAGCTCTTTGTTTCTCCACAGCAATGTTGATGCTTTGAGCCAGCCATGCTGAAAATATAGGTAGACGATGCATTAACTGTACTGCAAAGGAATTACAGACAACAGCAAGTCTTGTGCAAGCCATTGTCTCACTCAAATGCAGCTGTTTTGCCTTATGAAAAGCAGGCATTCTCAGAAGTATGATACAGAGGAATATATTTTCACTGGTTGGTATCCTGACTAACCAAATACCCTCAAAAGATTGCATAGTTGGGCTAAAAAACCCCCCAGAGATTTGTGGGATTGCACTATTCTGCTATACCACTCTTGCATAAAAGTTCCCTTTAAAATAAACAAGGTGGGCCACAGGTTGCACAATTGTAAACATGCTTGTGGTAGTGCAACACTAGTCTTGAACACAAGCTCCATACTTAGCACAAGTAACTAGCACAATGTCCTTCTGCAAGCACTTCATTCCTCAGGATGGCACACTAGGCCCATCCACACTATCCTCCTATCATAGGAGGAGCACCCAGCCAGGCTAGGAGAGCCAGGCGTGCCCTCGAGCAATAAACCCCAAGAACGAGATAAGAGGATGGGAAAGTGATTGTGGGAAGTGGAGCTGGGTAGGATGCATGCCCTGCCCTACTGATCTTCCCAGCATTTTACTGAGGATGGATGAAAAGCCATCCTACCAAGCTCCCACCTCACTCTCCTCTCCTATCTTCTCTGGATTAACAAGACTACGGATCATACTCTGTTTGGGCACTCCTGCTACCCAGATGACAATCATGTGAATGAATCTACTGGTTTTTTATGGTTAGCAGTTTTGCTGAACTTTCTGTTTTGTTTTTGTCCAGGCCTTATGTACAATTTGTATGCAATATATTTATGTCTCTCACGAGACCATCCCTAGGGAAACAAATCACCTACTACTGGAAAGCACAGCTCTGAGATCCTCACAAGGTCACTTCTACCCTTTGTTGGTGTTTGTTACACACTTTTTCTAAACAAAACGCACACACATACTAACCTACCTACCTACTTTCCCTTATGTAATAATAATTGACTGTTTTAGCTTCCCTTATGCTAACCGAACTTCCTGTTCAGATATGCCAAAGATCTGTTTCATAAAGCCTTATTCAAATAAAGCTTTGTTTAAAAGGGAAACTTTCTTCAAACAGCTAGATACACTATAGCTCTGTGCTATGTCACGTGGAGTGCATTAAAAAGAAAATTAACTATGCAAGTAATGCACTAATGTATTTGAATGTGATAGTGAATGCTCATTTATTTAACATGTTTAGACAGGCAAAGCACTTATATTGTGTTATCTCTACTCTCAGGCCTAGATACATATCCAGTACAGTTGTGGCTAAAATAATGTTGCATAGTTTATACATTATAAAGCCTTTTCTTCTACAAGTTTTGTATATATAGCAAAAGCTATATGTTGTATTCATTAGACAAGGGGAAAAATGGGTACCAATTTTGATAATATTGCTGTTTATCTTTCAGCATAACTGCCTTTTCAACTACACTTCATTTTTTCCCTCCTCAAAGAGATTACAGTTTTAAAACAACTTGTTGCAAAAATCTGGTCGAAGAGATAACAGTATATGATATGCAACAGCTAAATAGAAGAATTAGGACATTGTTTTATTGGAATCTTGGACAATTAATTAATCCAGTCCTATTAGCTTTCAAAGATGAGCAAACACAACAGCATCACTCTGTGTGTTTGGTGGGGGGAACTAAGGCGGAGCTCTTAGACCTCAAAGTGATACAGAAGTTCCAAAACGGGGGTGGGGGGGGGAGAGTATTTTATTCATAGTAATGCAGATGGGTTGGTTACAATGACTGCAGCAAATTTATTACAACTACTATAATTTTGAGGGTTTCCGGTTTCCAGAATTCATTACACTAAACACTGCTCTTGTTTTTTCATGGCAAGTTACCACTCATGAAAAAAAACAAAATCTCAAATTCCTTAAAAACCTGGATTTGAGCTGTGGCATAAATAAAGCAAAAAAATTTTTTAAGTGGATTTGCTTCATTGGATCATTTATTTGAATCCCTGAATTATTAGGGTGCTATTGTACATTTATATCACAAATACAAATATTATGGATATTTATATACCGCTTTTCAACAAAAAGTTTCCAAAGTGGTCTACATAGATAGACAGATAGAAAGAAAGGGCTCACAATCTAAAAAAACCCCCAACATAGATAGACACTAGCAACAGCCACTGGAGGGATGCTGTGCTGGGGCTGGATAGGGCCAGTTTTTATCTCCCTAAATAAAGAGAATAAATAAAAATAATAATATTTTAAAATTATTATTTTTACAATAAAGAGAATCACCACTAAATAAATGGAATCACCACTTTTAAAAAGTGTCTCTTTGCTCAGTTAGCATTTCTCAACACCTCATACATGTAAGCCTTCATTATGAAGCATTCAGGCATGCAGAGAGAGGCTGACATCCAAACTAAGGAAGTGCAGTGCCATGTGAGAAGTTGCAGTGTTTATGATGGCTTCAACTAACTCAGGAGCAGCGACATCTCCTTCCCCAAGAGGTCATATGTGTCACATGAAAATAGATCCCTGAGAGTCAAACAGCCCTCAGGGTTGTATTTTCATGTGGCACAAGCACATCTGGGGGAAAGGGAGGGCATCAAAATTCACCACTCTATGTGAGCACTGGTGCTGTGTAAGTTGGGAAATCAGGTGTTCTTGCCTCTTTATAATTAAATAATATTATTTAATATTATTATTTATAATAACGTAGCACTGGTGCTTCTTTAGTCTGGATGCCAGCCACTGTCTTCCTTCTGCCACTTTCCATGTATACCCCTGGATGCCTAGGAAGAGAACTTCTCCAGCATTTCCTTTACATCAGTGATATTCCCCATAAGTCACTATAAACCCCCTAAAACTGCCATTCTAAGAACATTTAACTGGCTAAATGCCAAATCTTGGTGAGCAGCTGCTTACTCAAGTTGTCCCGCAAATGCTGGTAACACTAGTGAGCATCCAGTAAGCATTTTTCTTGAACTTTCTGTTTTCTTCTATTTCAATATCTTTTCTTACATATCTTGCATGTCTTTTCACCAGGAGGAGGTAAAAATTCTCAGTGACAAAAAAATTAATGGCCAGGGTGTTGTCATTTCCTAGTCTTTGTGCTTTCCTTCATTCCATGTCTTTGGCAGCTTTATCCCTCGATCAAGCCTTTATCCTTCTATCTCGCCCTCATCCCCCCAAAAGATGCTGTGCTCATCTACAGTGTGCCAGCAGGCCCTCCCCCAGCACTGATGCACTGAGAAGCCACACACCACCGCACTCTCTGTGCTTTTGGCATTTGTCTGAAGAGGCAAGCTCCGTAAGCATGACGGAACTTGTTTCTGTGATGGAGCTGTGGTGCTCCAGCCTTCCAACCACAGAAACAAGCTTCATCACGCTTATGGTGCCTGCCTCTTCAGACAAACATCAGCAACACAGAATGGCTTGCGGCATTAGCAGGAGTTCCAGGAGTGCTTTCGGGACACTGTATGCAAATACAGAGTCACTTTTTGGGGGAACGTTTGAAGAGGGCTCATCTCTTTCAAGTATCTCCTCAACTCACTTTCCCCTGTAGCCACATATTGTCTGTTTCAACATATATGTCCTTTCACCAGAAGGGAGCACAAATTCTCAGTGACAAGACAAAATAAAAAATTAAAAAATGGCCAGGGTGTTGGAATGCAATGCAAGCCACTTATATGAGCCTAAGTACAGTGGTCCCTCGACTTACGAAGCACTCGACATCCGAAGATTTCGACATACGAATGACAAAAAATACCGGAAGTCGTTGCCGGTTTAGATGCGGCTTCCTCGACCTACAAATTTTTAGATGCGGTTTCCTCGACTTACGAGTGTTCCGGACCTCCATGGATGCGCTTTTCGACTTACGAAAATTCCGACCTACGAACGTGCGTTTGGATCGGATTATCTTCATAAGTCGAGGGACCACTGTACTGTAATGCGCTCTATGTGGGGCTGCCCTTGTACGTAGTCCAGAAACTACAGCTGGTCCAGAATGCGGCAGCCAGGCTGGTCTCTGGGTCATCTCGGAGAGACCATATAACTCCTGTATTGAAGGAGCTACACTGGCTGCCAATATGTTTCCGGGCAAAATACAAGGTGCTGGTCATAATCTACAAAGCCCTAAACAGTTTGAGCCCTGGGTATTTAAGGGAACGCCTTATTCTGCATGAACCCCACCGCCCACTGAGATCTGCTGGAGAGGTCCGTCTGCAGCTGCCACCGTCCGTCTGGTGGCCACTCGGGGACGGGCCTTCTCCGCTGCTGCCCCGAGGCTTTGGAATGCACTCCCTAGTGAAATAAGAGCCTCCCCATCTCTGACAGCTTTTAAAAAGTCTTTAAAAACACATTTCTTCACCCGGGCTTTTAATTAATGTTGTCTTAATGGTTTTGGTGGTTTTAATGCTGTTTTAAAATATTGTTTTAAAGTTTTTAAATTGTTGTAATGTGTGTGTCCCCAACCCCCCCATTTTTGTCTTAATGAATGTTTTGCTTTGTTTTTGTTCTGTTGTAAACCGCCCAGAGACGTAAGTTTTGGGCAGTATGAAAATATTTTAATTAATAAATAAATAAGTAGCTCTTAGGGCCCCAGCTGTTATTTGTTAAATCCAGCACCGAGCCCTGCTGCCAACCCAGCAGCCGTGCTTGTGCCTTTAAACTGTGAGAAACAGCAATAGATGGAGCACCCTCATGAGTTCCTACCCATTATAGCCTTCCTTCTGTGGGCAAAACAAAGTTCCTGCTTGATACAATAAGCTGGAAATGAAGATAGGTGAAGGGACAGGTAGGAAGCAAAGCAGCTGTTTCCTTCCTTGTCTTTTCACAACTTTTAAAGGGGCAGGCATGATAGACAGCAGGCAACACTAACCCAGTATTTGATGATGCAGTTTGAACCAAAAGGAAAGCCTATCTTAGGTTGCCCCATTTTTCTACATCTTTTGTGACCCACCAATGCACCAAGCACTTCTTCTGTTCAGGAAAGGTTACAAACTAAATGAGGCAATTTCTCAAAATCTGTGGAAAAGAAGGTGTGAGCTGTCTGTCCTTTATAATGTTTATGATTGAGGGTCTTGTGAATATAGATCTGGTTCCTAACAAGAAGCTTATTAGTGACCCACATAATTGCCATCAAAACTGTGCACTGCAGATTTTGAGAGTAAAGCATAGAGTCATAGTTCAAAGTTTATTAAATTTTGGAAATTCATACTTCTGTTACAGGAATCAGTTCCCTCAAATATTGCCAAGTCCTGCCAATTTTGTTTTTCACATGTTGTTTTTATTATTTATGAAATCAGTGCCTGCAGAATGTCATGCAGACCTCTGCTGATAAACTCTAATTAAGATTAAGACAAGTCCTTTGGAAAGGATCCCATCATTAGCAAACCCGATAAACACACACAAAAAATACTCCCTACTTGTCAAACCAGAACTATTCAGTAGCCTAACAGTATTATCTGTTGCTAGGCTACAGCACTGACAAAGGTTCAATTATATTGTGTGGCCATACCTATAGAGTCCTGTATAAGCAAAATGTATCTTGTGTAAAGGCACAGAACTTCAGCCATTCATGGCACCTCACAATAGCAAAAATCAGGTTAATAATTACACAATGCACTGCAAAACAATTGTTGAGATGCATTATGTGTATATGCACAATCACTTCTAATTTATCTTGGTGATTGATAGACATTTGTTTTGTAACAGAACAAAATGCCAGCAATAGGGGACCATAAACCATAGAACACATCTGGGACATTCGGAATAGAGAACCTAGCCTAGCATAAAATATGTGTGAAAAATGGAGCCAATAAAATCTTATGAAGAGATAAAGTAATATCCACATCCTGATCCAAATACAAAACTACATCCCATCTCATATTGGACATGGTAACTGCTTGAAATGCAGCTATCGGCATTGCTCCATTTGGCAAGCAGTTTGCACAAAGAAGTTTCACATGGGTCTGCATCAGTTCTAACCTTTGCAATAATGTACTTGAAAGTAGACTTTTGCAACTGCGCAGCAGGCTGTTTCACACAAATGACTTCTGTCCGCATGGTAAATTTACAGTGCTCTTGTTTTCATATAATTGTACCAATGAATGGTACAGTTACACATTATACTTACACATGGAGCTCCTCTACATTCAAACTGTTTAGGAATGGGGTATCTCCAATACTTGGTTGGACAGGAAGCCGGACCAGAAAGCATTCAATCACAATTAGTGCAATTGGGTACGCTGCTGTCAAGCCTTATACAGTAAACATGGCTAGAAACATAACAGGGACCTATTTGGACAGTGCTTATTTCTGCTCCCTCCTGTCTTTGTAACAGTGGACTTCTTTGGGGAATTTTGTAAATCATTCACTCTTATTTGTCTTTTTTAGTGCTCATTATTATTTCCCCCCTAAAAGAGTAATGTTTAATATAAGGGCCATATGTAGCTATTTGTTTTTAAAGCATTTTCCCTGCTGAAAACTCAGTTGGGGGCTTTCCCTCAAAATCAGTGGTGCCATATGGCTTCTGATTAGTCCTTCTATTGCTTTTATCAGCACTGGCTTTCCAGAGGGAATGGCTAAAAATAGTTTAAACTTTCCTCCTAAGACAAAGGGAGTGGTGAAATGTAAGGCAGCATCGCCTTCCCTGGGTTTCGGGTCTCCGCAGCAGAGGCAGCTCTAGAGTGCTTCTGTATTAATGGCTGTATGAAGCAAGTCCCTCCTATTGCACAATCAGGCTTTGTTAAGCCATCTGAACTGAGCCAATTGCCTTGTGAACACACCTAGTTGTCTATGAAAAAAGTTGCTCTCAGAATGCCATTTGGTTGCTAATCAGTCTAGGCCTGCCACAACCGACTGTGCAGCCACGTTATGCAGATTTCCCCCCTTTCCCTTCTGCTTCTAATTTGTGTGTAATGCCTTCGACTCTGTCACTGCAGGAGCAGCAGAAGTGTCCATTTCCTGCGTACACATGTTTTTGTGAAGGAGGGTCAGGAGACTATCGGAGCTCATTGAATCGACAACTTGTATTAGTCTGCAGACTTAAAATGACACCCAGGCACAATCAGCCTTACTACTGTCGGAATAAATAGCTTCTATTTTGTGAAAAGACATTTAAAAAATAGCCCTGGGAAGAATATGTTTGTTTGCATATATATGTTTGCCTTGTGTTTGGCTTTTATGTTAAGCATTTAAAGGGAATTCACAAACCCAGAATCATACATTTTCCCTTGAGGGGAGGTGTGTGCATTTACTTTGCTATTTCGAATAACTTCCCTATACCAAATAATGCCTCCATTAATGCCTAAGACATGTCGGACCTCTGGGTTTTGACATTAACAGCGTGCATATATCTATATGTAGCCACACAAAAATTCTAATAAATTCAAATCCAATACTGTTGAAATTCTTGACAGTAGAGTAGTGCAAGGAATAGAACTTATAAATTATGTGTGCCCCTTTTTTGAAAAATGCTTTGGAGGTTTCTTTGTGCATTGGCAAATACAGTAGGAATATGAGGTATTGTGTGGTTCCTTCTGCACAGTACCTGATAAAAGAATAAAGAGCTTTGACATATTCTTAAAACAATAGAGGAATTAAAGAGAAACAATGGGCCAGCTGCTTCATTAATACAATCAAAAGAGAGCCCAGCACAGAGGAGTCCAGATAATTAAGCACTACTCTTTTAGACCTTTTTTCTATAATAAAATTGCTTAAAAATTTATTAACTACTTCACAGTTGTTAGATAGATCTGTGCACTTGTTTATTTGGGTTGATTAATGCCTTTTCAGTATTCTCCAACATGCCAACTCATGGTTTATACAAGTTTTTGAGTAAAATAATGTAAGAAATAACCGATAGGAATCTGTACCAAACACAGCAATAAATCAAAAGCATTTTGCAAACAGTCTTTCCTGTTACTAAACAATTCTCAACATTTTTCACTTGTATATGTACCTCCTAAATATTCGGTAGGACATCTGGGGTTTTTTTCTCCATGCATGCATCTGAATAGCCCATTCTCATAGAGGATTTCAGCAACAGCTCATGTAAATTCATACTTCTCTAAAATTAATGGAAAGTGCTTGCAGTATTACATTAGGATTAATGAGATGATATCCCAGAATTTTCCTGTAATTTTTCCTTGTTTACTGATCAAAGGACGTTGTCAAATGGTACTCAACCTCTAATCTTAATTTTAGCTCCTGCATGTATAAACTCTGCAGCCTTTTCATGGCAGAAAATGTAGGATTTGTATGATCGCCCCCTGCCAAAAGCTACCATTTGTACTCTCACATTCCTGATGACGAAGCCAATGTATTTATCACTACACTATAATGCATAAGCTTTTATTTTATTATTTTACATGTCATTTAATGTGAAATAACAGGGTGGCCCATAAAACAAAGTACTAGTCTTAGAGACCAGGTTTCTTCAACAGTGCTGATCACCTTTGAGCCAGAAGATTTCTATAGTTTCCTCTTTCTACGAAACTTACACAGGATTCAGAGACCAAGCTGCCTTATCTTGCTTTCATTGTGAATGGGGACTTTTCTTTGCTAATGAAATCAGGTCTGCAGCAATATGGCAAAACACCAAATAGCAAGGCATTTTGGCTCCAGCACAGTAATATCCTTTACATACACCCCCGAGACTGCATGCATACTGCAGATTTTGCTAATTTTTCCTGAATGTGAACTCCTCCAAATTGCATCTCAAGTTATTTTTGTCCCCATCCCCTTGACCTCAGCTTGGTGGGAGTTTAAACAGGAGCTTGCAGTGTGACATGGGGTGCTATGGTCCACTAATGGAACCCCAAACACCCACTATATATACAGCTTCTCTGGATCATGGCCTTAATTTTAAAAGAGAGAGAGAGAGAACAAAGTTATTTCATTGATAACGTTTGCGTATTATGTTTCACACATGACCAAGAAAATACAAACACATTGACCACTTGTTCCTTTTACATGTTCGTTATTTGCATGCAAAGGGATGATTGTTGATAAATGTAGTACTGCCCAGTAACCTTTATTTCATAATACTGAAATGTAGCTTTAAAAATAACTGGTGTATCTTGGCACATGAATTGTAATCTACTTTTAACCTTGTAGACACTCAATCTTGTATTAGGGTAAGGATTTGAATCTGTGACTGCTGGAGTTAATAAATAATGTAAAGTTCCATGAGATAGGCACACAAACTACATCAGTGCTCAGAAGAAGAAGAAGAAGAAGATCATAGAAAAATGTGATAAATTTTATTGGATCCCCCCCCCCCCGATTGAGCTGTCACAGCTTATTTACCACAGGAGGAAACAATTAAACCCATATTCTTAGAAGTTTTGTGCATTTTAAGAGGCTTACGGGTCTCCTTCTGGCACCTTAGTTCAAATCCTGAGTTAATCATAGTCAATACACATCTTTCTATTAGTACGCTGGTTGTGGTTGTTTTTAAGGAGTTTTAGTTGAAATAGTTCCTAGAGGACCAGTGCCCAGAATACGAATCTATTACATCTTTGGCACAAATAGCAACCCTTGCTTTTAAGTGGATGAATCTATAAGGCAACATGGTCCCACACATCTCCAATTTATGCCTCCTGGCTGGAAGCTGTAAATGAAGTAAAAATAAAATCCATCCACAAACAATGAAAGAAGAGATAGTTTATTCACATCTGGGTGGAAGAGATGTTTTCATGCACCTTTATAAATATTTCCTTGCTTTGGACAAGGTTCACATTTTGATTTTCTGCAAGCACCAATTTAATAGGAATTGTTGAGTTGTAGATCCCAGGGACCTCCTCAATCAACCAGATATCTTGCATAACCATATTTTCTATCCCCACCCCCAGAATGGAATTTTGTTTGAAAATGCATTTTTAAAAAGTAGTGTTTAAACAGAGTTCTCAAATGAGCAGGCTTTCCTGCAGTTGCAATTAATGAGGCAGTATTTGTTCATGTGGAACTTTGCATGGACACTACAGATCCTTTCTCCAAAGGATTTAAAGAGGCACTTTCTCTTTAAAATAATGAGCAGGTTACAGAAGTCCAAGGACAGAAAGAGATGTCTCTGCCTACACCTCACTGTATTTTGCTTTGCTCCTTCCTCCACTTTTTACTGAAATAACCTTTATTAGAACTAACAACATTCACTGAGCAACCCACAGATGTACAGGAGCTGCCTATCTACATCTGTGCATGGTCAGCTTGATTTCTAAATGACCAAGGAAGATGTGTTTGCATACCCCTTCAGGCAAGCTGTCAAAAATCAGGCTACAGCTGATAAACTGATTATAAAGCTGCTTAAGACTTTGCTTGTAAACAGAAGCATTTATCAACTAATAATTTGCAATAAACTGACGTAACTCCCAGCTGAGCCCCCAAACTGTAATTGTCTCTACCATCTGCCTATTAAAATACCATTCTTCATCACCAAGTAGGAACAGACGGGGAGAAAACTCCAGCAACTATGCAAGACTCTAGCTTGTTATGAAATGAACAGGGCTCCTAGGTTCTATACACTTAACTTATCTCGTTGCATTCCCCTCTTGTGTGCAAATTTTTTATACATATGCTACATGCATCTAGAGGAAGGAAATACAAATGCATCAAATTAACATTTTATTTTAGTTACTTACTAGGAATGTTCTGATAGCAGGCTACTTCAAAGACAAATTGAAGAGGAAACCCTCAAATTCTGTGATTGTTTGTTTCCATTATCTACCTTTCATATTCATTTTTCCAGCAGTAAACATTCTCCAGTTGGTTGTCATGTAAAATGTTTTGAAAAAACTTAGGTGATATTTAGTTGTTTGTAGAAAACTGTCAGATCTGTGTAATATTTTTGAACCACCCTATACAGCAGAGAAGGGGGAACACATTCTTAATAGGGATGTGCACAAACCGGTTCGGAGGCCCTTTTATGGGCCTCCAAATTGGTTCAAACCCCACCGGCTCGAAGGTTTGATGGCGGAGGGGGATGGCTTTAAGGGTGGGGGTGGGTGCACTCACCCCCACCCCGCCACGTTTCCCCTGCTGGGGTGCGAGTCCTTAAGAGCCCATCGGAGGAGCAGCGTACCTCTCTGTCGCCCCATGCCACCATTTACTGGATTTACCTGGAAGTATGTACAGCGAATGCACACATTGCTTGCATGTGCTCATCACGCTCACACATGTGCATGTCAGGTGCCCGTGAGTGCAACATGTGCACAGCCGCTGTTCCTCCTTCCAGATACATCCCGTAAACGGTGGTATGGGCTGGCAGGGAGGTATGCTTCAGCTCCAACGAACTCTTAAGGACTCGTGCACCAGTGGGGAAAACATGTGTGTGGTGGGGTAAGTGCACCCACCCCACCCTTAAAGCTGCCCCCCCCCCGCCTGTTCCGTGCACATCCCTAATCCTTAATTCTAATAACTGCTTCTGAATTTCCAGTGCAAACAGATCTAGATGTTCAAATGCGCTGAGTTGTTTTATACAACCACAAGTCACAGTAGTTTTGCCAGTTGTATAGCTGATCCAAGTTCCCTCAATATGCAGTCTTCAATATGGCTTGGTTTGCTGGAGCTGAGTGGACTAGGCACCATCAGCATAACATCCCACAGTGCTACATAGCATAACTGAGTTAAGGATCAAGCCCTTCCCAAAAAGTATTTATGATTATAATGTCTCAGTTCCAACATTGCAAGCCATTAATACTTTTGGATAGCAAAGACAGAGTTAAGTCTTTCAACTCCAAAAAACAATCTTTGAGTGGAGTTGGCACGGTTTTACTCAGGGTTTACCATTCTGGAAAAATTAACTGGCTGATATTCAGAGTAAGAGAGCACTGGTGTAGTGAGAGGAGTAGACTAATAGACAAACTGTCCTGGGACACGGGGGAAGTGGCAGTTTTTTTACCATCTCCCTTCCCTGGAAAGCCTTCTGTTCTTAAGGTCTGTGGCACAGATGGTTTTTTGGGGAAGGGGAAGTAATATATAAATCTCCCCTTTCTTGGTGCACCAGTGTAGAATCTGCTCCTCTTGCTGCACCAATGCTCTCTTGCTCTGAATGTCAGCTGCTGGGTCTAGTTTAAGGCATTTAAAATCATCTTAAATTGTCTCCTATTATCAAAACGGTTTCATTACATGGAAGATTGCAGTAATTACCTGTAATTAAATTTCAATTTCAGTTATGAAATTCTAGGACTGTCAACCAATTAAAGAATTTTTGGTTGATCCATCATCTGCCTTTTAAATTGATTACTACATTTGCATCCTTCTAAAATAATAATAAAAGTAGTTTTTAAAGAAAAGTAAGATAAAAGAAAGGACTTCACCTTTAATAAACACTGCAACTACCTCTCATTTTTAAAAGGAAAGTCCATTTTTAATCTTTTTAAAAATTCTTATACTGAAACATGTCAGAACTGAAATCACCTCAAAAAATAAAAGCACATGCCCTTAACTCTCAGCCCCACCAACTGAAATGTGACCTCACTAATTAAAATGGACTCTTACCCACTAATCAACTAAAGCCTTACTGATTAAAGTGATTAAGGCGGCATACTTATCTGGGGCTAAATCCCATTGAACACAATGGGGCTTACTTCTGAGTAAACATTCATGAAATCAGGATGTAAAGCTTGCAGCCATTGTATGAAGAGGTAAACATGTTTGTAGTTTAATAAAGGAATGTTATTAAAATAAATAATATTTTATTAAAATAAAATACTTTTATTTTACTAATACTAATATGTGAACTCACTTTTCAGCCTTAGATCCCCACCTGAAAAATGGAAACAATAATTCATAGAGCTGATGTAAGAGCAAATATGCTACAGATTGTACTGTAATATTTGCACTTTTGACAAAGCAAAAGTACTTTTTTGAATGGGGCCCACCCCTCTTTCCTTGCAGAGTTCTTCCACAAGGGGATGGGTTGTGTCCAAGAAAGGACAGGAGTGCTTAATTTATCCCGTCAGTTACTTTTTACTTCTGAAAATATCCCCCACCTCCGCCATCTTCTTCCCAAGTTATCTTGTGCCAACAATCATTATAAAAGTAGGATGGTGACTTTGGCTGGAATCCTGTGTCCAGTTGTGCACGTGTAAGACCTCCTTCAGTCAATAAGCCATATCTGTGAATAAGAGAGGACAGAACTACATGGAAAGGAATTGCCTTGCCTTGACTTCTTTTTTTACTCTTAAATAGTGTAGCACCTTCTGGGTCCTCCTTGCTTATTTAACATTAGAATTTTACAGTCATAGTACTAGATGAAACATGGAAGTCCTCTTATCTAAGCCCCTTCTTTGTGACTCAATCTTGCACAATCCCCAGCAGATTTACACACATTTCCTACATTTCATTGTGTAGCACAAGGAAAGAGGAACAGTGAACAAATTGTACTACATCAGAGGGAATGAACAGTTTATAGTAATAATCCAGATGTCTCATGCAAATGAATGGAGCTGCCTGCTACATAGCACACCAAAAACCCCACAGGGTTACTAGTCTGCCTGACTAGAGGAATAGTTCCTTCCCAGTCTCAAATTTGGTAACCAGTTAGCTTGATGGAAAATCATGCATAATGTTTGCACATTATGAAAACGGAAGGGGGTAACAGGAGTGCTACTGAGCTGTGCTTGTACTGTAATGTTTGGAACTGGATTCTCTGGTATCACACTGGAGCATGGATTCTCTGATAACATTCTATTTTGCCCTGTGCACATACAATAGAACTATAGAGCTAGAATTGCCTATATGCTATACATTTTCCCTGTGATGTTCGTTGGCATGCAGATTGCAAAAATTTCATAAGCAATCAAAAATTTCATAGTTTGAGCAGCTCCATGCGGAAAAACCAAAACAAACCAATATGAATATGACAAATATGAGGACTATTTATATGCCGCTTTTCAACAAAAGTTCCCAAAATGGTTAATTAATTGATTTAAATAAATAAACAAAATGGCTCCCTGTCCCTGAAGGGCTCACAATAAAAAAAGAAGTGTATGATCAGTGCTGTTGTAACTGATGTTGATAAATGTCCTCATGATAAATTGGTTAATGTAGTCTGGCTTCCAACCACTGAAAATAGGTTGGAACTGTTCTCAAAGAGATCAGTGGTTAATTGTCCAGAGCTCATCACTGGTGAGCACTACGGGAGTATGCAAGGTTTCAAATGGGATGCTGCAGGAATCTAGCCTAGGCCCAGTACCTTTCAACATTTGTATCTGAGTCGTAGACAAAGGGGTGGAGGGACTCCTAATTAAAATTGCATATCTGTGGAATAGCTAACTTCTCAGAAGACAGAATAAGATTGCAAATGATCTTGATAAAATGGAAAACTGGGCGGAAGCGAACAAAATGAAATTCAACACAGACAAATACCAAGTTCTGCTCTTAGGCATTAAAGAATCCAATGCACAGGTGGGGGATACCTGGCTTAGCAATAATAAATGTGGAAAGGATTTTGGGATTGCTTATGTTCCAGAAGTAGAACATAAATCAGCAGTGTGAAGCAGCAAAACAGACTAATGTGATTTTAAGCTCCCTTAATAAAATCATAGTATCAAAGTCATGAGAAACAATAGTTCCACTTTATTCCCACTAGTCAGACCTCATTTAGAGTGCTGTGTCCAGTTCTAGCTGCCACATTTTGGAAAAGATGTAGGCAAATTGGAATGGGCTCAGAGATGGGCAACAAAGATGCTCAGGGGTCATCTGGAAAACAAGCGCTGTGAGGCAAGGTTGAAAGACCCAAGTACGTTTAGCCCGAGGAAGAAATGCTGCAAGGTGATATGACAGCACTCTTCAGATATCTGAAGGGCTGTCACACAGAAAAGGGAAAAGGGAAGATTGTGCCATCAAGTCAACGTTGACTCCTAGCGATCACATAAATTTGTCTATCCATGTGATCTTCTTGGTAGAATACAGGAGTGGTTTACCAGTGCCACCTCCCGTGAAGTATGAGATGATGCCTTCAGCACCTTCCTATATTGCTGCTGCCCGATATAGGTGACTACGGATATATTTACTAGGCACAGTCTGGGAGGTACACTGGCGGGGATTTGGACTAGCAGCCTCTTGCACTCTAGGCAAGCTGCTTCCCTGCTGGACTTCTCTGCTGCTCCGGGGGCAGCGGTAGATCTAATGGGCTTATGTTCGAGCAGGACAGATTTGGGTTACATATAAGGAGAAACATCCTCAGGATAAAATGACCACCCTGAGCCATTTTTCAAAGGGCAGTATAGAAATCAAATCAATCAGTCAGTCAATCAATAAAAGCAGTTCAACAATGGAATTAATTACCTAGGATAGACAGATATATCTGGGAATGCTCTAAAACTAGATTTCCTGCATCAAACAGAGAGTTGGACTAGGTGGCCTACAAGGGTATCAAAAATTCTATGATTCTGTATCTGCATGTTTTGTTATGTATCAGAAATGCCTACTGGAAACCACCCAGGGTGAGTAACACATTTATGCACCTGTGCCTACATTACATGCAAAGTGCTTACAAATGACATTTTAAAATATGTGAACATACAGCTGCTTATGCACATATGAATTCATTTAACCCTTTCAAATGAAAAAAAATACAAAGCTCCTTGAGGACTGAAATTATCTAGAGAATAAATCACTCTCCATTATGTTCACCTGATATCAAGGAGAGCGAGGCATTGCTTCTGGTGCCTTCTCTCTGACTGTGTACCTCCACAGTTTCCCTGGTCATCCACCATAATTATAGAGTAGTTTCTTCAGGGAGATCAGTCTTGCAATTTCATAGTGCAGCTTTAATCATGATGATGATAATGGCTGACATATGGCACAACGAGCCGTGGACCCAAGAGGGATCCACACCCACTGCTTCCGAGCCTTACACAGTGCTGCTAGCGATGGGGGGGGGGGGGGTCCGCCATGCCACTGACACATTGCCTCATCACAGCTGCGACCTACTCCCATCATTCCCAATGATTCCCAATCATGGGAGCATAGAGAATCCCCTGCTGTTGCTAGCAGTGCTGGCAGACAGGTGAGTGGCTCAGAAGCAGCGAGTGCACATCCCTTTGGATCCATGGCTCTCTGCCAAGTATGCAAGCCAATGCAGGGGTGGATCTTATCTATGGGCGAAGTGGGCAGCACTCCCCTTAAATTTCTGAGTCAGCCATGCTGTCTCTGCCTATATTTTGTGCGCCTATCGTCTCCCTCTGTTGTTCCCTGCTGCTCTTGCCTGCTGGCTGCTGTTGCTTTAAGAGTTGTGAGAGTGGGCAATGGTAGCACAGAAGAAGACATGGTTATGTTGCAGATGGTATACTAAGAGAGACTAGCTTGCCTAAGACCACCTAGTGAATGCATAACAGAGATGAAATTTGAACTTAGGATTTCCTTATAACTCAAGGTCTTAAACCATCGTTAACTATACTACTTCTTCACTAACCTATTAGCTGGCCATTTTTACTGATTTCATATTATTTATTTATTATTATTATTTGATTTGATTTCTATACTGCCCTTCCAAAAATGGCTTGTTTTAATGTTTTTACATTAAAATAAAAACAACTAAAATCAATTAACAGTTTAAATCAGAAACTATAAAAACATTATAAAAACCATAAAAACATAAACTATAAAACATAAAACCATTAACAATTAGTACATTTTAAACAGGTTTTTTTTAAAACCCGGGAAAACCAGGCCAAACATTTAGTTTAAAAAATAATTTTAAAACCCTGGAAGGCCAGGCCAAACAGAAGGCCAATAATGGACTCAAACTACAGATTTCTGCCGGGAGTGCGTTCCACAGCCCAGGGGCAGCTACAGAGAAGGCCTGCCCGTCTGAGTCGCCATCAGACGTGCTGGTAGTAACTGGAGACAGACCTCCTCAGATTATCTTAACGTGCGGTGGGGATTGTGCAGAAGAATTTTGTTTTATTTGTGGTGTTTTACAAGCCTTGTTCACCACCTTTCACAGTTTGTAATAATAAAGAGCTATATACAGGTTAAGACTGCATGCAAACTCAATAGTTTTTTGTGTTTTTTAGAAGAATATACGGCTCTCTTCCAAAACCTATGAAGTTTTTCTTCTGTTTCACAACTCTTTTGTATTAGAACTTAACTGCATTCCTACTGAGATGATTTACAGGGTATCATTCATAACTTTGATAATGAGATCAAAATGAAAACCTGAAATGTGAAATAGAAAGATGCATGACTGCATCTTTAGTAAACTACAATAAGAATACAGCATCTGGGCCCTTTCAGCATTGCATCCCCCCGCCTCAGATGATTATTTTTCATGCCATGAGAATATTGTTTCAGAATAGTATATTTCATGTATATCATGTATAACAGTATATTTCAAATAATATATTTCATATTTCACCACACAGGTGAGCACTAAACTTCGGTAAAGACACATCTGCCTCAAACAGATACCCCAAATATTCAGTCCTAGTTGTACCGGGTCAGGGTAAATTCAGCCATTCACTCTAATGCAGCCAAGATTGCAAATTCCGTGTAGATGTCAAGGAAAGCATGCAGCTCTTTAAAATAAAACAAAGAACTACCCTGATGTAGCCAGTGCCCTCCTTGTTTCCATTGTCATCTAATTTATGAATTTTTATGATGAGGTTTTATTTTTCAAAAAAAAAAAATGCGGGAGGGGGGGATTACAATTGGTAGGCAGAAAGAAGGAGTAAAAAGGGGCAGCACCAAGGAAACTGGAAGTAAAAAATGGGGGATCAACAGTCAAGAAAATGCTGGGAAAAGATAAGTGCATTGAAAATGACAGTAGTCCCAATGCATTTTGGTGTGCTGCCTTCTTCTAGGGCATTTTCTCTCTCCTGTCCCACTCATTGTGGTCCTTCACTCAAGGGATCTATGCTCTGCTTGTGTCTGTCAAATCAACTAAACTATGCATTATCATGTTCTGGTTTTATTTAAAAAGAAATGGTCATCAATATGGAAGCAACAGTGTGGAAATAAAAACATTTTATACTATGCGTGGAGGCTGATTTTTATCCGCTTGCCTCATTGGCAGCATGAATCAATCAATAATTTAGTTTAATCGTCAGTCACCCCGATTAGGTAAATTTGCTGGTGCCACAGATATACAGCACAGAGAAAGTCCCTGCCAAAAAAACAGTTTGTCCCATGTGCAGTTCAACGAGCCAGATGGTGCAGGGGAGGGTTTATTTCTTCTTACATTAACTTTTCAAAGATAAACATTTGAAAGTCATAAAAGTAACAGTTAAAACTGTCAGAATCAAGCCATCAACTTATTCATCTTCCAAGCACTGCAGAAGGCTATGAAGTTGTACTATCCTCAACTACTCTCTGTGCAGTATGTGAATGTGAGATAGATATAGATATATAGATACACATACACACATACATACATACACACACAAACACATGCCCAAACCAGAGCATATTCCCCTCAAATGGTACAAGAAATGCACTGTTAATGAGAAGAATGCATTGATTCAATGTGCTGATAAGACTACTCTGATCTGTTGCCCCCCCTCCCCAATAATCTGGTTGCATATATTCAGAACTTAGCAATGATTTTAATGGTCAACTTCCCCAAAAACGCTGAGTATTGATAAAAAGCAACCAGCATTTGTGAAAATAACAAGATTGCCTGCAGATGGCATCCTATGCATATCACGAGCACTTCTTGTAGGAAGCAGGAGAGAGGCTATTTTTTATTTAATTTAACACTACACTGAACATCTACATTGTTGCCCTGTGGTTGATAAAAGTGAGAGATTTTGGGGAGTCTAATTAAGCACTCTTGTAGATCCTTATGTATTCGGCACTTTCAGGGTTGGTGTTTTTATTAGCACATTTTTGCAGAAGGAATGTGAAGCAAGAAACCTGAGATTCCAGCAGGATGATCCCTCCATTGTAAATTTATTTGGAAACATGTCTCAGTAATTTCAACTGAACTTACTTTCAAGTAAGTAAGAGATCAACCTTAAACAGCATAACATTATAAACATAGAGAAGTCAAGAAGACTGCAAGGAAGATAATCAGGGTAGTCTTATACAAAAGTATTAAAAATGCAACCCTAAATCAACAAAAGCATATCATCATTATATATGTATTTTAAAGCATACATCAATGAGTGGTGCACCTCAAACACCCCAAATATACAGAGCAAGTTGATTTGAAAGCAGTTAGTGATTTAGAATCTAGACATGACTGTCCTCATTTGATTCCCTGATCTCAGGCTGTGGATAAATAACCCAGAAAAGTCCAAAAGATTTGTGATCCTCCCACTTTTTTACATTATAGTGTTGAGCTTTTTATATATAGTTATATTGTCTCGCTGTATTTATCACTTAGGCTTTTATGCAATTACGCCTTTGGTGCCTTTTATCCCTTTTTATCCTTCTTTATGCTATTTATATCTATTATGTCTTGTATGCCTTTTTATGATCGTTTATGTGTTTAAATGCATCTTATGCCTCCAAATGTAGCATTATGCAATATACTTTGCACCGTGAAATCACCCCTGTATTTTATGCTGGTCTATGACTGTAATGAAGATGATTGATTGATTAACTTTCAATGCCTGGTAAAGGAATATGCTGTGAAGTTGGACACAATAGGCTGGTTTCAGATATCACATGATACCTCTATTAAAGCTGGGCTTCGTGTAATATCTCTGAGCCTTGGGAGCATGTGCACCATCTCCCATGCCTGTGAAAATGTCCACCTCCAGCCTAGATTAAAGGAATCTTGAGATAGGTCATGACATTAAAACCGTCCAATTTTGGTTTATTGTAACCTACTTACTTCAAATAAAATGAGATGTACACTGAAGGTTTGAAGTAAGTTAAAGATCTTGGCTTATTTGAAGGTTAGAATAAACCAAGATCAGTGGGTTCAGATATCACAACCACTCAAAGTTTACTTTAAACTAAAGCAAAAGTAGGTGTTTGCACAAGGGGGGACGGGGTTCCCCATGGGAATGAGGAATCACCATTGTGCCTAGATAGGAACAAGGCACTAGTGACAGTAGCCAGAACTGTCTTCTCCAGAAAGGGATGAAGCAGGCACATCAACTTGCAAAGTTGTGCAAAGGCAGTCCTGGCTAGGGGAGTCACCTGAACTTGCAGTCACAATGTCAGGTCCAGGATCACATCCGTGGTAAATTCAATGTTTTCCCTGGATCAAGAGGAATCAGAAGGCATTCACATCCTTGTTCATATCTGCATGGAGCATTGGCAATGTGCAATTCTTGCTAAATATTAAAGTAACTTATTCGTTATTGCTCTACACCTTCAAAGGATTGTACCTGTGTATTTGGATATCTAAGAACTGATACCCTCATTCTTGGCATTAGCCCTATGTACATGTGCTCACTTTAAAAGTGAACCTGGGTACAGGTCTCCTCAAACACTGGGTACAGATAGGAAATGTACTACTGTGTATGTGTTGGGCATAACTGTATACAGAGATCTGTATATAGAGATCTATAGATTGCATTGCACCAAACCTCACACATGAATAGGGCTATAGTTGTTTCTAAATTCATAACTTCACCAGTTTAGGTACAAGTAATTTGGGAAGACTATACAATTCATTACATCAATGCATATTAGTAAGAGTGTTCCCCAACTTGAAGACTAAGGGAAATGGGGGCTCATTTGTATCAAAACATCTGGATTTTGACCAATTCCAATCCTATATTTTTTTAATTCAGCAGGACATTTATAAGTGTGCATAGGAGTGCACAGGACTGCAGTCCAAGTTCCACTAGGATTAAGTTGCCTAGAATTCAAATTCTAGATGTCACCTTAATTAACCTGTATTTCTGCTTTGAGGACAAATCCTATCACTTTTGTTCTTAAACATTTTGATTCCATTAATTTTCTACTTACATTCTGTTTTTTGAGTTCGCATATATTAGCCGATTCATGTTCCACTCAGTTAATGTAAAGTGCTGATCTCACATTCAGAAAAATAAAATGAGAAAGGGCGGTGGTGGTTTCAAATTCAAGTCTAACAAAAGCCTTGTTTTAGACAATACTGTTACATAAGCAGGCCTGCCGTTGTGTCTGCAGTTGCCTATGTTCGTGAAATGCTGCTTCTTCCTGACAGGAAATCTTATGAATGAAGTCTAGCTAACAGGAGAACTCTTTATTTCTATGGGGACAAGACAGCAGCACAAGTTAATTAAACTGGTAACACTGTGATTAGTTTCAATCAGGGATCAGCTGAGGCTGGTAGTTGTAAGGGAATGTGTTTTCCACAGGCATGAAAAAGGATGAGTATAACATTTTTAAAACATTTGTTTTGTGAATCAAGTAATAATAGTGACAAAGGCACTCTAACAGGTTAAAAGTGCAAAAGTTGGTGGATTTAAAAACACACACACCTGATATAGCCATTGCAAACCCATGAACATAATGGTAATTTAATTTGGTTACTTAATGGTAAGTATGCCGATTAGTATGTGTCAGTCTTTTAACAGTACTAAATAAATAATACACAGTCCAGCCAAAGTTAAGTACTCTAACTTTCCATTAATTTCAATGGGAGTATCAAGCACATGCTTAAACTTCTGCCATGAAAAATAACTGTACTTGCTTAAGTTTGGTTGGATTCTGCCATGTATTGATAAATAACACCTTAGAAATTGTTCCCAGGTTCTAGCAGTACGTTCCTGAATTTTGTAGAATGCCTGAATCTAAATAAACAGACTTAAGAAAACAGTAATGAAAAAAAATAAATAGGTTGCAATTCTTAACACTTATTATTAGTGTAAGTCCTAGTGGACTCAATAGGCTTATTTCTAAACCAACATACTTAGAGTCACACTACTTGAACCAAATTACACATTATGTGGGAAATCTGTAATTGAGTAACACCCCACCCCCCATACACACACACTTTTTACCAGAATGAAGCTGCAAGGAGCTGCCAGAATGGACGGTGGGAAATGAGGTATTTAACTCTTTCCCTAAGTTGTTCTTCCAGTCAAATCACACATCTCAAGCTTTCCCCATAGGAAAATTAAAGGTACCTGCATTTCTCCCCCTGGATCAAAAAGCACTGCAGCTAGTTTGGGAGCAATTTTGATTAGAACAATGGCATGGGAGAGGAATTAAATTTCCCTTCCTTCTCCCACTTGGGCAAATTTAGTAGCTCTCTCTGACTTTTTTTCCAGTTTTTTTAAAAAATGAACATCCTCAGTTTTATCATGTCTGAAGAGGGATAGTGTCAGGTGCGGGCAGCTTCTTTAAGGTAAACGGAGCCGGTGCTCCATGCCACCCAGCAGCCCCTGTGGCAGGGAATCACTTCTGCCACTCACCTGGCCACTGGTGGGGGCTCGCCTCCGCGGAAGCCAGGTGAGTGGCGGAGGCGATTCCCTGCCGCGGGGGCTTCTGGGCAGCATGGAGCACCGGCTCCATTTACCTTAAAGAAGCTGCCCGCCGCCGCCCCTGGAGGAGCGTTCATGAGCCACGCCTGGATAGTGTACATGACACCTGGTGTGTGTGTTTGTGTGTGTGTGAGAGAGAGAGAGAGAGAGAGAGAGATTTGAAGGAGTCCTGCAAATAATGGGATTATGTTGCTTTCCCTAATCCCTCCTAGCTAGCTGATATTTCTACTATATATACTTAGAACATAAGAACAGCCCTGCTGGATCAGGCCCAAGGCCCATCTAGTCCTGCATCCCGTTTCACACAGTGGCCCACCAGATGCTGCTAGAAGCCACAGGCAGGAGTTGACGGCATGCCTCTTTCCTGCTCTTACTCCCCTGCAACTGGTACCCAGAGGCACCCCGCCCCCGAGGCTGGAGGTGGCCTACAGCCCTCCGACTAGTAGCTGTCAATAGACCTCTCCTCCATGAAGTTATCCAAACCCCTCTTAAAGCCATCCAGGTTGTTGGCTGTCACCACATCTCATGGCAGAGAATTCCACAAGTTGATTATGTGTTGTGTGAAAAAGTACTTCCATTTGTTGGTCCTAGATTTCCCAGCAATCAATTTCATGGGATGACCCCTGGTTCTAGTGTTATGGGAGAGGAAGAAGAATTTCTCTCTATCCACTTTCTCCACACCATGCATGATTTTCTAGACCTCTATCATTTCTCCCCGCAGTCGTCTTTTTTCTAAACTAAATAGCCCTAGGTGTTGTAGCCTAGCCTCATAAGAAAGGTGCTCTAGGCCCCTGATCATCTTGGTTGCCCTCTTCTGCACCTTTTCCAGTTCTACAATGCCCTTTTTTAGATGTGGTGACCAGAATTGTATGCAGTACTCCAGGTGTGGCCACACCATAGTTTTGTATAAGGGCATGATAGTATTAGCAGTTTTATTTTCAATCCCCTTCCTAATGATCCCTAGCATGGAATTGGCCTTTTTCACAGCTGTCACACATTGAGTCGACACTTTCAACGAGCTGTCTACCATGACCCCAAGATCCCTCTCCAGGTCAGTCACCGACAGCTCAGATCCCATCAGCATATACTTGAAGTTGGGGTTTTTCGTTCCAATGTTGGCACTGTACACTTGCCAACATTGAACCACATTTGCTACTTTGTCGCCCACTCACCCAGTTTGGAGAGATCCCTTTAGAGCTCTTCACAGTCAGTTATGGATTTCACTACCCGAAAGAGTTGGGTATCATCTGCAAATTTGGCCACCTCGCTGCTTACCCCTGTTTCTAGATCATTTATGAATAAATTTAAAAGCACTGGTCCCAGTACAGATCCCTGGGGGACCCCACTTCTTACTTCCCTCCATTGTGAAAACTCTCCATTTATACCTACCCTCTGTTTCCTGTCTTTCAACCAGTTAGCAATCCACACATGTACTTGTCCCCTTATCCCATGACCGCTAAGTTTCCTCAGGAGTCGTTGATGAGGAACTTTGTCAAAACCTTTTGGAAGTCCAGGTATACTATGTCAACTGGATCACCTTGATCTACACACTTGTTGACACTGTCAAAGAACTCCAAAAGGTTGGTCAGGCAAGATTTACCTTTGCGGAACCCATGCTGGTTCACTCCCAGCAGGGCCTGTTCTTCTATGTGCTTTACAATTTTATCCTTGAGGATGCTTTCCATCAATTTACCTGGAACGGATGTTAAGCTAACCGGCCTGTAATTTCCCGGATTGCCCCTGGATCCCTTCTTGAAAATCGGTGTTACATTTGCTATTCTCCAGTCCTCTGGTACAGAACCTGATTGCAGGGATAAGTTATATATTTTAGCAAGGAGGTCAACAATTTCACAATTTCACTTAAAAATACTACTACTAGTTGTAGATGGTTCCCTGTCCCCAAAGGGCTCACAATCTAAAAATCTAAAAAGAAACATAAGGTAGACACCAGCAACAGCCACTGGAATGATGCTGTGCTCGAGTTTGATAGGGGCAGTAGGTCTCCCGCTACTAGATATATGAGAGCCACCACTTTAAACAGTGCTTCTTTGCTCAGTTAGCAGGGGTAAACCTCTGGAAGAAAAGCATCAACTCGATTGCTCTGGGGATGCATCTGCAGGTGCACTGCAGCAGCAATTACTGGCCTTGTGGAAGAAGTGATGAGCAACCCTCCCACATAGCCTTGGGACTAAGCAAGGCAATGTGGATTGGTTGTTGCCCAAGCAATGGGACCAATGATTATGTATCCTTGTCACTCTAGATAAGCATGAAACAAGAGAGGAAAAACGACTGCTCCTGGTCACTGTGGAGCAACTCCAGTGTGAAGGCTGCAGCAGCCTGCTCACGCCTCTGCACTTTCCCATGGTAGGGGCCAGAGCTGGTAGGCAGAATCCCACGTTTGATTTCTGCTGTGTGTCAATAATGATATTCACATGGCTGTGTGGGCAGGTGGGGGGAGGCTGTTCCAAACTTACCCTCACCCCAGACAACAGCAAAAATGTTGCTGGGAGTGCAGACTGCTAGCAGCACAGATCTCCGGAAGCCAGGATGACGTGTTCTGGCCTCTGGGACTCCCACAATGTATCATGGACCGAATGCAGTGCATTGGGGAATTCTGCCATCAGATGGGCACTCTAGGCACCTGTCTCTGTGTCTCCTTGGGCTGTGTGCAGCCTGAGGAAACACACAATCCTGGCAGCTGGGTTAAGGGAGCTCTTGCTCCCTTTCACCTCGGCTAAGAGCCGGGCTTAAAGGTAAGGTTTGGCTCGGTGGCAGCACCAAGATCCATGTGGATCCTGGTGCTCCACACAACCAGCCTAGCCCAAGCTGGGCTGCTCATGAGAACAGCCTCATGGTCTTCTTCTTTGGGTGGCTTGAAGTGGCTTGGTATTGTTTGTGAGCAAGCAGTGAGGACCACCACCAGCAGCAGATTTATGTGAGTATAGCAGCCCAAAATGCAGCAGCCAGATTGGTCTCCAAGGTAGCCAAGACAGATGACATCATGCATGTATTTAAACAGTTGCACTGGCTGGGGGTAGGTTTCTGGGCAAAATATAAAGTGCTGATTTAAACTTTAACTTTAAACTTAACTTAAATGTTTAAACTGCTGAACAGCTAAGACTGGGTTACCTAACAGAGCGCCCATCACTGCAAGATCCCCACTACTCATTAAGATCATCAGGTGAGGTCCATACCTGGGTTAGGGTTAGGTCATCTGGTAGCAACTTTGGATCGGCCCTTCTCAGTAGTCACATCTAGGATGTGGGTATAAGTGGTTTACAGGCCTTCAAAAGAGCCATAAAGGCCCATCTCTTCAGCTTGGCATTTAATATTTAAGTGGTTTAAATGGTTTTAAATGAGGGTTATGTTAATATTTTAAATGGTCTTATCTTATTTTTATTTTATTTTTACATTTTTATCTCGCTCTTCCTACAAGGAGCCCAGAGCAGTGTACATACATGGTTATTTTTATCTTCACAACAACCCTGTGACGCAGGTTAGGCTGCGAGAGAAATAACTGGCCCAGAGTCACCCAGTAAGTTTCATGGCTGAACGGGAATTTGTACTCGCAGGTCTCCCCAGTTCTAGTCCATTTTGGAATGGGCGGTAGATAAATGAAATAATTAATAAATCCTTGTTCAAGTCAGAACAGTCCAAAGAAGATTACGGAACTTCTTTTAGAATACATGGAAGTTGATCAATATGATTCTTGTGCTGGTTGAACTGATACTGTAGTCTGTCTTGAGTTTCTGAGGAAAATGTAAACAAATAACAACAACAAAAACAACTTGTAGGTTTGGCCTGCAAAACTCGTAGTAACCTGTCTCATGGAGTTCTAAGTCTATGCAATAATCTTACTTATCTGAAACACTGATGATATAAATGTCAGTTATTTTGGATGCCCCAAGATATTTGGATTATAGATGCCATGCTGTACTTACATAAATGCTACACCAAGAGGCCTTTCTTATGATCCTGTGAGAGGGCGGGAAGGCAGCAGAAGCTTGCTTTCCCCACAAATGATCTGGGTGGGTGGTCTGGGTGCGCAGAGCATGCGCCCAGACATTCTGTGGCTGCCATGGGCAGCGTGGAAGTGCGGGGGTCAGGACGCATCATCCCAGCCCCCAGAAATCCCACAATGCACCCCACAAGTGTACGGTGCATTGTGGGAACCTCCCCAGCAAGAGGCGGGTGCCTCTCAGTGCTTAATGACTGGCTGAAAGCAGCCGGCGTTGACACACGGTCAAGTAAATGGGGTCAAGGGAGTGCTCACTCCTTTAAACTCGTTTAAGAGCTCGGCCTCTTAGCTGGGTTTGCCACTAAGGTGCCACAGGGAGCCGGTTGGCTTCCAGCGATTCCCACGGGCAGCCAAGCCTGGACTTAAGCTGCTCTAAAACAGCCTCGAAATGTGACAAAGAAAAGAAGGCTTCAAAAACAAACTGTTTGAACTACAATTGCTTGAACTAGGCAAGATGCCTCTAGATACCAGTTGCAGGGGAGCAACAGCAAGGGCGAGGGCATGCCTTCATCTCTTGCCTGTGGGCTTCCATAGGCATCTAGTGGGTCACTGTGTGAAACAGGATGCTGGACCAGATAGGCCCTGGGCCTGATCCAGCAGAAATGTTCTTGTGTACCGTTAGGATAGGAACTGTATAATTGCTTCAGTTTCTGTTTATCTGATTAAATGCTGTGGACGTTGGCTGACATCCAGACTAATGCTGCATTGGGCTTAGCGCAGCATTAGTGCAGCATTCACGCTTAGCGCAGCATTGGGCTCCTGCTAATTTGGCAAAGACGCGGTGATTCTCTTTATTTAGCAGGGGGAGAGTAACTGGCCCTATCCACCTTCAGCACAGTACCTCCAGTGACCATTGCTGGTGTCTATCTTGTGTTTCCTTTAGATTATGAGCCCTTTGGGGACAGGGATCCATCTTATTTATTATTTCCCTGTGTAAACCGCTCTGAGCCATTTTGGGAAGGGTGATATAGAAATCGAATTATTATTATTTCTTGTTTACACAGTCAGACAGATGTTATTGACTGGTTTGTTTTATCCAGACATTGAGTCCTTCCCAAGGACCTGGGATGGCTGAATTTTATTGTCAATTGTTATAGATATCGTCGCAGAATATAGGCTGTTCCCAGTAAAGCTGCTTTTTGTAATTGGCTGATGGTGATTTCTGTGACCCCTATGGTGTTGAGGTGCTCTTCAAGGTCTTTTGGAACTGCACCCAGGGTGCCAATTACCACTGGGATTATTTTGGTCTTTTTCTGCCACAGCCTTTCAATTTCAATTTGTAGATCTTTGTATTTTGTTGTTGTTTTTGTTGTTGTTATTATACCAGTGGATAGCAGAATAGAAGAAAAAGAAACAGAAAAAAAATAACAAAATACAAAGATCTACAGGTACAAATTGAAATTGAAAGGCTGTGGCAGAAGAAGACCAAAATAATCCCAGTAGTAATTGGTGCCCTAGGTGCAATTCCAAAACACCTTGAAGAACATAGGAACATAGGAAGCTGCCATATACTGAGTCAGACCATAGGTCCATCTCGCTCAGTATTGTCTACACAGACTGGCAGCGGCTTCTCCAAGGTTGCATGCAGGAATCTCTCTCAGCCCTATCTTGAAAATGCCAGGGAAGGAACCTGGAGCCTAGATGCTCTTCCCAGAGCGGCTCCATCCCTTAAGGGGAATATCTTGCAGTGCTCACACTTCTAGTCTCCCTTTCGTATGCAACCAGGGCAGAGCCTGCTTAGCTTAAGGGGACAAGTCATGCTTGCTATCACAAGACCAGCTCTCTTCCCAATCATTTATGAATAAATTAAAAAGCACCAATCCCAGTACAGATCCCTGGGGGACTCCACTTCTTACTTCCCTCTGTGTAGATAACTGTCCATTAACCCTGTCCTTCAACCAGGTCCACACATGAACCCGTCCCCTTGTCCCATGACTGCTAAGTTTTCTGAAGAATCTTTGATGAGAAACTTTGTCAACAGCTTTTTGAAAGTCCAAGTATACTATCAACTGGCTCACCTTTATCCACACACCTTTATCCCCACACATACCTTTATCCGCACACACGCACCTCAACACCATAGGGGCCACAGAAGTCACCATCAGCCAATTACAAAAAGCAGCTTTGCTGGGAACAGCCTATATTCTACGACGATATCTATAATAATAGCAACAACAATATTGATAATACAATTCAGCCATCCCAGGTCCTTGGGAAGGACTCGATGTCTGGATAAAACAAACCAGTCAATAACACCTGTCTGACTGTGTAAACAAGAAATGATAATATAATGCTGCACTAGTGCAAACATGTTGCTCTAATGCAAGAATGTTGTGCAAGCAGCCCAAGAGCACAAGAGATTGTGCAACCATGAGCTTCCACTCAGCTACTTAATCTTCTTGCGTGTGTGCATCTTTATCAGTTGCCCTAGTGCAGCATTATTCAGTCAGTGAAAAATGGTTTATGTTTTATGAATTAACACTGGACATTTGTAGAAGCAGAATCCCACATAAGATCAAAGTGGTGCCATGGTCAGCACAGCCATGCAAAGTGTTGAAGGAAAATGAAGGTGGAGAGCAAGGATGAGCGAACCAAGTACACTCTGATCTGGAGTGATTGCTACTCCCCCTTCTCTACTCCACATAAGTCATTATATTCTTTTCCCAATTTTTTATCAAACCCATTTCCAACTTATTTCTGTCTGTCACAATAATATTTTCATGAGGAGTGTTGTAACCTAATTCCTTCATTTGAATAATACATTCATTTTTAATTACTGCAACTTGATCTCAGATTATTCAAATAACTGTTTCATTTTTTATGCTTACCCTGACCCCAGTGTATTTATAGGCTTTTATCCTTACCTGATACCAGTGTAATGTAATTATAGATTGTATTTTAATCATCTACTATATCCTAGTGAGTTTGTTTAAATAACTCCAATCCTGAGTCTTTTATTTCTATGCCTTTTAAAATTCTACAATGGCATTCTCATTGCATAAAAGCAATATTTTTGTAGTTTACTACAATGAATGAACATTTTGCATGCATTGCTGCCCATGTTTCTCATTTGAATTTTAAAAAGTTACCAAACGTAGCACTCAACGTAAAATTAAAAAATGACTTGTAAACTAACACGATGCTTTCTTTAATATTTGCTCTCACCTCCTCTCAAATAATTTTAGTGTCAACACAAATACATTTTTTTAAAGTCACCCATTTTTATCCAAACACAAAAACAAACAGTTCATTACTACTGCACACCAAAAGTTCACTCCATTTTCAAGGAAGGGTCAAGAGTTGGAATTTAAGGTGCTTCCTCCCATTTGTCAGATATGGGGGCTAGTCTCACGATTAACAAAAATCGGGCAAGGAGAGCCTAGCCTGAATTTTGTTAATCGTAAGAACCACTGGGCTCAGTTGCGAGCCCGGTGGTTCTAGAGCGGGTAACCCGCTCGAGAACCCCTGGTCAAAAACCAGGTTTGCGGAGCGAGCGCTCCGCAAACCTGGTTTTTAGTATCGTGAGTAGCCATGGCGCAGCTTCACGCCATGCCTACTCATGAGTAGACCCCTGGAGGGGAGGCGAAAAGCCGCCTCCTGTCTCCGGGGGTCTCCCCAGTATGCCCTGCACACTCGCGCAGGGCATACTGGGGCTTGCGGGGGCCACGCAGGCCACGCTCCCCCCAGCCCCCGCCAGCTGCGTCACGGAGCCAGCAATTGTGTGGGTGGCCATTCCGGCCGCCCAGGGCTCCCTCTCTGCTTATGAGCAGGGAGAGCGGCTTAGCCCGCTCTCCCCGCTCACTACCCCAAACCGGGTCTCACGAATCATGAGACCCGGCTCATGGTCTATGATTGGACATAAACCATGTCATTTACTTTTTAAAAATGCCTCTTGGTTTATACCTCAATACATGCTGAGCTACAGTCCTGAATAGAGGTAAAGAAAATTTAATAATCAACCCAAACCAAACTTCAACCTACTTTTCCTTTGATAAATGTTTTCTTGGTCAGTGGTGTTACCATAAACAAGCAACAGCTGGAGATTGAGACTGATTATTGGTCTGTGGCTGATCCATATATATTTACACATCAACCAAGCTCATTATGGTATCTGTAAGACTGGATGCTTCTTTATTACATGGGAAATTCACCACAGTGTGACTTTTTAAACTGGTAAGCATCTCTTTTGGATACACTTCCATGTGGTATGACCTTTCTGAAGAATGTTGACAGTTCTCTGGTAATCTTAGACTTCAGTAAGTGGGAATATATTACAAAATTTTTCATCACGTCAATGACAGGTTAAAAGCCACACCAGAGTGGTAGATCTACCATGTCCAAAATAAACATGAAAACCAAGCTTATGCTCAGTGAAGCAAAACAAGATACAAAAAAGTATGTGTGGCCGCATTCGCATGTTAACGGGAAAACAGAAGTGTGAAGGAGCCTGAGGTTGAATTTCTTGTACATCCAAATGCATGCAACTGCAGTTCTGTCAGAAAAGCGACCCAAGATTTCCCTTTCCAAACTCCAATTTGAACCCTCATTGTTGTGAGTTTCGCTGCTCCTACCTGAGGTTTGCATTCGGCAGCATTACATATGAAGGCAGAATTGGAGTTACAGCAAGCTGTAACCAGAGTTGAGGGAGAAAGCTCCTCCTTCACTCTGTCTGTGATTGGCTGCTGGGCTGTCCTTCATGCCAGAAGGAAACCCACACAGCCAGTTCCCCTGCCCGTATAGCAAGTTCCCCCTCCTCTCGGCAGTCTTTGAGACTGCAATCTTGAACATCTGTGAAGCGCACAGGTGGGGGCGGGGGAGACCGTGGGTCCAATGGACCCTCATGGGTCCTGCTACATGCATATGTGGCCTGTGATTAATGATGATGATGATGATGATGATGATGATGATGATTGGATGGATGAAAAGGGGCTATCCCTATAATAGCTGGCCTAAACAACTTGTGACCCATTGGGGCACCATCCATGATGGCACTCATTAATAGCTTCTAAGCCAGGGTTGGGCACATCTGGCCCTCCAACTGTTGAACTACAATTCCCATGATGGGAAGATGGGAATTGTAGTTCACCAGCAGCTAGAGGGCCAAGTTTGCTCTAAGCTGTACAAAGCTTTTTGCAGTCTTGGCAGAAACTGGTCACATTGTCAGAGTTCTTAATTATCTGGTTTGAATACAAATTTGCTCACCTCATAATGCTTGGTTATACTACCAAAAAGTCATTTCCCAAAGGAACTCTACTATGGCTCAGAATAGAACATGAGTTTCTACACATGTGCTTTTAGTTTAAATCAATTTTGAGAGGCAGTTAAAAATAAGAAGGTAATATAATAAGATGCACCAAGTAGAAACCTTGGGGAAGGGAACAGAAATTACATGTTTTTGAGCCTAATTCTCCAATAAGGCTCATAATTGCTGACCCAGTTCCAAATTGAGCTATTAGGAGTTTGTCCATCACTAGCAGAAACCATTATAGTCAGGTAGCAAAAAGAGAGCAGGAGAAAATAATGGATTGTCACTTCCAAAAATGAAGGGATTCGCTGCAAAGATTTGTAGCAGATGTATCTTAAGCAAGTGGAAAAGTGCTTCAGAAGACAGTATTCTCCATCCCTCCTTTACAGACTTCAGAAAAGGAAGTCACTTTGCTGGCAAAAAAGGAGGATTACGCTACTTTTAATGGGTAAAAAAGGTCTATTCTTGCTTCCCTCAAAAGGTTAACTTTTCTAGTTGGAACTTAAGTTTTGTGAAATATGGACACAGTGGAAATGACTGGCTCAAAAAATCCAACATAAAAATAGTACAGAAGACCATGAGAAAGATTCTAAATTTAGTAAATATATTTGTCAAAAATGAATATTCCACCTTCTAGATTCAGAGAAAGAAAAGCATTATTCCCTCATGGATTTCTACCACCACACTCCCCCCCCCGCCTTTTTTTTTTGCTGATAATAATGCAAGCTTCATTAGAATAATAAAATAGCAATTTTCGCCTAGAGATCAAAGAACAATCTGTTAGATAACAGCTGAATCTCTAAGAAAAATATTAGGAAAACTTTCAACCAGATCTTATGGTGAATCAAAACATCTATTGCAGTTTCAGAAGGCAGTAAAATGTGGAGCTTAAAAACCAGTACAGCATGGAATTGTGGATGTGCTGGCTCTGAATGGAAATAGATCCATGAAGAATAACTATGTCAACTGATATATGAGTTTATTTCTATACAACACTTGAGGAAGGGCTATAGCTTTGCATGCATCTGCTTTGCATGCATCAGATCCCAGGTAGACTTGTAAAAGAATATTCTCCAATTCATTTAATAGAATGGGTAGACTAATTCTCTGAAATATTATCTCCCATTCAAAATAATGCAGGAGAATCTGCTTTTCCAAGTCTAAATTATCAGGTTCAGTCCCCACCATCTCCAGGCAGGAAAAATATCTGCTACCAGCCCATGTAGACAATACTGAACTAGATGAACCAATGCTATCAGTATAAAGGAAACTTCCTATAGTACACTACAGGATCCCAGTCTATAATTCATTGGAGCACAGGGACCATACTTTGAAAATCGCACACTATATTGCCTGGACACATTCCTTTCTCTTGATATTCACTCATATGTGGAAGAATTTAAAATAAAAAAATATATCCAAAATTTTTTAGTTATTATTTCCATACATTTAATTTCTACATTGAACTGGATCTCATGTAAAGGGGAGTAACATAGTGGGACTGCTAGGGCTACCAGATCAAAACTGATTGAAAAACAATCACATGATGTAATTAATCACTAGCTGAACCCACACAGAGCATCTTTATGGTAGTTTACTTGTTTTGGGGGTTTTTGCTGACCCCGCACAGATCATCTGTGCGGTAGTGCAGTGAGCCTGTGGCATCCCCCCTCTCTCCACACCTCTCTCTCTCTCTCTCTCTCTCTCTCTCTCTCTCTCTCTCTCCACACCACACTCTTGCTCACTCTCCTCCCACTCTCTCGCTCATTCTCTCCTCCCCACCACTCTCTTGCTCTCTCCCCCCACTCTCCCCTGCTCTCTCCTCCCCACCACTCTTGCTCTCCCCCCACTCTCTCGCTCTCATCACCACCACTCTCTCCCTCACTCGCTCCCCCCACTGCTCTCTTGCTCACTCTCTTCCCACCCACCACCACCACTTGCTCAACTCTGGCTTTCCTCCCCCCACCCCAACTCTGCTTTTCCTCCCTTCTTTCCTCCAGCTCTGCCTTTCCTCCTTTCTTCCTCCTTCCCCTCACTCTGCCTTTCCTCCTTTCTTCGTGTGCCCCTAGTTCTCCCTGACTCTTCCCCCCTTCAGCCTCTTCTCCCTGACTCTTTCCCCGGATATCTTTGATGCCTGCCCAGCCTGCTTCTCCCCAGCCTGCCCTCCCCACTTCTCCCCCGCTACCACCTCACCGCCTGCAGTCAAGAACCACCACCACCTGACCCTGGCGTGCACGCAGGCCTCACGCCACTGCCTCCTTGCCACCGCCAGGACTACCGCCGCCTTCTAACCACCCACCCTGAGATTTCCCTCGGCCACTTTCCCTCTCTCCTCAGCCCAGCAACAGCCTCTCTCGCCGGCTTCTGTAGGCTTCGACCTCCAGAACAAACTACCCCCTCCCTCCCCCTCTCCATCATTTCACCACCCTCTCTCTCCGGTTTCTCTTTTCCAATCTGCCTTTCCTTTTTTCTTCCTCCATCCCCCCCCCCGACTCTGCCAATTTCTGCCTGCCTCCCTCGCTGCCACTCCCTCTCCAGGCAATGGTTCCAGGCATCCAGACATATCCAGACGTAGTTCTCTTTCAGGTCGCCCATAAGAGAATTATATATATATATATAGATGATCAATGTGTTGACTGGTTGTTGAAATCATTCTTTGGTATTTGGCTTAATGCAGGGATGCACAGCTTCAGCCGTTTAGCTATGGTTGGCCTACAACTCCCATCATCCACAGCAGCCAATAGTCCTCAGGCATCATAGATTGAAACTGATCCAATCTAATACTGCAAGAGGGATTGCTGGACACCACCTTTATAGACTCTGCAAAAACAGTGGAGTCCAAGTCGGCACGAAGCTCCCCACATCATATAACCCATGGGAAAATCCAAATTTTCTCACCAAAATGACCCTGCGCCCTAATTATTTATAGACCTATTCCAAATAAGACACCTATTTGCACACTAGCATTCCCAGATTTAAGAAATATTGCTTTAATTTCTTCAAAATGCAAATATGGGAGCCACAATTAATACTAATCCTGAAGGGGGAAGGAGAGGACTTGAACCCTATCATTATGCAAAGCATTAAAACTGCTCTAGAATTGACTTCGGGTCACATATAACCACATATGTCTTGTCTACAAATACATTTACATGATACTGTGGAATTATCAGACTTGTATTTGAAACTAATTTCTAAAGAAAAAGCATCTGTAAAAGTGGTGATTCTTTTATATTTAGCAGAGGGAGAGCAACTATCCCTATCCTACCCCACCACAGCATTCTTCCAGTGGTTACTGCTGGTGTCTACCTTGTATTTCTTTTTTTGGCTGGTAGCCCTTTTGGGAGAGGAAACCTTATTTATTTATTATTTTTCTTTGTAAATCCATATAATAGCTCTTTTGAAAACATTTGCTGAAAAGTAATATACAAATATGTAGCAGCAGCAGCAAAGATGTGTCTATTTAAATCTAAAACCTAGGCCCTATGATGATAAATACTATGAGAAACTTCTGAAATAGACAGATGGTTCAAAACCCGAGGCAGTGTTTTTCTGAGAAAGGAAATGAGGTCTAAATGGTCAAAACAAAACCACACAAAAGACGCTGTTTTCCTTTGTCATCAAGATAAAAACAACTGGCCAGATCCACTGTGGCAGCACAGCCAACACAGACTCTACCCCAAACCCTGAAGCAGAACAAATGCTGTTTTGTTGGAAAGTAGCCCCAGTCTCCTCTGAACTGATTATTTTTAAACGATTCAGCCCAAAATGCAGGCAATGAGGGGTAGGAAGTCCAGAATGCCCAAGAAAGACTGAATCAGCATGCTATCTTGGAACTATAATTCCAAAGGAGGTCCTCTCAATTCATATACAATTCTTCCAAAAGGGAAAGGAACCCTAAAGGAGAATGGGTGATGGAAAGAGAAACACACCTGCCTTGCCTCAGGGTACGTTCCTCTTTCAGCAAAATGATCCAAGCTAGTGTTGAATAGCTTCCATTTGCATCTTGCTGTGCCAGTTAGGACAGGCAATCAAAACATAAGAAAAGGTCTGAATTCTCCTTTCTTTAAGTCATAATTCTTAACTGACTTAAGAATTATTAACTGGTAATACACATTTTGTATTACCGAGAGAGGAAGAGGAAGAGGAAGGAGGAGGAGGAGGAGGAAGAAGAATACAACCAAGGAAATCAGTATTTTCCTAAGATAAGAGGTCACATTCTAGGATTCAAACAAATTTTGGGTTTTATTTTATTGCAGAATGATGCACATTGATTTAATTAAACTAGCCTTGATAATAATAATTCAAGGTTTAGGAATAAACAAGCCTCTACATAATAAATTCTGGTTTCCATACTGTGAAGCGATCTGCAGCTCTAAGGAAGAGGTGCATTCACTACTATGATGAAGTCTAAAGCACACTCACGCTGCTTACAGCGATGGAGGTGCTCCATGGCTACTAAGCAGTGACAGTACATTTGTGACAGTACTCCCATTGGGAATGATGGAGATACTATCACAATTTACACACTGCTTAGTAGCCACAGAGCAGACAGCTGTTGCAAAGCAGCCCTCAGGGACATATTTTCGGGTGGCACAAAGGGCTTGCTGACAAAGGGAGAGTAATTAAAAAGTGGTTTCCCCCCTGGTGCATTTAGTTGGGAATTGCTGTTAGCCTGCTCCTCTTGCTTCACTGGTGCTTCCTTACTTAGTATGTCAGCCTCTAATTATATTGACATAATTGAGAATTTTTTAAAATTGTAATATGTTTTTATCTATTATGCTTTTAATCTTTTTATTAATTTTAAATCTTTATATTTTGTATTAGGTTTTTAATTTTGTAAGCCGCCTTGAGATTTTATACTAGGCGGTATATAAATTCAATCATAATCAATCAATTAATCAATTTGTGTCTTTATTCATGTGTACTTTCAGGGGGGTTCTTGAAAGCCCATCCTTGCCCAAATGAACCTACCTGAATATTCAGATCTTCTGTCTCCCTTGTCCCATCAGCATCTGATGAGACGGAATTCAGAAGATTGATCTGTGACTGTGTCCAGGTTGTGGCAGACCATTCTTGCCTCTTCACAGTAGTGCCCGGTGTGGGCACCGCCTGGGGGTGGTGGTGAGTGGCACCTTTAAGTATAAATGTGTAGGTGCTTACCTCTGCTACCACTGCACCAGAAGCTGCTCTGAGCAGCAGCGCACCGCCCAGCACCTCCTGCAGCAAGGTATTGGCTCCACCACTCACCTGGCCTCTACACGAGTGGAGGCCATTTGTGGCTACACAGATGGTCTGTCATGGGCATGCTATCGGACTCTGAGGATGAGGATGAGACAGGCAGTGTGACAGTGGAGGAGGGAGTGCAGCAACCTCAAAGGCAAGAAGTTGCAGAGGCAAGCGGGACTGACTCATGGGACATTGAAAAAGAAACAGAGCCTAGTACGACAGCTCCTGTGGAGGAGATGCAGCTGATCTCAACTGTAGAGAGGTGTCAGTCGAAGAGACAGGAGGAGATAAGGAGATGCATGTGCAGAATGGCTCGACTAACAAGAGGAGCTGCTGAGTCAGGGACCTATGATTGAAAGCACAGGGCTTCAGCCTATTTAAGACGGCTTCGCCTCAGCTGCATTGCTGGTAGCAACGTTGTGCGTTGGTGAGCTACCCAGCTGTGTTCTTGCTTGTTTTGACTGTGCTTTGACTCCAGACCATTTGGACTCTGTTTTGTGGAATTCGACTTGGACTTGGTTTGACTGACTGGATATTGTAACGATTCAGACTGGCTTTGGTTTTGAAATTGCTTACTGCTTGGCTCTGACATTCTCATTTTGACCCTTTGTCTACTTCACGCTCCATCTGCTGATATATAGCTCTAGATTAGCCTGACAGGTTTATGACATGGTCTCTGCCAAATAGTTGCTCCAAGCAGCTTTCAGGTGCAGTGGTAGCAAGCACCTACTAATGTATTCTTAAAAGTGCCTCTCGACGATGATGCCCCCCTGCCGCCGGGCAGTGCCTGCACCAACCGTTAATGCTTCCTCTTGAGCATCTTTTTGTTTCCTTATTTGCCCCATGATTTTTTTTTTGCCATGATATTGCTAAAATGGCATTTTATTTGCTCCTGGTTTTATATGTTTATTTGCTGTTTTTATTGCTGCTGCTTTAGGTCTTCCCCCCCTTTAATATAGTTTTTATTTTAGTGTTTTATACAGTTTAGTTCAATGTGGTAACCAATCTTGAGATTTTAATATAAAATGGAAAAGCAGGATATAAATATTTATGGTAAAATAATACTGACACATTACACACCCTTATGAGGCCAGAGGAAGAGCTCCACCTATGCAAGAAGTAAGCACACTAAATGCCCTGCAGGCTTGTTTCGCAGGGCAGCACACCAGGAGAAGGATTAGGAGGCAATTCCAGCTTCTCTTCCCTCCCTGCAAAAGCTCTGTTTACTTATAGAAATACATCCCCAAGGGCTATGCTCTACCCTCCTAATGGTGCATAATGTCAGCCTCTAAGTATTTACCCGGCCATGTGCAAATAGCAACCACTCCACAAAGGTAATATAAGAACTGGGCCTTAGACATCTGATTATGGATGGCATCTGAAACGTGTCAGAATCTCCAAATCATGGATTATTGTTCACTAGCTAGCTTATAAAGAAGCTACTGTTCTGATGAGAAGATCAGCTTCTACTTAACTATAGCTCTGGAAAATGTAAGGTTGTGATGATAATTATGTTGCTATATTCTCTTAACTATTAGATGAAAGGGAAAGTGTGAAATAGTAATATTAGAAGTCAAATTATGTTTATATTTATCTGCCGTTTCCTATCTGTAACAATGATTTGATAAACAAGTGCCCAGCATGTGTAAAAGTCTTCTGGTTAATAGCACAATTCTGCTTGTTCTACATTAGAAAAATACATAGTAGCAACAGAAAAATAATTATTCACATCAATATGATCTTGGATATGTTTGACAAATTAGAACTATTCTCTCATCCTATATTTTTCCCAAGTCATCTATTTCTACAAGAAAAGGGAATCTGACTATTCAAAAATACATTTTGGTGTACTACATCTACTGAATTATGTAATGTCCCATTTTCATGCCTCCATTCTTTTTGCCTTCACAACAGCAATGTGAAATGGCCCATTATTATTCTCATTGAGAATGATGACACTGCCACTCAGAGTAATATGCTTATGGTCACACAATAATTTGACGGCCAAAGTGAGACTTGAACCCTACTCTCCCAGATTCCAACCAACTTTCTAATCACTGGCCACACTGACACAGGTCAGCAAAAGATCCTTCTATGCAAGCAAGAGGATGAAGAGTACAGGGAAGCATATTGGTTGATAACAAGACTAATGCTGTGCTTGTACAAACATCTTGGGCTACAAGGATGTTGCGGTACCAAAGTTCTACTTGTGTTCCAGATTAGTGTTGTGCTGGCACAACAAAGTGTGCTTGCACATAGGGGTGTGCACGGAACCACGGAATTGCGGTCCGGCACTGGGCTGGGGGGTTCCTTTAAGAGCGGGCGGAGGGTTTACTTACCCCCCCGCCGTTTTCCCCCTCCGGCGCCCGTAGTTCTTTTAATAATTGGGGCGGCAGGATACCTCCCTGCCGCCCCTTCTTATGTTTTGCTGCTGCTGCCGGCTACGCTGCAAAAGGCTTCACTAAGCCTGTAGCATGCATGCACGTTGGAGGAGACATGAAGCACGTCGGCGCACGTCGGTGGAGATGTGAAGCGTGCGTGCGATGTGCGCGCACGCTACAGGCTTATTGAAGCCTTTTGCAGTGTAGCCGGCAGCAGCAGTAGCAAAACATAAGAAGGGGCGGCAGGGAGGTATCCTGCTGCCCCAATTATTAAAAGAACTACGGGCGGCAGAAGGGGAAAGCGGCGGGAGGGGTAAGTAAACCCTCTCCCTGCTCTTAAAGGACCCCCCAGCCCAATCACCCAAACCCTGAACCGCCCATGTCCGGACCGGTCCAGAGGCCTGTAGAGTGGCCTCCGGAATGGTCCGGGCTCATCACTACTTGCACAGGCTAGCAATGCATTGCACAACCTTGTATGTATATGTCCTGGAGAAGGTTGTTGCTAGTGCAACATTATAGAACACCACAACTTTGCGGGACTTCACCATCTACTTAAGTGTGTGCACTTCCTCTCATTGTGCTAGCACAACACTAGTCTATATGTCACCCACTGTTCTGCTGTGCAAATACAATGCTTGCAAAAGCGTACATGATGAGCATATTATTCTGTCACCCTAACATTCCACCCTGGGGCTGCTGCAGAGTACCAAGGCAGCATCAAGGCTGCTCAGAATGAGCAGTTGTTGTTGTTGTTGTTATATTTATAATAATAATATATTATATTACACTGCAGTTGCACTAGCAGCACTTCTGCTGTTTTTACTATTGCAGCTAATGGGGAAAACAGCAGCAGCAGCTGTTCATTCTGAGCAGCCCTGATGCTCAGCCCTAACACTCCAGTCTGGGCTGCTGCGGAGTCCCAAGGCAGCTTGGGACTCTGCAGCAGCCCAGAGTGGAGTGTTAGGATGACAGGAGGCCATGCATCAGGTCAGCCAGAGAGCACAAGGGATTGCACAACTTGAGTATCCAAGCAGCTCTATGACCTTCTTGTATGTGCCCAACTTGGTTGCAGCATTTGTCTGACTGTCAGCCACTGTTCCTAAGCACATCAGGCATTATTAGTTGTTCAAAGGATCACTATTGCACAAATGTGAAAGTGTTGGTCACTGCAGTACTACCATGGTTGTAGTCCCAGTGCTGCAACAGTAACGTGATAACTGTGTAAATATAATGCAGGAAAGGAAGAGGCAGATTTGCGGCAGTGGGGGATATCACTGCAGTGGGTAAACGTATTTGTAATATGTGTGTATATGTGTATAAATATATCTACCATTCAAAGCAACAATAAATATATCTCTCATTCAAAGCAACTAACACAATAACACACAAACAAATTAAACCACATCGATTACACAGATAACACGTAAAGCATAGAGACTGTTCTCACGAGCAGCCAAGACCTGGCTAGGGCAGCTAAGCCTGGGCTTGGCTGCCTGTGAGAGTCGCTGGGAGTTCCGTGGTTTTTGGCAGCGCCTCGGTGGCAAACCCGCCTTGGGAGCTTGCCAGTTAGCCAAGGTTAAGGGGTATGAGTGCATCCTAACCTGAGCTAACTGTTCATGTGTCAGCACCGGCTGTTCCCAGGCAGCGCTGACACAGGAGTAGGTTCCCGGTCATTGCTGGAGGATACCCACAATGCACCGCACATTCACACAGTGCATTGTGGGTCTTCCAGGAGCCAACCTCCATGTTGCCTGTGGGGGGCGGCAGCTTGCCTAGGGGCATTATCCACACATCCAGCAACTCTTGCAGATTGTCTGCGGAGAAGGAAAGTACAGCAGCCTTCCCCATTGCCCACCCTCAAGCCCATTCACAGGATCGTAAGAAAGGACTCACTGTATTTGAATAGCAGAAGTCCTAAATAACAGGAAAGCACTCTCAGATCCATCTCACTTATCTTCTGTCATATGAGCAGGAGAAGGACAAGAGATAAGTTCCATGTTTCTCAAATGTATCCCCCCTTGATTCAACATGGGAAATACATGTACAGAAGCTGTACAAATTCTGCAAATATAGTTTGATATGTGAGTGCACATCTAATTCACCACTGAACCAGTTCAATAAGTTGTTTGATGTGGATAGGGATTTACCAGGGCTGCTCACTTTCGGCCCCCATGCAGATGTTGGCCTACAATTCCCATAATCTCTGGATATTGGCCACTGTGGCTAGGGATTATGGGAGTTGTAGTTCAAAAACAGCTAGGAGGCCTAAGTTGAGCAGGCCTGGGATATACATTCTCTTCTGGGAGCACTAGTTGCTGAACATGAGGTGAATTATCTCTACATGACCTTAGGAACTTAAGATGCTTTCACACAGCTAGCATCAGTTGAGCTCAATCAGTAACCTTGGAAAGGTCCCATATTCTAGTGGTGACATGAGTAATTAGAAATATAGCAGAGTGCCACTTTTGAAATCATGTGCCCATTAAGGCAACTGTGGTAATATGGCTGCATTCCTATACACAACCCAGCTGATTTCATTGAGATTTAAGCAGCATGTAGGCAAGACTGCAGTCATTGTTCCAATACTCATACAATTAAATACAACCAAATTTGTAGTGTGCTCTTATCTGATTCATATCATAAATCTTCCTATGGCTTTGACATAGAAAATGTTAGATAACTGGTCTTTGGTTTCTTCAGCTCTCTTGTTCGTAGTGATTTTTGATTCGCCTTTTCCCTATCCTGAAATTGAAAGGAAATTTCCTTTTGTCAGCAAATACATTTCCCATCAGAACAAACTAAGTAGAAGATGAGCACAGATCAGAGCAATATTAGAACAAAGAACAGGAAAATGTACTGTCATGCCAATAGGCTCGTTACACAGATACACTAAGGTATTGTTTTATAATGTTTGCATTGGTTATGTCTCAAATAACAATGTAGTGAAACAGGTCTGCAGAGTCTGTAACGCGTTTGCCATTTGAGGTTTGTGGAGCATCAACAAAGCTAGGGCATAACTCGTTTGGATTTGAACTTCTGTTCTGCTGATTCAATGGACTTTAATTGGTGAAATGGGGATTTCCTACCTCCCTTCTGTAGGCTTCTATACCCTCAAATATTAAAGCTGATCAAAAATTAAAGTTTATCCTAAAAGAAATGATAGTTTCATACTAAGTAAGAATACGCCAGTGCAGTGAGATACAGCCTAACAGAACTCCACAACTTACTGCACCAATGCAGTGAGGAAGTGGCCATTTTTGACATCCTGCCCTTGCTCAGGAAGCCCTTTGTGCCATCCCAAAGTATGTCCCTGAGGGGCTGTGCATCTATTTTTGAGTGTCACAAAGGGCTTCCTGAGGAAGGGGAGGGTATAAAAAATGGCTGCTCCCCCACCATAGCAGTGCTGTTAGTTGGGAAGCTGTGTTAGGTTGCTCTCTCACTACACTGGTGCATCCTTGCTCTGCATGTCAGCCCATGAAATTTGAAAGTTCAAGGAGGTAGTATTTAAACAGGAAAAAATTCACCGGGGGGGGGGGGGCAAACAATTCAATAAACTCTTGTAAAGTTTCAAGGGAGATGGCTTATTGGTGTTTCGTAGGGGCAACAGCTTGTGTAATTTTTCTGTGGGAACATATATTTGGAAGGCACAGAGCACATTCAGAGGCAGGGAAGGTCTGTGAAATGCTCTTCCTCCCCGTATATGTGCTGAGGAAGTGGGAGAAGCCTCCAGCTGTGTCCTTGGTTGGTCAGTCAGGATATCAGCACTGGAAGTGCTAGACCTCTTCATGGTGGTCAGCTCCATCTAGCTGCCCATTTTTCCCTTGGACATTCTAAGCCCTATTCAAACATTATGTTGTACCTCCATTCAGAGATCTGTACACTCGTACATGTTTTTGTGTGAATGACCATACCTGTGTTCATTTTTAAAGCGATTAAAAGTATGGGCCCCTTAAGTGCATGGTACAGATAGGAAGTGTTCTGCTATACCTGTGTCCAACATAACATGTGAATAACTATACCTGTGCACAGATCTGTACCTGTGTATACTGTACACTTGTGTGAGTGCAGAACATAACACATGACTAGGACTGTAATGCTGCATAATTCCAGCAGTGTGCCAAAAACAAGAACAGCAACCAGATGGAACCAGCAGCCAGAAAGAAGCCCAGTGCTTCTTCCACTGCTGCCTGCAAAGGCCCAGCATATATATATATTTTAAATAAAAGTCTCAGGGTCCTGTGAAATATTGCTAAAATTGACTTGCCATTTTTGCTAGGTAATAATTAAATATTAAAAATGATAATTTTGGATCGCCTCTACAAAAATCCACTCCTGAAAATTGGGCGCACCTCTGGAACATGAACATGCAGCACACAGGAGCTGCAGGAGGGACAGAGAAAAGCCACTCCCTGTCCATGAATGGAAGGGCCTTTTGTTATCCCAAGAGCAGCTCAGGATGCAAGCCACCATTCCCCAGTGAAAGCAACAATATACATGTGCATATAGTATTAGGTACATACAGTAAGTGTGTCTTCTAGTTAAAGCTGTCCATAGTACTGTTTCTTAAACCAGATGTGACATGGGAGAATCATGAACAGGAACCCCCGCACTTCATAGGACATAGGAAGCTGCCATATACTGAGTCAGACCATAGGTCCATCTAACTCAGTATTGTCTACACCAGTGTTTCTCAAACTTTTTGGAGTCAAGGACCGCTAAATTCTTCGTGCAGAGTTTCAAGGACCGCTACATTCTTCATGCGCAGTTTCCCGGACCAGCAGTTAGTAAAGGGGTTTCAAGTCTGTCTGTCTATCTATCTATCTATCTATCTATCTATCTATCTATCTATCTATCAGACTTCTGTACTGCCCAAAACTTGCATCTCTGGGCAGTTTAGAATGAAAATAATATAAGCATTAAAATAATTAAATTTGGAATCTTTTGCAAACATGGAATATTAGGGGTTCTTAACCTTGGGTCCCTCAGTTAAACTCCCATAACCCCCAACAACAATGGCATTTGGCCATTATGGCTGGGGATTATGGGAGTAGAAGTCCACCAACGTCTGCGTACCCAAGGTTGAGAACCCCTGAATCTAAAAGCCTGGGTGAACAAATTTGTCTCCAGTATGTCTGGAGTGGAGGTGCTTGTGATTACTCAATGGAGAGGGGATGTTGGGCCATTAGAAAAATTCAAAAGCTACATGGGGCCAATGAAAACAACATAAAAGCAAGCCCCACTGATGCAAGAGGGAAACAGCGTTCCCTCTCAAGGCGCCTCGACCACAACAGGCAGCTTCAATCAACCAACCTTTGGCTGCAAACAATGAGCATGCAAGAACCAGCAGCCCTTCAAGTGGCGCCCACTGCCATACTTTTTCCTCCATGCCCCCGCACCGCATACAGTTTGAAGCTGTAAAGATAGGGAATAAGATAGCTGTAGGAAGATCTCAGCAGCACGTGGAGGCAAGGCACAAGAAGGGTCCCATGCCTCCGTGATACTCTTCCTCTTCCGTGCCATGTGCAAAACTGAGGAAGTGAGTGCCTTGATTTCAGTTGGGGGGGGGTTGACTCCCAGTCAGGGACCGGCACTCAACCCTTCGGGGACCGGCAGCGGTCCAGGGACCGGTGGTTGAGAAACACTGGTCTACACAGACTGACCGCGGCTTCTCCAAGGTTGCAGGCAGGAATCTCTCTCAGCCCTATCTTGGAGAAGCCAGGGAGGGAACTTGGAACCTTCTCCTCTTCCCAGAGAGGCTCCATCCCCTGAGGGGAATATCTTACAGTGCTCACACATCAAGTCTCCCATTCATATACAACCAGGGCAGACCTTGCTTAGCTAAGGGGACAACTCATGCTTGCTACCACAAGACCAGCTCTCCTCTCCTTCAAAAACATGCTATACAGGTCAAACTCGGAAAATTAGAATATCGTGCAAAAGTCCATTAATTTCAATAATGCAAATTAAAAGGTGAAACTGATATATGAGACAGACGCATTACATGCAAAGCGAGATAAGTCAAGCCTTAATTTGTTATAATTGTGATGATCATGGTGTACAGCTCATGAAAACCCCAAATCCACAATCCCAGAAAATTAGAATATTACATGGAACCAAGAAGACAAGGATTGTAGAATAGAACAATATCGGACCTCTGAAAAGTATACAGTGTACTGTGCTTGATTGGCCAGCAAACTTGCCTGACCTGACCCCATAGAGAATCTATGGGGCATTGCCAAGAGAAGGATGAGAGACATGAGACCAAACAATGCAGAAGAGCTGAAGGCCGCTAATGAAGCATCCTGGTCTTCCATAACACCTCATCAGTGCCACAGGCTGATAGCATCCATGCCACGCTGCATTGAGGCAGTAATTGCTGCAAAAGGGGCCAAACCAAGTACTGAATACATATGCATGCTTATACTTTTCAGAGGTCCGATATTGTTCTATTCTACAATCCTTGTCTTCTTGGTTCCATGTAATATTCTAATTTTCTGGGATTGTGGATTTGGGGTTTTCATGAGCTGTACGCCATGATCATCACAATTATAACAAATTAAGGCTTGACTTATCTCGCTTTGCATGTAATGCGTCTGTCTCATATATCAGTTTCACCTTTTAATTTGCATTACTGAAATTAATGGACTTTTGCATGATATTCTAATTTTCCGAGTTTCACCTGTAGTTTGTATTCCCCATGACTGACTGACTGACTAAGTGCCATCAAGTCAGCATCGACTCTTAGCAACCACATAGATAGATTCTCTCCAGGATGATCTGTCTTCAACTTGGCCTTTAAGGTCTCTCAGTGGTGCATTCATTGTTGTCGTAATCAAGTCCATCCACCTTGCTGCTGGTCATCCTCTTCTTCTCTTTCCTTCTACTTTCCCCAGCATTATGGACTTCTCAAGGGAGCTGGGTCTTCACATAATGCATCTAAAGTATGATAGTTTGAGCCTGGTCATTTGTGCCTTGAGTGAAAATTCTGGATTGATTTGTTCTATGATTCATCTATTTGTTTTCCTGGCTGTCCATGGTATCCTCAGAAGTCTTCTCCAGCACCAAAGTTCCCAATTCCCTAAATTAGCATTGCCACCAGCTGCTAATTGCCCCATATGACACCTATATGTTTGACCCCTTGGAGCAAACAGCAGCTTTGACTGCAAATGTGTTTTTATTTTTTTAATTATTATTTTTTCAAAAGAAAAGAAAATGGCGTAGTGGGGAAGGGGCACCCAGTTCCAATCCAAAACTTGCTTACTTGCAGCTGCTGCAAACATTAAAGAAAAATCTGCGTGAGATCCTGCTCACGGATCTCGTGCTTATATCTAGTTTTGGCCATTAGTGGTTACTCACAGATGAACAGAATAATCAAGTGAGACACACACATCTGAATGTTCATACCCCTTATGGAAACAAATAGGGGTTTAAATTTTTTTTTAATTTTGATAGTTTAATTTATGTAATGTACCCATGGAGAATATTATAGAAAAATTCTTCTGTCTCAACACCTGTGAAAATATGGCCTGAGAAAACAGTGTCTAATTGCTCTTTCACTGTAAAAGTGTCTGTGTATTTTTTCTAATAAAAAAGAAAGCACTGAACTGCACAATAAAAGATTCTATCATTGCATTACATTTTCAGTTATAAATATAAATTTCACAATGTTGGATTTTAATAGGCTGGAAGCTCTGCTTTATTGACATGATTGGAAGCTAGGTAAACTGGGGTAGCATTCTCGAGCATCTGGGTATAATTTACTTTGAATGTATTCATTCATTTTAATATCAGTTTTGCCTTTTTTTAAATTCAGAGAATTCTATGAAATGGGGGGAGGGGCCTAAAAAAGAGATTCTATCCTTTAAAACGAATGCTGTAAAATTAAATTGTCAACCAAGTCATTCTAAGCCAAAGCTGAATAAAATACAGAACACTTCCAAGTTAATTAATTTTGAATGTTCAGGCAAGAAAAGATGGGGGAAGTTTTTAATCTATTTCCCCCACTAATTTTTAATTACTAAAACTACAACAATTAGTGGGGAAACATTCAAAAGTTCCATTTAAATTCAATACAAATGTGTGTGTCTCAAATAGGTCTCAATTTTGTGTTCACATAAATAGAATCAAAATCTTTTATCAGTTCCCATTTATAAACCCATTTACTCAATCTCAGAAAGCGATTAACTCATTTCAGATACAAGGTGGAACTATCCTTTTGCATAACTAGCCCTAACCTGGCCTCTTTCTTACTCTCTTCTATGAAAGACGTGGAGGCAAACTAAAATGAAGGATAAACTATAATCCCAAGTGGCTTTTTTTCTCTGCAGCTCTTATTGTCTACCTTAAATTTGCATTTCCTACCCACCGCAGCATTTCTATCATAAAAATGTGTTGTATGTTGAAAAACTGTGTCACTTTCTATTAGTTGTAAATTATCGACTAGTATAAACCCTAATTTCATTTGTCACATTCTGTTGCATTGCTGCTCTTCCTTGTTCCCATTCTGTCATTCTGGCAGGCCCACTCTGCCCCAGGTATCACGGCATCGCCATCTGCACTCGACATCTGTCTCTCTATTGATCACATGAGTTTAGCACTTGATCAAACAGAGCACGACAGAATACATCTATTCTTGCAATACTGCCAGTTCCAACTGCTGCATAAAATCGCCTGCAAATGCATTGTTTCACCCCAGTTATTAAAATTGCAGTTCTGCTTCCATTTTAGGGCACCTCTTCAAGGTTGCCTAGAACAGCTACAGATCAGCAGGTTTATAACCAAGAACTAGGGAACCAGGGGAGGGTGAATTATGTTGGGGATATATAATGCTAAGAACATTCACTGTTTAAATCAAACAGGGATGACAGTGAAACATTTTGAAAATATTCAATACAGTAAGCTGTCTAGGGTAGTTTTAAATTTAAAAAAAACCTGATGTTTCTTCACTGTGCTTTTATGTGTATAGTTACAATGATGCCTGGTAGTGTACTTGCACTACTAACCTCAGCCTTTTAGTTACTGTGCACTACCAGTGCTGGCATTCACACTGAATTCCCACCTCCTGCCTCCTAGCTGCTTTTACATCGGCGTCCACAAAACTATTTCCGGGGGGGAGGGCAGGGGGCACATGCCATAGCCACGCCCCTGCATCAACATACGATGCACAGAGGCTTGGCCAGTATCGGGAAGAGGGGAAGTATCCATCCCTCACCCAATCTTCACCAGCGCTATCTAGGGCCTATTTTCTCCACCTATCAAAGGCACAGGAGGAAGCTCCATTAGTGCTTGAAAGAAGGCTGACTGGCGAGGATCAAGAGAGGGGAGAAGTGGCTCTCTTCCCAATACTGACCATGCCTCTCTGTGTCTGACATTGATGCAGAAGGCAAGGATAGTGTAGGAAAAGAGGCAGCTCTGCCCCTTTCCTGATCCTCGCCAGTCAATGCTTTGTGCAAGCACTGACTGGAGCTTCTTTCTTTGCTTCATCAAAGCAGGGAAAGAAGCTGCCAGCTAGTGGCCTGGCAAGGATCAGGAGAGTGGTGGAACACTCCGTCTTCACAATACTTACTGATTGAATCCAGAGGGGCAACTGCCCCTCTTCCCCCCTGTGCATGCCTATGGTTGCTTATTTATTTGTTTGTTGCATTTTTATATCAAATCAACTCTGCTAAATCAACTCTGCTTACACAGTAATGAGGAGGGGCCTGGAGAGGTAAGAAGGAGACTCAGAGACCTCAAGGTCTTGTCCATCTGTTAAGCTACCGGTGGAGTTGATTCCCTCCTAGCAACTGTGTTCCTAGCTCTGTAAACCTGAGGGATGTCATCCCTTATTGGTGGTAAGGATAACGTTGACTTTGCCTAATTTTTATGTATGTATTTATCTTATTTGAAGTATTTATAGCCTGCCCCTCCAGTACACTACTGTTCGGGGCAGCTCACAACATATTAAAAAGGTACAATATAAAATAATAAAGTTAACCAAATGTAAGGTAAACAAGTTAAAGCACCAAGCCAATATCACATTAAAATTACAATTTGTTTTTAAAAAGTTTCAAATTAAATGTTATTTTCAAAATGATAAGAATGAAAGAACCTACCAGATATAAACAGAGATGAACAATTAAAAAGCCTCTTTAAAAAGATGTGTTTTCAATGTTTTTAAAGAAAACACTGAGGGAGGGAGCATGGGAAAACTCTTCAGGGTGTTCTAAAGGCAAGGGGCCACAACCAAAGAAGCCCTGTCTCTAGTCCCCGCCAACCATACCACTGTTAGTGGCGGGGCCATGAGCAGGGCCTGAGATGATGAGCGGAGGGCCCTGGCAGGTTTGTATGGGTGAATGTAGTCTGATGTACATTCAAGCCATGTGGAGCTTTAAAGGTCAAGGTCAGCACCTTGAATCTAGCTTGGAAACAGACTGGTAACCAATGAAGCTGTGCAGGTTGGGCGTGACACTCGTGAAGTGACTTGTGCCCACGAGCATCCTTGCAGCAGCATTCTGGACCAGCTGAAGCTTCCAAATTATCTTAAAGGGCAGCCCCATATAGAGTGCATTGCAGTAGTCTAATCTGGATGTTACCAAAGCATGAGTGACCGATGTCAGGTTCAACTTTTCCAAGTAGGGTCATTGCTGGCATACCAGCCGTAGCTGGTAAAAGGCACTTCTGCACACCACCACCAGCTGTGCCTCCAAGGACAGTGTCGGGTCCAGAAACACCTCTAACTGTGGACCCTCAAGCTAATCCAGCCTGGTTTGAAGTCACACCTCTCTCACTCACTCCCTCTCTCCCATTGTTCCCTCTCCTTCAAGTGAACTGCAGCCAGCCCTGTTTGTTCCTCTCTGCTTATGTTGGTCTATAAAGACTATAACCTGTAAATTTTTCTGCAAATTGGGCCTGTAGGGATGGAAGCTAATTGGCAAGTTTCTATTTTCTTATATGCCTGGTCTTTTCTAGGGACGTGAATGAATCGTGATTCAAAGTGCGATTCACAGCACATCCCTGGCACCTTTAAAATGCAGGAAAGCAGGTGCATACCTCCTCCTCTGCCGCTTGCTGCCACTTCCTGTAATGGCAGCGCTAGCCCCTACCTATCATCATGTACTGCCGGCACTCCCCCAGCTGCCCCTGTGCAACGCCAGCACACGTAGGGCCCCCATGCATGCACAATGGCCATTTGCATGGTCAGCAACCATGCAAATGCCACGCATGCACAGAGGCCATGAGCATGCTGGCGTTGTGTGGGGGCAGCTGGGGGAAGCACCGCAGGCACACTATGATAGCTGGGGGCTAGCGCTGTTGGTATACAAAGTGGCGGAGAGTGGCAGAGCATGTATCCACTTGCTATCCTCTGTTTTAAAGGTGCCGCGGATGTGCTGCAAATAACGATTCATGCACATCCCTAGACCTTTCCTCTGGTCCTGGTCTTTGTTCCTAAAGTTGTAATAACACTTATTTTTAAACATATGGGTTTAGTAGTGTATTTGAATTCTCTGAATGCCATAGGCCACTGATTCCTAATGGAGAAACCCTGGGAGACCTAGATCCCCCCCACCTTATGGTGGGGGGTGGGGATTAAGCAACCAACTCTGAAATGCATTTTGTGAATTTGTTTTAGTTTGGACCTACATAGGTGCGGAACAGAATCAGGGAAGGACAGATAAGAAATGGCTTCAAAAAAGCAGAAATGTTTAGATTTCTTTTTAAAATTGTATTATTTATTATTATATATTTAAAATATTTATACCCCACCCCTCCAGTACACTACTGCTTAGTGTGGCTCACAACAATAAAATAAATACAATGTAAAATAGAGCTAATAACATTAACCAAATTAAGTAAACAAGTTAAAAGTTAGACTAAAAACCATGTTTTTGAGCCAACTGGCAGATCTTCTGGTGCACCACCAACTTAGAACATTCTTTTTTAAAAGAATGAATAAGATCCCATCAATTTCTATGATTCTCATTATATGGCAGAAAACACAACATCCATAATTAAGAAATTGTATGGATTTTAACCTAGATTTATATTCCAGAAAACTATCTTATCTTCAAGGCTATTAATAACCAAATTACAAAGACGAAAACGAAGGACATGATCCAGTCAAAGCCAAGCACTTTTAAGTTCCACTGATCTGAATAAGAGATATTTAAACACATGCTTAAAATGCTTTGCTATGTCACCAAGCACTCAGAACTTCACAGCCGATAATAGAGACAACAACTGGACACATCAAATACATCAACTATTACATAACCTTGCATTACATAACCTTGATAGAGTTCACCTCTACATAATGTGTGCAACTTGAAAATAAATTGTATCTAAGTGTGTTTCCATTTGTATCTAATGTGTTTGTTTCCAATTGTAGCTAATGTGTGTTTCCTTTAAACACAATGGAACCTGAGTTAGTTGCAACAAACTTGTTCCATTGGTTTCAATGGGAGTTACTTCTGAATAACTTTAGTCATGGAGGGGGCTGCACTGTGTTAATGTAAAGTTGTGCCATGGAGTCGGTGTCAACTCCTGGAGACCCAAGAGCCATGTGGCTTTCTTTGCTAGAATACAGGAGGGGTTTACTATTGCCATCTCCCGCTCATTAGGAGGTGTTAAATATTCAGGGCCAAGCAAATAAAGGCTTTACAGAATGGGCTTTTAACCATGCCTAGAATGCAGTGAGAACCCTGAAGTATAACATGGTCCCCATGGTAGGTTGCCTCATTTGCATCATCTACAATCTCTATAGTTTGCAGTCTACTATAAATAGTTTGCAGTCTATTATTCAGTCTCATTGGCTGCCGATAAGTTTCCGAGCAAAATACAAGGTGCTGGTTATAACCTATAAAGCCCTAAATGGCTTGGGCCCTGGGTATTTAAGAGAATGTCTTCTTTGTCATGACCCCCACCGCCTTTTGAGATCATTAGGAGAGCTCCGTCTGCAGTTGTCACTGGCTCGTCTGGTGGCTACTAATGGACGGGCATTCTCCGTTGCTGCCCCAATGCTTTGGAACACTCTCCCTGCTGAAATAAGAGCCTCCCCATCTCTGACAACTTTTAACAAATCTTTAAAGACACATTTGTTCATCTAGGCTTTTAATTAAATACTGTTTTAATAGTTTTAACATTGTTTTAAAATATTGTTTTAAGGTTTTAAATTGTTGTAATTTTAACTTTTTTGCTGTCATTTATTTTAACCAATGTTTTAATTTCTTTGTTGTCATTTATCTGTTTTAACTAATGTTTTAATTTTTCTGTTTTTATTGTAAATTGCCCAGAGACATAAGTTTTGGGCAATATAAAAATATGTCAAATAAATAAATAAATAAATAAATAAATAAATAAATAAAATTGAACTAATACTAAATCAAACCAGTGGCATTAAACAGAAATAATCAGCAGACATAAAATATCCATGGAGTGTAATGCCATCTGTATCAATTATCACAATCTTGTCTGTGTTTCCTTTCTTTCCCAAACTGGTACAATGCATTTATCTTATATCTAATATGTGAAATAAATGTGTGTGGCATAAGAACAGGCCAATACAAACAATAAGTTTCAGCTATTGTTATCTAATGGAAACGCATACAGTTTTTCTGGTAAGCACTCCATTGGTAAGCCATCATGCTTCCACCATTTTCAGCACCTAATCATTTCCTTGGAACCTGCAGAAGAGAGGGCCCTGAAAAGGTCCCAGAGGACTGTGTCACAATTGTCCTTCAAAAATGACAATTGAAACAGCATAACCACAAATAACAATTACTTCTCATGTTACATACTCTTGCAACACCATAGTCAAATGCTGGATGTTTAACTTAAAGATACTTCTCTATGTTCTTCAATAAGCAAACCCACTATTTATGAGCAATTCATTATTCTAAACAGTAACCAGAATCTGAACTTTAAAAGATTTGTTTCCTTTTTTTGATAGGCAGTATTAGTTACAACATAGGAATTAGACTAGGATCTAGTAATGTATTATTCATAAGACTTTTTCTGTAGCCAAATACATTAGAGTATATAGTTATACCAACAAATTAATATTTTAGAGCTAATTGAAATTGTTCTTCCTGTAAAGATTAAGCTTTCCCCCCTTACACACTTCAGTCATTAAAATAACACTTTTAATGCCTTGTCTAAATGATGTCTCACATTAATGCAAAGCTATATTAAAGCACTCAAATGACCAGTTCTTTTGTAATGCATTCTATATGATCAGACATTGGGTCAAAGCTGGGCAGTGTGTATGAAGTGGTATCAAGTGGAAGCTAATTAAAATATATTCTCTATAGAACTTTACAGAAAAAGGAAACCAGTAATCATCAGAAGGTAGAGTCTGGAAATGGCATTTTTGAAAAGCATGTTCTGAGCTTTATTCTGTTGGTATAAGGATAATTTTGGGGAATAATGGCTTGAATAGATGGCAGAAAATACTTCAGTTATCAAGTCTCTTACCTAACTCTTGAACACTTATTTAATAGCCTGATCTTAATTTTGTTCCAGTAATTTATGCTTTAGGTTTCCTCCCTAAGGCAAATACCTTTCCAAATATCAATTTCTAAATAAATAAATCATTTGACCATGCTGGCAAACTAATTACTGACACTTTTCTCTTTTTAAGAACACATGATTGCACAGTTATTTAAAATTACCCCAAAAAGCATTCACAGTTTTACCTTCACTGGATATCATGACAATGCAAACACTGTTTTGGGGTAGCTCTGTACCCCACATTGGCCAGTCATGGAAACTATGGCAGAGAAGTACACAGAAGTACTTACTGTTGAAAGAACATCCTTTATGCTTTGTTCTCCTCCTCCTCCCATTCTCTTGCTTGATCTTCATGCTTACTTGCTTTTCTATCCTTGCTAGTAGGAAAGAGGCATTATAGGCAATGATAACTGGCTGACATGGGACTTCTTATTTTGAAAAGTCAAAAGTGCAATGACTTGGCATTCTTGAGAAAGAAGGTCAAGAAGAGGATCCTTCCTTTTGAGAACAGATGATGATGATTTTTTTCCTGTGTCCAGGGTGGCACAGGGGTCAGATAAAACCATTAGGTGTTAATGTAGTCATTGCTAGGTGAGATTGTTCGAAAGTTGCCATTATGGTAAACCTTGAATACAAACTGGCCAATAGGTCACCTAAAAAACATATTGAGGGGTTACACAAGGGGCAGTCATTGCCAAGAGGTAAAAATGCTAAACTTTTTTTTGGGGGGGGGGGCAAAGTTGCCTTTATTTATTTATTTATCTATTTATTTAGTGCATTTATATACCACCTTAGTGAACTTGGGGTGATTTTAGAATGCACCTTGACTCATAAGTCAACAAAAAAACCACCTTACAGAGGCGTTTTGCAAGTCAACTAACTTAGGGGCATGACTGTACCCCAAATGAGGAATACCTGTATGCCAGCAGGCTTTCTTTTAAAAAAAAAAAAAAAATCATTGAGGCAAAACCATTTATAGTAATGACCTGCTCTTTGCCAGTTCTGTTTACTGGGCTATCACTGACAATGTCCTAAAAGGACAACATTTTAGAATTAAGAATCAAACATTAATTAATATTTTAAGCCTCTAGGGGCACAGAAATACCCCATGATAGCCAGTGAGGTTTAAGCATATACATGGCTGACATCCTGAGTAAATTACTTGACAAAAGTCCCATTGAAATAAACAGGACAAGTTAGTAATGAATATTAATTATTCAATATTTACTACAATTATTATAATCATAATCATTTCATCATAATTTCATCATTCACCTACTAACTGAGCAAAGAGGCAACTTTTAAAATTGGTGATTCTCTTTATTTAGAAGAGGGAGAGCAACTGGCCCTCTCTGTTATGCCCCCACCTGAGGCCTCCAAAGAGGAGGGGTGTGTGTGGATTTATCAGGAAGCAGGGAGACATCTGAGGAGGGTCAAGTCTGTGATCTGAGTGAGAAGGCATCTGAGACGGGCCAGGGTGAGAGGTTGCTGAGAGAGCAGCCAACGGGGCAGAATGGTCTTTGGAGGGAAGAGTCAGAGTCTGAGCAGGAGGCTGAGTGATCATTGTCTCCCAGACAACATAGGTGAGAGAAGCATCAACGGCAGGTGATGGAGTTGAGAAGGAGCAGTCGGTTATCAGCGAGAAGGCAGCAAGAGACTGACTGAATTTGTGACAGCTGCCGGGGGTGGAGTGGTGATTGGGTGCACCTGGCTGTTGGCTATAAATTCTGCAGCTTGTACCCTGAGCAGACCGCTGGAGACAACACGTCTAATTAGTCTGCATGACTCTTGTCAGGTGAATTGTGATCTTGGAATCTAGACCTCTCAAACTTTGTAAGGAGGTCTGGTTTATTGGAGTCGATGGGAATTTTTGTGCATGGACTAATTGTTTCTGTGTTCTGGGACTGACTCTTTGTCTAGACTGACTGTTTTCCAGTAAAGCTGAAATCTGAGACGCATTTACAGCCGGCTACTGTGTCATTGATTTATGAGTGGTTAATCCAGGTCAGCAAGCTCATGACACTATCCATCCCTAGCACAGCATCCCTCCAGAGGCTGTTTCTGGGGTTAATCTTATGTTTCTTTTTTTAGATTGTGAGCCCTTTGGGGACAGGAGCCACATGTATGTATGTATATGTAAACTGCTTTGGGAACTTTTGATGCAGAGTGGCATACAAATATTTGTCATATTCATATAAACAAAAAAAGGCTGATTTTATCTTTCCATCAACACATATGATGAAGTACACAACTTAGACGTTTTGAATCAAGTGTGTAAAATGCAACCTTCAGGTTCATCACCCAAACATTGCTCCTTGCTTCTTCTGCTGTTCATTTCATTGTATAGGATGAGAATTCAAAAAACACAATTCTCAATTATTATTGAGTAGCCCTATTCAGTAGGCGTATTCAGACATTTTGTGGTTTGAGTGTACAGATGTCTGTAAGATAAAGTTGTGCCATCGAGTTGGTGTCGACTCCTGGCAACCACAGAGCCATGTGATTTTCTTTGGTAAACTACAGGAGAGATTTACCATTGCCATCTCCCATGTAGCATGAGATGATGCCTTTTCAGCACCTTCCTATATTGCTGCTGCCCAATGTAGGTGTTTCCCATAGTCTGGGAAACATACTAGCTGGGATTCAAACCAGCAAGCTCTTGCTCCCTAGACAAGTTACTTCCCCGTTGCACCATCTGTACATACGTACATATTTTTGTGTGAATGACTGTACCTGCATTCATTTTAAAAGTGAACCTAGATACAGGCCTGTCAAGCATGGTATAGATAGGACATGTACTGCTGTACCAGTATTCAAAGTAACTATACACATGTACAAATTAGCACCTGTGCATACTGTATCCTAATTGTATGAGTCTTAAGCATAACATGTGAGAAGGGCTAGTGTCATGAATGAAAGTGAATCTGTTGGTTGCTTTCATTGGCATGTCAGTATACCTCTCAAAAGAACCTGTCATGAGCAGTGCCAGGATTTAAGCCTCGCTTCATCTCATGTACTCTGACCATGCATTATGATCTAAAAGCCATTTCCCCTACTCTTTTGTTGTTGCTGTTACTAACAATTTAAGAAACATACTTTTACAAAATATAGCATTCAAAATACAACTCACAAAATACTACTCATAATATACAAGAAAACAACAATACATTGAATTTCCCTTCACCCTCCCATCTTATTGTAACTGTTCCCACAAATCATACATGCAATTTAAGACCACATCTAACACACATAAATAATCCCAATATCAATGCCCTTTCCCCGCCCTACACAAAACAAAAACATGAATTTAAAAAAAGAAATAAAAATAAAAATAAGAGAGATAAGAGCTCTAATTACAGTGTCAGAGAACCAGTTTCTACTCTAAGAAATGTGTCCAAATTCCCTGGAACACACCATCACTTTCTCTCTTAAAATATTTTTTTTTCATGTGCTGCCAGGATCAGCAAATCAGTTATCCAATGCTCTCCACCTCAGGAGATACTTGTATTTTCAAAAATATTAAAGTATTAGATGCTTTGCCAGTTCAAAGCTCAAATACGTCATGCCCTTTTCTATTTTTCTCTTTTTGTATTTTTGTGTTCTATTTTTGTATTTTTTCTGATATTAAACTTAAACTTTTAGAACCTTTGGCTGGATCATGACCATTCTGCTTTACTTTGAAAGACCATTGATAAATGTCAAAAGTATTCTTGGGTGCACCATTAACCCCAAATTCACACAACCATTCTGCATAGGGCCAACTTAAACTATGTTATGTACTATTTATTATTTATTAATTTATTTATTTAACATATTTTTATACCACTCAAAACCCACGTCTCTGGGTGGTTTACAACCAAAAATGACAACAGAAACATGTATTAGGTAAATCAGTCTTCTGAATTTACTAATTGCAAGCACAAATCATAACACATTTGCTTTGGGGAAGGGTGATATTGATTCTGAGATGTACACCCATGCCTGGTAAATCATGAGGCGGGTTGCTACCTGTTTCTGTGTGGTAAGCCTCTGCTAAATCAAAGTATTTTTAAAAGGATTTCTTCCCAACCCAACCAGAGATAAATGAATCCTAAGACTGTAATTATAAGTAGTCAGTTTAAAAAAAAACAGGAGAGAAAAATATCTTACTACATAATACCCAGCAGGAACTCCTTTTATCATCTTTATAGCTTCAGGTGCTTTTATTAGATAATCACAAGGAAAGTATAAACATCAGTTAGCAAGGTAGAGAGAGAATTCATTTTACTGAGTTTTAAAGTCCACAAATTGCAAGAGTGCTGTATATGTGAATTGCAAACTCTAAGTTATCATTGCTGGCCTAAATTCAATGTGGACTTATTGAAGAATGCAGGATCACTCCAGGTATATATCAGAGCCAGTCTTAAAGTTGGTTCTTATGCAAATAAGACTACTCATGTGAGCAGTTTATAATAAAATAATAGTAATAGGAATGCAGAAGTAACGTCTGTGGGCAGGGATTTTGTCATCCCAGAGCATCCTACTTACTGGAGCCATATTACATGAATAAAAGCCAATGGTCAGTTCAAGTTAAAATTAGGGATGCGCACAGAATGGGATTTGTGTCCTGTTCCAAGCTTGGAACAGAATGCAAATCCCTGGAAAATATCATTGAAATGACCGGTCAAGCCGGTTGCTCTGACGGAACAAGTCCAGGTTCCCTGTGTTCCAAATGGGGTGGGGGGTGGCAAGGAGAGGCAGGAAGTACCTTTTATTATCTTGGTACTACTCGTACCTGTGAGCCCCTGCAAGTAGTAGTGTCCTGCCTAGCACCTCGCAATGAGGCTGCCCCATTTACGGAGCTCTTCTGGCCTCCACTGCTGCACGTGTGCAGAAGCCAAAAGAGCGCTGTCGATGGGGCAGCCTCGGTGTGAAATGTAGGCCGAGGCATCACTGCTCACGAGGGCTGGCAGATGTGAGCGGTAACCAGGTAATGACTGTTAAAAGGTACCTCCCACCACTCCTCGCCGCCCAACCTGGCATCACTCAGAACACTTGAAACAAGCCTTTCATTTGAAAGGCATTCTGTTTTGAGCTCAGAATGCTTAAAATGGCCCATTTATAGTCGGAATATTCCGAGCATTGAAATTCTGCACATCCCTAGTTAAAATGGATGTTAGGCTTCTGAAGACTGTTGTAGACTCTACTGGGTTAGACAAACCAATGCTCTGACTGCAGAAGAGATTTTTATGTGTCAAAATTGTTAATGTCTCTTCTGTGTATATCTTTATCCTTTGTTACACTGCTCATATGACTCACATACAGCTCAATGAGAAACTAAATATGGGCAGCTTCATACATCATGGAGAACTGCTAGCTCAGTGAAACTGCTGGTTCCCCAAGCACATGCAAGAGTCCAACTTCTAGTGTTGGGAGGGCAATGCCAACAAGGGGCATGTTGCCCAAACCTACTAATGTTGGCATATTCTGCCCTACTTGTGGTCTGAAAGCTGACATCTGTAATCAAAATTTGAAGTTGGTTACAGATGTCGGCTTCTGGACCACAAGTAAGGCATAATATGCCAATATTTAACCATTCGGACAATACACACGTTGACCTAGTCCTCCTGACACCATAAGATAGGCTCCCGCATATGCTTTGGAAACAAGTAGTTCGGCCAAGCTGCCAAATCTTTGTGACGTTTGAAACTGCCCTATTTATTAGAATAAGCTGATCTATTTAATGACCGAACCAGCTCATAATCTGAACAAAAGCTAACTCCAGAACATATTTTCAGTTCAAACTCAGTTTAACATTTGAAACCACTAGCTTTTCACATGAAAAATGCAATCTTAGACTGGCAAATGTATTAGTATATACTATAAGACAGAGTTCACAGTACTACCTTTATGACATGCTCCTTTCTCCTATACTGTTTGCAGACATCACTTCTCAAACATAGATATGGGATCATGGTAATAACCTAAGTCTGCCTAATGTGGCAAGATCCTAGATATTAATATCTATCCTGTATGACTTGAAGTTGGTATTCAATGACACCTATATTCTAGGCATCATTGTGTGTCAGCTGTCACTTTGCAATACAGTCTACAGTAAGCTTAATTTAAGAGAATGCAAGTCTTTAAAATATTTACTATCTTGGTGACTTTTTATTGGCATGACCCATGTAGATACTGGCACTCTTCTCTGTGTTCTTTCCTTGAAGTTTTCTGTAAAATTACCTCTCAGAATCTGAGGGATGAGTTAGATCTCCATGTGCTGGATGGGGTCACACTCCCCTGGAAGGAGCAGGTATGCAGCTTGGGGGTTCTCCTGGATCCAGGCCTCACCCTGGTATCTCAGGTGAAGGCCATGGCCAGGAGTGCTTTTTATCAGCTTCAGCTGATTCGACAGCTGCGTCCATTCCTAGAGGAGGATGACCTCAGAACAGTGGTGCACCAGCTGGTAACCTCCAGGCTTGACTACTGCAGTGCGCTCTATGTGGGGCTGCCTTTGTACGTAGTACGGAAACTTCAGTTAGTTCAAAATGTGGCAGTCAGGCTGGTCTCCGGGGCAACTCAGAGAGACCATATTATGCCCGTTTTGAAACAGCTGCACTGGCTGCCAACATGTTTCCAGGTGAAATACAAAGTGCTGGTTATTACCTTTAAAGCCCTTAATGGCTTAGGTCCATGTTACCTTAGAGAGCGCCAGGGGCGTAGCAAGGTTGGAGTGGGCCCAGAGATGAGATTTTAAAATGGGCCCCCCCACACACCCCAGGCCCCCAAGGATTTAAGTCTGATATTCCAAAATAAGTATGCTGCCTGGAAATACATTTCACTGAATACACACACACACTTCACAGTATATAGTGATATACATTGAGTACTATATATTTGTTTTACTTTTAATGCCTAGACACACTAGAAAGATGAATGATTAAAATGGTCCCCTCGCTGCAGATTAGCAAAGGAGACTTTCAACCATGCAGGGTGAGCCTATGTTTGTTTTCTCAGAATTCTGAACAAATTCAGTCAAGTTCGATTCCAGGAGGTTTTTCACAGGAGGCTTTTAAATCCCTTTAACACACATCTCCTCTGGAATAGAGGTGCTGCATTCACATGTTGGCCAGATTTACCCTGAAGTCCCTGCAAGTTATTGGGGAGCAGTTCACACAAAAGAAAAATAAAATAAAATAAAAGCACAAGACATGCTTCACAGTTCTCACTCAGACCTTCTGGGTTGCAAAACAACTTGAACATAAGTGCATTTATAAATGAATGAATGAATAAAATAAATATAATACTGTTTCTTCCAGAAGTTTTTGTAATTTTCTGCCATGAAACAAGCCACTTATAGGACTTTTTAGATAGTTTTTTTTAAGCCAGCAAATTTTCCAAGCTGTTTAAAAATAAATATTTCTCAGTCCCTCCCCCCCCCCATATCAAAGCCCTATGGCAAGCAAATGCCTATATATCCGGGATGGGGGGGGGAAGGTAACCACAAAAAGGAGTTCACACTCTACCTGGCAAATGCTGGGCTGGGCAGGGCAGCAAGGGGTCTGCTGTAGAGAACAGTGGTGGCCACTCTGGCTGCCTCCTCCTTCCTGGCTGGCTTGGGCCCTACTGGAGTTCAGGCTTCACAGAGGCCTATACGGAGGCCTCCGTGGAAGCCCTGCCCACCCGCCGATCAGCTGAGAGGCGGGAGAAAAGGAGCTCTTTGCAGCTTGTCGGCTGCCTCGATTGCCGGCCAGGAGGACAAGCTGGAGAGACGGCGAACAGGGCAAGTGGCTGAGGGGCCTTGGGGCTGGGTAGGGGGCAATGGGGAGTCACGTGAGATGCCTCTGGGGGGCCTCACCAGGCAGTGGGGCCCCCAGACAACTGTCTCCCCTTGCCCGATCGTTGTTACGCGCCTGGAGAGCGCCTTCTTTGGTCTGATCCCCACTGCACGCTAAGATAATCTGGGGAGGTCCGGCTCCAGTTGCCACCAGTTCAACTGGTAGCGACTCAGAGGTGGGCCTTCTCTGTAGCCGATCCTAGACTGTAGAATGCGCAGAAATCCATAATCTGAATTCTTTACTGGCATTTAGGAGAGCCCCAAAGATGAACCTTTTCGGCCTAGCCTTCTAGGGTTTTTAAATTGTTTTAAAGGGTTCTTGATGTATTGGGTTTTTAATAAGGTTTTGAATTGTTTATTTTTTAGCTGTCTTATTGTATTTTTTAAAAAGTTTTTGGTTTTGATCACTGATTGATTTTTAACTGTTTTGTGGTATTTGTAAACCGCCCTGAGCTATTCTGTAAGGGGGGTCCAGAAATCAAACAAACAAACACACAAACAAATAAAAATAATAAAACACCTACTATACATCACAATGTAAAAGCAATGTAAGTCACCGGATTGGCCACCCACATGACTGCCAGCTCTGTCACGGAGCCGGTGGGGGCTGTGGGGATCGGGGATTGTGCGGCCCCTGTAAGTTCCAGGATGCCCTGCGTGAGTGTGCAGGTCATCCTGGAGGGACCCCCAGGGCCGGGAAGCTTATTTCAGCCTCCTGGCGGGGATCTCCTCATGTGTTGCTGCGTCAAGGAGCCACGCCATGGCAATACACGATCAAAAAGACGGGGTTAGTGGAGTGCTCACTCCGCTAAACTCATCTAAGGGGAGGGGTAAGTTAGCAGGTTACCTGCTTTGGAGAAACCGAGCTCGCCTGCGAGCCCGGTGGTTCTCACACTCTGCCAAAATCAGGCTAGGCTTAGCCCACACATACCTTAGCCCACACATACCTTAGCCCACACATACACACACACACACACACACACACACACACACACACACACACTGATAAACAACTATAAGAGCATTCTACAACAGGGATTCTCAACGTTGGGTCCCCAGATGTTACTGGACTTCAAGTCCCATAATCCCTAACCAAAGGCCACTGGGGCTGGGGGTTATGGGAGTTGGAGTCCAATAACATCTGGGGACCCAACATTGAGAATCCCTGTTCTACAAGACAATAACCAACGAAAAATGCTGGTCAATCATTTTCAGCCATTATGACATGCTTCCCGGCAGATTCAAACCTTGACTAAACATCACAAACACCAGCAAAGAGGTGGCTAAATGCAACATCTACGTAGAACATTCCAAAGCAGGGGCACCACCACTGCAGAGAAAGTGAAGTTCCAAGCCCTCATGTTATCTCTGTGAAAGGCAGGTCTTGGAGTAGCAGCACCTCTGTAGATCAGAAAGAATGGAGAGGATCATACTGATGGAGAAAAACCAAAGATATGTAGACCTCCTTATTCTGCAGGACTTAAAAGGTTGTAACAACCCCAAACCGCTGATAGGAGGACTGGAGTTGAGGGAATAGTGGGTTGCCTAAGGCCATCTAATGAGTTCATAGCCCGTGATGAGATGGGAATCAGGAACTTACCCATTCACAGTCCTCAAAATGGTTCAAAAGAAACAAATGTGAAACAAGGAAAACTTAACATTTTTCTTGCATAATTTTTCAGGTTTACTTGTTTGGCTTCACAAAGAAAGTAGCACAACTTGAAACTCTATGCGCCTGAGGTCATTTCCAGAGCACATTAACTTCCCTGGAAAGAAAAGTCAGATTTTGCTTGGCCTACATCGTATTGTCAGCAATTTAATACGGGTGACATCTGACCTCCCTCAATCAAAGTATCCATGTTTTTCTGAATGACATACAGTTATAGGTGACTAATGTGACTCATTAGTATGGATTTCAAAGCTTATTCCAGATTGCCTTGCACAACTGCTCTTTGTTTGCTTTGCTAATGAATACCTATTTAAAGAGGAACTTACCTTTTCTGCCTGACCTTGACCTTTCTAGGCTCAGATCAAGTATGTAAAAGATGGCCAGCAGCACCCTCAAACAGGATTAAAAATGCTTATTGAAACTCAAAATTGCTTGTTTAACTCACAGGGAAAAGCATATCTGCATCTTCTTTCTGATTAAAGTGTCAGAAAAATTCCACTTCAGTGGTGTGTAAAATTTGTATAAACTCCATCCCCAAAACAACATTATCATTATAGTGCTCAGACTGTAAAAGACTGGCTGCCTCCTCTCTCTCTCTCTTGCTCGCTCGCGCTCTCTCTCCTCTTTCACTTTCTTTTCCTTCCTACATCTAATTTTCCTTTACAGAAATAATCTGAGAAATTTACATAGCTGAAATTTACATAGTTGAAATACTAAACCCTGCATTTATATTTAAAAAACCACAGTTTCTATGTGGAACAACATGGTATAATTTCACATTACAGTAAAATGTATGCGTACGTAGGAAGGCATACATTTAGATATTCCTAAGAATTCATCAATAATTATAAATTAGTTCCAGGAAAACATGTAATGGTTAGAAAAACAGATTTTAAGAACCACTTAAAGTTTGCCTATTTACATGGGGGGAAACAGCTCGACTTTGGAATACAAATGCAGTTTCTCTGCTCAACCAACTGTTTCTTGTTTATGACAAAGAAGTAAATAATCCATTGATCTGACAGCAGGGCACCTGCCTTACCAACCAACTATGTATCAGTGGTCCCTGAACCCTCATTATTTTTCCTCAATTAAAGTTCATAGTCTCCAAAAGTCTGTGCTGAGCAGATGTACAACTGTTCTTGACTGCTGAACACAGAAGAATCACAAATTTAGAAAACTACTGCCATTTAATAAACCCTAGAAGTGCCATCGTTTGTTTTTTTGGGAGAGAAGAGTAGCATACAGTACGTCTCTTTTATAGGATGCTTCAGCAGCATGCTGCTGAAAAGAATATTTCAGCTCAGGAAACTGTCAAATAAGCAGTGCCTTATGGATGTGTGAGGGGTTTTGTTTCTTTTTAAAATGAATATTCAAGTAATGGATACAGAAATCAAAATAAAATCTCTTCTGGGATACAATGTAAGAAAGGTGACTTATATTTACCTAAAATTAGACAAAATTTGAGGTATGAGGAAAATCAAACTGGAATCAATGACCTGAAAGAGAAGTTAAAAAAAAAAAGTATATATGTAACAACTGATAAATCAAGGAAGCTGGATTAATCCAGTGTCTGCTATAGTATCAATCTGTTTCTTCGTGACTGCTTCTTTTGAAGAGGAGGTTGTTGTTTTTTTTAAAGAGAGTTTGTCACTCAAAGTTTGTTGACTGCTTTTGGGAGATATATGGTTACCATCTCTTAACCATAGGATTCTACAAAGTTCTCATAAAAGTGACCTGAAAGACTCAAAACAATATTTATTACGTGAAATGCTCAAAGATGATTGTGATTGCTGCACGTCTTTCCATGGGTCTTCGGGGAGTAACTTCCTAAGTGTAAGCAGTGGTGCCATTAGATATCCTAATTTTCCTTACCTGGTGTAATGTTTTGCATGTTTTATATTAGTACATAATTCATGTGCCTTTGTTCAGCTTGAGGAACAACATTATTTTGTCTTTCTTCTCTATTTTTCTTTTAAGACTGTTGTATATATACACATTTAAATGTATTTCTACATATTTTAAACATATATTTAAAATATATAGCAGGAATAATTGGTAGGCTAATACTTTTTTAAGTATAATGCAGCAAGTATAATGCATGTTTTTCCCCACTGTAAAAAATAAGGGAAGGACTTTCCACATTCCAGTTGGCAATAAGTGTTATAAGTTCAAATTATCTATCTATCTATCTATCTATCTATCTATCTATCTATCTATCTATCTATCTATCACATTGATATACTGCCCTATATAAAATCTCAGGGCAGTTTACAATCCAACAAAAATCTAAAAATCATATATATAAATAAAATCCATAAATAAAACTGTAAAACATCATAAAGTAAAAGCCTGATAAAACAGGTATATTTTCAAAAGTCATTTAAAAACTTTTGATGGGGTGGGGGTGGGGTTTGGAAGTGTGTTCCAGAGCCTCAGGCAATCCTAGAGAAGGCCCAGTTTGGGGTCACCACCAAGACGCAACCGGACCTCCCCAATGACCCTAATAAGTGGCAGGGTTCATGAAGAAGAAGAAGAAGAAGAAGAAGAAGAAGAAGAAGAAGAAGAAGAAGAAGAAGAAGAAGAAGAAGAAGAAGAAGAAGCACTCTTAAATACCCTTGGCCCAAGCTATACAGGGCTTCATAGGTAATAACCAGCCCTTTGTATTTTGCCTGGAAACTAATTGGCAGTCAGCGTAGGTCTATTAAAGTAGGAGTAATATGTCTTAAATGGCACAGCAGGGAAATGCTTGACTAGCAAGCAGAAGGTTGCTGGTTCGAATCCCCGCTGATACTATATCAGGCAGCAGCAATATAGGAAGATGCTAAATGGCACCATCTCACACTGTGCAGGAGGAGGCAATGGTAAACCCCTCCTGTATTCTACCAAAGGCAACCACAGGGATCTGTGGTCACCAGGTGTCGAAACGGACTCGACGGCACACTTTACCTTAATATGTCTCTAAGAGTAGCCCCAGCGACCAGCCTGGCTGCCGCATTCTGTAACAGTTGCAGTTTCCAAACTACGTACAAAGTCAGCACAACGTACAGCACATCGCAGTAGTCAAGTCTGGATGTTACCATTACTGTTTTAAGGTTGTTTGTCTCGAGAAATGGACATAGCTGACATATCAGATGAAGCAGATAAAAAGCACTCCTGGCCACTGCCTCAACCTGAGATAGATGGGGGACATTTGGGTCCAGAACTACTCCCAAACTACGTTCCTGAACTTTCAGGGGAAGTGTAACTCCATCCAGAACAGGCAGATCTAAACCACTTCCTACGTTCCAGCCTCTCACAACAAGTACCTCTGTCTTGTTTGGATTCAGCATCAGTTTGTTTTCTTGCATCCAGCCTATTTCTGATTCCAAGCAAACATTTAGAGAGGTTAAGCCATCTCCTAACAAAGTTGATATGAATAAATAGATCTGGGTGTCATCAGCATATTGATACACCCCGCACCAAATCTCCTGATGATCTCTCCAAGTGGTTCCATATAGATGTTAAAATGCATTGGAGATAGAATGGAGCCTTGTGGGACTCCATACAATAGCTTTCACCTTAAAGAGCAACAATCTCCAAGCAACACCCACTGGAAACTACCTGAGCGGTAGGAGTGGAACCACCGCAAAGCAGTTTTTCCCACCCCCAACCCCCTCAAGTGGTCTAGAAGGATAACATGATTGATGGTATTGAAAGCTGCTGAGAAATCCACCCCATAGCCCACCCAAAAACCAGTTTGAAATGGGTCCAGATAATCTACTTCTTCCAAGATGGGCTGGAGTTGAGAAGCCACCAATCACTCAATCACTTTGCCCAGGTATGGGAGATTGGGGACAGGCATATAATTGTATAGCTCTGAGAGATCTGATGCAGGTTTCTTCAAAAGTGGTCTAACAATTGCCTCCTTGAGACAATTGCCCTCCCTCAGAGAGGCACTGATTACACTAACAAGACCGTCTCCAATAACATCCCTGCTAGATTGTGAGGTCATTTACACAATCAAAAACTGTTCTACCCTGGTTTGAGAGCAATGTGTGCTCCCAATTTTCAGTTGTGTGGAAGCAAGGTAAGAGGAAAACCTGGGTAGAAGTGATTGTGTGGAAGCAAGGTAGGAGGAAAAGCTACCAGTTTTTTTATCCTACCTTGCTTCACATAGTCACTTTAACCCAGGTTTTCCTCCTAACTTGTTTCCACACAACCGAAAATTGGGAGCACACACAGCTCTCAAATCTGGGTAGGATACAGTTTTTGATTGTATGAATGACCTCTGTATAAGCCATGTAGGGCAAGGGTCAAGAGAATAGGTGGTAAGGCAAACTTCTCCAAGCAGTTTGTCCATGTCCACGGGAATCACAAATTGAAACTGAGGACCAGGGACGGTTTGGGATTTCTAACCTAACCATACAAGAGGATTGGGCTGGACACCTCCATAATAGACTGCAATAATAATTCGGCTTGAATCCGAGATATTTTATCTGCAAAAAAAATCATCAAAAATGTCAAAAAAAAATTTTGTGACGTCCGTCATCAAAAAAGTGTCACCAGCCATTGAATCAATGGCTGATTCAAATTAAATTCTGATTCAAAGGAGGAGGGGCATGTACTAGTCTCCTCACAATCCTGGTCAGCTGTGCTGGATGTGAGCTTGCAGATGCAATGCACACAGAAAGGAACTGCTTCTTTGCTGAATGCATTGCCTGAGCATAGATCTTCATATGTGTTCTGAGCTGTAATCTGTTGGATTCGAGTCAAGTCATTCTCCACCTATGCTCTAACACCTGCCCTGCCACTTAGCCCCCCATAGTTCTTCTGTACACCAAGGGGCTAATTAAGAAGAGGTTTGGGAGCAATCATGTCTACCACCCTAGTTAGTTCATTATTCCAAGTCCTCACCCACAGAACACCACCCTGACCAGAGCAGAAAACAATCAAGTGTGTTGCCAGCAATGTGCACCAGTCCTGAGACCACTGGGGACAGGCCCATCGCTATGAACACGAGCTGCTTCTGACAAAGTGGTCCCAAAGTGAACATTGAAGTCCCCAACCAACATCAACCTGGGTGATTCCAATGCCAACTGTGCAACCAAGTCAATCAGCTCAGTTAAGGATTCTGTTGGGCAGCAAGGTGAACGGTACACCAACAGAAATCCCAATCTGTCCCTGGTCCCCAGATGTAGGTATAGACGTTCAATATAGGCTATTTCCCTGTTTAAATACTAATACCCTGGTATCTCCTGGCAAGGGAGATATTATTCTTATGGACCGCAGCCACTCCAACTCCCCACCCATGTCCTCTCACTTGCTTCACAACAGAGTCCCCTGGCAGGAGAAGCTGGGACCAGACTGAACTGCTAGCCTCCCGCTATCAGGTCTCTGTGATACATACCAGGTTAGCTCCATCATCCACAATCAAGTCATGGATGATTTCTGTTTTATTTTGAACTGACCTGGCATTACAAAGAAGCAAAGTGAGATTCTATGGGTGACTGGTACTGGTCCCCAAAGTCAAAGAGGTGGCAGGAGAGGAAGGGGTAACAGCTATTAAGTTTCTGATCCCCCTTCCACTGTAACGGCTACTGCCCTGCCAACGCCACATCTCCTCCTGTTCCCACCACCACTGGAATAACCATCACAGGGGTTATTAGGCTGTATAAAGAGTTTAGTTCTGATGAACTAGTAAGGTAGAGAAAAATCAAGGAGTGTTAGTGGTTGTCCCCTCCGTCCACCTCGCCTGCCACCACCACAAAATGTATTCATATCTAGTATAACAAATACATGTCAGTTCAAGGGAATGAATAGGGGTGGGGAGAGATTGAGGAAGGAAAGGGTTGAAGTTTGCATTTAACACATTTGTTGGCCTTTTTGTTTTTTTGGTCTAGCACAGTTTTTCTCTGCAGCATGCGTACTATGAACTGCAGCAAACTGCAAAGCTTTAGGTTGAAATGTGTGCTTAAAACATCAGTACTTATACCTGCCATACCTATCTTCCTAGGAAGGATGCATTTTTGTTTAATGCTACAGTACAAATGAGCCACCATCCCGACCTCAGGTTTCAGGCACCGTGGCAGAAAAAGAGTGATTTAAAATACGTTATTATTAAAATATGATTATTTAATGATTGATGGATGTTATTTCCTCATATACTCTCAAGTAGATACTGCCAGCGAGGTATCTGTGAGGCATGCAATGATTTTTTGCATTAGTATTATAGTTGCTAACTCCTTTCAACGCAGTAAGTTGGCATTTGTGAGGGGAAAAGAAGGTGACAAGAAAAGATGGGGAGAAATAAGGAAAAGGATGTAGGAGTACCCACTTTCAAAGAATAGTAGATAATCATATGACCTTAGGATGCCTCCATGGCTACACAGTTTATGATACAAGCAAGTAATTACTGTTATTTTGATATTAACAGTCGGTGTTTCCTTCCTTCTATTCTCTTGGCCACTAAAGGTTTCTTCCTCTGGCTTATTTTGCAGTAAGCAACCCAATCTAATTAAATCTTTACCCTTAAAATTATTCATGCTCAACTGATGACTTAGTCATTATAATACTCAGGGTGAAAGGAAGCACCTTTATACAAGAGGTAGTATAAATACTTTATGGAAGGCAGAAATCACTTAGTACAAAAGCCAACTAAAAATCTGGGGCACAAGCTTTAAATGTAAATTAATGTGCATTATTTCTAACCTTAGATACAGATCTGATGTCTGCTTTTAGAGCTGCAGGTGCTAGTTGTTTTAACAAATTGGGTAATATTTTTAATACAAAGCATATTCTGCCATTTTTGGTAAACAAAAGGTTCATGCTGGCATAGAATTGTACCATGTTTTACCAGCACTTTTGCTTTTGTCTACCACGTTCCCTTTAACTGATATATGCTCAGTGGTGGATCAGGATTGGAAAAATTGTCTTGGTAGAAGGAGGTGAAAATCCTTCAGTGTAGCTGTAGAGTAAGCTGGATCCAGTTTCACTGCATTCTATCCCACCAAATATCAATAGGTTTCATAATATCTGAAAACTGAAACTTTGTTAGCTTTTCTCTGTATACTTTTGTGGGGTTTGAATTCTGGCCAGGCCACAAGTAATAGCAAAAGCAGCAAGTAACAATGATCATGTATAGAGCACAATACTTAACATTTCAATGGCACATAACAATGATTAATGTATAAAGAAGTACCCACTCACTTCAAGAAACACAATCATCTGAGTATCTAATAAAACTGGAAACACTTAAACCCAGTTCTATACACCCTTACCAAGCTCCATTGAAATATTTGGTGCTTATTTCAAATAGATGTGTTTAAATTAAAGCCTGTTTCCCAAGTAAGAGACTTCTCATTGGTTTCTAGTAGGAATGTGCACAGACCGGTTCGGAGGCCATTCTAAAGGCCTCCAGACCGGTCCGGACACGGGGTGGTTTTGGTTCGGAAGGGTAAGGGGGGTTCCATTAAGGGAAGGGGGCGGGAGGCCGCCCATCTCCCCGCCGGTCTGCAAAAGTACTTTTACTTTTGCAGACCGATGGGGAAACGGGCGGCGGGGGGTTGTCCTCCTGCCCCCTTCCCTGCCGGGCTGCAAAAGTCTTTAGGAAGGCTTCTGCGCGCGCACATGCAGAAGCCTTCCTAAAGTCTTTTGCAGCCTGGCAGGGAAGGGGGCGGGAGGGCATCTCCCCGCCACCCGCCCGCTTCTGAAGAGTTATCGATCGGGGCCCGGGGCGAGATCTAAGGGGGCAGGAGGGGGCAGCCATTTTTTTGACCGGAGCAGCCATCGGAGGAGGAGCCATTGGAGGAGCGATTTTTACAGTAATTACGGCGGCAGAGTGTGGAAAGCGCGGGAGGTGTAAGTAAAGCCCCCCCGCCCTTAATGGAACCCCCCACCCCAGTGCCAGACCGCAGCTCCGCGGTTCCGTGAACACCCCTAGCTTCTAGTAGATTGGTGATATAAGAAGCTCTTTGGGGCTTAAATCACCATTAAATGATGACAAATAGAGGTTTTAATTTAAAATTAATGAGGCGATTCTCACAATTGGCAAAAAATGGGAAAAGGGAGCCTAGCCCAATTTTTGCCGATCGTGTGCTGCTACGGGAACTGTGTGGCTCCTGGCAGCAAACCTAGGTAATTCCCCCTCCCCTTAGCTGAGGTTAACGGAGCGAGGTTCTTAGAGCATTCCGTTAACCTCGGTGTTGTGATCGTGTATTTTATTTGTTTGTTTGTTTGTTTGAAGCGTTTAATATACCGCCCACTCCAAAGACTCCATGCTGCAGCAACACACGAGGAGATCCCCGACCGGGAGGCTGCAAGCAGCTGCCCCGGCCCGGGGGTCTCTCCAGGATGTCCCGCACGCTTGCACTGGGCATCCTGGAACTTCCGGGGGCTGCCCCCTTATCCCCACAGCCCCCGCCAGCTCCGTGACAGAGCCAGCAGTTGTGTGAGTGGCCGATCCGGCCACCCGGGGCTGTCTGGGGATCGTCTGCGGGGAGAGTGGGCTAAGCCCGCTCTCCCCGCAAACCCTCTTAAGGCGGGTCTCACTGATTGTGAGACTCGCCTCATTATCTGCTATAGAAGGTAGTTCACCTATATTTTCAAAATATTCATTTTGTATTGCTATTCAGATAAATGCAGAACTACATGGAAATAAAATCAACAAGAAAATGAAGCATGACTCCCAAGACTTTCTGGCCAATATCATCAATCTCATAACAAAAATGTGTTTAAAACTACTGGCCAACTTCCTGACTGACACTGCATGTGTGCTAGGAATGTTTTGCTAGAGCAAGCCTGTGGCATTACCTAATTCTGCGAAGTCTGGAGCTTGTGTTCCAAACTAGTGCAAACATATTTGCACTTGTGCAACCAAGTGTGCAACATGTGACATGCCTCATGCATTTTGCAGGGATTTTTTGTGCAAGAGCCCAATTTTTATAATCCTCGTGATTTCATGAAGTGACAAGAGTCTTTTGGAATAACAACAACAACAATAATAAATAATCTGAATGCTGAGACTCCTAGCAAGTGTGCTGATATGGGAGAAAAGAATTAGTTGTGCATTTTTTAGTAAGAAGGAGTCAAAGTCGATGATTTATTTAAAAAACACTTCAATGTACAAGCAAAAAAAAAAGTAGGGTCTTGCTCAAGGAACTAATGATCTAAATATTGACAGTGGGGAGACAATAAAGGGAAGAGAGGGAAAAGAGAAATGCCGTATTTGAAAACATGTACTATGAGATGCCATGGTACTACCCTAGTACAGTATCTCGGAAGAAAATACTGTAATATTGCTGTACTTACAAAAGGAAACAGTAGACTTAACATCATATCTGTGACGTGACAAATATTGCCTTATAATGAAACCCTTGTATTACAAACCAGAGCCGATAATGATTATGCTGTGGTAACAATAAATGTTCCTTCATTATGTTTCATTGTCTCATGAGTCCTTGGACTGACTTTTGTCATGCCTATAACAAAGCAGCAGTGGGGCATTAGGAGGTCAAATTGTTTTTTTATTGCTCCTGATGTTTAAATTCATGTTTCTCTTTTTAATGCCCTTTCCCTCTACTTAACTTTGTGTGTGCACACACATTTCTGTTTGTATATGACAAAAGAAGTCTACATCTTATTCTACTCTGGCTTCAACATGCAATAGCTCTGTATCTAGCGTTACGGTGACAAAGTAATTAGGATATTCACACCCACATGCAAGACCGAGCGAAGGGAGCCCAGCCCAGTTTTGCATACCTTCGGGCCTGATCCAGCAGCACCTGCTTGTGGGGCCACCCTTCTAAATGGGGTTAGGAGAGCGGCCGCTCTCCTAACCCCGTTTATCTAATTGTGTGTCAGCCACGGCTGCTTGCAGTTACGGCTAACAGACTCAGGGAGGGGAGACCCCCTAATGCCATGCACACCTGCACAGTGCATTATTTGAGCTCCGGGGGTGGGGCGGTGTGAGGCAGCACATCCCGGCACCCCAACCCTTGGAGCTACCTGCAGGAGCCGGTACTCGTCTGGGCGGGTGGATTCACCAACGGATCATCTGCGAGGAGGTTAAACTCTTCAGGGCTTCCTCCATGCAAACTGCTTGTAAGAAAAGGCTCGATATATATGTTGCTTAACTCCATGTACACAGTATTTTTTGTCACTGTACAACCTTGAACATTATAGCACACATGTTTAAATATCTATAATTACCCCTTAGCCAGTGGTTGACTGCCCCTTAGCCAGTGGTTGGTTGGTCTTGGAGGAAAGTGATTATCTAGACCCTTCAAACTGGCTTCCAGGCGGGCTATAGGGTGGAGACTGCCTTGGTCGGCCTGATGGATGATCTCCATTGACAGGGAATTGACAGAGGAAGTGTGACTCTTTTGGTCCTTTTGGACCGTTTGGCAGCTTTCGATACTTTTGATCATAGTATCCTTCTGGAGCATCTTAGGGGGTTGGGAATGGGAGGCACTGCTTTGTGGTGGTTCCACTCCTACCTCTCGGGCAGGTTCCAGATGGTGTATGGAGACTGTTGTTCTTCAAAATCTGAACTTTTGTATGGTGTCCCTCAGGGCTCCGTATTGTCTCTGATGTTGTTTAACATCTACATGAAACCATTGGGAGAGATCATCAGGAGATTTGATGCAGGGTGCCACCAGTAAGCTGATGACACCCAAATATACTTCTCCATGTCAGCATCATCGGGAGAGGGCATAACTTCCCTAAATGCCTGTCTGGAGTCAGTAATGGGTTGGATGAGGGATAACAAACTGAGACTGAATCCAGATAAGATGGAGGTACTAATTGTGCGGAGTTGAAACTCGGGAGATGAGTTTGATCTGCCCGTTCTGGATGGGGTCACACTTCCCCAGAAGGAACAGGTAAGCAGTCTGGGGGTGCTTCTGGATGCAAGCCACTCCCCGGTGTTCCAGGTTGATGCAGTGGCAAGAAGTGCCTTCTATCAGCTTCAGCTGATGTGCCAGCTGCATCTGTTTCCTGAGATAAACAACTCCAGAACAGTGGCACGTATGCTGGTAACCTCCAGACTGGATTACTGCAATGCTCTCTATGTGTGGGGCTGCCCTTGTGTGTAGTCCAGAAACTACAATTGGTACAGAATGCAGCAGCCAGGTTGGTCTCTGGGTCATCTCAGAGAGACGTATTGAAAGATCTACACTGGCTGCCAATAAGTTTCCGGGCAAAATACAAGGTGCTGGTTATAATCTATTAAGCCCTAAATGGCTTGGGCCCTGGGTATTTAAGAAAACATCTTCTTCATTATGAACCCCACCGCCCATTGAGATAACCAGGAGAGGTCCGTCTGCATTTGCCACCGGCTTGTCTGATGACTACTCAGAGACAGGCCTTCTCCACTGCTGCCCCAATGCTTTGGAACACACTTCCTGCTGAAATACTAGCCTCCCCATCTCTGACAACTTTTTAAAAGTCTTTAAAGACGCATCTATTCACCTAGGCTTCTAACTGAATATTGTTTTTAACAGTTTTAACATTGTTTTACTGCATCATTTATTTTGTTTTAACTACTATTTTAACTTTTTCTCTTTGTTTGTTTGTTTGCTTGCTTGCTTGCTTACTTGTTGTAAACCGCACAGAGACGTGCGTTTTGGGTGGTATAAAAATATGTTAAATAAATAAATAAACCACTGATTAGCCAGTGGTTGCTACATATGTCTCATGCCATGGGATATCAGTGCAAGGGTGCAAACTGGCAATGCAGCTTCCACTAAACTGCAGCTCTAGTAATTGATCTCATTTGCTTTTTTATTAAATTTTATATTAAATTAATTGCCATCCCTATTGGTATACATTAATTTGTACAATACACTGCATATGTGTTGGGTGGAAATGTGACTGTGTACATCCTAACACTCCACTGCTTATATGTGAGATGAGGCAAAATATCTGTGCACACACATTTCTTTGAACATGCAACAACAGAGTGAAATCCTCTGAGAGTATGTGAATGGAACAGCACCAGAAAACATCCTAACATCTTAATTCTATAAATGTTTGCTCAAGTCTCACTTTGTTCAAATGAAGCATATATAGAGCAGCATCCCAAATGTTCCCCTACTATTATTATCTTCCTATTTCAAATTTAGTTCTACTTAATGGCTGACATACCATATAAATTTCAGTTGGACTTCCGTTAAGTAATCCGGTCAGGATGTCAGTTTGTTTGTTTATTATATTTTTATGTCACCCTTCATCCTAAGACTTCGGGGTAATAGATATCCCCCAAAATCTAGAGGGCCTGATCTTACTGTTGGGGGCAATGGGAGTTCAGCAGGCCCATCAACTGAAGAGCCAAGCTATATCATAAAACTGAGCATGCAGAAAACACTAAAGCAAGAATTCAGAAACGAGTCATTGTGACCGTCCAGTTCTTCTGATATGATTTTGCCCTGACAATTAGATCTTGATTCCATAATCCACCCCCCACCGTCCCACTTAATTTCCCTCAGGCAAGGCTGATCAGAACACTGACAGAGGATTTTCTTTATTGCTTCAGAAACTGCTACCTAATGTTGCCTGGCTTTTTGTTTTGCTGTGAGGTTTTGTGGTTGTTTATTTCATGTTATAGAAGGACAAGTTTCACCTTATTACACATAGGAATATTCTCACAGCAGCTTTGTTTTCTGCTATGTAAGCTAGGCAGTCTTCACTCTGCAAAATGACACTTCATCTTGATTTAGAAGGCAGAGTTATAACTTTGCAGACATAGCCACCTACAAAGGAAAATAGGAACATAGGAAGCTGCCATATACTGAGTCAGACCATTGGTCTATCTAGCTCAGTATTGTCTACACAGACTGGCAGCAGCTTCTCCAAGGCTGTAGGCAGGAATCTCTCCCAGCCTTATCTTGGAGAAGCCAGAGAGGGAACTCAAAACCTTCTGCCCTTCCCAGAGCCACTCCATCCCCTAAGGGGAATATCTTACAGTGCTCACACTTCTAGTCTCCCATTCATATGCAACCAGGGCAGACCTTGTTTAGCTAAGGGGACAAGTCATGCTTGCTACCACAACACCAGCACCTAGAATGTGGAAGTATGCCTGGATTAGAACACAGGAGCATTGCCATAGCAGAAATGTCACAGGAGCATTTAGACCTCTCTAAATATAGTGGGGAAGAGCAAGCCATCATTAGAAAGGCCACCTTTGAATGATGGCTTTCACTCCATTCCATCTGTATATCTGTGGCACCATCTTACACTAAAGATAGGGCTTTCTTAGGCCATATCACTGACATCAAAATAGCAGCCACTATGTCACCAATGCACAGAACTCTCTCATCCAGCCAAATCAGGATGACAAGCTTAAGCTGTGTTCGTCTTTCCACCTGAAAGTGCATGAGGGGAAAAGCGAAATCAGCCACAGATAACTGATTTCCCTCCTGAAGTTTGGAAAGGAAAACCAGTGTTGAGCACCAGAGCCTCCTGGTCTAGAGCAGAAGGAGCAGTGGGATGTGTTAGAATCATCTTGAGTTCCCTCTTCAACCACACAGCTGCCATTTCTCTGATAAGAGCATGTGGTGGAAGAGAGGGAACTACTGATTCCCTCCTTGGAAAAGAGGCCACTAAGGGGAGACATGATCAAGATGTATAAAACTATGCATGGAGTGGAGAGAGTAGACAGCATGGATGGTGCATGGAGGATTATGCACAGAGTGGACACAGATTTTTCTCCCTCTCTCACAACACTAGAAACAGGGGTCATCCCATGAAACTGAAGGTCAGGAAATTTAGGACCGACAAGAGGAAGTACTTTTTCACACAGCACGTAATTAATCTATGGAATTCTTTGCCATTGGATGTGGTGACGGCCACCAGCTTGGGGGCCGTCAACTCCTGCCTGTAGACTTCTAGTGGCATCTGGTGAGCCATGGTGTGAAACAGGATGCTGGACTAGACAGGCCTTGGGCCTGATCCAGCAGGGCTGTTCTTATGTTCTTACAGAAGAGCCCCTATACTTAAAGGACCAGGTTTCATAATCAGTGAGACCCGGTTCCTAGCGATGAGCGGGAAGGGAGCCCTGGGTGGCCGGATCGGCCGCCCACATGATTGCCGGCTCCATAACGGAGCCAGCAGTCATGTGGGCAGCCACTGCAGCCATCCAGAGCAGACTGGCTGGTTGTCTGCGGGGAGAGCAGGCTAAGCCCACTCTCCCCACTCACCATACCCAGGCAGATCTCTTTGATCGTGAGACCCGCCTCACTAAATTTCACTTTGAGTGGTATCAGGGGGACATGATTAAACACTTGCAGTCAGTGTTCCCTCTAACAGGGATTTTCAGATGTTGCTGACTACAACTCCCAGCATCCCCAGGTGTAATAGCCCTTGCTTGGTGATTATGGGAATTGTAGTCAACAACATCTGGGAATCCCTTAGAGGGAACACTGCTTGCAGTCCAATCTTACTCATATTTCTTCAGAAATAAGATCCAATATGTTCAATGAAAATGACTCCTAGCTAAGTATGGCAGGGTTCTCAAGACCATGTTAATCTAATGCTAAATGGGGTTGAATGACATTGGTGTGATAAGTTGCATAGAGGAGAGTTCATTAAATCAAGTAGGGTATAATCCTACACTCCAAATATGCAGTAGCAAATTATTTCCATGGTATGGGAGCTAACGAACAACAGACCTGCCATTCTGGGAAGACTTGCTAGCTTGGTGCATAAACAGAGAACCCACCCTAATTACATGGGCACAAGATATATACCAGGCTTCCCCAAACTGTGGCCCTCCAGATGTTGCTGAACTACAACTCCCAGCATCCCTAGACACAATTTTTTGTGGCTGTGTATGCTGGAAGTTGTAGTTCAGCAACATCTGGAGGGCTGCAGTTTGAGGAAGCCTGATATATACACTAACTAAAGCATCATGGAAGTAACTAACTACAGATGTGGAAGCAACCATATCGGACAAGGTAACATGTAAACTGAGCCTTAATTCTGACTGGACTGGGGCAGGACACATTTATTTATGACATTTTTATCCAACAATTTTAGGGCAGTATTTATGGTTCTCCTCTCCTGGTTGTCCTTCGAACAACCTTGCAAGATAGGTTAGGGTGAGAGATAGTGACTGACCCAGATAATCTACTGAGCTTCACGGCTGAGTAGGAATTTGAATCCAGGTCTCCCCAGTCTGAGTCCAACACACTAACATACTATACAGTACTGTACTAGCTTTCTTAAACTGTTACATCAACCTTTTGCTTGTATGACGGGCATATAGTCCTTTGAGGAATAAAACAGTGACATTGTTTAATGCATACTCAACCCAACCTACACAAACACTGGAATAATACTAGAATTACAACTAGTTTGGAATACAAAAACTAGTCTAATAATTGAATTTCAGCCAGTTTTGTCCCACAGAAATCAGTGCTCTATTCTTAATGTGCTCCAATAAAATTTCTTTAAACTGCAAGGAAATCTAATATTGCTGTTCCTACAGACAAAAAAAGAATGTCCCAGTTCTTACAAGCCTTAGTCATAAATATGAGAAAGCATGGACATATAAATGATTTCCCTTGTGCTTCAATGGTGTCTAATAAATCAAGATTGCATATTAAATAATACATTGACATTTCAAATTCTAGTATAATAATTAATTAACAAGACCAATGCTGAAGTTACCACTTTGATTTTAGAATCTCCAAGCTCGGTCCAGAGTCTGTTCTATTGAAGGTGAAGATCTCCATAGTTTGAAGAGTTCCATATTTCCCCAATGTTTCATTAGCATAAAGCACTTGCAGACATTTTTCAAGATAAAAGATCTTTACTTGTGTTCCATCTAGATGGATATAAGTCTGTTCTCAGCAAGCCTCAGACTTCCTGCTCCAAAGCTTCCTGTTCCCTTTTCCAACTCTTTCTTCCTCTGGATTCTTTTGCTTAACTTAGCCCTATTGCTCAGGATACACACATAACAAAGAAAGTGTGGACAAATGTGAACATATCCATTCTAAAGTGAAGATTTATTTAAATTTATCTCATAAAACGAACTTATACTACTCAAATTCTTGCAGACTTGCCCAAGAATGTACATAGCAACAAAGACAAATGACATAGCAACAAAGACAGATGAAATCTTAAGCCCCCATGGTAAGCATTATGCCACTGTTTTTCAAGCGGGGGCCACTGGGGTGGGTGGACCCATCAATGTAAAAGCCATTTCCTACCACACTAACATCTGTGCAGTACTGCACTTTCCTCAGAGCTGGGGAGGGATTATTTAGAGAAACAGAGCACTGCTGAGCCCAAGCACCACCCTGGAAGGCGTGCATGGAGTGCTGGGAAATGTCAGCTTCTCAGAGTTCCTCACATATAACTCTATGGAAAAGCACTCCACACATGCCTTCCAAGATGGTGCTGGAACTTGAGGTGGCTCTGTTTCCCCTACAGAAGCCCCACTGGTGCTGGGCAAAAAGCAGCACTCCATGGTGTGAATGGTCACCTCTGCACAGTGCCTAAGGGGGCAATGGCTCCGAGGCCCTGCAGTAAAGAAAACTGCATTATGCCTTCTACGGTGGTGGGGGGAAACAGGAGTGTACTGCCTATTCATGCTCCCGAACCACAGAACCCAGGTATCTCGCCATTTGGTGCCTGTTTACAGAGGCAAGTGCTAAATGCAGAGTTTCTCCTTTCAATTTAGAAGTTTGGATGCTCAGGGTCCTAATTGTGGGAGGAAACTATCTTCCCAATTCAGTGTTTGCCTCTGTAGACAAGCACTGAATATGGGAACACCTGGAGGATAGGTTGGCACGGGAGCAATTTGTGGGGCAAATCTTTCAAGTAACTGGTTTTGGAATTGCAGACTTATGACCTAAAGTAGAGATTGTTGGTCCAGCAATGACAATAAGCACTAAGGATTTCCATCAGCTAGCATCAAAGTACAATAACACTGTCACTGACATTTGTCAGCTTTGCAAGGATATTACTTTTGCAGGCAGGTTCAGCAGTGCAAACACTCAGGCAATTAAACTGAGTTCTTTGTGAAAAAGTGTCCCTGAAAGCAGAAGTTCAATGCAAATTTGGAAAGTTCTGCTCAGGCATAAAATAAGAAGGACTTTCTTGTGGCAGCTAATAGGACTTCAATAAAATTAGCAACGTTTCTCAGATGGATTTCACACATCTCCAAGTTGCCACTGAATTTTACCTAAAGCCATTTCTAAGTGAATTTGGAGGATCTTTCTCCAACAAAACATTTGTGGGTATTTTAAAGGGAATTAAAATAATTTTGCTAAGATTACTGGCTTACATGGCTGCAATATAACATGGACAGTGCCAGACCCACTCACGGCACTGTGAAGCTGTAAAAACCCAGCAATGCTCCTGCTCAAGAGGATCATATTGGGACTGTACCTCTTCTGTGGTCACATGTCACATGCAACTTCCATTCTTCCTAATGGAAGTTGTGTGCAATGTGCGAGCATTCAAGAAGCAGCCATCCTGGTATTGCTCTGTTGCCATTGCTATATGTTTGAGAGCCCCGCAGTGGCACAGGCAGGTCTGGCACTGACTGTGTTACACTGTGGGGCATGTAAGCCACTGAAGATTCTCATAAAAGTGAAAGCATATACCTTATTCTCTTCCTTTATCACTTTATGGGTTTGCTCTATCCTGCACTCCACTCTTCCTAATTTCTAGTTTAACTAGGGGCAATTCTAACGGAATTGAACAGTTTGCTACAACTGTCAGTTCATTTGCATCTTTCCCCCACTACAATACTGATGAACATGTGCAGGTTCATAAGAAATTGCAAAAAAAGCCACCTTGATGTTATCATTCACTTAGCAACATAGGAAGCTATTTGTACAGAGTCAGATCATCTGGTTAAGTATTGTCTACACTGACTGGGAGCAGCTTCTCTAGGATTTCAGGTAGAAGCCTGTCTCAGTTCTACTTGGAGATGCCAGGGACTGAACTTGCATGCAAAGTGGATGCTGCATGCAAAGTGGATGCTCTACCACTGACTGGATGCTCTACCACTGACTGGATCAAGATTCATGTTCTGAAATCTTTTACTGATCCACATATACACTCTTGCACACTGGTGAAACACCACACAAAAGCAATCTTGATACAACCAAACGTACATGAAGATGGCTTTTAGCTATAGCAAACTGTGGGTGGGTTCACATGCCATGGGGGGGCAAGTAAGAAGAAGAAAACTGACAGTTCAAGGTGAGCATGTGCTCCTGGCACAAGCTGTAAGTTGTGTGCATTTAGTGACACCCTAACCCGCCATGTCGGGCCAATAGCGTTGAGTCCCCTCTGTCAACCCAACATTCTCTGCCCTACTTCAAATGTAGGGTACAAATGTTGAGGGGCAGGAGGGGTCCCAACATTGTCAACCCAACAGTGACAGTTCAGATGACATGAAATATGCGCCATTTCTGGCTCATGCCAGGGGCAAGTGCTCTCTGGGAACTGGTGGTTTCCTCCTACTTACTTGCCCCCACAACATATGAAGCAGCCTTGTGCATGTAGAGCACTCTGCATAAAATCTGACCTAAAAATAGTACAATGAAAAATTCCTACCACCACAGTTCTACTTCAAAATTCCTAAATCCAGAGAAGATTTCAAAGGAGGAGAATTTTGGAGGCTTCCCTAGTATCACACACATTATTCCTTTACAGATAACTCTGTACGTTATGCTGATCAAACCAACCACCAAAACAGCATCTCTTTTGTTTTAATAATATAGTTCTGTGATTGCATTGATGATAAAAAAAATTATAGTGAGATAAAAGGGGGTGAGGGAAGCACTCCAGACTCTTTAAGGAAAGGTAAGGAAACATCGTGAAGCCCCTTTGTAACTGGGCAACAATATCATTTAATGTGAGGTGCAAGGACTTGTTAGAAATCACTTTCTTTCACCAACATTACCACACTAATATATTTAACATAGGCATTTACATGCTTTGCATTTTAAGTGCCTCTGAAATTCAAGCACCAAGTCTGCACATTTCAGATGCACCATCAGATGTAATGAGTTATGGTACTATCGGCATGTTGATAAGCTATAGCCCAAAGAAGAACAAGAAGGAAGTATAAAAAATATGGCCAGAGGATGGGATAAAATTATCAGCGAGTGTGTTTTCCTGTTTGGTTTTAATCTACATTTAATTAAATTCTTATCTTCTGTGTACTTATGGTCGCATTTGAATGGCGAGACTGCATTCATTATGAATGGTAAAACTTAACTCAGAGAACATTTCATGTGCCTTCTTGTAAGGAGGAAGAAGAAAAATGCTTTATTTATTCTTTACTCTTAGGTCTTATTAAAGAAGGGTTAAGTTTCTTTGGGATTAAGTGCTGCGGCATACTTAACATTAAGCTGAATCGGTTTTTAAAGATAAATTCTAATCAATATATTAGCAATTTGAGAATGACTATTTCATATTTTTGAACCAGTGAAGAAAACAATGAAGGTGAAGTGCACTAAAGAAATGTTCTTTTCTTTCTAAAATCCAAAGGCTGACAAATGGAGGAGCTATTCACACAACCTACCAAGCAGGTGGGAGAGGGGAAGGCTGTACAAACCCAACCTCCCCCCAGATTATCAATGAAATTGCGCTAGGAGGGCTAGAACGATGCGTCCCAGCCTCTGAGAATCCCAAAATGCACCACACGCAAGGCACGGTGCATTGGGGGATTCCCCCAGGGGATGGGTGCTCTAGGTGCCAGTCTCTATGTCTCCACACAATTGCGGAGCCAGGGCTAAGGGTATGCTTACTCCCTTAACCCAAACTAAGAACGGGGTTAAAAAGCTGGGCTAGGCGGCACTGCTGCCCCACCAGGATTGGGCCCAATCCCAGTGGTTCTCATGCACAGCCTAAACCAGGCTGGGCTTCCCTAGCCTAGATTAGGCTGTGCATGAGGACAGGCTCAGAAAGTTATTACTAGCAATATAAAAAAGCAGACCATGGTTTTACCTCAAAACAGTTATTGTTCAACTAGATTTTTATTTTGGTAGTAAGAAAACTGTCAAAAAGGAGAGAGGAAAGGGAGGGAGGATTGTTGGTCTTGTGGTATCAAGCATCAGCCCTTTGCTAAGCAGGGTCCACCTGGTTTGCATTTGAATGGGAGACTGCATGTGAGAGCTGCAAGATATTCTCCTTAAGGCATCGGGCCACTCTGGGAAGAGCATCTGAATGCTTGCATGCAGAAGGTTCCACGTTTGCTTCCTGGCATCTCCAAGATAGGGCTGAGAGAGGCTCCTGCCTACAACCTTGGAGAAGCCTCTGCCAATCTGCGTAGACAACTCTGAGCTAGATGGACCAATGGTCTGATTCAGTAGTAGTCACCTTCCTAAAACATATTCCGAAAAATGGCCAATGTTTTTACATAAGAACAGCCCTGCTAAATCAGGCCCAAGGCTTATCTAATCCACCATCCTGTTTCCACAGGAGCCCAACAGATGCCTCTGAGAAGCCCATAGGCAAGAGCCCTCTCTCTTGCAGTTGCTCCCCTGCAACTGGTATTCAGAGGCATCTTGCCTCTGACTGGAGGTGGCCTATAGTCACTAAACTAGCAGTCACTGATAGACCTCTCCTCCATGAATGTGTCTAAGCCCCTTTTAAAACAATCCAAGCTAGTGGCCATCCCTACTTCCTGTTGCAGAGAATTCCATAGACTAATTACAGTATGTGCTATGTGGAAAAGTACTTCCTTTTGTTCATCTTTAATTTTCCAGCCGTCAGTTTCATGGGATGTCCCCTGGATCTAGTGCTGTGTGTGAGAGAGAGAAAATTCTCTCTGTCCAGTCTCTCTACACCATGCATAATTTTAGAAACCTATATCAAGTCTCCCCGCAGTCACCTCTTTTCCAAAATAAAGAGCCCCAGATGCTGTAGCCTTTCCTCATAAGGAAGGTGCTCCAGGCCCCTGAACATAATGCTTGCCCTCTTCTGCCCAGTTCTACATTGTCCTTCTTAAGATACGGTGAACAGAACTGTACGCAATACTCTAAATGTGGTTGTACCATAGATTTGTATAAGGTCCTTATAATATTAGCCTTATATTCAATCCCCAACCTAATGATCCTAAGCATGGAATTTGCCTTTTTCACAGCTACCATGCACTGAGCCGACGCTTTGAACGAGCTCTCCACTATAGCCCCATGATCTCTCTCCTGGTCAGTCACTGACAGCTCAGACCCCATTGGTGTATATGTGAAGCTGGGTTGTTGTTTTTTTGCTGCAATATGCATCACTTTACACTTGCTTACATTGAACCACATTTGTCATTTTGTCACACACTCATCCTTGTTTGGAGAGATCCCTTTGGAGCTCCTCACAATCTGTTGTGGATTTCAGTACCTCCAACACCTATATCGGGCAGCAGCATCACCTATACTGGGCAGCAGCAACACCTATATCAGGCAGCTGAAAAGCATCATCTCATACTGCGCGGGAGATGGCAATGGTAACCCCCTCCTGTATTCTACCAAAGAAAACCACAGGGCTCTGTGGGCACCAGAAGTCGAAATCGACTCAACGGTACATTTTACCTAAAGAGTCTAGTGTCATCTGGAAATCTGGCCACTTCACTGCTTATCCCAACTTCTAGATCATTTATGAATAAGTTAAAGAGCACTGGTCCCAGAACATATCCCTGGGGGATTCCACTTCTTAATTTCCTCCTTTATGAAAACTCTTCATTTATTCCTACCCTCTATGTCCTGTCCTTCAACAAATTAACAATCCACACATGATCCTGTCCCCTTATCCCATGGAAGCTAAATTTACTCAAGAGTTTTGGTGGGGAACTTTGTCAAAAGCTTTTTGAAAGTCCAAGTATACTATGAGGCTATTCCTACGATCCCTGGAAAGTGGGCTAAGGGAGCTTAGCCTGCTTTCCAGGGATCGTTTTGCCAAAACGGCTAGCCCGCCAAATTCCCCCTCCCCTTAAATGAGGTTAATGGAGCAAGCACTTGGCTAACCTCATTTTTTTGCTCATGTGTCGCCACGGTGCGTGGCGACACATGAGTAGACCACTGTCTAGGAGGCTGCAAGCTCGGGGGTCTCTCCAGGATATCCCATGCATTTGTGCGGGGCATCCTGGAACCTCCGGGGGCCATATGGCCCCCGATCCCTGCAGCCCCCGCCAGCTCCGTGATGGAGCCGGCAGTCGTGTGGGCAGCCAATCCGGTTGCCCAGGGCTGCATTCCCCCCCCCACAAATTCAATTTTTATTAATTTTAACAGTCATTCATTGCAAATACTCACAAAAAGGTGGACTTCCCGCACACATCTCTTCGTGAATCATCAGCTATAAAATTTACCCTTGCTATAATAATAATTCAAACATAAATTCAAACCCTCACAAACATAGCTAATCTACCCAACCTGCAGTTTTTTGCATTTTGATCATCTGCAGGGAGAGCTAAGCCTACTCTCCCCACAGACCCAGAAGAAGCTCTTCTCACCGATCGTGAAAAGAGCTTCTATGTCAACCTGATCACCTTTATCCAAATGCCTGTTGACACTCTCAAATAACTCCAAAAGGTTAGTGAGGCAAGACTTGCCCTTGCAGAAGCCATGCTGGTTCTCCTTCAGCAAGGCCTGTTCTATATGTTTAAGAATTTTGTCCTTTTGTATGCTTTACCCAGCACAGACGTTAAGCTCCCTGGCCTGTAGCTTCCCGGATCCCTGGATCCCTTTGTAGAAATTGAAGTTACATTAGGTACTTTCCAGTCCTGTGGTACAGAGACTGATTGTAGGGATAAGTTACATATTTTTGCTCAGAGATCAGCAGTTTCACATTTGAGTTCCTTCAGAACTCTTGGGTGGATGGCATCTGGCCCTGCCAATTTGTTAATTTTTAGTTTTTCAATACAGTTTAGAACATCCTCTCTTGTCACCTTAAATTGGCCCAGTTCTTCAACCTCCAAGCCTGAGAACCTCAGTTCTGGAGTGGGCATATGTCCAATATCCTCTACCATGAAGACAGATGTAAAGAACTCATCCAGCTTCTCTGCAATCTCCTTATCCTTTATAATCCCTTTCACCCTCATCATCTAAGAGTGCAACCGTCTCCCTGGCAGCTTTTCTGCTTCTGATATATTTAAATAGGTTTTTGTTATTCCCCTTGACACTTCTAGCTTCAGACTATATTTTTGCATCCCTTATTGACTCCTTGAATTTCTTTTGCCAGAGTTAATGTTCCTTTCTGTTCTCTTCATTTGGGCAGGAGTTCCACTTTCTGAAGGAAGGCTTCTTCCCTTTATAGCTTTCTTGACTCTACTTGTTAGCTGTGCTGGTATCCTCCTGAACTTTGTTGTACCTTTCCTCCTTCTTGTATACATTCCAACTGAGCTTCTATTATTGTGGTTGTTTTGCTTTACACCTCCCCGTTTAAGAATCTCAGCACTCATGAAGATGATTGTAAGGTTCCATCCTTGTTTATTATATCACTGACCTCCCTTTGGTTTTGCTTTAGCTGGAATTTGGAGAGCAGGATTTGGTTCATTTACATTGTTAATTAATTCAAGGGTTATTAAATATAAACTAAATTAAAATTACATTGTGAGTCAATGGGAGTTAATAAAAGTTACTAAAACACTTTAAGACTTTTTGACAACCTTTCTGGAGATGACAACCTTTCTGGGTGCCACCCTGGTGGTGGTATCCAAACTGCAGAATTCTCTCCCTAGTTTGCCTGGCACCATCTCTGTTATCTTTTTGGCACCAGGTAAAAACACTATTTTCTCATGGTATGTAAGATCCATTTAATAATTTTGTAGCTGCTATTTTTATCTGCTCACTCTGCATTTTGTGGCTTTATTTGGGTAGTTGTTTTTTTAATATTTTATTACAAACTTATTGCTTTTGTTGATTGCTACAATTGCCTTGAGGGCATTCACAGTGAATGATAGTCTATAAGTCTATAAATCAATAAATAGAGCAAAACATTTAATATACATATGGTGTCTGAAGTGGGCACATATTGGGGTGATTCTCACGATCAACAAAAATTGGGCTAGCAGAGGCTAGCCCGATTTTTGTTGACCGTAAGAACCACCGGGCTCTCAGCCGAGCCCGGGTAACCCACTCGAGAACCCCTGGTAAAAAGCAGGTTTGCGGAGCGAGCGCTCCAGCAAACCTGCTTTTTAGGATCGTGAGTAGCCACGGTGTGCCTTTGCGCCGTGCCTACTCATAAGTAGACCCCCAGCCGGGAGGCGAAAAGCTCGCGCAGGGCATACTGGGGCTTGTGGGAGCCACGCGGCCCCCGCTCCCCCCACCCCCCGCCGGCTCCGTCATGGGGCCAGCCATCGTGTGGGCGGCTGATCTGGTTGCCCAGGGCTCCCTGCCCGCTCATGAGCAGGGAGAGCGGGCTTAGCCCGCTCTTCCTGCTCACCTGAGGAAACCGGGTCTCACTGATTGTGAGACCCGGTCCATATAATCATTTCCTATACATTGCTAATGCATTTTGTTGTTTCCTTTGTTTGTTTTTTAAATGTCTGAATGAGTCTCCAGAGACTTAAGATCTATGCAAGCATACATTCAATAACATAAATGTAAATAAACTGGTGCATGCTCCAAATCAATTTAGGCTACAATCTTAAGCATACATTACTTTCAAAATAGGTTCTCCTGAAATTTGCGCCAGCGGTGGGAAGGTGTCTGTGCCAATTACATCATCTAGGCTGTATATTTATTTGACAGTTTTATCTTCGCTATTTGTTTGATAGTTTATAAAGCAGACAGACAGACAAACATCCAACAGAAGGCAGCAAAAAGGGCAACTAGTGATGGCTGGGAGGACAGAGTATCTTCTTAAGGAAAAGAAACCTTAAGAAGGTCTGAGGCTTCTAAGATTAGAAAAATGTTGACTAAGAAGGGATATAATAATAATAATAATAATAATAATAATAATAATAATAATAATAATATAAGAAGGGATATAAAAACTGAATACAAGTATAAGATACCTGCCTGTCAGCACAATATGCAATTGTGGGAGGGAATGTGAGAGAATAAGGGTCAGTGCCAGGTTCCAAGATGATTGTCAGGATTGGACCCACGTTGGAGTTAAGGACAGCATAATAGCTATCTTGGGGGAATATGCAACTGAATCAGGGAATACAAATTCACTCTGTAATTTGGGATCCATCACTCCTTTCAGATGTAGAAAAGATTTAATAAATAACTATCTACTAAATTCAATTTCATAAGGCTTCCCAGGGTGCCATGTGCATAGCGTCCACTGGACAAGCAGGGACAAATGTCCCTGGGTCCAGAGGGTCAGGGCCCCCCCAAGGGCCCCCCTAGCAGAGTGCCCTGCCGCCCCTGCCCCACCATGCCACCACCCTTGCTCTGCCATCCCTGCCCTAGCCCAGCCGCCCCTGACCTTGCCAGCCGCTTCTTATCTTCGCCCCTGTGCGGGGGGTGCTGTGGCTGGGTTGGGCTTCTCCGGCCTGCGTGCCTCTCTCTCTCTCTCTCTCCTTCTCTCTCTCACACACAAACACACACACATACACACCCCATTCAAAACAAACAGACGTGCCTAACCGATCTGAAAGCAAAATAAAGTTTGCTTTCCTGTTTCAGTGATGGGGAGGGAAGAGGAGATGAAACTGCATGTAAGCATTGCTTTCTCAACTGAAAAGAATGGGCAGGGGCAGGGGAGTGCCATGTGTGTATCAAAGCAATACACTAGTAAGAAGTCATGGGGTGATTGCAAGCAGGTTTGGGATAAGTAGAGAGAGTGGAACAAGTCAGAAGGGAAAAGAAGACCATTCCAGCATTACAGTACTAGAAGAGGTGTTCCCCTGTGTGCTAGCTCGGTTCAAAGCTGTGGCATTTTATTCTGAAGTATTTTAAGTGCAGCAAAACAAAATGAGGGAAGGGGGTACTTTTCATTGCTGTTTACCCCAAGCAGTTTGAAACGTGCATGGCCAAAATGATCAAGAACACTATTTATTCTGACATTTGTATCCACACTCCTGCACTTATTTTCAGTCACCAAAAAAGCTCTTGACACACAATGGTTTTGAGGAAATGAATCTACTTATATTTGTATTACAGGCAATGTAAGGGGGAGCTGACATTTTTTGCCATAGAACTCATAGACCTTTGATAAAACAATATACTGCCTCAGAGTTTGCATGGAGTTATGACATACACTGTGTGGCTGTTTTATTTATATTTGCCATTGCCTTGTGAGGGTAGGTGCATTGTAATTCACTGCTTCACTTTTCATGAGTTATGGTCCTTGCCCTTACTTATGAATGCTAAGAATAAATATAGAATCTTTCTTGCATGCACTCTCTGTCTCTGTCTCTCATGCACGGAAGCACTCACAAAATCTAAACTTGCTGTTATTACTTGGGCAAGGCTCCCAATAAATAGTGTTTACAGTTTAACCCCAGCTCAACATTCTTCACAGATTCAAGGCTCATATAAAACTCTGTGTGAGCAAAGGCTACCCTCCCGGGTTGCACAATGAGAAAGCGAAATCAGGGCACTTCTGCAGATATTTGCTTATTCAATAGAAATATAGGTCCATGCAAGCTAGGTGTCTAACCTTAATTCTCCGGTACCCATGAGTTGTGATATTATGCACCTACCTTCATTTTAGGAACATAGGAAGCTGCCATATACTGAGTCAGACCATAGATCCAATAGCTCAGTATTGTCTACACAGACTGGTAGTGGCTTCTCCAAAGTTGCAGGCAGGAATCTCTCTCAGCCCTGTCTTGGAGATACCAGGGAGGGAACTTGGAACCTTCTGCTGAGAGTGGCTCCATCTCCTAAGGGAAATATCTTACAGTGCTCACACATCTAGTCTTTGAGACTAGTCTTTTATTTTGAGAGCAACTTGGCCGTATGCATATGTCGTGATGCTTAGAATGAGCATGTGTACACAGAAATATCAGCTGATAAATAGATATGATATGATAACATTTGTCCCATCATTTAAGGCTACAATGAATCAGTATACCACAGATCGTCTGCTTCCATTGAAATTAATGGGGCAGCATGTGTGTGCACAAGGTTTATGCACATTAAAACAGGCACAAGGGAATTTCAATACATGACAAACAATCACCATATTGATCTTGTAGCTACAAGATAAAATGAATTACAAAATATATACAGTAATACATTCTTCTACTGAGCTAATATGAGTTGTTGTAGGACGATACAAGCTTTTTGCACTGCTTCAAGGCAGTAGGTCAAGGTAGTTGATTCACTTCAGCTAGAAAGTAATTTCTGTGCAAAACATTTTGGTTATTTTGAATAGAAAATAATTAACATTTAAATGGCCAAAATGTATAAAGCATTTTGTTTCTTTTAATGGAGCTTAATACATGAAGCAATAAAATATCTTTCCTTTCTTTGCTGCCCCCTTAGCAAAAACTAGTTCACACCCTGGTCATCTCTTGCCTTAATTAGTGGAACCTTCTTCTCACTGGCCTTCCATTGTCTCACCTTAGCACTTTCAGCTCCATCCAGTTGTTTGATACCAAAATCATTCACCTCTCTCATCACTTTAAACATATTCAACGTTAACAACATGAGAAGCTGGCTGTATCAGACCAAACACCTAACTAGTTCAGCATCCTGTTTCTCACAGTGGCCAACCAGAAGCAGGAGGTGAAGGAAGAGCCCTCTCTTAGACTTGCTTCCCTGCAGCTGGTATTCAGAGATATACTACTTCTGAACCTGGAGGTAGCATGCAACTATCATTACTAGTACCCAATAATATACTTCTCCATTAATTTGTTTAGTCCCCTCTTAAAGCAATTTACACTAATGCCATCACCCCATCTTATGGCAACAAATTCCATAGATTAATCATGTGCTCTATGAAGTACTTCATTTTGTCCATCAATCTCCTGCCAATCCATTTCATTGGGTGGCTCAAATTCTAGTGTTCCGAGAGAACATCTTTATCCCATTTAGAACATCTTTGTCCCATTTCTCCATATCATGATAATTTTATAAGCCTCAACCATCCCCACTTAACCAACCCTTTTTCTCAATTAAAAAGCGCCAGATGTTGAAGCCTTTCTTTATAAGGAAGGTGCTCCACTCCCTTCTTCTTGCTCTACATTATGCATTTGAAATGTGGTGACTAGAACTGTACCCAGTAGCCAACATTCCACACAGTGGAATTCTGGCATCAGGGACCCACCAGGTCTGCTGTGCAATGTGAAAGGCAGTCCTGATTGTGTTGCATGACAATGCAGTTGAGTAAAAACTTAAAACAGCATCCAAGTGCTACTACTTTGATTATTTCCAATGGAATAGCGTTCAATATTCCAAATGTGGCTGTACCACAGATTTGTATAATCACTTTTCTAGTGAACCTTAGCATGGGATTAGCCTCTTTCACAGCTGCTGCACACTGGGTTACTGTTTTCATTGAGGTATCTACCAGAGCCTTGAGATCTCTTTCCTGGTTAGCCACTGACAGCAATCAAGGACCCTGGGACAATAGAGAGGAAAGGGCCAACTGACTGACCTAATCAAAGCAATATCTAGAGCCCTGCTGCCTTTATGCTCCTACCAGATAGTGATGACACTCATCCAACTCCTATGACTCTCAGAAACAAGTTACCAGCAAACTAATTTCCCATCTATATATTATCTCCCTTTCCAAATACTGTAGGTGTCTCCCTTCTCCCCAGCAGCTGTTTGGTCTCTGATCATGCCACACCCTTCCTGAATCCCTACACTGATTTCCTGTCCACTCCAGAATTCAACACAAACTCCTGATCCTTATATTCAAAGCCCTCCATTGTCCATCTGGTCACTATCTCTCCATTCTCATCTTTTGTAAAATTCCTGTTCATGGATTTTTCAAGTTCCATCACCCTCAGCTGTCTGAAGGCCTTCTGCTCCTTCAAATGACTCCACCACATTGTGCCCCACCAACAACACTAACATGTGTGGCAGCCAACTGAGTGGTGGGGTGCATGGGTTGCCATGCAGAATGCCAGGCAGTAGGTGGGGGAAGTTTTTACTGAGTGTTAAAGGTATACTCGGCCTCCCCTGGCCCAGACTCCACCAGCTACCACTTAGAAAAGCAGTTGCACAGACTGATGTGCGTTACACTAGCATTCCAATATTCAGCAAGACTTGCTTTCCCTCTTTTCCACCTAACTTACACAAGAGGATTCTGTGGATCCAACTGCTGTTTTTTTGTTTCCCAAACAGAAAATAAATTGTATAGAATTACATATAAAGGAAGTTCAGGACAATTCTCTGCAGCAGGAGGACATAATAATATCCATGTCAGAAACTGAACTTGGCTGATTACTTTGGCATCACTGGTAATGAAGAAGTGAAGTACTACATGAATGCTTAATATTAGTGATGTGCAGACTTCGTACTCTCAAATCATATTAAACCATTAATTATAAGCTTCCTTTGTGAACAAAAAAGGAGCTCTCTTACGAGAGTTCTAAACTGGCTTGTAATGTAGAATTACAACCAGTTTAGAATGCGCTCCCTGCTGAAATAAGAGCCTCCCCATCTCTGACGACATTTTAAATGTCTCTAAAGACTTATTTTTTCACCCAAGCTTTTAAAATGGACTGTGGATTTAAATTGTTTTAAAGTTTCCATTTTTGTCTTAATTTGTTTTATGTTGTGAACTGCTCCAAGATGAAAGTTTGGGGCAGTCTATAAATCCAAACAATCAATCAGTCAATCAATATTTGAGGCATTCATGTTCTTGCTTTGCAGCTTGGGAATGGTAGTGCAGGCACGCACCAATGAACCGCCTAAGCTCCAGTTCATTGAGCATCCGAAGTCCTGAGACCCTGAACCCTGACTGGTTGCTGGAATGTGGGCAAGCAGCAGTAAGAAGAATCAATAGCTTTGGAAGTAACAACAGCATTAGCAATCACGTTCACCTATTTCACTGGTGTGCAACTTCCATCCCAGTCCTGTCTGTGGGATACTGGAAGAAGCTGGAATTTGGCGAGGGAGGTGGGACTTGAATTGGGAAGCCTTCCACCAGCACTAGAGATAGTGTAGACTAGTATGCAGCTACCAATCGGGAAGGGCAGTTTCTCACTGAGCGCAGGGTCAAAGTAATCAGGTCCTGAATGTGCCCTAACTTCATCTACCAGCCTTGCTGGCCTGGCCTGATGAAAGCAAGTGCAAATGCATATCATCAGCTTGAAACATGTATTGTTTTTAATTACAAAAAGACTATAGTTTTCAAGGTAAGGGTGCCTGACTTGTAATCAAAACAAGGAGTTTGTGCATCTTTGCCATGGCTTGGAAAGCAACCCTGCATTCCTCACTCAGGATCCAATCTAATCACCTCTGAGAAAATATACTTCCCAGGAAATGATAACAATTCAGTGAAAAGTCACAGGATATCTGGAGAATCCAAGTAAGATGGATTCATGGCACCTCAGTTATTTTAAGTCCTTCGTGTAGTAACTTTTTCTGACTTAACAGCTGACTGAAAATTCGCAACTCTTAAATTGGTTCATTTTTTTTTAAAGGTTAATTCTGTCTTGAGCCTTCCAAACAACTTGTGTGCATCTTATTGGATGACCCAATGGTGTCCATTTCCTGAATTTGTAACAAAGGTAGATACTTGAATGGATGAGTATTGCATAAAGTTTGAAGACTACAATGCTTACTTCTGTTGCCTCCTCCCTCTATTGCTGACTCTTTGCACAGAATTTACCCAATGAGGTCATTCATACAACCGAAAACTGGTTAGGACAAGTGTTCTACCAAGGTTTGGGAGCTATATGTGCTCTCAATTTTCAGTTATGTGGAAGCAAACAACTAGGTAGAAGGAGAAAGAAGTGATTGTGTGGAATCAAGGTTGGAGGGAA